>NW_022681468.1:145290377-148031310 GCF_009764315.1 Trachypithecus francoisi | reverse complement strand
GAATACAGCCTGTAGAGTGCCTTAGTTATGTAGTTCAGAGTATATTTTTACTTTACCAAACCAATAACGAATTAAGTCAACAACTGAGATAATTCATAAAAGATATGTTTACTTTAATAAATTTCCAATTCAAAACAATTTATCCTGTGATATTTAGTGTATGTCATGTACATGAGAAATACGAAGCATTGTGAGTAAATGGAAAACTCCTGACCTAACCTGCGTGTCCCCAACTGACCAAAGAACTAGAACATACCATTCATGTGGGGCCACTGAATGTTAAGCATGGCCCTTGCTGTACAAATAGTTTGTTATGCAATTTTCTTTTCTTTTTTTTGAGACTGAGTCTCACTCTGTCCCCCAGGCTAGAGTGCAGTGGCAGATCTCAGCTCTTTGCAACCTCTGCCTCCCGGGTTCAAGTAATTCTCCTGCCGCAGCCTCCCAAGTAGCTGGGGTTACAGGTGCCCGCCACCTCACCTGGCTAATTTTTGTATTTTTAGTAGAGATGGAGTTTTGTCATGTTGGCCAGGCTGGTCTCAAACTCCTGACCTCAGGTGATCTGCCCACCTTGGCCTCCCAAAGTGCTGGGATTTACAAGCATGAGGCACCACATCCAGCCAGGAATTTTCTAACATGTAAACAAAAATAGAAAGTATGCTGGAACCCCCACAAACCTGTGACCCAGCTTCAACATTTATCTGCATTTTGCCAGTCATATTTCACTTCCTGCTTCCCACCTCACTTCCCTGCCTCAGCAAGATCTTATTTCAGGAGCACTTGCTTCAATATTCATCTCTGACAGGGCTTAACAAAATATAACCCTGATACCATTATCACACCTCTAATAATTACTTTTTTTTTTTGAGATGGTTCTCGCTCTGTCGCCCAGGCTGGAGTGCGGTGGCGTGATCTCAGCTCACTGCAAGCTCCGCCACCCGGGTTCACGCCATTTTCCAGCCTCAGCCTCCCAAGTAGCTGGGACTATAGGTGCCCGTCACCATGCCCGGCTAATTTTGTTTTCGTATTTTTAGTAGAGATGGGGTTTCACCGTGTTAGCCGGGATGGTCTTCATCTCCTGACCTCGTGATCAGCCCACCTCGGCCTCCCAAAGTGATGGGGTTACAGGCGTGAGCCACCACGCCTGGTCAACAATTACTCTTTAATGTCATATAATAATCCAGTCAGTGTCCAGATTTTCCTAGTTATCTTGTAAATGTCCTTTTGCAGTTCGTTTGTGTGAATCTTGATTCAGATGATGTTTGCATTCTATACTACACTTGAGCCTCTCTTGGTTTTTTTCCTTGCTAAAGAAAAAAGAAACTGAGTAATTTTTTCCCGTAGCATTCTTTATATTCTCAGCTTGGCTTTTGCATCCCTGTGGTGGTGGTCAACCTGTATTTCCTATGAAATGGTAGATCTTGAGGTTTGATCAGGTCGTTTAGGCAATAAAAAGTAATTGTTAGTGTGTGCTTTGAGACACATCCCTCTTTGTTCACATGAAATACAGGGATAGAGGAATGTTGTTAATACCACAACAGGCATGCATACCAGGGGAGAAGAATGTCTGCCACATGGGGTGTGGGACATTTGCAGGACAAATAGACCAGCTCCACTAAATGCATGGCAAAGGCAGAACGGAGGAAGGTTGGGTCTTGCTTGTGTTCTGATTTGAATGAGGCAACAATAGAATGACAAGAGATAATCAGAAAAGTTTGATGACTGTAGCATATTGGATGATATGGGAATTATTGTTTGTGCTATGATAATAGCAATGTGGATATGTTTTTCAAAAAACTCCTTAATTCCGGCCGGGCGCGGTGGCTCATGCCTGTAATCCCAGCACTTTGGGAGGCTGAGGCAGGTGGATCACCTGAGGTTAGAAGTTCAAGACCAGCCTGGCCAACATGGTGAAACCCTGTCTCTACTAAAAATACAAAAAAGGAGCTGGGTGTGGTAGTACTCGCCTATGGTCCCAGCTACTCAGGAGGCTGAGGTTGGAGAATTGCTTGAACCCGGGAGGCAGAGGTTGCAGTGAGCCAAGATTGCACCACTGCACTCCAGTCTGGGCAACAAGTCAGATTCCATCTCAAAAAAAAAAAACAAAAAGCAATAAACAAAAAACCCAAACCTCCTTAATTCAGTGATATATACTGACGTTTTGAAACAACATAATGCCTAGAATTTTTAAATGATAATCCACATCTGAACAAGATTGGTCACATGTTGCTAACTGTTGAGCTGGGTAATGGAGTCATGGAGTTCTTTGTACTATTTGTTCTAATTTGTGTATATTCAAATCTGTTTTATGTTTTAAAAAGGATGAAAGGTCTGTTACTACTTGACATTTTATCTCTTCCTTAGTTAAGGCATCTTGGTTCAAGAAAGCTCTAAGACAGAAGAGTTTGCAGTCATTCAGTAAGGCTGTCATCCTATTTAAAACTTTTAGGAAGAAAATCAGTGAGTGTCGCATGCCTCAGGTAGACATCTCGATGAGCTGATCACTTCTTTTGAAGCAAACATTACTCAGATGTGGCTGCATTAACTTTGAGTAACTCAGTTGGTATTTCCAGAACTGAAGTAAAGGAGCTCTAACTGTGTGTACATGTTCATGCCTCACACACCCCGCTCTCCAGTTAGAGGATCTAGTATGCTTGATTCTACCAAGTGTTTTGTGTCTAGTATCACAGGTATATTGAAATTGCCATAAAGCAGTGCAGGAGCTCAGGAATCGATTGTAAAATCCATGGTCTCATCCTGCTGGGACGGATCCGGGCAGAGGAGGAAGATTTGGCTGCAGTTCCTTTCTTAGCTTCAGATAATGAAGAGGAGGAGGATGAGAAAGGCAACAGCGGAAGGTGAGAGCCATTTGTTACAAGTACTCACTTACCTCTGGCTGCATTCCTGGATCCTCACTTTCTAAAGGAAACATTTAATTAGAGTGTGTCTCATACTGAGAGTCATTTTATGTCCACAAGAATGGTAAAGTACAGTTGTTTTCAAAAATTGTAATTTTTTAAAATAAAGTGTTTAATGTAGAAACACATTATATTTAGAAAAATACCGTTAAAAGAGGGAAGTGAAAATGTTTAATATCTCTACCTGAAATATCACTGTTACTATTTTGGTATATACCTTTGTAGTTTTCCTTTTTTTCTGGTACTAAATGTATTTTCCTACAGAAGTTGTATGATATATTTTAAAGCTCTTTTTGCTAAGTTATTTATCATTAACGTTAAAAATATATTTATTTTGTATTATGGTGAAATATATATATTGTTTACCATTTTAAGTGTACAGTTCAGTGGCATTAAGTACATTCACATTTTTGTGCAACCACCACTACTGTCCGTCTCTAGAATTTCCATATGATTAGTCTTCTATCCTGTAATTTTTGAGTGCAGTATTTTGTCTTATGACTATTCTCATTTACTCACTCAATTCCTTATTTTGTGTGAGCACTGTGGTGATGACTGTTACTGTATTTATTCATTCAACATCTTTTGAACACCTACTGTGGGCCATTCCCAGTTATGTATACTGGGAATACTGTGATGAACATGCAAAATAAAATAAGACAGACACACGCATCAGTGTAATGTTAGGGCTTTGGTAAGAGGCAGGAAGAATTGCATGCAGCCTGGAGAGTGCATTGGAGCATTGATCTGTCAGGACAAGGAAAACTTCCCCCCAGGCCATACGTACAGAAGTCAGAATTATTGAAACGAAGTGGGCAGGCAAGGGCGTTTCTGATAGGGAAGACAACATGCTAGGGGAGAAGAATGATATCTGCGAAGTTGTTGCATGCTTGTGCATTTCCCAGGGCATGTATCTAGAACTTGCATGTGCAGGGGCTGCTCTAAGCCTTGTTTACCATCCCAGCGGCAAACAGTGGATAATAACGGATAATAACAATGGAAGATAGTCAGTGTCCTCATAGAAGTTGTATTTACCTAGATAAATTGCTGAAAGTGAAATTGCTGTCAAAGGGTATGCACAATAAATGGGTTTGTTGTTAACATTCTCAAGGCGCTTTGGATTGCTGGTGTGACCGGGCACAGGAGGCAAGCCGCCAGTGATGGCTGAACTCTGTTGACCAAGACGCCCTGTGCTGTAAGTACTTGGCAGCATGTAACATAAGGAGACAACGGAGCGCTGCCCTGTGGCGTTGTTGAGCGCATTATATAGACAGAAGTGGGGGTAGCGGCTCTGGTAATAAATCAGGTTATTCTAGGACGCTGATCTTGGCTTTGGATTCTGTCCTGTTTTATTTCAGAAACTTTGTGTAGAAGTTGAAAAGAAAATAGTATCTATAACATTACCTTATCTAGAATATATGTTATACTATATGCTATAGTTCAAACTGATTGCGTCTATAGATACTAATTAAATAGGGACAGTACCAGTTCACTTAAATAAGGAAGTCAGTGAGATTTTTTAATAAAAGGATTATAGATTAGCATTTTCTTACTCAGTAGCTACTAAAATGAATTGGGCAAAATTTTTTGTATTTTTAGTAGAGACAGGGTTTCACCGTATTAGCCAGGATGGTCTCGATCTCCTGACCTTGTGATGCACCCACCTTGGCCTCCCAAAGTGCTGGGATTCCAGGCATGAGTCACCGTGCCCGGCTGTAAAATTATTAGTACATATATTGTATATGTGGAATAACCAAAAATGTTTTGAGCGTTACTTATTCATCAAATTTTTATGTAATTGAATATATTGTCAAAAGAAAAGCTAGATATTTGATTGTAATGGGTTTTTCTTCTGGTAAGATCGTATTAATTAGCCAATAACTTCAGAATGAGTCAGTGGCCTAGGCAGTCTCCTACAGGCTGGCACCCAACTGGGATGTTCCCACATTGACCATGTACAGCTGGCCTCCACCCTGGCTGATTGATACTTACATGGTGCCAGACATTAAGTATCTTGAATATCAGTTCTGGTTTCCCATACATACATACATGTGTGTATGGGAAATATATATCTATTTTGAGATAGGATCTCACTCTGTCACCAGGCTGGAGTGCAGTGATATGATCTCAGTTCACTGCAGTCTCTGCCTCCCAGGTTCAAGTGATTCTCCCACCTCAGTCTCCCAAGTAGCTGGGATTACAGGTGTGTGCTACCACACCTGGCTAATTTTTTGCTTTTTTTTTTTTGTAGAGATGGGGTTTTACCATGTTGCCCAGGCTGGTCTCCCAACTCCTGGGCTCAAGGGATCTGTCCACCTCGGCCTCCCAAAATGCTAGGATTACAGGTGTGAGCTACCATGCCTGGCCCTCATACATATTTTTAAGTCAAAATGTGTCACAAGATATTTCAATATTTTGTGCATATGCTTGCTCACCTGTGCCTGGTATTAGATGAAAGAGTTTTTCACTTTTATTCCAAAACGTGAAATTTGGAACCCTGAAAGTAAATATTTATTAGTATATAATGTGTGAAAAAAGTGATACCTGTCTAGGAGCCAGTCTCTGGTGCCTTTGGGCATCTATCCTAGCTTATAAAAATAGAGCAAAAGCAAACAAAAAGGTGAAAACCCCAAATACAGAAGAAGCAATTTCTCGGCACCAGGCATCAGACTGTCAGCCAAGAAAATCTAACACTGGCCTGTATACTTTTTTGAAGTTGCAAGAATTGGAGCATTTTGGATGCTGTAGATTAAACTTCTAACCTGCTGGGTGTGGTGGCTTCTACCTATAATCCCAGCACTTTAGGAGGCTGAGCAGGGAGGATCACTGGAGCCCAGGAGTTCAAGAGCAGCCTTGACGATATAGTCTCTACAAAAAATGCAAAAATTAGTTGGGCATGGTGGTGCATACCTATAGTCCCAGCTATTCGGGAGGCTGAGGTGGAAGGATTGCTTGAGCCTGGGAGGTTGAAGCTACAGTGAACTGGGATTATGCCACTGCATTCCAGCCTGAGTGACAGAGCATGACCCTGTCTCAAAAAAAACAAAAAATAAATAAACTCCTAACCTGTCGAGGGCAGGTCATTAAATAGATGAGCAAGGTGGAAGCAGCAAGTCCTCTAGGAAGGAAAGGAGACGAGGACTTTCAGCCCAGCTGGCCGATGATCGGGTGCTTCTGGCTGGTGTCCTGGGCAGAGGGTATAAAGGAAGAGAGAAGCATTAGGACATGTGTTTGTATTAAAGTACCTCCATGGTCATGTGGCCACATACTGTTTTATTCTTTCTGTGGGAAAATAATTGGCCAAACAGATGTCTAGATTTAGGGACATTGCTGTAAGGCCAGGCCCAGCGTTGCTCCTGGGGAGGTTTCTTGTGTCTCTGCAGTGCCATTTGTGGTAGCTGCGCATCTGTTTCCATGGCTTGGAATGATTCCCACATGTTCAAGTTGGTATTTAAGATGAAAGAGAATGTAGTGTATCATCGTTTTCCATCAAAAATAAGAGCTGAAATTAAGTGCTGGTATTAACAGGTAGCATGGTGGTATCTAGAAAATTTGACCCTCCAGAGCACTTACTCCTGTACATGCTTGAGGTTGTATTCTATTAAAGCAAAATTTTAAGAGTTTCTGAAAGTAACCATAAAATTTTTAATGCTTGAGGTTGCTTTTCTTTTTATTTTTTAAATGTTTTATGCTGAATAACCTCTATTTTCTTTCTTTTCTTTTCTTTTTTTTTTTTTTTGCTTGGTTAGCCTCATTAGAAAGAAGGCTGCTGCGCTGGAATCGGCAGCTGCGATAAGAACCGAAGTGTTTGTGTGGGGTCTGAATGACAAGGACCAGCTGGGCGGGCTGAAAGGCTCCAAGGTACGGCCTGCTCCCTGGGACCCAGCAGGGCGGGGCACTCGGCAGCAGCCACACCTCGTGAAGTTTTTATAATAACTTTACGCTCTGTATGTTGTACTGTTTCTTTACACGAATTAAAAGACATTACCAAATTACCCCTCAGAAGCGTCTCTCCTTGGAAAATTTCACTTTAGATATAATTGTCTTATTGCAGTCTTAGAAAATAAACTAGAAAATAAACTTTTGAAAAAATTTCACAAGTGCATAGACGAAAATTACAGACTATCAATAGATGTATCTTGCCTTCCCTACAATAAACACTTTTGACTATCATGAACAAAATAATGTGTAAAAAAGCCGTAGTGGCACACAGACGAGCAGGTTGTGGTCTCTGTCCTCCAGGTGCTTCGTGCCTGAGATTCTTCAGGGTAAAGTAGCTTGCACAGAGAGAGAAGGCTTTGTGAGCACAGAGAAACAAGCAGAATGCACATGTGTGCGCATACACACTTGCCTTATTCTTTGCAGGGTTTGTTGTGGGTGGAGAGCACCATGATCTCATTTACCTTGTCAGTAAACCATGAAGCATGTATGGGAAGCCGTGCCACAGCCTCTGTGTTCGCAACATCCTTCATCCCCTAGGTACTGGGATGAAAGGTTAATTTGTATTTTGAATTGCTTAGAAGAAAAAGACCATATTTTGAAAAAGAATAGGTGTAAGAAATGATGCATTTAAACTGGAGTTGAATTCGGCGTTCCTTATATTACTTAGTGTCTCCTGGCTGAGGAGCCACAAAGCAAATTCCTCTAAATTTTATTGCCCAGAGGCACTCTCTGTGTTCACATGAACTTAGGCTTCCTGTTACTTTCTGTGAGACATCACATCATACATTTTCCTTATTGCCTGCCCTGTTGAGAAGCTGAGAAATAAAGTTAGAACTCATTCATTTGAACTCTTTCCTTTCAAGGTGCAATAATTTTTATCTGTATTGGAGCAGCCTTGAATTGGATTTGTGTTTCAATGCCCCTGAGCTTGGTTTGGGAAGCGAACAGTGGACAGTGAGCTGTGGGTGTCTCAGCTGTGGGAGTGCAGGGCTGTCCAGGGGTCCCTGAGGTGCAGGCCATTGGTGGGAGCCTATGACCTTGCTCACTGCCCTACATGGAGTTTTCACTTCAAGGACGGAGTCATCTTTCCACGGTTGTGATGAAAATCCTTTCTTCCACTGCAGTAGTGACTGTTTCACCCATGGAATCATAAAGGGTTTTTTAGACAAAGGGCCCTAGGAATTTTAAATTAAATTCCATCCATCTACAATGGGAAATTTAAGTATATAATTTCTTAGAGATGTCAGAGTCAGAATCAGAGAATGAGCAGGACATGACTTGAAATAAGGTATAGTCTACAGGTGTGTGTTTTTATCTTTACATTATATGCATAGTCATCCCTCAGTATCCATAGGGGATTTGTTCCGGGACTTCCTGTGGATACCAAGATCTGTGGATGCTCAAGTCCCTGATATAAAACAGTGTAGTGTTTGCATATAACCTATGCACACCCTCCCAAATACTGTATATCATCTTCAGATTACTCAGAATACCTAATACAATGTAAATGGTATGTCAGTAGTTGTTATATTACATTGTTAAGGGAATAATGGCAACAAAAATATCTGTACATATTTAGTATAGGTACAATAAAAAATCTTTTCAGTCCATGGGTGGTTGAATTCATGGATATGGAACCCATGGATACAGAGGACCAACCGTATTTTATTTTTTACCTTCTATTATGGAAATGTTCAGATGTACCCAAATAGAGTGAATAACATCACGAACCCTTATGTCCCTGGTACCAGCTTCCATAGTTACCAGCAGCTGCCTACGTTTTTCTGTCTCTGTCCTCTCATTCCCCCAACTCTGGTTTAAAGTAAATCACAGTGTATCATTTCATTTTTAAAACACTCTAGTGTGAATCTCCAAGGAATAACCAACGCCTTTGGTTAATGTAACCATACATAGTAGTAGTACAGTCATGCGTTACTTAATGATGAGGATACATTCTGAGAAAGTTTTGGTAGGGTGATTTTGTCATTGTTGGAAAATGATAGAGTGTACTTAACACAAACGTAGATGGTGTAGCTTACTACACACTCAAGCTATATGGTATAGCCTGTTGCTCCTCCTAGTACAGTTACAACATGTAACTGTACTGAATATGGTAGGCAGTTGTAACTCAATGGCATTTGTGTATTTAAACAGAAAAGGTACAGTAAAAATACAGTGTAAAAGATTAAACATGGAACACCTGCATAGGGTACTTAACCATGAATAATGGAGTTTGCAGGACTGGAAGTTGCTCTGGGTGAGTCAGTGCACATTACTATAGACTTTAGAAGCACTATATGCTTTAGGCTACTCTATAAAAAATATTTTTCTTTCTTGAATAATAAATTATTTGTAACTTGTGAACTTTTCACTTTTTAAAAAACTTTTTGACTCTTATGATAATACTTAGCTTAAAACACAAACACAGCTCTGTGCAAAATGTTTTCTTTACATTCTTCTTTTTAAACTTTTTTGTTAAAAACTGAGACTTAAACACATACATTAGCCTAGCTAGGATCATAGTGTTACTTCTCTTTCACCCCCACAAAGGAGCTAGCTGTCCTTTCCTGTGACGGCAGTGCTTTCTGGAATCCCTCCTGAAGTACCAGCTATAGGCTGTTTTACAGTCGGCTTAAAAAAAAAAAAAAGTAGAAGGAATACACTCTAAAAGAATGATAGAAAGTATCGCATAGTGAATATATAAGCCAGTAGCAGTTGTCTGTTATCATTATGAGATATTAGGAATTGTTGATATGTAGCTGGCAGCACAGATGCTTGTTGACACAGCATCACCACAGACACATGAGGAACTGGTTGGACTGTGATGTTGTTATGGCCAGGACACCACTAGGCAGTAAGGATTTTTCAGCTCCATCATGATCTACTGGGACTGTCATCGTATATGTAGCCTGTGGTTGAGTGAAATGTTATGCAGTGCATGACTGTAATTCCTTGTATCATATAATAAGGTAACATAATTTTAAACATGCAAGTAAAAAATTTTTTTTTCTTAAAAATATTCTGTTCTAGATAAAGGTTCCTTCGTTCTCTGAGACACTGTCTGCTTTGAATGTGGTACAGGTGGCTGGTGGTTCTAAAAGTTTGTTTGCAGGTATGATTATTCTAATATTAAAAAATTTTTTAATTATGCTTGGCACCAAAAAACAGAAAAGTTTTTAATGTTGTGAAAAGTGAGTCCTCTTCTGGCCGTTGTTCCTTGCAGTGACTGTGGAAGGGAAGGTGTACGCCTGTGGAGAAGCCACGAATGGCCGGCTGGGGCTGGGCATTTCCAGCGGGACGGTGCCCATCCCACGGCAGATCACAGCTCTCAGCAGCTACGTGGTGAAGAAGGTGGCTGTTCACTCAGGTACAAACCAAGCACCAGCAGGCCTGTGTGGATCAGCTTGTTGCTCTTGCTCCATTGTTAACCAAAGCCCTAATTGGTGTCCTTACATTCTTTCTTAAGTTTTTACTTAGTAGGAATAAAAATTGGATAATGTAAATCTCTAGGTGGTCTAGAATTTAGTCATTGCTGCCAAATCAAGTTCTTTGCCTAAAAGCAGGCTGTTTTTCTGAGAAAGAGTCTATAACTTTCTTCAGATTCCCAAAAGTATCTATGAACCCAAGTAATGAGAAAGATCCTTTAAAAAAAAAACAGACCACTCTTTCAGTGTAGGGAGTGTTTATTTTGGAAACACTGTGCTAGGCCTCTGAGGAACGGAACTGAATTAGACACTAAGTTCTAATTCAGTTCATACCTTTGCTGAACGGGGCTCAGTGTCACCCGCGTAACAGGAAATCCAAATGATAGTGGCTTAAGCAATGCAGAGTTTTACTTTTCTCGTTTGTAAAAGTCCAGAGGTGGGGTCAGAGTCCATCCAGCAGGGCTGTGTCTATGAGGAGTGCTGGTCCTTTGTGTCCCCCTTTGTGGGAAGATAGTCTTAGACTAGCTCTGGCCCCCAGAGTCCAGGGCCAGGCCTGGCAGAAGAGGCAAGCGCCACACAGTGTGCCCTCCCACCCATGCAGCCCTCTCTCCAGAGCCCCTCCGAAGCCCCACTCATTTCACTCACCATCTCCTGGGGGTAGAGGAGGCTGGGAAGTGGTGTTTAGCTGAGCACATTAACATGGGGGTTCTGTTGGTAAGGAAGGGGGAGAATGAGCGCTGGGGGATTACAAACACGGTCTGCTGTGATGTTCTCAAAGCCCAGGAGTTGGCAGGAACTCACTGTGTAGGAGTGGTCATGCCTTTAATCCTGAGGCAGGTTGTATGGACTTTGAGAATATTCCATGCTGGGGAAAGAGCATCAGTTGGCGTGTTTTGGGAAGAGTGAGTATAATGCTAATGCAAATGATTGAATAATTTCACTGTTGAGGTACAGTTCTCAAAAGCTTAAATTGACACTATTTTTACGTTTTGTCTAATCACAAATTATTTTTACTTTTTTCATCTAAATTTTGATTTTTCATGTATTTAACATAATAGGAACCCTATTAATAATCAGTATTATTTTGCCTCTTTGCAAATTCTTTCTAGAGTTAAATTTGTAGTTTAGTAAAAATTCACTTATTTGACACATATGTCCCAGAAAGCTTTCCTGCTAACTCCGCTGTTGATCCTGTTGAGTTACTCATTTATTCAGCTCACACTCATTGAGTGTGTGCTACATGCCAGGCAAAATAGGGAGCTATGCTGTGGGCTCTCTGTACCTCGCCCTTTGGCAATCTGCACACCTGTGCATGTTGCAGGTGGCCGGCACGCGACGGCTTTAACTGTCGATGGAGAAGTGTTTTCGTGGGGCGAAGGTGACAACGGAAAACTTGGACACTTCAGCAGAATGTAAGGGTACTTTCTTTAGTCTCATTTGCTAATAAGAAACTGTTATGGATACTCTTGAAAGTTATTTTGCAGAAAATTAGACTAGATTATGGAAATGGATCTTAAACAATTTTTTTTAACACAGTTTTGTGTTTTGGTCTCATCGGTTCTGCTTTAAGGTTTGATAGTTGATCTGTGTATCTTGTGTTGACTACATGTGGATCAGTATAGATGTCTTTTTTCCTTCGTCTCTAAGAAGGGACGGATTGACTGTAGGGAGCTGATTTCTTCTTGTTGTAGGAACTGTGACAAGCCAAGGCTGATCGAGGCCCTGAAAACCAAGCGAATCCGGGATATCGCCTTTGGGAGCTCGCACAGCACGGCCCTCACATCCAGCGGAGAACTGTACACCTGGGGCCTTGGCAAGTATGGCCGTCTGGGACATGGGGATAATACGACCCAGCTAAAGCCCAAAATGGTGATTATACGCATTTTTGTTGCTTACAGAAAGCTTACCATCTGAAGATTTCAAGAGAAACTAAGCTTCGAGTCTAGGAAAGTTCATAAAGGTGTGTGCATGGTTGGCTTTGTCTTTGGGAAATTCACTTGCTTTCTCCGTGCCTGTGCTTGATTCTGTTTTTAAATTTGTAATTGAGTAGGTGAAAGTCCTTCTCGGTCACAGAGTAATCCAGGTTGTATGTGGGAGTAGAGACGCACAGACCCTGGCTCTGACCGATGAAGGTGAGTGCCTGGCATGATTCTGTGCTCCTGGGTGGGTAAGAATGATAGGAAACGTTGGCCTGAAGTATATGTATATTCTTAAACCTAGGTTTGGTATTTTCCTGGGGTGATGGTGACTTTGGAAAATTGGGCCGAGGCGGAAGTGAAGGCTGTAACATTCCCCAGAACATTGAGAGACAATGGACAGGGGGTGTGCCAGATTGAGTGTGGAGCTCAGTTCTCCCTGGCGCTCACAAGTCTGGAGTGGTGTGGACATGGTACGTAAACATCCTCCCTGTCACAGTGTGCGCGCTTGTGCAGGTGCATGCGGGGAACCTGGGCCTCACCCCAGGCCCACCCCGGCGTGATTGTGACCTGTCAGATTGTTACTTATGCATCTTTGTCCTTGAAAGGATATTGAGTTGGGATTCGTGACAATAGTGCAAGAAGAAATTTCCCATTGTAACTGGGTCATTTTGAAAATACTAGAACAATTTTAGGCCACTTACCTTTCCTGTTTGGGTGAGATTTATAGGAAAGATTTCTTCTGCTGAAGCCTAAGGATAAAATGAGAGCAAAATAACCTTCTGAATCCTTTGATCCTGAAAAAGTTAACATGTATTTCTTGTCAAAGCTTATTTTATTAATGTGCAAAAGAGCAGGTGCCCAGACTGGCCTTGAATGGTGTGTCAGGCCTTAGTGCCAGTGTCATGACCAGAGGCAGCTTGAGAAAGGTATATACCAGATAGGACTTTGGATAGGTGTTTGCAGTGGTGTGTCTTATTTTCAGTCTCTTTATATGAAAACTTACAACAGTAACTTAAATATCGTAACACATGTATTAAAGTATTAAGGTTTTTCCCAGCTGACTTCATAAGTTAATTTGAATTAACGGTGTATGATTTTGAATGTAAGTTCAAAGACCCTGAGTGCCGTGTGTGATGTCACTGAGCTGGCTGTGAAAGATGTGAGACTGAGCGTTTTCTTGTGTAGCATTGTCAGACCATAACGTATCGTAACACTCCACCGTTGGCCTTCTCCCAGGGGAAAGGGGGATTACTTCAGGTTGGGCCATGGCTCTGACGTGCACGTGCGGAAACTGCAAGTGGTGGAGGGGCTGAGAGGGAAGAAGATCGTGCATGTGGCTGTCGGGGCCCTGCACTGCCTGGCGGTCATGGACTTGGGGCAGGTAAGGCTGCAGGTGGCCTGGGGGTGGCGTGCCATCCTGACTTGGGGGACTTGGGGGTCACGACATGGTGCTCGTCCTGTTGAAATCACAGCTGTTGATGAAATCAGCCGAGTCTTATTGCTTGAAGAACCATGAGGGCAGGACGCGTCCCTTTTGCCCACTGGTGTATCTGCCTGCTCGGCTGCAGGGGTTGGGGGGCGGGGTCCTCAGAAAAGACACGTTCCCATTCTGAAGTCTGCGTGAAAAGTGTGTGGAAAGATTGTTATTCTTGAAGATGCTCCTACGGCAAGGTATTAGCAAGACTTCCCTTTAGAGAATTGCTAACTGGCGAGGAGGGATCCATGCCTCATTTTAGAGACAGAGCTACCGCCTGACAAGTGTTACTGTCTCTTCTGCTTGTAGGAGCATATGCTATGACTGGCTTGTGGATATTCACTTTTAAATTTTATTTATGAAAGCAAAATTACCATTACTGTTTTTGAGTCAAAATGAATTATACTTTATAGTTCTACAAGGCCAAGAAGCAACTTACTTGAAAAATGAGCATATTGTTTTTGGTCATTTTTCTTTGCAAAATACAAGGGAAAAAAATTATTGCACTTAGTTGAAGAGAGGAGCTTCTGTGTGTCTTGCAACAAAACAGAATTGGATTAATATTAAGAAAATACTCCTTTTATAGGTATTATCCAGCGTTTTCATGGTTAGATTTTCTTCAGAATTGTCGTACACTGATGCCATTTTGTAAGATCGTGAAATGGTTTGTTTTCACCTTTAAGAACTCAATTCTTTCAACTACCGTGGCATACACGTTAAGCATTTTGAAGTAAAAATTACATTAAAGAAAATGTCCTGAAATGTTGAAAAATTATAAGCATTTTCCCCCCTCGTAAACAGGTGTATGCTTGGGGTGACAATGACCATGGCCAGCAGGGCAATGGCACGACCACGGTTAACAGGAAGCCCACACTCATGCAAGGCTTAGAAGGCCAGAAGATCACGCGCGTGGCTTGCGGCTCGTCCCACAGCGTGGCGTGGACAACCGTGGATGTGGCCACGCCCTCTGTGCACGAGCCCGTCCTCTTCCAGACTGCAAGAGATCCTTTAGGTGCTTCCTATTTAGGTAACACAGATTTGTGTCTTCTCTGAGATTTTTCTGTAGATTACAGCAACCTTACAGATTTATTTAATTGTGTGCCAACGCATTAGAGGTTGTAGTGCTGTGTTAACTGCATTATGAATCTAAAGACACAGAGGAATTGTGGTGTGCTCTCATGCGATTTATCCATGCTGGAATGAAAATTGTAGAAGAAAGTATGTTGCTGATTCTTGTATTTATGATCAGGTAAACTCACAGTGCTGTACTTGTGTGTAAACAGGACTCCTAATAACTGCCTGAGAGATACAGGCACTGTAGTGGGCTCTTTCGTATTTTTTAACAGCTTTATTCAGTTATTATTGACATAATATAAACTGCATCTATTTTAAGTATACATTTTGATCAACTTTGAAATATGTGTGATCCATGAAAGCATCACCACAATCAAAGATAATGAACTCATACACTACTCTAGCGTTTCTCTCTGGCCCTTTGTACCCATCTCCCTCTTGCTTTTAACTCCCCTTCTCCTTCCTGCCATATGCAGCAACTTCATTTCTGTCACTATAGAACAGTTTGCGTGTTTTCTTTTTGTTGTTGTTGTTTGGTTGGGTTTTTGTTTGTTTGTAGACAGGGTCTCACTCTGTCGCCTAGGCTGGAGTGCAGTGGCACGATCTTGGCTCACTGCAGCTCCCACCTCAGCCTCCTGAATAGCTGGGACTCCAGGCACATGTCACCATGCCAGGCTAATTTTTGTTTGTTTGTTTGGTGGAGACAGGGTTTTGCCATGTTGCTCAGGTTGGTCTTGAACCCCTGAGCTCAAGTGATCCTCCCACCTCGGCCTCCCAAAGTGCTGGGATTATAGGCAGGAGCCACCGTGGCAGGCCAGTTTGCATGTTTTACAGCTTACTATAAATGGAATCATACAGCATATACTCTTTTTAAAAATCTTGCTTTTTCCACTCAGCATAATAATTTTGAGATTCACTTATGTTGCATGTATCAGTAGTTTATTCTTTTTAAATTGTTGAATAGCATCTTAAGATAAATAAATGCAATTTGCTGTTGATGAATGTTTGGGCTATTTCCAGTTTTTGACTATATAAGTGAAATTGCTAACGCACATTTCCATACAAGTTTGTGTGTGGACATCCACTTGAAATTCTCTTGGGTAAACTGCTAGGAGAAGAGTGGTTGGATCATATAGTAGGTGTATGTCTAGCTTCTTAAGATCGCTACATACTGTTTTGCAAAGTGGATGTTCCAGAGGTCCACATCCTCCACATTTTTGTCAACCCTTGATAGGTTCAGTCTTTTAATTATACTGATAGATGTATGGTGGTATCTCATTGTGGTTTTAATTTGTATTTCCCTAGTAACTAATGATCTCAAGCATCTTGCTTATTTACGAATCAGATACCTTTTTTGGTCAGTGTCCGTTCAAGTCTTTTCCCATATTTAAATAGGTCGATCGTTTTCTTACTGAGTTTGAGAATTCCTTATATATTCTGGGTTACAAGTCCTTTGCCTAATATATAATTTGCTAATATTTTCTGTCAATGTGACTTGTCATTTTATTCTCTTCATAGGTGAATCTTAAAGATTAGAAGTTTTTAATTTTGAGGAAGCCTAGTTTATTTTTATTCTTTTGTAAAGCGTACTTTTGATGTTGTGTCTACAAAACCTTTGCCTCGCTCAAGATTATAAAGATTCTCTTTCTGTGTTCTGTTATAGAAGTTTTACAGTTTTAGATATGTGTATCTATGACCAGTTGGTTAAATTTTATATATGGTGGGAGGTTCGGATTGAAAGGCTTTTTTTGGCTTGATTGTCCAGTAGTTTCAGTTGTATTTATTTAAAAACTTTGCTTTTCCTACTGAATTGCCTTTTACCTTTGTCAGAAATCAGTTGTCTATGGATGTATGGATCTATTTCTGAACTCTCAGTACTGTTTTTATTTGTGGATTTTGGTGGCAATGCCACATTGTCTTGATTACTACAGCTTTATAAAAGACCTGAACTCAAGATGCAACAGTTCTTTAGCTTTGTTCTTTTTCAAATATATTTTGGCTGTTGTAGTCCCTTTGCATTTCCATATAACTTAAAATGAGCTTGTCTTTTTTTTTTGGAGACAGAGTCTCACTCTGTCGCCCAGGCTAGAGTGCAGTGGCGCAATCTCGGCTCACTGCAGGCTCCGCCTCCCAGATTCACACCATTCTCCTGCCTCAGCCTCCAGAGTACCTGGGACTACAGGTGCCCGCCACCACGCCCGGCTAATTTTTTGTATTTTTAGTAGAGATGGGGTTTCACGGTGTTAGCCAGGATGGTCTCGATCTCCTGACCTCGTGAGCCACCGCGCCCGGCCGAGCTTGCCAGTTTTTATAAAACCGCTTGCTTGGGGTTTTGCTGTGAATTGCATTCATTCTGTAAGTCAATGTGGAAAGGATGGATTCACAGTATTCAGTCTTCTAACCCATGAACACAGTGTTTCTCTTTATTTGTTAGGTGTTTAGTTTCTCTCAGCAATGTTTTCTAGTCCCAATGTTGTATAGGTCTTGCATATCTTTTGTTAGATTATCTCTAAGAATTTCAGATTATTAAATGGTCTTTTAAAAATATCATTTTTTCTACTGTATGGGAATATTCACATTGCTCCTTGCTAGCATGTAGAAATAAATACAATTGCTTTTTTTTTAAGTGAACCTCATCTTGTCATACAAATATTTTGTTTTTTTCCCTTATCTCTCAGGAGGGGACATTTAGGCTCTAGCAGCATCTGCTTTTATGAATAACTGGAATGTGATCTTCTGGCTGTGTTAGTTACTGACTGTATGAACTGGGGCGAGTGCCTTCGCCTTCCTGTGCTGTCTTCTTTTCTGGGGTAGATGAAGATAAGGCTTGACTCTCGTCTTCCCCTTTCTGGTTCAAATTAGTATTTTCTCAACGTATAGCTCTTTTCATGTCACATTATTTGTATGACTTTTGAGTTTGGCTTTTTCCACTCAGCCTAATCCTCTGGAGAGTCATCCAAGTTGTTACATATTACATAGTTTGTTCAGTATTCTATCAAATACTCAACCATTGAAGGACGTTTGGATTATTTCTAGGTTTTGGCTAATACAAATAAAACTGCCATGTCATTCATATACAGGTGAATGTGAAAATTCACTTTATGTGAAAATAAGTTCTTATTTCTTTGACATAAATGCCCAAGAGTGTGATTGCTGGTCATATGGTAATTGTTTAGTTTGATAAGAAACTGCCAAACTGTTTTCTGGAATGGCTGTACCATTTTATAATCTCATAAGCAGTGGAGGATGATCCAGTTTTTCCCATATCCTCACCATCTTTTTACAATGTAGCCATACTGGTAGATAGGTCGTTGTATCTCATTGTGATTTGAATTTATATTTTCCTCACGGCTAATTATGTTAACCATCTTTTCATGTGCTTGTTTCCTGTCCGTATCTCCTCTGTGGTAAAATATGTCTTCATGCCCTTTTCTAATTGGCTGTTTTTTCTGTTGAGTGCAGAGAGTTCATTATGTATTCTAGATATTTCTAGTCCTTTGGCAGATGTGTGTTATGCAAATGTTTTCTCCTGGTCTCTAGCTTGTCTTTTCATTTCCTTTCATAAAACAAAAGTGTTTAATTTTGATGAAGTCTAATTCATCAGTTTTTTCTTTTGTAGGTCATACTTTTGGTGTCGTCTATTTTGGCCTAGTGCTAGATCCTAAAGACCGTCTCCTATTTTTTTCTAAAAGATTTATAGTTTTATATTTTCTACTTAAGTCATGATCCATTTGGATTTAATTTTGCATAAGGTGTAGACTTAGGCTGAAGTTTGGGTTTTTTGCCCACAGACGTCCAGTTGCTCCACCACCACGTGCTGAAAGGCTGTCCAACTCAGCCTCCGCTGAGTTGCTTTTGCACATTTGTCAACAGTCAGTGAGGCATATTTGTGTGGTTCTGTTTCTGGGTTCGCTATTTATTCCATAGATTCTTATGCCAGTACCACACAGTTTTGGTTATGGTATTAAAACAACTTTTGAGATTGGGTAGACTCATTCCTCCTCCTCATTTTTCTATTTCTATTCTTGTTCCTTTGCCTTTCCATATACATTTTAGAATAATCTTGACAAAAACTCTTGCGGGAATGCTGGTAGGAATTGCATTAAATCTGTGTATCAATTTGGATGAGTTGATATAGACACATGTACCAGCTCCACCTGACTCCCTCCCCCTGCGGAGACCTGGGAGTTTGCAGGGAAGTGAACCTGATGAGACTTTATTGGTGAACATCTTCTCTCTTTGTTGTTTTGTATTCTTTTTTGTCTTGCCTCACCAGGCTAAGAAAACACAGGTAGTTATTGTAGCATTTTCATAGCTTATATGTATATAACATAAACATTTGTAAGTGCATTTTATACAAGCATCTACGTCTTTTTGCAGTTACAGTGAAATTTTGCTGAAAATAGCTTCTTTATCAAAGTATGGATAAGTGGTGTTCTTATTCTGAAGGCCTGTGAATGAGCCTAATAGGTGCTCTGTGAAATAGCAAAATGCAGATTGCAGTGTGTTTTGGAACTAACCTATAAGGTCAGATTTTATAGAAATAGAGGAAATTGTGATCTTAAAAACAAAATGCACATTTTATTTTTCCCTTATAGGCGTGCCTTCAGATACTGATTCTTCTGCTGCCAGTAATAAAATAAGTGGTGCAAGTAATTCTAAGCCGAATCGCCCTTCTCTTGCCAAGATTCTCTTGTCACTGGATGGAAATCTGGCCAAACAGCAGGCCTTATCGCATATTCTTACAGCATTGCAAATCACGTATGCCAGGTAGGCTTCTGTGCTAATTTTTGAAATTCTGCAATTATGTGAGCTTTGGGTTTTTGTGATATTTTTTCTTTTCGTTGATCAGATGTCTCCAAGAATGTCATATTATTGTCTTTAAATGCTGTGTGTTGTAAGTCACATGTTCTTTGATGGTGATTGATCATATCTTTGTGTGTGTTTTAATGGGCATTGAAATATGAATTAGAAAACTAACTTGAACATTTTCACTATTCTTTTTGGCCAGTAGACTCTAACAATTAATATTTGGGGGAAGAAAAGAAGAATTAGGTGATACTAATTTATAGTGATGTCTAAGACAACTTAGCATCCCCTTGGCTCACTTGAGAAGGCTGAGTTTTGCCAATGCAGCATTTTGCAGTATTTTTCTGCTGCTTTCCCACAGCCTAGATAAGTTGCCCATCTACTAATGTATCACACCTATGGACCTGATGGGTGTATTGACATAGGAAAATTAGTTTCAGAACAAAAACAGTCATTCAGTAGAGGCCATTGAGTCCTAGCTGCCCAGTATGTGGCTTTCAGTAAACACAAAATTGCCTGCTGGTCAATTATCCAGCCCTCAGCCTCTCACGGCACCCCAAGAGGATTTCTCAGGGACAGCCAGAATCTCATTCTGGTCTGGTTTTTGTGTTTGGCAGTTTTTCACCTGCCATTACTCTGGTTTTTCAAATAAATAAAATCCAGAGTAAACATTTTAGCTATTAGCCCAAGGATACAGGTAATAATGTTTGGTTTCCAAAACTCTTTTACATGTATTCAATAAAAATGAGGAAATGCCTCAGTGTGCGTGCTAGTCCTGCCTCGCCACTTCCTGTGGTGCTGTGGAGAAGGGGCAGCTCACCACAGGCCGGGCTTTGTGTCCTGACAGAGATGCCGTTGTCGGGGCCCTGATGCCGGCTGCCATGATTGCCCCGGTGGAGTGCCCCTCGTTCTCCCCCGCGGCCCCTTCCGACACGTCTGCCATGGCTAGTCCCATGAATGGAGAAGAATGCATGCTGGCTGTTGATATGGAAGACAGACTGAGTCCAAATCCATGGCAAGAAAAGAGAGAGGTAAAAGCAACCTTAGATCAGAAGGTAAAAGCGAATCGTAAAGCAACGTTAGATCAGAAGGTAAAAGGTGGCTACTTTGTGTCTAGAAAAGTCTCATTCTGTCATTTAGTTTAGGCTGTTTCTGTGCCTCCCGCTTTGATTTTTGGCGTTACTTAGAAGAATATTCTCTGTAAAGGAGCTTTTAAAGTGCTTAAGTGGAATTAGATTTCTTTTTTAAAAAAATCTAATTCAAAAAATCTTAAAAAAAAAATTTTTTTTTTTTTAAATCTAATTCAAAAAATCATTAAGTGCAAGTTCACAGTCCTTTATCTGCAATTCTGAAACCTTAAAGTTCTGATAGTCAAGAATTTTAGTGACTTATTTTGGGGGAAAAAACCAACTTGAAGATAACGTGAACTCATTTTAGTCTGGTTCATGGATCTGTTGTGAATATTAATAGTTTTCTTGAAACTATGAGTGTACTTGACTTTGCACAACTGTCCTAGGCCCCGCTGGGGGTGGTAGTGGCTATGTCAGGTAGGCAGCATGTTACCTCTGTAAACTCTGGAACATTCTAAACAGCCCAAGTAGTTTTAGGTAAAGCATTTGGGACTTGCGTAGGAAATATGTTACGTTGTTGAGTTTTTCCCCTTAAACATCCCCTACTGTGCACTCTTTGACTAGATTGCTTCCTCTGAGGACGTGGTGACCCCCTCTGCAGTGACTCCATCGGCCCCCTCAGCCTCCGCTCGGCCGTTTATCCCAGTGACGGATGACCTGGGAGCCACAAGCATCATTGCAGAAACCATGACCAAAACCAAAGAGGTGAAGAGGCATTCTTCTTTAACTTTGTATTGTGAAATAATCTTAAATGTACACAGAAGTAGAAATAGTACTTAGGAGTGGAACACAGTTGATTCCTATCCCATTCACCTGGGCTTTCCACTTGTTAGCATCTTTGAAGCATTTGTGGGAATGTTGCAGGACACAGTCCCTGTCACTGCTTACTGCTTCCACGTATATTCCTTGAGTATCAGGACTACAGCTTGATCCAGGATTACTTTCAAACCCACAGACATATTTGGATTTTGCTCATCATCCCAATAGTATCCTTATAGGTCTAGCACCCAACCTAGGATTGCACACTGCCTCTTTGGTCTTCAGTGTGGAACAGTCCTTCGTTTTGACAGACACCACAGGAGTGGTGCAGAATTCTTCTCAGTGCCTCCGCTGGGACTCAGGTGTTGTTGATTTGCTGCATCGTTGGTGAGATAGCGCAGGAGTGGTGCAGAATTCTTCTCAGTGCCTCCACTGGGACTCAGGTGTTGTTGATTTGCTGCATCGTTGGTGAGATAGCGCAGGAGTGGTGCAGAATTCTTCTCAGTGCCTCCGCTGGGACTCAGGTGTTGTTGATTTGCTGCATCGTTGGTGAGATAGCGCAGGAGTGGTGCAGAATTCTTCTCAGTGCCTCCACTGGGACTCGGGCATTTCTGATTTTGCTGCATTATTGGTGAGATCGCTTATCACTTGGTTAAGGGTCTCTGCCAAGTTTCTCCACTGGAAATCAGTAAGTGTGTTTAGTACTCATGGGGAGACACTTTTGAGATTATGCCAATGTCTTGTTCCTCATTATACTTTTACCTCCCAGTTTTTAGCATCTTAAAAGATTCTAGCTGAATCCATTAGTACCGCGGTGGTGGTCACATTTTCATTTTTCACATTTATTGTTACTTCTGGTTGTAATTGTTGCCATTTTTTTGCAAGAGAAGGCTTTCCCTTCTCATCCATCTGTCTTCTACGTACCTACCTACCTACCTTTCTGTCTGTTTATATTGTGTAGATTCAGGAGTTCCTGTTTTAGTCAAATAGTGACATTCATTACTGTCATTATTTGACACCCAAATTGTCCCAGACTTGGTCATTGGGACTCAGTCATTGGGACCCTGTGGACTGGTCATTGGGACCTGGTTATTGGGACTCACGTGGACTGGTCATTGGAACCGGATTGGTCGTTGGGACTCCCTTGGACTGATCACTGGGACTCGGTCACCGGGACTCCCATGGACTGGTCATTGGGACTCAGTCACTGGGACTCCTGTGGACTGGTCATTGAGACCTGGTTATTGGGACTCGCGTGGACTGGTTATTGGGAACCCTGTGGACTGGTTCCATTGTCTGATGTGTCCCCGTAATTCTTAGGGGTCTTGCTTCATTTCTGGCACAACAGTGTGCTCGAGACTCATCTTTCACCTACCCTGCCCCTGCCTGGAATCAGCCATTTCTCCAAGAAGCCATGGTTCCTGCTAGTGGCTTGTAGGAGTTGGAAACCAAGATCTGGGTGCTTGCTAAGCCGACTGTTACTGAGTGTCTTTGGTTAGGCCCTCTCAGCAAATAGATCTATACAAACGAGCATTGATTTATCCTTCTGCATTTATCTATATAATAAAAACTATTAACAGCCCACATCAATACTTTTAATTCCAGTCCAGTACCACAGGGCTTATTCACTCTCCCTCTTTCCATATTTTTTTGGTGTATAATGCTTTTATATGTTGCTAGATTTGGTTTGCTGCTATTTCGTTGAAGATTTTTACATCTGTATTCATAAGGGATATGGCTCTGTAGTTTTCTTGTGATGTCTTTGCTTTGGGTATTATGGCAATATTGGCTTCATAGATTGGAGGGTGTTCCTTTCTTTTCTGTTTTTTGGAAGAGTTGGTGAAGGACTGGGGTTAATTCTTTAAATAGTTGGTAGAATTGTATCTGCTCTTCTGGCATATTCCCATCATTCTTTGAGTATTTCCTTTTTGGCACGACACAAAATTCCAGGCTCAACAAGATGTTTTAGGCTCCAACATAGGAATCAGTTGTTTCTCTGACAAGTCCTAGTTCTTTCTGGTGGAGAAGGGCATTTAGAGGTCAAGATCTGGGCCTTTCGTGTGCTTGTTGCTGTTTGGGTGACAGAGCTAGAGAATGAATATGTGTGCGTGTAACATAATAGATACATACATCAGTTTTTTGTTTTGTTTTGTTTTAGACAGGGTCTTGTTCCGTTGGCCAGGCTGGAGTACAGTGGCACAGTCTTGGCTCACTGCAGCCTCAACCTCTTGGTCTTAAGCCATCCTCAGCCTCCCAAGTAGCTGGAACTAACTATAAGCATGCACCACCACACCTGGCTAATTTTTGTATTTTTTTCTTTTTTTTTTTTTTAGAGATAGGGTTTCGCCATGGTGCCCAGGGTGGTCTTGGGCTGGGCTCGAGTGATCTGCTTGCCTCATCCTCTCAAAGTGCTGGGATTACAGGCATGAGCCACGTGTTTGGCCCACATCAGTATTTATGTTGTTATAAATTTACTTATATGGAAAACCACTGGTTCACACCAATATGATTGATTCTCATCCAACTGGGATTCATTCTAGTTTTCACCCTTTCTGTATTTATAACTTTCTTCTCTGACAGTGGGAAACCTGGCTCCTGTCATCAGCAGGCTGTTTACTTACAGTTCAGTCCCCTTAAAGATAATCAACCTCCGATCTTGGCTGTCCCCCACTCCGTGGTGGGCACCCTTCTTCCTCTGTACAGCCTCTGGCACTCCACGGTCACCCTATGTGACCTCTGACCCCCCCCCACCTCCATGTTGACCCAGAGTGTGGCACCTTCCTCACTTGGCCTGGCCCTCCCTCTCCAACCCCCCATGTGTGGATGCCCTCTCCAGCCTGCCAGGGTGCTCCCCACACCAGGCCAGCCCCTGCTCATGTGTGCTCCCTTGCCAGCCTTCTCACCTTGGGAACAAACACTTTATTTTTAATTACATTTGGAACCCTTGATTTATTATGCTGTTACTGCTGGCAGAAAATATGTCCTACGGAAATTATTGATAACCATCTATGGTAAAAAGAAAGACTCTATTTATGAATTAGGTGCTTGGAATCAACTTCTCATGTTTGGCAGTCTCCTGGTGTGAGGGTTTAATGCAGCACTTATTCGAGGAAGGCAACATTTTTGTTTTTAGGTAAAAGGATGATATGATTTCTTTTCCCCAATTTATTTATGAGACATAGGCATTATCCACGTTGTAACCCTGTATTTCTATTATTTCAGTTTTGGCTTGACTCATGAATTTAAGGCAAAGCAATTTTAATATTAGTATTAAGCTATAATTCACATTTTAGGATATGCCGCTCGTGATTTTCTTCCTTGGCAATTCTTCTAGACATATTTTCTTTGTGTGTGTGCGTGTTTTTAAGACACCCTCATTAAAAAAAATGGTAGGTACATTTCAATCTCAAGACTAAAGATATTCTTGTTGATATGTTTCACTGAATGCTTTTGCTGTCCTTCAGTGAGTTATGTTCTGGAATGTCATCATTTATAATGAATTTCACTTACTCCTTGGGTCTCCATGCAGAGGCAGGAGCAAGGTCTGTTTCCCTAAAGGGAGAAGAACCTTGTTCCTAAATCAGAGTGGTGTGATTTCCAGGGACCCTGGTTGGGTCATGTTCCCCTAAGGGGAACATGAGGGGCTGTCCTTCGCCCAGCTTGTTTATGTTTGTGGAAAGAGTCACACTGGATTTGCTGAGGTCCAGAAAGCAGGAGAGAAAAGAGGCACGTCCCTGGCTCTTGTTCTTCCTCTGGGGAGCCAGACTGTGCCTGGGGGAGGAGAAGGGGTTGACATACTCCTGCTCGGCACAGCGGTTCCCATGCTGGGTCAGAAGCGCTGGGAGTCCCTGGCTCTGACAAGGGCCTTTCCACTTTCCGCAAGTTCTGTCCTGATGCTGCCCTCCAGGAGGCTCCTGTGTGCCGACAAGCCGGGCGGGGTGGCGTGGGGGCGGCGCGGCCATCCTGGGCAAGGCACCTCTGTGGGGTGGGAGCTGGGGGTGCAGTGATGCTGCGAATTGGCTCATAGCAAACAAGGAGAGGAGGTGAAGGATCAAGATGCAGTATGTTTAGGCTAACAGGGCAGGAATGGGAAGTACACGAGTGGTAATGAGAAGACTTTTATGTGTGATGTTTTCAGTGAACCCAAGGAGAGAGAGACTATGGAGAGCATGTTACATGCCAGTGAGTCATTTGAAATAAGATTCCAGGAAAGAATTATGGAGAGGATCTAGACAAAATATATACAATTATAGAATACAAATGTAGTTTATAAACCATTTCAAGCATACCTTATGGGTAGATTATACAGGATGCAGCTTCATTCCAAAACTCCCCCTGTAGTATCTGCCTGTGCTCCAAACTTGGACCCCGTAATAAATTGTCATTTCTTTGTAGCTTAAGTCATCCCTTTTTGATAAATGCTATTGGTAATACAACAGTTCATTGGTCTTGAAAACATAGTACATGGCTTGGTGGAGATTTTAGGGGCCGTCATTTCTTAATCTGTTTTCTTAAGGTCTTAAACACCTTCAAGTTTCTTACTCGTTGGTATTCATGTGTTCTCTGAGTTTGTGGGTAAACTGGTGACTCTTTATCTCTTAACATATCATTCCTCATGTTAATTGTTGGATGTCATTTGACTTAGGATGTTGAAAGCCAAAATAAAGCAGCAGGTCTGGAGCCTTAGGCCTTGGATGAGTTCACCAGTCTGCTGATTGCGGATGACACCCGTGTGGTGGTAGACCTGCTCAAGCTGTCGGTGTGCAGCCGGGCCGGGGACAGGGGCAGGGACGTGCTGTCTGCGGTGCTTTCCTGTATGGGGACTGCCTACCTGCAGGTGAGTCTCAGGGAGGGCGGGGCCGTCTGACCCTACCTCCTCCACATGGGGCCAACCTCCTCTCCAAGGGAGAGCAGCTGTAGATCGCCGGTGATCTTGTGCTGGATTTCATCCTAGTAGACAGCAGGTTAGGAGCACTCCTTTAGAACAAAACGTTTTAGCATTTACCCCAGTGACATCCTTTCCCTGTTTTTTGTTGTTTATTTTTTTGAGACGGAGTCTTGCTCTGTCGCCCAGGCTGGAGTGCAGTGGCGCCATCTCGGCTCACTGCAAGCTCCACCTCCCAGGTTCACGCCATTCTCCTGCCTCAGCCTCCCGAGTAACTGGGACTGCAGGCGCCCGCCACCTCGCCCGGCTAATTTTTTTTGTATTTTTAGTAGAGACGGGGTTTCACCGTGTTCGCCAGGATGGTCTGGATCTCCTGACCTCTTGATCCACCTGCCTCGGCCTCCCAAAGTGCTGGGATTACAGGCATGAGCCATCGCGCCTGCCCCTTTACTTGTTTTACAACTGATTTGTGCGTCTTTTTTTTTTTTTTTTTTTTTTGAGACGGGGTCTTACTCTGTCACCCAGGCTGGAGTGCAGTGGCGTGATCTCGGCTCACTGCAACCTCCGCCTCCCGGGTTCACGCCATTCTCCTGCCTCAGCCTCCTGAGTAGCTGGGACTACAGGCGCCCACCACCACGCATGGCTAGCTTTTTTGTATTTTTTGTATTTTTAGTAGAGACAGGGTTTCACGGTGTTAGCCAGGATGGTCTCGATCTCCTGACCTTGTGTTCTGCCTGCCTCGGCCTCCCAAAGTGCTGGGATTACAGGTGTGAGCCACCGCGCCCGGCCTGATTTGTGCATCTTTTTAAAAATGATTTGTCAGAGTTCTTTAAGTCCCTTTTCTATCATATGTCTTACAGTTTCCACCCCAGTTTATCTTTTGTTATTAGTTTGATATTTTTTTGCCATGTAGAAATTTTTAATTATTACATGATCAGATCTGTCAGTTTTTTCATTTATGCCTTCTGAGTTTTGTATTATGCTGAAAAAAAAAAATGCTTGCTTATGTGACATTGTTTTAAATAAATTCTTCCAAATTTTCTTCTAAGTTTTTTGAGACAGTCTCCTTCACCAGGGCTGGAGTGAGGTGGTACGATCTTGGCCTCCCGGGATCACCTCTGCCTCCCAGGATCAAGTGATTCTTGTGCCTCAGTTCCCCGAGTAGCTGGGATTACAGGCGTGCTTCGACGCCTGGCTAATTTTTGTATTTTCAGTTGAGACAGGGTTTGACCATGTTGGCCCAGCTGGTCTCCAACTGCTAACCTCAAGTGGTCCACCCACCTCAGCCTTCCAAAGTGCTGGGATTACAGGCATGAGCCACCACGCCCGGCCTTCTTCTAAGTTTTTTATGATTTCATGTATTGTTTACATTTTTTAGGCACCTGGGATTTATTTTGATGTAAGAATAAAATAGGGATCCAACTTTATTTTTTTCCTAGATGGTAAACCGGTTGCCCTAACATCATTTATTGAACAATTCTTCTTTTCCCTGGTGATTTAAAAACCAGTTTTATCATATTCTAAATTCCTGTATGCATTTGGGTCTATTTACAAAACTTTTTAGACTCTAATACTATGGTATTTTAACTATTATAGCTTTAAAATGTTTTTAATGTTTGGTAGCACTGGGTCCATAGGACTTTGTCCTTGTGGAAATGTTCTGGACAGGAGCCATCTGGGACTGTTGGCACCAGCTACATACGACACTGAGCACTGAAATATGGCTAGTGCACCTGAGGAACTGAAGGTTTTAAAACACTCAACTTGAGGCACATGTGGCTAGTAGCTGTTGAACTGGTCTGTAGGTGTGCAGTATAAAGTGAATGTCTTATTACTGTGTCTTAGAAATAGGACTAATCAGTCCTAAAGGCCGTGGGCTTCCTTAAGAACTCAATCAGCAGCCATGCTCTGCCCTGCCGGGGGGCCTGAGATGTCCTTCCTGGCTACAGATACTTCGTCCCTTTCTCTGGGTGACTACTTTGTGTGGAGGAAAGTCTTACTCTGTCACTTAGTTTAGGCAGTTTCTGTGCCTATTATGATTTTTGGCTTTAGTTAGAAGAATATTCTATTCTCTTTAAAGGAACTTCTAAAGTTTTTAAGTAGAATTAGATTTTTTAAAAAAATCATTAAATGCAAGTTCATAGCCCTTTATCTGCAATTCTGGAACATTAAAGCTTCTGATAGTCAGAAATTTTAGTAACTTACATGATCACCAAAATGATAAAGCACTTAAGTAGAGCTGAGCAGTCTTGAAAGCACAGCAAAGGTTTGGTGGATATTTTAGGGGCTTGTTATTTCTTCATCTGCTATTCATGAAGAACTTAAAAACTATAGGTTTCCTTTTTTCTAGTTTTTTGAGATGAGTTACTTGGCATAATTCTAAGAGATGAAATCGAGGTGAATTGCCATAAGCACTATTATTTTTCATAAGTTTATTGCATTTGTGAGAGGGAAGGGTATGAATGAGAACTTCAATTTAAAATAATTCTGAGCCTTTGCCATGCATATCCCACATTCTCAGTACAGAGGGTAGGGGTTACCTTTATATATGGACGAGGAAACTGAGGCTGAGAGGTTGTTACAGCTTGAGGACACTCACTTTGCTGGTAGGTGGAAGAGATGGGTTGGAACCCTGAGTGCTCTGAGCCCCAGCTCTGTCATGACCCCTCTGCAGATGATGCCTTTGGCAGAGCAGCCTTTGAAGGCCAGAGCCCCTGGTCAACTCTGCACACGGGCACTTGATGATGCCGACATCTGCTTTCAGTAACTCAACCAGGTTCCAGGAGAGAGAGGAATAAGGATACGACCGTTTTCATACTGCCCTTGCCAGGTTGGCAAGGTGGCTATTTCTGTGTCCTGCCCTAACCTGATATTTGGGACTCAGAGAGAGAAATTTAGATTTTAAATCATGCCTATATGACAGTGATATTAGTTTGTTATTAATATATAATAATATGTTTACTAAGCAAAGCTATTTCTTACCTACATGTGAGGAAAAATAGAGAAAAGAATAATATATTTCTAAAAAGTATAGAATGAGCATTAGAGTTTTATTTTTTCTGGATTAAAAATTTGGGGGTTAATAGATTATTGCTATTATGACATATTCTCTCATTTATTTTAAAAATAACAGAGGTTATCATCACTACTCTTAACCTTAATTGTAAAAGGTTACAATTGGTGATTGTGAATCACCAGTAATTTTTATTTTACTTTATTTTTTTTTTGTTTTTGAGGCGGAGTCTTGCTCTGTCGCCCGGACTGGAGCGCAGTGGCCGGATCTCAGCTCACTGCAAGCTCCGCCTCCCGGGTTTACGCCATTCCCCTGCCTCAGCCTCCCGAGTAGCTGGGACTACAGGCGCCCGCCTCGTCGCCCGGCTAGTTTTTGTATTTTTAGTAGAGACGGGGTTTCACCGTGTTAGCCAAGATGGTCTCGATCTCCTGACCTCGTGATCCGCCCGTCTCGGCCTCCCAAAGTGCTGGGATTACAGGCTTGAGCCACCGCGCCCGGCCTAATTTTTAAAATAAAATAAGAACACTGTGGATTGTTGAGAATGTGGCGTGGGTCTGACCCCTAGTGTACTGGGTCAGGAGGGCCAGCCGTGTTGGGGTCGGTGGTCCCTCGTGTCACAGACTCTCTGTCCGGCCTGGGCTGCTTGATGGTTCCTGATTCCTGCCCCTCCCACTGGGCTCTGCTGCCTTCTAGGATTGTGGCCATTTTCACCTACTGGGTGCTCCTTCCCTTGATAGTTTTGTTTCCGAGGCCAGCTTTCCTCACTAGGAAGTGATCGTGTCTTGGTGTGAAATGAAGCTGTTGTTACCACGGTGTTTCATCTGATCAGCTGGCACGTGTTAAGTGTTGTGTGTGTTGGGAGCCTTCCAACTACTTTTTTTTCTTTTCTTTTCTTTTTTTTTTTTTTTTTTTCGAGACAGAGCCTCTCTCCGTCCATCAGGCTGGAGTACAGTGGTGCATTCTTAGCTCTGCAACCTTCACCTCCTGAGTTCACGCGATTCTCCTGTCTTAGCCTCCTGAGTAGCTGGGACTACAGGCACAGGCCCCCACACCCGGCTCATTGTTTGTATTTTTAATAGAGGTGGGGTTTCACCATATTGGCCAGGCTGGTCTCGAACTCCTCACCTCAAGTGATCTGCCCGCCTCAGCCTCCCAAAGTGCTTGTATTACAGGCATGAGCCACTGCACTGCACCCAATTACTATTTTTTTTTTTTTTGAGACACAGTCTTGCTTGGGTCACCCAGGCTGGGGTGCAATGGTGTGATCTCGGCTCACCACAACCTCTGCCTCCCAGGTTCAAGCGATTCTCCTGCCTCAGCCTCCTGAGTAACCAGGATTACAGGCGTGCGCCACCGTGCCTGGCTAATTTTGTGTTTTTAGTAAAGATAGGTATTTTCCGTGTTGGTCAGGCTGGTCTTGAACTCCCGACCTCAGGTGGTCTGCCTGCCTCGGCCTCCCAAAGTGCTGGGATTACAGGCATGAGCCACCAGGCCTGGCCCCAATGACTTTTTAATATAGATCATCTCTAAGCTTCACAGCACCTTTCAAGCTCTGTGCTGTTTCTGTTTTATGTGCAAGGAAGCCAAGCCCTGATTTGAACTCAATTTATCAAACTCCAAGCCCTCCAGTCTGCCACCCTGTCCTTGTGGAGCTCTGGAGCAGGACGGACAGAGGTGGCATTCAGGTGACCAGGTGTGGAACTGTCGGCCTCTTCGTTCATGTCCTTGCTTCCTCCCCAGGGGGCAGATATGCTGTTGGAGCTCTGCGTCAACCGAGTTGGAGGATGTGGCCACAGACTCGCAGAGCGGCCGCCTCTCTTCTCAGTCTGTGGTGGTGGAGAGCAGCCACTCTTACACCGATGACACCTCCACCAGCGGCACGTGAAGATACCAGGTACGGGGCCGGCCCCAGGGAGGAGCTGCAGCGTTTCCGCCTTCAGAACGGTGTGATTCTCTAATTGCTTCAGTAGAAACAGCCGTCTCTGTTTTATAAAAAGAAGATACAGAATTGCTTCAGAATCACTTTTCTCCCCTTTTCTAATAAACTTCTTTTGCACAATAAATCATACAGAAAGTCACACAAAGTAAATGTTTAGCATCATGATAATCAGGCAGACGCCCTAGTCATCATGACCCAGGTCTAGACGTAACCTGTGGCAGATTCCGGAAGCCCTCAGCCTGTCCCCTGACGTCCCTCTGAGTGATGCTGTCCTGACGTTGAGCCATCACTGACTTGCATTTCTGGACAGCTTCTGTTACCCATGTGTGTATCTTTCTTTTCTTTGTAACAACTCAAGAAAAATTATTAAGAAGAAAATCACGGAGGCCCTGGCCTTTGATCCGGCAGGCTTCTCTGCAGCCTGAACCTGCTGACCGGACACGCGTGCTGCTGTTCAGTGTGTTCCTCAGGCCCGTCCTTCTGCCAGGTGCTGCCTGATTCGGAGGCCCATAAGTTCCGCCCCTTTCGTCAGCTCCTTAGTGGCTGTGACTTAGCCTCAGCAGGCCCCTCCTGCCTGCCTGTCTTTCTTTTGTGACATCAGCAGCCCCTGAGGCTTATTAGCACCTGAGGCTGTTGGCCCACAGCGGACTAAAATGGTACTATTCTGGTGGAATCATCTCTTGCTTATTTATTAGCTGGAATGCTTTCTTATAAAGAGACATTTCCGGCCGGGCGCGGTGGCTCAAGCCTGTAATCCCAGCACTTTGGGAGGCCGAGACGGGCGGATCACGAGGTCAGGAGATCGAGACCATCCTGGCTAACATGGTGAAACCCCGTCTCTACTAAAAATACAAAAACTAGCCGGGCGAGATGGCGGGCGCCTGTAGTCCCAGCTACTGGGGAGGCTGAGGCAGGAGAATGGCGTAAACCCGGGAGGCGGAGCTTGCAGTGAGCTGAGATCCGGCCACTGCACTCCAGCCTGGGCGACAGAGTGAGACTCCGCCTCAAAAAAAAAAAAAAAAAAAAAAAGAGACATTTCCCCTCATCCTATAGTTGGTTGCCCAAGGTGCTGTTTGCCTGAGAAAGACAAAAGCTTGATTCTTCCTTCTGTTTACCAGATAATGAATTGGTTTCCTATCATTTCTTGAAGGTGACCTTTTTTAAAAATATTTTTATGAACCCATGGATTGAAACATATGTGATTGTTTTACTTTATTGTGATTATCTTTGTTAAAGCTGAGATTATCCTGTTTCTAGACAGTGGCAGCCTCTTCAGTGTGGCTCCTGAAGTGATTCTGGTGGTCTTTGGTAGCGTCCAGGCAGTCTAAACACGGTGACCTTGGTTTTTTGTAGGTTGCCACTCTTCACCTGGGATCTGCCCTGGATTCTTTTGAGTTCATACTGATACTTAAAAATGTTTTTCTTTTTTTTTTTCTTTTTTTTTTTTTAATTTAAGTTCTAGGGTACATGTGCATAACGTGCAAGTTTGTTACATATGTATACTTGTGCCATGTTGGTGTGCTGCACCCATCAACTCGTCAGCACCCATCAATTCATCATTTATATCAGGTATAACTCCCAATGCAATCCCTCCCCCCTCCTCCCTCCCCCTCCCCATGATAGGCCCCGATGTGTGATGTTCCCCTTCCCGAGTCCAAGTGATCTCATTGTTCAGTTCCCACCTATGAGTGAGAACATGTGGTGTTTGGTTTTCTGTTCTTGTGATAGTTTGCTAAGAATGATGGTTTCCAGCTGCATCCATGTCCCTACAAAGGATGCAAACTCATCGTTTTTTATGGCTGCATAGTATTCCATGGTGTATATGTGCCACATTTTCTTAATCCAGTCTGTCACAGATGGACATTTGGGTTGATTCCAAGTCTTTGCTATTGTGAATAGTGCCGCAATAAACATACGTGTGCATGTGTCTTTATAGCAGCATGATTTATAATCCTTTGGGTATATACCCAGTAGTGGGATGGCTGGGTCATATGGTACATCTAGTTCTAGATCCTTGAGGAATCGCCATACTGTTTTCCATAATGGTTGAACTAGTTTACAATCCCACCAACAGTGTAAAAGTGTTCCTATTTCTCCACATCCTCTCCAACACCTGTTGTTTCCAAAAAATGTTTTTCTTTTATTTATTTTGTATATTTTATTTACGTATTTATTTGTTTAGAGACAGAATCTTGCTCTGTCACCCAGGCTGGAGTGCAGTAGTGCAGTTATAGCTCACTGTAGCCTCTAATTTCTGGGCTCAAGTGATCCTCCTGCCTTAGCCTCCTGAGTAGCTAGGAGTACAGTCGCATGCCACCTCGCCTGGCTAATTAATGTGCTGATTCCTTCTACTCAAATTCAAAAGTACAAAGTCTGTACTTCTTCTCTTGCATCTGCCTCTCTTTTCTTCCATGTCAAATCCTGGTTCCAAGATAGTGTTTGATAAAATATCTCCTGATTTTTCATTTGTTTTACGTAACCACATTGCATATATGACAGACTTAGGATATAATTTCAATACTGCCAACATCAGTATAATTGCTGAAATTCTTAAAAATCTTAGAATATGCCCTAATTTCCTCAAATTTATTAAAATAATTATACTGCATCTACAAGAGCATAATAGCTGTTACATACCATACTTTCTTTCAGTCTTCAAGTCTTAGTTTTACTGACTGGTCCTTGTGGTATTATGCCCAGACCGTTTATTCCCCGAAGAAGACCACCAGAGTCCAGAGTCAAAGCCAAGCGGCAAGGATCTTTAATACAAGTTCGAACTTGGTCCCTCTGTTCTACAACATACAAGAGGGCCCGGAACAATGCGTGCGCTTGCTTTTTATAGCTTGAGGTAAACAGGACTTGTCAGGTTACAGAGGAACAAGGCATTACAATTGGTTTACATTTTAAATTATGCTTTTAGCAGCTTTCTTATTGGTTCCTGCGCTTTTACAAACAGTTGTAACCTTATCGGAGGTTCTCCAGGTGTTGTTTTTCTTTGAAATATATGGAGGAATGTGTTTGTGTCGGGCCCAGGAAGTGGAGGCATATGGGGGGATGTGATGTGCTCAAGGCTGTGATGTGTTTGTGTCCGGCCCAGGAAGTGGAGGCATATGGGGGGATGTGATGTGCTCAAGGCTGTGATGTGTTTGTGTCCTTTCATTTCCCCCTCTCTCAGGTACCTCTGGAGCCAATCTTGGGTCCTATAGGTCTGACTCCGTTTTAGTGTCCACAGTTTGGTATTGAGCTCTGAGGACCATGAGCTGTATGGTGTCAAACTTTTTCTTGACAAACCGCAAAATTCTGTTTATAACACAAGGTCCTACGGTAAGCAGAAACAGCAGACTTAGCAGGGGTCCAAGGAAGGGGGCTAACAGAGAAAACATAGAGGAATTCCACCATTGGTTTGCAGCTGAGGCAAACTGCTGTTTTTTTTATTTCTATGCTTAAGCTGCGTAACTGCTGGACCCGGTTCTCTACAAGCCCTGATTCATTGATATAAAAACAACAGGCCGGGCGCGGTGGCTCAAGCCTGTAATCCCAGCACTTTGGGAGGCCGAGACGGGTGGATCGCGAGGCCAGGAGATCGAGACCATCCTGGCTAACACGGCGAAACCCCGTCTCTACTAAAATATACAAAAAACTAGCCGGGCGAGTTGGCGGGCGCCTGTAGTCCCAGCTACTTGGGAGGCTGAGGCAGGAGAATGGCGTAAACCCAGGAGGCGGAGCTTGCAGTGAGCTGAGATCCGGCCACTGCACTCCAGCCTGGGCGACAGAGCGAGACTCCGTCTCAAAAAAAAAAAAAAAAAAAAACAACAATCATCCTTTAGAAACATACATGTACCACCTTTCTCAGCAGTGAGCAAGTCTAAGGCCCTCCAGTTCTGCAAGGCTACTTGAGCTAGGGATGAAAGCTGTTGTTGGAGGGAGGCAAGGGACTCAGCCGACTCCTCCATAGCAACAGCAAATTGGTACAACTTGTTATTTTCTATGAGGGTGTGACCTAGGGCTCCCCCTGCCAGTCCGGCGCAATGAGGGATGATGTGAGGGAGATTCCTGCAATGAGGGGAAGAAATATGGCTCGTGCAGGTCTCGGTCTAGGGACTGGGTGAATAGTAGTACTAGTCCAGTTACCGGTGTACCCCAGGAACTCGCCGGCAGTTAGGAGAGTTAACCGAGGAACTAATGTAACGGGAAGACACAGTTGGTTAGTTACAGAGGGACCAGATAGGTTCTTAGATAATGTTCCATTACACCAAAAGAATATGCCTGGCGGGGCCCTCAGGTTGGTGTTGGGGGGCGTTACAGTGATGTTGCAGAGGCTGGAGTTGGTGCCTGAAAAACAGTAGGGAAACTTCTCCTGACTGGGGTTCAGGTACAGTGGCACATCAAAAATGGGGTCGTTTGTGAGATTCTGAAGGTTGTTAATTTGGGTAGAGGATCCCCATGGCAGAGGGACAGCGGTTAGCGGTGGGCGCCCTAGGGTGGCACATAGAAAGCAACCGGACAAGCTATGAAGTCCTGTAAGGTTAGCAAGTTCTACTCCTTCTCGTAATAATTTTAACCAGGAGAAAGGACGTAACTCTTGTGTTAGTCTGTCTTTCTGTCGTTGGATATTCCCATGGACCAGGGGCAGTACTTGAACTAGGCCCGGCCACAGATAGAGGTGACTGCTAGGCCACGTGGAGGAAGGGGAGTAGTATACAACTCCATGTTGAGGCTTGGTCCAGCGGGAGTTCCAAGGGTCTTTAACTACCCAAGTATAGATGCCGCTTCTACCCTGTCGGTAGAAGATCCCCCCGGATCGCTCGCGCCACCCTCTGACTGAATGCATTTTACAGTAATTGTAGGGGCAGCCTGCGTTTTGGTGCCACCAATAGTGTTTACAGTTGTATTTAGTCTGATCAAATTCAAAACATATTATTGGCAACTTTGGTTCGGCTATTTGAAAACCAGTAAAATTTAGCAAAATTGGGTCACTGCACCCTGAGGGGGGCAATCAGCACTGGCTAATAATTTTCCGGGTTTATGAGGTTGCCCAGGGTGGGTTCGGTTTTTATAAAGCCAGAATTTCCAGACAAAGGGATTAGAAACTGGTTTTGTGTTTGCCCCAGTGGCCACTAGGGCAGCTAACGCTAGGGTTAGACTGCTTAGCTGCATGTTTGCAGTGAGCTATGCTGCCGGCGCAGGGTGAGTTTTAAGGGGTTGTTCTTAGCTCTGTCCACAGTCCATGTGGTTGGTGCTTCAGTCGCTGCCGTGAGTGGTCCAAGAAGGTCGGAGGTTGGGTCCACCGGTTTGACGTGGGCGTAGTGGATCCATGATGCGATGCCTTCTACTTTCAGGGCGGTGGGTGTGGTTAGGAGTACCTGGAGTGGTCCTTTTCACCTGAGTTTTAAGGTCTCTTGTCGGTGTCGCTTAACCAGGACCCAGTCTCCTGGCTGGTATGGATGGGGTGTAGGTGGGGGACCGGTCTCATATAGTTCAGCTTGGGCCAGACTTCCTGATGAATTTTCTGCAAGGCTTGTAGGGAAAATAAGAGTTCAGAGACATTTTCTGTTTTAGATTTGAGCAGATCATCTTTTAGGCTGGGAACCAGGGGTGGGGGTCTGCCATACATGATTTCATAAGGGGTAAGGCCCAGTCTGTAAGGGGTATTACGGGCCCGGAACAGAGCGTAGGGGAGAAGGACCACCCAATTAGTGCCAGTCTCCATAGTCAATTTAGTTAAGGTCTCCTTTAAGGTCCGATTCATCCTCTCTACCTGTCCTGAACTCTGGGGCCTGTAAGTGCAATGTAGTTTCCAATTTGCCCCAAGGATGGAAGCCAAATCCTGACTTACCTTAGCAACGAAGGCTGGTCCATTATCTGACCCTATCTGGACGGGGAAGCCATACCTGGGAAGGATATCTTCCATAATTTTCTTTGCTACAACCTGAGCAGTCTCCCTCTTGGTTGGGAATGTTTTAATCCACCCTGAAAAAGTATCTACAAACACAAGTAAGTACCGATACCCATACTTCCCTGGCTTTATCTCAGTAAAATCTACCTCCCAGTAGATACCGGGCCTGGTTCCCCTGAGCCTTGTTCCGGTTGCAGCCTGGGATTGAGGGTAGGCGTTGTTAAGCTGGCAGACTTTGCAATTGGTCACGATGCTGCTGGCCATCTCGGCTATATGTCTGATTTTGAGCTTGGAGCGTCTGATCAGGTCTATCATCCGCCGGGCACCCAGGTGGGTGGTTCGGTGGATGTGTTCTAACACTTGTTGTCCTAATTTTTTTGGTAGGATGGTTTGGTCATTAGTATCAGTCCACCACCCATTCTGGATCTGTTTCAGGGGAAGTTTGGCGATCCACTGGAGATCTTGTTCTGAATAATCAGGGAGATATGGCAGGTCCCGGGGGCCCGGATCAGGGAGCTGGAGTGCAAGGAGTTGACTGGGAGCCTTTGCCACACTCCTTGCAGTTTGGTCTGCCAGAAAGTTGCCTTGAGCAATTGGAGTGGTTGGTTTCTGATGCCATGGGCAATGTACAATAGCCAATTTTTCTGGTTCCCATAGGGCTGTTAACAGGGCTAGGATCTCTTGCTTATTTTTTATCTCTTTTTCTTTAGGCGTTAGTAACCCTCGCTCCCTGTAAATGGCCCCATGTATGTGCGCCGTAGCAAAAGCATATCGGCTGTCTGTGTATACTGTCAGTTTCTTCCCTGCCCCTAGGGTAAGAGCTTGGGTGAGCGCTATCAGTTCGGCCTTCTAGGCCGATGTCCCCGGGGGCAAGGGTTCCGCCCAGATTACCTCAGTCTCTGAAGTCACTGCTGCTCCAGCGTACCTCTGGCCTTGGTGAATGAAGCTGCTTCCATCAGTGAACCAGACGAGGTCTGCGTCAGGAAGTGGGCGGTCCTGTAGGTCCTCTCGAACTCCGTGCACCTGAGCTAGTATCTCAGTGCAATCGTGGAGCGGGACGTCCAGGTCCGGGTTAGGCAGCAGTGAGGCAGGGTTTAAGGTTGTCGGGGGCAGGAAAGTTATCCTGAGAGGGTTTAGTAGTAGTCCTTGGTAGTGGGTGAGCCGGGCATTACTTATCCACCGATGAGGTGGCTGTTTAAGTACACCCTCGATGGCATGTGGGGTACCGACCCGTAATTCTTGACCCATGACAAGTTTATCAGCATCTTGTACCATCAGGGCCGTGGCTGCAATCATTCGGAGGCAAGGGGGCCACCTGGTAGCCACTGGGTCTAATTTCTTTGACAGGTAAGCAACTGGCCTCCGCCAGGGGCCTAAGTTCTGAGTTAGCACCGCCTTGGCGACACCCTTGCTCTCATCCACGTATAAGTGGAAGGGCTTAGTGACGTCAGGTAGTCCCAGTGCAGGCGCAGAGAGTAAGGCAGTTTTGATCTGTTGGAAAGCCGTCTCGGCTTCTTCTGTCCAACTAAATGGCTGTTGTCCCCGGGTTGCCTGATATAAGGGTTTAGCCAGCTCCGCGAACCCAGGTATCCATAGTCTACAAAATCCTGCTGACCCCAGGAATTCCCTTACTTGTCGGGTGGACTGTGGCCTGGGGATCTGCAGAACAGTCTGCTTCCGGGCGTCTGTTAACCAGCGCCACCCTCCTTTTAGCAGGTACCCCAGATATGTTACTTCTGGTTTACAGATTTGAGCTTTCTTTGCTGAGGCCCGGTATCCTAGATTTCCTAAAGCTTGTAAGAGACCCTTGGTCCTAGGCCGGGCGCGGTGGCTCAAGCCTGTAATCCCAGCACTTTGGGAGGCCGAGGCGGGCGGATCACGAGGTCAGGAGATGGAGACCATCCTGGCTAACACGGTGAAACCCCGTCTCTACTAAAAAATACAAAAAACTAGCCGGGCGAGGTGGCGGGCGCGGTGGCGGGCGCCTGTAGTCCCAGCTACTCGGGAGGCTGAGGCAGGAGAATGGCGTAAACCCAGGAGGCGGAGCTTGCAGTGAGCTGAGATCCGGCCACTGCACTCCAGCCCGGGCGACAGAGCGAGACTCCGTCTCAAAAAAAAAAAAAAAAAAAAAAGAGACCCTTGGTCCCTTGGAGGCAAGCTTCTTGGGTCTCGGCTGCAATCAGGAGGTCATCAACATACTGTAGTAAAGTTATTTCAGGGTGTTTGCGTCGGTACTCACCCAGGTCTTCATGGAGGGCCTCATCGAACAGGGTGGGAGAGTTTTTGAATCCCTGAGGCAGTCTGGTCCATGTCAGTTGGCCACTTATGCCCCTCTCAGGGTCAGTCCACTCGAAGGCGAATAGCTTTTGGCTCTGAGGGGCTAAAGGCAAACTGAAGAAGGCATTTTTCAAATCTAAAACAGTATACCATTGGTGTTTGGGGTTTAAGAGTACTCAGGAGGGTGTACGGGTTAGGCACAGTTGGATGTATGTCCATAACCCTCTTATTGACTTCTCTTAAGTCTTGTACAGGTCTGTATTCTCCGCTATTAGGTTTACGTACCGGCAACAATGGAGTGTTCCAGGGTGAATGACAGGGCCGAAGGACCCCTTGGTCGAGGAGCCGACGGATGTGGAGCGTAATTCCTACTTTGGCCTCTAGGGGCATTGGGTACTGCCGTATCCGAACAGGATCTGTCCCAGGCTTGAGTTCGAAAAACAAGGCAGGACGGTGTTTCGCTAGTCCTAAGCCCCCTGTCTCTGCCCAAGCTCCTGGATATTGCTGGAGCCAGGTTGCTATGTCCTGGTCAGGGGTCACTTGCTCTTGGTGGAGCCAGTACTCATCTTCTAGGGTTATAGTCAGGATGGGCACGGGCTGATTTTGGGAATTGGTCACGATGGGCCCCTTAGGGAGGAAATGGATCTCTGCTCCCATTTTAGTCAGCAGGTCTCTCCCTAATAAGGGGCAGGGGCTCTCAGGGATGACCAGGAAAGAATGGGTTACATTCCTGGCTCCGAGGTTTACTGTCCTTTGTGTCGTCCAGGGGTACTTCTTAATTCCTGTGGCCCCTTGTACCCATGAGGACTTGGTGGATAATTTTCCATTAGTTTTAACTAGGACCGAATGCTGTGCTCCCGTATCGACCAAGAACTGGACTGGGGACCCCTCCACTTGCAAAGTTACCCTAGGTTCGGGGAGGGGGTCCGAACCCCGTCTTCCCTAGTCTTCGTCTTGAGTGACTAGTACGGGTGTAGGCCTAGGGGGTCCCTGTCCTCATTGTTTCTTCTTAGGGCAGTCTCTTACCCAGTGGCCAACTTCCTTACAGTAGGCGCATTGGTCTTTGTTCAAATTATCATGTCTGGGGCACTGCCTAGGTTGAGTGTTCTCTGGCTGTAGATGCTCTTTCTGTACTACTGCTGCCAGGACCTTAGTCATTTTTTCAGTGGCCTTAAATTGCCTTTCTTCTGGAGTATCTCTATTATTGTAAACTCGCTGGGCTATCTGGAGGAGGTCCTGTATCTGTTTTCCCTCTAAGTTTTCTAATTTCTGGAGTTTCTTTTTAATATCTGGGGCTGCCTGATTTACAAAAGACATTACAATAGCTGCCTGACTTCCTGGGGCCTCTGGGTCTATGGGGGTATACTGTCTAAAGGCTTCCATTAATCTTTCTAAGTAGCTGGCTGGGCTTTCTGTCTTTCCTTGCAAAACAGAGTATACTTTTTTGTTTTTTGTTTTTTTTGAGGCGGAGTCTCGCTCTGTCGCCCGGACTGGAGTGCAGCGGCCAGATCTCAGCTCACTGCAAGCTCCGCCTCCCGGGTTTACGCCATTCTCCTGCCTCAGCCTCCCGAGTAGCTGGGACTACAGGCGCCCGCCACCTCGCCCGGCTAGTTTTTGTATTTTTAGTAGAGACGGGGTTTCACCATGTTAGCCAGGATGGTCTCGATCTCCTGACCTCGTGATCCGCCCGTCTCGGCCTCCCAAAGTGCTGGGATTACAAGAGTATACTTTAGCCAAATTAGTGGGCTTGCGAGCAGCCGCCCGGAGACCCGCCATTAGAGTCTGGCGATAAAGGTGTAGCCGTCCCCTACCTTCTGCTGTGTTGTAATCCCACGGCAGTCTGGTCAGAGGAAAAGTCGCATTTAGGAGGTCAGGGTTGGCATTTGGTTGACCGTCGTCACCCGGGACCAGCTTTCTAGCTTCTACCTGTATTCTCTCTCGCTCCTCCGTTGTGAACAAGATCCGGAGGAGCTGCTGACAATCATCCCAAGCGGGCTGGTGGGTGAACATGACACTATCTAGTAAAGCCATTAAATCTTTGGGGTTGTCTGAAAACCGGGCACTCTGAGTCTTCCAGTTATACAGATCACTAGTGGAGAATGGCCAGTACTGAAGCCTGGAGATTCCCGTGTCATCTGGGGGTCCTATTTCCCGGAGGGGTAAAGCCACTGTGGAGTCAGGCGGCTGGGGGGGGCTAGCTCGCAAAGTGCGCCCCCGCATCCGCCCAGCCGGCCCTTCAGAGTTACTTTCACTTTCAGCAGATCCAGGTGGCCGGCACGCCCTGATAGGAAAACCTTGGCCTTGACTCTAGTGATGACGGGAAGGCAGAATGTCCCTCCGGATGGCCACCCTACATTAAAGGCAGGCCATTCGGAGTGGCATAGAGTAATTAGCCTTCCCTTCCTGATTTCCATACTGAGATCACGGCCCCTTGCTCTAACATCCTTGAAATTACTTGTAAGGAGAGATAGGGGAGTGCTCTGGGTATTACCCATTTTAAACGGTAGCGCCCGGAGAGGCGTCTGGAACAGGTCCTGCAAGGGAACAAATTATGTCAGCCGCAGGCACGCACCAGAAATCTGGGTCAGAATCCGATCAGAGGGGAGCCACCAGCGGGCACCAGAAATCTGGGTCAGAATCCAATCAGAGGGGAGCCGCCAGCGCGCACCAGAAATCTGGGTCAGAATCCGATCAGAGGGGAGCCAGAGGGGAGCCGCCAGCGCGCACCAGAAATCTGGGTCAGAATCTGATCAGGGGGAGCCGCCAGCGCGCACCAGAAATCTGGGTCAGAATCCGATCAGAGGGGAGCCGGGGGACGTCTCCCACCGGTCTCCGCTGGCTGTCCTATAGCGCGTCCGCCAGGACTGCGTCAGCTTCAGTTTCAGACCTTGTGAGTTACAGATACAGGTTTAGAACAGACACAGACAAACAGAGACGAGCCGCAGACTCAGAGAGCTGCAGATTCAGAACGGACACAGACAGACAAACAGAGACGAGCTGCAGACTCAGACAGCTGCAGATTCAGAACTGACACAGACAGACAAACAGACGAGTCGGCTCACCTATTAGCAGATCGATCCTAGTAGATCCGTTGACCGGGGGTCTGGTGGGCTTGGGGGAATCCCGGACGAGACCCCAAATGTTATGCCCAGACCGTTTATTCCCCGAAGAAGACCACCAGAGTCCAGAGTCAAAGCCAAGCGGCAAGGATCTTTAATACAAGTTCGAACTTGGTCCCTCCGTTCTACAACATACAAGAGGGCCCGGAACAATGCGTGCGCTTGCTTTTTATAGCTTGAGGTAAACAGGACTTGTCAGGTTACAGAGGAACAAGGCATTACAATTGGTTTACATTTTAAATTATGCTTTTAGCAGCTTTCTTATTGGTTCCTGCGCTTTTACAAACAGTTGTAACCTTATCGGAGGTTCTCCAGGTGTTGTTTTTCTTTGAAATATATGGAGGAATGTGTTTGTGTTGGGCCCAGGAAGTGGAGGCATTGCTCAAGGCTGTGATGTGTTTGTGTCCGGCCCAGGAAGTGGAGGCATATGGGGGGATGTGATGTGCTCAAGGCTGTGATGTGTTTGTGTCCTTTCAGTATTATGTGGTTGTACAAATGTACTTTTTTTGACCTGAAAATGCAAAAACTTCCTTTCTTCCCACTTCCTGAGACTCTGCAACCTTAAAGGAAGAGTGGGGTACTTCAAAGGAAAGGTGGTGGTGGCTGGGTAATGGGTACAAATGTCTACTGTATACTTCCTTTCCCAAAACAAGTCCCTGTCTGCCGTCAGCATTTCCAAAATGTGAAGATCAAGTGTGGTGTTAACTCATTAACTAATCACTAGACTTTGAGTGCTTGTGGAAACAAAATCTCAGTGTGTGCCTGGATGTTCTAATTCTGTTAAATTAGTTAGTGCATATTGTATATACAATAGTCTCTTAGCCCAGTGGCAGATTTAAGGAGTGGGAGATAGATTTCTACGTTTCAGAAATGAAATATATAAAGAATAAAAATTTTTAATCCCATGATTCTTTGCCTGAGTTTCATTTTTTGGAGAGTTTTTTCCTTTAGATTTTCTTTCCCTTCCATTAAACTGTCACTTTGAAAGGTCCTAGGGTTTGGGGAAAGCGAGTGGGAAAGACACTTGCCTGAACTCTCCAGGATAAGGGAGTGAAGAGGACTTCTTGCCCTCATTTTATTATTGAATAATGTGATGAGAACAATTATTAAGGTGAATAGTCTACAGTAGAAGTTTTCAGATGCCTTCTCAGCAAAATAATTCGGTTTAGTCAACACAAGGATGCCTTTGGTTAGCTGGAATGGAAGATGTGCAGGCGAGAGTGGTCTTGGCAAGTTTTCTGGGGGGAAATACAGCATTTGGAAGGGTGGGAAGCAGAAGGAATCTTAGGCAAGGGAAATGTTTGGGCAGAGCCCCAGGGGACAGAACGGATTGTGGGGGACTTGGTGTCCACATAGACCTAATTAGTAGTCTTAGCTTTTGTGTTTTCAAAATTACCACAGTTTGTGTTCTAAAACTGTCATTCCCTTGATTTTATTGTAGGCATACTATCTGTGTATTTTTAAATTTAAAGTAATAGTAAAGGAGAAATGAAATTATTTTGTTTGAGAAAGAGTTAAAAGGTTAAAATGTCTTGATATAAATAATTTTCTAATGGGAGATTTGGTACATCCCCAGAAGTTGACTTTGGTTCAGAGAATAGTCTTCAGATCTAGAAAGGACTTGAGTCCCAGAGAGGAGCTGCATGGTCTGAACACTTTGATTCTCACAACAGAAGGGAGAAAAACAATTCCAACCATGAAATGATGCAGATGTTCATATTTTGGACAGGGTAAGATCAGTGCTGTTGTCAGAGGAAAAACTCTTGGCCATCACAGGATGGGAGAGAAAGTTTCAGTTGTAAAGAATACTCAAATGCCATTTAAGGAAATGGGTTCTTCTGCCCCTATTCTTTGGAATATATAGGGTTAAGTTCTTAGTTTTTGACATCATAAAAATGTCAAACTATCCTGTTCTAAGAGCCATTTCAAACAATTGACTAGAATTTCAGAGCAATTGCATGAGAGTAATACCATTAGAATTTTAAAATTACTCATAGCCCTATATCCCTAACAAGTATGTTCATGCTTGCATGTTCTCTTCTCATCTTTACTGTGTGCTTGTTTTCTTAGAAATGGCATGTAGAAATTGTTTGAGCAGGAATAATTCTCGAGATAATTTTGTATGTTTCCTTTTTTCTCTTTAAGGTATATATTGGGTAGAAGAGCATTATGTATGGAACTTCTCATGAAACAGGTGATTTTCTTATGATACTCAATTTTCACCCTCAATAGAGTGTTTTGATTATGTAAGCTAGATTTAAGCTAGATTCTCTTAAAGAAATTTTAGTGTTTTGTTTTTTTTTTCATAGCCCCTACTTTCAAGAATGAAAGAGGTCAACCAGTAAAAGGAGATTGTACTTGGTGCCGAATCTATGCTAGGATCGGCATTAAGAGTGACCTTTATTTAAGGTTCTAATTTGCTTATGGTTGGGCACTTAGAACGTCAGTTTGTTGGTTTTTGTGAGATTCTAGAAACGGTCCAATTTTACTTTTTCCCCTTGTCTCCAGACGTTTTAACACTGATCTGCTGCTGTTGAGGTATATGCCATCTTGTTAGGCCTTCTCAAGTGGGAATCAGGAATGCCGCTGTGTTCCAGAGATGTTTTGTTCTTCCTGTAGGGCTGAAGCAGTGCCTACTCAATAGAACCGGTCAGCGTGCAAAGAAATGCCACCTGACTCAAAGGCAAAGCCAGAGTGCAGCTTGGAGCAAAGAAGGTACTTTCATTAAGAATTTTATATAAACCATAAGATATATTTTATATTACTTTGTGCACCTTCTTCTTATCTTAGTTCTTTTTGAGAGAATTCATTTCATTTTCATTTGGTTTGTTTTCTTCTTGTTACAAAGATGATCTGTAGAAAATATAGAAGTATAAAAAAATTAAAGATACTAACTGATAATCGCTTAATGATTTAGTATCTGCTTGTTTAGTCTTTGTTATATTTACTGTAGACAAACATATCTCCAGTTGTAAATTTATTATTGGTATGTATACCCTAGTAAGTTAAAAGTTATATGTACTTTGAAGTTTTGCAAAGTTGAGTTCATATTATAGAATTAATTCCTGATGAACTTTTACGTGCTAGGCACTAGTCTTTTTATTTACTTATTTATTTGTTTATTTATTTATTTTTACATTTTTCCCCCCTCTGTGCCTATGCTTACCAAGTCTTCTTAATTTTTACTTTTTATTTACTCTTTCAATCCTCTTAAGAACTTAAAAAGAGGTTATTACTAATATCTGCATCTTGTGGATGAAGTAACTCAAGGTCGATAACTTATCCAAGGTCACAGGTGGCAGAGCAAGGATTAAAACCAGACAGTCTGGCTGCCCAAGGCCCAACCAAGAGGAGCTGAGAGCAAGCCACGGGGCAGAAGGATGTTGTTCAGGCTGGTTTTCTGTTCAGTTAACATGAAACACGGGCTGTAACCTTAATTCCAGGACATTACCGAGAAAGCCTTCCAAAGCCAGGTTTTTTACCATGAGCATGACTTTTAGCAAGAGTTTGTGGTTTAAAGGCCACATGGTGTTCTAACAAGCTTCCGTTCACGCTTATGGAGGGACTGGTAGTTGAGCTAAACAGTGAAATCCTGGAGCACACAGCCTTTAGGGCAGGTTCTGACCTATTTCTGTGGTCAGGAAAGACACCTGTCTTTCCCTGCTGCCCACAGCCTCCAGTTATTCACCTTCAGAATTTCCTAGTCTGTGATCACATTCAGATGAGAGATGTGTTTTGTTTTTTCCAGGGTAGGAGGAAGGGAGTCACCAACAATACTAAGCAGTCTAGTCTTCTGTGTATGAATGAGCAAGGTTGGGGAGCCAAATTTGTGAACCTTGTGTAATCCTGAGATTCTCCGAGAGCATTCAAGAGAATGTCAGGATTACGCTTGGTGGTAAAGTGGGCTTATGTTAGTTGTCGCCACAGCTCTCATCAAAAGCAGACACAGATACTTTTTGTAGGAAATTATCTCTAACTTAAGCCTGTAGGATTCCCAAAGATTAAAAGCAGGCAACTATGAATTCAGTGAAATCATAGCATTCAAGTAGTCAACCCAACATACTTGAGAATTATCAGAAACAATGAATAATATGTTTCCCGAAGACTATAGGTTTCGGAATTACCAGATACAGAACACAGATTTCAAATATTAGAATTATGAGAAAACAGTTACATGTGAAGTCTAATATATGTAAAAAAGTTCACTCATAAAATTGAGGAAGCAGTAAGACCACCAGGAATGACGAGGAAGACCTGAAAGGAAAATGGAAGAAATAGAACTTACAGAAATAAAATATATAGCTGGGTAGGGTGGCTCACACCTGTAATCCCAGCACTTTTTGGGAGGCTGAGGTGGGAGCATGGCATGAGCCCAGGAGTTGGAGACAAGCCTGGGCAACACGGTGAGAACTTGTTTCTACAAAAAAATACCTCACCACCACCAAAAAACAAAAAAATTAGCTGGGTGTGGGGCACCTGCCTATAGTCCCAGCTACTCAGGAGGCTGAGGTGGGAGGATCACTTGAGTTCAGGAGTCTGTGGCTGCAGATTCGTACCACTGCAGTCCAGCCTGGGTGACAGAGTGAGACTCTGTCCCAGAATAAAATGAAATAAGGAAATAAAAAATGTAATTGTTGAAATAAGAAATTCAGTGGATGGGCCGGGCGAGGTGGCTCAAGCCTGTAATCCCAGCACTTTGGGAGGCCGAGACGGGCGGATCACGAGGTCAGGAGATTGAGACCATCCTGGCTAACACGGTGAAACCCCATCTCTCCTAAAAAATACAAAAAACTAGCCGGGCGAGGTGGCGGGCGCCTGTAGTCCCAGCTACTCGGGAGGCTGAGGCAGGAGAATGGCGTAAACCCGGGAGGCGGAGCTTGCAGTGAGCTGAGATCCGGCCACTGTACTCCAGCCTGGGTGACAGAGCGAGACTCCGTCTCAAAAAAAAAAAAAAAAAAAGAAAAGAAATTCAGTGGATGGATTTGACACTGGAAGGAAGAATTAATTGGTTAGACAATTCTCTCCAAAAAGTCGGTATGTTACACAGAGAGACCTGAGGATAGATGATAGAGCAGAAGTTGGTGGGGTTGAGGGGGAGAGGGAGATCAGAATAAGGTCTAAAATAAATCTTAGTGGAATCCCAGGAGGAGATATTAAAATTATATTAGAAAGTGAGAGAAATAGAAGTTCTTCTTTTGTTTTGTTTTTTTGAGACAGAGTCTCTCTCTGTAGCCCAGGCTGCTGTGCAGTGGTGCGATCTTGGCTCACTGCAAGCTCCGCCTCCCGGGTTCATGCCATTCTCCTGCCTCTGCCTCCCAAGTAGCTGGGACTACAGGTGCCCGCCACCATGCCTGGCTAATTTTTTGTATTTTTAATAGAGACAGAGTTTCACCATGTTAGCCAGAATGGTCTTGATTTCCTGACCTCGTGATCCGCCCACCTCAGCCTCCCAAAGTGCTGGGATTACAGGCGTGAACCACCGCACCCAGCACAAAAGCTTTGTGTTTTTACAGATATTAGACTTGTTTCTTGTTTAAGAAAAAAAAAATCATAACAATAACGTAAGACAATAAAAGAAATGTTTTTCCAAAAAAGAGAAATCATTGTGATTATCTTATCTTATTGGAATGTTGGATAATATAGTCTGCTTCATTAACCATCAAGCATGCTATAGATTTTCCATTTTTATAGGCTCTGTATCTCAGTTAAGGCAATATTGGTAATTTTTGTACTGTATTTGAAGATGAAAAATACAGATCAAAATCAAAGACCTTGCATAGAAGCTGGATAATGAAGACAGCTCTGGAGGAACACATACACACACACAGACACACACATATATAAAGTGTACATACTTTTTAAAAAAAGTTTTAAAGCTTTTAAAACATAAGCCGGCCCCTTCCCTCTCCCAGATTGGGCGGCCCCTTCCCTCTCTCAGAGTGAGTGGGGACAGTGGTTGCATGGGCAGCTTTCCTTGTGAGCCACAGGTCCCTCTGGACACACTGCTGCCTGGCCACGCCCCAATTCCCTTTCATCTTTCTCATTGACCAATGGGCTTGGAGCATTAAGGCCACGCCCTTTTTCTGCATTCTACTGGAGCCCTGGTTACGCCTCCCCTGGTTCAGTTGCTCAGCTGCCTGGTAGGTGACTGGAAGCATTGATCAGTGCTCGCTGGGATTTTGCTGACGTGGCCCCAATCCCACTTCCCTCCCCACCCTGCGATGGCAGAAGAAACTCGACAGAATAAATTGGCCTTAGCCAAGAAAAAGGTAAATATGCACCAGGTCATGGCCCCCCAACCTAGCCACAGATCCCCTTCGACAACAAGACCACTGCCAGAGTCGATATCACTCCTGAGGCACACCAAACTGGGCCCCCCAACCCTGGCACCTCTGGGCTGCCCCCACCAAAGTCTTGTCAATCAGCCCTGCCCCTTCAGCAAGCAGCCCAGTCCCTACCCTCACCAATCACCTCAGGGTGACTTTGGGTGTGTGACTCCTGGGACTTCCCCCTCCATTACTGGGCCCTCACCTCCTGCCTACCCAAACTTGACCTCCCTAGGTTCTTTGGGCTCACGTTTCCAAGCACCTGGGTCCCCCAGCCCTAGGCCCCACCCTCGCCAGTTGTCCCTGGGTGACTTTGGGCTGGTGATTCCTGGGGCTCCCTACTGCAGACTCTGTCCTCCCCTCCTGCTGCCTCAAGGTCAAACTCCCTGGGCTCTTTGTGCTGGTGTCTCCAAGGACCTGGGTCCCAACCCTGTGTTTCCCTCCCCCATAGTGGAGTGGGACTTGGACATTTTGCTGATGTGCCCCCCCCCCCCCCCGCCCAACCAGGAGGAGTGGAATGTAGTGATGTCACAATCTGCCTAGGAACTGTCACTACTGGAAGACCGGCCTTTGATCTTATGACCCAGTGCCCTAAGTGGTGTCACCCCATTTCTTCTTCCTCTGGTCATAGTGCAAATTTGCACCTGGAAGGGGAATGGAGACCATGGGACCTAGGAGCAAGGGGTTCCAGGCTGCCTCACTCCTTTAACATAGACATTGATGGGGGAAAAGCCTACACTTCCCCTGTGAGCTCAAAACATTGACAGTATCTCTGGGTGACAATGAGAGAACGGGTTTGGTTTGGTTTTCTCCAAGGCTTCTACTTTCCAGAGAGATTTTAACATTTTTTTTCTGAGTTCTCCACCTCATATTCTATTTCTCCATGGTTCTGGGACCAGACTACCCTTCAGTCAGTGGTCTCTGAAGTGAGATTTGCTCATCTTCTGTGGAATAGATCTTGGGAAACTGAACTTGACAGCTTGAATCTTCCTCATATTATCTCGACCTGGGGAACTCTGAGTGCCACGGGATAAATGTGGGACATCTTTCTGAAGCATCGGTTTCCCTTGATTCTCTTGAGAGAAGGAGAAAAAACATTAATGTACTAAGGATGACAGTCACATAGGCTTCTGAGAGTATACCAGACTTCTCTCTGAAATGAGGCTTGGGTTGTCCTCTTTCTGATGAATTCTCAGATTTAACAGAAAGGCTGCCTTCTGATAGGAGGACACATTGATATAGAAGTTTGAGAGGTACTGGTGCACTTCTTGATACTAACAGATGTGTGAGGATGTATGACTCTAAACCATGCAGTTCCTGCCTACCTAATGTTTACTTTTCTACCTCTGCCTCTGGTTTTGGTCCCTGGCAGCTGCTGATTTTTGGCAAAACCCCAGAGCTTGGAGTCAGAAGACTGAGTTTCGAAGTTCCAGTATCACCTTTTTCTTTTTCTTTTTTTTTCTAGCCATGATATCAATCCCTCTCAGTCACTAAATGATGGTGACAACACCTTGTACAGTGGTTGGTGTCATTAAATCAGATGGTGTATAAGAGTATTTTGTAAAAACTGTAAAGGAGGATGTGGCTGTAGGGGCTCATGGTTCTCATCACGAGGATTACTGCTCTTCTTTCCCACAGTTAAAAGAATATTGGCAGAGAAACAGCCCTGGTGGTCCAGCAGGCGTGAAGAAGAACAGGAAAACTAATGGCAGTGTCCCTGAGACAGCCACTTCTGGTGGTTGCCACTCACCTGGGGATGTGAGTCTTGGCTGACCAGGCTCCTGGGGACAGGGGGCCCAAGGGGCAGTAGAGGGTAATTGTTAAGATTGTGGATGGACTGTTGGGTACTGGTTAAGAATTCTGGGTTTGAATCCTGCCTCTCCATCTGCCAGGGATATAATTAGGGCAAGTTGCTTGAGCTCTTTGGGCCTCTCTTTGCACATCTGTATAATAGAGGTGGTATTATTGTTTGACTTCCATTTGTGAGGTTTAAATGAGATTTGTTATTGTTTTATGTGAATCCCTAGTACATGGCCTGCTGTAAACACCCAGGACACCAGGATGTGGTCATTGCTGTTTGATTTTCCTCATCCCCAGTCTCAAGGGGAAGCCAGGACAATGAGAACAGCCATTTGCCATCAGGAGTCACTGAAAGGGCCCCAGGGTGGGATGGTGGGGAGATAAGAACCATGAGAGAAGTTGGCATAAAGGAGTTATGGGACAAAGGTCCAAGACAGGCAGAAAAGAAAATGTTGCCAGTTGATGGGGAAGAAAGGAAGTCAGAGGGCTTAGACACTGAGGGACAGAACATCTCCATGTGCACTCTCATCTCTTGTAGTCAGCAACAGGTATCGACGGAGAGGGTCTGACGTCATCTGCACCCCTCAAGGATCTGGAGGTAAGAGGCTCTGGGCGGAGGTGCAGTGACCCTGCAGGCCAGCCCTCCACCCTCCTCCTACAGCGGGGACTGGGTGCCCCTGTGCCAGCTGAGACAGCCCACACACACCCCAGCCCTAATGATTGTTCTCCCTACCACTCCCCCAACTCCTCCTCCACCTCCTCTTCTCTACATGTGCCTCAGAGCCCATCCCAAGAACTAGCAGCAGCCCTGGACTCAAGGCCGGTCAAAATCAGTCTACTGAAGAACACCATCAAATCTTTGGTAAGAATCCAGTGGGGCCCCCTGATTCCACGCTGACAATCCTGGGCTCCAGTTTCCCCTTGGGGCCCTGAAGAAAGGGACTGGGGGCCCCTGGTGCCAAGGGCAAATAGGGAGCAGGGGCACCCAGACCTCACCTGGAGGGACCCCAGAGCACGCAGCGTGGCTGTTCTTTTGCTGCCCTCTTTGCCGACTCTCTCCTCTCCACACACCCCTGCTCTAGTCCTTGCTACACACACCCTGGGGTTGTTGCCTCTCGGGGGAAGTGCAAGCCTGACTGGTTGTCAGGGGGCCCGTATTTCTGCCGTGACTCAGTCCCTAATTTGCTCTTTGATTCTGGACAAGCCGCCTCTGCTTTTTGGACTCGTGTTTCCAGAGGAGGTAGTGAGTATCAAAGGTGTCTGTTAGCTCTGAGAGTCCAAGATTTAAAGGGCCCCTAGAATGGAAACCTCAGGGCCAAGGGCTCCTGTCTGTCATTTTCTGTCCTATATCTGCTGTGAAGAACCGTTCCTGGCCCATTCGTGCTCAGTAAATGTTTACTGAATGAACGCACTTTTCTAAATCACAAGCAGGCAGAAGGGGGGGGCCTTTCTCAAACTCCATCTCTAGACGTTTATATTACTGTCCTCTCAAGAGATTCCACATTCAGACTTCGAGTTCTGTGGCTGTGAGTGAAAACCAACAAAGACCCAAATCCTCTGTCCTTGGGAGCTTGAGGAGAGTTGACCAGTTCGTATTCCCATTATGTCTGAGAACTTTGCCTTTAAAATCCATTCCTGGCCCCTGCCTACGGCTTCCTGGCCTGGGGAATAGAGTTGAGGGGGCCGCCCTCCGTCACCTTCATTTGACTCTCCCCACAGAAACAAGAGAAGAAACAAGTGGAACATCAGCTGGAAGAAGTAACGTGATTTCCTTCTTTCCTCGCGACATGACCGCTGGGTTTGGGGGGCACTCAGATGTAGAGGCCCCAGTCTCGTCTCGCCCACTCCCAGCCTGGGGAAGAAGGCTCACCCCTCAGATTCCACCCCACCCCCACAGGGTCCCTGATAACCTGATGCCATGGGTGGGCCTGTCCTGGGGCATTGATGACATTCTGGGGCATGTCTCTTGCTGTGCCATCTCTGCCTCCCTCTGGTAAGAGCTCTGTCTTCCTCTTCCTATAGGAAAAGAAGGCAAACAGTGAGAAACAGAAAGCTGAAAGGGAGCTAGAGGTGAGTGGAGGGTGTGAAGTTTTCTCCTGTCCTCCGGAGAATGTTTCTTTCCTTCTCTTTCAGCACTTGCTTGGCTTTTCTCCCAAAGGTTCGAGTCCAGAGATTGAGTAGACAGAAGCGGAAACTACGTACGGACCTGTATCGCATGAAACGCTCTCTCAGATACTTAGAAGGTGGGAATCTGGGCACCCTGTCATCCTTCAGCCTGGCACTTTGACAGGTCTTTAGGGGGAGTCCTTTGGGCCCCATCTCAACTCTCTCATTACAGAGGAGTCCAAGGATCTGGCTGGCCGCCTGCAACATTCATTGCAGCGTAAAGGAGAGTTAGAGCAGACTCTCTCTGCTATCACCACCACACAGAAGGAGAAGGACAGAGTGAGTCTGACCACCTGCCCCATCCCCTGGGAGCCCAGCTTGGCAGATGGAGGAGTGAGCCTACAGGTCCCTTCTACAGGATGGAGTGTCCTGCCCAGAAGGCAGCATGGCCATTTCTCGCTGCTTTTGTGTCTGGTTGTTAGAGGCAGCCTGGGGCTGAGTCAGCTGCTGTGGTTGGGTTGGGGGGTGTGGTGGGAAGAGAGCACTGGACACAGAACTTGGAGGCCAAGTGCCTCCCCTGCCCTTACCTGACTGGGGTCTTGGCCAAGTCCTAGGTGGAATATTGGGTACTTTACTCGTGAAGGTACAGGAGAGTACCTTTAGTATGTTACCATTTCTGTAGAGAGAGGAAACCTGTGTGTGTGTGTGTGTACATACTATGATAATATACAGAAAACATGTCTGCAAGGTTCATAGAAAACTCAGGAGAGAGCAACAGGGTGGCTGGGAGATACTTCCCTTCTGTACCTTCTGAGTTTTGAACTATGCGAATGTATCATCCTTTCAGAAAGTAAACAAAAGATTAATTTTCCCCTTCCTATCTGTGCCCCCATCCCCAGCAAGAAAAATGGGCTTAGAGAATTGGATAGACCTGGGTGTTCAAATCCCAGCTCTGCCTAAGTGATGTTAGGCAAGCGCTTCACCTCAAATACTCCATGATTTTTCATGTACACAATAGAGGGAATCATAGTCACTGTCTCCTGTGGTGGTTGCGAGAATTAAAGGGGATTGCTAGCATGGTACCTGGCGAAGCACTCCATAAAGGTTCAAACAGCGGTAGTAATAACAGTAGTAACAATAGCAATATTATCTGATCTCTCTGGGCCTCTGTTAGCCAGCTGTAAATTCGATCTCTTTCCCTGTCCCTTCCAACTTGACTGAGTTCTTTTAAAAACCAGACCACAGACTTGGAAATGCCTCGATCTTTACTGACCGAGTTGTATATTCAGCCTAGCCCTAGCTTGTTTAAGGGGCACTGTATGGAATGGCCCAGGTTCCCTATATAGAAACTTCTCACTCTTCACCATCCAGTCCTCGAGCCACAGGAAAGCACGTATGGAGTGGAAGTTAGAGCGGTCCATACGGGAGCAGGCACTGCGGAAAGCACAGCTGACACAGGTGAGGTTTTGCAGAGGGAGGGAGGGAAGGAAGATGACCCCAGGTGGCGAGGGCAGGTGAGGACCAGTGACAGCCCTCCCTAACTTCTGTGCCCATTCTTGCAGATGGAGGATTCACTTAAACAAGTCCAGCTAGAGAGAGATGAATATGCTCAACGTCTAAAAGGAGAGAGGGCCCGGTGGCAGGAGAGGATGAGAAAAATGTCGCAGGAGGTGAGATCTGACCCCTCAGCCCCCCCCACCTTAGATCGGTCACTGGATCTTTCTAAGCGTCTGTAACATGGGAATAGTAGAGCCAGAGGTGGTCATGGGTCTGGGCTTTGTGGAGGTGGGGGGCAAAGAGGGAGACGGCAGCCTGTCCAGGCACCAGCCCCTCTCTCCAGGACCCTTTATCCCTACGCTTTGGGCAGGTTTGCACCTTGAAGAAGGAAAAGCAGCATAATATGCGTCTGATAGAGAAGCTGGAGAGGCGCTTGTCCAAATGCAAAAACCAGATGGGTAAGATGGGGCTGGCATGACCTGGGAGCAGGCCTGGCATCAGAGGGCTATGGGGGGGCTTAGAATGCCCCAGGGAGGTAGGTGGATGGAAGGGCTTTGAGGCAGAGGGAAAGAGGTCTGTGCCGGGAGACAGCAAGTCTTGTCATCTCCGTGAGCCTCAGTGTCCCCATCAGCAAATGGGGCCCATTGTCAGTCACCCACAGTGCTCTCCATCTGAAAGTGGTTTGGAAGATTGGCTACCATCCGGGTGCGAGGAATCATTCGCAGTGAGGCCAAGTTTGGGGAGCCTGAGAGGAACTGTGCACCAAGAGGAGGGTTTTTTTTTTTTTTTTTTTTTTTTTTTTTTTTTTGAGACGGGGTCTCGCTCTGTCGCCCGGGCTGGAGTGCAGTGGCCGGATCTCAGCTCACTGCAAGCTCCGCCTCCCGGGTTGATGCCATTCTCCTGCCTCAGCCTCCTGAGTAGCTGGGACTACAGGCGCCCGCCACCTTGCCCGGCTAGTTTTTTGTATTTTTAGTAGAGACGGGGTTTCACCGTGTTAGCCAGGATGGTCTCGATCTCCTGACCTCGTGATCCGCCCGTCTCGGCCTCCCAAAGTGCTGGGATTACAGGCTTGAGCCACCACGCCCGGCCGAGGAGGGGTTTTTTTGTTGTTGTTTTTTGTTTTGTTTTGTTTTTGTTTCTGAGAATCCAGAGGCCCTTATTGTCTGCTTCCTTTCTCAGCTGAACCCCTGTCCCCGGAGCCCCCAGCAGTGCCCCCTGAGGAGGAGCTGCAGCACCTGAGGAAGGAACTAGAGCGAGTGTCAGCAGAGCTCCAGGCCCAGGTGGAAAACCATCAGCACGTGAGTCTCCTGAACCAGGCACAAAAGGAGAGGCTTCAGCAGCTGGCCGAGCCACAAAGCGGCGTCGAGGAGCTGGTGCATTGCCCCACCTGGGGAGCCTGCCCTCCTCCCTAGTCCTCCAGGCCTTTGTTTCCCAACTTGTAAAACGGGGCAGTGTAGCCCTCACGTGAAATATTACTTCTAAAGGCACCTGTGAGCCAGAGCCCTGCTCTGGTAGCTGTGGGAGAGAGGGGATGATTTTTCTAACCTGCCTCCACCCTTTCCGGTGCCATGGGAGGCAGACACCAAGTTCTGGGGTCTCCAGCTGCAGTGGGTGGCTGCTGATTGCTTCTCTCTGTCCAGAACAACGAGAACAAGAGCGCACTGCAGGTGGAGCAGCAAGCACAGGAGCTACTGGAGAAGCTGGACGAGGTGAAGGAGACAGTAACCTCTGCCCCATCCAAGAAGGGCTGGGAGGCGGGCACCAGCCTCTGGGGAGGATGTGCCAGGCCAGAGGCAGCTGCAGCCTGGGGGCAGGTGACCCAGCACCCTCCAGGGCAGTCTTGTGACTGCTTCTTCCTTCCTGCCTTCTGACTTTTAGAGGTCGGTACCCCTGGGCTACTCTCAGGTCTGGAAATCGTCATCCCAGCTAGAGGCATGGAGCCCCCAGTCATAGGGGAAGACACAGTGGTATAAGAGGCTCCTTATGCCAGGCACGGTGGCTCACACCTATAATCCCAGCACTTTGGGAGGCTGAGGCAGGAGAATCACTTGAGGTCGGGAGTTTGAGATCAGCCTGGCCAACATGGTAACATCCCTACTAAAATTATGAAAACAACAAACAAACAAAACGGGCATGGTGGTGCATGCCTGTAATCCCACCTACTCAGGAGGCTGAGGCACGAGAATCTCTTGAGCCCAGGAGGTGAAGGTTGCAGTGAGCTGAGATTGCACCGCTGCACTCTAGCCTAGGCCACAGAGTGACACTCTGTCTCAAAACAGAACAAAAAGGCTCCTTAGGTTACAACTGGATTCCAGCCTTGGTTTCACTGGTCACCATTCAAGTACTTTGCATCTCTAAGTTTCTGTTTCTTTAACTTTAAAAGGAAGTTAGCATTTTCCTTACAGAGCTGCTGAGGATTAAATGAGATAATACATGGAAAGCACTAGGCCTGTAGCACACTTAGCAGATGGCGGCTGGCTCCCACTGCTTTTCCAGCAGTCTGTGGCCTACAGTTTAAATGGTGAGGGCTGGGTGCGGTGGCTCAAGCCTGTAATCCCAGCACTTTGGGAGGCCGAGGCCGGCGGATCACGAGGTCAGGAGATCGAGACCATCCTGGCTAACACGGTGAAACCCCGTCTCTACTAAAAAATACAAAAAACTGCCGGGCGCGGTGGCTCAAGCCTGTAATCCCAGCACTTTGGGAGGCCGAGACGGGTGGATCATGAGGTCAGGAGATCGAGACCATCCTGGCTAATACAGTGAAACCCCGTCTCTACTAAAAATACAAAAACTAGCCGGGCGAGGTGGCGGGCACCTGTAGTCCCAGCTACTCGGGAGGCTGAGGCAGGAGAATGGCGGAAACCCGGGAGGCGGAGCTTGCAGTGAGCTGAGATCTGGCCACTGCACTCCAGTCCGGGCGACAGAGCTAGACTCCGCCTCAAAAAAAAAAAATACAAAAAACTAGCCGGGCGAGGTGGCGGGCGCCTGTAGTCCCAGCTACTCGGGAGGCTGAGGCAGGAGAATGGCGTAAACCTGGGAGACGGAGCTTGCAGTGAGCTGAGATCCGGCCACTGCACTCCAGTCCGGGCGACAGAGCGAGACTCCACCTCAAAAAAAAAAAAAAAGAAAAAAAAAAAAAATGGTGAGAAGAGGGTATGAGATTTGAGCCTGGGGAAGGAGGCATGGTGTTCTAGGAAAGGGAGGCAGTCACTTAGGCCTGGAGTAAGGGGTGAGGGTCCTGGGCAGGTGACAGAGCCCCACAGTGCCCTCGCGACCCTATTAATGGGCCCAGAATCTGGAAGCCAGCCACAAGGTGCCCTCATGCCCACGGTCTTCCTGTAGGTGGAGCTGAAGAGGCAAGAGGCTCAGAGTCTGCAGCAGCAGCCAGACCATTACCTGGGTCACTTGCAGCAGTCCGTGGCCACCTATCAGCAGCAGGTGGCCGCCTATCAGCAGCTGACCTCTGAGAAGGAGGCGCTGCACAGGCAGTTACTGCAGCAGACCCAGCTAATGAACCAGCTGCAGCAGCAGGAATCTTGGGGCAAACCGGTGGCCGAGATGGCCCGCCAAAAGTTGCAGGAGACCTAGGGGAGGGAGCTGCTGAAGACGGAGCTGTGAGGGGGACGACCTGGCAAACTCCATGCCTTCTCACTCTTTCCTGGCCCCTTAGGAACACCTGGAAGCTGCCAGCCAGCAGCTGAATGCCCCGTTGAACCACATGGCTCTCCCTGGGGAAGGTACGGGAGACCGCTCAGAGGAAGAGGAGAGAGCCCCAGGAGGAAGGGGGGACTGTGAGCAGCACAGGATTGAGGAGTTGGAAGAGACCTTTAGAACAGCTGGTCATTATGCCGACTGGGTGCCTGCACTAAGTTCGGCATCAATATGGTGACCTCCTGGGAGCGGGGGGCCACCAAGTTGCCTAAGGATGGCTGAACTGGGCCAGGTCAGAAACGGAGCAGGTCAGAACTCCTGCAGTGACCGGTAGTGGGACTGTGCCTGGGCGGTATAGCAAGACCTTGGTTCTTAAAAAAAAATAAAGAACAGCAGCTCATTCCTCTCTGGGAAGGGCTGGCTCAGGGTTACATAGTGAGGGTGGGGGCAGAGTTGGGCCCACAGTACCTGCCTTGTTGGGTTGTCTGAGAAGCCCTCTGGCCACCCCCCACAGGAGATGGAGGAGGACATCTGGACAGTGAGGAGGAGGACCTGGAGAGCTGGGAGGCCATGGTGAGCCTGACTCCCCCTGCACCTATTTTGCCACCTTCCTCTCTGGTCCCTCGAAAACCCCTTTATGCTCTTACTTTCCCTGCCTTCTGATTTCTCTGCACCCTCACCCCTTCCGAGAGCCAGTGGTCAGACACCATTTCCCCTGTGAGCAACAGGTGCACTCTCTGAGGCCCCAAGGGAAGGGGCTGCGCTCCACCTCTCTGCCCCATTTGTTCTGTGTATGCCCCTATACGAATGCGCACGTCTTGCCCTCAGGTGGCATTTTTCAACTCCACTGGAGCCAGTGCCCAGGAGGAGCAGGCACGGTTATGAGAGCGGGTGAAAGAGCAGAGGGTGTGCTGCCAGCGCCTGGCTCACTGGGTGGCCTCGGCCCAGAAGGAGCCAGAGGCAGCGATCCCAGCCCCAGGGACTGGGAACGAGTCTGTGAGTGGGGAGACTCACCGGGCCCTGAGGAAGTCATAGGGAAGCTGGCCCATGCCAGGACTCACCTCCAGCTTCGCCATGACTTGAAAATGCTACCTGAGGGCAGGTTGCTGCCAAGATGTGACCCCATTATTTTGGCTCCAGAGTGGCATTATGGACCACCCGGAGAAGACGGCGGTCTCAGCCTCCCGAAGTGCTGGAATTACACGTGTGAGCCACTGCTCCTGGCTAAGAACCCGTCTCTGTTTAAATGAAAGAAGAAAATTCAGAATATGTGGAATACAGAACACCAAAGGCCAACGTTATTTACCTCTCTGAGGTAATCTGTGTAAACAATTTGATATATATCCTTTCAAGTTCCTACTTGCTATGCATATATATACATATACACAAGTATACGTTGACACGTTCCCCCTTCCCTGCTGTCGTGCTTTTAGTCTTTGTTTTGTAGAAAGTGGACCAACTCTATGTTCTTTGCTGGCCTGTATTTCTCCTATTCAGTGATGTGTTATGAATATGTGTTTAAGTCAATTTATGCAACTCTTTAATACCATTTTAAAAGGTTATGATATATGATCATATGAAGGTATTGCAATTTATTCCAACAGTTCCCTTTTGCACGTTTAACAATTTCCATTGATTTGCCAGGGTGAACATTCTCATGTCACGGCTAAATCCTTTTGTATGGACATCCTTAATTATTCCCTTAAGTTAAACATTTAAATAAAGTTGCTAGATTAGTCTCATTTCTTAAAAAGTTCTTAATTGGTCGTTTATATGTAACATTGTAGTTTTATATGTACTTGCAAATAGCTATAGTTCCTGTAAAAAAAAGTGATAAAATTAAACTTTAACATATGCCAAAAATATTTTGACTTAGCGCTTAAGTGCATGATTACAGTCTCTGTATCTTTTGATTTACCTTTCTATCTTTACAATTTTCAGCCGAGACAGTTAGAGGTCACATAGTAAATTAAGGTTTTCTTTTTTTAATAATCTCCATCTTTCTAAATTTGGTGAGTCACAATAAGTTATTTTGGGGTTGTTGAAAGCTGTGGCTGTGTTCTAAATTTGAGCCCAGAAATCATGCCACTTACAAAATATGCTTTGTCTTCCAACATCAGAGTGTCTGGTAGAAGGTGACAGTTCTTGGAACTTAAAAAATCTAAAACAGGACAGGAACAGAATCTGGAAAATATTTGTTTCTGATAATATGGCTGAGTAGGTACTGTGCAAACCCTGTCTCATAAAATAGACATGCTGGATAGTCCTTGCCAAGATGTACTTGAACTTGCCATAAAAGAAAAATCCAGACTCTCTAAGAATGAAGATGAAGTGAAAATCAGAAGGCTACTGTGAGAATAATGGGGAAGTAGCCCGTTATCAAGGTATGTGTGCATGTGTTCAATAAAAAGCTTCAAACCTAAAAAAAGTTGAGATAATTAATATTGCCCTACATATACACATCATCAACAAGTTTTCATTCATGGCATGGCCAACTTTCTGTTTTTTAAAGGTGGGGTTTTGCTGTGTTTGCCCAGGCTGGAGTGCAGTGGCATGATCTTGGCCACTGGGATTACAGGTGCCCGGCACCACATTCGGATAATTTTTGTATTTTTACTAGAGATGGGGTTTCACCACGTTGGCCAGGCTGGTCTTGGACTCCTGACTGACCTCAGGTCATCGCCTGCCTTGGCCTCCCAAAGTGCTGGGATTACAGATGTGAGCCACTGCACCTGGCCACAGCCAGCTTTGTTTCATTTATATTCCCACTTCATCTATATACATTCCTTCTTCCTCTGAATTATTTTGAAGTAAAACCTATAAACATATCATTTTTTAATTACTGTATATGTATCTGTAGAAGACAAAGAATTTTTTAAAATAAATATATTCGGCCGGGCGCGGTGGCTGAAGCCTGTAATCCCAGCACTTTGGGAGGCCGAGACGGGCGGATGACGAGGTCAGGAGATTGAGACCATCCTGGCTAACATGGTCAAACCCCGTCTCTACTAAAAAATACCAAAAACTAGCCTGGCGAGGTGGCGGGCGCCTGTAGTCCCAGCTACTCGGGAGGCTGAGGCAGGAGAATGGCATAAACCCGGGAGGCAGAGCTTGCAGTGAGCTGAGATCCGGCCACTGCACTCCAGCCTGGGCGACAGAGCGAGACTCCGTCTCAAAAATAAATAAATAAATAAATAAATAAATAAATAAATAAATAAATATATTCGCAATGTCATTAAATACCAAAGAGGTAATACATTCGGGAAATAGCCATAAATCCAGAGTTCACATTTTCTTGACTTACTCATAAGTGATTTTTTCTAGGTTATCTATTTCAATCAGATAACCTGTTTGCTCATATTTACATTCCCGACTGAACAATGTCTAAACTTAAACTCACAGAAAATGCAGGTGATCTTGTGACCAAATGCCTCCTGCAAGGAAAAAACTTGAAACTGCGAGAGGAGTCCCTCCAAATATAGAAAGGACCAGTATTTTAAGAGAGATGTTAATTAAAATGTGGCAATGTAAGGAGCAGAGCAGGAAGAACCTTTGAGTCGGAAACTTACAACAAGTCAATTTCATAGTTAGTTTCCGTGGTCCTTCCACAACCACCTCTGGCATCTGTTTTCTCTACAATGGCGGTAACAATAGTAGCTATTTCAGAGCAGGAAAAGGCTTAGAGCAGCGCTAGAAGAGGGTCCTGGCTATATAAAGTTTAGTTGTTTGTATATTGTAACAAAGCTACTTTTTTTTTTTTTTGTCAATAACAGATTTCTTTTGGAAAAGTAGCAGCCTCCTGTCCGGGGAACACCTGCAGTTCCCACTAAGTGAACATTGGTGTCTGCTAACCTTTGCCTCTGTTTCTCTCAATAACATACTGTCAAGCTGTTCCTTGATTTAGCCATTTTATTTACTTTTTCTTTTCCTTTTTTTCCCTTCCCCTTTTCCTGAGACACAGTCCCTCTCAGTTTCCCAGTCTGGACTGCAGCAGCGCCATCTGGCTCACTGCCACCTCCACCCCGGTCTCAAGCAATCCTCCTCCATCAGCCTTCACAGTAGCTGGGACTACCCCCGGGGCCCACCACGCCCTGCTCATCATTGTGGTTTTTATTTTTCCGTTGAAACCGGGTTTGGGGCCAGACTCAGTGACTCGTGCCTGCAATACCAGCACCCCCGAAGGCCAAGGCTGGAGGATCACCCGAGGGGACGAGCTGGAGACCAACAGCCCGACCTACATGGAGAATCCCAGTCTCTACCAACAAAAAATAAAAAACTAACCGGGCATGGTGGTTCACGCCTGCAATCCCAGTCACTCAAGTGGCTGAGGCAAGAGAACCACCCAAACCCAGGAGGCAGAGGCCGCGGGGAGCGGAGGCCCCGCCACTGCACTCCAGCCTGGGCAACAAGAGCGAAACTCCGCCTCAAGAATGAAAAAAAGAGAGAGACTAGGTTGCCCCATGTTGCCTGGGCCGGTCTGGAACTCCTAGGCTCAAGCAATCCGCCACGCTCAGCCCTCCAAAGACCTGGGATCCCAAGCGTGAGCCGCCACACCAGGCCAATCTATTCCTGTCTGATTAATAAATTGGGCCTTAGGGACTGGCTCAGGCCTGCAATCCCAGCACCCGGGGAGGCCGAGGCGGGCAGATAACCTGAGGTCAGAACATTGAGACCAGCCTGAGCAACATGGAGAAACCCCATCTCTAACAACAACAACAACAAAAATATATAGATACATAATTAGCCGGGCGTGGTGGCTCACGCCTGCAATCCCAGCCACTCCGGAGGCTGTGGTGGGAGAACCACCCAAGCCCAGGAGGTGGAGGCGGAGGCTGCAGGGAGCCGAGACCCTGTCACTGCACTCCATCCTGGGCAACAAGAGCGAAGCTCCCTCTCAAAACAAAAACCAAAAAAAAAAAAAACAAAAAAAAAAAACAGACTCAATTTCACCATGGTGCCCAGGCCGGCCTTAACTTCTAGGCTCAAGCGATCCGCCCCTTTCGGCAGTCCGAAGTCCTGGGATCACAAGCGTGAGCCGCCATGCCAGGACGATCTGTTCCTTTCTGATTAATAAATTAGGTCGTGTGCGCTGGCACATGCCTGCAATCCCAGCACCCCGGGAAGCCGAGGCGGGTGGATAACCTGAGGTCGGGAGTTTGAGACCAGCCTGACCAACATGGAGAAACCTCGTCTGTGCCAAAAAAAAAAAAAAAAACGAAATTAGCCAGGTATGGTGGTTCACGCCTGCAATCCCAGCCACTGGGGAGGCTGAGGCATAAGAGCCACCCAAACCCAGGAGGCGGAGGCCGCGGGGAGCCCAGACCATGACATTGCACTCCAGCCTGAGCAACAAGAGCGAAACTTCGCCTCAAAACAAACAAAACAGACCTAATTTCAACATGTTGCCCAGGCCAGTCTGGAACTCCTAGGCTCCAGCGATCTGCTGCGCTCAGCCATCCTAAATCTGGGATCAAAAGCGTGAGCCACCACTGTTATGCCCAGACCGTTTATTCCCCGAAGAAGACCACCAGAGTCCAGAGTCAAAGCCAAGCGGCAAGGATCTTTAATACAAGTTCGAACTTGGTCCCTCCGTTCTACAACATACAAGAGGGCCCGGAACAATGCGTGCGCTTGCTTTTTATAGCTTGAGGTAAACAGGACTTGTCAGGTTACAGAGGAACAAGGCATTACAATTGGTTTACATTTTAAATTATGCTTTTAGCAGCTTTCTTATTGGTTCCTGCACTTTTACAAACAGTTGTAACCTTATCGGAGGTTCTCCAGGTGTTGTTTTTCTTTGAAATATATGGAGGAATGTGTTTGTGTCGGGCCCAGGAAGTGGAGGCATTGCTCAAGGCTGTGATGTGTTTGTGTCCGGCCCAGGAAGTGGAGGCATATGGGGGGGTGTGATGTGCTCAAGGCTGTGATGTGTTTGTGTCCTTTCAATCCTAGCACTTTGGGAGGCCGAGATGGGCGGATCACGAGGTCAGGAGATCGAGACCATCCTGGCTAATACGGTGAAACCCCGTCTCTACTAAAAAATACAAAAAACTAGCCGGGCGACGAGGCGGGCGCCTGTAGTCCCAGCTACTCGGGAGGCTGAGACAGGAGAATGGCGTGAACCCAGGAGGCGGAGCTTGCAGTGAGCTGAGAGCCGGCCACTGCACTCCAGCCTGGGCGGCAGAGCAAGACTCCGTCTCAAAAAAAAAAAAAAAAATTTAGAGGTACTTACAAAAAGAATAAAATTAGAGCATGTAAATTCCAAGGTAATAAAGAAGGAGGGAAAAGAAAAGGAATCCAAAAGTTCTCAGGGGGAAAAAAAACGCAGAAGAAAAGAGTGAATAGAAACCACAAAATAAGATAGCAGGCCGAGTGCGGTGGCTCACATCTGTGATCCCATCACTTTGGGAGCCCGAGGCAAGCGGATTACCTGAGGTCAGGAGTTCGAGACCAGTCTGTCCAAGGTGGTGAAACTCTGTCTCTACTAAAACTACAAAAATTAGCCAGGTGTGGTGGCAGGCACCTGTAATCCCAGCTACTTAGCACTTAGCAGGCCGAGACAGGCAAACTGCTTGAACTCAGGAGGCGGAGGTTGCAGTGAGCTGAGATAGTGCCACTGGACTCTAGCCTAGGTGACAGAGTGAGACTCCATCTCCAAAAAAAGATAGCAGTAAGAAATCCAAATATATCAATAATCATAATAAATGTTAATGGACTAAACTAATCCATTAAAAACTATAAATTTAATTTTCTATATGCTTGAATTTCTCCTAAAAAAAATTTTAAAAGAGAGATTGTCAATCTGGTGTTTGATTTTTTTTTTTTTTTTTTTTTTGAGGCGGAGTCTAGCTCTGTCGCCCGGACTGGAGTGCAGTGGCCGGATCTCAGCTCACTGCAAGCTCCGCCTCCCAGGTTCATGCCATTCTCCTGCCTCAGCCTCCCGAGTAGCTGGGACTACAGGCGCCCGCCACCTCGCCCGGCTAGTTTTTGTATTTTTAGTAGAGACGGGGTTTCACCGTGTTAGCCAGGATGGTCTCGATCTCCTGACCTCGTGATCTGCCCGTCTCGGCCTCCCAAAGTGCTAGGATTACAGGCTTGAGCCACCGCGCCCGGCCAATCTAGTGTTTTCTTTAAACCCCACCTGTGGCTGTTTGCAAGAGCACACTGAAAACGTAAGAAAACACAAAAAAGTCGAAAATAAGAGATTGGATAAAGAGATTGGACACCAGCCAAACACTGATCGTGAGAAAACTGGTGTACATATAGGTAAAAGAGACTCTAATGTAAACATCATTAAGAATAAGGAGGATTGCTATGGAAAGCTTAAAGGAATATTTCACCAGAAAGATAGTTTCCACTTGCATGTCTCTAGATAACATAGCCTTAAAATGTTCTAATTAAACCTTGACAAAATTAAAATGTTCTAAGCAAAACTTGACAAATCTACAATTCTACCTCTCATCAATGGATAAATAAAACATATAAAATATTATTGAGCATATAGAAGATTTGAACAACACAGCGAACAAGCTTCATCTACAGGACATATACAGACCCCTACAGTCACAACATTTAGGGAATACACCTTCTTCTCAAACACAATCGAACATTTTTTATAAACATTGATCAGGAACAGGGTTTTATGGTAAGTCTCAAAAATCTGAAAAAGGTACCATACAGATAACATTTCTTTTACCAACATGCAAATAAGGTAGAAATCAATCACAAAAATATGCCTTACAAAATCTATGATTCAAGAATTATGAAACACCTTACCAAATGGAAACAGAATAAACTTACTTTTTTTTTTTTTTAAAAAAAAAGAGCTTTTCAGCCGGGCGCGGTGGCTCAAGCCTGTAATCCCAGCACTTTGGGAGGCCGAGACGGGTGGATCACGAGGTCAGGAGATCGAGACCATCCTGGCTAACCCGGTGAAACCCCGTCTCTACTAAAAAATACAAAAAACTAGCCGGGCGAGGTGGCGGGTGCCTGTAGTCCCAGCTACTCGGGAGGCTGAGGCAGGAGAATGGCGTAAACCTGGGAGGCGGAGCTTGCAGTGAGCAGAGATCCGGCCACTGCACTCCAGCCCGGGAGACAGAGCAAGACTCCGTCTCAAAAAAAAAAAAAAAAGCTTTTCTTTAGAACAGAAAAATTGTGAAGATAGTACAGCATTCCCACCGACCCTGTGGCCAGTTTTCCTATTATTAACATCAAACATGAGTATATTTGCTACAATTAACCCATATTGATATGTTATTAACTAAATCTATCCTTTATTCGGATTTCCTTAGTTTTTACCTAATCTCTTCTTCTTTTCCAAGATTCCATCTAGGATATGACATTTAGTAGTCACGTCTTAGGCTCCTCTTGGCTGTGATGGTTTCTCAGATTTCCCTTGTTTTTGATGACCTTGACAGTCTTGAGAAGTACTGGTCAGGTGTTTTGTAAAATGTCCTTCAATTGAGATGTGTCTGATGTTTTCCTCACTATTAGACTAGAACCATGGTTTTGAGGGAGGAAGACCACAGAGGTAAAGGGACATTTTCCTCACATCATGTCAAGGGTACATGCTATCAACGTGTCTTATCAATGTTACTGTTGACCTGATCACCTGGCTGAGGTAATATTTGCCAATTTTCTCTACTGTAAAGTTACTTCCTCCTTTCCATTCTGTACTCTTTGGAAGCAAGTCACTAAGTGGAGCTCATACTTAAGGGGTGGGGAATCATATTCTACCTCCTTTATTGAGGAGTATCTACATAAATTATTTGGAATTATTCTGCTTGAAAGATTTGTCTCTTCTTTCCCATTATTTACTTTATTGGTATTTATTTATATTAGTTTATATTAGTATGGACTCATGGATATTTATTTTATGTTTTGGGTTATAATCCAATGCTACTTTATTTTTTAATTTTTTAAAATTTTAAAAAATTTTTATTTTATTTTATTTTATTTTTTTAAATTTTGAATTAGTATTACTTCTTTTTGAGACAGGACTCTTGCTCTGTCACCCAGGCTGGAGTACAGTGGCATGATCTCAGCTCACTGCAACCTTCGCCTCCCAGGTTCAAGTGATTCTCCTGCCTCAGCCTCCCAAATAGCTGGGATTACAGGTGTGTGGCACCACACCCAGCTAATTTTTTTTTGGATTTCTAGTAGAAATGGGGTTTTACCATGTTGGCCAGGCTGGTCTTGAGCTCCTGACCTCAAGTGATCCACCTGCCTCAACCTCCCAAAGTGCTGGGATTACAAGCGTAAACCATCACGCCCAGTCAACTTTATTTATTTTTGTTGCTCAAATTGTTCCAGCACTGGCCATTGGGGGGCATTTGTGGTTGCTTCCTGTGTCTCTTTTGACACATATCTATTGTTTTCCTTTTTGAGCACCTCCTTGCTTTTTGATCACTTCCTTACTTTCTGGCACTACAAGATGCTTTAGGATCATCTTGCATCCTGACTGTTTCCACTCTAGAATGAACCATTTCTCCAAGAACCTGGTTCTTTCTTACTGAAGAATGGTATTAGAAGCCAAGATCTGGGCACCATGTGTGCTCATTGCTCCTGGGGTGTCATTGCTTCTAGGTTCTCTCAGCAGACAGGGCTAGGCTATTTTGTGTGTGTGTAACACATATTTAATATATAGGTTTATATAAATCTGTATGTATATGACATACACTGATCTATGTATACACACATATCTATAATTATTTTTATATCTATCCATCAATATCTAAATCAAACATGCTATCTCTGACTCTAATCCAGCACCACGTTGTTCTTTCTAGTAATCCAAAAGTCTTTTGAAAAACTGAATTAGTGGCTAGGTGTGATGGCTCATGCCTGTAATCCCAGCACTTTGGGAGGCCGAGGTGGGTGGATTGCCTGAGGTCAGAAGTTTGAGACCAGCCTGACTAACATGGTGAAACCCTGTCTCTACTAAAAATATGAAAAAAACAAAAAAAAATTAGCCAGGCGTGGTTGCACACGCCTGTAGTCCCATCTACACAGGAGGCTGAGACAGGAGAATTGCTTGAACCTGGGAGGCAGAGGTTGCAGTGAGCTGAAATTGGGCCACTGCACTCCAGCCTGGGTGATAGAGCAAGACTCCATCTCAAAAAAAGAAAAAAGAAAAACTGAATTATTAATCAAAAATCTAACAACAACAAAAAATAAACTCAAGACCCAGATTACTTTATAGGCAAGTGTTACCAGGTAAAGACTAGACAACATTTTTTTTTTTGAAATGGTGTCTCACTCTGTTGCCCAGGCTGGAGTGCAGTGGCGTGATCTTGGCTCACTGCAAGCTCTGCCTCCTGGATTCACACCATTCTCCTGCCTCAGCCTCCTGAGTAGCTGGGACTACAGGCGCCCACCACCACGCCTGGCTAATTTTTTGTATTTTTAGTAGAGATGGGGTTTCACCATGTTAGCCAGGATGGTCTCAATCTCCTCACCTTGTGATCTGCCTGCCTGGGCCTCCCAAAGTGCTGGGATTATAGGTGTGAGCCACCATGCCCGGCCAAGACTAGACAACATTTTAAATGTGCATTTGAAAAACATTAAGACCTCAAGAAAAATGGAAAAAATATGCCATGTTCCTTAGAATCTTTATCTAAAGATATCAATTCTCTCCAAAAACAATCTCTATATTTAATGCTACTTCAAATAGAATCCCAAAAGGGTTTTTCATGAAACTTGATGAGATGAATCAAAAGTTTATATGGAAGATCAGAAAAACAGTAATAGCCAAGACAATACTAAAAGAACAGAAAGGAGGTTTGCGGTTATTATAAATTAATTACAGCAACTGAGTCTTGGAGCAAGAACACACACACAGACAAATATAACAGAATATAGAACCCAGAAACATACCCATACACAGTTGGAAACTTGTTATAGATACAAGTGGCAGTGCAGATCAAGGCAGAAAACATACTAGCTATTAAATGGTGCTAGGGAAAACATAAAATCAATTCAGGCCCTACATTTTATTTTATTTTTTTGAGACAGGGTCTGGCTCTGTCATAAGGCTGGAGTACAGTGGTGCAACCTTAGCTCACTGCAACCTCCACCTCCCAGGTTCAAATGATCCTCCCACCTCAGCCTCCTGAGTAGCTGGAACTACAGATGCAAGCCACCACGCCTGGCTAATTTTTACATGTTTTGTAGATATGAAATTTTGCCACATTTCCCAGGCTAGGCTTGAACTCCTGAGCTCAAGCAATCCTCCCGCCTCAGTCTCCCAAAGTGCTGGGATTACAGGCATGAGCCACCGCACCTAGACAGGCCCCGTATTTTAAAAGTAAAGGTTAAAACTCTTAGAATAAAATATATAATATTTAGAATATTAAGATAAGGAAGGATTTTTTAAACAAGAAACAAAACTCATGAATCACAAAGGAAAACTATTATTTACATTAAAATATAAAACTTTAAAATAAAAGACATCTTCCAATGTGGAAAAAATAATTCACAGACTGAGGGAAGATATTTGCAATATATTTAGCCAAAAATGTATTAGAATTTAAAAAAATTTATAATTTACAAATCAGAAAAAGACAACTAAATAGAAAAATGCGCAGAATATACAAACCAACATTATCACAGATGAGCAAACCAGCACAGACGAAAACACACGCAACATATGCTGCCTCTCACTAACATTTGGGGGAAATGCAAATTAAATCCACAGTGGGCTACTATCTCGGACACATCAGATTTGCAAAAACTCAAAAGTCTTACAAGGTCCCTGAACTCAGCATTTTGCCTTCTCTTAAGTCATTCAAAGGCAACAGAAGAAAATAATAACAGAAACACAAACTCTACCTTTGATGAAATTAAAAAAACATTTGAATCCCAATCCACAAATATATGTGGAATACCAAAAGCAACGAAAAGCAAACAGGGGCCGGGCGCGGTGGCTCAAGCCTGTAATCCCAGCACTTTGGGAGGCCGAGGCCGGCGGATCACAAGGTCAGGAGATCGAGACCATCCTGGCTAACACGGTGAAACCCCGTCTCTACTAAAAAATACAAAAAACTAGCCGGGCGAGGTGGCGGGCGCCTGTAGTCCCAGCTACTCAGGAGGCTGAGGCAGGAGAATGGCGTGAACCCGGGAGGCGGAGCTTGCAGTGAGCTGAGATCTGGCCAGTGCACTCCAGCTTGGGTGACAGAGCGAGACTCCGTCTCAAAAAAAAAAAAGAAAAGCAAACAGGAGTGTGGAGGGAAGGGGATCAAGGTTGCCTGCAACTTCTGAGCTCACAGACTACTCGGTGCCTATGCCAAAGGGAGGAACACACCTTAAATTGCAAAACCAAAATAATGGATGGGGTGCATGGGCTTGTGGCAGGAACTTCTTGGGAGCTGATTTAGTTATGGGAAATATTGGGGGCGGGGCTGACTGACAAATCCCAGAAGCAAGATTCTTTAACGAGAAGCTGTGTATTCCAATAGCTGCCTATCTCGTTCGGCTGCCTAATGATAAAGCTAAAGGAACTCATACACGCTACCCTGAAAGGACAGTTCCTGCTGCAGGACAAGCAGCCCATGCCCCTCCCTGAGACTCCCATTGTGAAATAGCTGGTGTCTGTAGTAGGGTTCTTCAGAGAAACAAATAGGATGTATACATAGAGAGAAAGAGATTTATTATAAGGAACCAGCTTCCAATTATGGAGGCTGGCAAATCCAGAATCTGCAGTGTGGGCCAGCAGGCTGAAGACCCAGGAGAGCTGATGGTGCAGATGAGGTCCAAAGGCAGTCTGCTGCAGAGCGGCCTCTTGCTTGGGGAGGTCAGTCTTTTTGCTCAATTCAGGCCTTTAACTGATTGGATGAGGCGTACCTACATTATGGAGAGCAGTCTGCTTTACTCAAGAGTTCACCAATTTAAACGTTAATCTCATCCCAAAACACCCTCCAAATTGACACATAACATTACCCATTACAGTGTCTTAGGTTTGGTTCCTTAGAAGTAGAGCCTGAGGCAGGGACTGGGGGCCCTTGTGGTACAGGCAGAAGACTCCCAGGAGACAGGGAGAGAGGGAAGCAGGGAGGAAAACCAGCTAAACAAACACGTGGTCTCAGCTGCAGCCTCGCTTCAGTCTGATCCCACGGGGACCTCTGCAGCACAAATTGCAATGGAATTGGTCCCACTTTGGAGCAGGGGGCCTGGCCTTCTGAACCCCTCTGTCTGCTGAGGATTGACTCCTGACAGCCTCAGGGTTGCGGGTGTGAGTGAGGACTTAACCTCTCAGGTGTGATGGTTCATTGCATGGGCTTTCTTGGCTAGGCTATGATGCCCAGCAGTTTGGTCAAGCACTAGCGTAGATATTGCTATGAAGGTATTTTGTAGATGTGACTAATTTACAATAAGTTGACTTTAAGTATAGGGCATTACCCTCACTAATGTGGGTGGGCCTCATTTAATCAGTTGAAAACCATTGGGAGCAAAAACTGAGGTTTCTCAGAGGAGGAGGAATTCTGCCTAAAGACTGCAGCTCTTGCCTGGGTTTCCAGCCTGCCAGCCTGTCCTACAAATTGCAGACTTGTCAGAGCCCACAATTGCATGAGCCAGTTCTCTCCCTCTCTCACTGATACTGTTTTTCTGGAGAACCCTGAGTGATAAAGCAGATATGGGGCTCTCATTCAGCCAAGAACAAATCTTTGGAGAAGGGGTTAGCTGAGGGCCATTAGCAGCCAACCCTCTCAGCATAGGCTGGTCAAAAGAAGCTGTGCAGGCCACCAACAGCATGTACTATGGTCCACCTCCCAAACCACTGAGATCCAATTGCTTCCCACGTTAACTTCACTCAATCTAGGCACAGCTTTTCCAGGAATCTGGCTGGTCACAATTTGTGGGAACATTTACAGGAGAAGAGTTAGTGGAAGGAACTACAGCCCACACCACCACAGTTTGTCTCCATCTGTCACTGACACTCGTCATCTTCCTCCTCCACCACCCATCTAGGTTCTCCTTCCTCTCAGCGAGCACTCCTGCTGCTCTCTGTGGCTCTCAGGAGGGCTGTTCCAGACCCTTATCTCCAAGGGGCCTGAAGCTCCAGTTATTATGCTTTACTTAGACCATAATAAGAGAAAAGCAAACCCAGGATCACCTGAGTGCCAAACATATTCCTCCCTGCCCCCATTGTCCCACTGTATAGCAGCAACTCTGTCTCTTCCTGATGATCAGATCAATTACCCCTGCTGGACTTGTAACCCCTTCCTTTGCCTGCTGCAGAACAGGCTGAGTGACAGGCCTGGACCTCCCTGACCTAGTCCTAAGCTTGAGCTCTGCCGGCTGGCTCTGGGACTGGCCCTGGAGGGGTCCACAGGTTGCAAGAAGTACCTTGTGCAATCCACACTGGAAGCCTGTCCTCACCCAGATGAGGGTGGGGCTGAGGGGGCCCTCAGGGTTTCAGGGCCTGGGTGTAACAGCAGCCAGTCAGATCAGGGTAGACACACACACGTATTGTCCCTGAGGCTCAGCCCAGCCCGCTCTGGAGGCTGAAGGCCCTCCCATCAGCCCTGCATCTGGCTTCATTGGAAGTTTCCCAAATGCAAAGACTTTTGTGGTTGTTGTTGAACTCAGGCCTCTTACTTTCTCCACACTCATGCCTAAAACACAAGATGCCAAAAAAAAAAAAAAGCCAAGTGCTCAGAGACATACGGTAGTATGGTGGCTAAGTCTTTGGGTGTTGGAATGAAAAAAAAGCCCTGAGTCTGAGTTCAAGGTATGGCTTTGTCACTTTTGACTTTAATGTTCTTAGATAAATAACAATTCTCTGAGCCTCAGTCTCTACATCTATAAAACATGAATATTACCTCCCTCACAGAATTGTGAGGATAAAGGAAAACATATACGTAAAATGTTTGACACAAAACAAGTATTCAACAGAGGCTATATAACATTATTAAAAACAAGAGTTCGTGATAAAATAGGGAACACAGACAGAAAACCCAAAATAAATGCAGAAGACAGAAAGAAATGGGAAACATTGAAGATCCTGTGGCAAGCATGAAAATCAGACCTCCTTCAAGAGAACCTGCTGCAGGCTTATAGTGACCACCAGCCCCTGGCCACCCTCTGGAGCTATCACTACGTTCACGCCAAGGCCACGCTTTCTTGAGCTACTCCCAGCCAGACAGAATGTGGTGGGGCACCAGTGTCTGCCCATTCCTGTGGGATATGGAGCTCCTCTAATGGGCAACTTTGGCTCCAGGACTCCCATCAGCCAGGCTGGGATTTTCTTAGAACTGCACTGAGTCTGAGGCCCTTCCTTCCATCGCCCCTTCCTTCCCTGTTTCCTTTCATAGGTGTCCAAACGGTATTACAATCTGAAGGCTCTCCTGCTTCTGTCCTTCCTCATTCACAGGTGTTTCCCTCAACAAGTCTCTGGCACAAATAATCCCATCTTGGCCTCTTTAGAGCACCTGAGCTAACACAGGCCCCTTCCCTGAAGCTGGGCTTCCTTAGAGGGAGGGTCCTGAGAGGATCTGTCCCAAATCCGTGTTGTGCACCACCTGGGTGAGGGCAGCCGCAGTTCCAGGTTGACATGAAATTCTTTGATCATGGAGCTCGAATGGGAAATAGGAAGTGAGTGTCCTTGGGACATGCTATGATGCCTGATGGTTCATATTTTCATATTCCTCTCTGTGCCTGAAGTCACCCCTCAGGTTAAGCAATCCCTGCCTCTTCCTGCCCCCACTCCCTAGGCTGGCTCCTCTGGCCTGCACTTCAAATTCATCCTGCTTGTGCATAAACATAATTAGCGTGAATGCTTTGTTTGGTTGAACCAGTATTCTATACAGGTCTGGGTAAGAGTTTATTGTTGGCTTCTCTGAGACCATAAATGTAAGGGAGAGCTTTAGGTGGGATGTGGCTCCCTGGGCAGGGAGACAAGCTGCAGCGGTGGCCCAAGCCTAGGAGAGCTGGGAAACTCCAGCCCAGGGAGGGCTGTGGCTGTGCCCACTTGCAGGTTGGGTTCAATCCCCAGCCCTTGCAGGGACAGTGTGGCCCTCAGGGTCCTGGGGGCTCTGGGGCAGATAAAGGTCTCTGGGGACTTCCCTCCACCCCTCACCCCAGGGCCCAGTGCATCAGGGAAGTCCTCAAGGTCTGCACATGGTGCTGTGGCCACACAGGCGCAACAAGTGGTCGCCAAAGTCTTTCACCTTGAACATCATGTCGTATAGAGAATAAGGTGAGGAAAAATCACAAAGGTTTCATTGGCTTCCCTGCCGCCAAGGGGAGAGGAGATTAGGAGCAGGTCACAGAAGGCTCCCCCACATCTAGTAAGCTGAGGTCTCAAGGTAGGGGACAAGCCAGCCTTCATGCTTGGAAACATGGAAATGTTGCCCATTTTCTGGATTCAGACACATGTAACCACATGTAACCAGCACTACAGTGTCATATAAAGTAGTTTCACTACCCTCAAAAGCCTCTGTGCTCTGCCTCTTCATCCCTCCCTCCCACCTAACCCTTGGCAATCACTGATTTTTTTTTTTTTTTTTTTTTTTTTTTTTTACTGTTGTTTAGGTTTTCCTTTTTCAGAATGTCATACAATCAAAATCATTCTCTGTTCTCTTTTCAGACTGGCTTCTTTACACATTAAGTTTCCTCCATGTCTTTTCAAGGCTTGACTGCTTATTTCTTTTTAGCACTGAATCGTATTCCATTGTGTGGATGTACCCCAGCTTGCTCATCAGTTCACTCACTGAAGGACGGCTTGGTTTCTTCTAAGGTTTAGCAATTATAGCTAGAGCTGCTATCAACATTCATGTGCGGTCTTTGTAAAGAGATAAATTTTCAACTCTTTTGGATAAATATTCCAAAATGAAACTGAGAATATGTTTAGTTTTGTCAGAAACCTCCAGATTTGTATCCAAAGTGACTATCATTTTGCATTCCCACCATTAATGAATGGAAGTTCCTGTTGCTCCACTTCGTCGCCAGCATTTGATGTCGTCAGTGTTCTGGACCTAGTCATTCTCATAGGTGTGGAGTACTATTTCATTGTTCCTTTCATTTGCATTTCCCTGATGATGTGTGAAATGGAGCATCGTTTCATATGCTTACCTGTCATCTGTATTTCTTCTTTGGTGAGGTGTCTGTTAAGGTCTTTGGCCCATTTTTTAATAGGGTTGTTTTCTTTTTATCAAGTGTTAAGAGTGCTTTGTATTTTGGATAACAGTCCTTTATTAGATATGTCTTTTGCAAATACTTTCTTCCAGTCTGTGGCTTCTCTTTTCAATCTCTTTGCAGTGTCATTTGAGGAGCAGAAATGGTTTTTTTGTTTTTGTTTTTTGAGACAGTCTTACTCTATTGCCCAGGCTGGAGTGCAGTGGCACGATCTTGGCTCACTGCAACTTCCACCTCCCAGGTTCAAGCAATTCTTCTGCCTCAGCCTCCCAAGTAGCTGGGATCATAGGCATGTGCCATCATGCCCAGCTAATTTTGTATTTTTAGTAGAGATGCGGTTTCACCATGTTAGCCAGGTTGGTCTCAAACTCCTGACCTCAGGTGATCCACCTGCCTCAGCCTCCCAAAGTGCTAGGATTACAAGTGTGCACCATGATGCCTGGCCAAGAAATGTTTTATTTTAGTAAAATCCGGCTTATCAATTATTTCTTTCATGGATGTTGCCTTTGGTATTGTATCCAAAAAGTCATTGCCAAACCCTGTCATCTAGATTTACTCCTCTTATCTTCTAAGAGTTCTACAGTTTTACATTTTACATTTAAGTCTCTTATCCATTTTGAGATAATTTTTGTGAAGGGTGTAAGGTCTGTGTCTAGCCATCATTTTTTTTTTTGCATGTGGATGTCCAGCTGCCCCAGCATCATTTGTTGAAAAGACTCTGCTTTCTTGTATTGCCTTTGCTCCATTGTCAAAGATCCTCTATTTATGTGAGTCTATTTCTGGGCTCTCATTCTGTTCCATTGATCTGTTTGTCTTCGTGCTGTGTCTTCATCCCTTCCTCCCCTTTAACCTCTGTCACCAATACCACATTGTCTTGATTATCGTAGCTTTATAGTCTTTAAGTTAGATAGTGTCAGTCTACCAACTTTGTTCTTCTTTAATGTAGTTTTGGCTACTCAGGGTCTCTTGCCTCCCCATACAAACTCTAGAATCAGTTTGTCAGTATCCACAAAATAGCTGGCCGGGATTTTGATTGGAAGTGCATTAAAACTATAGATCAAGTTGTGGAGAACTGACATCTTGACAATATTGCATCTTCCTAACCATGAATATGGAATATCTCTCCATTTACTTAGTTCTTCTTTAAATTTCTTTCCTGGCCGGGCGCGGTGGCTCAAGCCTGTAATCCCAGCACTTTGGGAGGCCGAGACGGGCGGATCACGAGGTCAGGAGATCGAGACCATCCTGGCGAACACGGTGAAACCCCGTCTCTACTAAAAAATACAAAAAACTAGCTGGGCGAGATGGCAGGCGCCTGTAGTCCCAGCTACTCGAGAGGCTGAGGCAGGAGAATGGCATAAACCCAGGAGGCGGAGCTTGCAGTGAACTGAGATCCGGCCACTGCACTCCAGCCTGGGCGACAGAGTGAGACTCCGTCTCAAAAAAAAATAATAATAAAATAAAATAAATTTCTTTCCTTGGGGTTTTATAGTTTTCCTCATATAGATGTTGTGCATATTTTTTAGCTTTATACCTAAGTATTCATTTGGGAGGCTGCTAAATAGTATTGTGTTTTTTTTTTTTTTTTGAGACAGAATCTCGCTCTGTCTCTCAGGCTGGAGTGCAGTGGCACGATCTCCGCTCACTGCAAGCTCCGTCGCCTCCCAGGTTCACACCACTCTCCTGCCTCAGCCTCCCGAGAAGCTGGGACTACAGGTGCCCACCACCATGCCCAGCTAGTTTTTTTGTATTTTTAGTAGAGACGGGATTTCACCGTGTTCGCCAGGATGGTCTCGATCTCCTGACCTCATGATCCGCCTGCCTCAGCCTCCCAAAGTGCTGGGATTACAGGCGTGAGCCACCGCGCCCGGCCAGTATTGTGTTTTTTAATTTCAAATTCCACTCACTCATTGCTGGTATATAGGAAAGTGATAGACTTTTGGATATTAAACTTGTATCCTGCAACCTTGCCATAATTGCTTGTTCACTTGGAGTGTTTCTAGTACTTGGTATGGAGTATGTGAATCCAATTTTATTTTATTTTACAAATAACTATCTGGTTATCACAATACCCTTTTTTTTTTTTTTTTTTTTTTTTTTTTTTTTTTAGTAGAGATGGGGTTTCACCGTGTTCGCCAGGATGGTCTCGAACTCCTGACCTCGTGATCCACCCGTCTCGGCCTCCCAAAGTGCTGGGATTACAGGCTTGAGCCACCGCGCCCGGCCAATACCCTTATTTAAGTTATTTTTTTCTTCAGTGACTTGAGATATCATGTATAGTTTATACTAAATGTTCATATGTATTGCCATCTATTTTTTATACTTTGTATTCTGTTCCATTCATTATGTGTCAGCAGCATATAATTTTAATTATAAGGCCTTTATCATGCTTTAATATTTGATAAAGCTCATCCCCTGCCCTCCATTCACACCACAATTATTGCTTTTTTAAGAGATGGGGTCTCACTGTATTGCCCAGGCCGATCTCAAACTCCTGGCCTCAAGCAATCCTCTCGCCTTAGCCTCCCAAAGTACTGGGATTATAGGCATGAGCCACCGTGCCTGGCTCCTGCAAGTTTATCTGTTCATATAAACTTTACAATTAACTTGTCTGGCTTAAAAAATAGTTATTTTTAATTGAATTACATTGCGGGAAATTGATGACTTTATGACAGGCAGTGATTCTGCTTATTTATTTTTTTTGAGACAGAGTTCTGCTTTGTCGCCCAGGCTAAAGCACAGTGGCACAATCTCGGCTCACTGAAACCTCTGCCTCCCCAGGTTTAAGCAATTCTTGTGCCTCAGCCTCCTGAGTAGCTGGCCATCAAGGGCCTGCCACCACACCCAGCTGCTTTTTCGTATTTTAGTCGAGACAGGGTTTCACCATGTTGGCCAAGCTGGTCTTGAACTCCTGATCTCAGGCTATCGGCCCACCTCAGCCTCCCAAAGTGCTGGGATTACAGGCGTGAGCCACTGTCCCCGGTCTCTACTTACTTACTTATTTTTTGGGATAGAGTCTCGCTCTATCACCCAGGCTGGAGTGCAGTGGCACAATCTTGGCTCACTGCAACTTCTGCCTCCTGGGTTCAAGTTATTCTCCTGCCTCAGCCTCCTGAGTAATTGGGATTACAAGTGTGGGCCACCACGCCCAGCTAATTTTTTGTATTTTTAGTAGAGAAGGGGTTTCACCATGTTGGCCAGGCTGGTCTTTAACTCCTAACCTCCGCCTGCTGAGTTCAAGCAATTCTTGTGTCTCTGCCTCCCTAAGTGCTGGGATTACAGACATGAGTCACTGCATCCAGCCCATTTATTTATTTCAGATTCAGGAGGTATGTGTGTAGGTTTGTTACGTGGGTATATTGCATGCTGAGATTTGGGCTTCTAACCCAAGTAGTTTGCCCAAATGATATGGGATGGGACAGGGAATTGCTGGTTAGAGAAAGGCGGGGTCCCTGGCAAGGACTCCATCCCTATTTTGTGCCCAAATGTTGCATTTCCCAAGACCGCCCTGGCCTGCCACACTCTCATCCTGTGCTATAAATACCCTGAGACCCTAGCGGGCCAAGCAGCTGGATATTGAGAGGAACACACCCGTGGAAGAAGACACAAGCCACCTACAGACGGCAACACCGAAAGAGCTCACCGTAACACACGCCCACTGGGGCTTCCGCTGTAAACATTCGTCCCAGGACACTGCCATGAGGTCAGAACCCCACAGCCTGTCTGTATGCTCCCCTAGAGATTTGAGCAGTGAGACACTAAGAAGCGAGCCACACCCCCATCGCACACCCTGCAGGGGGATAAGGGAACTTTTCCCATTTCACAAGTATTGAATAGGTAGTTTTTCAACCCTTGCCCCCCTTCCTCTCTCCCTGCTTTTGGAATTCCTGGTGCTTATTGTTCCTATCTTTGTGTTTATTCATATCTAATGTTTAGCTCCCACTTATGAGTAAGGACATGCAGTGTTTGGCTTTCTGTTCATGTTAATTTGCTAAGGATAATGGCCTCCAGCTTCATCCAAGTTGCTGCAAAGGACATGATTTCATTCTTTTTTAGAGCTGTGTAGTATTCCATAGTGTGTATGCGCCACATTTTCTTTATCCAATCCACCATTGATGGGCACCTGGGTTGATTCTATGTCTTTGCTATTGTGTGAATAGTGCTGTGATGAACATACAAGTGCAGGTGGCTTTTTGGCAGAACAATTTATTTTCCTTTGGGTATATATCCAGTAATAGGATTGCTGGGTTAAATGGTGATTCTATTTTTACTCCTTTGAGAAATCTCCAGACTGTTTTCCACAGGGGCTGAATTAATTTGCACTCCCATCAGCAGTGTATAAGCGTCCCCTTTCCTCCACAGCCTCTCCCTCATCTGTTAGTTTTATTTTTTTATTTTTTTTTGAGACGGAGTCTCGCTCTGTCGCCCAGGCTGGAGTGCAGTGGCTGGATCTCAGCTCACTGCAAGCTCCGCCTCCCGGGTTTACGCCATTCTCCTGCCTCAGCCTCCCAAGTAGCTGGGACTACAGGCGCCTGCCACCTCGCCCGGCTAGTTTTTTGTATTTTTTAGTAGAGACGGGGTTTCACCGTGTTCGCCAGGATGGTCTCGATCTCCTGACCTCGTGATCCGCCCGTCTCGGCCTCCCAAAGTGCTAGGATTACAGGTTTGAGCCACCGCGCCCGGCCCATCTGTTATTTTTTGAGGTTTTAACAATAGCCATTCTGACGGGTGTGCGATTAAACAATACTTAAAGGAAGTGTATAGCTTTAATTGCATATATTAGAAAACAACCTGGGCTGGGTGTGGTGGCTCACACCTGTAGTCCTAGCATTTTGGGAGGCCAAGGTGGTCAGATAGCTTGAGCCCAGGAGTCTGAGACCATCCAGGGCAACATGGCAAAACCCCATCTCTACAAAAAAAAACAAAAAAAAAAGCAAAAATTAGCCAGACATGGTGGTACATACCTCTAGTCCCAGCTTTCCAGGAGGCTGAGGTGGGAGGATCACTTTAGCCCAGGAAGTCAAGGCTGCAGTGAGCCAAGATGGTGCCACTACACTCCAGCCTGAGTGACAGAACAAGACCCTGTCGAGGACGGAAGAGGGAAGAGGGGAGAGGGGAGGGGCTGATAATTAATGATGTTGAACATACTTTCATATATCTGTCATTTTGTATGTCTTCTTTGCAGAAATTTCTGTTCAAATCCTTTACTCAGTTTAAAATCAGATTATTTGTGTTGTTTTTGTTTTTTGCTATTGAGTTGCAGGATTTCCTTACATATTTTGGAAATTAACCCCTTATCAGATATATGATTTACAAATGCTTACTCCCATCCTATAGGTTACCTTTAAATTCTGTTAATTGCTTCCTTTGCTATGCAGAAGTTTTTTAGTTTGATGTTGTCCTTTCTATCTATTTTCAGGTTTGTTCCCTGTGCTTTTAGAGTCATATCCAATACATCATTACCAATGCCAGTGTCAAGAAGTTTTCCCCTATAGTTTCTTTTAGAAGTTTTACAGTTTCATATCTAACATTTAAGTCTTAAATTCATTTAATTTTTGTGTGTAGTGTAAAGTAGGGTTCTAACTTCATTTTCATTTTCTGTTTTTTTTTTTTTTTGGCATGTGGATATCCAATTTTCCTAGCACATTTGTTTGAAGAGACTATATTTTCTCACTGTCTCATTGTCTATTCTTGGTACCCTTGTCAAAGATCAATTGACCATACATACGTATGTTTACTTCTGGGCTCTCTATTTTGTTCAGTTGGTCTATATGCCTGTCATTATGACAGTATTTTTTAGAGTCAGACTCATGGAATTTATTTTTTAAGAGTCAGACTCATGGAAGCAGAGAGTACCGTAGTAGTTGCCAGAGTTTAGGTCTGAGAGAAATGAGGAATTGTTGTTCAATAGGTATAAAGTTTCACTTTTGCTAGATCATTAAGTTCTGGAGATCTGCTCTACAACATAGCATCGTAGTTAACAACCTGGTATTGTAGAATTCAGAATCTGTTAGAGGGCAGGTCCCACCTTAAGTGTTCTTACCACAAAAACAAAACAAAGCAGAAACAGAAACAAAAGGACACCAGGAACCTTTCTTAGGGCTTGACTGTGTTGACTTGATTGTGGTGATAATATCACAGGTGTTTGCCTATGTCCAAACTCATCAAATTTTACAAATTAAACGTGCCGTTCTTCGTATGTCAATTATATATCAATAAAGCTGCTTTTTAAGAAAGGAAACCACTGAGTTGAAATGGTCAGCTTCTGTCTGCCTTAAGAAGCTAGACAAAGAGCAAATTAAACTCAAAGTAATAAGTAAAAAAGAACAAAATTCACTTAAATAGAAAATAGGAAAATAATGCATAAAGTCAACAAAGCAAAAGTTAGCTCTTCTTGAATATTTAATAAAATTGAGAAATCTCTTCGCTAGACTGACCAAGCAGAGAGAAAACACAAGTGAGCAACATCAGAAATGAAAGGGGACATTACTCTTCATCCTAAAATGAGAGACTTGACCTAGCTAGCCTCTGACATCCCTTCCAGCTCTAGTTCAACCTTCTCCCATGACTCCCTGCAACTCTATTTCCACTCGTGGAGAACCCACCAGGAAGGAATCCCCCAGTAGCTTCACCAGCTCTGCAAGAGTCACTCACTAGGCTTGAGATGAAGGGGGCCGGGGAAGGAGCCTCCAGTATGACTGTGACTTGGGATCCTCTGCAGGAAGAGCAGCCTCAGCAGATCGCTGACCCCCTCCCTGGTTGGTAAACTAGGACCCATTGGTAGTAAGAAGGTTTGGGATGGGGAGCATCGGAGAAGGGGCGTGGAACTACAGACAGAGCTGAGAACCCTGCACCATAAGGAAATAGCTTCCTCCATGCCTCGGACCCCCTAGTGAGCAGGTTCCAGAACAGTCCTGGATGCCCAGGCTGCTCCCTAGCTGCTCTTTTGCCCACCTACCCCATTCCTGCAGCCTTGAGCTCCTCCAGCCCAAAGTAGGGCACTTCCATCTGCTAATGGAGAAAGTCCTCTGGGACACCTAGCAGGAAACACTAGAAGCTCAGGCTGACACAGGCTGTGGTGGCAAATCCCTGGCTGTAACGGCACTCGATGAAAGGAGATCTCTATCCCTGGGGCCCCCAAATGCCTCTTATTACCAATTCCCCAGGGTCAGTTGGTCCCCACAGCAAGCCTCCTCTGAGAGGCCCAGTCGGGAACTGCTTGTCTAGACCCAGCTCAGGCCGAGGTGCCCAAGGTCAAGGCTTCAGTAGCCAGGCTCAGTCTGGGAAATAAGATGAGAAACCCAGGATAGTGACCCTGGTGACATGTAGTCCCTCTCTATAGCCAGGATATGGGACCCCAAGGGAGACTTGAGAAGGCAGCCTGCTTCTAACAGTTCTCGCTCAGAGAAAGACGCAGATCAGGAGCAGGGGCCATGAGGAGGCACCAAGGCCTGGATCAACAGGGGGCTTCTACTAAGTGTGAACCCTGTGGGTGCATCTGGGGAACCTCTTGTCAGTGTGCTGAGGGCAGGGAAGGGGGTTTGTACGAATCATGTAGCCTTGTAGCTGTTGATCATAGCAAGTGATCCAAAAATGTATGGCTTGAGGATGGCCCGGTGGGCCCTTAGGCCTGTACTTCCCACCTGTTTCCACGTGAAGGCACTCCTGGAAAGTGGAGGCATTTACTCCTAGAAAGTGAAGGCATCAATGCGGTACACTGGGTTAAACAGACAAGTCTGCAGGTGGTTGGAGGAGAATGGCAGCAAGACTCCTGTCTTCAGTTTGTGCTGCTCTAACAGAACACTGCAGCCTGGGTGATTTCTACAGAACAGAAATGTATTTTTCAAGGTGTCAGCGGGTGAGGGCTGCTGTCTGCTTCCCATATGGCACCTGTGGCTTTATCCTCCAGAAGGAAGAACACTGTGTCTTCACGTGGCAGATGGGTCAGAAGGGGCAAATTTGCCTCCTGAATCCCTTCTGTAAGGTCACTAATCCCCATTCATGAGAGTGGAGCCCTCATGGCCTAATCACCTCCCAAAGTCCCCATCTCTTAATATTGTTGCATTGGGAGCTAAATTTCAACATGAATTTTGGAGGGGACATCATCTTTCAAAACACAGCAGCTTCTAACAGCCCAGGCCCTTCCAGCCACCTTGGGGGCTGAGGAGCTTGGCATCTCCCATCCAGGAATATGAGAGTACAGCTCTGGACTGCAGGCCCCTCCTGCCCTGGCTCTGGCTCCACTCCAAGCCCAGCTCTTAACAAAGATACCTACTCCCTGGGTGGTGGCAGCAACAGTCACACAGAATGGGAGCTTGAATCTCCTGACCTCAGCAAGGCAGGTCTCTATGAAGGCATCCAGGCTCTACCCTCTGGGGGGCTCCACACCGAGTGCTTTTCCCTCAGCTCTTTGAGGCCAGCCAGCACCACCAGGAACCTCTGGCACAGCTCACAAAAGAAAAAGGAAAGGCCAGGCATGCACACAGGGGCACACAGGGGAGGGTCTACCTCCCACCAGGCCAGCAGGTGAGGGAGGGAGATGAGGCAGATCCACGGGCAAAGACGAGGAGCCAGTCCTGTGAAACGTCCCATAAGGTCAGGTCCTCCCCCTGGCCTCGGTGAGGGTTGAGACAGAGGACTGGTCACTCTGGCCAGCACCACCCCAACCCCCACCAGCGTGGCAGCAATAAGGCCAGGTCTGAACCAAGCTGCTCTGAATGCACCTGGCAGAAAGTGGGGAGTAATGAGGACTGAGTCACTTAGGACCAGCCAAGAGGCCACTCCTGGGCAGCTTAGTGCAATCAGCACCCTGTGTGAAATAATAACCATTTATACTGAGGACTCCCAGGGTGCCGGCCACTGTGCTCACCACGCTGCACACCTTATTTCAATTCGCCTTCATGGCAACCTGTGAGCAGGTCCCTGAGAGACTTAGGGAGGCCTGGCAGCTCTCAGGTTAAAAAGCTCCTTATCCTTGCACATGTCAGGTCCAATTAGTCCACTCTCTGATTCAGCTGGTGGAGAGGAAGAGTGGATGTCAGCTCAGATTGATGGTGCATTTGGGGATTGAAAAATACATGAGTAATTGGGTGCAGTGGCTCACGCCTGTAATCCTAGCACTTTGGGAGGCCGAGGTGGCCGGATCACCTGAGGTCAGGAGTTCGAGACCAGCCTGGCCAACATGGTGAAACCCGTCGCTACTAAAAATACAAAACTTAGCAGGGTGTGGCGGCTGTGCCTGTAATCCCAGCTACTTGGGAGGCTGAGGCAGGAGAAATCACTTGAACCCAGGGGGGCGGAGCTTGCAATGAGCTGAGATCGCACAACTGCTCCAACCTGGGCAACAGAGTGAGACTCCATCTCAAAAAAAGAAAACAAACAAAAAAAATGAGTAATCAAAAAACTCAAATATTAATAGAATAAAATATATAAAACAATTCATGCCTAAAATGTCCTCATTGTTTCAGATGTAGAATAGTTAATTTAACTTAAATCATTTCTTAGAAAGACAAATTCAGAAAATTTATTGTGTAATTGAAAATACTTTAAAAAATGTTGAGGGTGAACTTAGCCTGTTCTCTGTCTTTCATCTTGAAACCAGAACTTTTCCTTTATAACATTTTACTCATCCCCACCTTAGTTCATTTGCGTTGCTATGAAAGGATACCTGAAGCTGGGTAATTTATAAAGAAAACAGGTTAATCTGGCTCACGGCTCGGCAGGCTGTACAAAAACCATGGTGCCAGTGTCTGCGTCTGCTTCTGGTGAGGGCCTCAGACTGCTTCCACTCATGGCAGAGGGCAAGGGGAGACTTTGTGTGCAGAGATCACAGAGTGAGAGAGAAAGCAAGAGATGGGGGAGGTGCCAGGCTCTTTCTAACAACCCGCTCTTGGAGGAACTTATAGAGTGAGAACTCACCCAGCCCCCAACAAAGAGGGCAATAACCTATTCTTGAGGGATCCGGCCCCATAACCTAACACCTCCCATTAGGCCCCATCTTCAACACTGGGGATTAAATTTCAACATGACATTTGGAGGGAACAAACATCCAAGCTGAAGGACCCCCTATACCAAACCCATCCTATTAATAATAGAAAAGATATAAACATAGGTTAATACATTCATAATCCATGACTCAAAGCAAGAAAGAGAACTCTTCATGAGTCAGAAACTCAGAGGCAGCCCTGAATGAAAGAGGTAAACAGGCAGCGCAGTGGAACACATGTGCACGCTACCCAGCCCTCCACGCCAAGGCTGCTACTGCTACTGCTACTGTTACCCAGAGGCTGCAGCGTCCCTTCAAGGCTGTGCGAGTCCCCCAACAGCATACCTTCAGCCTCCCTGGCCCCAAGTCCCACACTGCCATCTGCAGGCCGGCCATCATTGCCATGGCATGGCCAAAGACACGCAGCCAGGAGCCATCACAGCCCAGGGCATGCAAGGAACTCGCTCAGAGATGAGGTTACAACCAACAATCACCAAATACATGCAGAAGGCAGAATCCATGAAAGAGAGGCAACAAAGAACCTACCCTCAAGGAATCCAGTCACAGAACAATCAGAAGAACGTGTTAAAGTACATACGCTAACATCATCACAGTGAAAGGAATGAAGCCTATTCAGGAAATGAAAACACGTAGTTTTGGAAAAGATCCACTTAGAGAACTTAAAATGAAAAATGTGATAGTTGAGTTAAACAGAAACCCCAAAAGATGAATCCAGGAGCAGACTGGACACAGTAGAAGATTGTGTTCATGATCTGGAAAGCCATGCTAAGAGAATCCCCCGGAATACAGCACAATGAAAAGATAGAATGCATAAGAGGAAAGTTTAGGGATACACAGCATTGATTCAGATATTTCTACATCCATTTAATATGAATTCCAGAAAGGGAGGATGAACAGCACTTTTGATAAAATTGACAGGTAATTTCTTAGAGCTTCAAGAAACATACATCCAGAGGTCGAAAGAACTCACTGGTAATTTTTTCCTTTACACTTTAGAAAAATCAAAATTAAACTTTTTGATTTTATTATTATTGGATTTAGAGACATAGTTTTACTCTGTCACCCAGGCTGGAGTGCAGTGATGCAATCGTGGCTCACTGAGGCCTCGACCTCCTCCTGGGCTCAAGCAATTCTCTCGCCTCAGCCTCCCACATAGCTGGGACTACAGGTGTGTACCACCATGCTCAGCTAATTTTTTATAGAGATGAAGTCTTGCTTTGTTCACCAGGTTTGTCTCTAACCCCTGGCTTCAAGTGATCCTCCTGCCTGGCTTCCCAAAGTGTTGGGATTAACAGATGTAAGCCATAGAGCCTGGCCAAAGTTAAACTTTAAAAATCAAAGACAGGCCGGGTATTGGTGGCTCATACCTATAATCCTATCACTTTACAGGGCCGAGGTTGGAGGATTGTTTGAGCCTAGGAGTTCGACACCAGCCTAAGCAACATAGGGAGACCCTGTCTCTACAAAATTAAAAATAATAATAATAAAAATAGCCAGGAATGGTGGCACATGCCTGTGGGCCCAGCTTCCTGGGAGGCTGAGGTGGGAGGATGCTTGAGCTTAGGAGGTTGAGGCTACAGTGAGCCATGATCTGCCACTGCACTCCAGCCTGGGTGACAGAGTGAGACCTCGTCTCAGAAAATAATAAATAAATAAAATAAAAAGACAAAGTCCTAAAAATTAGAGAAAGACAAATGACCTGCAATGGAGACTCCAACTGCCATCAGATTGCGTATCAGCAATATCAAATGCAGAAGGCATTAACGTCTGAGCAAATGCACGCGTGAACCAAGAATTCTATACTCATCCAGGCTATTATTCGTAAGTCAGGGCAAGAAAAGACAATTCTAGACATATAAGGACTCAGAATATTTACCATCCATGCACCCTTCATTAAATATTCAATTTTGCACTTCACTAAAAGGAAAAGCAAACACAAAAGAAAGGAGTTACAAGAAGCAATGACAAGCAACTAAATCAAGAAAATATATTGTAAAGTGGAAATAAAAATTTCTATTTTGAAGTTTTTAATACACTGGAAATAAGATTCCAGGTGATTAGTAGAACGTTTGGGTTGTGGGGGAGTGGAGTATAGGGCAGGAAACAGGAAGCCACAAGCATGCCGGGATGCTTGTCTTGTTTGGGGAGAGACAATAGAGACTGGTGGACTTTTTAATGGGACTTTCAAAAAATAAAAGTTTAGGCTGGGTGCGGTGGCTCATGCCTGTAATCCCAGCACTTTGGGAGGCAGAATTGGGTGGATCACTTGAGGTCAGGAGTTCAAGACCAGCCTGGCCAACATGGTGAAACCCATCTCTATTAAAAATACAAAAATTAGCTGGGCATGGTGGTACACACCTGTAATCCCAGCTACTCAGGAGGCTGAGGCAGGAGAATCGCTTGAACCCGGGAGGCAGAGATTGCACCACTGCACTGCAGCCTGGGCGACAGAGTGAGACTTTGTCTAAATGAATGAATGAACGTTTAAGTAAGAAGACATTTTTTTCTATTTTTTCTTTTTTTGAGACAGAGTCTCGCTCTGTCACCCAGGCTGGAGTGCAGTGGCACGATCTTGGCTCACTGTAAGCTACACCTCCCAAGTTCACGCCAGTCTCCTGCCTCAGCCTCCCAAGTAGCTGGGACTACAGGCGCCCATCATCACGCCCGGCTAATTTCTTGTATTTTTAGTATAGACAGGGTTTCATCATGTTAACCAGGATGGTCTCAATCTCCTGACCTCATGATCCTCCCGCCTCAGCCTCCCAAAGTGCTGGAATTACAGGCGTGAGCCACCACGCCTGGCTGTAAGAAGACTTTTAATGAGAGCTTAATTTGGAAATAAACCAAATTTCCATCAGCAGGGGAATGGATAAACATTGTGGGATATCCACATAAATCCTAGTGAGTTATACTAAACAAAGAACTACAGGCATAGCAACAGGGATGACTGGCAAACGCAAAACATGTTGAGTGAGAGAAGCCGGACACAATGAGTGAAAAAGTCAACAAATTGTAAGTCAAAAAAAATTTTAAGCGGTTCAATGTAACAATTTTTTGACTGTATCATTCCATTTGTATGAAACTCTGGAAAAGACAAATCCATTGTGGGAGAAAGCTGATCAGTAGTCACCTGGGGCCAGGAGTGGGGAAACTGACTGGGATGGAACACAAGATAACGTTTTGGGTAATGGACATGTTCCATATCGTGATTGTGGTGGTAGTTACACATGTATATAAATCAGAATTCATTGAACTGTACACTTACTCTCTTGTACACTTACTGTGCACTTGGAGTGAATGTGTGCGATTGTAAATAAATGGTACGTCCATGAAATTGACAAGAGGAACCACCAGAATGGTAGAAATAGGATGCATAACATTCAAACCAGCAGACGGGGGAAGGAAAAAATCAAACCAGAAAGCAGGAAAGGGGAGGAGAAAGACAAAGCATGGCAAACAGAAAACAAGTGTGTCTCAAGACTCAGGACTTGCTTTGAAACCCAGTGATGGTAAAATAAACGGAGAAGTTGGGGTGGAGAGTGAAAGGAGACCTGGGGCATGGCACAGTGTTTTCTGATACCCAAGATGGAACTGAAAATCTACAGGCCCTTAGAGGCCTTGAGGTGCCTCCAGGAAATGCTGGCAGTGTTCAGGGACCCGAAGAGAGGGCGGGAGGACAAGGATGGCAGAAGGGCTGAGGCCAGAGGGAGGAAGGACAAGCAAGAAGGGGCTTCCATGGTACCAACCTGAACTAGACGAAGCACAAGCAAGGGCCACCTGGACCCTCCTGGGGAAGCCTCAGCCGCCATGGTCCAGAGGAGCTCAGCGGGGGTGGTGGGATGAGAAAGACGCCCTGCAGTAGACCAAGCAGAGCTGGGCCAGGCATCAGGCGTTTAAAGCTCCCCAGATGAATTCAATGTGCAGCCCAGGTGAGATCCACCACTCTGGGGTCAAAGGATAAGGAGCCACGAGGACTTGTGAACGCCAGCAAATAAGTCAGAGCCTCTCTCAAGAGCACCTGCCTGCCTCTCCCCACCCAGGTGGCCCCACTCTGGGCAGCTCCCCATCCCTTCTCTTCCTGACTCATATTTTCCTCCTCTTTGTCTCTTCCTCTTTCCCCAGCCTCGCCTCCTTTTACCACTTACTTTGCCAAAGCTCCCCGCCTAGTGTTGGTAGACTTTTCAAACAGTGGCGTTTATTACGTGTTTATACAGATGGTCCCCAACTGAATGGTTTGACTTAGAATTTTTTGACTTTCCAATGGGTTGTTGGGATGTAACCCCATTGTAAGTCGAGAAGCAACTGTACATCTTTTTCAAAACCAAGACCTAAATCTTACTAAAGTAACTGGCTTTTTAACATAGTGACTCATTCACCACTTAGTATTTCCTGTGCCTCAGCTTTCCTAATAGGAAAAAAAATCACTCCCCAGCCCCGACTTCTAGTGGTAAAGAGCCTCCCTAACTCTCCCAGGACAGCCCCCTACAGACCACTGTCCTGCATGGAGAAAATTCCAGGACTCCTTTGTTGGGTGTCCCTGTGGAGTTTTACAGGACAGAGGTGCTAGGGAAAAATAGATTCCTGCAGGGTGATGCAGAGTGCCCTGCTTTCTGTTCTGCAAGAATGGTTCCATCTGAAATGAAGGACATTTCATTCAAACCCTCAGCTGATTACCACCACCACCAGAGCAATGTTAGCTGCATGGCCTGGGCTCGGAGAAGGCGGGGGTTACCCATGCCCACAAGCCACCTGCCAGTATCTGAGGCCCCTCTCCCAGTGCTGCACCATCCAAGGAATGGAAAGGATATTTGCTTATTTTTGTTCTGCAGGAGATTCTTGTGAATGCCCAGAGATGCATCGAAGCAGCCAGGGGGCCTGATATTTGAACCAGCCTCTGTCCTCATATTCAGTTGAGGCTGTGGTCGCAGGGCTGCTAGGTTACACAACTCCAAGGGACAAATTTGCATCATCAGTTCATGTGAACAGCATCTGCTGAAGCTGTGCAGTGCACAACCTGTGCAGCCATGTGTGACAGGCTTGTGGCCCCTTTTTCTCTCATGAGGGGCTGACAAGTGACAAGTTGATGAATGATGTCCCTGCTCCTGTGTTTCTACCCACATTCAAGGGAAACCACGCTTGTTCTTCTGGACAAATCCCTCCAATTCCGTCACCTTCAGGACTTTGAAGCTTATTTCCAGCCATCTTAGACAAGGGCTGGGAATGAGGTAAAGACTCAGATACCTCCTCACTGAGGAGTGACCCTGGCCGAGCAGTGGATGAAATGGGTACCCAGACACAGGTATGCAGTGTAAGAGCAGACAGAGGACTGCCCGGCTCAAGTGGCCAAAATGCAGCCCCGAAAAGCTGGAACTGCTTGCCTTTATTCAGTGCAGGCACAATGCCAAAAGCCTGGAGCAAACACTGGAGGTAATCAACATTTATTGTTCCCCGTTCTGTCCTGTGCACAGATGATCAAAGGTCAGTTCCTGGTCAACATAAGTAAACAAGCCTGTTTAAGATAAATTCCCCCACACTCCCTTGTACCTACTCCTTGCCCTCTGCCTCAGGGTTAGAGAACAGCTGCCTTCAGCTCTTCTCCCCGGGGCTCTGCAGGAGCTTCCAGCCTTTCAGAAGGCCTGCTCCCTTCCCTTTAGTTTCTCCCACCACTCTGACCAATCTCCTACCCTTGTGGCCCCCTTTTTCTTGCCTTGCCTCATGAGGGGCTCTGACAAGGTTGAAGAATGATGTCCCCGCTCCTGTGTTTCTACCCAGCTTCAACGGAAACCACGCTTGTTCTTCTGGACAAATCCCTCCAACTTTGTCACCTTCAGGACCTTGAAGCTTATTTCCAGCCATCTTAGACAAGGGCTGGGAATGAGGTAAAGACTCAGATCTCTCCTGAGGAGCAGGCATCAAACTGGCCAGGTTATCTTCGGCCCCTCCCCTGGCTTCTCACTCTGCATGGCTCCCAGAGTCTGGCCAATATCTGGGCCACAGCACTAGTCCAGCCTCCTGCTCCCTGCCCTCGATCGTGTCCCAGTGTCCTCCCAAACCTGATCTGAACACAAGTGGCGTTGTCTATACTTCTGTGTGAGAAGGTCCCCGCCCACTCTGCACAAGCCTTGCTGGCCTTGGGGAACAGTCACTGGCCTCTACGACCCTGGGGCTGGTGATCACATAGCTGAAGCAGAGACCCTGATGTAAGCAACCTTTAATGTGTGTGTGCGCCTTTTTCTTGGGAGAGGGTCTGTGGTTTATATCAGCTCTTCAAAAAGTCCAAATGGGTTAAGAATCATGAAAGCATTGCATGCTTTTTTTTTGTGGTTGGTGGGCGATGATCCATCTCTTAGAATGTAGGTTCCCATTCATTTATCAAGTATTTATTGAGCACCTACCATGTATCAGCTGCTGCTCTAGGCACTGAGGATACAGCAGTGAACAAAACAGATGGTAGAATGACTTTCTAGGAGCCAGAGACAGCCTGAGGCTCTAACGGGCACTGAAGAAACAGTGCAGATGCTAAGTTGTGAACGCTGTGCGGCTCAAAGCTGGGAACCTGTGAAGGTTTTATTAACAAGTTATTGATGACAGCAGGCACAGCAGTGTTGATGACGATGGCCACAGCAGGAGCCAGATAAACTCCCAATAAACCTCTCACTGATGAACCAAGAGGAGGAGCCGTGGCCTGTGACAGGCAGCCATGGTGAGGAGGCAGAGGAGAACTGAGATGCCCCCACCCCATGCCAGCCCAAATAACTGGCTCCCCCAGCCCTCGCAACTCATGCCAGCTGGAGGGCTGCAGGTCCCAGCCAGGCCAAGACACAGGCTGGGCTCCAGTCACCCTTCCCCCATCTGGGAGCCAGAACTACAGTCTTCTTCCCAGACTCAGGACAGGTGAGGCTTCCCAGCACAGGTGTCCCTGACAGCGTGTCTGTGTGAGAGAGCCAGGAGCGGGGGCACAGCCAAGTGGGAGCCCCTGGCACAGGGAGCAGAAGGAACAAAGGCTCAAGCGCTGCTGCAGGGTCCTGGGCGGCTCAGCACCAGGGGCATACGCTGCAGAGGCCGCGGCCAGAATGGATCTCCTCTTCACCAATCTGAGGGCTGCCCGCACTAGAGAGGTTCTAAATATTTGGAGAGTCCCTGGTGGGTCACGGGAAATGGAGAAGAGGGAGAGTGAGAAACAAAACTTGCCAAGACCCATTGGATGCATCTGGGAAAGAGGCAAGAGCCCAGGCGAGGCTCCCTCTGCACTGCCCATGCCTTGCCACCAACCCACCCCAGGAACTTGCACCACACCCCCGCCCCGCATAAAGGTGCACATCCTCTCCCCTTGATGAACAGATGCCCCTTCTAGACACACCCATTGAGCAACTAGGAATGGTGAGAGTATATCTGCATGACGTGGCCACTACACACATGACCAGAGACTGTGGCCCAGGCTCGAAGAGTGAAGCCTGGGTAATTGGCAGGGAGACATGTGCACATCTCCCACCTGGAGCAGCCGGAATGGGCCATCACCCCACAGGCTTTAGGGCTCTGGGAAGAGAAGGGTAATCTGGGAGGAGGCACGAGGAGGTGAGAAGGCAGACGGAGGGTTAGGATGATGGAGTCAGCGACACAGGCTGGCCACCCCCACTTGGCCCCTCGTTGTTCTTGATAGCAGTGCATCCAGGAGCTCAAGGTGGGGTTGGGGCTTGGGGCTTGGGCCGCTCTGCAGGAAGTGTGGGTAGATGCATCTCTGCTTTCCGTCTCAGTGTAAGGAGGACAGCTGGCTTCTCGATGCCCTCAGCCCCTGGGCTGAGAACCTGGGCCCTCTGAGGTGCTTCTGTGTCTGGGGTGGGCCCTGTGGCTCATCTGATTCTCTCCACACCCCACTGTGAGATGAGTGCTGCTCTCTTCTGCCCTACATCCCCAAGAGCCCCTGGAGAGATCTACTGCCCATCTTCTCCAAAAAACACGCAAGGAGAGCCCTGCCCCAAGTCCAAGCTGCAATTCTGCAAGAGCTTTCCGGGGCCTGGGGCACCTCGAGGCAGGTCCTGGAGAGAAGGGAAGTAGACCTCGCACAGCGTCCCCATCGCTCCTCCCTCGACGAGCCCTGGCCACGAGCAGGGTGTCTCCTCTCTATCACAGTCCTCCGCCTCCTGCCTTGGTCAGCCCCCAGTCCTCTCCCGAGCCTGGTGCCGGTCCAGAGCCAGCTGGAGGGCATGCTTCAAGGTCTCCACGTTGTTCAGAACATTGTATCGACTCAGGGCCACCAGCCGATCAAAGTCCTGGGGCTCGTAGGTGAAGTTCATCATGCCATAGGGGGTGTCTGGCCTGTTGATGACAAAGTCCCCAAAGGCCTTCTCCTCAGCTGTGTGTCGCTCCACACCTGTGGGTGGGGGAAGCAGGGAAGCCAGGCTGGAGCCCTCTGTGGAACTGGTTGGTACAGCCCAGAAGTCTTCCTTGTGCAGGACACCTGGATGGCTCCATTCAGGCCCTGCTTGGGCCACATCTCAGCTCTCAAAGCCACCAGGAGGGGCTGGCCCCATGTGAACGCTGAGACCCAGGGAGCAGAGGGCCGCAGGGGCCAGCTCAGGCCTACCAGGAGGCGCACTTAGCAACATTCTCCAGGGAACCCACCCTCAGAACAGCATCCCGTCACCATCCCAGGGCTCTGTGGGTCAGTCCCAGGCCTGGAGCTTCCCTTACCTGGGGCCAGGTGTGTGCCGAAGGTGTGGTTGACAAGGGGGAAGTGCAGCACGATGGGGGAGCGGGGGTCCTCAGTCTTGGCAAACAGATAGCACTCACGAGCCTCCTCCATGTCTTCAGGGCCCACCTCGATGCTAGGGAAGGGGATTCCTCGGTCCAGGCAGTACTTCTCTGTCATCTTCAAGACCTTAGCAGGAGCAAACCTCTGACTCTGCCTCTCCTCCACCCTGGCCACTCCCCACTGCCCTGGACTCACACACACCCAGACTTCAATGCCAGCTCTGTTTCTGACTAGCTGAGTGACTTCAGGCAGGTGACAGCTCCTTTCTGAGCTGGTTTCTCATGTGTAAAATAAAAAATTTTTACACTCCAGGCTGGGCATGGTGGCTCATGTCTGTAATCCCAGCACTTTGGGAGGCCGAGGCTGGCGGATCATGGGGTCAAGAGATCAAGACCACCCTGGCCAACATGGTGAAATCCTGTCTCGCTAAAAATACAAAAATTAGCTGGGCATGGTGGTGTGTGCCCATAGTCCCAGCTATTCGGGAGGCTGAGGCAGGAGAATCATTTGAACCTAGGAGGCAGAGGTTGCAGTGAGCCAAGATCACACCACTGCACTCCAGCCTGGTGACAGTGCAAGACTTCGTCTCAAAAAAAAAAAAAAAAAAAAGCTCCCCTATCTAGTGGGGTTGTGAAGATTAACAATAATCAGTAATGATCAACAATCAATCATCCACTGCCTCAACAGCATTCCTCCCCAGAAGCACCGTGGTCTTCCCTTCTCTCACCCCATCTGCTCCCTATCAGAGGCCGATGTCAGTTTCACAAGGTTGACACGCGACAATCACAGAAGGTTCATGTCAGAAGAGGCTTTGTCAATCCCCAATCAATCCCAGGCTCTCACTGGACCCAAGACAAGGAGGAGACCAAAGAAGGAAGGGCTGCTCGAGCAGCACCACCAGCACCCACATGGGAACGGGGGCCTCCGTCCACCACCCAGCAGAGTTGGAGGGACTTGCTGCAGGGCTTCAGCATCAGAGGGGACCCTTACGGCTCTGTTGTTACCGTGGTAACAATGGGGCCACAGACTCGGGTCCAAGCTGGAGTGGGGAACTCTGTCATGAATGGGCAGAGTCTAGAACTGGGGAGTCTCCTATGGATGAGGTTAGAAGATTCCTGGGGACCCGCTTTGGCCTCCTTTTCCCATGCCCACCACCATCTCAGCAATTCTGCAACTGGGAGACCTGTGCTGCCAACAGCGTTCAAAAGGCAGCCCCTCACACACAGAGTAGAACCCAGGCCGTCCACAAAGGGCAACCCCCACACACCCAGCCAGTCTCCCTCACCAGAGCCTTCTCTCCCCTCCTCTCCTCCCTCACCCTCTCTGTCCACTCACTGAAGGTGCTCCCCACATCCCTGCCTCCAGCTCACCTCAAAAGGAGCTTCCAAGGAATAGTCAAAGGACAGAATGAGGTCCACTGCTCTCTGAGGCCGCAGAGCCAGTGGGAATGGAGAGTTGATGGCAAAGCCTCCGTCCACCAGGTACAGGCAGTCCTGCATTGGGGTGAGCTGGTTGGGGAAGGCGTCTGGGTGTCTGTCTGCAAGGAACCCATGTGTATGCACGGGGACGAATGCAGTTGCTCTTGCTAGCAACCCCTTCTGTATCTGCATTCACACTTGCCTTCTCTCTGTAGAGTTCTGACAGCCAGGGAGTCTCCCACCCCAAGCCCTCGGCCCCGCCTTCCAAATTCCAGCAGTACTTAGAGTTGCTCCACATCAGCCCATAGGCAGCAGGAGACCACACCTCAATCCCCAGCCCAAAGCCAGCACTGGCCCCAGTGAACCAGAGACGCAGGCAGGAAGGGAAGCCCCCTGTCTCCCACCCAGGGCAGCACTCACCTTTCCAGGCCACGAACTCTCTGCCAGCCACATAGTCCTTGTGCAAGCAGAGACCCTGGGTGAAGTTAAAGCTTTGGGCAGAAGTGAGGCGGGAGGTGAATACGTCCAGCACAGCCTGGGAGAAGGGCCCCTGCGGGGTAAGGAGCCTTGTTCGCAGCCTCGATGGGTTGTGCGGCTGAGGCTTCTGGCAGTTATCTAGACGGGGTGGGACAGTGAACTAGAGAGAGAAGTGGCATCCTCCTTTGCCCAGTGGTCCTTATAGTTCAGGGGTGCCCTTCCTCAACACTGAGCCCTCCCCACATCCCTCCTCCTCCCCGACCCCACCTCCCAGGCCTCTGACCGATGCTTCATCGAACCACTTTGAAATGACTTTTTCTTTTGTATCTTCTATGTTTTGTAAACTGCCTGTAACATTATATTTACTAAATAATAATTTATCTTCCACCCTTTCAAAAATAAAGTTTGAGTCTACAGCTACCAATCAGAACTTCGTCCATTAAACAGTGACTGAGCAGTTACTATGCCCGGCACTGCGCTAGGCACGAGGGCTGTGAAGGTGAACGGGGCCTGCGCTGGCCCTCCCAAGTGCACGGCCTACTTGTGGGGAAAGTCACATAAAGAGAGAATAGATGATGACAAAGCCCCGGGGTAAGGATGACAAGGATGTGCACATGGTCCTAGAGGACCATGGTGGTAAGATTCTCAGGCAGGCCAGGAGCGGTGGCTCATGCCTGTAATCCCAGCACTTTGGGAGGCCGAGACGGGCGGATCACGAGGTCAGGAGATCGAGACCATCCTGGCTAACACGGTGAAACCCCGTCTCTACTAAAACACAAAAAACAAAATTAGCCGGGTGTGGTGGCAGGCGCCTGTAGTCCCGGCTACTCGGAGGCTGAGGCAGGAGAATGGCATGAACCTGGGAGGCGGAGCTTGCAGTGAGCCGAGATTCACGCCACCACACTCCAGCCTGGGCGACAGAGCGAGACTCCGTCTCAAAAAAAAAAAAAAAAAAAAAGATTCTCAGGCATTGTGGAGGGATGGAGTGCAAAAGGGATGTCTGACAAAATGACATCTGTGCTGAACTGAAGAACGGGGGAAAAGTGATCCAGGGGAGAAAGGTGGGAAAGGTGCTCTGCACCATGGGGCTCCCATGAGCCATTTAAGGACCAGACCGAAGAGGAGCCACTCAAGAGGGGTGGACAGAGTATCAACCCGATACCCAGTAGTCCTGCACTGAGTGGACCTAATCGGATCCCAGAACAGAGAACTCAAAGGTGTGGCTTGATCACACCTCTGGACATCTAGAGACCCTAAACTAGAGGTCATTTCCTCAGGACTTCCCCGAATCCAGTGGGACAGCCAAGTCCTTCTCTGTCCCGTCCCTCATTCTTTGTGTCTCTACCAGGGCCCCGTTGCTGGAATGTGGTGTGGGAGGGGCTCGGGGTCACTACCCTCACCTGTGATATTCACACTGCCTCTGTACCACTCCAGGAAGCTGAGGCCTGAGCCCGCAGTCTTTAGGAAGATCTCATCCAGGCTGGTGGCAAAGGCGCTGCCCCACACACCTAAGGAGACAGGCAGGGCCCCACCCCATGTCAGTCAGGGCCTGGCCCCGGCACCTGCCTGTCCCCAGCCCTCCAGCCTCGACTCACCTTGCAGGTAGCAGATCCGGGGCTCGGGCTGGAGCTGCAGCAATCGTCCCATGAAAAGCTCTGAGCCAAAGAGCTCGGTGGGAACATAAGCCCCGTACTTGGGGAAGCCGACCTCGTAGGGCGTGAACTCGCACCACTCTAGGGGCCCGAGTAAAGGGAAAGTCACCAGGGGCTTCCCACCACAGTGCTTGTGCCCAAGCAGGAATCTTAGCCTTGCCAACGACAGGAAGCAGCAGCCCCGCTGTGCTCCAAGGTGCCTGTGTGCAACCACCTCCTCTGGGCACCCTGATCACCCCGTTCTCTCACCCCCTCCTCCCCACCTCCTCTACCTCCTTCCTTCGTCACCACACCCAGGCACCTGCAAAATCTTCCCCACTCATGTTGGTGCGGACGTTGACGCTGGTGTAAATGGGGTAAGGGTTCTGACCCTGGCGGACCGCCTCCTGTTGGTCGGACAGCTTGGCAGGGTTCTCCTGGGCAGGAAAGAAGGGAGGCAGCTTGGCCTTTCAGGAGTTCCATTCCGATCCCTGTGGCCTGGGGCCGGCACCCTGCAGGGTGTGGCATGCCCACAAGAGAGGCTTTGGTTCGCCAAGGCCAGCGCTCTAAGGACAGCTCTCTGAGGGACAGGTTTCAGGCCGCAGCCAAGGGGAGCCCACTGTGGGTCTGTATAATTCCAGGGACTATGGGAACACCCTCCCTCCTTCTTTACTACTCAAAATAGTGTATCAGAACACCAGGAAGTCAGGGTGATGTTGCTAAAGGAATGCTTGAAAAGCCAGTCCAATTTCTTTAAAAAATAAATTACTAAGAAATGTAGATTATTTACTGAGAAATGAGAAATCACTTGTGATATCCATCCACACCTGATCGCCACACACGGGGTGGTGGGAAGCAGTTCCGCGTCTTATCGCCTGGAACTGCAGCTGGGTCTGAAGTGCCAGGAGCAGCCAGGTGGAGTGAGTTACGGCCGAATTGGCCGAGGAGTGGGTGTGGTGCTGGGCCTCACATCCAGGTGTGGACTGAAATCTCTTTCAAAAAATCCTGAGACCAACTAAAATCAGTATCTCTGGAAGGGGGGCCCAGCCATGGGTGTGTTTGCAAAGCTGTCCCGGTGATTCTAATATGCAGCCAGAGCTGAGCGCTGTGGACCAGCCTCCTGCTCCCCAGGGGTTAGGAGCTAGGGAGGCAAAGTGGTGCCAGCCCACCCTGGAGTCTTACTCCTGGCCCCAGGGGAGCTGAGACGTCAGAAACAGCTTTGTAAATCAGATCTGAGCCTGAAGGATGAGGCAGAAGCAAGGGCGGGTGGAAAGAGTGGAGAGGAGCCTGTGTATTTCCTTCTGGCTCTTCTCTCACCTCCTGGTACAGGAAATACTCCACAAGGAGGCCCCAGAGGTCGACGAGGGACATGCTGTGGCCACTGCGCTCCCGGACCCCCAGTTCCTGAATGTAGTACTGTAGCCGCTCCGTGGACAAAGCTCCCATCTTACTGCTGCAGACGCGAACCTGGGCACGCTCAATGGGGCCCTGCAAGGCCACCTGGGACCAGGCTGGGTCCCTGTAGAGTGTGGAGATGCACCTGCGGATGGGGGTTGTGCCTGAGTCAGGGGCAGGAGAGCACAGCCATGGGAGAGAGGGGTGCAGAGTCTGTGAGTGGCCCTCCACCCCCGTTACTTGCCCATGCTGCCCTGCAAGCAACCCCACTCAAAGGGGCGCTTGGGACTCAGTCTCTTCCTGCCCCTCCTAATCCCCTTGGAGGCAGGATCCCAGCCCCTCAGGGACTCCTGCAGATCACCAGGTCCCAACCCCACCCTCTGTGGGGTCTCCTCTACCCTGCGCCCTGCCCCCACCTCACTTACCAGGTGGACCCAGAGACCCCACTCAGGTAGGTCACAGTGTCTAGCAGGCCGAGCTCCTGCAACCCTGCCAGGCTGCCGTACAGAGAAGACATGGCTCGGGTTCCACCCCCGGAACCCAACACAGCCACTACAGGAACCTGGGTACAATAGTAACAAGGAAAACGACTCCGACTACTACCGTCATTTACATATTACATGTAATGCCTATACATGTCGGACATTATTCTAAGAACCTTACACGTATTATCTCATTGAATCCTCACAGCAACCCAGTGAGAACCCGATTTTCCAGATGAGGAAACTGAGGCACGGGATGGTTAAATAATGTGCCCACGATCATACAGTTATTAAGTGATGAGCTCTCACACCTAAGCTATATGGCTCCAGAGATAGCCCTTCACCATTCGACCTGCAAGATATAGACCTGGAAGGTACATCTGATTCCCCAAAATCAGCTACGGCAGGTTCCTCTCAACTGTGGCACTCTTGATATTCCTGACCAGGTAGCTCTTTGCTGGTGGGGACTGTCCTGTGTGTTGTAGGACGTTTAGCAGCATTTCTGGCCGCCTCTACCCGGTAGAAGCCAGTAGCCTCCCTCCACCTCCCCTTTCCCCAGCAGCAACAATGAAATCCATCTCTACACATGGACAGATGTCCCCAGGGGTGCAGTGGGGAGGAACTAAATTGTGCCCCGTTGAGCACCACTGAGCGAAAGTGACAAAGGCCAGCAAGCAGCCTAGACCTGCCCCCAGACACCAAAGGGGCCCCGAGGTTTTAAGGTTTCCTCAGGGTCGGAGGTGCCTTAGCGGTCAGAGTCGATGCTTTCGGCTGCTTAGCTTTCCCACTAAGACTTGGCTTATTCCACTCTGGATTTTTGGCTCTTTTCCCTGTTCTCTTTTCTTCTCTTGTCTTGAAAAAAATGTTCCCTGGCCACTGCTCACGGAAGGCGCTGTTGCTTCAGAGTGCTGGATGAGACAGAGCAGACACCTAGCACAGAGCGGGCACACATATTGCCCGAATGAACGAGCGCTGGGCCACAGTGACAGCGTCTCTTGAGGACTCAGGCAGCCAGGAGGAAGCCAGCAGCCTGTTCCTGACCCCCTGTAAGTCCCTCTCTCAGCACTCCTTTCCTTCTGCCTCCCAGCCACAGGCTGGCTGTCTCTAAACCCAGAGGATCCCAGGGACCCCCAAGCTGCACATCCCTTTGATGATGTTACGGACTCAACTGTCCCCCTCCAAATTCCTGTGTTGGAGCCCTAACCCCCAACGTGACAGTATTTGGAAATAGGGCCTACAAGGAGGTGATAAAGGTGAAGTGGGTAAGGGCCTTCAACTGACAGGACTGGGGTCCTTAGAAGAGGAGGAGGAGACCCCAAGGCGTACACTCTGCACACACGCACAGAGGAAGGGCCACGTGAGGACACGGTGAGACAGCTCCACTAGGAAGAGGAGAGGGGCCCGAGCAGAAACCAGCCCTGATGATGGCACCTTCGTCTTGGACTTCCAGCCTCCAGAACGGAGAGAAGTCATTTCTGTCATTTAAGCCACCTGGTCTGTGGGGTTTTGTTACGGCAGTCCATGCAGACCAAGACATCCAGCCTTGGCCAGGGCTGTTCGGCCCTCGTCCCATACGGGGTCCTGGCTCTGCCGATGGTGTCCATCAGCTCAGGCGAACAGGCCAACCTCCTCTGGCCTCTCTTAGCCATGCTGGTCCTCTCAAGGAAAGAGCCTTGATTTGGTCCTAGCAGCTCTGGGGTCCAGCTCCTCCTCCATTCCGTACCTGGCCACTGTCCGGAGCCTCACTCAATCCCAGCACCTGCTGCAGGGCCTTGGCCACGACCTGCTTCCTCCTGTCCAGAAACTCCTGCTCCCCGTCGCAGAGGTCAAAGCCAAGGCGTAGGTCTAGGTCCCCGGAGCTGCCTCACGTGGGGCGGGGGCGGGGGGGATTCTGGGTGACTGTCCGGTGGAGGAGAGCCCTGGGCCCAGCCCGGGTCTTTCACAGGAGCAGTCCAAGGGATCCGCCCACCAGCACCAGAACCGGGGAGGGAAAGGTGTCACCCCCACCCCACAGCCTGAGCTTCTTGGGCAAGAGAGTGGAGCACGTTGGGGTGTGTCCCCACACTTCTAGCCCAGCCCCAAGAGGCCTTCTGCCTGGAGTCCCACTCACCTCATTTCCACCTTCACACTCAGAGCCACCTCCTGGCCCTGAAAGACACAGCAGCCCCAACCCTGAGCTCTCTGAGCAGGATTCTCCCAGGGACGTGGCTCCCCCACCTGCAGCCCCTGTGGCCATCACTGGCCCGACGCGGACATCCTCACTGAGCTCTGGGCTGACCTGATCCAGCCACCCTCTTGGGTCCCTCCTCCAGACCTCTCTTGGTGGTCATAGAGAGCAGGCAGGGGTCCCTCGGGCACCCAGACAGAGCCTTACCTCCCCCAGGGCCACAGAACACTGTTCCTCCTGGCCTAGGGGCAGAGAGGAGAGCAGGACGCCCCCCTGGCCCAGCTTGCTGGTCTGAGCCTCCAGCTCCGCGCTGGGGTCGCTCTGAGGAGAAGAAAACACCCAAGAAGCTCTCCAGCGGGGAAGAAAAGGCTCTCCCAACGTGGCCCTGGAATGCCAGTCTGGGCTGAGTTGGATCTACGGACCGTCCTGGCGGCACACTCACCTGCACAGCTGAGAGCTGCTCCATCAGCTCCACGTGTAGCCTGGAGCTCAGCACTGGGTTCACGTGGAAGATAAAGGTGGGTTGGAGGCCTGGCTCTGTGGGAGGCTGCAGGGGCAAGAGCTGTGGCTTCTCGTAGGCCCCAGGCACTGTCAGCAGGAGCTGCCGAGAGCCTGAGAGCAGAACGCCCAGGTGGGTGTGCAGGTGAGGGGGTGGGTCTGTGTCTGTGCAGCTTATGCCAGCAGCACCCCAACAGCAACTCCTCCCTTCTCTTCCCCTAGGAAATGCCAACTCCTATCGCCCTGCTCTTTCTCGAACACTGCTCATAGAGAAAGCCTCCGGAAGGACTCAGGTCCTCTAGCCTGCCCTGGTCAGAACTGGAACTCAGGGAAGGGTGGGAAGCACACAAATGCCTGGAGGGGAAGGCAGGGAATGGGGAGGGAGAGGGGCCCTGCCCAGAGCCTGTGGGGCTGATGATTTGAGCTGATTCTATGTTTATTGTAAGAATGAGCAGGCCGGGCGAGGTGGCTCACTCCTGTAATCCCAGCACTTTGGGAGGCCGAGGCAGGCGGATCATGAGGTCAAGAGATCGAGACCATCCTGGTGAATATGGTGAAATCCCGTCTCTACTAAAAATACAAAAAATTAGCCGGGCGAGGTGGCGGGCACCTGTAGTCCTAGCTTCTCAGGAGGCTGAGGCAGGAGAATGGCGTGAACCTGGGAGGCGGAGCTTGCAGTGAGCTGAGATTGCGTCACTGCACTCCAGCCTGGGTGACAGAGCGAGATTCCGTCTCAAAAAAAAAGAACGAGCAGTTTTCAGGCGGTGGTTTCCCCCTTGCCCCACTTCAGGCTCTTTGCTCATTGTGTTGGAGGTTTGTGGCCCGAGAGAGTTGTTCTGGCCTTTGTTTCCAAGTGTAGAACGCTGGGAGAGGAAGGTTTGTAGAGGTGGGAGGAGGAAGAATGGGATGCGTGGATACAGAGAGATGCACGTCCTGGAGAAGCGGCAGAGGGCAAGCCCAGACTGGAAGGTGAGGCCCAGGCTGGGAGGAGTGAGGGGGGCAGGCTTGTAGGCTTCAGAGCTCCCTGCCCAGCTTCCCAGCAGCTTTCTGGGGAGGAGGCCAGACCCCAGAGAGAAATGACTGCACATGACATCCAGGCAGAGGGGGCCACAGACAGCCTCCCAGGAGTCCCAGCCCCTAACACAACATGGAAGAACTAGAGACATAAAGTATGCGAGGATAGCAGACACTGAGGGATCAGAGGAGTCCCTGCCCTGCAGCCCCTCCTTGCACTAGATGAGGCGCAGAGACTCAACATGACCAAGTGTGAGAAGGGAATTCAAGAATATAAGGAAAGTGATATTTTATTCATGCCAAGGCCTATGGACTGAGATGGAGACGTGCTATTCATAAGAAGAAGCCATATAATCCGTGGTTGAGAGAACCGGAGTGTCACTGACCTGGGTTTGACCCTGGCTCTACTACTTACTGGCTGTGTGCCCGTGAGCAAATGTCTTCTTTGGGCCTCAGCCTCATGAATTAGAGGATATTCTAATTGTGCCTGCTTTACAAGGTTGTTAGGAGGATTATAAGACACATTAAAATGCTTAGCCCAGGGCCTGCCTCAGAATGAGCGCTCAGAGTTTCCCGGGCAGGACTCATCCTGCAGGCTCAGGCTGTCAGCACTGGAAGGGGCCTTCGCTGTCACACAGCCACCACTGCTGTCCCACATCTGGACTCCCCTGGTGGGTGGCTGCCCTCTGTGGTACTGGGTTTGACAGCCCCCGTTCTTCATTTCCCCTGTGTTCTGACTGCCGTGTGATTTCAGCTCCCCCTACTAAAGAGGTCAACTATATTCCCTACCCTCCAGCTTTGAGTTCAACCCTGTTTGGGCCAATAAGATGTTAGGTAGCAGCCAGGATGTGACCAGGCTTAACAAGCCTTTGTTCAGTTGGGCTTGCTCTCTTGGGCCTCTGCTGATGCCTTGAGAACACGCCCAGGCTAATGGGCTTGTCACAGGAGGCAGAGGAGAGACACATGGCACAGGGCTGGGCCACCCCCCGCCAAGCGCAGCCCAGCCCGGCTGACCACTGGGTATGTGAGCCGAATAAACGCTGCTTGTATGCCACTGAGATCATGTGGGTGTTTGTTGTAGAGCAATAGTTGGGCGGATACAACCTCTTTGCTCGAATACTTCCAGGGACAGGTCGTTCACTGCCTCCCGGGGCTTCCATCCCATGTGAGTTAGTCGGCTTTGAGCAATGGAAACTGTAAGAGCTTCCTGACCCAGGCCCACCTCCTGACATCAGCAGTCCCAACCCCAGCAGAGAAGGCAGAAGAACCAAGGCCGCTGAGCAGACTCACCGTACTCTTCCCGTGGGGCTGTCCCATCTCCCCGGAGTGTGCCCTGGATTCTCAGACAGGGGTGAGCCTGAGGAAAGCAGAGGCCTGTGGGAGCCAGACAGCCCAGGGCCCCAGCCAGGATGGAGGGAGGGAGGAGTTCCTGGAGCAGGGTCTAGGAAACAGCCCTCCCAGGACCTGGGCCTCATGGGTAGGAGTCTTTTGCAGCAGCCCCAGGTTATACCCAGCCCCTCTCCCCAGACTCAGAGGAAGTGGGCACTGGTGAGAAAGGGGGAGGAGTTGAGGGGCCATGAGAGTGGCTGCTCCAGAGATCTTAGCAGCCAGAGGCCTAAGTAAGTAACATGCTGTGTGGGAGTAGGAGGCTGGGGTCCTGGGCTGTCCACCAAGTGCCTGGCAGCTTCTTGTCCTTCCCCTGTGGAGGTGCCTCCCTAGCATGCCTCCCCTCTGAGGAGGGATTGGGTGTCCTTCAGAGACAAGTGGGCCTGATGGGCCCCATCACAGGCTCCTCACTGGCCCCCGCCCAGAACGCCACCAAGCTCGCCTTCCCCACTCACCACCAGAACCCTGTTGGTGATGATTTCAGATGATTTCAGGCACCTGGCTGCAAAGGATAAGGAATACATGGGGAATGCATCTGGCCCCATCATGATGCCTCTACAATCATAATGTGAGTGAAGCAGCGGGCAGAGCCTGGGGAGCACAGCAGGGTTTGGGGTGGGGCGAGCCTGCCGTCCAACATGCAGATGGGTATCAAGACCAGGCCATCGCCTCCAGGCCAGGCCTGCAAGGCCAGTGCAAGACATGGTGACTGGCAGGCACCTAGGAGCTGCCGTGACTCAAATCTCTGAGTCTCCGAGGGTGTTGGCTCTGCCAGAACTTACCTCTTCTCTAGAGCAAATTCCACCTGCAGCTCTTGTGAATCCTACATGGAGAGGGAGGGAGCACCAGTTTTTTCAAGGCTCCAAAAGCCTCCAGAGCTGTTCCTGCCTGCCAGCCCTGCTCGGCTCCAGGAACTAGAAGGGGAGACTGGCATTGTGGCTTGTCATGGACATAGGAGGGGCAGTGATATCTCCATGGAGAGCCTCATTTATTCCAAAATATGTGTCAGGGGCTGTTCTAGACATTGAGAATCCAGCTGTGACTGAGGCAACACACAGCCCTCAAGGAGCTCATATTTTGGTTTCATGCAAGGAAGATGTATTAGAGGGAAACCTTTATAGGATCAGGGCTGCGGGATGGAGGAAGGTCTGCCTTGGAGGCTTGGCCTGTGCTGACCAGAGCCCCCTCTTCGGTGGCCCTGTGCTGGGCCTCCCCTCCTCCAGTTGGGCTCTCCGCCAGCACTGGTGGGCTCACCTGGTGGTTGAGTGCGAAGGTGTGTTTGTGAGGTTGGCCACATTTGAGGCTCGTCAGGTCAAACAGGAGCCGGGAGAGCTGGTCACTGTCCAGGATGTCCTTGTCATAGAGAGTGAGCTCCAGAACATTCTGGGGACAGGGCAGGCAGGAGGTCGGAGCCTGAGGTAGGACAGGAGGGCAGCTGCCTGAAGATTACCCTTCCTTCCGCAGCGTGGCCCCTGGCTGGCCCTCACCTTCACAGCACCGTGGATCTGGTAGTGGAAAGTCTCATTCCACTCGGGGTCACTGCAGTTGGCCACTGTCCTAGTCTGGGCAGGGCTGGGGGACGCCGTGGGCAGCCACAGTTGCACATAGCAGTCGGCTTTGGACACTGCAGGTAGGACAGGGGAGGGGCCGGGGCCTCAAGCTCTCATTGCTGAAAAGGTTTCCTGGGGGAGGCTACGGCGGAAGGGGAAGGAGCAGAGTGGCGAGGAGGGGAAGCCGCCCTTGTGGCATGGTGGGGTGAGGAGGTGGAGGGAGAGCTTTGATGTCTTTCACTCCATCTTGATTCCACACACCTCCCGTTCACCTGAACAGAAATCCTGCAGCAGCCAGTTGGAAAGATCCCATGGCAGCACAGACCATTAACTCCAGCTACTGCATGATTCAGGCAGTAAAATCCCCTCCCTGTGTGGGCGCTGGCATGGAAAGCTCCCTGAGAGCACGTGCTGACTTGTAGCCACAGCGGGCCTCACACGCTCACCCAGGGCGGCACTCCCAGGCACAGGGAGGAGGCCGAGTCTGCACAGCTGTCCCCTCCAGCCCTGCCTGCCCTCACCTCCATGGTCAGCACCAGTCCCTCCACCTACTCCACACATACACGCTCACACACACACTCTTGCACTCACGCACCCATGTGTGTACGTACTCTCACATTGGCACTCACACACACATGCACTCAGTCACACGGACACTCACTGTCATGTATGCACACACATATACAACACACACGTATACTCACGCACTCACTTTCACACTCACACACGTGCACTTACACACTCGCACACACTTGCACACATATATACACATACTTGTGCTCCCACACTTGCATGCACACGTTTACATTACACACATACGCTCACACACATGTATACACATGTACTCACACTTGCACTCACACTTGCACACAGGCATACACACATATGTATACTCACGTATACACATACACACACGTATACACACACGTATACACACACTTGCACACATGTATACACACATACACTCTCACTCGTACTCACCCATGTATATACTCTCTTACACACACACACACAGTCTCTCTCTCTCTGTCTTTGCCGGCCTGAGCTGAGCTCTGAGGAGGCCGCAGGGAAAGGACAGGGAGAAGGGTGGAGATGGGGTCACTCACGCAGGTCTGTACCCCGGATGTTTGTGGCCCTCAGCACCTTCACCTGGAGGTCATAGTATGGGTGGGTTTCCCGCTGCAACAACAGAACTCCAGGGACTCAGCTAGTGTGAGCCTGGTCCCTCCCCCCATTGTTCCCCTCGTGCCATCACGGAGCAGCAACCTGGCATAGGGTCACTGATGTCTCTGTGCGGGGGAGCAGGGAGACCTTGGCGGGGCCCGGGCATTGGGAATTCAACACCTTCGTGATGCGTCTGGATCCTGGAACCCAACCGGTCTGGGTTCAAATCTGAATCCAGCACGGACTCGCTGAACTATCGATGGCTGTCGTGCACCACACACCTGCGGCTCCCCTCAGACCCTCGCGCCCCCACCCTAGCTCGGGAGCGGCTGTGAGAGCTGCGCTAATGTTGTGCTTGAGGCGATTAAATATTAAAAGAGAAAAACGGCGACACCCCTCCCTCGCTTGCTCCCTGACAGAGGCTCAAAGACCGCCTAGGAGGCAGCCAGCAGGTGAGCGGAAGCCAAGAGTCACCGGCCGGTACCGGTCTGATGAGTCACCGAGCAGATTACAGCTGGGCGCAGGCGAGAGAGCATCAGCATGCCGCCTGCTGGGAGGGAAACCCTCCCCTCACAACCCCACCAGTGCCGTAGACTCTACAGCCAGGCTCGCGCATCCTTCGCGAAAGCCAACCCACCCCAGACAAGTGTCAGGTGAACTAACCCTCCATTTCCTAATCGGAGGGAGCTATTTTCAAGGTTTAATTTAAGCTCTGCCAGGTCATCTAGAATAAACAGGTCCCACCGCAACTCAAAACCCAGGGCTGGGGCTGCTCTCAGTCTTCACAGGGCACTGTAGCTCCCAGGACTCCCCCAGTCCAGGTTTCCCAGGTAATCTCAGGTACGTTACCCGCCAGTGCCTCCACAGAGGGCCCCTCTTCTCTGTCTTCTGAAGCAGCACCGCCCCCAGGAGGGGCAGCATCTTGCCTGCCAGCCACCTTGGCCAGAGTGCCCAGAGCATGGCTGGGCAGCCCGGGCCTCAGCAGGGAGCCCTGCCAGCGCTCCTCTGGCTGCACAAACTGCTGGCTCAGGTGTGACAGGTAGCACTGAGTTGGGAGGGTGGAGCTGCCTGCTCCACAGAGGACTCAGGCTGGATGGCTGCTGGAGGTGGAGTTTGACATGTTCCAGGAAGTGACTGGAGCTTAATTTTCCCAGGCAGGAGGCAGCTCAAGCTCAGTCTGTCTCCATGAGACTCTTGGAGTCTCTGGTTAGCACTCTTGTTCCCAAACCCAGCCCTCTGGTTATCACTGGGCTGTTTGTGCAAAATAGACCCCGGAGCTATTTCCAACAAGCCCTCTAGGTGATGCTGGCACAGCTGGCCCAGAGACCAGCTGGCAAGTGCAAATCAGTGACTAGTCTCCTCCAGTTGTGGAAAAGGCCTGAAACTAGCCATGCTTCAAGTCCCTCCTTCCCTGCGGCTCTTGAGCTGAAGCATTTCATCTGGGCTCAAAGATGTTTCCTTATATATATATATACATACATATGTGTGTGTGTGTGTATATGTTTTTTTAAAAATTATGTGTAAGTTCTAGGGTACATGTGCACAACATGCAGGTTTGTTACATAGGTATAGATGTGCCATGTTGGTTTGCTGCACCCATTAACTTGTCATTTACATTAGGTATATCTCCTAATGCTATCCCTCCCCGCTGCCCCCACCCCACGACACGCCCCGGTGTGTGATGTTCCCCTTCCTGTGTCCAAGTGTTCTCATTGTTCAGTTCCCACCTATGAGTGAGAACATGCGGTGTTTGGTTTTCTGTCCTTGCAATAGTTTGCTCAGAATGATGGTTTCCAGCTTCATCCATGTCCCTACAAAGGACATGAACTCACCAAAGATATTTCTAATCTCCCCTGACCACCCTCATTAATTCTCCAAACACCAAGAGCCTGGTGGGTGCCAGACCTGTGCTAGGCCTAGAAATGCAAAGGTGACAAAGGTGAGGTGGGCCCATCCACATCCTGGAGAAATTCAGTCCGTGACTCCCTGTGGCTTCGGCCCAGGCTCGCTTCCTGTGTCAGTGTATGGTGTCCAGGTACAGACAGGCATATGGGCAGGGGTTATAAATAAGGACAGGCCAAACAAGAAGTCTGCCTGTCCTTCAGCCACTAGAGATATAGGCTTTAGAGTTCTCTTTGGCCACTGTAGGCCTTAGGCTGCAGATGGATGTGATGTCCACTCTTCTGTGGACCACAACCATCAGAGTGGCTGAGACAGGCACAGTCTCCAGGAAGAGTGAGGATCTCTGGGGCTGTGAACTGTGGGAGGGATAGAATTTCTGTCCCTCAACTGAGATTCAGTCATCTCCTCTTCCCAAGGCCTAGAGTCGCCGGCTGAAAAATACATCCAAAACAGATGTGATTCAACTCCCAAATCAACCGAATGGGCAAGTTCAGACCAAAAACTCCCCTCAAAAAGGAATGTGTGACTGCCAGTGACCAGGCCCCAAAGAAGGGCCTGTTTCTGCTTTATTTGGATTGTGAAGCAAAGACCTGGCCTGGGCTCTAAGAAATGAGAGTCCAGCACCCTTGGTGATCGCGTTAATGTGTGCAGGGGACCCGTGGATCCACACAAGAGGAGAGGGCACAGAGCTAGCTGGGGGTGGAACCAGGCTGGGGCCCCAGCTTCTGACTGATGTGAGTCTTGATGGCTATACCACCCTCTTCTGGAAGTCATCGGCCCCACTACACAATAAAGTCATTGCCCCTAGTGCCAGATGTGACAAAGAGACAACAAGGGCTACATTTTCTCTCTGGAATTGGCCAAAGTGAACCAACACTTCTCCACTTACCAAACACCCCTGCATCCCTCCATCCCAATTCCTTCATCATGCGCTGCAGGAAGAGGCACCAGGTGCTACCACATGAAGGGGGAAAACACTTGGATCTTCCAGAGCGCCAGTGTGTCCGGTAGAATTCTGTAATGATGGACATGTTCCGGATCTGTGCTGACGACTTATCAGCCATGACCACACTGGCCGTACCACGTGGCATGGGGCAACATTTGTGATGCAAGTATTATATTCATTTTTTCTTGGTCACTAATTGGCTTACTCTTCTAAGTTCTTTGCTAAATTACTACCTTTTCATTGTTATTTTCATCAAACTCCATGGGAGGGGAAATAAAGAGACCCAGAAAGGCTTGGTTTCTGGCTTCATTAGGTTTATTATGAGGAGCAGTGATGAGATCTTTATCAGTCTTCCCTACAAAGCTTTCATCTCCAGCCTTCTCCATAGCTCTGCGGAGGGCAGAGTTGAGGGAAGGAAGAATGGAGTTTGGCAGATGGGGTCATGTATGTATACCAGGAAAGAAAACACACGTTCTTTATTCTATTGCTTCAAACAGTTCATGATCATTGAAGATAACAAGCACAGCTGGCCAGGAAGGCAGGGCACACGTGGCAGGACAAGTTCCTGCTATCCAGGGAGGCAACCCAGGCTTCCCTGCTGCTCCTGGAGGAAGCCGAGTCCAAGCTGGCCCGGACGAGGCCACAGGCAGCACTGCTTCTGTGTGGGTATGGCCAGCTGGGAGGTGGCACCACACACTGCTCCTCCGAACTCTGGTGAAGGCCTGTCCAGCCTCACAGGCCTAAGCAGAGTCTCCCATGTCTGTGAATTGGGCCAACGGCACTCACTGTCTATTTAGGCCCCCACGGACGGCATGCCTGGGGGAGCCTAGTCTACTTACCATCAGCACGTTGATCTGTCACACAGCATGAAGCCATGGTTTCCAAAGGACCATGGCATGTCAAGGACAGGCCACTAAAACTGTCAGTGTTGGGCACCATCACCTACCCCACTACCATCGAAGACACTGGTGCAGTGAGACTTCGAGTCTGCAAAAACCCCAGGGAGGACAGGAGGCAGGGCCACTCTCCCTATGTGTCCTCAGCCTGCAGTGCCTGAAACTCCAGCCTGTGCACCTCTGGCAGGATCCCCCACACTGCTCCACAGGTGTGGCCGTGAGTTATTTTTAAACCGGTGTGCTGCTGTTCTTGCCCCGCCCCGTCCTCTCTGCTGTGCCTGAACACCTCTCAGGAACACTTGGCAGCATGCCATTGTCAGTTCCAGGTCCGCTCATCCCCTGCGTCTTGCCGGGACCCACCTTCCTGCGCTATCCCAGCACAACCCTCCAACCACACCACTGCCGAACAAAGCTGGGGAGCCAGGGCAGGCTGTAAGGCAAGTGAATGGAAACTGGCTGGAAAAAGAGAAAGGGCCCAGAGCACAACATCGCCACTCACAAAGACTAAGCCAGCTCGCCTGAGTGTCTGGTGAGCGAAAATGGAGCAGGGACCTCTGTGGGAACATGTGTCAGGGATCACGCATACCCCAGACAGGGCAGGCTCATCCGCAGGAGCTGCGGTCACACTCGGCCCGGCCTGAGGCGAGGGATGCAGGGCCTGGCCTAGGCAGAGAATGGTGCTCTCTGAGGCATCTAGGCATGGAGTGTACGGCCAAAGAGGGTCTCTTTACAACATACCCGACAATCAACTAGCACTGTAACCCTAGGAACTGAGACTTCCCCTTGCTTCTCATCTTACCTTGCACAAATATTAGTTATTCCCAGAGTCAGGGAAGTGAGTGGGAGAGAAAGCCTGGGTAGGGCAGTGAGGGAAGTGATAAATGGTGAGAAAGAAAAGGAGACTGAAAACTAACAGGGCGGCTACTGAGGGGTGCAGGGCATGGCTACCATGGGGAGGTAAAACACTACACAGAACGTGAGCCATCGGGTCCATGTGGCCAGAAGCGTGAGCACTGTTCTCTCATGGAACTCTCCAGTGAGCCATGCTGAGGGGTCCTTGTGAACCTGTACACTTATCTTAATAGAAAAGCCCTTGATGAACAACCTAATGGTTACAAACACTTGTGACAAGTTTCCTTGTTCAGGTGACTGATATGCAAAGGCAAGATGGGGCACCTCCTCCTGACCAAGCAGGTACTGAATTCTCTGGAATTGCCCACAGGATAATGGTATAACTAATCTCTTTTCCCATTAAAAAGCCGGCAATGCCAGACCATGAGTCTAATTAATTCAGAGTTGTTCCAGGGCACAAGATAGCCAGTAGTGTCCAAATAGGGAGCCTTGTGGTGGTGGCAGCCAGGATTCCTAAGGCCAGGTGCTCCTTCACCTCTCTGGGAGAGCCAAGCTGTCCATCTGCTGGATCCCCAAGATGCTGGGCTCAAGTGTCAGCTGGGTTTACCTCTTTGGAACAGAAGTAGTGCACGACCACTCCATTGGGGTATCTTGCAAATGCACTGCAGGGAAGAAAATGGCTTGGGAGTGAGGACTGCCTCAAAGTGACCACTTCTCTGGCGGCGGCGCCTCCTACAGAAGAGGCACATTGCTGGGGGGCCATCCCAGAAGCAGCCCACCCAAACATCAAAGGACAGCCTGCCTTGAGGGGCTCTGGATTTCTGTAGCCATCATCTCTGTCAAATAACCAGAGGATGAGGTGCACACAGTTAAGAGTGCATGGGGTATTATTTTACTATGCAAAACACACGGCATAATAAAGATGGACAGTGCAACAGCCCAAAACTCAGCACTGGCTTCCTCAGAGCCGACAATGTCCATCAGAACAGGTTTCAGGCTAATTCTAAAAAGGACAGCGAGTTTGTCTTTCTAAAGAAACATATTTTTCTGGCTACATAAGAAAAGGGACAAGTCCCTCTCCTCTGAAGAAAGGGATTAACTGGAGGATGTGTCTCAACACAGTATGAGGCTGGCTCACCGTCCTACTCCAGTCACACTGCAGTAACTCGAAAGATCTTTTTCTTCCTTCACTAGATCTTCCTTAAAATATAACAACTTTCTGCTGACCTGTACCTCTCCGGCACCCACTGTATCAGTTTCTAGCTTCTAGAGGGGAAGAGTTTTATGGTCAAGAATCCAACAGCTCCATACCATATATTGTGGGTCTTTAAATTCTCAAAGCCCACCCCCAACAGATAGAACAGGCTGCTCTTTGAAGGCTCAAGAACTAAAAGTTGTCAGGACAGCCAGCGGCCACGTTCTCCGGCTCTGTTAAAGGGCGGAAATCCATCCTGAGCGTTCTCCACCCCCGGAAACCTCCACAGAGCCCAGACGCTGCACAGGCATGAAGGAGGCGCACCTGTTTCCAATCTTCTTCTTACACACCATGCACACCTTCTCCTCTGTGATGATGCACTTCACCTGCTGGTGTAAAATCCGCTCTTCCTGGACCTGGAAGAACAGGGGGACTGAGGAAGAAGTTCCACAGTGTGGCACCCAGAAACAGGAGGCAGAGGCCGGCACTGTTTCCTCTTTCAGCTGTCACAGATTCTTCTGCTTAGAACACTGGCAATTCAATGTCAGGCTGGCTACTGGATCAGCTTGAGCTGCACTGTACAGGCTCTGCCTTGGTCGGAAGGGAACATGCGGACACTGTCTTGTACTGGAAGTTAAAAGCCCACCCTAGAGTTTGGAAGGCCCATACCTACCCTCAGGAACTCTGCATGGAGAAGGTTCTTGAGCACTTGATTGAACCGTTTCTTTTGTGCATTTTCTTCCAAGACCTTTTCCAGGAAGATGCGTATGTCGTTGATCTGAGTGTTTGCTGGCAGAAGGTTGAGGGCCTAGGGACAGGAACAGAGATAGCGACTGGGTGAGGCGGAACAGGGGTAAGAATGAAGAAATGTCTGCAGCCATGGAGCTCTTGGACCCTAGTCCCTGTCTGCATTTCCTCTTCTCACTCGATGCTCCCTGCAAACACCCTCCATCTCCCTGGGAACAACTCCGGACCTTGGTGGTGTCCAGTTTGCTGTGGTGCAGCTCCAGGACCTGCAGGGCAGCCTGGAGGTTGGCTTTTGGCTCCAGCAGTTCCAGCTTGATTGGCCCCAGGCAGTGAATGCTGGGGGGCGACAGGTACATCCGAAGCAGGGACAGATACACCTGTCTCAGAGAGAAAAGAGCCACGTCAGGCTGGCAGCAACCCGCCCAGAACCCCCAGCACGGAGCGCGCCTAAAGATTCGAGGTGCTCGTCTACAGTAACGCTATCACTGAGCATGTAAAACTCGCCATTTTCACCTTTTAAACTGGTAAGGTCAAACAGGCAACGGAAGATGTTAATTAAGGATTGCTTTTTCCCTGAGAGAAAAAACCAAATGCCTTGTATTTGTTTACCATTATACCATTTACAAAATGCTACCACGGTAAAATAATTCAACAAGATTCCTCACTTCCTTTGGCTTTAAAAGCTGATACCCTGTCCACATTTTTGCAGGTGGGGTAGCAGGTGAGATGCTGCATTTCCTACTGGTGCCAGTACCACAGGGTTTCGCAACCTCAGTGCACATTCGGGGCCAGATGATTCTTGGTTTGGCGGCTGTCCTGTGCGTTGTTTAGCAGCATCTCTGGCCTCTACCCCCTGGATTCTAGCAGCACCCCTGTCCTCAGTCACAACAATCAAAAATGTCTCCAGACATTGACAAGTCAACGTGTATTGGAGATGTAGTACATCAGAACCATGACAGGTTCCCACTCGACAGGCAGACCTCGTAATATATGACACAAATCAAGACTCCTGAGAGTAAAGAGACAGGAGTGCTATTAATAATCACAGGGATGATAAAGATGTACACCAGAACTACCCCAAGCACACCAGGACGAATGGTCCCACGCTCTCCCTCAATACACACATGCAAGATCAATCAGAGCCCTGACCCATGCCCTGTCTCATTCTGCCACTCATATTATTGCCACCTCTGGTCAAACCAATGGGGCGACGTATGCACACGTGCTCCTGGGGTCAGGGCCACTACTCACATCTTTGTTGCCATCTTTGTTTTGGTCATAGTGTTTGTGGCAGTACCTGTAAGGGAGAGAGTGGTGAGAGCAGGTGGTGTGGGAGGGGGGGCATTTAAATGAGAGGCTGTGCGTGCAGCCTGTTCGAGCAGCCTAACCACAGCCAAAACTGGGGGCCGGGATGGAGGCGATTCTTGCTCCCGCAGCAGAGTGTGGGGAGATGGACTTCTTAGCTCTCATTTCTCTGCGGGGCCTGTAGACTGCTTAGGAGGTAGGATGGCGGGGCAAACTTACTCCTCAGCCATCCTTGTATCCTTCAAGATGTGGACATAAATGAAAAGAGCTTGTTCGTGTTTCCCCATGCGCCCCAACAGGAGAGCTCGTTCTTCTAAGAGGCCTAGGAGGAAAAGGAATATGAGGAACCACTGCCAGCAATCACGCAAGCACAAGGTGAGGACCAAGCTGTCCAGAGGAGTGGACACACGGCAATATACAAGGGAAGAAGATAGGATCCTTATTGCTTGGGTTTTTCTTCAAGGAGGAGATGACTGAAGTTTAAAAGAGGAGGAGGGAGCTATTTTGGGAAGTACTTTATCCCATCTTTTTCGAGATCACATATAAACTGGGTAAGAATATTCATTCAGCAGCCAAGTACTTAACAACCACCTACAACAAGCCAAGTGGTTCAGGTAAGATGAGCAAATGCTTGCTCTCAGCTCTCATCAAGACAAATCACGCCAGATTACAAAAACTGCTGAACAATGAACTTGGCCAAGAACATGTTCTGAAGCAAAAAACAGGTTGCAACCTGGCTATCAATTAGCATGTGGTTCACACCCAGGAAGGAGACTTTTCTCAGTCAGCGTACAAAAGTGAGTCTTCAGAGGGGACAAAACAGGAGCACTGGCCTGAAACGCCTGGTTTTTCCAGGCCCAACTTTTGTGGAGAGTTGGGGAACAATGAAAGGGGTGGATTAGTCTTTGCTCGACCTTCAGCGGAAGTGGCTTCTGGCCGTAAGCCAGACACTCACCATCAAAGGGAAAATCACAGATGAGCCGGCCTGGATCATAGTAGCTGGAAATCTCCAAGAACATGAGGAGCTTTTGCCGGTATTCTCCCAGTTCACCCTCTTCCTCTCCAGCTGGGACTGGGGTCTTGCCTTTAAGGGAAACCAAGCTCAACATGAAAGGATGCTGCCAGATGGCAATGTGGGGTCATCAAGAAAAATGAAGGGAATGGGGTTCAAGGATGTCACCACATGGCCAGAAAGGCCTCGAGGGTGGCTTCCATGCTCACTGCTTTTAGTTCACAGTCTCTATGTGGCCCCAAAACATCAGCTTAAAGTTAAAAAACAAATAAGCTGAGAAGAGAAATACTCTGTGGGCAAACCTGTTTATCAGTATAGCTGCCATCTTGCAGACAGGTCTGTTCCCTCCACCCTCCCCCAGCGATGAATCTGAGACACTCAGAGATGCCAGGACCCAGACAAGGGCTCCTGAGTCTCATGTGCCAGGCCTGTGTCACTTAGCTGCCCTGGCTCCTCTTCAGAACTTCTGCCCACCTGGGCAGAGAACAGCGTGGCCTGCTTACCCCCACCACATGTGGCACCTGGGTCTGTGCTCTCCTCTAAGGCCTGGGGCCAACCGACTTCCTAAGAGAACTGGTACCTGCAGGGAAGGACAGGAGATACTCCTTCATCAGACCTTGCACCTTTTCACAGTACAGCTGGATCAGGCAGTTGTGGAACCGAGAGCCTGTCTCCTCCCAAACGTGGATGATGTGTTCCTGAGGCAAGATGGAAGTCTTTGTCACTGGTATTCTCCAGGCTGTGACCTGGTCTCCCAGCCTGCCGCACATTTTTAAGGCCCAAGAGGTCCCAGATTATTCCCTGATCAGGCTGCAAAGATGACCAAGAGACAGCTCATCTAAAGCCACTGTGAAGTTTCACCGGAAGTTTCACAATGCGACCCAGTAACGTGAGGAGCCGTCTTCTCAACTTCTAAACTCCTTTTTACAAATTTGGTCCCATAATCCTCCAAACTCTCACATCAACCCATGTAATTATGGTTAAATATCTGCATCCTGGTACTTAAGCCCATTTGATTGTCCTGTGGTCACTTTTGAGTTTGGCTGTACAAATGTGGCTTTGGAATCTTTTTTCTAAAACATCATTCTTTCATCCCTCTGTACTTTACCTAGATTTGGTAGGTAGCATTTCCAGCTTGGTCTACTGGGATCTTTTTCTTCAGAGGAAGGTGAAATAACCCTCATCCTTCCAATCCGCAAGTGACATAAATCCCAAATCTGAACAGCTGGATAACAGCACCATGCAGTCCTGGATCCTGGGTTTAAAGCTTTTTAGTGCAGACCAAAAAATACCTTACCAGATAAGGAACAGCCAGACCCTTAAAATTCTCTACTAAGAAGCCGAGGACTCGATCCCGTGGCAGAGACTCCACTTCTGGGAGATCTTCAGTAAATATCTGTCAGAATGAACCCGAGTTCCAGCAGCAGAACCATCTGACTGCAGTTCCACCAAACACACATGCATGTCAGCGCAGCGATCAAACAGACTTTAGGAGGGGAAGGGTACAAGAAGGCATCTGCAGGCAGGCAGAGTGTCAGACGAGGCACAGGCCTCCTCAAGCCTGTGCAAGGCTCTCTCTACTAGCTTCGGCGCTGGCTCACACTTCCCAGTCCACCCTTTCTAGCACCAATGAGGACGGATGCATGAATCCACCCTCCTCTCCATCCACTGCTGTGCCAAGTGCAGTCAGGACCAAGTGCGGCACCAGATAAATCCAAGGGACTCCCATGGCTCACCTTCAGGCCATCTTCCGGGAAGTCTCTCAGCACCCACACTGAGTAGGAGAAAATCAAATGCAGGTTTTCTGTGCCTAGAGGGGAAAGCAGGACTTGTTAGCAGTTGCGGCCCATCCTGCCCGTGGCACTGGGAAGGCAGGTGGGCAGGTTGCCCCAGCATTCACTTTCCTGAAAAGATAGCTCAAGCATGAGTTACTCGGGGCTGTTAGTCCTACTGGGTTGGCTCCATACCACGGGGCTGTCATAGGTCAACCACCGAGGGACTTTTATGCCATCTGGAGGAATGAAATTGAGTGAACACAAGCATGGAAGGGAGGGGAGCAACCAAGCAGAAACAGAAACGGAGGGAGACCCGGTTGTTTGAACAGGAGCGCTTTCCCCTCCCTTTCAAAAGGTGGACTTACCCAGACGCTGCAGATACTGCACTGTCCTCTCGTGGCCTTTCAGAGGGGAGTTGGCTTTCTTGGACTGGTCCACGAGCACCTGCAGAGCTGACCACCAAGCCCAAGAACAAGGTCATGAGCCTTTTCCCCACAGGAGATTTGTCACATCTCAGTAGGTTTCCCCTGCCGTGTACAAGAGTCCCTCCCAGATCCAAGGAACCAGCCCCACACCTTTCTCGTGGAGCCCCTTCTTCTCATACAGGATGATAAGCTCACTGTACTTGTGGGCCTTCTTCAGCACGTGCTCGCTCTCCTCAATGTGGCAGTGATTGTTCTCCAGGCGTAGCAAGGGGGCCACCAGGGCCACATTCGTCTGCAGAAAGAGCAGGAGTTCAGTGGAAACTGCTTCCCTAGCCCAGGCCTGCTCTAGGCTGAAGGGCCAGGAATGTAGCACAAGCAAGAGGAAGCAGACAGCCCTCTTTCAGGACAGCAGGTAGAGGCTTTTAGAGCATTTATGGACCTTCGCACAATGTGTTTTAATGTTCTGTGGGGGAGAAGAGAGACAGAACTTCTTGAAGGAAATACTGTCCCAGCTGACTTTGTAGCACGAACTGCAATCCGACCAGAGAAGATGAACCCACTGTACAATTGTGCGCTGATATCTTGCCTTATCCTCTTAATTCCAAGAGACTCACAGGCATCAGGAGAGTCTATATGGTTTCCAGAATCAAAGACTTCACTCTTACTAGTGGCAGGTCCCCCAGGGTCTAGCACTCCCTTTTACTTTCCCAGACTGTCAGGGTAAGTGGGAATTGCGGCACCGAGCGCTCGGGTAACTCACATGGAGGTAGCACTTGAGCAGGGTGGTGTCGATGATCTGTAGCAACTTCTTCTTGGATTTGATGGTGGGAGTGCCTTCCATGAGCGGGGAGGTGCTTGACTGGTGATCAGAGTCGTTCAGCTTCTTTACCAATTGACTTCGTTTCTGCAAAGGTCAAAATGTGGGGTTAAGGGCTAAGTCTTCCTTTGTCACCTGAGCGACTGAGTCATTCTGAATACCTCCAAATCAGCTCATGCCCATTGGCCTGATCTCACATTAGCGTTCAATGTTTAGCACTGCCAAACTGCCACAGAGACAACAACAATTATTTATTGAATATTTACTACAGACCAGGCACCATGCCGAGCACGTTATATATACCATCTTAATCCTAAAGCAAGTGCCAATAATATTATCCTTATTTTACAGGTGAGGAACCCAAGGCACAGACGTCAGCTGCTACGTAAGGGGTAAGGCAGGATTCAAAGTGGGGTCTGACTCCAAAGCCCATGTTCTTTTATTTTTTTTTTAAATCAACCTTATTGAGGTATAACTTACAATAAAATCTAAGCTTTTAAAGTGTACCATCAGATACATTTTGACAGATGTGTACATGCATGTAACCACCACCTCAGTGAAGGAAGATAACATTTCTATCACTCCAGAAAGTTCCTCGTGCTGTTCCCAAACAATCCCACCCACTGATCTGCTTTGGATCCCTGGAGATGAGTTTCTGCCTATCCTAGAACTTCATCCAGTAGGTATTCTCTTGAGTCTGGCAGAGCCCATGGTCTTGCTCTGCCATCTCTCTGGCACAATATTAGTGTCAGTTACTTCATGCATTCCCAGTATCAGTGAAGAAGGCCAGGGAAGGACATGTGCTCACCTTCCTATGGCTAAGACACTGGCAGTGGAGGGCCTTCCACAGTGCCACAGGCTTTGGGAGATACTATGCCCAGGAATCTTTTTTACTTAGCACAGTGTGTGCAGTGTGTAGACAGTGGCAAGTTTGTGTGCTCCTTGCAGGCTGCCAGCCCCAGGAGGGTACCCTTGGAGCCCAGTGTCAAGGAAGGGCCAAGGCCACCCATGCCTGATCAGACCTGCGGGACCTCACTGACCCAGAGGCAGGGAGTGGAAAGCAGTATGACCATTTCTCCAGCAATACTTCTTTTTTTTTTTTTTTTGGAGACAGAGTCTCACTCTGTCGCTCAGGCTGGAGTGCAGTGGTGCAATCTCAGCTCACTGCCAGCTCCGCCTCCTGGGTTCACGCAATTCTCCTGCCTCAGCCTCCTGAGTAGCTGGGATTACAGGCGTGGGCCACCACACCCAGCTAATTTTTGTGTTTTTAGTAGAGAAGGGTTTCACCATGTTGGCCAGGCTGGTTTCAAACTCCTGACCTCAGGTGATCTTCCTGTCTCGGCCTTCCAAAGTGCTGGGATTACAGGCAGGAGCCACCGCACCCAGCCAACAGCAATACTTCTCAGTGCCTACCCTGGAGCGTTCTGGAGACCCCTTACAATGGTCTGCAGAACACTTAAGAGGAAAAAATATCAGTAAGGTCTCTGATTCTGAATGGGTACACAGGAAATAAACAATAGGCTTCTGTGACAGAAATCTAGGATTAAGGGACTTTAATGGAGATGCTGGTTTTAGTGCTGACTTAAAAAATACATGTCTATAATAGTAAATCATAAAAAATTTTAAATCTAAATACCTCCCTTAAAAACATGTTATAGAAGGATATTTATTGACAAGGAAGTACTTTCTCAGTATATGGCTACATTTTTTAAAAGTAAGCTATAAAACAATCTATAATTTGATATCCATTTGCAATAAATAAACCAAGAAGTAAATAAACAAAAGCTAATTCACAGACATAAAAGTCTAGAAGGACAACACTAGAATGTTAGTTTCTTATATTCTGGTGGTAGAGTTATAGGTAATTTGTATTTCTGTTTCGTACTTTTTTTGTGTGTTTTCCAAGTGGTTCCACATACAGGAGGCATTTTCCCCAAATCCATGTATGTTACAAAAAGTTTGTTTTAAAAAATCTTGTATGCTTCTATCAACTAAAATTTACCTTTTTTAGTTTCTGTAACAGCTTAGTGCGAATTTACTAGGAATTGGGTGTGTTTATTATTATCAAGATTTGGCAGAAAACCCCACTTCAATGGTACTGTTAAGTGAGAAGAAGTAGCAGAAAGAAACTTTCCCCTAGGCAGACTTCCTAGAGCATTAATTTATAGAATGCCTTAGCATTAGAGAAGGCCTTAAATTCCTTGCCATAGAGAAACAAGTACTGAAACTCCCAGGCAAACTCTTTCACGCACTCTGTATTACACCTACCTGTGTCAGGTAGTCAATCAGAGCTAAGTGAGCCTTCTCCAATTCAGCCCCGGAGAGCACAGGCAGTGGGTTGGGATACTGCAACTGCTTCCTGTAGTCTGTGGGCAGCAGGTCCGGGTACAGACCCATCACATGGGTGGGATCTATATGGAAGGTAAACATGATTCCTCTGGAAAGGAGCCCAACAATTTAGGGATAAAATAAAACAAGACTATTACTATAGCAAAATAAGTTCCAGAGTGATTTTTTAAAAAAAGACTCTCAGTTCATAAACTTTCAATGAGCTGTAGACTTATGATTTGAGCATTCTTTATACATATGTTAAAATTCACTAAAACATCACAAAAATGGCATGACTATATTCAAATACACACACAGAATCAGAATTGAATATTTATCAAGCACCTGAGAGTAGAGAATAAAAAATTTCTAAGGAAAAATGCTGATGTTGAAGTAGAAGAGATCAAGAAACTTAACAAAAAATGTATGTCAAAAAAAGAAACACTAAAAAAAAAAAGCAGACAACAGGCTAGGGAATATATTTGTAGTACACATGGCAACAGATTAATTTGTTGATTACAAGACTGGGCAGGAGAGTGAGACCCCATGTCTACAAAAAAATTTTAAATTTGCTGGGCATGGTGGCATGTGCCTGTATCCAGCTACTTGGGAGGCTGAGGTGAGAGGATCGCTTGAGCCCAGGAGGTCGAGGCTGCAGTGAGCTGTGAATCATGCCACTATACTCCAGCATGGGCAAGAGTGGAGACCCTGTCTCAAAAAAATTTTTAAAAAGAGGGTAATATGTTGATTAGATAAACAAATTCACATAAATTGGTAATAAAATGTAAGACTTCATTTGATAAATGACCAAAAGACAAGACCAACTGACAAGAGAGTATAAATAAGTGGGAAAATGTTCTGCTACATTAAGAATCAAAATGGTACACATTAACAATATCAAAGAGGTGACATTTTCCTTCTGCCTTAGAATTTATGTTCTCACAGACGCTTACAGATTTTTTTTTTTTTTTTCAGACAGGGTTTTGCTCTGTCCCCCAGGCTAGAGTACAGCGGCACAATCTTGGCTTCTTGTAGTCTTGACCTCTTGGCTCAAGTGATCCTCCTGCCTCACCTTCACAAGTAGCTGAGACTACAGGCATGTACTACCCTTCCAACTAATTACCTTTAAATTTTTTGTAAAGATGACGTCTCACTATGTTGCCTACGCTGGTCTTGAACTCCTGGGCTCAAGCAATCCTCTCTCTTTGGTCTCCCAAAAAGCTGGGATTATAGGCATGAGCCACCATACCTGGCCACTCCCAGATTGTAACAGCAAAATGCTGTTAAGTAGCCAACATACCCCCTCACTGCCACTGGGGGCTGGTTAACTGGTTATATAATTTACTATAATTTACATTTATTATAATTTATAATACTGTGGAACGCTATTGTTTATTGGTCAACTGGCACTTCCTATCCATTTCTACTCCTTTCTAGTCCTTTCTAGTCCACAGGGGCTATAAAACTGAAAATGACTTTTCTCAAACTCCCTAGCAGTCAGGGTTCTAAGTGAAAATCTGGTTCCACCCAGAAACAGGACATGAGATTTGGAAACTGAAAGTGAGATGGAAGCCTCCTTCTTCCAGCTCCTGAGTGTGTGCAGCCAGACTCGGCATTTCCAGTGTCTGGTTACAGCTCTGCCACTCCGTAGAGGCACCTGCCTGGATACAGCAGCCCACACCCAGTCACCAGCTCTGTGGGAACAGAGGTCACTGCAGGCCTTAGGCAGTGGAAGCAGCAGCAACTTGCTGACCTCTGGGTCACAGGGATATGCCCATATCCATGTCCAGTAGTAGACCCCTGTCTTCTGATACTTCAACTCATCCAACAATCTGTGTGTCTCTATGTGGTAAAATATACACGCTACAGTATTTACCCTTTTAACCATTTGTAAGCCTACAATTCAGCGGCATTAAATACATTCACACTGTTGTGCAACCATCAGTACCATCCATCTCCAGGACTCTTCCATCATCTCAAATTGAAACTGCCCAATAATAACAATTACTCCCTATTCTCCCTCCATTCCAGCCCCTGGGAACCTCTATTTTACTTGTGGTCTCCATGAATCTGCCTACTCTAGGTACTTCAGATAAGGGCAAGTTCTCTCTTCCAGGCTATGTGGAGTCTTGGTGGGAGGATAGCTACCTTTGCCTTCAGAAGCAGAGGGGAGCCAAACCTCTTTCTCCACCCCTGGTAGAGTCTGGGGGTCAGACCATGACCTAATCCTGGCTAATCAGATCCCCTGATCTGGAGAAAATGATGCAAGGATGACAAGCAGTGTGGTACACACCAACATATATCATACATCCCATCCTATGTGCTCCTCTTAGACAACATGACACTCTTCCATCAAGAGGCAAAGTCTGAACTTCCTTGCCTTGAACATGGCAGGACCCTTGTAAACCAACAGAATATAGCAGGAACAAGAGTCACAAAAGACCACTGAGGCTTCTGCCTAGGTCTCTTAGACACTCCTTCCAGAAAGAGCCTGCTGTTATGCATGAGGACACTCAAGCAGCTCTGAAGAGAGACCCACTTGGACAAGAACTGAGGCCCCCAGCTCCAGCTAGCACCACCTTGTCAGCCATATGAGTGAACCAGCTTGGAAGTGGATCTTCTAGCCCAGTCCAGATTTCAAATGATGGTAGTCCAGTTGACATAAGACTACAACTGCCTGGGAGACGTGAAGCAAGGACAGTGCAGCTGACCCCTTCTCAAATTCCTGACCAAGTACTAACAGAGATGGATGACTACTGTTACTTTAAGCCATACAGTTTTGGGGAGATTTGTGACATAGCATCAGATAGCTAATACACTGTAGGTGGCAATTTTTATATGGCTAAGGAGGTGGCTATGCTAGTGCAGGATGGCCCAGCCTGTCCTGGCTGCAAACTGATCATTCTCTGGCTTCCTGTTTCCAGCTGGGAGGGCCTCCAGAGCTCCCCTCATTTCCATCTATTCCCCACCTAATCTCCCATCAATTTTATGGGTTCTTCCAACTGTCTTTACCCTAACATTCCAATAAACTCTGCTTAATTTATCCAGATTCTACTTAAACGATCCAGAGTTGGTCTCCATTGCTCACAACCAAGAATCTTGACTGATACAGGGAGTTACCACAGTTCATTACTGGCCAAGGTTGAGGAATGGTAGAAAAAAGGCAAAGCAATGAAGAGGAGAAGAGGAGATACTAGTATGATACAGAGTCAAACCAAGTATATATATAGATTGATCCAAATTAAGCAAAACTGTAATATACAGTTTTGAATATATAGTAATGATATTCAATACTAATAACATCAAACACTTACAGAACACTTGTTAAGTGCCAGACACTGTTCAAAGCACTTCATATAATCCTTACAGCAACACTCTAAGGTAAGCAGTAGTATGATCATCCCTTTTTTGCAGAGGAGAAAGCAGAAACACAGAGAGGTCCAGTACTCTGCCGGATATCTCAGGCAGACCCCAAGGCACCTGCTCCTCGCCACTACAGTCATGTCGAGAGGTTTCAGGACACTAAGAAAAGGAAGGGCTTCATGGCACTGCCCTGTGTTGGCTCTCAAAAATGATCTGCAGTTTAATCCAAGGAATATGGTCTAGAACAGCATTCAATAAACACTAGCTGATCAAATACCCATCTGTTGAACTGAATGACCTGCTGCTACCTTTCGTTAATGGCAAGGGCATATCATACTGGAAAACTGGGAGTCCACATTTATTGAGAAGACCAGATTCACAGGATTAGGAGTATAGACAGGTAACCACTATGGCCACCCCACAGGATCTTGCTAGGTATGAGGATCAATGTAGCTGAGCCTAAACTTTCTCCATTCTCAGAAGTCTATTATCATTTCTCCCCATACTTTCCAGGCTCCCCTCCTCCACCAGTTCCTTATATGAAGGCCTCACCACTTGTTACCTGTGCCAAGTTTAGCAAAGACCTGCATGGACTCATCAAAACGCTTCTGGCAGAAGAGGTTGAAAGCATACAAGTTCTTGATGTGATGAATTTGTTGCTGCTTTTCACTGTCAGAATCATCTTTCATTTCCTAATAACAGAGTAGAATAGGTAAGAGCTCACTCACTCAACAAATACTGTTGAGTATGTTCTTGATGTTAGAGAAGATGCTAGGAGCTACAGACACCAAAGCGTACAAGACAAGGCCGGGCGCGGTGGCTCACGTCTGTAATCCCAGCACTTTGGGAGGCCGAGGCGGACGGATCATGAGGTCAAGAGATCGAGGCCATCCTGGCTAACATGGTAAAACTCCGTCTCTACTAAAAATACAAAAAAGTAGCCGGGCGTGGTGGCAAGTGCCTGTAGTCCCAGCTACTCGGGAAGCTGAGGCAGGAGAATCACCTGAACCCAGGAGGTAGAGGCTGCAGTGAGTCAAGATCGTGCCACTGCACTCCAGCCTGGGTGACAGAGTGAGACTCCATCTCAAAATAAATAAATAAATAAATAAATAAATAAAAAAGTGTACGAGACAGCCACATGGTATCCGCCTTGCAGGCTGCCCTTACAATCTAACTGTAAGACTAAATACGCGGCCGGGCGCGGTGGCTTAAGCCTGTAATCCCAGCACTTTGGGAGGCCGAGACGGGCGGATCACAAGGTCAGGAGATCGAGACCATCCTGGCTAACCTGGTGAAACCCCGTCTCTATTAAAAAATACAAAAAACTAGCCGGGCGAGATGGCGGGCGCCTGTAGTCCCAGCTACTCGGGAGGCTGAGGCAGGAGAATGGCGTAAACCCGAGAGGCAGAGCTTGCAGTGAGCTGAGATCCGGCCACTGCACTCCAGCCTGGGCGACAGAGCGAGACTCCGTCTCAAAAAAAAAAAAAAAAAAAAGACTAAATACGCAATTAAAACACAACAGGGTTTCTATGAGATGCCTAACTGATAATCCTGAAAATTGTCATGGTCATGAAAAACAAGGAAAGATAAAATGTCACAGACCAGAGGACACTAAGGACACATGACAACTAAATGCAATCTGATTTCTGGATTTGATCCTGGAACAGAAAAAAGGACACTAATAGAAAAACTGGTCAAATCTGAATAAAACCTAGTTTAGTTTAAAAACACAAAATCAAAACAAAATAGGGTAAGAGTGATGACAAGCATGTGGGAGGGGTCCCCAGTCCAGTCTGAGTCAGGGGTCCAGCATGGATTCCAAGAGGGACCTAATCTGAGACATAAAGGATGGGTTGGGCCAGGCACGGTGGCTCACGCCTGTAATCCCAGCACTTTGGGAGACCAAGGTGAGTGGATCACCTCAGGTCAGGAGTTTGAGACCCAGCCTGGCTAACATGGTGAAACCCATCTTTACTAAAAATACAAAACTTAGCTGGGTGTGGTGGCACATGCCCGTAATCCCAGCTACTCAGGAGGCTGAGGCAGGAGAACTGCTTGAATCCAGGAGGCGGAGGTTGCAGTGAGCCAAGATTGCACCACTGCACTCCAGCCTGGTGACAGAGGAAGACTCTGGACTCTGTCTTGGGGAAAAAAAAAAAAAAGAAAGCCATCTGGCATAGCTGACACTGTTGGGAAAGGTCCTAGTCTCAGTAAAAGCTAAACAAATGCAGCTGCTATGAACTTTGCTTCTTCCTCATAACCTATTTTCTCCTTATACCTCTTTAGCCAATCTTTATCAAATTTAGTTTTTCCTTTCAAAATGTCTCTCAATTTCCCCCCTTCCTTTCTTTTCCTATTACCGCCACACTAGTCCAAGCCATCACCAACATGTGGCTGTCCCTGGTCTCGCCTCTCCTGCTTGGTGCTTCAAAGGCTTCCAAAACCTGGTGCCAGCCTCCTTATCTAGCTGAGTCCTGAACACTTATGCCACACCTTCTTCTCCAGTCAGGAAAGGCTCCAAATGTGATAGACATAGGCCACACTTTTCCCTTCTTTAACTTCCTCTCCATCTGGAATGGAATGCTCCATTTCCTGCTCTTAATCCTAATCTAACATATTCTTAAAGGGTCAACTCAAGTGTCCAGCCGTAGGATGCCTTTTCCAGCCCACAGTGAACTGTCCCTCTCTGACACTTGGCTCCAGGACTTATCAATGCCAAAGTTTAGCTTGGAATTTCCCTCTGAAAGTTCTATTATGTTTGCTTATCTATTCAAACAAAAGATAGGTTCTTCCTGGACTAAGATGATGTCAATCAAACCTTTTTTGTCATAAAAAGGGCAGAACACAAAATAAGTATGAGCCTAGAAAAGAGAAGGAAAAATGGGAACCCACTTCCATTTTCTTTACCTGAGATTAAACAACCTGAACTAGGAAGATCACTGAAAAGACTCTGAGACCTTCCTGCTGAGAAAAATAGACTAAAGAGTTTCCTACTGCGTAACCTTTCTATAAAGTTCAAAAACTAAATACATACTTCCATATATTAAATATATGTAAAAGATTAAACGTGTTTAATCATTAAATACATATTTTAAATGTAAACATATATTTGTATATTAAATATATGTTTTAAATATATATGTAAAAGAGTAAGGTCATGATAAATACAAAATTTAGGATAATGATTACATCTGGAGGAGAGGCAGAGGGATGGGATGGGAAGGACTATAAAAAGTTCTAAAAGTTATGGTTCTTGGGTGGGATGGTGCGTTCATGGGCATTCGTTGTATTATTTTTAAAAATGAAAATAAAATAATACAGGACAATGCATGAGTAGAAAAAAAACAGTAAGATGCTGAAATTCAGTGCTCCAAGAAAGCAATCATCTTTATGGAATATTAACTATGTCATACTATTATATTCTTCACGAGTAGCCACCATAGATAACTAAAAGTATCTGCATTCTAAAAAATTGCTTTCCTTTCAGAAATTGTTTACAGGATACCCTAGAAATTCAGTTTTATTATTATCATCTTCATAAAAATCTCTTCTTTAAAGTATCACTATCTGAGGCTGGGCATGGTGGTTCACATCTATAACCCCAGCACTTTGGGAGGCTGAGACAGGAGGATCACTTGAGCTCAGGAGTTCAAGGCCAGCCTGGGCAACAAAGTGAGACCCTATCTCTACAAAAAATAAAAAAACATTAGCTGGGTGTGGTGGTACATGCTTGTGGTCCTAGCAATACAGGAGGCTGAGGTGGGCTGATCACCTGAGACCAGGAGGTTGAGGCTGCAGTCAGCCAAGACTGCATCACTGCACTCCAGCCTGGGTGACAGAGTGAGACCCTGTCTCAAAAAAACAAAAACAAAACAAAACAAAAAAACTCAAAAAACCCCCAAATACATAAAGTAGCAATATCTGGTTTAACAACTAGGTTAGGCTCAGAATGTCTTTTGGTTGTTTCCTAAAAGCAAATCCACTCCCTACAGATGACAATAATCATCACTGAGGATGTTTAAAAGAACAAGACACAGACTCTGACATCAACCTTGGAACAAGAAGTGGTCACTATTTTGCTGTGAACAAGATCCCTTGCAAACATTACAGCAAGCATCATAAATATAAGACTGCAGCCTGGCTGAATACAACAACTTGAAGTAGTTTCAGAATATCAAAAGAAAGCTTACTTATCCAAACATAGGAGTCTACTGTGGAAAGGAATTTTGAGGGGTCCTCTCGTTGTTGCATTCAACTTGACTATAACAGCATATTTATGATTATTACTAGAGTTTAATGTCTGCATTATCTTTAATTTTTCATGACCATACAATATCTATTAAATTATTTTATTCTCCCATTAATTTTTTTTTGTTTTTTGAGACAAAGTCTCGCTCTGTCACCCAGGCTGGAGTGCAGTGGCATGACCTCGGCTCACCGCAACCTCTACCTCCTGGGTTCAAGCAATTCTCCTGCCTCAGCTTCCTGAGTAGCTCGGATTACAGGTGCCTGCCACCATGCCCAGCTAATTTTTGTGTTTTTAGTGGAGATGGGGTTTTGCCATGTTGGCGAAGCTGGTCTCGAACTCCTGATCTCAGGTGATCTGCTCGCCTTGGCCTCCCAAAATGCTGGGATTACAGGCGTGAGCCACCGCTCCCGCCTCTCACATTAATTCTACAAGGTACTATTACTATAATTGATATTCATTCTACATTGGACAGATAAAGTGAAAAAGTAAAATCACTTAGAGTTACATAGATATTTTATGGTGGAGTCAGACCTAGTATCCAAGGCCCCGGACTTTCAGCTATGTGCTTAGCCTACTAATCCAAAATAAATATGAACACTGACACCCAAATCACCTACTTTCAAGAACAATAAGGAAGGCAGACTAGTCATGAATGAGACTTACTGCGAGCTGCAGAGCCAATTCAAACTGCTTGTCCTGGAGAAGCTGTTGGATTTGGGTTGCCATCGGGACAGGGATGAGTCTCCAAACAAAATGATTGCTGGCCACATAGATAATGTTTGATCTGGAGACAAAAGTAAGAATATTAGCAAAAGATCACAGGCTTTGTGATGACACAGGTGACTTTACAACTTTGGGATAATATATAGCCACAGTAAAAAAAGAAATTCCTTACCCTCCTGAGGTAATGAAACGGGGCCTTTGCAATTCAATGCTCTGGACCAGAAGCCTCGGTTCAAATGTTCGGATCTCCACGTATCGAGGCAACACTGCAATGATGTAGGGAGGCTGGTGCTCTGTGAAGGAGAACATATAAAGCAGTTGTTCCAGTCCAAGGCTTTGGGTTTATGGAGCGTTTCAGCTGCCCTTTCTAAGATACATTTAAATGGATCTCCAAAAAGTCCACTAGTCAAGTATCAAGCCAGGATCTTACACTGTGATTCAGAAAGAAAGAAAAAAAAAAATTGGCGTGTAATCCCAGCAACTTGAGAGTTTGAGGTGGGAAGGTCGTGTAGGCGGGGAGTTTGAGACCAACCTAGGCAACTTAGTGAGACACTGTCTCGACAAAAACATTTTTTTTTTTAATGAGTCAGGTGTGGTGGCACACGCCTGTAGTCCCAGCTACTCAGGAGGCTGAGGTGCGAAGATGATTTGAGCCCAGGAGTTTGAGGCTGCAATGAGCCATAACTGCACCACTGCACTCCAGCATGGGTGACACAGTGAGATCCTGACTCTAAAAAAAGAAAAAGAAAAAAAATTGCTTTGGTTGAGTTATGATAAGATAAATCTTTTGCACAAAAAAGACGCATCAGCTGTGCTGACAGTCGCCTGATCCCACTCATGCCTTATTCCCCAAAGAACTGTATAAAAGTTTCACTTGCTCCCTTTTCATCAGTCACAAAGCCAGGCCAGACAAAGGCCAGATGCAGCTGCCCATAACAATGCATCAGTGGGAGAACCAGGTAACAGAACCTCTTCTTCGTTCTCTTAGAAAGGGGGGAAAAGAGGCCGGGCGCAGTGGCTTATGCCTGTAATCCCAGCACTTTGGGAGGCCAAGGCGAGCGGATCACGAGGTCAGGAGATCGAGACCATCCTGGCTAACACAGCGAAACCCCACCTCTACTAAAAATACAAAAAAGTTAGCCGGGCGTGGTGGCGGGCGCCTGTAGTCCCAGCTACTTGGGAGGCTGAGGCCGGAGAATGGTGTGAACTTGGGAGGCAGAGCTTGCAGTGAGCCGAGATTGTGCCACTGCACTCCAGCCTGGGCGACAGAGCAACACCCTGTCTCAAAAAATGAATAAACAAAATAAAAATAATAAATAAATAAATAAAAAGGAAGGGGGGCAGGGAAGGCAAATTCTATTCTCCCTAAAATTACTCTTAAGGGAAGAGTTCCACATTTCTAGCCAATGTTGTTTCTGCTAGAGATTTCCACAGAGAAAAGGTGTGATGCTCCACCTGATGGCTGCTATGGTTTGACTGTTTTTATTCCCTCCCCAGCTTGTGCATTGGACACTTAATCCCCAGCGCAAAAGTGTTCGGAGGTGGGGCCTAATGAGAGGTGTTTAGGTGGTGAGGCTCCAGCTTCATCAACAGATTAATGTGCTATAAAAAGGGCTTGTGGGAGTGGGTTCTCTCTCTTCTGCCATGTGATAACACAGAGCTCATCTTTCTCTTACCCTTCTCCTTCCACCATGTGAAGGAGCATCAAGAAGGCCCTTACAAGACACCAGATGCTGGCACCCTGATCTCGGACTTCCAAGTCTCCAAAACTGTGAGGAAACAAATTTCTGTTTTTATAAATTACCTAGCCTGTGGTATCCTCTTATAGCTGCACAAAAGAACTAAGACAACAGCTTAATGGTACACAGAGAAGGTGGCTGGACAGATTTCTCAGTGTAGGCATTTCTATTTGATACTTGCTGTTAAGTCTTACAATTGTTTTCCTCTATTATATCTAAAAAAACACCTTTGATTCATCTATCCATAACCCCCAATTTACCCTTCTGATCCAGTACAAATTATTGGGTTATACTCCTTTTCTTCATTCTTCCTCTCTCTTTTGAAAATAACTTTTAATAAATCCACCATATTTTCTATACTTTTTGACAGGCATGTGACAGTCCAAAGCTTAACATGCTGGATGAAGCAGAACAATTCCACACAGTCCTTAAGAAGTCAGTATGCAAAAAGCAGAGCTGACAAAACCATAAAATCACTGCAAATCAAGTCTTCCAATATTCGAGAAGTTGTATGGTGAAGGAGATTTAACATAGAGGGAATTTAGAAAATAAGCAACACAAAACATATCTTTAAAAACACAAATCTCAGAACAAGACTGAATAAGAATCTGCCTTACCTTACAATGAACTGTAAAATAAATGTATTGTTTGTATACTATATGAAACGTAATTTCTCTAACTTAGAGATAATAGAAATATTTTCTATGACTATATTCTGTACTATATCAAGAATTAGTAAAAAACCACAGTGAGATATCACCCATTGGCCTTTAGGATGGCTACTATTAAAAAAACCAAAACAAAAATAACAAGTGTTGACGAGAATATGGAAAAACTGGAACCCTTGCGCACTGTTGGTGGGACTGTAAAATGGTGCAGCCGCTATGGAAAACAGTATGGTGGTTCCTCAGAAAATTAAAAATAGAATCACCATACGGTCCAGGAATCCCGTTTCTGGGTATATATTCAAAACAATTGAAAATCAGGATTTCAAGAAGATATTTGCACTCACGTGTTTGTAGCAGCATTATTCACAGTAGTCAAATGGTGAAAGTAACCCAAGCATCCATGAACAGATGGATGGATAAACAAAATGTGGTGTATACATACAGTGGAATATTACCTTTTTAAGTAATTATTTTATTACCTAAATTTTAAGTGGAATATATATTACCCTTTTAAGGTTCAGCCTTAAAAAGGAAGGCATAACCTTGAGGACATTATGCTAAATTAAATAAGGCAGTCACAGAAAGACAAATACTGTATGATTCCCCTTATACAAGGTATCTAGAAGATGTCAAATTCATAGAAGCAGAAAGGAGAACGGCGGCTTCAGGGGCTGGAGGGAGAACTGAGGAGTTGTTAAGGGGTATAGAGTTTCAGTTTTGCAACATAAAAAAGTTCTGAAGATCTATTGTACAACAATATTAACATAGTTAATACCACTTAACCATACACTTAAAAATGGCTCAGGTGGTAAATTGTATGTTATGTGTTTTTTACATTTAAAAATAAAAATGTTTTTAAAAGCAAAAAAATTAGTAAAAAGCAAACCACTACATGCCTAATTACCACATAGAAGTTTAACTTCAAAGGATATATTCATAAAAATAATTTCTTAGTGTGTCTAATCTGCTATGAATTTATATTCCTAATTATCCTTTTTTTTTGAGACAGTCTCTCTGTACAGGCCCGGCTGGAATGTAGTGAGTGGTGTGATCACGGCTTACTGCCGCCTCCATCTCCCAGGCTCAAGCAATCCTCCCACCTCAGCCACCAAAGTCCTGGGACTACATGCGTGCAGCACAATGCCCAGCTAATTTCTTAAATTTATTTTTTGTACACACAGGGTCTCACTATGTTGTCCAGGCTGGTCTCAAACTCCTGGGCTCAAGCAGTCCTCCTGCCTCAGCCTCCCAAATGTGCTGGGATTACAGGCATGAGCCGCTGCACTGGTTTAATTATCCATTATATGATAAAAAGTTTTTCCTATTATATTTGCAATTTATACTATCAATGAACAGTACAATAAAATTTCAAAGCTAGGAGGGAACTCAGAAATGAGTAACCTGAGAACTAAGTTGTAGTTCTATCATTTTGAATGCTACTGCTATTATTATGCTGATATTTTTTTTTTTTTTTTTTTCTGAGACGGAGTCTCGCTCTGTCGCCCAGGCTGGAGTGCAGTGGCCAGATCTCAGCTCACTGCAAGCTCTGCCTCCCGGGTTCGCGCCATTCTCCTGCCTCAGCTTCCCGAGTAGCTAGGACTACAGGCGCCCACCACCTCGCCCGGCTAATGTTTTGTATTTTTAGTAGAGATGGGGTTTCACCGTGTTAGCCAGGATGGTCTCGATCTCCTGACCTCATGATCCGCCCTTCTCGGCCTCCCAAAGTGCTGGGATTACAGGCTTGAGCCACCGCGCCTGGCCTATGCTGATATTTTTCATTCTACCAGAAAAATAAAATTAAAAGCGTATTGTTTTATATTGAATTTTTTCTTTTCTTTTTATGCTGGCCTCATTTTGAAAAGTTAGTACAATTCTCTTTAGTGCTAACTTGTAAAACATATGTAAAATTTCTTTCTCCTTTTAAAATCTGGCCCACTTGAATACGTTCTCATTTAATTAAAAAGGTAATCTATAACAGAAACTCCTTTGGTTGTCATATCTTTTGTTGACAATAGAGATGGTCTGGATCTCTTTATATCTCCAAAACTTGGGAGACTGGCTGGTGTACAGCAGGCATATAAATAATGACTGAAAAGGATAATGCTGCAATTATTCAGCAAGCATTTTCTAAGTTGCTCTGATGTTTCAGGCACTGTACTATGTAGTAATGACTCAAAGTGGATCAAGACATGCATTCAGACCTCACAGAGCTCCTACAGGAACAGAGGAGACAGATTGCTCACGTGTGACAAGGTGCCGTGACAGAGATATCTGAAAGGGTTACGGAAGCACCAAGGAGAAGTGACTAATCCTGCCTGTGGGTCAAAGGAGACCTCACAGGGCAAGTGCCTCAAAATGTACTTCAGCAATAAGACACAGACATGGTTTTGAGAAGCACCGATGAAGGCCCCAGGCACTAACAAAGGTTGGAAAACAGGAACTCTCACACTGGGAAATCAGAAACACACTTGACCATCATATTACATGCCTCTAAACTCCTCTACCAACGTTCCTTTTCTGAAGGAAAAACAAGGTCCCCTAGAACATCAGGAAGCCTCCCATAAAGCCCCGTAAGCCCCTCAAACTTGTTACTATCCATAATCCTGGACCTTCTAAAATACTGACCTTTTGATTTCTCTTCCTTCTGGACTACTTGTCTCTAACCACAACCAGAATAATCACCCTAGAACATGATGCTTTTTTTTGAGATGGAGTCTCGCTCTGTTGCCCAGGCTGGAGTGCAGTGGTGCAATCTCGGCTCACCACAACTTCCGCCTCCCTTCAAGCAATTCTCCTGCCTCAGCCTCCCAAGTAGCTGGCACCACAGGCACACATCGCCATGCCCGGCTAGCTTTTTTTTTTTTTTTTCATATTTTAGTAGAGACAGGGTTTCAACATGTTACGCAGGCTGGTCGTGAATTCCTGAGCTCAGGCAATCTGCCTGCCTCACCCTCCCAAAGTGCTGGGATTACAGGCCTGAGCCACCGCGCCCGGCCAGAACATGATGCTTTTATCAAGACATTCTGCCATTTAGGATCACTGGCCTCCCAGACCTTCTCATGGGCATGTAACAACGAGCCCTATTTCACTGCTCTGTAATTCAGACCACCTGTGTTAAGTCAGGCTCTGTAATGCCCTCTTCCAAATTGGCATGTCTTTGGACTTCTACTCATTTATCAAACTGCTTTCTGCCTAGACTGAATGGAAATTTTTCTTCAAGCCAGGTTCCAAACTCCCTGCCTGACCTAGTCCAATCTTACCTATGTAATGAAACTTCTTCCTGACTAAACAACAAACTTCCCTTTCTCTGAACTACCGAATTTTAACTCATCCAATTTAACACCTTAAGCAGTGCCTTGTCTTGTCTCTTTATCCAGGACTGTAACCCTTGTTTCCAGAGACAGAGGTGTTTAAAGACAGAAAGCATGTCAGCATATCCCACTTCACAGCAGCAACTATTTTAGTAATACTCACTCTTCTGACTGAAAATAAAATGAGGCAAGAGTGGTTATATGTTTCCAAGCAATTCCACTGTGGATAACTGGGAACCTGAAGCAAGCATAAGAACAGAAGCACCTAATGCGTAGAATAGAGACTGACACCTAAATCACCTAAATGTTGTCTGTGCCTCTAAGCAACAACAACAACAAAATAGCAACAATAGAAAAACCCTTCAACATGGAATTACGACATTAAAAACCCTTCAATATGGAATTACTCATACTATAGGAATACACAACGAATTTCCACTCATTTCCAAATGTAGTCTATTTGGCAGAGGTCACAATCAAAACTCTTAAAAAAAGGAGGAAGAAAAAAACTAAGAAGTAAAAAAATAGCAGTAGATAATCACTTCCTAAAATAAACATTTCTGTTCACATGTTTTCCCCCTCAACTTCCTGCAAGAACTAGACTATCCCATTTTTAGTGACCCTAAAATGTCATCTACTTACAAGAAGGGGAACGGCAAGTGAATGACACAATGTAAAGCAGTCTGCCAAAGCTATGAATGGGACTCCGTTCTTGCAGGAATGGCACACAACCCCAACCCAAAGTGGGAAACAGCAGCTACTGCTGGTCTCACCCATGGCCACTGGTATGTCCGTCCAGTTCAGGGCACATTTCTGTGTGCAGATCCCTTCCTCATTGAGTACCACGGTGAGATCATCCTGGCCCACAGCCACTTTTCCATCTGCCAGAGGTGCAACTAAGGGCTCCAGCTGTTTTCCTGTTGGGAAGAGCTCTTTGATAGACCCCTTTCCATCCACCTATAGGAAGAAACAGAGTGAGTCACCTAGCATTCCCCAGCCAGAGGTAGGAATACAGGCTGGAAAAATCCAGAGAGAACCCGAAACCTAGAGAAGCCAATAATATTCCTTGTTTGACATAAGAAAATGTTACGGAGTTCATTATAATAAGCTTTGTTATCACAATATAAAACCCGTTCTTTTGTTCTCTAATGCAAAGAAAAGCATCTAGCCTGGCAACTGACAATGCCAGGTGCTGGCGAGAATGCAGAGCAACTAAAACTCACATTCACTGCTGGTGGGAATGCAAAATGGGGCAGCCTTTTTGTTTGTTGGTTTCTTATAAAGTTTAAGATACACTTACCATATGCCCCTTAAAGATACACTTATCATATGCCCCAGCAATCCCATTTCCAGGCATTTGCCCAGGAATGAAAATGTATGTTTACACAAACACTTGTATGCAAATGTCTTAGCAGCTTTATTCAAAATTGCTAAAAACTGAAAACAACTTTTTTTTTTTTTTTTTTTTAATTGAGACAGAGTCTTGCTCTGACACCCAGGCTGGAGTGCAGTGGTGCAATCTCGGCTCACTGCAACCTCTGCCTCCTGGGTTCAAGCAATTCTCTCACCTCAGCCTCCCAAGTAGCTGGAACTACAGGTGCCCGCCACCACACCAGGCTATTTTTTTTTTTAATTTTTAGTAGAGATGGGGTTCCACCGTGTTAGCCAGAATGGTCTCGATCTCCTGACCTCGTGATCCGCCCGCCTCTGCCTCCCAAAGTGCTGGGATTACAGGCGTGAGCCACTGCGCCCAGTGGAAAACAACTTTGTCCAGCAACTGATGAATGGATAAACAAACATCCATGCCATAGACTACTACTCAGCTATGAAAAAGAATAAACTATTAACACGCACAACGACATGGATGAATCTCCAATGCATTCTGCTAAGGGAAAGAAGCCAGACTCAAAAGGTGACATGTTGTGTGATTCAATTTATATGACGTCTGGAAAAGGCAAAGCTATAGGAGATGAAGAGCAGATGAGTAGTTACTACAGGTCTGGGAACAGAAGGAGAGGCTGACTTCAAAGGGGTAATACGAGGGAATGTTGGGGGGTGATGGTAGTGTTGTGAATCTTGATTGTGGCATTAGTCACATAAATCTAAGCATTGGTCAAAACACAGAACTGTACACCAAAAAGAATACATTTTACTGCATGTAAATAAGTAATTTCTGAATAACCTGGTCCTAAGGCAAGATTTCCCACCCTGCAGGTGAGGTCAGCATCCAAGGAAGTCAGAGAACTGAGAGCCTTAACTCCAGCTTTTGCTGAGTTCCCTTACTCCTTGTGAGCTCTCTCACCATCTATAGGCCTAATTGCTATTTAGTCAGTTGCACAGCAGTGACTCCTCCTGGAGTCTGCAACTCTGATGCTGATAAAATTAGGATATTCAAATGATACAAAGACCGAACAAATATATTAACAAGGTAACAATGGGGCCGGGCATGGTGGCTGTAATCCCAGCACTTTGGGAGGCTGAGGAGGAGGGCTGTTTGAGCCCAGGAGTTTAAGACCAGCCTATGCAACATATTGCGACCCCATATCTACAAAAAATACAAAAATTGGCCGGGCGCGGTGGCTCAAGCCTGTAATCCCAGCACTTTGGGAGGCCGAGACGGGCGGATCACGAGGTCAGGAGATCGAAACCATCCTGGCTAACACGGTGAAACCCCGTCTCTACTAAAAATACAAAAAAAAACTAGCCGGGCGAGGTGGCGGTGCCTGTAGTCCCAGCTACTCGGGAGGCTGAGGCAGGAGAATGGCGTGAACCCGGGAGGCGGAGCTTGCAGTGAGCTGAGATCTGGCCACTGCACTCCAGCCTGGGTGACAGAGCGAGACTCCGTCTCAAAAAAAAAAAAAAAAAAAAAAATACAAAAATTAGCTGGCCACGGTGGTAGGCGTGTGCGAGTCCAGCTACCTGGAGGCTGAGGTGGGAGGATGGCTTGAGCCCAGGAGGCGGAGGTTGCAGTGAGCTAAGATCCTGCCACTGCACTCTAGCCTGGGTGACACAGGGAAACCCTGTCTAAAACAAACAAACAAACAAACAAACAAAAAAACAATGAAGAGCTCACCCAGTGGAAGACAGAGAGAAAGGCTTCTAGAATTGCCATGTCTGAATTACGAGTGGGGTGTGACGCTAAGAGATTTAGATTATTCAATGAAACGAACAGTGTATCAATCTTTTCTACATACAGTATGCATAGTGGAGAAAAACAACATCATGGATATTTACAACTTATGTTAAGAGAAAACACAGGTTATAAAACAATTGTATAACATGGTATTTTTACAAATAGGATGGAAGCTCATACACCAAAAAGTTGGCAGTGCCTATTTCTGAGTGGGGGGACTAAGGTTGATTTGTACTTCCTTTATCTCCTTATCTATATTTTCTGTAATAAACCCTTGTGGCTTTTGAAATTTGAAAATCACTTTTAGTACAAAATATACAAAAAGATAGGAGGGCAGAAGATGAAACTCAAAGTCTTAAAAATACTTAGGTTTATACTAAAATTAGTTTATAATTCCTGAGCACTGAAGAATTAGGATAGCAGTCCATGATGATCCACTGGGCAGAGGTAAGCAGCCTTCATTATTTGTCCGAATAGTCATGAATAAGACATCTTATTTATGAAAAGTGGTGAGCATGAATGATAACTACACATACAAATAACAAATCCTGTTATGCCAAAAGCTCTACTTAAAGTTGTCTCTTGACCTGGAGTTCGGAGCACATAATCATCTTCCCCAAGATAAACTAATGATATTTGCAAAATAATAAGGTTTTACCCGTATTAGGTAGTAGTCTCTCTTGAAACCCACACAAATAGAATTTTCACACCACGCCATGGACTTGGGCACATCTGGTACACTAAAGTCCCCCTGAAAAAAGAGAGCAAGGATCTGAATGAAATAAATATTTTTTTTAAAAAAATCATGACTTTCCTGTTATTCTGCAACCTCCATTCTGCAAAACAACCCTCGCCCTCACCGGGCACAATTCTACAGGCACAAGGCCAGGAAACCACCCTTAATAAAAATACAAGTCCATGAACTGGACCAAGCACATTTGGAAAAGGTGAAAACCCACTTTGAAATAAACCGATCTGTAGAAACACTGTAGACTCATATTACAAGTAAGCATCAACAAGCTCTCATGCACTTCATACCAAGAGTAGTCACCTGTGTAGAACGACAAGACTGGAATCCTGAACTTCATTAGAACTGAGCTACTGCAGCAGTTCCTACTCAATCCATGGGCCAAGGAACAGAGGACTTACTTGCAATTCATGAAATTCCCTGTCCTTCCAGAAATAGAGCTGCAGCTTCTTCTTTACAGCCACACACATCCGTAACACCTCCTCACCGGTCTCTGTGTGCTGGGAGGAGACACGCAAAGCAAATGAAAATACAATGACTCTCTCTACCTGAGTGATGACTAAATTAGAGACTGTCTACCTTGAAATGGCTACCAGTGTGAAAATTCCCTGTGACACAGTCATCCTGCCAGGAAAGCTGCGCAGAACACCATTCTCTAAGATGCACTAAGAAACAAGTGACTGAAGAACACTTCCTCCCGCAGGGCTGCCAGCCAAAGACCACAGCACCAGCAAATCACACGGACATTCACAATTCAGAGGCGAAAATCCGGGGGCAGTCCTTCCCCTATATAACTCCTCTCCCCTTTTTTTCTCTTAAATGTTTCTTGCTCCTGGCAGTCAATGCATGCTGGGTCAGGCGTGACCATGTGCTAGTGATATCAAGCCCACTTTTACGCCTTTAAAGAGCAAGGAAAAGAATATTCCTAAGCATAAAATGATGCAGTGTCATTGTAGAACATAAATGCTAAAAAATGGTAAGTTGAGTAGAGGGGTGAGGCAGATTCTGAAGAATGCAAGAATGATAAACTGGCAAAAATAAAGAGAGATGTCTTTTTTAAACAATGAAAAGTCCCTAATGACAAAGACCTCAGTGATCTGTTTAGAACAAGAGTCCATTTAATGTCTTATAATTGTCTTCATGATATTGTTACAGTCTTGCTTTCCCAATAATGGCTTGTCCAGGACAAGCTTTTTGTCCATGGTTAGTTGCCTCTTGCTGATAGCACTAGATTCTCATTAACCCACACACAGGGAACGCAAACGCTTCAACTTCACACTGCACACCAATAGAGAAATTTCTCTAATACAATGAAATATTCTCTTTGGGCCGGACGTGGTGGCTCACACCTGTAATCCCAGCACTTTGGGAGGCCAAGGCAGGCGGATCACCTGGGGTCAGGAGTTCGAGACTAGCCTGGCCAACATGGTGAAACCCCATCTCTAATTTGAAAAATACAAAAAATAGCCGGACGTGGTGGTGCATGCCTGTAGTCCCAGCTACACAGGAGGCTGAGGCAAGAGAATCACTTGAGCCCAAGAGGTAGGGGTTGCAGTGAACCAAGATCATGCCACTACACTGTAGCCTGGGCGACAGAACAGACTCCATCCCAGGGGAAAAAAAAAAAAGATCTTTGGAGTCTCCATTGGGTATGGATCATCAATGTCATTCTTCCCATCTAATGGTAGGAATGATGTAGGAAAGACTGTACTGATTAAAGCATAAAGCCAAATTTCATCTCGGGTAAACTTACCTGGAGGTCACACGTAAACAGTGATGCTCCCTTTGCCTTTGAAACCGTAGTGATTTGTTGAAATGTCAACAGGTCATGGACATAAATGTTATTTTCTGTTTGGGAGGAAGCATAACATCAGAATCAATGATCATAATTCTCTAGTAGAGCCACTATTGAGGCAAAAAAAGTAACTGTGTTAACATCTCGAAGAAGCAAATGGCAGATGTTGGCTGAAGATGTACCTTCAGTTTCACTAAGATGATTCATTCTCACCTATAACCAGCACAAAACATTTAAGAGGTCACCTGGTCTTCTAAACTTGGATATTTTCTTCCTTAAACATTTGAGCTTGGCCAGGCACGGTGGCTCATGCCTGTCATCCCAGCACTTTGGGAGGCCGAGACAGGCAGATCACTTGAGGTCAGGAGTTTGAGACCAGTCTGGGTAATATGGTGAAACCCTGTCTCTACTAAAAATACAAAAATTAGCTGGGCATGGTGGTGGGTGCCTGCAATCCCAGCTACTCGGGAGGCTGAAGCAGGAGAACTGCTTGAACTCAGGAGGCAGAGGCTGCTGTGAGCTGAGATCATGCCACTGTAACTTACCACATTGTATTGTGATTACTTCCTGTCATTTAGTCTTTGTAATCAGAACGTAAATCTCAAAGATATCAATGATGTCTCACTGAACTTGTTATCTCCAATGTCTAGTCCAGACTTTGCATAGAATAGGCTCAATAAATATTTGATCAATGAATGAATGAATGAATAAAGTGAGACTCCTTGGAGAGGAGAGTTCGAGTTTATGGAGGATGCTGCTGCCTTTATTACCCACGTACCCTGCCATACCAGGTTTGGAACACGTCTGTTCATTGTTAAGTAACCACTATCAAATTAACCATGAAAGGGTTAATCAGTCATATCTTTTCTTTTTAAACACAGGATACAAATGCAACTCCTTTTCTTACCTAACAAGCTGACCAGAATCTTAAACTGGGAAACCACATGGATCTGGAAAACAGCAAATCATGAGGTTCAATTAAACATTTCTGACAAGGTTTAGCAAATGTTCATTCAGCACTAAAAAGGGACCATGTAGCCTATCCAGTTACAGGGCTCTCACTTATTTTTCTGGGCATTATAGTTTCTGTGATTATCATTTCTGCTTGTGAGAGAGGCTCAGGCACATGATATATGGGCAGAGACCCCTGGATAAATGGAAGGTCAAAGAGAAGAGGATTCGGAGTTAATAAATAACATTACCGGCCGGGTGCGGTGGCTCACGCCTGTAATCCCAGCACTTTGGGAGGCCAAGGCGGGTGGATCACGAGGTCAAGAGATCAAGACCATCCTGGCTAACACAGTGAAACCCCGTCTCTACTAAAAATACAAAAAATTAGCTGGGCGTGGTGGCGGGTGCCTGTAGTCCCAGCTACTCGGGAGGCTGAGGCAGGAGAATGGCGTAAACCCAGGAGGCAGAGCTTGCAGTGAGCCGAGATCGCGCCACTACACTCCAGCCTGCGTGACAGAGCGAGACTCCGCCTCAAAAAAAAAAAAAAAATACATACATAAATACATAAATGACATTACCAAAATTCTAGTTTGACGGGTCTCATCTAAGTCAAATCTTCTTATAAGGACTGCCATCACTGCTTACCTGCTGAATCTTTTTGGAGAAGTTCTTATTGGATTTCTCTAGTGTCACTTCAAATCTGTTACAACCTATGGAAAAGAAATAAACATTGGAAGTTCCAAATACAGGGATACATATAAAAACCACTACTAGAAAAATACTGCTCCATACTGCTCTCCTACATAAATCTTTAGAAGTTCCTGAAAGACTAAAAATCAGAGATCTAAATAGCCAGCTGTCTTACGAGCACTGTAAGATGCTTTCAACTCCAGTTTTAGAGCAGAGCGTTTCATGCACCTTCACTTGGCATCGGCAGAAAGGATCACACAAAGTTTACTGAAGCTGCAAGGTACTTGTGAGTCTGAAGATCTTATCTTGCATAATCAGTACCTTGGCAAAGTGTTCCACAAGGAAGAGTGTAAAAAGTAACAGTCAAATATAAGAGCCCAAGCCATGAAACCCAGCGCAAAGCATCCTCAGATCCAGACCAACTAATTTCCAGCAACTACTCTAAGTCCTGTATCATGGAGACAGAGCAAACACTCAAACCCATCTCCAGAGCTAAGGCAACTGAATGCATCTACACTTACTGCCACTTTCAGGTGATGCTACATCTGCTGGCACTGTTACAAAAAAGGGGAAGAAAGTTATATACCATAAAAACATGTGAATTCAGCCTTGCTGGGGATGACAAAAATATTCAGCCTCAAAAGTCACCAATGAGTCAAAAAGAGAGTAAGTATCATCATCATCATCATCAGAGCAGCTATCATTAAGCGATAACTACATACTGGGTTCTGGGTTTAAAAATTTATACTTTTCTTTTTCTGTAAACTCACAACTCCCGAGAAGTAGGTATTATTACTCCAAGCTCATATCTGAGGGCCCTGAGGGGTAAAGCAGTTAGGTAACAGCCAGTGAGGGAGCCTACAAGCAAACCCAGGCTGACTCTAAAGCCTGTGCTCTGAGCCCATGCCCTGCTACCTGCCTTCTAGTTCATGGACAGGATGCTCACACTGCTGACCTGAGTTGTTCCCCACACCTAGCTCTGCCCTTGCCCTCTGGAAATCAGGGAGACTCTTTGGGGCAGCCATAAGAACTCATGTCACCAAAGCTGGTCTCACTTCTTCCATGTGTCCTTCAGTACAGGGGATGAAGAAAGGGCCCTAAAGTTGCAGGGAGTGTGCCCTGGTATTCTGTTGTTACATTTCATGAGGAAAAAAAACAATTCAGACACTTCCTACACTTCAAAGCACCTTATTATTGCACTTAATAATTCTCCTTTTTTTTTTTTTGAGACAGAGTATCATTCTGTTGCCCAGGCCAGAGTGCAGTGGCGCGATCTCAGCTTACTGCAACTTCCACCTCCTGGGTTCAAGCAATTCTTGTGCCCTTAGCCTCTGGAGTAGCTGGGATTACAGGCATGTGCCACCACGCCCGGCTAATTTTTATATTTTTAGTAGAGACGGGGTTTCACCATGTTCGCCAGGTTGGTCTTGAACTCTTGACCTCAGGCGATCCACCCACCTCGGCCTCCCAAAGTGCTGGGATTACAGGTGTGAGCCACTGCTTCAGGCCTATAATTCTCTTTACAAATAGAATTTTCTAAGGCAGAGATTCTTAAACTTTTTTTTCTCCAAATCTTGATAATCTTAAAAATTACTGAGGACTTCAAAGAACTTTTCTGGGGATTATATACATGAATATTTACATTAGAAATTTAAATACATACATTTTAAAACATGTGGCCGGGCGCGGTGGCTCAAGCCTGTAATCCCAGCACTTTGGGAGGCCGAGACGGGCGGATCACGAGGTCAGGAGATCGAGACCATCCTGGCTAACACAGTGAAACCCCGTCTCTACTAAAAAAAATACAAAAAAAAAAAAAAAAAAAAACTAGCGGGCAAGGTGGCGGGCGCCTGTAGTCCCAGCTGCTCGGGAGGCTGAGGCAGGAGAATGGTGTAAACCCGGGAGGCGGAGCTTGCAGTGAGCTGAGATCCGGCCACTGCACTCCAGCCTAGGCGACAGAGTGAGACTCCATCTCAAAAAAAAAAAAAAAAACAAAAAACATGTATGTATTTAAAAACATACATACATTTAAAAACATGTATGTATTAAAAAACAACAATAACCCCATAAGAACCCACATCTGCTTCTGCATTTAATCTGTTTTGATAATTCAATTTGTTTTGGTTGAAGTATATGATAAAAAATCTGTCCTCATATAGATATACAGTTGGAAAGGGAAAAGTACTTTAATAGGTTTTTCAGATTATTCTTTGACACTATACCAATACTTAACAAATGTAATTTCTCGTAAAGTGAAATCTCATACTTGTCAATGAACTTTTCATTTTTTGTCACGTCAAAAAACATTTGTCTACCTTACATTTTGAATGTATCTTTTACTCACACATGATTTTAAAACTTCATGCATTCGTCATCTGGAAAATGTTGGTTTACTGAGTTATGCAGATTTTCCAATCCAGACCTACATTTCATTATAGGATGTTAAAAAATGACACTCATTATTATCACCCCCAATCTCATCAGAAAAAATCTTTAATTATGGAGAAGCTGTCACACTCAGCGGGGTGAACACAAGTTTTCCACAATTCTATTTTTTTCTTGAAAGCTCTAACTTTATTGTTCACAACAAATACTGCCAGTTGTTTACCTTAAAGTAACAGATTCCCTTTGCTCATTAAAAAAAAAAAAAACAAAAACCTGCCAAATATCCAAATGGTCTGAAAAAACCACAACCTGTCATTCTTCAAACAAAAACAACACTCCATGAAAAAAGTAGCCAGTTTAGCTCATACCTCAATCACACAAGCATTTTTCCCTCAAGACAGCCATCGGACTTCACACCTTAGCACACAGCAGAAGTACTGTATGTGTACTTCTCATATCACAAGAGATTACTAAAAAGATGTGTTGCCAAAAGTCAAAATACAATAAAAATAACAACTTTTACTGCCTAACCAAGAACACTCTTAAGTGAAACTAGCTTTCTCACACACACACACACACACACACACACAACTGGCCGGGCGTAGTGGTTCACGACTGTAATCCCCGCACTTTGGGAGGCTGAGACAGGTGGGTCACCTGAGGTCAGGAGTTCAAGAACAGCCTGGCCAACATGGTGAAATCCTGTCTCTACTAAAAACACAAAAATTAGCCATGTGTGGTGGTGGATGCCTGTAATCCCAGTTACTCAGGAGGCTGAGGCACGAGAATTGCTTGAACCTGGGAGGGGGAGGTTGCAGTGAGCTGAGAATGCGCCACTGTATTCCAGCTTAGGTGACAAGAGTGAAATTTCGTCTCAAAAAAAAAAAGAAAGAAAGAAAAAACAACAACAACCCATCACTTGAGGCCACCCTGGGCAACAAGAGACACCTCATCTTTATGAGAAGTAAAACCTATCTGGGCACATTGGTGTGTGCTGGTGGTCCTAGCTGCCTGAGAGGCTGAGGCGGGAGGATCGCCTGAGCCTAGGAGTTACAGGTTGCAGTGAGTCACGATTGCGCCACAGGACTCTAGTCTGAGTGACAGAGTGAGACCATCTCAAACAAACAAACAAACAAACAAACAAAAACCCATGGTGAGCACATGGTGAGAATTGTACACAATGACTATTAGTACAGCCTGGTACCACTTTTTTTTTTCTTGTTTTTTTAAAGTCTCTATTTGAAGTTAGGTGCTACTGTTCTGATTTGTGTTCAGGCGCCCACCAGTTTTAATCACCATTCCTTTTGCACCATCACTGTAAATGTCAATACAGTGGGAAAAAAAAAACAAACAATGAAATGTTTCAGTGTTTTTGCAAACTTGGTTTTGTCCTTGTAGGTCCTCTGAAAGGATCTTGGGGATCCCCAGGGGTCTAGAGACCACACTTTGAGAACGCTGCTTAGCCGGGCGCGGTGGCTCAAGCCTGTAATCCCAGCACTTTGGGAGGCTGAGACGGGCGGATCACGAGGTCAGGAGATCGAGACCATCCTGGCTAACACGGTGAAACCCCGTCTCTACTAAAAATACAAAAAAAAACTAGCCGGGCGAGGTGGCGGGCGCCTGTAGTCCCAGCTACTCCGGAGGCTGAGGCAGGAGAATGGCGTAAACCCGGGAGGCGGAGCTTGCAGTGAGCTGAGATCCAGCCACTGCACTCCAGCCCGGGTGACAGAGCAAGACTCCGTCTCAAAAAGAAAAAAAAAAAAAAAAAGAGAACGCTGCTCAGCACGACTGAAATAAACCTAGAGTTGTAAAGCCCTCAGACATGAACTAATCTAACCCCTCTCAGTTCAAGATAAGAGTAGACTGGACTGGGCACAGTGGCTCACACCTGTAATCCCAGCACTTTGGGAGGCTGAGGCGGGCGGATCACTTGAGGTCAGGAATTCCAGACCAGCCTGGCCAAGATGGTGAAACCCTGTCTCTAAAAAAATACAAAAATTAGCTGGGCATGGTGGCACACATCTGTAGTCCCAGAACTTTGGGAGGCTGAGGTGGGCAGATTACTTGAGCCTAGGAATTCAAGTCCAGCCTGGGCAATCTGGCGAAACCCCATCTCTACAAAAGATACAAAAATGGGTCAGGCATGTTGGTGTGTGCCTGTGGTCCCAGCTACCTGGGAGGCTGAGGTGGGAGGATGGTTTGAACCCAGGAGGCTGAGGCTACAGTGAGCCAGGATAGCGCCACTACACTCCAGCCTAGGCAACTAGGTAAGTTGACCTAGGCTGAGTAAGACCCTGTCTCAAAAAATAAAGGAGTAAAATGAAGCCTAGAGATGTCTGTTGAGAAATGTTTATACTCATGTTTGAGAATTAACCAATTAAAAACACATTTACTGAACAATTACTAGGCTAGACATATCAGAGGATAAAAATGTCACTGGCTCAACTGAGCTCCAGGGAAATGACTCAGATCAGATCAGAGCCCACGATCCCTAGCCCTGGTCTTTTCTTGACCCTATTATCCCCTCCCTTTCCTCAGAAAGACAGTCTACCCATAAGACCTATTTAGGCTTGAAATATCTCAAATCTAGAAACCAAACTAACCCTAGAACTAATTCACACAGGCCCAAGTCTATTTCTGGCCCACACCAGGCCAGAGCTGGGCCAGAACTAAACTGTTCACCAAGAGTATAGGGAAAAATGACATTTCTTGAAGAAAAAGTTTCAAATCAGAGTTTGATTTCCTAATTGTCTATATTTAAGCTACCTATGGAGAAACTGAGGCCCAGGAACATTAACTAATTTGTCAAAGTTGACATGATAAAATGATCACAGAGCAAGGAATAGTCGCCACCGGGGTTCCAAGCCAGATGAATGCTCATATTACCAGTTTAGGTCTATACTGTGTTGAAAGACTTCATTTTTAAAGTCTTGTTTTCAATTTCTGATCACCACTTACATCTGAAAGTAGAGAGTCAAAAAACAGTTGTTGAATGCTGAATAAGATAAGCATTTTTAGCTTTAAAATTAAAATGTGAGCTTAATTTTAAAATTATAGACCAGGTAAATATCACAGAATGCAAATATTTTGGCTCTGAGAACTAAAAAAAAAAAAATTTTTTTTGAGACAAGGTCTGTTGCTAAGGCTGGAGAGCAATGGTGCGATCACAGCTCACTGCAGCCTCAACCTCCCGGGCTCAAGCGATCCTCTCAGCTCAGCCTCCACAGCAGCTGGAATTACAAGCACGTGCCACCACATCCAGCTAATTTTTAGTAGAGAGGGTGTCGCTATGTTGCCCAGGCTGGTCTCAAACTCCTGGCCTCAAACATTCCTCCTACTTCAGTCTCCCAAAGTGCTGAGATTATAGGCATGAGCCACTTCACCTAGCCAAGAATTAAAAATTTAAAACATTAAAACAAAGATCAACAATGTACTGCCCAAGGGCCAAACTGAGGCCTTTGCATGTTTTTGTAAATAAAGTTTTATTGGAACATAACCACACCTATTCATTATATATTGCTTACAGCTGCTTTCATGTTACAATGGCAGAATTAAGTACTTACAACACTGCAAAGCCTAAAATATTTATTCTTTGGACCTTTTCAGAACAAGTTTGCTGACCCCTGATTTAGAGGACAGTTGAAAAACTTAGAAATGAAATAAATTCTCTATTTTATTCTCTGGTTTATTTTCCTACCCTGCTGCAGAAACTGACCAGGATATCTTCCTCTTTGCCGGGTTCACTAGTAAAGTGCTTTTTCCCCCAATGTTACCCTTGCTCCATGTTCCAAAAGAGAGCTCTATTTATCTTAAGCTATCTCTTAAGCTATTTACCAGAGAAATATATATTAGATTGAAAGGTATGAAATTAACTGCAGATTTCTGTAGAGTGGCTCCAGGGTATAATACCTCAACACATCTATTCTCCATAAAGAGAGCACAGAAATGAAAACAGGGAAGGGCAGTGAGGTACTTTCTGCCCCATTAAAAAAACACTCTTTAACAGAATACATTTCAAATACTTTAGTTATTACTCTACGTTACTGACAGTCACATTTGATTAGAACTTTAGTTTTCACAGTTTCTTTAAGCCTAATATTGCATCTGCCCCAACGACTTTGTGAGACAGAGTTTATAGAAAATTGATGTTGGAAAGAACCTGCTCACAGTCACGCAGCCAGGGGGAGGTACACATGAACACAAACCCTGGTCCTCTCTTCCTGGTCTACTCCTCATAAGCTAACAAGATATTTTAAACCAATGTTTCCTAATTTTTTTTCCTACCACCACACCATATATACAGGAATCTTATTCCCATTAATAGTATTTCTTATTACTGGTAGTGAGTCTCTAAGAAAAGAGGAGGAAAACCACCACCTCCTCTTTCCTTAGAGACTCACTACCAGTAATAAGTAATTCAGTAACAAGTAAACCATCAACTCATCCTCACCTCCCAGATGTAGGTAGGGCAATACAGTTTGAAGGAGAAAAGCCCTAGGCATTCTCAAGTCTTCTCCCCATTTTCCCACCGCGCTCCCTCTAACCTTCACTCTTTCTTTCAATGGTCCAGGAATAACTGATTTTACCGTTGTATACTAGCTGACTATTAAAACATTATCATTATTATTATTTTTTCATGAGCAATATGCACTTACCAACGTCCTTCCGAATCCTATAGAGAAGAAGATGTCCTTGTTTGGTTCCCACAAGAAGCCATTCCTCTGGAAAAAAAACAGCTTTGAGAAAGGTCAATCATCTTGAGTATAACCCTATTTCTTTAGCTTGGGCTTGTCATCAGAAATCAATGTGTCAAGAAAATGAGTTGCTTTTGATAGCAGGTGTTTTGCAAAGCTAAGGAATGTTTATACTCATGTTTGAGAATCAACCAATTAAAAATACATTTATTGGCCGGGCGCGGTGGCTCAAGCCTGTAATCCCAGCACTTTGGGAGGCCGAGACGGGCGGATCACGAGGTCAGGAGATCGAGACCATCCTGGCTAACATGGTGAAACCCCGTCTCTACTAAAATATACAAAAAATTAGCCGGGCGAGATGGCGGGCGCCTGTAGTCCCAGCTACTCGGGAGGCTGAGGCGAGAGAATGGCGTAAACCCGGGAGGCGGAGCTTGCAGTGAGCTGAGATCCGGCCACTGTACTCCAGCCTGGGCGACAGAGCGAGATTCCGTCTCAAAAAAAATAAATAAATAAAAATAATAATAATAAATAAATAAATAAAAATACATTTATTGAATAATTACTAGGCTAGACATATCAGAGGATAAAAATGTCACTGGCTCAATTAATATTAAACTAATAAAAAAGATAGAAGGGCTTTGTATTTTTAAGATTAAATGATTGATTTTTTTTATATATACTTATATTAAGATATAAATCTTTAGATCTATATTTTTAAATTAAGCTAAAAAGAATATGATTAAAGTTTATAAAATCACAAAATGGAAGTACAAATGTGAAACCAGGTATCCAACCTCAGAAATAATAGCTAAGAGGCATCTTTTAAATGCTTTTACTTTCAGCAAAATAAATGACATAGCGTAATAGGCTTACAGAATTCATTATCTCAAAAGATAGTCTAGTAGAAAATATTTAATAACAAGTGTTGATGAGAATATAAAGACATTAGAACCCTCATACACTGCTGGCAGGAATGTAAAATGGGACAGCCGCTTTGGAAAAGTCTTGCAGTTCCTCAAAAGGCTAAACATAGCTACCCTGGGAACCAGCAATTCCACTCCTGGGTACACACCCAACAGAAATGAAAACATATTCTACACAAAAACTTGTACACAAATGTTCACAGCAGTATTATTTGTAATAGCTAAAAGATGGAAACAAACCAAATGTCCACCAACTGATGAATAAATAAACAAAATGTGGCATGTCTATATAACGGAATATTAGCTAACAATGAAAAGAAAGGAAGTGTGGATATATGCTGCAACATAGATGCACCTGAAAACATGATGCTAACTGAAGGAAGCCAGACCACAAAAGGCCATTATGATTCCATTTATATCAAATGTCCAGAGTAGGCAAATCCACAGAGGTAGAAAGATTAGTGGTTGCCCAGGGTTGGTGGGCTTGGGGGAAAATGCAAAGCAAATACTAATGGGTACTGAGTTTCTTCTAAAAGTGATGAATATGTTCTAAAATTAATTGTGGTGATAGTTGCACAACTCTGAATATACTAAAAACCATTGAATTGTACACTTTTTTTTTTTAACTTTTATTTTTTTAAGATAGGGTTCCACTCTGTCGCCCGGGCTACAGAGCAGTGGCATGATCATGGCTCACTGCAGCCTCCACCTCCCTGGCTCAAGTGATCCTCCCACCTCAGCCTCCTGAGTATGATCATGGCTCACTGCAGTCTCTGCCTCCTGGGCTCAAGTGATATGCCCACCTCAGCCTCCCGAGTGGTGACAACTGCAGGCATGCACAACCACGCTCAGCTATTTTTTAAAAAATTTTTATAGAGATGAGGGCTCACAATATTGCCAATCTGGTCTCCAACTCTTGACCTCAAGCAATGCCCCTTCAGCTTCCCAAAGTGTTGAGATTACAGGGGTGAGCCACTGTGCCCAGCCAAACTGTACATTTTAAAAGATGGTCTAGGCTAGTGGTTCTTAAACTTTAGTGTTATCACAATTATTTGAGAGTTTGTTAAAACAGAATGCTAGGCTCTACCCCAGAGCTTCTGATTCAGTAGGTCTAAAAGTAGGCCCAGGAATTTTCATTTCTAACAACTTCCCAGATGATGCTGATGCTGGTGGTTGAAGGACCATATTGTGGGAGGCACTGGTCTAGGTAAAAAGAGGCTCAGAAAGAGTTTAAATAATTACCCTGATTACCAAATTACGTCATTCGAGGAAGGTAAGCATGTACAGATACTTCCTTAGCTTTTTGATAACATAAAGGTCACTCATTCCTTTCATAAACTCTCTTGATTCTGGATCTCTGTAAAATAAAATCTTGGATAATGGGACAAATAGATAACTTTTATTGCGCATGTATTGTGTTCCAGGAAATGCTAAGCACATCTGTTAGTTCACTAATCCTCCCAACTACCCCTTGAGGTAAGTCCTTTTTTCCAATCCCCATTTTATAGATGAGGAAGTTGAGACCTAGGGAATACATAACTTTTCCAGAGTCACACATGTGGCAAGCAGCCGAGTCGGGATCCCAACCCCAATTTGTCTCATTCCCAACCACATGCTATGATGTACTTACTAAGGCACCCATGTCAAAAGAATGGGTGTCAGCCAAAGGTTGTCTGAAACACAGTAGTTATATTTATAAAAACAGGTCAGCATCTACATTCTTTATCCAAAGGATCAGTAATACTTCTCCAGGATGATGTTCTTAGTCATCCAGAAAAACAGAGTGATTCTACTTTCTTTGATTTGGGGTCTTAAAGGAAAGGCAGGTCACAAAAAGTAACACTGTATCCTCTTAATAACATTAAGTTGAAATCAGAAATAACAGCAGCTCTAATGAAGGCTGGAGATTTATGCTGGGACAGAACATGAAAAAGTAAAAGAATTCATTTTGCAATGCTTGCTTTGTAAAAGATATTATATTTCGAACTTTATTTATAGATATCATGATATCAGGCAATTTGGCAATACTAAAGTTGATTTTTAGGCCACCCACTGATATTTCAGATATAAATAAAATGAAGTGGAAAATTTAAAAAAATTCCCTCATGCATAAAAATCTATAACCAAAACAAAAGGCCACCATAATGTTCACCATCTTCCCCATCCTTCTCTCTCCACTCTGTCCCCCATTCCCCGCCAGTTCCTGTTTTTCTTTATCTATTTTAATAGCCTCAGCTTCCTTCCAAGTTGGCCAGGGTCTATGAATTTTATCTCTAATGGTTCCTCATGACAGCCTCCTCCTGTAGAGTCTCTCCAGGGACCCCTGTGACAGCTTCAACTGGTCTCATTCACTCCAGGCATTCTCTCACATTTGCTGTCAGTTATCTCAGAGCAGATCTCTGAAGCTGTCACACTGGGGCTTAAAAAATCTTAGGAAGCTACACTACCAAAATATGAAGTCAAATTCCTAAACATGACATTCAAGAGTCTATTTTCCATTTTTATTGAAATGTTTGTTGCCAATAGATTTTTAGATTAATTTACTTTTTTTTCTTGTGAACTCAAACTAAGACATGTCAAAACATTTTTAAAAATCAAATGTCTAGGGGCCGGGCATGGTGGCTCACACCTGTAATCCCAGCACTTTGGGAGGCCGAGGTGGGTGAATCACCAGAGGTCAGGAGTTTAAGACCAGCCTGGCCAATACAGTGAAACCCCATCTCTACTAAAAAATACAAAAATTAGGCCAGGTGTGGTGGCTCAAGCTTGTAATCCTAGCACTTTGGGAGGCCAAGGCAGGCAGATCACCTGAAGTCAGGAGTTCAAGACCAGTTCAGTATAGTGGAACCCTGTCTCTACTAAAAATACAAAAACAATTAGCTGGGCATGGTGTGTGTGCCTGTAATCCCAGCTACTCAGGAGACTGAGGCAAGAGAAATGTGTCAACCCCGGAGGGAGAGGTTGCAGTGAGCTGGGATCGCACCACTGTACTCCAGCCTGGGTGATAGGGCAGGACTCCTGTCTCAAAAAAAAAAAAAAAAAAAAAATTAGCCAAGTGTGGTGGCGAGCACCTGTAATCCCAGGTCTGGGAAGGCTGAGCCAGGAGAATCACTTGAATCCAGGAGGCAGAGGTTGTGCCATTGCACTCCAGCCTGGGTGACAAGTGTGAAACTCCACCTCAAAAAAAAAAAAAAAAAAAATCAAATGTCTATTCTACTGGTCATAAAAGGGAATCATTCTGATGTGTTAAATTCACTGAAAACTTTTAAATCAACCTGATTGATTAAATGTGCCATTAGCCAGAGGATCTGTCCCATGTTGGGTCCTCCACTCTCTAAGACATGTTATTTAACACAGCTGTGCATGCACAACACAGAGAATGACAAGCCCGCAGAGCACGTGCAGCATGGGGTGGACAGTCCCTTCTGAGACTCAAGACAGTAACACACAACAGAAAGCGAGACATACTACGCAAACACATAATGCACACATAAGCAAAGCAGTATCAGCCCTGGAAAACTCCTGACGGCCTAACCCTGAGCCACAAGGTTGGACTTAATTCCTCCTGGGAAGGAGGGCTAGGCCCTGTTGCTCATAATTACCCTAATGGAACTCCTTCCAACAGTGCAATGCAGTCCAGCTTCATGTAATAAATTCCATTTCTGGCCCAATGCTGGCCACTGCAGGGAACACAAAGATGAATAAGATAGTAGTCACTTCCCTTCGTTGGGTAACATGGCAAATAACAGTACTTCTCATCTGGGCATAAGCCCCCAGTCAGCTGCATTAGAATCACCTGGACTTATTAAAAATGCACATTCCTGGGCCCTGCACATGGAGATTCAGATTCAATGGCTTTGAGGTGGTACTCTGAAATCTACATTTTAAAATTTAATTTTGTTGGCTGGGCACAGTGGCTCACGCCTATAATCCCAGCACTTTGGGAGGCTGAGGTAGGGATCACCTGAGGTCAGGAGTTTGAGACCAGCCTGGCCAAAATGGCAAAACCCTGTCTCTACTAAAAGTACAAAAATTAGCCAGGCATGGTGGTGGGCGCCTGTAATCCCAGCTACTCAGGAGGCTGAGGCACAGCAATGGCTTGTACAGGTACACGCCTGGGAGGCGGAAGTTGCAGTGAGCTGAGATTGCACTGCTGGACTCTAGCCTGGGCGACATAGTGAGACTCAGTCTCAAAAAATAATAAAATAAAATAAAATAAAATTTTATTATTTGTTTTCATGAGACATTTTTGTAGTTCCAAAGCTAAAACGATGAAAAGTCTAATTTCTATCATTGTCCATCTTATCCTCTCCTCTCCCTTCTGCTATGGGCATCATTTTAGTAATTTTTGAGTTATCTTTCCATTGTTTCTCTGGAAAATATAGGTATGTATGTATATACAGACATACAGATACTCATATATACACATGAAGTCTGCATTTTTTTTTTACAGGCTTTGAATATACATTCAAGTTTGGGAACCAGGCTCTAGAAGCAGACATGATTTACAGGACATGTGACCTTGGAAAAATTTCTTAAATTATCTAAGCCTCAGGTCCTTCTTCTGTAACATGGAGTCTTATTTTATAAAAGCCTAATACAGATTAGCATTTAACAACTGCAAGCTATTACTATTCATATCAACATTATTCATTAAATACATATTTAATGAATACCCACTGAGTCAGGAAATGTTTTAGGTACCCCGGATATAGCAATGTAGAAAACGAAGTTCCTGCCCTGAGGGAACTTATATTCTAATGTGGAGTGAGAGATGCAATAATAATTAAATACATAAAACAACAGTAGATGGTGACCCATGATTACAAGATAAGGCTAAGAAAATAGCACATTGGTGGGTGTGGCAATCTCTTTTATATAGGATACGTAGGGAAGGTTTTGCTGATTTGGGTGACATTTCAGCAGAGAACTGAGTGAAATGAGGAATGAACCATATATACCAAGGCAAGTGAGTGCCAGGCCGAGGAAACAGCAAGTGTAAAGGCCCTGGGGTGGGTATGTGCTTTGTGCATTGATGGAACAAGGAAGGCTGTGTGGGCCTGGTACCAGAAAGGCATGAGAGGTAAGTGCACAGGAAACAGGGACGTTACCAGGGCCTCAGCACGTCAGATGTTGCCAGACAGGGTAAAGACTTTGGAACTTATTCTAGTTGTGATGTAATACCACGGGAGGGTTTTGAGCAGAGGATGGAATCAGATTTAGGTTTTCAAAGTTTCACTCTACCTGGTAGATAAAAAACTGAAAATGGCAAAATGGCAAATATAGGGTGATCAATGAGAAGACTACTACAGTAATTCAGGTGACAGATGATGGTGCCTTCAAGAGTAGTAATTATCAAGACAGAAATGACTGGATTTCAGATTTATTCTGGGGTAGAACACACAAGATTTGCTGATAGATGGGATATAGTGTAAAATAGAATGAAAGAAGTCAAGAACGATTCCAAAGCTTTTGGCCTTAGTCAAACAGGTAAATAGAAATGCCACTTGCTGAGATTAAGATACAGGAGAACAGGCATGTTTGAGGGGAGAGGAATCAAGAACTGTTTTGGTTATGCTATGAGACATCCAAATGAAGATGCTGAAAAGGCAGCAGGATTATACATATTTGGAGTTTAGAAAGAAATCACCCTCATCATGTTCCCCTGATTTCCTTTTTTTTTTTTTTGAGACGGAGTCTCGCTCTGTCACCCAGGCTAGAGTGCGGAGGCGCGATCTCGGCTCACTGCAAGCTCCGCCTCCCGGGTTCACGCCATTTTCCTGCCTCGGCCTCCAGAGTAGCTGGGACTGCAGGCGCCCGCCACCACGCCCGGCTAATTTTTTGTATTTTTAGTAGAGACAGAGTTTCATCGTGTTAGCCAGGATGGTCTCAATCTCCTGACCTCGTGATCCGCCCGCCTCGGCCTCCCAAAGTGCTGGGATTACAGGCGTGAGCCACCGCGCCCGGCCCTCTTGATTTCTATTTCCTAGGAGAGAGAGTATGTTGTCTCTAAGACATTTACACCTTAAATATTATTTGGCCCTGTGTGACCTGCCTCTGGAAATTCCCGGACGAACTTTGCATCCAAAGGCACAATGTAGTTAAAAAGGGGTAATGACTAGAAACAGCAATAATTACTGCTGCTCAAATCTGGAAATAAAGCACTTTTGAAGCAGGAGGCAGTTAATGGTCTCTTGTAACCTAATATGTACTAAAGCACCTTAGGAAGCAAAGAGCATTTCTCCTGTTTGGTGGGTGATCAAGGAAGGCCAAAAGCTACCTATCGTTTCAAAACTGTGTTCCTGAAAACCACAGGTGCAAGGAATTTTTACTGTGACAAAGTGGAGTTACTGAGAGTCTAGGAGCACTATGTGCTAATGGTCCAACAGGAGATCGGAGTCAAGGATTCTGACGCGCTACGTCAAGTGTGGCAACAGCTGCATTAATCCTTAATGCCTTTCAGAAACATGTCCTTAGCTGAGTTGGGTACCCCCTCATCCATATGTCTCTAGTATCATAATCTGTTCACATGTCTTTGTCCCCCCAATGTGTGTCCTAGGAGCACAGGCACCGTTTCTTACTCATCATTGTATTACTGTCCCTAGCAAAGAGAATGGCCCATGTAAGCACCTAATAATACATATATCTGATGAAGCAATGGGGGAATTAATCCCTTCATGCAGTGTCACGTCTTTCATTTAAAAACCTTCTCCTTCTCTATTTAAATGTTTAATGAGAGCATTTAATGACAGAAACAGGATTCTCCTCTTAACCCAAAGGACTAGAACTGCTTACTGTGGAGGTGTGATTTTAAAGAGACCCAGAGCTGCTAAAGGAGGAAGGGTGCACATTAACATCAAAATTCTTCGTGAAAGAACCCTACAGAAGAAATCATGAAGAACTCTGCAAGGATGACTCAGTGACACTGTGAACAGCTGATGCACACAATATCAGACACACCAAGATTCCATGAGGCCCATCATGGTTACCTATCTAGCCCAGTATAAGATCTGATTAAGGGATCTGAATCATCTTTTTATGGTCCTTGATTTCTAGGACCTAAACATTAGGAGGAAAGTTAGAAATGATTTCCTCGGTCTTTGGGGGCTGATATCAAACCAGTCACTCATAGATAAGAGCACAATGTTCATCGTTATCCCTGAAACCTTAATTTGTATTTCAGAGCACACAAGAGATGTCTATCCCTGCCTTCTGCACTAGTCAATCCCAAAAGGACTATGCTAGTTTTTATGGGTTAGGTTTCATGACAGTCTGGAAACTCTTCCGCCTAAAGAGTTGGGTAACTTGGACACTTTGGATATAAGGTAATCAACCACTTGGGTAGACTCAAAGGTTAGCTAACTACATGAGTTCCCTACAGGAATGAGAAGTGAACGAGTGATCACTATAGGGGAAAAAAAGCATATGGTGTTAACTTGTTCTATGCCCCCAAAACCAGGGTTGACTTTCATCTAGAAAACAACACAAACATCTGGACAACTCAAGCCCCTGGCAGGCTGAGAACTTCTTACTGCTTTGGCCCTCTAAAATGAAGACTTCTTGGGAATCAAAATGGGCTAAAGCTGAGCACAATTAAAAAGGAAAGCTCATCCTCCCACTCTGCACAGGGAGCAAGAGCAAGGGGAACTCCCCTAAATGACTGATCACTGGGATCACCCAAGCAGCCCCATAGACATCGATGTCTACAGCCGGTGGTCATCTCTCTGCTTTCTCTCATTCCAAGCCCCTCTCGGGTAGCATCCAACCGAAGCCCACACGGATGAACGCCTGTCCATTTCCCCGGCCTCAGAAAAGCTCCGGGCCGCTCCTGTGCTGACTCCGCCTCGGCCCCGCGGCCCCTCGGCTCACCCCAGGCAGCGAGACAGTCGATTTGCAGAGGCAGCTTTTCTAGGATCGGCACTGGCTCGAAAGCGTCGTGCATGGCGGCAAGGGGAGAGTCGTCACCGCCGTCTCGCCCACAGTGTTCCGGGCCGGGTTGGGGTCCGGAACGAGGCTGGGCTAAGAGTAGACCGGAATCCGGCCAGGTGGCCCCCCAGCTACAGGCCCTTCAACAACACAGCCATCGTCAACCCCGGACTTCCTGCTGGTTAGGCCCGCCCCTTCCGCAGTCGAAGTCCCGCCCCTTCCTCCCAGTGCACTCTCAAGGAATTGACTTGTTGCTGAGTTGCCATCGTCACTGTGGACGCAGAGCCACTCTATCCCGAGTAGCCATGGGCTTACCATAGAAGGAGCAAACTCTTAAATCTTAGAACTGTTTTAGGCAGTGGGCGTGATGGTTAAAAACTCGGCCTTTGGCGTCAGACCTCAGACGGAGATCTACCAATTAGGAAATCAGCTGTGATTTAGAAAATTTATTTCAATACCATACTTTCCTAATCTGCAAAATGATTTGTGTAAATACCTGTGATCCAGTATCGTGAGCGCTTGGTAACACCTGACACACACTAAGCTCTCAATAAATGGTAGCTTTAGTATTACCATTATATCCCAATTAGTACAAGCACCTTACCTTTATGCTTTCATGGTTGTTCTAGACCAGCAACACAGCAGTAGCAGCAGCACCTATGAACTTGTTAGAAATGCAGTTTCAGGCCCATTCCAGTTCTACTGAATCTGAAACTCTGGAACAGTAATCTGTGTTTTAATAAACCCCAAGGTGAGTCCATGCATTTAAAAGCTTAAGAACCACTATCTTAGGCTAGGGTTGTTCAGTGGTAGCACTACCCACCTTTAGGACAGGATAATTTCTTGTTGGGGGAGGGAGCATGTTCTGTGCAATGTAAGGTGTTTAACAGTATCCTTAACCTCCACCCACCAGATGCCAGTATCTTCCCTACAGAGGTATAAAAATGTCTCTTTGCTGTATGTCCTCTGGAAGGCAAAATCACCCTGAGAACCATTTGAGGCCAATGCTTTTCAAATTTAATGTGCATACAAATCACCTAGAGACAGTGTTAAAATGCCTCTTCTGATTCAGTAGGACCAGAGTAAGACCCTCAACTGAGCACCAAAAATCTCCCAGATGTTGCTTGTCCCTGGATCACATTTTGAGTAGCAAGAGTTTAGGCAACAGATGATTCACTAACTCTTGGAAGTGAGTGAAATAAGCCTCCTTTTAATTTGATGATCACATTCCTGCCAATTCAACTTTCCCAAGTTGTGTCTTATATCCTAATATTCCTTTTAGGAAGGTGTCATGGCTCTTCCTCCTACAGGACCCGGGACCTGTACTGTCTGAGGTTACCTTAGTATTCCCCTTGAAGACTTAAAAAACAACTTAGTTTGAGCTGCAAGAATGATCTATATCTGGTAATTTCCCCCTAGGAAAACATCAGATCAAAAAATTAAGCATTTGGGTTTAAAGCAAAAATGTAAAAGAAAAAGGGTAAATCTATGATATGAAGCCAACAAAACTGGTCCTGGTCATTTTATTTTTACACGGTATCAATTTCTTCATATGTAAACTAGGAATACTTGTCCCATCTTTGCCAAATGCTGTTCTGATAATCAAGTGAAAGTACACTTTCAAGTAGTCATAAACACAAAAATTGCTAAACAAATCCTGTGTTACAGCTGATTTTCACCATAGAAGCTGATCACCTTCTTAAAAATTTAGAATTACCAGCTGTTGTGCTGGAAGAAGGTCTAGTACCTTTTTGTTCAGGCCCAAAACCCTAAGGTTTATATTGTTTTACAGATTAGTGTAAAGCTATAAATTTCTTCTGAACCTGTCCTAAGAAATGACACATTATATCCATTCCCAGTAATACAGAAAGCTGTAAGTAGAATTATCAGGGCCCAAGCTATAGAATTTGTACTATACACTCCTGCTTAACACAAGGGTTTTTTTTTTTTTTCCCCTAGTCTCAAGTCAACATCAAACCAGCCTAAAAAAATAATTTGACCAACTATCTTGCTGCATTACAACTATTATTCATCTGTTAAGTTTTAATATGCAATAGCAGCATGTAACAGTACCACCAGCCTTTGGCTAATGAATTAGCATGAGAATATAGTCAGTTCTTCAGACTGCTGTTCCCCAGAGATACTTCCCAAGAAACTTTTTTTAAAATCACCATAGCAAAGAGTTGTAGAGAAACTACCTAAGGATTAACACTTTCACTGCAGTATGAGTTAGTGAAGATTATGGTCATGTGGTCATTGGTTTTAACAGAAAATAAGATAATCTAGAATAAAAGCCATAGAAGGAAATGTTTCATGAGTTTGAGAGAAAGGGTCTTCAGAAAAAGTTTGAAAAAAATGAGAAAAATACATTAATTTTGTTAAATTTTTTTATATTAAAAAGTGGCATGAACATTTTATGTAGAACAAAAATCTTGGGAAGGCAAAATTGGATAAAACCATTAAAACAGAAATAGAGTGCTTCAAATGAATCCCATCACCTTGTGATGTCCCTTATAAACAGGCTCTAAACCAATACCAGATACCAGAACAGTCCATCCTAAAGAATGAGCAGCAGTCCAGGGCCTCCACACTACTTCATGCAACAACTGTTTAAATTAAGCCAGCAGGACCTGTTTCCTTTGTATAAGCTACCACTTCTGAAGCATTACAGTTCCTCTAGCATGGTGCTCAATCACAGCACTTGGAGCACCTCTCTGCATAAAGGCAAGCAAAACATTGCCTAGGACCCTGCAATGCCACCCTTGGAGGCTTACAAAACAGTAGTTAAAAGTTTCGGAGTGTGCACCACATTGCCAGCAATGGGATGTGTCACAATAGCAGATGTCAAAAGAGTTAAGCTAATATTTCTCTTTAAAGTACATCTGAAATAGAAAAATCTTTAATATACACCATTTGTAAACAAAATTGCACTTGATTTTGCTTTTTTAAATGATCTGAATCATACTGTAACAGTTTCTCTTTTTTCTTTTTTTCTTTTGATCACTCACAGAATTATGGCTCCTTAACTCAGAAGGGCCCTTTTTTCTCAAAACAACCTCTGCGAGATGTAACCTTGACTTCCCAGGAAAATTAAAGGTAGTTAACAATTTTCCCCATCACCTATGTAACTCCCTAAATAAATAAAAATTACAGGCAGTTGCTCCTGGAGATTACATATTATGGTGTTGATGACAGTCCTTTAGAAGACGTTAAACTTTTTAGTTTGTCAGATTAAAAAAATGAAACATTACAGAAAGTTCAGGAACAACATATTTAAGTTGCATGAACATCCAGTCAGAGTCTGGGAGGAAAGGGGGCATCAGTGTTGTAAATATGAAGCTTGCAGATTTTTCTCATCTTATGAACTTGTTTTCAGTAAGATGTTCTCTTTGTTCTGACACCTCTTGCCAACTCCAATGCCCAAAGATCAAGGAACAGATCAGGATGTCATTGCTTCCTTTAATCCCATGGAGCCGTACAGAAGACTGACACAGATGCTGATCTCTTCCCTGATAGGAGCCATCTTTAACTGCAAATCTTCCCATTCCTTACTCCATTTTGGACCTTTCAAAGTGTGTGATCATTCGTTCCTAGGGACAAAAAAGGTTTAAGTATATTAGGTTCAAATGATCTATATTCCAAATATCTTCTATACAGACTATCCAAGCAAACATCTTCCACGAGTACTTGTTTATGTTAATTAAATGTTTAGAGAAATGGTTCCTAAACATTTCTGAAGATTTTGAACATACAGATGTCCAGACCTCACCCAAGAACAACTAAATCAAAAGCTCTAGGCTTCGGGACAGCAAATCAGCACTCAGAAGGAAATGTATAGCGTCAGTTAAGATGACTAAACAAATATTTACATAAGATTAGGCTTTAATAAAAATGTGTACTTCCTCTAATTCAGGAATTTAACTTGAAGACCCAGTGAAGGATGAGGGCAAAGATGTGCACATAGTTAACACTTTGCACTTTAGAATGGTTAGGAGGGTAGATTTCTTATGTGTTTTTTACTACAATTTTTAAAAATCATGTAAAAAATAAAATTACATTTAATTTAATATAGTATTTACAGTATCCCATTTCAATTACAATAATTAATGCACTACCGTTAAATTTCCCTTCTTAGGCAATTTTATACCTTAGAGTTAATTTTCATTTTTCTTCTGCTTCATTTGCTAAGTACCTCTCACTGTTGTATTACAAACTGACAGAACTACAAATCCTTTTTGAATATAATCAATCACATCAGATAATCTATAGATGTTTCCCTTTTTCTTAAAAATATCCTTTCCGATGCACTCTGTTCTCTACTCCATCCAAGCTTGTTGCCCAGCTGCCAACCTGAGAATTTCTTACATCATACTGGGAATTTTTCTTGTCTCTGTGTTGGACCCTTTATTTCCTAGATCCCAAGTCTTTTTCTTAGCTTCCTCATTTTTGTGGAGAACATTTTCTACTGCTTTCCTCAGAAACTGCATATAGGACATCAATTATTTTACTTCTTGTGTGGCTGGAAACATCTTTATTTTACCCTCATAATGATAGTTTAGTTGAGTACAGAATTCTAGGTTGAAAATAATTCAAAGGCTTTGTTCTGGCTTCCAAAGATGTTGTTGAAGAGCCTTATGCCATTTTGATTCCTGGTCCATCATGTACATTGTTTCTCCTGTAATTCATTTAAGTTCTTTTTCAGTTTTAAGTGAAAAAAAGGCCTTGGAGAAAGTGATGTCAGCAAGATGACAGAACAGGAAGTCCTGGACCCTCCTTCCCCCTACAGACACACTGATTCAATAACACATGGAAAAATTCCCTTTGTGAGAAATCCAGAAACCAGTTGAGGGTCTTCTGCACTACAGGAAAGCATGAAACCAGCTGTATCAAAGTCAGCAGAAAAATCTGAGGCACCCTCTTGCCATAATTCTTCCCTTCCCATGGATCCAGTACAGTACCACATGATAGGGTGGAAACCCTCAGCTCCCAGCTTCTTTTTGGAGAGGGAAGGAAATGACTGGAATGTACACCCAACATTCTGACTTTTCTGGAACCTGCACAAGAGACTGTTCTCTGTCTTGCCTGAATCCAAGAGCTAACAACAAAGTGCCCAGGTTGGAAGTTGCTGAAATCAAAAGTGGAAGTTTGGACTAGCAAGTATGAGCTCACTACAGCCCCTCCCCCAGCTCAGTGCAGAGTAAGCAGGTAGAATCCCCAACATCCCCAAATCCCAGCTTTTCCCTAGGGAGGAGAGTTGGACTGTGAAAAAGTTCCAACTTTGTAAGAGGTTACCTGAGGGAATAGTTTCTGTAGGGAATGGTTTGAAGCACAGATGGGACCAGTATACTTTAGGTGCCTGGGGTCAGTATAAATAAAAAAGAGCTGGGCTATGCCACTAGCTCCAAGAGACCCATGATACAGCAGATAAACACAAAAGGGAGCAAGAGATTATAAATTCCCGGGGAGGGAAAAACCCAGCAAATCCCTCTGATTGGGAATATATATGCAGAAGTCCAGAAAAGATATAATACAGAGTGGGTTAGAGAGGTCCTCAGAATCTCCATGCAGGATGATTGGTGAGGGTGTTCTCCTGTACAATGCCAGTCCATGAACACGGGAAAGGTAACTTTTTTTCTAATGCACTGAAACCAACACAAAGAATTAAGGAAAATGGAGAATCAGAGAAACATGGCCCAAACAAAGGAAGAAGATAAATCTCTGGAAACCAACCCTGATGAAACAGAGGTATAGGAATTATTTGAAAGAGAATGCAAAATAACTATCATGAAAATTTAAACAAACTCAGGAGAACAACGCATGAACAAAGTAAGAATTTCAACAAAAATATACAAAACATTTTTTAAAATATGCCAACAAATTGGATAACCTAGAACAAAATATATAGTTCCTAGAAGTATACAACCTACCAAGACTGAATCATCAAGGAATAGAAAATCTTGGGGGCGGGGAGGAAAGAAAAAACACAACCTGGTAAGACCTACAACAAGAAACAAGATTCCATTAGTAATCAAACACACCCCAACAAAAAAGCAGCCCAGGACCAGATGGCTTCTTTAGTTGAGTCCTACCAAGTATTTAAAGACAAAGTAACACTAATCCTTCTTGAACTCTTTCAAAAAAATTCAAGAGGAAAAAATGTATTTGGAAGGATCTTCCAAACTTATTCTATGAGGCCAGCATTACCCTAATGCCAAAGCCAAAGACATGACAAGAAGAGAAAACGACAGGCCAATATCCCTGATGAGCACGGACGCAAAAACCTTCAACAAAACGCTGGAAAACAGAATTCAACGGCACATTAAAAGAATCATATACTATGACCAGGTGGAACAAAATAGAAAGCCCAGAAATAAAACTTCACATATATGGTCAACTGATCTTCGAAAAAAGAGACAACACTGCACAGTGGGGAAACTGACAGTTTCCTCAACAAATGGTGCTGGAAAAACTAGATATCCACATGAGAAAGAATAAAAGTAACTCATCTTCATGATACATAAAAATCAATTCAAAATAGATTAAAGACTTAGCCAAGTCAAAATAGATGAAAGAATTAGACATAAGATCTGTAAACCACAAAACTCCTAGAAGACAACCTAAGTTTCTTGAAATTGGTCTTGGCAGTGATTTCTTGGCTATGACACCAAAAGCACAAAACAACAAGAGCAAAACAGACCAACGGGACTACATCAAACTAAAAAGCTTCTGCAGAGCAAGGGAAGCACACAACAGAACGAAAGGCAACCTACAGAACTGGAGACAATATATGCATACCACATACAGTCATGTATCACTTAATGACAGGGATACATTCTAAGAAGTGTGTCATTAGGCAATTTCATAGTTGTGTGAACTTCACAGAATATACTTACACAAATCTAGATGTTATATAGCCTACTACATACCTCGGCTATATGGTATAAACATACTGCTCTAGGCTAAAAACCTATACAGCATGTTACTGTACTGAATACCAAAGGCAACTGGAATATAATGGTAAGTATTTGGGTACCTAAAGATATCCAAACATTGAAAAGGTACAGTAAAAATACAGTATTATTTTATGAGACCACTGTCATATATGTGGTCTGTTGCTGACTGAAATGTGGCATAGGACTGTTTCTGATAAGGATTAATATCCAAAATATATAAGAAACCCCTACAATTCAACAGCAAAAAAAATCAACTAACCTGATTAAAAACTGGGACAGGGACTGAAGAGACATTTCTCAAAAGAGGGCTTCCAAATGGCTGACGGGTATATTAAAAAATGCTCATCATCACTAATCATCAGAGAAATACAAACCAAAACCACAAGGTATCACCTCACACCTGTTAGGATGGCCATTATCAAAAAACAAAAAACAAATGTTGGCGAAGAAAGAAACTGGAACCCCTGTGCCTCGCTGGTGGAAATGTAAAATGGTGCAATCACTATGGAAAACAGTATGAAAGCTGCTCAAAAAATTAAAAAAAAAAACTGCCATATAATCCAGTAATCCCACTTCTGCATATATACCTAAAAGAAATGAAGCAGGATCTCAAAGAGACATGTGCACTCCCATGTTCACTGCAACATTATTCACAATAGTCAAGGTATGGAAATAACCCAAGTGTCCACTGACAGATAAATGGATGAAGATAACATGTTAACCTATATACAATGGAACACCTGTCAGCCTTAAAAAGGAAGGAAATTCTGACATGTGCTACAACTTAGATAAATCTTGAAGACTTTATGCTAAGTGAAATAAGCCACAGGAGGACAAATACTGCATGATTCCACTTCTATGAGTTATCTAAAATAGAACTCGAAGGCAGAAAGTAGAATGGTGGATGCCAGGGGCTGAGGGAGGGAGAAAGGAAGAGTTGCTCTTCAACAGGCATAAAATTTCAGTTAAACGAGATGAAAATGTTCTAGAGATCTGCTGTACAACATTGTGCTTATACGTAACAATACTGTAATGTACACTAAAGGAATTGTTAAGAGGGTAGATATCATTATGTTTTCTTGCCACAAAAAAGCCTTATGTATACTTGCAAACTCTTGGACAGTGTTTTCACAGAGAAAAATATGAACAGATGGCTGAACTCAGTGCCACCAAATTACTATAGCAAACTTGCATTCCCATGAAGGGCACAATCATGTTTCACTTAATCAGCCTTCTCTGCTTATAGCAGCTCATGGAGAGCTGAAGTCAAAGGGAAGCCCTAAAGACAAATAATTAGCAGAGGAAGACCTCAAGAGGGAGATGTGGGAACAGCAGAATATACCGCAGAAAGCAAAGTGTTTGGCAGATAGGTTCAAATGTGAATGGTAGAGTTCTCAATTATTTCAATGCATAGAACAGCTAAGGAATTTGATACTGTACATGCTGTGTCAAATATCATGTCAGTGAGAAATGAACAAATCATTTTTAGAAGCCAATTTAACACAATGAATCAGAATCAGACAAGATGCTTCCAAAAGGCTTCCTGAAAAAAAAAACAAAAACAAGCAAACAAAAACTCTATAATGACCTAATATTAGAACATGTCCAGAACTAGTTTCCATGAACTCAGGCCACAATTCTTTTTTTTTTTTTCTTTGAGATGGGGTCTCACTCTTTTGTCCAGGCTGGAATGGCATGATCTCAGCTCACTGCAACCTCTGCCTCCAGGGCTCAAGTGATCCTCCCACTTCACCTCCCAAGTAGCTGGGACTACAGGTGTATGCCACCATCTCTGGCTAATTTTTGTATGTTTTGTAGAGATGGGGTTTCACCACGTTGCACAGGCTGGTGTCAAGCTCCTGACCTGAAGTGATCCTCCTGCCTCCGCCTCCCAAAGTGCTGGGATTACAGGCATGAGCCACTGTACCTGGCCCACAATCCTAACATAAGACTTCATGTGAAGCCTTCTAGATTAACTGTATGGAGGCAAAGTAAAAGATTAAAAACATAAATATTAAGGGTACTAATTATAATCCTTACTATCTGAAGAAGGTAGTGACATAAATATTATTAAATAGTAGGTAACAATTTAGATTTTGTTTTGGTCTACTATATTCCTTTCTCAATATTTTTCCTTATTATTTTTGCCAGTATTAGATTAGGGTTAAATTTGCGTTTCTTACAGACAAAATAACTAGACGGTGGAGAGTACTGTACTTACTATCCAATTTCAACAAAAACATTCTCAAGTCTGACCGTGTAACTTTGAAAAGTGAAACATGCATAGACAGATGCAAAGGAAAGATTCTTGAATGTTTGAACTCTATTAGTATTTCTATTCTTATCCTTTTCAACTATATAAACTACAGTTTTCAGGCCACTACTGAGTCAAATAAAGAGAATCTCCATGAACAGACGATTCATGACTTTCTACTTAGTCACCATATACACAATTTATGCATGTGTATTGAGTACCAACCTCATCTGAATCCAGAAGGGCTGGAAGTGCTCTGCAGAGAGAGAGAAATACTGAATTGAACAATGTAAAATAAAGCCACAAATGGTTCATAAAAGACATTGGAATAATGCAATTTAAAGCTTTTTTATTATCATCTAAGATTTGAATTTTATTAATGGCCCTTGTAGGGAAAATAAACAGCAAATACAGTAAGCAACAGTTACAGAAATTGTATAGAAAAAAAACGAATTTTGCAATGTGACAGGACCAATGTTTCATTAAAATTATAGCCCTGGAAAGGAACTAAAAAATTTCAAAAGGAGTATCCCATTCATTTTAAGATCTACTACATAGCTAAATCTTTTTTTTTTTGAGACGGGAGTCTCGCTCTGTTGCCCAGGCTGGAGTGCACTGGCCAGATCTCAGCTCACTGCAAGCTCTGCCTCCCAGATTCATGCCATTCTCCTGCCTCAGCTTCCCGAGTGGCTGGGACTACAGGCGCCCGCCACCTCGCCTGGCTAGTTTTTTTTTGTATTTTTTAGTAGAGACGGGGTTTCACCATGTTAGCCAGGATGGTCTCGATCTCCTGACCTCGTGATCCACCCGTCTCAGCCTCCCAAAGTGCTAGGATTACAGGCTTGAGCCACCGCGCCCGTCCAGTAGCTAAATCTTTCTAAGTAGAAATGTCATCTGAATGAATAAACCCAATTAATTTTGTTTGCAGATTATTCCTATTCTTTTATTTTTCAGTATCTTGTATTTTCATGAGCATAACTTGCTCATTTAAAATAACAACAAAGTAGTACTAACTTTGAAATAGGATTCTTGTCGTAATCATTCAAAAACTTACACATCTGTCACAGAAGAAGGAACGTTCTCTTCTACCCACTTCAAATCATCTTCCTGCTGGGAACATACAAATACCACTCGTTACTAAAATGCACCACATAATACATCTCAAGTAAGGACATAAAGGTCTTAAATCTTGTCTTTCGTAATTCTGTAGCAGTACATTCACAAATGGGACTGCTGACAGAAAAGTCAAATATTTTAATTTTTAAAAACTTTTTTTTTTTTTTTTTTGGAGACGGAGTCTCGCTCTGTCGCCCCGGCTGGAGTGCAGTGGCACAATCTTGGCTCACTGCAAGCTCCGCCTCCCGGGTTCATGCCATTCTCCTGCCTCAGCCTCCCGAGTAGCTGGGACTACAGGCGCCCACTGCAGCGCCCGGCTAGTTTTTTGTATTTTTAGTAGAGACGGGGTTTCACTATAGTCTCGATCTCCTGACCTTGTGATCCACCCGCCTCGGCCTCCCCAAGTGCTGGGATTACAGGCATGAGCCACCGCGCCCGGCCAAAAACATTTTAAAAAATCCCTTTGACCAACATCTCCCCAGTTCTCCCACAGCCCCTGGTAACCACCACTCAACCCTCTGCTTCTAGGAATTCAACTTTTTTAGATTCGACGTAAGTGAGATCATGTGGTATTTGTCTTTCTGTGCCTGGCTTATTTTATTTCACATAATATCTTCCAGGCTTCTTCACACTGTTGCAAATGACAAGATCTCCTTCTGAGTCTAAATAGTATTCCACTGTAGGCCGGGCGCGGTGGCTCAAGCCTGTAATCCCAGCACTTTGGGAGGCCGAGACGGGTGGATCACGAGGTCAGGAGATCGAGACCATCCTGGCTAACACGGTGAAACCCTGTCTCTACTAAAAAATACAAAAAACTAGCCGGGCGACGTGGCGGGCGCCTGTAGTCCCAGCTACTTGGGAGGCTGAGGTAGGAGAATGGCGTAAACCCAGGAGGCGGGGCTTGCAGTGAGCTGAGATCCGGCCACTGCACTCCAGCCTTGGCGGCAGAGCGAGACTCCGTCTCAAAAAAAAAAAAAAAAGTATTCCACTGTGTATTGAAATACACATTTTCCTTATCCATTCATCTATTGATGGACATGCAGGTTGATTCTGTATCTTGGCTACTGTGATTAATGCTGCAATGAACATGACAGTGCAAGTATCTCTCTGACATACTGATTTCATTTCGTTTCGGTATATACCCAGTGATATGAATGCTGGATCATAAGGTAGTTCTATTTTTAATTTTGAGGAACCTCCATACTATTTTCCATAATGGCTATACTAACTCACATTCCTATCAACAGTGTGCAAGGGTTCCCTTTTTTCCATGTCCTTGCCAACACTTGTTATTTCTTCATTTGATAAATGCCATTCAAACAGGTGTGAGGTGTTATCTCATTGTAGTTTTCATTTGCATTTCCCTGAGGATTAGTAATGACGAAAATTTTTTCACATACTTGTTGGCCATATAGGTCTTATGTTAAGAAATCTATATTCAGGTTCACTGCCCATTTTTAAACTGGGCTATTCATTTTCTTGCTACTGAGTTCCTTATATAAATTGGATATTAACCCCTTAACAGATGCAATGTTTGCAAATGTTTTCTCCCATTCTGTAGGTTGCCTTTTCACTTTGTTAACTGTTTCCTTTGCTGTGCAGAAGCTTTATAGTTTGATGTACCCTCATTTCTCTATTTTTGCTTTGTTCCCTGTGCTTTTGGGGTCATATACAAAAAAAATCATTGCCAAGACCAATGTCACGAACTTGCTTCCTGTTTTCTTCTAGTAGTTCTACTGAGGGTTGGAAGATGGGGCAAAGAACAAAGACGAATGGAAAAGTCATACTTACTGCTTTGTTAACTTTACTATTTCCATTGGGCTCTTGTTTGGTACTTCTCATTTTCATTCCCTCTGTAGAAGAAAACAAATGTACACTGGTTAACTTTGTGAACAGACCGACAATGATGGCAAAATGGATTCAGAACTTTTTTTTTCTTTTTTTAAATTAAAAGCCCCAAGGTTAGTTTAAGCTTTCTAATACTTGTGAAGTATACAACAGATGTTTCTCCATCTTTACATGTATGCTGGGAAGTTCAAAGCAAAATTTTTAGCTCACTTCTAGCAAGTAAAATGGATACTTAATGTGCAAATACTTACTGAATTTACCATGGCTTCATCTTAAGATTCACACCCTTATTTTCTTTACCCTAACTTCATCCCATACCAAATATAGGAACAACATAGTTACAAAATGATAAACAATGTACTTATAGAAAAAGAACATTTAAAGTACTAATAAGAGGTGAATTTTATGACTACCAAAGCTTTCTTTCAGCATAGGTTCCTTTTGTTCATCTTCCTCCTCTTCCTCAGACAATGGTGAAAAGGCAAACCTAACACAAGGAAAAAATTAGAAAACTTCAAAAACTGCTATACCAGTTGCATTTTACAAAACGAATTATTGAAACTGCAATTATAGTAACTCATTAAATCAGTTTAATAATAAAATTTCTTCCCCTTCAGAAAGCTCTTAATTGCCTATAATAGTAAGGGAGAAGCAGGACAGTATCACATATATGAGTGCAGGCTCAGCTGAATACTGCCTGTGACATTAGACTAGTTACTTAATCTCTCTGTACCCAGTTTCCTCATCTGTAAAGAAGGGGATAATAGAACACTACTAATAGGAGTGTTTTGTAAAAGTCAGTTATTACAAATAAAGTGCTTAGAACAATACCTGTGTCATTTAGTAGGCAGTCAACAAATGTTCATTCATAAGGATATGTATGTATCAAATAGAATTAGGTAAATTCTCATCTAATTTAAAATCGCAGCCTTCAAATTGGGAGTTAAGAGAAGGCAGGCCTATTCTAGGTAATTTAAAATTTCAGCCTACAAGTGGGAAGCTCAGAAGATGAAGGTCTGATCTGGTATATCTCAGATGCCTCCTTTCCTTAACAACCTCCAAGAGATTCAGCAAAGCAGCTCCCAGACATGTAATTCCTAGAATGTTTTAGCTTTTATTTATTTATTTATTCATTTATTTATTTAAGATGGAGTCTTGCTCTGTTGCCCAGGCTGGAGTGCAGTGACATGATCTCGGCTCACTGCAAGCTCCGCCTCCTGGGTTCACATCATTCTCCTGCCTCAGCTTCCTGAGTAGCTGGGACTACAGGTGCCTGCCACCACACCTGGCTAATTTTTTTGTATTTTTAGTAGAGACAGGGTTTCACTGTGTTAGCCAGGATGGTCTTGATTTCCTAACCTCATGATTTGCCTGCCTCAGTCTCCTAAAGTGCTGGGATTACAGGCATAAGCCACCGCGCCCAGCTGAATGCTTTAGCTTTGACCTCACTCTATACTTCCCATTTTATTGTTACCATTTTCATTCTACCTTGCTTTTAAAACTCCCTTTCATGATAAAAATTCTTAATAAAGTAGGAATAGAAGGGAACATCTATAACTTGCTAATGGGTAACAAATTCCATGGTAAATATCATAGTTGATGATATCTGAGAAGCATTTAATGTCAGAGTAAGATGAGAGGGCCCATCGTCATTGACTCTATTCAATATTATACAGGAGGGCTTAGCCAAGCTAATAATATAAGAATCAAAATTGAGGCAGGAAGATTGTTTGGCAAGAAAGAAGCATGTAATGATTACTTTAGACAAAAATCTATCTGAAAAGAAAATGTGGAAATTATCAGAACTAACAATGTAACAGGAGGGTTGCTGGGTATGATATACATTAAAAAAGCAAACTGGGCATGGTGGCTCATGCCTGTAATCCCAGCACTTTGGGAGGCTGAGGAGGATGAACCACTTGAGGTCAGGAGTTTGAGACCAGCCTGGCCTACATGGTGAATCCCCGTCTCTACTAAAAGTACAAAAATTAGCTGGGCATGGTGGCAGGTGCCTGTAATCCCAGCTACTCAGGAGGCTGAAGCAGGAGAATCCCTTGACCCCGGGGAGCAGAAGTTACAGTGAGCCAAGACTGCACCACTGTACTCCAGCCTGGGTGACAGAGCAAGACTCCGTCGAGAAAAGAAAGAAAGGAGACAAAGACAGAGAGAGATGGGGGGGTGGAGGAGGCAACAGCATCCTACATATTTGAAAAAGCTGTATATATTTTTAAAGGTTGCATTCGTAACAGCCACAAAAATTTAAATCAGAAGTTACAAAACATAATTGAAGGACTAAAAAATGGAGAGATGCCATAGTCAAAGAATTGTCAAAAAAATATAATCTCCCTAATTCATCAATTCAATTAAGTTCCAATCAAGATCTTAATAGCTTTTCCTAGAATTAAACAATCTAAATTTTTTTATTAAAAACCAAAAGCTGAGTGTAATGACATGCACCATTAGTCTCAGCTACTGAGGAGGCTGAGGTAGGAGGATCCCTTGAGCCCAGAAGTTTGAGTCTAGCCTAGGCAACATAGCAAGACCCTATCTAAAATAAAAAAAATTTAAAATAAAGGGCAAAAATTTAACACCAAAGGCTTTTCAAAAAATTTTTTGAGACAGGGTCTCGCTCTGTTGCCCAGGCTGGAGTGCAGTGGTATGACCACGGCTCATTGCAGCCTCAACATCCCAGGTTCCAGTGATCCTCCCAACTCAGCCTCCCTAGTAGCTGGGATTACAGGCACGCACTACCATGCCCAGCTAACCTAAAACAATTTTTTTTTTTTTTGTAGAAATGGGATCTTGCTATATTGCCAGGGCTGGTCTCAAACTCCTGGGCTCAAGCAATCCTCCCAGCCAGGCCTGCCAAAGTGCTGGAATGACAGGTGTGAGCCATCACACCTGGCCAAAGGTTTTTTTTTTTTTTTCTTTTTTTTGAGAAGGAGTTTCACTCTTGTTGCCCAGGCTTGAGTGCAATGGTGCAATCTCAGTTCACTGCAACCTCCCCCTCCCGGGTTCAAGCAATTCTCCTGCCTCAGTCTCCCAAATAGCTGGGATTACAGGCATGCGCCATCACACCCAACTAATTTGGTATTTTTAGTAGAGATGGGGTTTCTCTAGTTGGTCAGACTGGTCTTGAACTCCCGACCTCAGGTGATCCTCCCGCTTCGGCCTCCCAAAGTGTTGGGAATATAGGCATGAGCCACTGCGCCCAGCCCAAAAGCTATTTTTAAAAGAGCTAGATAGTATGCAGCTGAGCCTGCACTTATAAATATGATTAGAGGTTCAGGCCCTCCAGATACCATGATTTATCAGAAGCCTAGGGTAATTCAGACAGTGTGCTAGTGATGCAGGACCAGAACACAAGAGAGTAGAGAGCCTAGAATCAAGTAATTCTTGGGGCATGAACATCTTGCTTGTGATTTTTTTTTTTTTTTTTGAGACGAAGTTTCGCTTGTGTTGCCCAGGCTAGAGTGCAATGGCACGATTTCAGCTCACTGCAACCTCCGCCTCCTGGGTTCAAGCGATTCTGCTGTCTCAGCCTCCCCAAGTAGCTGGGATGACAGGTGCCCACCACCACGTCCAGCTAATCTTTGTGATTTTTAGTAGAGATGAGGTTTCATCATGTTGGTCAGGCTGGTCTCAAACTCTTGACCTCAGGCTATCCACCCACCGCCTCAGCCTCCCAAAGTGCTGGGATTACAGGCATGAGCCGCCGTGCCCGGCCTGATTGTGAAATTTTTAAAAAGTCATTAGAGAATAATTTTTTGACCTCACCTTAGGCTAGATAAGAATTTGCCAAAATAAGATGCAAAATGTACAATCCTTGAAGGGAAAAACTAACTCCATATTTCTGAGATTTTGTATGATTGAAAACAGCATAAAATTTGAATTTGAAAAATCAAAAGATAATTAACTGGCAGAAAATATATGCAATACTTAGAACAAACAAAATATCGGCATACAAAATATATTAGAAATTCCTACAAATTGGGCCTGGTATGGTGGCTCATGCCTATAATCTCAGCATTTTGGGAGGCCAAGGTGGGTGGATTGCTGGAGCTCAGGGGTTCGAAACAAGCCTGGGCACATGGCAAAACCCCATCTCTACAAAAAATAGAAAGATTAGTCCAGTGTGGTGGTACACACCTGTGGTCCCAGCTACTCGGGAGGCTGAGGTGGGAGGATCATTTGAGCCCAGAAGGTGGAGGTTGTAGTGAGCCAAGGTTGCTCCACTACACTCCAGCCTTGGCTTCAGAGCGAGACCCCATCTCAAAATAAACAAATTCCTACGAATCAATACATAAGTGATTGTTACAGTCTGAACGTTGGTCCCCTCCAAAAGTCATGTTGAAACCTAATTCCCAGTGTGATAGTGTTGGGAGTTGGGCCTAATGGAAAGCATTTAGGTCATGAGGGCCCCACCCTCATGAATGAATTAATGCTGTCATATAAAGGGTTTTCTGGAGCGGGCTCTCCCTTTTGCCCTTCCACCTTCTGTCACTTGACGACCCAGTAAAAAGGCCCTCACCAGATGCTGACACTGCTAGCCAACAAATCTCTCTTCATTATAAACAGTCTGTGATATTTTGTTATAGCAGCAGAAAATGGACAGAGACAATGATCAATAAGCCAATAAAAAATAAGCTAAAGATCCAACCTTAAATGCAAAAAGTAACAATATTAATTCTCATCCACCAAAATTAAATAAAATGATGGGACATAAAAAGAGGGAAGAAGAAAAAACCCCTTTAATGCCATTGTTATTAAATATGCAATTTCCTTCAGGTTTCTTTCGGGAACAAAATCTGGAAATACTTTAAAAATTACAAATACACATATCCTGCAACCTAGCAAATCCAAGCCCACTCATTAAGTATTTCTTGAGCATGTGCCAGTGTGTAGTGAGAAATTAACCTTCATTGACTAATGTGAGGTTATCTCTACACTCATAAAATGTCCTGTCTTTATTTGCCTGGGGACTTTGGCGGACAGTCTAACAGCATGGTTTATGATAGGGGCTTTGGGCCATGCCATATCAGTTCTAACCTCCAGAGGAAATGGTATCAGCCTGACTGCCAGGAGGGGTTAGAAACTAAAAGTCAGCAACAGAGACAGTATGTGATTGAGCCCCAGTAAAAACTCTGGACATTGAACGCTCAAATCAGTTTCCCTCGTTGGCAGTAGTCTGTGCATACTGTCACGTATTTGGCTGGGAGGAGGTAACACGTTCCAATAAAAATCTTGAGTGCTGAACATCAATGGGCTTTCCCGGACAGCAACAATGTGTTACTACATTTTTGTTGCTGGGGAAAAGAATTGACTTGAAGAGAGAGAGAACACAAGAAAAGAAAATACAGATTTCCCCAGTTAGACCTGCTATCACCATTTTGTCGTAATACACCTTAAATACAAGCATAACTGTATGCTGTGTCCCATGAGGCCTTCCAGTAAATCGCTGAACATTAGGATGGTCTTGAGGACCGTGACACACCGCAAACTGGAAATATCCCAAATGCCCATTAATAAGAGAATATGTTAATTTAACTGTACTACACATGTCCCATATTTATGCTCTCCATGAAAATGAATGAGTTCAATTAAACCTGTTACACTGGAAGGAATCTCCACAATGTACTGTTACAAGAGTAATGGAAGATTCCATAAGTGAACAGGGAAAAGACACATTATAATATACAGTTAACACTGAAGTCACAGAGAAAGGGGGCAATGTTTTAAAAGAAAAGGGGAAAAAAATAAGAGGGAAGGTAATGCAAAAATTTTTTAATGACTGAGGAAGGGAAAATATTTAAATACAAGTATAGCTAGTGAGTAACCAGTAGATCAACAGACAGATATAAAAGAAGGGTCTCCAGAATGTAAAAGTTCTTTCTCAATAGTGTGATTTCAGATCTCCTGTATTTTCTTTCATGACTTTTCTCTATTCTTTGACTTTTTTTGATAAACACACATAAAGTGCATAGTTTGAAATGACAGCAAGGCCATTTTCATGGAGTAAAAGGATTTCACCTATTTTCTATCTCAATCTTTCATTGGTAAGTCTGGTTATAAAATTAGTCGTTTATACCATGTTACCCTTTTCCTTCTTTGGTGGTATGGGTGTTTAATATAAGCTCTTAACCGTCTACATGCAAATGAGGGGGGAAAAGAGGGAAAAAAGGCATATTCACAAAATAAAGATAGGCAGTTCCTAAATGTCTGAAATTTGCCTATAGTTGTACAAATCAAATTTACACATAGATTTTTAATTTCGGCCGGGCGCGGTGGCTCAAGCCTGTAATCCCAGCACTTTGGGAGGCCGAGATGGGTGGATCACGAGGTCAGGAGATCGAGACCATCCTGGCTAACACGGTGAAACCCCGTCTCTACTAAAAATACAAAAAAAAAACTAGCTGGGCGAGGTGGCGGGCGCCTGTAGTCCCAGCTACTCGGGAGGCTGAGGCAGGAGAATGGCGTAAACCCGGGAGGCGGAGCTTGCAGTGAGCTGAGATCCGGCCACTGCACTCCAGTCCGGGAGACAGAGCGAGACTCCGCCTCAAAAAAAAAAAAAAAAAAAAAAAAAAGATTTTTAATTTCAAAGCTGGTTATGTAAGTTTTAATTTTACCCTTTCTATCATTACAAAGTGAGCTGGGTTGCTGGTTACAGAAGTTTTCTTTCCTTCTAGACACTAGACAGGACAGACTCAGTATAAGTGACACAATTATATCTTTTTTTTTCTTTGATAAAGAGTCTCACTCTGTCACCCAGGCTGGAAAGCAGTGGCGCCATCTCGCCTCACTGCAACCTCCGCTTCCGGGTTCAAGCGATTCTTGTGCCTCGGCCTCCGGAGTAGCTGGGATTAGAGGTATGCACTGCCATGCTCGGTTAGTTTTTGTAGTTTTACTAGAGGTGGGGTTTTGCCATGTTGGTCAAGCTGGTCTGAAACTCCTGGATTCATGTGATTTGCCACCTTGGCCTCCCAAAGTGCTGAGATTACAGGTATGAGCCACCGTGCCCAGTTGACACAATAGATTATATATCTATCTCCCTTGTTTACTATACAAATACTTACAGGCATACTCGGTTTTATGGTATTTCATTTTATTGTGCTTCCCAGATATTGTGGCAACCCTGTGTCAAGGAAGTCTATTGGTGCCATTTCCTAACAGTAATGTGCTCACTTTGTGTGTCAGCATTTTTTTTTTTTGAGATGGAGTCTCGCTCTGTCACTTATGCTGTGCAGTGGCATGATCTCGGCTCACTGCAACCTCTGCCTCCCAGGTTTAAGCGATTCTCCTGCCTCAGGTGCCCAAGTAGCTGGCATTACAGGTGTCCACCTCCACACCCAGCTAATGTCTGCATTTTTAGTAGAGACGGGGTTCCACCACAATTGTCAGGCTGATCTCGAACTCCTGACCTCAGGTGATCCGACTGCCTCGGCCTCCCAAAGTGCTGGAATTACAGGTGTGAGCCAGCACGCCCAGCCCCTGTGTCAGCATTTTTTTTCTTTCTTTCTTTTTTTTTTTTTTTAACAATAAAGTGTTTTTAAATTAAGGTGTGTACATTTTTTAGACATAATGCTATTGCATACATAGTAGACTATAGAATAGTGTAAACATAACTTTGATATGCACTGGAAAAAACAAAAAATGCATGTGACTCAGTATCTGCTTTATTGTGATGGTCTGAAACCAAACTTGCAATTTATCTCCATAGCATGCCTGTGTATTTATCACAAAATGTCAGAGCTGAAAGGAACTTCATATTGCTGGGTTTAATTCCCCCTCATTATATAGAAAGGGAACTAAGGCCAGAGAGGTGGAGAGGTCACATGCCAAAAATCGTGAAATTAAGAGGAGAGCTGAGATAGGAACCCATTTCTTCTGATTCCAGGCCCAGTGTTCCTTCCACTATATGACACAGCCCTGATACTGTCTCCCAATGCACCACCCCTAGTTGATGACATGGTCATCTCATGTTAGCAGAGTAAACAGAAGAGTCCAAGAACCTTTGGTTGTTTGCAGATGGTCGCCAGAGAACCATGATGACAAAGAGGATCATGGAGAATAGCAAGCGCCAGATGGCGTCGTCTACCCACAGCTCCCGCCAGTCCTACAATATGGGGGAGAAGTACAACATTTATAAACCTTATCTTAACCCCTTGTTCATAAAGCCTTTGGCATAGAACAAAAATCACGTATTTGTTCATTCAAGTTATGTTTACTAAGAGCCTGCTATGTGCTTAGTACTGTGGTAAGGGTGGGGAAACAAAGTGAATGAATGTAGTTTTTGCCCTTGTAGTGCTTACTGTTGTTAAAGAAAATGCATCAATGGAACAGAGTATTTGTCAAAGCTTCGTCATCCCTCTGAGAAGCTTTAAGAAAGGGTTTTATATAGGGTAAGAGAAAGTTACCTTATACAGGGTAAGGGAAAGTTACATGAGGTTGGTATACTTTATAATTTTCATTTTCAATTTATTTATTTATTTTTAACAAAATAGAGCCTTAGCTGCTTCTAAAGAAATCCTATTGGCCACAGTCTTTGAGCTCAGATCTTAAGGATGTGGCTTCTATTCAGGTTAGTATTATTTACACATATGGTACTTAATATTTAGTACTCTGGACTTCTTAAGATTTTTAGTTAAAGTAAGACTGGGTTGTAGCATACTGTAATTATAACTTACAAAATTCTCTCCCAAAACTGGGAGAATACAGTCAGACAAACAAAAAACTATCTACTATACCAAGCACCATGATAGTATAGAATACCTAGGAGGAGGGAAGTATTACAACCAACCCTCAGAGTAGAGACCTAGCTCTAATTTTTCATAAGGTATGTAACTCAGAAGAACCTTACTACTGTCATCAACATCATCAGTTGTTTGTAAGACAGTACATTATTCATAAATGTGCTTATAACTCACCGACTGACATGTCACTATTCTGAACTTCATGGTTGTCCAGATGATAAACACAATAGATGCTAACGGTAAATGAAAAACCAGGTCAGAGTATGAATGCTGGTTTACATCCCCAATTACATTCCCCCATTTCTAGTTAAGTGGAATCCCACACACCCCAAACTACCAAATACATCACAATTCTATGAGTTATTTTAACAAGTGTATTGAATACAAATGTACTGTATACCTGCTATCAGCAAGGCTCATGATATATACTCTGGCCAATCCTTTCTGTATTTAAAGGATAATTTGGTAATAATTTTATTTGCCATCTGCTACATTAGTAACCATCGTGGTTGGAAAATAAGGTATTGGAAATATAGCTCCTTCCAGCATTATCAACATCATTTTTTTCTCCTTTTATCCCTAGTATAGTAATGCTAATTTTTCTTTGGCTGGTCAGATGAAAAGAAAAATGACTGATAAAACGACTGCAACACAAGCAGAAGAGCTAGTTCCAATCATAAATCAGACCTCACTATTCCTGGTTACAAGGGTAATGAGGTAGGCAAATTAGCCTAGTTTGGTTACAGTCCACCTAATCTAATTTCTTACATAGGCTTGCTGACATATGGAAAAGCACTATAATAGCAATGTACCCTAATCTAAAATTCTACAATTACTTAATAAAACTAAACAAACATGTGGTAATGTCTTCTAAAAAGAGCACTCTCTGGCACTTAAGCTAACTAACCTCAAGACAAAGAATGCCTCAAGAAAGAATGTAAATAGAAGAGGGATAAATGAAGAGCTGAAATATGAGGTTGATTTCCAACTACCGTACAAAAAAATAAATGGTTCTCAACTTCTTTAAAACCATAGATCCTTCTGAGAATTTGACAAGAGCTAAGAATCCTTTTCCAAGTGAAATATACAAAACTTTCTACGCCTACCCATGGCCTTTCAGGTTAAGAATCTCCATTCTAAACAGATCACATTTGAACTCCAAGAAGAAAGTCCCAGACTTACCTGCCACTGCCAAAATAAGCGTGTTGGTGAAATGCCGATACAAAGAGAGTTTTACAATGTTCCTCCGAAGTTTTAATAGCTTCATTGTTTGAGTCAGGCTAATAAATATGTGTTTGCAGGTCAAGGAATTCAACATTCAGGAAAAAACAGTAAGCTAGCCAATTAGTTTTCAGGTTTCTTTGAGGATCTGGGGTCATGCTAATAAACTTATAGATCTCTCAGAGGCCTTATAGCTCTCTTATTCTCAATCTCACAAACACCTCAAGATTAGTAAGAAAGTCATCATTTTCTTTTCTTTTCCTTTTTTTTGTGAGGCAGGGTCTAGCCCAGGCTAGAGTGCAGTGGCACAATCACGACTCACTATAGCCTTGACCACCACTGAGGCTCAAGCAATCCTCCCACCTCAGCCTCCCAAGCAGCTGGGACTACAGGCATGCGCCACCATGCCTGGCTAATTTTTAGTTTTTTTTGTACAGATAAGGTCTCGCTATGTGGCTCAGGTTGGTCTTAAACTCCTGGCCTCAACTGATCCTCCTGCCTTGGCCTCCCAAAGCGCTGGCATTACAGGCACGAGCCACCATACCTGGCCGAAAGTCATCATTTTCAATGAGACAATAAAGAGAAGACAGACCAGGATAAAGGAAGAATGTACAAAATCACAAGAGAAAAAAATATAAAAAAAAGAAAGACAGGAAGAGGCTTTCTAGAGAAACAAAAAAAGAAAATAAATAGAAAGGGAAATGGTAGACGATAAAGTGAACATGAGTAATAGGCAAGGGACAGAGAGTTAACATCATCTTCTCTCTCTCTTTAAGGTGGGTAGCTCTGTTCTCATCTGTCCAGCAAAAGTAGTTGAGGGTCATCATTATACTCATGCCTGTAATATCCCAGAGATCTATACTCAGTCCCCTCATGCCGTCTTAAGGAACTTGCCATCAGTTGCCTGCATTATCCTGAATTAAAAGGACCTTACAACTGGTTGAGAAGCTCATACGGTTTGCTTCCAAAAGCAATGACTCTCCATTTTCAGAACATTATTCTCAAGTAGTAAGTTGCCAGAGAAAAACAGGAGGGGAATTGGTGAGTACTAAAAATGGTATCTGCTCTCAGGTTCAATTTTCTTTTATTTTTGAGACAGGGTCTCAGGGTCTCACTCTGTCACTCAGGCTGGAGTGCAGTGGTGCGATCTTGGCTCCCTGCAACCTCCGCTTCCAGGGCTCAAGCAATTCTCCTGCTTCAGCCTCCCCAGCAGCTGGGACTACAGGTGCAAGCCACCATGGTTGACTAATTTTTGTATTTTTTGTAGAGATAGGGCTTTGCTATGTTGCCCAGGCTGGTCTCAAACTCCTGAGCTTAAAGCAATCTGCTCACCTCAGCCTCCCAAAGTGCTGCGATTATAGGCATGAACCACTGCACCTGGCTCAATTTTCAGAATGAGAAGCAGATACAAAAATAAGAGATTTGACATTTGCTCTGCTCTTACAGAGCCTTAGCTGTTACCTAGTCATTGGGTTATCTTACTGCACAATCCATTCCCACCTCCCTCTTCTCTCAATGCTTGTAAAGGTTCACAAAACACTTGGAAAGATACTAATCTAGAAAAGCTTTGGCTATTAAGACCGAGGACACTTTTGAAAACTCTTATATGGCAACCCACTCAAATTCACAAAACAATTTTGTTTACATTCACAGTTTTTCAACAGTCACAATCTATCAGGTCAGTAATAATGAAAATTGCAAATAGGACCAAATATATAATAACCAAAACAAATTCAATATAAGATAAAGTCCAAAAACTTGAATCCTTTAGCCATCAGGCCAAGTCCCTAATAAATAAATTTAATTTTAAAGAGCAGGAGAAAAAGATTGCTCATATAGAAGCTTGTTTGTTATCTGCTGGTTGACTCTGCCTGTAAATGAATCAATTACTTATTCTAAAGGGTGGAAATCTTCAAACAATTCCAAGTCAGCTTTTGAATGAGGCAACAAAACACTCACTCCATAAGGGTTAAAACCTACTGAACCTACACAGAGTTTCAGAAGAGTCAAAGCACGTTACATAGTTCCTGAAATCAAATTTTAAGGATCAAAATCGTTTTATAAGTTTCAAAGCATTAAAGAATTGCTAGAGACTAAAAGACAGAGCAGGACCAGCACAGCCAGTGATTCTAACACTAAATGATTAGGTACACAGATAACAAGTGCAAAATCAAGATGAAATGCTCATTTAAAAGAAAACAGCCAAAAGATTTTTCTTGAGCCCGGTCCACAGTCACCAATTTCCAATTCGATTTTTAAAATTAAAAAAATAAAAACAAGAAAACTGCTTACCTGAAACCTCAAGTTGTTAAGACTTAGCATGCACTATTCCCCACGCTAAGGAGTAATCAACATAACTGATAAAAACTCTTTGCAGAAAGATCAATGGAAACCCATCTCCAAGGGGAGAAAATGGACCGTCATCAAACAAGCCAATGAGAAGGATATCCACCAGCACAAGGCAGTGTCTAGGAAAGCCAAGGGGATAAAGGCCAAGGAAGCAAGATCAGTCTGGGCCTGCAGACAAAGAAAAAGAAGTGGTGAAAAACAGATGTCTAGAGAGGCACAGAGAAGAACCACCACATGATTCTGCATTTACATAACCACCGGAATGTTTTTGCATAAAGAAAATAAAAAGAACACTTGACATCTAATCATTCTTCCCTTCTTATAAACCATCACGTAGAATATATGGCTATAAGCATTTCACATAAATTGTCAGTTACAATCTTGAAACATACCGCTAACTACAAGTTTTTCATATAAAAAGATCCATGTTAACAAGTGACCATATTCCAAAAAACTTCTAATGTTTATAAGCCCCATCCTTAACCTATCATTTCCTATCATTGCGATTTTGGCTACAAATCTGAAAAGACTTTTCTCATATTTACAAAATATTGCTGCATCATATACAAAGAATTATTAATTTCCAAAACTGTAATACAAGATTTTACAAATAAAAGCTCACCCCAAAATAAAATGTAAGGCAATTATCTGTCCGAAAAACTACGCTGCATGTTTCCAGGAGTTTATATAGAGTATGTTTTTTTATATAACCCTAATTACCCAATCAACAGGCATTATGAAAGGATATCCATAAAATAACACAGGCATCAATTGCTGAGAGGGCCAGGTTTACTATCAGAGTCAAGGGGTAAGAAAAATACTACAGTAACAGCAGAAGAAAGAAAATGAAATTAACAGAGGGTTAAAGTTGCTAAAAGTCTAAGAAAATTACACACAGAGGACAGTGTGATTTGAAAAGCAAATTTGCATCCACAAAGCGTTTTATTTAAGAGGCAATTTATTGCAAAACATATGGAGCCCACTTTTCTTGTGGGCAAAGCCAAGTTTATAGTATTTGCAATACTGAATCTAATAGGTTGCTATGGAGTCTGACTTTTTTAAAAAATAAGAAAATTAATTGAAATGGCCTAGAGAACCCTACTTCTTCATATTAATCCAGTGGTTAACATAAATTTCTTCTCTTCTCTTTTTTTTTTTTTTTTTTTTTTTTTTTTTTTTTTTGAGGCGGAGTCTTGCTCTGTCTCCCGGACTGGAGTGCAGTGGCCGGATCTCAGCTCACTGCAAGCTCCGCCTCCCGGGTTTACGCCATTCTCCTGCCTCAGCCTCCCGAGTAGCTGGGACTACAGGCGCCCGCCACCTCGCCCGGCTAGTTTTTTTGTATTTTTAGTAGAGACGGGGTTTCACCGTGTTAGCCAGGATGGTCTCGATCTCCTGACCTCGTGATCCGCCCGTCTCGGCCTCCCAAAGTGCTGGGATTACAGGCTTGAGCCACCGCGCCCGGCCCTCTTCTCTTTTTTAAGGAAGAGGTAACTCTCTGTTGCTGGAGTGTAATGGCATGATCATGGCTCACTGCAGCCTGAACTCAATCAGTCCTTCCACCTTACCCTCCCAAGAAGCCTGGACTACAGGCGCCCACCACCGCTCCCAGCCATAAATCTCTTTATCACTTATATCTCAGTGCTTTGGTTTCCTTCCCTGGCAAAGGAAATAATTATACAATTCTCAAAAATGATGTGAAACTTCATTAGCTACATTTTTTTTTGAGATGGAGTCTTGCTCTGTCACCCAGGCTGGAGTGCAGCAGCACAATCTCTGCTCACTGCAAGCTCCGCCTCCCAGGTTCACGCCCTTCTCCTGCCTCAGCCTCCCAAGTAGCTGGGGACTACGGGTGCCTGCCACCACGCCCAGCTAATTTTTTGTATTTTTTTTTTAGTAGAGACAGGGTTTCACCATGTTGCCAGGATGGTCTCGATCTCCTGACCTCATGACCCGCCCGCCTCAGCCTCCCAAAGTGCTGAGATTACAGGCGTGAGTCACACAGCAGGCCTCATCAGCTGCATTTTAAGGAAGTTTTTGAAACTCCAATGTTGATTAAGAAACAACAGTTACTTTAGATTAGATTAACTAGTAAGTGCATGACTCCAAAGTCTGCCATTTATTCAAGAATTTCAGTCTGGATTCCATCGATTAGAAAAAGAAAAAAAAAAAAATGCAAGTCCACTGCTTGGGAGGAGGAACTAAAACAATTACTGATTGGAGACAGGTGGAAAAGCATTCATTCCGGGCACACGTTAAGTTTACAAAGCTCTAACAGATTAAAAAGAAAACATGAACTATACATATATTTTGAGAATCAGAGCCCAAAAGCGACTTAAAGCAAACAGAAAGAAGACCACAGACATTTCCGACTCACACGTCAAGATGTAAACAATATAATTGAACTGACCACAGAAAATGAGGTTAAGCAGTACTAACCCCAGTAACTCTGAGGACCCCTTCCATGCCAGAGAACAAAAGATAGAGGGCTCCTGCTACTACAACCTTATGAAGAGTGACTCCAAGGCGTGGCCTAAAGAGGAAGCAAAGAGACATCTGAGTACATATGGGACAAATCCCAAAACAAGCTAAATAACAGGAACTTGTGTTAATTAATATAGACCAACAATTTAAAGCAATAAACAATATACACTTGATTCACCTAAGAGAAAAAAACTAAGACCTTATGGTCTTAAAACAAGATAGGGAACACTACAACTTAAGATTTGGTGTCTGGTTACCACATTTTAAAAAAAGTTTCCTTAGAGAGTTTTGAAGCATATTCATAAGTAGTATAATGCACCCTTAAAAACCCTTCACTGAGGTCCAACCACCAACCTATGGTCAATTCTGTCCCATGCATACCCCATTCACTTTCCACCCTTTCATACTCTCTTGATGCAAATCCTAGACAGTATATCTTTGATATATTTCAGTATGTTTTTAATAAATGAGGACTTTATTTTTCTTTGGTATTTCAATGGCTACAAAAGGGCCTTTCTTTTTTTTCTCCTAAAGAAACTCCTGTCGCCCACGCTGAAGTGCAGCGGCCCAGTCACAGCTCACTGCAGCCGTGAACTCCTGGGTTCGAGCAACCCTCCCACCTCAGCCTCCTGAGTAGCTGAGGACTACAGGGAAGTTCCACTACACCCAGCTAATTTTTTTTTTTTTTTTTTAATGTTTTGTAGAGACAAAGTCTCACTGTGTTGCTCAGGCTGGTCTAGAACTCCTAGGCTCAAGTGATTCTCCTGCATTGGCCTCCCCAAGGGCTGGGATTACAGGCATGAGCCACTGTGCCTGGCCCACAAAAGAAACTGTTAAAAAACATCACCAAAATACCACTATCAAATCTAAAAATTCTAACAATTCCTTAATATAATCAAATATCCCATTACAGTTCACTAAATAGTATATTTGCAAGCTCGAAACCTAATATATGAAAAGTCTTCTGAGGAACTTCTGTTTGAAGGAGAAAAAGTCTTAGATCCTTGAGATTCAAAATCCTACACAACTAGAATCCACATGTTAACAAAATCCTTAGGTGATTCCTTAGTGTAGTGTAGTTTAAGATGCACTGCCTTAAATCATGTCTGCATAGGCCTTACCAATATTTGTTCTTATATTTTTTGATATACATTGGGGAAAACTCCGTATGAGCAGGGAATTTTCTCCCCATTCATCTTGTAAACCTAAAATACTTCCTGGCATATAGGAGGCACTCAAATAATTGTTAAATAAATAAGTTTTAAGAATTAAAATTCCGGCCGGGCGCGGTGGCTCAAGCCTGTAATCCCAGCACTTTGGGAGGCCGAGACGGGCGGATCACGAGGTCAGGAGATCGAGACCATCCTGGCTAACACGGTGAAACCCCGTCTCTACTAAAAAATACAAAAAAAAAAAACTAGCCGGGCGAGGTAGCAGGCGCCTGTAGTCCCAGCTACTCGGGAGGCTGAGGCAGGAGAATGGCGTAAACCCGGGAGGCGGAGCTTCCAGTGAGCTGAGATCCGGCCACTGCACTCCAGCCCGGGCGACAGAGCGAGACTCCGTCTCAAAAAAAAAAAAAAAAAAAAAAAAGAATTAAAATTCCCCATATCTCTAATCCCATTTAAAGCAAAACTCCTTTAAACGAATAAACAAACTTAAAACAACTAACCTTAATCCTACTTAAGCACTATAAAGTGATGCTATAGCTATAGCACAATTCCTTTAAATAATTGTCTATACAATTATTCCAATTCCTCTCCTCCTATTCTCTCTGGAACTCTCCCCAACTGGGCTTTTGTACCTATCACTTCACCAAAACTATTCCTGTGACGGTCACTACGACCCTTCATGTAGGTAAACTCAATGGCCAATTCTCACTTGACTTATCAGGATCGCTTGACACAATCACTTCCTCCTGGAAACACATTCTTCAGTTTTCTTTTTTTTGAGACGGAGTCTTGCTCTGCCACCCAGGCTGGAGTACAGTGGCCGGATCTCAGCTCACTGCAAGCTCCGCCTCCCGGGTTTACGCCATTCTCCTGCCTCAGCCTCCCGAGTAGCTGGGACTACAGGCGCCCGCCTCGTCGCCCGGCTAGTTTTTTGTATTTTTAAGTAGAGACAGGGTTTCACCGTATTAGCCAGGATGGTCTCGATCTCCTGACCTCGTGATCCGCCCGTCTCGGCCTCCCAAAGTGCTGGGATTACAGGCTTGAGCCACCGCGCCCGGCCCATTCTTCAGTTTTCTACCCACCTCACTGGTCACTCCTCAATTTCTTCTGCTAACTACTTCATCTTACAGACTTCTAAATAATATTAAATATTCAAGGGCCCAGCCCTTAGACCTCTTCTCTATATATACTCACTTACTTGGTGACCAAATCCAGTCTCATGACTTTATTTATTTATTTATTTTTGGAGACAGAGTCTCGCTCTGTTACCTAGGCTAGAGTGTAGTGGCGTGATCTTGGCTCACTGCAATCTCCACCTCCAGGATTCAAACGATTCTCTTGCCTCAGCCTCCCAAGTAGCTGGGACTATAGGCGCATGCCACCACACCCGGCTAATTTTTTGTATTTTAGTAGACACGGAGTTTCACTGTGTTGTCCAGGCTGGTCTTGAACTCCTGACCTCAGGCAATCTGCCCACCTTGGCCTCCCAAAGTGTTAAGATTACAGGCATGAACCACCATGCCTGGCCCTCATGACTTTAAATAACATTTGTATCTTCATGACTCCCAAACTTTTATCTCTGCCCCAACCTCTCCCCTTTGTTTCTCCTACTTAGTTATCTAACTGAACTCCAATCTTGCCCCTGCTCCACACTTATTTCACCTAAGGTCTTCCTGAACTCAGTAAATCTTGAATTCCATCCTGCCATGTGATCAGATCAAAACAGTTGGCATCATCCTTAATTCCTATTCTCTTTCACATCACACATCTGATCCATCAGCAAATTCCACTGGTTCCACCTTGAAAATATATATAGAATCTGATCTCAACTCAGCATCTCTTCCCTTGGGTATACATATAGCTTCCTCACCTTCTTGAAGTCTCTGCTTAAATGTCATTAAGTGAAGCCCTCCTTGATCACCCTATATACAACTGCAAGTTCTAGCTCCAGCATTACCTGCTCCACTGCACTTTTCACTGACATATTAAAATATTTTACTCATTTAAATTTTGTCTTTGTCCCCTCCCTCCACAAATGTAAGCTTAAAATCTTCTGTTTACTTGCTATATCCCCAGGGCCTGGAACAATGCCTCGAAGAATGCCTAGAGAAGACACTCAATAAAAATAAAATTTTCTGGATAGAAAAATATTTTCAGTTACAGCAAGAATGAGTTTCCCATAAAAAATCTAATTTGTAAAAAATATTTTGGAAGTATAAAGTCACTGTAAGTTTACTATAAAAGTCTGGTGTTTCAATCTTATTTGTTCTAAGCTTTCCTACAGATGCTCCTCCTAGGAAGTAAAATGAAACACTAACATTTTCCCAATATTTACAAGGCTACAGCATTTCAGATACCTTTCTTGTTTCAGAATTATTATTATTATTATTTTTTGAGACGGAGTCTCGCTGTGTTGCCCAGGCTGGAGTGCAGTGGTACAATCTTGGCTCACTGCAAGCTCTGCCTTCCAGGTTCACGCCATTCTCCTGCCTCAGCCTCCCGAGTAGATGGGACTACAGACACTTGCCACCACGCCCAGCTAATTTTTTGTATTTTTAGTAGAGATGGGGTTTCACCATGTTAGCCAGGATGGTCTTGATGTCCTGACCTTGTGATCCGCCCACCTTGGCCTCCCAAAGTGCTGGCATTACAAGCGTGAGCCACCGCATCCGACCAGAATTATTTCTTTTATCAACTGTTTCAGAACTACTACATCGGGAACATGCAGTACTGTTTTAATTTAATCAGCATTTTAATGTGCTCTTCCATACAGGAAGTTAATACTTACTTGACGATGCCATATCCCAGACTGACTATGATGACCAGGGTTCGAGCCAGTGAGCGTTTCACTGCTGAAAGCAGCTCTGCAAGGATCAAAGCACCCTGGACTATGAAAGAGAAGGGGAGAAATGGCACCATAACCTAAGTCTGGCAACAGGCAAGATGCCAATACTAGACTGCTGATTTCTACACTCTTCAAAGTAAGCACTGATATTAGTCCTGCTAAAATAGAATACCTCTTCTGCAGCTTTTACAGTATACAAGCTGATACCACTCACAATCTTACTCATGTGTATGTATGGCAATCTGAGTACGCTCAACTCAGCTCCCTCCCCAACCTGCCCCCAAATTCACTAAAACTTTAACAGAATACCTCACCCTATATGGAGAGTTTGTAGCATCAAGACAACTTACCCCATTTTTAAAAACTGTGAAATACAGCTACACATAGAAAAGCATAAAACACACACGTGTACACACTTGTTGGCATGTATAGTTTAACTGATTTTCAGATCTACTATTTTCAAGATCTTTCAAGGACCAGGGGAAATCTTATCAGTTTATCTCACAATAATGATTATGACTAAATTAAATGGTCTGACAAGAAAAAAACCGAAGCAATCACAAAAAACTACAGTATAAAACAACTTCTGTCATTACCAGTTCACCTTATTAAACCGTAAGCACCCTCCTATTTTCTTGATATGACTATATTTTATCAATTAGATGTACTTTCCCACCACATTTTGAGGTTTTTTAAATCAAGGTCTTACAATCAATGACATTTTACAATTAAATTGACACGGTTTACCTTCTTAGATGGATAATGGTGCCTTAGAAATCAATGGAAATTGAGATTTGATGATGTTAATAATCATTCCCAAAGTGGCCACTACTGTTGTGACTTTTGTGAGCATACTTCAGTAAAATTACTCTTACATCACTGAACTCATAAGATTAAAAACAGAAGTCAGAATCATAGTGATTCTGCTTAAGTTATTGTAATAATTAAGTAATTGAAAAGTTAAGCCTATTTAGTGACTGCTGACCTTAGGAATATTTTCACACATCTCAGCTTCCAACCACTCAAACCAGCAAAGATTTTTTGGTTACATACCAGATTCTCCTTTGTATCGGATATTCTGAAATTCTGCATAGAAGACAGCTTTCTCAAGCATTCCCAGGAATATGACAGCACCAATCCAAAACTGAATTCTCAGGAGATCTCTCCAGTAGCAGGCAGACCATGCCAGCCACAGAACACCAAACAGGACATATACAATACACATCACCATGAAAAACTGTTATCAAATTGGATAAAAGATAAAAAGGAGAATTAGAACCAAGAGTCAAGTCTGTATATATACTATTTTTTTTTTTTTTTTTTTAAAGAGATGGGGTTTTGCTATGTTGCCCAGGATGGTCTTGAACTTCTGGGCTCAAGCAATCCTCCCATTTCTGCCTCCCAAAGTGTTGGGATTACAGGCATAAGCCACAGTGCCTGTCCTGAATCAATATACAGTCTTAACAAGTTATAAAAATATACATTTTTATATATTAAAATGTATAAAATAGTTAAAAAATAATTCTAGTTAAAAAATAATTATTCCTTTGGAGCTTAACACTAATATGAAAAATTATCGTCTTAAGCAGAGAAGACTACATAGGAACTTGTCCTCGAGAGCGAATGCTCTCATATATATGTGTGTGTGTATATATACATATATATCACATATGCATACCATATAAAATGTGCTCTCTATTATACACACACACACATATATGGTATATATAGAGAGCACTCAGCCTCCTCTCCTATAGTAAAAGAGCTTTTTCTGGTCAGGCGTGGTAATTCACACCTGTAATAGTGCCTTGGGAAGCTGAGGCAGGAGGATTGCTTGAGGTCATGAGTTCAAGGCCAGTCTGGGCAACATAGCAAGACTCTGTCCCTACAAAAAATAAAAATTAGGCCAGGCGTGGTGGCTCACGCCTGTAATCCCAGCACTTTGGGAGGCAGAGGCGGGCAGATCACATGAAGTTAGGAGTTCAAGACCAGCCTGGCCAAAACATGGTGAAACCCTGTCTCTACTAAAAATACGAAAATTAGCTGGGCATGGTGGCTCACACCTGTAGTCCCAGCTACTCAGGAGGCTGAGGCAGGAGAATCGCTTGAACCCGGGAGCTGGAGGTTGCAGTGAGCCGAGATCGTGTCATTCCACTCCAGTCTGGGTGACAGAGTGAGACCACGTTTCAAGATAAAAAATAATAAAATAAAATAAAAATTAGCCAGGCATAGTGGCACACGCCTGTTGTCCTAGCTCCTCGAGAGGCTAAGGTGAAGGGTAGCTTGAGCCTGGAGTTTAAGGCTGCAGTGAGCCATTATCCATTATCATGCCACTGCACTCTAGCCCAGGAGACAGAGTGAGACTCTTTCTTTTCTTTTTTTTTTTTTTTAAAGAAGGAGCTATTTCAGCTCACGATCTAAATTATGTAGATGAAGACATCACTGAAGAAGAAAAATGGCATGATTAGGATACATCTAGAGGCAAGGAAACACAACAATATAGGAAAATGATTAAAGGGAAAGGAAGAAGAGAATAATCATGAACAAAGGAAAGCAAAAATATATTAAGGATATTCTGAGACCGGGCGCGGTGGCTCACGCCTGTAATCCCAGCACTTTGGGAGCCGATCAGGGGGATCAAGACCATCCTGGCTAACACGGTGAAACCCCGTCTCTGCTAAAAATACAAAAAATTAGCTGGGTGTGGTGGCGGGCGCCTGTAGTCCCAGCTACTCGGGAGGCTGAGGCAGGAGAATGGCGTGAACCCAGGAGGCGGAGGTTGCAGTGAGCCGAGATCGCGCCACTGCACTACTCCAGCCTGGGCAACAAAGCGAGACTCCGTCTCAAAAAAAAAGGATATTCTGAGACACAGACGTATGCACACATACATGTATGTGCACACGTACACACACAAAATGAAGAGAAGGGAGCTTCATCATTTAGGTAATTTTCTGTTGTTGAGACAGTTTCACTCTGTCACCCAGGCTGGAGTACAGTGGCACGATCTTGGCTCACAGCAGCCTCTGCCTCCTGGGTTCAAGCAATTCTCCTGCTTCAAACTCCCGAGTAGCTGCGACTACAAGCACCTGCCACCACACCCAGCTAATTTTTGTTTTTTTAGTATAGACGGGGTTTCACCACGTTGGCCAGGCTGGTCTCAAACTCCTGACCTCAAGTGATCTGCCTGCCTCAGCTTCCCAAAGTGTTGGGATTACAGACACGAGCCAGGGTACCCAGCCTCATTTAGTTAATGTAAGTGGGACCAGAAACGACAGAGTTGTAGTAAAAAGTGCCCCACTATGGATCCTAGAGAGAATGTGAGATGACCTCTGAGGTATTTCCACAGGTCACTCACTGACCCCTTCATTATATGGATAAGAAAATGAGGCACACAAGGGTATACTGACTCTCTCAAAGTCCCTGTCTAATAATAAATAAATCCAGGACTACAAGCAACATTTTCTGAATTGCATAGGAACAATTCATTAAAAAGAATACTGCCACAAAATATGGGACAATCTTTGAACCCGAAATCATTCAATACTGAGGTTAAATAATATAAAGTCACTTACAATCATCAAGGGGTAGTCTTCAAGCGTGAGGTATTCATAGGGACCCTTCACTTCAACAGTCACTGTCAAAATACAGTCCTCAGAATTAATTTACAGGACGCAGAAATTAAACAAAAATATTGCCTAATATTTGTTTCATGAAATCAGTAAGAATTTCATTGGGTCATTTACTTTTAGGCACTTCAATCCTGGTCAGTATTACATTATATTTGTACAGCACTTGGGAAGTCATTAAGTGTTCTCATAGTTCACGCTGTGTCCTGCACAGGTTTCCATGCCTCCACCATAGTCTGAAGTGGGAAGGCTCTTTTGCTTCCATACTCACATCTTTAAAAAGACTAGACTGAATATTTCCTCCACACAGCCTTCTCTGGCTGCCCATCTGGAACAACTCTACACATAAATTCTAAACATATTTCACATATACTTTTCCTTATTACACATCAGTAAAATATGCCTTACAGGACTTCCTTTTTACATACTGCCATCTTCTTTGTTTCTTTCCTCAACTGTATTTTCCTATTGCTTTACTATTTTTTCATGGACTCCAATTTTATGTGATCTTGTTACATTCATCTATCATTTTCAGAATGAAGGCATTGGAAAAAAACTTAAAAATTCAAATTAACTTACACCAAAAAAATACCATCCTTGATACAATAAGATTGAAATCTAGCTTCACAATCATGTACCCTAGATTCTCACTCAAAAAGAAAACAACTCAAAAGTTCAGATGCTTTGAAGCAAAGCTCCATCCAATAAATATAGAATTGAACTTCCCCAAAACCTGCTAGTTAACATTTTTCAAAGAATTTGTTAATAACAAAGTGTTTAATGAGACAGAAAAAGGAATAGTAGTAACATAAATCTGAAAGACATCTTTGCCTTAGTAAAGCAAACTTATTGACTAATTTTAAGATTATCTGTAATTTAAAAAACTATTTCAAGATGGACTATTTTATTACTGTATTGATAAAATAATTTGGATATATTCTAGGTATAATTAATCAACAAAAATCTGACTTATTTGAGCAGTGATCATCCCTAGAGACAGACTAGTAACTGTTCATTCAACAAAAATTCCCTACTAGCTTCTGATATACCATTATTTAAAGTAAACCACATCCAATACTTACATGAAAAAAGCATTCCATAAGAGCAATTATAAAAATTTCAGAGCAAAACTGATTATTACATCTATACCTTCCTAATAAAAGAGTAAACAAAATATTCAGTAAATATTTGCATCATATTCTTTGCTTACTCTATGCCTTGGTCAGCAAAATACAGCACATGGGCCAAATCTGGCCATCAGCTTTTTCTGTTAATAAAGTTTTATTGGAACACAGCCACATCCATTCATTTACATATTGTCTACAGCTGCCTCTGCACCACCATCGCAGAGTTGGGTAGTTATAATACAGAAAATATTTACTATCTGGCTCTTTAAGAAAAAAATCTGCCAGCCCCTGCTCTATGCTAAAATATACATTTACTAAGCACTTATTATTTCACAGGCCTATGGAAAACATAGCAGATAAAAATATAAGTAAGATGTTTTCTACCATCAAATGGGTAACCACCTTGCAGGGGAGAGGGAGTTGAAAAGTTACATAGAGAACTGTCCATCTCAGCCAGACCAGAAGGATAAGTATATATTTTCCGGAACAAAGTAAAAAGCCTTCTAGGTAGAGGAAATAACATGAACAAAACAGCTGTGAAAATGTGTGGTATATTTAAAGAACAAATATAGTCTGAGACTGCACATAATACCATATAGTAGTAGTGTTTTGGCATAAGGCAGCAAAAGGTAAACTGGGACAAGCTGTAAAGAGTTTTATAAACCTTGCTGCAAAATGTAGACATTCTATAGGCAATGGGGAGCCACTAAAGGTTTCAATGAAGGCAAGAAAAATGATAAAACTGTATTAGCGATAATGTACCTTCTCCATTCCAAAAAAAGAAGGTACATTTTTGAAATGAGAAAACAAGGCCAGGTGTGGTGGCTCACGACTGTAATCCCAGCACATTGCGAGGCCAAGGCGGGCAGATCACTCAAAGTCAGAAGTTCAAGACCAGTCTGGCCAACATGGTGAAACTAAAAATACAATTTACTAAATAAAAATTTAGTATATTTAATAATTTAGCAGATAAATAATAATTTAGTAGGTTGTAAAAATACAATCTACTAAAAATACAAAAATTAGTTAGGTGTGATGGTGCAGGCCTGTAGTCCCAGCTACTTGGGAGGCTGAGGCAGCAGAATCGCTTGAACCCAGGAGGCAGAGGTTGCAGTGAAACGAGATCACACCACTGCACTCCAGCCTGGGTGACAGAGTGAGACTCTATCTCAAAAAAAAAAAAAAAGAAAAAAGAAAAAGAAACAAAACAAAAAAGGATATAAGCTCAAAAACAAGACAGACATTTCCAAGAATCAAAACAGAAACTCAGAACAGTGCAGGAGGCTGACTCCATGATCATGTTGGGCTCTTGGACCAAAAGCAGGCTATGGTAGTTGGAAGTGCTGTCCCTATGGGATCTATGGTAGTTGGAAGTAGAGTTCCTATGGGATCACTGAAGCTAGCAGGTTTCAAAGAAAAAGAAGAGGGACCAGAGCCAGGCTGGATGCATGAAGAAGCTGAAGTAGGGTGGAATACAGCTTCTCTTCCAACATTTTCAAAGAAAGAAGGTTGAAAATGAACACTGGTAACTATGCCTTGAGACTATAATCCATTAAAAGTCATAGGCCTAAAGAGACAGGAGGATACACATGTATGAGTGAAGGGGAGAGGGGCAGGGAGAGAGGGAGAGGGAGGGAGGAAGAGAAGAGAGAGACAGAGAGAATGTGTGTGTGTGTGTGTGTGTGTGTGTGTGTGTGTGTGTGTGTGAAAACCAAGTAGTGGTATCCCAGAAGTTCAACAATGATTTAATGTTAGAAGATCATTAATTTAATGTATGATATTAACTTATTATATGAGAAAGCCCATATGATCATTTAAATTAGTACAATTAAACTATTTGATAAAGCTAAATATTCATTCTTTTTTTTTTTTTTTTTGAGACGGAGTCTTGCTCTGTCGCCCGGGCTGGAGTGCAGTGGCTGGATCTCAGCTCACTGCAAGCTCCGCCTCCCGGGTTCCCGCCATTCTCCTGCCTCAGCCTCCGGAGTAGCTGGGACTACAGGCGCCCGCCACCTCAACCGGCTAGTTTTTTGTATTTTTAGTAGAGACGGGGTTTCACCGTGTTAGCCAGGATGGTCTCGATCTCCTGACCTCGTGATCCACCCGTCTCGGCCTCCCAAAGTGCTGGGATTACAGGCTTGAGCCACCACGCCCGGCCTAAATATTCATTCTTAACTTTTTTTTAAAAAAGGAAACTAGTCTCATGAAACTAGGAATAGAAAGGAACATCCTTAACCAAATAAAGAATATTTCAAAAGTTCTACAGTGAACATAGTACTTAATGGTGAAATATACCAGTACAGCCAGTAAAGTCAGGAGCGAAGTAATGGTGGCTGCCATCATTGTTTCTATTCCATATACTGCTTAAGAAAGCAGAGTAGGAAAGGAAATTGCAAAAAATACAAAGATGAAACAAAGGGGAAACCACAGGAAATAAGACCAGTTAGGAAGTTCTTGCAAATTCCAGGTAAGGGATGATGACTCTATGAATGAGGCAGCAACCTTGGAAAGGAGAACACTTAAATTCTTGAGACACTAAAAACTACCAATGTTAATTTTTTCTTTTTTTTTTTTTTTGAGACGGAGTTTCATTCTTGTTGCCCAGGCTGCAGTGCAATGGTGCGATCTCAGCTCCCACAACCTCCATCTCCCGGGTTCAAGCAATTCTCCTGCCTCAGCCTCCTGAGTAGCTGGGATTACAGGCATGTGCCACCACACCCAGCTAATTTTGTATTTTTAGTAGAGGCGGGGTTTCTCCATGTTGGTCAGGCTGGTCTTGAACTCCCGACCTCACGTGATCTGCCTGCCTCGGCCTCCCAAAGTGCTGGGATTACAGGCATGAACCACCGCACTCGGCCAATGTTAATTTACAATTTCCTGATCTCTGGCTTGGTGACCAAGTTTTGATAATTCTAGTTCAGAATACTGAAAACATGTTACTAACTAAAAATTTCAAAAGCAGGAGTAACAAATGAAGGAAAAAGAAATCTGATATCTGTAATACCTAATAAAAAAGCATATATAAAGTACATGAATGACATAACCAGATAATAACATAACCATTAAAAAAAAACAAGCACTGAACTTACTGGTAAAAAGATTACTCAGTGAATTTTCTTTTGATGATTCCTTTGAGGACGAAATGCCAATATGTACAATAAAAATGTATGGTGCATCTTGCCAGGTTTGCAATGGTTCATGCATTGCCTAGAGAGGGAAAAGGGCATCACATCTGTAAATCTTAAGAATTAAGAGCACAAATTAATAATACAATATGCAAATTTTGCTCCAGAATGTGCCCAGAAATATGATAAAGTCCTTCTCTTTCATTCATTGAAACAATAGGCACAACAAACCAAACAAGCCTAAAGTAGGCTAGATTATGAATACTGCATAAAGTAGGCCAGATTATGAATACTGCATAAAGTAGGCTAGATTACGAATAACACTGCATAAAGTAGGCTAGATTATGAATAATACTGCATAAAGTAGGCTAGATTATGAATACTACATAAAGTAGGCTAGATTATGAATACTGAATAAAGTAGGCTAGATTATGAATACTGCATAAAGTAGGCTTGATTATGAATACTGCATAAAGTAGGCTAGATTATGAATAATACTGCATAAAGTAGGCTAGATCATGAAAACTGCATAAAGTAGGCTAGATTATGAATACTGCATAAAGTAGGCTAGATTACGAATACTGCATAAAGTAGGCTAGATTAAGAATACTGCATAAAGTAGGCTAGATTATGAATTACTAAAAGGCAAGATACCGCAAGTCTTGTACACAAAAATCACATTTAAGGTATTTTTTTAATGAGGAAAATCCCAACTAAAATCACTAAATTTAATCTTTGTTTAACTAAGCCATACTAGGATACTAGTTTGTGTTTTATGCAGACATTACAAAGGAATTTAAATAAAGAATTATTTAAATCACCTTAAACAAAAATTAATGATGGTATCAGTAAAAATGAATTCTAATTGCCAATTCCTGAATAATCCCCTTTGTTCAACATGCTTCCCAAGAACATCAGAATTCCTGCTGACACGGTCTCACATTTATACCGAAAATTCAACCTTGGGCTAGTCTGTGGTAAGCAAGAGTCACTACCCCTCAAAGTCAAAGAAGACAAATTAATAGTCTCCAAGTCCTTGACTTTGAAGGGTAGTGACTCTTCCTTTTCACACAGACTAGAGTCTTCACAAACAGAAGACTAACATACAATGATAAAGACGAACACAGAAAATAACTGGTTTATTCTTCCTTGGAATTACAATTTATTACCATCTGGTCTTAAAAGGAGAAACGTTTACCCAGAGATCTCTGGGTAAGCCTCTATGATCTGCAAACCCCTCAAAATGAATAGCTGGTTTTGTATGTTTATGCATTTTTCCTTTGGAGCCACAGTTCTCAAATGGTTAAAATACCCTACAACCAAGAAAAGGCTAACATAGTTCAAAAATTATATTCCATGAAAAAAATCCACGTCAAACAAAGAAGGCTAAACAATTCTCCAGATTATCTATTTACCAGGTTATCTTAGTAAAACATAAGAACATAAATGTCTTCCTAATCATACATTGATTTATCCCCACCTTATAGTCTCCAATGAGACTCAGGATCAATTTGTGAGAAAACTTTACAGTTTCAAAGTTATGGGTAATACATGTCTGATTAGTCATAATTACAGAACCTTTTTCCTGAACTTACTTACTCATCAGCCTATATATAAAACGCTGGTGTAATAACCTGCTCTATTAATCATATACGTCTTAAAACCACCTTTTACAAATTCCAAAATAAATTGATCAATTCTCATATTCCAGAATTTGAGAAAGTTTACATTTAACTCTGGAATGCAGAAATTCTGACCCTGTAAAAATAACATTTATATGCCAGATAACTCTGTTAAGCATATGACATTACTTTTTTTTTTTTTTTTGAGGCAGAGTCTCGCTCCATCGCCCAGGCTGGAGTACAGCAGTGTGATCTTGGCTCACTGTGATCTCCACCTCCCGGGTTCTAGAATTCTCCTGCCTCAGCCTCACAAGTAGCTGGGACTACAGGCGCATGACACTACATCAGGCTAATATATTTATTTACCTTTTTTGTATTTTTGGTAGAGACGGGGTTTCGCCATGTTGGCCAGCCTGGTCTCGAGCTCCTGACCTCAGGTGATCCACCCACCTCGCCCTCCCTAAGTGCTGGGATTAAGGTGTGAGCCACCATGCCCGGCCCATTTATTACATTTTTAAATCCTCAAAGCAGCCCTATCAGATAGGTATTATTATTAACTCCTTTGTAAACTAAATTTTACATAAAATTCACACTTTTAATGTGTATAAATCAATGATATGTGGTACAAGAACAATGATGTGCAAATATCACCTCTATCTAGTTCTAAAACATTTTCATCAACCGAAAAGGAGACCCTGTACTCATTAAGCAGGTAGCTCCCCATTTCTTCCTCCTCTCACTTATTGACCTCCTGTCTCCATGGAGTCATCTATTATGGTCATTTCATATAAACGTGTCCGGCTTCTCTCACTTAACATGTTTTCAGGGTTCATCTATGTTGTTGTATGTATCAGTGCGTCATTCATTTTTTTTTTTTTTTTTGAGTTGAAGGAATTGGCAAAAAGTTTACTTTACTGATCATGGTTGTTTTCTAAGTACTGAGACCCAAGTTGTTGCTGTTGTTGTTTTTTATTACAGTTTAAATTCTAGGGTATGTGTGCACAAAGTACAGGTTTGATACATATGTATACATGTACCATGTTGGTCTGCTGCACCCATTAACTCATCATTTACATTAGTTATTTCTCCTAATGCTATCCCTCCCCCATTCCCCCACCCAATGACAGGCCCCAGTGTGTGATGTTCCCCGCCTTGTGTCCAAGTGTTTTCATTGTTCAGTTCCCACCTATGAATGACAACATGCGGTATCTGGTTTTCTGTCCTTGTGATAGTTTGCTCAGAATGATGGGTTCCAGCTTCATCCATGTCCCTACAAAGGACACGAGCTCATCCTTTTTTATGGCTGCATAGTATTTCATGATGTATATGTGCCACATTTTCTTAATCCAGTCTATCACTGATGGACATTTGGGTTGGTTCCTAGTCTTCGCTATTGTGAATAGTGTCGCAATAAACATACGTGTGCATGTGTCTTTATAGCAGCATGATTTATAATTCTCTGGGTATATACCCAGTAATGGGATGGCTGGGTCAAATGGTATTTCTAGTTCTAGATCCTTGAGGAATGGCCACATTGTCTTCCACAATGGTTGAACTAGTTTACACTACCACCAACAGTGTAAAAGTGTTCCTATTTCTCCACTTCCTCTCCGGCATCTGTTGTTTCCTGACTTTTCAATGATTACCATTCTAACTGGTGTGAGATGGTATCACACTGTGGTTTTGATTTGCATTTCTCTGATGACCAGTGATGATAAGCATTTTTTCATGTGTCTGTTGGCTGCATAAATGTCTTCTTTTGAAAAGTGTCTGTTCATATCCTTTACCCACTTTTTGATGGGGTTGATTTTTTTGTGTAAATTTGAGTTCTTTGTAGATTCTGGATATTAGCCCTCGGTCAGATGGGTAGATTGCAAAAATTTTCTCCTATTCTGCAGGTTGCCTGTTCACTCTGATGGCAGTTTCTTTTGTTGTGCAGAAGCTCATTAGTTTAATTAGATCCGATTTATCTATTTTGGCTTTTGTTGCCATTGCTTTTGGTGTTTTAGTTATGAAGTCCTTGCCCATGCCTCTGTCCTGAATGGCATTGCCTAGGTTTCCTTCTAGGGTTTTTATGGCTTTAGGTCTCACATTTAAGTCTTTAATCCATCTTGAATTATTTTTGTATAAGGTGTAAGGAAGGGATCCAGTTTCAGCTTTCTACATATGGCTAGCCAGTTTTCCCAGCACCATTTATTATATAGGGCATCCTTTCCCCATTTCTTGTTTTTGTCAGGTTTGTCAAAGATCTGATGGTTGTAGATGTGTAGTGTTATTTCTGAGCCCTCTGTTCTGTTCAATTGGTTTATATGTCTGTACCAGCACCATGCTGTTTTGGTTACTGTAGCCTTGTAGTATAGTTTGAAGGCAGGCAGCGTGATGCCTCCAGCTTTGTTCTTTATGTTTAGGATTGTCTTGGCAATGCGGGCTCTTTTTTGGTTCCCTGTGAACTTTAAAGTATTTTTCCAGTTCTGTGAAGAAAGTCATTGGTAGCTTGATGGGGATGGCATTGAATCTGTAAATTTTTTGGGCAGTATGGCCATTTTCACGATATTGATTCTTCCTATCCATGAGCATGGAATGTCCTTCTGTTTGTTTGTGTCCTCTTTTATTTCATTGAGCAGTGGTTTGTACTTCTCCTTGAAGAGCTTTTCACATCCCTTGTAAGTTGGATTCCTAGGTATTTCATTCTCTTTGTAGCAATTGTGAATGGGACTTCATTCATGATTTGGCTGTTTCTCTGCTACTGGTGTATATGAATGCTTATGATTTTTGCACATTGATTTTGTATCCTGAGACTGTGCTGAAGTTGCTTATCAGCTTAAGGAGATTTTGGGATGCGAATATGGTGTTTTCTAAATATACAGTCATGTTATCTGCAAACAGGGACAATTTGATTTCCTCTTTTCCTAACTGAATACCCTTTATTTCTTTCTCCTGCCTGATTGCCCTGGCTTAGGAGTAGTGAGAGAGGGCATCCCTGTCTTGTGCCAGTTTTCAAAGGGAATGCTTCCAGTTTTTGCCCATTCAGTATGATATTGGCTGTGGGTTTGTCATAAATAGCTCTTATTATTTTGAGATACGTTCCATCAATACTTAGTTTATTGAGAGTTTTTAGCATGAAGGGCTGTTGAATTTTGTCAAAGGCCTTTTCTGCATCTATTGAGATAATCATGTGGTTTTTGTTGTTGGTTCTGTTTATGTGATGACTTATGTTTATTGATTTGCGTATGTTGAACCAGCCTTGCATCCCAGGGATGAAGCTGACTTGAACGTGGTGGATATGCTTTTTGATGTGCTGCTGGATTTGGTTTGCCAGTATTTTATTGAGGATTTTTGCATCAATGTTCATCAGGGATATTGGTCTAAAATTCTCTTTTTTTGTTGTGTTTCTGCCAGGCTTTGGTATCAGGATGATGCTGGCCTCATAAAATGAGTTAGGGAAGACTCCATCTTTTTCTATCGATTGGAATCGTTTCAGAAGGAATGGTACCAGCTCCTTTTTGTACCTCTGGTAGAATTCAGCTGTGAATCCTCTGATCCTGAACTGTTTCTGGTTGGTAGGCTACTAATTATTGCCTCAATTTCAAAGCCTGTTATTGGTCTATTCAGGGATTCAATGTCTTCCTGGTTTAGTCTTTGGAGAGTGTATGTGTCCAGGAATTTATCCATTTCTTCTAGATTTTCTAGTTGATTTGTGTGGAGATGTTTATAGTATTCTCTGATGGTAGTTTATATTTCTGTGGGATTGGTAGTGATATCCCCTTTTATCATTTTTTATTGCATCTATTTGATTCTTCTCTTTTCTTTATTAATCTTGCTAGAGGTCTATTTGGTTGATCTTTTCAAAAAACAAGCTCCTGGATTCAGAGATTCTTTTGAAGGGTTTTTTTGTGTCTCTATGTCCATCAGTTCTGCTCTGATCTTAGTTATTTGTTGCCTTCTCCTAGCTTTTGAATGTGTTTGCTCTTGCCTCTCTAATTCTTTTAATTGTGATGTTAGGGAGTCAATTTTAGGTCATTCCTGCTTTCTCTTGTGGGCACTTAGTGCTATAAATGTCCCACTACACACTGCTTTAACCGTGTCCCAGAGATTCTGGTATGTTGTGTCTTTGTTCTCATTGGTTTCAAAGAACATCTTTATTTCTGCCTTCATTTTGTTATTTACCCAGCAGTCATTCAGAAGTAGGTTGTTCAGTTTCTATATAGTTGTGCAGTTTTGAGTGGGTTTCTTAATCCTGAGTTCTAATTTGATTGCACTGTGGTCTGAGAGACTGTTTGTTGTGACTTCTGTTCTTTTACATTTGTCGATGAGTGCTTTACTTCCAACTCTGTGGTCAGTTTTGGAATAAGTGTGATGTGGTGCTGAGAAGAATGTACATTCTGTTTATTTGGGGTGGAGGGTTCTGTAGATGTCTATTAGGTCTGCTTGGTGCAGAGCTGAGTTCAAGTCCTGGATATCCTTGATAACTTTCTGTCTCATTGATCTAAGATTGACAGTGGGGTGTTTTTTTTTTTTTTTTTTTTTTTTTGAGACGGAGTCTCACTCTGTCGCCCAGGCTGGAGTGTAGTGGCCGGATCTCAGATCACTGCAAGCTCTGCCTCCTGGGTTTACGCCATTCTCCTGCCTCAGCCTCCCGAGTAAGCTGGGACTAGAGGCGCCTGCCACCTCGCCTGGCTAGTTTTTTGTTTTTTAGCAGAGACGGGGTTTCACCATGTTAGCCAGGATGGTCTCGATCTCCTGACCTCGTGATCCGCCCGTCTTGGCCTCCCAAAGTGCTGGGATTACAGGCTTGAGCCACCGCGCCCGGCCGACAGTGGGGTCTTAAAGTCTCCCATTATTATTGTGTGGGAGTCTAAGTCTCTTTGTAGGTCTCTAAGGACTTGCTTTATTAATCTGGGTGTTACTGTATCAGGTACATATATATTTAGGATAGTCAGCTCTTCTTGTTGAATTGACCCCTTTACCATTATGTAGTGGCCTTGTCTTTTTTGATCTTTGTTGGTTTAAAGTCTGTTTTATCAGAGGCTAGGATTGCAACCTCTGCTTTTTTTTTTTTGCTTTCCCTTTGCTTGCTAGATCTTCCTCCATCCCTTTATTTTGAACCTATGTGTGTCTCTGCACGTGAGATGGGTCTCCTGAATACAGCACACTGATGGGTCCTGACTCTTTATCCAATTTGCCAGTCTTGTCTTTTAATTGGGGCATTGAGCCCGTCTACATTTAAGGTTAATATTGTTATGTGTGAATTTGATTCTGTCACTATGATACTAGCTGCTTATTTTGCCCGTTAGTTAATGTAGTTTCTTCCTAGCATCAATGGTCTTTACATTTTGGCATGTTTTTGCAGTAGCTGGTACCGGTTGTTTCTCTCCACGTTTAGTGCTTCCTTCAGGAGCTCTTGTAAGGCAGGCCTGGTGGTGACAAAATCTCTCAGCATTTGCTTGTCTGTAAAGGATTTTATTTCTCCTTTGCTTATGAGGCTTAGTTTGGCTGGATATGAAATTCTGGGTTGAAAATTCTTTAAGAATATTGAATATTGGTCCCCACTCTCTTCTGGCTTGTAGTTTCTGCCGAGAGTTCTGCTGTTAGTCTGATGGCCTTCCCTTTGTGGGCAACCCGACCTTTCTCTCTGGCTGCCCTTAACATTTTTTTCAATTTCAATCTTGGTGAATCTGACAATTTTGTGTCTTTGGGTTACTCTTCTCAAGGAGTATCTTTGTGGCATTCTCTGTATTTCCTGAATTTCAATGTTGGCCTGCCTTGCTAGGTTGGGGAAGTTCTCCTGGATAATATCCTGAAGAGTGTTTTCCAACTTGGTTCCATTCTCCCCGTCACTTTCAGGTACACCAATCAGATGTAGATTTGCTCTTTTTTCACAGTCCCATACTTCTTGGAGGCTTTGTTCATTTCTTTTTACTCTTTTCTCTCTAAAGTTCTCTTCTCGCTTCATTTCATTCATTTGATTTTCAATCACTGATACCCTTTCTTCCAGTTGATCGAATTGGCTACTGAAGCTTATGCATGCGTCACGTAGTTCTCGTGCCATATTTTCAGCTCCATTAGGTCATTTAAGGTCTTCTCTACACTGTTTATTCTAGTCAGCCAATCGTCTAATCTTTTTTCAAGGTTTTTAGCTTCCTTGCGATGGGATCGAACATCCTCCTTTAGCTTGGAGAGGTTTGTTATTACCGACCTTCTGAAGCCTACTTCTGTCAACTCGTCAAATTCATTCTTTGTCCAGCTTTGTTCCGTTGCTGGCGAGGAGCTGCGAGCCTTTGGAGAAGAGGTGCTCTGGTTTTGAGAATTTTCAGCTTTTCTGCTCTGGTTTATCCCCATCTTTGTGGTTTTATCTACCTTTGATCTTTGACGTTGGTGACCTACAGATGGGGTTTTGGTGTGGATGTCCTTTTTGTTGATGTTGATACTATTCCTTTCTGTTTGTTAGTTTTCCTTCTAAGAGTCAGGTCCCTCAGCTGCAGGTCTGTTGGGAGTTTGCTGGAGGTCCACTCCACACCCTGTTTGCCTGGTTATCACCAGCGGAGGCTGCAGAACAGTAAATGTTGTTGCCTGATCCTTCCCCTGGAAGCTTCGTCTCAGAGGAGCACCTGGCTGTATGAAGTGTCAGCTGGCCCCTGTTGGGATGTCTCCCCCAGTTAGGCAACAAAGGGGTCAGGGACCCACTTTAGGAGGCAGTCTGTCCATTCTCAGAGCTCAAACACTGTGCTGGGAGAACCACTGCTCTCTTCAGAGCTGTCAGACAGGGATGTTTAAGTCTTCAGAAGTTTCTGCTGCCTTTTGTTCAGCTATGCCCTGCCCCCAGAGCTGGAGTCTACAGAGGCAGGCAGGCCTCGCTGAGCTGTAGTGGGCTCCACCCAATGTGAACTTCCTGGCCGCTTTACCTACTCAAGCCTCAGCAACGGTGATGCCCCTTCCCCAGCCGGGCTGCCACCTCACAGTTCTATTTGGGACTGCTGTGCTAGCAGTGAGCAACGCTCCGTGGGTGTGGGACCTGCTGAGCCAGGTGCGGTATATAATCTCCTGGTGTGCCCTTTGCTAAGACCATTGGAAAAGTACAGTATTAAGGCGGGAGTGTCCCGATTTTCCTGGTACAGTCTGTCACGGCTTCCCTTGGCTAGGAAAGGGATATCCCGGACCCCTTGAACTTCCCGGGTGAGGCAATGCCCTGCCCTGCTTTGGCTTGCCCTCCGTGGGCTGCACCCACTATCCAACCAGTCCCAGTGAGATGAACCGGTACCTCAGTTGGAAATGCAGAAATCACCCATCTTCTGTGTCAATCACGCTGGGAGCTGCAGACAGAGCTGTTCCTATTCGGCCATCTTGGAATCCAGCTCTCATTCATTTTTATAGATGAATGATATTCCATTTTATGGACATACAACATTTTACTTTTTCATTCCTGGTTGTAGTTTGAGATTTGTGAGCTTCTCACTTTCTGAAATTCATACTTTCATCAAATTTAGGAAGTTGCTGGGCATTATTCCTTCAAATATTCTTTCCATACCTTTCTCTCTCTCTTCTCCCTCTGATGAATTCCTACTATGTGGATGTTGATACACTTAAGGGTGTCCCATAGGTCTCTCAGGCTTGTCTTTATTCTTTTTATCATTTTTATCTCTATGTTCTCCTGGTTTCCTTTAGGTTCTTCGTCCATGGTTTTTTTTTTTATTTTTAGCTCTTTGAGATATTTAAGACAGTTCATTTAAAATCTTTGGTCTGGTGAGTCTAATGCTAAGGGTTCCTCTTCGAAGTATGTATACTTTTTTAACCCTGTAAATATGCTATACTCTGTTTGCCATATATGGACGCCTCGTAATTTTCCACTGAAAACTGAATGTTTTAAAGTGACAGCTCTGGAAACCACAATCTGCCCCCTCCTTGGGGTTTGTTAGCTGGTAATAATATGGGCTGTCTCTTTTACTGAGTGACTTTTCTGAACCATTTTTGTAAAGTCTGCATTGTTAGACCTGTGTGGCTACTGGAATCCATATTCCTTCAGCTTAGTGGTCAGCTAGTGTTTTGACAAAGATTTCTTAAACACCAGGAGCCAAAGACAAAAAAGAACAGAATATTCTCCCAGTCTTTGCACCCTGGGGCAATCCTTCAATGCTTAGCTGGGCCAATTAAAGCTATTCCTTAATCTTCACTTTTTGCTTGTACAGAGCCTAAAGGTTAGCCAGAATGAGAGCTTAGGGTCATCTAAGGTCTTTTCTGATCATATGTCCAGTCGTGAGAATATATATGGCTTTCTTCATACCTCAATATACACAGAAGCTTTAAAAAGCCTTGTTCTTTCACAAATCTCCTTTCTGGACCCTTTCCTTCTCATGCTTGACAGTCTCTCTATTGCTTATCCCCACTGTTATCCCCTTCCCTATGTACACAATACTTCTGCCTTCAAATGCTTTTGGCAAACACAACCCAGGAAGCCACTCCAGCCCTGGGAACACTCTAAATTGGGGAAAACAGAGGCAAGTCCTTGCATGGGTCCTTCAGGGAGCCTCCAGACAGGTGAAAACACACAATGGCAAGTCTTTTAAGAAAAAGGTCTGTATTAGTTCCCCTGGCACTAGCGACCTGCACCATGACTGTGGGTTGCCATCTTCCTGCCGCTGAACTGGGAAGGAGGGTATGGTAAACAAATTACAATATCACAGCCCTTTCTTAATGTAATGTAGCAGCTTCTTTCTTTGTTGAACTTTTTCCTTATTAAGTTTTGGCTCGATTTCAAAGTTCTGTGAAAGTTGCATGTGACAGTTTTCATCAGCTTACTAGTTGCTTTTGTAGAAGCATGGAGACCTGGACTTCGCTACTCGACAATTCTTGGTAATATCATTTCTATTAGCTCCATTTTATTATGTAAGAAACTGAAGCACAATAACATTTCTAAGGGAAATATTAAGTTATGAAGTTGGGATTTCAAAATCTAGGACACCTGACCCCAGAGCCTGGGCTCTCAACTACCATCTCAACTATTAATTATTTTGTTCTCCGTAACAGAACTATTTTTTTCTTTTTTTCCCTTTTTCACAGTCTACCGCTAGCTTATGAACAGAATTATTTTTAAAGCACTGTCTTCATGGTATGATCTCAAAATTGTAAGTGCCCTTCAACAGAACTTTTTAACCCCATGAGTAAGGTAATTAAAGCTACAAGTGACAATCCAGTTATTGATGCTGTCAGACAGACAGACTACAAGAGTAGTTTTGTTCCCAGAACATGCTATTTTTGATTAAGCACTGCATTGTCAAAATTGCAATGGTTACAAAACTAAACATACTCTTACCATACAATCTAGCAATCATGCTCCTTGATAGTTACCCAAATGAGTTGAAAACTTACGTCCACATAAAACCCTGGACACAAATGTTTACAACAGCTTTATCTATAACTGTTATAATTTGAAAGCAATCAAGATGTCCTTCAATAGATGAATGGATAAACTGTGATATATCCAAACAATGGAATATGATTCAGCACTAAAAATAAATGAACTATCAAGCCACCAGAAGACATGGAGGAACCTTAAACGCATATTACTAAGTGAAAGAAGCCAATCTAAAAAGGTCACATATTTGTACAACTCCAACTAGATGACATTCTGGAAAAGGCAAAACTATGAAGACAGTAAAAAGATCACTGATTGCCAGGAGTTCAAGGAGAAAGGAGAGACAAACAGGCAGAGCACAGAGGATGTTTAGGCACTGAAACTATTCTGTATGATACTACAAAAGTGAAGATTTCTTTACACATTTATCAAAATTCATACAATGTACAATGCAGAGTGAACCTTAATGTAAACTACAGACTTTGGTTGATAATGACATGTCAGCATGGTTCATCAATTATAACCGTGTGCCACAGTGGCGCATACGTTGATGATGGGGGAGGCTAAGTGTACAGGTACAAACAGGGCATGGGGGACCTCTCTTTTTTTTTTTGAGACAGAGTGTTGCTTTATTGCTTAGACTGGAGTACAATGACATGATCATGGCTCACTGCAGCCTTGATCTCCTGGGCTCAAGTGATCCTCCCACTTCAGCCTCCCTTGTAGCTGTGACTATAGGCATGCACAACCACGCTGGGTAATCTGGGTTTTGTTTGTTTGTTTTTAAGACGGAGTTTTGCTCTTGTCGCCCAGGCTGGAGTGCAAAGGTGCGATCTTGGCTCACTGCAAACTCCGCCTCCCAGGTTCAAGCCATTCTCCTGCCTCAGCCTCCCAAGTAGCTGGGATTACAGGCATATGCTACCATGCCCAGCTAATTTTACATTTTTAGTAGAGACGGGTTTCTCCATGTTGGTCAGGTTGGTCTCAAACTCCCGACCTCAGGTGATCTGTCTGCCTGGGCCTCCCAAAGTGCTGGGATTACAGACATGAGCCACTGTACCCAGCCAACTTTTGCTTTTTGTAGAGATAGGGTCTCAATGTTTTCCAGGCTGCTCTTGAACTCCTGGGTTCAAGTGATCCTCCCACCTTGGCCTCCCAAAGGGTGTAAGCCACTGCACTGGCCTCTCTGCACCTTTTATTCAATTTTGTTGTGAACCTAAAACTGCTCTAAACAATAAACTCTATTAATTTTTTTTTTTTTTTTTTTGAGACGGAGTCTTGCTCTGCCGCCCAGGCTGGAGTGCAGTGGCCGGCTCTCAGCTCACTGCAAGCTCCGCCTCCCGGGTTCAAGCCATTCTCCTGTCTCAGCCTCCCGAGTAGCTGGGACTACAGGCGCCTGCCTCGTCGCCCGGCTAGTTTTTTGTATTTTTTAGTAGAGACGGGGTTTCACCATATTAGCCAGGATGGTCTTGATCTCCTGACCTCCTGATCTGCCCGTCTCGGCCTCCCAAAGTGCTGGGATTACAGGCTTGAGCCACCGCGCCCGGCCTCTATTAATTTTTTAAAAATTGTAATGTTAAATGTATCACATTATTGCTTAAATCCAAAAAAACTGAGTTAATCAAAATATTCAAGTGTTCTCTTTTATCATTCTTTCCTTAGAGGAAGGGACATGCAGAGGACCTTTCTTCCATAAACACATAGGGTTTTTTTTCTTTAGATGGAGTCTTGCTCTATTGCCTAGGCTGGAGTGCAGTGGAATGATCTCAGCTCAATGTAATCTCCGCCTCCTGGGTTCAGGCATTCTCCCACCTCAGCCTCCCAAGTAGCTGGGATTACAGGCGTGCGCCACCACACCTAGTTAATTTTCCTTTTTTTTTTTTTTTTTTCTTGTATTTTTTAGTAGAGACGAGGTTTCACCACATTGGCCAGGCTGACCTTGAACTCCTGACATCAGGTCATCCACCCACCTTGGCCTCCCAAAGTGCTGGGATCACAGGTGTGAGCCACTACACCCGGCCCATAAACATATATATTTAATCAGAGCTTTAATGAAATAGGATGGAAGTACTGAATTTGTGAGTATCCTTTTTGTTTTTTTGAGACAGAGTCTCATTTTGTCACTCAGGCTGGAGTGCAGTGGTGTAATCGTGGCTCACTACAACCTGTGCCTTTTGGGCTCAAGTGATTCTCAGGCCTCAAGCACTCAAGTAGCTGGGATTACAGATGTACCCCACCACACCAAGCTAATTTTTGCACTTTTAGTAGAGACAGGGTTTTGCCATGTTGACCAGACTGGTCTCAAAAATCCTGGCTTCAAGTGATCCACCCACTTTGGGCCTCAAAAATGCTGAGATTACCACTGAACCCAGCCTGTGAATATCCTTTAAATAGGATTATAAGGTATTTGCCTTGGACTAAATTTTCAGGAAGAAAGATCAAAAGATAGTTAATTCTTTCATTTCTTTTGACTATATTTTGACTAAGTATTCCTAAATATTACTTGTGGTATTCAACAGGGTCACCTTTCAGCCAGTTTTAATCACTGTAACAAGACTCAAGCCTTGAATAGAACTCAAAGTATGCTGTGCACAGAAGACAACTGAAGAAAGCACAAGAGCCAATACCCATATAAATGAATGTTCACCTTCAACAATAATTCTGTTGTTGTTGTTTTTGTTTTTGAGACGAGGTATGGCTCTATCGCCTAGAGTGAAGTGGTGTGATCTTGGCTCACTGCAATCTCTGCCTCCCAGGCTCAAGCCATCCTCCCACATCAGTCACCCAAGTAGCTGGGACTACAGGCGCACGTGCCACCTTCTGGCTAATTTTGCCATCATTTTTTGCAGAGACAAGGTTTCACCATATTGCCCAGGCTGGTCTCAAACTTGTGAGCTCAAGCGATCCACCTGCTGTGGCCTCCCAATGTGCTGGGGTTATAGGCGTGAGCCACAGCACCTGGCTTAACAATAATTTTTTGAATATAATTTACAACAGCAAATTATTGCTTAACTAGACAAACTGCATAAAATCTATTTTAAATGACAGCCACTGTTTTTGTGAGGAAAGATGGAAACTCACTGCTATGGTTTAGATAGCTGTCCTCCCAAATTTCATATTGAGATGTGATCCCCAATGTTGGAGGTGAAATCTAGAGAGAGGTGTTTGGGTCACGGGGTCAATCCCTAATGAGTGGCTTGGTGCCACTGTCCTTTCAGTAATGACTTCTCCCTCTATTGGTTCCTTGATTATTAAAAAAGAGTCCGCTATGTCCTCTCCTCCTCCCTCTTTCCTTCTTCCTCCCTTGCCATGTGATCTGCACACACAGACTCCCCTTCACCTCCCACCATGAGTGGAAGCAGCCTGAAGCCCTCACCAGAAATAGATGCCGGCCCCATGCTTCTTTGAAAGCCCACAGAACAGTGAGCCAAATAAACCTCTTTTCTTTATAAATTACCCAGCTCCAGGTGTCCTTCCATAGCAACATAAACAAACTAAGACACTCACTCTCACTTTCTTGGGGCCATAAATTGCTACGAAAAAGAACTTTTAAACTGTGCATACATGTGGATCTAGCAATTCTACCTCCAGGAATTTAACCTAAAGATTATAAATGTACACAGAGATACAGCTAGACATTAGGAACATGACCTTATCCATAATAGGGAAAATTTGGGAACGACCCAAATATTCATCAATTGGGAGTTAATTGTTAAAATCATAATAAAACAGAACACTAAGCAGCCATGAAAAGGTGAAGCAGTATTCAAGGTACCAATTTGGTAGTAAAAATAAAAAATTATACAACGGTATATGATATGATCTTATTTTGATTAATATGCATGTGTTCTGTGTAATCACACCAAACTGTTAACACTATGAGAACACAAAATTACAAAGGATTTTTACTTTTAAGTTATAGAATTAAAAACTTATTCCAATATACAATTCTTCTGAGATCAGAAAATAGACTTAAAAGCAAATGTAGTTAAAATATTAATCACAACACTGCATAAAATTCCAAGATAATGAAACTCATAAATGTTCAATAGAGAATTGAACAAACTGCAATGTACTCATACAATAAGACACTATACAAGCATTTAAGTAACGATGTAATACAATATTTACCAAACTGAAAAGATGTCCATGTTATATTGCTAAACTACAAAAAAAGTCATATAATACATACTGTAAGATCCCCTTTTTAAAATAAATATCAACATGCCCATATACAAAAGACTAGGAAAATAAATACATCACTGCATGGTATTATAGATTACTATTTTCTTCTTTTCATTTATGTATGTCGTCTCCATTTTCACAGTGAATATATGCCTATTAGTAAGAGAAAATCCAATGAATATCTTTTTTCCTTTTTTGTTTTTGAGATGGAATCTCACTGGTCACCCAGACTGGAGTGCAGTAGCGTGATCTCAGCTCACTGCAACCTCCACCTCCCAAGTTCAAGTGATTCTCCTGCCTCAGCCTCCCGAATTGCTTGGATTACAGGTGCCTGCCACCATGACCAACTAATTTTTGTATTTTTAGTAAAGACAAAGTTTCACCACGTTGGCCAGGTTGGTCTCAAACTCCCAACCTCAAGTGATCTGCCCACCTTGGCCTCCCAAAGTGCTGGCATTGTAGGCGTGAGCCACTGCACCAAGTCCTAATGGCTATCTTTTGTTTAAAAAAATTAACAAAGATTGTCATGCCTAACCTACTTTCAGTTAAAATTCTGTATAAATAAAACTGGGGTTTGGGTAGTGAGAATACTTTCAGAATGGCAGAATAAGAAACTCTGAAAATCTACTCATCTATAAAAGCAACAAAAACACTAACACAAACTATCAAAATCAACTTTTGGAACTTTGGAAATTAAAGTCTTTCAACAATACAAAAAATGTTTCTTCGAGAAAGGTAACTGAATCTAGGAAAGAAAAGCAAGCTTGAGATGTCTGTGTTCACCTTAATCCCATCCCTCTCTCCCAAGTTCCTTAAAACCAAAATCCCTGAAACTGTTAATAGCTGAGAAAAACAACAGCTTAGCAGCCACTGGGCAAAGGGGGCGGGGGAAGGGAACACAGAGTTTCACTGTTGCCTAGGCTGGAGTGCAGTGGTGTGATCTCAGCTTACTGTAGCCTCCACTTTCTGGGTTCAAGTGATTCTCCTGCTTCAGCCTCCCAAGTAGCTGGGATTACAGGTGTGTACCACCATGCCTGTCTAATTTTTGTATTTTTGGCAGAGACGAGTTTCACCATGTTGGTCAGGCTGGTGTCAAACTCCTGGCCTCAAGTGATCTGCCCACCTAGGCCTCCCAAAGGAAAAAACAAATTTGGAGGTCCCTAAAAGACTGATCACCTGAGCTGTCTGGCAAATTGCTGAAAAGCTCCATTCTCAGGGCTTGTCTTTATCTGACCTGACTCAGGGATCACCCAGTGTCAACAGCCCTGTACTCAAAGCATTTGCCAAACACACTGAATAGCAATCCTTCAAGATCACAGCTGCCTGAGGTGACATTACCAACCGGGGCGACTAAAAGGCTGATCGGAAACTTAAAAGAAAAAACTGGAGAGTGGGATGTCCACAGGGACTTTGGAAAGCTCCAAAATATTCCTGGAAATCTAGAAGGCCATATGCCCAGGGCTGTGCACAGGTCCAGGAGAGACCTGAGAAGGCCCTAATCACTCGCTGGCTGATCTTAAGGTTCTGTGCAAGCAGGAAGTAAAAGTTAAGACAAAGTGTAAACTGCGAAAGAGGCCAGACACAAGGCCATGTATTATACGATTTCAGTTATATAAAATGTCCAGAAAAGGCAAATACAGAGACAGAAAACAGATTACTGATTGTCAGAGGCTGAGGGCAGGAAAAATGGGGAGTGACTGATAATGAGTATGGGGCTACTTTTGGGGACGATGAACAATTCTGGAACTAGACTTTGAGTGGTGCTTGCACAACTTAAGAATACTAAAAACCACTAAATTATGTGCTTTAATATAATAACTTTAACAATAACTTTTAGGCTGGGCGCAGTGGCTCACACCTATAATCCTAGCACTTTGGGAGGCTGAAGTGAGATGATTACTTGAGCCTAGGAGTTCCATACCAGCCTGGGCAACATGGTGAGATCCAATCTCTACCAAAAATTTTTAAAAATTAGCCAGGCATGGCGGTATGTGCCTCTGATCTCAGTTACTTGGGAGTCTGAGGCAGGAGGATCACTTCAGCCCAGGAGGTCAAGGCTGCAGGGAGCCATGTTCACACTACTGTTCTTCAACATAGGCAAGAGTGAGACCTTGTCTCAAAAAACAAAACAAAACATAACTTCTGTCATATGTATATTATACTTTCATAAGTTGTTACAAAATTAAAAACTTTAAACAGCCTTGTAAAAACCATAATCCAACATTGATAGATGTCATCCTTCCTCTAAATTTTTAACTGGTGATGTTTTGAGGAATTAGTGATTATGAATTTGAAAATAGTATCCATACAATGCATACTTATGAAAACTTAAGACATATTTACAGTTTTAGACCTTATTTCAATTTTCCAAACTCTCTTTCAATTATATTTTATCACAGATAATTTTAGATCAAGTTTAAGAGTTCTTATTTTTAACAAGTTTCTTCCTGTTTACAGATATGTATTGAGGGATAATTATAAAAGCAATACAGATGTACAGTAGAAAATATAGAAATACAGAAAACACAAAAAAGAAACTAAAAATCACTCATAGTTATCATCCAGAGATCCAACCATTTTTAAGATTTTGGTTGGCCGGGCGCGGTGGCTCAAGCCTGTAATCCCAGTACTTTGGGAGGCCGAGACGGGTGGACCACGAGGTCAGGAGATCGAGACCATCCTGGTCTACACGGTGAATCCCTGTCTCTACTAAAAAATACAAAAAACTAGCCAGGCGAGATGGCGGGCGCCTGTAGTCCCAGCTACTTGGGAGGCTGAGGCAGGAGAATGGCGTAAACCCGGGAGGCGGAGCTTGCAGTGAGCCGAGATCGTGCCACTGCATTCCAGCCTGGGCAACAGAGCGAGATTCCATCTCAAAAAAAAAAAAAAAAAGATTTTGGTCTATAGCTTCCAGACTTAACTTTCTTTTCAAATGTTAGCATAATATGGGAGAACAATTCAAAAATACAGGACTATAAGAAAACAAAAATATGTGTTCAATGCCCCAAATCCCCAAATATACTTACAGTTTTGTCTCCAATAAAGGTAAGGTTTGTTCCATTCTCCTTAGCCTTTAAATATTAAAAAATAATAATAATTAATTCAGAACTTCTTGTTTTTAGCTGCCCAAGTTCCTGTAGCCTCTGCCTGAGCCTGCTCCCCAGATGCAGCACTCCCTCCCTGGAGATGTAGCGAGCATGGGTGTCTCCTGCACCACCAAAGTTTTTACTGCACTCTCAGAAATATATAAGGAAAACAATTACCTCCTGTTTTTCTCCTAAAAGAGGCAGTCGATGCATAAAATCTCCAGAAAAGCTCTATAAAAGAAACACAAAACTAAAAAAATTAAAGGTGTGTAAATACTAGAAGAAAAGTGTAACTCAAAATACAAAGAAATGGTTAAAACACCACATCCTAATTAGTAAATATAATAACACAGCATCAGTAGACGAAACATTTCCAATTAACCACAAACAAGTGAATAAAACCCTGCTGGGAACTAGAAAATAGTATCAAACCAAAATGGCCTTTCAATTTTTCTATGAGAATAATAAACATTTAAGAATGACAAAGTCTTAGATATAGGATGTATACTTAAGATGGAAGAATCTTAGATCATTTCCCCTCATTTTACAGGTGAGTAAAATGTGGCTCAAAACTACAAAACTTTAGACAAAGAAATAGGATTTAAACCTAATTTTTTTTTTTTTTTTTTTTTTTTTTTTGAGACAGAGTCTGGCTCTGTCGCCCAGGCTGGAGTGCGGTGGCCGGATCTCATCTCACCGCAAGCTCTGCCTCCCAGGTTTACGCCATTCTCCTGCCTCCACCTCCCAAGTAGCTGGGACTACAGGCGCCCGCCTCGTCGCCCCGTTGCCCGTCTAGTTTTTTGTATTCTTTAGTAGAGACAGGGTTTCACCGTATTAGCCAGGGTGGTCTCGATCTCCTGACCTTGTGATCCGCCCGTCTCGGCCTCCCAAAGTGCTAGGATTACAGGCTTGAGCCACCGCGCCCGGCCTTTTTTTTTTTTTTTTTTTTAGGCGAGTCTTGCTCTGTCGCTCAGGCTGGAGTGCAGTAGTACGATCTTGGCTCACTGCAAGCTCCACCTCCCAGGTTCAGGCCATTCTCCTGCCTCAGCCTCCCGAGTAGCTGGGACTACAGGTGCTTGCTACCACGCCCAGCTAATTTTTTTTGTATTTTTAGTAGAGCCGGGGTTTCACCATGTTAGCCAGGATGGTCTCAATCTCTTGACCTCGTGATCCACCTGTCTCAGCCTCCCAAAGTGCTGGGATTACAGGCGTGACCCACTGTGCCCGGCCTAAACTTAGTATTCTTGACACTTAGGTCTGCTGTCCCTTGCACCGTACTACATTTCATGCCTGTAAAAAACTACACTAATTATCTTTCTTACCAATTATCGGTAGATGAGGCATTCTCCTTCCTGAGTAATGAGATTGTGTAATTCAACCTGTTACATTAGACTGGAGGAGGAGAGGAAACCTTACCAATAAGCCAATACCCCGGAAAGATTATAGCACATCTAAAAGTAGTCAGCCTCAGGCAACCAGAGGCAACAGGTAGCTTTCCATAATCGAATCCAGGAAAGACCAACCAACCCTCCTAGTCTAAGGGATAAATTTGGAAAACCAACAGAAAACATACAAACTACACAACATCACACTGTTTCTAGTTTTCTTTACCATTCTTTCACCATCTTAAAGCTATTTTCTTTTCCCTTCAAGATCATAAAATCTAAGTTATAATAAAAGCTGAACTGTTCCTTCAATTACCAATTACTTCATCTGCTCATCAACTATCAATTTTTTTTTTTTTTGAGACCAAGTTTCACTCTCATTGCCCAGGCTGGAGTGCAGTGGCACGATCTCAGCCTTCTGGGTTCAAGTGATTCTCCCACCTCAGCCTCTCAAGTAGCTGGGATTACATGCCCGGATAATTTTTTTTTTGTATTTTTAGTAGAGACAGGGTTTCACCATGTTGGCCAGGTTGGTCTTGAACTCCTGACCTCAGGTGATCCGCCCACCTCAGCCTCTCAAAAGTGCTGGGATTACAGGCCTGAGCCATCGTGTCCAGACTCAATTACAATTCAATGATTAAATTTGTCTTCTTAATAATAAACTTTACTTCCAGTAATTTGACAGTTCAAGGCAAGTTGCTAAATATTCCAAAATGATTTTTAAATATAGTAAGGACAAGTATAGATGATAATTACTATAACTGTTTTTAACACATATAAAACTTTTCTATCAAAAAATTGGTATTAGATTACTATTTCTAAGACAAAATTTCCTATCAGAATCCCCACTTACATTACATATATGTAAGCGTGAAAAATATGATTATTCACATCTCTCTCTTTCTACAAAATTAAGGTGTGAAATTGAACTCTAAGACAATGATGATACCCTTCTGATTTCAGATCTATAGCAGTAAAATTTTAAAAACCTGATTTTTCTAGGAACATATTAAAGAGATGAGGAGACCAGAGAATTAAAAATATGAGGTTTCAAATGTCTATCAACAGATGAATGGAAAAACAAAATGTGGTACATATATACCATAAATCATCATTTAGCCTTAAAAAGGAATGAAATTCTGATAATGCTACAACATGGATGAATCTTAAAAACATTATGCTAAGTGAAAGAAGTCAGACAAAAAAACCACAAAAGTTGTATGATTCTATTTATATGAGGTATCTAGAATAGTCAAATTCATGGAAAGTAGAAGAGTGGTTACCGTGGACTTGGGGCTGGAGGGTGGGGAATTTTTGCTTAATAGGTATGCTGTTTTAGTTTGGGATGATAAAAGTACTAGACATGGGGCTCAGCCCGGTGGCTCACAACTGTAATCCCAGCATTTCTGGAGGCTAAGGTGGGTAGATCACTTGAGGTCAAGAGTTCAAGACCAGCCTGGCTAACATGGTGAAATCCTGTCTCTACTGAAAATACAAAAGAATTAGCCAGGTGTAATGGTGTGAACCTATAGCCCTAGCCACTTGGGAGGCTGAGGCAAAAGAATTGCTTGGACCCTGGACGGAGGTGGAAACTGCAGTGAGCCGAGATTGCACCACTGCACTCCAGCCTGGGGGACAGAACGAGACTCTTCCTTGGAAAAAAAAAAGAAAGTACTGGAGATATGGAGATGGGTTGATGGCTGCACAGCAATGTGAATATACTTAATGCCACTGTATTACACACTTAGAAATGGTTAAAATGGTAAATTTTATGTAGTGTATATTTTACCACAAGAAAAAAAAATGGGGGTTTGCTTTTTACACACAAAGGAAAATACAATCTCTCTTTGATGAGTATGTAAGTGGCTTACTATGTACCTATCAGAACATGCTTCCACTTACTTCTACCAAAAGAAATACTTGAGGAGTGGGAAGAGAATACAGCCAAAAATACAGACATTCCATTTTTTGCCTATTCTATTTATCTCCAACCACTTGCAAAGATTACCTGTGTTTTAAAGAGTTCACTGCAGTTCTGGAACAATTTTGATGACGTTTGATATCTCCCAGACAAGCCTCTTTTTTCCTTAAGTTTTTCCAAATACATCTCTACTTCTTCTGCCTGGAAAAAGAGATAATACAGAGTAGTTAATTCACCTTTCAAAAAATAAGATATAAGAGCACAACAAATAGTTCACCTATAGTACAAATATAATTTTGAGTTTGCTATTTTAAAAATGAACAGCATCAGATAAAGGCTCCATATAAAAGTATCTAAGAATCGAACACTATTAGACTCAAGGGCATAATTCTAGTCTTTGGTTCACAAGGCACAGTTCTACTAACAATTCTGAGTAGACTGGGAAACTGCCAAAGTGTAGAGGGTTTTGTCACATTAAAATATACTTAAAAGAGTTTACTTGACCACATTAACAACATCAACAAAAAGATATTCATGCTCATAAGCTAAGATAGAGCACAAAATTTGTTGCAAGCACAAAACAAGGACAATCTTTTTTAAAAAAATGCAAATAGGGAGATGGAAACAGAATGGAAAAGGTCTGAACAATTCAACTCAGAACTCTCTATATATACTTTTTAAAAAATTTTTATTTTAGGTTCAGGTATACATATGCAACTTTGTTACATAGGTAACCTCAACTCACAGGGGATTGTTTCACAGATTATTTCATCACCCAGGTACCACGTAGTACTCAAGAGTTATTTTTTCTGATCCTCTCCCTCCACCCTGAAGTAGGCCCAGTATCTGTCGTTCCCCTCTTTGTGACCATGTGTTCTCATCATTCAGCTCCATCTTATAAGTGAAAACGTGATATTTCGCTTTCTGTTCCCGTGTTAGGTTGCTAAGGATAATGGCCTCCAGCTCCTTCTGTGTTCTCACAAAGGAAATGATCTCTCATTCGTGTTTATGGCTGCATATGTACTGCATTCTTTTTTATGGCTGCATACGTACCACATTTTATTTATCCAGTTTACCACTGATGAGCATTTAGGTTGATTCCATGTCTTTGCTATTGTGAACAGTGCTGCAGTGAACACACGTGTGCATGTGTCTTTACGAAAGAATGATTTATATTACTTTGGATATATACCCAGTAATGGGATTGCTGGGTCAAATAGTAATTCTGTTTTTATCTCTTTGAGGAACTGCCACACTGCTTTCCACAGGGGCTGAACTAATTTACACTCCCACTAACAATGTATAAGCATTCCCTTCCTCCACAACCTTGCCAGCATATATTATCCTTCGACTTTTTAATAATAGCCATTCTCATGTGAGATGGTATCTCATTGTGATTTTGATTTGCATTTCTCTAATAACCAGTAATACAGAGCCTTTTTTTTCATATGCTTGTTAGCTGTATGTATGTCTTCTTTTGAAAAGTGTCTGTTCATATCCTTTACCCGCTTTTCTATGGGGTTGTTTTTTGCATATAAATTTAACTTCCTTATAGAGGCTGGATATTAAATCTTTGTTGGATGCATAGTTTGCAAATATTTTTTCCCATTCTGTAGGTTGTCTGTTTACTTTGTTGATAGTTTCTTTTGCTGTGCAGAGGCTCTTAATTAAATCCCATTTGTCAATTTTTGCTTTTGTTGCGATTGCTTTTGGCATCATCATGAAATCTTTGCCACTTCCCATGTCCAGAATGGTATTGCCTAGGTTGTCTTCCAGGGTTTTTATAGTTTCGGGTTTTACATTTAAGTTTTCAATCTATCTTGAGTTGATTTTTGAATATGGTGTGAGCAAGGGGTCCAGTTTCAATCTTCTGCATATGGCCAGCACAGTAATGCAACACTATTTACTAAATACGGAGTCCTTTCCCCATTGCTTGTTTTTGTCAGCTTTGTTAAATGTCAGATGGTTGTAGGCGTGCGGCCTTATTTCTGGGCTCTCTTTTCTGTTCCACTGGTCTTTGTGTCTGTTTTGGTAACTGTAGCCCTGTAGCATAGTTTGAAGTCAGGTAATGTGATGCTTCCAGCTTTGTTCTTTGAGCAATACATTTTCAGTGCTCAAGTATTCTGGATTATGGCAATTCTCAAAAGTGTGGTCGCTGAACCCTTTCACAAAGTCTAGGTGGTCAAAACTATTTTCATGGCCAGGCATGGTGGTTCACGCCTATAATCCCAGCACTTTGGGAGGCTGAGGCAGGTGGTTCACCTGAGGTCAGGAGTCAAGACCAGCCTGGCCAACATGGCAAAACCCCATCTTTACTAAAAATACAAAAATTAGCCGGGTGTGGTGGCAGACACCTGTAATCCCAGCCACTCGGGAGGCTGAGGCCAGAGAATCACTTGAACCTGGGAGGCAGAGATTGTGGTGAGCTGAGATCACGCCACTGCACTCCAGCCCGGGGGGACAGAGTGAGACTTCGTCTCAAAAAAAAAAAATAGTATGCTATTTGACTCGCAATGATATTACGAAAGCAATAGTGGGTAAAACTGCTGCCCCTCATCAGGAACTAAGGCAGTGGCACTTAATTGTACTAGCAATCATATTCTTCACAGTCACAAACGGGCAGTTGTTAAAAGTGCCAGTTTTATGTAAGAATATCCTTGATAAAACAGTAAAAATTATTAATGTTATTAAATCTGGACATTTTGAGTACCTGACTTTTTAAATAATCTAGGTGACAAAATGGGAATTATGCAAAATACAATAAATTGTTGTCCTGAGATAAAGCACTCTGCAACTGCTTTGACTTGTGAGTTAAACTAATCATTTTTTTCCATGAAACACATTTACTTGAAAGAATGACTGAAAAACTACCATTACTCAGACGTGGTTATTTGAGAGATATTTCTCTGGAGATGGGCAATGGAGGCTGTCACCTCAAGGAAGACAACTGACAGTATTCACTGCCAAAATAAAATTTGAGATTTCAAGCAAAAACTGGAATTGTGAAGAACTTGTATCTGCTACACTGAATTTAACTCCTTCCAAAACTTAAGAACCTACTGATGAGATGAAGAGGGCAGGGGATAGTTACAAACAATGTAAGTTTTAGCTAAATGTGAAATGAGTTAATATTTAGAAAACATATGCCGGGCGCAGTGGCTCACACCTGTAATCCCAGCACTTTGGGAGGCCGAGGCGAGCGGATCACGAGGTCAGGAGATCGAGACCACGGTGAAACCCCGTCTCTACTAAAAATACAAAAAATTAGCCGGGCACGGTGGCGGGCGCCTGTAGTCCCAGCTACTCGGGAGGCTGAGGCAGGAGAATGGCGTAAACCCGGGAGGCGGAGCTTGCAATGAGCCGAGATGGCACCACTGCACTCCAGCCTGGGCGACAAAGCAAGACTCCATCTCAAAAAAAAAAAAAAAAAAGAAAATGTATATAATTCAGTCAACTACTATGTTCTAAATGACCAATAAATGATGCTACAAGATCACACACAGGTAAAAGATACATTCATAGCAGTGGATTTTTTTCATCAGAGTACAAAAAAAGTTCACTAATATTTCAGATTCCACATTGCAACTAACCTTTAAAAACTTCCACTTGTTGAGTTTTGGTACAGAATCAAAAAAGAATATCCTCAGTTATCTGAAAAGGCCATTAAAACACCATTCTTTTTCCCAACTATATATCTGTATGAGGTCATTATTTTCTACATGTACTTAAATCAAATTATTGCAACAGACTGAGTGAAGAAGGGAATATAAGAATCCAGTGATCTTCTGTTATGCCAGATAGTAAACAAATTTACAAAAATACAAAACAATCCTACTCTTTTATGTAGTTTTCTTGGAAAAACAGTTATTTATATTAACATGTAATAAGTTTATTATTGCTACTTTAAAATTAATAAATATTTCTATATTTTCTCAGTTACAATTTCTAATAGCATAAAGGCTTTCTGGAATCTGCAATAATTTTTACAAATATGAGTTCTGAAACCAAAAAGTTTGAGAACTGATGGTCTGCAAATTGGGAAGCATGTGTTCTAGTTCCAGCTCTCCTCCTCCATAGCTACATGATACTCTTTCCTCTATGAAATCAAGAGACTGGAACCAGATAATCACTAACGTCCAAGAAAAGACTGTAATTTTATGTTCGTTACCTTGAAGTTGTAGATTTCATTGTAACAATCAGCACTTTTCAGATACCAGGTTATATTCAAAGACAGGTCACAAGGTTCTCCATCAACTACAAAAGAAGAAATCTTTGTTAACAAAAGATAATTCCCCAACAAAGCATTTTTCCTAAACTGTTAACCTGCATCCTATTTATTTCCTACCCTAAACTGAGATACTCAAAGACTATCCTTTCTCCAAACATAAGATATTGAAATAATATAGCAAAAAAGGCTGGATATTAAGATAAAAGTATTGTTGTTCATAAAAAAATAGCAGGCAGGCAGTTTTTAACCTCTTGAAACTGTGGATATATTTTTATGCCATAAAGTTCTAACTTCTGGATCTCTATTGGGAAAAACCTGGGAGTGATAAAGCAGTCCTAAATTAAAACCAGTCTTCTATTATTTAAGCATTTATTGAGCAGGCTAGGTGCAGTAGCTCACACCTATAACCCCAGAAGTTTGGGAGGCCAAGGCAAGCGGATCACTTGAGCCCAGGAGTTCAAGACCACCCTAGGCAACATAGTGAGAACTCATCGCTACAAAAAATGTTTAAAAAGCTAGGCGTGGTGGTACTTGCTTGTAGCCCCAGCTACTCAGGTGAGGGAGGCAGGAGGATCACTTGAGCCCAGGAAGTCCAGTCTGCAGTGAGCCATGATGGTACCACTGCACTCTAGCCTGGGCGACAGAGCAAGACCCCGTCTCGAAAAACATAAATAAATAAATATGGCACACTGTTAGGCCAAAAAGGGAAACGAGTGGAAACAAATTATTAAGACCCTTCAAAACGCTAGTTGAGACAAGGAATAACAAAATTAGGAATGCATGTCACAGGGCAATATTCGTAACTGTTAAATGGTGTTAAATGATGATATACATAATAGTGGATAATAGTTCCACTGAGAGCATAATTCATATCTTGGACCTTGAAAGATATCAAGATAGAACAGAAAGAGCAATGAACGAAAAGCAAGCATGGCTGTGGAAGGTAGAAATAGCAAAAGCAAAGATAAGAGTATCAGATTTTTTTTTTCAAAGCCTACCTTAGAAGAGGCCTCAAGAAAGCTCATGTTATCATGGAAGCTTCATAAAACTCATTAAACACAGTTTGGAACACAGTATTCTAATGAATCAAAACATTATTCTGAAGACTTGGTAGGGTAAATCTGACTATATGACTGATTAGCTGGAGGAAGTCAGTATTCGCTTTTATCTCTGATTCTAGCTGTGAAAGGAAAAATATACTAAAGACTCCCTACTTTATACATATGTGACAAAAATAAACATGACTGCATTTAGGAATCTACTTTTGGTTCATAATAAAAGATGCAACCTAATTATAAGCTTCCTTTTTTCTTTCTTTTAAACTGTTTTCTCAAAATAATTTTTAAATGACCAACACATTTTCAAAGGATTCTACTAGAATGTTCAAAAATTTAACTTGTTGGATAGAATTTATGGAAATGGTAAAAAGCAATCAGGCTATGAACTATTCAAAAGAATCCACAAAGGTAAGATTAACTAGTAAAAAGCCCCTAAGAACACATCCCCCAAACAGGAGACTTGTAAGGAAATTTGGCAGCAAAAATACTGCTGTTTATGTTAAAAGACAACATTTAGAACCTTAAATGAATGGTTCTAAGAGACAATAAAAACGGTTACAGCTATTCCATGGAAAGCTACATACCATTCCCCAAAAAGTAGAAAATCAAAGACAACTGGTAAATATGAGAAAGCACAGGAATAACAAAGAAAAAGATAATGTAAATGTTAAAGTGTCTCAGGCTGGGCATGGTGGCTCACACCTGTAATCCCAGAACTTTGGGAGGCCAAGGCAGGCAGATAACTTGAGGTCAGGAGTTCAAAACCAGCCTGGTCAATATGGTGAAACCCCATCTCTATTAAAAATATAAAAATTAGCCGGCATGGTGGCACACGCCTGTAGTCCCAAGTACTCGGGAGGCTGGGGCAGGAGAATCGCTTGAACCCGGGAAGCAGAGGTTACAGTGAGCAGATATCGCGCCATTGCACTCCATCCTGGGCGTCACAGTGAAACTCCGTCTCAAAAAACAACAACAAAAAATAAAGTGCCTCAAATCCTCCAAAAACAATGAAATATAAACACTTCAAAATATGCAGTTGGGGCCGGGCATAGAGACTTATGTCTGTAATCCCAGTTACTTGGGAGGCCGAGGTAGGAAAATCACTTGAACCTGGGAGGCAGAGGTTGCAATGAGCCAAGATTACGCCACTGCACTCCAGTCTGGGTGACAGAGTGAGACACCATCTTAAAAAAAAAAAAAAAGCAGTTGGTTTAACTTGGCAAAACACCACTAGATCAAACTACAAGTGAAAAAAAGACTGGACCTAATAAAAAAATAGAACAGCAAACAGGCTGTCAGACCATTCCAAAAGACAAGGGTTCCTAGGTTACCTAGTAAACCAATCTCACAAGGCCAGTGTCAGAGTAGATTTGATCTAAATCAAATGTAAGTCATTGGTCAGGAGACTGATTATATATACATGGACATAGCATATATTCTTCAGAGAAATTCTACCTGCTGCTTTCACTCCCACTAGAATGTAAGCTCGATGAGGGAAGAACATTTTTCTACCACTTCCCTGTAGTCTACGCAATAAGTAATAGTTACTTACTTAACAATTGAAAAGAATAAAATCATCCAACTATGACTTACAATTTTGCACTTCCGTGAATACAGTATGCATAGAAACACACATCTATCATCAGGATTTTTATCCCTCATCTAGAAATAAAGCTGCCCACGATCAATTATTCTGTAAATTAAAGCCAGTTTCAGAACTAAAAGGAACCTTTATTTAACAGACAATGGGATACTTTAGATTCAGACACAGTCATTTTTCCACTAGACAAACCAGTTTTGTTCTACATTGTTTCTATTTCTTGATCATATCTGAGCTTCCTTTCCAAGGCAGTAAAACACTCCTTTTGTAAATAAAAGATCTACTAAATATATTCCTTCACAGCCAATGACCTGACAAACCTAGGTCATGTTTTCAGTAAACATTTAACAAGCACACAAGAGTAAAACCTCTTTAATCTACACAAAACAGATTAAAACAACCATGCAGGGAATCAACCCCAACATAATCACAGTCATGCACTACGTAACATTTCAGTAAATGAAAGACTACATATACAACGGGAGTCCCATTGTAATATCGTATTTGTACTCTACTTTCCTATGTTGAGATATACAAAAACTTACCATTGTGTCACAACCACCTATAGTATTCAGCACAATGACATGTCATACACGCTTATAGCCTAGGAGCAATAGGCTGTTCCATACAGACTAGGCATGTAGTGCTATCCAGTTTTAAGTATGCCATCCAGTTTTAAGTATACTCTACGACGTTTGCACGACAAAATCACCTAAGGATGCTTTTCTCAGAACGTATCAACTGTAAATGTAATTCGACTGACATGTGACTGAATATTCAATGTGTATATATAGCACATATATCAATATATGTAATGTATATAATGTATATATTAATATATAATATATAACATATAATATATAAACATATATAATATATATAGCGTATATACGCAATGTAAACGCCAGAAAAACAGAAGAAAACAAAGTTCACACAAGTACTTTGAAGATGATTCAGTGAAAGGACCTTAGTAATCCTAAAAATATTTATACCTAGATAATACCAGACTATTAGATTTCAGAACTTTAAAAATAGGTAATTTAAAACATTACCTAGGAATTTTTAAAATTCAAATTAAAACTTCATGAAATTCAAAAACTCACACTTCAGGAAGATAGTGGTATTTCTGAAGAGGATCTTTCCAAAACTAAAATAATTTTTCCCCTGAAAAGATAAAGGAAAGATAATTAGCCTCAGGTGGCTTCAATTACCAAAGCATCATATAACTAAGGCTGCTAGAAATTCCAACTTAACTTAAAATCTTTATGGGATGTACCCCTTAATCAGTTCATTCCCTTTACTCACCAATCACTGCTCAGAATAACCAATCATTTTTTCAAATGAACTATTCTGTGTGCAGATAACCGGAGTTTTATTTTCAAATCTAAAAAGACTTAAGTATTAACCACTTTAGTAATAAGCAAAAACCTAACTGAACACCTGAAAATCTTCACCACTGAACAAAAGGTATAATGTTTGCCATATACAAAAGTCCAAATAAGATTTGGACATTACAATCAGTGAGCAGGGCAGAATGAAACAAAAAGGCCAACGTAAGTTTAATGGGGCTAATGGTTTTCAGCACTTCCTCCCTGCATCTGGTTTTTGTTACTGAATCAAGGTTTAAAATGGGTAAGGGGCAGAAAGGGTCAACCCATGTAGTTATTTATCCCAATGAAAGATTAGCCTTACCACATTAAATTTTAAGTACTATTTCTTCCATTTTAACCACTCCCATGTTAAAACATTTTTAAAATCTCTCTGCTTTCTAGTTACACAGTAAAGCTTAGAATAGCCATTTCAAAGTTGAAGCGAAGTCGAATCATTTCGTAAGCAGGATTACTCAGGGACCAAAAAGTGCAGGGGGAAAAAAAGAAAGAAAGAAATGAAGACTCTATTTACGTATCTTTCTTATCCAACCCGGGGGCACTGGACTCTGTGAAACATAACCTGAAACATAAACAACTCTCCGTTTGTACATCAAGTTTACATCTCAAGTCAGGCACTGAAAGTTCTGTTTTTCTGATGAGATGCCGCTCCACCACTCCTGTCTTGCTGAAGTGGCCCTGACATTCCCGCTAGCCTAATCAGTGCGCGGCTTTCCCCTCCAGGGAGGTGGGTCCCAGTTGGCCAGCCACACAGACCATCCCGGCAACCCCACCCCTTTTGAAGAGACTTTTGCGGAACCTTCATGGACCCCTTGGGCCGCCGTAGCCCCTCCCCTTGCTCCTCTAGGTTCAGATGCTAGTGAAGTGAATACTCACCGACGGTATCGGAATGCACCACTTGGACCGGTCGGCAGCAGCTACGGGTGCCGGTCCCGCACTGAAAAGCGACAGTGGTGACGGCTGAGCTCCCAGAAGCAGAAGAACGACAGGTAACACCTGAAGCCACGCAGCCGCCGCCATCTTCACAGCCGTGGAGTGCCTACCGAAAGCATTTCACCCTTTTCCGGTTCGTCCCGCCTTCTTCCGGCTCTCCTCTGGGGGCGGGATTATCCGGGTCCTGGAAACGTCGCGGGGCTGGTTTGCTGTGCGACGTAGCGGCCCCTCCCTCAGACAGTCGTCTTTGCGCCGTGAGACTTTGGACCTACTGCGCAAGCGTCACTCAGTTGGCGCCTAGTCAGCTGGGTTTGGGAGATCGCTACATGCCAGCCCGGCCTGAGTCTTTTCTCTGTCCCAGCCCTTAAAGGTTTTGGGACCAGACAGGCACCCCGTGCAGGATTTGGCTCTTTACTTCTCCCGCTCGCCCCAGCCCCTCATACCTTATAAGTCGGTGTCAGACATTGGGGCCAGAAAGTCTGGAAAAGCACTAAGTCTGGCTGCCCAATTGGCGTCTAGCAGTGAGTTCTCCGGTTTGGGTGGTATTTAAGCAAAGGCTGGAATTCGGCGGTGGTGGAGTATACGCGATTCCTAGACTGGGTAGTGTAACAACCTTCAAAGGCCCCTTCTAGCCCTGAAGAGTACGATGCTGCAGTAGAATCTGGCCGGAGACCTAACCTCCAGCAAAGACCCTGCCGGCACTTGCCACTCTTAACCGAAAACGGAGACAGAGAGGGTCAGTTTTCAAAATCTGTGGCGTGACCCCGCCACTGAGGTACATCTGCAGATGCTTCGTCCCAGTCGGGGAGGCCGTCTCGGCATTTCCGGGTTCACACGCTCTTGATTTTTACCCGCTAGGACTCATTGCGTACACGCCCTCACCGCTGGCCAATTTCGGTTCCTAACAAAAGCATGTTCCTCCTCAGCCACCCATAATCAAGACAAATTTGCCAAATAAATCATTGTAGAAACGCTAGTTTGGGCCTGAAAAATTCCAGGAGCAAGAGTCAAGATTTGTCACTCCATGAGGATCTGGAGGGGACTCCCTTTCCAGAAACTTGACGGTGAAGTGCTGGTTGTAATTTTAGAAAGACATCCAATCGTCTTTTTAAAAAGATCGCCCAGGGCGCTTGTCCTGAGAGCTGGGAGCTGGTCGGAGTGACAGAGAAGCCATGGAAGCAGCTGAGAAAGAGGAAATAAGGTAAAGGCCAAGTGCTTCTGTAGCGAGTGACCCCAGGGTCCCTAGAAGCAGGGAATAGTACCTGAAAGTACCTGAAAACATTTTGGCTTTGAAGATTTCATTGATTTTTTTAAATTGCACTTCTTATTTGTGTATTTGGTATTTGCTCATCTTTATCTTTTCTCTCAATTCGCAGGGAGTTAGTTGATAATTAATAGCATCTTGTAAAATACTTTCAGGATGGTTAAATAGGCCGGGTGCAGTGGCTTAAGCAGGTAATCCCACAGCACTTTGGGAGGCCAAGGCGGGAGCATCGCTTAGAGTCCAGGAGTTCGAAACCCCCTCCCCGCCCCCTCGAAGTCCCAGCTACTTGGGAGACCAGTAGGGGGATGGATTTGGAGGCTGCAGTGAGCTGTGATCTTGCCACTGCTTGGGCAACAAAGTGAGACCCTGTCTCCAAAAAAAGGGATGGTTAAATAACATTGACAGTGGAAAAGCTGCAATCAGAACTCTAACACATGAATTTCAGGCATGTTGCTTTCCAAGTTCAACTATAACCACCCCCTTCCTATGTCATCCCAGAGTTAATTCTTCAAAGCTATAAAAAGGAAACAAAAGATTCTCCAATCTTTGTACACTTGATTAAAATAAACTGGGCCGGGTCGCTCCTGCCTGTAATCCCAGCACTTTGGGAGGCCTGTAGGTGGGCAGATTGCTTGAACCCAGGAGTTCAAGACCAGCCTGGGCAACATGGTGAATCCCTGTCTCTACAAAAGAATTTAAAGTTAGCCAGACATGGTGATGTGGGCCTGTAGTCCCAGCTACTCAAGAGGCTGCGGCAGGAGGGTAGCCTGAGCCCAGGAGGCGGCGGTTGCAGCGAGCCAAGATCATGCCACTTCGCTCCAACCGAGGCAGCAGAGCGAGATCCTGTCTCAAAAAAATTTTTTAAATAAAATAAACAGACAAAGACTGAGTTCAGTGGAGGACAGTTTTTTAGTATGGCCAAGTATATATGCCTGGGCTCGTTTTCATAATATTTCGACATTTGTGTTCAGTCATAGTTTTCTACGTAATCATGGACATGCTGACTACAGATGCATTCGGCCACACCGGTGCATGAAAGCCAGTGTTATTTTTTTTCTCGTTATAATCTGTAGTTGTTTTAATCAGATGGAGGCTAGTTTAAATACATATACTCAAACTGCAGTATACACATACATCTCATTCATGTTTTATTCCAGAAACGGCTCTTCTGGAAACTTGGTTTTAAAAAAACATGGCCCCTAGATTGTCACCTCATCTTAAAAAGCAAGAAATTCCCCTTCTACGTCTGTTCTGTTCTTATTCTAGCACCTTGCACCTCTATTAAAGCATTTTTCAGCTTATATTGCGATTTTTGGTAAAACTCTTACTGACAGCTTGAACACAGTCCATATCTTCCTCTGAGCCCAGCACCCAGGAAGAATATTCTGAAAATATTTTGTTGAATAAATCTGTGGGTGGGTTATGGTTGTTAGTTTGTCTGGTTTGTTGGTTTTGGTTTGTTCGTTTTGGGATGCTGTTTTGGTTTTGCTCCTTCACATTTTACTTTTGCAGTCATAACCTTCAGTCATTATTTCAAAAGAATATGTCCTGTTAAGTGACAGTGATCTTTTCCCATTACTTTCGGAGTAATCCCAGAACCTGATGTTTTGTTGTTTACCTCAGAGGATTTAGAAAAGGCTATTGTTCTGCAGCATAATGTGCTATTATGTTATACTATGACCATGACACAATTTTGCATTGCAGAATAGACGCCAAAGGTTTATTTTGCATGTTTATACTGTAGTTGGAGAAGGTACAAAAATTGGACTCACAAGCCCTGTGTAAAATAAATTTCTCAAAATGTCTTTTTATTTAGCGTTGAAGATGAAGCTGTGGATAAAAACATTTTCAGAGACTGCAACAAGATCGCATTTTACAGGTAAGGAAGATAAATATAGTAACCAGATCAAAACATTTCTTGACAGTATTTCAAAATTGATACTTATTAAATTTTTTAGAACTGATAGACTTTCCAAGGAAAGGATAATTTAATAATTAAGGAAATCGTCAGACAGGAGACTCGCTTTTAACTTTATACATTTACTCCTGAAGTATTTAAATTTTTCGGTAAACAGCTATTTTATTTTAAAAGCCAAAGTATTTTTAAACTAGTTTTTAAATTTTGATGCTTTGAATAGATACACTTTTACATGGTTCAAAAATAATATAAAGAGGTATACATTGAAAAATATTACTTCCACTCCTGTCCCATTCTACCCATTTCTCATCTTGTCCAAAATAACCAAATTCCATCATTTCTTATTGATCTTTCTAGCATTTCTTTTTGTAAATACATGTATTTTTATATTATTCCCTTTCTCTTTTGTTATCACCCCTTTCTTATACCAAATAGGTTTTTTTTTCCTGTTTTATAGTTTGTTCTGAGGAGGAATTCATATGAGTGCATGGAGATTGCTTCTCCTTTTTACAGCTGCATAATATTCCATGGGGTAGATATTCAGTCTGTCTCTTATTGCTAGACCCTTGGGTTGCTTTTAATCTTTTGCTAAAATAGCACTACCACAATGAAGAACTATACATAGGTCATTTTCTACACATGCATGTGTATTTATAGGATACATTTCTAGGATTAGGATTACTGGGTCAAAGAGTAAAGGCATTTGAAATGTGTTAAGTATTGCCAAATTTCCCTCCATAGGAATTATACCATTTGTACTCCTATCACCATTATATAAGATTGCCTGGTTGGGCGAGGTGACTCACACCTGTAATCCCAGCACTTTGGGAGGCCAAGGCAGGCAGATCACCTGAGGTCAGGAGTTCAAGACCAGCCTGACCAACATGGAGAAACCCCGTCTCTACTAAAAATACAAAATTAGCCAGACGTGGTGGCGCATACCTGTAATCTCAGCTACTTGGGAGGCTGAAGCAGGAGAATTGCTTGAACCAGAAGGCAGAGGTTGTCGTGAGCCGAGATCATGCCATTGCACTCCAGCCTGGGCAATAAGAGTGAAACTCCATCTCAAAGAAAAAAAAAGGTTGCCTGTTTCTCCAGAGCTACAAAAAATATGCCTTTAAAATCTTCATTTTATTTTATTTATTTATTTTTTGAGACGGAGTCTCCGTCTGTCACCCAGGCTAAAGTGCAGTGGCGCAATCACTGCTCACTGCAACCTCCACTGCCTGGGTTCAAGTGATTCACCTGCCTCAGCCTCCTGAGTAGCTGGGATTACAGACATGCGCCACCACGCCCGGCTAATTTTTTGTATTTTTAGTAGAGAGGGGGTTTCACCATGTTGGTCAGGCTCGTCTTGAACTCCTGACCTCAGATGATCCACCCACCTCGGCCTCCCAAAGTACTGGGATTATAGGCATGAGCCATCACGCCCGGCTGTAATCTTCGTTTTAAAAAAAAAGTCTTTATGTGATCTTGAAACTGAAATTATCAAAAATTGTGTTATACAGTATAGAAATTACCAAAAATTGTGTTATACAGTGAATATTCTAACATATTCACTCTCTGTTCAATAGGAAGAAACGTGTATTATTTTAATTCTGAACAGGTATCTAGAGGGAAGTCTACAGTGAATGCCTGGTAACCTTGTTAAATGACTAGATTCTATTGAATTTCCACTAGAAATGACTTAGTTACTATTAAAGTCCATTTCATGGAAAGAGGGAGGGAAATTAACAAGCTCACAACCGTCATCTATGAAAATTGCCCCACCATCTCAAGGAAGGAGACAAGATGTCATTCTTTGAGCAACGTTATATTGATCAATTTTATTAGTGTTCTTACTAATACTCATCTTATTAGCACTCTAATAATAAAGTTCTTTTTTTTTTTTTTTTTTTTTTTTTTTTGAGACGGAGTCTCGCTCTGTCGCCCAGGTTGGAATGCAGTGGCCGGATCTCAGCTCACTGCAAGCTCCGCCTCCCGGGTTTACGCCATTCTCCTGCCTCAGCCCCCCGAGTAGCTGGGACTACAGGCGCCCGCCACCTCGCCCGGCTAGTTTTTTGTATTTTTTTTTTAGTAGAGATGGGGTTTCACCATGTTAGCCAGGATGGTCCCGATCTCCTGACCTCGTGATCTGCCCGTCTCGGCCTCCCAAGGTGCTGGGATTACAGGCTTGAGCCACCGCGCCCGGCCTTAAAGTTCTTCATTAGCACTTTATTATAGTACTAATGCTGTTTGTGCCCTGAAATTCCCTGAATATCATAGTGAATTTTAATGACTTCCCTGTGATAATATAGTCTGTTGGATACTGACAATCACAAATAATTACCAAGCATCTGCATACTCCTTATCTATAGGCGTCAGAAACAGTGGCTTTCCAAGAAGTCCACCTATCAGGCATTACTGGACTCAGTCACAACAGATGAAGACAGCACCAGGTTCCAAATCATCAATGAAGCAAGTAAGGTGAGATGGAAGTATTTTCTACAGAGAATCATTTATTTCTGTATTTATTGGGGCTGAATGAGGTAAATTTCCACAAAAGCCAATTAAAGCTATGTATGCTTCAAAAGTAAACCTCATTTAGAAAAGGAATATCGGCCTTTTAGTGATTAGTGGCTCACGCCTGTAATCCCAGCATTCTGGGAGGCAGAGGCGGGCAGATTGCTCAAGCCCAAGAGTTCAAGACCAGCCTGGGTAACATGGTGAAAACCCATCTCTACAAAAAGTACAAAAAATTAGCCAGGCACAGTCGTGCATGCCTGTAGCCCCAGCTACTCAGGAGGCTGAGATGGGAGGATCTCTTGAGCCTGGGAGGTAGAGGCTGCAGTGAGCCATGAGAGTGCGGCTGCACTTCAGCCTGGGTGACACAGCGAGACCCTCCCTCACAAAAAAAAAAGAAAGAAAAAATGAATGTCATCTTTTCACATCTATAGTAATAATATTGTAATAGTTATAGTAATATCAGTATGTAGATTGTCTGTGTATCAGATGTTTTCCTAAATGTCTTACAAATGTTATTTCCTTTTTATTAGTCTTCATAACACATCTAAGAGATACATTATATTTTCCCAGTTTTCAGATAAGGAAAATGAAGTCTAGAAAATCCCTTGCCCAGAGTCTCACATTTAGTAACCAAAATTTTCTCCTGCATCTGTCAGACGCTATCACCCACGTGCTTTCTAACACTATTACACAATGCCCAGTTGCATTTGTAGCCTGAGCAAGGTACAAATTTAGGGTATGTCCAAATCTCAAAATGCAGGTGGGCCAGGGGGAACAGGGGACAGGCAAAAGGACTATGCAGTTGAAAACCCAAGTAACAAGTGTTCCCTTACCTGAGCTGCTTCACTAGAGCTGCTTCACTTCATAGTTTTTGCCTAGTGAGAGGGTTAGGGAAGTATATTTTAAGTGCTTTCTCTCACCCATGAAGTTGCCATGTTACTTTAGATGGGCCATTCATAGAGGAAGCACTATGGACTGTGCTAGGACGTGTGACTGTGCACTACTACCTGATGCCCTCAACCTGACCCTCACTTTCAGATCCGCCCTGCATTCTAAAGGCATCCTGGGTTTCTAAGGCCTCTGAGACCTATCTGACTTAACTGGTAATCCATATCACTGAAAGACAGTTAAGGCCATTAGGTCTGGGTCCCGTAACTGCTTGGATAATAACTGCACCAACTCACTAACAAGTCCTGGTTCTGGGAAGTTGACGTTCATGGCAAAGCTGTGAACCGTGTGACTACCATAGTTCCTGCCCTGCAGCGCTGTGCTGACATTAGTGGGTTCTCCATAATAATCGTAAGGCCTTTAATTTAGAAATGGGTCCAAACTTTATTCCCAAACAGAAAGAATAATTGTACAGTGAGGAAAACTAGCTTCATTATGGAGTTCTAGAGATTTTTGTCATATAGAGTCTTCTTTCATAACTTTCTTGCCCAAATTCAAAATATGAGATAGATTTATATCAATAGTTCTGTGTTCTCTATCCCCATCCCCTGTCCTCAACTTCTACAACATAGTTATTATGGCAGTACACTTAGCTCATCTCTCTTAGCTGCACAGATGGGGCAGTTAGCCTTTCTCCAAAACCTAGTGCTGATTCTTATACCACCCATCTTTCTGGAGTAGTTTTCCTCCTTGCCTAGTATCTTTGATACATTTGAGTTCTCAGCTTATGGAACCCCCAAAGCCGTAGGTCCTCTAATGCTGATTCAGATCTCCTTTTATGTTGTTATTTATACATGTTGTTTATATATCTTTTTGTAGCCTAGTTTGATAGCCGTTCATGGGGAAAAAAAATGGGACAGCAGTAATTTCCTTCCTGGAGAGCCAACCACTGTTTGCATGTGATCTAATAGCCTGACACCCGGCCAAACCACTCTATTCAGGGTCAGCAGAAGCAATCGGCTTCAGGAAATGCATCAAGTCCACCAGAGGCCTTCCAGGAGTCTTTAGGCCTTAACCAGATGTCAAGAACTTCCTGTTGTGTTTTTCTTGTCATTGTCTCATTTTCTTTCCTGTTTCCATTGTGTCTAACCTGAGAGAGTTGTAGTTGTCCATAGTCAGAGCAAGAATCCCTATCCATCCTTGAGAATGCTTAGTATGTTGAGCACCTGGTCATGAAGACATGCTGAGGTGAAGTAAATGAGGCAAAATCACCCGGAATATCAGTGGTGAGCCAAAATGAAAAATCTCAACACAGCATGATACCAGTTTGCGGTGGACACCCACATATGCCATTTTACATTACTGTAGATCAATTTCTCTTTTTGGATCCTGAAAAAGTGAGGGACAATGCTGTTCAGGTCAGGTGCCAGGACCAGAGCCCAGCAACCTTCAAAGGCAAAGAAACCACAGTCCAGGAGGAGCCACAGGATCTCAGCACAAGACAGCACCTGGCTCAAAAGGAAGCTGAGGAGCCTGATAAACAAGGACAGATTACCTGGGACATCAGCAACGTAGCTCCCAGGACTGAGAACTTTGAGGACCTCTTGGAACAGACTCCATGCTCAGGTATGAGAAATATTGGAACCACATGAGGAATCTGCATGCACTGATCTCAGGCAAATGTATGCAAATATATATTTCGGGAGATCACCCTGAAATTCTGCACTGAACTCCATTTTAATGTCCTCCTTGTCATGTGGTGTTGAGATGACTAGTAGGCACGTAAGGTTTCATACCCTCTGTCAGTCTGTTAGGGACAACAGAGGTGATGGTGATCGCTAATGTTGCCTGCATCTTGTATACAGCTCATTGCATAGTGAAAGAGCCTCTATTACGCCGGGCATGGTGTCTCACGCCTATCATCTCAGCACTTTGGGAGGCTAAAGCAGACAGATCGCTTGAGGCCAGGAGTTCGAGACCAGCTATGGCCAACGTGGCAAAACCCTGTCTCTACTAAAATTACACAAATTAGCCAGGCATGGTGATGCATGCCTGTAATCCCAGCTACTCCAAAGGCTGAGACATGAGAATCGCTTGACCCTGGGAGGCAGAGGTTGCAGTGAGCCAAGATTGTGCCACTGCACTGCAGCCTGGGCAACACAGTGAGACACTGTCCAAAAAAAGTTGACCTAAAATATGGCAAAGACAGCATGAAAAAAGAAAAAATTAGGCCGAGTGCAGTGGCTCACACCTGTAATCCCAGCACTGTGGAAGGCCAAGGTGGGCAGATCACGAGGTCAGGAGTTCAAGACCAGCCTGACCAACATAGTAAGACCCATCTCTACTAAAAAATACAAAAATTAGCCAGGCATGGTGGCGTGTGCCCGTAGTCCCAGCTACTCAGGAGACTGAGGCAGGAGAATCACTTCTAAAAAAAACAAAAATACAAAAATTAGCTGGGTGTGGTGGCACATGCCTGTAATCCCAGCTACTCAGGAGGCTGAGGCAGGAAAATTGCTTGAACCTGGGAGTCAGAGGTTGTATTGAGCCAAGATTATGCCACTGCACTGCAGCCTGGGCAACACAGTGAGACTCTGTCTCAAAAAAAAATTTGTTTTTAAATAACAAAGAACTGTTAAAAATGGTTCCTGGGATGAGATGGGTGTTTCAAGGAGATTGCACATTAAGATATGGTATGAGTGTGATCTGAAGTTTTAAAATAAGCTGCATACATCCACTTATTCAGAATGATAGCTTTTTATTTCAGGTTGAGAGGGACAGCCCAGAGTCTAAGAGGATCGTATTCAGCTCACAGCTGCAGTTCTCAAATTGCACTGATCAGGCAGATTCTTATAAATCCAACACTCTTGGTGCCTGCCTGCCGCTACACCTTTAAAACCCTTAAAGCAGAAACTTTGGAATTGTCAAGATTTGTTAATTTTTGAATTTCTCCCTCTCAATTCCCTTCCCCAATCTGCTCCTTAATAAACAACCAGGAAGCAGAACCAAGCTTCATTCAACATTGTGTTAGGCTGCCATCACCAAATACCACAGGCTGGCAGCTTGAACAACAGATGTTTATTTCTTGCAGTTTTGAAGGCTGTAAATTCCAAGATCAAACTGCCAGTAGCTTCACTGTCTGGTGAGGGCTCTCTTCTTGCTTTGTAGATGGCTCCCTTCTTCTTGTGCCCTCACATAGTGGAGAGAGAGTGTGTACACAAGCTCTCTGGTCTTTTCTTTTTTCTTTTTCTTTTTTTTTTTTTTTTGAGATGGAGTCTTGCTCTGTCGCCCAGGCTGGAGCGCAGTGGTGCGATCTCAGTTCACTGCAAGCTCCACCTCCCGGGTTCACGCCATTCTCCTGCCTCAGCCTCCCGAGTAGCTGGACTACAGGCACCCGCCACCACACCCAGCTAATGTTCTGTATTTTTAGTAGAGATGGGGTTTCACCGTATTAGCCAGGATGGTCTCAATCTCCTGACCTCGTGATCCACCCGTCTCAGCCTCCCAAAGTGCTGGGATTACAGGCGTGAGCCACTGCGCCCAGCTCTGGTCTTTTCTTATGAGGGCACTAATATACTCCTGAGGATCTCCTCAACCTCGTGACCTCATCTAAACCTAATTACCTCCCAAGGGCTTCATCTCTGAATACCATCATATTGTAGGTTGGGGCTTTAATAGTAAATTTTGGGAAGACACCAGTCCATAGCAAACATGATGTTCCTAGGGCGTATATCTGTTACAAAACAAGCTGGAATGTTGACCTGTGTGTTGTCACAAGGTCAGAACATCCAGGCTTTGGAGAAAAACTAGTTGCAGGTTCAGATGCGTAAGTTTTCTCACATGGGGTCCTAATATAGTGTTATGCTTATTCCTGATGACAGAATAATCAGGTAGATATTTAGTAAAGAAGCTTCCAGAAAATAAAAAGAAAGTGATCAGGAAAGTGTTGACTGCTTTTGTAGAACTCAGTTGTTGTTTTCTTTTTTTTCCTACTACTCTCAGTTTTCTACCTTCAGTGAAAATTTGGTTTGGATTGAGAAAGAGACATCTAGTCTTGTGATCTAGGCAAAGGAAGATGTATGCTGTCTTGTGAGTCTAGCTTAAAAAGCATTGCTAGCAAGGATGTCTGGAGCAATCTACTTTATATTGCTAATTATGATGCTTTCTAATGATATAGGTGACCATTTGGCAACATGTTTATTTTCTTTTGCAGCCAGTTTGCAAGGTTTCATCAGAGACAGCACTTCCAGCAGCTTCTCCAAGGATGCAGGAATATCTCCGAGCATCTCTGTGAAGTTACCCCTTGCCTCTTCATCTGAGCCTAATGAAAATGAGGCTTTGCCCAACCAGCCATCTTCTCAGCAGACGAGGCATGACTACCACTTGTTAGCCAGTACTGTGTCTGCAGAAATGGCCAGGAAGAGGCAGCTAATTTGGGAACTGGCCAGACAATCAGAAGCACACCTGGACAGGCTAATTGTCCTTGGGGAACAGGCCAGTACCCAGCATGAGGTTGCCAGTATTCGTCATAGAAAATCAGTGCTTGCAATAAACCAACTGGCTGCCACTGTGGAAGGGACGATTAGTGCCCTATAGCAATTTGATGAACTATTAGACCATTCTCTGGATCCCGGAAGGTCTTGATCACAGCTGGTAGAGGTGGTCACTCACTGTTCTAGGTCTTTTAAGTTAACAGTTCTTTATGTAATAGTGAAGAGTCCTGGTGCCTCAGGAAAAGCAAGATCAACCTACCAAGGAGGAGTTGATGGAGTCCTAATTTTCCTACTTAACACCCACTTCGAATTTAAATATGTGTTCTAGGGCTGTTCTGTTAACTCTATTATGGTCTTTACTAATCGTGATTCCCAGTTCTGGGTGAATAAAAAGTTTTTGTTTTAATGTAATTGTGATCAACCCTATGCTTGAAGACATAGACAAAGCTATTTCTACCACCATGATGTTTACAAAATATCTGATATTTTTGCCTATATGGCCACAAAAAAACTAGATTCGTGGATAACAAACCACCAAGTTTTAATTGTTTTTATTTTGTAAGAGAGAAATAAGACAGGAAAAGAGAATTAATACTCTTTTTCCCAGACTGAGAGGTGGGCTTCTAAGTAAAGATATATGAAAAACTGAGTAGAGGCTTGTAGTATTAAAATGAACCTCCAAAAGGTATTCTTTTCTCTGAGGATGTATCTCAGCTTCTCTGTGTAATTGGACATTAACACATCTTAACTTTTTTTAAAAGCTGGGGTCTCACTGTGTTTTTCAGGGTGGAGTGCAGTGGTTACTCACAGGTGCAGTCAAGGCACACTGTAACCTCAAACTGCTAGGCTTAAGCAATCCTCTTGCCTCAGCCCCACTGAGCAGCTGGGGCTATATGCATGCAGCACCCACTGGCACATCTTAAATATTTCTAAGGGAGCAAAATCCATGCTTTCTCACCTCGCTGTAACTATCCATTTAAAATTATTATTTTACATAAATTGATCTGGCTGGAATTGCGTGTAACTACTTATGCTATCTAAGGATTCATACTAAATTCTCAATTTAAGCAGTCCAACATCTGTAACTTCTTAATGTATTTTTTCATTGTCATTTCCAATCATCACTAACAAGAGGAAAAGATTTGGTAGTTTATTTGTATATTATTTTATGTATAAGTATCCAGCAGCTCCCAGCAAATAGGAAAGGAATATCTACGTATGTTTACTATTTTAGGTAGAAGAATATAATAACAGTCATGTCCAGACTTTTTGAAAGAGCAAGGATGTGGTGGAAGGATTGGGAAAGAACTGGCAGTTAAGCCTCAGGGAAGTGGCTTTTGAACTGTCATCCACAGAGCCCTGAGGTTTTGACAGAGGTGCCTTAGGACTCAATACTGGGAAGGCAGGGGACTCTAAGGTTGGACACTGAGCCATTCCCTACTGTCTTTAACCCAAGAGGCTTTACTTATTGGACTTCTGGGAGTCTGGTGATAGTAAAAGAAAAAAAAATCTGGTAAGAAAGAAAAAACACATGAAGCTAGATCATAGGAGGAAGTGCATACTAAGGTCTAAGATAAGTAGTGCCTGGACCAACAAAACTATGTTGGTGATAATGAGAGATAAGAATGAATCTGTTCATTGATTAAAAGGATGAGAAAAAAGGCCAGGCATGGTGGCTCATATCTGTAATCCCAGCACTTCGGGAGGCTGAGGCAGGAGGATCACTTGAGGTTAGGAGTTTGAGACAGCCTGGTCAACAGGGTGGAACCCTGTCTCTACTAAAAATACAAAAATTAGCCTGGTGTGGTGGCATGCACCTGTAATTCCAGCTACTCAGGAGACTGAGGCACAAGAATTGCTTGAACCCAGGCGGTGGAGGTTGCAGTGAGCCAAGATTGTGCCACTGCCCTCCAGCCTGGGCGACGGAGCAAGATCCATCTCAAAATAAATAAATAGATAAATTTAAAGAAAGAATGACTCTAAATATTGCTAAATTTCAGAGTGAGTTTTGCTAAAATAAGGTTGCTAAATTAAAATTAAAATGAGGATTAACTCTGATTTATACATGAAGTTATTATAGTGAAAACAGGATTATTGCTCTCTCTTTTTTTCCTCCTGGGCTGCAGCCTCAAGAACAGAACGTACAGATTAAGTCTTTGGTTTAAACAAAAATTAGTTGTGTTTTTTTGTAGAGAAAGCTATTTTACTAAAAATGGGACAATCTCTGAGTGAATAACTAGATGTAAATTATTAATCATATATAGGCAGACAACCCGATTATTGGTTGTCTAAGCCCCCTGCTTAGGATGATCTTGCCCATTTTTGCCTACTCAAAGTCTTACTAATTCCTAAAGGCCCTGCTTAAATCTCTACTCCTCCAGAGAAACGTCCAGAACTTCTCACCCTACAGTCATCATTAATAACCTTGCCTTTCTGCTTTAAAACATCACAGAATGCTCTGTGTTAGCTTTGCATCTCTTTTATCTCCTCCAAATTGCAGCCTCCTCAAAAGTTCAATCATTGCAATAATAGATGCCAAATAAATGTTAATTGAATGGAATTTGAGAGAGCAATGAAAATATATATTTAAATAGTGAGAGAATACATAATCTGATCATTTGAACTTTGTACTTGGACATATTTCCAAATGTGAAAATTCTGATAGTACACTGAAAGTAGCTTAAATATGTAAAAGAACATTAAACATGCAAGCAGTAATGGATCACTATTGCATCATAACCCTGCCTTAGAATATCTAGAAAAGGATCCACAGCCATAGCACTGTTTACTCGGTCACTGTTCAGTATCATGTTACAGTTTAACTGCCCTGATTGCTTCCCTGTATTCGCAAGAGACAAAGTTCCAGTAACATCACCTTTTTGGTGCTGGCTTGATACTCTTATCTTTTACTTGTACCACATTGTATCCATTCTAAGCTGTGTCACACAACTTACCCAGTTTAGCTGTGGGTTAACAGACATAATAGTAACAGCACAGGCACCCATTTGTAACCAAAATTTGGCATGGTACTTCATGAAGAAATTGCAATTGACTAGTGCAGCATGGCCCACCAGTTGAAAACCATGATCTTAAAATATTTTTCTGATCTAGGTGCCTCATTTTGTAACCTGAATCCAGTCACTTCTATTCTCCTAGAGCTTCTTGTTCTGTGTTTTATTTTTCAAGTTCTGTATGATCTTCAGGGTTCTACATTGTTTCTGTGTCCCATTGTAGGCAGAATTTTACCTACGTTCCCCAGCCTCTTGTAAAAGTTCCCTGGGCCTATTCCCAGCTGTGAACAAATCAATTCCAGTTTTAGAGCAGCAAGCCTCATTTCATCCACAACTAGAGAACTCCAATAATCATCACTTTATTTTCTACTCTTTTCTCTTCTGTAGCCTGCCACCCTTCATCTTTCATCTAGCTGGAATCTAGTTACTCTGCTTATAACACCCAAACTCTTATTCTTAACATATCTGTAGTTTATCATAGATACAATAGCCACATGTCCCAATCTTCCAAGGCAAGTTTCAGTTTATGCCTGTCTTTCCGTGTAATTATTAGTAGAGACTCCTTTCACTCTGAAGATCCTGGTTTGGACAACTATGTGTTCACCAGCCACAGAACACATAGAAGATATTTCTTGCTGCTACTACAGCTGTATCCAAGCAAATACATACATGAACTGGGAGCTTTTCTTTTAAATTGCCATTGTTCTCCAGTTTGCTTGGCCTATCGTAATTTAAACAAATACTTTTCTAATTATTGTAATTTGTGCAAAATTGGCCATCACTTGGGTAACCTGTTGAAGGTAATCTCTTGAATCTGTTTCCAGGTTACTCTCCTGGCTGAAATTTATGGTATAGAAGGAAACATTTTCAGGCTTAAAATTAATGAAGAAACTCCTCTAAAACCCAGGTTTGAAGTTCCTGATGTCCTCACAAGCAAGCCAAGCACTGTAAGGTAAGCCAAGGAGTGAGGTATCTTAAAGATGCGCCTGATACATTCTTTTATCATCTCTTGAGTAGTAAATTTTGTTATGTGCACCTCTTATTTTGACTGTTCAAAACTACAGTCATTTACAGAGTTATAGGTTGGTGCAAAAGTAATTGTGGTTTTTGCCATTACTTTTAATGTATTCAGTTATTTTGGGATAAGTCTATCCATTTTTCTTATTATCCATTCTGTTTTTTTTTTTTTTTTTTGAGGTGGAGTCTCGCTCTGTCGCCCGGACTGGAGTGCAGTGGCCGGATCTCAGCTCACTGCAAGCTCCGCCTCCCGGGTTTACGCCATTCTCCTGCCTCAGCCTCCGGAGTAGCTGGGACTACAGGCGCCCGCCACCTCACCCGGCTAGTTTTTGTATTTTTAGTAGAGACGGGGTTTCACCGTGTTAGCCAGCATGGTCTCGATCTCCTGACCTCGTGATCCGCCCATCTCGGCCTCCCAAAGTGCTGGGATTACAGGCTTGAGCCACCGCGCCCGGCCCATTCTGTTTTTTCATCATCCACCATTTGATTTGTCAGGACTTATTTAATGGAGAGAAGCAGAACTTTGATCCCTGCTCTCCTTCTCACAAAGAAAGTGGTTTTATTAGCCAGACTATGGGAGCAAGTAGAAGGAAAGCTACTTAATTTACTCACTCAGATTAGCAGCAGGGCTCCAGAGATCTAATGCACTAGCCAAATTTGCATGCTTACAGTAATTTGTACAGTTGGACACACTCACTTTTAATTAAGGTTATTCTTAGAAGTCTAACATGTAATTTTACTTAGAGTCAAGGTAAATTAATAATCAGTGTCTAGGTGAAAAACAATCTTTGGGGACTAAAGCATTTTCAGTTACCTGCAAAACCTTCATCTGTTCTCATAACACTTTCCAGTGATATTTCAGCTCCGTTTTGCTGGTTGGTTTCCATTATATTTTCATATTATTTTACCAAAGGAATATAAGATTATGCCAGATGCTTTCATTTTTACTGTATCATCACTGTAGTTTTATGTAAATTATTTTTTCCTTGAAAACCTTAAAAAAGATCAATATAGGGGGGTCACCAAGATGGCTGAATAGGAACGGCTCCAGGCTACAGCTCCCAGCATGAACGACACAGAAGACGGGTGATTTCTGCATTTCCAACTGAGGTACCGGGTTCATCTCACTGGGGCGTGTTGGACAGTGGGTGCAGGACAGTGAGTGCAGCCCACTGAGCGAGAGCCGAAGCAGGGCGAGGCATCGCCTCACCCAGGAAGCGCAAGGGCTAAGGAAATTCCCTTTCCTAGCCAAGGGAAACCGTGACACACAGCACCTGGAAACTCAGGTCACTCTCACCCTAATACTACGCTTTTCCAAGGGTCTTAGCAAACGGCACACCAGGAGATTATATCCCGCGCCTGGCTCAGAGGGTCCCACACACACAGGGCCTCCCTCATTGCTAGCACAGCAGTCTGAGATCTAACGGTAAGGTGGCAGCGAGGTTGTGGGAGGGGTGCCCGCCATTGCTGAGGCTTGAGTACGTAAACAAAGTGTCTGGGAAGCTCAAACTGGGTGGAGCCCACCACAGCTCAAGGAGGCCTGCCTGCCTCTGTAGACTCCACCTCTGGGGACAGGGCATAGCCAAACAAAAGGCAGCAGAAACCTCTGCAGATTTAAATGTCCCTGTCTGACAACTTTGAAGAGAGTAGTGGTTCTCCCAGCACAGAGTTTGAGATCTGAGAACGGACAGACTGCCTCCTCTAGCGGGTCCCTGACCCCTAAGTAGCCTAACTGGGAGGCAACCCCCAGCAGGGGCAGACTGACACCTCACACAGCCGGGTACCCATCTGAGACAAAGCTTCCAGAGGAACGATCAGGCAGCAACATTTGCTGTTCAGCAATATTCACTCTTCTGCAGTCTCTGCTGCTGATACCCAGGCAAACAGGGTCTAGAGTGGACCTCCAGCAAAAGACCTGCAACTGAGGGTCCTGACTGTTAGAAGGAAAACTAACAAACGGAAAGGACATCCACACCAAAACCCCATCTGTACGTCATCATCATCAAAGACCAAAGATAGATGAAACCACAAAGATGGGGAAAAAACAGAGCAGAAAAGCTGAAAATTCTAAAACTCAGAGTGCCTCTCCCCCTCCAAAGAAACGCAGCTCCTCTCCAGAAATGGAACAAAGCTGGACAGAGAATGACATTGATGAGTTGAGAGAAGAAGGCTTCAGATGATCAAACTTCTCCCAGCTAAAGGAGGAAGTTCGAACCCATCGCAAAGAAGCTAAAAACCTTGAAAAAAGATTAGATGAATGGCTGATTAGAATAACCAATGTAGAGAAATCCTTAAATGACCTGATAGAGCTGAAAAGCATGGCACGAGAACTACGTGACAAATGCAGAAGCTTCAGTAACCGATTCAATCAACTGGAAGAAGGGGTATCAGTAGTTGAAGATCAAATGAATGAAATGAAGCGAAAAGAGAAGTTGAGAGAGAAGAGAGTAAAAAGAAATGAACAAAGCCTCGAAGAAATATGGGACTATGTGAAAAGACCAAATCTACGTCTGATTGGTGTACCTGAAAGTGACAGAGAGAATAGAACCAAGTTGGAAAACACTCTGCAGGTTATTATCCAGGAGAACTTCCCCAACCTAGCAAGGCAGGCCAACATTCAAATTCAGGAAATACAGAGAACACCACAAAGATAATCTTCAAGAAGAGCGACTCCAAGACACATAATTGTCAGATTCACCAAAGTTGAAATGAAGGAAAAAACGTTAAGGGCAGCCATAGAGAAAGGTTGGGTTACCCACAAAGGGAAGCCCATCAGACTAACAGCGGATCTCTTGGCAGAAACTCTAAAAGCCAGAAGAGAGTGGGGGCCAATATTCAACATTCTTAAAGAAAAGAATTTTCAACCCAGAATTTCATATCCAGCCAAACTAAATTTCGTAAGTGAAGGAGAAATAAAATCCTTTACAGGCAAGCAAATGCTAAGAGATTTTGTCACCACCAGGTCTGCCCTACAAGAGCTCCGGAAGGAAGCACTAAACATGGAAAGGAACAACCGGTACCAGCCACTGCAAAAACATGCCAAAATGTAAAGACCATCGATGTTAGGAAGAAACTGCATCAACTAATGAGCAAAATAACCAGCTAACATCATAAAGACAGGATCAAATTCACACATAACAATATTAACCTTGAATGTAAATGGGCTAAATGCTCCCATTAAAAGACACAGACTGACAAATTGGATAAAGAGTCAAGACCCATCAGTGTGCTGTATTCAGGACACCCATCTCATGTGCAGAGACACACGTAGGCTTAAAATAAAGGGAATGGAGGAAGATCTACCAAGCAAATGGAAAACAAAAAAAGGCAGGGGTTGCAATCCTAGTCTCTGACAAAACAGACTTTAAACCAACAAAGATCAAAAGAGACAAAGAAGGCCACTACATAATGGTAAAGGAATCAATTCAACAAGAAGAGCTAACTATCCTAAATATTTCTGTACCCAATACAGGAGCACCCAGATTCATAAAGCAAGTCCTTAGAGACTTATAAAGAGACTTAGACTCCCACACAATAATAATGGGAGACTTTAACATCCCACTGTCAACATTAGACAAATCAACAAGACAGAAAGTTAACAAGGATATCCAGAAATTGAACTCAGCTCTGCACCAAGCAGACCTAATAGACATCTACAGAACTCTCCACCCCAAATCAACAGAATATACATTCTTCTCAGCACCACATCGCACTTATTCCAAAATTGACCACATAGTTGGAAGTAAAGCACTCCTCAGGGAATGTAAAAGAATAGAAATTGTAACAAACTGCCTCTCAGACCACAGTGCAATCAAACTAGAACTCAGGATTAAGAAACTCACTCAGAACCACTCAACTACATGGAAACTGAACAACCCTCCCCTGAATGACTACTAGGTACATAATGAAATGAAGGCAGAAATAAAGATGTCCTTTGAAACCAATGAGAATAAAGATACAATGTACCAGAATCTCTGGGACACATTTAAAGCACTGTGTAGAGGGAAATTTACAGCCCTAAACGCCCACAAGAGAAAGCAGGAAAGATCTAAAATTGACTCCCTAACATCACAATTAAAAGAACTAGAGAAGCAAGAGCAAACACATTCAAAAGGTAGCAGAAGGCAAGAAGTAACTAAGATCAGAGCAGAACTAAAGGAGATAGAGACACAAAAAACCCTTCCAAAAATCAGTGAATCCAGGATCTGGTTTTTTTGAAGAGATCAACAAACTTGATAGACTGCTAGCAAGACTACTAAAGAAGAAAAGAGAGAAGAATCAAATAGACACAATAAAAAATGATAAAGTGGATATCACCAGCGACCCCACAGAAATACAAACTACCATCAGAGAATACTATAAACACCTCTATGCAAATAAACTAGAAAACCTAAAAGAAATTGATAAATTCCTGTACACGTGCACTCTCCAGAGACTAAACCAGAAAGACGTTGAATCCCTGAATAGACCAATAACAGGCTCTGAAATTGAGGCAATAATTAATAGCCTACCAACCAAAAAAAGTCCAGGACCAGACAGATTCATAGCCGAATTCTACCAGAAGTACAAGGAGGAACTGGTACCATTCCTTCTGAAACTATTCCAATCAATAGAAAAAGAGGGAATCCTCCCTAACTGATTTTATGAGGCAAACATCATCTTGATACCAAAGCCTGGCAGAGACACAACCAAAAAAGAGAATTTTAGACCAGTATCCCTGATGAACATCGATGCAAAACTCCTCAGTAAAATACTGGCAAACCAAATCCAGCAGCACATCAAAAAGCTTATCCACCATGATCAAGTGGGCTTCATCCCTGGGATGCAAGGCTGGTTCAACATTCGCAAATCAATAAATGTAATCCAGCATATAAACAGAACCAAAGACAAAAACCACATGATTATCTCAATAGATGCAGAAAAGGCCTTTGACAAAATTCAATAGCCCTTTATGCTAAAAACTCTCAATAAATTCGGTATTGATGGAACGTATCTCAAACTGATAAGAGCTATTTATGACAAACTCACAGCCAATACCATACTGAATGGGCAAAAACTGGAAGCATTCACTTTGAAAACTGGCACAAGACAGGGATGCCCTCTCTCACCACTCCTATTCAACATAGTGTTGGAAGTTCTGGCCAGGGCAATCAGGCAAGAGAAAGAAATAAAGGGTATTCAATTCAATTAGGAAAAGAGGAATTCAAATTGTCTCTGTTTGCAGATGACATGATTGTATATTTAGAAAACCCCATTGTCTCAGCCCAAAATCTCCTTAAGTTGATAAGCAACTTCAGCAAAGTCTCAGGATACAAAATGAATGTGCAAAAATCGCAAGCATTCCTATACACCAATAACAGACAAACAGCCAAATCATTAGTGAACTCCCATTCACAATTGCTTCACATAGAATAAAATACCTAGGAATCCAACTTACAAGGAATGTGAAGGACCTCTTCAAGGAGAACTACAAACCACTGCTCAATGAAATAAAAGAAGACACAAACAAATGGAAGGACATTCCATGCTCATGGATAGGAAGAATCAATATCATGAAAATGGCCATACTGCCCAAGGTGATTTATAGATTCAAGGCCATCCCCATTAAGCTACCAATGACTTTCTTCACAGAATTGGAAAAAACTACTTTAAAGTTCATATGGAACCAAAAAAGAGCCCACATTGCCAAGACAATCCTGAGCCAAAGAACAAAGCTGAAGGCATCACACTACCTGACTTCCAACTATACTACAAGGCTACAGTAACCAAAACAGCATGGTACTGGTACCAAAACAGAGATATAGACCAATGGAACAGAACAGAGCCCTCAGAAATAATATCACACATCTATCACCATCTGATCTTAGACAAACCTGACAAAAACAAGAAATGGGGAAAGGATTCCCTATTTAATAAATGGTGCTGGGAAAACTGGCTAGCCATATGTAGAAAGCTGAAATTGGATCCCTTCCTTACACCTTATACAAAAATTAATTCAAGGTAGATTAGAGACTTAAATGTCAGACCTAAAACCATAAAAACCCTAGAAGAAAACCTAGGCAGTACCGTTCAGGACATAGGCATGGGCAAGGACTTCATGTCTAAAACACCAAAAGCAATGGCAACAAAAGCCAAAATTGACAAATGGGATCTAGTCAAACTAAAGAGCTTCTGCACAGCAAAAGAAACTACCATCAGAGTGAACAGGCAACCTATAGAACGGGAGAAAATTTTTGCAATCTACTCGTCTGACAAAGGGCTAATATCCAGAACCTACAAAGAACTCAAACAAATTTACAAGGAAAAAAAAAAAAAAACCCCATCAAAAAGTGGGTGAAGGATATGAAGACACTTCTCAAAAGAAGACATTTATTCAGCCAACAGACACATGAGAAAATGCTCATCATCACTTGCCATCAGAAAAATGCAAATCAAAACCACAGTGAAGTACTGCCTCACACCAGTTATAATGGTGATCATTAAAAAGTCCGGAAACAACAGGTGCTGGAGAGGATGTGGAGAAATAGGAACACTTTTACACTGTTGGTCAGACTAATTTAGTTCAACCATTGTGGAAGACAGTGTGGCAATTCCTCAAGGATCTAGAACTAGAAATACCATTTGACCCAGCCATCCTATTACTGGGTATATACCCAAAGGATTATAAATCATGCTGCTCTAAAGACACATGCACACATATGTTTATTGTGGCACTATTCACAATAGCAAAGACTTGGAACCAACCCAAATGTCCATCAGTGACAGATTGGATTAAGAAAATGTGGCACATACACACTATGGAATACTATGCAGCCATAAAAAAGGATGAGTTCATGTCCTTTGTAGGGAACTGGATGTAGCTGGAAACCATCATTCTCAGTAAACTGTCATAAGAACAGAAAATCAAATACCGCATGTTCTCACTCATAGGTGGGAATTGAACAATGAGAACACTTGGACACAGGAAGGGGAATATTACACACCAGGGCCTGTTGTGGGGTGGGGGAGGGGGGAGGGATAGCATTAGGAGAAATACCTTATGTAAATGACAAGTTAATGGATGCAGTACACCAACATGGCACACGTATACATATGTAACAAACCTGCACGTTGTGCACATGTACCCTAGAACTTAAAGTATAATTTAAAAAGTCAGTATATTATAATGAGAAATTAATTCAGTTATGATAGAATCATCAGAAGTTTAAAATACATCTATTCACTGAGCCACACTATGTGCCAATAACTTAGTAAACATAATTTTTTTAAATTTAATTTTATTCTTTGATAGAGACAGAGTCTTGCTGTGTTGCCCCAGCTGGTTTCAAACTCCTGGCCTCAAATGATTCTCCCTCCTCTTCCTCCCAAAGTGTTGGGGTTATCGGCATGAGCCACGATGCCTGCCCTGAATAAGAACTTAAAAGAGACTGTTTCTGAAGTCTTTGGCAGTTTGGCAATTGAGTCAATGCATACATATAACCTGGCCACAATATGTTATTTTCTGCTATCCTGAAGAATAGTACAGCCTTCACAATTTTTATACTTGTGTTCATAAGTAAGTTAATGTGTAATTTTCTCTTTCTGTGCTGTCTTTGCCGTGGTTTAGGGTCCAGGTGATAATTCACTTGGTATGGTAAATATGGTATTAGTTCTGCATCTGTTCTGACTGCTTTCTGGAGGGCCTTTGGCTACTGTAGTAACTGGAAAGCTAAAAACTACATTTCTTCATTTCCCAGACTCCCTTTTGCTACAGGTTCTGATGTAATTCAGTTTCCACCTGTCAGATGCACTTAAAAAACCTGGATTTCAGAACTGAGTTCCTTTTTATATGGATTTTGCACCTGTAGAGTGACTCTAAGGCCATTAGTTAAGGCCATGAGTTACTCATCTTTGAATTATAGCTAAGGTGGCATGATCCCAGAGCCCAGCAGTTATCATAGTGACTTCTGATAACTCAACTTCTTGATTCTAGCTAAGATAGAAGGTCAATTGGCCATACAGTTACACAGTATTGTTCTAGGGGTCATTCCTGGACATGCAGCCTGGAACCTACTACCTCAGCCCTTCCCATGATGTTGTAAGCAACAGATTATCCATATGAAGTCATTTATTTTCTGCTTAAAATAGCCAGAGTTGTTTTTGTTTTCTACAATAGAGCCTTGGTTGATGTAGTAGTTGCTGTTAGAAATGAATATAAGCAACAGCCCCTCAAGGATGGGAATATGAGATTGACTGGCTGACCTAGCTGGATTTGGAGGCAGTGAGGACGTATTTACCAATAGAGGATGGGATACTATTGTTACTGGCTGAATTGTGTTCCCCCAAAATTTCAGGTGTTGAGCCCTAACCTCTAGTACCTCAGAATGTGACTATATTTTGAGATAGGGCCTTTAAAGCAGTAAATAAATTAAAATGGGGGTGATTAGGGTAGGCCCTAATCCGTTAAACCTGGTGCCCTTGTAAGAAGCGGAGATTAGGACACAGATGTAGGCACAGAGGGACAATCACGTGAAGATACAGTGAGAAGGCAGCCACCTGCAAGCCCAGGAAATAGGCCTCACAAGAAACCCAACTTTCTGACACCTTGATCTTGGACTTCTAGCCTCCAGAATTAAGAGAAAATAAATTTCTGTTGTTCAAGCTACCCAGTTTGTGATATTTTCTTATGGTAGCCCTGCCAAACTAATACATCTAATAATAGACCACAAAATTCTGTGGCAACGTTACTTAAATGACTACTGGTGGTCAACTAAAATAAAGTGGCCCACTGAAAGCAGACCAAGAGATAGGGCCGTACTGCATCATGATTATGCAGAATTCAGAGCTCTGAGGTGGCTTGGCTGCTTCAACTTCACTGAAGAGTTTAAAGAAAGAAAACTGTAGTCTCAGGGCTTTAAATTCTTAGCTCAAGGTATTGTCAGAAGATGGATAATTTTCTGTGACAATCCTAAAAGTCCTCTTATCTTCTGTAACTGCAGGTACATGTAGCTGAAAATCAGAGGCAGAGTTTGATATTGCAGGCTCTGAATTAGGCCGTAAGTTGAATTCATAGCCTCATCAGGTCTGTGAATTTCAGGCATTAACTGGGAAAACCTAGAACTCTTCAAAATTGAATAGCAGGCTGAGTGCAGCAGCTCACATCTATAATCCCAATACTTTGGGAGGCCAAGGCAGGAGGATTGCTGGAGATCAAGGGTTGTAGACCAGACTGGACAACAAAGTGAGACTGCGTCTCTACAAAAGATTTAAAAATTAACTGGGCATGGTAGCACACACCTGTAGTCCTAGCTACTCAGGAGGCTGTGGTGGAAGGATCACTTGAGCCCCGTGGTTCAAGGCCACAGTGAACTATGATTGCACCACTGCACTCCAGCCTGGGTGATGGAGCAAGACCCTGTCTCTAAAAAAAAAATCAAGTTTTTAAAAATTGAATAACAGTATTTGGGAAGAGTTGGATAATTCTAAATAGTCAAACCTCAAAATTTAACTGGCCCTCCCATTTCAGCAGAAGCAACCCCTCCTATGAAGGGAGGTGAAACTGATCCTGCCTTGCTTGGATACCCTATATTGACCTCACCTAAAATATACGTGCACGGGGATTCAAGTGCTCCTTGTGCCCAACCCCTACCACCCTTCACTGCCTCCAGACCCACCATCAAAGTCAGATCCCAACATGCCCAGAGAGCCAATTACAGACAAACCCAGGGGGAGAAGGCTTGCATGCCTGAAAAATTATAAGACTACATAATGGCAAAACAAAACAAAACAAACAAAAAAAACAACTGGGAAATATGCATGGAAATGGTTTCCGAGGAATTCCTAGACCAGAAGGAACTTAACTGTAGATCAGGCTAAATTTGTTGACACAGGAACACGTACCAGAGAATGCAGATTTGATATGCTAGCTTGGGCAGCTGAGAATGGCTCTAATTGATGGCTTAGTTGGTTAATTATCATCTGAACTCAGCTATGGATTCTTCTGAGTGAAGCTGAGATATCAGGAATTCCTTGGCATGGTATAGAGGAAATGATCCACAGACTTAGAGAGATAAAGATGTTGGAGTGGATTTGTTTCATGCAACCAGCTCATCTAGCCCCTCTGGATTCTGTTCCCCACGAGATCCAGAACATACCCCCTTCACTGAGAAACTGATGAGGGAGCACTGTAGTGAACATCTTCCTTTTGTGGGCTGGAGATAATGGTGGGAAATGATGCCAGTAAAATGGTCTCCCTGATTTCAGTGGAGATAATGAGACTCCAAGTAGCAGAGGCAGAGTAGAAACATTTAGTTGTCAGAGACAAGGTGAACATAATTCCATTATGTGTGGTAGGGCCCATGTAGTACTCAAAATGGTTTAACGCTTGGGGCAGTAAGCAATTTATGGCGGGGTGCATTAGACTGACAAATATGAACCACAGTCCTACGTAATGGAATAATCAAAAGAACTCTGTCTAGGTTCATTGAACAGTGAGAGACAGCCTCTCAGCCTTCTCCAGAGTTAATTTCCAGATCCAAAGCATCTTGCTTGAAGAGGAGACATAGAATCCATGGAGAAGGACTGAAAAGACATAATAAGAACCTAAACTGTCTCTTTTTACCTTCCTTAAAGAGTCCTGTGAACATTTACTAGGCACACTGTGTACTGGAGAAAGGGAAATATCTAGCTTTGAGGGATTTTAAGTGCTGTGTCTGAGCTTACATAATTCTTGTGGATCTAAAACATCCTAACAGTGTACCTGTGAAATTGGAGGCTGGTGGGAATCAGGCAATAAATAGGTAAATAAAAATTTGACCCAATTCCATCTCACTGTGGACCCACTCTATGTTATTTCCTCGGTTTCTGAGTATGTGGTTGGAATGAGAAAGAAAAACAATATTTAGATTTTGCACACCAAAATCTAGAAAGTTACTAGACATTCCAGATCAAGGTAATGATGATGACGATGATGATAGCGAACATTTATTTTTTATTTTTTTTAAATGTGTCTGGCACTGTGTCAAGAGCTTTACACATGTGATCTCATTTAATTCTCTCCAGAAATTTTGTTGTTCCTTTTGTTATTTTCACTTTACAGATAAGGAAACCAAAACCTAGAAAGGTTGGATAACTTTGTTATCTGAAGTTATAAAGTGTATGTAGAGTTATGCTCAATTTAAGTTCTTTGGCACCAAAGCCAATGCTCTCGTTAACGTTTCTCTATTGCCTTATCTATAGCTATGTCACATGAATAGTGATTTACTAATTAATTACTTGGAAGTACAAATCACATAAGGCCATGTAAACCTATAGCGGCTTGTTTTTCTCTTCCTGCTTTGTTTTCTAGGCTGATTTCATGCTCAGGGCACACAGGGAGTCTGATATTGGCAGATGGAAAAGGAGGCCTGAAGTGCCATATCACAGCAAACCCATTCAAGGTAGACTTGGTGTCTGAAGAAGAGGTTGTGATTAGCATAAATTCCCTGGGCCAATTATACTTTGAGCATCTACAGATTCTTCACAAACAAAGGTATTCTTATGCATTACTTGACACATAAAGACCTTAACATAACCTGATTAATGAATATCACTTGCCTAAACAGATAACATATCACCATAGAAAATTGGTTTGCCTTATTTACTCTAGTATTGTTTTTGAGAAATTTTATCTTTTCACCTGTGAAGGTGAATACAGGCTTTATGACAAAAATAATTCCCAAACTTTTATAAATGTTACACTCTTAACATGTCCTGTGTGTGACTGATGGCATTCTCTACCCTACACACTCTTCTATAAAAGCACCCTGTGGACCCGACAAATGTTAATGTGAACTAGCATACCTTCATAATTTCACTTCACTCCCTTACAATAACACAGATTACCCTAGACTTGAATAGTTGTCCAGGAATTTTCTGGGACCATCTGCTTGATCAAAGCTGTTTGTGTGGGCGCTCACATGAATAAGGTGGTGGTGGTAAGGAAAAGATTCTTCTTCCATTCTTACCAATACTGTTTTAAAATCTTTTAGTCTATAGTTCTTTCTATTTTTATCACAATAATAAACATATTATATGGTCTGCAGAAAACTTTCAACATTCCTTATTCCAACATAGTGATTTTTCTGAGTTTCAACTCATTTGTATTTTAAAATTTTGGTATTCAAAATATCATTTTCTCATCTTAGAACTTATACTTGTTCATCATAGGCAAATTAGAAAATATTGAAAAGAAGAAAATTTAAAATCCCTATAATCTCTCCACCTACTCTGTTAGTGTCTTATGAATATCCAAGTACTTGTTTAACTGAAAAATACTAATAATAGCATAACAAATATCTGTGTACCCACTACCCATGTTCTTTATATTTAAAGCCTTTTTTCTAGCCAGGTGCAGTGGCTCACGCCTGTAATCATAACACTTTGGGAGGCCGAGGTGGGCAAATCAGTTGAGCCCAAGAATTTGAGGTCAGCCTGGGCAACATGGTGAAACCCTGTCCTACAAAAACTACAAAAAAATTAGCTGAGTGTAATAGCACGTGCCTGTAGTCCCAACTACTTGGGAGGCTGAGGTGGGAGGATCACTTGAGCCCAGGAAGTCAAGACTGCAATGAGCTGTGATTGTGCCACTGCACTCCAGCCTGGACAACAAAGTGAGATTCTGTCTCAAAACAAACAAACAAAAAAAAAAAAACGCTTTTTTTTCTTTTGTAAACCCCCATGATTTTGTTCTATTTTCTTTTAAACGTTGTTTCTTTCCTAAGTTGATCCTTTTACTTACTTATGTAGAAGAGGCACATGGTACAGAGGAGTATATATTAATACAAATTTCTATATAATAGTAGTAAAGAATTTCCTTCCCCCTTTGTCCTCTAGCTACCCACTTTCCATCCTTGAAAGTAATGTGTTCTGGCTGGGTGCAGTGGCTCATGCCTGCAATCCCAGCACTTTGGGAGGCCAAGGCAGGCGGATCACCTGAGGTCAGGAGTTCGAGACCAGCCTAGCCAACATGGTGAAACACTATCTCTACTAAAAATACAAAAATTTAGCCAGGTGTAGTAGCGCGTGCCTGTAGTCCCAGCTACTCAAGAGGCTGAGGCAGGAGAATCACTTGAACCCGGGAGGCGGAGGTTGCAGTGAGCTGAGAACACGCCACTGCACTCCAGCCTGAGCAACAGACCAAGACTCTGTCTCAAAGAAAAAGAAAAAAAAGAAAGTAATGTGTTGCCAGTTTTTTTGTGTATCCTTTCAGAAACAATTTATGTATATACATTTTATATATATTATTTGACTTTTCCTTTCCTGACACAAATGGCACCACCTTTACACATTATTCTACACCTTGCTTTTTTTCTCTTAACAATGTGATAATTCTTAATTTCTTTAAAGCAGCTACATAATTTCTGTTATATGGCTGTACTGTGATTCACTGAGTAAATTCTCTATTGAGGAATTTAAAGTTGTTTCTAATCTTGTTTTACAACTAGTTTACTAATAACCTTGAATATGTGTCATTGTGCAGATATACAAGTATATTTATAGTATAGAGTCATAAAAGGATAGTTGTTGATCAGATGGTTTGTGCATTTGTAGTTTTTTCTTTTTTTTGAGATGGAGTCTCGCTCTGTTGCCCAGGCTGGAGTGCAGCAGCATGATCTCGGCTCACTGCAAGCTCCGCCTCCTGGGTTCATGCCATTCTCCTGCCTCAGCCTCCCAAGTAGCTGGGACTGCAGGTGCCCGCCACAATGCCCGGCTAATTTTCTTTTTGTATTTTTAGTAGAGAGGGGGTTTCACTGTGTTAGGATGATCTCGATCTCCTGACCTCATGATCCGCCCGCCTCAGCCTCTCAAAGTGCTGTGATTAAAGGTGTGAGCCACTGTGCCCGGCCTGTAGTTTTCATAGGTATGGCCAAATTGCCTTCCATAGAGGTTGTACTGGTAGTTATAGTTCCATGATTTACATTTATATTTATAATTATATTTGTGTTAGAAAAATCAGATGATCTAACTGGAAAAAATTTTAAGTTAGATTTTAACCTCATAACATTAACAAAAATAAATTGCAGGTGAATTAAAATTAAACATAACAAGACAAAAATAGAAGAAAATATAGAACAATATTTTTGTAATTATGATAGTGTGACATAAACTGAAGAGCCATAGGAAAAGATTGATGCATTTGGTTACTTACACATTTTAAGCTTTGATTCTACTCAGAAAGCAACACAAGAAAAAAAAAAAAGCTTTATTATAGACACACACACACACACAACACACACACACAGACAGCATGAACAAAATTAAAAGTCAAGGACTTCCAGTTTCCCATCTGGCATGTAAGGAGGTTAGAAGTCACTACTCCATCCTAACAATGGCTAAAAAGCTCAACAAATCAGTTTTTGCCTTATATAGTTTGATGTTCTGTTAGACTCATACACACATTAAGGATTGTTATGTTGGGCTGGGCACAATGGCTTATGGCTGTAATCCCAGCACTTTGGGAGGCCAAGGCAGGCAGATCTTCTGAGGTCAAGAGTTCAAGACCAGCCTGGCCAACATGCTGAAACTCTGTCTCTACTAAAAATATGAAAAATTAGCCAGGTGTGGTGGCATGTACCTGTAGTTCCAGCTAATTAGGAGGTTGAGGCAGGAGAATCGCTTGAACCCGGGAGGTGGAGGTTGCAGTGAGCCGAGATCACACCATTGCACTCCAGGCTAGGCGACAAGAGTGAAATTCCGTCTCAAAAAAAAAAGATTGTTATGTCTGCTTGGAGTATTAATCCCTTTATCATTATGTAATATCCCTCTTTATCCCCCCAAATTTTCCTTGCTTTGAAATCTGTTCTGTCTGAAATTAATACATCTACTCTTACTCTCTTTTGATTGGTGTTAGCATAGTATACTTACCTTCAGAGGTAACCAGTTTACTAAATTTTGTGTTAATCACTTCCTTGGGTTTGGTTTGGTTTTAAGATGGAGTTTCATTGTTGTTGCTCAGGCTGGAGTACAGTGGTGCAATCTTGGCTCACTGCAACCTCCGCTTCCCAGGTTCAAGCAATTCTCCTGCCTCAGCTTCCCAAGTAGCTGGGATTACAGGCTCCCACCACCATATTCCAGCTAATTTTTGTATTTTTAGTAGAGACAAGGTTTCACCAGGAGTTCAAGGCTCGTCTTGAACTCCTGACCTCAAGTAATCTACCCACATCGGCCTCTCAAAGTGCCCAGATTATAGGTATGAGCTGCTGCACCCGGCCTCCTTGGGGTTTTTAATTGCATTCCCACATATGTATGAATTTCCAAACAACATATTATTTGGATTTACTTTCTAAAAAAGCTTTTATGTAATAAAAGTATGCTGTATGTATTCTTTTGTAATATATTTTTCACTCAAATTTTTTTTCTTTTTCCATTTCTTTTTTTTTTGGAGACAGGATCTCACTATGTTGCCCATTAAATGTATAAAAGTTAGCCTACATCATTCATGCTCATAGAAATACAAACTGAAATACATTTATTTTTTCTACAATTTTAGATTTGGCAAAAACTGAAAGATTGATAAAATCCAACATTGTTCAGAATGTGGGGAAATGAGCGCTCAAATACAACTATAGGTGGAAGACTAAATTGTCACAGTCATTCCAAAAGACTGTACATTATGGTGCTGTGTTTTGGGAGTGAGGAGAGTCACACTGATTGAAGGGAGCTATGTTCTACCTTGCTTACTTAGGTTTTGTTGAAATATTATGAGCATGTTTAACATTTATAATAAAAAATGATAAAAGCATTTTTTAAAGAGTTAACAAAATTAAAATACATCTACATTAAGAAATGAAGCTATTAGATTAATATTCATCATTACTGTCCAATTTTATAAACTCATTTTTAAATTTTTTTTTTATTTAAAGATGAGATCTCACTATGTTACCCAGGCTGACACCAAACTCCTGGGTTTAAGTGACACTCTAGCCTCAGCCTCTCAAGTAGCTGGGATTACAGGCAGGCACCACTGCACCTGGCTTCATTTTTATTTTTATAATGATGTTATATTTAATACGTTAAAGATATAACTTATGGGGTCTCAAAAGTTGGAAATGAAAATCTTTATCATTGAACAAAATTCTATCAGTCTTGCCATTGAGTGAAACAACTTTATTTATGTTAAAACAGAGCTGCTAAAGAAAATGAGGAGGCGGCATCAGTGGACACCTCTCAGGTAATCTAGATTGATCCATTTATTGTTATCTTTTTCACCATCATCATAATGATAAGGCATATAAGGAATTCTCTTTCTTCCTTCTACAGAAGGGTGTTTGTTAAATGATCTACTGCATATAAATAGGACCACCTGTTTCTTTGGCGCACCTTGTCATCTCATTCATTCATTCATTCATTCATTCATAAAAACAGATGCTTCCTGAGTGCCTGCCTTTTACCAGGCATTATTGCTAGACAAGGAGAATCAGCCTTGAATAAAACAAATCCCAAACCTGTTCTCCTGGAAATTAGAATCTACTGGGAAAGATAGACATTAAGTAAGTAATTACAAGCATGAAGAGTGTTACAAAATTGTGCTACAGAAGAATACAAGAGATCTGGCCAAGATGAGGGTCAGGAAAGACCTTCTGAGGGAAATAATGTTAAAGCTGAAACTGATGTGTTAGTATACACAAGTCAAAAAGTGGGGAAAAGAACATTCCAGGTAGAGGGAACTGCATATTCAAAGATCTGGAGGTAGGACAGAGCATATTCCACTTGAAGAAATGGAATATGTATGCAATATATATTTATTTTAGCTGGAGAAAGGAAAGCAAAGGGGAAGGTGGTATATAACGAGGCTAGAGAGATAGGCAGGGCAGTGCTGTGGACATATTTGTAATAATTCTTTTATCTAACAATTGTTTGTTAAGTACCTCCTATATCCCAGTCTCTTTTCATGGAATTGGTGAGACATCATGGAAAAATATAAGTCCCCCATTTATCATGGAGCTTACCTTCTTCCAAGCCATGTAACCTTTCTGAGTTTGTCCTAAGAGCAAAGGAAAACTCTGGAACGGTTCTAAGTAGCAGAGATGCATGGTCTTATTTCTATTTTAAAAAGATTATTTTGCTGAATTGTGAAGAATGGACACTCCAGAAATCATCTCTCTCTTCATTCCCAGTCAGATACATCTTCAAAAGAGCACTTTTCACGATATTGATTCTTCCTATCCATGAGGATGGAATGTTTTATCATTGGTGTCCTCACTTGTTTCCTTGAGCAGTAGTTTGTAGTTCTACTTGAAGAGGCCGTTCACATCCCTTGTTAGCTGTATTCCTAGGTATTTTATTCCCTTTGTAGCAATTGTGAATGGGAGTTCATTCAGGATTTGACTCTCTGATTGTCTAGTTTGGATGTAAAGGCATGCTTGTGATTTTTGCACATTGATTTTGTATCCTCAGACTTCGCTGAAGTTGCTTATCAGTTTAAGGATTTTTGGGGGCTGAGATGATGGTATTTTCTAAATATAAAATCATGTCGTCTACAAACAGACAATTTGACTTCCTCTCTTCCTATTTGAATACTCTTTATTTCTTCCCCTTGCCTGATTGCCTTGGCCAGAACTTCCAATTACTATGTTGAATAGGAGTGGTGAGAGAGGGCATCCTTCTCCTGTGCTGGTTTTCAAAGGGAATGCTTCCAGCTTTTGCCCATTCAGTATGATATTGGCTGTGGGTTTGTCATAAATAGCTCTTATTATTTTGAGATATGTTCCATCAATATGTAGTTCATTGAGAGTTTTTAACATGAAGGATGTTGAATTCTATCAAAGGCCTTTTCTGCATCTGTTGAGATAATCATGTGATTTTTGTCTTTGGTTCTGTTTATGTGATGGATTATGTTTATTGATTTGCGTATGTTGAACCAGCCTTGCTCCAGAGATGAAGCTGACTTGATCACGGTGGATAAATTTTTTGATATGCTGCTGGATTCGGTTTGCCAGTATTTTATTGAGGATTTTCACATTGATATTTATCAGGAATATTGGCCTGAAGTTTTCTTACTGCCCAAAATAATTTATAGAGTCAATGCTATTCCTATCAAACGACCATTGACATTCTTCACAGAATTAGAAACAACTATCTTAAATTTCATATGGAATCAAAGAAGATCCCATATAGCCAAGACAATCCTAAGCAAAAAGAACAAATCTGGAGCCATCACATTACCTGACTTCAAACTATACTACAAGGCTACAGTAAGCAAAACAGCATGGTACTGGTACCAGAACAGACATATAGACCAGTGGAACAGAACAGAGACCTCAGAAATAACCAAATAATGCCACACATCTACAACCATTTGATCTTCGAGACACCTGACAAAAACAAGCAGTGGGGAAAGGATCTCCTATTCAATAAATGGTGCTGGGAAAACTGACTAGCCGTATGCAGAAAACTGAAACTGGATCCCTTCCATACACCTTATACAAAAATTTAACTCAAGATGAATTAAAGACTTAAATGTGAAACTCAAAACCATAAAAACCCTAGAAGAAAACCTAGACAATACCATTCAGGACATGGGCATGGGCAAAGACTTCATGATGAAAACACCAAAAGCAAATGCAATAAAAACCAAAATTGACAAATGGGACCTAATTAAACTAAAGAGCTTCTGCACAGCAAAATAAATGATCATCAGAGTAAACAGGCAACTTACAGAATGGGAGAAAATTTTTGCGATCTACCCATCTGACAAAGTGCTAATATCCAGAATTTACAAGGAACCTAAGCAAATTTACAAGAAAAAACAACCCCATCAAAACGTAGGCAAAGGATATGAACAGACACTTCTCAAAAGAAGGCATTTGCATGGCCAACAAACATATGAAAAAAAGCTCATCATCACTGATCATCAGAGAAATGCAAATCAAAACCACAGTGAGATACCATCTCACACCAGTCAGAATGATGATTATTAAAAAGTCAAAAAACAATAGATGCTGGCGAGGCTCTGGAGAAATAGGAACACTTTTACACTCTTGGTGGAAATGTAAATTAGTCCATTGTGGAAGACAGTATAGTGATTCCTCAAGGATCTAGAACTAGAAATACCATTTGACCCAGCAGTCCCATTACTGGGTATATACCCAAAGGAACATAAATCATTCTACTATAAAGGCACATGCACATGTATGTTTATTGCAGCACTATTTACAATAGCAAAGACATGAAACCAACCCAAGTGCCCATCAGTGATACACTGGATAAAGAAAATGTGGGACTGGGTGTGTGGCTCATGCCTGTAATCCCAGCACTTTGGGAGGCTGAGGCAAGCGGATCACCTGAGGTTGGGAGTTCGAGACCAGCCTGACCAACATGGAGAAACCCTGTCTGTACTAAAAATATAAAATTAGCTGGGCATGGTAATGCGCGCCTGTAATCCCAGCCACTAGGGAGGCTGAAGCAGGAGAATCACATGAACCTGGGAGGTGGAGGTTACGGTGAGCCAAGATTGCGCCATTGCACTCCAGCCTGGGCAACAAGAGCGAAACTCCATCTTAAAAAAAAAAAAAAAAAAAGAAAATGTGGTATGCTGTGGCTGGCAAGATGGCCGCACAGCTCCGGTCTGCAGCTCCCAGCAAGATCAACGCAGAAGACAGGTGATCTCTGAATATCCAGCTGAAGTGTCTGACTCATCTCATTGGGACTGGTTAAGAGAGTAGGTGCAGCCCATGGAGGGTGAGCCGAAGCAGGGTGGGGCATTGCCTCACCCAGGAAGCACAAGGGATCGGGAAACTCCCTCCCCTAGCCAAGAGAAACCATGAGAGACTGTGCTGTGAGAAATGGTGCATTCTGGCCCAGATACTACATTTCTCCCATTGTCTTGGTAACCCGCAGACCAGGAGATTCCCTCAGGTGCCTACACCACCAGGGCCCTGGTTTTCAAGCACAAAACTGGGCGGCTATTTGGGCAGACACCAAGCTAGCTGCATGGTTTTTTTTTGAAGCGGAGTCTCGCTCTGTCGCCCGGACTGGAGTGCAGTGGCCGGATCTCAGCTCACTGCAAGCTCCGCCTCCCGGGTTTACGCCATTCTCCTGCCTCAGCCTCCCGAGTAGCTGGGACTACAGGCGCCCGCCACCTCGCCCGGCTAGTTTTTGTATTTTTAGTAGAGACGGGGTTTCACTGTGTTAGCCAGGATGGTCTCGATCTCCTGACCTCGTGATCCGCCCGTCTCGGCCTCCCAAAGTGCTGGGATTACAGGCTTGAGCCACCGCGCCCGGCCTGCATGGTTTTTTTTAAATACCCCAGTGGCGCCTGGAACACCAGCAAGACAGAACTGTTCACTGTCCTGGAAACGGGGCTGAAGTCAGGGAGCTAAGTGGTCTAGCTCAGCAGATTCCAACGCCACGGAACCCAGCAAGCTAAGATCCACTGACTTGAAATTCTCACTGCCATCATACCAGTCTGAAGTTGACCTGGGACACTCAAGCTTGGTGGGATGAGGGGCATCCGCCATTACTGAGGCTTGAGTAGGCAGTTTTCCCCTCACAGTCTAAACAGAGCCACCTGGAAGTTTGAACTGGGTAGAGCCCACTGCAGCTTCACAAAGCTGCTGTAGCCAGACTGCCTCTCTAGATTCCTTCTGCCTGGACAGGGCATCTCTGAAAGAAAGGCAGCAGCCCCAGTCAGGGACTTACAGATAAAACTCCCATCTCCCTGGGACAGAGCATCTGGGGGTAAGGGACAACTGTGGGTACAGCTTCAGCAGACTTAAACATTCCTGCCTGCCACCTCTGAAGAGATCAGTGGGTCTCCCAGCACAGCGCTCGAGCTCTGCTAAGGGACAGACTGCCTCCTCAAGTAGGTCCCTGACCCTCATGCCTCCTGACTGGGAGATACCTCCCAGCAAGGGTCAACAGACACCTCATACAGGAGAGCTCTGGCTGGCATCTTCCAGGTGCCTCTCTGGGATGAGGCCTCCAGAGGAAGGAACAGGCAGCAATCTTTGCTGTTCTGCAGCCTCTGCTGGTGATACCCGGTCAAACAGGGTCTGGAATGGACCTCCAGCAAACTCCAGCAGACCTGCAGCAGAGGGGCCTGACTGTTAGAAGGAAAACTAACAAACAGAAAGGAATAACATCAACATCAACAAAAAGGACGTCCACACAAAAACCCCATCCGAAGGTCACCAACATCAAAGACCAAAGTAGATAAATCCATGAAGGTGAGGAAAAACCAGCCCAAAAGGCTGAAAATTCTAAAAACCAGAATGCCTATTCTCCTTCAAAGGATCACAACTCACCAGTGAGGGAACAAAATTGGATGGTGAATGAGTTTAATGAATTGACAGAAGTAGGCTTCAGAAGGTGGGTAATAACAAACTCCTCCAAGCTAAAGGAGCATGTTCTAACCCAATGCAAGGAAGCTAAGAACCTTGAAAAAAGGTTAGAGGAATCGCTAACTAGAATAACCAGTTTCGAGAAGAGTGTAAATGACCTCATGGAGGTGAAAAACACAGCATGAGAACTTCATGAGGCATACACAAGTATCAATAGCCAAATTGATCAAGTGGAAGAAAGGATATCAGAGATTGAAGATCAACTTAATGGAATAATGAGTGAAGACAAGATTAGAGAAAAAAGAAAAATGAAAAGGAACAAACAAAGCCTCCAAGATATATGGGACTGTGTGAAAAGGCCAAACCTACCTTTGATTGGTATACCTGAAAGTGACAGGAAGAGTGGAACCAAGTTGGAAAACACTCTTCAGGATATTATCCAGGAGAACCTCCCCAACATGGCAAGACAGACCAACATTCAAATTCAAGAAATACAGAGAACACCACAAAGATACTACTTGAGAAGAGCAACCCTAAGACGCATAATCGTCAGACTGAACAAGGTTGAAATGAAGGAAAAAAATGTTAAGGGCAGCCATAGAGAAAGGTCGGGTTACCCACAAAGGGAAGCCCATCAGACTAACACCAGATCTCTCTGCAGAAGCCCTACAAGCCAGAAAGTGGGGGCCAATATTCAGCATTCTTAAAGAAAATAATTTTAATCCAGAATTTCATATCCAGCCAAACTAAGCTTCATAAGCAAAGGAGAAAGAAAATCCTTTACAGACAAGCAAATACTGAGAGATTTTGTCACCACCAAGCCTGCCTTACAAGAGTTTCTGAAGGAAGCACTGAATATGGAAAGGAAAAACCAGTACTAGCCACTGCAAAAACATACCAGATTGTAAAGACCATCAACACAATGAAGAAACTGCATCAACTAATGGGCAAAATAACCAGCTAGTATCATAATGACAGGATCAGATTAACACATAACAATATTAACTGTAAATGTAGACAGGCTAAATTCCCCAATTAAAAGACACAGATGGGCAAATTGGATAAAGAGTTAAGACCCATTGGTGTGCTGTATTCAGGAGACCCATCTCACATGCAGAGACACACATAGGCTCAAAATAAAGGGAGGGAGGAATATTTACCAAGCAAATGGAAAGCAAAAAATAAATAAATAAGAAAGCAGAGGTTGCAGTCTTAGTCTCTGATATAACAGACTTTAAACCAACAAAGATTGAAAGAAACAAAAAAGGGCATTACATAATGGTGAAGGGATCAATGCAACAAGAAGAGCTAACTATCCTAAATATATATGCACCCAATACAGGAGTACCCAGATTCATAAAGCAAGTTCTTAGAGACTTACAAAGAGACTTAGACTCCCACAAAATAATAGTGGGAGACTTTAACACCCATTGTCAATATTAGACAGATTAACAAGACAGAAAATTAACAAGGATACTCAGGACTTGAACCCAGCACTGCAGCAAGTGGACCTAATAAACATCTACAGAACTCTCCACCCCAAATCAGTAGAATGTACATTCTTCTCAGCACCACATCGCACTAACTCTAAAATTGACCACATAATTGGAAGTAAAATATTCCTCAGCAAATGGAAAATAGTGGAAATCATAACAAACAGTCTCTTAGAGCGCAGTGCAATCAAATTAGAACTCAGGATTAAGAAACTCACTGAAGGCCGGGCGTGGTGGCTCAAGCCTGTAATCCCAGCACTTTGGGAGGCCGAGACGGGTGGATCACGAGGTCAGGAGATCGAGACCATCCTGGCTAACACGGTGAAACCCCATCTCTACTAAAAAATACAAAAAACTAGCCGGGCGAGGTGGCGGGCGCCTGTAGTCCCAGCTACTCTGGAGTCTGAGGCAGGAGAATGGCGTAAATCCAGGAGGCGGAGCTTGCAGTGAGCTGAGATCCGGCCACTGCACTCCAGCCTGGGCGGCAGAGCGAGACTCCATCTCAAAAAAAAAAAAGAAACTCACTGAAAATCGCACAACTACATGGAAGCTGAACAACCTGCTCCTGAATGACTACTGGGTAAATGACAAAATGAAGGCAGAAATAAGTAAGTTATTTGAAACCAATGAGAACAAAAACACAATGTGCCAGAATCTCTGGGACACAGCCAAAGCAGTGTTTAGAGGGAAATTTATAGCACTAAATGCCCATGGGAGAAAGCAGGAAAGATCTAAAATCAACACCCTAACATCACAATTAAAATAACTGGAGAAGCAAGAGTATACAAATTCAAAAGCTACCAGAAGACAAGAAATAACTAAGATCAGAGCAGAACTGAAGGAGATAGAGACACGAAAAACCCTTCAAAAAATCAATGAATCCAGAGGCTGGTTTTTTGAAAAGATTAACAGAATAGATAGACTGCTAGCCAGAATAATAAAGAATAAAAGAGAGAAGAATCAAATAGACATAATAAAAAATGATAAAGGGGATATCACCACTGATCCTACAGAAATACAAAATACCATCAGAATACTATAAACATATCTATGCAAATAAACTAGAAAATCTAGAAGAAATCAATAAATTCCTGGACACATACACCCTCCCAAGACTAAACCAGGAAAAAGTTGAATCCCTGAATAGAACAATAACAAGTTCTGAAATTGAGGCAGTAATTAATAGTCTACCAACTAAAAAAAGCCCAGGACCAGACGGATTCACAGCTGAATTCTACCAGAGATACAAAGAGGAGCTGATACCATTCCTTCCGAAACTATTCCAAACAATAGAAAAAGATGGACTCCTCCCTAACTCATTTTATGAGGCCAGCATCATCCTCATACCCATACCTGGGCTAAGAAAATTTGAGGCCAATATCCCTAATGAACGTTGATGAGAAAATCCTCAATAAAATACCGGCAAGCCAAATCCAGCAGCACATCAAAAAGCTTATCCATCACGATCAAATCAGCTTCATCCCTGGGATGCAAAGCTGGTTCAACCTACACAAATCAATAAACGTAATCCATCACATAAGCAGAATCAATGACAAAAACCACATGATTATCTTAATAGATCCAGAAAAGGCCTTCAATAAAATTCAACACCCCTTCATGCTAAAAACTCTTAATAAACTAGGTATTGATGGAATGTATCTCAAAATAATAAGAGCTATTTATGACAAACCCACAGCCAATATCATACTGAATGGGCAAAAGCTGGAAGCCTTCCCTTTGAAAACCGGCACAAGACAAGGATGCCCTTTCTCACCCCTCCTATTCGACATAGTAATTGCAAGTTCTAGCCAGGGCAGTCAGGTAAGAGAAAGAAATAAAAAGTATTCAAATAGGAAGAGAGGAAGTCAAATTGTCTCGGTTTGCAGATGGCATGATTATATATTTAGAAAACCACATCATCTCAGCCCAAAATCTCCTTAAGCTGATAAGCAAAGTCTTAGGATATAAAATCAATGTGCAAAAATCACAAGCATTCCTATATACCAGTAATAGTCAGAGAGCCACATCATAAGCAAACTCCCATTCACAGTTGCTACAAAAATAATAAAACACCTAGGAATACAACTTACAAGAGATGTGAAGGACCTCTTCAAGGAGAACTACAAACCACTGCTCAAAGAAATAAAAGAGGACACAAACAAATGGAATAACATTCCATGCTCATGGATAGTAAGAATCAATATTGTGAAAATGGCCATACTGCCCAAAGTACTTTATAGATTCAATGCTATCCCCATCAAGCTACCATTGACTTTCTTCACAGAATTAGAAAAAACTACTTTAAATGTCACATGGAACCAAAAAAGAGCCCATATAGCCAAGACAATCCTAAGCAGAAAGAACAAAGCTGGAGGTATCACGCTACCTGACTTCAAATTATACTACAAGGATACAGTAACCAAAACAGCATGGTACTAGTACCAAAACAGATTTGTGGACCAATGGAACAGAACAGAGGCCTCAGAAATAATGCCACACATCTACAACCATCTAATCTTTGACAACCTGACAAAAGCAATGGGGAAAGGATTCCCTATTTAATAAATGGTGTTGGGAAAACTGACTAGCCATATGCAGAAAACTGAAACTGGACCCCTTCCTTACACCTTATACAAAAATTAACACAAGATGAATTAAAGACTTAAACATAAGATCTAAAACCATAAAAACCCTAGAAGAAAACCTAGGCAATACCATTCAGGACATAGGCATGGGCAAAGACTTCATGACTAAAACATCAAAAGCAATAGCAACAAAAGCCAAAATTGACAAAAGGGATCTAATTAAACTAAAGAGCTTCTGCACAGCTAAAGAAACTATCATCAGAGTAAACATGTAACTTACAGAATGGGAGAAAATTTTTGTAATCTATCCATCTGACAAAGGGCTAATATCCAGAATCTACAAGGAGCTTAAACAAATTTACAGGAAAAAAATAACCCCATCAAAAAATGGACAAAGGTTCTGAATAGACACTTCTCAAAAGAAGGCATTTATGTGGCCGACAAACATAAAAAAAAGCTCATCATCACTGGTCATTACAGAAATGCAAATCAAAACCACAATGAGTACCATCTCACAGCAGTTAGAATGGCAATCATTAAAAAATCAGGAAACAACAGATCCTGGAGAGGATATGGAGAAATAGGAATGCTTTTACACTGTTGGTGGGAGTGTAAATTAGTTCAACCATTGTGGAAGACTGGTGATTCCTCAAGGATCTAGAACCAGAAACACCATCGGACCCAGCCATCCCATTACTGGGGATATTCCTAAAGAATTATAAATCATTCTATAAAGACACATTCACACATATGTTTATTGCAGCACTGTTCACATTAGCAAAGACTTGGAACCAACTCAAATGTCTATCAGTGATAGACTGGATAAAGAAAATATGGCACATATATACCAAGGAATACTATGCAGCCATAAAAAAGGATGAGTTCATGTCCTTTGCAGGGACATGGGTGAAGCTAGAAACCGTTATTCTCAGCAAGCTAACAGAGGAACAGAAAACCAAACACCACATGTTCTCACTCATAAGTAGGAGTTAAACAGTGAGAACACATGGACACAGGGAGGGGAACATCACACACCAGGGCCTGTTGCAGGGTGGGGGCCTAGGGGAGAGAGAGCATTAGGAGTAGTACCTAATGTAGATGATGGGTTGATGGGTGTAGCAAACCACCATGGCACATGTATACCTATGTAACCTGCACATTCTGTACATGTATCCCAGAACTTAAAGTATAATAAAATAAACCAATAATAAAAATCAACATTAACAAAATCCACTGTTCAGAGATTTAAAAAGAAAAGAAAATGTGGTACATACACACCATGGAGTACTATGCAGCTATAAAAAGGAATGGAATTATGTACTTTGCAGGGACCTGGATGAAGCTGGAAGCCATCATCCTCAGCAAACTAGCACAGGGACAGAAAAACAAACACTGCATGTTCTCACTCGTAAGTGGGAGTTGCAATGAGAACACATGGACATGGGAAAGGGAACATCACACACCAGGACCTGTTGTGGGGTGGAGGGCGAGGGGACGGAACTTAGAGGATGGGTCAATAAGTGCAGCGAACCACCATGGCACTTGCATACCTGTGTAACAAACCTGCACGTTCTGCACATGTATCCCCCCACTTTTTTTAAAGAAGAAATAAAAACAAAAAAAGAGCCCTGACAGTAGATAGATTAGGTAGTGGTTTTTTTTTTTTTTTTTTTTTTTTTTTTTTTTTTTTAAGATTAGGTAGTGGTTTTGAGTCACAGACCCCTTTGTAAGAATCTGATGGAAACTATGAACCATCTCTGTAGAAAAATTAAAATTGTTCATACTGTTTGAGGGAGTTAATGGACTCTAAAGCCCATCCAGGGACCCCAGAATAGTAGCCCCTGTATTATGCATTCAGGTGTTTTGGTTTTTTTAAACATACAGCTGGCTAGATAATGGTGGCTCACTCCTGTAATCCCGACAATTTGGGAGACCAAGGAGGGAGGATTGCTTGAGCCCAGGAGTTCAAGACCAGTCTGGGCAACATAGTGAGACTTGTCTCTATAAAAAATAAAAATAAATTAACCAGGCATGGTGACATGTGCCTGTAGTCTCAGCTACTCGGAAGGCTGAGGCGGAAGAATTACTTAAGCCCAGGAGGTCAAGGCTGCAGTGATTGTGCCACTGCACTCCAGCTTGGCTGACAGAGCAAGACTGTCCAAAAAAAAAAAAAAAAAACAGGCTTGCTTTACAGAAGCTTTAATTATGAACCTAGAAATGGACAAAGAGTCATTTAAAGAAATATGCATTTCACACATACACAATTTTTTAAAGTTTTTTATTCTAGGGAAAAGAAGACTTTTATAAAGCTGAGAAAGTTTATACCTTTGCTTCAAAAGATTATGGACCTGAGCAGTCATTGCCATCCCAGTTGACTTGACTTCTCAAACTAGCACAAGAATGTAGCCAGTAGTTTGGCTGATTGATTGAAGCAGGGGGGTAAAGTGCCCATCTCAGCAAAAACAAATCTCTGCATAGGATCTCTTAAAACAGACCTAAGTTATTTGGTTCTAAATGTTTTGCCTCACATATTTACAAGAAAAAAAATTTTTAATTCTTACATATGTAAAGACTGCATTTTTCTTTTTTTTTTTTTTTTTTTTTTTTGAGACGGAGTCTCGCTCTGTCACCCAGGCTGGAGTGCAGTGGCGCGATCTCGGCTCACTGCAAGCTCCGCCTCCCGGGTTTACGCCATTCTCCTGCCTGAGCCTCCCGAGTAGCTGGGACTACAGGCGCCCGCCATCTCGCCCGGCTAATTTTTTGTATTTTTTTAGTAGAGACGGGGTTTCACCGTGTTAGCCAGGATGGTCTCGATCTCCTGACCTCGTGATCCACCCGTCTCGGCCTCCCAAAGTGCTGGGATTACAGGCTTGAGCCACCGCGCCCGGCCAAGACTGCATTTTTCAAAGCACTTTTACATTTTGGTTCCTGTAGAGGTATTCATGTCAAGAGTTGTGGCAGTTCCTCAAAGAATTAAACATAGAATCACAATATGATCCAGCAGTTCCACTCTGGGTTTATACCCAGAAGTGAAGACAGGGACTCAGATACTTGTATGCCCATGTTCATAGCAGCATTATTCACAATAGCCAAAAGGTGGAGGCAACCAAAGTGTGTCCATTGATGGATGAATGCCCAAACAAAATGTGATAAATACATGCAATGGAATATTATTTAGTCTTAAAAAGGAAGGAAATTCTGATACATACTGCAACATGGATGAAACCTGAAGTTGTTATCCTAAGTGAAATAAGCCAGTTACAAAAGGACAAATTATATGTCATTCTACTTGTAGGAGGTACCTAGAGTAGTCAAATTCATAAAAGACAGAAAGTAGAATGGTGGCTGCCAGGGACTGACAGTGGGGGAAACGGGGAGTTGCTCTTTAACGGTCAAGGAGGTTCAGTCTGGGACGATGAAAAAGTTCTGCAGATGGGCAGTGCTCAGGGGCTTCCACAGAGACTCCCTCTACACCCCCGGGCACTGCCCAGGAAAAAAAAAATGTTCTAGAGGCCGGCCATGGTGGCTCACACCTGTAATTCCAGCACTTTGGGAGGCCAAGGCGAGTGGATCACGAGGTCAGGAGATCAAGACCATCCTGGCCAACATGGTGAAACCCTGTCTCTACTAAAAATATAAAAATTAGCTGGGTGTGGTGGTGCATGCCTGTAATCCCAGCTACTTGGGTGCCTGAGGCAGGAGAAGCGCTTGAACACGGGAGTTGGAAGTTGCAGTGAGCCAAGATCACACCACTGCATTTCAGCCTGGCAACAGAGCGAGACTCCGTCTCAAAAAAAAAAAAAAAAAAAAAAAAAATTCTGGAGATGGATGGTGACAGTGTTACTGAGCAAAGGGGCTTGCTGCCTGATGCACTAGAAACCAATACTACGACACCAGGTCTTTGAGAAGAGAAAAGGTATTTATTTTAGATTGACCAACAAGGAGATAGGAGTTCAGCTCAAATTTGTCTCTGTGCTGGCCTTAAGGCACTAATTTTATTAGAAAGTTTTAGGGAGTACATTCTGGGATTATATTATAACAGGTGGTTGGTGGAAGGAAAGGGAAGTCTGAAAAGTCCTCGAGCATGTGCAGTTATCTCTTCATACTTCCTCATAGGTTGCCTGTGCAAATTCAGAGGGAATTAGTATGAAATGTGTGGTGGCAGTTCAGGCTATGTTGCCAGCAAGCTTGTTCTGCAGACTCTAATTGGCCATATTGGTTCCAACTGATTTCAGCCAGTTTTTTAATCTCACAAGCAGAGGGTTTTAGCATTTCAGCAACTTGTTTTTTTTCTTATCTGCCATCTTATAAGCTGAAGAAATTCTGTTAATCACTGGCTTATTTAACTCTTTGGGGTACAGTTTCAATAGTTGCAGAGCAATGTGAAGGTACTTAAAGCCACTGAACCTGAACTTAAAGCCACTGAACCTGAACTTGAAAATAGTTGAAATGGTAAATTTTATGTTGTGTATATTTTACCACAATAAAAAATATATAGTCATGTCAGCTATGACTCATAAAGATGATTATTGACATGTATATAGAACACAGATTTGATTTGTTAAATGTACTGACATCACACACTGTTCTTCTAAAAGATGAACTCACTTTCTCAGTCTTTTAGAAAAAAAATCCAAATAAAATGTGCTATTGTGGTGAACACATTTGTTACAATTTGTAAACTCCCTTTGCTCCCTTTTTTGTACCAACAGGAAAATCAAGAGGATCTGGGCCTCTGGGAAGAGAAATTTGGAAAATTTGTGGATATCAAAGCTAATGGTAAAATTGAAACTGGTGTAGTATTAAAACAGATCATTCCAAAAATGGCTGCGTAATTCTATCTAAAAGCCCCTTGATCTCTGGCACCTAAAACAGGTGACTTTAATAGAAGAACAGAAATCTCAGATCAGATTTGCTATCCTTCAATAATGCATTGCAACAGAGAAATAGCAATTATATGCCTTTTGTGGGAAGTGTAAAAGAAATATAGGCCACATGGAGCTTATGGTCTCGTGGAGGGGCCTAGGTCAGCACACTGCTTTCACTGTTCATTAGATAAGACAGCTACAAATTCCACATTCAATTTTTATGAGAGTCAAGTGATGAGAAACCCAAGTTCTAGAGCCCCTCAGTTGCAACATTTCAAGCCAATGGTTCTCAACCTTTTCCAGTCCCATCATTCGCATGGGTATCACATTCCCATCTGTTACATTTCTCACCAGGCTTAGTGATGGAATTGGGATGGGGGGCAAGTTTGTCTCTTTAGGAGGTGTCTTTCAGGTACTAGGAACTTATGCGTTTAGAAAAGTACTCATTTTCCTCTTTCCTCCTCCCTACTCTGTAGAATAACAAACCCTTTCTAACACCTTTAAAATTCCCATTCTAGCCATCATTATCCACAACATAGTATAATGATCAGGGCTGACAGAATGCCCCAAATTAAAAGTGGGGGCATGGGTTCTCAGGCCTTCTTTTCTATAACATCATAATCTTTTTATCTTTTTGTTTATGTGTTTGTTTGTTTGAGCCAGGTTCTCACTCTGTCACCCAGGCTGGAGTGCAGTGGCGTGATCATGGCTTACTGCACCCTTGAACTCCTGGCCTCAAGTGATGCACCTGCCTCAGCCTCCCAAAGTGCTGGGATTACAGGAGTAAGCCACCATACCCGTCCATGTCATAATCTTTTTTTACGTTCTCTGTAGCATCTCTTTTCCACAAGCTCCTACAAATAAGGACCATTTGAAGTCAAATACTTTAACCTAGCATAAATTAAAGTCCACGTTATACCTCCTAGTCATTTACATTTTTCCGGTAGCTCTAAAATAATTGCTAAATAACAGACTTTGTCTTTGGTTAAAGGAAGTTTATATAATCACAATCACAGAGGAGGAATATTTTGAGGAACCAGTTGTGGCCCTCCTGGTGCACTTGACATTTGTATTCTCTATAGGCAGTCACAGATGAGGCTGGCAGTAAGAATGAGTGATCAGGCACAAGACATTCAGTCATTTCATCTAGTGAAGACCGAAAATGCGCAATATCCTTTACTTCCTAAGCAAGGAAATATGTGATAAGGAAAATTTCGATTAGGAAAAAAATCTAAAACTTTGTAATCATGCTTTATAGAGAGAAAAGAGATTTACTGGAAAGAGGAAGCAGAGAGCTTCATCACACAGCTAAGGCAACAGAACTAATACGTGACCAGAACTTTGAGTTAAACATTTTTGTATCCCCACAATACCTGAATATAATATCTCACAGAGGGTCAGTACACAGCATTTGCTGATTGATCTAGCTGAGCCCGGGTCTCTCAGCCTCTAGTCTAGTCATCTCTCTGCACTCAGAATTAACTGAATCTCCTTACGTGAGTGTCTTTTCAAAAACAAAACTTGGTATCCTGGTTTCTACAGGTCCTTCTTCCATTGGTTTGGATTTCTCCTTGCATGGATTTGAGCATCTCTATGGGATCCCACAGCATGCAGAATCACACCAACTTAAAAATACTGGGTAAGTGAAAACAAGAATTCTTACGGGAGGCTCTGGTTTCTGTATTGAGATGATTTGAAAACATTTGTTAGCTGTCTGAGCCAGAGCTAATATGTGCCAGGCCTTTTCCTCCTTTATATTGCTTGTGGATATTTAAGAACCCTCCTTGAATGATCACTCAGAGCAGTGGTTTTCCTTTTTTTTTTTTTTTTTTTGAGACGGAATCTTGCTCTGTTGGCCAGGCTGGAGTACAGTGGCACAATCTTGGCTCACTTCAACCTCCACCTCCTGGGTTCAAGCAATTCTCCTGCTTCAGCTTCCTGAGTAGCTGGGACTACAGGTACCTGTCACCACGCCTGGCTAATTTGTTTTGTATTTTTAGTAGAGATGGGGTTTCACCATATTGGCCAGTCTGGTCTCGAACTCCCGACCTTGTGATTCGCCCACCTTGGCCTCCCAAAGTGCTGGTATTACAGCTGTGAGCCACCGTGCCTGGCCGGTTTTCCATTTTTATTTATTTTTCCTGTGGTAAAATTAGATAACTATAAAAACTATAGTACTGAACCTAGAAATACAGAAGAAGTAAAATTATGGAGCTGCTGTGATCAGAGTAGAGGGAAGATCTTTATCCCCAGGTTTCACTTCTACCACTCAAGGCCTTTTGTGGAACCCTAGGAGAATATATTGTGAAAAATCATTGACCTAGAAAAAGTCTTTTACCAAAATGGGAGAGTGAGCCAGAGAATGGAATAATGTGGCATCTGATCACCTTTAGTTCCCTCAGGGATATCATGTCAGACTAACACTATTGACAAATAGATGCCAGAGGCATCAGATTAAGAGGAAACAAAACCAAAGAGAAACAGAGTCTGATAAGGTTGCCAGGTTCAGGTGCTGTTTACTTTCAGGTAGGCATAGTGACAAGTCCAGCAGAAACTGTGCTGCTCTCACACTGATTTGAGCTCTGTGCTGCCTTCCCCAATTAAGTTCCTCATCTTCCCCTGCTAAGCACTGTGGAAGCCTGTTGGACACAATTCTTTTAACTGCAGAGAAATACTCATACAATTCATCAGTGGATACTTACTGTGTGCTTGCTGTTGTGGAGTATTCATTGGAGAGAGTCCTCCACTCAAAGGATATTTAGGCCGGGCACAGTGGCTCACACCTGTAATCCCAGCACTTTGGGAGGCCGAGGTGGGTGGATCACTTGAGGTCAGGAGTTTGAGACCAGTCCGGCCAACATGGTGAAACCTCATCTCTACCAAAAAATACAAAAATTAGCTGGGTGTAGTGGTGCGCACCTGTATCCCAGCTACTTGGGAGGCTGAGGTGGGAGAACTGCTGAACCTGGAAAGTGGAGGTTGCAGTGAGCTAAGATCGTGCCACTGCACTCCAGCCTGGGTGACAGAGTGAGACCCTGTCTGGAAAAAAGAAAAAGAGATTTAGAAAAGATGTGTAAGATGTGATCGTATGTGCTAATGTCACAGGAAGTGGTGCCAAAGGAGTCAAGGGAAGAGGACCACATTCACCCAAGTTGGGTCAGGAAATCTTTAGGGAAGTGGCAAGACTTGAGCCTTCAAAGATGCATGGGACCTACGTGTTTTCAGAGAAGAGTAGAGCTATTCTATTTATTAATAATAATAATATATTTGTGATAGTAATTGAAGATAATCTTTGTGTTTCAGTGATGAAGATGCTTACCGTCTTTATAACCTGGATGTCTATGGATACCAAATATTTGATAAAATGGGCATTTATGGTTCAGTACCTTATCTCCTGGCCCACAAACTGGGCAGAACTATAGGCATTTTCTGGCTGAATGCCTCAGAAACACTGGTGGAGATCAATACAGAGCCTGCAGTAGAGGTGAGCTATGGATCATGGCTACATGTCATAGTTAAAGAAGAAGCAAAACCACTGCAGTGGAGTCATAGCTGTTATCTTTGTAGTGGCACTTCTCTGCCACCAAAAGCTTTACAGTATAATCAGTGAATATCAGTAGTATCTACTAAAGGAACAGACTGTTACTTATATATGGCTGGATGTTGCAGGTTAAAGGGAAATTTCTCAAATTTTTATTCCGTTCTTTTTCCAGTATACACTGTCCCAGATGGGTCCAGTTGCTGCTAAACAAAAGGTCAGATCTCGAACTCATGTGCACTGGATGTCAGAAAGTGGAATCATTGATGTTTTTCTGCTAACAGGACCTACACCTTCTGATGTCTTCAAACAGTACTCACACCTTACAGGTATTTGCATGGAGAAGTGCCAGTTTCTTGTTCTGTTATACATCCTATATCCCATGTGTTATCACTGTAAGTTAATATTTGTTGCACACTGTGTAGAATTTATAACTTACCCAAGCATTTTAATTAGCAAGCATTTCTGTTCCCATCCTCATCCCATTCAGTTAAGTAAAACATTGCACTGCGTCTAGAATGCTCCACTGTCTAATTCCTAATACTTACCATCTGCTTTCCTTGGAGCTTTTAGCCCCTGGGCTATCTCTCCCTTTATCTTAGATGACCAGTATCCCAGCTTCAACTTTTCTGTGTTTTCTTCTCCATTAAAATATGCAACTGGCTTTAGCATGAGAGCATTTTATTTTAAAAGAATGCAAGCTTTTCTCTAAGATCAGAAACAAGACAAGGCATTGCATTTTTACCACTGTTATTCAACATTGTACTGGAATTTCTAGCCAGAGAAATTAGGCAAGAAAACTAAATAAAAGACATCAAAATTGGAAAAGAATAAATAAGATTATAGGAGATGATATGATCCTGTATATAGATAATCCCAAAGAATCCACAAAAAAATTACTAGAGGTAGTAAATTCAGCAAAGTTGCAGGGTACAAGATCAGTATATTAATCTGCTCTTGCACTGCTATGAAGAAACACCTGAAACTGGGCAATTTATAAAGAAAATAGGTTTAATTGGCTCATGGTTCTGCAGGCTGTACAGGAAGCATGACTGGGGAGGCCTCAGGAAACTTAACAATTATGATGGAAGGCGAAGGGGAAGCAGGCACATCTTACCTGGTCGGAGCAGGAGGAATAGAGGGAGGAGGTGCCACACACTTTTAAACAACCGGATCTTGTGAGAAATAACTATCACAAGAACAGCAAGGGAGAAATCCGCCCCCATGATCCAGTCATCTCCCACCAGGCTCCTCTTCCAACATTGGGGATTACAATTCGACATGAGATTTGGGTGGGAACACAAATCGAAACCATATCGATTAATAACGAAAAAAATTAGTTCTGTTTCTATATACCCTCAATGAACAATCCAAAAAAAATTAAGAAAACAGTTCCATTTACAATAACATCCAAAAGAATAAAATACCTAGGAATGCACTTAACGAAGGAGGTGAAAGACTTGTACACTGAAAACTATAAAACATTCCTGAAAGAAATTAAAGAATGCCTAAATCAATGGAAAGACATCCCATGTTCATAGGTTGGAAGGCAATGTTAAGATGGCAGTAATACAGAAAGTGATTTACAGATTCACTGCAGTCCCTATCAAAATTGCAATGGCTTCTTTCGCAGTAGTGAAAAGGCTGGTCTTCCATAGAATTGCAAAGGGACCTGAATAGCCAAAACAATCTTTAAAAAGAGAAACAAAGTTGGAAAATTTATACTTCTGATATGATTTAGCTGTGTCCCCACTCAAATCTCATCACGAATTCCCATGTTGTGGGAGAGACCCGGTGGGAGGTCATCGAATCATGGGGGCGGATCTTTCCCATACTGTTCTCTTGATAGTAAGTCAGTCTCATGAGACCTGATGGTTATAAAAAGGGGAGTTTCCCTGCACAAGTACTCTCTTTGTCTACTGCCGTTCACGTAAGATGTGACATGCTCCTTCTTGCCTTCAGCCACGATTGTGAGGCTTCATGTGGAACTGTAAGTCCAATTAAACTTCTTTCTTTTGTAGATTGTCCAGTCTCGGGTATGTCTTAAGCAGATTGAAAATGGAATACAACTTCTCAATTTCAAACTTACTTCAAAGCTATGGCAATCAAAAGAACATGCCACTGCCCGGCCGGGCGCGGTGGCTCAAGCCTGTAATCCCAGCACTTTGGGAGGCCGAGACGGGCGGATCACGAGGTCAGGAGATCGAGACCATCCTGGCTAACACGGTGAAACCCCGTCTCTACTAAAAAATACAAAAAACTAGCCGGGCGAGGTGGCGGGCGCCTGTAGTCCCAGCTACTCCGGAGGCTGAGGCAGGAGAATGGCGTAAACCCGGGAGGCGGAGCTTGCAGTGAGCTGAGATCCGGCCACTGCACTCCAGCCCGGGCGACAGAGCGAGACTCCGTATCAAAAAAAAAAAAAAAAAAAAAAGAACATGCCACTGCCCAGGCACAGTGGCCAGTGCCTGTAATCCCAGCACTTTGGGAGGCTGAGGTGGGTGGATCACTTGAGGTCAGGAGTTTGAGACCAGCCTGACTAACATGGTGAAAACCTGTCTCTACTAAAAATACAAAAATTAGCCAGGCGTGGTGGTGGGCATCTGTAATCCCAGCTACTTGGGAGGCTGAGGCAGGAGAATCGATTGAACTCACGAGGCGAGGTGGAGGTTGCAGTGAGCCAAGATTGTGCCACTGCACTCCAGCCTGGGTGACAAAACAAGACTCCATCTCAAAAAAAAAAAAAAAAAGAACATGCTACTGGAATAAGGATAGATATATAGACCAGTGAAATAGAATTGACAATCTAGAAATAAACCCATACATTTATAGCCACCCAAACACTGGGATTACAGGCACAAACCACAGTACTTTGTCCATGTCACCATTACAATTTCAATAAAGGTTCATGACCATTCGATAAAGAAGAAATAGTCTCTTGAGCATATGGTGTGAGACAGTTGGATATCTGCTTGCAAAAGAATGAAGTTGGACTCCTATATTCAAAATATGTTGTATGTATATCATATACAAAAAACTAACTCAAAATGGATCAACTGTATAAGAGCTAAAACCATAAAACTCTCAGAAGAAAACAGGTAAATCTCCGTGAACTTGGATTTGGCAATGGATTCTTAGATATGACAACAAAATCGTGAGCAACAATGACAACAAATACGTGTTAGAATTCACTAACATTAAAAACTTTTTTGCATCAAAGAACATAAGAAAGTGAAAAAGCAACCTACAGAATGGGAGAAAATGTTTGCAGATTGTGTATCTGATATGGGTCTCTTATCCAGAATACATGCAGAACTTTCTGCAACTCAACAACAAAAAGACAGGCTGAGCACTGGGCCCATACCCCTCATGCTCGCCTGCTATATACTGTCTGCCACTGAGGGCACATGCATCCCCTAGACCACAACCAAACAGTGACCCAGACTGCTACAGCCATCTTCTGGCACCATATCACAGAGCAGGGGCCCCAGGCTGCAGAGAAAGCTTGCAGGGCTCCTGGATAGAACTACACTTTAGCAATGATAGGAAGGGGAACAGTGCTCCAATATCAGTTTCTGTTTATAATGGTGACATGGGCTGAACACAGTGGCTCACGCCTGTAATCCCAGTGCTTTGGGAAACCTCCAAAGTACTTCTTTGAATTCAAGTAATCCTCTGCTTTGCTTCCCAAAGGAAGGCTGCAGTGAGCAATGTTCACACTACTGCTCTCCAGCCTAGGCAACAGAGCGAGACCCTATCTCTAAAAAAAAAAAAAAAAAAAATTAATATAATAGCGACGTGGAAAAAATACAGCTGGATGCTTAAAATGAATTTGAATTTGGACAGAGTAGCTCCAAAAGTTCTATGACAGCCTACCTCTTTCACAGACATTGGAGAAAAATAGCTCTCAGTCTGAGGAAGATAGTGAGAGAAAGAAAGACGTTGAAAGCATCTTGAATAAAAGCTCAGGTTGGATATGGGATTAGTCAAGTTGGCCAGAAAATATTCCCCACAAGGAGTTCCTCTTTGAAGCACCTGAAGCACACAGCTACCCAGCGTGGAATTTAAAGCCTGATGAGGAAAGGGGGCATTTTCTCAGCAGAATTTCTAAAGAGTTTTGCTGCTGTCTCATCTGGTGGCCATGGGATTGGGGATCTATACTGGAAGGCATCCGACAACTTCTACCAGCACCTTTTGATGAATAATTTGAATCCAGCTTTGTGCATATAGTGGAGATTTCTACTGAGCTTGTGACACAGCTAACTCAGGAGCTGTTATGGTCCTTGGGTGGCTGCTTCACTTGTTTTTATTTGTTCTGTAACTACTGCTTTCCTAATTTAGTAAATGAAAGAATAGACACTAAAATCATACTGACCTATACTTATACCTATAGAATCAGTTAATAAGGGTGTCAGACTGTTTAATATCTACTGTTAACAATTTGGCAGTGAATTTTCTTTGGGTATTAGATATAAATATGTAAGTATAGTTTTAATATATTAGTCATGATATAGTATTTTAAAAATTATCTGTAACCTTAATTCACTTAAAACACTTTATATTCCAAAAGAATGAATGACAGTGATATTAAAATCACTACATTAAAGGGTTTGCCCAAAATAAATATTGTGGCCTTACTTACGCTACTGTGGAAAATATTATGTTTAATTTAAATGGATGCAGGTTGTCTGCTAAAGACTACAGTTAACTATGCTAATTGTGCTTAATAAACAGAAAACAAGTTACAGCTACAAATGCCACCATACACTTCATACACCAGATTATTCTCACTTTTGCAGCATAAGGACTTTAATGTCCAACTATTAGGTAATCAACCTGGATAATGTGTCTGTTGAAGGCACCTACTCAGTATCTTTTCCTTTTTATCACTCTGGATTGCTGAATTTAATCCTATCCTTTGTGCTCAACTTTTTTGTGCTGTTAAAATCAGCTTTAACCTAAGCGTATCTGTGTCTACTTTAAAAGACTGGAAATGGAAAAAAAGATAAATATTTTCCATATCCTTTAAAAAAAGAAAAGAAGCCATACTTTAAAAGACTAGAAATGGAAAATAAATAAATAAATCTTTACCAAATCCTTAAAAAAAAAAAGAAAAAGACAACCCAATTCTAAAATGAGCAAAGGGTTTAAAGAGATATTTCTGCAAAGAAGATAAATAAATGAACAACAAGCACATGAAAATATGCTCAACATTGTTAGTCATTAGGAAAATGCAAATCAAAACCACAGTAAAATATCACTTCACACCCCCTAGGATGGCTAAATCCAAAAAATGAAAAACGTAAGTGTTTACGAGGATGTAGAGAAATTGGAACATTGCCGGTGGAAATGTAAAATGGTTCAGCCATTGCAGAAAACAGTTCGGCATTTCCTGAAAACATTAAAAACAGAATTACCATATGAACCAGTGTGATGGTTAATTTTATGTGTCAATTTGTCTAGTTTAGATGTCTCTGTGAAGGTATTTTTTAATGAGATTAACATTTAAGTCAGTAGACTTTGAAGGAAGCAGATTACTCTCCATAATGAGAGTGGGCCTCATCCAGTAGTTGAAGGCCTTGGAGAAAAAGACTAAGGTCCCTGGGGAAAACAGAATATCTCCAGCTTGCCTTCAGGCTCAAGTTGCAACATCAACTCTTCCCTGATTCTCTAGTATGCCAGTATCTCCTGCAAAACTCAGACTTGCCAGCCCCTACAATCACATGAGCCAGTTACTTTAAGTAAATCAGTATTTGTATCTCTCTCTCTCTGTGTATACATAATATATAAATATATTCAATATAAATCCTATTAATTCTGTTTCTCTGAAAAACCCTGTGTTCTCTGAAGAACGCTAACTGATACACCCAGCAATTCTACTCCTAGGAATATGCACAAGGGAATTGAAAGCAGGGACTCAACAGATACATGTATGCCAATGATCACTGTAGCATTATTCATGACTGTAGGATCCAGCCTTACAGGGCTTAGTGGGTGTTCTCCCCGTGTGTGGAGACGAGAGATTGTAAGAAATAAAGATACAAGACAAAGAGATAAAGAGAAAACAGCTGGGCCCCAGAGACCACTACCACCAAGACGCGGAGACCGGTAGTGGCCCTGAATGACTGGGCACGCTGATATTTATTGTGTACAAGACAAGGGGTGCAGGGTAAGGAAGGTGAGTCGTCCTAGTGATTGATAAGGTCAAGCAAGTCATGTGATCATGGGACAGGGGGCCCTTCCCTTTTAGGTAGTCAAAGCAGAGAGGAAAGGCAGCATACATCAGTGTTTTCTTCTGTGCACTTGTAAGAAGATCAAAGACTTTAAGACTTTCACTATTTCTTCTACCACTGTCTACTACGAACTTCAAAGAGGAACCAGGAGTATGGGAGGAACATGAGAGTGGACAAGAAGCATGACCACTGAAGCACAGCACCACAGGGAGGGGTTTAAGCCTCCGGATGACTGTGGGCAGGCCTGGATAATATCCAGCCTCCCACCAGAAACTGGTGGAGCAGAGTGTTCCCTGACTCCTCCAAGGAAAGAGAGACTCCCTTTCGCGGTCTGCTAAGTAACGGGTGCCTTCCCAATCACTGGCGTTACCGCTTGACCAAGGAGCCCTCAGGCGGCCCTTATGCAGGTGTGACAGAGGGCTCACCTCTTGCCTTCTAGGTCACTTCTCACAATGTCCCTTCAGTACCTGACCCTATACCCGCCAGTTATTCCTAGGTTATATTAGTAATGCAACAAAGAGTAATATTAAAAGCTAGTGATTAATAATGTTTATACTAATGATTGATAATTGTCCATGATCATCTCTATATCTAATATGTATTATAACTATTTTTTATTCTAACTCTCTTCTTTATTATGCTGCTACAGTTTGTGCCTTCAGTCTCTTGCCTCAGCACCTGGGTAATCCTTCACCCACACATGATAGCCAAAAGGTAGAAACAATCCAAGTGCCCATCAAAGATTAACAAATAAAATGTGGTATATACATATAACAGAATATTATTCAGCTATAAAAAGAAATGAAGTTCTGATACATGGTGCAACATGAATGAACCTTGAAAATATGGAAAATGAAATAAGACAGTCATGAAAGGAGAAGTATTATACAATCCACTTATATGAAGTAGCTACAATATGCAAATTTGTCAAGACAGAGATTAGAGGGGGCTGAGAGGTGTGAGTGATGGGGATTTACTGCTTAATGATTACAGAGTTTCTGCTTGGGGTGATGTAAAGTTTTTAGAAATAGTGGTAATGCTAGTACTACATGGTGAATGTAATTAATGCCACTGAATTGGACACTTGGAAATGATTAAAATGGCAAATTTTGCTATACGTGTTTTACCACAATTTTTAAGAATCAGTAATGTAATATGCCATAAAAACCCACATTGAATTGTGCATTTTAGGTGGGTGAATTGCATGGTATGTGAATTCAGTAAAGCTGTTAAAAACAAAAGTATTGCAGCATCATTTCTGCTGCATTCAGTTGATAAAAGCAAGCTAAGTCTAGCCCATGTTCAAGGGTGTTCAATTCCAATTGCGACAGGAGGAATGACAATTTATGGATATGGGTACTTGTCAAGTCCTATCAAAGCCCACCTGCAGCTACATTCCACATTGTTATTAGTGAGAATGCCGGTTTATGATAAAGCTCTTCAAAAATACTGGATCTTCCACCATGTTCAAAGACAGTAAAGATTATTTGTGGACTCCTACTGAGGGTTTAGCTCAATCATACACCATACCCGCCTCTGTCTCCCACCCAATCTAGTTATATCACAATTTTTGGTTAAATCAATATTCAGTGTTTACATTTTTCACATGCTCAAGGGTGTCTGATACTTTATCCAGTCTACTTCTTTCCCTACCAGAGCTCTTCATCTTCCTCCTCCCATCTGGACCATTGCTCTCTAGGTTCCCTGCACAGCTTTCATCTCAGAACTTACCTTTGTTGTTTTCTGGTGTTGTATCCCTCCTTTCTTCAGTTCCTTGTTTTTCTTTTTTCTGGTTTATTCCCTTGTTGTGTTTATTTGTTTGTAGCATCTTCTGGTAGTTTCCCAAGGACGTTTGCATTGGAGGTACTCTTTTTGCCTCCTTGCAGGTATGAAACCATCTTTTTTCCTACCTTTACCCTTGATTGATAATTTGCCTATCAGGGCTGAATATTCTTTCTCTGAGAATTTGAAGGCATTTCTCCTCAGAAATAATACCACACATCTACAACCATCTGATCTTTGACAGACCTGACCAAAAAAAAAAAAAAAAAAAAGAAATGAGGAAAGGATTCCCTATTTAATAAATGGTGCTGGGAAAACTGGCTAGCCATAAGTAGAAAGCTGAAATTGGATCCCTTCCTTACACTTTATACAAAAATTAATTCAAGGTGGATTAGAGACTTAAATGTCAGACCTAAAACCATAAGAAACCCTAGAAGAAAACCTAGGCAGTACCATTCAGGACATAGGCATGGGCAAGGACTTCATGTCTAAAACACCAAAAGCAACGTCAACAAAAGCCAAAATTGACAAATGGGATCTAATTAAACTAAAGAGCTTCTGCACAGCAAAAGAAACTACCATCAGAGTGAACAGGCAACCTGCAGAATGAGAGAAAATTCTTGCAATCTACTCATCTGACAAAGGGCTAATATCCAGAACCTACAAAGAACTCAAACAAATTTATAAGAAAAAACAACCCCATCAAAAAGTGGGCAAAGGATATGAACAGACACTTCTCAAAAGAAGACATTTATGCAGCCAACAGACACATGAAAAAATGTTCATCATCACTCACCATCAGAGAAATACAAATCAAAACCACAATGAGATACCATCTCACACCAGTGAGAATGGCAGTCATTAAAAAGTCAAGAAACAACAGGTGCTGGAGAGGATGTGGAGAAATAGGAACACTTTTACACTGTTGGTGGGACTGTAAACTAGTTCAACCATTGTGGAAGACAGTGTGGCCATTCCTCAAGGACCTAGAACTAGAAATACCATTTGACCCAGCCATCCCATTACTGGGTATATACCCAAAGGATTATAAATCCTGCTGCTATAAAGACACATGCACACGTATGTTTATTGCGGCACTATTCACAATAGCAAAGACTTGGAACCAACCCAAATGTCCATCAATGACAGACTGGATTAAGAAAATGTGGCACATATACACCTATACAGCTGGGCCCCAGGTAATCTATGCAGCTATAAAAAAGGATGAGTTTTATAGCTGGGCCCGATACTATGCAGCTATAAAAAAGGATGAGTTCATGTCCTTTGTAGGGACATGGATGCAGCTGGAAACCATCATTCTCAGCAAACTATCGCAAGAACAGAAAACCAAACACCGCATGTTCTCACTCATAGATGGGAATTGAACAATTAGAACACTTGGACACAGGGTAGGGAACATCACACACTGGAGCCTGTTGTGGGGTAGAGGGAGGGGGGAGGGATAGCATTAGGAGATATACCTAATGTAAATGCCGAGTTAATGGGTACAGCACACCAACATGGCACATGTATACATGTGTAACAAACCTGCATGTTGTGCACACGTACCCTAGAACATAAAGTATTTTAAAAAAAGAAGATATAGGAGACTTGAACAACATAAAAAAAAAGAATTTGAAGGCATTTCTTTTAAAGTCTTCTACCTTCTTGCTCCAAAACCATTCTTAATTCTATTCCTTTGTTCCTCTGTGTGTAATCTATCTTTTCTCTCTGAAATACCTTCTCTTTATCATTAGCATTCCAAATTTCCAGTATTCTGAAATTTTATAATAAAATCCCTTGATGGAGATCTTTTGTTTGTTTGTTTGTTTGAGTCAGGATTTTGCTCTATGCCCAGGTTGGAGTGCAGTGGTGTCATCGTGGTTCACTGCAGCGTCAAACTCCTGGGCTCAAGTGATAATCACACCTCAGAATCCTGAGTAGATGGGACTTACAGGCATGTGCCACCATGCCCAACTAATTTTTTCACTTTTTGTATAGGCAGGGTTTCCCTAGTTACCCAGACTGGTCTTAAAACCCTAGGCTCAAGGGATCCTCCCACCTTGGCCTCCCAAAGTGCTTTGCAGGGATTACAGGTGTGAGCCACTGTGACTGGCCCTAGGTCTTTTAAAATAATTATTGTTCTGGATGTTAGATGTGGACCCCTTCAATCCTGAGAATTGTGTCATTCAGTTCTAAGAAACTGTTTTGTATTATTCCTTAGATTAATTTTTCCCTTCCTTTCTACTCTACGGATTTTATAATCTCCTTTTTCTTGTTTTGCCTAGTTTTTGAGCAGTTTTCTCAATTTTATCTTCTAGGCCTTCCATTTATGCTATCATGTTTCTGCTTTCTAGGAGCTCTTTCTTATCCTCTGATGGTTCCTTGTTTTTGTTTTCATGTTATGCAAAGCAATGGCAAAACATTTATTATCCTGAAATGTGTACATCCTATTTTTCAAGTAGCAAATTTGTTGGTGACGTAATTTATTTAACCTGTTTCAGTTGGACAGACTCATGATCAGTGCTGCTCTGTATAATTTCAAGTCTGATGAGCCTCTAAGTTTTTTGTTTTTTTGTTTTTAGGAGACAGGGTCTCACTCTGTTGCCCAGGCTGGAGTGCAGTGGCGTGACCATGGCTCACTGCAGCCTCTAGCTCCTGGGCTCAAGCGATCCTTCCAGTTTAGCCTCCGAAGTAACTGTGGCTGTGGGCATGTGCCACATGCCCAGCTAATTCTTTTTATTTATTTACTTTAATTTTTTTGTTGAGATGGGGTCTGCTATGTTGCCCAGGTTAGTCTTGAACTCCTGGTCTCAAGCAATCCTCCTGCCTCATCTTTCCAAAGCACTGAGATATTCTAAGTATTTTTACCCCACTTCTAAAACTTGATGAGGAATTCAAAATAGCACACCACATTAAATGACATTTATTGTTTTATAAATTGTATACAGGTTGAGTATTCCATGCTTGGGACTCTAGAGTGTTTCAGATTTGGGATTATTTTGAATTTTTGAATATTTTCATTAAACTTACTGGTTGAACATCCCAATCTGAAAATCCAAAACCCAAAATGCTCCAATGAGCATTTCCTTTGAGTATCATGTTGGTGTTCAAAAAGTTTCAGATTTTAGAGGCCAGGTATGGTGGCTCATGACTGTAATCCCAGCACTTTGAGGGGCCAAGGTGGGTGATCACCTAAGGTCAGGAGTTTGAGACCAACCTGGTCAACATGGTGAAACCCCATCTCTACTAAAAAGTACAAAAATTAGCTGGGCATGGTGACACGCACCTGTAGTCCCAGCTACTTAGGAGGCTGAGGCAGGAGAACTGCTTGAACCCAGAGGCAGAGGTTGCAGTGAGCCAAGGTCGCACCACTGCACTCTAGCCTGGGTAACAGAGCTAGACTCCATCTTAAAAAAAAAAAAAAAAAAAAAAAAAAATCAGATTTTAGAGTACTTCAGATTTTGGATTTTCGAATTAGGGATACTCAACCTACACTTGTTTTATGCTATCCTAGTCTTGTTTAAGGGTACAATACCTTTTTTCGTCTCTCTAGAGATACTAATGATAATGTTTTGATATTTACTTTGATTCCTTGCGTTGTCCCTGTTTTCTTGGAGATCCTTTTATTCTGTTTCCTTATTTGAGTCACTTTCTCTGATTTTGGAGACTTTGCTCAAATGTGAGTTTTGAGACGGAGTCTCACTCTATTGCCCAGGCTGGAGTGCAGTGGTGCAATCTTGGCTCACTGCAACCTCTGCCTCCTGGGGTCAAGCAATTCTCCTGCCTCAGCCTCCCAAGTAGCTGGGACTACAGGTGCCCGCCACCACACCTGGATAATTTTTGTATTTTTAGTAGAGATGGGATTTCACCATGTTGGCCAGGCTGGTCTAGAACTCCTGACTTCAAGTGATCCACCCGCCCCAGCCTCCCAAAGTGCTGGGATTACAGGCATGAGCCACCACACCCTCCTCCATTCATATTTCATGGTGAGGCTCTGTGTGCCTAGATGAGGCTTCCACTCTATTTTTGAGAGTGGGTGTGTCTACTGGTGTTTGGGACCAGGGTGAGCTCTTCCATCAGTAGCCTCCTCAGTAGCACTCTGGGGAGAGCTTCCCTGGCTTTGCCCAACAGTTACCACCCCATTCCTGCCTACCACCTGCCAAATTTTTGTTGATATTACTCCACTCCATTCTCTTTTTGTGGCTTTCTTTCTTTTTTCTTTTCTTTACTCAGATTTTAGTGTGACTTTAGGAGAGGAAGGAGATACATGCAAGTGGTTGACCAGAAGTCCTTCACATTATCAGTAAACATTTTGATAATAATTTACTGAAATTTCTTCCCAACTCCAGTCTCTTTACCTTCAAGTGAGTCCGAATGCTGCACCCTGACTTAATTTTTCTTAAATATAGTTCTGCTAAGATTACATCTTGCCAGACACTTGATGGCTTCTCATAAGACAAGATTCAGAATTCCTAACCTCAATTACAAGGCCCTTGACAATCTGACCCTATTCAGTTTCATCTTCTACTGGTCTTCCTCACACTGTGACACCCTGTAATATTTATTTTTCTGTAAACTTGTCATGTACTTCTCTGCCTCTGTGTTTTTTCTATTCCCTGTGCCCCGAATGCTCTATCTATGCTTACTATCTGGTCTATTCCTACTTAGTCTACAAGGTCCAAACCAGGTTTTATCTCCTCTGTGAAGCCTTTCAAGACCCTATACTTCACCGCAGGCAGAATGTATTAACCTCTCCGTGTTCTGGTAGCACTAGACTGATACATTAACCTGGTAGTTATACCTCAGGGCGAGCACTTTATTTACACTCCTGCCTCATTGGCCAGGTTGTCACTTCCTTAAAGGCGAGGACTATGCTTTCTTCTCCTTGATATTCTAAGCATAAGCTCAGTGCTGAATACTCTGTAGACATTCAGGAAATGTTTATCAAATGAATAATGCTCATTGCGGTGGCAGTTGACTCAGTTGTCATCTCCTTCTTTTAGGCACACAAGCCATGCCCCCTCTTTTCTCTTTGGGATACCACCAGTGCCGCTGGAACTATGAAGATGAGCAGGACGTAAAAGCAGTGGATACAGGGTTTGATGAGCATGACATTCCTTATGATGCCATGTGGCTGGACATAGAGCACACTGAGGGCAAGAGGTACTTCACCTGGGACAAAAAAAGATTCCCAAACCCCAAGAGGATGCAAGAGCTGCTCAGAAGCAAAAAGCGTAAGGTAAAATAAGCCAACATTTCTGAACCTTTTAATTACAGAGTTTTTAAAAATGTTTTAAACTTGCCTTGGCACATCAATGGTGGAGAAACATCTGATAAAAAATGACTGTGAAAATAGTAGATTCAAATATAATTGTCACTGTGATAAGACAGAAAATGAATGGTGAAAAGGCGATGACCCCATCCATTCCTAGCTTAGTTATTTAGGTCCCCATAATGAAGAAAGGGTCTAGCATTTTCAGTTCCGTTTGTTGTGGCCGCCCTGTAGTAATATGATCCCCCCACTCAAAATTTGGTTTCCATGTCTCAGTTGGTGACACCACACATGCACCAAGGGTAATTAAAAAGTTTATTACTCATATAATGAGAATTTCTGGGGAGAGCAGGGGTGGCTCCCAAGCCGGTTTGAAAATGGCTTGAGAGAACTGAGAAAGCAGATTGACTCAGTTTTTATGGTGGTTAGCAGGTGGGGACAGGGCAAGGGCTCTTGCATGCAGGCTGAGGCTTAGATAGTTTGAACCCCCTGCTGGCACCAAAGGAGGGAGCACTAGAGCTTTATTTGTTGACTTGTCCAGATATGGGCAGAAGGGTAAGCGGGGAGTAGCAGGGCTTGAAAAACCCTTAACAGTCAAATATCAAATATAATATCAAATTCTTTTATTACACTGTTTTTCATGCATGCTTCCTTGGTGGACTCCAGCTGTCAATCTGGCCAAAAAAATAATAGAAATAGAAAATGGGGAGGGAGAGAAGCCACTGGAACATGTATAATGCTGTTTTCCAGTTCCAGGAGTGGTGGTGGTGGTAATAGCAATAATGAAAAGATGGAAGGAGAGAAAAAAATGGAGAGAGGAGAAGTGGGGTGAAACCCTATGTGTATCATGTAAATGAATAAAGTCCCTCTCCTTGAAAGTAAGGTTGACTTTTCAACCCATTCCTTTGACCTCCCCACCAGGCTTTTCACAGATGACCAGAGCCAAGCCATTTAACTCCTAATTTCCTATTTAATAAATAGCTACCGTATATCAAGCTATTACGGGCTAGACAATATAATAAAACACATTATTCCATCCAGTGATGACAAAACTATAAGGTAGGTCTTGTCACCCCATATTTTAGATGAAGAAGCTGAGGCTTAGGCTGGTTTCAAAATTTACACAAAGGCACACAGTGAATAAATAGCAAGACAAGAGTCTGAACCCTGGTCTGCCTGACTCCAGATCTTCTGTCCTTAATAAGTAGTTATCTACCGAGGAACCTTCAAGATGCTGTGCTAGTGCTGAAGAGTATACAGAGATGAGCTCCTTGTGGTCTTACAGTGAGTGAAGAAAAGGCAAGTATCCAGCCACAATACAGGGAAGTAACATAAGGGCCAAAGAAAGGTCAGGGTAGGGGACAGGCCAAGAAAGAGAAGATTGTATCCTCAAGACTTAAGCAGGGCTTTGTTTCAGAGGTACATTTTATTTTATTTATTTATTTTTATTTAATTTTTTTTGGGGGACAGAGTCTCACTCTGTCACCCAGGCTGGAGTGCCATATTGCGATCTTGGCTCACTGCGTCCCCCACCTCCTGGATTCATGTAATTCTCCTGCCTCAGCCTTCTGAGTAGCTAGAATTACAGGCATGTGCCACCATGGCCAGCTAATTTTTGTATTTTTAGTAGAGACGGGGTTTCACCATGTTGGCCAGGCTGGTCTTGAACTCCTGACCTCAGGTGATCTGCCCGCCTGGGGCTGCCAAAGTGCTGGGGTTACAGGCGTGAGCCACCATGTCTGGCCTAGAAGTGCATTTTAGATGAGCCCTGAAGGATGCCCCTAACTAATGGGTAAGCAGGGAGAGGGAAGAGCGCAGTGCAGCCAGAGGAAGGAGCATTAAGGGTGTTCGGAAAGTAGTGCACAGGCAAGGTTGACAGCAAGGCATGTGAGGGTTCTAACAGTGGAGGATCTGACCAGAAAGGTTGGGACCTTTTTGTAAACTGCTTTGTATGCATTTGGAAACATTACAAGTTTTTGAATAAAGGGTTAATATCCAGAATATATAACAAACTCTTACAACTCAGCAGCAGAAAAACAGTTAAAAAGTGGGCAAAGAACTTGAATAGACATCTCTCCAAAGTAGATATACAAATAGCCTGGCCGGGCACGGTGGCTCAAGCCTGTAATCCCAGCACTTTGGGAGGCCGAGATGGGCGGATCACGAGGTCAGGAGATCGAGACCATCCTGGCTAACACGGTGAAACCCCGTCTCTACTAAAAAATACAAAAAACTAGCCGGGCGACGAGGCGGGCGCCTGTAGTCCCAGCTACTCGGGAGGCTGAGACAGGAGAATGGCGTGAACCCGGGAGGCGGAGCTTGCAGTGAGCTGAGAGCTGGCCACTGCACTCCAGCCTGGGTGGCAGAGCAAGACTCCGTCTCAAATAAAAAAAAAAAAAAAAAAACAAAAAACAAATAGCCAACAAGCACAAGAAAAGATGCTCAACACCACTAATCATTAGGGAAATGCAAACCAAGACCACAGTGAAATCCCATTTTACGTAATTAAGATGACTACTATTTAAAAAAATAAATAAATAACAAGTGTTGGCAAGGATGTAGAGAAATTGGAATCCTTGTGCACTGTTGGTAGGAATGCAAAATGGTACAGCTGTTATGGAAAACAGTATGGTAGTTCCTCAAAAATTTAAAAATGGAATTACTGTATGATCCAATAATTCCACTTATGGATATATACCCAAAGGAATTGGAAGCAGGAACCTGAACAGATATTTATACACCCACGTTTATAGCAGCATTAGTCACAGTAGTCAAAAGGTCAGAGCAACCCAAGCTGCTTGGGTTGCAGCTCCCTTGACAGATGAATATGTAAACAAAATGTGGTGTATACATACAACAGAATATTATTCCGCCTTTAAAAGGAAGGAAATTCTAATAGATACTAAAGCATGGATGAACCTTGAGGATAAATGCTAAGTGAAATAAGCCAGTTACAAAAAGACAAATACTGCGTGATTCCACTAATTTGAAGTAATTGGAGTAGTCAGATTCATAGAGACAGAAAGTATTATAGAATGGTAGTTGCTGGAGCTGGGAGGAGGGAATGAGAAATAATTATTTAATGAGTATAAAGGTTTAGTTTTGCAACATGAGAGAGTTCTGGAGATTGACTACACAACATTGTGAATGTGCATACTTAACAGTACTAAACTGCACACTTAAAAAAAGGTTAAGATGGTAAATTTTATATTATGTGTATTTTTCCACAATTTAAAAATTTAGGCTGGGTGCGGTGGCTCACACCTGCAATCCCAGCACTTTGGGAGGCCGAAGTGGGCGGATCACCTGAGGTCAGGAGTTCGAGATCAGCCTGGCCAATATGATGAAACCCTATCTCTACTAAAAATACAAAAAAAAAGTTAGCCCGGCATGGTGGCGGGCACCTGTGATTCCAGCTACTTGGGAGGCTGAGGCAGGAGAATCGCTTGAACCCAGGAGGTGGAGCTTGCAGTGAGCCGAGACCATGCCACTGCCCTCCAGCCTAAGTGACAGAGCAAGACTGTCTGAAAAAACAAACAAACAAAATTTAAGAAAAAGTTTGAGCAATGAAGAATTAAACTTTAATTTTTAGGACTGATAAGAATAGAGACGAGGAAGGAGGATTAGATGGTGTTCTAGCCAAATAAAGTGTTATTGAGGCCCTAGACTGGTGGAAGTGATGGTATTATAAAGTCACGGAGAGATGGTAGAGACGTAACACTGTGGCTTACAACTTTTCTCAAATCTCCTTCCTAATATGCCTGCACCACTAGGCTTGGGGACTTCATTTGTTTTTAACATGTTATTCTCTTAGTTTCTTTAATGTTTGCTCATATCAATGTTATCTGAGCATCTAAATGTCTAGGGAGCACGTACCCTGCCTACTTAGTTCTCTGTGTATAGTATGCAGCACCCATCATCATGGACAGATAGACACTTAATGCTATTTAAAGAGCATCTATTGGTTAGGCAGCAATAATTATAGAAGAGCATTGGCCTGTTTTGCTTTTGTTTTTGTTTTTGTTTGTTTTCTTTTTTAGAGATGGGGTCTTGTTCTGTCACTCAAGCTGGATTGCAGTGTCATCATCATGGCTTATTGTAGCTGCAACCTCCCTAGCTCAAACAATCCTCTTGCTTCAGCCTCCTGAGTAGCTGGGACCACAGGTGGACACCATCATGCCCAACTAATTTTTAAATTTTTTTGTGGAGGCAGGGTCCCACTATGTTGCCCAGGCTGGTCTTAAACTCCTGGCCTTAAGCAATCCTCCCACCTTGACCTCCCAAAGTGTTGGGATTGCAGGTGTGAGCCGCTGTGCCTGGCCAGCATTGACCCAGTTTTACTATCAGTTGAAATTCTCATAAGCACGTGAAAGGTTATAGGGTTTTACTGGTGTCTGAAATACCTATTTTGTTTTTGGTTTTGGTTTTGTGTCTGAAATATTTCAATACTAGTTGTAGTTGTTTGTAAAAATTGAGCCCCCAAACTATGGTGAAAACATATACATGAACATTTGTCTTACATAAAACTGATGAGACCTCCAAACCTTCATGTCCTGACAGCTTGTGGTCATCAGTGATCCCCACATCAAGATTGATCCTGACTACTCAGTATATGTGAAGGCCAAAGATCAGGGCTTCTTTGTGAAGAACCAGGAAGGGGAAGACTTTGAAGGGGTGTGCTGGCCAGGTATGAAATCACTTTATACACTTACTATTTCCACTTGTTCTGTCCCAATTAATAAAGGCTGCATGGTCCTTATTCTGCTCCCTTGTAGATGTCTTTTGCTCCTCTAGCTACATTTTAAGCATATAATTTAAGGAAGAGATAGTATTGCCTTCTTTTATATCTTTCATAACACTTGGTACTGTATGCTTTGTATGTATTTATCAATCAATAATTGAATGAATGAAAAATAAACAAACCTCAGTGGCATGCTGTTTCTCTAAGCAAACAGTAGTAAAAAGTTGGAGAATAAGAAAAGCGGAGGAGGAGAAAGAAAAAAGGGGGTTCTGCAAGCTCTCTCCTTGTAATTGCTCTTCACCCTTTTAACCCATAGTTTTGGCTTCCCAGGCTTTCATGAGTGACCTCAGCCACCCTGGTGACTATGAATTGTTCATTTCAAAAGTTATTAAAAGTTATTAATTTAAAGCCTTGGTAGAAACTCCCCAAGGACAAAAGGAAACTCACCACATTGTTTAGAAATAGAGATAAAGAGTCAGCACTATCTCTTATAAATCCATGCACTGTAGAGAAACCCTGTACCTTTCTTTTTTTCCCTTTACATCCCTTGAACACACTTCTCTGTTCTCTTTAAGAACCAAGAGATCGGCCGGGTGCGGTGGCTCAAGCCTGTAATCCCAGCACTCTGGGAGGCCGAGACGGGTGGATCACGAGGTCAGGAGATCGAGACCATCCTGGCTAACACGGTGAAACCGTCTCTACTAAAAAATACAAAAAACTAGCCAGGCGAGGTGGCGGGCACCTGTAGTCCCAGCTACTCAGGAGGCTGAGGCAGGAGAATGGCGTGAACCAGGGAGGCAGAACTTGCAGTGAGCTGAGATCCGGCCACTGCACTCCAGCCTGGGCGACAGAGCGAGACTCCGTCTCAAAAAAAAAAAAAAAAAAAAAAGAACCAAGAGATAGCTGCAGGATATTTACCATCCTTACTTGGGCTGCCTTAGGCCATCAGTAAGGGACAGGCTCCATCGTGATGCTTGTGCATTGGCATTCCCCTGGGCCTCTGGTATTGAAAGATCTAGTGATTGTCACTGGAGCCCAGCATTGCCTTCATTCACTTCTCAACAGACCATGCCTGTGTCAGCCAACTTTCATGTTTATGTAAGGTGCCCATTTCCCAGCTCTCACATCTGATACCTTCTTTACAATGCATCTTACTGTGAGGACCACTGTTCTTGACAGGCTCCCTACTGTTCTGCCTCCACAGGTCTCTCCTCTTACCTGGATTTCACCAATCCCAAGGTCAGAGAGTGGTATTCAAGTCTTTTTGCTTTCCCTGTTTATCAGGTTGGTTTTTATTCCTTTGTTCTTTTCTAGTTACCTGAAAGAGTGAAAGAAGCAGAAAAAGGGATTGAATAAAACTATTCTTTTTCATTGAGTAGCTTTTCATATATAATGCTTTTGTTAAAAGGCAAGTATGGCCACCACATTACGGACTCTGGGGGTGCTGGGAGAGGTGCCATATGCATAACCAAATGCACAAAAGCTGTGATTTTGACCTCTATTATAATAGACTCTGATATATCAAAGTACTTTATAGCAGAGGTTTATTATATTTTCAAATTGCTATATACATATTTTATATAAAATTGTATTCCATAACTGTTATTTAAATATGATGATACATGTGCAAAATATCTTACAACATATTTGTCATTAAAAGTGAAGTGTGATTTTTAAATAATCTGATAAGAACCACAGAGAAAACTGGAGAGGCCACATCTGGAGAACTGTTTTCAACCAATTATGATGATATTAATGATGGCAGTGATGATGATAATGATGATACCTAATGCAGATTGAGTACTTGCTGCGTGCCAAGCACTGTGCTAAGGACTTTATGTGCATCATACCATTTGTCTTCATAATAACCCTCTGAAGTTGGAACTATAACTAAATCTAACCCCATAGATGAAGAAACTGAGACATAGAGAAGCTTAAAAACTTGCCAAGGTCACGCATCTAGTAAGTGGTGGAACCAAAATTTGAACTCAGGTCTGTTTGTCCCCTAAGCCCAACTTTTAACCACTGAACTCTAGTTTCTGGCATCAAGTATTAGGGCACTAGTAAACAACTTAGTACAGGGATAGACAAGCCTTGGGCCAAATCTGGCCATGCCTATTCATTTGCCTATTATTTGTGGCTGCTTTCGTGCTACAATGCAGAGTTGAATAATTGAAAAAGAGACCTCATGGCCTGCAAAGTTGAAAATATTTACTATCTGTACCTTTACCAAAAATGTTTGCCAATCCCTGCCTTAGATGGTTCTAAAGGAAAGATATGGTAGTTAAATATTTGGAAATCATTTACCCTTATTCATAGAAGTACACGTTTAGAAATAAAGATTAAAAAACAAACAAACAAACAAAAAAACAAGTAAGCCACCTCCAGGCATTTGAAAGACTTTCATGTGGGCGAGGTGACAGATGTATTCTGTGGGGTCTCAGAAGGTAAGCTAGGTAGGCTCTGCAAGGGGAATATTATGTACAAAGAGCAAGATTTTTGGAAAATAATGGAATGAGCTGCCTGAGGGACTCCCTGTCTTTTTAGCTCTTCAGTCAAATGCCAAAAGATAAGGGATTCTAGAAAAGACCAGGGATTCTGCAATACCATGTTAACTAGATGACTCAACTGTCCCTAAATTGAACAGTTCTGTGTAGAATACAAACTATAGATCATATTAACAAAAAGGTATATTGACTATTAAGTCTTTCAAAGTATTAGAGAGAAGGTAGAATCTTGTCATGTTCATCTGTAGTTGCCCTTAGTTAAGAGTTGTAGCATCCGATGAATGAGAAAGAGCCCAATTGTGAACATTCACCACCTTCCCCATAGGAGTCCTGCATGGAGGTCTTGGAATGAATTTGCCAGGCAATATATATTTCTTTTTTCTTTTTTTTTTTTTTTTGAGACGGAGTCTCGCTCTAGCCCGGGCTGGAGTGCAGTGGCCGGATCTCAGCTCACTGCAAGCTCCGCCTTCCGGGTTTACGCCATTCTCCTGCCTCAGCCTCTGGAGTAGCTGGGACTACAGGCGCCCGCCACCTCGCCCGGCTCGTTTTTTGTATTTTTTAGTAGAGACGGGGTTTCACCGTGTTAGCCAGGATGGTCTCGATCTCCTGACCTCGTGATCCGCCCGTCTCAGCCTCCCAAAGTGCTGGGATTACAGGCTTGAGCCACCGCGCCCGGCTGGCAATATATATTTCACAGATAACACAGGGCAGCACTCTTTTATTCATCAGCAAATATTTATTGGGATATGTTTATGGGCCAGGTATTATTCTAGATGTTTGGAATTGATTAATGAACAAAACAGACAAAATGTCGTGCCCTGTGGAACTTAAACTCTAGCAGTGGAGCAGAGGACAGAGCATAGATAATAAACATAATTTTTAAAATGAGGTAGGAAAGAGGAATGGTGAGAGCTATTGTATAGACATCATCATTGTAGGAGTGTCATGACCAAGATTTACTTCCTAGGGATCTACGGACATCCTCTTCCTTTGGAATGACATGAATGAGCCCTCTGTCTTTAGAGGGCCAGAGCAAACCATGCAGAAGAATGCCATTCATCATGGCAATTGGGAGCACAGAGAACTCCACAACATCTACGGTTTTTATCACGTAAGACATCCAAAAAGAAGTAAATTGGGCTCGTGTGACCTGCCTTTTGGCTGAAAGTCATTTGCTTTGTATTATAATGGCTATCCTCTACTGTTCATTTCTCTTTGTGTGTCTTTTCTGACAGTTGCAATGAGTGTTAGGTAGTAGCCAATACAAGACTTTTTATTATTTCTCCCTTTGCTTCTTTTCTTTTCATGATGAACTTTTAAATATTATGAAATTAATTATAACATAAAACCTCTGCCTCGATAGGAGCCCTTAATAAGTGGCACTCACTGGCTACTACCTCAAACTTTTATTGATGCAAGCAGTGTATAAATATGTGAATGAAGGTAATTAAAACAAATGTTTTAAGATTTCACAAATATCTACATACAGCAAGTCTTATATTCACACTGGAGGAGCAATATTTAGAACACAGACACAATTTCAATAAGTATACTTTAAAAATGTAGAGCCTTCCTTAAGTACTTAGCTTCCTCAATAAAGGTGGTAAAATTATCTTTCATTTGCCGGCTACATCCAAAAGACATGGCAGACACTTGCCCTCATGTATACCCATGGTTCTTTGTTATTTTCAACTTGTGACTGTATTCCTGTAGCCCTCTCACCTATTGGTATTTTCCAATGGGAGCTTTTGGCTAAATATAAGCCTAGTTTTCAGATAGTATGTGTTTGCCTCTGTAACAGCCTGTTGCAGTAACTGTAGGCTGCTTTAGTTAGTAAGCTTTCTTATATAGGTCAGGGCCAGTCATTTAACCTCTCTGAATCTCAGTTTTTCCTGCCAGTGAAAACTGTCTCTCAGAGGTTGTTACGTAGATTATATGAGAAAACTGTATTAAGTGCCTAGCAATAGTAAGCACCAAATAAATGCTAAATGATTGTTAATTATTATTTCATTGCTATTGTTAACCAAAGAAAATTTTCCATTCTTTTAATAGGGGAATTTAGAGTAGTTTCATTATACCGTGAAACTTATTTGATGGATTTATTTTAATATTTTCCATTTCATGCTCCTGCCTACTGTTTGCTTTTTGTATTTTAGATAGCTTATTGAGGATGTCTGTACAAATCCAATCATCTCTTTGAAATTTTTCTTGTTTGGTGATATAGCAAATGGCTACTGCAGAAGGACTGATACAGCGATGTAAAGGGAAGGAGAGACCCTTTGTTCTTACACGTTCGTTCTTTGCTGGGTCACAAAAGTATGGTAAGGAATGGCTCATATCAGACTTAAAAACACATTAGCAACTTTTTTTTTAACCATTTGTAGAATGTGATGTTACTGTGTTGATACCTTCCTTTTCTTTCTTTTTTTTTTTCATTTTTTCATTTTTTCATTTGTTTGTTTGAGACAGAGTCTTGCTTTGTCCCCCAGGCTGGAGTGCAGTGGCACAGTCGTGACTCACTGCAGCATTGACCACCTGGGTTCAAGCAATCCTCCCACCTAAGCCTCGTGAGTAGCTGGGATTACAGGTGCACACCACCACGCCCTGTTAATTTATATATGTATATGTATTTTTTGGTAGAGACAGGGTTTCACCATGTTGCCCAGGCTAGTCTCGAACTCCTGGACTGAAGCGATCTGCCCACCTTGGCCTCCCAAAGTGTTGGGATTACAGGTGTGAGCCACCACACTCAGCTGATGCCTTCGTTTTCAGTAGCCATTGGTCAGGCCTTTGATTGTAGACAGTGGTATGCCCTAAAGTATGCATTTTGTCCTGTAAGACAGAACAAATTTTAGTCCTTTGATACTTGTTTCCTACTGAAGAAATGGGCACTTAATTGTTGGGAGAGTAACTTCTAAGTATTCAGTTTGCTGGGATAGTCATCTTCGATCCTGTCTCTTTGATTTATCAAAGCCAGGGAGATACACCTCTAACACATTCCATTAACCAACTGTTCCATTTAGCAATGTGGCTTAAAATAGACCTGGCTGTTGCGTGTGGTCAGGGTCATCTATAACTGGATGCAGTTTACCAGCTAATGCAGATCTGGTTCAACTTAACCACCCTGTGGCAGGAAGGCTATTTAAGTCCCCTGGCCTTGCATAAACAACAAAGAGCTTAGATCCTAGTTTAAAGAATCCAGCCCGTACTATACTGTAGACATTATTAAGCCTCCCACTCCACCCCTGAAAACCAGGCCCTGTGGCATTCCGGAAAGGGCCAAAATATTACAATCTCAGGCAAAGATTCATATACAGAGGTATTCAACACAACAGTAGTCCTTGAAACAAAAGTAAGAAAGAAAATCTAAATACTTAACAATAAGGGAATAGTTATAAAAGTATGGTATAGCAACATGATAGATTATCGTGAGGCTATTTATGTTAAAAAAAGTTTTTTTCTTATTTTATTTTCATAAGGCTATTTTAAATGGTAGCTTTAATTGCATGAGAAAATGTTTGTGATATGATAAATTAAAAAGGAATGCCTAAGTGTTTATAATATACTAATTTTGTATTGATATGTATTAGATGTACATATTTTCAGGATATGTGTGACAATTTGATAAGTTCATGTAATCAAATCAGAGTAATTGGGATATCACCTTAAATATGTATCTTTTCTTTATGCTAGGAACATTTAAATTATTCTTTTAGCTTTTTAAAAATGCACAATCAAGGCTAACTATAGTCACCTTACTGATCTATCAAACATCAAGTCATTTCTTATTATCTCAATTTTATAAAAGATAAATGAAAGATAGTAATTTAAATAAATATGTAGGTAGATAGATAGGCAGACAGTTAAATACAAGAAAATGATAATATTGTATAATTTATATAAACATATATATTTGATAATATCAAAAAGAAAATATAAAAAGATAAAAATACCTTGGTGATTTTGAGTGATTTTCATTTTTTTCTTTTACCTAACTTTATTTTACAAATTGTCTACAAGTATCATTTTTAATCACAAAAGAAGTATTTTTAATGAAAACATTTACCAGCAACAGTTAAAAAAAAGGTAACAGAAGATTTGAATATTAGGTTATTGTTGATCTCTTATGTTGCTCCATTGCTTAGCCTGCAGTACTCTGTGTGAAGCTATCAGCTTTGCTTCATTGTGTAGCAAGACATTACAGGAAACACTACTTTGTTAAGTCAAATGCGATGACCAATAGCCATAGAGACCTTCTGACTAAACAATCATATGAGACATGAAAATATCTACATGTTTACGTGAGCTTTCTTGATGAGAATGTCTCCATATGGATTTCAAAATCATTATGTAGATACGTACATATCTCACTTGAAGTCAAGAGAAAATTAGAATACTTTTTTAAAAGAACAATCCCTGGAAAATGTTTTTTTGGGCCAGGCGCAGTGGCTCACACCTGTAATCCCAGCACTTTGGGAGGCCTAGGCGGGTGGATCACCTGAGGTAAGGAGTTCGAGACTAGCCTGATCAACATGGTGAAACCCTGTCTCTACTAAAAAAAGAAAATAAAAATTAGCTGGGCATGGTAGTGTGCACCTGTATTCCCAGCTACTAGGGAGGCTGAGGCAGGAGAATCACTTGAACCTGGAAGGCAGAGGTTTCAGTGAGCAGAGATCGCACCATTGCACTCCAGCCTGGGCAACAGCAAAACTGTCTCGAAAAAAAAAGAAGCCTTTTTTTTTGGTCAGGAGCAGTGGCTCATGTCTATAATCTCAGCACTTTTCTGAGGCAGGTGGGCAGATCACTTGAGATTAGGAGTTTGAGACCAGCCTGGCCAACATGGTGAAACCCTGTCTCTACTAAAATACAAAAATGAGCCAGGCATAGTGGCACATGCCTGTAGTCCCAGCTATTCAGGAGGCTGAGGCAGGAGAATTGCTTGAAATTAGGAGGTGGATGTTGCAGTGAGCCAAGATTGCACCACTGCACTCCAGCCTGGGCCACAGAGTGAAACCCCATCTCAAAAAAAAAGAAAAAAAAGAAAAAAAAATTTTCCTGGCCATAGGGCAGCCTAAAATTTCTATGAAAGATTAAAACAAAAATATCTACCAAAACTGTTTTAGTAGAAGGTAGACAAAAATGCTTCAGGAGTAGTATATATTTAGTAAAATAAGATTTTCCCTTTTATGGCTGTCTTTGGTGGTATATAATCTCTCATCACAAACTCTTAGCAACTCTTCAGTAAATAAGAACAAGAACACTGGCTTAGGCATCCGAGTGCCTGGGCTCAAATCATGCCTCTACCACTTAGTAACTGTGTAACTCTGGTTAGATTATGTATCCATTGCTTGCTATACTTCCCTCATCTGCAAAATTGAGTTTATAATAGCGTTTATCTGATAGGATTGTTGTGATTATTAAGTAGGATAATACCAGCAAACTATTCAGCATAACACCTGGCTCAGTGTGGGTTACATAAATGTTAATTATTGTTATTGCTACTGTTACTATGTCTCCGCTTTATGGCCTGTAACCCTTCTCTCGAGTTTTTTACGGTTTTCTTTGGGAGCAGGGGATGGTGGAGGTGGGAGGAAATAGGTACATAAATCAATGGAACAGAGTAGAGAATCCAGAGTATCCAACACATATGTGATCAATTGCTTTGCAACAAAGTTTCCAAGGCAATTTAATGGAGAGATTATAATTTTTTTTCAGTAAATGGTTCTGAAACAACTGGATATCTGTGTGGGGAAAAAAAATGAAACTACACCCCTGCCTCATACCATATTCAAAATTAAACTAAAACATCAACTCATTTTAAAAGCTAAAAATACAAACTAACTTCTGGAAAAAACATAGAATAAAATCTTTTTTTTTTTGAGATGGAGTCTCACTCTGTTGCCCAGGCTGGGATGCAGTGGCATCATCTCAGATCACTGCAACCTCCACCTCCCTGGTTCAAGTGATTCTCCTGCCTCAGCCTCCTGAGTAGCTGGGATTACAGGTGCCCACCACCACACCTGGCTAACTTTTACATTTTTAGCAGAGACAGGGTTTCACCATGTTGGGCAGTCCAGTCTTGACATCAAGTGATCCTTGCTCCTTGGCTTCCCAAAGTGCTGGGATTACAGGCATGAGCCATCGCATCTGGCCAGGAGAAAATCTTTATGGCTTTGAAATAGACAAAAATTTCTTAGAAAGAACACAAAAAGCATGAATCATAAAAGAAAAAAATGACAAATTAGACTTCATCAAAATTTTAAAATGTCTGCCCTTTCAAAGACGTTGGTAAGAAAATGAAATGGCAAGCCACAGACTGAGGAAAAAAATATTTGAAATATACATATATAGGTATATCTGCCAAAATACTTGTATCCAGAATATATAAAGAACTTTTACTAATCAATAATAAGAAGAAAGACAACCTACTTTAAAAACAACCTACTTTAAGAGTTGGTTTTCTGAAAAAAATAAATAACAAAATAGATAGACTGCTAGCTAGACTAATAAAGAAGAAAAGAGAGAAGATCCAAATAAACACAATTAGAAATTACAAAAGAGAAAATCTAGGAGAAATGGATAAATTCCTGGACACATATACCCTCCTAAGACTGAACCAAGAACAAATTGAATCCCTGAAAAGACCAATAACAAGCTCCAAAATTGAATCAATAGTAAAAAGCCTACCAACCAAAAATAGCCCAGGACCAGAGAGATTCATAGCCCAGTTCTACCAGATGTACAAAGGAGAGCTGATACCATTTCTACTGACACTATTTCAAAAAATTGAGGAGGAGGGACTCCTCCCTAACTCACTCTATGATGCCAGCATCATCCTGATGCCAAAACCTGGCAGAGACACAAAAAAGAAAATTTCAAGCCAATATCCTTGATGAACATTGATGCAAAAATCCTCAAAAAAATACTGGCAGACTGAATTCAGCAGCACATCAGAAAGCTTATCCACCATAATCAAGAAGGCTTTATTGTTGGAATGCAAGGTTGGTTTAACATACCCAAGTCAATGTGATTCATCACATAAACAGAACTAAAAACGAAAACCACATTATCATCTCAATAGAAGCAGAAAAAGCTTTCAATAAAATTCAGCATCCCTTCTTGTTAAAAACTCTCAGCAAACTAGGTACTGAAGGAACATACCTCAAAATAAGAGCCATATTTGACAAATCCACAGCCCACATCATACTAAATGGGAAAAGCTGGAAGCATTCCCCTTGAAAACTGGCACAATACAAGGATGCCCTCTCTCACCACTCCTATTCAAAATGATATTGGAAGAAGTCCTGGCCAGAGCAATCAGGCAAGAGAAAGAAAGTGCATCCAGATAGAAAGAGAGGAAGTCAAACTATTCCTATTTGCAGATGACATGACTCTGTATCTAGAAAACCCCACAGTCTGAGCCCAAAAGCTCCTTAAGCTAATAAACAACTTCAGCAAAGTCTCAGGATACAAAATCAACATCTAAAAATCATTAGCATTTCTATACACCAACAACAGTCAAGCCTAGAGCCAAATCAGGAACATAGTCCCATGCACAATTGCCACGAAAAGAAGAAAATACCTAGGAATACAGCTAACCAGCGAAGTGAAAGATCTCTACAATGAAAACTACAAAATGCTGCTCAAAGAAATCAGATATGACACAAACAAATGGAAAAACATTCCATGCTCATGGATAGGAAGAATCAATATTGTTGAAATGGCCATACTGCCCAAAGCAATTTATAGATTCAGTGCTATTCCTGTCAGACTACCAATGACATTCTTCACAAAACTAGAAAAAAACAATTTTAAAATTCATATGGAACCAAAACAAAAACAAAAAGAGCCTGAATAGCCAAGGCAATCCTAAGCAAAAAGAACAAAGCAAGAGGCAGTATACTACCCAACCTCAAACTACTACAAGGCTGCAGTAACCAAAACAACATGATATTGGCACAAAAATAGGCATGTAGACCAATGGAAAAGAATAGAGAGCCCAGAAATAAGGTTGCACACCTACAACCGTCTGATCTTTGACAAAGCTGACAAAAACAAGCAATGGGGAAAGGACTCCCTCTTCAATAAGTGGTGCTGGGACAACTGGCAAGCCATATGCAGAAGATTGAAACTGCACTCCTTTCATATACCATATACAAAATTAACTCAAGATGGATTAAAGACTTAAAAGTAAAACCCTGCCGGGCGCGGTGGCTCAAGCCTGTAATCCCAGCACTTTGGGAGGCCGAGACGGGCAGATCACGAGGTCAGGAGATCGAGACCATCCTGGCGAACACGGTGAAACCCCGTCTCTACTAAAAAATACAAAAAACTAGCCGGGCGAGGTGGCAGGCACCTGTAGTCCCAGCTACTCGGGAGGCTGAGGCAGGAGAATGGCGTAAACCCGGGAGGCGGAGCTTGCAGTGAGCTGAGATCCGGCCACTGCACTCCAGCCTGGGCAACAGAGCGAGACTCCGTCTCAAAACAAACAAACAAACAAACAAAAAAGTAAAACCCAAAACTATATAAAAACCCTGGAAGACAACCTAAGCATTACCATTCTGGACATGGGAATAGGCAAAGATTTCATGATGAGGACACCAAAAGCAATTGCAACAAAAGCAAAATGACAAACAGGATCTAATTAAACTAAAGAGCTTCTGCACAGCAAAAGAAACTATCAATAGAGTAAACAGACAATCTACAGAATGGGGGAAAATATTTACAAACTATGCATCTGACAAAGGTCTAATATCCAGCATCTATAAGGAACTTAAGCAAATTTATGAGAAAAAACAAACAGCCCCATTAAAAAGTGGGCAAAGAACATGAACAGACACTTTTCAAAAGAAGGCATACATGTGGCCAACAAGCATATGAAAAAAAGCTCAACGTCACTGATCAATAGAAAAAAACATATCAAAACCACAATGAAATACCACCTCACACCATTCAGAATGGCTATTATTAAAAAGTGAAAAGGTAACAGATGCTGGCAAGGTTGCAGAGAAAGGAAAATGCTTATACACTACTGGTAGGACTGTAAAATAGTTCAACCATTGTGGAAAGGAGTGTGGTGTTTCCTCAGGTAATTAAGAACAGAACTACCATTTGACCCAGCAATCCCATTGCTAGGTATATACCCAAAGGAATACAAATCATTCTGTCATAAAGACACATGAGTGTGTTTGTTCACTGCAGCACTGTTCACAATAACAAAGACATGGAATAAACTTAAATGCCTATCAGTGGTAATCTGGATAAAGAAAATGTGGTACATATACACCGTGGACTACTATGCAGCCATAAAAAAGAATGGACTATCTTGCCTGTGATCTAGTCTTTGTTTTTTTCTTTTTTATTAAATTTATTTATATATATGTGAATGAGATCATGCCCTTTGCAGGAACATGGATGGAGTTGGAGGCTGAGATCATGCCCTTTGCAGGAACATGGATGGAGTTGGAGGCCATTATCCTTAGCAAACTAATGCAGAAACAGAAAACCAAATACCACATGTTCTCACTTAGGAGTGGGAGCTAAATGATGAGAACACATGGACACATAGAGGGGAACAACAGACACTGGGGCCTGCCTGAGCATAGAGGGTGGGAAGAGGAAGAGGATCAGGAAAAATAACTAATGGGTATTAGGCTTAACATCAGGGTGACAAAATGACAAAATAATCTGTTTACCGACATAACACACCTGTGCATGTACCCCTGAACTTAAATTTTTTAAAAAATGAGCAAAAGATTTCTGTAGACACTTTACAAAAGAAGATACATGAAGAGGCTGGGCATAGTGGCTCATGCCTCTAGTTTTAGCACTTTGGGAAGCCAAGGCAGGTGGATCACTTGAGGCTAGGAGTTTCAGACCAGCCTGGCTGTCCCGACCCACAGGACAGTCCAACGGGCCCTGGAAGGGGGAGTGGGAATGGAGGAGACAAGAAAACACGAGAAATGGAGACAAGACAAATAGCCTGATCAAGTCTCGTTTAATGGTGGCGGTGCAATGCCTTATATAAGCTGGCAGGGGAAGAGGTTGGGCCTGGGCGGTAAGGGGGGGCCGGGTTTTCTCAAATTACAATCACGCATGCGCCGTTGGTTGGTAATTTTCCCGGGCGCAGGATCGCGCCTGCGCTGTAGGCTGCATATCTTCCTGGGCGCGAAAAAGTTTGTGCGCGCGCGCGCGCGGGAAAGGTTGGCGCACGGAGGAACAGTTTAGGCAGGCGCGGGAACAGTTTAGGCGCGCGGGGGAAAAGTTTAGGCGTGCGCGGGAAAGGTTGTTAATGAAGAACCTGGAAACGTGCCATCTTGTTTCCGCTTTGTGGAGATCAGCAACAGAGGTCGGCTAATTCCAGGCCTCATGGCTCCGGACAGGTCCCCCTTTTTTATATATAATTGTGGCTAGAAGATTGTCCCTCGGGAACTGCGCCTGTCTTAGGTTGGAGTAATGCATCTCCTCACTGGTACCCGTCATGGGATTAGGCAGTAGCTTATGACGGCCCTCCTGTCTTAGGTTAGTGAGAGATGATACTCTCTTACCCGTCGTTGGCTGTCCAGTTCAGCACATAGGGAAGGTGGTCATAATGGGCGTGAGTATGAACCACCGCGATCTTCTTGTTCTAGGCAATGATAATGGACCTGTATAGGTTTCGCTTGGATAGCCTCGACTTGTTGCTTAATGAATGTCATGAGCTTATTGAAGACCAAAGGTCCTACAGAGAATAAGAGCAACAGGCAAAGCAGTGGGCCCAGGAATGGCATAATATAGGGAAGGAGTCCATGGAACCCAGTCCAAAACGGGTTATCGGTTATTTCTTTTCATCGTTTTTCTAGTTCTTGTAGACGCCTGATTTTATCTCTGACGATCCCGGATTTGTTGGCATAGAAACAGCACTTTTCCTGTAAAGCCAAGCAGATGCCTCCCTGTTCTGCAGTTAGTAAATCTAGGCCTCTTCTATTTTGGAGCACTACTTCTGCCAGAGAATCTACCTGATCTTGTAAATCTTGTATAGTACTTGAGATGGCCTGCATATCTGAGATCAATTGGCGAGACAATTTGGTGTATTGAGTAACAGAAGCCCCTAGGCCTGTAGCCCCAGTTGCTACGGCAGTAGTTATGCCTAATCCTGCAAGTAAGGGGATAAATTGTATTGCCCTTTTGTTTCTTCCTAAAAAGTGATCTATAGCTGGGATAGGTACAGGTTCATCTCCAGGGATAATGTCTATGTCTGGCAAAAGTGTGGCTAAGACACAGCATCCTGTCCAGTTAGTAGGTAAATAGGTATAAGCCCTATTATTGCCACATATAAAAACTGAGCTGTTTGGGGCACACAACGGTTGGGAAATATTTGCTATGGTGGAACAATTATTGAACTCATTGAATCCTACATCAAGGTCGTAAGTGTTATTAAGGGGAGGGGAGTAGATGCAAGAGGAACGAGGAAATTCTAAAGGTTGTACTTTAAGGGGAGGAATTATGGTGCAAAGGGTATTGGATGTATAATTTAAGTCATTGCTGGGTATAGCAAGAGGAATGGGATCTCCTGATTGCAGACACAGCCAGCAGTCATTAGCTAGACTAGAGTTGGAATTGTTAAGCAGGTTATGAGTAGCAGTGAGGAGGTCAAAGGTCTGGGCATCAATTTTCTCTTTCCCTCGGGCTTTGGGCAAGGCCAAGGGGTGGTAGTGAATTTCCGGGTACAGGGACCTTTGCAACTCCTCAAGTTTTTTGTATACCATAATTTCTCGGACCTTGTCTTGTGGTCCTCCTCCGTCAGAGATATGAAGAGGGGGGCGAATATTCCAGCAGACAGGCTGTCCTACAATTCCAGTACAGCCAGCTGATATAAGGTTATTGGTATTTCCTAAAACTGTAGGGACATTGCTGGCCCCTATAGTGGGATTTCTAGTTCTTGTTAAGATAGCAGTATAGTATGTTTTACCGCCAGAGGTGCATTCTTGATAAGTCGTGTAGCAGGAACTATGCATAGCAGCCTTAAATGTGTCACAAGGGCAGGTTGTGGTACCCCCTCTGCTAGATATTCTTGGGGTTGACACACACCTCCACTTAAGGGAGTTACTAGGCAGGTATGCTGTGTAAGCGGAGCAGGACACAGTTGAGAGGTACTTAATTGGAGGGGAGGTCACATATCCCCCATAACAATCACAGGGCTTACCGTATCGTTGTTGTATATATGTACGGGCCTCATGGGGATTACCGAAGCCGGCATATACCTGGAGTGCTTGGCAGATCATCACCATGGTCCAGAGGGGCTTGTAGTTGGAGTTCATCTCTGCAATAGAGGAAAAGAGTACTCTCAGGGAGAAAATTACTACCTGGATTGGCTATTGTTAGGTACCTGTCTCACCAGTCGCTCTGGTAGCCATCTGGCTGCATCATGAGTTTGAGAAAAAACACAAACTGAGCCTCTTCCCCAAATTAACACTGGGTCTGGACCATGCCATGTGTTGTCTAAGGGGTCTTTCCATTTAACCATGGCAAATTGTTTTTTGGACTTGGAATGCCAAAATCGATCGGCTGCTGATCTGTTCAGGTTATCCAAATTTAAAAAATTTAAAATAAAAAGTGTGTGATTAAGGATATTCTAGGGGTGCCCTTAGTAGGGTACCATTCTCCCTTTTTTATTTTGTCAATGGTGGTTTTTAAGGATAGGTGTGCTCTTTCAACTATTCCTTGTCCTTGAGGGTTATATGGAATTCCAGTAATGTGCTTGATTTGTAATTTAAGACAAAAGTCTCGAAAGGCTTTGGATGTGTAGCCAGGACCATTGTCTGTTTTTAGTTGTTTAGGCTTTCCAACTATGGAGAAACAGTGTAGTAAATGAGCTATAACATGTTTGGTAGCTTCTCCTGTTTGTAAGGTGGCTAATATAAATCCACTAAATGTATCTATACATACATGGACGTATTTTAAGTTACCGAATTCTGAATAATGAGTGACATCCATTTGCCAGATCATGTTAGGAACTAGTCCTCTTGGGTTAATTCCTAAGTGAGGGACTGGCAGGTATGTTATACAGGTCTGACATTGTTTAACTATTTGTCTTGCTTGTTCTCTAGTTATTTTAAACATCAGTCTCAAAGTTTGAGCATTAAGATGGTGTAAGGCATGAGTAGCCTGTGCTTGGGCTAGGTTTGTATTTGTAGCTATGGCTACCGTCTTGGTTGCCATATCAGCCAGTTGGTTGCCCTGGGATAGAGGTCCTGGTAATCCTGAATGAGCTCTAATGTGTCCAAGAAAGAAGGGTGTTGTTCTATTATGTATTAATTGTTGGCATTGTAAAAATAACTTGGCTATATATGACACATGCTTAATTTGTGCTACTGTCTCAAGTAGAGGTATTGAGTGAACTAAGTATGCACTGTCAGTATAAATATTAAGAGCCTGATTAGGGAAGGCTGACAGCACCGCGATTAGGGCCTGTAATTCTACTAACTGAGCCGAGGTATGGCTGGTTTTGAATTTAACAGTGGTGTCAGCAAAGGTATATGCAGCAGTTCCTGTGGATGACCCATCAGTAAATACTAATAAGGCATTGTCTAAAGGTGTTTTACTGGTGACATGAGGGAAGACAAAAGCATGTAGCTTACAAAATTGGACAAGCTTGTTTGGCGAGTAATGGTTATCTAAGTTACCGGCATAAGAGGCGCAAGCAATCGGCCACGTTTCAGTGTTTTGCATTAGCCAATGGATTTGTGGCTTAAAATAAGGTTGTATGATCGTAGAGAGTTCAATTCCAAAATATTTTTTGCTATTGTCTCTACCTAAGATGATTAAATCCGCTATGGCATCATAATAGGGGAGTAATACCTTTTTGGGTGATGAAGGCAAGTGGACCCACATAATAGGGTTATTTTGCCAGAATAAACCAGTAGGTGTCAGTGTTGTGTTAAAGATTAAAAAGATTAATGACTGTGAATAGTCTATGTTAGTAACAATTTGCTCAGCAATGGCCGCCTCTACTTTATTAAGTGATAAAAGAGCTTCTTTTGATAACGACCTAAGGGACTTAGGGTTGGGGTCACCTCTCAGGGTGTCGAATAAAGGTTTTAAGTCTCCCGTGGTGAGTTTTAAGTATGGCCGAAGCCAATTTATGTCTCCAAGGAGCTTTTGGAAATCATTGAGGGTTTGTAACTGATCTTTACGGATAACGGCTTTTTGATTTGTAATTTTAGGTCCATTTATTTGAAAACCTAAATATGTATAAGGGTCTTGTAGTTGTATTTTTTCTGGAGCTATTTGTAACCCCACTGTGGTTAGTTCCTGTTTGAGTTGGGCAAAACACTGTAAGACTTGTTCTCCTATTTGTCCTGCTATAAGAATGTCATCCATATAGTGTGTAATATACATTTGTTTCCATGTCTCTCTAACTGAGTGTATGGCTGTAGCCACATATTTTTGACACAAGTTGGGACTGTTGGCCATACCTTGAGGTAACACTTTCCATTGGTATCGCTTCATTGGTTCTTTAGAATTTATAGATGGTAAGCTAAAGGCGAATCGTTTTTGGTCAGTAGGATGAAGGGGAATTGTAAAAAAGCAATCTTTAAGGTCTATGATAATTTTAAAATATCCTTGAGGGATTGCTACCGGAGAGGGTAGTCCGGGCTGCAGAGCACCCATAAGTATCACGGTAGTATTTATTGCTCTTAGATCTTGTAAGAGTCTCCGCTTTCCGGATTTCCTTTTTATGACAAATATGGGGGTGTTCCAAGGAGAGTTGCTTTCTATAATGTGTCCTGCCTCTAATTGTTCCTGCACTAACTGTTGGGCAGCGGCAAGCTTCTTATTGGTTAGTGGCCATTGATCAACCCAAACGGGTTCATCTGACTTCCAAGTGATTGGGTCAGCACTTTTTTGGGGTGCAGGCATGTCAATGGCCACGGTTAAAAATTTCCAAGCCCCCTTTTATCTAATTTTCCTATGGCTGGGATTGGCTGCAAAATGCCATCTTCTCTTCTTCCTAACCCTTTCCCAGGGTGGTAGCCCTGAGCCAATATTTGTGCAGTGACTATATCATTTGGGCTACCCATCATGACCCTCATTTGGGAGAGAAGATCTCTACCCCAAAGGTTAACAGGCAAATCAGGGATAACAAATGGCTTAATGAGACCGGAATTACTTTCTTGATCTCTCCAGGTGAGATATTTGGAACTTTGTCTAGGATTATTACTTTGCCCGATTCCTCGTAAATTTGTTGAGGTCTCTGAAGTGGGCCAACTGGCCGGCCAATCTTGTTGTTTAATATTGTTACATAGGCCCCTGTGTCTATCAGTCCTGTAAATAAGTTTCCGTCCAGCCACAAGGTGAGAGAGGGTTTTTGATTAGTAATGGGCTGTACCCAGTAGATGTCTGAGGATCCGATTCCTCCCTTTCCTCTTAGGGGCGATTGCACTTTATTAGCTGTTTTTAGCGATGGTAACAGGAGTAACTGCGCTCTTCTATCCCCTTGAGGAATGATAATGATGTTGTCAATAGCCTTGGCCATGATTTTGATTTCTCCTATATAATCACTATCAACTATTCCCGAAAAGACCTGTAGGCCTTTCATGGTGATGCTGCTTCTCCCTAGGATTAATCCAAACATGTTTGAGGGTAGGGGTCCATATACCCCAGTACCTAAGGCTTGCGGTCCCATTTCAGGGGTTAATACTGTCTGGGAGGTGGAACAGAGGTCCAATCCTGCGCTTCCTGGGGTTGCTCTACTAAGTTGTGAAACGGATTGTGGTTGGTTGGTACAAAACTGACCGCCCCATAAGCTTGTTTTGGGGCCTGGGGCCGGCCCCTCAATCCGTTTCCCTGTTGAGGTGTTAGGGGATTTCCTTGATTGTCAATTTTAGATTTACATTCATTGGCCCAATGTTTTCCTCTTTTACACTTAGGGCAGAGGCCTGGAGCTTTTGCCTCTAAGGTCTTAGCTAGCTCTCCCTTACAATCCCTAGCGAAGTGTCCCATTTTTCCACACTTAAAGCACCCCCTGCTATTTTTATTTTTACTGGCGAGGAAGTCTTTTACGGTTTGTCCACTAAAGGCAGCAGCCATAGCCAAACCCTGTTGATATGAGGGCCCTATGTCTGAACAGAGGCGGATGTAACCTGTTAAGTCTGTTTTCTTTCTATAAGGTCTGATTGCTGCCTGACAAGCCGGATTAGCATTTTCGTAAGCTAGCTGTTTTACATAATCCACCCCTGCCTCGGCATTTCCAAATATTCTGCTGGCCATGGTTAAAAGTCTATGTACAAAGTCTGCAAAGGGCTCATCAGGTCCTTGTTTGACCCCCGTGAGCGAGGCTCCTGGATCCCCCTTAACAGGAAGTTTTCTCCAGGCTTTGGTAGCCGCTGCTTGGATTTGAGAAAACAGTCCGGGATCGTACTGCATCCGAGCATCGGTTTCTGTGTAATTACCCGAGCCAGTTAGCATATCAAAATCCCAACCATTTCCGGCTTGTTGGTTTCTCTTGGCCGTATCTCTACAATTTTCATAAAATTCTGACTTCCAAATCAGATGGTCGCCTCCGGAAAGAACTGCTCTAACTAAGGTATTCCAGTCAGTGGGAGTGAGCCAATTTTCAGCCACAGATTCGACTATGGCCAGGGTGTACGGGGCAGTAGCTCCGTATTGCGAGACAGCGGTTTTTAGTTCTTTTATTACAGTAAATTCAAACCCATTGTGGTGTCTCCAGGCTCGGCCCTGCGCATCTGTAGTTTCAGTTACTGGAAAAACGTCTCGAGGAGAGGAATCCTCCCTATCCCTACTACCAAGCGCCCTTCCTTTTGGGACATGCTGTCCGGGTCTCTGAGGGTGAGAGTGTTTCTCTATTCCTTTAGGGTATTGAACGCTCTCACTTCCTGTCCTTAATTTCTGCAATCTAGTGATTAAAGACTGATGTAGTTCTTCGAGCTTTATTTGCTCTTCAAGCTGTGCAATTTTTTCTCCAAGCTCCTCTTTTGGGTCTATTACTGCCATAACTGCGGGGGCAGAAGCCTTATTATAGGGAGGGGGATAAGTAAGAGTTTGTGGCCAGTCAGAATTATGATATTTTGCTGCCTCTTCCTCTAAATTATCCCAGTTTACTTCTGAAGGGTTAAGGTTATTTTTACTTTTGCTTTCATTAGTTGTAGGTAAAACTGGGTATTTTTTAGCCTTTTCCTTAGTTGATGTTTCTATGTTTGTTATTGAGGGGACCCCAGCCTCTTCCTCATCGCTTTGTAGCGATATAAGGTCTATTTCTTTGTTAGGTATGGATTTTTCGAGGTTGGTTTGGGAACTGCCTCTTAATATTTCCTCAGTCTGAGTAACCACCGCCATTACCTCAGGATCTTTTTTCTTTTTCCTTTTTATCTATTATATCTTTGATTCGATTCCAATAAGAAAAGGCTGTTATCGGAATCTTTTCTGGTCCAAAAGTACTATAGTAATCTTGAAAACAATCTCCCACTCTACGCCACCTCTTTATGTCAATGGTTCCCTCTTGTGGAAACCAAGGGCAGGTATCTTTTACGAAATCAGAAAACTTAAATAAATCATTACTTTTAACCTTTACTCCTCGTGTTTTTAAGGCCTCTTTTAATTGCCCTACATAAATTTGATGTTGGCTCAATTCTTGTCCCATAATCAGACACTGTTACTCAACTCTGGTTCCAACGCAGCAGGCTCCCGCGACGTCCGGAGGAATTTCTTCCACTTTTACTTTAGGCCGACTTTAGTGCCTTCTTCCTCACTTCTTCCCCCGTGTCCAGGTCCCTGTCCGGGCGCCAGGTGTCCCGACCCGCAGGACAGTCCAACGGGCCCTGGAAGGGGGAGTGGGAATGGAGGAGACAAGAAAACACGAGAAATGGAGACAAGACAAATAGCCTGATCAAGTCTCGTTTAATGGTGGCGGTACAATGCCTTATACAGGCTGGCAGGGGAAGAGGTTGGGCCTGGGCGGTAACGGGGGGCCGGGTTTTCTCAAATTACAATCACGCATGCACCGTTGGTTGGTAATTTTCCCGGGCACGGGATCGCGCCTGCGCCATAGGCTGCATATCTTCCTGGGCGCGAAAAAGTTTGTGCGCGCGCGCGGGAAAGGTTGGCGTACGCAGAACAGTTTAGGCACGCGCGGGAACAGTTTAGGCGCACGCGGGAAAAGTTTAGGCGTGCACGGGAAAGGTTGTTAATGAAGAACCCGGAAATGTGCCATCTTGTTTCTGCTTTGCGGAGATCAGCAACAGAGGTTGGCTAATTCCGGGCCTCATGGCTCCGGACACCTGGCCAACATGGTGAAACCCCATCTCTGCTAAAAATACAAAATTTAGCCAGGCGTATGGGGCACACTTGTAATCCCAGCTACTTGGGAGGCTGAGGCAGGAGACTCACTTGAACCCCTGGAGACAGAGGTTGCAGTGAGCGGAGATCACGGCACTGTACTCCAGCCTGGGCAAGTGAGAACATGACTCCATCTAAAAAAAACAAAAAACCCACATGTATTATATGCAAGTTATATCTTAAAGTTGTTTTTTCAAAGGGTTCCTCCACTATCCAACCTAAACTATACTTCAAAAATAAGTGCAATTTCAGAATATTTTCCTAGAATGCTTGTTTTGTAGATTTTAATAACTTTTCACATTAGAAAATTGATACTTTTCATTGTAGAAAATTAGAATTTATTTATTTTAAGCCAAGAAATTGGTTTTCCTTTTCATTAAGTTGTCTTTTACAAATAAGGAATCTACATAGGAAATTGAACACATGGGTTGATTTGTGATTTTAATATATTGTTGCTTGTGACCAAAGGTGCTGTGTGGACAGGTGACAACACAGCAGAATGGAGCTACCTGAAAATTTCTATCCCAATGTTACTCACTCTCAGCATTACTGGGATCTCTTTTTGTGGAGGTAAGATGAGTCCTTTGAGGCTTGAAGTGCAAGAAAATAAAAAGTGAGGGTGTTTTCATCAAAGCAGATTACAAATCCCTTCTCATTAGCTGTTGTGGGCAGACATAAATGTGGGAAAGAGAAACTGTGAGAAGTGAAGAGAAGCGGATTAGAGAGGAGAGTGAAAGGCTTGCCTCAGAGCTATTTCTGTCTGGTCTGTGTTGAGGACATGAAATCAGGTTGTCGGAAAGGGAGCCAGAGCCATCCTCTTATCACTTCCTTCCTGGACAGTCTTGATAACTAGGTTTCTCTTCCTGACAGCTATCTTTTCTTCTTGAAAGTGAGAAAAATAGAACTACAAGGAATTTAGAAAATCAGAAAGCCTTACAGAAATTCTTTTTACTCAGCAGATTTAAAATTCTGTGGCATATTTTAACTGTACTAAAACAAAAAGATATGCTCTTGAGAAAGATAAATTTAGTTAAAATAAAATTTTCCAATGGACTGTCTTCCCTGCATCCTAAGAATTCTCTGTAGATGAGAGATCTCAATATGGAAGGGGCTCAAGATGGCTGCAGTTCCAGCTGCTCCTTGTTTCCTGTAGGAGTAGAAGCAAATTATTATCATTCTTTTGATGCATGTGTTTTTATTGCATTGGTCCATGTACAATACAAGGAATATATATACTACTCAATGGCCCAGCATGGAATTCTATTCTGATAATCACAACATCTACTTCTGATTATCTGCTTCTCTTCAGTTCTTTCTGTTTTTATCTTAGTTCAGCTGTTGCTTCCAAAGGAAATCAGTTGCCAACCACCCCCTTCCAACACACACACACACACACACACACGCGCACGCGCGTGCGCGCGCACACACACACACACACACACACACAGTTATTTAATCAGGCAGACATTTTTCAGTGTCTGGGTTATCTGTTTTGAGGAACATACAGGAATATTGATCTCGAAATAAAGCTTCTGACCTTTTGATAAGAAAGTAATATTCTAAGAACCCATTGTCAGATCCCCAGACTGAATTATGTAGTAAGGGTCACCTGTTTGAGGCCACGGCTTTATCCTGTCCTTTGGAGTGCATATACTCTGCTTTTCTCCTGTCCATCTTCAAGACCTTAATTTCCTTGTGTGCATCATTTATTCAAAGCTTGGTTGCCTCACTTGGCCTTCTTTTGCTTCCAGCTGACATAGGCGGGTTCATTGGGAATCCAGAGACAGAGCTGCTAGTGCGTTGGTACCAGGCCGGAGCCTACCAGCCCTTCTTCCGTGGCCATGCCACCATGAACACCAAGCGACGGGAGCCCTGGCTCTTTGGGAAGGAACACACCCGGCTCATCCGAGAAGCCATCAGAGAGCGCTATGGCCTCTTGCCATATTGGTATTCTCTGTTCTACTATGCACACGTGGCTTCCCAACCTGTCATGAGGTAAAAAAGCTTCATCCATTCAGGGACTGCAGCAACCAGTCTGTAATAGAAGATCTCAGTCATTAAAGAATGCAGTAATTATAGTGATTTCAAGAGAAAGGTGAAGAAATGCTACATATTTAATCAAGTTTCAATAAGCTTATTGAGCAGCAGCAGTGAACAGGGTGCTGGCTGTTGGGGACACAGAAGATAAAAACTAGGTCTCCTACTGCTTTGTGATTAAAATGTGAATATTTGATAGGAGACAGAATAGAGATATTTCAAAGAAAATGGAAGTGGCTTTGTAATAACATTCATTCAGTATTTAACCTATAAGTGTCTTCTCATGAAGAATAACTTATTTTGTTAGGCTTAGGCTTAAATCATATGAAAAAGAGTCTTGGCTCTTTGGCACGTTCCCATTTCCTTTGAATAGTTATAAAACTGAAAATAGGCCAGGCGTGGTGGCTCACACCTGTAATCCCAGCACTTTGGGAGGCCAAGGTAGGAGGATTACCTGAGGTCAGGAGTTTGAGACCAGCCTGACCAACATGGTGAAACCCTGTCTCTAAAAATATAAAAATTGGGCTGGGCGCGGTGGCTCAAGCCTGTAATCCCAACACCAAAGGAGGCCAAGACAGGCAGCTCACGAGGTCAGGAGATCGAGACCATCCTGGCTAACACAGTGAAACCCCATCTCTACTAAAAAAAAATGCAAAAAACTAGCCAGGCGAGGTGGCAGGCGCCTGTAGTCCCAGTTACTCGGGAGGCTGAGGCAGGAGAATGGCGTAAACCCAGGAGGCAGAACTTGCAGTGAGCTGAGATCCGGCCACTGCACTCCAGCCTGGGCAACAGAGCGAGACTCCGTCTCAAAAAAAAAAAACAAAAAAACAAAAATTGGCCAGGCGTGGTGCTGTGTGCCTATAATCCCAGCTACTTGGGAGGCCGAGGCAGGAGAATCGGTTGAACCCAAGAGGCAGAGACTGCAGTGAGCCAAGATAACACCACTGCATTCCAGCCTGGGCAACAGAGCAAGATCCATCTTAAAAAAAAAAAAAAAAGGCCGGGCGCGGTGGCTCAAGCCTGTAATCCCAGCACTTTGGGAGGCCGAGACGGGCGAATCACGAGGTCAGGAGATCGAGACCATCCTGGCTAACACGGTGAAACCCCGTCTCTACTAAAAAATACAAAAAAACTAGCCAGGCGAGGTGGCGGGCGCCTGTAGTCCCAGCTACTCGGGAGGCTGAGGCAGGAGAATAGCATGAACCCGGGAGGCAGAGCTTGCAGTGAGCTGAGATCCGGCCACTGCACTCCAGCCTGGGAGACAGAGCAAGACTCCGTCTCAAAAAAAAAAAAAAAAAAAAAAAAACACTAAAAATATAAGTGATTGATTGCAATAAGATGTCTATAATGGTAAAACAATATTTTTTTCTTTCCCCAGGCCTCTGTGGGTAGAGTTCCCAGATGAACTAAAGACTTTTGATATGGAAGATGAATACATGCTGGGTGAGCATTTCTGGATTTTTTTTTGTTGTTTTTTTTGTTGTTTTTTTGAGAGAGTCTCACTCTGTCACCCAGGCTAGAGTGCAGTGGTATGATCTCAACTCACTGCAACCTGCACCTCCTGGTTTCAAGCAATTCTCTGCCTCAGCCTCCTGAGCAGCTGAGATTACAGGTGCCTGCCACCATGCCTGGCTAATTTTTGTATTTTTAGTAGAGACAGGGTTTCATCATCTTGGCTGGGCTGGTTTTGAACTCTTGACCTCATGATCCACCTACCTTGGCCTCCCAAAGTGCTGGAATTACAGGCGCGAGCCACTGTGCCTGGCCAAACATTTATTGATTAATTATAGTCGTTATAAAAAGTGTAATTATGTTTTTATTATATTTTCTAATATAAGAGCCCTAAAAAATATCCTAATTCCAAGAAAGCCAAAAAATAAAAATAAAGGAAATTCCTTCACCAAGATTTCTAATGCATTATTAGTAGGATCATACCTCCATTCTGTTGTGATGTAGCATTTCTCATAAATTGTTCTTGCTGACTTATTTGGTGGATGTCTTTTAGGATTCTTGTTCTGGGTTCACTCTTCTAATCCTGTGAGATCACTTTGGGGAAGGGAAGTAGAAAAAAACAGCCCAGGTAGTGTGATAGGAAAGAACCAGAAGAGTTTATTTCATATGCAATAATAGGATTTTTTTTGGTTGACCTCTTCTTTAAGAAAGATTAACTATCAAATCCAGAACGTAGATTTTTATCAGCTTAGTAACAGGGCTCAAGAAGCCAGGCTAAATATACTGTTCCCGAAAGGGTGAATCTCATTTCTGAGTTCTTTTTTTTTTTTTTTTTGAGATGGAGCCTTACTCTGTTACCCAGGCTGGAGTGCAGTAGTATAATCTCAGCTCACTGCAACCTCTGCCTCCCGGGCTCAAGCAATCCTCCCACCTCAGCCTGCCGAGTAGCTGGGACCACAGGCATGCACCACTATGTCTGGCTAATCTTTTTCTATTTTTAGTAGAGATGGGGTTTTGTCTTGCTGCCCAGGCTGATCTCGAACTCCTGACCTCAGGTGATCCACCCACCTTGGCTTTCCAAAGTGCTGGGATTACAGGCGTGAGCCACCACAGCCAGCCCCATTTCTGAGTTCTTTAAGTCTGCACTCATCATTAGGTCTCAGTTTAATCGTCACTGCCTTGGAGACACTTCCTTGACCACTTCTTGTTTCCTTATACCTAATTCTACCTAGTAAAAATCAGCCCCTCTTATTATGTAACTTTCATTCCATTTTGTAATTTTGCCTCTTTTGGTATTTGTTTTAATTCTAATTAATTCGTAATTATGTTTTACTATTTGTTTTCACTAACTGTAAACTTCACAAGGTCAGGAGCCACGCTTGTCTTATTGGCCACTACATCCCAGAGCCTCGCATGGTGCCCAGCGTGCAGTAGGCACTCAAAATAACTATTTATTGAATAAAAGAACAAATTAGTAAGTGGGTAAATTTTATATATGTGTTGTACCAAGGTCAAAGCAAATTTAATAATCCAGATTGCCTTTAAGAAAACCAGAGGCCAGGCATGGTGCTCATGCCTGTAATCCCAACACTGTAGGAGGCCGAGTGTGAGATCGCTTAAACTGAGGAGTTTGAGATTAGCATTAGCCTGGGCAATATAGCAAGACCCTGTCTCTACAAAAAATTTAAAAATTAGCTGTGCACGGTAGGTGTGTACCTGTAGTCCTGTCTACTCTGAGGCTGAGGCTGGAGGATTACATGAGTCCAGGAGTTAGAGGTTGCAATAAGCTGTGATTACACTGCTGCACTCCTGCTTGGGGAACAGAGTGAGACCCCATCTCCTGTCTCTAAAAAAAAAAGAAAGAAAAAGAAAACTACAGCCTCTCTGATGATAACCATCCAAACAAGAGGTGCTGAGCATCCACACTGACCACACTTCTGGATAATAGTTGTGGGCTTCCCATCATCAGTGTCACTCACAGCAAACAGTGAAGCACTTGGAAAGGAGCAATGGTGCTTTGACTACTGACACACTAGCAGTTAGACAAAAAATGAGACCGATGGACTGTGTCAGAGTCCCTTCCTATAATCACAGTATACCCAAAGTGCATTAATGACAAGTGATGACCTTTTTGAGCTCACCTCTTTGAGCACCTGTCCTCTTTCTATCAGTGCATCTCTCTGACAAATCACTGGTTCAGCTCTCCGAAGTTCACAGTTGGGAGGTCTGTAACCGCATGATAGCTAGCACTCAATTAAAGAGAAAGAAGATTTTTAGACCTCTTATAATGATACTCAACTTTATTTCCTCTTAGGGAGTGCATTATTGGTTCATCCAGTCACAGAACCAAAAGCCACCACAGTTGATGTGTTTCTTCCAGGATCAAATGAGGTAAGAGTAATAACAAACAGCCGCATATCTGATACATCTCATATCTCTCATCCCTTCTTTTCTTTTAGGAAAGAGATTTCTTCTTCATGTGTTTGTGAACACACCCCAAATGACTATAGCAATCAGTGATTATAGTTAAGTCATGACCACTGTCCTCAGAGGTCAAGACACTTAACAGAGGAGAGAAGGGAAAAAGATGAATTGGTGAGGATTCTGAGGAGGATCAGAGTGATTTTTAATCTTCACACTTTGACTAGTAAAAGTGAGTCCTGATAAACACACTGAGGCTTGGGGTAGGAAGAAATCTTCAGCAAACTCTGGGTGAAAGCAAGTATGAAGTGACTTTGCTCTTTGGTCTAGCTTTATCTGAAACCTGAGTTTTGGGTACCAAAAGCTGGTCTCAATACACTCACCGAAGTGGGTAAAAAGTAACAATAGTGACTCCTTTCCCAGATTCCTCTGCTCTTTTATTATTGTCACTAATTACTGTCCTAGGTATAAAATATCATCCTGGACCTGCTGCAGCCCAGGACACTGAACCCACGCAGGGCACAGGGGAGAGGAGGGAATACTGTTGGTCTGCAGGCAGAGAGCCATGGGTAATAAGAGCAGCCTCCAGAGACAGGCCACAGATAAATCCAGAGGGGCCAGGAGAAGAACTGGAGCAAAACTCAGGGCACCACACTAAGGGAGGAGGGTGTGGAAGGGAGAGTAGGAAGGAGACAGACCCTACAGAGTGTCCTTGAGCACTGGAGCATGCCACAGGGTTCAGCAGGCAGGGGAAGAGCCACGCAGGTATGGAGCTGGTATGGGACTGCCAGGCCACATAGTCATGGACTGTAAAGGCAAGTGGCAAGGTAGCTGAACCAGGCCACGCTTGCTGCTCAGTGCTGTCAGGCTCTGGGCTGGCAACCCCATGAAACCACATCTAGTGCCATGCTCTCCCTCAATCTAGCTTTACGTGTTTGGTTGTTCTTTTAGTTTCTTAAGGCTTCTATAACAAGTAACTACAAACCTAGTGGCTTAAAACAACGAAACTTTATTCTCTCACAGTTCTGGAGGCTTGAAATCTGAAATCAAGGTGTCGTCAGGGTCTGTTTCTTCTGGAGACTCTGAGGGAGAATCTGTTCATGCCTCCCTCCTGGCTTCTGGAGGTTGCCAGCAATCCTGGGCTTCCTTGGTTTGTAGCCACGTCACTGCAGTCTCGCCTATCTTCATGTTGCCTTTTCCTCCGTGTGTCTCTGTCTGTCTCTTATAAGGACACTTGTGGTCACATTGAAGGCCCACCTGGATAATCTGGGATAACCTCCTTGTCTCAGGATCTTAATCAAATCTGTGACCATAGAAGGTAATATTCATTCCTTCCAGGGATTGTGACATGAATACATCTTTTTGAGGGAGGACCGTTCCACCTACTATGCTTGTCATTATTGACAGAACAACCAGGCTTCTCTCCGGAATGTTCATGAACTATGGCCTGTCCTCTTGGTTTCTCCAGTTATTTGGAGTTCTGAAGATGAGGGCTCTTTACTAAGGTTCCCCTGCCAAGTGGAAACCTGAGGAAAAGGTTAAATACAACAACTGCTGAATAAATGCCCTGCCAGATACTTCTGCTGAGAATTTCTCAATTTGATTCTAGCAAAGTGATGGGTTCCCATTAAGAGGAACTGGCTCCCTTTCTGACTTAGTCACAGAGTTTTACTCGTGATCTATCATCATTCCAAACACGTTGTTGTGAGTGTGTATTATGTTCCTTCAGCACTATTTCCTGGACTGTTGTGTGATTGTTTCTCTTGCTTCACAAACCTGCCATATAAAGGATGTGGTAATCCCAGGAGGTGAACTTGCAAAATAGACTCCAGGGCTGCCAGGAAGTGTTCTGAGCTAGAAGAAAGACAAAGATGTTTGTTTTCATTCTGCTTCTGATGATATCTTAAGAATTTATCCCATCAAATTACTTTAGAGACCTTTTTGGTACTTCAGCAACTAAATCCCCTTGATAGATAAGAACCTTATCCTTGAATTATGCTTTGTTTAAAAAAAAAAAAATACTATAGTAGTAATTCAAGTTTCCATTTGTTTTCCTCCCAGGAAGGAGGAGGAAGCATTTCCTTCTCTTATACTTCCTTTTCTCCTGCCTCTTTTGTAATTTATTTGCCTGCAATGTGTTTGTCTTCTTTGCTGTCTTTTTTCTTTTCTCCATCACCTCTTTCACTACTAGAAGCATTAAGTTTTCATAAGCCAAGTGGGCTATAAGATCCATGAGGACAGCAACTATGTCTTTTCTGTTCAGTCATATATACTCAGCATCTGGCACAGTGCTGGGCACAGGGTAGATTGTTCAATAGGTAGCTTTTGGATGAATAGAAAACAAATGGCCTTTTAGTTAAATTAATCAGCCATAGTCCTTTGGGATCTTCTTAAAAGCACATGTTCTTCCTAACTTCTACCCAATATATTTTTTAAGTTATACTTATTTTAGCTTTCTGGTTATTTGAAATCCAGGTAAGTGGATATTTTACTGAATAATGAAATGGTGAACAGAGTTGCTCATGTACTTTTTTTTACTGGACTCCATTACTTTCTAGGTCTGGTATGACTATAAGACATTTGCTCATTGGGAAGGAGGGTGTACTGTAAAGATCCCAGTAGCCTTGGACACTGTAAGTTATTTTCAGACTACTATTTTTACCTATCATGTGCTCTGTTGGTCGGCTAGGGCTGCCATGACAAAATACCACAGACTGGGTGGTTTTACACAACAGAAACTTATTTTCTTGAAGTTTTGGAAGCTGGAAGTCCCAGATCAAGGTGCCAGCCGATTCTGTTCCTGGTGAGGGACCTTTTCCCGGCCTGTAGACTGCTACCTTCTTGCTGTGCCTACACATGGCAGAGAGAGATAAACAGAGGGTGCTGTCTCTTACAAGGATACTGCTCCTATCGTTTCAGGACCCCATCCTTATGACCACATTTTTAACTTTAGTTAACTCCGTAAAGGCCCAATGTCCAAATATCTCAGGCTTGGGGATTCAGCATATGAATTTGGGGGAGATACAAACATTCAGTCCATAATGTGTTCCTCTATAAAAAGAACCAAGGATGCTAGTGTTCTACACAATAGCACATACGCATAGAGACAGAAGGTAGGTCCGGGGGTGCCTAGTGCTAGGGCAGAGGAGGGTTAAGGAGTCATGAGGAATGACTGTTAACTGGTTCAGGGTTTCTTTTTGGGGCGATGAAAATGCTTTAAAAGTGATTGTGATGATGGTTGCATGACTCTTAATATGCTGAAAAGTGTTTAATTGTAGACTTTAAATTGGTGAGTTGTATGGTATATGAATTCTATCAAAGCTGTAAAATGTGAGAAAAAAAGAGTTAAGAATCACATCTACTCAATTTCACAGATTGAGACATCAGAGACAAACATAACTCTTCCCCGTATGTTTACATTTGTGTGTCTAAGAAGAACAAAAACACTGAAAACAGAGAAAACACGGTAGTCACTCTCCGTGCCGTCTGGAATGTCATTCTGCAGGACTAAGGCAAAAAACAGGAGCTTTCAGTTGTAATCCTGGGCCCAGGGGAAGACATCAGTTATGATGTTATAATCAAAGTGGTCCATCCAGGCTATCTTGAGTTTCTAAAGGGAACTTTCTTTCTACACTTGAATAACAACCACTGCCCCACCACCACAGCCCTAAGTAGTGTAAAGATGGATAAGTAGATACTGATATTATTTTGTAAACCATCAGCAGCAATAGGAACCCCATTATTTTAAAAAAATAGTTTCAGATGTCAACTTTCAGATCTAGAAGAGAACTTAAACAATCATGTACTCTAATCCCTCACACAGGTAAAAAAACCCTGAGATTCAGAGAAGTTAAATTATTTGTCCAGGAACACAGCAGACTTGTGGCAGAACTGAAACAAGCCCCCAGGTGCCTTCCCTTGGGCTGGACTCCCATTCTAGAACCCATTTCACTCTAACTTATGGCCTTGTTCTTTGAAAAAAAAAGAAGAGAGAGATTGGCCAATAAGGGAGGGGACATGTGTGGGGAGATAGAAATGCTTTACTTCTTGCTGCCAAGGCAAGTTAAGTAGAGGTAGGACATCTGAACTACTGGGTCCTCAGTCTCAACTTCATGTATGTTCTTGTACTCTCCTGCATGCTCATTCTTGAATCAGAGCAAAGCAGAAGCCCTCCTGTGACACAGGCAGCTTCCTTACAGGAGGCAGGAAACCTACCCAGGCAGTGCTGCCTGGAGTGCCATTCCAGAAGACTCATAGTTATGGGCCTGTTGTTAGGGTCTCTTAAAGTACCCTTGGTGGTCTCTAATGTAACAGCAGCAGTTTCACAGATTTACCTTCAGAATTGAGTCAGTCATCCAGGTGATCCATAGAAACAGGAAGCAAGAGGGGACAGGCTGCAGTGAGTGAGGACAAAAGTCATCTGCCCAAACCAAGAAACCACCATCGGTTATACACACACATACACAGACTTCTGGGCCCACTCACACAGACAGAAAACTTCAGTCGTTAGTAGGGCTCTAGAAATAAGCATGTATATACTACACTGATAGGAAAATTTAAAATACAAAATAGGAAAGGCCACTTATAGGATGGGCAGAAAAGAATTCATCACTTAAGAGGAAAAAACAGCAAAGACAGACATAGATAACAAACCAATGAAGGGCGGGAAGTTTCCCTAATAATTAAAAAATGGACCATTCTTCAGCGTTAGAGCTCTTTTCCTTTTAATGGCAGGACCCCCATATTTGCCATCTCTGTGCCCCAAAATTTATTTTGCCTGTGAATCAGCACTTGAAAAGAGTGTGAATCTTATAAAATAAAATATTTTTAAATTCTACCCTGAAATTTTCTTATATGAATACTGCTTCTCTGAGCATGCTGCTCTGTTACAGATTCCAGTGTTTCAGCGAGGTGGAAGTGTGGTACCAATAAAGACAACTGTAGGAAAATCCACAGGCTGGATGACTGAATCCTCCTATGGACTCCGGGTTGCTCTAAGCACTAAGGTATTTGGTAAATTTGTTACCCATTTTGTTTCTACTCTCTCTTTACAGTGTTAGCCTTTTGAGTGTGTGACACTACTTAAAAGTGGTGAGCTCCATCTATGAGATAGGCGCTCCTGACATTTATCTAGAAATCAAGGTTTGAATCATTTCCGAATCATTGTTCGCTTGTCTGCCTTCCCTGGAATTGTTCTTAAGGGAACTCTTGAGATCTAGGAATAACAGAAATGTTCCTCTTGGGCACTGTGTCTGTTGGTGCTCCTCAACTTGACATTGATTACTACTGGAATGAATGCTTTTCGAGCCATAGACAGCCTTCCCACATGGATTAGCCCTGAAACCCAGTCTCCCATAAAATGGCACCCATGTCTATGCACCATTTCAGAGATCCCAGTCCCAACCAGTGATTTCTCATCAGGCAGCTCCAACAACTAAAACCCCCTTGGGCAAAGCCTGAGAGGACCCAGAAATGATGTGTCCTTTTGAGAAGATTTTTTGAGCCTACTGAGGCCTATAGCAGATTCCGCTCCTGTCCATTTGTTCAAACATAGTACAGGGCCAAACAAACACCAACTCTTACGCTTACTATATTAATACTTACTTGCATTGATATCAGTATTATAAAATGATTCAGTTATAGGGGATTTTTTTCCCATCTTTTTCACTTAGGCATGTCTTCTTGGGCCAAACTATGGGCCCCAGACCCATACGAGGCCCCAGAATAAATGCAAAAGACTAGCGATGCATAGCATATCAAGTATTGTCAATAATAGTAAACTGCCACGTACTCCACGTGAAAAAGGAACCAGATACCATTCTCTAAGTGGAGGGTCTTCTAAAGATAGTTGATCTCATCTATTATATATTAATTTTTTTTAACATCAGTATTATTCAGTGAACTTTCTTGGCCTTGTTGTCACATTCTGGTGGAGTATTTTCAGGGAATCTACTTATACCATTGAACATACTTCATAGTTTAAATTCTTTCAACAAAGCCTAACTCTTTGTGTTCTTCTTATGTGACTTTCCTATTGTTTTACTATCTACTCAGGAGTGATTGGTTATTGAATACATTAGGTATTTTATATAGTTTGAATTTTTCACAAACTTTTTATTCTATTGTTACCCTTTAGGAGCTTTTCCTGTAAACCTATCATATAAGTACATTCTGTCTCTGTGATTCATTCTCCAGGGTTCTTCAGTGGGTGAGTTATATCTTGATGATGGCCATTCATTCCAGTACCTCCACCAGAAGCAATTTTTGCACAGGAAGTTTTCATTCTGTTCCAGTGTTTTGATCAATAGGTAATGGCAGCTAAAGAAACTGTTTGTTTTCTTAAGTAAATCACACTGTCCGTTCGGCATCCTCAAGTGCACAGGTATGTTTTAAGGTACAGTTTTTTTTGTTTGTTTTTGTTTTTTTTTTTTTGAGATGGAGTCTCGCTCTGTCGCCTAGGCTGGAGTGCAATGGCACAATCTTGGCTCACTGCAAGCTCCGCCTCCTGGGTTTACGCCATTCTCCTGCCTCAGCCTCCTAAGTAGCTGGGACTACAGGTGCCCACCACCATGCCTGGCTAATTTTTTTGTATATTTTTAGTGGAGACAGGGTTTCACCGTGTTAGCCAGTATGAACTCGATCTCCTGACCTCGTGATCCACCCGCCCCAGCCTCCCAAAGTGCTGGGATTACAGGCATGAGCCACCGCGCCCAGCCATTTTAAGGTACTATTTAAGAAATGAATGGTGAAGGCCATTTCTGGAGTATTTTTCTTTTTCTTTTTTTTTTTTTTTTTTTTGAGACTGAGTCTCACTCACTCTGTTGCTCAGGCTAGAGTGCAGTGGTGTGATCTTGGCTCACTGCAACCTCCACCTCCCAGGTTCAAGCGATTCTCCTGCCTCAACCTCCCAAGTAGCTGGAACTATAGTCATACACCAGCACACCTGGCTAATTTTTGTATTTTTAGTAGAGACGGGGTTTCACCATGTTAGCTAGACTGGTCTCGAACTCCTAACATCAGGTGATCCACCCACCTCAGCCTCCCAAAGTGCTGGGATTACAGATGTGAGCCACCGTGCCCAGCCCATTTCTGGAGTATTTTTCAACCACTCTACCATGAATGATCCTCCCTTATTGTCTCTACCTTCCTTTCCCCGACTTTCTGGGTTTTTTTTTTTTGTTTTTTTTTTGTTTTTTTCCCAGACAGAGTTTCGCTCTTGTTGCCCAGGCTGGAGAGCAGTGGCACAACCTCGACTCACTGCAACCTCCGCCTCCCAGGTTCAAGCGATTCTCCTGCCTCAGCCTCCTGAGTAGCTGAGGTTACAGGCATGTGCCACCACGCCCGGCTAATTTTGTATTTTTAGTAGAGACAGGGTTTTTCCATTTGGTCAGGCTGGTCTCGAACTGCCAACCTCAGGTGATCTGCCTGCTTTGGCCTCCCAAAGTGCTGAGATTACAGGTGTGAGCCACTGCACCCAGACTCCTAACTTTCTAAAAAATAAAAAAGGACTTAATTTAAGCTCCCACTAATTCCATTCATTCATCTATTCACCAATTCACTAAATATCTGATTTATTACGATTTGATTATCCAAGTCACATGTGTAACTTTTGTGTTCTTCAGTGATTTTCCTTCAAATAACTTGTTAAAGAAAGCCTGATTTGGCCACCAGTTAACTCTTCCTTGATACACAGAGTTGTCTTTTTTTTTTTTTTTGAGACAGTTTCACTCTTGTTGCCCAGGCTAGAGTGCAGTGGCTTAATCTCAGCTCACTGCAACCTCTGCCTCCTGGGTTCAAGCAATTCTCCTGCCTCAGCCTCCCGAGTAACTGGGATTACAGATGCCCACCACCACGCCTGGCTAATTTTTTGTATTTTTTTAGTAGAGATGGGATTTTGTCATGTTGGGCAGGCTGGTCTCGATCTCCTGACCTCAGGTGATCCGCCCGCCTTGGCCTCCCAAAGTGCTGGGATTACAGGCGTGAGCCACCATGCCTGGCCGACTTGTCTTTTTTTTTTCTTTTTTTTTGTGAGACAGTCTTACTTTATCACCCAGGCTGGAGTGCAGTGGTGTGATCTCAGTTCACTGCAACCTCCACCTCCCGGGTTCAGGGGATTCTCATGACTCAGCCTCCCAAATAGCTGGAACTACAGGCACGTACCACCACTCCTGGCTAATTTTTGTATTTTTCGTGGAGACAGGATTTTGCCATGTTGCCCAGGCTGGTCTTGAACTCCTGGCCTCAAGTGATCTGCCCACCTCAGCCTCCCAATGTGCTGGGATTACAGGCATGAGCCACCGTGCCTGGCTCTTTGATTATCTTTTTTTATTATCTCTTCATCCTGATAAATATGACTCTTATATGGATTCTGCCTCCAAGGGACAGATGGGGGAGGAACTCACAAGGCTGGAGATGTTGAGCTGGTGGCCACTTCAAACCCCCATCACTCTCCTTTTAATACTGTTTGTATCTATTCCAGTTCTGCTGACCAGAGAGGTCATTATCCCAGCAAGTGTGTGGTGGAGCAGATCTTGGTCTTAGGCCTCAGGAAGGAGCCATCTTTTGTGACTACCCACTCATCTGGTGAGAAACCAGTCCATTCTTACCTCACCATTTCTTTTTATAAACAAGTATCTGCAGTAAGGAGATGATTAGTTCCCACACTGACATAATATGCTGAGCCTGAGTGGACTGTGTGCTTTCAGGTAGAGATGAAATCTACTAGTTTCTAGAATAAATGAGGCCATCTTGCTTCTCTTCATGAATTGATCTGCCTCCTCACTTTTAGTGTTTTTCTAAGGAAACTTATTTGGGCCTTGAGATAATATTATGGCTTTTCTGAATATTTGTTTAAACTGGCCGGGCGCGGTGGCTCAAGCCTGTAATCCCAGCACTTTGGGAGGCCGAGACGGGCGGATCACGAGGTCAGGAGATCGAGACCATCCTGGCGAACACTGTGAAACCCCGTCTCTACTAAAAAATACAAAAAACTAGCCGGGCGAGGTGGCGGGCGTCTGTAGTCCCAGCTACTCGGGAGGCTGAGGCAGGAGAATGGCGTAAACCCGGGAGGCGGAGCTTGCAGTGAGCTGAGATCCGGCCACTGCACTGCAGCCCCGGCGACAGAGCAAGACTCCGTCTCAAAAAAAAAAAAAAAAAAAAAAAAAAAACTGTAGCTGCCTGAAGACCTGGAGAATCCTACCCACGTGTTTGGAGTTTATGAAAGGGCAGGATGGGGCTTATATCCTTTCTTGCTTCCCAAAGTTCTTGGACAAATTTATTTGTTCCTTATGGTTTCTTTTCAACCAGTCTTGCGGTCAAAACAATGAAGTTTTCCATGTTTCTAAAACTTCATGGAAGCTCATGGGTAAAAGTGCTATTAATTTGGAGTGGAGTATAAGGTTTTATGATAGAGTGAGAAAACATTTCAGATTTGAAGAAAAGATTTTTCCCTTCTAGAGATTCATCAAAATTTCCCTCTTTTATTGTCTTGCTATTTAGGTGGTAAAGATCAGCCTGTGGCTTTTACGTATTGTGCCAAAACGTCTAGCCTGACCCTGGAGAAGCTCTCGCTCAACATTGCCACTGACTGGGAGGTCCACATCATATGACAAAGAACTGCCCCTGGTGATGTGAGCGGGGACCTGCCAGTCCCTTTCAACCTTCCCCTCGCCTTTTTTGAGATTTATGCAGCAATCTACTTGCCTTTCCTGAGTCAAAATAATCTTTCATTCGTCACCATTCTACTAATGAACAATAGATTTCATGTTTTAAATTTTCAGATTTTACATGTTAAGAGTACTAGCAATATTCCTTGTGTCAAACATCCCCTTTTCTCCCAGATACATAGCCCTGAGACATTTATAGCGTTCAAGAGTCTTCTGTTGCTTCCATTCCTTGAGCAAGGCTGCATGGTTCTGTTTTAATGTGGGCCAAGCCTACCTGGGCAGCCCCTTTGCCAGGGCTTGCCTCGGGCCATGCAGCATTGGCGTTGTGGCTGCAGCAACTGAGTTGCTTGAGGCCAGTCTCCAAGTGGACAGCAGCCTCTGATAGTCCCCGCAGTTATCTTCCACCCACATGGACTGGGCAAAGCAGCCCTCTTCTGTGTGTGCTGCATATGCTGCAGCAGTGGGAGTTATTCTCCCCTAGAGATCCACTTGGCAGCATGAAGGATTATTTTCTCTTTCGTGCTTCTCAGGCTCAGTAGTTTCTAATTAATCTCAAAATCCATGTCTTTTAAATTGTTTTTTAATTAAGTGCTGTCTACTAACCAAAGAATATTTGTAACATGAGTAAGCTATGATTAATAACAATGAAATGAATACCCATGTACCCACCACTGGATTTCCAAAGTAGAACTCATGACTGGGACTAGGATGAGGCAAGGGAGGCCCTGGCCTTGGGCACAAAATGTAAGGGATGCCAAAAAATACAGTAATCAAAATAAGTAATATTTCAATCCACTATTTTTAAAAATCAGAATTAATGCAAAAAAAAAAAACCATGATGAACAAAATATCAAAATTTAAAATAAAGACAGGATTAGTATTACTGAGTTTTCCTTTTGTCCCAGGCTCTAATATGGCTTGGCATGGAGCAGAACATTACAATATACCAGTCGCATCATAATGCCCAAGGCTCTGCAGACCCCAGTGGCTCCCTGCTGCCTGCCGCAGCATCTGTTTTGGCAGCCTCAACTCCCTAGCACTCCTCAGCACACACCTCTTCTTATCAGGCTTCCTCCACTTAGCAACTTGCTAGTGGCCACCTCTGTGCCTTCTCATCCCTGGGCACCAATATCCTCCTGCCCTTACCATCCTTCCAGGCCCAACTCAAATTCCACTTTCCCGTTAAGCCTAACTACGCGAACACCCCTACCCCCATACCCATTAGCAGTGATTTTGCCCTTCCCTGTAATGCTGTCCCACTTATAACTGTGCTCTACTTACCATTCTCAGGGATCATACCTTAATGTTTTCAGTATGTCTGTGTTCTCCTACTAGATTGTATGTTCCTCAAGAGCATGTTCTATTTCTCTTCTGACACAGCACTATTACACCTGACTTTCAGTAACTGTTAGCTGTGATTGGTTAGCTGGTGGATTTAATTGATTAAAAAATTACATTTGAATGTATTTCCATCTGATTTACTTTTCTGATGCAAGATTCTTCCCAAAGGCAGTCAGCATTGTGCATTTCCTCGTGGACACATTTCATTGTATGAGTTGAGATTTGAGCTCTGCACCATATGTAAGCTCACAGAGACCTGCACAGATTCTTTGCTCCTATTTCTATAAGTTTTGCAGTTGAGAAGAAAGGAGCAACCTTATATTAGCTGAAGCCATGGTTCCTATCTTCAAATTTCCCTTGCCAACCTAAAATAAAACTTAGCCAGAAGACTGGGTGCTCCTCCCTAATATAAATGATAGTTTTTTTTTTTTTTTTTTGAGACGGAGTCTCGCTCTGTCACCCAGGCTGGAGTGCAGTGGCTGGATCTCAGCTCACTGCAAGCTCCGCCTCCCGGGTTCACGCCATTCTCCTGCCTCAGCCTCCCGAGTAGCTGGGACGACAGGCGCCGCCACCTCGCCCGGCTAGTTTTTTGTATTTTTAGTGGAGACGGGGTTTCGCCATGTTCGCCAGGATGGTCTCGAACTCCTGACCTCGTGATCCGCCCGTCTCGGCCTCCCAAAGTGCTGGGATTACAGGCTTGAGCCACCGCGCCCGGCCTAAATGATAGTTTTTAATATCATTTAAAGTTGAATAAGAACTCTCTTTAGGTCAACATTTATTGCACGTCTGTTCTTCTATTTAAAATATTGTTGGAGGAATGGAACAGTAACTAGTAGAGTAAGTTAATGAGGAACTGCTCTGTTTTGACCCAAATCTATATTGAAACATTTGGCTAGAGACAAGTGGAGAGAAAGATAACCTGGGTGTTTTTAACGGTTTTCTGCTCTTATTGCTTCTCACACTTTACCTGCCTCCCATTTCTGAATTTGTGTACCAGAGAGCAATATGGGGCTGAGTTGGCCTACAGGTAATAAGTTACTTTTTTGTGGCTAATTCTTAATATGGTTTCATAGGAAACTGGATTTTATATAAGAAGTTTTATTCATTTCAACAGGGTTTCTAAAAAAGCTCTAAAATGAATTCATAGTGTGTCTTTCCTTCAAGATATAAATGTCAAGGAATGAGTTGACAAATCAGTTTAAAAACAGAAACTACCCAACAGAAAAATGTAAGTATAATCTTTCAGGATTATATAAAATCAATATTTAAAATATTTTGTAATATTTTTATATAAATATATAAATATTTTATAATATTTTTATATAAATATATATTTATATCTATAAAATATAAATATAGTCTAATCACATGATTAGACTAAGGTTATGGATTTGGGGGAAGACTGTCACAGATGTGACATGGCCACCTCCTCAAACCATATTTGGGGGTACACGATATTAATAGTTTTATTACAGGTGACGTCAACTTTGATCACTTGCCTAAAGTGTTGTTTACCGGGTTTCTCCCTGGTAATATTACTATTTTTCCCTTTCTGTACACATAAAATATTTCAAATTTGTAGAAACACTGCAAGTTTCACTAATTCCATTTTACAACTGAGGAAACTTGAGATATCTGCTGTATTTTGACAGTTAAGTATCAGAAAATACACAACATTTTAGAGATTATCTCTTTTTTTTTTAGATGGAGTCTCTCTCTGTCACCAGGCTGGAGTGCAGGGGTACAGTCTTAGCTCACTGCACTTCTGCCTCCCGGGTTAGAAATTATAGACATTATAGAAATTAGACTATAAAATATATAGTATAAATAATATATATTATATAAATAATATATATTTTATATAAATATATAACATATTATATAAATAATATATATTTATATAAATAATATATATTTTATATAAATAATATATATTATATATTTATATAAATAATATATATTTATATAAATATATATATATATTTATATAAATAATATATATTTTATATAAATATATAAATATTTTATAATATTTTTATATAATATATATTTATATAAATATATTAAAATTTTTAATTTTAATAAAAATACATGGGGTCTCACTGTGTTGCCCAGGCCAGTCTTGAACTCCTGGGCTCAAACGATCCTCCTGCCTTGACCTCCCAAAGTGCTGGGGCTATAGGCGTGAGCTACTGTGCCTGGCCTTACCTCCTGTCTTGGGACAGTTGGCAACATTGGAATGGGATCTTTTGATTACATGGTATTTTTTTTTTACTTTGGAACATTGTATTAGGATCATATAGAAGAATTTTCTTGGTTTTAAGAAAAATACAGTTCTGGAGTTTGGTCTGTGTGCAGAATTCCTTCACTTTATCACATCCTTTTCACTATCAAGGCATCCTGATGGTAAGCAGCAGAAACGCAGTCAAAGCACATAAACATTGGGAGTTGAATAGTTTTTAGCTAATTAACCCTCTGCCTAAGAGCCTTAGTTATAAGATTCCTAGGATTTCCACCTACCGAACCCTCGAAGGGCTACTCAAGACTAAAATAACTTCTCAGGCCAGGGGGTAGAAAGCCATCAGTAGCTCCACTGGAAACAGGCTATCATATTAGGCACTGACAATGGAGGCCATATAGCTAGCATTCTAGGAGAAATAACAGAGACATTGGCATCTGATGTCAGATCTGCTTGTCTCATGACAAGCCTTGCTGAAGGCTATCGTGCCACACCAAGACTTGTCAGAATTAGACGGCTGGTTTTTTTTTTTTTTTTTCTGAGACAGAATCTTGCTCTGTCACCCAGGATGGAGTGCAATGGCACGATCTCAGCTCACTGCAACCTCTGCCTTCTGGGTTCAAGCGATTGTCCTGCCTCAGTATCCTGAGTAGCTGGGATTATAGGCATGCGCCACCAGGCCCAGCTAATTTTTGTATTTTTAGTAGAGATAGGTTTTCACCATGTTGGCCAGGCTGATCTTGAACTCCTGACCTCATGTGATTTGCCCACCTCTGCCTCCCAAAGTGCAACAGCTGCTTCTTGACAGTTGTTTCCACCCAGGCCGATGGTATTAGATTGCTGTCCAATCAGAGCCAGGAGAAGGGGAGCCTGACTGTTTGCATGCAAGGATACAGAGATCTTATGCCTAATTCACATCAATTAAATCTTAGTCATGCATTTACTTCCATGGAAATCAAGAGCCCTGGAGTCTAGTTTGCTTCTACAGTGAACTGGCTGAGTGATCTTGGCCATGGCATTTAACCTCTCTGGGCTTTGTTTTTTTTTTTTTTTTTGAGACGGAGTCTCGCTCTGTCGCCCAGGCTGGAGTGCAGTGGCCGGATCTCAGCTCACTGCAAGCTCCGCCTCCCGGGTTTACGCCATTCTCCTGCCTCAGCCTCCCGAGTAGCTGGGACTACAGGCGCCCACCACCTCGCCCGGCTAGTTTTTTGTATTTTTTAGTAGAGACGGGGTTTCACCGTGTTAGTCAGGATGGTCTCGATCTCCTGACCTCGTGATCCGCCCACCTCGGCCTCCCAAAGTGCTGGGATTACAGGCTTGAGCCACCGCGCCCGGCCTGGGCTTTGTTAAAGAAAAGAGATAATCTCTAGTTTGGGTGTAGTGGCTCACGCCTGTAATCTCGGCACTTTGGGAGGCCAAGGCAGGGGGTTCACTTGAGGTCAGGAGTTCGAGACCAACCTGGCCAACATGGTGAAGCCCCATCTCTACTAAAAATACAAAAATTAGCAGGGCATGGTGGCACATGCCTGTAATCTCAGCTATTCAGGAGACTGAGGCAGGAGAATTGCTTGAACCCAGGAGGCGGACGTGCAGTGAGCTAAGATTGCACCCCTGCACTCCAGCCTGGTGACAGAGACTCCATCTAAAAAAAAAAAAAGGAGATAATCTCTAAAATGTTGTATGTTTTCTGATATTTAACTGTCAAAATACAGCAGATATCTCAAGTTTCCTCAGTTGTAAAATGGAATTAGTGAAACTTGCAGAGTGTTTTACAAATTTGAAATATTTTATGTGTACAGAAAGGGAAAAATAGTAGCATTACCAGGGAGAAACCCGGTAAACATCACTTTCGGCAAGTGATCAAAGTTGACATCACCTGTAATAAAACCTATCAATATCGTGTACCCCCAAATATGGTTTCAGGAGGTGGCCATGTCACATCTGTGACAGTCTTCCCCCAAATCCATAACCTTAGTCTAATCATATGAAAAATATCAGAGAAACCCAAATTTAGGGTCATTCTACAAAAACCTGATAAGTACTCTTCAAAAGTATCAAGGTTATGAGAGACAAAGACTGTGGAATGATCAGAGACTGGAGGACACTAAGGAGTTCTATCTTTGCAATTCTTTTGTAAGTCTAAAATTATCTTAAAATAAAAAGTTGTTTAAAGGTCTCTGTGAAGTGGCTAGCTCCCAGTAGGCTCTTAATGAATGAGAGGTATTATAATGATAAGCAAAAAGATTGCTTCCAACGGTGTTAGAAATCAAAGAAATGCTTCTTGGTGGAAAAGACAGAGCCATTAGTTGGCAATGCTGTGCAACAGAAACCATTCCAGCCACAGATATTACATAACCGTGGGTGAAATATGTTATAAAAACTGGTTCTTTATCCTTAAAGGGGCTTCTGGGAATTGAAATGTGCAGCTGTTTATATGTTCATTATCTGCCCTTTGTTCATGGACTCGAGTTAGATTTCTTCCTGATAGCATTGGTTTCCACAGCTGTGCCATATAACTCAATAAACCTTGAGTTTGGACCTATTCATCTGAGAGAATGTTTTATCCACAACAACTGACAGAGCAAAATGAATGGCACCTTGCCCTTTCTGTGTTTGATATGCCCACCCGGCTCTGACAAGAGGCTTGCTGCTGTCACATACTTCTGTTAGTTCCTCACAGATGGTGCTGGCTGAGACAGCTGAGGAAAGAAAGCCCAGTGGGTATTTGGCCCAGGATAGCTCCTTCGCCTGGAGCAGATCAGCAGAGAAACTTTGATTGCACTGGCAAAGCCAGAAGTGTAAGAAATTTCTCTTTGCATAGGAAAAGTTCATTCACCAGATACGTAACACGTATTTATTAAGGGCCTTCAATATATCTGAACCTGAGAGAGAAATGGGAACCCACTTCCCAGCTCCACGGTCTTACGGGCAAACAGGAAGTTAAATAAGCAAAAACAATAAAGTGTGGGTCAGTGCTGTGAATTTCAGGGTGGGATAGAATGCTAGGCTGGGACCCAAACTTACGACAGTGGGGGAAGGAAACCCGACCTTTGCTGTCTGTGCCATTGGTGACTTTGAGGGTGGAAGTCAGTCTTTTTAGTGCAGGCAGATAGGCCAGCCTCTGACTGGAGGTACTGCATACCACATGAGCCTGGCAGATTATACCTATTCCTGTGCTGTCCACATAGCAGATATTCAGTTAATGCCCATTGAGTGAATGCTGATTTGCATCGGTGAGTGAATGTTGTCATTCAACCTGATCTAACTCCAAAGTAATATTAAATTCAGGTCTTCTCTAACAACACCATTTATTGAGTGCTTAACAAAATCCTGGCACTATGTTAAATGTATTACATAAATTATTTGATTGTTATAAAAACCTGATAACAGAATGACTATAATTGTACCTATTTTGTAGGTGAGAAATCTGAGACAGAAAGGAAGAAATAACTCACCTAAAGTTACACAGGCACAGCCAGTAAAGGGCCAACCTAGACTTTGAACCGAGGTGGTCAGCCACCAGAGACCGCTGTCCTCTATTCTGCCTCTCCAAGACTAGTAAAGAGCCCTGGGCGTTTTCCTGGAGGAACAGATGGCTAGGCTGATGGTTCCTGCAAGCCCAGACAGAAGAGTTCTTCAATGCCGCAATCCCAGGGATCAGGAGGCTGATAGTACTCCCTATTTTACCTGTCACTTCCCACCTTCTTCCGTAGCCTCTAATCTTGGATTATTGAGACTGGTCGCATAGGAACAGGCACGACTACAGCCTAGGACGTGCCTCCACTGTGCCATACTTGAAATGTGGTCATCTCCTTACAGGCCAGGGAGCAGCTATTGTGGGTAGAAGACAAGGTGGAGGCCAGGCAGGCACTTTCCTTCCCCAGAGCCACTTATGCTGTCATCTAAGAGCCCTAAAACCAGGTGTGACATCCCAGGGCTTGACAGGCAGTCTGGTTAGGTATCCAATTCCAGCTTCTGTCTCAGATGCCTAATGTGGCATGGCTGAATGAGTCAACATGTAACCTGTACAGTAAGTCCTCACTTAACATCGTTGATAGGTTCTTATAAACTGTGACTTTAACCAAAACAAGCTTACTAGAACCTATTGATGACATTGGGGATTTACTGTGCTCAGATGCACTTTTTTTTTTTAAGATGGAGTCTCGTTCTGTCACCCAGGCTGGAGTGCAGTGGCGCAATCTGGGTTCACTCCAACCTCTGCCTCCTGGGTTCAAGCGATTCTTCTGTCTCAGCCTCCCAAGTAGCTGGGATTACAGGCACCCACCACCACGCCTGTCTTATTTTTGTGTTTTCACTGGTTTCACTGTTGTTGGCTAGGCTGATCTCGAACTCCTGACCTCATGTGATCCACCCGCCTCGGCCTCCCAAAGTGCTGAGATTACAGATATGAGCCCCCGCGCCCTGCAGGTGCATTTTTTTATAGCAGATTCAGTCCCAGTGTTTATTTTAGGGATGGGAAGAGACAAGAGGTGGCAAGGTCAAGTATGCAGGTACAGACAGGGATTTTCTCAACCAAGGACTCTGCTGAGTAGCATTTTCCATGCAGACATTTCCAATAAATGCTGACCCAAGAACATTCTAGAAAAGATGCCAAATCTAACATTGAATAATGTTCTGATATCCTAAAATTTTAGGACTAAAAATCATGTTCTCTAAAATTCACAGAATATTTTCCTAGAATTCAGTACCTCTCATTCACCCTAACTAGCTTTTTTGCAATATTGTTTTTCATTCATTTGGTGGCCAGTAGTTGGGTGGTCTGTATAACTGCCTACTCAATAACATGTCAGCAGTTCTCAGCTTCTTTCCAGTGTTCACCTTACTCAGATACTCCCTTTTCATTTTCTGACAACACCAGCACTTCATGGCAACAGAGATGTCCCTAGCCAGGTGCTCCTCTCTCTAGCATGCAGTCTCTCTAGCTCTCATACTCACAGTGTTTCTTCACATCTATTTTTAGTTTTCCTGGCTCAAGCATCTTCAGGCCACTGAAACACAACCCTCACTCTCTTTCTCTCTCCCTCTGGCATGCATGCTGCTGGTGGGAGAACCCAGGTCAACATTGCTTCAGAAATCCTTTAGCACTCATTATTCAGGAGAACTTATGGCTTCAGAATCACAGCTCGGTTTTTAAGATGGACATAACCTGTACGACCTTCTGATGGGCTTTCAACTTCGAACTGGATGTGGACACTTTTCTCTCAGATGACAGAATTACTCCAACTTCCCCTTTGCAGTTGCTTCCTTTCCTTGAAGGTAGCTGTATCTTGTTTTCTTTAAAAAGCTTTTTCTTCCAAAGCCACTTGCCATGCCGACCGTCATTAGTGCATCTGTGGCTCCAAGGACAGCGGCTGAGCCAAGGTCCCCAGGGCCAGTTCCTCACCCAGCCCAGAGCAAGACCACCGAGGCTGGGGGTGGAAACCCAAGTGGCATCTATTCAGCCATCATCAGCCGCAATTTTCCTATTATCGGAGTGAAAGAGAAGACATTCGACCAGCTTCACAAGAAATGTCTAGAAAAGAAAGTTCTTTATGTGGACCCTGAGTTCCCACCGGATGAGACCTCTCTCTTTTATAGCCAGAAGTTCCCCATCCAGTTCATCTGGAAGAGACCTCCGGTGAGTAACTTCCTGCTTACTGGCTGGGTTTTCCCCCCACGGGCGAGTCCTCCCACTCAGCACCTCCGGCAGCTCAGCTGTGCACATGGGCAATGGGGGAAGGATCCTGGCAGCAATTCTGCTGGGCTCTGTCCTTAAGTGTGAAGCAGGGAGGAGAGGAACAGGTCTCAGATATTTCACCAAATCTCAGCAAAATCCAGAGGGAGAGCGGGGGAGGTAGGGCTGATTCTCATGCTCTGACTCTTTCTCTCTGAAAAAAAAAATTCTTGCTTTTTATAAAAGTGGTTGGAACTCAGTTTAATTCATCCTGTAAAAATATTCCTTTCTCAGAACAAATTCCAGACAGCCCAGATCTACCCTTTCATTTTAAATACCTTTCATCTTTGTAAGATTACTTTGGTTTCTCTGGCTAAAATCATGATATTATTCTTCTTTAATTTACCAGTGGCCATATCTTTCCGAAACATAGCAACCCTAGAAAGAAGAGAGTCATAGGCAAGGAATATTTTTTCATGCATAAAATGTTGGGGTTAGAGAGAGAGACCTAGCAATCGCTTTTGTCCACCTACCTCACCTCATAAGCGAGGAGTCAAGGCACACCAGAGCGAAATATATCCAGTGGGCACATGACAGAGCCCGGATTAAAACTTTCTCTTTTAGGAAACTCTCCCAGCCTCTGGGTTTCATTTATAGTGATCACCAGGAGGGAAATCACATTCCCCTGGCTCACCTCTCTGATCATCCCTCCAGTGTGACTCTTGTTCTTAATTCAAGAAATAGTTATTGAGCATCTACTAGTGCCAACACTGGGCAAGCAACTGGGGGGACAGCAGTGAGTAAGAAAAACCAAAATCCAAGCTGTCTTGGAACCTAGGGTCCTGAAGGGAAGATGGGTGTTGAACAAGAGTGACGTTGTCAGGAGACAATGTTCTGGGTGCCACGGGATCATGTGGCAAGGAGAGCTAACCTGGTCCAGGGAGAGAAACCCTTCCTGAGGAAACGATGGCAAGCTGAGACCTGATACTATTCCTTAGTCATGTTTTTCTTTAACCTAAGATGGGCCAGGCGTGGTGGCTGATGCCTGTAATCCCAGCATTTTGGGAGGCCCAGGCTGGAGGATTGCTTGAGCCCAAGAGTTTGAGGCCAGCCTGGGCAACAGGGCAAAAATCTATCTCTTTTGTACTAAAAATTCAAAAAATTATCCAGGCATGGTGGCACAGGCCTGTGGTCCTGCCTGCTTGGAGGCTGAGGTGGGAAGATCACTTGAACTCGCGAAGTCGAGGCAGCAGTGAGCTGAGATCACACCACTGCACTCCGGGCTGGGTGACAGGACTGAGACCCAGTCTCAAACAACAACAACAACAACAACCCTGAGGTGGAATACTCCACAACCCGTGTATCCCATAGGGGCTTCTCGGTTCTATGGTAAGGCTCATAACTGTCCTGAAGGCCTTCAGTTTAGAAGATAACACTGTTCTGCTATCAGAGTAGTTGGACATGTCATAACCCCCTGCTGAAATATCTTCAGTGACATCCCTCTCTCAGCTGCCTTCAGGACAAATCCAAACTCCTTAGCCAAGCCATAGGCCCTTCTCAGCTGGTCCCTGCCTACCTATCCAGGCCCATCTCCATCCTCTTTTCCCAGATCCTGACACACCAGCAGTGCTTGGACATTTAGCTGTTCTGTGGTTCCAAGTCTTCTCGCACCGGAGGCCTTTGCTCATGCTGTCTGTCTGCCATGCCCTTTTTGTTCCTGTCTGAAACTCTGCTCAGGTGTCACTTCCTTCAATCTTTCTCATGACTGTTTTCCTCTCACTGAGAGCAGAGACCCTTCCTGTTCATCTTTGAGGCCCGCTCACCAAGTTCAGGCCAGTCCCATAGTGGGTACTCAGCTGATGCTGGTGAATGAAAACCCATGCCGGAAGGCCTTGACCGATGAGACAGGATAGTCCTGCGTTCCCAGGCAAGGATTTCTTAAAAACCCTTTCTTGGGCCAGACATGGTGGCTTATGCCTGTAATCCCAGCACTTTGGGAGGCAGAGGTGGGAGCATCACTTGAGCTCAGGAGTTAGAGACCAGCCTGGGCAACATAGTGAGACCCTATCTCTATAAAAAAGGTTTAAAAAAATAAAAGCCCTTTCTCAGAATGGGTAAAATTAAAACCTACAAATACTGTTTTCAGTGAAATCATTGGTGAACTTGAGTCACAAGCTAGACTTACAAATTAATAAAAATGCTTTAAGGGCCTTTTATGCTCTAGGTACTAGATTGGGCAGTGTCCATATTTGAAATGAGGGGTGCAGAAAACCTGTCTGTTCTAAATTGTGCCCCCACCACCACCATCACCAACAACAAGGATCCTGGATCTTCGACTGTTTGAGTCACTAAAGGACCAGATAGCAAAGGCCATTCTTTGATAAAATGCCCACATATTCCCCTGGGGTTGAGATCACAGGAACACTGCCCATTGGGTTCACTAGTATAAATAAGAAATATAAAATTAGAGATGGTCAGAGTTGGAATGATTCTTGGAGAGGTGGTCCAGTGTCCTTGCTTTATAGGTGAAGTGATTAAGGCCCAGAAAGGGCAAATGACTTATCTACAGCCACACAAGTTGACTTGAAACTGAAAAACTGAAATGACTCCAGAACTTTCTGACTGTAAAGCACTTCTTGGAGACATCAGTTCTCCATTAATTTCTTCAGATGTAGTGACCTTTGCCAGCCCTGAGCAGTCTGAAAAGACTGTGTCCTATCAGGAAAAGCACCACGCAGGTGAGTAAAGGCCTTCCTGCTTTTTCTATCTAAGGCACAGAACCTTTGGAAACCAATCTGAATTTTTTTTCAACCATCAAGTATTATTTATTATAATTACAGTGATAATTATGATGATAATGATAAAGGGAGAATTATTCCTGGCCAACTATAATTCTAGTTAAAATAGCATGCTACACTTTCAGCCTTTCCCTCTTAAAACAGGCTCTGGCCAACTGTTCCTAGCACAGCTGTAGTCTCTTCTCTCACTTACCAGTGCTACTGTCACACGCATCTGTGTGAAGAGACCACCAAACAGACTTTGTGTGAGCAACAAGGCTGTTTATTTCACCTGGGTGCAGGCAGGCTGAGTCCAAAAAAGGAGTCAGCAAAGGGTGGCGAGATTATCATTAGTTCTTATAGGTTTGGGATAGATGTACAAAGTACATTTTAAAGGGTGGGGAGAATATTACAAAGTACCTTCTTAAGGGTGGGGGAGAATATTACAAAGTACCTTCTTAAGCGTCGGGGGAGAATATATCCTATCAGTTAGGGTGGGGCAGGAACAAATCACAATGGTGTAGTTTCATCAGTTAAAGCTATTTTCACTTCTTTTGTGGATCTTCAGTTGCTTCAGGCCATCTGGATGTCTACGTGCAGGTCACAGGGGATATGATGGCTTAGCTTGGCTCAGAGGCCTGACAGCTACCTCACAGCCTTTCTTTCTCTACTCGGGAGCATCATGCCTTGAGTTTCCCGGCCAAACAATCTGATTCCTCTAGCCTATCCTTATATGATCTATTTCTAGGATCAGAAAGCAAACAAATTATTCAACACTTCCCAACTGTTAAGGCAAGTTTTCTTGATGACAGATCCCAGGGCAGAATAGCATGGCCTCTAGAACAGGGCTTCTGGGATGCTGGTGCCCAATACACTAGGGATAGGTTGGGGATGGGAGGGCAGGTCATATTTCATTCCGTGGGGTGGAAGGTTCAATTGCACCACACTCCTGGCCTCTCTTCTTTTCATGGTGGGTTTGTAAAGAGAATTTGACCTGTAAAGCCCACTTCTTGGCTTCCATCTTTCTCTGGGAAGCAAGCTGCCTGCAAGAAGCATGACTTCTGCTTTCTGCCCTCCTTGCAGCAAGTTTTCTGGAGGCAAGACCCCATGGGGAGTCATGCAGGAGTCCCTGGGCCACCTGGTAATATATAGTTAATAGTAAAGATAATCGCTAATTTTGAGTGAGAACTCACCACATGCCAGTGACTTAAGTGCTTTCCATGTGTTAATTCATTTAATCTTCACAACAATCCTGTAAGGAAGTACCATTATTGTCCCACTTTACAAAGGAGGGAACTGAGTCTCAGAGGGATTCTCCAGATCTCCCAGTTAGTGAAGGTTGGGGCTGGGATTTAAACCCACACAATCTGGCTCTAGAGCCCCCAGTCTATCTAATTCTGAGATTTAGCTGTCAATATCCGTTTTTATTAAACAATAAATGTAGGATTTTGGATTCCCACCTGCCCTGTACTTTTATAGCATTCCTTTATTGGCTCAAAACTCAGGCATGGAAATAAGGTGTCATTTATTGGGCCTCCTCAAGACACAACAGGTATTGAGTGACACCCCAGGGGTAGCCCCTGAAAGCAGCAGCCTATGTAAGTTGGAGATGGAATGGCACAGTGGCTAAGAGCCCAGGCTCTGAGGTCAGATAACCTATGTTCAAGTCTTGGCCTGCTACTTAACGCTTAGGTAATCTTGGTCACATGCCCTCATTTTGCCACAGGTTCTCCATGTGAAAAATGGAGAGCAACCATAATAGAAGAACCCATCTCGTAATTGAGGATTAAATGAGTTAATGCAGGCTAAAGGCTTACGACCAGCACATGGGCAAGTGCTCAGTAAACATAGACTACTCTTATTACTGCCTACAAGCAGCTGTGCAGTCTCTTAAAAGTGGCAACATCATAAACATTTTTCCAGCTTAATTTGTGCCTGTGACCAGTCAAGATATTAACCACAGCAATGTATTTGAGTACTTCATGCCTGGTCTAAATGCATCCGTCCATCTCAGCAGGAGAATGTGTGTGTGAATGCTCCCCTCATGGGCAGGGGACTGCTTGTCCTTTAGGGCAATTCCAGTTGTCTACATCAAATATCAAATGTACATTTGGTTGTGAAAATCTGAGTGTATCGTAGAGCCAGGAAGGCGACGACAAAAGAGGGCCACTCTTGGCTGGGAACTTGGCCACTTGCTCAGTGATTAGCTTTGAAGCCCCACCGAGACCAGCATGGTGAACAAGGGCTTCCTTTTTCCCATGCTTGCACCTCAGTCATGCCAGGTGGAGTTCTTAAGCTATTCTCTCTGATCTCCTGCAATCCCCAAATCAGGGGCAACCTAGATCCCTGCTTCTTTTGGAGGGATGAGAAGTGAAGGGCCAGTTGCAGTACCTTGTGATGCAGGATCTGGTCCCCTCCTCACCCTTGGTAACGTGGGATCGCAGAATTGCTCCACAGTGCCCTGCCTTGCACCATCAGCTCAGCTGGCCAGGGCCTCCAGCAGTGGACCCTGACAACAGTGAGGTTCCTGGGCTTCCCCCTGTCTCTGGTGCTAGGTGGAGTCACCTTTCTGTAAATTCTATGTTATTCCAGACCCACCCTAACCTGGAGCTTGGAGAAGGAAGGGCCCACCCTATTTAGGAGCTGGATTAACCCAGACTTCAGGTTAAACTTGAAACAACCCAGACTTCAGGTTAAACAGACCATCAGCATGGTCTCAGTGTTTCTTGGCTCTGCTAGGAGAGGTTATTTCTGGTTGGGTCTCCAGTTCATAGCCCTGAATTGGAGTCAAAACTGCATCATTGATATACAGCCACCTCCAGCTTAACCTCCAGCTCTTTCCCTAGGAAATTCTGTTCTCGCCTCTTCCACCATCCTCCAAGCTCCTGGGGCTGATAGCTGGGCCCTGCAGTTTCTCATCGCAGCCTTCTGCGTAACTTCTATTAGCTGTTGGGAGTTGGGGGAGCTTGTCACCTTCCCACTTAACTCAAGATCCAGTGCCTTCTCATTTGCTGGTGGTGGCTGGAGCTCCAGCTATGGGTTGCCTAACCCACCTCTTTCCCTCAACTCCTGTCCTCACCTTCTATCATTACAGGGCCCCACCCATTACCAGCTCAGAGCTGGGTCTCCACTTCACCCATATTTCTCTACTGTTTGCCTTTCTTCTTGCAAGGTATTACTATCATACCCATATCCAGCCATGCTTTGCCCAGTAGTCCAACCTCACCCTTAGCCCTGCTCTTCCTCACTCCTGGGGCCAGTAGTTCCCTCCGCCAACACCTGGACCTGTGGAAGCCTCTTTCCCAGACAGACAGCAGCAGCCCCTTAATCCTTTGAACAGATGACTTTATTCCTTGTATTCTGGTACACAAAAATCTCTTGTATTAGGCTCATTTTAAGGATAGAGTTTAGTTAAGTTTCCCAAGCTGTAATTCATCATGAACCTTATTTTCCCATGTCTACAAGATTCTCAATATTAGTACTTTCTTGATCTTATCAGAGGGTATCCATGGAAGGTCATGACCATCACCCAGCTGAGTGCAGTAGAAGGAAGCTTTCTAATATAAGTTGCATCACGGTTTCAGAGATGTGAGAGAAATTCAGAAATGTGAGGGAAATTGTGAAATGTAAAATGTGAGGGAGAAAAGCATTCAGAATGGAAAAAATAAGACAAAGAGTCCCTTCCCATCTAACTCACAGCCCTGCCATCCCCAACCTATTCCTTTTCCCAGGCTCCTGCTTTCTTCCATGCTGTCTATCAACATCAGACCCAGCCACACTGGCTGGTTTTTGCTGCTTTCTATATGACCTGGTCTCTTGCCGCTTCCCAGCATCCTCGGCATCCAGGCAGAACCAACTTCTTCCTTGTGCCAGGGCTGTTACACCAGGAGAAAAAAAAAGTATGACATTCTTCAGGGTAGATCTTCTTACTACTATGGAATTATTGTCGAGTCTTTAAACTTATTTCGCCAAATGTGCTCACTTTCTGAACCCTTAACATGGCAGAAACATCTTCTGTCTTCTCGAGGAAAACCTCTAAGAATAACCTTAGAAAGATTATTGTAATTACAGAATTACATTAATCTCTGGGGTGGGGTAAGGAGAATTAAATATGATTGTTTTCTAGGAAGAAAACAAAGGAAAAACACCTGCCTGTTTACTTACGAGAAGGAGGGGCTCATGACGACCCCCCACCCGGTGTTCTTCCTCTCCACAACCCGACCCTCACAGAATTCTTTGTTTTTTTTTTTTGAGACGGAGTTTCGCTCTGTCGCCCGGGCTGGAGTGCAGTGGCTGGATCTCAGCTCACTGCAAGCTCCGCCTCCCGGGTTCACGCCATTCTCCTGCCTCAGCCTCCCGAGTAGCTGGGACTACAGGCGCCCGCCACCTCGCCCGGCTAGTTTTTTGTATTTTTTAGTAGAGATGGGGTATCACAGTGTTAGCCAGGATGGTCTCGATCTCCTGACCTCGTGATCTGCCTGTCTCGGCCTCCCAAAGTGCTGGGATTACAGGCTTGAGCCACTGCACCCGGCCTGTTTTTTTTTTTTTGTTTGGAGACAGAGTCTTGCTCTGTTGCCCAGGCTGGAGTGCAGTGGCTCTAGCTCGGCTCACTGCAACCTCTGCCTCCCGAGTTCAAGCAGTCCTCCCACCTCAGCCTCCCTAGTAACTGGGACTACAGACATGCGCCACCACGCCTGGCTAATTTTCATATTTTTAGTAGAGACGGGGTTTCACATATTGATCAGGCTGGTCTCGAACTCCTGACTCCAAGTGATCCACCTGCCTCAGCCTCCCAAAGTGCCGGGATTATAGGCATGAGGCACTTCGCCTGGCCTCCCTCACAGAATTCTTTCCGAGTGCTTGTGAAACTTCTGAGGCAAGTGACTTGGTAGAGGGTGGAGGTTCCTATTTTGGTTTACACAAGCAGGGGTGAGCCAACATTCAGAAGTCAGAATGTGGAAAGCACAGGAGTGTGTGGAGAGAGAAGCACACAGAAGGGAGCTGCTAGGAACCGGCTGAACTGTGATGGGAATGAGAGGCTCTGCCCTCTCAGAGACTATGGAGTGGTGTCAAGACTAATTCACAAGGAAGCCTGGTGCCTCAGGAAGCATTCTGCTCGAGAGGAGCTGACGCGTACTTTTCCATTTTCATTCAACCTTCAAATTTAAGCAATCACCATCAGAACTTTCAGAAGTGGCCGGGCGCGGTGGCTCAAGCCTGTAATCCCAGCACTTTGGGAGGCCGAGGCAGGTGGATCACAAGGTCAGGAGATCGAGACCATCCTGGCTAACACGGTGAAACCCCGTCTCTACTAAAAATACAAAAAAAACTAACCGGGCGTGGCGGGGGCGCCTGTAGTCCCAGCTACTCAGAGGCTGAGGAGGGAGAATGGCGGGAACCCGGGAGGCGGAGCTTGCAGTGAGCTGAGATCGCGCCACTACACTCCAGCCTGGGCCACAGAGCGAGACTCCGTCTCAAAAACAAAACAAAACAAAAAACAACAAAAAAAGAACTTTCAGAAGTGTATTATATGCTCCAGAACACCAGGAATATAGTATAAAAACTGCTATTTTTAAAATACCCCAGAGACCATATGACCAAAAAATGGGAACTACTTTCAGCCTTTCCAGATGGATGGCTTTCTTTCCTGATACAAAGGTTTTAAAGGGAAAAGGATGGCTCCATCTCCTTCAGTAACCTTCAGCTTGTAACTTTCACAGTCTGAACATTCATCCTTATTTCTAACTAGAACATTTCCAGATGCAAATGTAGTATATTTTCTCTGGCTGTGACCCAAAAGACAGTGAAATGGAGTCAGCTGATTTTCCCTGTATGCGAAATCCTCCCTATTCTTTTTTTTTTTTTTTTTAAATAGAGATAGGGGTCTCACTATGTTGTCCACACTGGACTTGAACTCCTGGGTTTAAGTGATCCTCCTGCCTCAGACTCTGAGTAGCTGGGACTACAGGCATATCCTGTTCTTGAATCATGTCATCCCTCTTTTAGTTACTTCAGATGAGTCACAAAATTGTTCCAACTTTACACCATAGGCATGGCTTTTCCAACGTGGAGGACGTCAGTGCTATAAACCTTACACAGCCAATCCTTGTTATTCGCAGATACCATATTTGCAAATTCACCTACTCGCTAAAGTTTGTCTCCCCAAAATTAGTACTTGAGGTGTTTTTGCAGTCATTTGTGAGCATACACAGAGCTGTGAAAAATCTGAGTCACCCCACACGCATGTTCTCAGCTCAGGTCAAACAAGGCAACACTCTGTCTTCTTGTTTCAGCTTTCATACTTTAAAGAGTGTCCTTTTCACGATGTCTTTAGTGCCATGTTTTTCTCATTTCTGTGCTTTTTATTGGTGACCTCCAAGCATAGTGCTGAAATGCTGTTTAGCATTCTAGGAGGCTGGGGTGTGCCTCATGGAGGTAATGCGTGTGTCAGATAAGTTTTGTTCACACACAAGTTACAGTCAGTTGGCTGTGAGTTCAATGTTATTGAATCATCAATCAAACAATTTAATGAATCAATATTAAATAAGGTGTCTTTAAGCAGAAACATACATAAAATCAGGCTCTGTATTGATTGGTTGATGAAAATGTGACCAGAGACTCACAGGACCCTAACTCTGTATGTCCCCTAGGAGCAATGGTTCAGTATTTACTAATACAGTGATCGCAGCAATATTACAAAACATAACTACCAAGAATAATGAGTATTGACTGTACTTCATTTTCTCTGTATTCTTTTTTTTTTTTTTTTTTTTTTGAGACGGAGTCTCGCTCTGTCACCCAGGCTGGAGTGCTGTGGCCGGATCTCAGCTCACTGCAAGCTCCGCCTCCCGGGTTCACGCCATTCTCCTGCCTCAGCCTCCGGGTAGCTGGGACTACAGGCGCCGCCACGTCGCCCGGCTAGTTTTTTGTAGTTTTTAGTAGAGACGGGTTTTCACCATGTTAGCCAGGATGGTCTCAATCTCCTGACCTCGTGATCCGCCCGTCTCGGCCTCCCAAAGTGCTGGGATTACAGGCTTGAGCCACCGCGCCCGGCTGTATTCTTAAATATTATAGCTTGAAACAATACTCTATTAAGAATGTGGGCCAACCATGGTGGCTCACGCCTGCAGTTCCAGCACTTTGGGAGGCCAAGGCGGGCAGATCACCTGAGGTCAGAAGTTTGAGACCAGTCTGGCCAACATGGTGAAACCCCATCTCTACTAAAAATACAAAATTAGCCAAGCATGGTGGCGCATGCTTGTAATCGCAGCTACTCAGGATGCTGAGGCAGGAGAATGGCTTGAAACCGAGAGGCGGAGACTGTGCCATTGCACTCCAGCCTGGGCGACAAGAGCGAAAATCTGTCTCAAAACCATAAATAAATAGAGTTTCTTGCAGACAACATATAGTTGAGTCTTGTTTTTATCCACTTTCACAGTCTTTGTCTTTTAATTGGTGTATTTTGATCATTCACATGTAAGTGATTATAAGGTAGTTAGATTACTACCAACGTGTTTGTAACTGATTTCTATTTATTGCATTTGTTCTTGTCCCTCCCCTTTTTCTGGCTTCTCTGGTTTAACTGAAAGTTTTTTTTTGTTTTTTGTTTTTTTGAGACAGAGTCTTGCTGTGTCGCCCAGGCCAGAGCGCAGTGGCGTGATCTTGGCTCACTGCAAGCTCCGCCTCCTGGGTTCACATCATTCTTCTGCCTCAGCCTCCTCAGTAGCTGGGATTACAGGCACCCGCCACTACGCCTGGCTAATTTTTTTTGTATTTTTTAGTAGAGACGGGGTTTCAATGTGTTAGCCAGGATGGTCTTGATCTCCTGACCTCCTGATCCTCCCGCCTCAGCCTCCCAAAGTGCTGGGATAACAGGCCTGAGCCACCACACCCAGCTGAAAGTTTTATAGTTTATCCTTTTACTTCCTCATTTTTGTCATCTTGTTTGTTTTTTTGGTTTTTGTTTTTTTTGAGACAGGGTCTGGCTCTGTCACCCAGGCTGGAGTGCAGTGGCATGATCTTGGCTCACTGCAACCTCCACCTCCTGGGCTCAAGCGATCCTCCTATCTCAGCCTCCTGAGTAGCTGAGACTACAGGTGCATGCCACCATGACCAACTAATGTGTGTGTGTGTGTGTGTGTGTGTGTGTGTGTGTGTGTGTATTTTTTTTTTGGTTTGTTTTTTTTTTTAAGACGGGGTTTTGCCATGTTGCCCAGGCTGGTCTCAAACTCCTGAGCTCAAGCAATCTGCCCACCTTGGCCTCCCAAAGTGCTGGGATTACAGGTGTGAACCTGCGGCACCCGGCCTTATCTCCTCTCTTGGTATATCAATTATATTTATTTTTTCCAATTCTAGTGGTCATGCTAGTGTTTCCAATATACGTTTTCAACTAAATCCACCCTCAAATAACTCTATACCATTTAGTTTGTAGTATCGGTATTTTATAACAAAGTGTTACCATTTCCTTCCTTCCTTTGCTTATGACATTACTGTCATTCGTTTCACTTATCTGTATGCTATAATTGCCCAGCACATTATTTTTATTATAATTTTAACTAAGATACCCTTTAGATTAAGAGTTTATTTTATCTTCATTTATTTTCTCTCCAGTGCTCTTCCTTTCTTTATGTGGGTCCAAGTTTCTGACCTGTATCATTTTTCTTCTCCCTAAATAACTTCTTTTAACATTTCTTTATGGCAAGTCTGCTGGCAATGAATTTCCTCTACTTTTGTTTGTCTGATTAAGCTGCAGAATAACAATATTAATAATATCATTACCAAAATAATTCCTGAAAACAGTTTAGTCTTTCCATAGGCTTTCTTCTTTCACCTTTCATTTAAAATGGTTTTAAATAGTTGTTCATTGCCCAAACACTATAGGCAATATATTACATAATTTATATCCTCCCTTTAATCATCATGTACTTTGTTGGGCTTTTGTTGTTGTTGTTGTTTTGTTTGTTTGTTTGTTTGTTTGTTTTGACAGAGTCTCACTCTGTCGCCCAGGCTGGAGTGCAGTGGTGCGATCTTGGCTCACTGCAACCTCTGCGTCCAGGCAATTCTCCTGCCTCAGCCTCCCAAGTAGCTGATACTACAGGCATGAGCCACCACGCCTGGCTAATTTTTGTATTTTTAGTAGAGACGGGAGTTTGTCATGTTGACCAGGCTGGTCTTGAACTCCTGGCCTTGTGATCCACCCACCTCGGCCTCCCAAACTGCTGCGATTACAGGTGTGAGTCATTGCACCCAGCCATCATGTAGTTTTAAATCTACAAATAACGATATACTAACTACTTATTCCCAGTCCTTATGTTAATGTCCTTCTAAACCTTCTGGTTGTCTGAAAGTTATTCTTTAGTATATTCCTCAGGAAGAGCTTCTGGGAACAATATTCCCTGAATTCTAATGTATTAGAAACAGTTTGCCCACATCCCTTATTCTTGAAATGAATAAAAGAAGTCATGTTGTATATAAATCCTTGGTTCACATTTTCTTTCCTTGAGCATCTTAAATATACTGCTCCAATTGCTTCTGGTGTAAAAAAAAAAAAGTCTCTACTAAGAATACAAAAACCAGCCAGGCATGGTGGCACACATCTGTAGTCCCAGCTACTTGGGAGGCTGAGGCAGGAGAATTGCTTGAACCTGGGAGACGGAGTTTGCAGTAAGCCAAAATGGCGCCATTGCACTCCAGCCTGTATTGCCCACTGCACAGCCTGGGTGACACAGTGAGACTCTGTCTCAAAAAAACAAAACACTGAATCTATATTTTATTTATTTTAATTAATTTATTATTATTATTATTTTGATTCTCCTGTCTCAGCCTCCTGAGTAGCTGAGATTACCTGTCACCATGCCTGGCTGATTTGTGTATTTTTAGTAGAGACAGGGTTTCACTATGTTGGCCAGGTTGGTCTCGAACTCCTGACCTCAAGTGATCCACCCGCCTTGGCCTCCCAAAGTGCTAGGATTACAGGCGTGAGCCACCATGCCTGGCCGACACTGCCCTAACTCTCAAGGTGCATCCTTACTTGGATAGTATGACAGTGTGGGAAGCAGCATGGGACAATATAAAAAGGAGACATGCTTCTGGCTTCTGCCACTTACTAGCTGTGTGTCTTTGCACAAGTTTCTTAACCTCGCTGGGCCTCAGTTTCCTTATCTGAAAAATAAGAATGATAGTATTCCCTTCACAGGGCCAAATGGAATACTATCAGGAACACTACATAATGGAACTCAATATATAATAGCTACTGCGGCCGGGCACGGTGGCTTACACCTGTAATCCCAGCACTTTGGGAGGCCGAGGTAGGTGGATCACGAGGTCAAGAGATGGAGACCATCCTGGTCAACATGGTGAAACCTCATCTCTACTAAAGATACAAAAATTAGCTGGGCATGGTGGTGCATGCTTGTAGTCCCAGCTACTCGGGAGGCTGAGGCAGGAGAATCACTTGAACCCCAGAGGCAGAGGTTGTGGTGAGCCAAGATCACACCACTGCACTCCAGCCTGGCGACAGAGTGAGACTCTGTCTGAAAAAAATAAAATAAAATAAAATAAATATACACACACACACACACACACACACAATTATTATTACCTGGTCATTTCCTTTTTGTTTCACAGGAAATTTGCGAGAATCCCCGATTTATCATTGATGGAGCCAACAGAACTGACATCTGTCAAGGAGATCTAGGTAGGAAAGTGCCTCAGGTCAGATCCTGCCAGATGATCAAGGGGTGATTACAAGGTGTGATCCCTTTCCAGGAGGTAAAGGGACAATCTGTTCTTGCTTCTAGTAACTTTTTGGAAGATTTTTTATAACAGTTGCTTTATGGTCGCTTATCTACATGCTGGCGATTGCTTCGTTTCCTCCTCCACGCCTCTTTTGCATTCTGCCGTGCGTCACAGGGGGTATCTGCATCCTGTGGCCTCCTCTCCAGCATCTCAAGGACACTTACATACCCCACTCAGCATGACAAAAGCCCTGCTTTTCACTGTACCCGTCTGTCTTGGAAGACAGCGCTGTGACTGTGCACCAAGCATGCCCCTTGGGCATGGAGACTCTAGATACACACAAAAGGCATCGCCAAGGAAAGCACTTGTAACTGGAACCCTTGTTTAAATTGCCCCAGCACAGCTCCGTATTAAAGGAGTCTTTCAACAAAGGTGGCATCCGCCATGTAGATGAGCATCTAATTTTCTCTTTGGTTAGCTTGGCTGCTCCATCTGATCTTCCTCTCTCTCGACCTCTTGTTCAGAAAGTATTGTCTTTGGTGTGGACTATAAGCAAGCTCTGTGAAGTAAAATTGGAGAGAACATCAACAGAAACAATTTAAATTTGAGGAAAAGGGGCACCCAAGACCAAATGAAAGGAATTTGTCTTATTTCGTTCCAGAAAGGGAGGCTGAGAAGAAATCAGATGAATATCTGGGTTCCTGTACCTGGGGGAAGGCTTCCTGCAGAGCCCTGGACATAATAATCTGGGACCTTCAAACCAATACACTCTTTCCAAGGAAAGACTGGCTGCTTCCAAGGAGGGTAGGGGAGGGTGGCTGCAGGCAGCTCTCGTCCCCCCCCTGCACACTCTCAGTTGCATTTCACTTAACCCATCCTCCTTAGAAGGCAGCTCTATGACCAGGTACACCCCCTATTACACACACATGCGCGCGCGCACACACACACACACACACAGAGAGAGAGAGAGCAAAGCCTTACGTCCAACTACATATAGTACTCTGTCAGAAAAGAACTCTAGAAATAAGAAAATGTCCCGATCTCATTCCGTTGCCAGCAATGTCTCACTGCCCCCTATAGACCGGTTCCAGGGCAGCTGCCTACCTGGCCTTCCTTCCAGTACAAATCATCTTGGTGGATGGTTCTCTGATGCTCAGTCTTCGCTGAGGTCAGAAGAGGAATTGGACTCACATTGCAAAGGCACGGGGCAGGGTAGATTTCCTACAGGTGTTAGGAAGAACAGCCCGGTTATGATCACCTACTGCTCTGTCTCCATTGAGGCCTAAAAAGGAAGTGAGTTTATACTGCAGTTGGAGGAACTGCCTGCAGCCTTGAGGAAAATGTCTAGTCACAGGGAGTAAGTTACCTGTTGATCATATTGTCAAGGAATTCCTGTCCCATTTTCCTTCCCTGGGTTGACACCTCTGTAAGGTCAGATCTGGAAGTAGGACAGTGGGCACCAAGGGAGTTCCTGTTCAGGGAAGTGGAGTGGCTGGCTGGGATTGGGGCTTTTTCTTCCCAGGAGGAGCAGGACTGCTCACGATATGTGCCCTGTGTCTGCCTGCAGGGGACTGCTGGTTTCTCGCGGCCATTGCCTGCCTGACCCTGAACCAGCGCCTTCTTTTCCGAGTCATACCCCATGATCAAAGTTTCATCAAAAACTACGCAGGGATCTTCCACTTCCAGGTGAGGTAATGAGAGTGTAGTTAAGAGGGTCAGCTGCAGGCCACCCACCGCTGGTCTCCTGGCCTTGACTTCCCAGAAGCTGGAGGAAACTTTCCACCCATCTACCCCCAGCAGCAACAGTGGGCATGGACCCCCTTAAGGCTTCAAGCCTGGGAGGAAGCAGTTGCTTATCTCTGGATCCCTAATCCCTCCCCCACCACCTTCCACTATGTCCCAGAAAGGCAGGAAGACATCCTGTTTACTGTGGGTCTATTTTTGTCTTTGCAGCTGTCTGGCTGCTGTTATTGCCTGCAGCCCTTCTCAGGTGGGTCCCTAAGATATTAGCACTGGGACACCACAGGACCCTTCAGGTTGTACAGGAACCCCTGTCCAGGGCTCCTGTGTACTTCTTCCTCTCTAAGGCATGGCGGTACCAAGGCTATCACTCCTCTCTTCCAAGTCCTGGAAGAAGAGTCTGCTTAACCTGGGGATCAGGCTTCTTGTTTGCCCTAGAACTGAGTCTGATGGTTCTAGAATCCATCCAGTTACTGGAAGTTTTCTGAGTCCCAGTCATCTTGGCATAGAGCTAGTGCTAGAGCAGAACCAAACTGAGTTCTACCTGTGAGGGTCTCGTAGGTTCTGGGATGCTGGGGAGTCAGCCTATCTCCAGCTTCAAAGGCTCCCTCATGTCCCAGGATGACCCACATAACCAGTTCTTGCTCTGCTGATCTTGCACCTCAGCACGGAAGGCCTCAGAAAAGGTCTATCCCCAGGCTCAGACTCCCCCTCCTGCTGCCTTGGGAACATGGCACATTTAAAGGGTCTTAGATCTAAAGGGCCTTTTTTTTTTTTTTTTTTTTTTTTTTGAGACGGAGTCTTGCTCTGTCGCCCGGTCTGGAGTGCAGTGGCCGGATCTCAGCTCACTGCAAGCTCCGCCTCCCGGGTTTACGCCATTCTCCTGCCTCAGCCTCCGAGTAGCTGGGACCACAGGCGCCCGCCACCTCGCCCGGCTAGTTTTTCGTATTTTTAGTAGAGACGGGGTTTCACCGTGTTAGCCAGGATGGTCTCAATCTCCTGACCTCGTGATCCGCCCGTCTCGGCCTCCCAAAGTGCTGGGATTACAGGCTTGAGCCACCGCGCCCGGCCTAAAGGGCCTTAAACACAAATATCAGATAGATTTCTGTTCTCTTTTCAATGAGGGAGAAAGTGCCATTGAAAAGGAGACTAAACTGCATTTGGCCCTTTTCAGTTCAAACTGATTCATTCAAAAAAGAGCAACATCCAAACTTGAAATGATTGGACAATGTTCCTGCTACAGCTAGAATAGATTCTGGGTCACTTTGTTCCTCCATTTCAATCCTTGTTCTTCAGTTTGGCATCAAGAAATACCTAAATCAAGGCCGGGAGCAGTGGCTTCTGCCTGTAATCCCAGCACTTCGGGAGGCCGAGGCAAGCAGATCATGAGGTCAGGAGATCGAGACCATCCTGGCTAACGCGGTGAAACCCTGTCTCTACTAAAAACATACAAAAAATTAGCCGGGCATAGTGGCGGGCGCCTGTAGTCCCAGCTACTCAGGAGGCTGAGGCTGGGGAATGGCATGAACCCAGGAGACGGAGCTTGCAGTGAGCTGAGATTGCGCCACTGCACTCCAGCCTGGGTGACAGAGCGAGACTCCGTCAAAAACAAACAAAAACCCTAAATCAGTACAGTGCCTTCACTGCATAGTTCCCAACCCTGGCCACATTGAATCAGCTAGGGGCACCTGAGAGTACTGACACCCAGGCCCTGCCCCAGACCTGCTGAGCAGGAGAATGAAAATCTTACATCCTAAGACACTCAGGGAGCACCCACTATATCCATTACAGGGCTGGACTCTGTGGAAGACATGAAGTATATGTAACTCACTTCCAGCCCTCGAAAAGCACATAGTCCAGTTAGAGACAGATTCACACACCCCAAACCAGAATAGGATGAACAGGCACCCAGATGCAGAGTTTAGGAAATGATGCTGCTTTGGGATCCAAGAACCCCCTGAGGAATGTGGAGGAAGGACACATTTCCTAACAGTAATTTGAGTATGTGACTCTGTGCTCGACGCTTCTATGCAGTTCTGGCGCTATGGAGAGTGGGTGGACGTAGTTATTGATGACTGCCTGCCAACGTACAACAATCAACTGGTTTTCACCAAGTCCAACCACCGCAATGAGTTCTGGAGCGCTCTGCTGGAGAAGGCTTATGCTAAGTAAGTAACGCTTTAGAATGTGAGATGGGACTAGAGGTGAGAAAGTGGGTGGGTTGCAAAATCCACTAGAGGTGAGAAAGTGGGTTGCAAAATCCAGCCAAGGCCTCACTCACAGGAAGAGGCATGTGCCTCTATACACCCATATGTGTGGGCATTGGTGTCCAACTGTGACCCAAAGTTAGGGATCAGTTCCAGGCAACAACAGCTCTAATTAAAAACATTAAATTTTAAGAGTAGAAATGAAGATTTGCATAGAAGACCTTTAGCTTTAGCTTACCAAGGTGAGTTCTTTCATTGTACCTCCATGGTGGCATTGCAAGTCTTGGATCAGAGCATTGTATCTCTGGAGCTCAGATCCCAGGGTCTTGCTTGGCTCAGCCTCACATGCTTATAGCAGATTTATAAAACCATGTTGTCTCTCAACTTAAAAGCTCACCCCAGATGCTAATAATGGATTTTTAAAATTTTTTTGAAACAAGGTCTCACTCTGTAACGCAGGCTGGAGTGCAGTGGTGCAGTCACGGCTCACTGCAGCATTGACCTCCTGGGTTCAAGGTGCTCCTCCCACCTCAGCCTCCCAAGTAGCTGGGACTACATGCGGGCATCACCATGCCCAGTTAATTTTTGTAGAGACAGGGTTTTACCATGTTGCCCAGACTGGTCTCGAACTCTTGAGCTCATGCAATCCACCAGCCTCGGCCTCCCGAAGTGCTGGGATTGCCGGTGTGAGCCACCACACTGGCAGCTGCTAATGACTTCAATGCAGCCCTTCCTCAGGGTTCAGGATGTAGTGAAAATAGCTCTCAGGAAGTGGGAATAGCTGGGTTTCAATCCCAGTGCCTCTGGCTCTCTGTGGTCTTGGGTGGATCACTTAGCCTCTTGAGCTCAGTTTCTTCATTTATGAAGAAAGGGAATCGTTGTTTCCATCCCATTAGTTCACAGCGTTAATGTGGAATTGGTGAAAGAACATCACGGCATCCAAGAGGTAAAGTTCTGGTGGCAGTGGTACCTGGGCTTTGTTTCCTGGAACTCTGTGACCCCAAATTGGTCTTCATCCTCTTTCTAAGGCTCCATGGTTCCTACGAAGCTCTGAAAGGTGGGAACACCACAGAGGCCATGGAGGACTTCACAGGAGGGGTGACAGAGTTTTTTGAGATCAAGGACGCTCCTAGTGACATGTACAAGATCATGAAGAAAGCCATCGAGAGAGGCTCCCTCATGGGCTGCTCCATTGATGTAAGTCTGGGGTCTGGGGCACAGGGCAGGGAGCTCCAAGTGTCAGGAAGCCTTTTACCCAATGAAGGGCAGCATAGAACTTTTGTGTGGGACAGAGTGCATGTTTTGTTTGAGGAAGCAGGAACTGGCTGTCAACTTTGAGGACTGGGAATTTCTCAAGGGAGAACAGTTCTTGGGGATTTTCAATAAAGACACTGGTCAGAGACATTTCAAGCTCTGGAATGTCAGTGGAAATCAGTCCAGAGGCCTGTGTCAGTGGAGGCCTCCCTTGCTGACGCTCCTCAGTCTCATGATGCTCCCATTAAGCTGGCCACATACTTGGCTGTGGACCTGAGCCCACCATTTCCCTAAGAAAGCCTCCCAGTCACTGCACTTTCACCACATCCCCTACTTGGGACGTGGGCTTTGTGTTGTTACCTGGGAGAAGCTAAACCTGCAGCCCCCTTCAGTGCAAAGAAATGCTGTGAACTGAGACAGGAGTCAAGGGTAGGGAGATGGCCACCCGTGGCCAGGCCTCCTTCAGGGGGCATGTCTTCCCTGAGGGGCTCAGTATATTGCTATGATAGTCTTAGTGGTTTCCATCGGGGAGGATGGGGTCTAAGCTGAATTCCTGCCCCTTTCTCTCCATAACACGCCCGGTGGAGCTTGGAAGATCAGTTAGCACACAACAGCATGGATGAACTTTTTTTTCCTGTATCATTTTTCTCCATCTTTCCTCCATTCGTGCTCTGTTGATCTCTCCTCTCTCCCTTTGTCTGTCCCATCTCTTCTTCCTCTCTCCTTCCCTTTCCACCCTTCTGTATTTGTTCTCTCCCTCTCCTGGGTTGTTCCCTGCTCTCTGTATCGGGCCTCAGGATGGCACGAACATGACCTATGGAACCTCTCCTTCTGGTCTGAACATGGGAGAGCTGATTGCACGGATGGTGAGGAATATGGATAACTCACTGTTCCGGGACTCAGACCTCGACCCCAGAGGCTCAGTTGAAAGACCGACCCGGGTGTGTATGCCTCCGATTATCAGGACTGACCATCCCTCCAACCCACATGACCCCGCCCTGCCAGTGTCAGACTCCCCTCAGCAGCCAGGGCCTTACCCACATACCCCCACCTGGCACCTCCCAAGGGTCTGGGTTGAAATAACTTGCTCAGCCAAGGCTCCTGAAGAACGTGCAAGAACCAGGATTTTGGAGGGAATCTCTGCTGGAGTTTCTGCATATATTCCATGGTCCAGGCAGTTCCTCTTATAACGAACTGTCAGACAGAAATAGCAGAGAGACTTAATTTATTTTAAAATATTTTTCCTCTTCTAATGTATTCGTTTATTCATTCAGCACTTATTTTTGAGCTCCTACTATGCTCCAGGCACTCCTCTAGCAAAACAAATTCTCTCCTCTTTTTCAGTATTTGTGGAAAAAGCAAGGTCTCCCTCTTGTAGAGTTTATATTCTAGTACTTTCATAAGTTATACCTGCTCACTGGAGAATACTGAGCCATACAGAAAAACACAGGAGAAAATTTCACTTCTATTTTTCCCCATGTAAAGATAACCACTCTTAACATCTAGTGTATGTTCTTCCAGGATTTTTCTGTGCACACAGTGAATCTATATTTTTATTTTTAAAATGTTTTCATATTGTATGTACCTCTTTGCAGCCCACTTTTTTCAGTTAGTTTGATTTTTTTTTTTTTTTTTTTTTTTTTGGAGACCAAGTCTCGCTGTATTGCCTAGGCTGGATCACAGTGGTGCCATCTCGGCTCACTGCAACCTCTGCCGCCCAAGTTAAAGTAATTCTCCTGCCTCAGCCTCCCGACATAGCTGGGATTACAGGTGCACACCACCACACCTGGCTAATTTTTGTATTTTTAGTAGAGACGGGGTTTCACCATGTTGGCTGGAATGGTCTCGAACTCCTGACCTCAAGTGATCCACCTGCCTCAGCCTCCCAAAATGCTGAGATTACAGGCGTGAACCACTGCCCCCAGCCTAGTTTGATATTCTTAATGTGCCCAAAGTATTCTCCTGTAACATTTTTTAGTAGCTACACGATATTCAAACACGCAGATATGTTATAATTTATTTACCCGATACCCTATTATTGGAAAGTGGAGTTTTTTTTCTTTGTTTTGTTTTGCTACTATTCTAAAATGCTATAATGAACATTCCAATAGATACATCTTTGTATACATCCATGGTGACTTCCATAGGACAGATTCCCAGCAGTAGAATTGCTGGGTTGAATGATATGTTTAGGTAATGACAGAAGACTCATTTCAAGCAGCTTCCCAGGTCTACAACTAAGGATTAATGAGTCTCCCACCCCCTCCCAGTCCATTCGGCATGATCTGGATCATGAGGACTGAGATCTGGAAGAGACTGAGATCTGGGAGAGGCCGAGATGCCAAAAGCCCTGGCTCCACCGATACTATCCCTCACCCTGAAAAAGGCTCTAGGAATTCTGCAGCCTAGCAAGGCTCTGGGAGGCTCATTTTAAAGCTGTTACGTTAGTCGGCACACGGAAGCCATAGAGAGCCTATCCAGGGCTCATGGGACTTTAGTGATCCTACCCTTCTGCCAAGGATCCCCCATGGCTGCAGCTTGGAAATTTCTGCAAATGGAAGAGCTACCCCTTAGGCACGGTCGTATCTGAGCAGGGATCTCCTCGGGCCTTCTCAGAATTCTCTCCCTGGGCACCGGGACTCTTGATTTCTTGAATATTATGTTCTAGGTGGGTGTGGAGGAGGTGAGGGGATGTAAAGAAAAAGGCTAGACTTGGCCAGGCATGGTGGCTCATGCCTGTAATCCCAGCACTTTGGGAGGCTGAGGCGGGTGGATCACCTGAGGTCAGGAGTTTGAGACCAGCCTGGCTAACATGGTGAAACCCTGTTTCTACTAAAAATACAAAAAATTAGCTGGGCATGGTGGCACATGCCTGTAGTCCCAGCTACTCGGGAGACTGAGGCAGGAAAATCGCTTGAACCCAGGAGGCGGAGGTTGCAGTGAGCCGAGATCGCACCACTGCTCTCCAGCCTGGGCGACAGAGCGAGACTCTGTCTTGAAAAAACAAAAAGAAAAAGAAAAAAGAAAAAGCTAGACTTATGTGTCATCTAACCCCTTTTGTCAACTCCTTTCTCTTCCAGGAAGAGTCAACCCTGGATGGCCTCAGGGGAAGGGGGATCCTGAAGCCCAGGGCAGCCTCCAACTCTACCCCTTCCTCCTTTGAAGGATACTAAGGGATCCAGAAAGGAGGGGCAGGGACGCTGTTACCCACCCCGCATCCCAGCATCCACATTGCTCTCTGATGGTCAGGACAGAGCCTTCTCAGGGAGACCAGCTTGTCTGGAGCTGTGTCTCTTGACACTGTTAAAGAGCCAGTGAAGGTCTATTCGTGGTCATGAGGCACACTTTCAGCGAGCAGAGTGGCCTGTGTCTTCACAGAGCCCGGAAAATGAACTAGGATGAACTTTGCGTCCAAGCGGCAGAACTTCTGTTTCCCTGCCCCTAATGGGCTCTCTGGTTACTGCTTTACAGACAATCGTTCCAGTTCAGTATGAAACAAGAATGGCCTGCGGGCTGGTCAGAGGTCACGCCTACTCTGTCACGGGGCTGGATGAGGTGAGCCTGGTGGGGCTTGGTGGGGCAAGGGAACCCTCCTGGGTTAACCTCCTGAAGTCAGGACTTAGCTGTTGGGGCCCCTTTCCTGTCTGCAGAGCTTGCCTCTGATCAGGACATTCAGTTCAAGGTCCAAGCCACGCAGAGGGGCCTGTGAAACTGGTAAAGGTGGATCCTGCCACGGTTGGTGCATCGTTTGTTTATCTTTGCTTTTCGAGCTAAAGATGGCAATTTTTCCAACATTTCCAATGAACAAATTGAAATATCACTTAACTTTGCTTTTACAAAGTTGGTTTCATGTGTTCTTGAGCTTCCTGTTCTCTCATGTTCAGAAAGCTACATTTGTCTCTGGGTAGCCACGGGGACTGGTTCCAGAAGCCCCAGTGTTAACAAAATCTGCAGATGCTCAAGTTTCTTCTATAAAATGGAGTAGTATTTGCATGTAACCTATGCACATCCTCCCGTATACTTTAAATCATCTCTGGATTACTTACGATACTGAACACAACGGAAATGCTATGTAAATAGTTGTTACACTGCACTGGGGTTTTTTTGGTATTATTTTCTATTGTTTTTTCTTTGTTTTTTTGAATATTTTTGATCCACGATTGGTTATATGCCAAAGCCATGGATACGAGAGGCTGACTGTTCTGTTTTGCTCCTTCTGGGACTTCTGGGCTTTCCTGGGCCATGTCTGAGACAGGAACATTGTAAGGCCTGTTGCACACAGTTGGGCAGGTTGTGCCCTGTACAGAAGGATGGGCTGAGAGGGGCAGTTGCCTGCATCAGCCCATTGCAGCAGACCAGAGGAAGTCTGCTTGTTTGTAGTTCCTCAGTCAGCAGGGGCCTTTTGTCTGTCTGTCTGTCTGTCTGTCTTTCTCTCTCTCTCTTTCTCTCTTTTTCTCTTCTCTTTTCTTTCCTCTTTTCTTTCTTTCCTTTGAGATGGAGTCTCACTCTGTCACCCAGGCTGGAGTGCAGTGGCGCAATCTTGGCTCACTGCAATGTCCGCCTTCTGGATTCAAGTGATTCTCCTGCTTCAGCCTCCTGAGTAGCTGGGATTACAGGCGCGTGCCACCATGCCCAGCTAATTTTTGTATTTTTAGTAGAGACGGGGGTTTCTCCATGTTGGTCAGGCTGGTCTTGAACTCCTGACCTTGTGATCTGCCTGCCACGGCCTCCCAAAGTGCTGGGATTACAGGCGTGAGCCACCACGCCTGGCCAGCAGAGGCCTTTTTTCTAATTTATATGAAGACACCTAATGTGCTAGCAGGGCCTTACTGTTTATGCCCCGCCTCCTCCCCGGAAGCTCATAACGGCAGGATGTTCCTGAGAAAATTGCCTCTTAGAAGATAGAGAGGAGATGGCCAAGCCCTAAATCAGGCAGACTCAGGAGGAAAGGTCTGACTGTTCCATTCCCCAGCACACTTCTGATTAGTCTCCTTGGCCAGAGTCAGGCAGAACACCCTCCCGTAAGGGATTTGCCCCTCAGCCCCGTCCCAGCCCTCAGGGCAAGACAGAAGAGTCCCTTTCCAGACAGGCTGCAGAGCATGAGAGCTCTTTCTCTGTGCTTAAGGTCCTGTTCAAAGGTGAGAAAGTGAAGCTGGTGCGGCTGCGGAATCCCTGGGGCCAGGTGGAGTGGAACGGCTCTTGGAGTGATGGGTAGGTGAGGGGACCCCACGGGATTGGCAGTGGGGGACAACAGGGCCCCGGACAAGGCTGTGTTGGGAACTGAGCCATGAGAGTATTGAAGATGCTTGGTATAAGATCACCCTCAAAACCAATGATCCACAGAGAAGAGGGGCACAAGTGTTGGCTCCAGGGAAGGGCCAGGAGCGGAAGCGGGGTGCTGGGGACCCAGAGAGGTTACTGACAGCCATTGGCTGGAAAGGAAGGATTCCAGAAAGCGTGGGGAAGGTCCAGGCAGGAAAAGAGTATGAATGCAGGGGTCTGGGCTAGACAAGTGACTTTCCTTCTTGGAGTCTTGTGTTGGTTTACCTGTAAAATGAGAACAGTATTATTAGCACTTACCGTGTGGGCTGATATGAGGAGTAAATGGGACTGTTTTTGGAAAGTGCTGAGCCATTGCCAAGATTTCCTTACCCGTGCTATCCCTGTACGAAGGCACAAGAGCCCTTTGAATTTTACTGCTTATCACTGAAAGGAATAGACTGGGGGCAACAAAAGTAACAAACATGGGAAGTTATTATGAAGGCTTCAGCACATTTGCAAAACTTCCATAGTCCCACTGGTTCCTGATGACCCCGACTGAACGGGAGGCGATTCACTACTGAATGAGCCCATGAGCTCCTCTTATTTCGAGAGGCGATGGCAGGACTCAGTAGAGGAGAAGGACCACACCCAGGCAGCCTGGGCCCCTGGCTTCTGTGCTTATGTATCGCTGGGTACCTCTTAGCCCAGCATGTAATTACTGGTTTGTTCAGTCACTCGTTTAGCAAATGTTTCTTAGGCACCTACTACATAGGAGGCACAGGTCAATGCACTGGGAATAGTCTGTGAACCCAGAGCCTCCCTTGATACACTGTGATTAGAGGCTGATCCTCGTGTCCTCACTGCCTCCTGCAGACATTCACATGCCTTCCTTCACTTATCCACGCTACAAATCCTTACTTCCTCACTGCTGACTTCTGCCAGGCCCTAGGCTACCTTCTGGGGATGTAGAAATGAACGCAGACTCATGGGCCCTGTGCCTGTGGGTTTAAGGTCCGGGGAAGGACAGGCAAGCACACACCAATAATTGAGATCAATGCCACAGTAAGGATCACAAAGAGGGGGCCTCTGCACCTAGTTTGGGTGGGAGGGGAAGCGTAGAGAAAAGTTACCTGAAGGGAGCAACTCTCTGCTCTGGGAAGGCCCTCAGTGACTCCTCAGTTGTCTACTTCACTGGCCCAAGTCACCTGCAGGGACCCTTGCTGTGTTCTCCAGCCTCAGAGCTTGGTGGGCGGCCCCGCCCTACTTACCATGACGCTGCCATCACAGGGACTGGAGACAAGTGGACCCAACGCTGTTCACTCAAGGAGATTCCCTCTACTGCATCCCTTCTCCTGGCCTCAGGAATCTCCATGTCCCCTGCAGGGCTCTCACTGACTCCAAGCACCTCCTCAACCCTTTACCTTTCCAGGGAGCACCCAGTTTAGTTGAATTCTCCTCAGTGAGCCTGAAACATATGTGCACTTTATTGGCCCCATCGTGAGGAGAGAGAGAGAGTGTGAAAACTGCCCAGTCTTTAGAAACACAATGCTGGGCTGTTTCCCGGCACAGGAAAGGAGATGTTCACAGGCTTGGCCTTTTTCTCTTAGTAACTCAGAGTTTCTTATTATATGACAGGCACTCTACTAACAGCTTTGCGTGCATTATTTCATCTGCCCAGCCCAGCCCTGTGAACAGCTGACATAATCATTTTCCTTTTGCAGTTGAGGAAGCAGAGTCTGACAGAGGTTAAGTGACCTGCCCAAGGTTGCATAGCTAGCACTATTATTAAATGGAACTCCCAGTTTGTCTATGTCCAGAACCCAATTCTTCCTTTTTTTTTTTTTTTTGAGACGGAGTCTTGCTCTGCCGCCCAGGCTGGAGTGCAGTGGTGCAATCTCAGCTCACTGCAACCTCTGCCTCCTGGGTTCAAGCGATTCTTCTGCCTCAGCCTCCTGAGTACCTGGGACTATAGGCGCGCACCACCACACTCAGCTAATTTTTGTATTTTTAATAGAGACGGAGTTTTACCATACTGGCCAGGCTGGTCTCGAACTCCTGACCTCATGATCCACCCACCACAGCCTCCCAAAGTGCTGTGATTACAGGTGTGAGCCATTGCGACCAGCCCAGAACCCAATTCTTAACCTTTAAAGTATGATGAGGAGAAGGGTCAAGCCCTCACCAGCCCATTTAAGGAGTTTACGCTCAGTCTTGATGTGAGAAGTCACTGCTATTGGGTTTCACACTGAAGGTAACAGATGAGGTCAACATTTTGGTGGTTCACAGTGGCTGCAACTCTTTGTATTTCTCCTGTCCCAACCTACATCAGGCCTTCCCTTCTTCCTCCTTCCTTAATTCCTCCATTTTCCCACCAGTTGGAAGGACTGGAACTTTGTGGACAAAGATGAGATGGCCCGTCTGCAGCACCAGGTCACTGAGGATGGAGAGTTCTGGTGAGTCCAGAACCCAGGAAGACCCAGAAGGGTAAGGGATGGGGAAGAGAGGGGAACTCTCAGACGTCAATCCCCAGCTGAGGTTATCAGATTCCAGCCCTTGAGAGATGTGGGCTGTGTTCTCCTCCTCCAGCCCAAGGCCCAGCAAGAATGAGGTTCTGAGAGGAGCCTTCCAGGCCACAGGGACAACTGAGCCCAGGACCAGACCAACATGACATGGCTCTTGCCTCCCCTGTGCCCCTCCGGCCACATACTCTATTCCAGCCACATGCACCTTGGCCTTACTTAGCACAGTTCTTTTCTGAGCCTAGGAAGCTCCACCCTGATCTTCCAACGTCAGCCTCACCATCTCAGGTTGCTTCTACTCAGGCTTCAAGTCTCAGCTTAAAGAGAATTTTCAAGTCTCAGCTTAAGGAGAGCCCCCTAAGTTCCCCCAGGACTGGGATTAATTTATGATGCTCATCACCCTTAAAATTGTTTGCTTGTCTCTTCTTTCCCAAACAATCTCTCTTTTCCGTGCACCTGGCACGAAATGAGCTCACCCATCAAGATGCATGAGTTGGAGTCATTGTTTTTTAAGATTTCTACACCTTATTGTTCATAAGTTATACGTCAGTGTTTTAAAAAGGAAAAGTATGTAAATGAAGAATGAGTGGATAGGAACAAAAAATGAAAATGGGTTTTATGGGTTTCTAATTTTTATAGCCATGTTATTTGTATTCCAATTACAACCGATAAGAGGTGCAGAAAGCTTTTAGGTGTATTTATTAAGAGAGTTGTGTTACAGTTGGAAATCACATTCCTCATACAATATGAAAGCAAAGCCTCATGACAGTTTGAGTATTTTAGTTTGCTTTTCTTCAGATTCCTTCATATTTTTCAGCTTGAAGAGGTATATGTAGAATATAAGTTTGGACATAAACCAACAGGCAAATTTGTAGCAGAGCTTTTCTCATTACTAGGAAATTTGAGTTTTCCAAATCAATGATTATAATAAAGCTTAAGCAGTAGCTAAGAGCAGTCGCTTAGAAAACGAGATGCAAGCCGGGTATGGCGGCATATGCCATAGTCCCAGCTACTTGGGACGCTGAGGTGGGAGGATCGCTTGAGCCGAGGAGTTCAAGTATAGCCAGAATAACATCATGAGACCCCATATCTAAAAAATAAAAACAAAAAAAATAAAGAAAATGAGAAACATGGCTTGTGGCCAATGTGTTAGGAAAAAAGAAAACAACAACATTGTTCTCTTTTTCTTAGTTCCTTTTGGGAAAATAAGAATTTTTCTATCAACATATTTAATGTCTGACACTGTGGCAGACATTAAGTATGTTGTCTTACACTTGGGAAGGCCAAGGTGGGCAGATCACTTGAGGTCAGGAGTTCGAGACCAACCTGGCCAACATAGTGAAACCCCATCTTTACTAAAAATACAAAATTTAGCCGGGCATGATGGGCGTGGGCCTGTAATTCCAGCTACTCGGAAGGCTGAGGCAGGAGAATCGCTGGAACCCGGGAGCCAGAGGTTGCAGTGAGCCCAGATTACACCACTGCACTCCAGCCTGGATGACAGAGTGAGACTCTGTCTTGGGAAAAAAAAAAAATTTGTCTTAGTATAATGTCAAAGGAAAGGTTTTTTGTGTTTTTATTACTTTATTTTTTAATTTATTTGAAAACTGCAATAGAGATGGGCCTCGCTATATTGCTCAGGCTGGTCTCAAACTCATGGGCTCAAGTGATCCTCCTACCTTGGCCTCCCAAAATGCTGGGATGTGGGCCTGGGTAACATATGGGACCCCAACTTTACAGAAAGATTTAAAATTAGGCAGGTGTGGTGGTGTGTGCCTGTAGTCCCAGCTATTTGAGAGGCTGAAGCAGGGGGTCACTTGAGCCCAGGAGGTTGAGGCTGCAGTGAACTATGATTGTACCACTGCAGTCCATCCTGGGCAACAGAGCAAGATCCTGTCTTAAAAAAAAGTGCTGGGATTACAGATGTAAGCCACCACACCTGGCCTTCTATTTTTTATGGATATATCATAGCTATATATATATTTGGGGGTACATATGATATTTTGATACACATATACAATGTGTAATGATCAAATTAGGGTAATTGGGATACCATCATCTCAAATATGTATCTTTTCTTTGTGTTGGGAACATTACAGTTCTTTTCCTCTAGCTATTTTGAAAGATACTATAGGCTGGGCATGGTGGCTCATGCCTGTAATCCCAACGCCTTGGGAGGCTGAGGTGGGTGGATCACCTGAGGCTAGGAGTTTGAGACCAGCCTGGCCAACATGGTGAAACCCCATCTCTACTGAAAATACAAAATAACAAAAATTAGCTGAGCGTCATGGCAGGCAACCTGTAATCCCAATTACTTGGGAGGCCGAGGCAGGAGAATCCCTTGACTGCAGGAAGTGGAGGTTGCAGTGAGCCAAGATCACGCCACTGCACTCCAGCCTGGGCAACAGAGCGAGACTCTGTCAAAAAAAAAAAATATATATATATATACACACACACACGCACGTATATATACAGACATATGTGTGTGTGTATATATACATATATACGTATACACGTATATATACATATTAAATGTGTGTGTGTATACGTATATATATACAGTATGAAAGCAAAGCCTCATGACAGTTTGAGTATTTTAGTTTCCTTTTCTTCAGATTCCTTCATATTTTTCAGCTTGAAGAGGTATATGTAGAATATAAGTTTGGACATAAACCAACAGGCAAATTTGTAGCAGAGCTTTTCTCATTACAAGGAAATGTGAGTTTTCCAAATCAATGATGATAATATGTATACAGTTTACTTACATATTTTATGCAATACATATATATTTTAATACATATATATGTATACACGCACATATATATACACACACACTATATTATAAATTCTTATTTAGCTGTGTTTGCCTTACTGACTGTGCTACTGAGCACTAGAGCTTTTTTTTTGAGACAGAGTCTCACTCTGTTGCCCAGGCTGGAGTGTAATGGCACAATATCAGCTCAATGCAACCTCTGCCTCCTGGGTTCAAGTGATTCTCCTGCCTCAGCCTCCCAAGTAACTGGGATTACAGGTTGCCTGCCATGACGCTCAGCTAATTTTTGTATTTTATATTTTCAGTAGAGATGGGGTTTCACCATGTTGGCCAGACTGGTCTCGAATTCCTAGCCTCAGGTGATCCACCTGTCTCAGCCTCCCAAAGTGCTGGGATTACAGGCGTGAGCCACCGCGCCCGGGTGAGCACTAGAGCTTATTTCTTCTATTTAACTGTATTTTGTATCCATTAGCCACCCTCTTTTCATTCTCCCCTCTCCTTCCCTTCCCAGCCTCTGGTAACCACCATCTACTCCCTCTTCCATTCCATACACTTTGTTTTAGCTTTCACATATGAGAGCATGCGACATTTGTCTTTCAGGGCCTGGCTCATTTTTGAATCATTGTTAGGAAAGATGGTGGTTTGGAGTAGATGCATCAGAAGTGACAGCGTTTGCCCTGAAAAGGAAACAGAGGCTCCTCTGGGACCCTGGCCAAGTTCCTGTAACTGTTTTATTATTGTGCTGTGTTAGCCCTGGGGTCTTCCACGCCCAGTCCTCCTCACCTTTTCCCGTTTGGGTCTCTCTTTTCTTCCAACCTCTCAGGATGTCCTATAAGGATTTCATCTACCATTTCACAAAGTTGGAGATCTGCAACCTCACGGCCGACGCTCTGCAGTCTGACAAGCTTCAGACCTGGACAGTGTCTGTGAATGAGGGCCGCTGGGTGCGGGGTTGCTCGGCCGGAGGCTGCCGCAACTTCCCAGGTGAGAGATGCTCTTGATGGGGGGAGGGTCCAAGCAGAACAAGTTCCAGGCAGAAGAAGCCTAATGAGCGCTTATGAAGTCTCTCTGTCCCAGATGTCCACTATCTTGTTAAACCCTCCCTATTTTACTGAGAAGGAAACCACCATGCTGAGAAGTTTGCAGTAGGGAGCTGGTAGTGACTTTGAAGCAGGAAATTGTGGGAACAATGCAGATGCTGCTTGATTTATGATGAGGTTATGTCTAGATAAGCCCACCCATCTTTGAAAACACCCTGGGTCGAAAGTGCATTTAATATGCCTAACCCACCAAACGTCATAGCTTAGCCTGGCCCACCTTAAACATGCTCGGAACACTGACCTTAGCCTAAAGTTGGGCAAAATCATCTAACACAAAGCCTATTTTACAATAAAATGTTGAATATCTCATGTAACTTACTTAATACTGCACTAAAAGTGAAAAACAGAATGGTTGTATGAGTACTCGAAATCCAGTTTCTACTGAATGTGCATCACTTTCACATTGTAAAGTTAAAAAATTGTAGCTGAACCATCCTAAGTCGGGGACTGTGAGTACTGTGTCAGTAACAGTAAGGGCAGTATTGGAGAACCAAGTTAGTAGCTGCTGCAATAGTTTAAGTCAGAGATGATGAAAAGCTAGACCAGGCCGGGCGTGGTGGCTCAAGCCTGTAATCCCAGCACTTTGGGAGGCCGAGACGGGTGGATCGCGAGGTCAGGAGATCGAGACCATCCTGGCTAACACGGCGAAACCCCGTCTCTACTAAAAAATAGAAAAAACTAGCCGGGCGAGTTGGCGGGCGCCTGTAGTCCCAGCTACTCGGGAGGCTGAGGCAGGAGAATGGCGTAAACCCGGGAGGCGGAGCTTGCAGTGAGCTGAGATCCGGCCACTGCACTCCAGCCTGGGCGACTGCGAGACTCCGTCTCAAAAAAAAAAAAAAAAAAAAAAAAAAAAAAAAAAGAAAAGCTAGACCAAGTCAGTAGCAGCAGAGATGGAGGGGAGAGAGCAGATTTAGGGAGAGCATATTGGGTGATGTATGGAAGGAAGAATAAAGAATGATGTCAAGATTCCCAGTTGAGGACCTGACAACATTACAACATAAGATACACAAGAAGACCAGGCGGGTGGCTCACGCCTATAATCCCAGCACTTTGGGAGGCAGAGGCAGGAGGATCACTTGAGCCCAGGAGTTCAAGACCAACACAGGCAACATAGTGAGATCTCATCTTTACAAAAAAATTTAAAAAATGAGGCAGGAGGATTGCTTGAGGCGGTTGAGGCTGCAATGAACCATGATCGTGCCACTGCACGCCTGCCTGGGTGACAGAGTAAGACCCTGCCTCAACAAAAATAAAAAAAGACGAGAAAAATATCAGCGTGTTGTTTTTGGTGGAGTTGATTGTGGGGTTATAGGGAAAGGAATTTAGCTTGGGACAAGGAAAGGCTGAGGTTCCTGTAGAGTATCCCAGTGAAGATTTGTAAGTATTGGATGCGCATATTATATGGCACTTGGTGATATGATAAGAACTCAAAAAAAAAAAAAGACCAGTCACGGTGGCTCATGCCTGTGATCCTAGCACTTTGGGAGGTGGAGGCAGGCGGATCACTTGTGGTCAGGAGCTCAAGACCAGCTTGGCTAACACGGTGAAACCCCGTCTCTACTAAAAATACAAAAATTAACCAGGGATGGTGGCGGGCGCCTATAATCCCTGCTACTTGGGAGGCTGAGTCAGAAGAATCACTTGAACCCAGGAGGCAGAGGCTGCAGTAAGCCGAGATCGTGCCACTGCACTCCAGCCTGGGCAACAAAGCCAGACTGTGTCTCAAAAAAAAAAAAAAAACGGTGAGAGAGATTGCGGCTGGGATATATGGCTCAGACATCATGAGTGTGTAGGGGGCAGTTAAAAAGCAGAAGTAAGAAAGATTGCCTAGGGAGGCAGGAAGGGTGAGGTAAGAGGAGAAGAGGCTGAGACCAGATTCCAGACACCAACAGCGTTTAAGGTGCAGGTAAGGAAAACAAAATCGTCAGCAAAGACTGAGAATGAAAGCTCAGAGAGGAAGGGAGAGCCACACATCCAGTCAGTACAGCTCCATCTGTGTAAAGGTAGCGCCTCGCTCCCTCCAAATAGACAAATGCCTGAACCGTGTTTTCTATTGATATTTTCTAAGCACCTAGATGCAGGGCATAGAAATAAATAGGTTCCCTCTGTCTCATCTCCTTCCTGCCCTCTGAGAGGCAGCTCTGGATGCATGTTTCCTTTCTGGGGGCGCAGATACTTTCTGGACCAACCCTCAGTACCGTCTGAAGCTCTTGGAGGAGGACGATGACCCTGACGACTCAGAGGTGATTTGCAGCTTCCTGGTGGCGCTGATGCAGAAGAACCGGCGCAAGGACCGGAAGTTAGGGGCCAATCTCTTCACCATCGGCTTCGCCATCTACGAGGTGTGCCGTCCTGATCGGCTCCAGCCCGGGAAACATACTTCCCCAGCGAGGACGCTTCCAGGGGCTTCTAGAGGGGTCCTCTGGCTTCCTCGATACTCAGTGACCCCCAGAGCTCCCGGTGTCAGGCCCACTTGTGTTTGTAATAAGCAAAAAATACCAGGGGGGCATTGGAGCAGCAGTGGGGTGGGCCTGGCAGGGCAGGTGCCTGGGGATCAGGCTTCCACATGTGGGCTGCAGTTGCTGGCATTGCCTTCCGCAGGCTCCTCATCCTCATTCAGATCTGAAGCATCTTCCTTTCTGTTTCTCCTCAAGGTTCCCAAAGAGGTATAGCAGCAGCAGCGGCCAGCAGTTGTGTGCAGCACTACTCAGGGGGCCCCGAGTCTGTCTGTGGCTCGTCGAGAAGCTTCCTGGTGGGGTTTGTGGACAGGACTGTGATAGGAGAGGGCCTTGCCTGCGTTAATTCCACTGCAGAGCAGGTGCCTCGGGGCATTGCATGACCCGTGACTACCACCCCGATGTGTACTTTCCCCCTCGCACCAGACACTGCGCATCACGCGCCTTTGCACACGCACCCTCCATGCTCACAGCCACACACACAGTTACACAGACGCGTTCTGAGGGTGGCTGTCCTCTTGGGATGGAGGAATCACTTCCCTCAGAACCCAGCCAAGTCCTCTAGGCCTTCTTGGGGGTCCCTCCAGCCTGAGGGGCTTTGGAGCTGAGGAGCAGCTGTTCTGGTAAGTGGCCCTGAGTGTGGGGATGGCACAGTTACCATTCACTGTGAATCACAACAGAAAAGGAAGTGAGGTAGGGAGGCTTTTTAAGCCTTGGGAGTCTGAAGTAGGGAGGTTGAGACTGTGACATGGGTGACCAGGGAGTCGGGAAGGGACCCTTGGAGGTGGCTGTGGCAGGACAGGGCGTCCCTCCCAAGGGGCTCATGTCCCATGGGCTCTCCCGTCTCTCAGATGCACGGGAACAAGCAGCACCTGCAGAAGGACTTCTTCCTGTACAACGCCTCCAAGGCCAGGAGCAAAACCTACATCAACATGCGGGAGGTGTCCCAGCGCTTCCGCCTGCCTCCCAGCGAGTATGTCATCGTGCCCTCCACCTACGAGCCCCACCAGGAGGGTGATTTCATCCTCCGGGTCTTCTCTGAAAAGAGGAACCTCTCCGAGTGAGTGCCCGCCCAGCTTTCCCACCTGTTTCTAAAAGCTCACGTGGCCCACTCCAGAGATCGAAGGCGTGAGGCAGCGAGACACATCCCTCCAGGGGTCCTGGGACATGTTGACCAGCTGAACGTCTGCTGCTGCTCCTGAGCCACTGGCCACATTACCCCCATTCACTCACTCATCCATTCTGCAGATATTTATTGAGCACCTACTATGTTCCAGGCACTCTCCTAGGCACTAGGGATAGAGTACTGAAGTAAACAGAAAGAAATCCCTGCCTTCATGGAGCTTAATATTCTAACATGAGACAATGATGGATAGGAAAAATATATGTAGCATGTTAGATTTGGAGAGGCGATATGGAGCAAAAATAAAGTAGGGAAGAGGGATAGGAGGTATTGGAGATGCTTGAAATTTTAGGTTAGCATGGCCAGGAAAGCCACATCCTGTCCCTGGTCACCACAGACGAACTCATAGCCCCCGCCACTCTGATCTCTGTCCTTGCAAGATGCACCAGGTACATGGGTAGGTGGCTGGCCATGGGGGGCTCTGAGCAATGCCAACAAGAACCTGCGTGCCTGGGCTTGGCTGTTGGGGATGGTGCTGACATGGGCTGGTTCCTGGGGTTCGGGGTGTTAGTTCCAGGGGTTCTCTAGAGGCTGGTCCTGGCTTGGCCGTGAGAAGCCATGCACCAGAGCAAACCCTCCATGGGCTTCCTGCTTGCTTCTGGTGACACTGAGACCCCACATGTCTGTGTTCCTCACAGGGAAGTTGAAAATACAATCTCCGTGGACCGGCCAGTGGTGAGTGGTTTAGACCTTCTGTGTGAAAGGTCCAGAGGGTGCCCTTCTCTGACCATGCAGGGGACAGATGGTGCAGGGGAGAGTGGGCAGTGGCAGAGGGAATGGGACTCTGGGCTGTGCTGAGCAGTCCCTCCATGGCACTGCAAATCCTGCTTGGCATGGCCGGAAGTAATGGGCCTTATGCACCGGGGGCCATTGAGGCAGTTCAGGGGCTGGGAAATACGGAAGGGGGTCCTGGAAGGGAGAAGCAATTTGAACAATCGGAGGGAGGGAACAAGACCACAGGAAGGGATGACAAGAGCCGCAGCAAACACTGGATTCTGAGACTGGATAACATTGGATTTCACACATAAGAGAAAAGAAAATAAGCTGGTGCGGACCTGGTGTCGACACCTGGATCCTCCACCTACCAGTGGGGTGACCCGGACAATTTCTATAGTCGCTTTCACTCAGTTTCCTGCTCTGTAAAACGGGGATAATAATGTGCCTCGCAAGCCTTTTGTGAGGTTTCATCAATGAGATGATGTATGTGAAGTGTCTGGCACAGCATGGGCACTCAAACAGAGGTGCTTTTCACATTTTACACTTTACAAGGTACTTTTCACATGTGTTATCGCAATACTTGCAAGGTTTCTGAGAGGTAGATAAATCCCTGGTGTTCAAGAAAGGAAGTAGGGGCTCAACGGGGTTGAATGACTGCTCTGAGTTCACAGAGCTCAGTAAGTGGCAGGGTTGGAACTCACATTCAGACTCTCTGACTCCACGCTGAGGCCAGCCCCAGGCAGTGCGAAGCCCAAAGTCTGAAGCACAGAGTGCTGTGTGTTGGGCTCTCTGTGCTGAGTCTTGTGACTGCCTTGGGCTTTGGGCTGTGGTCCGCTGGCAGTCTGTGGGGATGGCGTAGGTCAATGGGAGGACAGATGCCCTCTGACCTGTCTTCTGGGCAGTGAGTCATGGTCATAATCCTGACCCTGAGCCAGGTCTCCAAGTGCCTTCTGAATGACCACAGGCGATTGGTTTTAGTGGTAGGTGTCGGGGGGTCTGTTCTGGTCATCTGGATGCTGGTCATCGGTGTACAGTATTGATCAGGACCTGCAAACTCAAAAGCTTACGGGAGCTGGCACGTCACCTGAGTAGAGGAGGCAGGTGCAGGGGTTTTGATGTCCCTGCACTGACACAGTTGTCTGCAGTTCTCACCTGACATTTGGCTCCAGTGTGGAGGGTCAACAGGAATGTTGGGGCCGTGGGCAATCTGGGAGACACAGGGAGCAGCGGCCCTCGGCTCAGCTGATAGTTGCCACAGGGATGACAGGCCCAGACAGCCTGCCAGAGCTGCTGCTTTTACCAGAGAAAATCTCCCTATGGTAAATGTTTGCTCGAAGATTTTTTTAAAAATACTCTATAAAATCAAAATCCATTGTCAGGTCAGTTTGAGTGAGCCATGTTTTTGGTGTTTTAGTAACCAATTTCATTTTTATTATTATTTCTATCTATCTATCTATCTATCTATCTATTTATTTATTTATTTATTTTGAGATGGACTTTCGCTCTTGTCGCCCAGGCTGGAGTGCAGTGGCGCGATCTCAGCTCACTGCAACCTCCGCCTCCCAGGTTCAAGCAATTCTCCTGCCTCAGCCTCCTGAGTAGCTGAGATTACAGGTGCCCACCACCACGCCTAGCTAATTTGTGTATTTTTTAGTTGAGACGGGGTTTCACTATGTTGGTCAGGCTGGTCCGGAACTCCTGACCTCAGGTAATCCACCCACCTCGGCCTCCCAAAGTGCTGGGATTACAGGCATGAGCCACCGCACCCGGCCACCAATTTCATTTTTTAAAAAAAGGAAGAAAGAAAACCTTAGCCAGAAGATCCTTTTCCTTGCCATATGCAGTAAGAGTAAATTACAAAAACAAAGGCAGAGTAGTCACTGGTGTCTGGACATGGAGGAGAAAGAATTCTTTTCTCCCTTCACCCTCCATGCCCTTTTTTGGCTCCATGTGACTCAGATTTCTGGACCCCGGAGCCTCACCCGCAAGCTAAAGACCAGAATACAGGGAAGCGCAAAGCCACTGGCCATTCTGGCAACTTGCTTTTCACTTATTCTGCATTTACTGTTTCCTTTTCTTGTGCAGAGAAAGAAAAAAACCAAGGTAGGTGTGTGGGTAGAGAGCACGAAGTGTGTGTACTCATGCATGTGTGTGTGCATGCGTGTGTGTGTGCATGTGTGTTGGAGCTCATATGCATGCATGCACCAGAGTTGCCTCTTCCTCCCGCTCCTTCCCTGAGCTCCTGCTGGGGCTGAGAGTGCAGTAATGACAGCTGAGATTTGCTGGGGGAAGACTACGTGCCAAGCACTCTTCTAGGTGATTTCCATGATTAATTCCATCCTCACAACAGCCCTATCCCCATTTTCAGAGGGAGAAAAGGTACAGACAGATTGACTAACTTGCCCAAGACCGCACAGTCAGGGAGTGGCAGGGCCAGTACTTAGAGCCAGGCAGTCTGGGTCTAGAGTCTGTGTCCTGAACCACAAGAGGCCATCATACACCATCGGATTTGGTTCTAGCATTTCTGGTGGTGCCTGGTGGTGATGGATCCATCACAGGGCACCTCCGGGTACTGGTGCTGGCCCAGACCAGAGCTGACACTCATCAGGCACTACCACATTCCAGGTACTGTGCTTGGGGTCAAACTCTCTTTTTGTGTTTTTTTCCCACAATTATAACAGTATCTACAAAGTAGGGTGCTGTTATTTTTCCCCTTTCACAGGTGAGATAAAGAAGTGAACTTGCCCAAGGAACAGAACTAATAAGTGGGGAAAATGGAACTGGAAACCATGTCTGTTTACTCCAACACCTGTGTTTCTTGCCCTCTGTCTCTGCTGCCAGGCCCCTACACTTCAAGGCCTGCATTGTCCAGACCCACACTCAGGCCTGCTGGTGTGTGCCTGGCAGGGATGCTCCGTGGCCACATCATATCCATCCTACACATCCCCCTCAGACTGTGACCTCCATTTGCTCTGGGATCCCCACAAGCTTCAGCTGCTTGAGCAAGACACTTTGCTTAGAAGGCAGAGCAAGCCAGGGCCTCTGGAGCCTGCTGGGAGCCAAAGCTGGGGAGCCGTTACCATGGGTCTATCTGCTTGAGCTGTCCTAGATGAGCCGCATGGAAGGGCAGTGACGCCTGAGCCTGGGCGGGCTGCTTTTCTGCTCTGAGAGGCTCTGCCTGCTCCGTTGTTCTCTTCATTGCAGCCTCAATCCCCACAGCCTTGCCTTCCCCCAGGCTTCCCCTGCAGGTTGCACCCACCAGTGTTGGCGCCATGCAGCAGCCGCTCTCCACCCTTTTCATATCCTTGTCACTTGCATGAGCATGTCTTGAAAATATCCCTTGTTTGTGTAGTATCTTAAATGGTTTTGCAGTATGACTTTGCATTCCGTATCTCATGTGATCCCCACAAGAGCCCTATGAGGAGGGAAAGCAGGTTTTACTATTAAAGGATGAGTAAACTGAGGCCAGAGAGGAGCTTTCTTATATGAGGGGCAGGGCTGGGATTCCGGCCCAGTGTTCTGATGGCTCACCCACTGGCCATGCCGCTACTCCGTGTCCTCTTTCAGTCTGTACTTGGCAGAGTCCTAGAGGTTCCTTGGAGGTGCCTCAGTAGCTGCCATGGTGATGTGGGGTGCTGAGGGCAAAGAGCTCTGTTCTCTTTAATCAGAGCAGCTCTGTTTTTCAATGACTTTATATACACGGTGTTTCTGCAGGAAATTTAATTTGAACAGTGTTTTTCCATCTGGAAAAAAAAAAGTCCACAAAATACTTGACAATCACTGCACTAGATCATGCTGCTTTTAGCATTCTTAGCATTTCACATGCTGAGCTCAGTACTCTACCATGAGGAGGGATGGAGTGGGTATGAAAAGATAAAGAACTGAAGTCACACGGCTTGTCAGTGGCAGAGATAGAGCTTGAACCGAGGTTGAAGAGCTCCCGCCTGTTCTTTTCCTCTTCTCACTGGATAAAGCTGCTCCAAGAGAGAGGCTGCCTCAGTGTGCCTGTTCAGACTGTAATCCTCACTTCCTTCCTGCCCGCTCCCTCCTTCCCTCCTCTCTCCAGCCCATCATCTTCGTGTCGGACAGAGCAAACAGCAACAAGGAGCTGGGTGTGGACCAGGAGTCAGAGGAGGGCAAAGGCAAAACAAGCCCTGATAAGCAAGAGCAGTCCCCACAGGTGTCTGAGCACGTGGCATGGGTGGGCGGTCAGCGCACTACAGGGGCTTCCTATGCGCTTGGGATACGTGGGCTGGAGGCTTCCCAGGGGGTTGTCTTGAACATCTAGAGGTTTGGATTTGTCCCACTGACCTTCTCTCTCAGCAAGTTCCCCTAAAATTCGGGCTGCTGCTTGGGTGAATATCCCAGGATGGGGGTTCCATTCTAGGAGTGGACTGGCAGGCTGAACCTCCCATGGAGCTGATCCAGCCAGGACAGAGAGAAGGGGAGGCAAAGGCTGAGACAGATCCAGCCAGGACAAGAGAAGGGGAGGCAAAGGCTGAGACAGAACCAGCCGGACAGAGGGAAGGGGAGGCAAAGGCTGAGACAGATCCAGCCAGGACAGAGAGAAGGGGAGGCAAAGGCTGAGACAGAACCAGTTTGAGAGTAGATCCAGCCAAGACAGAGACAAGGGGAGGCAAAGGCTGAGACAGAACCAGCCAGGACACAGATAAGGGGAGGCAAAGGCTGAGACAGAACCAGCTTGAGAGCAGAGGTACAACTCCTGTCTCCTGGTGTCCTTGAGCATTTTACAATAGGGGGATAAAGAATAGGAGCAGAAAGTGGGGCTGACCTAACAAATGGGGTTTTCTAGAGCTCGCGGGAGGGTGTTAGATTGCAGTGGGATGCTTAGTGGAGGTGAGCCTTAGAGGCAAAAGTCTCCAGACCAATCGGGGCCCCTCTTCTATCCGGGGGACCTCTTCTCTCCAGGGCCTCGTGCGTTGGGGTCTAGGGGAGGTTCTCTGAGGACTTGGCCTTGACAACAGGGTGGTTGGAGGAATCACAACAGTCAGACCTTCTTTGACCTGCGGGCACCTTTGTTTGGAATGGTCAGGCCTGGGATGGTGAAGGCAGCTCTTGCGGGTGGGGACTGGGGTGGTGGGGAGGAGGCTGTCTGTGTCTGCATGGCCGCCACATCTCCTTTGGCTGGGGGCGTCAGGGCTGGAGAGGTGTGGAGTGAGGTGTCACTGAGGCCTCCATGCATCTCACTCCAGCTCACCGGTCTGCATTTGCCCCTGTCCCCAGCTCCTGCTGTCACCTCCGGCCGTTTTAGGCACTTGGCTCCCTTGGCCCAGAGGAGCTTGCCCCTCAGGCCTGTGCACCTCTGACCCCTGTGAACCACTTTTCCTTTGTGCCTCCACAGCCACAGCCTGGCAGCTCTGACCAGGAAAGTGAGGAACAGCAACAATTCCGGAACATTTTCAAGCAGATAGCAGGAGACGTGAGTACCTCCAAGCCCAGGACGCCCACAGGTGCTGCTTCTCTCCTGGATTAACTGCTCAGATTACCAATTATTTTGCTATTGTTTGGTAGGGTCATTTTGGACTTTGGTGGAGCCAGGGAATGTGTGTGTAGCACACAAATCCACAAGTCCTTGAGTTTTGGACTGCCATATCCACTGGTGGGCTCAGAGGCCTTTTTGCTCTGCCCACGGTGGTCCTGATAGCTGGGGTGCAGTATCTGGCCTCCGTCTTCCTCAGAAAAGTCCTAGCTTCCCATGACAGAATAGCACCGACAGGGATTTCACAAACACGGCCAGCTGGAATTTGTTTTGCAAAGCATCTGCGCCAGGAGCTGCTGTACTCCTGAACCATGACCCTCCTCTCCCTTCCTCCTCAGGACATGGAAATCTGTGCAGATGAGCTCAAGAAGGTCCTTAACACAGTCGTGAACAAACGTGAGTTGCTCAAACCAAATGTGGGGGGTGGGTGGGAATTGTCTCAAAGCACCTCCTCACTCTTCTCCATCCCCCCAGACAAGGACCTGAAGACACACGGGTTCACACTGGAGTCCTGCCGTAGCATGATTGCCCTCATGGATGTATCCTTCCTGCCGCCCCTTCCCGACCCTCTGTCATCAGCCCACGGGCGCCAAGGCACCACACAGGGTGCCCAGTCAGGCAAAGGGCCCTAATTTGTGCCCAGGAAAACACTTAATTCAGAACCTGATTCAGAACATCTTGGATACTCCTCTGAAAGGGGTTGCTAGAGGCTGAAGGGGAGGACGTTGGGTTGTAACTGCCCTAACCTGTGTGCTTCTCTTCGGCCTGGGATCCTGCCCAAGCAAAAGTGGCCCTTAGGAGATCGGCTCCCTGGGTTACAGAGTAGGTGCAATCTCTGACGGGTGGCGGAGTGGAGGGGAGGGTTAAATACCACAACAGGGCAGTGGTTAGGACAGCCCAGGCAGAGTCTTCTGGACCCTCCCTCCAAATCCAGGGGGATTTTGCTATGTGCTGTGTAGCCCTGACCTCCCTCCTCCAGACAGATGGCTCTGGGAAGCTCAACCTGCAAGAGTTCCACCACCTCTGGAACAAGATTAAGGCCTGGCAGGTGGGAAGAGAAAATGAAGTGTGGGAGTGAAGAACGGGGTTAATTTGGAGATTCGGTGTGTGACCTCCATTCTCAAATTTTCTATTGCCAGAAAATTTTCAAACACTATGACACAGACCAGTCTGGCACCATTAACAGCTACGAGATGCGAAATGCAGTCAATGACGCAGGTGCTAAGAAGGGGTGGGAGGGATGTGGACCCGAGGCGGTGGGAGCAGGAATGGGAGGGGACTAGGCTACTAGGGCCCCACTAGAGAAAGGAGAGGGAAAGGGCTTCTCATTTTCCTTTCCCAGGTCACAGGGTGGCTGAGAGGCAAGGAAAATAGAAGGCAGGCCCAAGACCTCCAGCTCCATGTCCCCCTTAACATGGTCCCCTCCACAGGATTCCGCCTCAACAACCAGCTCTACGACATCATTACCATGCGGTACGCAGACAAACACATGAACATCGACTTCGACAGTTTCATCTGCTGCTTCGTCAGGCTGGAGGGCATGTTCAGTAAGTGGGGGAGAGGGGCTGACCTCTGCTCTCTTGCAGGGGCAGTTGTGGCAACAGGCATCTCACCTGATAATCTCCAGTCTGCCCCATCCAGGCGGAACAAGGGCCAAGGCCCTCTTTAGGCCCAGAATGGGATGGCAAAGCTGGTGATTCTCTGCCTGCAGATCTTTGTGCTGATGAGGGATAGCACTGGGCACATGGTCCTCTTTGGAAAGTTAACAGTAGTGCAGGTAGAATGCACCTGTAACTGGCCTCTGGCCTGTGCCTTCTTTCTCAGGAGCTTTTCATGCATTTGACAAGGATGGAGACGGTATCATCAAACTCAACGTTCTGGAGGTAAAGCATAGGCACAGCACATTCCCCCTGCACATTAAAACACAAGGTGGAGGGTCGGTGAGGCAGACTGGACCCACGGTGTGCTCATTTCCACACAGTGGTGGAGGGAGGGGATAGGAACAGAACGTGGAGGGAGGCTCTGCGGGCTCACAGGACACACGCACTTGAGGCCCAAAGGGACCTCTGCTCCCCCAGTCACTCGATGCTGGAAAACATGCACCTTCTTAGGGAAGATCTAGGAGAAAGAAAACAGTAAGCCACTGCTTCTTGGAAAATCTTCCGGAGGTCTGACCTACTGGGACTGTTCCCTTTCCTCTTGCCTTGTAAGATTCCTAGGGCGCGGGGTCACTCTTTTCTGATCTACATTCTGATCTTGGGACTTCTTTCAGTGGCTGCAGCTCACCATGTATGCCTGAACCAGGCTGGCCTCATCCAAAGCCATGCAGGAGCACTCAGGATTTCCGTCTCGCCCTCTATTTCCAAAGCCACTTACCTCAAAGGACCCAGCAGCTGCACCCCTACAGTCCTCCAGTCACCTCATCAGTCCTGTTCCTCCTCCATTTTACCCCCTCCTCATCCCTGATCAGTCATGCCTAGCCTGGCCCTTTAGTAAAGCAATGAGGTAGGAAGAACAAACCCTTGTCTCTACCGTGTGGAGGAAAGTGCCTGCCTCTGGTCCGAGCCGCTGTGGTTCTGAAGTGAGTGCTCCTGCTTACCTTGCTCTAGGCTGGCTGCAGAAGCACCTGCCGGTGGCACTCAGCACCCCCTTGTGCTAGAGCTCTCCACCATCTTCACGCTCTCCCACCATGGGCCAGGAACCAAACCCGCACTGGGTTCTGCCTGGTTATTTCAGGAGAGGCCTGCTGTGGGGTAAACTAACTCAGTGGAATAGGGCTGGTTACTTTGGGCTGTCTGACTCGTAAGTTTGGCTGCATTTTGCAAAAAGCTGATCTAAATAAAGGCATGTGTATGGCGGGTCCCCTTGTGTTTTGTTGTCTCACGTTTAGATATCCGCCATAGCATGACTGAATGGCTTCCAATCCTACACTCACTTATGACCTAGAAGAGAACAATGAAAAACACACACAAAAACAAAATCTTGAACCCCCCCTTTAATCATGCCTATTGCTATTTCTTGAGCATAGGAATTACTCAAATACTTTCCAAGACATAAAAGGAAGGCAGAGGAATAGCTGTTGCTGTAAAAAGACATCAAGAATAAATGGGTTATGTACAGCGGGAGGGGCTGGTTACCTGAATGTAATGGAGTGGAGACTGCGCTATCCTAGCTCCTCTGCTCACTAACTGGCCCGTCGTATGACCGTGGACAAAACCCTGAAGGCAGCAGTTTGCTAAACTTACCTGGACCATGGCCTGTGGCATATCTACAGGCATCCTGTGTTTTCCACCCAGTTTCCTTCTTCCTCGCTAAGCCAGCGTGGAAAGGGCTGACCATGAATACGCAGACAAGGTAACGAAAGTAAACCGTCAGTTAGTAAAAGTACTTTATTTTCCTCTTGTATTTGCTTTATATCTTGCTTTACAAAGTTACGAAGTTCACAGCTTTATACCAAAATGTAAGAAGGCTATTTGCTTATAAACATTTTTGCAGTCATCTGATTCATTCTTGTAATCCATATTCAATATTTAAAAAGTCAGAAACCAAGGGTGCTGGAGCAGCTCTAGGGCATATATTTCTCTTAAATAGGAGAAAGATTTTCAACAGCTTTTCCTCCTTGACACTCTCCTCTCCCAGTTTATTTGGGTCACTACCTTGAGTTTAGAGTGAATCTGGGAAATTCAGTCACCAGCTAACCCAGCAGGGCTGTACACTGGGGCTTGGAGGTGAGGTTAGAGGTTCCTGTCTAACACAGTAGGTCTGTTTCTATGAGGAGCTCACATTTCCTGTCTAACACAGTAGGTCTGTTTCTATGAGGAGCTCACATTTCCTGTCTAACACAGTAGGTCTGTTTCTATGAGGAGCTCACATTTCCTGTCTAACACAGTAGGTCGGTCTGTTTCTATGAGGAGCTCACATTTCCTGTCTAACACAGTAGGCCTGTTTCTATGAGGAGCTCACATTTCCTGTCTAACACAGTAGGTCTGTTTCTATGAGGAGCTCACATTTCCTGTCTAACACAGTAGGCCTGTTTCTATGAGGAGCTCACATCCACTTGCATAGGAACTCAGTCTATCCCAGATCACCTCCACCACAACTTCCATTCCCGTCTGTGGGACCGCTTCTCTTAAACCCGAGGAACCTGATGATTTGAGGGCAGGGATAAAACCATTATTTTATAAATGTGGCAGGTATGGCTTTCATAATTCTAGAAGCTCCCGTTTAGGTAACAGAAACAAAATTGAGAAGCAAGCATAAACTGCAGTTATTTGAGCAAACCACAGCATATGTGCTGTTCAAATCCCGCTTTACAATATACTTCAATCTCACCTCCAATGAATTCTCTTCCATAAAATACACCATTCCACTAAGTATATACCTACTCCCACCAAGTCATCCACATGCCTCTTCACTAAAGTTGTCCATTGTATACTCTACCAGAAAAAAGACAAAATAAAACCTGTGGCAAGCAAATAATCACTTAAACAGTAATAATATTGCCTCTAAATTAAAGGTAAGTCAGGAGCTGAACACTCAACTGTTAACTCTTCTGGGGAAGAAAAAAATTCTTCCCACAAAAGCAGGAGTGCAGTAGTAAGTAATGACTTTCTCTCAAATTCAAGTAATATCAGGTCAAGATAACCTTTGCTGTTCGAGTTTTGTTTGCATTGTGTGGAATTGCTTTCTAAACTGAGTAGAGAGGTATGCCAAAATTATTTTTTTATTTTTTTATTTTTTGAGACGGAGTCTCGCTCTGTCACCCAAGCTGGAGTGCACTGGCCAGATCTCAGCTCACTGCAAGCTCCGCCTCCCGGGTTCACGCCATTCTCCTGCCTCAGCCTCCCGAGTAGCTGGGACTACAGGCGTCCGCCACCTCGCCCGGCTAGTTTTTTGTATTTTTTAGTAGAGACGGGGTTTCACCGTGTTAGCCAGGATGGTCTCGATCTCCTGACCTTGTGATCCGCCCGCCTCGGCCTCCCAAAGTGCTGGGATTACAGGCTTGAGCCACCGTGCCCGACCGCCAAAATTATTTTTAACCTAATTAAAAACTTTCACATAAAACTTGAAGTGACTGATACTTCATCAGAACAAACTGCCATTTTAACACTAGCATAGGTACACAAAAGGATTTATACTATGGTTTTCTTGGCTTTAAGCCATTAGAAGTAGGCAAAAGCAACCAAGAATAACATTCTAAAAGTGGCTCCAACTACTTTAAAGACATGAGTCAGTTTTTGTCAGGTCACTTAATGGTTTTCTTCCTTCACAAAGCTACTAAATGCCAGAGTTAACAAAGATCCCTGAGCCACAGCTCTTCTCTGAGGGGAAGCAGGGTTATAATCAGTCACGACATTGTGGAAGACATTAAAAAAAGAAGGCAAAGTTCTGCATAATTTTCAAGACACTTGTAAGTAGTAACACACAACCATAAGCAGCCAAAATGCTTATGGTCCCTTTATTTCTTAACAGAGGGCTAGAACGGTTCATTTTGGGTAATACGCTAATCTGGTGTTAAAAGAATTTCACGTGTTCTTGAAACAAAGGCATTATTACTGCCACTGCTTCAAAAAAAGCCTTCGTGAAATGAAGAAAACTATGACAAGTACAGGTTCCCACGCGTACACATGCACACAAAGGAACCGCGCACTTGCACACACACAGGCAGATACAGGCACAGTTCCACCAAAGCGAAGTCCAAATCGGAGTTCTTACTGATTCTACCTGTCTGGAATACTCTCAGGAGTTCCCCACAACTGCCCAACACCTCACCTAGCCTCTTCCTGCTGCACAAAGGCTCCTCCACTCTCATCTTTTCCACACATCCTCAGGCAGGGCAGAAGGGCACTATGCTGCAGAGCATTCGAGGCTCTCTCAGCACAAAGCCAGCATGGAAATGCGGCTTCACTACAGCCCAGAGAAAAGGGCCTGGTTTAGTCGTCGATCCCAATGCATCTTCCCGGGAAACGGCCATTCCCAAACACACAGAACAGCTTGGCTTCTCTGGATATCCTTACAGGAAACAGGGGTGAGAGGTGAGAAAAGCTTCTTAATCTCATACAGAAACAGCACGAATATTTAACACATTTTTTGCAACAAGATCTTCTCTGTTCTCCATTAAGCATCACATAAATCTCACTAGTGTGGTTAACAAAATGGCTTTCCCTAAGGACAGAAGTCAAGAGCTTGTGGGGGCATTTATTATCTAGTACTAGGCCATTCATTATCTCCTAGATTAACCTTTTTTTTTTTTCAAGTGGAGTTTCACTCTGTTGCCCAGGCTGGAGTGCAGTGGTAGGATCTTGGCTCACTGCAACTTCTACCTCCCAGGTTCAAGTGATTCTCCTGTCTCAGCCTCCCATGTAGCTGAGACTACAGACACACGCCACCACACCCAGCTAATTTTTGTATTTTTAGTGGAGACGGGGTTTCACCATGTTGGCCAGGCTGGTCTCAAACGCCTGACCTTGAGTGATCCACCCACCTCGGCCTCCCAAAGTGCTGGGATTACAGGCGTGAACCACCAAGCCCAGCCTTCTAGATTAATTCTTAACATTTTTTGGATCAACTAAGAACCACTGGAGCCTTTCCTGGAAAAAAGAACACATACTCAGTCTCACACACAATTTCTGGGGGTTCACAGACCCTTGAAGCCTATCCACGAACCCCCTGGTGAAGTCCCCCTGCCCGATAGCCTGAGGGAAGACATGTGAGTAGATGTGTGTGCACTAATAGGGGCAAAGACAGACCTGGATGCTCTGCAATCCCAGAGAGCATGTCCCAAAGCTTGGTATGTGGCCCTGGGCTCCTCCCCCTTATTTTCTCTCTCTGAAGAAGCTTTCTGAGGTTTTTTTTTTTTTTTTTTTTTTTGAGACGGAGTCTCACTCTGTCACCCAGGCTGGAGTGCAGTGGCGCGATCTCGGCTCACTACAATCTCCGCCTCCTGGGTTCAAGCGATTCTCCTGCCTCAGCCTCCTGAGCAGCTGGGATTACAAGTGCACACCACCATGCCCAGCTAACTTTGTATTTTCAGTAGAGATGGGGTTTTGCCATGTTGGCCAGGCTGGTTTCCAACTCCTAACCTCAGGCGATCTGCCTGCCTGGGCCTCCCAAAGTGCTGGGATTACAGGCATGAGCCACCACGCCTGGCCACTTTCTGAGTTTTGAGGATCCAGAAACAAAAGGCTGGAAAGCAACACTTCTACAGGTTTACTGATGAGTCTGGAGAAAATCCAAAAACAAAACCCCACTCAGGGTTTGTGAATTTGGCTGTTCTCAGTGGCCAGGCAGAGTCTCTGCTCCACTCTTCTTTCCCACCTAGCAGGGAAGTGAAGGCAAAGAACTGTCTCAGAAACAAGTCTCTAGGAAGTCTGCTTGAGGTCCTAAAAACCGTATTCAGATGCTTTATTCTAACCCCTTCTCCCCCACCATCTTGGGTGCTGCAGAGGGGTGGAAAACATGAGCCCGGAGGAATACTGGATGGCTGCCATCAGTCTAGGCACAGCCGTACAGTGGGAGAGATGGAGGCTGGCAACTGAACAAACCAAAAGGGTTCAAACCGACATTAGGCTTGCAGGGTCAGACGCTAGAAAGGAAGATAAAGGTACACCTCCAGCTGCAACAGCCTGATAGGATCTGTGGCAGGTAGTGCCCAGTTCAACAGCAAACGTAAAGGTAGACATTAGGTCTACGCACTGCCTCACACTGAGCTTTCTGTCCACATTTACAGAGGTTTACTAGGAAGTGGTGTTGTAAGGACTTGTCACTATGTGATTTGCTTTCTGAATTCCTAAAATACAGTCAGCAGAGCAGCCGCTGTTTGTCAAAAATCTACTGTGTCCTTTAGCACTTAAAGCAAGCTCTGTCCATCTATGAAGCAAGAAAACAGGGACACACACTGCACATAACTGTTAAGAAAGAAAACGATTTGCTTCCAATTTAAATACCCAGCTATTACAAATGGAGAAATTAAAACTGATCCCAAAAGTCTAGCACTTAAACAAATTTGTACTTAAAAGCCTGACTATAGGTTTAAACCACCATAAGAACATAAACTAAACATTGCAAACTGAAGTCAATAAAATATACATATGATTAGGGTCAAACTGGGTAACCAATTAGGATCTGTATCTTTAGTAAACATCTGGAGAACGCAAGTAGCATAAATCACTGTATGCCATGCTGTCCCAGAGGAGTGTGGTTCCCTAACATCTGTCTACATCTATTTAAAACCTCTAGCAAGAACTTAAAGAGTAATCTATCATCCCATAGAGCTGCCCAGACTCATGCTAGGGGCCTGGCTAGTAACCACTTTCTCCTTCCTTGCTTCACCCAGGAAGGGAAGAGAGTGGCCTGTGTGGGGGGCTGATGTGAAAATAGTTCAACCAATGACTTCCCAACGTGGGAGGCAAACAACTTCATGAATCAATTTTGCTGTCATCTTCAGCGTGTCGTTCAATATGTCCTGCAGCATCCTAGGAATGAAGGGAAAAGGACCCATGAGAGAGTAGTTGATAGTAAGACAGGAGAAAGTCAAAGCCAAGGAAAGCCACGTGGGTCCATTCCACCTAGGATCCAGAGGGGAAAGGCAGTCAGGAGCCAGCACTTCGCTAACTTACGTGAAAGCGTGTACTTAAAGGTGAGCTGTTGTCTCAGCACAAGAGCACTGTAATAAATCTCCAGGTTCAGTTACTGGATTTGAAACATCTGAAAACATTCTCTAGGCCCTTTCTCAAAAATGACCTAATTCTTCATTTGAAACTTCATTAAGCTATCCCCCAAATCTCTGAATCATAAAAAGAAAAACCGTAGGCCCTCCCTATATATGGCAATTCTCAATAATAAAACAAAAAAGGTTTGCTAGCCCCTGCTCTGAGCAGTCTACTGAATCCCAGGTGAACCTCAAGTCCCACTAATGTACCTGTTTGGATCCTTTCCTAGCAGTGAAGAAAGCATCGCAGTTCTTCCAGCGACATTTCAGAGTCTGGAAGTTGGGATTAGTGTGGTCAGTCAGCAAGTGTTGTTTTAAATGATCTACAACGCCGAATATCAGAGAGCAGCCATGCCACTGGAGAGAAAGAAAATGAGGGGACTCGGTGAAAAAGGGTGCAGTGAACGTGAATGAGAACAGCCCCACCTGGCTCCCACAGGCACTATGGAAGCAAAAACCCAGCCCTTATTTTAAATTTATTCTTGGCTAGAAAAGACAACAAAGCCAAGGCAACCAAAGTATCAGCATAACGAGGAACCTTGAAAAGACTGGAAAAATCTTTTGCTATTTTGATATTTTGAGAGGGCAAAGCACTAACATAGCAATTATGTCTTAAATCAGAAAAAGGTCAGCAAATATTTATGGATAAATCACCATAAAATTCTGTTTAAACTGTATTTTTTATGCTGCCATCATAAAATTGAGTTTCTTTCTTAGTTTATTCAATACAAAAGACAAGTACCTTTCCTATTATACCGAAAGGGCTTTTTTTTTTTTTGAGATGCAGTTTCACTCTTGTCGGCGAGGCTGGAGTGCGGTGGTGCGATCTCGGCTCACTGCAACCTCTGCCCCCCGGGTTCAAGCAGTTCTCCTGCCTCAGCCTCCCGAGTAGCTGGGATTACAGGTGTGCACCACCACGCCCAGTTAATTTTGTATATATATATATATAATTTTTTTTTTTTTTTTTAGTAAAGACAGGGTTTCACCATGTTCGTCAGGCTGGTCTCAAACTCCCAACCTCAGGTGATCTGCCCACCTTGGCCTCCCAAAGTGCTGGGATTACAGGCATGAGCCACTGCGCCCGGCCCGAAAGGGCTATTTTTAACAATTCTAAGAACTACTGAATGTAAACGTGAAAATAAAAATGTCTGATAAAGAAAACTACATTTGTGGAAATATTTATTGTAGAATACTGTGTTTGCCAATGGAGGCCTGATTTTACTCACAGCCTTTATCACTTGAATCTCAATCTTACGATTACCTACTTATTTTTTTAAGCTATAATTTTACTTATAAATGTAGCTTAATTTCATGTATTAGAAAGCACAAGCTAGTGTCTTATGCTTCCTAAGTGGTGGCTCAGTGGGATTACAACCTGTAATCCCAGCACTTTGAGAGGCCAAGGTGGGTGGTTCACTTCAGCCCAGGAGTTCGAGACCAGCCTGGGCAACATAGTGAGACCCTGTCCCTACAGAAAAAGAAAGAAAAAATCCAGGCCGGGCGCGAGTTCAAGACCAGCCTGGCCAACATGGTGAAACCCTGTCTGTACTAAAAATACAAAAATTAGCTGGGTGTGGTGGCGGGTGCCTGTGTTCCCAGCTACTCGGGAGGCTGAGGCAGGAGAATCGCTTGAACCCCAGAGGTGGAGGTTGCAGTGAGCTGAGATCATGCCACTGCATTCCAGCCTGGCAACAGAGAGATTCTGTCTCAAAAAAAAAAAAAAAAGTAATGCAAAGTTAAGTTTCTCCTCTGTCAGTACTACTCCATCTTTCTCTCTATAAAGCCAGAGGTATCTTCCCCATTTCTCTCTATGGATTAACTCTATTTGTGTGCTCTGGATCCTGTCATTCAGTAGTGCCTCCTTATCCATGGTTTTACTTTCTGAGGTTTTAGTTACCTGTGGTTAACTGATCTTCAAAAATATTAATTGGAAAATTCCCAAAATAAACAATTCTTGAGTTTTAAATTACACATTATTCTGAGCAGTGTGATGAAATCTCCTGCCATCCCACTGCATCTCACCCAGATGTGAATTGTCCCTTTGTCCAACATATCTATACTATATTGGCTACCGCCTGTTAGTCACTTAGCCCTCTTGATTACCACATCAAAAAAAGATAGACCATATGCCCCTTGGATAAAGAGGAACTGTACTAGATTTTGCTTGCCTTCACTGAGAAAATTAAAAAGCAAAGATAGTAATGTGTAGAGAGCTGAAAAGTCACTAGGCTGTGGACAAGTGTAAAGTCGGATTTTAAAGTGGAGAGTGTCAAAGTTCATGCCATCAATGCTGAAAAGGATCTTAGGGTTTTAGGGAAAAGCTACCATTGTTAGAACTGATGAAAAAAAATTAAGGCTTATAAGAAATAGTGTGAAAATTTTAAGGGTTAATCATCAGCCCTCACCCCAAAATAAAAATCACACAATTCAGCCTGATGAACTAAGGTTTGGAACTTACAAGACCTTAGACTTTTTTTATTTGCCTATTCCTCAAAAACCAATGAGGACACAAACCAAACCATTAATACTAGTAATCTCTGATGAGCGGGAGTACAGGGGGCAGTGCCATTACCAAAATAAGCACTTCCACTTTTTATTTCATATATTGCTGTACTGTTGCTTTCTAAGCATGTATTGATTTTATAATAAACAAACAACCACCTAGGAGACAGCCTGTGATCTACGGTGTAAGGCATAAAGTAGATGCTAAAATATAAAAATGCTACACTGATGATAGTGAAGATCAATTAGCCTAGGGTGAAGCAAGCTCTCCCAGCCCGGTGACCAGAAGAGTTTCACTCCTTACCCAGCAGCGGTAATTCTGCATCAGATTAAGCCTCACGGCCTGAATACTGCCATCATAACAGCCAGTGTAAATCTGGAGAAAGACAGGTTTATAGTGTCAGACCAAAATACATACAAACTACAAAACACCCTCAAAACAGGTCACAAGCTCCCTGAAGCAGCTACAAGAAAACAAACACCTAAATCAAAACCAGCTCCAGAGTAGTAGAATGGGAACGTAGTTTCCAGATCTTCCAGTCTAGATATTTTGCAGCTGTGCTCCTTAGAAAGCCACTCGGGACCAGGGCAGAGAGGAGTGGCAGGGCTCAGAGGCACCCACTTGGCCTTTCTACTTTAACTGGGGTAGCCCTGGTTTCCATCGGGTGCTCATTAGGCACCTGTATTTCACTGGAAAAGAAAGGATTCTACCACTCAGAGTCTGAAAAACATCCATTCTGGTTCAACTCCGTAACTTAAAAGTGAAAAAAAAAAGGCTTAGCAGGGTTATGTGAGTTGGTTTCTACTTTTAGATCTGCTGTAACCATGCCACACTGGCCAAATCTCCTGACTCCATTCCAGTGTTCTATTCAGATCATGTCTCTGGAAAAGGCACCACTCAATTTTTTGAAGCATCTTAAATTTACCTTCTATTTAACTGTAGTTGATACTACCATTTTTATTGTAATAATTTTGGCTGTTAATAGACAATGGAATATTCAACACTGTCCCCTGGTTACTTCCCTATTATGCCAAGAGATGGGAAGGTACTTAACAATGAGGCATATCAGCAGATGTCACTTTTGAAAGTGACAACAATTTTTTTAGCAAACACATTCAAAAGCAAATATCTGACATGACAAATAACACTTACCATGCTTTTATGGATGGTCATACACATAATCATGTCTTTGTGTCCTCCATAAACTTGTAATCGATCATGAGACTTAGGCAGAAGAAAAAAAAAAAGAAAGAATTAAAGTTATTTATACCTTGCGTTTAATAAGTACAGTCCCTAAAGGCCTTTAGCAGGTATAAAACCACACCTGAGGCGCTAAGTGGAAGCACTAGTAGCATTCTAACAGAAATATAATCTAACGACAATTTTTCTTTCACATTCTACTATACAAGGAGGGAGCTGGTAATTAGAGGTAATAAAATCAATTTTGTTAGAATCAGAGTTTCAAACTTGAAATTGCACACAAGAACTATAAATTAACTAGAACTAGAAACTAAGTTTTGACACCCATGACCCAGATCAAGTGTCTCAGAGCAGTTTGTGAAAGTTGTAATCTACAGGCCAGCTGCTTCATAATTATCTAGAAAGCTCATGAAAATGCAGATTCCTGGGTTCCATCCCACCTTACTGTATCAAAAATCAACACTAAACTCAAAATGACAATCTCCCCAAATCATTCAAGCAAAATACTGAATCTAAATTCTACCTGTAATTCATAGACACGAACAAATTTATCCAGGCAAGCAGTCACCATCACTTTTCCTAGGATATTCACCACAGTCACTGCGTGATTGTGACCTTTATAGATCCGCACGAGCTCACCAGTCTGTGTCAGAAGAGAAGTAAGAGTCACCAGACTGACTTTTGAGACTCCTTCCTGGTTATAATTCTATAATTCTAAGAGGCATAATTCTGAGGATACTGTACACATACAATTAATACAATTAATAGTGTTAATTAACTGTACAAATAGTATTAATAGTATTAACTTTAATAGAAGTATTCCACAATCATTTATTACATACACAAAATATATGAATTGTATCCTGATGGAAAGACTCTAATGTCATGGAAAGAAAGTGGCCAAAACTCTATCTGTATTTATAGCCTTCCAAGTACTTTTACTTTTTTCATTTCACTGGATCTAGACCACAAGTCTATCAGTTGGGAATTATTACTCTGAGGTTACAGACCAGGAACTGAGCTTCAAATTATTATTCTGAGGTTATAGACCAGGAATGTAGCTGCCTCTACGACCTGAGAACACTCTCTCAGCTGTTTCTGTTGTTCATTTTTTTAAGAGACAGGGTCTCACAGGCTGGGTGCAGTGGCTCACACCTATAATTCCAACACTTTGGGAGGCCGAGGTGGGCAGATCACTTGAGCTCAGGAGTTCAAGACCAGCCTGGGCAAGAGACCCCATCTCTACAAAAAAAATATGAAAAAATTAGCCAGGCATGGAGGCTCACACCATTAGTCCCAGCTACTTGGGGGGCTGAGGTGGGAGGATCCCTTGAGCCTAAGAGGTTGAGGCTGCAGTGAGTCAAGATCGCACCACTGCACTCCAGCCTGGGTGATAAAGTGAGATCCCCATCTCAAAAAAAAAAAAAAAAAAAAGATAAAAAGAAAAAGAAATGGGGTCTCACTTGGTCACCCAGGCTGGAGTGCGGTGATGCGATCATACCTCACTGCAGCCTTGAACTCCTGGGCCCAAACAATCCTCCCACCTCAGCCTCCTGAGTAGCTAGAATTACAGAATGCACTGCCATGCCCAGCTTATTAAAAAAAATTTTTTTAAGAGACAGGGCCACTATTTTGCCTAGGCTGGTCTCAAACTCCTGGCCTCAAGTGATCCTCCCACCTCAGCCTTCTGAGTAGCTGGCATTACTGGTGACAGCCATTGGGCCCAGCTCTCAGCTGTTTTTACTAGTTCTATTTTAACTACATATCATACCCACTTTCAGAAAGCCTCAGCTGCTCCGTTTATTTCAAGTTTAAATGAGGCATTCAAACTAAACCTTACATAAACTTTGAGTCTGTCTGTCCACCATTAAAAACGTTGATGAGGTAGAATTTCTAGGTTACATAATATTATCCAAGAGCACATGCATAGGGATGATGACAAATTCCTTTGGTGGATAAAGGGCTTAATTTAAATTGCAAGAGGTTTAAGAAAACCATCAAGCTTTAACGATTATTTTACTCAAGGTTTCTTTACACAACACCAACATAGCTTACATGAATGTTGTGGGCATGGACTGACTGATCACTGGAGCCACTGAACACGAGATCATTCACCACCTTAAAGAAAAAAATTCAACATGTCAGATTCTGTATACGGTTCTCAATTTTCTCTACAACTTGTAATACACATTGGCAAATTCTAATTTCCATCCTATTTTGAGATGAGCACAATGAACTAGGTATAAAAGTTTCTCAGACAAATTTTCTTAGCTGAAACCTATGCCCCCCACCAAGCATGCTAATTAACTGATAATGTATTATTAGGTTTGTTACCTTTCCACCATGACTATGAAGCAGCCTAGAAAGGCATTCGAGTATCATGCTAATTAACTGATAATGTATTATTAGGTTTGTTACCTTTCCACCATGACTATGAAGCAGCCTAGAAAGGCATTCGAGTATCATGCTAATTAACTGATAATGTATTATTAGGTTTGTTACCTTTCCACCATGACTATGAAGCAGCCTAGAAAGGCATTCGAGTATACCCACTCTATAACAAAATACACTCATTGCTTCTCAAATGAAAGTGTATCACTTGGTGATGTTGGTGTGAAGAAAAGGTTTGCAATCTCCTCACTCTTTCTGAGGTGGTGTTTCTAAATGATGCGTGAGATAACATGGAAATGCCATTTAAAATCCTTCTCTGTTTTGTTTTGCTTTGCTTGAGTCAAGGTCTCACTCTGTTGCCCGCGCTGGAGTACAGTGGCACAGTCATGGCTCACTGAAGCCTTGATCTTCTGTGCTCAAGTGATCCTCCCACCTCAGCCTCGTGAGTAGTACAGGTGCACACCACAACATCTCACTAATTTTTGTATTTTTTTGGAGAGATGGAGTTTTGCCATGCTGCCCTGGCTGGTCTAGAACTTCTGAGCTCAAGTGATCCCCCTGCCTCGCCCTCCCAAAGTGCTGGGACTACAGACGAGAGCCACGCCCCTGGCCTCAAAACCCTTCTATTTGTGCCAGACAACTCCTATTCTCTTGCACTGTACTTGCCTTCATGCAAAGAATGGTTTTGCTATGGCCCTCCAGAGTTCTGAGGAGCAGTCCATTCCGGGCATCGCGTACACTAATGGTGCAGTCATAAGAGCCCACGACCAGCAGTTTTCGGGCACCTTCCTGAGCTGTGGCAAGACAGCTGACTGCCCGGGGGCCATGGCATTCAAAGATCTCAAGTCGCTTGTTGTTCTGGAAAATAAGCCAAGATTAGAGCTAAAAACAACTTAGCTGGAAAACTCCAAAACGAACTAACCAAAATCATTACCTTGGTACAAACGCTCATTTCTGTCACCTGTACTCAAATTTTCATACCCACTCTGCAGCCTTCATGTATCCATCTCTGCTATTTCCCACTCCAACCCTCTTTGCTGAACCTTCCCTATCCCCTGATCTGAGGAGGGCAAACTCTTACATTATAAACTCCTTTATAATTTCAACCCACACCATCCCCATCCTAATTAGAAACTGGTTCTCTTTTTATGCTCTCTTTTACCACCTGTAAGTTAGTAACAATGAAAGGTGAACCTTTTTTTTTTTTTTTCAAACCCTAGTGCATTTTCCCTGACACAGACCCAGGAACTATTTCTGTCATCCAAAATTTAGGCCATCTATGTGTCATGCTGTTTCCAAAAATCTCTACTTAGAATTACCTTCCTAGACAATTTCAGTAAGTCTCAGATTCTCCACTTTTTTTTTTTTTTTGAGACAGAGTCTCGCTCTGTCGCCCAGCCTGGAATGCAGTGGCGCCAGCTCAGCTCACTGCAACCTCCGCCTCCTGAGTTCCAGTGATTCTCCTGCCTCAGCCTCCCGAGTAGCTGGGATTACAGGTGCCCGCCACCACACCTGGCTAGCTTTTATATTTTTGTAAAGACAGGGTTTCACCATGTTGGACAGGATGGTCTTGAATTCCTAACCTCAGGTGATCCGCCCACCTCAGCCTCCCAAAGTGCTGGGATTACAGGCGTGAGCCATCATGCCTGGCCTAAATTCTCCTTATTATGATGTTCTTTTGGCACCTGGCTCCATGTCATCTCTGTCATCATTTAGTAGACTATAGAAGCCTAATTATACCAGAGTGACAGGGTCACATCCTGAATCCCAAAACATTCTTTTATCTCAGATTTTAGACTTCTTTCCTTCATCCCCCAACCAACCCTGTTCATTAAACCTCCCAATTCCACAAAAGTTCTTTAGGTGCATGCCTGGAATAAGGCTTCTAAAAACTAAGTAGCTGATCATTGCTCAGATAGGCTCAATATAGGCTGGAGGCCTATATTGCTGAACAATGATTTCAGCCGTCTTTTTTTTTTTTTTTTTTTGAGATGGAGTCTCGCTCTGTCACCAGGCTGGAGTGCTGTGGCCGGATCTCAGCTCACTGCAAGCTCCGCCTCCCGGGTTCACGCCATTCTCCTGTCTCAGCCTCCCGGGTAGCTGGGACTACAGGCGCCGCCACGTCGCCCGGCTAGTTTTTTGTATTTTTTAGTAGAGACGGGGTTTCACCGTGTTAGCCAGGATGGTCTCGATCTCCTGACCTCGTGATCCGCCCGTCTCGGCCTCCCAAAGTGCTGGGATTACAGGCTTGAGCCACCGCGCCCGGCCGATTTCAGCCGTCTTGAAGTGCTAGGGAGACAGACTGAATGGGGAGGTCGGGACCCAAAGGTAGACCGGCCCTGGTAAACAGTCCTGGTTTTCTGTTGTGACTCCAGAAGCACTACATTCTAAGAGTATGGACAAACTAGGAAAAAGCCCAGCCCTCATTTTCAAAATTCACATCTATGCAGAGATTCTCAAATGTCTGTCTCTAGGACCATCTTCTCCACGGCTTTTCAACCCTTTAAAGAACTTCTCCATTGGAATTTCTTGTCATCATCTCATCATTTTGCCTCAAGATTGCCTTGCTCCTTACTTCTGTCTACTACTTAAAAAAAAAAAAAGAGAGAGACAGGGTCTCACTCTGTCACCCAGGCTTCAGTACAGTGGTGTGATTATAGCTCACTGCAGCCTTGAAGTCCTGGCCCAAGCAATCCTCCTGCCTCAGCTTCCTGAGTAGCTGGGACTACAGGCGTGTGCCACCATACTTAGCTTTTTTCTTTTTTTTTTTTTTTAGTTAAAAAATCTTTTTTTTTTTTTTTTTTTTTTTTTGAGAAACAGGAGTCTTGCTTTGTTGCTCAGGCTGGTCTCGAACTTCTGGGCTCAAGCAATCCTCCTACCTCAGTCTCCCAAAGTGCTGGGATTATATGCATGAGCCACCATATCCAGCCACTTCTGTCCACTTCTGATAATCTCACAAAAGAGAAGATAATTAGGTAATTATCACATTTTAGCCTTTAAAATATTTTAAATTTACTTTCCTCTACATTTCTATTGCCCTAATCCAATTTAATCAGACTTAGAACTTGTCTGCATCTAGAATGCAAAAATCTTCACTAATTGCCCTTCTATGATGTATCATATCAAATACACCAAATCACTTGGCACTTGATTATATACACATTAGATTCTAACTTGATTTTTAAGTTTCCTGTAGGCAGAAACCATGACATATTTTAATGCACATCTTCCGTTAGTTCCAGCTAGCATGTAGCCTATGAATGACACTGTACTAGTACCATTCTAACACATGGTTACAAGATGACCAGGGGATATGGTGCCACAATTAATTAGCAATCAAACCTATCAAGTCTACCTCTTAGATTATATCTTTCCTCCATTCCCTTCTCTTCATCCTGTTTAACCTTTTTCATGTCAGCTTCCACTACAAAGCCTCCTAAATGGTCTCCCTGCCTTTGCTAATACCAATCTTTCCCAATCTTATCAACTCCAGTGACTTTTCCTGAAACATAATGGGATCATGTTTCTCATACTTTAAAGCCTGTAAGATGAAGTCCAACTACCTTATCAAAGCACACAGGGCCATCAAAAACTAAACCTTATTCTGGGGCCTAACACATAACAGATGTTCAATAAAGGCTAGGTCAACAAATGAATTTATCTCTGGGTTAGGAAAGAATGAAGCCATTTGGGCATTAGAGCAAACCTCTCAGTTCACCTCACAGATGGACCGCCCTCATGAAACCCTAAACCAGTGCCAAACCACACCAATGTCATACTCAATGGAATTTAAGTTCATTTTTCTTCATTTATTTTTTAATATGGAATGCTTCATGAATTTGCGTGTCCTCCTTGCGCAGGGGCCATGCTAATCTTCTCTGTATCATTCCAAATTTAGTGTATGTGCTGTCGAAGTGAGCACTTAAGTTCATTTTTTATGATGTCATTCTTAAACTGAGACAGACTAGTTTAATCCATGACTCATTATTTGGCCCCAAATCTTCAGGCTTGGTTTAATTTAGTGGAGTTACATTTTGGACCTGGCACATTTGAGTAGAAGCAGAGAGAATGGAGGATCTTGTTTCACTTACATCAGAAGATAACTGTGTTTGAGTAGCAGCTGATTCTGCTGCTTCCCCACAGAAGAAAACAGGAAAACCCCTGCCTGCTACTTCTTCCCACACAAGCTCACACTATTTGCAAGTAGCATGGGAAGCAAGCCTTTTCTCCCCAACCACTAACCTTTATGTTGAAGGTGACCACAGTGCCATTTGCCAGTCCCGCATAGAGGATTCGCCACCTACTGTGCAGGCAGAGGACTCGGTCTTCCAGCTGTAACTGCTCCACACACTCTCGGCTCTGATAAAAGCACATAACCTTGAATCAGCAGAGGGTACTGGCAAATGAGATGTCAAAAACAGTTCCTCCAGAAGCAGACTTTAAAATGACTCTTACGTGGAAGAAAATGTGACATCCTCTATTTTGTAGGGGACTATCTTAGATCTGTTTTTCCTTTGAAATATGAGGCCAAAGACTCCCAAGCTGTAGGTAATGTGAAAATAAAACATAAATTCTAGTAATGTTACCTATGTTTCTAACTTAGAACGTAGAGATTTTTCAAGGGGCACTATGAGTTGGGTCTTAGCCTTTTAAATTAAGAGGCCAAATATAAAAGACAAAGCTGTATTTTGACATCTAAAGAGAAAATCAGGATTATAGTTACATATTTGATAAATGCACTAATCAAATATGTGGTTTTCTGCAACTTACTCTCTATTTCAATAGCTCCCAAATGCCTCCTTCAAACTGGTGCCGGGTTAGTTGGGCTAAATTACTCAAGAAGCTTTTAAAATATATAGAACCCAAGCTCCAACCCCATCCCTGAGACTCTTAATTCAGTGGGCTCTAGAATCTGTGTTGTAAAAAATTTCCCTAGTAATTCAGATGTACATGCAGGTTTAATGCCCACTGTTTGATCTGACCTTCAAAAAATGATTTCTACCAGTTTCCTCCAACTAGATTATACTAGCAAATCTCTTTACCTAGAACCCAGAATTGGCCAGGACATAGTACATTCAAAATTTATTGTTGAGGCCAGGCACGGTTGGGATTACGCCTGTAATCCCAACACTTTGGGAATCCCAGGTGGGTGAATCATGAGGTCAGGAGATCGAGACCATCCTGGCTAACATGGTGAAACCCTGTCTCTACTAAAAATCCAAAAATTAGCCAGGCGTGGTGGCGCACGCCTGTAGTCCCAGCTACTCGGGAGACTGAGGCAGGAGAACCGCTTGAACTCGGGAGGTGGAGGTTACAGTGAGCCGAGATCACGCCACCACACTCCAGCCTGGGCCACAGAGCAAGACTCTGTCTCAAACAAACAAACAAACAAACAAACAAACAAAAACTTATTGTTGAAGGCTACTAAAGACCCAGGTGTAGCTTTTTAAGTGGGCTTGGCACTAGATGTTAAAATCAAGATGGTTATAATTGGGTAGGGTGGGACAAGCTGTGGGTAGGATGAGAAAAGCTGTGGGTTGTCAAACCCGTTGATCTCCTCTCCCAGCCTTCTTTCATACCTAAAAGAGTCAGTCAAATTACTCAATTTCTCCCCTGAAAAAATTACAAACATAAGTGCCATATACGAAATTGTAAGATATAGCAAAAGACAGTGAATATGTCTAAATATTAAGATTCATGTTGCTTCCGGTTAATCCATATGAGATCTTTTGTAACTTTATAGGGGAAATTGAACATTACATAGTAATAAAAAAAGAACAAACTATTGGCACATATACCAATACAGATGAATTTTCAAACATCATGGTGAGCTAAAGCTAGACATTAAAGAATACATGTGGTATAGTTATACTGACATGACAGCTAAGCACAGACAAAAGTCATCCATGACAGTAGTCAAAATAGTGATTAGCTTTAGAAGGTTATGCCCAGGGAGGCATTTGAGGGAAGCTTCAGGGCTATGAAATGGTCTGTTTTGATCTTTGTGGTAGTTATACAAACAAATATCTGCTTTTCTGCAAGCTGTATACTTAAAATCTGTGTGCTTTACTGTATGAAGTTATGTCTCGATGTCAAATAATGGTTACAAAATCTTTTTCACTAGTGTACAGTCCTGCTATGCCAAACACTACACATGAGAACCCTTAATACTGAAAAGCTTTTTTAAAAATTTTTTGCTAATATTATGAGTAAAAACGGTATTCCTTGTACTTCGGTTTTAATTTGCATTTATTTGCAAGACTGTATTTTTTTCAGTTATTTGTATTTCTTAAGAGACTTGCTTGCTTTTTGTCAATGTATTTATTTCTTTGTTTTTTGAAAGACAAGGTCTCCCTCTGTCTCCTGGCTAGAGTGCAGTGGCGTGATTACTGCTCACTGCAGCCTTGACCTCCGAGGCTCAAGGAATCCTCCCATCGCAGCCTCCTGAGTAGCTGGAACTGCAGGCGTGGGCCATCATCACGCATGCCTAGTTAATTTTTAAATTTTTTTTGGAGAGATGCGGTCTCGCCATGCTGCCTAGGCTGTTCTTGAACTCCTGGGCTCAAGCGATCCTCCCGACTTGGCCTCCTAAAGTGTTGGGATTACAGGCATGAACCACAGCACCTGGCTGTAGGAATTTAAAGGTGTAAGCCCCTTACAACATATACCAAACCTATGTTTGTCCTATCTTAAGTTACAGCTTTTCCCCCCATTTTTATATAAGACTATTTCTTGCCAAAATATGCTTACAATTTTTTTTCCACAAGTTTGCATAATTTTTTATAGGTTTGTACAAGTTGCCTAGCTAGGCTTGAACTCCTGGCTTCAAAGGATCCTCCTACCGCAACCTCCCAAGGCACTGGGATTACAGACATGAGCCACCGTGCCCAGCCTCTTTTTGTAGTTTCTTGAATTTTAAAGCTTTCTTCTTTTCTAATAGAAGCAATTAAAAATACAGATTTCCCTTTCAGCAATGCTTTAGCCGCATCCTACAAATGATATGTTGCATTTTCATTTAGTTAGATATTTTCTAATTTCCTTGTGATTCCTTCTTTGAACCACAATAATTTAGAAGTATGTTATTTTCATCTCCCTATATTTGGGGATTTCCAAGATTTCTGTTACTGCTTTCTAATAAATGTCACTGTGGTTAGAGAACATACTCCGTATGATTTTGGTGCTTTTAAATTGATTGAGACTTATTTAATAGCCCAGTATGAGGTCCTGGTGAATGTCTATGTGCGCATTCTTGAAAAAAATGTGTATTCTGCAATTTTGAGTGGAGTGTTCTATAAATGCTAATTGGATCTTATTTGTTAATGGTGTTGTACAGTTTTTTTTTTTTTTGAAACGAAGTTTTTCTCTGTTGCCCAGGCTGGAGTACAGTGGCGCAATCTCAGCTCACTGCAACCTTCACCTCCCAGGTTCAAGTCATTCTCCTGCCTCAGCCTCCTGAGTAGCTGGGATTATAGGCACGTACCACCAGGCCTGGCTAATTTTTTTGTATTCTTATTTTTATTTATTTTTTGAGACAGAGTCTCATTCCGTTGCCCAGGCTGGAGTGCAGTGGCACAGTCTTGGCTCACTGCAACCTCTGCCTCACAGGTTCAACCAATTCTCCTGCCTCAGCCTCCCAAGTAGCTGGGACTACAGGCACAAGCACCACACCTGGCTAATTTTTGTATGAGGAGGTTTCAACATGTTGGTCAGGCTGGTCTCACACCCCTGACCTCAGGTGATATGCCCATCTTGGCCTCCCAAAGTGGTGGAATGAATTACAGGCGTAAGCCACCACACCCAGCCTAATTTTTTTGTATTTTTAGTAGAGACAGGGTTTCACCATGTTGGCTAGGCCGGTCTCGAACTCCTGACCTCAAGTGATCCACTCGCCTCAGCCTCCAAAAGTGCTGGGATGACAGGCATGAGCCACCACATCCAGCTGGTGTTGTTCAGTTCTTATATATCCTTGATGGTTTTTATTTAGTAGTCTGTCAATTATTGAAAAAGGGTTGTTGATGTCCCCAACTATAATTGTGAATTTGTCTATTTCTCCTTTCAGTTCTATCAGTCACTGTTTCATATATTTTAGAGTTCTGTTATTAGGTACCTGTACTTACAATTGTTATATCTTTCAGCTGTGCTGACTCATCATTATGGAATGTCCTCCTTTCTCCAGTAGTATTGTCCTTTTCATTATTTAAAGGGACAGTGTCTCGCTCTGTTACCCAGGCTGTAGTGCAGTGGCACTGTCATAGCTCATTATAACCTCAAATTCCTCAGCTCAAATGATCCTCTCACCTCAACCTCCCAAGTAGCTACGACTAGAGGTACATACAACCATGCTTACCTCACTTTTTCATTTTTTGCGGAGATGGGCTCTCACTATGTTACCCAGGCTGGTCTGGAACTTCTGGTCTCAAGCGATCTTCCCACCTCAGCCTTCCAAAGTGGGATGTAGGCATGAGCCACAGTGCTCAGTCACTTGTCTTAAAGTCTGCTTGCCCAATATTAACATAACCACTCCAGTTCTGTTACTATTTGGATAGTGTATCTTCTTCCATTCTTATTCTTTTACTTTCAACCCATTTTGTCTTGACATTTAAAGCAGTCTCTGGCTGGGCATGGTGGTGCATGCCTGTAATCCCAGCACTGTGGGAGACCAAAGCAGGGGGGCTGCTTGTGCCCAGGAGCTTCAGACTAGTCTAGGCAACATAGCAAGACCCTGTTTCTAAAAAAAAAAAAAAAAAAAAGGCCGGGCGCGGTGGCTCAAGCCTGTAATCCCAGCACTTTGGCAGGCCGAGAAGGGCGGATCACGAGGTCAGGAGATCGAGACCATCCTGGCTAACACGGTGAAACCCCGTCTCTACTAAAAAATACAAAAAATTAGCCGGGCGAGATGGCGGGAGCCTGTAGTCCCAGCTACTCGGGAGGCTGAGGCGAGAGAATGGCGTAAACCCGGGAGGCGGAGCTTGCAGTGAGCTGAGATCCGGCCACTGCACTCCAGCCTGGGCGACAGAGCGAGACTCCGTCTCAACAACAACAACAACAACAAAAAGGCCGGGTGCGGTGGCTCAAGCCTGTAATCCCAGAACTTTAGGAGGCCGAGACGGGCGGATCACGAGGTCAGGAGATCAAGACCATCCTGGCTAACACGGTGAAACCCCGTCTCTACTAAAAAATACAAAAAACGAGCCGGGCGAGGTGGCGGGCGCCTGTAGTCCCAGCTACTTGGGAGGCTGAGGCAGGAGAATGCCATGAACCCGGGGGGCGGAGCTTGCAGTGAGCTGAGATCCGGCCACTGCACTCCAGCCTGGGCGACAGAGCGGGACTCCGTCTCAAAAAAAAAAAAAAAAAAAAAAAAAAAAATTTAATTAGCAAACTGTAGTGACATGTGCCTGTAATCCCAATTACTCGGGAAGCTGAGGCAGGAGGATCACTTCAGCCCAGGAGTTCCAGGCTGCAGCGACTTAATCAGCCACTGCACTCCAGCCAGGGTGACAGGCCAAGATCGTGTCTCAAAAATAAAAGTGTGTCTCTTGTAGACAACAAAGATTTTGATGTTACTTCTGTATCCAGCCAATTTCTGCCTTTTGATTTTAGTATCAGTTCACTCACATTTAATGTAATTATTAAATATGGGTAAATTTAGGTCTCCAATTTGCTATCTGCTTTCTATTTGTCTCATTTTTATTCCTCTATTTCTCCTTCTACCTTCTCTTGTATTAAGTATATTTTTCGCTTACCATTTTAATCCCTCAATTGACTTTCTAAGCACAATTTCTTTGTATTATTCTTTTTTTTTTTGAGAAGGAGTCTTGCTCTGGTGCCCAGGCTGGAGTGCAGTGGCATGATCTTGGTTCACTGCAATCTCTGCCTCCCAGTTCAAGTGATTCTCCAGCCTCAGCCTCCCAAGTAGCTGGGATTACAGGTGTGCACCACCACACCCGACTAATTTTTGTATTTTTAGTAGAGACAGGGTTTCACCAGGTTGGCCAGTCTGGTCTCGAACTCCTGACCCCATGACCCTCTTTGCATTATTAGTTTAGTAATTACTCTAGGGCAGTATTTCTCAAAGTGTGGTCCTCAAACCATCTGCATCAATATCACATAATACCTTATTAGAAGTGTAAATTCTTTTTGTTTGTTTTGGTTAATTTTTATGCTTTTTTGAGGCAGGCTCTTGTTGTGACACCCAGGCTGTAGTGAAGTGACACAACCATAGCTCACTATAACCTTGAACTCCTGGGCTCAAGTGATCCTCCCGCCTTAGCCTCCGGAACAGCGAGGACTATAGGTGTGAGCTACCACATCCAGTTCATTTTTATTTTTTTATAGAGACAGGGTCTTGCTATGTTGCCCAGGTTGGTCTTGAGCTCCTGGCCTCAAGCAACCCTCCTGCTCTGGTCTTCCAAAGTACTGGGATTACAGATATGAGCCATAGTACCTGGCCGAGAAATGTAAATTTGTGAGTTTGACCCCAAGCCTACTGGATCAGAAGCTCTGGGAAGGGTTGCGTGTGGTGGCTCATGCCTGTAATCTCAGCGCTTTGGGAGGCCGAGGTGGGAGGATCGCCTGACTCCAGGAGCTCAAAACCAGCCTGAGCAACATGGTGAGACCCTGCCTCTTAAAAAAACAAAAAACAAACAAAAAAACACCTCTGGGAGCGGGTACCAGTAATATGTGTTTTAACAAGCTGTCCAGGTCAATGTGATGCACGCTCAAGTTGTAAGGCAGTGCCTCCAGGGATTACATTTTTAAAATTATAACAATCTAGTTCAAATTAGTACTTATTCCCAGTAAAATATAAGAACCCTCTTCTAGCACAGCTCCATCCCCTCCTACTTCTTTTTTTTTTTTTTTTTTGAGACGGAGTCTCGCTCTGTCGCCCGGGCTGGAGTGCAGTGGCTGGATCTCAGCTCACTGCAAGCTCTGCCTCCCGGGTTTACGCCATTCTCCTGCCTCAGCCTCCCAAGTAGCTGGGACTACAGGCGCCCGCCACCTCGCCCGGCTAGCTTTTTGTATTTTTTAGTAGAGACGGGGTTTCACCGTGTTAGCTAGGATGGTCTCAAACTCCTGACCTCGTGATCCGCCCGTCTAGGCCTCCCAAAGTGCTGGGATTACAGGCTTGAGCCCCCGCGCCCAGCCCCCTCCTACTTCTTTATGTTCCTGTTATCACATATATTCCATCTATGTTATAAACTTAATGATAGCCTTATCAATTCTGCTTCATGTATCTCCATCTTTTAAAGAAATTAAGAATATATTGTATACAATTTTAAACATAATTTTCTCATTTCCTTCAGTGCATTTAAGTTTAAAAAACTCTCAGAGGAGATGTCCATTTCTAATTCTGCAGATTTAAAAAATTTTTACATTTTGCTTTTTTTTTTTTTTTTCTGAGATGGAGTTTCGCTCTCGTTGCCAAGGCTGGAGTGCAATGGCACCTCAGCTCACTGCAACCTCTGCCTCCTGGGTTCAAGTGATTCTCCTGCCTCAGCCTCTCAAGTAGCTGGGATTATAGGCATGTGCCACCACACCCGGCTAATTTTGTATTTTTAGTAGAGACGGGGTTTCTCCATGTTGGTCAGGCTGGTCTTGAACTCCCAACCTCAGGTGAATCCGCCCACCTCTGCCTCCCAAAGTGCTGGGACTACAGGCGTGAGCCACCACACCCAGCCTACATTTTTCTCTTTATTCTATCTAGGATTAATTTTGATACATGATACGCATAACATTTGTGGCAAAGACCAAGGAAGGTATATTAATAGTAGGAAGCGAAAAAATACTGGTGGAGACAGAAAATACAGTTTATGTCTAAGTCTCATATCTACCTAAAGCTACAACAATGTGCTAAACATTGTTTAGAAGCGAAAAGGAGACGGTGGGTAGAATGAAGCATCTGCCGGTGTCTCCACTCCACACAGTAAATACAAAGCGACTCAATATGAACCACTTTGGATTTCTCTGGACTCACCTACCTTAACATTATAGCAGCGGACGGTATGGTCACTGGAGCCGGTGTAAAGGGCAGCGTTCTTCCCGGATGTCTGAGTGACCAGGAGGCAGTTTACTTTCGAGGTATGGCCCTCAAAGACACCAACACATTTCCGACTCTAAAGTTTAAGCACAGACCAGATTATTACTTATGAGATATAGAAGGATTAGAGAATATATTTCCTCAAAAAAAAAAAAAAAGATGCTAAAACATTCAGTTCACTGCTGTATCCTCAGTGTCTAAAACAGCACCTGGTACACAAAAGATGTTCAGTAAATGTACGTTCACCAAATGCCAGCAAACAGTCATAGGCAATGAGGTATCTGAAAGTATATGTTAGTTGAGCCATACCAAAAAATATTTACGGCAATTCACTGTAAGATAGCCAGAATTTTAATTAATGTTTAGGGCAAAGCTTTCTGACATGGACCAAGGACCTAGCAAATCCAAACTGTAGCTAATTACCCACAAAAGATGTGCATTTGATAAGCAGCTTGTGAGAATGCACCATGGTATTCAAAAACATATCAGGTGCTATCACAGGTCTAGTGGTTCTGGTGGTGTTTCTCTTTTTTTCTTTTTCTTTTTTTTTTGAGATGGAGTCTCGCTCTGTCACCTAGGCTGGAGTGCAGTGGCGCAATCTCGGCTGACTGCAAGCTTTGCCTCTTAGATTCATGCCATTCTCCTGCCTCAGCCTCCCGTGTAGCTGGGACTATAGGCACCCGCCACCACGCCTGGCTAGTTTTTTGTATTTTTAGTAGAGACGGGGTTTCACCGTGTTAGCCAGGATGGTCTCGATCTCCTGACCTCGTGATCCACCGGCCTCAGCCTCCCAAAGTGCTGGGATTACAGGCTTGAGCCACTGTACCCGGCCTCTGGTATTGTTTCTTACGAGTACATTCCAAATGTTATCTCAGTGCACATACTGAGATCTATTTAGAATGTACTTGTGGCCGGGCGTGGTGGCTCAAGCCTGTAATCCCAGCACTTTGGGAGGCCGAGACGGGTGGATCACGAGGTCAGGAGATCGAGACCATCCTGGCTAACACGGTGAAACCCCGTCTCTACTAAAAATACAAAAAATTAGCCGGGCGAGGTGGCGGGCGCCTGTAGTCCCAGCTACTGGGGAGGCTGAGGCAGGAGAATGGCGCGAACCTGGGAGGCGGAGCTTGCAGTGAGCTGAGATCCGGCCACTGCACGCCAGCCTGGGAGACAGAGCGAGACTCCGTCTCAGAAAAAAAAAAAAAAAAAAAAAAAAAAAAGAATGTACTTGTATACATACACATACACATTTTGATACCCTGTTCCCCTAGATCTTACACCTATACATCCTGGTAGCATTGCTTCCTTTTTTCAGTCATTCGTGTTAATCCTCATATCATTAAGCTAAAGGAATCTACATACCTGTTGCCTATAGCAAACACATTTTCGTGGTCTGTCATCTAACTTTTAAATTTTCACTGACTCTAGCAATTTTAAATATTTTCATGGTGTTCATTCAGACAACATCATGTTCCTCAAATTTCTTAAGCTGTCATTGTTCATAATTAGTTTATGAACAAATTCAAATTCAAAACTCAAAAGTTAATTATTTTGAGAGTAACAAGCATCAGATAATACTAAGGGTGAGGTAGTGGAAAAGTGTTGCTCTCCTTAATAACTCGAACTCTACTTGTAATCAATCACTTGTCAGGGAAAATACCTTCTCCAATACTTCCCCATATTCACTCCATCCCTCCTCTATTATGTAGCTGCTATGCAAGTGACCCCATTACCAACTCCAGTGTTGGGACCGGAACAGTCCAAGACCACTGGTGTAATCCCAACCCCCTTTTGCCACAGGCAAAGGTGATCGTTCAGGGAATAAAACACAGGACCCTTTTGTGCTGGTGGGAGGGAAAAAGAGACCCTAGCGGCTCCTGACATTTACCTTGTGAGCAGGAGGGGAACTACCTTTCAGAAAGAGGTGATACCAGAGAAGGCAGGGTAGAGAGACAAAAAGAAACTAAGTCCCCAATGACCTTGCGGAGCTACTGGATCAAATGCATCTAAAGTCAATCTAAGGCCCACCCCTTCCTCCAGACAGCCAACAAATTCCCTTTATTGTTTAAAAGAGTATAAACTGGATTTTCCAAAACCTGCAACCAAAAACATACTACATGTTCTATCAACTTACCACCAGATTATAAACCCGGACAGTTTTATCTGCTGAACAGGTATATAGTAAGTTCCCAAATATCTGAATTGCATTGACAGCAGCTTGGTGCCCCTCAAAGGTTCCTTCTGTGGGCTCATCATCATCTCCTGGCTCTGAAGATATTTCTGGAAAACAAGAGTAGGTTTCAGAGACATGTCTGCTAGAGTCTGAAAAGACCCTCAAAAATCAGAACTATTATACAATACAGCAGTCCCTAGATTAAACCAAAAGTAGATCCCCTTAAAGCTTAGTTCCTCTATCAGACTACTCCAATTCTGATTACACATCTTCACTATGAAGACTGCATAATAAGCAAAGGCCTTTCACTTAGGAAAAAGATAGGTAATTATATAACGAGCTTTTGGGCTGGGTGTGGTGGCTCACACCTGTAATCTCAACACTTTGGGAGGCTGAGGTGGGCGAATCACCTGAGGCCAGGAGTTTGAGACTAGCCTGGCCAAGATGGTGAAACCCCGTCTCTACTAAAAATACAAAAATTAGCTGGGCATGGTGGCGTGCGCCTGTAGTCCCAGTTACTTGGGGAGGCTGAGGCAGGAGAATCACTTGAACCCAGGGGCAGAGGTTGCAGTGAGCTGAGATCACACCACTGGATTCCAGCCTGGGCGACAGAGTGAGACTCTGTCTCAAAAATAAATAAATAAAAGCTTTGAGTGATACTTGGAAGGTACCCAACCTCTCCCACACTTCCAAACAGTTATTTCTTTGAGTAAGGCAGTATTCCTTAAGCAGTTCCTTCTGAAAGCAAATATCCTTAGAGCCAATGACACCTTAATACTAATTAGTTGAACAGATAAAGGAGCTGGATAAGACAGATTAGAAGGGCCAGGCATGATGGCTTACACCTGTAATCCCAGCACGTTGGGAGGCCAAGGCGTGAGGATCACTTGAGGCCAGGAGTTGGAGACCAGCCTGGTCTCTACTAAAAATACAAAAAAAAATTTGCCAGGCATGATGGCGCGCACCTGTGGTCCCAGCTATTTGGGAGGCTGAGGCAGGAGAATTGCTTGAACCTGGGAGGTGGAAGTTGCAGTGAGCAGAGATCATGTCACTGCACTCCAGCCTAGGTGACAAAGCAAGACTCCGTTACAATCAATCAATCAATCAATCAATAAGACAGATGAGAATAAGAATCTGAAAGACCAGGATTTGAGGTTTTAAGAATAGCAGAACTGTTGATCAAGGCAATCCTCTTGGTGATAAACCCCTCCCCATTCTCTTATTCTATAAATATATTTAAGTAGGTTTAAATTCTGGCTTTAATATTTACAAGGCTTTTAATTCTGTGGTTAATTTAAATAAAACTGAACAGCAAATACCTGAAGAATTCTTTGATCCTTTTATGGAAGAGATCACAGTCTGAGTTTCTGCCACACTACAAAATAATAGCAAAAGTGTTCTCAGCATCTGTGTGAACAGGGCGGGTAGCAAAAGTAAAAATTTCCTGACTCAAAGGATTTTTCTAAACAATGGGCAAAGTAGTAATGATATAAGAAATTAGTTTTTCCATCTGAAATTTCTAAAGGAAGGGAAATAAAAGCAGAGTGAATATTTATAACACAGTCAAAAGAGAAAGCAGAAAATCTCTACTGCCGAGCTTTAATTTTTCCATGTCCACAATCCCTGCTGCATTCACGTAAATTTTGATTTTTAAATAAATTCTGATTCATAATTTAAAATTCTATTTAAAAAAATAAAGTTGGTGAAAGTTCTTCTGACTGGACCAATACAATACTCTTACCTTACAGGGATGCCGTCTTTATAGCGAGTGCCAATTTCACTGGTCGAGCTAACTTCATCACACCCAGAACGAGAAGTTTCTAGCAGGTTTTGCTCTGTAGAGTTCCAAATATCCTTTTTAGATGGGCTATCTGGTTTCTCTTCTCCTGATTCTGAAGAATCAATGGCTACTACTTCTAACTGAGGATTAGGAATTTCTAGGACTTCCAGAGACGAGTCACTATCTGGCTCATCTCTGACACTCCCTTGCTCCCGACCAGTCCTGCTGTCTTCCCAAGTGGAGGTTGTTACTTTCCCCCCTTTAATTAACTTTCCAGCTTTTACTTTCCTTACGGGTTTAACAGTCAAAACATCCTGTTCAGTGTCGCTATTCTCAGGAACATGGGCAGCCCGTAGACTTTTCTTCTTCCGAAGTTTCTTCTTTTTCTTGCTTCCCCTAGTCTCAGCTGATGTCAAAGTGGATTCTGCCTGTTGTTCAGGCTGGTCAGCTGGAGAGTGGGGTTCCTTTTCCAAAGGGGTTTCTGAAGCAAAAGACAATCTTAGAAAAGAATTGGTACAGGCTTCAGACCCACTATTGCCTCTGGTTGGCTCTTCCCCTTCTTTATTTATGCTAGAAAGACCAGCTGATTGGGAAGAGGGAGAGTTCTGTTTCTGGTATTTCTTTGCTCCACAGAAAACTTCAGTTCTTGGCTAGGCTCATGGAAACTTTCTGTTGACTCTGATAAGGACAATCTAGCAGTGATGACTGGATAAACTGGATAACTGTCACTGATCTCTCCTGAATTGAGAGGAAAAAAATTATTGCATCCTTTTTTTGTGTTTGCTGCAATTTATCACTGACTGAAACTCTACCAAATATTTCAATAAGATGTTCACAAAACCATGACTGTTTCAGCTGGTATCTCACCCCTCAGTTTCCCATCACCTACATACACTCCTATGACAGCACTTACTACCCTCTGCCTTGTGTGAATGTCACAGCCACTGTGTGTCTTATTCCCTACAAAAGCTCCTTGTGGGGAGGGACTGTTTCTATTAATCTTTTTTCTTGTTTTAAATGTCCACACATTTAACATTGTGTTTTATTCTTAGCAGACACTTAAATGTCTACTTAGCTGAAGTTCTTTTATTTCTTTGAAGTTTTCATTATCCACACCCATCCAATTTAGCTACACTTTAGTAGTTAAAATATTTGCTGACTTAGAAATGTCAATTTCCTTTGACACTTCATGTCTAGGAATTAAAAGTGATGAAATAATCACAGATGTACTCAAAGACATATACAATGCAGTGTTATACAGAATATGAAAAAAGTTAGAAAACTATTCAAAAAAGATTCACCACATAAATTATTGTATATCCAAATTATGCAACTATTAAAATATTATGCAACTTGTAATATAAAATATTTTAGATAAATTATTTTTATGATAGAAAAATCATGATATATTAAAAAGGTTATATATGATTGCTCCTTTGTATAAGTTCTACATGTAAACACAAAAACATGATTTAAGAAAGATTGAAATAATATGTAATATGAAAAATAGTACCAAAATATTTCATGTAATCCATAAATATATACACCTACTATGTACCCACAAAAATTTAAAATAATTTTTAAAAATATGCTACGGGCTGGGCACGGTGGCTTACGTCTGTAATCCCAGCATTTTGGGAGGCTGAGGAGGGCAGATCACTCAAGGTCAGGAGTTCAAGACCAGCTTGGCCAACATGGTGAAACTCTGTCTCTATTAAAAATACATAAATTAGCTGGGCATGGTGGTGGGCGCCTGTAATCCCAGCTATTCGGGAGCCTGAGACAGGACAATCACTTGAACCTGGAGGCGCACGTTGCAGTGAGCCAAGAGGACGCCACTGAACACCAGCCTGGACAACAAAAAGCGAAACTCTGTCTTAAAAAAAAAAAAAACTGCATATATATATAAATATATATACATATGTTAAGCCAGGCACAGTGGCTCACACCTATAATCTAAGCACTTTGGGAGTCCAAGGCGGGTGGATCACTTGAGCCCAGGAGATCAAGACCAGCCTGGGTAACATGGTGAATCTCTACAAAAAAAAAAAAAATACAAAAATGAGCCGGGCATGGTGGCAGGTGTCTGTAGTCCTAGCTACTCCGGAGGCTGAGGTGGGAGGTTCATCTGAGCCCAGGAGGTCAAGCCTGTGGTGAGCTGTGATTGTGCCACCGCACTCCAGCCTGAGTGACAGAGTGAGACTCTGTCTCAATAAACAAATAAGCTATACATTTGATACTAACATCTAGATTAATATTGCAACACAGTACTGGTAGTAAAATCTAGAGTAATTTTTTAGACTTTCTGCTTTTCCTCAGGAAACCACACAATGCGTTTGTTGGACTTAACTTTCAAATACAGCACCACTGTGGTAATGCACACTTCTACCAGGATTTTACACAGCTTAGACATATTCTCAGATGATAACCAGGTAAGTGTTATTTTTTGAAAAGAGTGAAAACCCTGGCTATTTCTCAACACAAAGTTCTTAGTAGATGATTCCAAACCCCATCATGGCCACCTGCCTCTCAAGCTTATATTAATCCTGGTTTGTATTTGAGATTATATAGACAGTTAAGTGCAAAGAAATTCAGAGGATAGACCTTATTTAGAAAATTGGTTGAATTAACTTCAACCCCATTTATTTCACACAAAACAAATTTTATACTTATCCTAATAAATGGAACCTTGTGGGTGTTAATACAAAGTCAACTCTAACCCTAGATAATAGGAAATGATAGAAAATGACTGATATTTAAATTACATTCTCTAAAATATTTTAAAAGAATCCTCCTGTATATATGAAGAGAATTTCAGTGAAAAATTAGTTGTATTTGCTCATTTTAGTTTTAATGAGCAAGTATGGCTTATATCACTCATATAAAAATGCCCCAGTCCCACTACTGGGATGCCCTTAACCCAGAGAAAAGCTTACATACTATTAGCTTCCAGTAGTTCGTTGGACACATTGCAGGCAGAGCTTGGTGGCACAGCATTCACATTCTCATCTTGTTCAGGAGACATGGGCTCTTGTTTAATCTGAACTGATGAGTCTGGAGCAGGGACACTGCCATGGGTTTGGAAAGTAGGAGATGTGGTTATTTGAAGAGAGGCTCCGGTGGGTGATGGAGACACATGGGAAGATGGAGGCTCCAGAAAAAGTGGGAAAAAGGGAGTAGGCAGCAATGCCGCATCAATGGATGTTTGAGATCTACTGTTCGTTCGTTCTCGTGTGACGCTACAGGGAACCTGGTCTGGGTGCTCAGAAGGTTCATATGTTTCTAGAATGGGAAACAGACATACATAGAAATGCAAAAATGTTATCTGAAAAGTCATTTGTTTCTGAGCTAATTTGTATATTTAAATATTAGAAAAGAATTTTAAGTAAGTTTATTAGCATAGTCTGTCATAATTCTCCAAAATATAGAGAATATAATCTCTACAACCACCAAGGATACAGACAGAATAGGCATCAACATTTTTTTTAGATAGGGTCTCGCTTTGTCACCCAGGCTGCAGTGCATGGACTCAAGCAATCCTCCTGCCTCAGCCTCCCAAGCAGTTGGGATTATAGGCACATGCCACTATGCCCAGTTATTATTGTTATTATTTTTTTGAGACAGAGTCTCACTCTGTCGCCCAGGCTGGAGTGCAGTGGCGCAATCTCGGCTCACTGCAACCTCCGCCTCCCGAGTTCGAGCGATTCGCCTGCCTCAGCGTCCTGAGTAGCTGGGATTACAGGCGCCGCCACCATGCCCAGCTAATTTTTGTATTTTTAGTAGAGATGGGGTTTCACCATGTTGGTCAGGCTGGAATTATTAATTATCTATTATTAAAAATTATTAATAACTTTTGTGTTGGGGTTTCACCATGTTGCCTGGGCTCAAGGAATCCACCTGCCTCAGACTCCCAAAGTGCTGGGATTACAGTCATCAGCCATTGTGCCTGGCTATATTCCAATTTTTCAAATTTTAAATGACTTATCCAAAGTTATATAGGTTACTAATGGAAGAGCGAATATTTGAATCCAGGCCTCTTGATTCTTAATGAAAACTCTTCTAAAACATATTGTCTGTTGCTAAACATTTTTGGGATGCACCATCTACAGACCTTACTATAGAAGGATGAAACTGGCCAGGCGTGGTGGCTCAGGCCTGTAATCCTAACCATTTGGGAGGTCAAGTTAGGAGGACTGCTTGAGCCCAGGAGTTTGGGACTATCCTGGGAAACACTGGGAGATCCCATCTCTATAAAAACATTTTTTAAATTTTTGTAACTTTTTATAATTTTTATAACCTTTAAATTTTTACGATTTTAAATTATAGCTTTATAAAATTAAAAGTTAAAAATTTTAATAACCAGTCATGGTGACACACATCTGTAGTCCCAGCTACTGGGGGGAGTGAGATGGGAAGATCGCTTGAGCCCAGGAGGTTGAGGCTGCAATGAGCCGTGATCATGCCACTGCACTCCAGCCTGAGTGACAGAGCAAGGCCCTGTCTCAAAAAAACAAAAAAGGATGAAACCAAGGAGACAGGAGAGAAATAACATGACCTTTTCATTACTATTTTTCATTCCCCTCAAAGAGAACAAAAAGGCCTGGTGCAATAGCTCACGCCTGTAATCCAGCACTTTGGGAGGCTGAGGCAGGCGAATCACCTGAGGTCAGGAATTCGAGACCAGTCTCGCCAACATGGTGAAACCCTGTCTCTACTAAAAATACAAAAATTAGCTGGTGGTGGGGTGGGCACCTGTAATTCCAGCTAATCAACTGCTGAGGCACGAGAATCACTTGAACCCGGGAGGCAGAGGTTGCAGTGAGCAGAGATTGCACCACTGCATTCCAGCCTGGGGGATAGAGCAAGACTCTGTCTAAAAAAAACGAACAAACAAACAAAAAAAAACAACAAAAAAGTAACAAGCTATCCATCAGATGCCCTCTGAATACCTTGTAATCCCTGTAGAATCTGTATTCTATGGGTCCTCAGTGCACTCATCTCCATAGTTATCTAAAAATAAAGTATTTTATTAAGCATTTTGAAATCCAACTTGTAGGGTCCTCTAGGTCTCCCCACTTTTCTTCCATGTCCTTGACCAAACATCAGTGTTTTGACTGCTGTGACCCAGCCAGCTGCAGGTTTTCCCCAGCAGGCCTGAACCCCACCTGGGGCCTTGACGATTCCCAGGCACTGATAAAAGCATCTAGGTTGTTGCCCAAAACACTGAAAGAAATTGGCCCTGGCCCAGAGCCGAATTCCTTAAACCCTCATATAAACTCCACATCCCGCCCGCTGGCTGTGGATACACCAAGGGAGAACACCCCTTTTTTGCTGTCCCTTGTCGGGACTGCTGCAGCCTACTCTGTAAGTAAGCTCTCCTAATAAATGCTTTGGACTCATCATCCTGGCATTTCGTGCTTCTTTCTTTGGAATCCTAACTGTCCCCGATTAGGCACAGTCTGGGCACTTCCCTTGTGGAAACTCCCCTGCCACTGCTTTTGGGGTGACTCCAGCCATGGGTTTGGCAGGACAAAACATGATTTCAGAGATGATCCATTTTTATTAAATCCTCCACATGCCGTTACCTGCTGCTTGAGCATAAGTAGCCTCTGAACTTCCACATAAGCTGTCTGAAGGGCTGCACGGGCTTGCAGAAGATTGTTATCCATGCACTGCAATGACTTACTAAGTTCTTCCTCCCTTAAAGAAATATTCAGCAGCTGGTCAACCTGAGAACGTTCTGCCAAAAGAAACCACAAGGTTCAGGTTAATACTAGAGATTTCCGTCTCATCACACAGCTCCTCACAAGATTGAACTATTCCCACTATTTAGGATAAGACTTTATGTATTCCTCAATAGGTCACTGGAAATTCACAAAACATTTAGTCAACCACAATGATATCAAAGCTAGGAACCAAAAGTGACACCTGCTAAGATGGAGGAGTCTCATAAGCTCCAGGGTCCACCACATCATTCTGTCTCATCTGATCACCACCTTCCACCACTGCCTTTCCAGGTGAAATCTGTCCCATGCAAACCATCTGTTCTAGGTCTCATTTCCCATTCTTCCTTTACCTACCACCGTCTTCACAAAGGACTTCTGCTTAGATTGGACTCTGGACCTAGACTGCTTGCACTCTCTTTCCAATCCATATTAGTCTGTCAGTTGACTTAAAAATTGTTTTTTTTTTTGTTTTTTTTTTTTTTTTTTTTTTTTTTTTGAGGCGGAGTCTCGCTCTGTCGCCCGGACTGGAGTGCAGTGGCCAGATCTCAGCTCACTGCAAGCTCCGCCTCCTGGGTTTCCGCCATTCTCCTGCCTCAGCCTCCCAAGTAGCTGGGACTACAGGCACCCGCCACCTCGCCGGCTAGTTTTTGTATTTTTAGTAGAGACGGGGTTTCACCATATTAGCCAGGATGGTCTCGATCTCCTGACCTCGTGATCCGCCCGTCTCGGCCTCCCAAAGTGCTGGGATTACAGGCTTGAGCCACCGCGCCCGGCCAAAAATTGTTTTTATTAGAGAAGACTTCCTGAAGAAAATACAGCTGTGAAATAGTACACTTAACTTACTTTGAATAAAATGTTCTGTGTATGTATTTACCATCATTGGGTTTGTCTGTTTCCCATTCAATATGCCAGGACCTCTCCCTTAAGCTCCACACCCACATAGCCAACTACAGACTATGATATTTCTAGCTAGGTTATCTCAAAGGTCCTTTAAGTCAAAGAATCCCTGAGGGAATTCATCACCTTTCTCTATTCTCAATCTGCTCCTCTCATGGAGCTTTCTAGCTCTACATATGATCCATCTGGTTGGTCCAGCCAGAAATGTGGGTTGTCCTTGACTCCTCCCTTATCCATCACATCCACTCACTCACGCCTCATCCAATCACTGCCGGGACTAGCCGTTATACTAGAACTGGGTTAGAGTCAAGGAAAAGCAGGAATCACAGAAATATATCAATGAGGGAGCAATGTTAATAACTTCTTTCCATAATTCACTTTAGAAAAACAACCAAGGAAGGGAGTGTGGAGGTAGGGCAGCGGGGAAGCAACCAACATGCCTCAAAAACAGAAAGTGAGAGAAATGGCTATACATGACCAAGAGGGCCAACATGTTTTATCCCACCAAAAAGGCTTAAGGAAACTTTCTGGCTTTATATTGTCCCAGTGATATACTAACCTTGGCTTACAAGTCTATGTGACATCATATATTTCTTCTACAGTTGTAACTGGATGTATTAGGAAATCAAACTTTTCTTTCCTCTTAAGCAAGGCAACAAAAATGTCCAAAAAAAGTCAGTGGACAATCAGTGTTTGATAAATGACAAGCTATGCTCTGTGTCAAGTTGTACAAACACTGAACTGCTACAAGAACCTCTTGGGGCTGGACACAGTGGCTTACACCTGTAATCCCAACACTTTGGGGGGCCAAGGTGAGAGGATCACTGGAGCCCAGCAGTTTCAGTCCAGCCTGGGCAATATAGCTAGACCCTGTCTCTACAAAAAAATAAAAAGAATTAGTGTGTTATCACACACCAGTAGTCCTACCTACTCGGGAGGCTGAGAGAAGAGGATTGCTTGAGCCCAAGAGTTGGGAGGTTATCAAAAAAACCCAAAAAACGAAACAAAAAACACCAACTTCTTTCTCCCAAAATATTCTGCACCATACCTTTTTTTCCTTTAATTTTCCTTCTTTTATTTTTTCTCTCAAGACTTGGGAGTTCAGGAGAAGATCCATCCTGGAGCGATAAAGAAAACTGCATAAAATCCAATGTGTAAAAGCCATTATCCAAGAGGAGCAAAAGGAATCAATTCGAAGATAGCCGTACGCTGTTCCTCACTATTGCTACCATCTCTAACATGATCATAGGAGTCTCACGCACATGGTACAAACTCAAATTTCAGTTCAATAAACATATCTGATTCAAGAAGAAAGAAAGAAAAAAAAGAATCCAGGGTGAAGTGCCTTCTAGCATCCTAGAGGTAGGAAAGCCCATGGAGGTCAGACAAAGCATTCCATCTTGGTGTAGTAAGGCACAAGTAGAAGTATTGACAAAGCCAGTTATATGTATAAATATATCTATTTATAACTTGGCATAGTTTCTACTTTAAATTTCAGCAAGAAAACAAAACAAAAAGCTTAACAGTCCACGAGACAAGCTCTTTGTCATAGGACAATTCCTCAGCTTGAAGTGTATTTTAAGTCATCCAATAACATCCACTACATATAGTATCTAGCTCAAAGGAGCAGAATTGCAATTTGAAGCAAGCCTAAAATTCATGACCTTAACTACTATGTTTATCACCTCAGTAGTAAATGAGAGAAGCCCAGCACAGTGACACATGCTTGTAGTCCCCAATACTTGAGAGGTTGAGGTAGGAGGACTGCTCGAGTCCAGGAGTTCCAGAGCAGTCTGGACTACATTGTGAGACCTCGTCTCTAATATAAATTTTAAAATATTATAAAATAAACAAATAAATAATGAAGAGAAGAACCCATTTTTTTTTTCACATTGCCAGATCCCCAACTATCTCACTACCAGCACCTCTTTCTTTCCAGAAAGGGATACCAAGAGGGTTAAGCAGTATTAGCGGCAGAATTTCCGGAAGAGCAGAAGTGCTATCAGTGAAATAAAAGATTCTTAAAGGCCAGGCTGGGTAACTGAAGGACGAAGGACAGAGTTACACAGACTAAAAATATTTCTATACTCTGTTCATATATATGCACTCTAACAGTATTAAAACCATCTTAGTGTTAAGCCTAGTACTCCTGAATCCAGCAATCATCCATGCTCTACAACAGTAGAACGCCTTTCTTCAGCAGCAGTGCAGAATGCATCTATGAAAACAGATTGAGTTACAGCTGAAGATGTGACTGATCCTTGGTCAGGTGATACAAAGAATCATTGGCTTGGACACTGGTTTTAGATATGACTTCATATTTTCCTGGTACTGTACATTCATATTAGATTACATTTAATTTAGCAGAATTACTCAGTGTAAGAAACCAGTAGGATGAAAGTAAGAACCTCACAATTCTTCTAGAAGTTGAGAGAATCACAATCCCAGACACCCAAGAAAAACAGTTGAAGCTTTTTTAATAAGCAACTAACTTGCCACATGCGATGTTCTACAAAAAGCAGAGGGAATTATACTCACTCCAGTGGCTCTTCGTTTCTTTCTAATACTTTGGCCATCATTTTGTTCAGCACCAGAGGTACAGCTACTATCTGTGGCCGCATCCGCTAAACTGGAGATCGCAAGGGCTGAGGATGCATTTGATGACAGAGAGTTTCCTTCTCCATTACTCTCTTGGGAATTCTGACTCTCTGAAGGTGGCATAGACCTCTCCTGGTTATTCAAGTCTTTTGCCGAATGCATCAAAGGTATTATATCATCAGAAGGTAATTGTGCACTATGTCGCCTTCGGGTAGCAACATTTTCAGCCCTTTCACCTGTTCGAAGGGAGGCAGCCAGAGGTGTCACTTCTTGTTTGAGGTGCATGGTTGCGTTCTGACTCTGACCAGCCCTCAATGAGTTACTAGGTGAAACCATCTGCTGGGGCTCATTTTCTTTGCCTGTATCTTCCTCACTGAAGAAGCTATACACAGAAGGAGCTCTGTCCATGATCACGCTGCTCTCAGAAAGGCTTCGCTTTCTTGCCAAGCCAGGGGATGAGGAAATGGAAACGCCTTCCCACTGGAATCCTTCTAGACTAGACAGATCAGGTTCACCATCCAAATCTAAGGCTTCTTGTTCATTTTGAACAAGGGGTACCATTTCTATGCCAAACCTTAAGGAAGAAAGAAAAAATGAAAACATAAATTGGATATGGTTGTTGGGAGAGGCATTATTTTTTAATGTGCCAGGCTCTCTCAAGCACTGAGGTTATAAAAAGGAAGGTGGTTCTTGTCCTCAAGGAGCTCACAGTCTAGTAAGTGATACAGATATAAATATATTATGTTGTGACAAGTACCAGATTAGAGGTTTGTATATGGCTACAATAATATATTTGAGGGAGTAAAAAGTGAGTTTTATTTCATATGGAGCTCTAAATCTATAATAATACATATGACATACAATTTTTAAAAGCAAACAAACCAAACCAAAACAAAAAAAAAAACCTTTTATTGAGCATTTACGGGTGCTTTATATTGATAATTTCAAGTGCTACTCACAGGGTGTGGGAAAAAGAAAGTGGGGGAAAACAAATCCATTATTTCAACAAGTATGGAAATGCCCCTGAAGCCTGGAGAACTGTATCATTGAGCAGCAGAGTTATGACTTTCAAGTAGCAAACCTATGTTGAACACTGTTTCACCATTCAGAAAAGTCTAGTACCTCAACATAAGATGAAGAGCCACAATATTACACAAGTGCTCAAGAGAAAGCATGTTGTAGTAATAAATACAATGCCCAGAGTACATACAGAAAAGCTAACTATTCGTAGGTTCCAAGTAAAAGGTAATGAGAACAGTTCTATTTAAAAGTTACAGCACGCATTCCAAAATTAAGGTTTAGAAAAAGACACAGATCTATAGCTCTACATTTTTATATTGTCGTTTTCTACCCCTATAAAGTGATGGATTTTACCCCTACAAAGTGATGACTTTTTTCTTACGTCACCATCTTGTTTCTCAAGTAGGTGTGCTTCCATTTTAACCTGCACTCTCTGCTAGGAAATACTTTATTCCATCTGTCATAGAGTATCAGTCACTATTTGATATTAAATCAAGACATCTACAACAGATATTGTTGGCAAACATTTAATTAAATGAAACACGTAGAATCTCTTGATCAGGGTCAAAGGGTTACTTTAAAAGAAAGCGAGGGGGAAAAAAAAAAGACACTGAAAAGCAGCACACACCTGGGTAAGCCTTTGCCCAGCTCTTGCTTTTTCTTGGTTACTTGCTGAATGACCTGTTCCCAGTTGACATTTCTCCGAGATGCATTTAGAATCTGCCGTAGGGTTGGCTTGAGCCCAGACTCCTTCTCTGTCTCACTCTTTCGGTGACCGCTAATATTGCGAATGCGGCGGGCACTATTGAGGTTTGGCTCAGGAAGGTGCACTCCAGTTTTGCTCTTCAAACTAATGTGCCGGGTTAGATCCCTCTGCAGTGAGGCAGGAAAGCCAAGCTTACTTAGTTCAGGCAGGAGAGGGCCCGAGGGCTGACTGATGTCACTTTTTTGAAGCTCTGCATCCAAGCTAGTACTCTCAAAGCCTTCTGTTTCATAAGATACATGAGATTTAATAGAGTCATCAACCTGTGCATCTTCTAGAGAGGTTTTCAAGTCTAGCAATAAGCCAGGGTGGGGACTGGCTGCAGATGTCATTTGTAATTCAGATTCTTTCTGGTGAACTGTGGGATTACATGGGGAAGTGGATAGTTCTCTAGAAGTCTTCAGGATTCGGTCATCGTCCTCTTTCTCATCAGCAGTACGAGTGCTGCCGGATAACAATTCTGTAGTTGCAGAACCTAGGGTTCCAATTTTTGTTCCCTGCTTTTCCGTGTCAGATGTCTCTCCATCACTTTCATCTTCTAGTGCGTGCACTTGAAACTCAATTTTCAAAGACCCTTTTTCAGATTCTTCTACATTTCTACTTGCTTTTGCATAGTTCCTGGTCCTTTTAGAAGTGCTAAGAAGTGGATTTTGCAATGACTCATGACACTGTAGCACCTCTTTGGCCTTTCGTAATGTATCATTTAAATTGTCACCAGATTGCTTTTGAGAGCCAAATGCACTTTTATTCCCTTTTAAAACATGAGGACATGAACTACGCAGTTTGGATATGTAAGGACCATGGTTATCTTCTGCAGAGGGCTTGTTCGAGGGATCTGAGTGTTCTCCAGAGGAAAAAAAATTTGTTTTGGTGTTTTTTGAGGTATTCTTTGGATCTTGCTTTTGAGGAAATGATTTAGTGGCTGGACATGGAAGGAGTGGGGATTTCAATGACGGCATTTTATTTGGGGCATGCTCTTGTTCAGGCTTTTCTATAATGGAGCACTGTCTCACCACCTCGAAGGAAGCAGCAGAATCAGAAGAGGCCTTGTGATTAAGAGATCCAGTATGCATTTCTTTTTGTGTTTTCTGTGTTGGGGAATTATGTGTTTCATCAGTTTGGGGCTCCTGTATTCCTGTAGTTATCAAGCTAAAATCAAAGAGAGGTTTCTCTATCATTTCTGACTTGTTACCAGTGACGTCTTTCAATCCCGACTGTAAATCCAGAGTCTTCTGGGAAGGGTAAGGCGTCCAGCGACGAGGCTTTTCCCTTGCCGCACTGCCATTCTTTCCACTAACTTTGGAAGTAGCAGTGTCTATTTGTTTAGTGGTTTGGCTTTCCGGCTGCTCAAAATTGAAGTCGAGTAAGCCTTCTGAAGGAAATGTATCACTTGCAAATCCTTCAGAAGGACCTCTGTATGTGGCAACTGTACCAAGTTTGTCATTTTCTTGCCGCTGCCAATTATATCTGTCCTGACTGTATTTGTTTGACTTACTAGATTTCTTGTTCCATAGCATAGTCATGTCTTCCATTGGACAGTTAGAATTTCTGTTTCTGCCTGGTTGAAATTTGTCTCCAGGGCCACTGTAATTCCAATTATTTGTACTACGTACACTGGATTTCCAGTTTCCGTTACTGTTGTTCATATGCCAACTGGAAAAGCCACCTGTTCCTTCAGAAAGCCAACTGGAATTCCTTCCTGTACCATTATGATTCCAATCTACTGTTCCGCTATTTGAAAGCCAACCACCTCCAGAATTACTATGGTTGTGAAACCAAGTCGAGGAGCCTCCTGCAACACCCTTATGCCACCCGGAACGTCCTCTTGGCCCACCACCATTCCTCAAAGAATGTGGAAAGCTGTTTTTCCTAGTATTATTAAAGCCATCTTTTTCCCATTTCCAATCCCGCTGTGGAGGTCCACGATGATGCCATGCAGGCTGACTGTAACTCTCTCTGTCTTGGTAAGGAATTCGGTCTTCTCGTCTCCATTGGGGTCGTCTGTCATCAGAGTTTATTTCTTGGTTGCTATTGGAAGGTTCATCTTGTCTGGAAGAAAAACAGTTTTTCATTAGTAATTTAAAGGAATTCCTATGCTACCTTGAAAGGCATAACCCTCCAAACTTCCCTTGTACTTTCCTCCCGTTACTTAGAATATGTAACCGAGTCTAGTTTCATATCTAATAGTGGTTGTTTTCATATCTTTAAATGATATATTTAAACTTATATTCCTCAACTTATTAACTTAAAAATTAAACATTTTGGCCGGGCGCGGTGGCTCAAGCCTGTAATCCCAGCACTTTGGGAGGCCGAGTCGGGTGGATCACGAGGTCAGGAGATCGAGACCATCCTGGCTAACACGGTGAAACCCCGTCTCTACTAAAAAATACAAAAAACTAGCCGGGCGAGGTGGTGGGCGCCTGTAGTCCCAGCTGCTCGGGAGGCTGAGGCAGGAGAATGGCGTGAACCCGGGAGGCGGAGCTTGCAGTGAGCCGAGATCCGGCCACAGCACTCCAGCCTGGGCGACAGAGCGAGACTCCGTCTCAAAAAAAAAAAAATTAAACATTTTAAATTATTTAAATTTCAAATAATTACAACCATCTCCCCTATCACCCAGAAATATTAAAAATTTGGTACATTTGGCCAGGTGTGGTGGCTCACATCTATAATTCCAGCCACTTTGGGAGGCCAAGGCGGGCAGATCACTTGAGGTCAGGAGTTCAAGACCAACATGGCCAACATGGAGAAACCCCATCTCTACTAAAAATACAAAAATTAGCCATGCGTAGTGCCGCACGCCTGTAACTCCAGCTATTCAGGAGGCTGAAGAATGAGAATTACTTGAGCCCAGGAGGCGGAGGTTGCAGTGAGCTGAGATCGCACCATTGCACTCCAGCCTGGGCAACAGAGCAAGACTATCTCAAAAAACAAGCACAAAATCTGACACATTTATATTCTCCTCCCTTTCTTGGTCTTGTTTTTCTGGGCATGTTCTGAGATTTTGTCCCTATCATCCAATTATTATTTTTATATTATGCAGCTTTTTTGGAATAAGAACAACTATATTTTATAGCTATAGTTATCTTTTTTTTTTTTTTTTTGAGACAGAGTCTTGCTCTGTTGGCCAGGCTGGAGTGCAGTGGCACAATCTCAGCTCACTGCAACCTTTGTCTCCGAGGCTCAAGCAATTCTCCTGCCTCAGCCTCCCAAGTAGCTGGGATTACAGGCATGCGCCACCATGCCTGGCTAATTTTTGTATTTTTGGTAGAGACAGCGTTTCACCATGTTGGCCAGGCTGATCTCAAACTCCTGACCTCAGGTAATCCACCCACCGCAGCCTCCCAAAGTGCTGGGATTACAAGCGTACAGGCATGAGCCACTGTGCCTGGCCTAGTTATCATATTTAATACAATTTTATGTTCAGCTGCCCTTAATACCATGATTTTTCCAGTTGTAGGTTCTTTCTGAAAAACTCCCATTTCTTAACCTATTTTAAATAAGATTATACTTTCCATGGTTATTTTTATTAATAAACACTTTGACCAGTACCCATTCAATAACCGTTAGTGGTATAAGAAGACTTTTATGTACAGTTCTGGTTTGTGAAGGGCTTAGCGCCTAGCTGAGATAATAAAGTCACAAACAGGAGGAAAATAGCATATACCAAACAAGTAGTAACCATAAGATGTGCTATAAGGAGCTTCATGAGCTAGAGGTTTTTATAAAGAAACTACAGCTGTTTCATGTATTCATGTTAGATGAGGAGTCCACAGAAACATGAATAAACTTCAGTAAGCATCACAGCAATAGGTGTAAACACTATTTTCTTCTACAAACTGCCTATGGTGTGCATGGGCATGGTGCTTATCACGTGCTAAGTGCTCAAAATACTGAGTACTGCTAGTTAAAATTTACTGAGTACCTAAGTGTCAGGCATTTAATGCCAAGCACCTTACACAGATTATCTCTTTTAGTTTTTATAATCCTGAGGCAAGTATTCTTTTTTTTTGTCACCTAGGCTGGAGTGCAATGGCATGATCTCGGCTCACTGCAACCTCCAACTCTCGAGTTCAAGCGATTCTCCTGCCTCAGCCTCCTGAGTAGCTGGGATTACAGGTGCCCACCACCATGCCTCGCTAATTTTTGTATTTTTAGTAGAGACGGGGTTTCACCACGTTGGCCAGGCTGGTCTTGAACTCCTGACCTCATGATCTGCCTGCCTCAGCCTCCCAAAACGCTAGGATTACAGGCATGGCAAGTATTCTTATTATTCCTACTTTTCAGATGAGAAATTGAGCAGTAGAGAGGTTACATAACTTGAGTAGAATAAGACAGCCAGAAAGTAGCAGAGCAGAGATTTAAACCTTGGCAGTCTGACTCCAGCCAGTCTATACTCCTAACCACAGGCCTTCATAGAATCAACATCTCAAAACAAAGTTTCCACATCTAAGTTCCTTCCTCTGACCTTGACTTAAAAATCTTAAACTCAGTACTGACTTAAATTGGCTTTAAAGGCTTTTAATGTCTATGATATTTTGGACACAAATTGGAACTTCTTCCTTTTTCACAAGATGGAATTTAAAAGTCTATCTAGAAGTTCAAACATCCACTAATGTTACATAAATTACAATCACTTCTAAACAGGAGACTCTATTTAGAAAGTAACAAGTATTATTACATACAGTAGCAGAATTTTTTTTATAACCATTAACCAAATTGCCTTTATGTTTTGATTCTATGCAAAAACTTTTGACATCCAAGGAGACCACTGACACAGCTATACTGATAGGATCAGAAATGGGAGAACTGGGGGATAAATAACTCACGAAGTAGAATTCCTAGATCTCATGAATTGGCTAGATTCAGAAGATAGGAGCATTCAGCTAAACCCACAGACCAGAAAGAATAATCTAAGTTAAAAATCGTGAAGGAAAAAAGAAAAAAACAACTCCTGAAGAAGTAGATGATTTTGGCCAGGTGTGGTGGCTCATGTCTGTAATCTCAGCACTTTGGGAGGCCAAGGCAGGTGGATCACTTGAGCCCAGAAGTTCGAGGCCAGCCTGGGCAACATGCCTAAACCCCATCTCTACCAAAACTAAAAATTAAAAGAAAAATTAGCCAGGCATGGTGGCAACACATGCCTGTGGCCCCAGCTTCTTGGGAAGCTGAGGTGGGAGGACTGTTGGAGCCTAGGAAGTTGAGGCTGCAGTGAGATGTCATTGTGCCACTATACTCAAGCCTGGGTGACAGACCAATACTCTGTCTCCAAAAAAAAAAAAAGAAGTAGATTATTTTATAAATAGGTCACCAAGGAGGCATATCAAAAGACTCAAAAAATAGTAACTATGATATGAATATCTAATCTATTCTGTCTTACTGTTTAATTATTTACACAGATAAAGCTAATAATGGCACTAGTATGTAAGAACAAAATAGAAGTTAGTCTCCCAGAGGCTTCAACTGCCTAAAGTAGGAGAAAGTAAACTGCAACTATATTAAAAGTAACGAAAATGTCATTTGAAGGACTAAGCTACTAAATGATTTAACAACCATGTTGTTTGAGTGTCCCTCATCTGAAGTGCTTGGGACCAGAAATGTTTTGCATTTCAAATTGCTTTGGATTTGGAATATTTTTGCATATACATAATGGGATATTATGGGAATGGGACCCAAATCTAAACATAAAATTCATTTATGTTTCATATATACCTTTTATACACAGTCTGAAGATAATTTTAGGTAATATTTTAAATAATTTTGTAAAATGAAATGAGGTGTGGAATTTTCCACTGATGGCCTCATATTGGCACTCAGAAGTTTTGGATTTTGGTGCATTTTCAGATTTTGGATTACGGATGCTCACCCTTTATTGATATTTTAAGATTAAGAAAGTCTCCTTCAAGGACTTGTTCAAAAAACTTTTTTTTAAATTTTAATTTTCTTTTTTTTTTTTGGTTACATATATAAGGGCTTCCTATGTTGCCCAGGCTGGTCTTGTAGCCCTGGCCTCATCTCCTCGTGCACCAGGACAACAGGCCTGAGCCACCGTGCCTCCCGGCAAAAATATAAGGTTACATATATAAGGGCTTCCTATGTTGCCCAGGCTGGTCTTGTAGCCCTGGCCTCATCTCCTCGTGCACTAGGACAACAGGCCTGAGCCACCGTGCCTCCCGGCAAAAAAATTTTAAACACACAGAGTAAAAGCCTCCTTTTTATAGCCAAGCCTCTAACTAAAAAGGAGGTACAGACCAGGTATAACTAGTATTCAAGAATAAGCTTTAAATTTTTATTTTAGAATCTGAAATGATTCTCTTCATATTCTGGGACTTAAAAAATTATCCCACCTCATAAGTGCTTCTCTCTCTTCCCCTCACATCTGAAAATTTCTACCTCATTAATTAAACTCTTTTTAACAAATTTTATAATTAAACTCTTTAGACTAGAAAACAGTAAGGTGAAAACATAAATGCCTAATACCTGAATGTATAAATGTAGGTATGAAATTATGCAGTACAAATTAGAAAATTTATATTGCTTAAATGATCTTGACACTATCAAAAAAATTTACTCAATAAAGCACTGTGGTAGTCACTGGGGATTCAAAGACAAAAAGATAAATCACATTTGGCCGACGCACCACGTTAATTCACACTAGTCAAAAAACATTTTCCTAAGAAATGTTATTTTGGCAATAAGACTATACTATGTACTATATAATTTATACAATGAAGCTTATATTCTAACACTTTTCCACTAGAAAATTTAAACACCAAATAAAAACTTATTGGTATTCAAAAGATTTGGATACTGGCCAGGTACGGTGGCTCACGCCTGTAATCCCAGCACTTTGGGAGGCTGAGGCAGGCAGATTGCTTGAGGTCAGGAGTTTGAGACCAGCCTGGCTAATGGGGTGAAACCCCATCTCTACTAAAAATACAAAAAAAATTAGACAGGCGTGGTGGCGGGCATCTGTAATCCCAGCTACTCAGGAGGCTGAAGCAGGAGAATTGCTTGAACCCAGGAGGCAGAGGTTACAGTGAACCAAGATCACACCACTGCACTCCAGCCTGGGTGGATGACAGAGTGAGACTCCATCTTAAAAAAAAAAAAGATTTGGATACCAACAAAACCATTCTCAACATAATTACCAACATGGCAAAAATTTCAGACATGTGGCTACAGCTTACGTAGGAACAATACTGAGTTTGCTTTTTTAAGAAAATATTACAGTAGTTCAGGAAAGCATTCCACTGCCCTTTGATTAATAAGACAACAACCTCCAGCTAAACTTTATACCTAAGTTTAAATGCTATGGGCTGAACAGTACAAAGATATAAAATGTATTCTCTGCTGTGTTCTGTTATAGATAGGCTTTTTAAAAAATCAATTACTTACCGACTTTGTTCTTTCCTTTGCTTTATTAACTGAATGAGTTCCTTGTCAAAATAATCTTCTTCCTCTTCCTCTCCTTTTCCATCATCTTCTCTTTCCTGGGCATCAACGTTATCTTTGTGCAACTGGCCAGAAATGTGCTTTGCATATGCAGAAAGACCCACTTCTGTGACCCCGCACACTCGGCACTCATGACTAATGTCCCTAGGGAAAGAGGGAGATGAGGGACATTCAATTCTCCCCACTGGCATGGCACACTCACCAGATCCGCTATCGTTTCCTCTGAAGGACACTGCACACTTTGGCACAGTGAAAAATTAGTGCTAATTAATTTCAATGCTCCTTTCATCACTTTTAGTAAGTTTGTTTATAAGTTACTTTTGAAATGAGTTTAAGATTCTTTTCCAGCAATCAAGAGGCAATACACTTCAGATAAATGTCGTTTAGGAGGAGAAATCTTCTTGAATTGCTGTACTTAAAATCTTGTCAGAGGAAACATGGTGAAAGGGGAGGCAGGGCAGGGGGCTCAGAGCAAGCAGAAGTTGCTCTGGAGCACACCCATGGTGCCAGCTGCACTCAGAAGGCCTGGTGACAGCGCTTACATTTAATCTTCAGTCTAGAGCTTTCTTCCAGTGAAAGTTAAGGGGTGGAAACAAGAGTAGGTGGCGCAGCCAATCCCAAGTGGGTAACTAAATCGGAACAGCTGGAGCTCTGCCTGGAATGTGAGGATTCCGGACCCAGGAGTAGTCCAGGCAAACTTTTTTGGTCTGGATGATACATGTGATCTACATTCTGCTTCAGAAGGGCTTATTTTAAAGGGAATGGAAAGCATTTCAGTTGTAGGAAGTTAACAGCTGTGCCAAGCAAATGTGTTTTCTCAAGTTTCAGAAAATGCTACAGTTCAGAGAGATGCAAAACCAGGTTTTTAGTTAAACTAGGCAGACTTTTTTGCTTTGTTTTGTTTTTTTACTTTACATACTTCATGGCAAATCTCACTTAGCCAGTCTTCAGAAGCCAAAGTCTTGAATCAGTGTCCAGAGCTGTAGCAGATCAATAATTTAACTGCTTTTTAGCTTCTGGAAATCCCTTGACTGGGTCAGCTGACTACGCAGTCATTTATGAGAAACATCTGAACACCATAGTTACAAGACAGCAGTATCCATTCAACAATCCAAATTGGCTTAACTCTGTATCACGTGTCTTGGATTTAGACTAGTTATATTTTTGCACTTCCTATGCCAATCTATTAAAAAAAACCCAACAACCCAAAAAGACATGCCGTCTTTGTCCAGACAGAAACACATACACACGCGTGCACCTCTGTTCCATCTTTCCCTCACAAATACCTAACTAGACATAGGCAGAATTTACATCAATCAACCAGAAGAGACCCTCAAACCTGGGCACTTCGTTTACTAGAAGACAGTTACTGTTACAGATCACCTGAATATTCATTCAAGAAAAAAAAAAAAAGGCCGGGCTTGGTGGCTCACGCCTGTAATCCCAGCACTTGGGGAGGCCGAGGCGGGTGGATCATGAGGTCAGGAGTTTGAGACCAGCCTGACCAAAATGGTAAAACCCCATCTCTACTAAAAATACAAAAATTAGCCTGGTGTGGTGGCGTGCGCATGTATTCCCAGCTATTCGGGAGGCTGAGACAGGAGAATCGCTTGAACCCGAGAGGCAAAGGTTGCAGTGAGCCGAGATTACACCACTGCACTCCACCCTGAGCGACAGAGCGAGACTCCATCTCAAAAGAAAAAAAGAAGAAGAAGAAGAAAAAAAAACCTTACCAAAAAACAGCTAAATTCTAGGCATGCTGTTTTTTGGTAAGGTGTTTTCTTTTTTTTTTTTTTTTTTTAAATGAATATTCAGGTGACCTGTAACAGAAACTATCTTCTAGTAAATACTTAGCATAGTCACTCTTATCTAGGGCGACAAAGTCTAAACACTCAAACATCGCCTAGTAAGTTTAAAAAAAAACACCGTTCCTTATTTTGTAAGGATCATGGAGAAGAGCTCAGAAAAACTGAGAAAATTTGCAAGTTTTCACTGTTTTTTTTGACTTTGTAACCTCAAATACTGACATTTTTAAGATTCATTTTAATGTGCTCTGACCAGGTTACCTAAAAATATCAATACCTGATTACCGGCCGGGCGCGGTGGCTCAAGCCTGTAATCCCAGCACTTTGGGAGGCCGAGACGGGCGGATCACGAGGTCAGGAGATCGAGACCATCCTGGCTAATACGGTGAAACCCCATCTCTACTTAAAAATACAAAAAACTAGTCGGGCGAGGTGGCGGGCGCCTGTAGTCCCAGCTACTCGGGAGGCTGAGGCAGGAGAATGGCATAAACCCGGGAGGCGGAGCTTGCAGTGGGCTGAGATCCGGCCACTGCACTCCAGCCTGGGGGCAGAGGAAGACTCCGTCTCAAAAAAAAAAAAAAAAAAAAAAAAAAAAAACCTGATTACCCAGAATATCAATATTATAATTCCACAGGTACTTAGATACATTACTTTTACTGAGGGTTTTCAACTGCACTTACTACATTTATACACTTAAAGAATAATCTTCGGCCGGGCGCGGTGGCTCATGCCTGTAATCCCAGCACTTTGGGAGGCCAAGGCAGGCGGATCACTTGAGGTCAGGAGTTTGAGACCACCCTGGCCAACCTGGTAAAACCCCATCTCTACTAAAAATACAAAAATTAGCCGGGTGTGGTGGTGGCACCTGTAATCCCAGCTACTCGGGAGGCTGAGGCAGGAGAATCACTTGAACCCGGGAGGCGGAGGTTGTATGAGCCGAGATCGCGCCACTGCACTCCAGCCTGGGCAACAGAGTGAGACTCCATCTCAAAAAAAAAAAAAAGAAAGAAAAAAGAGTAATCCTCAACTTTCTCCAGTTTACCAGGGATACTGATACTTTTCTCTCAAGCAATTAAATTGATGGTAGCTCATTCCAACTGAACTTTAATAACAAGCTGTTTCTCAAAGCAACACACAAAGAAGTTAATTATATAAATCTATCACAATGGGCAGCATGAGAACAGTCTGAGGACTGTAACAAATCTACAATATCTCCTTTACACTATAAACATTCCAATCAACTCAATTTTCCAGTTAGAAAATCTTTTTGTTGGCCGGGCGCAGTGGCTGAAGCCTGTAATCCCAGCACTTTGGGAGGCTGAGGTGGGTGGATCACAAGGTCAGGAGTTCGAGACCAGCTTGGCCAATACGGTGAAACCCCGTCTCTACTTAAAATACAAAAATCAGTCGGGCACGGTGGTGCGTGCCTGTAATCCCAGCTACTCAGGAGGCTGAGGCAGGAGACTCACTTAAACCTCAGAGGTGGAGGCTGCAGTGAACCGAGATCACTCCACTGCACTCCAACCTGGGTAACAGAGTGAGACTTGGTCTCAAAAAAAAAAAAAAAAGAAAAAAGAAAAAAATATTTTTTGCCTTAAAACTCTCTAAAACTACAGAAAATATCTTAGCCTACTTTTCTCTCTAAAAACTCACAGAATGCTAAACTGAATACTGCAGTACCAGGGACATCTTTCAACTAGGGACTTTAGTATAATCCCCAAAAGGTATTTTAAAATAAAATTCCTGATTTTATCCTTACTTCTAAAATGCAGAGAATTTGTCTAATGCTCAAACTATCTATCAAAACCCCTCACTCTTTTTTCTTTTTTTTTTTTTTGAGACGGAGTCTCGCTCTGTCGCCCAGGCTGGAGTGCAGTGGCCGGATCTCAGCTCACTGCAAGCTCCGCCTCCCGGGTTTACGCCATTCTCCTGCCTCAGCCTCCCGAGTAGCTGGGACTACAGGCGCCCGCCACCTCGCCCGGCTAGTTTTTTTTTGTATTTTTTAGTAGAGATGGGGTTTCACCGTATTAGCCAGGATGGTCTCGATCTCCTGACCTCGTGATCCGCCCGTCTCGGCCTCCCAAAGTGCTGGGATTACAGGCTTGAGCCACCGTGCCCGGCCAAAACCCCTCACTCTTAAAAGACACAACTAGAAAGCAATACTGACTTTCCAAAATATTAAGGAATGTTGCATAAAGTAGGCAGAACTTAACTGTTAAAAATAAACATCCATAATAATAAACCCACACACCCTGCAACCCCCAAAGCACAAACATATGTTGGATTCTTAACAGTGGAACATTTTCAAACCATTTTGCAATCCTAGTGAGAAAGAATATAACCATAGTTCCAAAATTATTTGACAATGAACAAATCAGAGACCCTGCCCAGAAGGGCACAGGCAGTAAGTGCAGTATAAAAGTTAACACTAGCTGGGTACTTACGCCTGTAATCCCAGCACTTTGGGAGGCTGAGGTAGGCAGATCACCTGAGGTCAGGAGTTCAAGACCAGCCTGACCAACATGGAGAAACCCAGTTTCTACTAAAAGTACAAAATTAGTCAGGTGTGGTGACGCATGCCTGTAATCCCAACTACTTGGGAGGCTGAGGCAGGAGAATCACTTGAATTCAGGAGATGGAAGTTGTGGTGAGCAGAGATTGCACCATTGCACTCCAGCCTGGGCAACAAGAGCAAAACTCCATTTCAAAAAAAAAAAAAAAGTTAATACTAAAAATGATTTTTCAAAAAACCAAATCCCTAACATTTTCCTATAAATAAAATCCAGTTTAAAATAGAAACTCTGCAAGAAACTTCAAAAAAAAAAAACTTTATAAGAAACTTCAAAAAGTGTAAAGAGGTAATACAGTGACCTCCACACACATCTGTGTTTTCAGAAGATGCGGTTAGACCACCCTGTTCTTTTTTTTGTTTGTTTGTTTGTTTGTGTTTTTTTGAGGCGGAGTCTCGCTCTGTCGCCCGGACTGGAGTGCAGTGGCCGGATCTCAGCTCACTGCAAGCTCCGCCTCCCGGGTTTACGCCATTCTCCTGCCTCAGCCTCCCAAGTAGCTGGGACTACAGGCGCCCGCCACCTCGCCCGGCTAGTTTTTGTATTTTTAGCAGAGACGGGGTTTCACCGTATTAGCCAGGATGGTCTCGATCTCCTGACCTCGTGATCCGCCCGTCTCGGCCTCCCAAAGTGCTGGGATTACAGGCTTGAGCCACCGCGCCCGGCCGACCACCCTGTTCTTTCTCTATGCGACCACATCTTCTGAAAATCCAAGTGTGTATGGAGTAAGCATATTTACCTCTGTTCTCTACACAACAGGCATTCATGCTTCAACATATAATGTTTGGGAAACCACGTTTTAAAAACCTAATAGCAAATTAAATAATATTTTAATGATGCTACTTGACATTTATTAATAATCAGTTAAAATCCTACACTGTGTGAATAAATAAAATAATTACGGGGGAAATGTACAGCTTTGCTCCTTGGCTAGCAAAGGCAATAATTTTCCTTAGGGCATTTAAAGGAGGGCCTAAATTAGCTTCATCCTGTTACCACACAATTTCCTCTCATGTGCGAAATGCAAAGTCTTAAGATACTCTCTCCATACGCTTTTCTTTATTAAGCTTGCTCTAACTATCCGACAACAGCTGCTGAATAAATAAAGGTTGTGCCTTTTTAATAGTCTCTATCTGGAGATGCTACTTACGGCCCACACATTTGAAGAAGTATATTAGGAAAAAACAGGGAAATATTTCACATGTCCACAGCTGTGAACCAAATAAGACCAGTTACTTATTGCTTATTCAAGCTCGCATGCAAAGCCTAAACAACACGTACTTTGCAATTCTTAACCAGATCACAACCAAAAACTGTAGACACAACTGCACAGAGCAAAAGAAAGTCTCAGTGTCAGAAACTCAGTAGTTAAAAATGAAATCCAGAGGAAATAATCACAAACTCAGGATAACAGGGTAAAGAAATAATGACTGATAATTATTTGTCCCTATGGTACAAGCTGGTGAAGACCATCCTTACAGTAAAAGCTCCAAGCCAGTAAACAATTTTTGAGATCTTATGGGATTTCCTATAATTTTGTAAGCTGTTTTTTCTTGCTACCTGTTTGTCTTCTCCCTTATATGTAACATAATTTGTTACAGGTCAGGAACACTATATCCAATATGTGAGTAAATAAGTACTAAAGGCTATCCTCTAAAGAAAATGAGTTAGGGTGCAAAACCTGACATTCCTATTGGCAGCTCAGGGAGGCTTTTAGTGCCTTTTTCCTAATTATTTTACTGTGATCCAAATAATTTAAAATGGTAGATAAAATCTCCATGGCACAGTGTAGTTGCATGGGTGGAAAAGAACACACTACAGAACAAAACATAAATGACAATGTGATTCATTATGTTAATATCACAAAACAAAATGTGTATCTATAAATATAAGTGTATAGGCCAGGCGTGGTGGCTTACGCCTGTAATCCCAGCACTTTGGGAGGCCGAGGCAGGTGAATCACCTGAGGTCAGGAGTTCGAGACCAGCCTGGTCAACATGGCGAAACCCGGTTTCTACTAAAAATACAAAAAATTAGCTGGGCACGGTTGCGCGCACCCGTAATCTCAGCTACTTGGGAGGCTGAGGCAGGAGAATCGCTTGAACCCAGGAGGCGTAGGTTGCGGTGGGCCAAGATCGCACCACTGCACTCCAGCTTGGGCTACAAGTGTGAAACTCCGTATCAATCAATAAATAAATAAGTATGTAAATACACAGAAAGAGATCTGGATAGGATATATACCAACCACAGAGTCTCCCCTAAGAGAGAAATAGGATTTAGAGGGGAAAGGGCAGTGGGGTGGGGAGAAGACTTTTACTTTTTAAAAAACTTTTTATGATTCTGCATTGATTATAAACATGAGTCTTATGTGACCAAACTTGGTTTTGTTTTGAGACAGGGTCTCACTGTTGCCCAGGCTGGAGTGCAGTGGCACGATCATAGCTCACTGCAGCCTCGAACTCCTAGGCTCAAGGGATCCTCCTGCCTCAGCATCTTTACGTAGCTGGACTATAGGTGCAACCCACCACACCAGGCTATTTATAGATTTATTTATTTATTTATTTACTTTTGGGTAGAGACGGGGTCCCACTATGTTGCCCAGGTTGGTCTCGAACTCCTCGGCTTAAGTGATCCTCCTGTCTTAGCCTCCCAAGGTGCTAGGATTATAGGCACGAGCACTGCGGCCAGCCCAAACTTTTTAAAACGTTTTAAATGGCTGATTAGTGATGTCTGAAATAAATGAGTCATTAATCTTTGAATGCAATGGGCTTCTCTCCTACAGACTAGATTTACTGACCTTGTTTGTTTTGTTTAACGATGTAGTGCAGATGGGTCGGGTGGCAGGTAAGTAACCCTTAATGAACTCTAGAAGGAAGTCTGTTGAAAATGGGATTTTAGGCCGGGCGCGGTGGCTCAAGCCTGTAATCCCAGCACTTTGGGAGGCCGAGGTGGGCGGATTACGAGGTCAGGAGATCAAGACCATCCTGGCTAACACTGTGAAACCCTGTCTCTACTAAAAAATATAAAAAAACTAGCCGGGCGAGGTGGCGGGCGCCTGTAGTCCCAGCTACTCCGGAGGCTGAGGCAGGAGAATGGTGTGAACCCGGGAGGCGGAGCTTGCAGTGAGCCGAGATCCGGCCACTGCACTCCAGCCTGGGCGACAGAGCGAGACTCCATCTCAAAAAAAAAAAAAAAAAGAAAAAGAAAAAGAAAATGGGATTTTAAAGTAAAATACTCCACATAATCAAAAGTTGACTGCATTTCATAGACTTTGAATGTTAATGAGGTAGAGATCATACATATTCAAGGTATTATGATAAGGGCTTCTGGCCATGCAGAGTGGCTCATGCCTGTCTTTCCACCAATTTGGAAGGCATAGGCAGGAGGATCAGCTAGAGCCCAGGAATTCAAGACCACCCCGAGCAACAGAGTGGAAGCCTGTCTTTACAAAAAATAAAAGCCAAATAACAGAATGGAGCTTGGTGGTTTCCGGTGCAGGAACTGAGAGACCCTTTGGTGTTCTACCTGGAGGCATGGCTGGCAGACGAGCTCTTTGGCCCGGACAGAGCCATGATTCCAGAAATGGAGTGGACGAGGCAGGCCCTGATGACAGTGGACATAGTGGGCTCTGGGAACCTAGTCGAAATCACCGTTTTTGGACGGCCCAGTGTACAGAATCGGGTGAAGAGCATGCTCCTGTGCCTGGCATGGTTTCACCGAGAACATCGTGCCCGAGCTGAAAAGATGAAACACCTTGAGAAGAACTTGAAGGCCCATGCATCAGACCTCCACTCTCCCCAGGATCCTGTTGCTTAAGACAACATAGTTACTGTCGGGAACATCTTAAGAACTTTCCAACTTTTTCTGCTAAAGTTGAAGAGAAGCAAGTATAGCATTCCTAAATCCCTGCATTCCTTTTTCCTGTGTCTTGATGGAATGTGGTTTATTTTGTTGCAAGAGTGAGCTTGAACTATTCTAATAAAGAAATGGCTTTTTTGCCAATGGCATTAAGATCTTCACACACTTATAATAAAGCAAATTTATAAAAAAAAAAAAAAAGACAGAATGGAACCCTGTCTTTACGAAAAATAAAAGCCAAAACTAAAAGCCAAAAGGGTGTGGTGGCACACACCTGTAGTCCCAGCCACACAGTAAGCTAAGATGGGAGGATTGTTTGAGCCCAGAAGTTCGAGGTTGCAGTGAGCTGTGATTGTGCTATGGCACCCCAGTCTGGTGATAGAGTGAGTGAGACCCTGTCTCAAAAAAGTATATATTAAAAATAATAAGGGCTCCCCATACTAAAATTTGAGTGAGTCTGCTTTATATTGCTGCTAAGACCTAACCTTCACACAGTAAGAGACTGGGGGCAGGGAAAAATTCCACTAATAGGCTAAAGAGATGCTGAAAGTTTAATAACACATTAATTTGCCCACAGAATCTTAAATTGCGGGTCATAAAAAAATAAATTTCAAATGACCTAGGTTGACATCCTGATCAAAACTTGTAACTATTGGCCGGGCACAGTGGCTCACGCCTGTAATCCCAACACTTTGGGAGGCCGAGGTGGGCGGATCACAAGGTCAGGAGTTCGAGACCAGCCTGACCAACATGGTGAAACCCCGTCTCTACCAAAAGTACAAAAATTAGCCATGCGTGGTGGTGCGCACCTGTAATCCAGCTACTCAGGAGGGTGGAGAGTTGCTTGAACCCAGGAGGCGGAGGCTGCAGTGAGCCGAGATGGTGCCACTGCACTCCAGCCTGGGAGACAGAGCGAGACTCCATCTCAAAGAAAAAAAAAAAAAAAAAACTTTTAACTTTTTAACTTTTATTCATGGGATAAGATATAATCCCTATTTCCTAGGTTCCCAATGTTTCTCCATCTATCCTGTTTCCAAACTTCAAATTGACAGAAGTCAAATACATCAAAAAAGAAATCACAAATAGACAAAAGACATGGAATATACACACATGCTACTTTTTTTTTTTTTTTTGAGACAGGTTCTGACTCTGTCACCAGGCTGGGGTGTGGTGGTATGATCTTGGCTCACCGCAACCTCCAACTCCCAGGCTCAAGTATCTTCCCACCTCAGGCTGATGAGTAGCTGGGACTACAGGCACACACCACTATGCCTAGCTAATTTTGGAGTTTTTTGTGGGGTAGGGCATAGAGACAGGTGATATGGTTTGTCTCACCTTGAATTGCAATAATCCTCACATGTCAAGGGTAGGGCCAGATGGAGATAACTGAATCATAGGGGCAGTTTCCCATACTGTTCTCATAGTAGTGAATAAGCCTCAGGAGATCTGATGGTTTTATAAATGGGAATTCCCCTGCACAAGCTCTCTTGCCTGCTGCCATGTAAGACATAACTCTGCTCCTCATTCACCTTCCGCCATGACCGTGAGGCCTCCCCAGCCACGTGGAACTGTGAGTCAATTAAACCTCCCTCCTTTATAAATTACCCAGTCTCGGCCGGGCACGGTGGCTCAAGCCTGTAATCCCAGCACTTTGGGAGGCCAAGACGGGCGGATCACGAGGTCAGGAGATCGAGACCATCCTGGCTAACGTGGTGAAACCCCATCTCTACTAAAAATACAAAAAACTAGCCGGGCAAGGTGGCGGGCGCCTGTAGTCCCAGCTACTCTGGAGGCTGAGGCAGGAGAATGGCCTAAAACCCGGGAGGCGGAGCTTGCAGTGAGCTGAGATCCGGCCACTGCACTCCAGCCCGGGCGAAAGAGCAAGACTCCGTCTCTAAATAAATAAATAAATAAATAAATAAAATAAAATAAAATAAATAAATAAATAAATAACCCAGTCTCGGGCATGTCTTTATTAGCAGCATGAGAATAGACTAATACAATGGGGTTTCCCCATGTTGTCCAGGTTGGTCTTGAACTCCTGGGCTCAAGCAATCTACCTGGCTCAGTTTTCCAAAATGCTGGGATTACAGGCATGAGTCACTGCACCCGGCCTACATTTCATTTTTTAAAGGTGTCCACTTTTAGATTTCCTTTCCTTAAACATCTCAAGCTTTAAATCACAGAAGAGCATTCTTCTTCGTTATTTATTCTTTTTTTTTGAGACGGGGTCTCACTGTGTCACCCAGGCAGGAGGGCAGTGGCGCAATCACTGTAGCCTGGACCTACCTAAGCTCAAGTGATCCTCCCAACCTAAGCCTCCCAAATAGCTGGGACCACAGGCTATTAGCTGCCACACCCACCTAATTTCTTTATTTGTCGAGACAAGGTCTTGCGCTATGTTGCCCAGGCTGGTCTCAAACTCCTGGGTTCAAGTAATCCTTCCACCCTGGGCTCCCAAAGTGTTGGGATTATAGGCATGAGCCACTGCACCTGGTCAGCATTCTTAAATACACTTAAGGTTTATATTTCAGTTTTGTTTATACCAATGAGATCTTGAGTGCTATCTAGCAGACTTTGGATGTTTCAGACAATTTCAGCAATACTAAATGTTTATGACATGCAGTAATGTGTAACATTGCTGAAGTGAAAATACAAAATGTCCTAGTTGTAAGGCTGGCAGGTAGGAATGACAAAGCTTACTAATGAGAGAGTTAGCTCATCCCAACTCACCTTTGTTGTAATCTACTTGATAGGGCTGCTGCAAATTCACATATTTGAGATGCCCAAAGGTATCAGAGTTTATCTTCTTTTGAATGCCAAAAATTGACTATACTTTATATTAATTCTAAAAGATTGTTCTACACCACAAGACAACATTTGCTTATGACGGATTACTGCAAAACAAACTGACAGGCACCATCATCACTCAGATCCACCCATATTCACAAACTTACGGAAGAGAGCCATTCCCATACCTGCCCTTCAGGTTCTCAAGTTCCCTGTGATGCAACATGCTCCGCATGTGTTCGTCCATCTCCTTCAAAATTAAAGAAAGTAGATTAAAACTAAGCAGGATTGCTTTGAAAAAACTCCTCTGTTCCTATTCAATCAAAAATTGAGGCTCAAACTCCTTATGTCAACATATGTTTGTGGTTATTCTCAATTTAATACTGAAATCATTTCCTTAATAATTGACTGTGTTTAATATATTTCATGTTTAAATAAAAAGAATTCTTAAAAAGACATATTTAAGTGGCTTTCCAAAAAGATTAGAGAGTACTGTCTTTAGCAAGCAAAAGACTTACGAGTAAACTAAGTAGGTTAAATTCTATCCCATTATAAAGAATTTACTAAAGTTCATTTTAAAAAAACCTGTCAAACCACTCAACCTTTCAACTATTTGGCTTCTTTTATCCATAGTTTCTCAAGAGTAAGCTACAACTCTTACTTTACCCATGTCTTGGACAGGGCTAGCATAGAGTCATCAATAAGCATTTGTTGAATGAATATAGATAGATACATCAATTCTAGATAGGAGTTACAAACACAACAGAGCCTCTCTATGCTAGATAAGAAAGTTTTTAAAAAATACCTTGGGCCGGGCGCGGTGGCTCAAGCCTGTAATCCCAGCACTTTGGGAGGCCGAGACGGGTGGATCACGAGGTCAGGAGATCAAGACCATCCTGGTCTACACGGTGAAACCCCGTCTCTACTAAAAAATACAAAAAACTAGCCGGGCGAGATGGCGGGCGCCTGTAGTCCCAGCTACTCGGGAGGCTGAGGCAGGAGAATGGCGTAAACCCGGGAGGCGGAGCTTGCAGTGAGCTGAGATCCGGCCACTGCACTCCAGCCTGGGTGACAGAGCGAGACTCCGTCTCAAAAAAAAAAAAAAAAAAAATACCTTGAACATAGCAGCTTAATTATTCCTTTATCTTCACTGTCCACTCCCTCACTTCCCCAATGGATTTGTTTGGTTCCAATGAAAAGTTTGAACATTTATAGTAGATTCCCTCCTTTCCATCCTTAGAGGGAAGAAAATATGTGGGAAAGCTGCCACTTAAAAACATGCAAATGGCCAGGTGCGGTCGCTCACGCCTGTAATCCCAGCACTTTGAGAGGCTGAGGTGGGCGGCTCACGAGGTCAGGAGATCAAGACTATCCTGGCCAACATGATGAAACCCCATCTCTACTAAAAATACGAAAATTAGCCGGGCGTGGCGGCGTGTGCCTATAGTCCCAGCTACTCAGGAGGCTGAGACAGGAGAATCACTCGAACCTGGGAGGCGGAAGCTGCAGTGAGTCAAGATTGTGCCATTGCACTCCAGCCTGGCAACAGAACAAGACTCTGTCTCAAAAGAAAAAGAAAAAGAAAAAAACACGCACACATGTGCACATACACATGCACAAAACTCAAAAAGCTATAAATGTCTATCCCTTTGTCACTCTACAGTATATACAGCCAGAATGCCATAGAGAATGGGTATTCACATCTATGATAATAAAGGGCTACTACACTTGTTGTGTTATTGCTGTTTACTGCATCCTGTGTGAAGTCCCTCAAACAATTTCTCACTTGAACTGCAAAATACTGCCGAAGAAGTATGATTAATTTCATGCTGAAGAATGCAGAGAAGTTAACTCATTCATTCACTGAATATTTATCAAGTTCTTATTATATGCCAAGAATAGAGCTAGGCATTAAAGGTTAAGTGTGAAAATATTCAGTTTAGGCTGGGCACAGTGGCTCATGCCTGTAATCCCAGCACTTTGGGAGGCTGAGGCAGGCGGATCATGAGGTCAGGAGTTTGAGACCAGCCTAACCAACATGGTGAAACCCCGTCTCTACTAAAAATACAAAAAAAAAAAAAAACACACACACACACAACACTAGCTGGGCATGGTTGTGGGCACCTGTAATCCCAGCTACTTGGAAGGCTGAGGCAGGAGAATCGCTTGAACCTGGGAAGGCGGAGGTTGCAGTAAGCCGAGATCGTGCCACTGCACTCCAGCCTGGACAATAAGAGTGAGACTCTGTCTCAAAAAACAAACAAACAAACAAAATATTCAGTCTTGCCCTCTCAGAGTCACAAATAATCAAGTGGTCAAACCCAGGCAGATCTGTCACCAAAGCTAATGCTTCAAACACCATGTCACATTGTAAGCACTGGGTGCACTGACATTTTTTCATTATATACAGGTCATTTGTCTCGCTCTGTCGCCCAGGTTGGAGAGTAGTGGCTCGATCTCGGCTCACTGCAACCTCTGCCTCCCAGGTTTCAAGAGATTCTCCTGCCTCAGCCTCCTGAGTAGCCTGGATTACAGGCATGCATCACTACGCCCAGCTAATTTTTTGTATTTTAAGTAGAGATGGGGTTTCACCATGTTGGCCAGGCTGGTCTCGAACTCCTGACCTCAGGTAATCTGCCCGCCTCGGCCTTCCAAAGTTCTGGGATTACAGGCGTGAGCCACCGTGCCCGGCCAAAACACTTCTTTTAAATGGCAATTTTACTGAAGATGACCATTGTTTCCTTCCTATCTCTACAGATGCTTCATAAGGAGAGAGTAGCTTTACACATTACCTCTTCTAGCCACAACTGATTGGCCAGTAACTAAAATTAACACTTGCAGACTTGAAAACTAAGACAAGTTAGTGACAGAATAGAATGAAAAAAATCCATTAAAATACACAACTTCGGCGGGGCACGGTGGCTCATGCCTGTAACCCCAACACTTTGGGAGACCGAGGTGGGTGGATCACCTGAGGTCAGCAGTTCTCGACCAGCCTGACCAACATGGTGAAACCCTGTCTCTACTAAAAATACAAAATTAGCTGGGTGTGGTGGCACATGCCTGTAATCCCAGCTACTCAGGAGGCTGAAGCAGGAGAATCACTTGAACCCAGGAGGTGGAGGCTGCAGTGAGCCAAGGTCGTGCCATTGCACTCCAGCCTGGGCAACAAGAGCAAAAATGCCATCTCAAAAAAAAAAAAAAAAATATATATATATATATATAGATATATATGAAGTCTTTATGCTTCCTGTTATTCAATTCTTCTTTGATTTAGATGCTTACCAATATGCCTAATCCCCTTTACTTGAGCTAAATTTAAATGAGTTCTGTTCCTTACAACAAAACCATTCCTGACAAAACAGCATTCATTGAAATGGGTTTGTCTGATATAAAAACTGATTCTTCTTACTATAAAAATGTTATCACCCACTAATAGTTTTAATGTGACTTTTGATTTTTTAAAAACACTTCACTAATCTTGTCCTAAATTTACATGCAAACCTTCTCCCATCCTGGTCCAAGGAATGAATGTAAACAGTGAGACAACCAAGCTTTCAAAAATCATTAGAAAAAATTCAGCCAGACATAGTGGCTCACACCTGGAAGCCCAGTATTCGGGAGGTTGAGGTACAAGGATCACTTGAGCCTACGAGTTCAAGATCAGTGTGGGCAGTCTAGTAAGACCTCATCCCTCCCTACAAAAAATTTTTGATTAAAAAATAGCTGAATGTGGTGGCACACGCCTGTAGTCCAAGCTACTCAGGAGGCTGAGATGGGAGCATCACCTGAGCCTGGGACACAGAGGTTGCAGTGAGCTGAGATGGCTCCACTGCACTCCAGCAGTGGGTAAGACCCTGTCTCAAAACAAAACATAACAACAACAACAACAACAAAAATAAGAAGAAGAAAAAAGATCCACAGGCACAGGATTAAGGTAATGGCCCAAATGCATTCCTTCTCATGTATTAGGCTTCTATTTAGGCCTTGGATATTAATCAGTATTATACTTTTAAAGGCTGGGTTGGTTGGAGGGGAGGGGGGAACTCATGGTTAAACACATGTGAAAAACATTGAATAATACAAAAAATATGACCTGGTGTACTGGCTCACACTTGAGGCCAGGATTTCAAGACCAGCTGGGCAACATAATGAGATTCCATCTCTATGATATACATATATTTAACTCCAGGGCTTCTCAGTCTTTTATCTGTCAATGGGCCTCAGGATACTCAGGGATATCTCACACAGCTTTTCCCCATACTCAAGTCACTTAGAACCTTTTCTCCTCCATAGTGTATTTGGAGAAACCAGAGTTACACTAGTCTGGGAAATTGGAGAAAAGCACAGCTTCAACACCAATTGTTCATAGTCCTATCTAAAAGTAAGTATCAGTTATCCCTTCCAACTAACCCATTTTGTTATTTTCTTTTTTTTTTTTTTTTTTTTTTGAGGTGGAGTCTCGCTCTGTCGCCCGGACTGGAGTGCAGTGGCCAGATCTCAGCTCACTGCAAGCTCCGCCTCCCGGGTTCACGCCATTCTCCTGCCTCAGCCTCCCGAGTAGCTGGGACTACAGGCGCCCGCCACCTCGCCCGGCTAGTTTTTGTATTTTTAGTAGAGATGGGGTTTTCACTGTGTTAGCCAGGATGGTCTCGATCTCCTGACCTCGTGATCCGCCCGTCTTGGCCTCCCAAAGTGCTGGGATTACAGGCTTGAGCCACCGCGCCCGGCCATTTTGTTATTTTCTTAAATCATACTGCTCACTTAAAGCAGGCCATTCCCTTGCTTTAAAAAAATAAAGGCGGGGGGGCAAAAAAAAAAAAAAAAAAAAACTACAACCAGCTTTTCCTTTTTTTAAAAGAAAGAAAATAAATAAAAACTACAATCAGCTTTTCCCAGTTCAGGAGTAGACAATTCCAGCCCTTCATTTAACTTCATTATGATTATGGAAAAGTATGAAGAGATAAAAGTATGTTTGAAACCAGAGTAGAGAGCCAAAAAGATTTAAAATGGCAAAATCACAAAATCATGGTATCCCAAGATAGGACTGCTATTCCATGAAACTCTTGATACCACGTCTCTGAGCAGCAGCCTATCCATCTCATATCTTCTCCCTACCTCTGTCCAACCTGAAAGTAGTCATAAGGAATTCTGACTTATTTACAATTTGTGTCAACCTTCGTCAAATTTTTAAAACTAGAAGAGCATTCTTTTATTTTTGTAAATAGTAGCAGGTATATTACATGATTTTTAAATCTCACTGATTTTTCCATCACTAACAGAAATCTAGACAGAAAAAAAATAGAATCCACCCAAGTCTACTTGGTGGATCATAATCAACCCTTCGATCTGGCATCCAACACTGTTTATCAACTGTCTTCACTTAAATTACAAATTATAGTCCCGCTATTCCCAAGGTAAAACTGTTTTAATCAGATGAGCCTTCTTGCCAACTCCTAGAACTGTCATACTCTATTCCATTTGTCTCTGTACATGTTGTTCTCCTACCTAAAATATCTCTTCCTCATTTCTCTTAAACCATCATTACTCTAGTCGCTTTTCACTTCCACTCACACTTCCCTGGCTAACCTAGCCCATGATCCTCCCAGTTCTCTGAATTTCCAATGACAATCAAAAGCATCTTAAAAGCAAAGACAATAAATTCCTCAGTATTTAAACTAGTAGCACTACTCTGAAAGCAAATGATAAAGGCAGGTAAAGGCAAAAAGTGACACAAATTGCAGCCAATTTTAGGTCCTAAAAAGATGTTTTGGCCAGGCATGGTGGCTCATGCCTGTAATCCTAGCACTTTGGGAGGCCCGAGGCTGGTGAGTGACCTGCAGTCAGGAGTTCAAGACCAGCCTGGGCAACATGGTGAAACCCCGTCTCTACTAAAAATACAAGTCAGTCATGCCCGGCAGCACAATCCCAGTTACTTGAGAGGCTGAGGCGGGAGAATCACTTGAACCTGGGAGGCAGAGGTTGCAGTGAGCTGAGATTGTGCAACTGCACTACAGCCTGGGCAACACGGTAAGACTCCATTTAAAAAGAAAAAAAAAAAAGTTTTTCTTTGAGCAACATCCCCACCTTGTGGACATCTAGGATATTGTTAACACTATTTCTGCTGTGCTGCACTTTCCACAAGCATAGGCATAAACAGAATGTAGGTACATACAACAAATGCTATATCCTTAGCTAATCAACAAGTACATGATTTTAAAATTGCAGAAAGCAGTATAACTTCAAATAACCTTGGAATTTTAAGGTATCTTCCCTATAACTGGTTACTAAATTTCCCTGGGTCATCTAGTTTTGAATACCCTCAAATTCTGGATGGACAGAAGTTTAATAATACAGGTACTGGCTTTAGGAGGCAGTAACGAGAAAGAAACCAGTGGAATGGAGACTATGGTTTAGGAAAGAAGCATAAATAAGACATTGTCAAGCTTTTCCCATCGATTAATAACATATGTCTCTTTAAAAAATAGTCATAAAGCCTCAGATTCTCCCTCTTCCATTATTACCTTTTTTGAGCTGTACACAATGTGGCACAATATGCATTTTCGTTCTCGTACCATAGTGATCAGATCTGAAGCACTCAACGTCACACCTGCAATGAGGAAGTAACATTTAGTAAGCTTTTCTCCTCAGATACTTTCTTGCATTCATCTTCACATAGCCAAAATTACAAGTCTTGTCTTCCTCACCTCCACTTTGCTCCTCCCCCAGTCTTCCCGTTTCCAGGTGCATAGGGTAAACATTTTGGGAGCCATCCTTGATCCTTCTTTTTTACCCCATATCCACCCTCATTAGAAAAATGTCAGTCCTACCTTGATATGTAGCCAAATTCCGACCACTTCTCACCACCCAGCACACCTATCATCCCACATGGCATTACTCTACTACTGAAATGACTCCTTCCTTCTGCTCTTGTCCTCTCACAGCTGATTCTCAAAACAGTGTTTTGAGAGTAGCCAAAGATTCTTAGAAGAACATTCTTTTAAAGTTTAATTCAGAACGGCCGGGTGCAGTGGCTCACACCTGTAATCCCAGCACTTTGGGAGGCCGAAGTGGGCAGATCACGAGGTCAGGAGTTAGAGACCAGCCTGGCCAACATGGTGAAACCCCGTCTCTACTAAAAATACATAAATTAGCTGGGCGTGGTGGCAGGCGCCTGTAATACCAGCTACCCAGGAGGCTAAGGCAGAATTGCTTGAACCCGGGAGCGGAGGCTGCAGTGAGCCGAGATAGCACCACTGCACTCCAGCCTGGGCGACAGAGCAAGACTCCGTCTGGAAAAAAAAAAAAAAAAAAAGTTTAAGTTAGAACATATACAGGTTGAACATTCCAAATCTAAAAATCTGAAATGATCCAAAACCAGAAACTTTTTGGGTGTCAACAAGATGCTCAAAGGAAATGCCCATTGGAGCATTTTAGATTTGGAATGTTCCGATTTGGGATGTTCAGCCAGTAAGTATGCAAATATTCCAAGATCTGGAAAAATCTGAAATCCACAACACTTTTGGTCCCAAGTATGTCGGATAAAGGAACTCAACCTGCATGTAATTCCTCTGCTCAGAATTTTCCAACGGCGTCCATCTCACTCACAGAAAACTTAGTCTTTGCAAAAAAAAAAAAAAAAGAAGAAGAAAACCCTAGTCTTTGCCATGGCTACAAAATCTGTTTCTCTCTTCGTCTCTGAACCATCCGCACGCCCCACCGCTCTCCCTCTATCATTCTAGTGCACTCGCATTGCCCTCGTTGCTGTTCTTTGACCACATCACAGATCCTCCCACCTTAGCACCTCCACATTTCCTGTTCTCTGCCTGGAATATTCTTCCTTAAAAAGTCCTTATGGCTCCTGTGGCTCATTGATTTCCATAAGGTATCTAAAATATTGCCTATGGGAGAGGCCCTGCCTGACCTTCTACGTAACGTTGCACTTTCTGATACCCCACCTCTTCACATAGTTCCAGTTTCTCTATTCCCCTATTAACCTGCTCAATTTTTTTATAGTATTATGGGAGATCATGTTTCCACAGAAGGCCTCAACAATATCTGCTACCCCATGTGCTCTTTTGCAATGTGATCTTGCCCCCATCCATGAAAAGGTGGATGGAGTCTGTTTCCCCCTGCTGTGAACTATTTTGATCAATAAAATGTGGCAGAAGTAATGCTGTATAACTTATGAGGCTGGGCTTTCAGAAATCTGTACCTTTAAACTCTGCCCACTTGTTATGCTCCCTCTTGAAAACCAGCCACCGTGCTGCGAGAAGCCAAAGCCACAGGGCAAGGCCAGGTAAAAAAAGAACTGAGGCCCCCACTGAGCACCCAAACAACAACCAGGACCAACTGACAGCCAGAAGCGTGAACCATCTTGGGGGCTCCAGGTCCAGCCACCAACGAGAGACCCCCAAGTGAGACCAATACATAAACCATCCAGATAAGCCCTTTTCAACCCATAGAATTGTGAGACACAATACAATAGTTGTTTTAAGCCAGTAAATTTTAGAATAGTTTATGAACAAGCAATATCTGGAACATGTATTTTTTACTACCTGACATAGTATGTGTTATTCTGTCTCTGCCCATTAAAATTTAAATTCCATGAGAAAAAGGACTTTGTATAGTTTGTTCACTAGTATAGTTCTGTCTAGCACTTAGAACAGTATATGACATACCATAAGCAATTCAAAAGTATTTGTTGATTATTCCAAATGGAACTATCCATCCTTGGGTTACAACATGTGAATTAAGTAACTGAGCTGAGTAAATACTGGGGTTTGAGGCCAGGCACAGTGGCTCACACCTGTAATGCCAGCACTTTGGGAGGCTGAGGTCGTAGGATCACTTGAGGCCAGGAGTTCAACACCAGTCTGGGCAACATAGTATCTCCACAAAAAATGAAAGAATTGGGTACTGTGGCTCATGCCTGTAATCCCAGCTACTTGGGAGGCACAGCAAGGAGGATTCCTTGAGCCCAGGAGTTTGAGGTTATAATGAGCTATGATTGTGCCACTGTACTTCACCCTGGGCAAGACTGAGGCTCCCTAAAAAAAAAAAAAAAAAAGCAAGAAAAAAGAAAATACCAGGGGTTTAGATTAAGACTCAACAATGGTTGACTCTTTCACAATCCTCTAGCACTAGCACACTTTCCTCGAGTCCCTGCTAGAGATGCTCTATATGAAATTTTAAATCTACTCCCCAAGCAGCATTGCTCCTTCCTCTACAGAATAACATCAGGCCCTAATAGACAGATCTGCTTCCTTACCTGAGGTACATTCCTTAGGAGATTTTAAAACTGTGACATAATGAGGTTACAAACTACCACAGTTTAATCTGTAACTCCTAGATAATATGGCAGAAGGACCAACGAAAGAGGCCTAAGGTTCTCCACTCCTCTGAATACTCAGCAGTTTTCTTGCCATGCAACCTACTTCATAATATTACTGAATTCCTAAATAATTTTATTCAATAATAAAGTTCAGGCTGGGCATGGTAGCTCATGCCTATAATCCCAGCACTTTGGGAGGCTGAGGTGGGTGAATAACTTGAGGTCAGGAGTTCAAGACCAGCCTGGCCAACATAGTGAAACCCCGTCTCTATTAAAAATACAAAAATTAGCTGGGTGTGGTGGCATGTGCCTGTAATCCCAGCTACTCTGGAGGCTGAGGCAGGAGAACTGCTTGAACCCAGGAGGCGGAGGTTGTAGTGAGCCGAGATGACGCCCCTGCACTCCTGTCTAAGTGACACAGCGAGACTGTCTCAAAAAATAAAAATAAAAAATAAAATTCAAAATGCTAAAGTAAGATTATGGGGTAAAAATATGGACATTTAAGAAAGTTGAATGTCAGTTAGCTACCAAAACAAAGAACTATACCTTTGTGGATAGGTACAGTATTATACTTTCCATATTACCAATAATCTCTTAAATCTCAGACAGAAATGTTCAGTGCTATAGGATACTACTTCTAACTGCTTTATAATGTAACATTTACTTCAACTTTAATTACTACTTACATGTGTTATTTTGTTACTTCATTCAACAAACATTTATTGAGCACTAAGCACACTATTCTAAGGGTTGGAGAAATTGGTGAAGATACATCCAGAAAAGTTTTAAGTTGTGCTTCCAGTTATCAATCACTAAAGCAAAACAGGAACAAGAAACTTAGAAGTAATAAAGTCAGTGAAACAGTGTGACTCTCTGGTAGAAATTACAGCAGTTACTGTGGAGGTTTCACATATTTACTTGGTTGAAAACCAAGCACTAAAATACAAACTGTGCTTTTATTTGACAACGCCAACAACATCAACCCCTAGTAAATGGATAAAGAAATAAAGCCATACAGTATAATAGAAATACTCTATATCAACCTTTTAACCAAAGTCTCCCTCTTTTTAGTTAATTTTTTCTTTCACAAGCTTGTTTCTAATCTGCATATATTAAGAATACTCATTTTCATTTTCTTAAAAAAATCAAAATGTAACTGCCAGCAAAGTATTCAATCGATAAGAAAGACTTAGTATTTAAACTCTAAGGTGACATGATTCCAGGCAAAGTAACTTCAGTTTGTATATTCTTAAATTGGGTAAACATATAAATTCCATTAAGCTTTCTGAAATACTGTAATTAGCCCAGCCTTCTAGATGGGAACCAGTGCTCTTTTTAAAGGCCTTGACAAAGACTAGAAGCCATGGAAATACAAACCATCCAACTCTGTGATCTCAACCAAGGTGAGTGAGAAGTGACAAACTACAAGTAAGGAAGGAATTCAAACCTACTGTCATCCTCACTTTAGCCACCTTACATTTTCCCCTATGTCAATTAAATATAACCTTCATGAAATTTTTCAACTCTTCTCTAAATAACTGAGAAAGAGCTGTGATATTTTAAATGTAATAACCTAAAAACCCTATCAAAGGTATTTTTTCTTAACATTCTAATTAATATTGTCAATAAAATTACCATCCTCCCTAGGCAAAACCATACCATGTCTAGTTCTTTTCTTTTAGACTCTCATACTTAGTCACAAAGGCACTCACCCCCAGGCAAGGAAATAGACAGGGTAGATCACAGCCTGATTCTTTAACTCAGAATTATAAGTAGTGTCAGTTTCCAATTCCTTACTTAATTCTGGAACTTGGCAAGCATTCTGCTCTAGAGGAAAAAATAACCCAGAAAGAAGCTGGGATAACACAGACCCTAACAACTTAATAAAACTACTAGCAAAAGTTATCATCTAACAAAGTAAGTTATAAGTCCAAGACAGCATGTACAAAGACTGCCTCTTTTGGGTTTTTTTTTTGGAAGATGGAGTCTTGCTCTGTCACCCAGGCTGGACTGCAGTGGTGCGATCTTGGCTCACCACAACCTCTGCCACCTCGGTTCAAGCGATTCTCCTGTCTCAGTCTTGCAAGTAGCTGGCATTACAGGCATGCACCACCACGCCTGGCTAATTCTTTTTGTGGTTTTTTAGTAGAGATGGGGTTTCACCACATTGGCCAGGCTGGTCTCGAATTCCTGACCTCCCTCAGGTGATCTGCCCACCTCAGCCTCCTAAAGTACTAGGATTACAGGTGTGAGCCACCACACCCAGCACAAAGACTGTTTTAAAAGTGTAACCAGATAGCTTGTTGCATTTACTTAATAGTTGAAAGTTTGTATTCTTGCATTTAACAGTGTCATTTATATATACTTTTTTCCCCCAAAGGTTCACACCATAATTTAAAATTCTGTGACATGAATCATAAGCGCTGCAAGCTAATGAATAAGCCTAGATGAATCATCACTATTCTTCTCAAAGAGTTTTGTTGTTCTCCATTCATCTCATTGTTTGTGTTTGAGACAGAGTCTCACTCTCGTGATCCAGGCTGGAGTGCAATGGCATGATCTCGGCTCACTGCAACCTCCACCTCCTGGGTTCAAGCAATTCTCCTGCCTCAGCCTCCCAAGTAGCTGGGATTGCAGGCTCCTGCCACCACGCCTGGCTAATTTTTTTATTTTTAGTACAGATGGGATTTCACCATGCTGGCCAGGCTGATCAAGAACTCCTGACCTCGTGATCCACCTGCCTTGGCATCCCAAAGTGCTGGGATTATAGGAGTGAGCCACTGCACCCAGCCTCATCTCATTGTTAACAGTACATTTAATAATCTTTATCCATTTTTGTATATGTACAAAAGAAAATTCTGTACTGTTCATAAAGTGGAAGTGGATCATCATAAAGATCTTCATCCTCAGTCTTCACATTGAGTACACCAAGGAGGAAGCAGGGGAGGGGTTGGTCTTGCTGTCTCAGGGATGGCAGAGGCAGAGAAAATTCTGTGTATAAGTGGACCTGCGAACCACAAACTTGTGCGGTTCAAGGGTCAACTGTATATTTTCTCTTCCTTAAGATTTCCTTAATATTTTCTTTTCTCTAGCTTACTTTATTGTAAGGATACAGTATACAACATATATAACATGCAAAATATGTGCTAATTAACTCTTATGTTATCAGTAAGGCTGCTGGTCAACAGGAAACTATTAGTAGTTAAGTTTTGGGGGAGTCAAAGGCTATAGATGGATTATTGACTTCACATGATATCAGTGCCCCCAACCCTTGAGTTGTTCAAGGGTCAACTGTATTTTTCCTTATCAGTCTATCTATATTTTGTTTGTTAATATTATTAATCTTTTCAAAGAACCAACTTTGTCATTTTGTCTATTGTCTTTTTCTATTTCCTTAATTTCGACTGCTGTCTTTATTACCTTTCCTTTTATATACTTTGGGTTTATTTTGTTCTTCATTTACTAGCTTCTTAAGGTAGAACTTGAGGTCACTGTCTTTAGGCCTTTTTTCTTTTCTAATAAATACGTTTAAACCCATAAACTTCTCTGTAAGCACTGCTTTAGTGGCATCCCACATTTTTTAGTACTTTTTAATAAACGTTTTACTTTAGAATAGTTTTACATTGATATAAAAGTGGTAAAGAAAGAGATAGTACAGTTTCCATATACCCCATGTCTAGTTTCCCATATTAACATCTTTCATTTAGCCACGTCAGTGACTCATGTCTGTAATCCCAGCACTTTGGGAGGATGGCTTGAAGCCAGGAATTCAAGACCAGCCTGGTCAACACAGCAAAATTCGTGTATCCACAGAAAAATTAAAAATTATCCAAGTTGGCCAGGTGTGGTGGCTCACACCTGTAATCCCAACACTTTGGGAGGCCGAGGTAGGTGGATCACCTGAAGTCGGGAGTTGCAAGACCAGCGTGACCAACATGGTGAAACCCCATCACTACTAAAAAGATAAAAATTAGCTGGGCTTGGTGGCACGAACCTGTAATCCCAGCTACTCAAGAGGCTGAAGTAGGAGAGTCACTTGAACCCGGGAGGCAGAGGTTGCAGTGAGCCGAGATCTCACCATTGCACTCCAGCCTGGGCAACAAGAGTGAAACTCAGTCTTTAAAAAAAAAAAAAAATCAGGCCGGGCGCAGTGGCTCAAGCCTGTAATCCCAGCACTTTGGGAGGCCGAGACGGGCGGATCACGAGGTCAGGAGATTGAGGCTATCCTGGCTAACACGGTGAAACCCTGTCTCTACTAAAAAAAACACAAAAAACTAGCCGGGCGAGGTGGCGGGCGCCTGTAGTCCCAGCTACTCGGGAGGCTGAGGCAGGAGAATGGCGTAAACCCGGGAGGCGGAGCTTGCAGTGAGCTGAGATCCGGCCACTGCACTCCAGCCTGGGCGACAGAGCTAGACTCCGTCTCAAAAAAAAAAAAAAAAAAAAAACTTACATTAGTATGTTACATTTGTCACAATTAAATTAACAAACCAATATTGATACACTGCTATTTATTCATTTATTTTTGAGGCAGAGCCTCAGCTCTATTGCCCAGGCTGGAGTGCAGTGGTGCCATCTTGGCTCACTGCAATCTCTGTAACCTCCGCCTGAAACTATGTCGCAAAAAAGAAACAAAAATCTTACATCAGAATGTTACATTTGTCACAATTAACAAACCAATATTGATACACTGTTATTTATTTTATTTATTTATTTTTTTTGAGACAGAGTCTCGCTTTGTTGCCCAGGCTAGAGCACAATGGCACCATCTCGGCTCACTGCAACCTCTGCCTCCTGGGTTCAAGCAATTCTCCTGCCTCAGCCTCCTGAGTAGCTGGGACTACAGGCACCCGCCACCATGCCCGGCTAATTTTTGTATTTTTAGTAGAGACGGGATTTCACCATATTGGCTAGGCTGGTCTCAAACTCCTGACCTTGTGATCTGCCCGCCTTGGCCTCCCAAAGTGCTGGGATTACAGGTGTGAGCCACCTCACCCAGCCTGATATACTGTTATTATGGAAGCCATATTTTATTCAGAAGTCCATTTATTTATTTGTTTGTTTATTTATTTATTTATTTTGAGACAGAGTCTCGCTTTGTTGCCCAGGCTAGAGCACAATGGCACCATCTCGGCTCACTGCAACCTCTGCCTCCTGGGTTCAAGCAATTCTCCTGCCTCAGCCTCCTGAGTAGCTGGGACTACAGGCACCCGCCACCATGCCCGGCTAATTTTTGTATTTTTAGTAGAGACGGGATTTCACCATATTGGCTAGGCTGGTCTCAAACTCCTGACCTTGTGATCTGCCCGCCTTGGCCTCCCAAAGTGCTGGGATTACAGGTGTGAGCCACCTCACCCAGCCTGATATACTGTTATTATGGAAGCCATATTTTATTCAGAAGTCCATTTATTTATTTGTTTGTTTATTTATTTATTTATTTATTTTGAGACGCACTCTTGCTGTATCCCAGGCAGGAGTGAAGTGGTGTGATCTCCGCTCACTGCAACCTCCGCCTCCTGGGTTTGTTTGTTTGTTTGTTTGTTTATTTATTTATTTATTTAGAGACGCACTGTTGCCGTATCCCAGGCAGGAGTGAAGTGGTGTGATCTCCGCTCACTGCAACCTCCGCCTCCTGGGTTCAAGCGATTCTCCTGCCTCAGCCTCCCGAGTAGCTTGACAGGTGCCTGCCACCATGCCCAGCTAATTTTTGTGTTTACTTTCAGTAGAGACAGGGTTTCACCATATTGGCCAGGCTAGTCTGGAACTCCTGACCTCAGGCAATCTGCCTGCCTTGGCCTCTCAAAGTGCTGGGATTACAGGCGTGAGCCACTGTGCTCAGCCCAGATGTCCTCATTCTTTACCTCCTACATTTTTTCTCTTCCGGCATGTCACAGAGGATACCACATGACATTTAGTCATCATTTCTCCTCTGGCTCCCCTTGGCCATGACAGTTATCCCACAAATTCTGATGCCATATTTTCAATATCATTCAATTCAAAGTACTTTCTAATTTCTCTTGTGATGTCTTCTTTGACTCACAGATTATTTAGAAGATTCATTGAATTTCCAAATACTTGTGGCCTTTTACATATCTTGGTTTCTAATTTAATCTTATTAAGAGGCTGGGAACTATGACTCACGCCTGTAATCCCAGCACTTCGGGAGGCCAAGGTGAGTGGATCACCTGAGGTCAGGAGTTTGAGACCAGTCTGGCCATTATGGTGAAACCCCGTCTCTACTAAAACTAAGAAATTAGCTGGGCGTGGTGGCAGGCACCCGTAATCCCAGCTACTTGGGAGGCTGAGGCAGGAGAATCACTTGAACCCAGGAGGCGGCGGTTGCAGTGAGCTGAGACTGCACCATTGTACTCCAGCCTGGGCTACAAGATCGAAACGCTGTCTCAAAAAAAAATTAATTAACAATAATCACAATAATCTTATTATAGTCAAAGAACATATACTATATTAGTTTAATCCTTTCAAATATACTGAGAATTACAGCCCAGCATCTGGTTTATATATACAGTGGGGGAAATAAAGTATATTCTGCAGTTGTTGTATGGAAATCATTTATACTGTGTGTGTGTGTGTGTGTGTGTGTGTGTGTGTGTGTGTGTGTTTTTGAAGGCACAGTCTCGGCCAGGCACAGTGGCTCATGCCTGTAATCCTAGTACTTTGGGAGGCTGAGGTGGGTGGATCACAAGGGGTCAGGAGTTTGAGACCAGCGTGGCCAACATGGCAAAACCCTATCTCTACTAAAAACACAAAAATTAGTCTGGTGTAGTGGCAGGAGGCTATAATCCCAGTTACTCGGGAGGCTGAGGCAAGTGAATCGCTTGAACCTGGCAGGTAGAGGTTGGAGTGAGCCAAGATTGCTCCACTTCATTCCAGCCTTGGCAAAAGAGCAAAACTCCGTCTCAAGAAATAAATAAATAAATAAAAATAAATAAAGACATGGTCCCACTCTGTCATTTAGGCTGGAGTGCCATGACACAAACATGGCTCACTGCAGCCTCAACCTTCCAGGTTCAAGCAATCTTTCCTACATCAGCCTCCCAAGTAGCTGGGACCATGGGCACATGCCACCACACTGGGCTAATGGTTTTATTTTGAACAGACTGGGTCTCTTCATGTTTGTTGGCCAGGCTAGTCTTGAACTCCTGGGCTCAAGCAGTCCTCCCACCTCAGCCTCCCAAAATGTATACTAATTTTTTTTGTTATCATTGAGAGAAGAATGTTCAAATCTCTATGATAGTGAATTGTCTATTCCTTTAGTTGTATCCATTTTTGCTTCATGTATTTTGAAGCTCTGATATCAGGCACAAGCATAGTTATAACTGTTACATCTTTCTCATGAACTGACCTTTTATTGTTATGATATGATCCCTTTAACTCTGGTGATACTTTTTATATTGAAGTCTATTTTATCTGATATGAATATAACCACTCTAGGCTTCTTACGCTACTTTGATCTTTTTCCATGCATTTGCTTTTAGCCATTTTGTCTTTATGCATTAAATCAGTGTGTATTCCATTAAAGCCAATGAAATTATTAATATAGTTGAATTAGATCTACCGTTTTATTATTTTTAGCTCCTCTATTTTTGTTCAGTTATACCTGTTTCTGTCTCCTTTGGATTATTCACTTTAATTTTTCTACTAGTTTTTTTTTTGGCAACACTTCTTTGCATGATTCTATTTTCCCCCCAGTGGTTGCTTTAGGAATTCCAACATGTATCTTTACCATTATACTCTTTACTGTGTTAAAAAGTACCACTGGCCAGGCATGGTGGCTCATGCCTGTAATCCTAGCACTTTGGGAGGCCAAGATGAGCGGATCACCTGAGGTCAGGAGTTTGAGACCAGCCTGACCAACAAGGTGAAACCCCGTCTCTACTGAAAATACAAAAATTAGCTGGGCATGGAGGCGGTGCCTGTACTCCCAGCCACTCGAGAGGCTAAGGCAGGAGAATCGCTTGAATCCAGGAGGCAGAGGTTGCAGTGAGCAGAGATGGCGCCACTGTACTCCAGCCTGAATGACAAGAATGAAACTGTTTCAAAAAAAAAAAAAAAAAAGTACCACTACAGGTAATATGTAAAAACCTTGCAACCATATAGGCCCATTTACCCTCACCCATCATCCCATCCTTTATGGGATATGTTTTATATCTACCATATGTAATGAACCCCCAAGATGATGCTTTTTTGTGCTATAGTCATTTTTTTAAGAAATGAAAAAGAAAGTTTCAAAATATCTATCCAGATATTTACAAGTTCTAATCTTCATTGCTTTCTGAAGATTCAACTTTCCATCTGGTATCATTTCCCTATGCCTGAAGAACTTCTTTTAGCATTTCTTATAGTGCAGATCTACTAGCAATGAATTATCTTACAATATCTTTATTTCATATTATTTTTTTTTTTTTTTTTTTTTTTTTGAGACAGAGTCTTGCTCTGTCACCCAGGCTGGAGTGCAGTGGTGTCATCTCAGCTCACTGCAACCTCCGCCTCCTGGGTTCAAGCGATTCTTCTGCTTCAGCCTCCCAAGTACCTGGGATTACAGGTACCAGTAATCATGCCTGGCTAATTTTTTTGTATTTTTAGTAGAGATGGGGTTTCACCATGTTGGCCAGGCTGGTCTCAAACTCCTCACCTCCAGTCATCCCCGCATCAACCTCCCAAAGTGTTGGGATTACAGGCATGAGCCACTGCACCCGGCCCCATATTCTTTCTTGAAGGCTATTCTGCTGAATCTGAAATTCTGGGCTGACATGTTTTTTCCTTCAGCACTTTAAGGATTCTCTTCTGGCCTCCACTGTTTCTGATGATTTGTCAGTGGTAAACGGAATTGTCTCTTTGTATCTAATATGTTGTTTTCTTTGCTGTTTTCTAGATTTTTCCTTTAGTCTGCCAATAGTTTAACTATAAGACATCCACCCATAGTTTTCTTCATATTAAAATTCTTGAGGTTTCTGTGGTTTTCTTATTTTTATTTTTCTTGGGGTTTGCTGAGCTTACTGAATCGATCAATGTATGTCCTTCACCAAATTTGGGAAATTTTCAGCCATTAAATTTTTAAACTTTTTTTTTTTTTCTCATTGTTCTTCTTCTCCCTTCCAGATTTCAATTAAATGTGCTGGGTTTTTAAAATATTGATCCCAGGTCACTGAGGATGTATTTCTTTTTCCCTCTCACTCTTTCTTCAACTTTAACTTCAAGGATGCTTTCCTCTGTCATCTCCATTCTTCCATTAGGCCTCATCCAGTTTAAATTTTTATTTCAGATATCATATTTTTCAGTTCTAGAATGTCTATTTAGTTATCTTAGTTTCACACTCATTCTTTATGAGTACATTTTCCTTTATATCATTTTTATTTCCTTTACTAATGCACAGTTATAAAAGTTTAAAATCATTTCCTGCTAATCCCAGCATTTGAGCATTTTAAGTCTAGAGTGTCATTTAGCTTGAGAATAGGTTACATTTCCCTGTTTCTTTGTATGTGAGTAGTTTTGGAATATATCCTTGATATTTTGAATGTTATGTTGCAGCAACTCTAGAGTCCTTTATATTCCTCTGAAGAGTATGGACTTTTGTTTTTTTTTACTTTTGTTTTCGTAGTATCTAACTTGGTTAACTCAAACTACAAATCTGTCTCCTAGGCAGCAATGAAATCTTCAGTTATTTCACCCTTAGCTGGGCTTCTTTGGAGTGTGCTCCACATATGCATAATTCAGCGGTCTGCCGAGATCTGGGCAGAGTTTATTCACAGAGTCTGATGCTTCTCCTCTCTCTCTGCTTTCCAGGATTCTCTTCTCACTTCCCTACAGCTGTAGTTGCTTGAGCTTTATCTTCTGGTTCTTCAGGCCACAAAGACTGAAGTTTACTATTGGAATTGTAAGCACCCTACATGACACAGATCAGGGCCTGCCCTAATGTTAGAAGCCATGAAAATGGGAAATTACTCCAAGTAGTCCCATTCTTGTGTTAACTCCCCTCTAGAATCTGCCTGGTTTTTTGTAACTCTCCAGTAGATTTTACTGGTTTTATGTATTTCCGTACAGATGTAATAATTGTTATCTGTGGGGGCACTGGCCACGAGGAGCTTACTCAGCCTATGACCAGAACAGGACTCCCATGTTTGCACTTTTGTGACCCACCAGCGTGTTTGAATGGCTCCAAGCAACACTCAATCAGGTCAGACTTATCAAAGAAGACATATCCTCAATCATGCAATGGAGTAGGAGGCCCTAGGTTTAGTGACAAAGTCTGCTGGGACCTGGGTGACTCTTGAATGGCAGCTGTTCATGAGGTGGCTTGGCATTCCAGCCTACTTCAATTTTATGGTGCCTCCATCTAAACACACACATAATGGTTTGCTCAACCATACACTGAAAAAACCATTCTCATGCATGCTTGTTTAATGCCTTTGTCCCTCACTATTAAAAGCCCTTTAAAGGCATCTAATTATCTAAGACATAAATCAAAATATTTAAAATGTCTTACAAGGCCCACTTGAAAGAACCCTTGCTAATGTGTATTACATAGGTTTGAGCTACTTTCTTGTAGGTCTCTGTGATCAGACAAAATGGCATTTTCAGTTCTTCCCACCTACCACACTCCTCCCACCTTTGGGCTTTTTCATGTGCTGGTCCCTCTCCTTGGAAAGCTCTTACTCCTTTTCATCTAGTTAATTACTCATCCTTCAAATCTCAGTCCAAATGTCAGTTGCCTAGGAAAGCACTCCCTCATCTCCCAGACTAGGTCATACCCCTCACTGTGCACTGCTCTTCTGAAACCCTGTCCCTTCTTTATAACACTTATCCCAATTGTGGCTATTTCTGAGGCACACTGTAGAGCAGCAATTCTTAATCACATCAGACCCAACTCTTTTTTCCTAAAACATATCATTGTGGAAATTTTCATTCATACATAAAAATAGAAGGATTATTATAACAATCCCTGCTGTTCTGATCAGCCAGCTTCCCCCACTGTCACAATTTTTCCTTTTAAGATATTTTGTACCCCCTTTTTATTGTAAATATTTTGTAAGAACCTTTTTATCCTTCCTGAAATAAAATGCAGAGCTACTGTAACTTACTTACACATGTAAAACTTCAAATATCAATATAATGTGCTAACTATAATAAAAATGAAAAATTAAATGAAAGTGCGTTATAAAATAACATGTATATCAACACATATAAATGCTCAGACATGACTATATTAGAAGGATAAAACTATAAATGTGACTACTACAAAATCAGACGAATATAGACAGGTATGTGATATTTAAATACCATGAATAGGCTGGGCATGGTGGCTCATGCTTGTAATCCCAGTACTCTGGGAGGCTGAGGCAGGCGAATCACCTTAGGATGGAAGTTCAAGACCAGCCTGGCCAACACAGTGAAATCCCATCTCTACTAAACATATAAAAATTAGCCAGGTGTGGTGATGCATGCCCATAGTCCCACATACTCAGGAAGCTTAGGCATGAGAATTGGTTGAATCTGGGAGGCAGAGGTTGCAGTGAGCCGAGATCATGCCACCACACTCCAGCCTGGGTGACAGAGTAAGACTCTGGCTCAAAACAAACAAACACAAACGGCATTGCTGTCTGCAATACAATTTCCCAAAATAGTGACCAACTCAATAATCTTTCTGAACTAAAGAAAGCACAATCCCTTGATTTACACGATAACTATGCTTCATGCAAAAAAATACTCTGTGTTGACAGGTGCAGTAGCTCATGCCTGCAGTCCCAGCATCTGGGAGGCAGAGGCAGGCGGATCGTTAGAGTCCAGGAGTTCAAGACCAGTCTGGCCAACATGGCAAAACCCCGTCTCTACAAAAAAAAAAAAAAAATTAGCTGGGTTTGGGGGTCCATGCCTGTAATCCCAGCTACTCAGGTGGCTGAGACACAAGAATCACTTGAACCCAGGAGGCAGAGGTTGCAGTGAGCCGAGACCATGACACTGCACTCCAGCCTGGGGGGTCAGAGTGAGACCTTACCTCAGGAAAATAAAATAAAATAAAATACTGTGTGTATATGTTAAACAAATTTGGTTTGAGGCTCAGATCATTATAAACCGATTTTTCACCTACATGAACATCTTCTGGGACATTAGAAAGCGATGCAAGATTTATGTGTTCTCACCACAAAAACTTATAATACATATATTAGTTTCATCTAGCTATTCCACAAGGTACAGCAGGTCCTCAAAAAATGCTGTTTCATTCAATACCATGCTGTTATAACATTAATGAGAAAAAGTAAATTATATCCAGCTGAGGCCACTGTCTACATAGAGCTTGTATGTTCTCCCTATTCCTTCATGGGATTCTTCCAGGTCTCTAGTTTCCTCCCACACCCCAAAGATGTGCCTGATGGGTGAATTGGGTGTCTAAATGGTCACAGTCTCGGTGAGTGTGTGTGTGTGTGTCTGAGTGTACCCTGTGATGGAATGGCGTCCTGTCCAGGGTTGGTTTCTACCTTGTAAACTTAGCTGCTCTGACCACCTGAACACGGAACTGGAATAAAGAGGTTGGAAAACAAAAGAGTGGATAAATACAAATTATTGTAAAATAAAAATGTGTGAAGTATGCACGACAATAAACAATGTGGTATGAAAGCACCCACCTGTCATATTTGTTGATTTTTAACCACATGGTAGTAGGCAGGACCAATTGTATATGCAATACATAATATTTTTATAAAACCACAGTGGTCGCAAAAAGCATACCCTATTTTGCACCTTTTCTTTCTCACTATATAGGAGGTCATTCAATATTACCACATATAGAGTTGGCTCATTCTTTCTAGCAAATGCATACGTTTATTTAATCAATCCTTTACTGATGAAGACCTGGGAGCTTCTTGATAGTTTCTTTCATATTAAAACATGCACACATAGGCCGGGCGCGGTGGCTCAAGCCTGTAATCCCAGCACTTTGGGAGGCCGAGACGGGCGGATCACGAGGTCAGGAGATCGAGACCATCCTGGCTAACACGGTGAAACCCCGTCTCTACTAAAAAATACAAAAAACTAGCCGGGCGAGGTGGCAGGCACCTGTAGTCCCAGCTACTCGGGAGGCTGAGGCAGGAGAATGGCGTCAACCCGGGAGGCGGAGCTTGTAGTGAGCTGAGATCCGGCCACAGCACTCCAGCCTGGGCCACAGAGCAAGACTCTGTCTCAAAAAAAAAACAAAAAACAAACAAACAAACAAACAAAAACATGCACACACGCGCACACACGCGCACACACACACACACACACTCGACTGTAGGGTTTCCACTAGTGATTTTACATGTTAGAGGTCCAAGTAGAGCATTCATATGTAACTTGTCTGCCCAGGTGCTCTTATTCATTGGGTACACAAATTAATCCTAAACTCTCCACTAAGACACTCCAATTACAAAACACACAACACATAGACTTCTCCCTGAGCCATTCCTGGTCCCAGAACCAAGTCATCTAGCATCTACCATTCCTTTCAACTCTTGTAGAGCAGCCTTCAGACGATATGTGCACTAATCTAGATGTACAATAATCGCTATTCATAGTCTTTCCTTTTTAAATATCTTCCTTTTAATCAAAACAATTGGCCGGGCGCGGTGGCTCAAGCCTGTAATCCCAGCACTTTGGGAGGCCGAGACGGGTGGATCACGAGGTCAGGAGATCGAGACCATCCTGGCGAACACGGTGAAACCCCGTCTCTACTAAAAATACAAAAAACTAGCCGGGCGAGGTGGCGGGCGCCTGTAGTCCCAGCTACTCGGGAGGCTGAGGCAGGAGAATGGCGTAAACCCGGGAGGCGGAGCTTGCAGTGAGCTGAGATCTGGCCACTGCACTCCAGTCCGGGCGACAGAGCAAGACTCCACCTCAAAAAAAAAAAAAAAAAAAAAAATTGGGGGCCGGGCGCGGTGGCTCAAGCCTGTAATCCCAGCACTTTGGGAGGCCGAGACGGGCGGATCACGAGGTCAGGAGATCGAGACCATCCTGGCTAACACGGTGAAACCCCCTCTCTACTAAAAAAATACAAAAAATTAGCCAGGCAAGATGGCGGGCGCCTGTAGTCCCAGCTACTGGGGAGGCTGAGGCGAGAGAATGGCGTAAACCCGGGAGGCGGAGCTTGCAGTGAGCTGAGATCCGGCCACTGCACTCCAGCCTGGGCGACAGAGCGAGACTCCGTCTCAAAAAAAAAAAAAAAAAAAAAAAAAACAATTGAGGTCGGGTGCAGTGGCTCATGCCTGTAATCCCAGCAATTTGGGAGGCCGAGGTGGATCACCTGAGGTCAGGAGTTCCAGACCAGCCTAGCCAACATGGTGAAACCCTGCCTATTAAAAATACAAAAAGTTAGCCAGGGAGGTGGTGGGCACCTGTATTCCCAGCTACTTGGGAGGTTGAGACAGGAGAATCACCTGAACCCAAGAAGGAGAGGTTGCAGTGAGCTGGGATCATGCCACTGCACTCCAGCCTGGGTGACAGAGCAAGGCTCTAAAAAAAAAAAAAAAAAAAACCAAAACACACACACACAATAGGTTCTGAACTCAGCTGATTAGATTCGTTCACATCCTCTACCTCCTGCCAGGCCATTTTATTTATTATTTTTTAATTTTTGAGATGGAGTTTCGTTTTTGGAGTGCAATGGCACGATCTCGGCTCACTGCAACCTCTGCCTCCCAGGTTCAAGCGATTTTCCTGCCTCAGCCTCCTGGGTAGCTGGGATTATAGGCATGTGCCATCACACCCAGCTAATTTTGTATTTCTAGTAGAGACAGGGTTTCTCCATGTTGGTCAGGCTGGTCTCAAACTCCTGACCTCATGTGATCCGCCCGCCTCAGCCTCCCAAAGTGGTGGGATTATAGGCAGTGAGTCATTGCGCCCGGCCCTTCCAGGCCATTTTAAAGTTCTCCTCAAAAACCATCTAGTATTTCTAATTAAAGGGCTCCTACCATCTTCTAGACTCAAGAGTTAACTCTAGGCACGGCGCGGTATTTGGCAAATGTGGAGTAGATACTAAATAAATTCTAGTTGTATCTGAATATTGTCTTTCATTATTTCATTCACGACCAAACTTGAGAATGGGGCTTAACGCAAATTTTAAGATTTCCCATGGTATTTACAACAGTACTAAGCTAGTAGTAAGTACTCAAAAGTTATTTGTGGGCCGGGTGCGGTGACTCACGCCTGTAATCCCAGCACTTTCAGAGGCCGAGGCGGGTGGATCATCTAAGGTCAGGAGTTCGAGACTAGCCTGGCCAAAGCGGTGAAACCCCGTCTCCACGAAAAATACAAAAATTAGCCGGGCGTGGTGGTGGTGCATGCCTGTAATCCCAGCTACTCAGGAGGCTGAGGCAGGAGAATCTCTTGAAACTGGAGGGCGGAGGTTGCAGTGGGCCAAGATCTCGGCACTGCACTCCAGCCTGGGCGAAAGAGTGAAACTCCGTCCTAAAATAATAATAATAATAAATAAAAATACAAAACATTAGCCAGGTATGGTGACAGGTGCCTGTAATTCCAGCTACTGGGGAGGCTGAGGCAGGAGAATCCCTTGAATCTAGGAGGCGGAGGTTGCAGTGGGCCGAGATCACACCACTGCACTCCAGCCTGAACAATAAGAGCGAAACTTTGTCTCCAAAAAAAGTTATTTGTGGTTTGAATAAACTGGATATAAACCATTATGGTGGACACAGCACTTATTTGCTAGGTAAGAGATCTTCCCTTACCTAGGATGACAGTCTCAAGTTGCTAAAAGCCATGGATATCTCAAACTTCTCAATAAAATGGCTTAATCTTACTCCCAAAGATGATTACACAACAAATTGAAAGGGGAAGAGGGTGTAAAGCGTTTCCTCTCTATAATTATACACCGAGATTAGGACTAAATATTAAACGGACACAGTAAGCTGTGTATTATTTGTTATTAGTTGTTATTATTGAGAGGCATCCCACAAGGAGAGAAACGAAAGGAGGAAAAAGAACGGAGGTTGTCAGTCGGGAGAGGTTGAAATGTGTTCCTGGCCTGAGACCTACGGGCTTTAAGGACCAGAGTCTTTGGACTCCCTGCCCACCTGGGGACCGAAGGAGGTCAGCGGCTTCCCCTAAAGGTCAAGGCTTTGGAGCCACGTTTCCTTCTGGGGCTGGGAGCAGAGCTGGAACGCCCCCGCGAAAATACGTACCCCGAAGCCAGCAGCACCGCCTGCCCATAAACCCGCGTCGGCTCTGGGAGAGCGGACCACCAGGTGGCCCCTGCGCCGCAGCCTGCAGGAGTAGAAACCCGGCAGTGTCTTGCAGCCCCACAACCTGCCTAAGGGACAGACCACCAGGACCCTTGGGCTCCGATACCCTCAACGCAGGCCGGCCCGTCGATACTCACATTCACAGCCAACCCCTCTTACTCCATCAGGCCGTCGTGGGCCAGGCGAGGGAGCTCCCTGACGCCCCAGACGCCCCCTTCAGTTTTGGGTCCGGGAGCCTGCTCCGGACCCGCTCCCCGCCGGGCCCCGCCACAGCCGCCGCCAGCGCGCAGGCGCACATCGAGGCCGTCACGCTCTTTTTTTTTTTTTTTTTTTTTCCTTTGCGGTCCGCCGTTTTCAATAATCTAGCTTTATTTGAACACAAGAGAGTGAACAACGGACACACAGGAAGAGGTTTTTCTCAAAAAGAATGGAGGAAGAACAAAGGCAGGCCAGCTTGCGGGAGAGTCAGTACGCAGCGTCGGACGCTATGAACAGCCTCCCTGGTCCCTTTTTCATTCTTCTTGTTTCTCCTTGTTCTTTCCCGGCCCCCCTCTAGCTCCTACTCTCTTCCTTGGTGTCCCGCCATTTCCTTTAGTCAGTGGCAACTGTTCAGGCTAAAATTTGAAATCCTTCCTTGTAAAACTTACTGAAGTTTAATGGAAAGTGCAACAGCTTTAGAACAGACAGACCTGAGTTTCAGATCTTGGACTAGCTACTAATAATTTGTGACTTTGGGTAAAATACAGTTCTTGGAATCTCAGGTTCTTGAGTTAAAATTAGGATAATGTTATCTCACAGGGTGTTGCTAGGATTAAATAACATAGGTCAAATGTTTATCCATGAATGCTGCCTATCACAGAGTAGACATTCCATAATACTGATTTTATTCTTACTCATGCCTAAGGCATTTATAATATTTTTTAAGTAGAGACAGGGTTTCACCATGTTGCCCAGGCTGGTCTCAAACTCCTGGGCTCAAGTGATCGGCCTGCCTCGGCCTTCCAAAGTGCTGGGATTGAAGGTGTCAGCTACTGCGTCCAGCCTACATTTATTATGTATGTATGTATGTATGTATGTATTTTGAGACAGAGTCTTGCTATCTTTCGGGCTGTAGTGCAGAGCCGTTATCTTGGTTCACTGCAACCTCCATCTTCCGGGTTCAAACGATACTTCAGCCTCAGCCTCCCAAGTAGCTGGAATTACAGACGTGCACCACCACGCCCAACAAATTTTTGTATTTTTAGTAGAGACGGGGTTTCACCATATTGGCCAGGCAGGTCTCAAACCCCTGATCTCAAATGATCCACCCACCTCGGCTTCCCTAAGTGCTGGAATTACAGGTGTGAGCCAACACGCTGGCCGGCTATATTTATTATTAAATTTAGCCCATACCCATTCCCTCAGAAACCTAATTTTAGTGACTAAGACTAGTCAGACAAATGAAATGACATTAAGGGTGATAATTATGTGAAGTGTTCCTCCTATATTACTGAGTTTATAACATCTGTGTTTAACAAGACCTTCAATGCCTCAAATGAAAGTAAGCAGCGACGGGGCGCGGTGGCTCACGCCTGTAATCCCAGCACTTTGGGAGGCCGAGGCGGGCGGATCGTGAGGTCCGGAGATCGATATCATCCTGGTCAACATGGTGAAACCGCTTCTCCACTAAAAATACAAAAATTAGCAGGGCGTAGTGGTGCGTGCCTGTAGTCCCAGTTACTCGGGAGGCTGAGGAAGGAGAATCGCTTGAACCCGGGAGTCGGAGGTTGCAGTGAGCCGAGATCATGCCACTGCACTCCAACCTAGCAACAGAGCCAGACTCCCTCTCAAAAAAAAAAAAGGAAGCGGCTATACTAATCTCTTCTATGTAAATCCAGATTTGTTCTGGAGGTTTAGGAAATTTCCAATTCCGTGTTTGTGACATCACAAGTCCTTGAAACACTCAAGAGCTGTGGCACACTGCTCATTCTATTCTTCTTCAAAGGCATGCAATGGAAGAACTGTTTTACCCTATAAACTCTGGGCCATCATTCAAGGAAAATCCTGTAGAAGACTACAGTCAGATATTGGTGAGTGCCAAGGTAACGCTAGATTAGGGTTTCTCAGCTTTGGGGTTACTGACATTTTGGAACATAAACTTTTTTGTCAGGGGTATCCTGTGCATTGTAAGATGTTTAGCAGCAGATTGGGAGCAGTGGCTTACACATGTAATCCTAGAACTTTGGGAGGTCAAGGGAGGCAGATCACTTGAGTCCAGGAGTTTGAGACCAGCCTGGGTGACATGGTGAACCCCTGTCTCTACAAAAAATGCAAAAATTAGCGGGCAGTGGTGGTGCACACCTGTAGTCCCAGCTACTCGGCAGGCTGAGGTGGGAGGATTTGAGCCGCAGAGGTAGAGGTTGCAGTGAGCGGACATCACACTATTGCACTTCACCCTGGGCAACAGAGTAAGACCTCTCTCTCTCTCGCTCTCTCTGTTTTTATATATATATAAGTATATATATATTATATATTTTATAAATATATATGTATATAATTTATATATTTTGTGTGTGTGTGTGTGTGTGTGTGTTTAACACCACTGCTGGACATGATGCTAGCAGCACCTACCCCTGTTTCCCTGTCATCACAATAAAGCGTCTCCAGACATTACCAAATATCCCCTGGAGGACAAAATCATCCCTGGTTGAGAACCACGGAATTATATCAATGACCATCACAACCCTAAATGAACTAACTAACTCAACTATACATTTTCTCCACCTCTGCCCTCAAAAAGTGACTGCTGCTTGAGAAAGTTACACAGGAGGCAGAAAATGGTGAGTTCATTTTTGCCCATATTAAAAAGGCCCTCAATATTGCTTACCAGTCCTACAACATTTTTCTGTCAACTTGTTGGTATTACTTTCTACAATATTTCCCAATCTTCTCAACTTTCCTTTAAACTCCCAATGCCACTTCCTTTTCTATCAGAAGATGACCCCATCTCCAACTTCACAGATAAAACAAGTTAGCAAATGAGAACTTTTAACTTCCTGTTACTAAACATACAGAAACATACTTCCTGTCATAACTGGGGAGATATCTCCTCTCTCTTTCTCCCCTCCCTCCTCTCTTCCAAAACCATTCTTCTCACCAGTGTTTTGAATTGCCTCTAAACTGCCTCTATTCTTACCCTTTCACGATCTTTGCCTACTGACTATCCCTTCTCTTCCTTTATTCAACCATTTTTTTTTTCTCAGTTGAATCTTCCCTACCTTACTCAAGTTTCCCCTGTCTTAATTCTAACAACAACAACATCAAAAAACAATAACAAAAAATCTTGATCCTTCATCATTCTCCCTCCTTCCTCCCTGTCAAGTCCAAACTTTCCAAAAGCATTCTACAACTTGTCCCCATCTCTACATCTCCCCCATCTCCAAACTAATAAGTTGTTTTTTTCAACCCCAGCATTCCACCAAACAGCTTTCACTGACATAATCAGTGACCTGTGTGTTATGAAATTAAAAAAAAACATTTCTCAGGCTTCATCTTCCTTGATCCCTTAGGAACAGACTATTTCCTCCTTGAAGCACTGTTTTTTTGTTTTTTTGTTTTTGTTTTGAGAGGTAGTCTGGCACTGTCGCCAGACAGCGATAGACATGATAGTAACGTAGCTGGGATTACAGGCGCCTGCCACCACACCCAGCTATTTTTTCTATTTTTTTTTTTTGTCTGGGTCGGGGGGAACGGAGTTTTGCTCTTGTTGCCCAGGCTGGAGTGCAATGCCTGATCTCGGCCCACTGCAACCTCCGCCTCCCGGGTTCAGGCAATTCTCCTGCCTCAGCCTCCCGACTAGCTGGAATTACAGGCGTCTGCCATCACACCCGGCTAATTTTTTGTATTTTTAGTAGAGACGGGGTTTCTCTATGTTGGCTAGGCTGGTCTCGAACTCCTGACCTCGTGATCTGCCCGCTTCAGCCTCCCAAAGTGCTGGGATTGATTACAGGTGTGAGCCACTGTGCCTGGTGAATGAAGCCCTTTATTTTCTTGATTTCCAGCAGTTTGTTTTATTCTTAGAGGTGAGTGGAAGGGTTCCTGCAGCAAATAGTTTACAATAATCATCCATCTGCTTAAAACTCTTCAATAGTTTTCAGTGCCCATAGTATAAAGTGGTCTAAAATTCCAAGGCCTTCCAAAATCTAGCGATTGTCGGCCTTCTAAAGCTTTCTTCCCTCTACACTCTGGGATGTACGATTAGCACTAAGCCTCTCACAAGGATGAACTACTAGAAATTTCCAGAAGGCGTTATGCTGTTCTCGACATAAGCTATTTCCCAGAGCCTGGAAAACTCTAGCTCTTTCTCTGCCAGATTTCCGGGGGAACTCCTACTTATCCTTCAGGACTGAAGTCACTTCCTCCGGGAACCCTTCCAGACACCCCTAAGAATAAAACGCTTTGTTCATTATCAGCCAAAGGCGCCTCAGATTTTCTATGTGCTATGCACTGTATTCTATCCACTATAAATTTGTTTACATATCTATATCTTAGTCTAGACATATTGAAAGACGCTGAAGGGCAGGGAAAGCATTCTATTCGCTTTCTTTTCTTCATCGTTCATCCAGCACAGTGCCTGGCACACGGTTTGCCCTCAGTAAATGTTTACTGCATGAACACCTCCCAGCTTCGGGCATGACCGGAATCTATCCAGTTAACTGGTGAATTCGCAGACTCTCCGCCTGCGTGGCAGGGACATTTAAACCCCCAGCACCGTGATTGGCTCCAGCTGCAGGGGTGTGTCCGTGTCCTCGGCGCACGGGAAGTGCGCAGGCGCGCGGACTCGGCGCGCGCAGGCGCGACTAGGGCGCAGCGCCAGGTCCGGTGTTGGGGTGTCCGAGCTGCGGCTGGAGAGGAGTGGCCTTACCCGCTTGGTGAGTCTCCAGGAGTGGGACGGAGGGAGCTGACTGGGATGAAGTCGGAGAGTATGTCCTGAGAAGAAAGAGTATATCGTATTGGTTGAAAAGTTGGTGGGGTCGGGCTTAAGCGGAGGAGGGGGCGCTCTGGCCCTTACTGGGCAGATGGGCCCGGAGCGAGGACGGGAGGTGCCGGGAGAACATCGAGGGGCCAGTGGAGGAAGGTGGCTGGTTAGTGATTCTCTAGACCCTTCCTCGAAATTAAACAGAGATCACCTCCCGTCCCTCACCCCCACTGTGTTTCTGTTTGACATTAATAGACTGCCTGTCTGGTGACCACGGTGACCCGATAGCTCTGAGATAATGGCTTGAGGAAGACTCTGAGGTTCCTGGTATTGGATAGCACTTTCTCTGTAGAAAGGTTCAGCCTTACTTCGCGGCACAAATTAGAGGATCAGGAAAAGAATGAATTCCACAATTCGGGATTGGAGTGGTGAGGGGGAAAAGTACTGTAAAGTGTAGTTTTATCTCGTCCTTCTTTTCTTCTTTAATCATTAGTCACCACAATGTTAGGAAAGGCAGTTGATGGTAGGAGAAAACGTAAAGACATAAAAGTGGGGGAGAGAAAAAGTCAAGAAGGGAGTATCACTTTGCCTTTTGCTATTTGTCATCTCCTGGAATGGAGTCTGTATTAGTTCGTTCTCACACTGCTATAAAGAAGTACCCGAGGCCGGGCTTGGTGGCTCATGCCTGTAATCCCAGCCTTTGGGAGGCCCAGGTGGGAGGATCACTTGAGATCAGGGGTTCGAGACCAGCCTGGCCAACATGATGAACTCCCATCTCTACTAAAAATACAAAAATTAGCCAGGCGTGGTGGCATATGCTTGTAATCCCAGCTACTCCGGAGGCTGAGGCAGGAGAATTTCTTGAACCTGGGAAGCAGAGGTTGCAGTCAACTGAGATCATGCCACTGTGCTCCAGCCTGGGAGGCAGAGTCAGACTCCATCTCAAAAAAAAAAAAAAAAGAAAAAGAAAAAGAAAAAGAAATACCCGAGACTGGGTAATTTCTAAAGGAAAGAAGTTTAATTGACTCTCAGTTCTGCATGGCTGGGGAGGCCTCAAGAAACTTATAATCGTGGTGGAAGGCAAAGGAGAAGCCAAATACCTTCTTCACAAGATGGCAGGAGAGAGAGAGTGAAGGGGAAAGAGCCCCTTATAAAACCAGTATCATGAGGACAGCATGGGGGAAACCACCTCCATAATTTAATCACCTCCCACCAGATTCGAGATGAGGTTATGGGTAGCCAAACCTATCATTCTGCCCCTGGCCATTTTCTTTTTTTTTTTTTTTTGAGACAGAGTCACCCAGGCTGGAGTGCAGTGGCGCTGTGTCGGCTCACTACAACCTCCAACACTTCAGCCATCCTCCTGCCTCACCCTCCTGAGTAGAGACTACAGATGCATTCCACCAAACCTGGCTTTTTTTTTTTGAGATGGGGTCTTGCTCTGTTGTTCAGGTTGGAGTGCAGTGGCATGATCTCCGCTCACTGCAACCTCCATCTCCCAGGGTCAAGCAGTTCTCCTGCATCAGCCTCCCCAGTAGCTGGGATTACAGGCGCCTGCCACCACACCTGGCTCATTTTTGTATTTTTAGTAGAGATGGGGTTTGGCCATGTTGGCCAGGCTGATCTTGAACTCCTGACCTCAGGTTAGCCTCCCAAAGTGCTGGGATTACAGGCGTGAGCCACCAGGCCTGGCTAATTTTTGTATTTTTTAGTAGAGACGGGGTGTCACTATATTGGCCAGACTGGTCTTGAACTCCTGACCTCATGATCCACCCACCTCGTCCTCCCAAGGTGCTGGGATTACAGATATGAGCCACCACTCCCGGCTCCCCTGGCCCCTTTCTAATCTCATGTGCTCACAGTTCAAAACACAATCATGCCTTCCCAACAGGCCTCCAAAGTCTTAACTCATTCCAGTATTAACCCAAAAGTCCAAGTCCAAAGTCTCATCTGAGACAAGGCAAGTCCCTTTTGCCTAGGAGCTTGTAAAATCAAAAGCAAGTTAGTTACTTCTAAGATGCTATGGGGGAATAGGCATTGGTAAATGCTCCCATTCCAAATGGGAGAAATTGGACAAAACAAAGGGGCTACCGGCCCTATACAAGTCCAAAATCCAGTGGGACAGTCATTCCATCTTAAAGCTTATTTTAATCTCCTTTGACTCCATGTCTCACATTCAGGGCATGCTGATGCAAAGGGTGGGCTCACAAGGCCTTGAGCAGTTGCGACCCTGTGGCTTTGCAGGGTTCAGGCCCAGAAGCTGCTCTCCTGGGCTGGCATTCAGTGCCTGCGGCTTTTCCAGGTGTATGGTTTGTAGACCTGCCATTCTGGAGTCTGGAGGATGGTGGCCATCTTCTCACAGCTCCACTAGGCAGTGCCCCAGTGGGGACTCTGGGGGGGCTCCAACCCCATGTTTCCTTTCTGCAACGCCCTAGCAGAGGTTCTCCATGAGGTCTCTTCCCCTGCAGCAGACTTTGACCTGGACATCCAGGGATTTCCATACATCTTCTGAAATCTAGACGGAGGTTTCCAAACCTCAATTCTTGACTTCTGTGCACCTGCAGGCCCAGCATCACGTGCAAGCTACCAAGGCTTTGGGGCTTGCAGCCTCTGAAGCAACAGCCCAAGCTGTACCTTGGTCCCTTTTAGCCATGAGCTGGAGCAGCTGGGACTCAGGGCCCCAAGTCCTGAGGCTGCCCACGAAACCATTTTTTCTTCCTAGGCCTCAGGTCCTGTGAGGGGAGGGGCTACCTTGAAGATCTCTGACATGCCCTGGAGACATTTTTCCCATTGTTTTTGTGATTAACGTTCAGCTCCTCGTTACTTATGCAAATTTATGCAGCTGGCTTAAATTGCTTCATAAATTACTCAGTGGTCTCGACTCACTGAGATCTCAGAGTGATCTCAGGAAAATAAAGAAATATTAGCAAATAAGAGAAACACCTTACATTGCCATACTCCTTTGACAGGTCATGTGAAAGTAATTTAAGTGATCATGTAACTTAGCCTGCAGTTGGGATATTTGTCTTGCTAGGTTTTTCTTTAGGTGCTTGTAGTATGTGTTTATGCATTAGAAAGTTGGTGTTATCATAGTTCCAGCATAAGGATGACTTACTGTGCCATTATTTTCCTAACAATATTATACCATTTCATATAAACAGTGGAATTCTTATATGTATCTTGGTGTTTGTTTCTTATATGAACTTAGGTACAATACACAAGCTCACTTAACTAAAGGTCACATCTTTTCTTTTTTTTTTTGTTTTGAGATGGAGTTTTGCTGTTGTTGCCCAGGCTAGAGTGCAATGGCATGATCTCGGGTCACCTCAATCTCCGCCTCCCGGCTTCAAGTGATTCTTCTGCCTCAGCCTCCCGAGTAGCTGGGATTACAGGCATATGCCACCACACCTGGCTGATTTTGTATTTTTAATAGAGAGTAGGTTGGTCAGGCTGGTCTGGAACTCCTGACCTCAGGTGATTCCGCTCACCTCTGCCTCCTAAAGTGCTGGGATTACAGGCGTGAGCCGCCACGCCCAGCCTAAGGTCACATCATTCAGAACACAACCTAGAACCACAAAGAAAGTAAACAAAAACAGGCCTGTACTCATGGGACAGCTGTAGAGTCTTCACCTGTGAGTCATACCACCATCATAGTTTTCGCTGTTTAGAGTACTATTATTTTACTTCATGTTTAATGAGTTTTTTTAAAAAAACATTGCCCACTTCCAAAGTGATAATCTGTGAAATCATGGTTTTTATGTATTTTATACCTTTTTTAGTATCTATTATAATAAATACATAACTATTAAATATATAACTCTTCTGTATATAACAGTTAAAATCATATTCTTGCTGTGCACTTCGGAGAATACTGCTTTGGGCCTAATCAGCTCATTTTTAAAATGAAGATTGAACTAAAGCTTATGGACTTGAAAATTTTGTGATCTCTATGATGGTGTTCATATCATAACACAATTCTAGCAAAGTTAACTTGTTCCACCAGAGGAAAGTAGATTACAGCTGGGCAGTGGCTCATGCCTGTAATCCCGCACTTTGGGAGGCTGAGGCAGGAGGATTGCTTGAGCCCGGGAGTTTGAGACCAGCCTGGACAACATGCCAAGACTGTCTCTACAAAATTTAAAAAAAAAAAAAAAAATAGCTGGGCCTGGTGCCCCGTGCCTGTGGTCCCAGCTACTCGGAAGGCTGAGGTGGAGAATCACTTGAGACTGGGAGGTCAAGGCTGCTATAGATCAGAATAGCAAAAAGGAAAAAGAGGATGTTTGCTCTTTGATGTTTTTGTGAAATCAGCTGCCTTTTTTTTTTTTTTTTTTCTGAATTCAGGCTCCCCCCTGCCCCCACAATTTGGTTCCTTTATCTGCAACACACTGGACATCTATTTTTGAGCTATGTTTGTACTCCACATTAAGTATATATTAGCATGATAATACATAATGTTGCTTATCTCCCAGGGTGCTGAACTTTTTATTCCATTACTATAGTTTGTTTCCAGATCTGTAGGTTGACAGAGGGGCAGATGACAAGGACTGCTCTTTTCTTTTCCCCCCCTTTTTTTTTTGAGACGGAGTTTTGCTCTTGTCGCCCAAGCCGGAGTGCAATGGTGTGATCTCGGCTCACCGCAACCTCCACCTCCTGGGTTCAAGTGATTGTCCTGCCTCAGCCTCCTGAGTAGCTGGGATTACAGGCATGCACCACCATGCCTGGCTAATTTTTTGTGTTTTTAGGAGAAACGAGGTTTCACCATGTTAGCCTGGCTGGTCTCAATCTCCTGACCTCAGATGATCCGCCCACCTGGGCCTCCCAAAGTGCTGGGAATACAGGCTTGAGCCACCTCACCTGGCCAGGACTGCTCTTTTCTTTGCTGTGGTAGGTAGAAACTTGAAACAGACTGATCCAGTGCCTCCAACAATTGGAGGAAGTGGATTATGGAGCCAGGAAACAGCATGTACTGTGTCTTTTTAAATATTATGCGTAGAAGAAGCCCATTTGTATTCATTTAGGTTCACTGACATTTTGGTTTGGGTTTCAATTTAGGTTGTATTGCTATTAAGGTATTTAAATCACTAATTCCTATGTTTTTCCAGAATTCTCTTTTCTTGTTGCTTTCTGTAAGTTCTGTAACTTAGACGTAAAGTTTGTTTAAATTTATTTTGACAGTGTTTTGGAAATTGAAATTACTTTAGATGGCCTTTCAATACTTATAAAACTCAAGCCAGTTGTGATGGTTTGTCTGTAGTCCCAGATACTTGGGAGGCTGAAGTGGGAGCATCAGTTGAGGTCAGGAGTTCAAGACCAACCTAGGTAGCCAAGCAAAATGAATTTCAAACTTCTTGGTATAGTATACAAAGCTCTTCACAATATGTGTTCTGTCTGCCTTGAAAGCCATCCCCTGCCCTCCATACATACACACACATTATATTCCTGCCTGACCACTGAATCCTTACATTGTGACTTTTTTTTGATAATTTAATTTAAAACCATAATTTTTTTGACTTGATCATACTTGGATTTTGACCCACACAAGTGAGAATCAGGGTGTTTGTGTTTTTTGTTTGTTTGTTTTTTAAGACAGTCTTGCTGTGTCACCAAGGACTCCAGTGGCATGATCATAGCTCACTGCAGTCTCAAACTGCTGAGCTCAAGTGATCCCCCTGCTTCAGCCTCCTGAGTAGCTGGGACTACAGGTGCACGCCACCAGGCCCGGCTGATTTTTTTTTTTTGTGTGTAGAGATGGGGGACTTGCTTAATTACCCAGGCTGGTCTCGAACTCTTGGCTTTAAGCAGTCCTTTTGCCTTGGCCTCCTAATGTGCTGAGATTATAAGCATGAGCCACCATGCCTGGCCAAAATCATGAGAGATATTTAATAATTATTATGAAAAGTTATAATAGTTTTATTGAGTGCTATGTGGCAGGCACTGCTTTAAATACTGTGCATGAATTAGCTCAATCCATGTAACAACACTTAAAGTAAGCATTATTATTCTATTTAATGAGGAAACTGAAGCACAGAAAAGTTAAGTAAATAGTAGTCAGGATTTGAAACTATTATGCCTTCAGATGTTGGGCACATAACCACTATACTATGTTGTCTTTTGTATAAGCAAGAATGCTACTCTTTTAATGTTCTGCTGGGGGTATCCTTTTCCAGGGACATGAGTGCTTATGTTCTCTTTTCCAGGGATATGAGTGCATATGTTCTCTATCTGTAGCTTCTGACTCTTAATATCAGAATACTTGAAAAACTAACCAGAAAGCATCTAAGTGTCTGGGTGTGGTGTCTCACGCCTTCTGGCATTTGGGGAGTCCAAGGCAGAAGGATCGCTTGAGGCCAGGAGTTCAAGAGCAGCCTGGGCAACATAGTAAGATACCCTATCTCTGCATACATACACATGTACGTACATATATAAAGCATCTAAGTGAACTTAATCAGAGCTAAACTATGTGGATGGTTTCGCTGAATATTTCATTCAGGCAGGATGAATCCTTGCCAATTAATCTCACCCCATGCTTGGTATCTCCCTGGCAGATACCACACTTATGCCTGCCATATTGTCTCCTCCTGGGTTGGCTCTTGAGTCCCGTTCTTATATTTCACATAGAACATCCCCTTTCTGTTCACACAACCATTCTCATAGGTAGGGTTAATATAACTGATTACAATCAAAGCTACATCTACCTCCTCAGTATTACTCCTGGGTCACTTAGAGTAGAATTGTGGAAGTTCCAAATTTGACAGGGACTTGAAGACCAGGCATTGGATATCAAGCAATTAAGTTACCAGAGGTGCTTCTGTAAAACTGAAGTGTCATTTTTGTTTTTTGGTTTTTTTTTGTAAGAGTCAGGGTTTTGCTATGTTGCCCAGGTTATATTTAAACTCCTGGGCTCAGGTGATCCTCCTGCCTCAGCCTCCTGAGTAGCTGGGACTATAGGCCTGAAAATGTAATTTTGGTTTTGTTTTTGGTTCCTGATTTTTAGTGGGACTTTCCCACTTGTTAATATGATTTCTGTCTTGGATCATGTGCTTCAGTGTACTTTGAAACCAAGCTGTTTTTTTGTTTTGTTTTTTGTTGTTGTTATTTTTTAAGATGGAGTCTCACTCTGTTGCTGAGGCTGGAGTGCGGTGGTGCGATCTCGGCTCACTGCCACCTCTGCCTCTCCAGTTCAAGCGATTCTCCTGCCTTAGCCTCCTGAGTAGCTGGGATTACAGGTGCCTACCACCACACCTGGCTAATTTTTTTTTTTTTTTTGAGAAGGAGTCTCACTCTGTTGCCCAGGCTGGAGTACAGTGGCACAATCTCGACTCACTGCAACCTCTGCCTCCTGGGTTCAAGTGATTTTCCTGCCTCAGCCTCCCAAGTAGCTGGGATTACAGGCACATGCCACCATACCTGGCTAATTTTTGTATTTTTAGTAGAAACGGGGTTTCAGCATGTTGGCCAGGCTGGTCTCAAACCTGTGACCTCAAGAGATCCGCCCTCCTTAGCCTCCCAAAGTGCTAGGATTACAGGCATGAGCCACCGCACCCGGCCTTTGGTATTTTTTAGTGGAGACAGGGTTTCTCCATGTTGGCCAGTCTGGTCTCAAACTCCTGACCTCAGGTGATCCGCCCGCCTCGGCCTCCCAAAGTGCTGGGATTATAAATGTGAGCCACTGTGCCTGGCCTGAAACCAGGCTGTTTAGTAGTTATGATTCTGTGGTGTTCTTAGTATATTTGCATTTGAGTTACAGACTTTGTATGGTAAAAAGAAAAGAATTTTTAAAAAGAAAAAAACAATATATGTATGTATATTTGCATAGTTTTGGGGCCTATATATAAAAATGGTTAAAGTTGTTTGTGTAGAAGGAGATAGAAAGGAAAGCTGAGAGAGGAAATAAAAGGAGGAAGCTATCCATAACATAAATGAGACCCATGCCAGGCAAAGTGGCTCATACGTGTAATCCCAGCACTTAGGGAGGCTGAGCCAGGAGCATCACTTGAGCCCAGGAGTTTGAGACCAGCCTGGGCAACATAGTGAGACCCTGCCTCTACAATAATAGTAGTGATTTAAAAAAAGGCCAGGTGTGGTAGTGGGCACCTGTAATCCCAGCTACTTGGGAGGCTGAGGCAGGAGAATCACTTGAACCCGGGGGCAGAGGTTGCAGTGAGCCAAGATCACACCACTGCACTCCAGCTTGGGCAACAGAGTGAGACTCCATCTCAAAAAAAAATAAAAATAAAAATTGAGACTCTGTCTCAAAAAAAAAGTTGTATATAGCCTATATAGTATCATCAACTTTAATATTTAAATTTAGCCTTGCAGATGGCACTGTTAATATTTAGTAGCTGTTACTTTCAGTTACATTTACATAAATGTGACTTATATTCAACATTGCTACTTTCCTTTTGTTTTGCCTACTGTTTATTTCCACTTCAGTAAAAGTATTAAAATAATGGCTAACATTGAACAGCGGCCATGTGCAAGGCATTGTACTAAGTACTTTGCATAGATCATCTCTTTTTAATCGTCACAAAAAAACCAAAACTATGAAATAGAATGTTATTCCTGTTTTACAAATACAGAAACTGAATTTAGTGGGGTTAGGTAATTTCCTTGGGGTCACACAACAAATACATTCTGAGGCTGGAATTTGAATTCTGGAGTTCCCACTCACCCACTCTGCTATCCTACTGTAAACAGAAGTTTCCTCTTGTTGCAGATACATTGGTTACCATGGAAGTAGACTTCTATCAAAATAAGCCAAAGAGAATGCTGAACTTAAAAGTACAATAATAAACCCTTTGAGTGTAACTCATTGAGGAGCTTTATTGTGATTAATTTTCAGAGAAGAAATAAGTCAGGAAGCTAATTTGGTAGAATATTTTAGCTGCAAAGTCCTTGTTTACCTGTATAAAAATAATTATCTATAGTTATAAAATCATTTTTTGCAGGACCCTGTGAAATTGATGGTGATTTTTTTTTTTTAGACAGTCTTGCTCTGTTGCCCAGCCTCCGCCTCCCAGGCTCAAGCCAGAGACGTGCACTACCGCATTGGGCTAATTTTTATATTTTCTTTTTAGTAAAGATGGGGTTTCACCATATTGGTCAGTCTGGTCTTGAACTACCGGCCTCAAGTGATCCACCCACCTCTGTTTCCCACAGTGCTGGGATTACAGGCGTGAGCCACCTGCACCTGGCCTGATGGTGATTTAAAGTGCTGTTTCTTCATTACTTCTCGAGTAACTCTCTAGTTTTATAAATGAAGTCACATGGATCTTTCAAGGCCTTATTTGAATTCCAGGGCCTTTTTTCTGTGTATTTCTTTCCGAGAAGCTTATTTTCTTTTCCTTTCTTCTTTTCTTCTCTTTTCTTTTACTTCCTTTCTGCTTACCTTTTTTTTTTTTTTTTCTGAGACAGAGTCTTGCTGTTGCCCAGGCTGAAGTACAGTGATCTCGGCTCACTGCAACCTTCGCCTCTCGGGTTAAGCAGCTCTCATGTCTCAGCCTCCTGAGTAGCTGGGATTACAGGCATGCATCACCACACCTGGCTAATTTTTGTATTTTTAGTAGAGACGGGGTTTCACCATGTTGGCCAGGCTGGTCTTGAACTCCTGACCTCAGGCGATCCGCCCACCTCGGCCTCCCAGAGTGCTGGGACTACAGGCGTGAGCCACCACACCCGGCCTCTTGCTTGCTTTCTTGTTGTCTTCTCCTTCCCTCCCTCTGTCTTTCTTTTTTCTTTTCTTTTCTTTTTTTCTTTCTTTCTTTTTTTTTTTTTAGACAGAGTTTTGCTCTTGTCGCCCAGGCTGGAGTGCAGTAGCATGATCTTGGCTCACTGCAACCTCTGCCTCCCTCCTGGGTTCAAGCAATTCTCCTGCCTCAGCTTCCTGAGTAGCTGGGACTACAGGCGCCCACCATCATACCCAGCTAATTTTTCTATTTTTAGTAGAGATGGGGTTTCACCATATTGGCAAGGCTGGTCTCGAACTCCTGACCTTGTGATCCACCCACCTCGGCTTCCCAAAGTGCTGGGATTACAGGCATGAGCCACTGTGCCCAGCCCATTTCTTTTTTTTTCTTTGGGGTCTTGCTCTGTCAGGCAGGCTGGAGTGTAGTGGGGATATGGCTCACTGCAGCCCTGAACTCCCAGTCTCAAGTGAACCTCCTAACTCAGCCTCCCAAGTAGCTGGGACTACAGGCACTGATCACCACACCTGGCTATTTTTGTTGTTACTTTTTGTGGAGACAGAGTCTTGTTGTGTTGCCTAGGCTGGTCTCAAACTAGCCTCAAGCCGTTTTCCTACCTCAGCCCTCAAAAGTGCCAGCGTTACAGGCATGAGCCACTACGCCTGACCAATAGACTTCTTTCCATTTTCTAAATTAATGTAGATTATTTTTAGCTTCTGAAATACTAGAAGACAGTTGAAAACCGCGATTACTCTGGTCTTTCTATTTCTCCTTCAATTTAACTGTCTTATTTGAGTCTGTAGAAGAGATGAAATCTCGGGGTCTTATAGAAAGCATCTGAAATTTTGAAATGAACCATCATACAGGGTTGCTTGGCCTATTTTCTAATAGTCAGCAGTTCTCATATCATCTGTTGTTTGTTAAGGGGGTGGTGGGTACAGTCAACAGAAAGACTCTTTTTTTGGAAACAGGGTCTTGCTCTGTCACCCAGTGCCATCTCAGCTCACTGCACCCTCTGTCTCCCAGGTTCAAGTGATTCTTGTGCCTCAGCCTCCTGAGTAGCTGGGACTACAGGCATGTGCCCCCGTGCCCAGCTAATTTTTTGATTATTTGTTGAGACCGGGTCTCACTGTGCTGCCCAGGCTGGTCTTGAACTCCTGGCCTCAAGCAGTCCTCCTGCCTTGGCCTCCCAAAGTACTGGGATTACAGACGTGTGCCACCATTCCCAGCTCCAGAAAGACTCTTTATCAGACCATGAACTATACTTAATTTGCAAGTAGATCCCGACTTGAATAATTAATCTGCTCTTTACTAACTCAGTCGTCTTAGGTAAGTTACTTAAACTGAGCCTTAGTTTCTTCATCTGTGAAATAGTATAATGGAGATAATGATGTAGATAAATACTTAGTAGGGTATCTGATGCCTAAGAGGTACTCTGTGAACTTCTTTCCCTGCCTAGGTTTAAATTAGAAAAGAAAAAGGTCAAATTAGGAGTCTTTGAATAAGCCCAAGTGAGCCATAGCCTGAGAAATAAGGTGTGAAAACACTGAGACAAATCTTGAATTTTCCTCTCAAGGGCACACAGCATAGTGTAAGTTCCCAGCAGCACTGGAAAAATGACACAAGTATTTAATAGATTAGATTAAATCTGAGGAAAGTACATTTAATGGCATCTTTGTGTCAGCTGATGTTTTATTTTTCACCCCACCCCACCAGTTCTCTTTCCTCTAATATTCTGGGTAACCTTTTCCTGATTCTGTAAGGAAAATGTCTGCAGAGAATAATAAATATGAGTAAGGCTATGTAGCTATGTAGCTATTTTGCATGCGTGAATACTGTATTTTCTTTTTTTTTTTTTTTGAGGCAAGGCCTCACTCTGTCACCCAGGTTGGAGAGCAGTGGTGCAATCAGGTTCACTACAGCCTTGCCCTCCCGGGTTCAAGCAATCCTCCCGTTTAGCCCCCTGAATAGCTGGGAAGGGGCTATGTAGCTAATTCTAGGTTATATTCTCTCTGACCCATCTGAGCAAACTCACAAAGGCCGATAAGAACTTAAGGAGTATTATTCCTTGTCTCTCTTTGTCCTTCCCCTTAAAATTCTACCTTGACTCTCTTACTTTCATACACATTTGACCCTTGAACAACATGGCTTGAACTGCGTGGGTTCACTTATAGGTAAATTTTTTTTTTCAGTACATACAATTAGCCCTCCATATCAGCAGGTTCCACATCTACAAGCAAATGCAGATAGAAAATACAGTATTCAGCTAGATACAGGAGCTTGTCCCTGTAATTCCAGGACTTTGGGAGGCTGAGGTGGGAGGATTGCTTGAGCCCAAAAGTTTGAGACCAGCCCAGATAATATAGTGAGACCCGGTCTCTATAAAACAGCTTAAAAATTAGCCTGGCATGGTGCATGCACCTGTAGTCCCAGCTATTCAGGGGGCTAAATGGGAGGATTGCTTGAGCCCAGGAGGGCAAGGCTGTAGTGAACCTGATTGCACCACTGCTCTCCAACCTGGGTGACAGAGTGAGGCCTTGCCTCAAAAAAAAAAAAAAAAAAGAAAGAAAAGAAAAGAAAATACGGTATTCTTGCATGCAAAACTCTTATCTACAGATGGATATACAGTTTTATATCTGCAGGTTCCTCAGGGCCAGCTGGTATCCACAGGCAGTCTTGAATCCAACCCTCTGAGGGACGACCATACTCTAATCTTGTGCTCAAAATCCTCAAGAATCCAGAGTAATCTTAGGCACCTGCATCCTGACGTCAGCATGCCAAACTTGGGAGATCTTTTTTTTTTTTTTTTTTTTTTTTTTTTTTTTTTTTTTTTTGAGATGGAGTCTTGCTCTGTCACCCAGGCTGGAGTGCAGTGGCCGGATCTCAGCTCATGCAAGCTCCGCCTCCCGGGTTTTACACCATTCTCCTGCCTCAGCTTCCGGAGTAGCTGGGACTACAGGCGCCTGCCACCTCGCCCGGCTAGTTTTTTGTATTTTTAGTAGAGATGGGGTTTCACCATGTTAGCCAGGATGGTCTCGATCTTCTGACCTTGTGATCCGCCCGTCTCGGCCTCCCAAAGTGCTGGGATTATAGGCTTGAGCCACTGCGCCTGGCCGGGAGCTCTTTATAGATATCTGTTACTTGTCTTGTGTGTTGTCTGGTCAGGGAAGAAAAAAAATATTAAGTAGAACTTCGAGTTCACACAGAAAGAGTGTGTCCTTCAGACTGACCTCATTGCAGTGTCAGGGGTGATTCTTCACGTTATCCATCTCCCAGTTACATCTGCTTTCTTTTTTATTTTAAAGAAGGCAGGACAGAGGTCAGGAGTACATTCACCCCTAACTCTGTAGTTTTGCTTTTTTTTTTTTCCTAGGAAGCTAGCAAAGACTGACTTGTAATTGGCAATAATCACCTCTAGGAATAGAATTACAAAATTACATAATTTGTGATATTTGGGCTTTCTTACCCCAGAATGTCTCCCGACCCACAGGATACTATATCTGAAAACCTCACTAAGGGTGCCTTTTCCAGGCACTAATGGATTAGTGTATATTATTTTTCATATTTTTTTCTCTGTTGGGCATTGAGGAGTTAGACATGACAGGAATAGATAACTTCAGAGCATTACTGCCTGGGAAGGGCAGACTTTGGAGAGGCATCTCAGTTGGGGCTTTAGGAAGTGATGGAGAAGCATAAGGCTACCTGGGCAGATGTGGGGTATTATAGAAAGGAAAGGTGTGCAAAAATGTGGAGGTGAGAGGGTTCAAAAAGTAATCTCCATTTTCTTTCTGTAGTTGTAAATAGGAAAGAGTGACAAAAGAACAGTAGCATGGACGTGTGTATGTATGATAAAGCTTAAGACTCAAACAATTAGCAAATCAATAAAATACATGGTTCCTTTTGCACTTATATCTAATGAATGATATCTTTATGTCTTGATTATATCTTAGTGTGGAAACTTGCCTGAACCACAGTCTATGGCAAGCAAGATAGAAATCTAAATTTGGAACTTAAAATTCTTTTTTTCATGAGCACTAATAACTTTAATCAAGGCTCAAAATCTTTTTTTTTTTTTTTTTTTTTTGAGACAGAGTCTCACTCTGTTGCCCAGGCTGGAGTGTAGTGGCGCCGTGGTGCGATCTCGGCTCACTGCAACCTCTGCCTCCCAGGTTCAAGCAATTCTCCTGCCTCAGCCTCCCAGGTAGCTGGGATTACAGGCGCTCACCACCACCTCCGGCTAATTTTTGTATTTTTAGTAGAGACAGGGTTTTACCATGTTGGTCAAGCTGGCCTCGATCTCCCAACCTCGTGATCCACCCACCTCGGCCTCCCAAAGTGCTGGGATTACAGGCGTGAGCCACCACGCCTGGCCCTCAAAATCTTAAACCATAAAGCAGTTATGACAGTAGAATTATAAACAGGGCTGGGCACAGTGGCTCAGGCTGGGCGCAGTGGCTCATGTCTGTAATGTTGGCAGTTTGGGAGGCTGAGATGGATGGATCACCTGAGGTCTGGAGTTCGAGATCAGCCTGGCCAACATGGTGAAACCCCATCTCTACTAAAAATACAAAAATTAGCAGGGCGTGGTGGTGCATGCCTGTAATCCCAGCTCCTTGAGAGGCTGAGGCAGGAGAGTTGCTTGAACCCAGGATGTGGAAGTTGCAGTGAGTCAAGGCTGCACCACTGAACTCCAGCCTGGGCAATAGAATGAGACTCCATCTCAAAAAAATAAAAAATAAAATGATAGTAGTGGTTCAACTAAAAACGACTGAAAAGATTATTATTATTATTATTATTTTATTTTTATTTTATTTATTTTTTTGAGATAGGGTCTTGCTCTGTCACCCAGGCTGGAGTGCAGTGCCATGATCTTGACTTACTTCAGCCTCAACCTCCTGGACTCAAGCAATCCGCCCGCCTCGGCCCCCCCAAGTCACTGGACTACAGGTGTGCGCCACCATGCCCGGCTAATTTTTGTATTTTTGGTAGAGATGGGTTTTTGCCATGTTGCCCAGGCTGAACTACAACTCCTGAGATCAAACCATCCACTCACCTTAGCCTCCCAAAGTGCTAGGATTCCAGTCATGAGCTACCACGCCCAGCCAAAAGTGACTGAAAAGATTTGTATGTGATCATATCATACACTTGCAATAGCAGTTTTAGGTTTGTGGCTCTAGTGATTCTTTGCAGGCTTTGTGCTACTGTTACATGCAGCTTTGTTTCTAAGAGCCATGTAAATACTTTGAGAGTACACCCTGTTTTTCTACTTATTTGTTCATTCAGCTATTTTCGGAGTATCTACTGTCAGATCCTATTAGGTGTTAGAGATACAAAGATAAAATCTCTGCCTTCCAAGAATTCAGTCCAGTACATTCTTGGGGGAATTAGGTTTTCTGCTTATCAAAGGGTATATCCATGGCAAGGTTTCTCACCTCAAATTGACATTTTGGGTCAGATTATTCTTTGCTGGAGGGCTTTCCTGAAGAGTGTTGTAGGAGATTAAACGGCTTCCCTGCCTCTACCTACTAGGTGCCAGTAACCAGCACCATCACCTGGCCCAAGTTGTGACAATCAAGCATCTCCAGACATTGCCAGATTCCTGGGGGCAAATCTGTAATAAGAACCAGAGTTTATCTGTGTCATTGACAGTGAGCTTTGGTAAACGAGTTTTGAGAAAATTCATACAAAGCTAGCAAATGTAACAAAGAAAGAACCTAGATCCGTTGCACAATGCTTGTTATTACTCCACATGACTTCTCAAAGAGGAATTAGATAACAGCTGTGCTGAATAACACCTACAAAATGTTTTATTTTTTAGCTTGGATGTCTATGAGATCTCTGAGTTACTATGTGTAGGAGAATAATTGTTTGGTTTCTTAGGGACTCCACTAAAACAACAAACAATATAAGCCATTGGAGAGGAAGAGTCTAATGCATAATAAAAACCTTAGTCTTTTCTGAGCTGTTTGTACCGGCATTTCCCTTTTCTTGTTAAGAGCGAAAGTATTTTCCCCAGTGAGTACCCGGGACAACTGGCATATTTAGAAATGTCTCCTGTGTTCTTCAGGCATGTAACTTAAAATTTTGTTACTTTACTAAATCGGACTTTTCTTCACTTATTGCTTTTCCATGTTCAGACAACACGTGAAGAACATTGAACAACCAAAAATTCATTTTAATAGTCTTTTAACGCTTGTCTTCCAGTAATGCCTTGCTTCTCAAAGTAAAGGATCCACTTTCCTGTTGGAAAGAGTACTTCCCTAGAAGTCCTAAAACTTGTATTTTAGGTTCACCCTTGGCATTCTTATTAAACATTCATTTAGCCTCTCTCGGTCTTGATTTCTTTACTTGTGGTAAACTAATAGATATAGAAAGAGGTTCTTTTATCCTGTTTTCCTGATAAGTTCCTAAATTCCATAAATCTACACTTTTTGCTCATACACACTTTTATATATCCTTATTCTTATACAATATCCACATTTCCATTTCTGTGCCTAATAGAGTTTTGATTCATCATGGATAATCTGTCATCAGAAGAAATTCAACTGAGAGCTCACCAGATTACTGATGAGGTAAATGTTTTACCTAAAATAAGTAAATAATTCTATTTCAGTTTTCATATTGGAGGGGTGAGAGGGCTTTCTTAGGGACCATTTTGGCCTCTTCCTAGTCCATTAATATCAAAGAACACATTTGCCCCTTAATACCATTGCGGGTTTTTATTTTCTTTCTTTCTTTTTTTTTTTTTTTTTTGAGGCAGAGTCTCGCTCTGTCACCCGGACTGGAGTGCAGTGGCCGGATCTCAGCTGACTGCAAGCTCCGTCTCCCAGGTTTACGCCATTCTCCTGCCTCAGCCTCCCGAGTAGCTGGGACTACAGGCGCCCGCCACCTCGCCCGGCTAGTTTTTGTATTTTTAGTAGAGACGGGGTTTCACCGTGTTAGCCAGGATGGTCTCGATCTCCTGACCTCGTGATCCGCCCGTCTCGGCCTCCCAAAGTGCTGGGATTACAGGCTTGAGCCACCGCGCCCGGCCTTTTTTTTTTTTTTAGACGGAGTCTGGCTATGTCGCCCAGGCTGGAGTGCGGTGGCCGGATCTCAGCTCACTGCAAGCTCCGCCTCCCGGGTTTACGCCATTCTCCTGCCTCTGCCTCCCAAGTAGCTGGGACTACAGGCGCCCGCCTCGTCGCCCGGCTAGTTTTTTGTATTCTTTAGTAGAGACGGGGTTTCACCGTATTAGCCAGGATGGTCTCGATCTCCTGACCTTGTGATCCGCCCGTCTCGGCCTCCCAAAGTGCTGGGATTACAGGCTTGAGCCACCGCGCCCGGCCTGGGTTTTTATTTTCTTAAAGTGAAAACAGTTTGTATGATTTTTATTTTTTAGGTACTTATTACTTAGGTGCAACAAAGATACTCTATTATGTATTTGAGAAATGCTAGACTTCTATTTAACAATTTCCTAATATCTGTAATTTACTTAGATTTCTACCTACATTAAATTTTTATGACTGTAAAATTTTTATTCCCACGAACTTCACCGTCCAAATATTCTCTCTTTTTTAAAAAAACTTTTTCTTTCAACATCACACTGGAAGTCCTTACACATTTTCTCTTAAGGAGCACTTGAAAATAACTAAAATTGTAGTGATCAACTTACTTTTTTTTTTTTTGAGACAGAGTCTCACTCTATTGCCCAGGCTGCAGTGCAGTGACGCGATCTCGGCTCACTGCAACCTCTGCCTCCTGTGTTCATCAGGGGATTCTCCTGCCTCAGCTTCCTGGGTAGCTGGAATTACAGGCATGTGCCACCACGTCCAGCTAATTTTTGTAGTTTTAGTAGAGACAGGATTTCACCATGCTGGGCAGACTGGTCTTGAACTCCTGACCTCGTGATCCACCCACCTCAGCCTCCCAAAGTGCTGGGATTATAGTCATGAGCCACCACACCCGGCCATTGTTTTGTTTCAAAGGAAGGGATAGGCTGGCAATTCTTTTTGTTTTTTCCTATAATGGAGACAGTCTCTCCATTGGGCTATGTTGCCTGGGCTGGTCTTGAGCTCTGGTACTCAAGAAATCCTCCTGCCTCGGCCTCCCAAAGTGCTGGGATTATAGGCATGAGCCACTGTGCCCAGCCTGAGCTGGCCATTTTTAAAGATAGAATAGCATCATAAATGTGGCCTGTGATCAGTTTTTTTGTTTTTGTTTTTTTTTTTTTTTTACATATTTTGGAATGCTAAAACTCTGTGTTTTTTCCTAGTCTCTGGAAAGTACGAGGAGAATCCTGGGTTTAGCCATTGAGGTAAGAAAATGTTAGATATCAACTTAAGTATAAAAATTTATAGGAGATATCCTAATACTTCTGGCTGGAATTAGTATTAAAGGGTAATGTATCAATATGCTTTATTATTTGAAATTAACAGTTGCTGAAATTGTGAAATCATGCACTAATGGGCCTTTTCTGTTTTTCCATTTGACAGTATTGGAATATGACAGGGAAGATGAATTCACTATGAGTTTGTGACTTAATTATTTTGGGGGGCTACTATGTTAAAGTGTGTTAGTTTAAGAATACTAGTTCTGTCTGTAGCTCTAATCCTCTGAGAGCTTGGGTTTCTAAATTATTCTGTCTTGCTATTTGACAGCTCTTGTAGGTTTTGTTTCTGTTGTTTTTGGTTTGTTTTGTTGTACTATCAGCCTTTTTCCCACTTCTTTTAGTCTCAGGATGCAGGAATCAAGACCATCACTATGCTGGATGAACAAGGGGGTGAGTTAAATTATTAGCAGAAATTCTTAATTTGACTATGATGCCAAAAAGCCCTATCAGATTAGCCACATACAAATTTCAGCCTTTGGGAGGGCCTTCCCTTTGTAAAGTAAGAATAATATGTTTACTTCTTGTCTTCTGGTTTGAATAATGTCATGTTCACTGTCTATTTGGGATGGCAGGCAACAATGCCCAACTGTGTATATACCAAGTATGTGTTAGGCCAGCATGGCTTATTTTGTGTATTGGTTATATGTGCCTTAGACATTATGATAGTAATGTAGCTGGGATTACAGGTACCCGCCACCACACCCAGCTAATTTTTTGTATTTTCAGTAGAGATAGGGTTTCACCGTGTTGGCCGGGTTGATCTCAAACTCTTGACCCCAAGTGATCCGTCTACCTCGGCCTCCCGAAGTGCTGGGATTATAGGCATAAGCCACCATGTCTGGGCAGACATTATGATATTCTTACATCATCCTCAGAAATCAAGTTAAGTCCTAAAACAAGTCTAGATTCAGGTGTGCTTGGAAACACTTGAGTTGGCCCTGAGTAATCAGGTCTAGTTTTTATTACTCCTATAACAGCCCTCAGGTTTTGAACCTATTATAGAAATGATGGGGATTTGACCTGGTCAAAGTACCCTTAACTTGGTTGTAAGGATGATCTCTAAATAACCATCCCTTGGTCCTACTATACAAGATTCTTTTTTTTTTTTTTTTTTTTGAGGGGAATCCCACTCTGTCATCCAGGCTGGAGTTCAGTGGTGCAATTGCAGCTCACTGCAACCTCCAGCTGCCAGGTTCAAGTGATTCTCCTACCTCAGCCTCCCAGGTAGCTGGGATTACAGGCACTCATCACCACACCCAGCTAATTTTTGTATTTTTAGTAGAGATGGGGTTTCATCATGTTGGCCAGGCTGGTCTTGAACTCCTGACCTCAGGTGATCCGCCCACCTCGGCCTCCCAAAGTGCTGGGATCACAGGCGTGAGCCACCATACCCAGCCACATACAAGCTTCTTAGAACAAATTTTTCCACAGCAAGAGGCTAGGTGCTTCAGGATCAGTACATGAAAGATTGTTATCATGTTGAATAGCTTCTAATACCTTTTGACACTGACATACTCACTGTGGGGAGTTATTGGTAGATTCAAGATTGAAGTTTACTGCTTCATAATAATAGCATTTTCTGGTTGACACTGTGAATGGAACACAAAATGTAACTTTACAACTTATTCTTAGAACAACTAAACCGCATAGAAGAAGGCTTGGACCAAATAAATAAAGACATGAGAGAGACAGAGAAGACTTTAACAGAACTCAACAAATGCTGTGGCCTTTGTGTCTGCCCATGTAATAGGTGAGTTGATAAATTAAGACGGTTTCAAAATAAATAAATGAGAGTACCCCACCTTCTCCCGCCAGCTAAGGTCGGAAGTATGACTGGGCTTAATGAGGAACTCTATTAGATAAATGTAAGTTGTCTCTCCTTCAGGCAGATTAAGCTTTTTGTGTAAATACTGCTTGTTCACTGAAAACTGTGACTTATATTTGACCAATCCTGGGATCAAGTTCCAATTTCAATTTGTAGTGATACATGAAAAGGTTAAGAAGTATAGAGAAATGTATATCTGGATGATGGTGAGCAGGATGGAGTTATTTTCTTTTCCTTTCACAAGAAGGAGTAGTAACAAAATATTGATTTTGTGGTAGGCACATGAGGGATGGCCAAAAGAATAGAAAAGTTGGGAAAGAATGGCAAAACATAAAAAATACATAAATCTAATGTTAGGTTATATGATAGTGACCAAGGCTAGGTATACAGAACTGATAAAGGTTGGGTTGGAGAGCATCTTATAGAAGAGGTAGGATATGGGTCGCGCTTTGAGTGATTAGAAGGATTTGGAGGAACAGTGAGGGCATTTCCTATGAAAGGTTCAAAATAAAGATTAACAAGGAGCTTGACTTAACTGAGCTGTGTGCTCATGTAAATGAGAAGTGGAAAGTAAGATATAAGTAGGTAGTAGAGGAACTTGAATGCCAAACTAAAGAGTTGATAGATTGGAGTGGAGTGTAAAAAGAAAAGACAGTATCTGGAGATTGAATGAGTGTACTCACGGCTGAAAGGTTTTTTTTTTTTTTTCCCCCTGAGACAGGGTCTCTGTTACTCAGGGTGGAATGCAGCGGCGTGATCACGGCTTACTTAAGCCTCTCTTTCCTGGGCACAAGAGATCCTCCCACCTTGGCCTCCCAAAGTGCTGGGATTACAGGCATGAGCCACTGCACCCAGCCAAAGTATTTTTTTTTTTTTTTTTGAGATGGAGTCTCACTCTGTCGCCAGGCTGGAATGCAGTGGCGCAATCTTGGCTCACTGCAACCTCTGTCTCCTGGGTTCAAGTGATTATCCTGCCTCAGCCTCTCAAGTAGCTGGGACTATAGGCGCCCACCACCACACTCAGCTAATTTTGTATTTTTAGTAGAGACATGTTGGCCAGATGGTCTTGATCTCTTGACCTCATGATCCGCCCGCCTCGGCCTCTCCAGTTGCTGGGATTACAGGTGTGAGCCACCGCACCTGGCCTCAAAGTATTCATTTTTAAAGAGCTTCTTAGACATTAGTATTTCATCCAGTTCTCAGCTGGTCTTGTAAATCAACAATGATTATATTTTTATATTTTCAGATAAGTGTTTTATGTAACAGCATTTTTGTGCCATTTCTACTGGAGAAAGTAGAGATTAATTCCTTGTCAGTCAACTTTAGTGTTTATTTTGGCCATGAGGAGTTAAGATTTGACAGTGTTCTTCCTAGTCTTATCCATTGACTTCCTATTCTAACACAAGTCTGTTGACCTGTTTACACCTTGGTTGACTAACGGAAAGTTTTTTTTTTTTTTTTTTTAAGACAGAGTCTTGCTCTGTCACCCAGGCTGGAGTACAGTGGTGTGATCTCGGCTCACTGCAACTTCCACCTTACAGGTTCAAGTGATTCTCCTGCCTCAGCCTCCCAAGTAGCTGGGATTACAAATGTGTGCCACCATACCCTGCTAATTTTTATATTTTTAGTAGAGACAGGCTTTCACCATGTCGGCCAGGCTGGTCTCAAACTCCTAACCTCAGGTGGTCTGCCCGCCTCTGCCTCCCAAAGTGCTGGGATTACTGCTCCCGGCTGAAAGTTCATATTTTAATAACTATAACTTGTCAATCAGAGCAGATTACTTTAAGCAAACAAGTTAAAATGTACAGATTGTTTGATACAAACTCTTAGCTATGTTTTACAAAAATAATTGTACCTTTCTTTTGTGTTCCATGTACCTTCTTGGAAGAGTACAGAAGAGAGGATGTAGATGAATTTTCTTGAGATCAGATGTTAGGAGAACAAGGAGAAAGAAGTCTCCCCTAAAATCTTAGAGCAAGATCAACTCTGAGTCACATACTGATAAACAGGAAGAGCATTGAATTAGACCTAAGATGGTCTAATATCATAGAAAGTGGGAAATGCAGCTACAGAGTATTAATTTTATGTCTCTTTGTGTATCCCAGCCAAGCATAGGCAAGCTTTTCTTGAAGACTGGTGGGAAACAAGGTAGAGTATGGTCCTGAATCAGCGTTCTTCAGCCTCTAACCTCAGTAGAACCCTTTCTCAGTGGATCAAGAGAAGGCACTACTTTTTTAGAGATGGCATCTCCCTCTGTCTCCCGGGCTTGAGTACAGTGGCACCACCATAGCTCAGTGTAGCCTCAAACATCTGGGCTCAAGCGATCCACCCACCTCAGCCTACCAAGTAGCTAGGATTACAGGTGTATGCCACCATGCCCAGCTAATTTTTTAAATTTTTTGTAGATATGGGGGTCTTGCTTTGTTGCCCAGGCTTCTATCAAACTCCTGGCCTCAAGAAATCCTCAGCCTCCCAAAGCACTGGGATTACAGGCTTGAGCCACTGAACTCAACTGGCACTTCTTTCTTTTCTTTTTTCTGGCACTTCTTGAGAGATGGAATCAAGGGACTGCTGTAACAAAACAGTTCCCTGAAGAGAAGAAAGCATTATCTCAGTTAAAGATGTCTGATTGTAATTGCCTTTCTTCCACCTATTTCTTTTTTACACCATTGAGACCTTCGCCAGTATGATATCTCTTATCCTCAGCTCTTCCTGTGATTCTTGCCTGTGTCTTGATCTTTCTAATCTGCTAGTCTGTGTTTCCGTTAGGCTCATTATGTGAATAACCATAATATGAGCTTCTTAAAGGTAGACATGAGATCTTGGTCTTTTGTATAAGGCCTAGTCTTAATACTGGCAGGAGTAGTCACAACCCAGGTCAGGTCCAGAGTTCCTTATTTGACATTTGAAAATACTTTTTCTTTTCTTTCTTTTTTTTTTTTCGAGACAGGGTCTCATTCTGTTACCTAGGCTGGAGTGCAGTGGCACAGTCATGGCTCACTGAAGCCTCAACCCATCCTCCAGCGTCAGCCTCCCAAGTAGCTGGGATTACAGGCACATGTCACCACACCCAGCTAATTTTGTATTTTTTGTAGAGACAAGATTTCACCATGTTGGCCAGGCTGGTCTCAAACCCTTGGGCTCAGGCAATCCACCCACCTTGGCCTCCAGAAGTGCTGGGATTGCAGGCATAAGCCATTAAGCCCTGCCGGCCATTCAGAAATCTGAAAAACTCTGAAAGCTTAAGTTTTGTTTCATTTTTGCTATAATGGTGCCACAACTCATTAGGGTATAAAATGTAGCCTGAACTGAAGCTATGTTTAGCTTTTATTACTTGCTGTAAATATTAATTGGTTTCACTACAGAAATACTGCTTTTGAGTCAGGGTCTCACTCTGTCACCCAGGTTGGAGTACAGTGGTATGATCTTGGCTCACTGCAGCCTCGACCTCCCAGGTTCAGGTGATCCCCCTACCTCATGAGTAGCTGGGACTACAGGTGTGTGTCACCATGCCTGGCATGTTTTTAAAACTTTTGTTTCTTCTTCTTCCTTTTTTTTTTTTTTTTTGAGACGGAGTCTCATCTGTTGCCTAGGTTGGAGTACAGTGATACAATCTCAGTTCACTGCAACCTCTGCCTCCTGGGTTCAACCGATTCTCCTGCCTTAGCCTCCCACATAGCTGGGATTACTGGTGCCCGCCACCACACCCAGCTAATTTTTGTATTTTTAGTAGAGACGGGATTTCACCATATTGGCCAGGCTGGTCTTGAACTCCTGACCTCAGGTGATCCACCTGTCTCAGCCTCCCAAAATGCTGGGATTACAGGCATGAGCCACCACGCCCAACCCTGTTTCTTTTTCCTTTTCTTTTCTTTTCTTTTTTTTGAGACAGAATTTTACATTGTCCCCCAGACCGGAGTGCAGCCGTATGGTCTCGGCTCACTGAAACCTTCACTTCCTGGGTTCAATCGATTCTCATGCCTCAGCCACCCAAGTAGCTGAGATTAGAGGCATGTGCCAACACCTTGCTAACTATTGTATTTTTAGTAGAGACAGGTTTTGCCATGTTGGCCAGGATGGTCTTGAACTCCTGACCTCAAGTGATCCACCTACCTCAGCCTCCCAATGTGCTGGGGTTACAGGCATGAGCTACCGCACCTGGACTTTAAAAACTTTTTGTAGAGACGAGGTCTCACTATGTTGCTCAGGCTGGTCTCAAACTCCTAAGCTCAAGCAGTCCTCCCGCATTGGCCTCCCAAAGTGCTGGTATTACAGACGTGAGCCACCACGCCCAATGTCACTACAGAAATATTAATGTATTTAATTATGTGGTACTGCCCAAAACATCTTGCCCCCAGTGGATTGGGATAACAGTTGTGGGCCTGTGTGTTAGTTTAAGGTACTATTCTGAGCATGTTAATTTAATCCTTAAACAGTAGCCTTAATATGAGATAGATGTTCTTTATTATTATCATTTTACATCCAGGCTACACTATGTAGTTAAATTGAGACCAACTTGGCAGAGGTTCAAAACCAGGCAGAGCCCTTACCTTTTTTTTTTTTTTTTTGAGACCGAGTCTCGCTCTGTCACCAGGCTGGAGTGCAGTGGTGTGATCTCAGCTCACCGCAACCTCCGCCTCCCGGGTTCAAGCGATTCTCCTGCCTCAGCCTCCCGAGTAGCTGGGATTACAGGCATGCACCACCACGCCTGGCTAATTTTTGTATTTTTAGTAGAGCTGGGGTTTCACCATGTTGGTCAGGCTGGTCTTGAACTCCTGACCACGTGATCCACCTGCTTCGGCCTCCCAAAGTGGTGGGATTACAGGCGTGAGCCACTGTGCCCAGCAGAACCATTGCTTTTAACTGTATGCTACATTGTTTAACTCTAAGAAAAGAATGGACCTTTATGTTGTTGCTCTTGTTAGATGTAATATTATATAGAAAACTTCTTGAGTAGATTTGTTCTTGAAGGTTTGTTTTCTTCTTCTTTTTTTTTTGAGAGAGGATTTTGCTCTGTTGCCCGGACTGCAGTGCAGTGGCATGAACATGGCTCACTGCAGCCTCAACCTTATGTGCTCAAGCAATCACCTCAGTCCCCAACCCCTGAGTAGCAGGGACTACAGGAATACACCACCACCACACCTGGCTAATATTGCCCAGGCTATTCTTGAACTCCTGGGTCTAATCATTCCTCTCCACTCAGCCTCCCAGAGTGTTGGGATTAGAGGTGTGAGCTAGCATGCCTGAGTAGAAAACCTTTTATTACCTTTTTGAGACAGGGTCTCACTTTGTTACCCAGGCTTAAATGCAGTGGCACAATCTTGGCTCACTGCAGCCTTGACCTCCCTGGCCCAAGCAATCCTCCTGCCTCAGTCTGCTGAGTAGCTGGGATTACAGGCATGCACTACCATGCCCAGCTAATTTTTGTATTTTTTGTATAGACAGAGTTTTGCCTTGTTGCCTAGGCTGGCACATCTTTTTTAAATAAGACATTGAAATAGCTTTACTTAAAAAAATTCTGTATTAGAAGGATATTTTAACTGTAGCAAATTCTTTCTAAAGGATTAGTAGAATTTAGTAACAGATTACCAGGGTTAAACTTTAAGATGGTGAATAAATGCCGTTCTGTGGTTTGTAAAATTTGAATTCTAAAAGAATAGCACAAATCCTTCTTTTTTTTTTTTTTTTTGAGATGGAGTCTCACTGTGTCACCTAGGCTGGAGTGCAGTGGCAGGATCTCGGTTCAGCTCACTGCAAGCTCCGCCTCCTGGGTTCATGCCATTCTCCTGCCTCAGCCTCCCGAGTAGCTGGGACTACAGGTGTCCACCACCACACCCGGCTAACTTTTTGTATTTTTAGTAGAGACGGGGTTTCACTGTGTTAGCCAGGATGGTCTCCATTTCCTGATCTCGTGATCCGCCCGCCTCGGCCTCCCAAAGTGCTGGGATTACAGGTGTGAGCCACCGCGCCCAGCCCAGAAATCCTTTTTTAAAATCACATATCTTAGGCAGTAATTGATAAATTGTAATTCTAATTAGTAAGAATTTGAAAGGAGACAGATTTAAAATGGTAAGTCTCAGAATAGTAAACTGCTTGATGTCCCAGTTTAAACTTTTTTTTTTTTTTTTTTTGAGATGGAGCCTTGCCCTGTTGCCCAGTCTGGAGTGCAGTGGTGCCATCTCTGCTCTCTGCAAGCTCCACCTCCTGAGTTCACTCCATTCTCCTGCCTCAGCCTCCTGAGTAGCTGAGACTACAGGCACCCAGTACTACGCCCAGCTAATTTTTTGTGTTTTTAGTAGAGATGGGGTTTCACCATGTTAGCTGGGTTGATCTCAATCTCCTGACCTTGTGATCCGCCTGCCAGGCGTGAGCCACCGCGCCTGGCCTTAAACTTTCTTAGATAAGGTATTCTTCTGTCTTAACTTGCCTGTTTTATAAAGTCTAACAGTGGCACATAGTTTGAAGACAGATTGGCATTTCTGACCACTTACTAAAGTTCCAAATTGGCACTACAGGTTTTCTGCTATTCCCATCTTAAGTCATACTGAGGTGTAAAAATTCAGCTCCGACTAATTAAAATGAATATTGAATTATATTTCATTCAGTAGTTGAGTGCTGCTTCCCTCCTGCTCACTGGAGACACAAGTATGAGTAAGGCATACCTCTGGCCCTGCCTGTTTTATTTATCTTGACATTATTTTTTATACCTCATGTAGTATGGGATATATTGTAGTTACTCAATAAATACTTGTTGATTTGAGCGTCCTTGAGAAACTTGTTGGCTGGTGGGAGAGTTTGATGTGTAAAAAGATTTTTTTTTTTCCCCAAAATAAAACAAAAATTTACTTGGACGTTATTCATTGGCTAATAGAACATTTTAGTCCCAATCCAACAAAATTCTAGGAAAATGTCAAGAACCAAGTTAACCAAGACCACTTTAAACAGAATCTTCATTCTAGGTATATGAAAACTGTTTCTTTAAATTAGAGATCTTTTTGGTCTTAAAGTCTAGAACTGAATCAGCTACAACTGCAAACAAGGTGATTAGTGCAAAGTAATACAAGTGTCCAAAGATAAGCTACTTCCCATTTTCCCTACTCAGTAACCCATTATCAAAATCCTTAATATTAGCCCTTCAATTTCCATGCATCTACGCAGTAACACCTAAAGCAACTATTTAAGGAATAAAGCCACACAAGGTCAGAGTAATTGAGCACCTAGTATGAACCAATTATCTAAATAGATTTCTAAAAGTCCATAATGAATCAGAACTCAGGTAAGTTACCACCATTTATCTTTTATATGTATACTTTCTTGCATATACAAGTCTCAGGAAGAGTAATGTCATACAAGAGCACTAGGAATTGTCACATACTCCCAAATGGGCAGCAAAAGGAGCAAACATTACTGATTTAAAACAGTACATACATACTAACTCAAAAAAATAATTTGGCAAATCATTTTCTAACAAAAGATTTTTTAAAATTACAATGAATATAAAATATATAAGAAAATAAAATATATACTAGAAGTAATTAAGAGAAATCTTAATCACTAAGAGGAAGGAGTCTCATAGCATCTCCATTGGTTTTTGCCTTCTCTTGTATTTTCTAATTTTAGGAAAGAATATAATCACCCAAAATTCTGAGGAAAAATGAAATGTGCTCTGGTTTAAATAGTTTTCTTATTTTTCTTTTTATCCAGATTGGTTGTTTCTGTGAAACCAGGCAGGAAATTGAATACATTATGTTTTTAAACATTAAACCTGCTTCTGTTCTGTTTGAGTGGCATTTACTATTTTCTGCGTTTCATTCTCTCACCTAATCTCTTCCTTTCTAATCTGCTTACTAAAATGAAGATTTAACATCAGAAGCCGGGCTCAGTAACTGATCAAAGGGAACTTTAAGATGCAGTCTTGTGGCGCAGTTTGGGCTGCTAACCTGCTATCTAAAGGTGATGCTTCAAATGGCTTTTCTGTGCATGTGCGTGGATTTTGTGAATGGTGGAAACTGTCTCTAAACCTGTGTGGTGGTGTGTAGTGTCAAGTGAATTTGTTCTTGATGGGTGCTGTCTCACAAAAGACGGACTTGACAAAAGGACCTTCATGTATAATACCATTCTTTGACAAATGTCTCTGATAACTAAGTTTTTGCTAAATAACATTTAAGGTTACCAAAATAACAACACTCCTGGAGTTTCTTAAGAAATTTAAAATAGGTTGATCTTTGAGACAGCTGCTGCAGTCTAGTTCTGATAAAAGGTAAGGGAAGTCATGCTAAATGCTTCTCTGTCTTCATAGGACTTTGATTTTAGCATCCTGTCTTCCATTAAGTTTCCCTACTTTTTTCTGGTTCTTGAGTCAAGATTTCCTCTGTTAAAGTTTTGCTTCTAATGATTTAGATTACCCATGATTTAGGCCACTACCAAATTAAGGAATCAATTGTCAGTCTAGTCATCTCAAATCCTATTTGGAACAAGGTGGGATATAAAATTTTAAATGCTACCATATCTGGTATCTTCTTATCTTAAATAAGGGTTTCCCCTTTATATATGTTATAAACTATTCTATAATTCCTGTTACATCATGTGTTAACTTGCTATGATTTCATGTTGAATTAATACAGAGCTAACTAATCTTAATTTTTCATAGGAGATAAGTTTTGTCAGCTTACTGTTTATTATTGTGTCTGACTCTTAATTTTAGATCTTTATAAGAATTATGAAGACCATGATTAAATGTTAACAAATTAAGTATTTGATTTCTACCCTTTGTTTCCTGCCCTCCTTTTTCCTTCTTTCCTTAGTTTGACTATCCAAAGCACACACACACTCACATTCACTCTTTATTATTAGTTTGTATTTATTTGGTCCCTTTTCTCCTTGATGTGAAATAGTCACAGCTAATATTTAGCTTTATTTTTGCTATTTTTAATTCAGTTAAAACTAATATTGATGCAACCAAAACTAAAATAAGAAATTATTGTTTTTGTGCTCATATCTTAATATTTACAGTTTTATCCTTAATAGCAGCTTCCTGAATTGACTAGGAATATTTCAGATTCTTAAAACTTGCCTTTTTTTTTGAGACAGAGTCTCGCTGTGTCCCCTAGGCTGGAGTATAGTGGCTCAATCTCAGCTCACTGCAACCTCTGCCTCCCGGGTTCAAGCAATTCTCCTGCCTTAGCCTCACAAGTAGCTGGGATTATAAGCTTGTGCCACCACACCCGGCTAATTTTTTGTAGTTTTAGTACAGAAGAGGTTTCACCATGTTGACCAGGCTGGTCTTGAACGCCTGACGTCAAGTAATTCACCTGCCTTGGCCTCCCAAAATGCTGAAATTACAAGCATGAGCCACCATCCCCAAACACTTGCCATTTTTGAATGAGACATTTAAGTGGAAAAAAAAGAGGTTCCAGTTAAAGACTATTAGACCACTCAAAACTAACAGTCAGTTGTAAATTAAGTTTCTAGATGGAGTTCTGAATTAAGACTTATCACCAATTTACTTAGGCATTTTATCATGAAGACTAATTTCTTCCCAGAGGGGCTTTTTTTTTTTTAAGAGTCCTGTCACAGATTAGAGCTATTATTTCTTACTGTAGACTAAAACAACCTGGTCCTAGTAATCTTTCATGTCACCATATTCCAACTACTTTCATCTACCTGTAGATCTCAAAGCTAAGAAATGGTAATGGACCAAAAAATAAACATGCCAGTTGGTAATCCGTGCACTTACAGGCATTAACTGTTGACTAAGGGTGAGGTTGAAGTTGAAGCCAATGAATTAAAATATTTATCCAGTGATTTACAAAGCAGTTTTATGTCTGTTATCAACAGAACATTTTATAGCCCTGCTAAACATTAAGTATTGTTATTATCCTAGTTTACTTACAAAGAAAGGGATTCTCTGAAATTGAAGTTTGCTTAAGATTCTGTAGCTTCTGAATGACATGCGTAGGATTGGAATTTGAAGTTATTTTACTCCAAATGCTGTTACTTTTGTTTGTTTGTTTTTTGTTTGTTTGTTTTTAGATGGAGTCTCACTCTGTCACTCAGGCTGGAGTGCAGTGGCGCGATCTCGGCCCACTGTACCCTCCGCCCTCCGAGTTCAAGTGACTCTCCTGCCTCAGGCTCCCAAGTAGCTAGGATTACAGGTGCCTGCCACCGTGCCTGGCTAATTTTTCATATTTTTAGTAGAGACAGGGTTTCACCATCTTGCCAGGCTGGTCTTGAATTCCTGACCTCATGATCCACCCACTTTGGCCTCCCAAACTGCTGGGATTACAGGTGTGAGCCACCGCGCCTGGCCTTTTTGTTTGTTTTAATCCTGACCTGTCCCTTTGCTTCTTCCAGATTAACTATTTAGTGTTCCAATATATAGACTACTAGAGTCTGTAGACAGACTACCAGAGTAATCTGAAGCACTCCTCCTGGATCGCTAAATGTCCCACTGACCTCGTATAAAACACAACAAGTGATTCCCAGGCTTTACCCCATATGTATTGGAGTAGAATCTCCAGAGTGCAACCTACATACCTATGTGTTCTACAGCAGAGGCCCTCAACACCCCAGCCATGGACCACTACTAGTCCATAGCCTGTTAATAGAAACTGGTCCTCATAGCAGGAGGTGAGCATTACTGCCTGAGCTCCGCTTCCTCTCAGATCAGCAGTGGCATTACATTCTCATAGGAGCAAGAACCCTATTGTGAACTGCGCATGTGAGGGATCTAGTTGTGTGCTCCTTGTGAGAATCTAACTAATGCCTGATGATCTGAGGTAGAACAATTTCATCCCCAAAGCATCACCTGGTCCCCATCTGTGGAAAAATAGTCTCCATGAAACTGGTCCCCAGTGCCAAAAAGGTTGGGGACCACTGAGATCGCTCTGATACTCAATTAAGTTTGGAAGGTATTACCTTTAAAGCATCTAAGACCCTTTGGAAGGAAAGTAATTAATTTAAAAACATTACTGTATTTGTGAACATTTTTTATTTTATTAACTTAGGTAAGCAGCTATCTGACAATGCCTTAAAAACAGGTTCCAACTTGATGGAGGAAACTCCAGGGTGATGGCAAGTGACAGGGTCTCGAGCAACCAAAAGGCATTACCTAGAGTGGATGTGCTGAATGAGACACACTGAACTGTCACACCACCTCTTCATAAACATGCAGAACATACTATAACTGCAAGAAAAAAAGTAGTTTTTTTTCCATCCCATTTGAAGGTAAACATGCCAACACAATGCAAAGCTGTAAAAAAATTCAAAGTCAGCTTTTTGTGTCTTTTCCCCTTGATACAGAAAGAACATCTTCAAAGATCAAGTCTTCTTTTTTTTTTGAGACAGAGTCTCACTCTGTTGCCCAGGCTGGAGTGTAGTGGCATAATCTGGGCTCACTGCAACCTCCGCCTCCCAGGTTCAAGTGATTCTTCTGCCTCAGCCTCCTGAGTTGCTGGGACTACAGGGGAGCGCCATCATGCCCAGCTAATTTTTATGTTTTTGGTAGAGACAGGGTTTCACCACGTTGGCCAAGCTGGTCTCAAACTCCTGACTTTGTGATCCGCCTGCCTCGGCCTCCCAAAGTGCTGGTATTACAGATGTGAACCACCACACTTGGCCAAGATCCAGTCATTTTAAAGACAGCAGAGTTTGATAACCAATCTGATTCTTTGTTTATAGACTATGCTTCAATCAAAAATCATTCACATGATCATTTTAAAACAATTCATTGGCACCTTATGCCCTTATATCTAATTATGGAAAGAAGAATTCTCATAAGTGTAAATAATTTTTTCAAATATTGCCTCTTAATGTTGGGAAGGAGTTTGGAGCGCATATATATCCCTTAATAGACCAGAACCCACAGGTCATGTCCCAGTCTATTCCTCTTTTTGTGCTGTCAGAAACATAATATCTCATTAGTTACTTTGGAATTTCAACCCTCTCTCTTGAACTTGTTCCACAATCTGAAATTCTAATAAAAGCCCCACTTCTATTACCTCTGTTAATATTTGTGGTTATTAACTTTCTGTTAGACTAATACATTGCTTTTGTTTTATTTAGTAGCACTTACTCTGCTCTAGAATTTTGCCTGGGACCTTTCTTATTATTAACAAAGAATACATGTGAATATTTATTTTAAAAATGTATATCCTACCTTGTTCCAGGAAAAATTTAACATGACTTCATAATAAATAAATGAGTTAATTAATAAAAATAGCATAGAAACATAATTATGAGAACTTAAAGTGGTACCATGAAACACACTTTGATAACTAGCCTTTCAGTGTTCATAAATTTGCCTTTGCAGTGCCTCTCACAAAAAAAGTAGTAGTATCCTTTCTGTAATATTAATGGTAAAGGTCTAAGATTCAATTCTAGGTTTGCCAAGAATGAATCCTCACATGCCTATTAAGGAATAAGTAACTTTTTTCATAAAATCTCTTCCCTACCTTTTTATTTTGAAATTTTAAAACTTCCTTATTAATGTAAAAGATAGAATAAATCAGAGACCAATATTTGAGCAACATACTATTTTGTTTTTGTTTATAGAAAAGTGAAAACTATAATTGAATGAAAGCTTGACTTTAGCCAAATAATCAAGAAAAATTTTGTGTTACTTTTCCATAATAGCCATTTTTTTTTCCTGTAATAGCCACTTTTTCTTTCTTTCTTGAGATGGAGTCTCACCCTCTTGCCCAGGCTGGAGTGCAGTGGCACAATCTCAGCTTATTGCAACCTCCATCTCCCAGGTTCAAGTGATTCTCCTGCCTCAGCCTCCTGAGTAGCTGGGATTACAGGCACCAGTACCTGGCGAATTTTTCTATTTTTAGTAGAGACTGGTTTTGCCATGTTAGCCTGGCTGGTCTCGAACTTCCAGCCTCTGGTGATCTGCCCATGTGGGCCTCCCAAAATGTTGGAATTACAGGTGTGAACCACTGCACCCAGCCTGTAATAGCCATTTAAAAGTCACTTTCCTAGGCTTTTTTTTTTTTCTTGCCAGTTGGATCTGTTTGAGTGGTTAATTCCATGGTAATACTCTGGCTCTGACTTATTTTTGTCTCTGTCAGCTATATCTGAAGCATATGCTTTTATTTTTAAGAGATTTAGCCTTATGATTTTTTTTTTTTTTGAGACGGAGTCTCGCTCCGTCGCCCAGGCTGGAGTGCAGTGGTGCAATCTTGGCTCACTGCAACCTCTGCCTCCTGGGTTCAAGCAATTCTCCTACCTCAGCCTCCCGAGTATCTGGGACTACAGACGCACGCCGCCACGCCTAACTAATTTTTGTATTTCAAGAGACAGGGTTTCATCGTGTTGCCCAGGCTGGTCTTGAACTCCTGAGCTCAGGCAGTCAGCCTCCCAAAGTGCTGGAATTACAGGCGTGAGCCACTGCATCTGGTGATCTTTTTTTTTTTTTTTTTGAGATGGAATCTTGATCTGTCGCCCAGGCTGGAGAGCAGTGGTGCAATCTCAGCTCACTGCAGCTTCCACCTCTCAGGCTCAAGCGATTCTCCCGACTCAGCCTCCCCAGTAGCTGGGATTATAGGCGGATGCTGCTGCACTCAGCTAATTTTTGTATTTTTAGTAGAGATGGGGTTTCACCATGTTGCCCAGGCTGGTCTTGAACTCCTGACCTCAGGTGATCCACCCACCTCAACCTCCCTAAGTGCTGGAATTACCGGCGTGAGCCACTGTGCCTGGCCTCAATCTTTTTTTTTTTTTTTTTATAAGAGGAAACTCTTAAATGAAAAGCTCCTACACTATAGGATTTATGAATGACCACTTGTGTGGTCAAGGTACTTATTTGTCCACTGATTGTCCAATTTGGAAATTATTCATGCTTTTCTTTCCTGATGGCTGGTTTGTTTGTAAGAAACCATTGTTTAAAATTTCATGGAAAATTCTAATAAAAACTGATTAGCTGGAACTACACTGGTTCAAATTCAGTCTTCTTATTTTAAAAATTTTATTTATTCATTTAAGATTTAAGGTCTCGGCCGGGCTCGGTGGCTCAAGCCTGTAATCCCAGCACTTTGGGAGGCCGAGACGGGCGGATCACGAGGTCAGGAGATCGAGACCATCCTGGCTAACACAGTGAAACCCCGTCTCTACTAAAAAATACAAAAAACTAGCTGGGCGAGGTGGCGGGCGCCTGTAGTCCTAGCTACTTGGGAGGCTGAGGCAGGAGAATGGCGTAAACCCGGGAGGCGGAGTTTACAGTGAGCCGAGATCCAGCCACTGCACTCCAGCCTGGGTGACAGAGCGAGACTCCGTCTCAAAAAAAAAAAAAAAAATGGTTTAAGGTCTCACTCTGTCACCCAGGCTGGAGTGCAGTGGCACTATCATGGCTCACTGCAGCCTCGACCTGGGCTCAAGCAGTCCTCCCACCTCAGCCTCTCGAGCAGCTGGGACCAAAGGCGTGCACCACCACACCCAGCTAATGTTTGTATTTTTTTATAGAGATGGCATTTTGAGGCAGGGAGCAGTGGCTCACAAGCCTGTAGTCCCAGCACTTTGGGATGCCGAGGTGGGTGGATCACTTGAGGTCAGGAGTTTGAGAGATGGGGTTTTGCCATGTTGCCCTGGCTGATCTTAAACTCCTGAGTTAAAGCAATCCACCCGCCTTGGCCTCCCAAAGTGCTGGGAGTACAGGTGTGAGCCACTGCACCCAGCGTCAGCCCTCTTATTCTGTCATCCCTTGTCAACCTCTGAGGTGCCTTCAAGGAACCTCTTAAGGTATCCCAGAACACTTTTTCTAAGTAATGGACCTTTTTTTAAGTAATGTGCGTTAACCTCTTTTCCAGATAGTGCTGGATACACTAGGAAGAGAAAAGCAAAACGATAGCGCCAGAGACTAAGGGAACCTGAAAAATCAAATAGTTTTTTTTTGCTACTTGCTAACAACGTAGTGAAGATTTGGTAGAAGCAGTATTTGGACCTTTTTAAAATTTTTTTTAGTGTCAATGGGTTTACATAATTCATCTATTTCCTATCCCATATTGCCATGGAGCATAGTATAGATCATCTAGACTTAGCTGTATGCAGCTTTTCTACTAGAGTTGTTAGTGTCATCCTCAAGGTAACAGGCACTAATAATTAGAACTCTCCCTCTTCTTTTTTTTGGTATCTCCCTACACTCCTGACTCTTATATAGAACAAAGAACTTTGAGTCTGGCAAGGCTTATAAGACAACATGGGGAGATGGCGGAGAAAACTCACCTTGCAATGTAGTATCTAAACAGCCAGGCCCGGTGACAAATGGTCAGCCTCAGCAACCAACGACAGGAGCAGCCAGTGGTGGATACATTAAACGGTATGCCAACTCCTCCCGATATTCCTGTACCTTTCTTAATGAATGGTTCACTTAGGGGATGAGTTTAGCAGTACATGACCCCTAACTAATAAATAAAAATTGTATTTATTCCATTTTAAAAATGCATTTAAAAATCTGCCCACTGACAAAATGTGGTGGTTTTTTTTGTTTTGTTTTTTTGTTTGTTTGTTGTTTTGTTTTGAGAGAGCGTCTTACTGTGTTGCCCAGGCTGGAGTGCAGTGGCATGATCTCAGCTCACTGCAACCTCCACCTCCCAGGTTCAAGTAATTCTCCTGCCACAGCCTCCTGAGTAGCTGGGACTACAGGTGTGCGCCACCAGGCCCAGCTAATTTTTGTATTTTTAGTAGAGACAGGGTTTCACCATGCTGACCAGGCTAGTCTTGGACTCCTGACCTCAGGTGATCCACCTGCCTCGGCCTCCCAAAGTGCTGGGATTACAGGCATGAACTACCACACCCGGCCAGACAAAATATTGACTGTGGTGGTTGACCTTGGGTGACGGGATTAACTTTTCTTTATACTTTTCCGTACTTTCCGAATTACTGAACTAGACATACTTTACTTTTGTATATAGAAAAAAATATGTTTTAAAATGTGTCGTCTAGAGCAAGGGTCAGCTAGATTCCTGTAAGAAGATCTGTAACGAGCCAGAGAGTCAATATTTCAGACTTTTCAGGCCATACAGTCTCTTGCAATTACTCAACTCTGTTGTACAGTTAAAGCTGGCATAAACAATATGTAAACAAATGTGCATACTCTGTTTGAATAACACTTGATTTATATAATCAGATGGTGATCCAACCTCTCTTTTAGAGCCGTGGTTCTTTAGATAGACTTAACTGTGCATTAGAACCACTTGAGGGGCTTATGAAACCATAGGTTTCTGGGACGCACTTACAATTTCTGATTTAGTAGGTCTGGAGTGGAGTGTGAGAATTAGCATGTTCCCATGTCTAACAGCTTCCCAGGTGATGCTGGGAATTACGCTTTGAGAAACACCGTTTTAGAGTTGTTTCTTTTCTTACATGGTTTTAAGACACTGTGCTCTCTTTGATGAGTCTTCCAGTTTTATTACAGAATGTTTCCCAAGAATGGTAACCTATATTCCTTTGGATCTTATACTTGCTGAGAGTCATTTTGGTACTTTTGTGAAAATTAAATCCAGATTTACTCTATTTAAATTCAGAAAAATCTATGGAATTAACTGTCTTCTTGTGATAGCATAACTAATGATGCCAGAGAAGATGAAATGGAAGAGAACCTGACTCAAGTGGGTAGTATCCTGGGAAATCTAAAAGACATGGCCCTGAACATAGGCAATGAGATCGATGCTCAAAATCCGCAAATAAAACGAATCACAGACAAGGTAAAAGCTTTTTATTGCCACAAGAAAATGAGACACCCAGTTCAGTGTTTCCGTAATAGACATTTGTGCTAGATGCTGTGGGGGACATGGTAGAAGAAGCTCCTGGACTCATAGGTCTTAGTTCTGATGAGGTGGTGGTTCTTTTCTTTTTTTTCTTTTGAGATGAAGTCTCACTCTGTTGCCAGGCTAGAGTGCAGTGGCTCAATCTCAGCTCACTGCAACCTCCGTCTCCCGGATTCAAGCAATTCTGCTGCCTCAGCCTCCCGAGTCGCTGGGACTACAGGCACACGCCACCAGGCCCAGCTAATTTTTGTATTTTTAGTAAAGACGGGGTTTCATCATGTTGGCCAGAATGGTCTCATCTGTTGACCTCATGATCTGCCTGCCTCTGCCTCCCAAAGTGCTGGGATTACAGGCATGAGCCACCACGCCCAGCAAGGTGGTGGTTCTAACACATAAAACAAGAGCCAAGTCCTCCCCCTCATGGCAGTTGGTGCCTTTTGAAACCAGAGTTTTGGAATGTAGTAGTTTTACTTAAACCTTCACACATGAAGCTTAGTATCTACTTTAGCCTTTGACTGTGTTTTTTTCTCTCCCAAATGAGTAAGTTTTATTTTGTTAACTAATTTTTTGATTGAGAATGGTGTCTTGCTCTGTCGCCTAGGGTAGTGCAGTGGTACAATCACAGCTCACTACAGCCTACCTCCCAGGCTAAAGCTAAAGCTTTCCTCCCACATCAGCCTATTTTGTTAACTAAAAATAAATTAGGTTCCTGAATCCTCATCTCATGAAAGAAAACCCGTTCTGCAGAATAGTTAATATAGAGTGGTCACACGAAATAGAGTCATGTGAGTGAAAGAAAGCTGTGATTCTTTTCCCTTAACTTTACATGATACCATGAAAGTGAAAATTGTTTTTGGTGTTTTGATGTGTCACATGTAAAAGTCATACTTTGGCCAGCCATGGTAGCTCACACCTGTAATCTCAACACTTTGAGAGGCCGAGGCAGGAGGATTGCTTAAGCTCAGGAGTTTAAGACCAGAGCAAGACCTAGAATGTTCTAAAAACATTTAAAAGTTGACTAGGCATGGTGGCATATGCCTTTTGTCCTAGTTACTCTGGAGGCGGAGGCAGAAGGATTGCTTGAGTGTAGGAGTTGAAGGCTGCAGTGAGCTGTGATTGTACCATTGCATTCCAGCCTGGGCAACAGAGTGAGACCCTGTCTCAAAAAGAAAGAAAAAAGAGTCATACCTCATTAAAATCTCAGTGAACTTTAAAGTTTAGGGTGAGTTTTTAAGCTTGGCTCTCTGTTAAATCACTTTTGATGGATTTAATTGAAACAGTGGTTCACAAGATGCTTTAAATGCTGCAGTCTGGGTGTAGGCTACATTTACCTGTCATTTTAATTCAGATGTTGGTGTGGATGGTAATAGATTCGTTCCAAAGATCTTTGGAAAGGTTATTTCAGTCTCTCCAGGTTAGACTTAGGGTGTCTGAATCCAGATGAGATTCTGTGATTCAGTTCAGAGGACTCACACAAGGTCCAATCTTTAACAGAGAAGAGCACTCTCATATTTCATCACATCAGAAAATGCCATTGATTACAGGATGCATCCCAGTTTCAGGCATGTTAAACTATGAAAAAATGTGTTGTAGAATTGATGAAATATTGACAAGGTCTTATATGTTACACCTTTGTCATGTTTATATACCAGGGTTTTTCCAAATGAATTTCATGTTCTGTTACTTCTTGCCCAACATGAGTTTTGTAATGTAACTTCACATGGTTTCTTGGATTTTCTCAGTGTGTCAGTTACTCCAAGTGTAAAATGTTTAATTTTTATTAGAGTTACTTACCTTGTAAAATAAAGCTGATCTCATTCTTGTTTTTCAGGCTGACACCAACAAAGATCGTATTGATATTGCCAATGCCAGAGCAAAGAAACTCATTGACAGCTAAAGCTACTGCTGTTATTCTTTATCATTTATTCACTTCCGTAGCTCCTCCTTGAAAGTTATTACCTTTTCAGCGTTTAAATTTTCGGTTCCACGCTCTTCTAATTGGGAGATAATATGGAAGAAGGGCCAGAGCAGTCACAGCCCTCCTTCTCTTTTGTTTTCTATTGAGGGCCGACTGCTGCTTGGCCTTCCTTCTAGTATTTTCTTTTTCAATTCATACTCTTAGATTGGTTTTCATATGTCATGTATAGTGTTTTCATCCTCCTCATATACTTTAGCAGGTTCTTTTGCTTTCAAGATTTGGAAGCATTGCCAAAGACAGCCATGAAGAAGGAAGCTGTAGAGGTGTTCTTTGTTGTTGTTTATTTTTGCTTTTGTGGTAGAGGGAGGGACAAGAGATAAGAGGTTGTTACCTCAGTAAAAACCTTCAGGCCACAAAACAAAAAGTTGCATAGCCACAGGGAAGATGTAGTTGAATATAGTTTTTGATTTAAGTTGCGGTTATAGCCAATTTAGGCTAATGCTTGGTTTTGGAGCTTTTATACACAAAATTTTTGTTAGGCATCATAGTTTTGCAACCTCTGCTCCAAAGAGAAAAATAGAATGAGTTTTCTTTCTTTCTTTTTTTTTTTTTTCCCTGAGTCAGAGTCTCGCTCTGTCACCCAGGCTGGAGTGCAGTGGCGCGATCTGGGCTCACTGCAACCTCAGCCTCCTCGATTCAAGTGATTCTCCTGCCTCAGCCTCCTGAGTAGCTGGGATTACAGGCGCATGCCACCACGCTCAGCTAATTTTTGTATTTTTAGTAGAGACAGGGTTTCACCACGTCAGGCTGGTCTTGAACTCCTGACCTCGTGATCCACCCGCCTTGGCCTCCCAAAGTACTGGGATTACAGGTGTGAGCCACCGTGTCTGGCCGAGTTTTCTTAAAGTGAGCTTAATTTCTGAACTCTTAGTGATTCATATATGTACATAAATCTGTGATCCCATTTCTTATTGCACCATTCAGGAACACTTTGTATAAATGAGTGGCTTTTTATTTCATATTATTAGTAGTATCATGGTTCCATTACAGGCCTATTAACCTCATACATTGTCATTAGTCTTTGAAGAAAAAATATGTAAATATATATATGTAACAAGAGAATTTCTCTCTAAAGCAGGGCTTAAAATTTTTTGGAAAAGTTTGACAAAGTATACCACATGAATTCAGGTTTACCTCAATGCTAAGAATTATGTTTAGTTAGGAAAAGGAAAGTCATTCTGATCTCAGGTAGAAAAGTAGATTGCTTTGAGTTTTATGTAGCTTTAGACTTTAAAAAGTTAGAATTTATTCTGTTACTAAAAATTATTTGAAAAAATTATGCCTCTGGTTTAATTGTTGGTGATTACACACTGTCTTTCTCTTACCCTTGTGTATTGAATTATGTCCATAATCAAGTTGATGTGGATCCTGAAAAGTGTTATGAAAATCTGATTGGTATTTGTCACATTTATTTTAAAATTAGCACCTGAACACTTCAAAGCTGTCAGTGTGAATTGGTTTCACCAATAACCACTGCTTGATCCTTACAGTTAAATTTTTTAACTAACTAATGGTATTGTTCTTTCAAATAGGTAACATGTTTCTATGACTTAATTTGGGGGAAAATAGTTTCATCAGCTCTCATTTAACAAATTAATAAAGCAAAGATCCATAGAGCACTACAACAGGAAGCTGCCTTTAGCATCTTTCCGGTATTGATTGAAAATATTGATAGGACTTAAATTTACCTTGCTAAAATTTGTTGTGAGGTTCATTTTAATCATTACTAGTCTTACTCACTTGAGCTTAAATACACTAGTGACTGGAAGGGTAATGGTTCTGTGTGAGAACTACAACTCACTGGAGAAGATACAGTTAATGTGGGAGCTTTCAAAGGCTAAAGTGGAAAATATTTAAATAAAGTGAGATGCAACTACACCCTCTGTAATAGAAATGTTCCACGTCAAAATGAGTGGTTTGGCAGGTGATGGTAAATGTGTAAAGTAAGAAGGTGTAAAACGGAGGATTGTGCTTTACCTAAATGCATTTCCTAAAACCATTTACCAAAAAAAATTTTTAGCACTGTTCTGGATAAAGGAAATAGTTCTGAGAATACCAGCGTGCTACACTCACAGTATAATTGGTTAGAAGCATGGGCTGAGGCATTAGCTGAATTTTCACTCTAGCTGAAGTGACTGTAAGGTCATTTCTGTGCCTTAATTTGTCTGTAAATGCAGATTAATACAAGCATACCTCAGATACTGAGGGTTCAGTTCTAGACTACTACCATAAAGCTAGTGTTGCAATAAAGTGAGTCACATGAATTTTTGGTTTCCCAGTGCATATAAAAGTTCTGTTTACACTATTCTGTAGTCTATTAAATGTGCAGTAGCATTATGTCTTTAAAAAACAAAGTATGTACCTTAATTAAAAATACCATGTGCCAGGCGTAGTGGCTCATGCCTGTAATCCTAGCACTTTGGGAGGCCAAGGCGGATGGATCACTTTACGTCAAGAGTTTGAGACCAGCCTGGCCAACATGGTAAAACCACGTCTCTACTAAAAATGCAAAAATTAGCTGGATGTGGTGGCACGTGCCTGTAATTCCTCCACTGAAGTCTCTTTTTTGTTTGTTTGTTCGTTTTGAGATGGAGTCTCACTCTGTCGCCCAGGCTGGAGTGCATTGGCACGATCTCAGCTCACTGTGACGTCTGCCTCCCGGGTTCAAGCGGTTCTCCTGCCTCAGCCTCCTGAGTAGCTGGGATTACAGGCAGGCACCACCATGCCCAGCTCATTTTTGTATTTTTAGTAGAAATGGGGTTTCACCACGTTGGTCAGGCTGGTCTCGAACTCCTGACCTTGTGATCCACCTGCCTCAGCCTCCCAAAGTGCTGGGGTTACAGGCGTGAGCCACCATACCTGGCCTCCTCCACTGAAGTCTTGAAACGCTCAGTCATCCATGAAGGTTGGAATCAACTTCTTCCAAACCCCTGTTAATGTTGGTATCTTGCCCTCCTTTCATGAATCATGAATGTCCTTAATGGCATCCTTTCCAGAAGGTTTTCAGTTTACTTTGCCCATATGCATGAGAAGAATCACTATGGCATCTATACCTTTATTCTTAAGCTGTAAGACCTGAAAGCTGAAATGACTCTTTTATCCAAGGGCTGTAGAATGGATATGTTAGCAAGCATGAAAACAACACAACATTAATCTTGTACATCTTCATCAGAGCTCTTGGGTGACCAGATGCTCTGATGCTCATTATCAATAAGCAGTAAGATTTTGAAAATAATTTTTTTTTCTGTGCAGTAGTTCTCAAGAGTGGGTTTTAAATACTCAGTAAATCATGCTGTAAACAGATGTGTTATCTAGGTTTCATTGTTCCATTTATAGTACACAGGTATAGTAGACTTAGCATGATTCTTAAGGCCCCTATATTTTCAAAATGGTAAATAAGCAATGCCTTCAGCTTGAAGTCACCAGCTCTATTAGCCTCTAACAAGAGAGTCAGTCTGTCTTTTCAAACAAGCTGGGCATTGACTTCTCTCTGGCTATGTGAGTCCTAAATGGTGTCATTTTCCAATAGAAGGCAGTTTTATCTACATTGAAAAATCTATTGTTTACTGTAGGCACCGTCATCAATTATCTGGATAACGCTGCAGCTTCTCCATCAGCACTTGCTGTTTCATTTTACACTTTTATGTTAACAGATACGGCTTCTTCTCTTAAACCTCATGAACCAACCTCGGCTAACTTCCAACTTTCCTTCTGAAGCTTCCTCACCTCTCAGACTTTCTAAGCATTGAAGGGAGTTAGGGCCTTGTGTTTACTGGAGTAGCACTTTTAACTTCCTTCAAGAACTTTTCCTTTGCATTCACCACTTAGTTAATCGGTGCAAGAGGCCTAGCCTTTGGCCTGTCTTGTTTTTTTTTTTTTGAGACGGAGTCTTGCTCTGTTGCCCAGGCTAGAGTACAATGGCACCATCTCAGCTCACTGCAACCTCTGTCTCCCGAGTAGCTGGGATTGCAGGTGTGTGCCACCATGTCCAGCTAGTTTTTGTATTTTTAGTAGAGACAGGGTTTCGCCATGTTGACGAGGCTGGTTCGAACTCCTGACCTCAGGTGATGTGCCTTCCTCGGCCTCCTGAAGTGCTGGGATTACAGGTGTGAGCCAACACGCCTGGCTATGACTCTTCTTTTCACTTGAACTTAGAGGCCATTGCAGGGCTATATATTGGCTTAATTTCAATATTCTGTCTCAGATTAGGGAGGCCCAAGGAAAGGAGAGTGATAAGGAATGGCTACTTGTTAGAGCAGTCAGAACACACATTTATCAATTAAATTCGTCATCTTATGGCTTAGGCAAGAAGATGAGACCGTTTCTACAAAAAAATTTTAAAATTAGCCAGGTGTGGTGGTGCATATCTGTAGTCTAGCTACTCAGGAGGCTGAGATGGGATGATCGCTTGAGCCTAGGGGGTTGAGGCTGCAGCAAGCCATGATTGCACCACTGCACTCCAGCATGGGTGACAGAGCGAGACCCTGTCAAAAAAGGTTGCCATCTTATATTGGCATGGTTTGTGGCATCCCAAAACAGTTAAAATAGTACCATCAGTGATCCCAGATCACCATAACACATAATAATGAGAAAATCTGAAATATTGTGAGAATTTTCAAAATGTGAGACATGAATTGAGCACATGCTGTTGGAAAGACGGCAGTGATAGACTTGCTTGATGTAGGCTGCCACAAACTATCTGTGGAAAAACTTAATGGAGTGCAGTAAAATGAGGTATGCCTGTAATTCATACATAGCATTATACTGCATAGAGTGGTAACAGGTAAAGCACTTAGAACAGTTCCTGGCTAATGTAAGAGCTTATAAGTGTTAGCTGCTATTCTCTCCAAAGTGGAGCTCTTTCTGGTCAAGCAGCTCTGTGAATTAGATGAAAGGCAACGTAGCCTCTCCCCAGAGAAACAGGCACACAAATGCAAATCATGCATAAATGAGGTTCATAAATGGAGATCTTGAAAGCTCGTCCATGGAACCCAGGTTAAAACTTTCCCATAGCTTCTGCTATTGAGAAAGAAGAGAGGTGAGGCCATAGAAATTAGACTCCATCATGCATTACAAACGGCTGTTCATTTAAAGCCCTTTCTGATTTTCTTCCATAACATTGTCTGGAAATTTGATTCACTTTTGAAAGGTAGTAAATGGTTAACACAAGCTCTGGAGTCTGACCACCTGGGATCAAATTTTGGTTCATTAATTTACTTTTAGTTGTGTGGCCTTGAGCATAATACTGACCTGTAACTAAAGAGGTAAACAATTGTATCCCCCACTGAACTTGTTTTTTAACACTAAGCTCCCTCTTCAAGTTTCCAGTCTTATAACCATAATGATCTGTATCCCCTATAGCCATGCCTATTTTTTTCCCTTCAGTTTTAATTCATCTTTTGTTTCTATACTTCAACTCTAAATCTTTCCATTTCATGTATGGATTATGAGTGTCCTTAACTTAAACATCTATGGCCCAGACATCCTATACTCAGTTGCACTTAGAATTAGCTTTTTAAAGACATACACTATAATCCCAGCTACTTGGGAGGCTGAGGCGGGAGGATCACTTGGGCTCAGGTGTTCAGGACCAGCCTGGGCAACATAGTACGATTCTCTCTCTCACCCCTCTTTTCTCTCTCTCTCTCTCTCTCTCTCTCACACACACACACACACACAAATGGCCAAGAGGTAGGTGGAAAAATTCTCAACATTGCTAATTATCATGGGAATGAAATAAAACCTACAATGAGATGATCTCATTCCAGTTATAATGGCCATTATCAAAAGAGAGAAAATGCTGGCAAGGATGCTGAGAAAAGGGAACTCATTCCCACTTGGTGGCAATGTGAATGAGTACAGCCACTATAGAAAACACTATGGAGACCCCTCAGAAAACTAAAAATAGAACTACCATACTATCCAGCAATCACACTACTGGGTATTTATTGAAAGGAAAGAAAATCAATATGTTAAAGGGATACCTGCACTTCCATGGTTATTGCAGCACTATTCACAATAGCAAAGATAATAGAATCAACCTAAGGGTCCATCAGCAGATGAATGGATAAAGGAAATGGGGTATATATACACAGTGGAATACTATTCAGCCATAAAAAAGAATGAAATCCTATTGTTTGCAGTGACATGAATACACTGGAGGTGTATCCATGGAACTGGAGGTCATTGTAGTAAGTGAAATAATCCAGGCACAGAAAGACAAATACTGCATGTTCTTACTCATGTGAGCTAAAAAATTTATTTCATGGAGGTAGAGAGTAGAATGATAGTTACCAGAGGCTGGGTAAGGGGTGTACAGGGTGGGGCAATGAAGGAAGGTAGGTTAATGGGTAGATACAAACATACAGTTAGATAAAAGGAGTAAGTTTTAATGCTTGATAGCATAGTAGGGTGACTATACTTAACAATGTAAATTTCAAAATGGCTAGATTTGAAATGTTCCCAACACAAATAAATGATAATGAATAACATAATTTGAGATAATGAATAACATAAATATCCTGGCTTGATCATTATACATTCTATGCATGTCTCAGAATATCACAAGTACCCCGTAAATAGGAACAAATATATATATAAAAAAAATAGTAAAGTGAAAAAGGAAAACAAAGCAGCTTATCTAAGTGCTATTTTCTTTAGGTCACTCTTACCAAAGTTTAAGTTATCCCAATTACATTCCTAATCAGATTTTATTTCTCAGATTGATATTCAAGTTTCTCATCTAGTCATTTAAAAGTTTATTTTTTCCATAAAGTAAAAGCAAGTTTATTTAAAAAGTAAAGGAATAAAAGAATGCCACTCCATAGGCAGAGCAGCCTATTTACTATTATTTTTTTGGAGCCACAATCTCACTATGTTGCCCAAGCTGACCTCAAACTCCTAGGTTCAAGGGATCCTCCAGCCTCAGGCCTCCTAAATAGCTGGGACTATAGATGCCTGCCTCTGCGTGGCTCCATTTTTTAAATCCTTTTAATGTAGTGTCCACTCCAAGCCTTCTACTTCTGTACAACTTGTAAAATTCTACTTTCATGCCTTATAGATGAGATAAATGGCATGGTTTACCGAGTGCTTACTCTGTCATGGTGACTATGCGAAGTGCTTTTATATAATTTTTTGCAACATACCTGAGAGGTAGGAGCTATTCCCTATATTTACAAGTGAGACGAAACTGCTCAAATTCATAAAGCTAATAAATGACAGACTCTGGATTTAAACCTGGATCATTCTGACTCCTGGACCCACGATTTTAATATATTACATTGCCTTCCAAACCAAGCTATAAAAAATTTGGGCGACTTGGGCCATATGTGGTGGCTCACACCTGTAATCCCAGCACTTTGGGAGGTAAAGCGGGATTGCTTGAGCCCAGAAGTTTGGGGTCAGCCTGGGGAACACACTAAAAAATTAAAAATTAGCTGAGTGTGGTGGCAGATACCTGCAGCTCCAGCTACTCAAGAGGAATGGGAGGAGATAGCTTGAGCCCAGGAGATCAAGGCGTCCGTGAGCTGTGATCGTGACACTGCACTTCAGTCTGGGCAATAGAGCAGGACCCTGTCTCAAAAAATATATATAGTCTGGGCATGGTGACTCATGCCTGTAATCCCAGCACTATGGGAGGCCAAGGCAGGCGGATCACCAGAGGTTGGGAGATGAGCCTGGCCAACATAGTGAAACCCCATCTCTACTAAAAATACAAAAATTAGCTGGGCCTGGTGGTGGGTGCCTGTAATCCCAGCTACTTGGGAGGCTGAGACAGGAGAATCACTAGAACCCAGGAGGTGGAGGTTGCAGTGAGCTGAGATTGTGCCACTGCACTCCAACCTGGGCGACACAGCCTCTGTCTTGTTAAAAAAAAAAAAAAAAAAAGTGACTTAAAAGCCAGGCAGTGGCTGATGCCTGTAATCTCAACACTTTGGGAGGCCAAGATGGGAGGATCACTTGAGCCCAGGAGTTTAAGACTAGCCCAGGTAACATTGCAAGATCTGTCGGAAAAAAAAAAAAAAAAAAATTAGGTGACTTGGGCTAGTGGCCAAATTAGAATCTGGGTCTTAAACCACAAGCCAGTCTACTTGATTAGCTCATATTTAAATTTAAATCTTGTTTGCTGTAACTTTGGACATATTACTGTATATAGCCCTTGCCCTCAAAGAGTTAGTCTATCATGAAAGACAAATATAGAATGTGAGAAGTGCTATAGTAACAGATGGGTGAGCAGTTAATTCGACTTAGACGCAGGAAAGAGGCTTAGACATAGAGAATGAGCATATTAAGAGAGGGCAGGCTGGGCACATTAGCTCATGCCTGTAATCCCAGCATTTTGGGAGGCCAGGGCAGGTGGATCAGCTGAGGTCAGGAGTTTGAGACTAGCCTGACCAATATGGTGAAACACTGTCTCTACTAAAAATACAAAAATTAGCCAGGAGTGGTGGTGCCTGCCTGTAATCCCAGCTACTCAGAAGGCTAAGGCAGGACAATCACTTGAACCCAGGAGGCAGAGGTTGCAGTGAGCCAAGATTGTGCCATTGTACTCCAGCCTGGGTAAGAGAGTGAGCCTCTAGAAAAAAAAAAGAGAGAGAGAATGGGCATTCCCAAATGAGTGAACAATACAGTTGGCCCTAAGTATCCGGGTTCCACATCTGTGGATTCAACTGCAGATCAGACATATTTGAGGGGGAAAATGCCTCAAAATTCTAAGAAACAAAACCTGAATTTGGCATGCATCAAATACTATGTTGAATCTATGCCAATGAATTTATGTGTAGGCATATTAGGTATTATAAGTAATCTAGAGATAATTTAAAGTTTCAGGAAGATAATATGTCATTTTATGTAAGGGACTTGAGCATCATGGATTTGGTAGCCATGGAGGTCTTGAAACCAATCCTCCATGGATACCGAGGGACAAGCTCTATAAAGGGAGTCAGAGGAGAGAGACTGCACCGTGGGTTTACACAGAATAATCTGATATGGGTGGGCAGGCAAATGAGAGTGAAGAAAGGGAAATAAGTCTGGGTCCAAGTTGTAAAGGGTGGTAGTTGCAGATTGTGATAAGAGTGTGGATTAAGTTCCAATTAACAATTAAATGGGAACATTTAAATTGTTTTTTTTTTTTTTTTTTTGAGACGGAGTCTCGCTCTGTCGCCCGGACTGGAGTGCAGTGGCCAGATCTCAGCTCACTGCAAGCTCCGCCTCCCGGGTTCCCGCCATTCTCCTGCCTCAGCCTCCCGAGTAGCTGGGACTACAGGCGCCCGCCACCTCGCCCGGCTAGTTTTTGTATTTTTAGTAGAGACGGGGTTTCACCGTGTTAGCCAGGATGGTCTCGATCTCCTGACCTCATGATCCGCCCGTCTCGGCCTCCCAAAGTGCTGGGATTACAGGCTTGAGCCACCGCGCCCGGCCTTAAATTGTTAAATGTGTAAATTCTGGCCAGGCACGGTGGCTCACGCCTGTAATCCCAGCCCTTTGGGAGGCCAAGGTGGTCGGATCACCTGAGGTCAGGAGTTCAAGACTAACCTGGCCAACATGGTGAAACACCATCTCTACTAAAAATACAAAAAATTAGCAGGGCATGGTGGCATAAACCTGTAGTACCAGCTACGCAGGAGGCTGAGGCAAGAGAATTGCTTGAACCTGGGAGGCAGAGGTTGCAACAAGCCGAGACTGCACCGCTGCACTCTGGCCTGGGTGACAGAGTGAGACTCCATCTCAAAAAAAAAAAAAAAATGTGGCCGGGCGCGGTGGCTCAAGCCTGTAATCCCAGCACTTTGGGAGGCCAAGACGGGCGGATCATGAGGTCGGGAGATGGAGACCAGCCTGGATAACACGGTGAAACCCCGTCTCTACTAAAAAAAAAAAATACAAAAAACTAGCTGGGCGAGGTGGCAGGCGCCTGTAGTCCCAGCTACTCGGGAGGCTGAGGCAGGAGAATGGGGTAAACCGGGAGGCAGAGCTTGCAGTGAGCTGAGATCCGGCCACTGCACTCCCGCCTGGGCCACAGAGTGAGACTCCGTCTCAAAAAAAAAAAAAAAAAAGTATCAGTTCTGATTTATTAGATGAGAAGTACTGATAAAACACTCAGAGAAATGTTAATTGTTCAGTAGATCAATAAGATTAATAAACTAAACATTAAAATTTAGAAAAAACAAAACTCCTCAACTGATATGGATAAACTAGTACCCCTGTAGCCCTTTCAAAGTGAGAAACAGAAAATGACATATGGGAGGCTGGGTGTGTTGGCTCCCACCTATAATCCCAGCATTTTGGGAGGCCGAGGTGGGTGGATCACCTGAGGCCAGGAATTCAAGACCAGTCTGGCCAACACGGTGAAACCCTGTCTCTACTAAAAATACAAAAATGAGCTGGGTGTGGTGGTACATGCCTGTAATCCCAGTTACTCAGGAGAATGAGGCATGAGAATCAGTCGAACCTGAGAGATGGAGGTTGCAGTTGAGCCAAGATCGTGCCACTGCGCTCTAGCCTGGAATGAGATTCTGTCTCAAAAAAGAAAGTAACACATGGGAAAAAGAACACCTAGACCAGATTTACGTCAGAAAGATTTTGTCATAGAGATTAAATAGTAGGTTTGTGTGATCTCTTGACTTAATGGATAAACTAGGTTTAACCATTATTGAGAACTGTTGATATATAGTTAGTAATAGCTTTGTGGCTAAGATAAAATCAGAAAATGACCAAAATGGTAGCTTTCTAAATGTTCATGTTAGTGATAATCTGAAATCCTCTACCTTTGTACCTTCAGATTTTTTTTTTTTTTTTTTTGAGACGGAGTCTCACTCTGTCGCCCAGGCTGGAATGCAGTGGCACCATCTCAGCTTGCTGCAACCTCCACCTCACAGGTTCAAGCAATTCTTCTGCCTCAGTCTCCTGAGTAGCTGGGATTACAGGCGCGTGCCACCACACTTGGCTAATTTTTGTATTTTTAGTAGAGACGGGGTATCAACACATTGGTCAGGCTGGTCTTGAACTCCTGACCTCGTGATCCACCTGCCTCAGCCTTCCAAAGTGCTGGGATTACAGGCGTGAACCATTGCCCCCAGCCTCAGAATCTCTTAATAAGCATAGTTCTAGTATCACAAAATGTTTATGTCACATGAAGGCATTTCACTACTCATACAATGTGAACATGAGCATGAAACATGTCTTTCTAATCTATGTATAGGTTAAAGTTCTCCTGTCCTCCTCCTTTAAAGGATTAACCTTGCTTCCAGCCAAAGTTAATTAAAAATTTAGTATATTCTCTCACTCAGAGTAAGCATGATAAACATAGGTTGTTTTAAAATATTATAGTAATGGTTTATTGATAGGTAATTTGGTTAGTAGAGTTATAAATACAAAAAGGGAAAGGTTACCAGAAATAAAACATTATTTCTAACAAATCTTCAGGAAAATCTTGATTATTAAAATCCCCTTTATCTTACAAGTGTTGCATATACAGTTTTAGCTCTTCATAGCCCTCTACCAATAAGGCACCTGCAATAGTATTGCTACTGCAGCCTTAGAGAGCATTTCTTAGAGGTCTGTTGGTGCTTCTCCTGACAAAGTGCACTTTTTAATTTTTTCCCCCCGAGACAGAGTCTTGCTCTGTTGCCCAGAGTTGGAGTGCAATGGCACAATCTTGGCTCACTGCAACCTCTGCTCCTGGGTTCAAGCAATTCTGCTGCCTCAGCCTCCCGAGTAGCTGAGATTACAGGTACCCACGACCACGCCAGGCTAATTTTTGTATTTTCAGTAGAGACAGGGTTTCACCATGTTAGCCAGGCTGGTCTCGAACTCCTAACCTCGTGATCCGCCTGCCTTGGCCTCCCAATGTGCTGGGATTACAGGCGTGAGCCACCACTCCCAGCCAATAAAGCGTACTTAAAAAAAAAATTATTTTTAGTTTTTAAATTTGAGATGGAGTCTCACTCTGTCACCCACGCTGGAGTGCAGTGGCATAATCTCAGCTCACTGCAATCTCCGCCTCTTGGGTTCAAGCGATTCTCCTGCCTCAGCCTCCCAAGTAGCTGGGATTACAAGCATGCACCACCACACCCAGATAATTTTTGAATTTTTAGTAGAGACAGGGTTTTCTCATGTTGGCCACGCTAGTCTTGAACTCCTGGCCTCAAGTGAGCCACCCACCTTGGCCTCCCAAAGTATTGGGATTATAGGCATGAACCACCATGCCCAGCCCAAAGTGCACTTTTAGTCAAGACAAACAGTCACACATTTATATATATCCTAAAGTCCTAGTATAAAAACTGCGACTGAACTGATGGACTAGAATAAAAATAATAAATCCTTAGATCCATGCCAGCCTCTCACAAATTATCTGAATTTCATAAAAATATGAAGTGTTAACACAGAGATGGAATGGCAACTGACTTTATGAAAGCTCGCACATTGAAACTAAACAAAATCTCAAGCTGTGGTGTGGAGCCATTCTGTTACCAGGCAGCACCCCCTCACCATATAAATAGCAGCTAGCTACCAGTTTCTTAAAGCCAAACTAATGATGGTTTTGAAGATCAACCTTGTCTATTGCCCTACTCGTGACTCAAAATGGAAGACTTTTCCTGTCTCCTGACCCTTTTTCTTTTAGCTTATTTGAGAAGAGCCCTGAAATGAAAAAGGATCATTGAGTGAAATATAATCTCCTGGAGTATCATCTCCTTACTGTAGATACCCCTAACAACAACAGGAGGCTTTGATTCAGCCACATTCCAACAGAGGTTCTAAGTCAGTATCCTGTAAGGTTTCCATAGTCCTGGAAAACTTCACGCAAACTTCTTCTTGGTGGCTGTGAACCTCTCCATGTACTAAAAAACATGAAAGAATACATCAGGGGTATTTTGGCATGAGTAAATAAATAAAAGCCTATTTTTTTTTTTTTAATTTTGGTTTTTATTGCATGTGGTTTTTCATGTCCTACAAAATATAACTGCTCTAAATGCAAAATTAAGTACATAGTTTTGGCCGGGTGCAGTGGTTCACACTTGTAATCCCAACACTTTGGGAGGCCAAGGTAGATGGATCGCTTGAGCCTAGGAGTTTGAGACCAGCCTGGGCAATATGGTGAAATCCCATCTCTACCAAGAATAGAAAAATGAGGCATGGTAGCGCCTGTAGTCTCAGCTAATTGGGAGGTTGAGGTGGGAGGACCACTTGAGCTGAGATCCTGCCACTGCACTCAAGCCGGGTGACAGAGCGAGACCTTGCCTCCAAAAAAAAATAAAAATAAAGCACATAGGGCCAGACGCGGTGGCTTACACCTGTAATCCCAGGACCTTGGAGGCTGTGGCAGGCAGATCACTTGAGCTCAGGAGTTTGAGACCAGCTTGGCCAACAAGGTGAAACCCCATCTCTGCAAAAAATTAGCAAGGCATACTGGCATGCGATTGTGATCCCAGCTACTAAGGGGGCCGAGGGATAAGAATCGCTTGAGCCCAGGAGGTGGGGGCTGCGCCAGTGAGCTGAGATTGCACCACTGCACTCCAGCCTGGGCAACAGAGTGAGACCCTGTCTCACAAAATATATATGTGTGTGTGTGTGTGTGTGTGTGTGTGTATATATGCGTGTATATATGTGTGTGTATATATGTGTGTGTATATATATGTGTGTGTATATATATCTTTCAAAAGACAAAGATGAAGACAAAGATGCTTTACAATAAGCTGTCTCTAGAGAAAAAGTCATCTTGGTACAACACCATTCAGCCAATGCTTTGAATCTACTTCCAAAATGGGGAAGAACAAATCCTGTTGACATTAGCTATAAACATTTCTGTGGATTACTTCACCATTGTCTTCTCTGGGGTAGTGACTAGAAAGGCAGAAGTACATTAATTCATACCTTATCATAGCCTTCCAGTTCTCGAAGTTTCTTTATTTCAAAAAGATTGCCTTCCACAGCAAAGAGACAGATCTGGGAATCACTGAGGATGCTCTGGGGAAGCATGCTGAGCTCAAGACAATTCTCTTCCAGGCGAAGAATTTTAAGGCGAGGACAGCAAGATATCTTCACTGAGATCTGAGATATCTATTGAAAAACCACAAAAGAATAACAGGAAAAAGCACAAGCACTACACTGGTTACTTTTAGTACATTAAAACAAAACAAAAAATCTTTACTTATTTGTTCTAGTTTTCCCCGCTTTTACCGCCTCCATTTTCTCACTGCCTACTCACTCCAGAAGCCTCTGTTATCTAGCTTCTGTTACTACGCCCCCACTTAAAAAAAAAAAATGCTTTTATGAAGGTCGCCAGTGGCTTTTTGGGAACAAAATTTTCTGATGATAAAAGCACTGTATGTCCATTATAGAAAATTTGAGAATCACAGGTTTAAAGAAAAAAGTTGACCTGGAATCCACCACCCAGAAATAACCACCATAAACATTTTGGTACATTTACTGCCAATATTTTATGTGTACATAGATACTGACTATTTTACTACCAAATTCAAGGATCCATCGTCCTCAGTCCCTATTGCATTTAACTGTACTATCTATCCCTTCCTTAAAACCCCTTCTTTTTGTCCTTTTTGGTTTTTCTTCCTATCTTTTGGATTATTCCTTACTTCTCTTGTTTTTACGGGCATTTTTCAAGTAGCTGTCCCTAATACTTCATATGTCATCTTCTCTCTCAACTTTTCCTAGAAAGCTCATTCATTGAAGTCCATCACTTTTGTTATGACCTCAAGATCTGTATCTACACTCTTACGTTTATTCTGCTCCAATGCTTCCAACTTTCATTAAGGCATTTCCATTTACAAGATTCACCACAGACAACTTAGCATGTCCATTCTCAATAACACCACTGTTCCTTTAGGCCCTCAAGCTCAATACCAAGCAATTGTCTTTGACTCACCCCTTTTGCCATTTAAATACTAAAAGTCACCAAATTCTTTGATTCTGCCTAGTATCATCTCAGACCATCACTTATTAGAAATGATGGGAACTTTAGTAAGTTCAATAACTAGCAATGCAAGTTCTCAGACCTCATCCCAGACCTACTGGATCAGACACACTGACGGCAGGGGCTAATGATCTCTTTAAACAAGCTTTTCTGGTTATTCTGATGCATACTAAAGTCAGAGAACCACTGAATAAAGGTATTAGCAGAGGTGAATGTGGAGCAATCCTCGACTAATACTTGCTGCTTAACTGATTCAGTTTTTTCCCCCCCAAGAAGCTCTATAACATATAAGAATATCCACTTAAGGTAAAAAACATGAGGCCAATCCCTCAAAGACCGACTGAATTTCATCATGATGTAAAATCACTACAATCTAGAAAAGGAATAGCCATATGCAGCTAATTGCTACTTTAATGGATCATGCAGATCTAGAAATACAGACACTAACAACCTAAAGGCCATCCAGTCTCACAGTGTTGAGTGTTTCATCACTTGTGCCTTCATGCCTAGACAAGAATCTTTGGATTGGTTTTCCAGACAAATATTAGTTGAAAAGCTGCCAAAGTCATGGAAACAAATTTCAAATATTATAATTAAAGCTGTATAACAGTGAAATGGGCTATCTCCAGAAAGCCTATCACTTAATACTCTTCAGCAAAAACAGAAGACACACTTAACAAAGATGTCAAAACCCCCCACAAAATGAAAAAACTGAATTACCTCTGACACCTGACTCTGAGAACCTCAGTTTAGGCTTCATTTCCACCTTCTATCCCTGACATTGCTCCTGGCTAGCTGGTTTGGGGCATATTTGAGGAGGATCTGAAGAATTCTTCAAGATTGGTGAGACAGTAGTTTAACTTTTGAAATGATCTCTCCCTGTTACCTACCTCATCCTCCCGAAAACACCTATACAACTAACACATCCTGTGTCTCAACTAATTCCATGGCACTTTGGGCCTTGAAATTAGTTCAGCTTACAGAAGAAACCTCTCATCTAGCCTCTGATACTTAGCTCTATGATGGCAGCTTAGAGAGGTTAAGAGGTATCAGGAGACCATAAACCCACACATACGCTGTAGAGGAAAAAACCTTAAGCTCTAGACCTGATTCTGGTTAAGGTTGAGTTCGATGACTTGCAGCTCTCCCACTGTGTCAGGTATACTTCGAATCTGGTTCTTAGAGAGATCCACCACATCCAGGTGCCGTAGGCTACAAAGTTGGAGAGGTAATGCTCCCAGCTGGTTCCCAGAGAGGCTCAGGGTCTTGAGGGCAGAGAGTTGCCCAAAGGTAGACGGCAGCTCTCTAAGGTGATTGTTGTTCAGGCTTAGCGTCTCTAGTTTTTTCAGATTGCATATCTCATCAGGCAGAACAGCTGGCAAAGAAAATTTTTTTAAAACCTGAATCTGATAGAGCTGAAAACAACTTTGATGAAGTTTCTAAAGACTATATGGCAGGCTTTTTCGCCTCTTGTTAATATATGTAAAATTCCCACACGTGCCATTTTTAGGTACTGCATTTTACCAACATAGTCTTCAGAAGGTGAGGGTGCCATCAAAATTCAGGTGAGCATTTGTGTGTATAATGGACTCCTTTTGTAAAGGGGTCCAAGGCACAATTTGATGGCAATTTTGTGATATTTGGAAGATCCTTCCCTTCCCATCCATCCCCCATTCCAAGTTAGGTAGCTTTGTTTACATTACATCCCCAAAATGTTCTTCCCTTTCAAGTCCAAATTAACCCAGTAACAATCATTGTAACACCCAGGGAGGCTTATTTTAGATGTAATTACAAGAAGTAGAAAGAAGGTTTCAAGGATTCCGGCATTCTGCAACTTGAGCCCTCCTGCACGGTTTCATAACGAAAACAAAAATCAGCTTGTAACAGGAAACCACCCCTGGTAACAGCTTATCACTAGCAAAACCCCGAGCCATACTCAGTTTGTTGTTGTTCAGGGAGAGGCTCTTCAGTAGAGTGAACTTTCCTATCAGCAAAGGCGGTAGGCTCTCGATCTTGTTGTTGGACAAGTCGATGGTCCTGAGATTGCTCGTGAGCTTCTGCAAGTCTGCGGGGAACTGGAGAAAGGAGTTCACAGCGTGGAGAATCCCGCACCGACTAAGTTCGCCGCCCCCGCCGTCCCTCTCCCTTTAAGTTCCCTGGTCGTGTCCCTCCCATTCTCACCTCGGTCAGCCCTCGGTCCTTAAGCTGAAAGACACCAGTTTTCTGCGCCGTTTCCACATGAGCGCGGAGCGCACTGTTTCCCATCCTAGCGTCGCGGCTCAAGTCCCTGCGGGAAGGAAGCGCAGCTGTCACCGCCCAGTCCACCCGGTCGGCCTCCCGGCTGGGTCTCCTGCCCCAGCTCTCATCTCCCGCCGATCCCTGGCTCCTGGGGCCCGACCAAGAGCGGCAAGGAAGAAACGGAAGAACAGACAGCCCAACCACCAAGCCCTGCCGCCTTTGCAACTCTGCGGAGGCCAGGCGCCTCTGGGAGCCTACGGAAGATCACGGAACCCCGGACTCGCCTCCCACCGCTCAGCTGCGGGATGGCTCAGCAGATGAAGACCCAGGACCCGCAATAGCCGGGATGCGCTCCCCGGCTTAGCCCCGGGCGGGACCGCCCTGTGACGTCATCGAGCCGCGCCGTGCGTTCGCCCTGCGTTCCAGCTCACGGTTGGCGCCTTCGCGGGAGGTGAGGCCGAGCCATGGCCGCTGCCAACCCCTGGGACCCGGCGTCCGCACCTAACGGCGCTGGGCTAGTGCTAGGCCACTTCATAGCTTCCGGGATGGTCAATCAGGTGCGTAGGGGCGGCGGTGGCGTCATCAAAGGGGTGCCCACGGTGGCAACAGAATATGGCTGTGAGTTGGTGCTGCTGGCTGTGGGAGTGGTGAGGGTCGTGGTTGGGGTCTGTACTGTAGTAATAGAGCCCCTTCCAGGCAACAGCCGCGACCGTTCTGCCGTGGGTGCTTGGAAAACGGGGATCTGAGTAGATGGTGTTTAGGGTAGACTGTGTTTTGAGTGTCTGTAGGCTAAATTTGTCCCCGGCCCGTTTGTAGGAGAGTAGACTGCTGTTACTGGCCTTTTTTTCATCTAGTGATACTGCCTCTAGACTGTAGTGTAAGGCGGGGATGGGAAATACTGATCATTATGTCCCCTCGCGGAACAAGCATTCCCAACAACGCTCGTTTATGGGAAGTATTGAATCGTATTTGGGGCGGGAGGTGCTGGGTATAGAAGGCGCTAGAAGCTCTTTTTTGTTTGTTTATTTATTTATTTATTTATTTATTTGAGACAGTCTCGCTCTGTCGCCCAGGCTGGAGTGCAGTGGCACGGTCTCGGCTCACTGCAACCTCCGCCTCCCGGGTTCAAGCGATTCTCTTGCCTCAGTCTAGTAGGTGGGACTACAGGCGTGTACCGCCACGCCCAGCTAATTTTTTTTTTTTTTTTTTTTTAATGTTTAGTAGAGACGGGTTTTACCGTGTTAGCCAGGATGGTCTCGATCTCTTGACTTCGTGATCCACCCGCCTCGGCCTCCCAAAGTGCTGGGATTACAGGCTTGAGTCACCGTGCCAGGCCTTGGCATCTTTACAGGCCAAAAAAAAAAAAAAAGTATTGGCTAAAAAGATAAGACCTTGGAACGTGAATGGAGGAAGAGATTAATTTTGAGAAGGAGAGAAAAGAGACATTAACTTAAGGAGTCACAAAGTGGCAGTTTTAGGTTGGGCAAGAGGAGCATGTCGGGGGAAGGAGCCAATAGAGGGAGAAATTGAACATGTGAGGAAATAATGGAATGCAAGTGACAGAAGGGCATGGGGAAAGTGGGATCAAGGGCATTGAGAAAAATGGGGAAAGAAATTTTGATATACAGAGGAAGTTGAGGAATTTCACTAAAAAGAAAACAGAAAAGTTAAACTGATCTGTAAAAATTAGCACCATATTAGCCAGCGTGGTGGCGTGCACCTGTGGTCCCAGCTACTCCCAGGACCACATGGGTCCCGGAGGCTCAGATGGGAAGATGGCTTGAGCTCAGCAGATGGAGGTTACAGTGAGACGCGATTGGGCCACTCCACTTAGCCTGGGCGACAGAGTGAGACCTTGTCTCAGAAAAAAAAAAACAAAAAAACATTACAAACATGATGGAAGATTTACAGAAAATATATAACTTTTAATAGTTAGAAGAGCCATTAGAGACTCTAATACCTTACAGTATTTTTTAATTTAAGAAACTAAGGCTTAGACCAAGAAACTTGCCCATGGTCACTAGACTGTTGAAGGAGAATTAGATCTTAGCACTCTCCCTTTTGACACAATGTGTCCTCTCAAGATGAACTGTTATAAGAAGCTGTGATACTGTCTTGAAAGATTTTAAGCTTTTGTTGAACATCCATTGTCTGGGTGATCGGGAGATTCAGGTGGTCCTAGTTGACTACATTTCCCAGGAGTGGCCACAGCCCTCTACAGTTTAATCCTTCCTTCTCTCCTGTGTTTTCTTTTTCTTTTCTTTTCTTTATTTTTTTTTTTGAGATGGAGTCTCCCTCTGTTGCCCAGGCTGGAGTGCAGTGGTGTGATCTTGGTTCACTGTACCCTCCGCCACCTGGGTTCAAGCAATTCTCGTGCTCCAGAGTAGCTGGGACTACAGGCACCTGCCATCATGCCTGCTAATTTTCATATTTTCAGTAGAGATGGGGTTTCACCATTTTGGCTAGGCTAGTCTCAAACTCCTGACCTCAGGTGATCCACCTGTCTTGGCCTCCCAAAGTATTTGGATTACAGGCGTGAGCCACTGAGCCCAGCCTTTTTCTTATCAGGTTACCTAGTACTCTCACTTGTATTGTCCAGTTCTCCTGTCGCAAAATAGTTTGGCAAACTCATAATAGAAAACATTTTTGAGGGCTCACGCCTGTAATCCCAACACTTTGGGAGGCCAAGGCGGGTTGATCACCTGAGGTCAGGAGATTGAGACCATCCTGGCCAACATGGTGAAACCCAGTCTCTACTAAAAATACAAAAATTAGCCAGGTATGGTGGTAGGTGCCTGTAATACCAGCTACTCAGGAAGCTGAGACATGAGAATCGCTTGAGCCCTGGAGGTGGAGGTTGCAGTGAGCAAAGATCATGCCACTGCACTCCAGCCCGGGTGACACAGTAAGACCCTGTCTCAAACAAAAACAAAAACCCCCAACGTTTGGTACTTGGTATCCCTCTAAAGAGCATTGGTAGGAAATACAAATGCCTAAACCAAAGGAGTGAGGCACTGGTGAGAGAATTTTAGGCATTGATGGGTGAACTCTCTTTTGGGGGTGGTGGTTGTCTTCGTGGTGTCCACTGTCTCTCAAGTAACATTAATTAGGCAGTTACTGGTTTTACCTACAGTTAACATGTCCCACTCCATAGCTCCTTAAGACCTTACTACACAGCTAGTCCCAGTGAGGGAGCTATTTACAGACTTGTAGGTTGGTTTTACTTTAAGCAAACTTTATACATAAAAACCTTTATCTTTTTTTTTTTTTTTCCTGAGACAGAGTCTTGCTCTGTTGCCCAGACTGGAGTATAGTGGCACAGACTGGAGTATAGTGGCACAATCTCGGCTCACTGCAACCTCCACCTCCTGGGTTCAAGCAATTATCCTGCCTCAGCTTCCTGAGTAGCTGAGATTACAGGCACGCACCACCACGCCCGGCTAATTTTTTTAATTTTTAGTAGAGACGGGGTTTCACCATGTTGGTCAGGCTGGTCTCAAACTCCTGACCTCAAATGATCCACCCGCCTCGGCCTCCCAAAGTGCTGGGATTACAGGCATGAGCCACCACACCCAGCCAAAAACCTTTTCCTGTTAGAAAGATTTAGCACTGATTCTTTCAAAATGATTTGTCACATCATCCCTTTAAACAGCCCATCCCTTTAATGCAAATCATTTTTTGTGCATTAAAAATTAAGACGGCCGGGCGCGGTGGCTCAAGCCTGTAATCCCAGCACTTTGGGAGGCCGAGACGGGCGGATCACGAGGTCAGAAGATCGAGACCATCCTGGCTAACATGGTGAAACCCCGTCTCTACTAAAAAATACAAAAAACTAGCCAGGCGAGGTGGCGGGCGCCTGTAGTCCCAGCTACTCGGGAGGCTGAGGCAGGAGAATGGCGTAAATCCGGGAGGCGGAGCTTGCAGTGAGGTGAGATCCGGCCACTGCACTCCAGCCCGGGCGACAGAGCGAGACTCCGTCTCAAAAAAAAAAAAAAAAAAAAAAAAAAAATTAAGACTACTGAATTCCTGCTGGCAAGAATTTTTTAAAAATTCAGTGATTCCTAAAATTGGTATTTGATACAACTCTTCTAGAAAACATAACTTGTTTGAAGTTTTGTTTCAGTCCGTTAGAGAGTGATTTGGTGAAAGAAAGGTAGGACTGTCTGTAGGATAATGGGGTATTGCTTTAGTTTATTCCCCTAGGGACTGCTTTAATGGCCTTACATTCTAGATATTTTTCCAGCAAGTGTGAGTGAGTCATGGAGTCTTGACCAAAGCTTGGTCATTGCTTATTGGCAATTAATAAGATCAGGGTCTGGATCTACCAAAAAAAAAAAAAAAAAAAAACACAGAATCTACTAATTCTACTTTCTTAACCTGTGTCCTACTCTCCTCTACACCTGCTCTCCCATTTGAGAGCCCCTGCTCTTAAATTCTCTGCTATACTAACCTCCCTTTTAGTGTCTCTCAGCTAGAATTCAGTATGAAAAGGAAGGGATAGGAAAAAGAAGAAAGGGTGCCCACAAATTACAAACTTATACATACATATATGGTATATAATATTACCAGGATTTTTATATTAAGTGTAAAGGTTCTGGATTTCAGCTTCTTCTTGTGCCTAGCCACGGAATAAACAGAAATACCCTGAATAGACTCCTTTTTCTCAGGATGCTTTCATTTTCAGGGTACTTTTGCCCTCTGGGGCATGTAATAGCAATATATAATAACAATAGCTAAAGGAAAAGACTTTTCTATATTCTTTTTTTTTTTTTGAGACGGAGTCTCGCTCTGTCACCCAGGCTGGAGTGCAGTGAGCGATCTCGGCTCACTGCAAGCTCCGCCTCCCGGGTTTACGCCATTCTCCTGCCTCAGCCTCCCGAGTAGCTGGGACTACAGGCGCCCGCCATCTCGCCCGGCTAATTTTTTTTTGTATTTTTTTAGTAGAGACGGGGTTTCACCGTGTTAGCCAGGATGGTCTCGATCTCCTGACCTCGTGATCCACCCGTCTCGGCCTCCCAAAGTGCTGGGATTACAGGCTTGAGCCACCGCGCCCGGCCTTTCTATATTCTTGAATCCCTGATTTTTTTTCTTTTTTTTTTTAAATGTGTTAAACTAAGTCTCAGTCCTCAAATAGTTATACTTTCTATTTGTTATAGAAAATAAGCCTCCACCTCCCTAAGTGCAGGGATTACAGGTGAGAGCCACTGCACCTGACCATCTTTCTTTCTTCTCTCCTTTTTTGTTATCTGCTTCTTAAACATTCTTATTTTTCCTCTGGTTTCTCTTGCATGTTCTTAGCTAAGCACCGTTACTCTATTGTTGAACCCGACAGTTTACTAGTTTGCCAGATATACAACTAAGATTTGTGTATAAGCATGGAGAGAGGGAGATATACCAGGGAACAAGTTGATTACAATGTGATACATTGTAGAAAATGTTTTACGCTCCTTTACCTCCTGAGAGAGAAAAAAGGGCCAGCTCATATGATGGAAAGACAGTGGATTAGATGTGTTCTCACTTCCACCCTTGCACACATTGGCAGTGTGAAGTTGGAGTAATACTTTCCTGTTCCTCAATTTTGCCATCAGTAAAATATCTTGTGTTATCTACTTCAGCGAATGGCATAACTCTGTCCAGTCACGTGAAGCAGAATCCTTGGAGTATTAACTGGATTTTATCCCTTATTCACCATATCAACTAAGATTTGTCAATTCCATCTTTGCAGGAACTCCTTCTTTTCTTCCTTTCCTTTTTAACTATTATTGACCTAGTCCACATTCTCATCCTCACCTGGAATACTGTAGCAGCTACCTGTTGAAAATATCCAGTCTCTCTAGTCCATTGCTCCACTAGTGTTGTTTATGTTAGCTAGTTACCAGGGTTTTCCTTCTTTTTTTTTTTATTGTGGTAAAATACATATAACATATAACATAAAATTTACCATTTTAACTATCTTAAAATGTACAATTCAGTGGCATTTACTATACTCAATATTGTGCAATTATTTTCAAAAACATTTTTATCAGTCCAGATGTAAACCCTGTATTATTCCCTATTCCCTCCTCCCTCTTCAGTAGTGTTTTTATTTTGTTTGTTTTGTGGGTGTATTTTTTTTTTTTTTTTTTGAGAGAGTCTCGCTCTGTCGTCCAGGCTGGAGTGCAGTGGCGCACTCACGGCTCACTGCAGCCTCGGCCTCCTGGCCTCAAGTGATCCTCCCACGTCAGCCTCCCTAGTAGCTGGGACTACAGGCATATGTCATCATGCCTGGCTAATTTTTGTATTTTTAGTAGAGACAGGGTTTCACCATATTGGCCAGGCCAGTCTCCAACTCCTGATCTCAGGTGATCTACCCACCTCCGCCTCCCAAAGTGCTAGGATTACAGGTGTGAGCCACCACACCCAGCCAGTTTTATTTTTCATACTACCCCAGTTAAATATCCCCCACCTTCCCCGCCACCGCTGAGACAGGGTCTCACCCTGTTGCCCAGGCTGGAGTTGCAGTAGCATGATCACAGCTTACTGTATCCTCAATCTCCCAGGCTCAAGGGATCTTCCCACCCCAGCCTCCCAAGTAGTTGGGACTATAGGCACACGTTACCATGCCTGGCTTTTTTTTTTTTTTTTTTTTTGAGACAGTCTCACTCTGTCACCAGGCTGGAGTGCAATGTGGCATGATCTCGGCTCACTGCAACCTCCGCCTCCTGGGTTCAAGCGATTCTCCTGCCTCAGCCTTCCGAGTAGCTGGGACTAAAGGTGTGCCACCATACCCAGCTAATTTTTATATTTTTTAGTAGAGATGGAGTTTCACCATGTTGGCCATGACCATCTCGATCTCCTGACCTCGTGATCTGCCCCCCTCAGCCTCCCAAAGTGCTGGAATTACGGCCGTGAGCCACCATGCCCGGCTGCCTGGCTAATTTTTTTTAAATTTTTTATAGAGACAGGGTCTCCCTGTGTTGTGCAGGCTGGTCTCAAACTCCTGGGCTCAAGCAGTTATTCTGCTTTAGCCTCCCAGAGTGCTGGGATTACATACATGTGTGAGCCATCATGCCAGCCTGTATTTCTAAATAAGTATTATGTATGATTTTATTACTTCTTTACCAGAAAATGTTCAGTTGCTCCCATTTTCTGCAGTATGATTGTTGAGCATAGCACTCAGGATCATCTGTGATTATGTGGAGACTATGTTTTCAGCTACCTCTTACCCTGTTTTCACATATATGCTAACACTGGTGGTTACTGAACATTTATAAGGTTTTTGATCTTTCTATCTAGAATACATTTTTCTTGCCATACATTATGAGCCTCGTGAGGGTGGAGAGCTTGTTTCATATTTGAATATTTCATTGCCTAACTCAGTGTTCATAAAATTGGTTATTTTATGGACAGTAAACTTTTACTATGAAGACCAGAGAGTAAATATATAAGGCTTTGTGGGCCATATGGTTGCAACTACACAACTAGGTGGTTGTATAAAGGCAGCCAGAGATAGCATGTAAATGGATGAGACAAGTCACTTTCCAATAAAACTTTATTTCTAGACCACGAAACGTGAATTTCATATCATTTTCTTTGTTTTTTTTTTTTAGACGGAGTTTTGTTCTGTCGCCCAGGCTGGAGTACAATGGCGCAATCTTGGCTCACTGCAACCTCCGCCTCCCAGGTTCAAGCAGTTCTCCTGCCTCAGCCTCCCAAAGTAGCTGGATTACAGGTGCCCACCACCACGCCCGGCTAATTTTTTTTGTTTATTTTTTTTGAATAGAGACAGAGTTTCACCATGTTGGCCAGGCTGGTCTCAAACTCCTGATCTCAGGTAATCTGCTTGCCATGGCCTCCCAAAGTGTTGGGATTACAGCCATGAACTATCACGCCCAGCCTTTTTTTTTTTTTTTTTTTTTGAGATAGGGTCTCACTCTGTCGCCCAGACTAGAGTTCAGTGGCAATCTCAGCTCACCACAATCTCTGTCTCCTAGGCTCAAGCAATTCTCCTGCCTCAGCCTCCCGAGTAGCTGGGATTACAGGTGTGCACCACTATTGCCTGACTAATTTTTGTATTTTTAGTAGAGATGGGGTTTCACTATGTTGGCCAGGCTGGTCTTGAACTCCTGACCTCAAATGATCCACCCACCTCAGCCTCCCAAAGTGCTGGGATTACAGGCATGAGCCACTGTGCCCAGGCTGTTATAAAATATTGTCTTTGATTTTCTTTTTCCCAACAATTTGAATATATAAAAATCATGCCTGGCTGTAATGGGCTGCATTTATTTCATGGACTATAGTTTTCCAATCCCTGGCCTATCTGATCTCTAAAATTCTTTGGCCTGGGCACGGTGGCTCACGCCTGTAATCCAAGCACTCTAGGAGGCTGAGGCGGGTGGATCACCTGAGGTCAGCAGTTGTAGACCAGCCAGGCCAACATGGTGAAACCCCTACTGTACTAAAAGTACAAAAAAAAAAAAAAAATAGCTGGGCATGGTGGTGATAATCCCATGGTAGCTGGGAAGCTACTTGGAAAGCTGTAATCCCAGCTACTTGGGAAGCTAAAGCAGGAGAATCAATTGAATCCAAGAGGCAGAGGTTGCAGTGAGTGGAGATCATGCCATTGCACTCCAGCCTGGGTGACAAGAACAAACCCACTGGGTGACTCACGCCTGTAATCCCAGCACTTTGGGAGGCCTAGGTGGGCAGGTCACAAGGTCAGGAGATTGAGACCATCCTGGCTAACACAGTGAAACCCCGTCTCTACTAAAAAATACAAAAAAAAATTTAGCCGGGCATGCTGGCAGGCGCTTGTAGTCCCAGCAACTCAGGAGGCTGAGGCAGGAGAATGGCCTGAACCCGGGAGGCGGAGCTTGCAGTGAGCTGAGATCGCACCACTGCACTCCAGCCTGGGTGACAGAGCGAGACTCCATCCAAAAAAAAATATATATATATATTATATATATATATTCTTTGCTGTGCTAGCATTGTAGAAAATGTGATGATAGAGAAAATTATGGATGAAGTCTAGGGATGCACAAGATAATACTCAATTCTGAGATAATGTGCATGGACTCATGGAATGAAAGGATAAAAAAGAAGGGGTGGCCGGGCGCGGTGGCTCAAGCCTGTAATCCCAGCACTTTGGGAGGCCGAGACGGGCGGATCACGAGGTCAGGAGATCGAGACCATCCTGGCTAACACGGTGAAACCCCGTCTCTACTAAAAATACAAAAACTAGCCGGGCGAGGTGGCGGGCGCCTGTAGTCCCAGCTACTCGGGAGGCTGAGGCAGGAGAATGGCGTAAACCCGGGAGGCGGAGCTTGCAGTGAGCTGAGATCTGGCCACTGCACTCCAGTCTGGGCGACAGAGCGAGACTCCGCCTCAAAAAAAAAAAAGAAGGGGTAACCTTTTTGAAAGAATAATTATGCCTGGATACAAATAATCCTTTAACTGAAAGATAAGAATGTGAATATACACAGTATGAATGACTTGTAGCCAACTGAGGTCATTTAGCGAATCAGATAAATGATTCCATGAAGGGGAAAAGTATTTGATTTCAACCCCAGAAGCTCAGAGAGACTGGGCCTGAGTCATTTGGAAAGATAGAGGTGATTCTCCAACAACTTTAGTCTTAGAATCCTTTGATAAACTATCAGTAATACAAATCTATTTTGTATGATACCTTAGGAAATAATACAAAGGGAGTGTGTTGTTTGTTTCTCTTTTTTTTTTAATATTTGAGCAAATGATTTGTGATGGTGAAGGTTCTAAAACAAGAATTACACATTGCTACTGTTTTACTTTGCACTTCAAAGGCAGTGTTGGACATAATATATTCTCATATTTTAGACTATAAGCATGCTATTCCAATGTACATAGAAACTTTTTGTGACATTCTGCTACTTTCCTTGTTCGTTTACCAATAGGAGATGTTAAACATGTCTAAGAAAACAGCTTCTTGTTTTGTGAACTTCACCAGACTACAGCAGATCACAGACATTGAAGCTGAAATCTACCAGGTAAATCATGTTGAGCTTTTCACTTTCTTTTTTTTTTTTTTTTGAGACAGAGTCTCACTCTGTCACCCAGGCTGGAGGCTGGAGTGCAGTGGCACGAGCTCGGCTCACTCCTAGCTCCGCCTCCCAGGTTCACACCATTCTCCTGCCTCAGCCTCCTGAGTAGCCTGAGTAGCTGGCACTACAGGCGCCCACTACCCCCACTGGCTAATTTTTTGTATTTTTAGTAGAGACGGGGTTTCATTGTGTTAGCCAGGATGGTCTCGATCTCCTGACCTTGTGATCCGCCTGCCTTGGCCTCCCAAAGTGCTGGGATTACAGGTGTGAGTCACCGCGCCCAGACTGAACTTTTCTCTTTGTACTTCTAGTATAGGAAAACAAAAACAAAAGCTGGCCAGGTGTAGTGGCTCACACCTATAATCCTCGCACTTTGGGAGGCCAAGGTGGGAGGACTGCTTGAGCCCAGGAGTTTGAGACCCTGTATGGGCAACATAGGGAGATCTCGTCTCTACAGAAAAATTTAAAAAGTAACCAGATATGGTGGCACACACCTGTAGTCCCAGCTACTTGGGAGGCTGAGGTGGGAGGATCACTTGAGCCTAGGAGGTCGAGGCTGCAGTGAGCCATGTTTGTGCCACTGTACTCCAACCTGGGTGACAGACGGAGACCCAATCTCAAAAACAAAATGTGATCCTCCCATCTCAGCCTCCCAAGTAGCTGAGACTACAGGTGCGCACCACCACACCCAGCTAATTTTTTATTTTTAGTAGAGATGGGGTTTCACCATGTTGGCCAGGCTGGTCTCGAACTCCTGACCTCAGGTGATCCACCCACCTCGGCCTCCCAAAGTGCTGGGATTACAGGAGTGAGTCACCGTGCCTGGCCCCGGATACTCTCTGATTGAGCTAAATGTTACCTTTGTTCCTTATGTAGAAAAACCTGGAAATTGAACTCTTGAAACTAGAAAAAGATACAGCAGATGTTGTTCATCCTTTCTTTTTGGGTAAGTGGTTTGGTTTTAGTTAAGTGGATAATCACTGGAATTTCAGCTTTTTCTTGGATTACTGTAATAAGCACCAGTCAGTCAAATTATGATGCACTGTCGTTTTTCCAGGTGTTGTTCCAAAGCTAATGAAGTCGTCTATTTCTATGCTGAAATAGAAGTTCTGTTGGCTTGAGTAGTACAAACAGCATGAAAAGTGACTAAATTGGCTCTTCAAAGTCAGGAGAACTTGAAAGAAAAGTCTGAGGAACTTTCAGATTAAAGGAGACTAAAGGGACATGACAACTAAAGCACTGTACGATCATGGATTGATTTTTTTTTTTAATGAGATGGGGTCTTCCTATGTTGCCTAGGGTAGTCTTGAATGGCACAAGCAATCCTCCCAAATCAGCCTCCCAAGTAGCTGGGATCACAGGTGCTTACCACCATGGCTGGCAATGTATTGAATATTTGACGAGAAAGTTTTCTTGTGGCCAGGTGTGGAGAGTCACGCCTGTAAACCCAGCACTTTGGGAGGCCAAGGTGGGTGGATTGCTTAAGCCCGGGAGTTCAAGATCAGCCTGGGCAACATGGTGAAACCCTGTCTCTACAAAAAATACAAAAACTAGCCAGTCATTGTAGCGTGTACCTGAAGTACCAGTTACATGAAAGTCTGAGGCAGGAGGATTGTTTGAGCCTGGGAGGTCGAGGCTGCAATGAGTTGTGATCATAGCACTTCGCTCCAGCGTGGGTGAGAGTGAGACCCTGTCTCAAAAATTAAAATTCTTTTTGCTGTAAAGGACATTATCGGGATACTTAGTGATGTTTAAATATGGGCTGTATTAAATATTGGTAGTATTGTATCAATGTTAAATTTTTGAATTTGATAATGTGCTGTAGTTATATATAGGAGAATGTTCCTGTTCTTGGGAAATACATGCTAACGTTTCACAGGGAAAAAATATCTGTCTGCAGCTTACTCTCAAATGGATCAGCAAAAATAGAGAGAGAGAGTGTGTGTGTGCGTAGAGAGAGAAGGACGATAAAAAGAAAATGTAGCCAAATGTTAACAATCAGTGAATATAAATAAAATGTATATGTGAGTTCACCGATTTTTTTGAAACTTTTCTGCAAATCTGAATTTTTTCAAAATAAGAATTTTAAAGAAAGGTCAATTGGCAGCCATTAACTGAATGGGGAAAATAATGAGATAATCAGAAATAGCTTGTAAGATGACTTTAAGAGTGTCACCCTGTCACCCAGGCTGAAGTACAGGTCACTGTAACTTTAACACCTGGTTTCAACTGATTCTCTCAAGTAGCTAGGACTACTGGCATGTGCCACCATGCCCAGCTAATTTTTTTTTTTCTTCAATTTTTTTGTAGAGATGAGGTTTTACTGTGTTGCCCAGGCTGGTCTCAAACCCCTGGCCTCAGTTCTCCCAGTTCAGTCTCCCAAAACACTGCAATTACAGGTATGAGCTAGTGCACCAGCTAAGGTGACTCTTTTTCGATGGTCTTTTATAGACTTATTAGAGTCAGAGATAGGAAAAAAAAAAACTTTGTGTTAAGAATACAGCTCTGGCTATAAGAACTGAATAAGAGGTAGAGATGAGAAACACAGAGAAAGAATTTAGCACTAGATTTGGTTATCACTAGGAAAATAGATAATAGAAATATATTACATATACAAAAACCAACTAAAAGAAAATTGTTGAAAATGAAATTGGTATTGGTATTAGATAGCAAAGAGGAGACAGGAGGGTAATGATGGGATGAATTTTTGACATTGGTGGTGTTAAACCAAGGCAAAGAAGAAATTATTAGTGATTCTGTTATTTGTCCTATTGCTAACTGTAATTACTGTTTTTAATTTGTATAGCTCAGAAGTGTCATACTCTGCAAAGCATGAATAATCATTTGGAAGCAGTGCTGAAAGAGAAGAGATCCCTTAGGCAAAGACTGTTGAAACCCATGTGCCAGGAAAACTTACCTATTGAAGCTGTTTATCACAGGTTAGACTAAAAAGTAGAAATTAACAGTTACACCTGTTTTCTCAGTTTACTTTTTGTTTTGCAGTTACTTTGCAGCAGAATTCATAAAACAATTAGTGATTCTATTTGTTAACATTATTAATGTTGATATATTAAACCAGAAAGAAAATCGTTGCTTTTAGACCACTATACCTATGGCAAAAAGAAAGAACTTGGCCATCGTGTTTTGGGAATTACAAATTATGACTTTAGTGAAAGAAATTCGATCCATAACATGTAACAAAAATTGTATGTAAGTAAATTCATTGTTGTAAAGTAAAGTCATTGTTGAGTTAATGTTGCCTATATGTAAAAATTCTATTGTGGGCGTTTTAACTGGGGCAGATGAAAACACTATCAACTAAGGGAGGAAAAAACCTGGATTCTGTTCTCATCTCTACTGTTTATATGCCTCAAAGCCTTGAGCAAATGATTTAAATTTTTCACTTGGTTTCCCAATAAATAGAATGGAGATGACTTCTATTGCCCTCTTCCTCACAGTATTACAAGTATCAAATTGAAGATGTAGATTATGACTAATGATAAATACCAGCCTGGGCAACATGGTATTTTTTAGAATATTTTTTAGAAAGTGGGTATTTGTAGAACCCACTTCTACAAAAAAAAAGAAAAACAAAAATGAGCAAAGCATGATGGCACACACCTGTATTCCTAGCTACCTGGGAGGCTGAGCTGGGAGGATGACCTGAGTCCAGAAGGTCAACTCTGCAGTGAGCTGTGATTGCACCAGCCTGGGTAACAGAGTGAGACTCTGTCTCAAATAAATAAGAAACAAGCATCTGGGGATCTCATTGCTAACTTTCTCCACCAGTGCCTCACTAGCTTAAGCAAATCAGTATCTTCTCTTAAGTGTCAGATTTTTTATTTTGTAGGAAAACAGTAGATACACAAAAACTTATTCTTCCAAAACAACAAAACAAGGCTGGGCACAGTGGCTCACGCCTGTAATCCCAACACTTTGGGAGGCCGAGGTGGGCTGATCACTTGAGAGACCAGGAGTTCGAGACCAGCCTGGCCAACATGATGAAACCCTGTCTCTACCAAAAAATACAAAATATGCTGGGCATGGTGGCACATGCCTGTAATACCAGCTACTGGTGAGGCTGAGGCAGGAAAATCACATGAACCCAGGAGGCAGAGGTTGCAGTGAGCTGAGATTCTGCCACTGCACTCCAGCCTGGGCAACAGAGTGAGACTCTGTCTCAAAACAAAAAACAAAACAAAACCTCTTTCATGTGGCTATATTCAGTATCTCTTTAGTACATTATCATTACCCTTAGCGTATATATTGTACTACATCTAAGAAATGGGCAATGATTTGAAAGAGTTTTTGCAAATGCAGAGACTCAAAGTAGCTTTCTATGTAGGCTATTTCAATGAAGTACATTTATCCTTATTGTCTTCATTCTTCACAGAGAATGAGTAGATTGAAATGGAATGAGGCCGGGCATCATAGCTCATGCCTGTAATCCTAATAATTTGGGAGGCCAAGATGGGTGGATCACTTGAGGCCACGACTTTGAGATCAGCCTGGCCAACATGACAAAACCCTGTCTCTACTAAAAATACAAAAAGTAACTGAGTGCAGTGGTGTAATCTCAGCTACTCAGGAGGCTGAGGTGCAAGAATCGCTTGAACCCAGGAGGTGGAGGTTACAGTGAGCCGAGATTGTGCCACTGCATTCCAGCCTGGGCAACAGAGTGAGACTCTGTCTCAAAAAGAAAGAAATGGGGCCGGGCGAGGTGACTCATGCCTGTAATCCCAGCACTTTGGGAGGCCAAGGCGGGCGGATCATGAGGTCAGGAGATCGAGACCATCCTGGCCAACATAATGAACCCCGTCTTTGCTAAAAATACAAAAATTAGCTGGCCATAGTGGCATGTGCCTCTAATCCCAGCTACTCAGGAGGCTGAGGCAGGAGAATTGCTTGAACCCAGGAGGCGGAGTTTGCAGTGAGCTGAGATTGCGCCACTGCACTCCAGCCTGGTGACATAGTGAGACTCCATCTCAAAAAAAAAAAAAAAAAAAGGAAAAAGGAAACAGAATGGGGTTTTTTAATCTAGGGAAATTCCTTTACTTTTTTTTTTTTTTTTTTTTTTGAGACGGAGTCTCGCTCTGTGGCCCGGGGTGGAGTGCAATGGCCGGATCTCAGCTCACTGCAAGCTCCGCCTCCCGGGTTCACGCCATTCTCCTGTCTCAGCTGCCCGAGTAGCTGGGACTACAGGCGCCCGCCACCTCACCCGGCTAGTTTTTTGTATTTTTTAGTAGAGACGGGGTTTCACCATGTTAGCCAAGATGGTCTCGATTTCCTAACCTCGTGATCCGCCCACCTTGGCCTCCCAAAGTGCTGGGATTATAGGCTTGAGCCACCGTGCCCTGCCGGAAATTCCTTTACTTATATGAGAAAATGATTATGATTAACATTGAGGTTTCTTTAACATTAAGTTGGATTCCACATATGAGTACTGTTGTCTCTTTCCATTTTTTTATTGGATGACAGGTTGCTTAAAGTGAAAGAGAAGGACCTTTTTTAAATCACTAATATTTCTATGAATGCAGAAAGGTTGTTATTGGCTCTTTAGGTTGATTGTAATTCTTATCTCAAATTAAAAGTCCTGATTAAAGGAAAAGAAAAAGAACGCAAAACATTTAAACTTAAAAAAATGGTTGACTTTTTTCTTTCTCTTTCAGATATATGGTACATTTGCTGGAATTGGCTGTGACTTTCATTGAGAGATTAGAAACCCACCTTGAAACAATTAGAAATATTCCTCATTTAGCTGCAAACCTAAAGAAAATGGTGAGTATTAATATAACTATCTTTAGTTATTTGATACTAGAATCTTAGAGGTATGCTCTCCCAGTTTAGCTTTTTAATAGCTAATATTACGAGCTAGTTATTTTTTAAATCAAGAAGTGTTTTCTTGGCCAGGCATGGTGGCTCACGCCTGTAATCCCTGCACTTTGGGAGGCCGCGACTTTGGATTACTTGAAGTCAGGAGTTGGAGACCAGCCTGGCCAACATGGCGAAACTCCATCTCTACTGAAAATACCAAAATTAGCTGGGCGTGGTGGTGCGCGCCTGTAATTCCAGCCACCCAGGAGGCTGAGGCAGGAGAATTGCTTGAAACTGGGAGGCAGAGGTTGTAGTGAGCCGAGATCATGCCACTGCACTCCATCCTGGGCAACAGAACAAGACTCCATTTCCAAAAAAAAAAAAAAAAAAGAAGTGTTTATTTATTTAGACCTTGGATTTAGCATTTTCTTTTTCATATAATTTTTCTTTAGAAGCCAGTTTAAATTCTTTTATTCCAACATTTAATAAACATGTGTTGCCTTCATTGTGCTGTGGCTATGCTACATGTATTGTGAAAGATAGATATGACCAAACCCTGCCTTCAAATTCTCAATGTTTGATGAGACAGCTATAAAATATGTATTTTCTACTTTATAGGATTGTATTTGCATAATCGATGCAGCAGAGAATTATAAAGAGATGCCATCTATTGAGCATAGAAAAGGGAGGAATTACTTCCAGTTTAGGAGGATTCTGAGTAGGACAGGGGTAGGAAGACTTCAATTAAGTTTTTGTTTTGTTTTTTAAATAGAGATGAGTTCTCACTATGTTGCCTAGGCTGGTCTTGAACTCCTAAGCTCAAGTGAGGCACCTGCCTCAGCCTCTCAAAGTGCTGAGATCACAGGCATGAGCCACCACGTCCAGCTTCAATAAAGATTTATTTAGGTGTTAGCAGTACGCCGAATCTTTTTTTTTTTTTTTCTGAGATGGAGTTTCACTCTTGTTACCCAGGCTGGAGTGCAATGGCATAATCTCGGCTCACTGCAACCTCCGCCTCTTGGGTTCAAGCGATTCTCCTGCCTCAGCCTCCCAAGTAGCTGGGATTACAGGCGCCCGCCACCACGCCCTGCTAATAGTTTATATTTTTAGTAGAGACAGGGTTTTACCATGTTGGCCAGGCTGGTCTCCAACTCCTGACCTCAGGTGATCCACCTACCTCAGCCTCCCAAAGTGTTGGGATTAAAGGCCTGAGCCACTGCGCTTGCCAAAGTAAGCTGAATCTTAATGAACAGTTGAAATTTGGACATGCATCAGAAAGAATAGGTTGGCCAAAAGGAGCAATGTGAGGAAAGACATATAAGCTAAGTCAAAGAACCCAGGTAGTATGGGGGAAAAGTGATACTCCACTTTGGCTGGTGCCTAAAGGTATTGAGGAGATTAGCTCAGGGTTAGTTTATGCAGTGCCTTAAAAACCAGACTAAGAATCTTAGACTTTACTGTCTGAGTATTGGGGAGCCATTGAATATATGTGTGTGTGTGTCTGTGTGTGTGTGGTGTGTGTGTGTGTGTCTGTGTGTGTGTGTTTTCTTTTTTTAGTGAAGGGTGCGGAGGAGTGACTTGATTAGAACTGTGCCTTAATCATGGAGAAAATATTGGATAGAGCAGACTGAGCCTTGCTACTCCTAAGTATTGGCAGAGAGTATCAGCATCACTTGGAAGCTTGTTTTAAATACAAAACTACAGACATCATGCACCTTAGACCTTCAGAATCAGAATCTATGTTTTAACAAGTTCCTCAGGTGATTCTTGTGCACATTAAAGTTCGATCAGCTCAGGCCAGGCACGGTGGCTCACGCCTGTAATCCCAGCACTTTGGGAGGCTGAGGTGGGCGAATCACAAGGTCAGGAGATCGAGACCATCCTGGCCAACATGGTGAAACCCCATCTCTACTAAAAATACAAAAATTAACAGGGTGTGGTGGCGCACGCCTGTAGTCCCAGCTACTCGAGGGGCCGAGGCAAGAGAATCGCTTGAACCTGGGAGACAGGTTGCAGTGAGCCGAGATCGCGACACTGCACTCCAGCCTAGTGACAGAAAGAGACCCCGTCTCAAAAAAAAAGTTTGATCAGCTCTGGGTTAGAAGACTAGGCAGAGAAACCAAAGGCAGAAAAACCTGGAGACTAATTTACAGTCATTCAGATAAAAGATTTAAAGCGTAGAAATACAGATGATAATTTTTTTAGATTTTGGAGGTCAAATTTTTAGAACTTGGCTATGAATTAGACAAGGGACACATCAAAGATAATGAAGTTTCTAGTCTGGGTGACTTGAAGGTAAGTAGGATCAAGTGTGGGTTAAAGAAGTTTGTTTTTTGACACATCTTGCACATGTAGTAAATGGTCAATCATTGTTGAACTGTAGTTAAACTGAGTTTGAGATATTGAAGGTACATCCAGATAGAGATTACCAATAGTCTTAAATGTGGGCCTGAATTTTAGGAGCTTGAATTTTAGGAAGGAGGTTAGGTTTAGCAATATAAATTGAGGGTCATCTGCATTGAGTGATTATTGAAGACAAAAGAGGTGAACTCACAAAGAGTAGGTTTGTACTATAAAGTGGGAAGGCATAGTTTTAAGGAACTTTTGAAGTAAGGGGCTGGAAAAAGATCAGGTGTTAACCTTTGGTATCAATTATTCATGATATAATGAATTAATAAGAGACATAATTTCTCCTGTTTCCCTTTTCAAATGTTACAGAACCAGGCTTTAGCAAAGATGGATATATTGGTGACTGAGACAGAAGAACTGGCAGAGAATATACTCAAGTGGCGTAAACAACAAAATGAAGTTTCGTCTTGTATCCCCAAAATATTAGCTGAAGAAAGTTATCTTTATAAACATGATATTATAATGCCTCCTTTACCTTTTACTTCTAAAGTTCATGTCCAAACTATTAATGCCAAGTAGTCATCAACTTCATTTTTGCTTAATTATGTGTAGTCATATGAAGTCTATTTCTAGTTGACTGTAACATGGGTATTAATAGTCTTTGCTGCTAGTAATACTGAAAGAACCTGCTTTATGTTGGAGTATCAAGATCTCAGGTTAATTAAGACCAAACTGACTTTTCCTTTGTTTTTCGTATATTTTTATTCTACCTTTCAGTAAAACTAGAGAAGATAAAAAATAGCCATGACAATTTATTAACATAAGTGAATTAACCATTTCTCAGGCAGAAAATTCTCTTTTTTAAAAAAATGTGTGTTTATGGTCTGGTGTGGTGGCTCACACCTGTAGTCCTAACGCTTCGGGAGGCTGAGGCGGGCAGATCGCTTCAACCCAGGAGTTCAAGACCAGCCTGGGTAACATGGTGAAAGCCCGTATCTACAAAATATACAAAAAATTAGCCGACCATGGTGGTGCATGCCTGTAGTCCCAGCTATTCAGGAGGCTGAGGTAAGAGGATCACCTAAGCCTGGGAGGTCAAGGTTGCAATAAGCCATGATCACACCACTGTGCTACAGCCTGGACCACACATTTCAAAAAAAAAAAGTGTGTTTCTGGCCAAGCACGGTGGCTCATGCCTGTACTTTGGGAGGCCTAGGTGGGCAGATCACGAGGTCAGGGGTTCAAGACCAGCCTGGCCACCATGGCGAAACAACTGTCTCTACAAAAAATACAAAAATTAGGCTGGGCGCAGTGGCTCACGCCTGTAATCCCAACACTCTGGGAGGCCAACCCAGGTGGGTGGATCACCTGAGGTCAGGAGTTTGAGACCAGCCTGGACAACATGGTGAAACCCCATCTCTAGTAGAAATATAAAAAATTAGCCAGGCATGGTGGTGGATGCCTGTAATCCCAGCCACTTGGGAGGCTGAGGCAGAAGAATCACTTGAACCCAGGAGGCAGAGGTTACAGTAAGCCGAGATTGTGCCACTGCACTCCAGCCTGGGCGACAGAGCAAGACTCCATCTCCAAAAAAAAAAAACAAAACAAAAATTCGCCAGGCATGGTGGCATGTGCCTGTAATCCCAGCTACTCAGGAGGCTGAGGCAGGAGAATCACTTGAGCCCAGGAGATAGAGGTTGCAGTGCACCCAGATCGTGCCACCACACTCCAGCCTGGGCAACAGAGTAAGACTCTGTCTTCAAAAAAAAAAGGTGTTTCTGAATTAGAAGAGTCTTCTTGAATCTGAAAATGTCTATGGTGATTATTCCTATGGGAATGTCACTAAGTATGCAGAAAAGAGTAACAGAGCCAGCCTGACTTATCCTTTGAAAGGCCTGATGATAAGGTTCGTCCTTGGCTGTTGCATCTGGGAACTTAGATATCAGGTGTCTTGGTCTGTTCTGCTGTCATAACAGAATTACACAAACTATTTTATAACGAATAGAAGTTTATTTGGTTGATGGGTGTGGAGGCTAGGCAGTCCAAGAACATGGCGCCAGCATCTAGCGAGGGTCTTGCCATGGCAGAAGGCGTCATATGGCAAGTGAGCATGAGAAAGATATATGGGTCTAAACTTAGCCTTTTATCATGAGCCCACTCCCGAGATAGCAGCACTAATTCACTAATGAGGGCAAAGCCCTCCTTACCTAATCATTTGTTAAAGGTCTCATAACACTTTTACAATGTCAATTAAATTTCCAACACTTGAACTTGGGGGACATATTTAAACCTTAACAGGAAGGCTCCACTCACTGAAAAGAGTGGTTCATGGTAACTAACCTGTTTGTACAATGTGGTGTGTGCTGAACACCTGCTTTCTTCCTGGGAGTCTAGAATTTTGGTACGTGGTAGGTAGAAGGTACCTACGTGACCAGCCCCCAGTAAAAACCCCGGGCACTGTATCTCTAACAAGCTTCCCTGGTAAACATTTCTCACATGTTGTCACAATTCAGTTGCTGGTGGAATGAAACAACACATGTGTGACTCCACTGTTAGGGGACTCTGGGAACTTGTACCTGGTTTCCCCCAGACTTGGCCTCTACCTCTTCTCTTTGCTGTTTTGCTTCATATGCTTTTGCTGTAATAAATCATACCTGTGTGATGATATGCTGAATCTTGTGAATTCTAGCAAATCATGGAACCTGGAGGTAGTCTTGGAGACCCTGGCACACAAAGCAGTTCCTGAGTGTTCACTGGCAGCTGTAGAAATAGGCAAAGAAGAAACAACAAAGAAAAGGGCACATTGTGGTATAACTTTGGAGGTTTACCTTGCAAAATGCTCAGATATTTTACCTATCTGAGGTTATTGTGCATATAATAGAGAGTGATATACTAACAACTGCCTCAGGATATACTCTTTTTAATCAGTATTGTAACTATCCTTGGCTTATTTTACTTTTAGACTTGGGGTTCTGTTTTGCTATAAAACGTGTACATCAGTTTTGTTTTTTGTTTTTTTCTTTTCGAAGACAGGATCTCACTCTGTCACCCAGGTTGCCGAGAGTGCTGAGAGTGTGGTATGGCCTGATCTTGGCTCACTGCAGCCTTGACCTCTCAGGCTTAAGTGATCCTCCCACCTCAGCCTCCCAAGTAGTTGGAACTATAGGCACGTGCCACCATGCCTGGCTAATTTTTGTATTTTCTGTAGAGACAGGGTTTTGTCATGTTGTCGAGGCTGGTCTCGAACTACTGGGTTCAAACGATCCTCCCACCTCAGCCTCCCAAAGTGCTGGGAGTACAGGTGTTAGCCACCATGCCTGGCCTCATTGCACTCCTTAACACAAGAAGACTTCAACAATGATGAGTAAAATAGTTGTTTATAAGGAAGCAGGATCATTACCAAAATAAATCCGGCTAAAACAACAGGAATCGTGTTTTAAAGCCTACTTTGCTAATATTTACTAGTAGGATAAGAGTGGTAATATCTCAAACATTACATAGGCATAGCCTTTAGTTGTATTTCATCAAAAATCTGTTCATACCCCATGTTGGTTTCAAAACATACTATGCTTTTTCTTGATGTTATTTTCTATATTCATTTGTGTGTGTGTGTGTGTATGTCATAAATATTGATATGCCTGGTTGTTTATTTTTGTTTTCTATTATGCCTTTTTCAAAATATAAAAATAAATCTGTAATTTCTAACTAAAATTTTGTAGCCCTAGTCTGAATTTAAAGTGGTAGAAAGGACTGATGTACTCTTTAGCTTATACAGTATAGGCATACAGGCTATCAGAATCAAAAGAGCTGGAGGTAAGTTAAGCCTGAGGTCTACTTTAAAGGGAAAAGCTAATGTAATACTCTTCCAAAGTTAGTCAGTGCTGATTAATTTTTCTTTAATTATTCAACTTTTAGATGTGTGGATACTAAAAACAAAAATCAGCTCTGCATGCCTTTTTTTTTTTTTTTTTTTTTTTTTGGAGATTGTCTTGCTCTCACCCAGGCCGGAGTGCAGTGGCACAATCATAGCTCACTGCACTCTCAACCTCCTGGACTCAATGGATCCTCCCACCTCAGCCTCCCAAGTAGCTGGGACTACAACTGTGCCCCACCACACCCAGCTAATTTTTAAATTTTTTTGTAGAGATGAGGTCTTGTCGTGTTGCCCAGGCTGGTCTTGAACTCCTGGGTTCAAACAATCTTGGCCTCCCAAAGTGCTGGGATCACAGGTGTGAGCCCCTTGCACCTAGCCTGAATGTCTGTTTTCTACTTACACTAGAAGAGGTGTGTGATATTTGTAAATTTATTACCAGCATAGTAGTGATGCCAGTTTGTGAAGACCATTCTGGAATAATTGAGATGCTGCCTGGTTTTCCTAGCATTTTTCTTATTTTCTTTCTTTCTCTATGTGACTCTACCAGTCTGACCCCTGATTTATCCTCTGAAACCCTCAGTGAAGTCAGGAACATAGTCTGAGGATTTCTTGACATGCAAAATCTATAATAGAGTTGCGATTTTAATAAGGCTGTAATTAGTGTATTGTGGGATTTCTTCACATATCTATAAAACACATGAATTTACATAAAAGGTTTATCGCACAATTTGGGGAATCCACTAATTGAGTTTACTGAAAAATTATGCATTAGACCCTTGAACAACATAAGTTTGAAGTGCACAGGTATATGCAATTTTTTATTTTATTTATTTTTTTTGAGATAAGACTCATTGTCACCAGGCTAGAGTGCAGTGGTATGATCTCAGCTCACTGCAACCTCTGCCTCCTGGGTTCAAGCAGTTCTCCTGCCTCAGCCTCCCGAGTAACTGGGATTATAGGTGCACACCATCATGTCTGGCTAATTTTTGTATTTTTAGTAGAGACAGGATTTCACCATGTTAGCCAGGATGGTCTCGATCTCTTGACCTCGTGATCCACGCACCTTGGCCTCCCAAAGTGCTGGGGTTACAGGAGTGAGCCACTGTGTGGGACCACAGTTGTTTTTTTTCAATAAATATATTGGAAATTTGTTTGGAGCTTTGTGACAACTTGAAAAATTCACAGGCCAGGCATAGTGGCTCATGCCTGTAATCCCAGCACTTTGGGAGGCCAAGGCGGGCAGGTGATCACTTTAGGTTGGGAGTTCGAGACCAGCCTGACCAACATGGAGAAACCCCGTCTCTAGGAAAATTACAAAATTAGCCAGGAATGGTGGCACATGCCTATAATCCCAGCTACTTGGGAGGCTGAGGCAGGAGAATTGCTTGAACCCAGGAGGTGGAGTTGCAATGAGCTGAGGTGATGCCATTGCACTCCAGCCTGGGCAACAAGAGCAAAACTCTGTCTCAAAAACAAAAAAAAGAAAAGTTCATAGATGAAGTGTGTGGCCTACAGATATCTTGAATGCAAAAGATATATGTAGATACTAGTCCATCATTTACTACTACAAAATACACCAATCTATTAAAAGTTAAATTTTATGAAAACATAGACTGTACATGTAAGCAAATTTAAAATGCAATATTAAATCATAACTCCATCGCTGCCACTGTTCAGCCACAGCCCCGCGCTCTTCACTGTCACCATCTTGCACAGAGTGGCCTCGGTTCTGGGGTTTGGCGCCAGAATTAAACAAGCACCATGTCGAGCAAAAAGGCATAGACCAAGACCACCAAGAAGCGCCCTCAGTGTGTAACATCCAATGTGTTTGCCATGTTTGAGCAGTCACAGATTCAGGAGTTCAAAGAGGCCTTCACGATTGATCAGAACAGGGATGGTTTCATCAATAAGGAAGATTTGCATGATATGTTAGATTGCTTCTCTAGGGAAGAATCCCACTGATGCATACCTTGATGCCATGATGAATGAGGCACCAGGGCCCATTAATTTCACCACATTCCTCACCATGTTTGGTGAGAAGTTAAATGGCACAGATCCTGAAGATGTCATCAGAAATACTTTTGCTTGCTTTGATGAAGAACAGGCACCACTCAGGAAGATTACCTGAGAGAGCTGCTGATAACCATGGGGGATCAGTTTACAGATGAGGAGGTGGATGAGCTGTACAGAGAAGCACCTATTGACAAAAAGGGGAATTTCAATTACGTTGAGTTCACAAGCATCCTGAAACACGGAGTAAAAGATAAAGATGACTGAAAAGAACTTTAGCTAAAACTTGCCAATTACATTGTCTTACTCTGTTTTATTTCTCACACACTTCCCCCACCTTCGTAGAACCTGTTGCATGCAACTTAGTTTCACAGCTTTGCCTCTTTTTTTTTTTAATGTATTTATTCCAGACCTTTCTGCCACTTAGCACTTGTATAATCAGACTGGAAATGGGGATGAGGGCATAAATTGTATTGAAAAAGAGGTCGCCAATAAAAATCAACAAATGTGAAAGCCCCCCCAAAAAAACATAACTCTATAAACTAGTACGTACTGTACTACTGCAATTTTGTAACTGCCTCCTGTTTTAGTGAGTCAAGTGTTGCCAGTATCTGCTTAAAACTCTGTGATGCTAATCATCAGAGCAGTTCCTCTCTTCAGTCAACTGTGTATCACAATCAAGTGATCTCTTGAGGTTCTTGAGTGTTTTCACCATATTCAGTGCAATACTATAAGTCTTGAACAACATCAGGGGACCAGTACAAAGTGCCACTAGTGATGCTGGAAGTGCTCTCAAGAAGCAGAGAAATGTCATGACATTATAAGAAAAAGTTGAATTGCTTGTTATGTACTATAGATCTGCAGCTGTGGTTGCCTACCATTTCAAGATAAATGAATCCATTGTAAGGCCCATTGTAACATTTTTAAAAATTGTGCAACCATGACCACAGCTACACCAGCAGGCACAAAAATATTGCGCTTTTTGTGAAATATCTTTTTTATAGTTTATTTTTATTTTTTAATTTTTGTAGAGATGAGGTCTCATGATTTTGCCTAGGCTGGTCTCAAACTACTAGGCTGAAGCAATACTCCTACCTTGGCCTCCCAAAGTGCTGAGATTACAGGTGTGAGCCACCATGCCTGGTCCTGAAATACCTTTTTATCACATATCAAAAATGAGATATGAGATATTTGGCGGGGTGCAGTGACTCACACCTGTAATCCCAGCATTTTGGGAGTGGGCAGATCACCTGAGGTCAGGAGTTTGAGACCAGCCTGGCCAACATGGTGAAACCCTGTCTCTACTGAAAATACAAAAATTAGCTGGGCATGGTGGTGCACACCTGTAATCCCAGCTACTCGGGAGACTGAGGCAGAAGAATCGCTTGAACCCAGGAGCCAGAGGTTGCAGTGAGCTGAGATTATGCCACTGCACCCCAGCCTGGGTGACAGAGCAAGACTCTGTCTCAAAAAAACCACCACCACCACCACCAACAACAAAACAAAATGCAGCTTTTATGTGGGTACAGGATTGCTGTAAGAAAAACATACCTGGCTAGTGCGGTGGCTCACGTCTGTAATCCCAACACTTTGGGAGGCAGAGGTGGTCGGATTGCCTTGTCAGGAGTTTGAGACCAGTCTGGCCAACATGGCGAAACCCTGTCTCTACTAAAAATACAAAAAAATTAGCCAGGCGTGGTGGCACATGCCTGTAATCCCAGCTACTCGGGAGGCCGAGGCAGGGGAATTGATTGAAGCAGGGAGTTGAAGGTTGCAGTGAGCCGAGATCGCACCACTGCACTCCAGCCTGGGCGACAGAGTGAGACTCCATCTCAAAAAAAAAAAAAGAAAAAGAAAAAAGAAGAAAGCATACCTATATATTCTAATATGATTTGAGAACAAGCAAAGTAATTATATGACAACTTGAAGCAAAAGGAAGGTGAAGCATCTAAAGCTAAACAATTTTATGCCAGTAAAGGACGGTTTGATAAATTTGGAAAGGTTTGGTTTAAAATATATCAATATAACAGGAGAAGCAGCTTCTGCTGACCAAGAGGGATTAAATGAGTTCCTAGACACCATTAAGGAAATGATTGAGAAGAAAGGGTATCTGCCTGAACAGGTTTTTTGGTGCATATGCAAGTGCCCTATTCTGGAAAAACAAATGCCACAAAGGACATTTATCAGTAAGGAAGCAAGCACCAGGATTTAAGTCAGGAAGGGACAGGCTAATATTTTGTGCAAATGCAGTTGGGTTTATGATCAACACTGCCCTTATCTATGCAGCTGCTAACCCTCAAGCCCTGAAGGGAAAAGATAAACACCAGCCACCTGTCTTTCGGTTGTACAAGAAGACCTGGACAATAATCCTTTTTCTGGATTGGTTCCCTCTCTGCTTTGTCCCTGATGTCAGGAAATACCATGCCAGTAAGAGATTGCCTTCTGCTATTTTTTTTTTTTTTTTTTTTTAGACGGGGTTCCGCTCTGTCGCCCAGGCTGAAGTTCAGTGGCGTGATCTGGGCTCACTGCAGCCTCCGCCTCCCGGGTTGAAGTGATTCTCCTGCCTCAGCCTCCCAAGTAGCTGGAATTACAGGCGCTCGACAACACGCCCCGCTAATTTTTGTATTTTCAGTAGAAACGGGGTTTCACTGTGTTGGTCAGGCTGATCTCGAAGTCCTGACCTCAGGTGACCTGGCCTCAGCCTCCCAAAGTGCTGAGATTACAGGCGTGAGCCACAGCACCTAGCCTGCCTCGAAAATTTAACCACATAATTGACAGTTCAAGCGAACGCAGAGAATAAAAGTATTTAGCAAATTACTTTGCAAACTTTCGGAACAAAACTTAATTGATTTACTTGACTTTACATAGCACGGACACCGAGTCAAAGAACAAAAACTATTTCTGGATAAGCGGAGCCGGGAACAACAGACTTGGAGCTGCGTCCTCGCGGCCCACTCCGCTCAGGATTGGCTGAAGCTGGGCCGGCACTGATGGGCCCGGCGCGGCACGCGCAAGGGTGGGGGCGTCCCAGGAGGCTGTGGATCGGAGCGAGGCGGGGCGAGCCCGGGCGTCCTCCCGCCCACCGACTAGCCAAGGCTAGGCCGGCACCACGCGGCTCGGGATGCAGCGCGTGCTTGCGCGGGGGCGACCCGGGAAGCTTCGGGTGGAGCAAGGCGGAGCCAGCCCTGGCATCCTCCCGCCCACCAGGCTAAGGAATGACAGAGTTCCGCAACGAACTTGCCTGCTCCGGCCGCGGAGCGTGTTTGGGCGGGGGCGGGTCGGGGGACTTTAAGGAGGATTGAGGGGAGGCGGGGCCGGGAGTCCTCCCGCCCACCGGGCTCAGGATTGGCCGAAGCTAGGCAGGCACCGCCCCGCTCGGGGTGGCAGCTCCTGTCCGCGCGGGGGCGTCCCCAGAGGCGCGTGGGGCGGGCGGGGCTGGGTTGGGGCTGTGTCTGGGCGTAGGGCGGGGGCCTGGGATGCTGCCGCAGAGCTGACTTGCTGGACTTGGTTTGTGGCAGACGGATGGCGAACGTGCGGGTCGCCGTGCGGGTCCGGCCGCTCAGCAAGAGGTGAGTGTGGGCGGGAGGGGGCGCCTGAGGCTTCACAGGAGCTGAGAAGAGCTGGAGGTCAGCGTCTCCCGCTCCAGAGATTCTGGCGCGCAGAAAGCGGTGACAAAGTGACCCGGGGGGGTCGGGGTCCGGAACCCACGGAGGCCTGTCGGGACGGGACCTCAGTCGAGCTTTCGCGTTGTGTCCTGGGGATAGCGGTTCTCGCACGGCCGCCGGAGGGCTGCCCCGGGTGAGCGTCGCTGGCGTCCTGCCAGCAGGAGTTTCGAGGGACGGCGGCTCGAGGCTTGCGGCATCGGGTTGGGCCTTTGAGAAAGGCTGGGAGAGGGATGAGCATTCTCCTCTCTCTTTTGGGGGCCTTGGGTGTACCCATGAGGACTGAGGCTGAATGTTGTGTATTCCTGGGTGCGCATGGGTTTCTCTGCGAAGATGTGGGGAAAGCAGAACGTGAGGGCGTAATTGAGGCCCACACAGGTCGCGGTTTCTTTCTATGCTCGACAGCTGACTTAATCCAGGACGGAACTGTTAAGTAGGGGAAGTTGTTCCAACCCCTTCCTTCTGTCAGAGCCCTCAGTGCCCGTTTCCTCGTGGCTTATTTTGATCCTGCACCTCTCGTCTCAGCCCTTGAGACATCCAGTGTGCAGTCACGAACTTTTTTCTCTTTGTCACCAGATGAAGTGTTTTTTAAAGATCGATTAGAGTTTGTTGACAGGTGGAGAGAGTGTAAAGAGCCTTCTATGTAGTAAGACCGCCAAGAGCAAAGGACAGACTGTGAGGGACTAACTAGAGGTTAAGTTTTGGTGGGGAAGGGGTGGTTAGTGTGGAGAGAAGTGAGTGGTGGGAGGTAAATCTGGCAGAGTGTCCTTTGGGGACCAGAAGGCACATGTTGGAAGCATTTGGCAAGTTTAAAAATCTCTAGGACATAAGATAGTTTGATAATTGGGCAGAAGGATCAAGAAAGGCATTGTCTCACATAATAAAATTTGGTACTAGTGAGGATTATGTTCGTCCTCATATAGAAATGATTGGCTTTGAAAAGTCTTGTAATTAACAGACTAATGAGAAGAGCAATGAAATGGAAAGAAACAAAAAGAGAATAGGAAGAGGGCAAAAGAGGTACACTGAAGAAAGAGGGAAAGCAGATGCCTGAACTGCTGCGTTTTGATTGGTAAATGGCTCGGGACACCTGGCTTCTTCATAACTGGATGTGGTAGCTCAGGGCTGGGGGATTTTTCATATGCGCAGATGCTACTCTAGAAGTAGCCTCTGGTATATTCTGTATTTGTAAAACTGTTCTTTTAGGGTTCTCAAGATAACAATATTGACCACTCCTAACAGTAACTTCTCAGTTCCTTGGACACTAGGAATTTATTTTTTAATTTAATTTATTTTATTTTTTTGAGACAGAGTCTCACTCTATTGCCCAGGCTAGAGTACAGTGGCGCGATCTCAACTCACTGCAAGCTCCGCCTCCCGCGTTCACGCCATTCTCCTGCCTCAGCCTCCTGAGTAGCTAGGACTATAGGCGCCTGCCACCACACCCTGCTAATTTTTTGTTTTTTTTTTTTTTTTTTTTGAGACGGAGTCTCGCTCTGTCACCCAGGCTGGAGTGCAGTGGCCAGATCTCAGCTCACTGCAAGCTCCGCCTCCCGGGTTCACGCCATTCTCCTGCCTCAGCCTCCCGAGTAGCTGGGACTACAGGCGCCCGCCACCTCGCCCGGCTAGTTTTATATATATATATATATATATTTTTTTTTTTTTTTGAGACGGAGTCTTGCTCTGCCACCCAGGCTGGAGTACAGTGGCCGGATCTCAGCTCACTGCAAGCTCCGCCTCCCGGGTTTACGCCATTCTCCTGCCTCAGCCTCCCGAGTAGCTGGGACTACAGGCGCCCGCCTCGTCGCCCGGCTAGTTTTTTGTATTTTAAGTAGAGACAGGGTTTCACCGTATTAGCCAGGATGGTCTCGATCTTCTGACCTCGTGATCCGCCCGTCTCGGCCTCCCAAAGTGCTGGGATTATAGGCTTGAGCCACCGCGCCCGGCAATTTTTTGTATTTTTAGTAGAGATGGGGTTTCACCGTGTTAGGCAGGATGGTCTCAATCTCCTGACCTCGTGATCCGCCCACCTGAGGCCTCCCAAAGTGCTGAGATTACAGGTGTGAGCCACCGCGCCCAGCTGTAACACTAGGAATTTATAATAGCATGAATTAGATTAAGAAAATGATGCTGAAATTGGTTTACTTGCAGCCGCAGTAGAAAATAACATATCAAACAAAAGTGAAGTGAAAAGAAGAGCACAATTTATTTACTTTAGCTCAAGTTAAGAGCCTTGAGCAGCAAGTGGTAGGATGTCAAGACTGTAGATACCCAGGTGTGAACAGATTGTAGCAGGCTGAAGATTCAGGAGCAGATACAGATAAACCCAGTGTGGCCCTAGCCAAGAGGTCTGGATCACTTCCCTCTTCTCACAGAATCCTGCAGAGATAGCAGCTATTCTTCAGGGTGTGTTATACGGTCTTCATTGAGGCTTATCTGAATGTGGGGAATATGGTGATTATGTGGTTTGTTCCAACCTTCAAATAAGTCATTGGCACACACTCAGTTGACAGAGTCATTGGATCTGATGTGCTTGGGAAGAAATCTTACAATCTGACCCAAGCTTCTATTTTTTGTTTTTCCAGATGACAGAATGGTTTGGCTTAAGTTCTAAAAGTAGTTAGAGCCAAGATTTGATTCATTAGACCTACTGCTCTTTCTGAGATTACAGAAAAGTTGCACTTGTGTCTCAAGTGCGCATTTATTCAATAGGACTAGAGTTGACCCTCAATTTTTTTTCTTTTTTTTTTTTGGAGATGGAGTCTCACTCTGTTACCCAGGCTGGAGTGCAGTGGCACGATCTCAGCTCACTGGAACCTCCGCCTCCTGGGTTCAAGCGATTCTCCTGTCCCAGCCTCCTGAGTAACTGGGATTACAGGCGTCTGCCACCATGCCTAGCTAAGTTTTGTATTTTTAGTAGAGAGAGGGTTTCACCATGTTGGCCAGGCTGGTCTCAAACTCCTGACCTCAGGTGATACACCCGCCACAGCCTCCCAAAGTGCTAAGATTACAGGCATGAGCCACCACACCCAGCCTGACCCTCAATAAAATGATACTGCTGTATAGAAAATGGTTTTGATGTCCTCCCCCTACCTCACAGTTTCCCATAATCAGAAATTCAATACCTCATTATGAAGTTGCTGCCCCTTGTTTACCCCCAATTAACCACTGTGAGAACACATCTGGTCTGCCAATACTGTAGGCTCTAGAAGACTATTTGCCCTTCAAAACTTACTCTTAACCCACTGTATAGCTTTTTTTAAAAAAGGTTTTCAAAGAATATGTAAAATGAGATTTGGAGTTTAATTAAAATCAGAACAGGGATACATTAAACAAACAAAAGATACTTTTCTGATTATCAATTTTTGAGACTCAAAGCATCCCCAAAACATTGGCGATCCAGCTTATTCCTGAGAGACAGCCATCACAAAAGGTTTTCACTCTGAACTATTCACATTTTTGTAGCAGAAAACAGAACAAAGTTCTGCAGACATCCTCTCTTCTTTCTAAAATGTGTTCACAAACAGGGTCTTTTCATAGTTCAAAAGGAAAACAAACAGGTTTCTTTCGTGGCCAAATGGCTGTTATTCTCACCCTGGGATCTGATTTCTAAGAAAGTTCAGGGCACCAAATCCAACCAGAAATTCCCAGGACACCAGTGGCTACTTAACTATGAGGGGATGGATGCTTTAGTCTTTCTATGAGGGGAGTCATTCTCCTGGGATTATTATGCCTGTCAATAGTCCCAGGAGAGGTAGGTGGGAAGGAGGGTGAATGCAAAAGCTGAAGGGTCAGAGAAAAGAATGAGTCTTTCACGAACAACCCATAACAAGGCAGAATGGTCCAGTTTTACAAACCACCCACTACAAACTCCAAACATGCACACCCAAAACTGGAGGGGAAAGGAAAGAGCTCCTGGGGAATGAGGAGAGACAAAAGATGGTGACATAGAACAGCAGACTCGCCTATGAACATTTCTCACCTTCCTAACACTGGAAGATGTTTAATTTAAAAGTTGCTGTTCAAAATGGTACTGAAAACATATTTAAAAATAGGTCTGTAGTCATCTTAAAAGGTCACTTCTCAGATAAGAGGAGTGACAGATATTCTCAGATGGTAACACTTGAGGTATCTTTGATGTAAATTTGAAAAATGGCCAGGTAGAGAGAAAGGAAGGAAAGGAAGGAGAGAGGAAGACAGAGAGCGAGGTAGGGAGGGAAATTCAGAGTATGATAGGAAAGGCAAGAAAACTGGGAGGAACACATTTTTTAAGCCCATGCTTATCTATCCCAGCAGCCAAAGAAAGCAGATCCACAAAGGAAAAAAATGCAGTTATTTTCTAAGAACATTCTGAAAATCAACTTCAAACTCAAAACATAAGGAACTGCAGTCTGAGAACAACTATCACAATGCTAACTGGACTTAAAAATGACTACTGAGACTGGGCACTCAAATGGGTCAACGTTCTTCAGAGGTCATTCTTAGGCATTATCTGACAGAATACTATGATCAGGCCTTACCCACCAAGTGGAGGCCAAAGTGCCTCTGTTACTTGGTATGGACCTGCTCTAGGAGCCGACAAAATCACTTTGCTTTCTTGAAGTACAAGAGGACTCTGCCAGCAACAAGATGCAAGCAGGGAGGAATGGCAGAAGAAGAGCAAGACTGGTTACCAAGGGCTCTCTTCTGATGTACAGAGTTAAAAATGACTGCACAAATGTGCTAAGTAAAAGAATGGGAAGATGAACTGTAATACCAAAGATAGAAGACATTCCTCCCAGAGGAAAGAAGCGAAGTGGACCTCAAAACAGTGTCACAGGGTAATGCTACCAGAGTTGCACAAACTGCTCTGTCCCAAGGGACAAATACCTCAAGGTAAAAGGAAAAGCAGCTCTCTTTTTATCATTTCCCCCTGCTGGTTTTAAAGACCCAAGCCCAGAATCTTGCAACACTGAACCATAGGTGGGATACAGGGAGGAGAGACAGAGGGTAAGGAACATGAATGGTGTCAGGCCCACCAAGCCTCTGTATCCCTTCCTCAGACTTCCCCATTTCTTCCCAAGCACAACAACAAGAAGCTAGGCAGTTGTGGGTTGATATTGGGTTTGGGACAAAATTGCAGGGTATGAGGGTGACTCATTAAAGGAGAGCCTAGGAGGCCGGGCACGGTGGCTCACGCCTGTAATCCCAGTACTTTGGGAGGCCGAGGCAGGCGGATCACAAGGTCAGGAGTTCAAGACCAGCCTGGCCAATATGGTGAAACCCCGTCTCTACTAGATATGCAAAAAGTTAGCCCGGTGTGGTGGCACACACCTGTAATCCCAGCTACTCGGAAGGCTGAAGCAGGAGAATCGCTTGAACCCGGGGAGGCAGAGGTTGCCGTGAGCCGAGATCATGCCACTGCACTCCAGCCTGGGCGACAGGGCAAGACTTCATCTAAAAAAAAAAAAAAGAAAAGAAAAAAAAACTAGGAAAGCCAGAGTTTAACTGTTTTTCTCTAAGGGATGCCTTGACGCTACAGAAAATACACCAGGGGCCTTCAATCTAACTTGTTTAACTGGGAAGGGGAACAGGAGACAGGGAGAAGAAATGGTCAGATGAAGCTTATCTTCCCATCATCTTTGGCACCCAGAGGAGAGGTGGGAGGTGGAGACTGTAATGGGGACTGCTGGTATTGCCTCTTCTGTCTTTTCACTGTTGATCCTATTGGCCAAATCACGTGCATTCAGGTGTCCCTGTTGCTGCTTTTCTTCTAATCCTTGCAGGAGAGTCACATGTTCATCTCCAACTGAGCACCACCCCCAACTGCATGTTTCCTGTCAGGGTTGTTCAAATTACTGACTTCTACTTTGGAGTCTTCAATTAAGGTGCCAGGGCTAGTGACTCCTGGGATATTGGGGAGATGGCAGGGTGGGGTCCTAGCCATGGGAGAACTGCGAAGATCCAACAGAAACTTTCTATCATAAATGATTCGAGTTCCTCCTAGTGTGGTGGAGATGAGCGTCCCCTCGGGCGTCGTGCTGTAGTCATGAGGTAGCTGATGGCCACGGTGTGGGTGGGGAAGGCGCGGCTCTGGCTGGGCTGGTGGCCGCTGCCGGCGGAGGAGAACATGGCTGTGGGCGCGGGCTCTGGGCTTTCTGTGGCGGGTAGGCGGCGGCGCCGGGCGGGTCTGCTCCGGCCCCTCGGGCGGGCGGAAAAGCGTGCTCTGCGCGCTCCTCGCTCGCTTCCTCTCATTCCCTCGTACCGCTACACCCCTGCCTCTCGATCTTCGGGCCTCAGCAGCAGTAGCGGCGGCGACGACGATGACAGGAAGCCTATATAACTTTGTTTGTTTTTGTTTAAGTCTGTAAAATAGGGATAACTACTTCAATGATTTTTATGAACATTTGATAATACAACAATTTGTGTTCCTCAGACCCCTGTGCTTGGCTGTCTGGTTTTTAAAAGTTTTACAAGAGGTCAGGCACTGTTTCTTATGCCTGTAATCCCAGCACTTTGGGAGACTGAGGCAGGAGAATCGCCTGAACCCAGGAGTTCAATACCAATCTCTGTCAACAAAAAAGAAACAAATAAAAATTAGCTGGGCATGGTGGCACGTGCTTGTAATCCTGGCTACTTGGGAAGTTGAGGTGGAAGAAATGCTTACGCCCAGGAGATTGAGGCTGCAGTGAGCTATGATTGCACCACTGCACTCCAGCCTGAGCAACAGAGTGAGATCCTGTCTCTAAATAAATCAATAAATAAAATTAAATCTAAAGACCCCTGTCTCACTGTGCTTCTCCTACCCCTAGTCCTCTAGGTCACAGCCTGGGAAGCCTGAGGAAGGATAAAAAATAAGACTGAAGGTATTGTCTCAACTTTCAGGTTCTAGGCTAGGAGTAATTTGATTGATAACTTTCATTGTAGTGGAGGATGTACTAATTAATTTAATTCTCGTCTGTTAACATTTTGGCCATGAGTACTTTAGCTGTGACTTTTTTATTATGAAAAAAGATAGGCATCAGGTGTGTGGGTCATCTGGCTTAAGCCCATTAAAGTGAGTGTAGAGATTGTTTAGTTGTTAGCAGTGTTACCACATAACTGCAACGTAGGAAGATTCTTGAGGATCTTGACCCTCCTTCTAATTTAAGAAGATATAAGGAAAGGATTTGAGAAATATATTCTCAGGGTCCCAGCAGAGAGGATTCCAATACTTTTTTTTTTTTTTTTTGGCAATATCCATGCTCAATATGCTACGGAAAATGAGAGATGATGCTGTGTTATATGCTGGGCCAAGGATGCTCTCTCGAGTTTCTTTTGAGAGATGAGATCTTGCTCTGTCATTCAGGTTGGGGTGCAGTATCGTGATCATAGCTTGCTGCACCCTTGAACTCCTGGGCTCGAGCAGTCCTTCTGCCTCTCAGTCTTGCAAGTAGTTGGGATTATGTGTGCAAGCCACTGCTCCCTGCACTCTCTAGGGTTTCTAAGCCTGACTTTAAGGTATAATTCAGAGCCTAGGCTTCGTGGTCAGACAAATATGAGTTTAAATCCTAGCTCTGCCACTGATAGCTGTGTGACCTTGGACAAGTTACATAATTTCTCTCAGCTTTAGTCCTCTGCCTGTAAAAATGATATGTTAGCAAACTATGTCAGGAGGGTATGTAGGAGGATAGCATAAGATTTAGAACAATATGTAGTGCACCTAATACAGTGCCTCATACGTAGAAGGTACTAAATGTGAATGTGAGCTCTTCCAGAGCCAAATTGTAAAGATCCAGGGAAGCATGCCAGCTAGGGGATTGCTTGACGCGACACTTATAGCCATTTATGGAGACAGACACTTCTCTTAAGGGTACAGCAGTAGGGAAATATTTTGTCCCACTAGCACTGGTTTCAGCTTCTTTTTTCTTGATTTAAAAAGAAAAGCAACATTTCTTCTGAGTTTGGGTCTTGTTTCTAGGGAGACCAAAGAAGGGGGAAGAATTATTGTGGAAGTTGATGGCAAAGTGGCGAAAATCAGGAATTTAAAGGTAAGCCTGAAATTATTTTTCATTTTCTTTCCACTGAGGAGCTAATATTGTTACAGGGGCTTCCAGGCTGAAGGTGTATATGTGAATGTGTTTAGAGTTGGGGCGGAAAGGGTATATAAGGGGAATGGTGGGAAGAGCTTGTGCCAATCATAAAGCAAATTAAGAAATCAAGAAGGTGGCCAGGTGCAGTGGCTCACACCTGTAATCCCAGCACTTTGGGAGGCCGAGGCGGGCGGATCACGAGGTCAGGAGATCAAGACCATCCTGGCTAACACGGTGAAACCCCGTCTCTACTGAAAATACAAAAAATTAGCCAGGCGTGGTGGCGCATGCCTGTAGTCCCAGCTACTCGGGAGGCTGAGGCAGGAGAATGGCGTGAACCCGGGAGACGGAGCTTGCAGTGAGCCGAGATCACACCACTGAACTCCAGCCTGGGCGACAGAGTGAGACTGCATCTCAAAATAAATAAATAAAAATAAATAAAATAAATAAATAAAATCAAGAAAGACGTGCAGGGCATTTGGCTGCTGCAGCCTAAGTTTTATCAAATAGGGTGCAACTGTCTAGGAAATTAGTTGGTAGATGTTTTGAAAGTAAACTCGGGATGTTTTGGGGGCAATAGTTAAATCATGCTGCAGGCAATCCATATTCTATTTAACTCACCTGACCACCAGTTAAACTGTGTCCTAATCTTTTCAGTTGATACCACTTTATCTAGAGACATTATTAGGGATTTTAGTATGCACCTGGTAATGCAGGGTTTATTTTAGCTATACTGAGATCCAAGTAACATCTTTCAGATCCCAGAAGGGAGTCGGTCACTAACCTGGGTTTTGTTACAAATTCTCTTTCACAGATCTGACTGAACTTTAAGTCATAACTGGACAGACACTTGGAACTTCCTTCCATACCCCTCAGTCTCCCTTAGGGCTAACTTTCTCCATCCTGTTCCTCCATTTACTAGGCAAACAGAAGATGGAGAGGTTTCTTTCTTTCTGGGCCTTGAGGAGTGGAGAGAGATTGGGGAAGCTGACCATGTGACTATTGCTATAGTCAGCTTGCAGGTGGCACTCAGCATTCCTGAGAGCTGAGAAAACTGGCAAAAGTGAGAGTTATTTGGACCCCAGTGTTCACAGTCATGCCTGCTCTCTTGTTACTCCTGTGATGTGATCTGTTTCCTCTTGTCAGTAGTTCTGTGCTAAAAAACAATGGGGACCTACCAGACTTTCAACAGGGCTCCCCAGGGACAAAGGACTTTTTATTCTTTGCTGTCTCTTATTTATATCTCTGTTGCCTAATCACTTCAGCTACTTTGTTCTAAGATCTCATGTTTTTGTTTCTAAGAATCAGTCAAACTTTAATCTGCCTTCTGCACACCTCCCTGGCTGCTTACTTCCCTGAGGTCAGTTATCCACGTAGAATCTCTTAATCATTCTGGCAGCCTCATTCTTCTGTCGTTTGTGATGGCTGGTGTCAGGGTTGTCTTTTCCCGTCCAGAGTGTATAAGATAAGGCATTTTTGTGAATAATGCCATTCTCTCCAGTACCTGGAGGTCAGTGCAAGGCCAAACTCTGGCTCTACTCTCATCTACCTTGAGCAGCTAGATTGCTTCTGGCTCTTCTGTCCAATGTGGTGTCTAATTGGAAGTTGAATATTCCAGGAATCTCAGTGAAAGCCCCAGGTTGATTGAGCCTGTCAGGCAGCATGGCCACACTACTCACACACTCCAGTATCCTCTGCAGAAATACTTAGGAAAGAATATAGGTTGAACATCTTAATTTGAAAATTTGAAATCTGAAATCCTTCAAAATCTGAAGCTTTTTGAATGCTGACATGACGCCACGAGTGGAAAGTTTCACAGCTGGTTTCATGTGACGGGTTGTAGCCAAAACTGTTTTATGCACAAAATTATTTTATGCACAAAACTGTTTTATGCACAAAAATATTGTATAAATTTATCTTCAAGCTATGTTTATAAAGTGTATATGAAACATACAAGGATTTCATGTTTAGACTTGGATTCATCCCCCAGATATCTCATTATGTGTATATAAATATTCAGAAATCCAAAAAACTCTGAAATCCAAAAAAATCTAAAACGCTTCTGGTCCCGGGCATTTCAAAGAAGGGACATTCAACCTGTAGTGATAAGATGCCCAGAGGGGGAGAGGCTTTCTCTCCCAAGCTTTACCATGTCTCATATAGTTGGTTCTTATGTAGGCAGATATATGATAGGATGACAGACAAATTTAGTTCTCTGTGCTTTATTTGTATCTAATAAGATAGATACAAAGTTTACCTTTTCTTTTTCAGGAAGATAATATAAACAGTCTCATGACCAGTCCAAGGCTCTCTAGCTATGGTAGAGGGTGATCGAGTGCCACTGGCCAGATTCTAATTTTGAATATTGTGATAGAAAAGACACTGGATCCTATGTTTGATTTTAGGTGGACAGTCGACCGGATGGCTTTGGGGACTCCCGGGAGAAGGTTATGGCATTTGGCTTTGATTACTGCTACTGGTCAGTCAACCCAGAGGATCCCCAGTATGCATCTCAAGATGTGGTAATATCATTTATCATTTTTCTTTCTTCAGTTCTTTTTTTGTGTATAATGTTTAAGATGTTTATTATAAAGATACTTTTCAAGGTTATCATAGCACAGTTGTACAGATTGGAAGTACTCTAATTGGTACTTTAAGAAAATGTCAAAATAACTAACAGATTTTCAAAAGGAAGAAACTTCAATACATCAAGAAACCAGTGGCCCTTTCAAGGAATCATTTTCATGGTAGCATTAACAAAATAAGCTTATTTCAAATGTAATCTTATTGTGTATTTCCTCATTTCTTCATAACTGGATATTCATGGGGAAATTTACGTGAAATCTGAGGCCTAGCTGTTTCTTATGATGCTTTGGTCTGAAACTCATGACGTTTTGGTCTGAGAAATGGTAGTGAGAGTTATCACTTCCGGAAAGAACAAAGAAGGTGGGAAAAGACTGCTTGCCCAGGACATCAAAGTTGGCTAGTGTCCATTTAAGTTTGAGCCTCCTCACGATTCAAGGGGGTATAAGTTAGTTCAGGTAGTGTTCTGCTCCTGTGATAGGTGAAGGGCCATGTATTATGTGCAGCACAAGGGAATTATAGAGGCTAGTATCTTCTTTGAACCTTAAGCTTGTACTTGTCCTCCTAGGCAGAGTGGGAAAGGGCTAGACAGCTAGTCAGCCAGCCTGCAAGGTAGGTAGGAGGCAGGTGAATCTATCGATCTGCTGTTTGAGCGGCCAAGGCTTTGCCATCTGAGCCTGTTGGTCACCCGTCACATGTCTTGTGGTTCTGCTTAGCTCTCTGTCAAGTTTCCAAGGCAGCAGGAGGTCTGGCCAGTGGGTCTACAGGACCTCTCTGTTTCTCTGAAGCAGCAGTGTTGTTTTGGTTTGAGCACCGTTAAAAGCCATGTACCCAGTCCACATCATGGCCAGTAAGCCTTGCCTCATTCACTTCGGTGGCCACAGACGGTAGCCCTTGCCCCAGCAGCTATCAGGGTACTTTACAAAAGTCCAAACCTAAAATTGGGAAAGCCATTTACTTGGCCTTTCATGGTTCATTATCATCATATCACATATGAAAGAAAAGACTATGGGAATATATCCTTGGGAAATACTATTGGAAATATAAATATTTTGGGGGGAACCCGGATAATCATTGCCTAGGATTCTATATAACTTTGAATAAAAAGCCAAAGTATGTTTTCTGACAAGTATTTCAGTCTTTTGTAAAACTTTTTTTTGGGGGGAGTGGGTGGGGGAGATGATCTTACTCTGTTGCCCAGGCTGGAATGCAGTGGCATAATCTCAGCTCACTTCAGCCTCTGCCTTCTAGGCTGAAAGTGATCTTCCCACCATAGCCTCCTGAGTAGCTGGGGCTACAGGTGTGTGCCTCCATGCCCAGCTAATTTTTGTATTTTTTGTAGAGACAAGTTTTCATCATGTTGCCAGGCTGGTCTTGAACTCCTTGGCTCAAGCAATTATCCCACCTCAGCCTCCCAAAGTGCTGGAATTATAGGCATGAGTCACTGCACCCAGCTATAAAGCTTTTAATAGTTATGTCAAAGGAACAACAGTATCAAGTCTGAGTGACTCAGAGGAGATAGTACTGATTTTCTGCTATTGTAGACTTCTGAGGATGATTGAATATTTCTAAATCACCGATTTAGATATTTCTAAATTTAAGTATTTCTAAATTACCCCATTCTTCCCTTCTGAAAGGAACACACAGAAATATGACCCTAGACCACTGTGGGATTAGCTGTCACAGTGGGCCTCTTCTGTTATATAAGCATCTCACCTTTGTAGTCCTAATATGTTTGCTGTTAATGCTCAGTAGAAAAGGGCAGTGTGGACATTACCTGCCCTCCACCGAGTCTTCTCTGTCCTTTTGAATACGAGGACAGGGGCAGGTCTAGGCTTGTCTTGTGGCCCTTGATTTATTTATTTATTTTTATTATTTTTTTTGGAGGGGGATGGAGTTTTGCTCTTGTTGCCCAGCCTGGGGTGCAATGGCACCATCTCGGCTCACTGCAACTTGTGCCTTCTGGGTTCAAGCGATTCTCCTGCCTCAGCCTCCCAAGTAGCTGGGATTACAGGCATGTGCCACCATGCCCGGCTAATTTTGTATTTTTAGTAGAGACGAGGTTTCTCCATGTTGGTCAGGCTGGTCTTGAACTCCTGACCTCAGGTGATCTGCCCACCTCAGCTTCCCAAAGTGCTAGGATTACAGGCATGAGTCACCACGCCAGGCCAGCCCTTGATTTTTTATCTCAGCACTCAAGTGTGTATGAGGCATCTGGTTACTAGTGTTTGTAACCATTTGCTTTAGCTCCTCCAAGAAGAACCAGCAAGGTAACTGACTTTCAGTAAGAAAGATGGGACTCCTATAACAGTCCACAGTTGTGACTATATTTGTGGCATAGAAGACAGTGGCCTTTTCGTTAGCAGAGAGTATGAGCATTCTGATAACTGTTTGAGACCTCCCTGGCCATGGCATATGTGTGTCTGTTCTGTACGTAAGAATAATTGACTATTTTGTATAACATTTGATGAATCAGTCATCTTGAAGGGGGTGTGTGAATGTGTTAAAATTTTATGTTTGTGTGTGTGTTTGTGTATGTGTGTATTAGTATCAATAAGCTTGAGTATGAGTTTGGTTGTGAGGCCCGTATTTTACATTTACATGCCTTAACTGTATAAAAATCGAGTGAAAGCCCAAAAGGCCATAGAGGAGGGAAATTCATAAATATGATTTTTCTTTTGCCTGATTTGAAATTTAATGGAAAGATCAAATGAGATCCAGACAGGAAGCCTGTGCAGAGAGATAAAACCAGTGTCTCCTGAGGTTTCTTCTGGCTTGTTTATTAATTGTCTGAGTCCCTCATCGGTCCCAAGAGGAGTTAGGATAGGAAAGAGAAGGAAGGGAACCTCTGTCACAAGCTGGAGTAGAGCCAGAGGTCCCGGAATGCTGGCAGGACTCTTATCTACGTGATACAATCAGAGGGGCTCTTTGCTTTAACACAGAAATCGGAGCCCAGATTTAACCCTAATCACTATGGCTCTGAGGCCACCATGGGTAGGAAAGGTGGAATCCATACAATCTTAGGACTTGGGGTGGAAAAGAATTTGGATGTGGCTGGGCGCGGTGGCTCAAGCCTGTAATCCCAGCACTTTGGGAGGCCGAGACGGGCGGATCACGAGGTCAGGAGATCGAGACCATCCTGGCTAACACAGTGAAACCCCGTCTCTACTAAAAAATACAAAAAACTAGCCAGGCGAGGTGGCTGGCGCCTGTAGTCCCAGCTACTCGGGAGGCTGAGGCAGGAGAATGGCGTAAAACCCGGGGGGCGGAGCTTGCCATGAGCTGAGATCTGGCCACTGCACTCCAGCCGGGGTGATAGAGCGAGACTCCGCCTCAAAAAAAAAAAAAAAAAAGAATTTGGATGTAATGCAGTTTATCCTCTCCACAGCATTTTTTTTTGGGAGGGGGGCATGGGGTACAGAGTCCTAGTCACCCAGGCTGGAGTGCAGTGGCACAATCTTGGCTCACTGCAACCTCTGCCTCCTGGGTTCAAGCGATTCTTGTGCCTCAGCCTCCTGAGTAGCTGGGACTACAAGCGTGCGCCACCATGCCCAACTGATTTTTGTATTTTTAGTAGAGACGAGGTTTCACCATATTGGCCAGGCTAGTCTCAAACTCCTGACTTCAAGTGATCCACCTCGGCCTCCCAAAGTGCTGGGATTATAGGTGTGAGCCACCACATCCAGCTGTCTACAGCATTAGTGATCAGATTTTGAGGGGAGGGGTCAGTCTATTGAAGTATAATTTAGGTATAGTGAAAGATTTACCTTTTTTTAAACAATTATTTATTATTATTATTTTTAATAGAGATAGGGTCTTGCTATATTGTCCAGGCTGGTGTTGAACTCCTGGACTCAAGCAATCTTCCTGCGTTGGCCTCCTAAAATGTTGCGGTTATAGGCATGAGCCACCACGCCTGTCCAAATTCACCTTTTTAGTGTACAGTAATACTTCCATGTGTGTAACTGACACTATAATCAATATACAAAATAGTCTATCATCCCAAAAATTGCTTCATGCTCTTTTATAGCTATTTCCTCAGCCCCTGGCAATTACTGATCTGTTTTCTGTCCCTAGAGTTTCATCAGTTCCAGAATGTCATATAAATGGAATCAAATAGTATGTAGTTGTTTGAATCTGGCTTCTTTCACTTTGCATGATGTATTTGAGATTCTTTTTTTTTTTTTTTTTTTTTGAGGCGGAGTCTCGCTCTGTCGCCCGGACTGGAGTGCAGTGGCCAGATCTCAGCTCACTGCAAGCTCCGCCTCCCGGGTTCACACCATTCTCCTGCCTCAGCCTCCCGAGTAGCTGGGACTACAGGCGCCTGCCACCTCGCCCGGCTAGATTTTGTATTTTTAGTAGAGACGGGGTTTCACCGTGTTAGCCAGGATGGTCTCGATCTCCTGACCTCGTGATCCGCCCGTCTCGGCCTCCCAAAGTGCTGGGATTACAGGCTTGAGCCACCGCGCCCGGCCTTTTTTTTTTTTTTTAAGATGGAGTTTCATTCTTGTTGCCTAGGCTGGAGTGCAGTGCAGTGGTGTGATCATGGCTCACTGCAACCTCTGCCTTCTGGTTTCAAGTGAGTCTCCTGCCTCTGCCTCCTGAGTAGCTGGGATTACAGGCGCCTGCCACCATGCCCAGCTAATTTTTGTATTTTTAGTAAAGACGGGGTTTCACCATGTTGGCCGGGCTGGTCTCGAACTCCTGACCTTGTGATCCACCTTCCTTGGCCTCCCAAAGTGCTGGGATTACAGGTGTAAGCCACCGCACCTGGCCAAGATTGAGCTTTACTTTCTGTATGTCACATCTTCTAACCTTCTTTTTTTTTTTTTTTTTTTTTTTGAGATTGGGTCTCACTCTGTCACTCAGGCTAGAGTAGGGTGGCACAGTCACAGCTCACTGCAGCCTCAACCTCCTAAACTTAAGTGATCCTCCCACCTCAGCCTCCTGAGTAGCTGGGACTACAGATGTGTGCCACCATGCCCGGCTAAGTTTTGTAGTTTTTGTAGAGATGTGGTCTCACTGTGTTGCTCAGGCTGGTCTCGAACTCCTGGGCTCAAGCAATCTGCCTACGTTGGCCTCCCAAAGTACTGGGAATTACAGGTGTGAGCCACCACACCTGACCTTCTTAATTCATGTTTATTTAAATTATCTGCTCTCCCAAAAGGAATCTCATGGCTTTGGAAGCATGAATTCTGACTGAAAAGGATGAGAGACCAAGTCCTTGGAGTACAGTGTGTCTTTCATCCCTAGGTTTCTTCTTGTTACAAAGGAAGGACTGCTCAGAAATATGGCACTGATTTCAAATATCAAAATATCTGAGGGAAATATCTAAATTTGTCTTAGTGGATATGGAGGGAGTATCTAAATATCTGACTTTAGGGGGATTTAGAGCAATCTCTTAAGAAGCCATTCAGAGATAGATGTTGATAAGAACGTCACCTGGTCAATGTTTGTGCTTTTGTTAGTCTATTTTGTGGTGTTATAAAGGAATACCTGAGGCTTAGTAATTTATAAAGAAAAGAGGTTTATTGGCTCACAATTCTGCAGGCTGTAAGAAAGCATTGTGCCAGTATCTGCAGTTGCTGAGGGTTCAGAGAGCATCCAGTTGTAACAGAAGGGGAAGGAGACAGTCATGTCACAGCGAGAGGGAGAGAAAGAGAGCACGCGCACACAAGAGAGATGGGAGGGAGGCCACTCTCTTAAACAGCTCCAGTGTGAACTAACAGAGCGAGAACACACTCATTACTGCGGGGAGGGGACCAGGCCACTCATGAGGGATCTGTCCCCATGACCCAAACACTTCTCATCAGGCCCCACCTCCAGCAGCGGGGGTCACATTTTAACATGAGATTTGGAGGGGACAGATACACAAACTGTATCAGTGCTGCCTTGTCATAGCCTCTTAGTATGTTAGAGTTTGAAGATAACTTATTAGTCATCTAGGCCAGAGTTTGTTGACCTCAGCGCTATTGACGTTTTAACCATATAATTCTTTGTTGTGGGGGTCTGTACTGTGCATTGTATAATGTTCAGCAGCATTCCCGGCCTCTACTCACTTAATACCAGTAGCAATCCCCCAATTGTGCCAATAAAAAAACATGTCCAGGCTGTTTCCTAGTAGTTGCTCACTGCTAGGTGGCTCACGCCTGTAATCCTAGCAGTTTGGGAGGCCGAGGCATATGGATCACCTGAGGTCAGGAGCTCGAGACCAGCCTGACCAACGTGGTGAAACCCTATCTCTACTAAACATACAAAAAATAGCCAGGCATGATGGCTCATGCCTGTAATCCAAGCTACTCGGGCTGCTGAGGCAGGAGAATTGCTTTAACCCGGAAAGTGGTGGTTGCAGTGAGCCGAGATCGCACCACTGCATTCCAGCTAGGGCAACAGAGCGAGACTCCATCTTAAAAAAAAATAAAAAAAATAAAAGTCTGGACATTAGGCACTAATCTAGGCCAACCCTCATATGTGACAGATCTGGCCATGTAACTTATGGCATTATACAGGAGTTAGTGCTCAAGCTGGAACAAACCCGGACTTCCTTATGGTGGTCTTTTCATAGCATTGTATCATTCTCTGTCTTTTTATATTACTTTACAGCCTCAAAAGAGGTTCAAAGTTAAAATTCCTTAGTGCTTTGGCACTTCCTGGTCCTTAGTGGTGATATGCCTGAGTAAATAGATCAGGTGTCACCAGCTGGGGACTACTAGAGGACAAGTCAGCTACTACAAGTTCTACTGAGAGGCAGCTTTATTTTTTAAATGCCTATTGGTAGCCAGATACAATTGTACATGTTTATCACTTCATTCACATTCTATTAGATCTATATTATTTACTCCATTTTATAGATAAGGAAACTGAGGCAAAGAAAGTTTATAAGACTTGCCAGTAAGTGGTGGGGCAAGAATTCAAATTCAAGACTGTTTAACTCTAAATTTTATGTCATTCCACTAAACCTCACTGACTCAAAAAAAAACAAAATACCATTTAGCCTACCAGTGATCTGATCATCTCTTTGTGTGTGTGTGTGTGTGTGTGTGTGTGTATATATATATATATATTTTTGAGACAGAGTCTCACTCTGTTGCCCAGGCTGGAGTGCAGTGGCATGATCTCAGCTCACTGCAAGCTCTGCCTCCTAGGTTCACACCATTCTCCTGCCTCAGCCTCTGGAGTAGCTGGGACTACAGGCGCCCACCACCACGCCTGGCTAATTTTTTTGTTGTTGTATTTTTAGTAGAGACAGGGTTTCACTGTGTTAGCCAGGATGGTCTCGATCTCCTGACCTTGTGATCTGCCCACCTCGGCCTCCCAAAGTGCTGGGATTACAGGCGTGAGCCACTGCGCCTGGCCCTCTTTATGTATATTTGATATAATTTCTTCAACACCCTAAAAGGTAGAGTATTTTATCCCCCTTTTATAGTGGAGGAAATTTAGACTTAGAGAAGTTATATGATCTACCAAAGTTACACAGTAAGATGTGAGTTCTAGATTTGAACACAGTATCATCTGACTGCAAAGTTTGTATTCAACACTATGCTACAGTACAAAAAGAAAACGAAGGATATGGGAAAAGAAAGAGATGGAAAACTGGAGAAGGGGAAAGAGAGAGAAAAGACTATAGTGAATGGGATGTGGTTGAGGATTGTAGCACCTGTCTTGTCCATTACTCCTTGACCCTGGTGTTACCAACTTCCTGTTTTATTTCTTTCTTTTTTTTTTTTTTTTGAGACAGAGTCTTACTCTGTCACCCAGGCTGGAGTACAGTGGTGCGATCTTGGCTCACTGTAACCTTCACTTCCCAGTTTCTAGTAATTCTCATGCCTCAGCCTCCTGAGTAGCTGGGATTACAGGTGTGTGCCACCACACCCGGCTAATTTTTGTATTTTTAGTAGAGATGGGGTTTCTCCATGTTTGCCAGACTGGTCTCGAACTCCTGATCTCAAATGATCCACCCACCTCAGCTTCCCAAAGTGCTGGGATTACAGGCATGAGCCACCGCACCCCAGCCCGCTTTCCATTCTTAAGGCAAGTCATTATTGGTCTAAATGCTGTCTTCAGTATTTGTTAATATTTGGACTTGCAGCAGCAGTTTTTCTTCAAAAAACTGGCCTGTATTTTTTCTGGCTTGAGTCTGTATTAAAGTCAATTTGCTTCTCTAAAGTTAAACGTGGACTTGAAGTCAGGCACAGTCAGTTATTGGCAGCTTACTTTAGACAAGTTGCTTATCCTTTTTGCATTCTAGTTTTCTTCAACTCTAAAATAGAGATCATATATGCCTCAAAGAGTTATTGTGAGGAGGAAATGAAATAATTATCTAAAGTGCTGGCACCTAGGCATCAAATGAGTTTATGAGTGCTGTGCCTTGGGTCCCTGCTGTGATTACCATGATCATACATAGTACGAGAAAAGCAAGGCTCATGATATTTTTCTGAGTTGAACTAGATTTGGAAACCTCTTTTCTGAATCTGGTTATCCCTTCTGGGACCATCCTGCTCCATTTGGAACACTAACTTCCCTCCCTTCCTCCTGGTGAGGAACATCTGTTGAAGTGGGAGTCCTCTGCTCAAGCGTATTGTGTTTGGGTGACTGTGTGTTTGTAAAACTTTCCATGAGGATTATTAGCTCAGCTTTACCCACCAGGGCCTGAAAGTGGCTGTTTAAAACAAATGCAGACTGAGTCAACAAAAATCATGTCTATGAACAAAAAGCTAACCACTCTTCATGGAAAGCAGTTGCTCCTGTTCTTCTGGAAATCTTTATTTTAAAATGGTCTGTTATTTAGCTAAAATACTTGTAGCGTTTCCAGACCAAAAAAATAAAGTCACGTGAGTGAGCAGGAGATTTTTGTCTGATTTCAAAACAACCACTGTCTCCAAAACTGAAAGTATTTTAGTAGTAATATGGTTGTGCTTCTTGTTTTAATATTTGTTTGATCTCCACAATATACTGAACACCAAACAACACACAGAATACATCATTACCTACTGTCAGAGAGCCCTGAGAGAGAGTGAGCATTCTGCATGTGATGATTCAATAAAGGAATGTTGATCCTGAGGTGGGAAGGCAGAGGTGATAATGCTCCATAAATACTGAACATGAGGCGTTTTATAGTTTCTGGAACATGAGAGCCAGCTGATCTTTGTTTGCATTAGGATAAAAGAGAAGATTTCAGTTAAATTGCAGAAAATTGTACATAATTAGGACACGAAGAGTAACTTGTACAGAATTTTTGAATCCTGATATATAGTAGCTAAATAGCTTGACTTTAGAATTTCAGAATGTTGATATTAGAAGTGTTAGAGACCATTCAAGATACTTGTTTTCAAATTGAAGGTCTAGAGAGACAAAGTAACAGTTACAAGTCTTTTTTGTTTGTTTTCTTTTTGTCCAGTCCATAATTGTTCTTGATGTGGCTGGGAAATCTTGTTGTTTATTCTAATGGTAGGGGCCATGGACTGCAACACAGTGGTCCTAGCATAACAGGTAATGTGCCACTAGCAGAATCTCAAGGAAAGATCTTGTTCTTTAGATCTAATCTGTCCCTGGCTCTGTAGTCACCTGGAATGAGGAAATTGCACTATTGCCGTCTAGTAGTATGGGGAAGTATTCCATACCTGTTGTTATGAGTTCTCTAATATGACCAGACGTGATTAGATACTGTTGCCATAAAAGCAGCATTTCTGTTTGGGAAACTCCAACCCATTACAAAATGATAACAAGTGATCTGTTATCTGCTGCCTCAGAAAGTAAGCAGGATGAGCTGGAGAGATGAAGTGTGATCCTCACTTATTTTATGCCTCACATTTCTTGTATCTGCTGAACTTGGAGTGGAAATGAAGGCTTTGAGGAAAGGGGAAAGAAGGTAGAAGAATGACTGAAACTGAGGAGGGACCTTTGAGGAGCTAGAGGAGAGGGAAACAGGAAGAACAAACAGGTGAGGAGAAATTTGAGAGCTCACAGTGCGGTGGGTGCTGTTAGGATTGTATCACTTTTTTACAGCAGATATCTCCATTTTAGGGATAGGAACAGGCTCAGATTTGTTGCATTCTTGCTTAAGGTCATGCAACCAAGTGATGGAACCAGCAGTCAGACCTTGACTGTGTGACTCTATGGTCCAAGCTCTCGCACACTGTACCACATACAACTCGATTCCTGTATCTCCAGTGCTGTACATCTTCCATTATCAATCAGTGGCTATTAGATTCGTTATTCGATGAATGGTTCAGTGGATGACCAACAAGATAGGACTCTGCCTTCTTGAATCTTGCCTGTTTTGGGAAGGCCGCATAGTTTGCCTAAGTTAAAGAACCACAGATGCTTATCAGCTTCCTTGTGCATCCCCTTTTCCTGATGCATGTATGTGCTAGGGGAGCTGGGGAGCGTGGGCAGATGCTTATCAGCTTCCTTGTGCATCCCCTTTTCCTGATGCATGTATGTGCTAGGGTAGCTGGGGAGCGTGTGGATTAGAAGCAGCATTTTCTCATGAATATTTGCAGAGCTTTGTACATTCCATCACTAGTGCTGGTTTTTTTCCAACCAAGATGGAGACAGAAGTCAAAGGGAGAGAAGTTGATAAGAAAAAGGCTTTTTTGTGCAGTAATCGGATGGGGCTCTGCAGAGCTGAGTGGGGGAAGGGAGGGTTACCATGAGTGTTTCAGTATGTCCCTCTGCCAGCAGCACAGCTGTTTGGTTCCATAAGCATGTCCATGAGCTGGATTTTAAAGGAAGTCATTCTTCTGGCTTAATCTAACTTTTTTTTTCGCTCTTTAGAAACTTGACTGTGAATCTTTAAAGAGTAATTTTCAGACTCGTAGAAATATCTGAAAGACAGAGATTCTTGACAGTGTTTGCTGCTCGTGCCACATGCCTATGCAAAAATGAACAGTGGAAACTAGAGAAATTTTTTTAAAATGCCAAAGCTTATGTGGATTTTTCCCCCTGGGAGACAAGGGTAATGGAAATTGCTTGTGGTAGCTAGAGCCCTTGAGATCCAGGCTGGAGAGAGAGGTTATCTGTGGGGGAGATAGGCCCAAAGCCTGATAGTCATTTGCAGATGACCAAGGGCTGCCTAAGCATAAATGTAGAGTTCCTAAGACAATTGTCGTTGATGTCACCCCATTTTTATCTTGCTTGGATGGGCAATGCTGAAAATTCGTTATACTCCCCCTTTGTACCTTAAACTTGGGTTTGTCCTGGGTTTAAAGCAATTGTCTGTTGTCAGTTAATTGCTTGAGGAAGAGAAGTATGATGATGGTGATGATTACTTTGAGAGTCTTTGGACAAAATGATTTGCAAAATCATCTAAATGAGAGGATATAAAATGAACAGCAGCCCTTTGAGCAAAAGATTCATATGTCCACCATAGTAGACGGGCATGCACAGGCAGACTGCTAACAGGTGCTAAATTTTCTTCCCACATACTTGCACAGTAAGCCTGTGTCCAGGTACCCTCTTAAACCCATTTCTGTAGTCCTCTGTTTGGGGGAGCCAGTATAGCCGACCAACAAAAGGCTTCTTCTAAATACAACATTCAGAAAAGGGTTCAGAGAAAGTATGGGGAAAGAAATGGTTTCTCTCTAGTTCTGTACTCAGCAGAAAGCAGATAACAGCATAAATGAAAATGTCAGCTAATTGATTAGCTTATTAAAATATTTTGCTTAAAGGCAATGTAAGATAATTATAAAATATTCAACCAATGCAGAAGACTATAATGTTAAAACTAGAAAAGCCTTCCCTTTCTATACCTCCCACTCATCTTATTCTCTAAAGGTAACCATTGTTGACAATTCTTTTGGTATCCTTCTAGATAGCATCTATTTCTTATTTTTCAAAGGAGTTAGTGTATTAAGGAAATTGATTCCTCTGTCATAGATACTGTAAACGTTTTCCCTGTTTATACTTTTGTTTTGGTTCTGTTTATGATTGTGTGTGTGTGTATATATTTTGTTTGTTTGAGACAAGATCTTGTTCTGTTGCTCAGGCTGGAGTGTAGTGTCGTGATCATGGCTCACTGTAGCCTTGACTTGCCTGGCCTAAGCAATCCTCTTACCTCAGTCTCCTAAGTAGCTGGGACCTTAAGTGTGTACTACTACTCTTGGGTAATTTTGTAATGCCCAAGCTGGTCTTGAACTCCTGGACTCCATCTTGGCCTCCCAAAGTGTTGGGATTATAGGCATAAGCCACTGCACCTGGTGCATGCATATATATATTATATTTAAAGATATATTTATATCTATTATGTAATATATATATACACACTGGCCCAGCCTGTATATATAAATATATATTATTGTATATATTGTGTATATACTATTTTATATATTACATTATTGTATATATACTATATATTGAATATATATATTGTATATATTATTGTATATATTGTATATATACTATTTTATGGATATATTATTGTGTATATACTATATATTATATATATAATATATTTTATATATATATATATATTTTTGAGATGGATTCTCGCTCTGTCACCCAGGCTGGAGTGCAGTGGTGTGGTCTTGGCTCTCTGCACCTTCTGCCTCCTGTGTTCGAGGATTCTCCTGCCCCAGCCTCCCGGGTAGCTGGGATTACAGGTGCCTGCCCCCATGCCTGGCTAATTTTTGTTTGTTTGTTTTTTTAGACAGAGTCTCACTCTTGCCCAGGCTGGAGTACAGTGGCACAATCTTGGCTCATTGCAACCTCTGCCTCCTGAGTCCAAGCGATTCTCCGCCTCAGCCTCCCGAGTAGCTGGGACTACAGGCACCCGCCACCATGCCTGGCTAATTTTTATATTTTTAAGTAGAGACAGAGTTTCACCATGTTGGCCAGGCTAGTCTCAAACTCCTGACCTCAGGTGATCTGCCTGCCTCAGCCTCCCAAAGTGCTGGGATTACAGGTGTGAGCCACCGTGCCCAACCTGTGTGTGTGTGTGTGTGTATATATTTTTTTTTTTTTTTTTTTTTTTTTTTTTTTTTTTTGAGGCAGAGTCTCACTCTCTCACCCAGGCTGGAGTGCAGAGCTGTGATCTCGGCTCACTGCAAACTCCACCTTCCAAGTTCACACCATTCTTCTGCCTCAGCCTCCGGAGTAGCTGGGACTACAGGCGCTTGCTACCATGCCTGGCTAATTTTTTGTATTTTTAGTAGAGACGGGGTTTCACTATGTTGGCCAGGATGGTCTCAATCTCCTGACCTTGTTATCCGCCTGCCTCGGCCTCCCAAAGTGCTGGGATTACAGGTGTGAGCCACTGTGCCCGGCCGGTTTTTTTTTTTTTTTTTTTTTGGAAACCAAGTTTCACTCAGTCATCCAGGCTGGAGTGCAGTGGCATGATCTTAGCTCACTGCAACCTCCTCCTCCCAGGTTCAAATGATTCTCCTCCCTCAATCTCCCAAGTAGCTGAGATTACAGGTCGCCACCACCGCGCCTGTCTAATTTTTGTGGTTTTAGTAGAGACAGGGTTTCACCATGTTGGCCAGGTTAGTCTCGAACTCCTGACCTCAGGTGCTCCACCCACCTCGACCTCCCAAAGTGCTGGGATTATGTGAGCCACCGCGCCTGGCCTATACTTTGGGGTCTCTTTTAAAACTCTGTTTTGTTTCCTCAAAATACAAACAGATTGAGTTTGTATTTTTGTGCCTGAACCATACTGTTTCAGAAAGTTTCAAATATACATGAAAACACCATCTTGTTTCACTACTTTTTAGTATTGGTGAGGGCTTGTTCTTTCTCAGACTGTCCTAGTTATTTTGGTTATTGCCCTTCCCCAAAATGCTGTGTACTTCCCTGCTTTTGCTTATACTGGCTCCTCTTCCTAGTGTATGTTAATACATCTCACCTCTCCAGTTTCTGTCATACAAAATACTGCTTGTTCTTTAAGGTCCAGTTAAAATGATGCTTCCTCCTTGGAGTCACCATCTCTTGAATTCTCATAGAATCTTGTTACTCCCTTGTGATACATTCTGTTTACTAACTAAAGTTAATGTCTTTGGATACATGGCTTATCTATTTTGTTAGTCTGAGTGATCCTTGAAGGCAGACTAGGTCTCATCTGTCTTTGAACATGCCACATTTCCTAGCACAGTGACCATTCATTCATTCATCCATTCAGTAAGCATTTAGGAAGCAACACATGGGGTTTAGTGCTGCGAGGAATATGGAGTAGTAGATGTGATTCCTGCCCGCAAAAAGCTTACAGTCTTATTGGGATTACCAGGCTTTAGGTACATAAAGATCATCAAGAATAGCAAGCATTTATTTAAGTGTTAAATGGTACTTAGAGTAAGTACTAAGGAATCCGGAGGAGTAACATATCCAAAGTTTGTTTTGAATGAGTTCAGGAAAGGTCATTTTGGTTGGAGGGAACAGCTTAAAGACTCTAAGGCAGGAATGTACACGATGTGTTTGAGGGGATCAGGTGACGCTAGTCTGGGTGAAACTAAGAGAGGATATAGTCACAGTGCCCATCTTTCCAAGTGTTTCAGGAGGCCAGACTCCTACATTTCACCGCTAAGCTGGTCCAGACTCCTGGAGAAGATGAAGACCAAACGGTTTATCTGGTACAATGGCAAAGTGGCTTCAGGAGCATACTGGATACTTAGCTGAGTCCAGCATATATAGGACATGTCATCACTCCCATTCCAGAAAGCAAGAAAGGGAGGATGGGTGCTTTCCCTTAGATAATTTGGAGGAGCCATGAGGACTTTTAACCTGAGGAGAGGAAGCAGTGTATACTGGATACAAGTTTATAGGTCACAGAAAAAGCATTCTTCACTCAACAAACATTTATCTATTATATGCCAGGGATGGCCTGGGTGCTGGGTAAACAAATGAGGGGTGCGTGTGCATGTGTGTGTGAGAGAGAGACAGAGAGAGAGAGTTTTGCTTCGTTTCCTTCCTTCCTCCCTCCCTCCCTCCCTCCCTCCCTCCCTCCCTCCAAGTTTCACTGTGGTTGCCCAGGCTGGAGTGCAATGGCGCGATCTTGGCTCACTGCAACCTCTGCCTCCCGGGTTCAAGTGATTCTCCTGCCTCAGCCTCCCGAGTAGCTGGGATTATAGGCATGCACCACCATGCCCAGCTAATTTTTGTATTTTTAGTAGAGATGGGGTTTCTCCATGTTGATCAGGCTGGTCTCGAACTCCTGACCTCAGGTGATCCACCCACCTTGGCCTCCCAAAGTGCTGGGATTACAGGTGTGAGCCACGGTGCCCAGCCTGCTTCTTTATCTCACTTGATACATCTGTTTTTCTACAGGAGGGTTTTCTGAGCAAAACCCTCCACTGTCAGTCGGTTAATGTATTCTTTATTTCAATTTTTGCAACCTACTCATCTGACAAAGGGCTAATATCCAGAATCTACAAAGAACTCAAACAAATATACAAGAAAAAAACAAACAACCCCATCAAAAAGTGGGGAAGGATATGAACAGACATTTCTCAAAAGAAGACATCCATACAGCCAACAGACACATGAAAAAATGCTCATCATCACTCGCCATCAGAGAAATGCAAATCAAAACCACAATGAGATACCATCTCACACCAGTTAGAATGGCAATCATTAAGAAGTCAGGAACAACAGGTGTTGGAGAGGATGTGGAGAAATAGGAACACTTTTACACTGTTGGTGGGATTGTAAATTAGTTCAACCATTATGGAAAACAGTATGGCGATTCCTCAAGGATCTAGAACTAGATGTACCATATGACCCAGCCATCCCACTACTGGGTATATACCCAAAGGATTATAAATTACTCCACTACAAAGACACATGCACACGTATGTTTATTGCGGCACTATTCACAATAGCAAAGACTTGGAATCAACCCAAATGTCCATCTGTGACAGACTGGATTAAGAAAATGTGGCACATATACACCATGGAATACTATGCAGCCATCAAAAAGGATGAGTTTGCGTCCTTTGTAGGGACATGGATGCAGCTGGAAACCATCATTCTTAGCAAACTATCACAAGAAGAGAAAACCAAACACCGCATGTTCTCACTCATAGGTGGGAACTGAACAATGAGATCACTTGGACTCGGGAAGGGGAACATCACACACTGGGGCCTATCATGGGGAGGGGGGAGGAGGGAGGGATTGCATTGGGGAGTTATACATGATATAAACATTATGCACATGTACCCTAGAACTTAAAGTATAATAAAAAATAAATAAATAAATAAATAAATAAATGTATTCTTTATTTCACCTATCAGTGCAAAGATGGAGAGTGTGTTTAATTTATATCCCACAAACCCTACAGCGTTAAGTCTAGTGTCAGCAGATGACCCGCAAAAAATTAACATTTTGCTCTATGGACTCTGAAGCCAATTTTATTTTATTTTATTTATTTTGAGACAGTCTTGCTCTATTACCTGGGCTGGAGTGCAGTGGTGCGATCTCAGCTCACTGCAACCTCTGCCTCCGTCCTCAGCCTTCTGAGTAGCTGGGACTACAGGTGTGTGTCGCCACGCCTGGCTCATTTTTATATTTTTAGTAAAGACAGTGTTTCACCATGTTGGCCAGGCTGGTCTTGAACTCCTGACCTCCAGTGATCCACCTACCTCAGCCTCCCAAAGTGATTATAGGCGTGAGCTACTGCCGCCCAGCCTAGAGCAAATTTTAATTTAGTATTTGTTTCCTACACCAAAGGCAGTCAGAGTCTTTGTCAGGCATGACGATAGTTTGATCTGGCTTCTAGAACATGGCTGGGTGACTTTATCTCTTAAAGACAAAGTCAGAAATTGATAATTTACTATGAAATATTTTGGGGCATTTCCAGTTGCAGGTCTTGATGTACCTGGCTAAGGTATGTTCAAGGTAGAGAGTCATGACTGCAAGTTGTCCAGGTTCTTAGTGTTTTGAACAAAGAATTGGACAAAACGCCCAGTAAAGCAAAGAAAGAAGGAAACAACAAAAGAATGAAAGCAGGGATTTACTGAAAGTAAAAGTACATTCCACAGTGTGGGAGCAGGCTGAGCACTGACTCAAGGGACCAGATACAGAATTTTCTTGGGTCCAAATATCCTCTAGAAGTTTTCCCATTGGCCACTGCAGGCTCACCTCGTGTAAATGAAGTGGTAGCTTGCAATCCATCTGATTGGTTGCAGACAGAGCCTGAAGTGAAGTTACAAAAGTCACACTGCTGTGCAAACAGAGTCTATGGTGAAGTTACAAAGTCATACTTCCATGCAAAGAAAGAAGATTCGGCCAGCAATCAGCCTGATTGGTTGTAGACAGCAACCATTCAGAGCTGTGGAATGAAGTTACAAAGTTGCAAAGGAAGCCCAGACCCCCACCCTTGTTACTTTTGTTACTTAGGCATGGAAAGTCTAGAGTTTTCTTTTAAGTTTAGTTCTGGGAAGTGGGAGTGAGAGCCTTAGGTTCCCTGCCTCTAGACCCTGTTCTCCTGCCGCATATCCAGTATGGATCCTTGCTTCTACTTGCTGCTCTTTCTGAACTGCATTTTTTGGGACTGGAGTTTGGCTTCATATATTCTTTTCCACGATCCAAAGTCAGAGGTGGTTGTTACAATATGTTGGCTCCAATTGTTCTGTGATTTACGTGATTTACATATATTTACATAAGCCCACTTTCCAGTAAAAATAAACTTTTTATTTATTTTATTTTTTTGAGACAGAGCCTTGCTCTGTTGCCCAGGCTGGAGTGCAGCCTGCCTCAGCCTCCTAAGTAGCTGGTACTACAGGCACGTGCTACCATACCTGACTAATTTTTGCATTTTTAGTAAAAATTGGGTTTCCTTGTGTAAGGCAGGCTGGTCTTGAACTCCTGACCCCGTGATCCTCCTGCCTCAGCCTCCCAAAGTGCTGGGATTTACAGGCATGAGCCACTGTGCCCGGCCAAAAATAGACTTTTTAGAATTGTGAGCAGGTGTGGAGGTGAGGAGGAAGCAATTTGTTTCTTTGTTCTTGTAATCGCCTGACAGGTTCTTGCCTGCTGCCCCATAGAGCCAATTTACTGAGACCGTGGAATCACAATAAAGAGTTGAATAAACACAGAGCCAGCTAAGCAAAAGCCCAGAGTTTATTACTCAAATCAGTCTCCCTGAATATTTGAAGACTAGGGTTTTTAAAGGATAGTTTGGCAGGCAGGGGGCTAGGGAATGGGGAATATTGATTAGTTGGGTCTGGGATGAAATCATAGGGGGTCAAAGCTTGTCCTCTTGCCCTAAGTCAGTTCTTGGGTGAGAGGGCCACAAGACCAGATGAGCCAGTTTACTGGTCTAGGTGGCACCAGCTGGCCATCAGAATACAGGGTCTGAAAAATACTGTTTTCTGTCTGCTTCCATCTGTCTGTCTACTTCCGTCTGTCTGCTTCTACTTGTTTGATCCCTGCTTCTCTTTCCTTTCCTTTAAATCAACATCAAATTTGATGTTTTTATTTGTGGAAGCTCATAAGGTCATATAATATGTGATTATTCCACCTTGTTCATTCACTCAACATGCATTTACTTAAAAATATTCCAAGAATTGTGCTAGGCAATGGAAATAATAAGAACTGACATTGTATTTGCCCTTTAGAAAGTAATAGTTCTTGGCTGGCTGCGGTGCCTCACGCCTGTAATCCCAGCCCTTTGGGAGGCCGAGGCGGGTGGATCACAAGGTTAGGAGATCGAGACCATCCTGGCTAACACAGCGAAACCCTGTATCTACTAAAAATACAAAAAAATTAGCCAGGCATAGTGGCGGGCGCCTGTAGTCCTGGCTACTCGGGAGGCTGAGGCAGGAGAATGGTGTGAACCCAGGAGGTGGAGCTTACAGTGAGCCGAGATCATGCCACTGCACTCCACTGGGTGACAGAGTGAGACTCCATCTCAAAACCAACAAACCAAAAAAAAGGACTAATAGTTCTTGACAGAGACAGATACTAAAGAGAGAATTACTCCACAGTGTAGTAAATATTACCATATTTTAACCAAGGATTTGAAAAAACGTGAAGAGTGAGGAAGATTGTTTTTGTCAGGGGAGGAAGTCTAGTTCATAGTATAGTATGATTGCTTTATTCAGGATCAAATTGATATCTTTATTTTATTTATTTATTTATTTTTGAGACAGGGTCTTGCTCTGTCACCCAGGCTGGAGTGGAATGCAGTGGTGTGATCTTAGCTCACTGCAGCCTCAATCTCCTGGGCTCAAACAATCCTCCCACCTTAGCCTTCCGAGTAGCTAAGACTACAAACATGTGCCACCACACCTGGCTAATTTTTTTTTATTATTTGTAGAAACGAGGTCTCACTATGCTGCTCAGGCTGGTCTCTAACTCCTGGGCTCAAGTGATCATCCACCTCAGCCTCCCAAAGTGCCGGGATTACAGGTGTGAGCCATCGTGCCTGACCTGGATCGGATAGAATTTAAATCTGTAGATTCTGTTCCAAAGATGGGAAGGACATTTCTTCTTAAAACTTGAGGGTGCTGGGCCGGGCGCGGTGGCTCAAGCCTGTAATCCCAGCACTTTGGGAGGCCGAGACGGGCGGATCAGGAGGTCAGGAGATCGAGACCATCCTGGCTAATACGGTGAAACCCCGTCTCTACTAAAAAATACAAAAAACTAGCCGGGCGACGAGGCGGGCGTCTGTAGTCCCAGCTACTCGGGAGGCTGAGGCAGGAGAATGGCGTAAACCCGGGAGGCGGAGCTTGCAGTGAGCTGAGATCCGGCCACTGCACTCCAGCCTGGGCGGCAGAGCAAGACTCCGTCTCAAAAAAAAAAAAAAAACAAACTTGAGAGTGCTGTTTCATATACATAGATTTAACCTCACAGCTTGGTGAGCTTCCAAAAAGATCAAAGGCTTCTCAAAACATCATATGAGTTGCTCACTAGTCCTAACATGGAGCTCTCTCCTGGGTTTTATTCTGGATGCCATTTAATCTTATAAAATATGTATATGAATCATTTGATTGAGGCTGGCTACTTAGCATATTAACTTGATGTTTGGTCATTATGGAGGGGCTGGGTTCAGATGTTTGAACTTAAGCAAAAACCTTTCTGCAGGAAAGGCAGAGTTGACAGTTTCTTATTTTTCAAGTATGAGGCAAAGGAACATGAGCTATTTATAGACTCACTTCCCCAACAGACTGAACACAATAGAAGCATGAAATCAAATGGTGACCAGATGGGCCCAGGCATCTCCCAGTCTGGATGTCAAAATTAAAAAAAGACAGAGCCCCTGGGGAATTGGTTTGAGGGCAGAAGCAGTGCACTCAAGCCCTTAAGATCACCATCTGTATACAAATAGCCCCTTAAACAGCTGGTCCTCAGGAGTGGAAGAGGTAAAAGAGAGTGTGTTCAAACTCACTTTTCTTGCTTCTCTTCCTAGAAGTGGGGGATAATCCCTTTGTCAATAACTTGATTGCCCGATTCTTGTCTCTCTAGTTAGGCAGTTAGAAAAGGTACAGCTAAAGGCCGGGCGCGGTGGCTCAAGCCTGTAATCCCAGCACTTTGGGAGGCCGAGACGGGCGGATCACGAGGTCAGGAGATTGAGACCATCCTGGCTAATATGGTGAAACCCCGTCTCTACTAAAAAAAATACAAAAAACTAGCCGGGCGAGGTGGCGGGCGCCTGTAGTCCCAGCTACTTGGGAGGCTGAGGCAGGAGAATGGCGTAAACCCGGGGGGCGGAGCTTGCAGTGAGCTGAGATCAGGCCACTGCACTCCAGCCCGGACGACAGAGCGAGACTCTGTCTCAAAAAAAAAGAAAAAGAAAAGGTACAGCTGCGTTCTGGGGATATACATTGAATTGGTATCAGAGGAAGATTAATGCAGCTTCCATGCAGTTGGTGGAGATCATGGTTCTGCTGAGATGAGAAGACATTTGACAGGAATGGAAACCCATAATTACTTTTCTTTCTTTACTGTTCCTCCCCTATTAAACTAATTTCATCTTGTTTGTGGTGGTGTTGTGGCGATGTTTAAAGCACGAACATGTAGTGGTCTCTGGCTGGTATTGCTTTTCCTTTTCTCCCACATCAGAGATTTTAAGAAAATAGAAACAACTTCCTCTTTCCATAAACATGTGGAAACATTCCCATGGAGTTTAAAAGATTCAATTTCAGGGTTTGGAAAAGTTGTACTTAATTTTGGAAAATGTTCTAACCAGCTTGCTTCAATGGGAAGGGAGAAATCAGAAAATAGCTCTTTTTGAGAACCTACAGTCTTCCAGGTACTGTACAGAGTACTTAACACTCTTCACAACAAGCCTGTAAAGTGGGTTAGTATTCTGTTTTACAGATGTGCTTACTGAGGTTCAGAGATGCAGCCCAGTTTTAGTCCATTCTACTGTCTCACCACATCCTGCTACCTTTGCACTCCTTCTCTGTGCTAACCTCTAATATTTGAAGTACGATATGAATTAACTGACAATTGGAAAATATTGGACTGTTAAATCTTGCATTTACTGTAGGAAAGGACCAAGAGTCGTGAATACAAAACATGTGTTTTTGAGCCTCTCTATTGGCCCCTCTCTCTGAGATGTGGAGAACACCACCTAATTTTAGTTTTGTTTTTTGAGATAGGGTCTGACTGTGTCACCCAGGTTGGAGTGCAGTGGTGTGATCTCAAGTCACTGCAACCTTCACCTCCTGGGCTCAAGCCATCTTCCCACCTCAGCCTCCCAAGTACCTGGGAACACAGGTGCGTGCCACCACACCCAGGTAACTTTTGTATTTTTTTTTTAAGAAACGCGGTTTTTCCAAGTTGCCTAGGCTGGTCTTGAACTCCTGGGCTCAGGCAATCCTCCTACCTCAGCCTTCCAAAATGCTAGGATTACAGGTGTAAGCCACCACACCCAGCCTATTTTTAGTTTTGTATCCAGAGTAAGTGCTTGTATACATGTACAGTCAGGGTGCTTTCTCCTGAATACCCTAACTAGCCCTAACTGACCTAGCTACTCTCTAAGGCACAAAAAGTAGCTCACACATTATAGCAAATGCATGCTTCATTTCATCCATTCTGACCCAGAGGCTGGGTTTTGAAGTGTACTTGATTGATTGATTGATTGATTGATTGATTAACAAGGTCTCATTCTGTCTCCCAGGCTGGAGTGCAGTGGTGTGATCATAGCTCACTGCAGCCTCTATCTCCCGGGCTCAAGTGATCCTCCCACCTCAGCTTCCTGAGTAGCTGGAACTACAGGCATGTGCCACAAAGCCCGACTAATTTTTATATTTTTTGTAGAGATGGGATTTTGCCATGTTGCCCAGGCTGGTTTTGAACTCCTGAGCTCAAGAGATCCTCCTCCCGCTGCAGCCTCCCAAAGTGCTGGGATTACAGGCTTGAGCTGCTGTGCCTGACTTGAATTATACTTTAAAAGTGGTGAAATAAAAACCAGAGTTGCCCATGGAGGGGTCTAAAGTCTGTGCACAACCCTGTAACCATTGTGCTCTTTTTTCTTCCCAGCACAACCCTGCATTTCCTGGTGCCCTTTTTTTTTTTTGGGGGGTGAAGATGGAGTCTCGCTCTGTCACCCAGACTGGAGTGCAGTGGTGCGATCTCAGTTCACTGAAACCTTCGCCTCCTGGATTCAAGCAATTCTCCTGCCTCATCCTCCTGAGTAGCTGGGATTCCAGGCATGCGCCACTGTGCCCGGTTAATTTTTGTATTTTTAGTAGAGACGGGGTTTCACCATGTTGGCCAGGCTGGTCTCGAACTCCTGACCTCAAATGATCTGCCCGCCTCACCCTCCCAAAGTGCTGGGATGACAGGTGTGAGCCACCATGCCCACCCTCCTGATGCCTCTTTTTCTGAGTAGATTCTTTGTCATCTGTGGAGTACCCTAGGAAGTCCAGTTTCATATTAGAGAGGGAAAGAATAAATACAGGACTGCCAGACTGAATCTAGGAGAATCTTAATATATACACACACGGCCGGGCGCGGTGGCTCAAGCCTGTAATCCCAGCACTTTGGGAGGCCGAGACGGGCGGATCACAAGGTCAGGAGATCGAGACCATCCTGGCTAATACGGTGAAACCCCGTCTCTACTAAAAAATACAAAAAACTAGCCGGGCGACGAGGTGGGCGCCTGTAGTCCCAGCTATTCGGGAGGCTGAGGCAGGAGAATGGCATAAACCCGGGAGGCAGAGCTTGCAGTGAGCTGAGATCCGGCCACTGCACTCCAGCCTGGGTGGCAGAGCAAGACTCCGTCTCAAAAAAAAAAAAAAAAAAAAAAAAAAAAAAAATATATATATATATATATATATATATATATATATACACACACACACGTACACACACACATACACACATATATTTGAATAGAATTAAATCCTATATTGTTTTCCTGGTTTTTCCTAAATCCCACCTGCTTCCAAGTATTTATTTTCTATCAAGGATTTACCCCCTCTGATCTGTATCTTCCACATAAAAGTACTTACATAGTAGGGAGGATGAATCTCTTAGGCATTTGTCAGTTCCATTAGGACTTTTAGAAGTTTACTATGTTTTATTGAAAATCAGCCTCAAGTTCCTGATTGGCTGTGCGGGTTTGTGTCAGTATATTTCTTAGTTGTCACTAACAAGTAATTGTGGAGCTGAGTGCTCACCCCCACCCCCTGCAGGTCTCTTTTCCATCATCTTTTTTTTTTTTTTTTTTTTTTTTGCATACTCTTTGGTAAGTTGCTGAGACAACCTTGAGAAACACCTTTGTCCAGGGATATGGGCTAAGGCTGGAGTCAGGCTTTGTTTGCTTGGTTGAGGTGACTTGCTACGAAGGGCTGAGGTATAAGAAGTGCCACAGACCAGTGTGGTTAGAGGTCTCGTGACTCTAGCGTGTAGCACTGCCCTTCTGCAAGCTAGTCTCTAGGATTGGAGGAGGGTACTGTGGCTTGAGGGAAGTGTGGCTTGAGGGAAGACAGGACCCTGCCAGCTGGATGCGTGAGGTGGATGCTGTTCAGATCAACACATAACTAATCTCTTCAGCCAGACCCTGGATTGCCAAGAATGACATGGGCTTCAGCTGGGCTGGCTGAACCCAACAATGAAACCGGAATTGTCCCAGAGGCTCAGCTCCCTTGCTTCTCTTACATTAAGGTTGGTCTCTAGAGACCCATTCAGACTAAACGGTACTAAAAACAGGAAATTTGCTCCTAGCAGCCTGATTGCAGAAAAGGTTTTTCCACATAGGCAAGAATGAATGTTAAGAACAAAAACTCCATCGTCCAAGCTTGTTTTCCTATATGAAAGTATTAGCAACCAAAAAAACTTGAAGCAGCTTTGACCTATTGGACTACCTCTCAGAGTGCTGACAGGACCCAGTACCAAAAAGTGATAAAGAGCTCTTGTGAACACACTAAAAAATATGAAAACAGTGCTCTGTGGAGGATACTGACCACGATACTCATAATGTCTATCTTGCCTGAAGATCAGATATGTGGAAATTAATGCAGAAAGGATTGAGGGAAACCTAGAGAACAGCTATAATTTAATTTTAGTCAACACACATTTCTTGTGACTATTATGGATTGAGCCATAGATTATGTATTCATTTATTCAGTGTTAACTGAGCATGTACTGTGTGTTGTGCATGGGTGCCATGTCCCAGTTTCAACCTTAGATGTGTGAGATCCTCTTTCCTCTTTAGTACCTCAGGGGCTTGGTAGGGTTTTCTTATGACAGTTCAGGGCATCCCTGGATCTAGAGACCAAACTCCTGGGACTGCTGCTCTTTTGCATGATTTTGCTGCTGAGGATAGTGGGGGACGGGAAGGGGAATATATTGGAAGAAGGGAAAGGGGACAAAGAGAAAACTAAAAGCTAGAGGGAATGCTTTTTTTCTTCTGTGATGTCATTCTGCCCAAATAAGTCGAATGTTGAGGAAGGCTTCTAAGCCCTCAGAACATGACCCAATTCCTCTCTCTCACCCTGGCTTCTATTCATAACCCTAATGTGACTCAGTCTGTGTCATGAACACACTTCTGCAGAAGATACAGTATGGCCAGAAGATTCTTTAGTAGATCTGTGTCATTTGTTTGCTTGTGAGGAAACTGAACTATTTTTAAAACTTTTTTTTCTTTTTTATTTTTTTGACATGGAGTGTCGCTCTGTCACCAGGCTGGGGTACAGTGGTACAATCTTGACTCACTGCAACCACTGCCTCCCAGGTTCAAGTGATTCTCTTGCCTCAGCCTCCTGAGTAGCTGGGACTACAGGCACACGCTACTATGCCCAATTAATTTTTATATTTTCAGTAGAGATCGGGTTTCACCATGTTGGCCAGGATGATCTGGACCTCTTGACCTCGTGATCCGCCTACCTTGGCCTCCCAAAGTGCTGGGATTACAGGCGTGAGCACTGTGCCCAGCCTAAAAACTTTTTATTGAAATAAACATACAGAAAAATGCACATACCATAAGTGTATAGCATGATTAATTTTCTTTTTCGGAAGGGTGGGCAGTCTCCCTCTGACCAGGCTGGAGTGCAGTGGTGTGATCATGGCTCACTGCAGCCTTGACCTCTTGGACTCAAGCCATCTTCCCATCTCAGCATCCTGGGACTACAGGAATGCACCAACATACCTGGCTTTTGTTTTTGTTTTTGTTTTTTTGAGACAGAGTCTTTTTCTTGTTGCCCAGGCTGGAGCGCAGTGGCGCGATCTCAGCTCACTGCAACCTTCGCCTCCCGGGCTCAAGCGATTCTCCTGCCTCAGCCTCCTGAGTAGCTGGGATTATAGGTGCCTACCACTATACCCGGCTAATTTTTGTATTTTTAGTAGAGATGAAGTTTCACCATGTTGGCCAGACTGGTCTCAACCTCCTTAGCTCAGGTAATCCACCTGCCTCGGGCCTCCCAAAGTGCTGGGATTACAGGTGTGAGCCACTGTGCCCTGCCTTTTTATTTTTTTGTAGAGACAGGGTCTCAACATGTTGCCCAGGTTGGTCTCAAACTCCGGGGCTCAAGCAGTCCTCCTGTATCAGCCTCCCAAAGTGCTGGGGTTACATGTGTGAGCCACCACACCCAGCCCACAGTGAATTTTCACAAACTAAGGATATCCATGTAACCAGTATCCAGATCAAGAAATAAGACATCATCAGCACCTTAGAAGCCCTCGTACTCTGTTAAAACACATTTTAAAGCAATTTTCTGTGATTGTTTTTCCAGTGAATTCTGTGAAATGTTGAGAGGTGAGCTCCTTGTTAATGGGTCTTTTCACCTCAGTTCTAGAGTGAGTTTCATCATGCTGCTTCCCAGAAGACCCTCTCCTGGGTCCACTAGCATTAAGTGCTGGTGACCCCATTAAATTCTCCAGTGCATCAAGGTGATAGCGCTTGTGTGCAGGGGTTACTCTTTTATGTAGTTTTGTTGTTGTGGTGGTGGTGGTGGTGGTTTTTTTTAAATGGAGTCTTGCTCTGTCACCCAGGCTGGAGTGCAGTGATGTAATCTCTGCTCACTGCAACCTCTGCCTCCCAGGTTCAAGCCATTCTCCTGCCTCAGCCTCCGGAGTAGCTGGGACTACAGGTGCGTGCCACCACACCTGGCTAATTTTTGCATTTTTAGTAGAGATGGGGTTTCACCATGTTAGCCAGGATGGTCTCGATCTCCTGACCTCGTGATCCACCCGCCTCGGCCTCCCAAAGTGCTGGGATTACAGGCATGAGCTACCGTGCCCGGCCCTTATGTACTCTTAAAGTGTACTGGGTGAAGGAGAGGCTGAGACACCAGCAGTGGAGACCCTGTGCAAAACAGACCCAAGAAAAATCAAGTGGTCTTCTAAAAATGCCTAAGGGTACAAGTGGATAGAAAGTTTGGACTTGGGGTATAAGTCTTCCTTCTACCATTAACTTGCTGTGTGACCTCGAGCATATATTCTTCTCTGGACATCAGTAATGACTCTACCTTAACTGTTAATCTCTGAATGTAAGAGGGGGCAGACATAGGCCAAAGATGGCCCTGTTAGGCTTTCTCTTCAACCTCTCTTTCTTTTTTTACTTCAAGGACTATGTGGCCTCCTAGAACAACCTTGTTCTGAGATGGAAGGCCCAAGACAATTCCCCTCTTCTTCTGTTTTATTTCTGTTTATATCGCACTTATTTTATATAGGATCTTAACTGGGATTCAATTGAGAGTTATCAGTACCCGTTTAACCTTCTCCATATGTCCAGTCCTGTTCTTGTTTCTAGCTATGGAGATGGATTTTAATTTATTCTTACTTTGTGTTATAATTATAAAATATACTGAAAGTTTAAAAGTGTGTTTTTAAAATAAATCTGTATGTTATGAAGAACAACTTTAAAATAGATTAAATTAGTGAAGCTTTGGTATATTTATCATTCCTGCTCAGTTTTGGCACTGTTCATGTTGAATTCATGCCATGTTTAATAGTTGCATGTAGGATTATATTACAGCCCAGCATTATTAGCTATTATTCATATCCAGGGTGAGTAACCAGCAAGCTTCCTGGGGAGCTGTGCATGGGTTTTGGGACAGCTCCAAGCTTGATTGTATGGCCCACATAAGAATGGAAGGTATACATGTTAAGGAGAGCCAATAAGAAGAAAGACTGTGGAGTTAGACTTTTGTAAACTGGGCAGAGTTTTAAAAGATCACCCATCATGCGGTATAATTTTTGGTTAAGACTGTGGACTATAGAGACACAACCAGGCAGCTTGGGCTTGAATCCCACCTCTGCCATTTACTGGATGTATGACTGGGCAACTTTCTTGACCTCTCTTTGGTTCAGTTCTCCCATCTGTAATATGAAGATGATAATAATAATTATCTACTTCATGGGTTATTGTGAGAAATAAATGACTTAACATATATAAAGGACTGACCATTACTTGGTACATCATAAACTGAATAAATTGTTCTTGATACTTTAACATCTGTCATGACACTAGACTGGCAACTGTCTGAGCCTCTTTTTTTTAAATTTTTTTTTTTTAACTATAAGCTTTTTAATACCATGTGAGAGAATTCTTTTCTGATGGAAGAAACTGTTCATTTTTAAATGCAAAGCAATTTGGGATGAAGATACGATATAAAGTTTCCTCTACAGAAAATTTTTTTACAGCCAACTTTACTTGTACATATCTATTTCCTAAGATGAGGACATCCATCGCATGGGAAGAAAATCTCACAATAATTTTTTAAAGCTGAATCTTTGTTTTCTAAAAATTCTCTCTGTAGTTTGATAGAACCACTGTAAGCTTCTTAAGTTCCTCTTGAAGTCGCTAAAGTTTTCCTTATAACAGTGGTTCTCAATGAGATCATTTGGACTCGGGAAGGGGAACATCACACACTGGGGCCTATCATGGGGAGGGGGGAGGAGGGAGGGATTGCATTGGGGAGTTATACATGATATAAACGTTATGCACATGTACCCTAGAACTTAAAGTATAATAAATAAATAAATTAATTAATTAAAAAGTTCAAAAAAAAAAAAAAAAAACAGTGGTTCTCAGAGTGTGGTCTGTAGAATAGCAGCATCAGTATTACCTGAGAACTTGTTAGAAATGCAGATTCTTGGGCTCTGCCTCAGACCTACTGAATCAAAACTTTGTTGGGGGGTGGGCAGCAGTTTACAAGTCCTTCAGGTGATTGTGATGCATGTTAAAATCAGAGAACTGGTGCTCTAGACAAGTGGGAGCATAATTAGAATTACAGGCATGGGGAGACATCACTCGGAAAATAGCTGTCCTAAATGAGTGGATGTCTTCATAATAGAGTGTAGTTTACAAAGTGCTTTCATATATGTTATCACATCCACATATATTTCATTGTCACAAAATTACTGTGGTATTTACCATTATTTCTGTATTTTAGAAGGGCTAATAGAGCCTGCCTTTATCTAGTAAGTTGTGGAGCTAGAACCGTAACTCGGAGTCATCTAAGTCCAAATCCTGGGCTCATTCTATAGAACCACATAACCTTTCTATTCTAAAGCTGTGGGTGAGCAGTTTTTCAGGTTGGCTTTTACTTTAACAGGCCTTGAGATGAGGAATTGTGTGAAAGTAATTTATTAGGACATATTGCCAGGGGAAAATGGGGTAGATGGGATGGGAAATTGGAACTAGCAACAGTTGGAAGACAAACAAGGGTTCCTTGGAAGTTAACTTTGACTTAACTTCACAGAGTGAAGACAGAGTGTAGAATTTTCCTGATCAAGAATTTCCAAGAGTTTTCTTGCACCCATCAGTCATAGGTTAAGGCTGTCCCCCATAGGATATATCTGGCTCTCAAAAGGAGTTCCAGCAAAAAGAAAAAAAAATCAATATTCATAATGATGACTTCAGGGTCCTGCAATATCAAAGTCCTTAGACCCTGAAGAAAAATAGACCAAAATCAAATTGTGATTTGATTTTGTTTTTTTTTTTTTGAGCTAGGGTCTGGCTCTGTTGCCTGGGTTGGAGTGCGGTGGCAGGATCTCAGCTCACTGCCACCTCGACCTCCCAGGCTCAAGTGATCTTCCCACCACCTCCCAAGTAGCTGGGACTACAGGCGCATGCTACCATACTCAGCTAATTTTTATATTTTTTTGTAGAGATAGGATTTCACCATGTTGCTCAGGCTGGTCTCAAACTCCTGGGCTCAAGCCATCCACCTGCCTCAGCCTCGCAAAGTGTTGGGATGATAAGCATCAGCCACCATGCCTAGCCCAATTTGAAATTTGATTTTATTTTTGAGACAGAGTCTTGCTGTGTCACTCAGGCTGGAGTGCAGTGGCCCGATGTCAGCTCACTGCAACCTCCTCCTCCCGGGTTTACAGTTCTTGTGCCTCAGCCCCCCAAGTAGCTGTACTGGCCTGAATTTTTTTTTTTTTTTTTGAGATGGAGTCTTGCTCTGTCACCCAGGCTGGAGTGCAATGGCATGGTTGTGGCTCACTGCAACCTCCACCTCCTGGTTAAAGCAATTCTCCTGCCTCATCCACCCGAGTAGCTGGGACTACAAGCACGTGCCACCACACCTGGCTAATTTTTGTATTTTTTTAGTAGAGACGGGGTTTCAGCATGTTGGCCAGGCTAGTCTTGAACTCCTGCCCTTGTGATCTGCCTGCCTTGGCCTCCCAAAATGCTGGGATTACAGGTGTGAGCCACCACGCCTGGCTCTGAAATTTTAATTTAAGTGAAGGTGACAGTGGTTTCTGGCTAACTAGTTAATCAGAAATGTATTTGAATAATGGCTGGGTGTGGCGGCTCATGCCTGCAATCCCACACTTTGGGAGGCTGAGGCGGATGAATCACTTGAGTTCAGGAGTTCAAGACCAGCCTGGCCAACACGACGAAACCTTATCTCTACTAAAAGTTCAAAAATTAGCTGAACGTAGTGGCCGGCTTCTGTAATCCCAGCTACTCAGGAGGGTGAGGCAGGAGAATCACTTGAATCCAGGAGGTGGAGGTTGTAGTAAGCTTAGATGGTGGCACTGTACTCCAGCCTAGGCAACAGAACGAGATGCTATCTCTAAAAAATAAAAAAAAAGACATGTATTTGAATAAGAGTCTCATTTGGTGATCATTTAGGTAGCAGTGGCATAACCATTGCTTTATGATAGTCATTTTTGCTGCTTGCTGAATATTCATTGCCCTTCATCTCCTGCTGCCAGGATTTCACTTCCCAGTCCCGCTTGGTGAGGTGGGGCCATGTGATTGATTCTAGCCGGTGGGTTATTAGCAGAAATGTCTGAGCCTTTAATTGCTGGGATATGACCCTCTAAAGCCCTCTTTCTTTTTGGCAGCATGATCAGCAACATTGGAGATGGGTTGTTCTCTCAGTTGGGCCCTAGAGAAGCTACAACAATCAGAGTCTCGTGTGTAGCATGAGCCAGAAATAAACTTCATTGTTTAAGCCACTGTGCTTTTGGGATTTGCTGCAATATCCAAACTTACACTTTCTTTTTCTTTTTCTTTTTTTTTTTTTTTAGACAGTCTCACTCTTGTTGCCCAGGCTGGAGTGCAGTGGCGCAATCTTGGCTCACTGCAACCTCCGCCTCCTGGGTTCAAGCTTCTCCTGCCTCAGTCTGCTGAGTAACTTGGATTACAGGCACCTGGCAACAAGCCCAGCTAATTTTTGTACTTTTAGTAGAGACGGGGTTTCACCATGTTGGCCAGGCTGGTCTCGAACTCCTGACCTCAGGTGATCCGCCTGCCTCAGCCTCCCAAAGTGCTGGGATTACAGGCATGAGCTTCTGTGCCTGGCCCAAACTTTTTCTTTCTTGATAGATTATTCAGTGTTGAGTTTATTGAATGGCTTTAACTTTGATGTAATATCAGTAACAGTAAGAAAATGGGTCAAAGTGATCTATATATGTACTTTCATTTTATTTTCAATGATAAATTAGTTTAATGAATTTCCAAGGATTGAAAGTACCTAGGACTCTCTTCAGTCTTGCCTTTTTCCCGTTTCCTATGGAAACCCACAAATGTATTGTATTTTTTGAAGTTGGCTCTAAAAAGGACTTTTGCCCTACAGCAGGGCTTGGCAAACTATGATTGGTGGGCCAATCTTGCCACTGCCTGTTTTAGAAAGTAAAGATTTTTTGAAACACAGCCGTGCCCATTCGTTTATGTAATATTTGTGGATGATTTTGTATACTTCAAAGATGGAGTTGAGTAGTTGTGACAGAAACATTATGATCCACAAAGCTGAAAATATTTGCTATCTGGCTCTTGATAGAAAAAGTTTGCCAGTGTCTGCCTTGCAGGATCCTTAAGTATTAGGAATGGAAATGTTTCCAGATGATTTGCCTCAATTGTTGGAGACATTCTCGTTCTTAGAAGTTCCACCTGATGGGAGGAAAGCCTCCTTTTGGATCTCTAGTCCAGTGTTGCCTTTTAAATATACTATCCTTTAGGCAGAGACACAGCTTACCCTTCTTGGGTTCTGCCTATGACCAGATAAAGACTCCCTCAGCCTTGATGATCATGCCATCTTTTATATTGCCACCCTCATTGTCCCTGTCCAGACCAGCTGCTGGACAGACTGCTAACATGTTCACTTCTCATGCAACTGCTATTCAGTATGTCTGCTTTGTGCTTGTTGCTGTTGGCTATTAAACTTGCCATTGTATTAGGGCTTTTTCAGGATACAAGGATGAGGGGTGATTAGGTTATCTCACATTGTGGGTCATTAAGGCTAGGTGGGGAAATAAACTGGAAACTGTCAGCAGTCACACAGCCAAGCCACATGACACTGGAATATTATTTATGACTGCTCAGAATTCAACAGTAACTATAAGAGACTAATGGTACCTATCTCCTCTCAAGAACTCCCCAAGGCCGGGCATGGTGGCTCATGCCTGTAATCCCAGCACTTTGGGAGGCCGAGGCGGGCGGATCACAAGGTCAGTAGATCAAGACCATCCTGGCTAACACGGTGAAACCCCATCTCTACTAAAAATACAAAAAATTAGCCGGGCGTGGTGGCGGGCGCTTGTGGTCCCAGCTACTTGGGAGGCTGAGGCAGGAGAATGAGGCAGAACTTGCAGTGAGCTGAGATCGTGCCACTGCACTCCAGCCTGGGCGGCAGAGCAAGACTCGGTCTCAAAAAAAAAAAAAAAAAAAAAGGAACTCCCCAAGAGAGTTGATCAGTTAATCTTTGGCATACCCTTATTAACATTATTATCATTATTATTACAGACAGGGTCTCACTCTGTCGTCCTGGAGTGCAGTGGCACAATCATGGCTCACTGCAGCCTCAATCTCCTGGGCTCAAGTGATCATCCTGTCTCAGGGCCTTAGCCTCCTGAAGTAGCTAGAACTATAAGCATGTTCCACCACACCTGGCTAATCTTTATATTTTTTGTAGAGACAGGGTCTCTCTATATTGCCCAAGCTGGTTTCAAGCTCCTGGCCTCAAGTGATCCTCCAACCTTGGGCTCCCAAAATGGTAGCATTATAGTCTGGAGCCACCTTGCCTGGCCATTTACTAGCATTCCTATTTGGATCACCTGTGAGTTGACAGTGAGCACCTAAGAGCATGAGTCTTAGGCTCATGCTAAAAATGCTTACCTTTGCTTGGGAATCGAGTCAGTGAGGCTCTGGAAAGAAGTGACATAAAACATGGTAAATTATGATCAAGGAATCATTTGTGGTTGTCTTTTTAGAAGAGACTGTGGGGACGGCAAGAACTTAGAGTCTATTCCAATAAAGCTATCTTTCATCATTTCTCACAGGATTCTAATGAATCCATCTTTTTGTAGGGAGGAGGGAAGTGTTAGAGCTAGATGTCCATCTGTTTGTTAGGATAGCCACATAAGGAATCTATCAGATTTCACATGCCACTCGGACAGTTGTCCATGGGGACATTAGCAAAAAAAGCACTGACAGAAATAGCAAAATCCAGCAGGTCGCAGTGGCGCACGCCAGTAATCCTATCAATTGGGAGGCCGGGCATGGTCTCACATGCCTGTAATCCCAGCTATTCAGGAGGCTGAGGCAGAGAGAATTGCTTGAACCTGGGAGGTGGAGGTTGCAGTCAGCCAAGACCATGCCACTGCATTCCAGCCTGGGCAACAGAGCGAGACTCTGTCTCAGAGGGGAAAAAAAAAAAAACAACATTCTGTATTAAAAAAAGAAATTTTTTTTGTTGATCTCAAAGCTTACTTTTTCTGGTTCCCTCAGGAACTAGAGTCTTATGCTGGGAATATGGATTTATGTTTCTGTGTGCATTTATGTATATCTGTCATCTATATATCTGTGTATCTGTTATCTCTATATAAACTCCCATTTGTTATTTTCTTTTTCTTTTCTTTCCTTTTTTTTAGCTTTTCAGAAAATAAAGTGCTAGACAGGGACTTAGGGAACTGACTTAGGGACAGAGAGATTTCCGTTTTTACATTTTTACCTTCCAATAAAGTAATAAAAGAGTAGCATTTAGCAAAGAGGGGATATTTTAGGGCCTGATACCAGAGAGATCCTAAACGTTCAACTTTGGTACCCCAACCTCTTCTAGGTGAAAGGTGGTCAAGCATAGTGATTAAAAAGTATGGTTTATTTCCCAGATTCATAATTTACTGGCCATAATCCTGGACAAATCCATTTGTATTTCTGTGCCTCAGTTATCTATAAAATGAGGATAATAATGATACCTGAGAGATGTTGTGAGAACTATATTAGGAAATAAATGCAAAGCACTTATAATAGTGCTTAGTAGATAAAAAGTGCTGTATAAGTGTTATCTGTTGTTATTATTGACTTCTCTGATGCCATATCAATAACTTATCAGCGGGCAAGATGGCTCATGCCTGTAATCCCACCACTTTGGGAGGTCGAGGCGAGTGGATCATCTGAGGTCAGGAGTTCGAGACCAGCTTGGCCAACATGACAAAACCCCATGTCTACTGAAAATACAAAAGTTAGCCGTGTGATGGCTTGCATCAGTAATCCCAGCTACTCGGGAGGCTGAGGGAGGAGGATCACTTGAACCCAGGAGGCAGAGGCTGCAGTGAGCCGAGATCATGCCACTGCACTCCAACCTGGGTGACAGAGCAAGACTGCATCGCAGGAAAAAAAAAAAAAAAAAAAAGACATCTGAATAAAATATGGCTTACATAATAACAGTGTATCAGGCTGGACGCAGTGGCTCATGCCTGTAATCCCAGCACTTTGGGAGGCTGAGGCGGGGGGATCACAAGGTCAGGAGTTCAAGACTGGCCTGACCAACATGACAAAACCCCATCTCTACTAAAAATACAAAAATTAGCCCCGTGTGGTGGTGGGCGCCTATAATCCCAACTACTCGAGAGGCTGAGGCAGGAGAATCACTTGAACCTGGGAGGTGGAGGTCGCAGTGTGCCAAGATCACGCCATTGCACTCCAGCCTGGTGACAGAGTGAGACTCTGTCTCAAAAAAAAAAAAAAAAAAAAAAAAAAAAAAAAAAAATTACAAGAAGGCCTTTAAGTGGACAAGAAAAAGAAAAAGCAGCCGGGCGCGGTGGCTCAAGCCTGTAATCCCAGCACTTTGGGAGGCCGAGACGGGCAGATCACGAGGTCAGGAGATCGAGACCATCCTGGCTAACATGGTGAAACCCCGTCTCTACTAAAAATACAAAAAATCTAGCCGGGCGAGGTGGCGGGCGCCTGTAGTCCCAGCTACTCCGGAGGCTGAGGCAGGAGAATGGCGTAAACCCTGGAGGCGGAGCTTGCAGTGAGCTGAGATCCGGCCACTGCACTCCAGCCTGGGCAACAGAGCAAGACTCTGTCTCAAAAAAAAAAAAAGAAAAAGCAGTTCAGTAGAAAAACAGTCAAAGGATATAAATAGGCACTTCACAGGAGACCAAAACCAAATGGCCCAAAAAATGAATGATGAGCTCAAACTGGTTACGGTAGTAACAAGATACAAGTTTGTTTCCTTTAAACTAGGGAACAGTGAAAAAGAACAGTGATGCTGATTGCTGGTGGGAAAGGTGGGAAAAGGGCCCATACATTTTCAACGGAAGTAGAAAATTGTTATAGCTTTTGGGAAAGCCATCTGGCAATATGTATTAAATATTTTACCCTTTGACCTAGGGGTCCCACACCTGACACTTACTCTATAAAAATAAAAACACCAGGCTGGGCACGGTGGCTCACGCCTGTAATCCCAGCACTTTGGGAGGCCGAGGCGGGCAGATCATGTGGTCAGGACTTTGAGACCAGCCTGGCCAGCATGGTGAAACCCTGTCTCTACTAAAAATACAAAAATCAGCCAGGCATGGTGGTGGGCACCTGTAATCCCAGCTACTTGGGAGGCTGAGGCAGGAGAATCCCTTGAACACGGGAGGCGGAGGTTGCAGTGAGCTGAGATCGTGTCACTGCACTCCAGCCTAGGAGACAGAGTGAGACTCCGTCTCAAAAAAAAAAAAAGCAAAAAACAAAACAAAACCCCCAAAACCAAAAACAAAAAAACCACAGTTCATCAGGATATATAGTCAAGGATTTTTTTTTTTTTTTTTTTTTTTTAAAGAGTCCTGCTCTGTCGTCCAGGCTGGAGTGCAGGGATGCCATCTTGGCTCACTGCAATCTCTGTAGCCTGGGTTCAAGTGATTCCCCTGCCTCAACCTCCTGAGTAGCTAGGAGTATAGGCACCCGCCATCCTGCCAGCTAATTTTTTTGTGTTTTCAGTAGAGACACGGTTTTACCATATTGGCCAGTCTGGTCTCAAACTCCTGCCCTCAAGTGATCTGCCCACCTCTGCCTCCCAAAGTGCTGGCATTATAGGCATGAGCCACCACGCCCAGCCATGGTCAAGGATGTTTACTGGTAACATTGTTAGTAAGGATGAGATGGTAGAAACAAAGTCGATTGCTCATAATTGTTCAATCAGTTTTGGTGTATTCATAGGAGGAAATACATTGCAGCTTCCTTGGAAGAATTTCCATGAGATGGTATTAACTGAAAAAAACAAAGAATATGATAACATTCCATTCTTTTTAGTTAAAGAATTATTTAATAACATCCCATTTTTTAAAAGAAGTAACTAAAACCCATATATATATATAAAATATATACATATATATATATAAATGTGTGTGTTTATAATTATGACTCTGGGAGGAACAAGAAAGGATGCCTGATGTTAACATGTTACCTGGGAGTGAGGATTAACATAGGAGGAAAGAGAGAAGGGAGATGAAAAGGGGATTAAAAAAAAAAGAAAGAAAAGGAAAGGAGATAAAGCGTTCCCACCTCAGCATGAATGCTGTCTCAATTATTTTAAATAGTATTTTGCGTAACTGTGGCTGTATGTGTACACATGAAAAAGAAGAGTTATATGCATAGCTAATAGATCCGGTCTTTATGTCCATGATGTATTATGTGATAAAAAGCAGGTTGATGTATATTGTATGTATCTATTTCAGTAAAAATAAAGCAAAGACCACAAAAATCCTTGTATATGTGGAGAAAGGTACGTAAGGAAACACATCAGGCCTCTATTTGAGTACTTCAATGAGTAGGATTGGGGTGAGCTTTTTCTCAGACCTTGTGTTTTTTTTTTTCACTTGGTACAAGAAGTGAGCATTGTTTATAATTTGAAAAACAGCAAAGAAAAAATGTGATTGTGTTCTACTCATTTAATAATGGCCATGTGGGTGAAACTTGTGCAAAGGAAAAGGTTAATATATGCAATGAAAAGGTTAACAAATGGGCAAAAAGACTCCAAAAACGATTAACAAATGGGAGTGGGATCAGATTTTATTACTTTTGGCCAAAGGCCATTACAAAATATTAGTGAGACTGTTATTCAGAAATACTAAAGGGGAGACATGGTAAAGTTTCTTCCACTGTAAAGTGAAACAACGGGAAGTAAGGAACCTTGAACAATTTTAAATTGTAGAGTAATAGCTTAGTGTTCAACAGATAAGATTTGCCTTTCCTGATAACTCTGCCAACAGAGTTATTTTATTAGTGGCAGAATATTACAGTGGCTGAGAGCAAGAGCTTTGTTTAGAAGTACGTTCTACTAGCTGTGTGCCTTCAGTTTTCTCATATGAAAGTTACAGAATAACGGTAACTACTTCATAAATGTATCGTAAGGATTAAATGAGTTAATCTTTAAGGTGCTAAGGAAGTAATCTAATACAAAATAATTCCTTAGCTAAGTGTTATTAGCTATATGGATCTAAAATGCTAGTTTTGAATAGAACACTCCAATGAAGTATTCATTGTGTAGAAGAATCCTAACAGTTCACCTTAAACAGTAAGAGCAGTGCCCAGCACAGTATTTTGCTTTAGTACGTGCTTTACAAATACTGGTGGAATAAATAATTTTCATTCCTTTCACATAATTTTATTAGAGTGTCTGATTAGATTAACATTATTTCACATATGTTGATTAATATAGAATTTCAGAAATTAATGTCAGTCAAATTAATGTTTGACTTCAGAAAATTAGGAGGAAAAGAACATTTATAGGGTGATAACTATTACCTATAATATTTTTTTTTTCTTTGGAGACAGAGTTTTGCTCTTGTTGCCCAGGCTGGAGTGCAGTGGCATGATCTTGGCTCATTGCAACCTCCTCCTCCCGGGTTCAGGGGATTCTTCTGCCTCAGTCTCCCGAGTAGCTGGGACTAAGTGATAATAGTTATCATCCTAGTTGGGATTAGATTCAAGAATGAAAGAGACTCCTGTGTACATAAATATACACAGCTTTCAATGGGGGAATGTGAGTATACTAACTTGTACTTTCAGCAGTCATTACACATGATCACAACTTTATATAGAAAAGGAATCTAAACAATTTTGTTTATTGTACTACCATTTGATTTTTAAATTCTCTTTCACTGTTGTTTTCATTCCTTCGTTTTTGTTTAAATTTTTACTTTGTTCTTTTCTTTTCTTTTTTAGAGACATGGTCTTGCTCTTTTGTTCAGGCTGGAGTGCAGTGGCACGATTACAGCTCACTGCAGCCTCAACCTCCCAGGCTCAAGCGATACTTCCACCTCAACCTCAGCCTCCAGAGTAGCTGGGACTGCCAGCAAGCACTATCACACTGTGCTGATTTTTTTATTTTTTGTACATACGGGGTCCTACTATCTTATTGAGGTTAGTCTCAAACTCCTGGGCTCAAGTGATCCTCCTGCCTGGCCTCTCAAAGTGCTGGGATTATAGGCATGAGCCACCATGCCTGGCCCATTCCTTCCTTTAGTACACACTTTATGTGTTTAGTAGTATACTTTTATTATGTATTTCTTTAATTTACACTTTATTTGCTATTTATTTATTATGTACAGGGCCTTGCTGTCTCCCAGGCTGGAGTGCAGTGGTGTGATCATAGCTCACTGCATTCTTGACCTCCTGAGCTCAATTGATCCTCTTGCCTCAGCCTCCTGAGTAGCTGGGAGTACAGGTGTGCGCCACCACACCTGGCTAATTTTTGTATTTTTTTGTAGAGGTGGGGTCTCCCTATGTTGCCCAGGCTGGTTGTGAACTCCTGTGTTCAAGTGATCCTCCTGCTTCAGTCTCCCAAAGTGCTAGGATTACAGGCATGAGCTGCCACACCCAGCCACTATACACTTATTTGAGTTGATTTTGGTGATTTATATTGGGCTAGATAATCATCCATTTCATCTCGGTTTCCAAATTTATGGTGCTAGAATATATCACTATGCATATGCATGAATGTCCTCTTCTAATTTAAAATATACTTGGAAAAAGTTGTCTTTTTTTATTTTTATTTTTTATTTATTTTTTTGAGATGGAGTCTTGCTCTGTTGCCAGGCTGGAAAGCAGTGGCTTGATCTTGGCTCACTGCAACCTCCGCCTCCTGGGTTCAAGCGTTTCTCCTGATGCAGCCTGGGACTACAGGAGTGCACCAGCACGCCCGGCTAATTTTTGTATTTTTAGTAGAGACGGGGTTTCACCATGTTGGCCAGGATGGTCTCCATCTCTTGACCTTGTGATCCACCTGCCTCGGCCTTTCAAAGTGCTGGGATTACAGGTGTGAGCCACCACGCCCATCCAACAGTTTTGTCTTTTATATATGGTTCTTTTTTCTTGTCCCCAGATATATTTTTTTAATCTTTCCCCATCTTAATCTGGCATTATCTGTTTCATTGTCTTTCCAAAGAAATTGCTTTTGTAAATATTTATTCTTTATAATACATTTTGTTTTCTAGTCTGTTAATTTCAGTTTTTACTCTTTTATTTCAGTTTTTGCTCTTTAATTTCACTCTTCCTAATTTTGTTGAATTTTTAAAAATTTAAATTTACATATGGTAAAGTTTAGTTTTTTTGTGTACAGTTCCATGAATATTTACACATGCATAGATTATTGTAATCACCACAGACAGGACACAGGATAATTTGAACAACTCCAGGAATTCCCAAGTGCTGCCCTTTTGTATTCACACTATCCTCCCACCCTAACCCCTGGCAACCACTGGTATGCTTTTGTTCCTATAGTTTTGCTTTTTCCAGAATCTCATACATGGACTTACTGTAGTATGTAAACTTTTAAGACTGGATTTTCAGCCTGGGCAACAAAGTAAGACATCTCTACAAAAAATTAAAAAAAAAAAAAGCTGGGCATGGTGGCACACATCTGTAGTCCCAGCTACTTGAGAGGCTGAGGTGGAAGGGGAGGGGTTTTAGGCTGCAGTGAGCCATGATTGTGCCACTGCACTCCAGCCTGGGTGAGAGAGCAAGACCCTGCCTTAAAAAAACCGTTTTAAAAGACTGGATTTTTTCACTTATAATAATACATTTGAGATCCATCCATGTTGTTGTGTGTATCAAAGAGTTTGTTTCTTTTTATTGCTAAATAGTATTCCACTGTGTAGATATACCACAGTTGGTTTATCCATTCACTCAAGCCAGCAGTCCCCAACCTTTCTGGCACCAGGACCGACTTTTGTGGAAGACAGTTTTTCTACAGACCAGGTCAGGGTGGGGGGATGGTTTCAGGATGACTCAAGCACATTACATTTATTGTGTGCTTTATTTCTATGGTTATGTTGTAATATATAATGAAATAATTATGCAACTTACCATAATGTAGAGCCAGTGGGAGCCCTTAGCTTTTTTTCCTGCAAGTCGATGGTCCCATCTGGGGGTGACAGGGACAGTGACAGATCATTAGGCATTAGATTCTCATGTGGAGGCCGGGCGCAGGGACTCACGCCTGTAATCCCAGCACTTTGGGAGGCCGAGGAGGGAAGATCACCCGAGGTCAGGAGTTTGAGACCAGCCTGACCAACATGGCGAAACCCCATCTCTACTAAAAAATACAGAAATTAGCCTGGCATGCTTGGGAAGCTGAGGCAGGAGAATCCCTTGAACCTGGGAGGCGGAGCTTGCAGTGAGCCAAGATCGCGCCACTGCACTCCAGCCTGGGTGACAGAGCAAGACTGTCTCAAAAAAAAAAATTCTCGGCCGGGCGCGGTGGCTCAAGCCTGTAATCCCAGCACTTTGGGAGGCCGAGACGGGCGGATCACGAGGTCAGGAGATCGAGATCATCCTGGCTAACACGGTGAAACCCCGTCTCTACTAAAAAAATACAAAAAATTAGCCGGGCGAGATGGCGGGCGCCTGTAGTCCCAGCTACTCGGGAGGCTGAGGCGAGAGAATGGGTAAACCCGGGAGGCGGAGCTTGCAGTGAGCTGAGATCCAGCCACTGCACTCCAGCCTGGGCGACAGAGCGAGACTCCGTCTCAAAAAAAAAAAAAAAAATTCTCATAAGGAACATGCTACCTAGAACCCTTGCAGGCACCTGTATGCTTTAATAGGATTCACACTCTTGTGAAAATCGAACGCCTCCGCTGATCTGACAGGAGGTGGAGCTCAGGCAGTAAAGTGAGGAATCGGGGAGTGGCTGTAAATACAGATGAAGTTTGACTGGCTCCTTGCCTGCCTGCCCACCACTCACCTCCTGCTGTATGGCCTCGTTCCTGGTTGGGGACCCCTGACTCAAGCTCTGCCCAATTTCTTTTGGTTTATTTTGCTTTTGTCCCCTCTCATTCCTTAAAATGAATATACTGTTGTACTAATTAATGGCTAACTTGCCCTAAGGCTTGAGGTTGGGGTTGAATAAACGATAGGCCTTTATTCAGATCAGCAGGAGGTATTTTCCTCCAGTAGAATTGTCTTGGTCTGGCATCTTTTAACTTAAAGTTAAGCTTCTCTTAAGCTGGTTTCTCTTCATCGTTCTCCTTCCGGAAAGGTGACCACTTCTTTCCCTTGATCCTTTGGGCCCAGGGGCGGTACATTTTCACTTTTGTTGGTTCTAGGTTACTGGATTATTTTTGTAGTTTCCTGCTCCTCACTGTTGACCTAAAAGGAAAAAGCTGAGGCAAAATAAGCAGAAAGTTTATTTGGGCCAAGCTTGAGCATTGCAACCTGGGAGCAGAGCTTCAAGTTGCCCTGAATATACACTCCAATTAGCAGTTATAAGCAGATTTTTTTTTTCTCCGAGATTCTGTCTCTACAGAAAATTAAAAAATTAGCTGGGCATGGTGGCTTGCACCTGTATTCCCAGCTACTCCAGAGGCTGAGGCAGGAGGGTTGTTTGAACCTGGGAGGTCAAGGCTGCAGTGAGCTGTGATCCCACCACTGTACTCCAGCCTGAGTAACAGAGTGAGACCTGTCTCAAAAAAAAAAAAAAAAAAAGTTTCAGGAAATTTAAGTGTTAATTGCCACCATCTAATCCTTAGACTTCATTCAGGTTTCACTGATTGTCCTAGTAAGATCCTTACAGAAAAGATCAAGTTCAGCATCACTTGTTGCATTTAGTTATCTTAACTTTAGTCTAATTCAGTCTGGAATAGGTCCTCAGTTTTTCCCTGATGTTCATGATCTTAGCACTTATGAAAATTACAGGCCAATTATTTTGTAGAATGTCCCTTTTATTTTATTTTATTTTATTTTGGAGGCAGAGTTTCCCTGTGTCACCCAGGCTCCAGTGCAGTGGTACAATCTTGGCTCACTGCAGCCTCCACCTCTGAGGTTCCAGCAGTTCTCCTGCCTCAGCTTCCTGTGTAGCTGGGATTACAGGCATGTGCCACTACACCTGGCTAATTTTGTGTTTTTAGTAGAGATGGGGTTTCACCATGTTGGCCAGGCTGGTCTCGAACTCCTGACCTTAAGTTGTCCACCTGCCTCAGCCTCCCAAAGTGCTGGGATTACAAGGATGAGCCACCACACTTGGTTTTAATGTCCCTTCATTTGGATTGTCCAGTGTCTCCTCATGATTACATTCAGATTATGTATCCTTGATAGCAGTATCACTGAGTTTACTTTGATTGCTTGATTAAGGTGGTGTCTGCCAGATTTTTTTTTCACTGTAAAGTTACTCTTTCTCTTCTTTGTAATTAATAAATATTTTGTAGGAAGTACTTTGAAACTATGTATTCTAGCCCTCATCAGACTTTCAAATTATTTGTATCTGTGATTCATGGTTATATTATATATTATATCTTTCATTCATGGTTTCCCATTTTATACAGTGGATTATAACCTGTTGCTATCATTGCTTATTGTGTTAAAAGAAAAATTTTAGACAAATTTGACAGAGCTTAATTGAGCAAAGAAGAATTTACAAATAAGGCAGCCCCTGGAACTACAATAGGTTCAGATAGAGCCTGAGGCTACCATATGGTTGGATAACATTTATGGACAGAAAAAGGAAAGTGACATACAGAAAACAGGGGTAAGGTACAGAAACAGCTGGATTGGTTACAGCTCATTTGCTTTATCTGAACACAGTTTGAACAGTTGGCTGTATGTGATTGGTTGAAACTTGGCTACTTGTTACGAAAGTAGGTTATAGTATGTTTATACATTTAGTTAGGTTATAATCACTATGTATGGAGAAACCTTTGGTCCACACTTAAAATCTGTAAGGAGACAGCTTTAGGCTAAACTTAACAATTGTGATGCTCAAATTGTTGCTGTTAGTGGAAAATGGTATTTAGAAACCAAGTTCTGGGTGCTAGATGTGATCATTTCTGTTGGGTTATTACTGTTTTCAGGTCCTTTCAGTAATGTTAGACAAAGCTAGGGAATATATATTTGCATATACATTTTCATATATACACATATATATATAGTTCTTATCAATCTATATTGAAGCCTATGAGTTCTCACTGATTCTGATCTAATACCATGCAATTCATTCTTTTTTGTTTGTTTCCTTAACTCTATGTTAAAGCAAAAGAATTCATTCTTGCTTTCTTCCTCTCCTAATTTATAACTCCTTTATCTGATGATGAGGCTGGCTGTGGTGGTGTGCAACTGTAGTCCTAGCTACTTGGAGGCCAAGGCAGGAGGACGCTTGAGCCCAGGAGTTCAAAGCTGTAGTGGGCTATGATTGTACCACTGCAGTCCAGCCTGAGACACGAGTGAGACCCTGTCTCTTAAAAGCAAAAAACAATAATGAAAAATGAAAGCTAAGTTTCTCATTATCACCTGTAGCTTTCTCTCTCTCTCTCTCTCTTTTTTTTTTTTTCTAGAGACAGCGTCTCACTTTGTTGCTTACCCTGGAGTGCAGCTGCATAATCATAGCTCATTGCAACCTTGAACTCCTGGGCTTAAGTGATCCTCCCACCTCAGACTCTTGAATAGCTGGAACTTCAGGCATGAGCCACTGCCCAGTGGATGTCTCTCTGTTTTGGATCCATATTTCCTTATTCAAATAAAAGTAACTTGAATGAAGGGTTGGGGCAAAGAGATTTGTTTGAGTGTTTCTGTGGTTACTTGCCTGGGTATCTGTTGTTCCTGAGGCAGGAGATCTTTAGTTCTAACCATGAACTTTCCAAGGTTGACAGCCAGGTATTAAGAGCTGACAAATGGAAGTACAAAGATTTTTCAGAGGGAGTAATGTGACATGGTTGTTCTGCTGTTTTATCCAGAGCTCTGATGTTCTAAGGATTGAAATGATAAGGATACATTTTATATTTTATGGTGATACAGTCCTAGGGTCAACCTCACTTAAGAGAGAAGGCCTTTATCTGGGGACATTATGTGGGGCTTCAAGGTAGGGACCACTCTCAAAGTGAGCTTTGAAATAAGTAAGTATAGCTTAAGATGCAGATCAGGGCTGGGCGTGGTAGCTCACGCCTGTAATCCCAGCACTTTGGCAGGCAGAGGCAGGTGGATCACCTGAGGTCGGGAGTTCGAGACCAGCTAGACCAACATGGGAAACCCTGTCTCTACTAAAAATACAAAAATTAGCTGGGCATGGTGGCACATGCCTGTAATCCCAGCTACCTGGGAGGCTGAGACAGGAGAATCACTTGAACCCGGGAGGCAGAGGTTGTGGTGAACTGAGATCGTGCCATTGCACTCCAGCCTGGGCAACAAGAGTGAAACTGTCTACAAAAAAAAAAAAGATGCAGATCAAATGCCAACTCTGCTATGAATATTTCCCTCACTACCTCAGGTCACAGTCATTTTCCTTTCTCCAAATGTAATATTTATGTCTACTCTTTATTCATATTTTACTGTATACTGGTATTGAACTGTTTACTGACTCTATGGTCTGTCTCTCCAACTACATGATAAGTTTGTTGTGGACTGAAGACAGTGTTTAAAAGGTTTTTCAAACCTCTCTCAATGTCCTATGTGGTGCTGGGTTCCCGTTAGGAACTCAATAAATACTTTCTTCCAAGGTTAAAAGAATTCTAGTTCTGGGACTTGAATGTTTCAAGACTCATTCCTTTCAAAATAATGACTCTTCTTTCTTTCCATTGGGTATGGCATAGATTTCATTTGGCTTTGTTCGTGTTTACCTGCATTTCAAAATTTCTGTTGTAGTCTCTCCCTCCTTTTGTTTTTTGGGAACTGTTTAAATACCAATTTCCATGGTATGCCTTGCATGGATAAATATAGAACGTGGATGAACATGGGAAATAAATCTCTCTGTAATTCACAGCATAAAATGGAGAAGGCAAATAGAAAATCTAGACTCATTTGTCAAAGTTACATATAGGCTGTTGCCTAGGAAAATCTGCAATTTTTCAAGGATAGTATCTGCTCCACACTTGGGCCAGGGCCCAAATTATGTTAGTTAAACTCCTAGCTAGGCTTACAATGGTAATAGATGCATTTATAAACATTTATATTGGGTAGAGACCCAAAGATGAATGACTTGTAGTGGGATTGAAGGAACAGCCCAGAATTTAGCTGACATTTATGAAGAGTGGACAGTATTTCCTGAAACTGGGGTTATGTTTGCAAAGCTGGCACAGATGACGCTTTCCCTTCTTAGATTGTTCACACTTTGGGTACTGCCAAGTGGACAGTGGCTTATGTAAGGCTTGGGTGCCTTGTGAGTGGAGCTATAGCATGCTTTCCCACTTGGGAAATTAAATAGAAAATTTTAATTATTAAAATGAAAAGTATTAAGTTGCCTGAGCATAAACAGAAAAACACTATGTCTCTAATATAACAAAACAAGGTTCAGCTTAGTGTCCTCATTATATTCAAGTATTCTTTTTTTTTTTTTTTTTTTGAGACGGAGTCTTGCTCTGTCGCCCAGGCTGGAGTGCAGTGGCCGGATCTCAGCCCACTGCAAGCTCCGCCTCCTGGGTTTACGCCATTCTCCTGCCTCACTCTCCCGAGTAGCTGGGACTACAGGCACCCACCACCGCGCCTGGCTAGTTTTTTTTGTATTTTTTAGTAGAGACAGGGTTTCACCATGTTAGCGAGGATGGTCTCGATCTCCTGACCTCGTGATCTGCCCGTCTTGGCCTCCCAAAGTGCCGGGATTATAGGCTTGAGCCACTGCGCCCGGCCTCAAGTATTCTTAATTACTGTATTTACAACAGAATTTAAGACCTTGAAGGAATGTTAGATATATCATCTAGAACTAGAACACAAGTCTGAAAGAGTTATTTCAACACCAAATGTTAAGAATGTATTATCTCCAAACAGGGACAATTTGACTGCTTCTTTTCCTAACTGAATACCCTTTATTTCTTTCTCTTGCCTGATTGCCCTAGCCAGAACTTCCAACACTATATTGAATAGGAGTGGTGAGAGAGGGCATCCCTGTCTTGTGCCAGTTTTCAAAGGGAATGCTTCCAGTTTTTGCCCATTCAGTATGATATTGGCTGTGGGTTTGTCATAAATAGCTCTTATTATTTTGAGATACGTTCCATGAATACCAAATTTATTGAGAGTTTTTAGCACGAAGGGCTGTTGAATTTTGTCAAAGGCCTTTTCTGCATCTATTGAGATAATCATGTGGTTTTTGTCTTTGGTTCTGTATATATGCTGGATTACGTTTATTGATTTGCGTATGTTGAACCAGCCTTGCATCCCAGGGATATTTAGAAAGCCCCATCGTCTCAGGCCCAAATCTCCTTAAGCTGGTAAGCAACTTCAGCAAAGTCTCAGGATACAAAATCAATGTGCAAAAATCACAAGCATTCCTATACACCAGTAACGGACAGAGAGCCAAATCAGAATGAACTCCCATTCGCGATAGCTTCAAAGAGAATAAAATACCTAGGAATCCAGCTTACAAGGGATGTAAAGGACCTCTTCATGGAGAACTACAAACCACTGCTCAGTGAAATAAAAGAGGACACAAACAAATGGAAGAACATTCCACGCTCATAGATAGGAAGAATCAATATTGTGAAAATGGCCATACTGCCCAAGGTAATTTATAGATTCAATGCCATCCCCATTAAGCTACCAATGATTTTCTTCACAGAATTGGAAAAAACTGCTTTAAAGTTCATATGGAACCAAAAAAGAGCCCACATTGCCAAGACAATGCTAAGCCAAAAGAACAAAGCTGGAGGCATCATGCTACTTCGAACTATACTACAAGGCTACAGTAACCAAAACTGCATGTTTTGCTACTGGTACCAAAATCAGAGATATAGACCAATGGAACAGAACAGAGCCCTCAGAAATAATACCACACATCTACAGCCGTCTGATCTTTGACAAACCTGACAAAAACAAGACATGGGGAAAGGATTCCCTATTTAATTAATAGTACTGGGAAAATTGGCTAGCCATAAGTAGAAAGCTGAAACTGGATCCTTTCCTTACTCCTTACACAAAAATTAATTCAAAATGGATTAGAGACTTAAATGTTAGACCTAAAACCATAAAAACCCTAGAAGAAAACCTAGGTAATACCATTCAGGACTTAGGCGTGGGCAAGGACTTCATGTCTAAAACACCAAAAGCAATGGCAACAAAAGCCAAAATTGACAAATGGGATCTAATTGAACTAAAGAGCTTCTGCACAGTAAAAGAAACTACCATCAGAGTGAACAGGCAACCTACAGAATGGGAGAAAATTTTTGCAATCTACTCATCTGACAAAGGGCTAATATCCAGAACCTACAAAGAACTCAAACAGATTTACAAGAAAAAAAACCCCATCAAAAAGTGGGCAAAGAGTATGAACAGACACTTCTCAAAAGAAGACATTCATGCAGCCAACAGACACATAAAAAAATGCTCATCATCACTCGCCATCAGAGAAATGCAAATCAAAACCACAATGAGATACCATCTCACACCAAGTAGAATGGAAATCATTTAAAAATCAGGAAACAACAGGTGCTGGAGAGGATGTGGAGAAATAGGAACACTTTTACACTGTTGTTGGGACTGTAAACTAGTTCATCCATTGTAGAAAACAGTGTGGCAGTTCCTCAAGGATCTAGAACTAGAAATACCATTTGACCCAACCATCCCATTACTGGGTATATACCCAAAGGATTATAAATCATGCTGCTATAAAGACAGATGCACACGTATGTTTTTTGCGGCACTATTCACAATAGCAAAGACTTGGAATCAACCCAAATGTCCATCTGTGACAGACTGGATTAAGAAAATGTGGCACATATACACCATGGAATACTATGCAGCCATAAAAAGGATGAATTTGTGTCCTTTGTAGGGACATGGATGCAGCTGGAAACCATCATTCTCAGCAAACTATCGCAAGAACAGAAAACCAAAAACTGCATGTTCTCACTCATAGGTGGGAATTGAACAATGAGATCACTTGGACACAGGAGGGGGAATATCACACACCAGGGCCTATTGTGGGGAGAGGGGAAGGGATAGCATTAAGAGATATACCTAATGTAAATGACGAGTTAATGGGTGCAGCACACCAATATGGCAGATGTATACATATGTAACAAACCTGCACGTTATGCACATGTACCCTAGAACTTAAAGTATATATATACATAAAAAAAGTCTATTATCTCTGAATAGTGGGATCATTTTTGTTTCTCACCATTTTCTGTTGTCTTTTTTTTTTGGAGAGAGAATCTCCCTCTGTTATCTAGGCTGGAGTGCAGTGACATAATCTCGGCTCGCTGCAACCTCCGCCTCCCAGGTTCAAGTGATTCTTCTGCCCCAGCCTCCCAAGTAGCTGGGACTATAGGCATGTGTCACCACACCCAGCTAATTTTTTGTATTTTTCATAGAGACAGGGTTTCACCATGTTGGCCAGACTGGTCTTGAACTCCTGACCTCAGGTGATTCACTTGCCCTGGCCTCCCTAAGTTCTGGGTTTACAGGCATGAGCTACCATGCCCGGCCTGTCTTTTTTTTTTTCTTTGTTTCTTTGAACATAATTATTTATATAATAAAACATAAGAATAATTCTCATAGTGAATACACAAATACCCTTGTCAGTAAAGATGTTATCTGTTACTGCATTTAGTAGCAATTTTTCTAAAACGGAATAAAGTTTTCTAATATAATTCTTTTATTTTAACAATGGAGTTACAGACCCATAGAGATAAGTAATATTTAAAATGCATTTAAACAGAATACATCATAAACATTTAAAGTTATTTTCTTTTTTGTTTGAGACAGTCTCAATCTGTCACCCAGGCTGGAGTGTGGTGGCACAGTCTTGGCCCACTGCAACCTCTGCATTCCAGGTTCAAATGGTTCTCCTGCCTCAGTCTCCCAAGTAGCTGGAATTACAGGTGTGCACTACCACAACCAGCTTAATTTTTGTATTTTTAGTAGAGATGGGGTTTCACCATCTTGGCCAGGCTAGTCTCATATTTCTGACCTCAAGTGGTCCACCCAGCTCAGCCTCCCAAAGTGCTGAGATTACAGGCGTGAGCCACCACCACCAGCCTTAAAGCTATTTTCTGTTTTTGGAGACAGAGGCTTACTCTGTCTCCCAGGCTAGAGTGCAGTGGCGCGATCTTGGCTCACTGCAACCTCCACCTCCTGGGCTCAAGCAGTTCTCTTGTCTCAGCCTCCCAAGTAGCTGGAATTACAGACACATGCCACCACTCCCGGCTAATTTTTGTATTTTAGTAGAGGTGGGGTTTCACCATATTGGCCAGGCTGGTCTTGAACTCCTGACCTCAGGTGAGCCGCCTGCCTTGGCCTCCCAAAGTGCTGGGTTTACAGGTGTGAGCCACCATGCCCGGCTGTTATTTTCTTTTCTTTTTTTTTTTTTTTTTTTGAGACGGAGTCTCGCTCTGTCGCCCAGGCTGGAGTGCAGTGGCCGGATCTCAGCTCACTGCAAGCTCCACCTCCCGGGTTTACGCCATTCTCCTGCCTCAGCCTCCCGTGTAGCTGGGACTACAGGTGCCCGCCACCTCGCCCGGCTAGTTTTTTGTAGTTTTTAGTAGAGACAGGGTCTCACCGGATTAGCCAGGATGGTCTCGATCTCCTGAACTTGTGATCCACCCGTCTCGGCCTCCCAAAGTGCTGGGATTATAGGCTTGAGCCACCGCGGCCAGCCCCGGCTGTTATTTTCTTCCTTTTTTTTTTTTTTGGTAGATTAACAAAAACTAATGAAGAATTTCTTTTCTGTGTGAAAATTTTAGTTTTTAATAGCAATTTCAGTTTGTAATAGACATGCATGAAACTTTTCTGTGGGAAGGTATTAAGGGCTGAGGACTACATGTATTTTGTTGGATAAGTAACCTCCCTCTCAGTGGAATGATTTTCATATTTATTAAAAGAAAAAGAAAGACACCAAGCCCTAACAAAACCTTCAAGATACGAGGAAAGAGTTTTAGTTATTATTATTTCATTTATTTATTTATTTTTTGAGACCGAGCCTAGTTCTGTTGCCCAGGCTGGGGCACAATGGTGCAATATCGGCTCACTGCAGCCTCTGCCTCCCAAGTTCGAGCTATTCTCCTGCCTCAGCTTCCCAAATAACTGGCATTACAGGCACCTGCCACCGTGCCTGGCTAATTGTTGTATTTTTTAGTAGAGACAGGGTTTCACCATGTTGGCCAGGCTGGTCTCTGAACTCCTGACCTCAAGTGATTTTCCCACATCAGCCTCCCAAAGCGCTGGGATTACAGGCATGAGCCACCACACCTGGCAAGAGTTTTAATTATTTCTTTTCTTCTTCTTCTTTTTTTTTTTTTTTGGTGGCCTGGGAAAGAGTTTCACTCTTGTTGCCCGGGCTGGAGCGTAGTGACGCGATTTCGGCTCACTGCAGCCTCCACCTCCCGGGTTCAAATGATTCTCTTGTCTCAGCCTCCTGAGTAGCTAGGAGTACAGGCACGTGCCACCATGCTCGGCTAATTTTGTATTTTTTAAAGTAGAGATGGGGTTTCTCCATGTTGGTCAGGCTGGTCTCAAACTCCTGACTCCAGGTGATTGCGCCGCCTCGGCCTCCCAAAGTGCTGAGATTACAGGTGTGAGCCACCGTGCCTGGCCATCTTTTCTTTAATTTAATGGTTTATGAGAGGGTTTTTGATACCAATTTTTTTTCAAGACAGTGTCTCGGTGTCTTGCCCCAGGTAGATGGAGTGCAGTGGTGTGATGTCGGCTCACTGCAACCTCTACCTCCATGGCTCGAGCAGTCCTTCCACTTCAGCCTCCCAAGTAGCTGAGGCCTCTCAGTCTCCCAAAGTGCTGGTATTACAAGTGTGCACCACTGTGCTTGACCAGTTGTTTTCTGGGAGGCCAAGGTGGGCAGATCGCTAGGAGTTTGAGACCAGCCTGGGCAACATGGCGAAACCCCATCTCTACAAAAAATACAAAAATTAGCTGGGCATGGGGGCACATGCCTGTAGTCCCAGCTACTTGGGAGGCTAAGGTGGGAGGATTGCTTGAGCCTGGGAAATTGAGGCTGCAGTAAGCTGTGATTGTGCCACTGCACTCTAGCCTGGGCAACCGAGTGAAACTTTGTCTCAGAAAAAGAAAAAAAAAAATTATGGGTATATAGTAGGTATATATATTTATGAGGTACATGAGATATTTTGATACAGGCATATAATGCGTAGTAATCACATCAGGGTAGATGGGGATATCTATCACCTCAGGCCTCCCAAAGTGCTGAGATTGCAGGTCTGAGCCACCATGCCTGGCCTGAATGATCTTTTTAACATGTTGTTGAATTCGGTTTGCTGGTATTTTGTTGAAGATTTTTGCATCAATGTTCATCGGGGATATTGGCCTGTAGTTTTGTTTTTTTGATGTATCTTTGTGTGGTTTTGGTATCAGGGTAATACTGGCCTTAAAAGATGAGTTTGTAAGTATTCCCTTTTTCATTTTTTTGGAGTAGTTTTAGTAGGCTTGATATTAGTTCTTCTTTAAATGTTTGGTAAAATTCAGCAGTGAAACCATTGGGTTCTGGGCTTTTCTTTGCTGGGAGATTTTTATTACAGCTTCATTACTTGCTATTGTTCTATTCAGGTTTTGGATTTCTTCATGGTTCAATTTTGGTAGATTGTATGTGTCTAGGAATTTATCCATTTTTTTCTAGGTTTTCCAATTTATTGGTGTATAGTCATAGTAGTCTCTAACGGGCCTTTGGATTTCTGCAGTGTCAGTTGTAATGCTTCCTTTTTCATCTCTGATTTTATTTATGTGAGTCTTTTTTTCTTTGTCTAAAGGCTTATCAATTTTATCTTTTCAAAATACCAATTTTTCAATTTATTGATCTTTTGCATTGCTTTTTTCATTTCAATTTCATTTATTTCTCTCTCATTTTTTTCTTCTGCTAATTTTGTGTTTGATTTGCTCTTGCTTTTCTAGTTTTCTTATTAAAAAATTAGAAATGAATTCTTGCTATATTGCAAGAGTTTATAGAGCTTGAGTCCAGGCTGGTCTTGAACTCCTGGGCTCAAGTGATCTTCTTGCCTTGGCCTTCCAAAGTGCTGGGATTACAGACATGGACCACCATGCCTGGCCACTTTTCTAGTTTTTAAGATGCATTGTTAGGTTATTTGAAGTTTTTCTACTTTTTTGATATAGATGCTTATTGCTGTAAACTTTTCTCTTAGTGGTACTTTCGCTGTATCCCATTTGCTTTGGTATGTTGTGTTTCCATATCTATTTGTTTCAAGAATTTTAGGCCAGGCATGGTGGCTTAAGACTGTAATCCTAGTACTTTGTGATGCCAAGGCGGGCAGACTACCTGAGCTTAGGAGTTAAAGACCAGCCTGTGAAACATGGTGAAACCCTGTCTCTACTAAAATACCAAAAGTTAGCCAGGCGTGGTGGTGCACACCGGTAGTCTCAGCTACTTGGAATACTGGGGCATGAGAATTGCTTGAACCCGGGAGGTGGAGGTTGCAGTGAGCTGAGATCACACCATTGTACTCTAGCCTGGGTGACAGAGTGAGATTCTGTCTCCAAAAAAAAAGAAATTTGAAAACTTTCTTCTTATTTTGTTCAGGGACCTACTGGTCATTCAGGAGCATATTGTTTAATTTCCATGTGTGTATATAGTTTCCAAAATTCCTCTTGTTATTATTTCTAATTTTATTCCATTGTGGTCATGGAAGATACTTGATATGATTTCAGCTTTTTTGAATTGTTTTATTATTTATTTTTTCCTTAACCCATCTTTCAGGAAGATTTTTTTTTTTTAATTCTTTAAAACGTGTTTTGTGGCCTAACATATGGTCTTTTCTTGAGAGTGATCCATGTGCTGAGGAGAAGAATGTGTATTCTGCAGCCATTGGATGAAATGTTCTGTAAATATCTATTAGGTCCATTTGGTTTACAGTGCAGATTAAGTCCAACATTTCTTTGTTGATTTTCTGTCTGAATGATCTATCCAGTGCTGAAAGTGGGGTGTTGAAGTCTCCAGCTATTACTGTGTTGAGGTCTCTCTCTTTCTCTCTTTAGCTTTAATAATATTTGCTTTATATATCTGGGTGATCCAGTGTTGGGTGCATATATATTTATAATTGTTACATCCTTTTGCTGAATTGACCCCTTTCTGATTATATAATGACCTTTGTCTCTTTTAAGTTTTTGTCTTGAAATCTATTTTGTCTGATACACATGTAGCTAATTCTGCTCTTTTTTGGTTTCCATTTGCATGGAGTATCTTTTTCTCTCCCTTTGTTTTCAGTGTATATGTGTATTCACAGGTGAAGTGTGTTTCCTGTAGGCAATAGATTGTTGAGTCTTGTTTTTTAAATCCATTTAGCTCTATCTTTTGATTGGAGAGTTTAGTGCCTTTACATTCAACGTTATTATTGATGAGTAAGGACTTCTGCCATTTTGTTATTTCTTTTCTGGTTGTTTTGTGGTCTGTTCTTCCCTTCTTCTTTTCTTCCTGTCTTCCTGTTTTGTGAAGGTGGTTTTCTTTGGTGGCATGTTTTAATTTCTTTTTATTTTTTGTGTATCTTTTGTAGGTTTTTTGATTTGAGATTACCATAAGGCTTGCAAATAACCCATTTGTTTAAACTGATGACAACGTAACACTGATTATTAAAACAAATAAACTAACAAAGAGAAAAATAATAAAAATGCCCTTAATCCTAGCTACTCAAGAGGCTGAGGCGAGATGATCCCTTGAGCCCAGGTGTTCGAAGCTGCAGTGGGCTATGATTGTGCCACTGCACTTCAGCCTAGCTGACAGGATAAGACCATGTCTCTTAAGAAAAAATAAATAAATAAATAAATAAATAAAGGGCCAGGCACAGTGGCTCACATCTGTAATCCCAGCACTTTGGGAGGCTGAAGCACGTGGATCACTTGAGCCCAGGAGTTCAAGACCAGCCTGGGCAACATGGGGAGACCTGTCTCTACAAAAATACAAAAAAAATTAGCTGGGTATGGTGGTGCACACCTGCAGTTGCAGCTGCTCAGGAGACCAAGGTAGGGAGATCGTTTGAGCCCAAGAGGTCGAGGCTGTGGTAAGTCAAGATTGTGCCACTGCACTCCAGGCTGGGGGACAGAGCAAGACCCTGTCTCAAAAAAAAAAAAAGAAAAAAAAAACAGGGAGTGTAGTCTTGAGTTAGCAGCTCCTATCTTTGTCCCTAATTAAGTGTATTACTTTGTTTAATCTTCACAACAAACCTGTATTACAGATACAACAGTAAACATTTTATACCTAAAGAAACTAAAGTTTACAGAGTTTAAGTAACTTGCCCAAGATCACACAGCTTTGAAGTGTAAGAACACACTACACCTTGGAATCATATCAGAGGAGTCACAGAATTGAGGGGAAAGTTGAAAACTGGGCAGGAAGACATGGGATACTAAGCAACAGGGACCCCAGGCGGAACCATATCACAGAATTGTCTGAGCACCACACTTGGCACTTCTACCACTGTATGCCCAGCAGGCAGTGTTATTGGATCCTTGATGCCAGTATGGACAATTTATTAACTATTCTTTATTTTTATGTCTTTCTTTCAGAATTCAAATGATATTCGGCTTGTCAAGTGACATGTAGTTGTCCGGCCCCATTTCTTTCTTTTTTTTTTTTTTTTTTTGAGATGGAGTCTCTCTCTCCCAGGCTGGAGTGCAATGGCACGATCTCAGCTCATTGCACTTCCACTTCCTGGGTTCAAGTGATTCTCCTACCTCCACTTCCCAAGTAGCTGGGATTATAGGTGCCCGCCACCATGCCCGGGTAATTTTTTGTATTTTTAGTAGAGACGGTTTCGCCATGTTGGCCAGGCTAGTCTCGAACTCCTGACCTCAGGTGATCCACTCACCTCATCCTCCCAAAGTGCTGGAATTACAGGCATGAGCCACTGCATCCATCCCTGTCTGGCCTCATTTCATGTGCTAGTGTTGTCCTAGGTGGAGAGGAATATCTGGCCTGTTTGGCTTCTATAGTAGAGCATTGAGCTGTGCTTCCTGTCCTGACCCGCAGGACAGTCGAACGGGCCCTGGAAGGGGGAGTGGGAATGGAGGAGATGAGAAAACATGAGAAATGGAGACAAGACAAATAGTCTGATCAAGTCTCGTTTATTGAATGCAGGGTCATGCCTTATATAGGCTGGCAGAGGAAGAGGTTGGGCCAGGGCGGTGACGGGGGGCCGGTCTTCTCAAATTACAATCGCGCATGCGCCGTGGGTTTGTACTTTTCCTGGGCGCGGGATCGCGCCTGCGCCCTAGGCTGCATATCTTCCTGGGCGGGAAAATGATTGCGCGCGCGGGAAAGGTTGGCGCGCGCGGGAACAGTTTGGGCGCGCGTGGGAAAAGCTTTAGGCGCACGCGGGAAGGGCTTTAGGCGCGCGCAGGAAGGGTCCGCAATAAAGAACCCGGAAATGTGCCGTCTTGTCTCCACTTTGCGGAGATCAAGCAACAGAGGTCCGCTAATTCCGGGCCTCATGGCTCCGGACACTTCCCACCGAGACTGACACAACCAAAGGTTCAAGGGAAGAGTATTTTGATGCTGGGCAACAATACAAAGGGTAAATGTCCACCGTACCAGCCATGGGTATGCAGATGCCCACATAGCATTCTGCTGAAGACTGGCTGAACTAGGAAGCTGTGCCTTCCCCATAAAACTGGCTATTTTTTCCTGAGACCAGAGTTTGCAGAACAGAGCTCAGTAGGACTTCCAAGCAGTATAACAAGTATAGGAGTTTTCACATGAGGACCTCTGCCTATTTCTGATTCACTGAAGCAGGGGTAAATGACCAGCAGAACCAGCCAGCTCTTGGGGTCAGTCTGAGGAGGGAGTGTATAGAAAATAAATGCACATGGAAAACACCTCCCTAACTTCTGATCTTACTGATCTTCAGTGTGGTATCCTAAGACCCTGAATTTCTTTGTTATTGGGCAATATTTCACTGCAGCTTTACCTGATTAACCATATTAAACATTTTCTTACGAGAGATACAGAATTATTTTGCTTGCATATCTTTGCTCTTCTACACTCTCTTTGCCTTAAGTTTAGAGACCATATTACTTTTGTATCTACAGAGTCCAGTATTGTGTCTAGATACAGTAGGCACTTAAAGAATTTGACAGGCTGAATGAATGAATATTCCTTAGCTATCTTTTTATGAAGCTAAATTGATTCTTATGAAATGGTAGTGAATTAATAGTCATGGATGTTTGAAATATTTTATATATTTTTTTAGGTTAGAAAATAATTCTAAATCTGCTATGAGAAGAAGGACCACAGTGATATTTCCTCTGCTTTTGTTGTTACAGGTTTTCCAGGATTTAGGGATGGAAGTACTGTCTGGAGTTGCCAAAGGCTATAACATATGCCTTTTTGCTTATGGACAGACAGGCTCTGGGAAGACATATACCATGCTGGGGACCCCAGTGAGTATTACAATGAGATATGGTCCTAATGCCACAGCAAGCCTGAACCTTGCATTGTCCTTACTACTGCGAGATAGAATATGATTTCTGTAGTCAGTCAACTTTAAAGAAGATTGAATGAGCCTTCTTCTGTTTTAAGAGTGAGTTTTTCGGCTGGGCACGTTGGCTCATGCCTGTAATCCCAGCACTTTGGGAGGCCAAGGCGGGCGAATCACCTGGGGTTGGGAGTTCGAGACCAGCCTAACATGGAGAAACCCCATCTCTGTTAAAAATACGAAAAAATTAGCTTGATGTGGTGGCGCATGCCTGTAATCCCAGCTACTCGGGAGGCTGAGGCAGGAGAATCACAAATCACTTGAACCCGGGAGGCAGAGGTTGTGGTGAGTTGAGATCGTGCCATTGCACTCCAGCCTGGGGAACAAGAGCGAAACTCCGTCTCAAAAAAAAAAAAAGAGTTTTTCAGCATTTAATTGGAAGGTAAATTTTGAATAATTAACCCCTTTTTATTAAACCCTGAAGAGCCTTAGAATTTTACAGCTCCCTTCAACAAAGCAGTTCTCGTCAGTCCTCCTGAATTTCTTGTTATCTCCAGGTTCGTTATTTGAAGCTGTTTTGCACCTTTGTTGTGGACAAGACCTGGACTAAATCTTAAGTGCAAGCTAGAGCTGTGCAGAGATTTGATTATTGTGGCCAAGCTCCAAGCCTACATGTGTTAGATCTGTGTATTAGAAGAAAGCATGAGAACTAGTTTCTGAGCCGGGGGCTTTCAAAAGTACATAGGATTTAATGAGAGCCTTCCTTTATCACAGAAAATCAGGAGGGCAGAGTTCCTTAAGAATACCTTTTTGTTTTGGATTTAGAAGTATCCTGGTCAGGGTGCCAGACGCAGTGGTTCACACCTATAATCTCAGCACTTTGGGGTGGCTGAGGCAGAAAGATCTCTTAAGCCCAGGAATTTGAGAACAGTCTGGGCAACATAGGGAGACCCCATCTCTATAAAAAATACAAAAATTAGCCGGGTGTGGGGGCACATGCCTGTGGTCCCAGCTACTTGGGAGGCTGAGGTGGGAGGATGGCTTCAGCCTGGGAGGTTGAAGTTGCAGTGATCAGCCATGATCTTGCCACTGTACTCCAGCCTGGACAACAGAGTAAGAGACCCTGTCTCGGCCAGGTGCGGTGGCTCATTCCTGTAATCCCAGCACTTTGGGAGGCCGAGGCGGGTGGATCACGAGGTCAGGCGTTCAAGGCCAGCCTAGCCAATATGGTGAAACCAAGTGTCTACTAAAAATACAAAAATTAGCCAGATGTGGTGGCATGCACCTGTAATCCCAGCTATCTAGGAGGCTGAGGCATGAGAATCACTTGAACCGGGGAGGCTGAGGTTGCAGTAAGCTGAGATTGTACCATTGCACTCTGGCCTGGGCAATGGGGCAAGACTTCGTCTCAAAAAATAAATAAATAAATAAATAAAAAGAGACCCTGTCTCTAAAAGTATATATATCCCGTTAGGTGGGTAACAAATAAACACTACACAGGAACATTCTATAGAACATGATTCCTCTTAGATGATTATCCCTGATGCCTTGGACCTAGCTCATTGCTCACTTTGTCCTGTGTTTAGTGTGATTTCACAGTATTTGACATTAAAAGAATTGGGGCTGGGTGCGTTGGCTCACACCTGTAATCCCAGTACTTTGGGAGGCTGAGGCGGGTGGATCACCTGAGCTCAGGAGTTCGAGACCAGCCTGGCCAACATGGTGAAACCCTGTCTCTACTAAAAATATAAAAATTAGCCAGGTGTGATGGCAAGTGCCTGTACTCCCAGCTACTCGGGAAGCTGAGACAGGAGAATTGCTTGAACTCGGGAGATGGAGGTTGAAGTGAGCCGAGATTGTGCCATTGCACTCCAGCCTGGGTAACAAGAGTGAAACTCTATTTCAAAAAAATAATAATTAAAAAAAAAGAAGAAATTGGCCACTAAACCAAAAGTATAAAGCCCTTAACCGAGTACAAGTTAGCACTGGATACAAGATGAGAAAACTACCTCTTTCTAAATGTGTTTTGTTGTTGTTGTTGTTTTTGTTGTTTTGTTTTGTTTTTGAGATGGGGTCTCTGTTACCCAGGTTGGAGTGCAGTGGTGCAATCTCAGCTCACTGCAGCCTCTGCCTCCTGGGTTCAAGTGATCCTCCCACCTTAGTCTCCTGAGTAGCCGAGACCATAGGCACACGCCTCCATGCCAGGCTAATTTTTTTTGTATTAGCCAGAGACAGGGTCTCCGCAAGTTGCCCAGGCTTGTCTCTTACTCCTGAGCTCAAGTGATCCACCCACCTCAGCCTCCCAAAGTGCTGGGATTACAGGGGTGAGCCACCACACCTGGTCTAAATGTGTATTTTGAATACTCATATACTCCAATCCCCAGGTGTAGGGAGTCTAGGAGGAACATTGGTAAAGTGTTTTTATCCAAGAATAATGTAACCTTCATTGCATAAAAGCAGGTATCTGGGTGTGCTGGCTTCTCTTTTCCTCCTTCTTCCTCTTTTTTTTTTAAATCACAGTCTCGCTCTGTCGCCCAGGCTGGATGATCTCGATCTCCTGACCTCGTGATCCGCCTGCCTTGGCCTCTCAAAGTGCTGGGATTACAGACGTGAGCCACCGCGCCCGGCCTCCTCTTTTCCTTCTTGTGGTTGATACATATGCCTCTCATCTGGTACATTTCTTCCTTGAGTGTCTCTCGGAGCACTGGCACATAAAAGTCTTCTATATTCTCCAGTGAAACTGCCTGAAGTGAAGAGGCTAGCACAAGGAGTCCAGGCACCTATCCCCATGCTGAGGATGGTGCCTGGGTATTCGGTGGGGGAGAGCATCATCTTGAGTAAACAATAATGCTTTCCTTTCTTCTGTTCTCCAGGCCTCTGTTGGGCTGACACCACGGATATGTGAGGTATACACTGTCTTTTGGCTGGATCCTCTCAAAGTAGGTCTCTGTACAGTTCCTACAATGAAACCCCAACCCTCTGGTTTGTGCAGGGTCTCTTCATCAGGCAGAAAGACTGTGCCTCACTGCTTTCCTCCTGTAGGATAAAAGTAAGGTAAGAATCTACCAAGCTCTGGAACCTACAGTAGTTCTCCTTCCACTCCAAATTCTGCCATGTTCAGCTGTCCTCTCTTTACTTCCAGAGTCACCACAGGGATGGAGAAAAGCCACAGAAGAAATATCTTGCAGTACAAGAGCTGAGAAACATACTTAGGCCCTTGGTTGTAGAAAACTTAATTTCCTACTCATAGACTTAACAAGCAGGTCTTTCCTTCTGTGGCCCAGCTGACCCTGGCTATCAAGTAGCCCTTGAGATGCCTTCACAGAACAATAGAGCTCAAGGGTCATGTTTGAAACTCACTCAAGAAACAACCTCTGTGGCCGGGTGTGGTGAATCTGGGAGGCGGAGATTGCAGTGAGCCAAGATTGTGCCACTGCACTCCAGCCTGTGAGACAGAGACTCTGTCTCAAAAATAAAAATACAATTAAAAAAAAACTCTTGTGTATATATGGAAAGAGACTCAAGGGGGAACCTTGGCTTGATCCGTGCCTTGGAATGTCAGACGTGGAGCTGGAACAGGAACTAAGACCTCCTGATTTTTAGCTCAGTGTTGTTTCTACTTTTTTTCAAAATGTAATTATGTTGCCTTTTTCTACTTCTGTCTAGTTTTCTAGAAATCTATAATGAACGGGTACGGGATCTGTTGAAGCAATCTGGTCAAAAAAAGCCCTATACCCTGCGGGTCAGGGAGCATCCAGAGATGGGGCCCTATGTACAAGGTGAGCTACTGTGATCCTGGAGATCCGAAAACAAACTGAAGCCTGGGAAGCTCTCCTAATGTTCACTAATGCATTGAACATATGTGTAATGAACACTTATTGTGTGCCAGCTATTGTACTAGACACTGAATATGTATTGACAAATAGAGAAGACATGGTCCTGCCCTCAGGCAAGCTTACAATCTAGTGGGTGTGAGTCAGGAAACAAACGATTACAAGTAGTGATAAAGGCTAGTAAATAAATAGATGTCAGTGGCAAAGAACATTGGAAAGTGTTGGTGACCCACCTTTATGGGGTGATCAGGAAGAGCTTCTCTGAGGAGGAAACATTTAAGCTGAGACCTGAAAGGAGTATAGTCATGTGAAGAATGATGTAACAAGGTGAGAAGTGTTTCAGGAAGAGGGAGTGGAATGGACTAGAGCCCTGGGAGAAGGCTTGGTGTTTTCTAGGGGCCAGTGTGGCTAAAGCATGGTGAATGAGAGGGAAAGCTGTAGGGAATGCGGTGGGATCTTCAGGCGCCTGATATAGCAGAGCCTCTACTGGTTCCCTGGTAAACCAGTCCCCTTTCTTTTCCATTGGTGGTGGTAGTAGGTAGGAGAGATAGGGCAAAGTCAGACATCAGACATGGAGTAGGATTTGATGTGTTTCCTAACCAAGTACTGATGTTTGGTGCTTGGTACCATCTGTCTTATATCATTAAGGTAGATCCTGCTATTAAGTAGCAATAGTTGGGTTCTTTTATGGGCGAAGTTTTTACCCTTCCAGGCCACTTATAAGAGTTAATACATGGGCCAGGTGCAGTGGCGTATGCCTGTAATCCCAACACTTTGGGAGGCTGAGGTGGGTGAATTGCTGGAGGTCAGGAGTTCAAGACCAGCTTGGCCAACATGGTGAAACCTTGTCTCTATTAAAAATACAGGCCGGGCGCGGTGGCTCAAGCCTGTAATCCCAGCACTTTGGGAGGCCGAGACGGGCGGATCACGAGGTCAGGAGATCGAGACCATCCTGGCTAACACGGTGAAACCCCATCTCTACTAAAAATACAAAAAACTAGCTGGGTGAGGTGGCGGCACCTGTAGTCCCAGCTACTAGGGAGGCTGAGGCAGGAGAATGGCGTGAACCCGGGAGGCAGAGCTTGCAGTGAGCTGAGATCCGGCCACTGCACTCCAGCCTGGGTGACAGAGCGAGACTCCTTCTCAAAAAAAAAAAAAAAAAATACAAAAGATTAGCTGGATGTGGTGGCGCATACCTGTAATTCCAGCTACTCGGGAGGCTGAGGCAGGAGAATCGCTTAAACCCGGGAGGCAGAGGTTGCAATGAGTCGAGATTGCGCAACTGCACTCCAGCCTGTGCGACAGAGCGAGACTCCATCTCAAAACAAAACAAAGTAATATATACATTTTATGTTCCTATAGCAGTATGCTAGTTTATTTTTTATTTATTTTTTTAGCCACAAGGTCTTATTCTGTAGCCCAAGCTGGAATGCAGTGATGCAATCATAGCTCCCTGCAACCTGAACTCCTGGGCTCAAGTGATCCTTCCGCCCCAGTCTCCCAAGTAGCTAGGGCTACAGGCGTGCACCTAGGCAGCTAATTTTTAAATTTGCTGTAGAAATGGGATCTCACTATGTTGCCCAGGCTGGTCTTGAACTCCTGGCCTTAACTGATCCTCCCACCTCCGCTTCCTAAAGTGCTAGGATTATAGATGTGAGCCAGCCTGCGCCTGGCTGTAGTATGCTAATTTAAATCCTGATAAGGAGCAGGACATGAACAATCAAGAGCTGCTGTTCTCTGGTCAGGGCATGGCAAATGGATGATACAATAGGTATGCCAGTGACTGATTCTGCTACCTGTGTCTTTCCCCAAATGTTTAATCATAAATGGCAGTTTAGAAACAACAACAAAAATACCATTTCCCTTGCTAGGAACCAGTTTAAGTTTGCTCTGTAAAACTCTGTAACCAGTTTAAGTTTGCTCTGTAAAACTCTGTGGGTATACATATCTGTGTAAAGCAATACTTTCAAGGCAGACCATGAGTCAATGCAGCGGTATCAAACTTCTCATCTTAAAAGTCTGTGTGGGCTGGGTGCGGTGGCTCACGCCTGTAATCCCAACACTTTGGGAGCCTTAGGCAGTCGGATCACAAGGTCAGGAGATTGAGACCATCCTGGCCAACATGGTGAAACTCTGTCTCTACTAAAAATACAAAAAATTAGCCAGGCATGGTGGCACATACCTGTAGTCCTAGCTAGTCAGGAGGCTGAGGCAGGAGAATTGCTTGAACCCGGGAGGCCGGAGGTTGCAGTGAGCCGAGATCGCTCAGCTGCATGCACTCCAGCCTGGCGACAGAGCAAGACTCCGTCTCAAAAAAAAAAAAGTGTGTGTGTACGTGTGGGAGGAGTAACTAGAGGAGAACTCGGACATAGTTCAGATGTCCGCATTATACAGAAAACAGTGAAATCTGGAGAAAGTTAAAGGTTGTTCCCAAAGTCACACAGCTAGAGTTGGGACAGAATTGAAACTGGGAAACTGGCACTGGACTGGAAGAGAGGAATGGAACAGAATCCTGAACATCAAGAGCCTAGAGAGAGGCCTAGGATCCTAGATTATTTGATTGGCATAGTGCCTGCAACCCAGAAAATATGATTCTTGCAAGGTCATACAGCTTGGGTCATATGTCAAACGTCAATGACAGGATCAGGACTCAAATCTCAGGGTTCATGGTGCAAAGTTCAGGACACTTGAATACCTTTATGGAGTGAACCCTTGAGGGGAAGGAGGTAAGAAATGCTAAATTCCAAACCAGTGAAAAATCTCTTAGATTCTGTGTCACAAGTTTCTTGAACCACTCTGGACATTCTTAAACCTTTACAAATACTGGTGGACATTTCTTAGTGAAGGAGCCATGAGCTGAAATAGTATAGAGCCCGCCTTGGGAGCTAGGACCCTGAGTAGTCACACTGAACTACGTTATTCCCATCACCACCCTCTGATGAGATCTTAGTAAACTTTTTAAAAAAAATGTTTTCTTTCTTTATTGATATATATATATATATCTTATCTATCTGCCTGTCCATCTGTCTTAAGGCTCATCCATTCTGTGAATATGACTTTAAAGTGGAAAGTGGTTTCTGGCTTGAAACCAATTCTACAGAAATTTATTGAGTACCTACAAGATGCCTATAGTATTCCGGGTGCCATGGGAAATATGAAAATATAAGCCCTTAAAGAACTTGCAGTTCCAGTTCAGAATTGTGAGATGGACCTTGATAGCTACGTAAATCCAAAGAAAGGAAAGGAGTAGCCTTTCCATTAAAAAGTTTATTAATTAGATGAGAGATTAAGTTGAAATCTGAAATGCACAATGGCCTGCCCAAAGCATACTTAAGACGCCAGTGGTTATAGGATGTAAACTGATATCTAAGTGAGACAAAGACAGTACTGTATTTTCACTGTGGTCTTTATTTTAATGTAAAGGTACAGGTGCAAACCAAGAGGTAGGTAGTTGGAACTTGAGAAAAATTCTGTATTTGCTATATACTCAATCTGTAAGTCACAGGAGTTTCCCCCCAACCCCAACCGTTTAGTTCTTGTGCCTTTTTTTTTCTTGCCTTTCTGCATAAACTAGGATCTCTAGTACAATAGTAAATAAAAGTGGTGAGTCTTGTTCTCAGAGGAAAGCTTCACCATTTTACCATTAAGTAATATATTTGCAATTATATTTTTAAGAGATTTTTTTTTTTAAGAGATATTTTTAAGAGATATTCTATATGCTTCTCGAACTGTGGTGAAGGACCAGTTTTTTTTGTGGTGGTGTTTTGTTTTTGGATCAGAGTCTCACGCTGTCACCCAGGCTGGAGTGCAGTGGCACGATTGTGACTCACTGCAGCCTCAAACTCCTGGACTCAGGCAGTCCTCCTACCTCAGCCTCCCAAGTAGCTGATACTACAGACATGTGCCATCGTGCCAGCTAACTGTTTTTTATTTTTTCTTTTAGAGATGGGGTCTTGCTATGTTGCCCAGGCTGGAAGAACTAGTTTTTTAAAAAAATTCCAATCTTTGCCATACTAATACATTTATAAAATAAGGGTGAATTACTAGAAAAATGAATGAAAGCAATGTCTTAATTACAAGCCCCAAATCTTCTTTACTAGATTCCACAGATACAAAATTACTCCATCAAAGTTACCCTTTTATTGTTTTTGATTTTGTTTTTTACTCTGTCACCCAGGCTGGAGTGCAGTGGTAGGATCTCGGCTCACTGCAACCTCCGCCTCCCAAGTTCAAGCAATTCTGCTGTCTCAGCCTCCTGAGTAGCTGGGATTACAGGCACGCATCACCATGCCTGGCTAATTTTTGTATTTTTAGTAGAGATGGGGTTTTACCTTATTGGTCAGGCTGGTCTCAAACTCCTGACCTCAGGTGATACACCCGCCTTGGCCTCCCAAAGTGCTGGGATTACAGGCATGAGCCACTGCACCTGGCCCCTCGTTTTTTTGTTTTGTTTTGTTTTTTAAACAGAGTCTCCCTCTGTCACCAGGCTGGAGTGCAGTGGCACGATCTTGGGTCACTGCAACCTCCGCCTCCTGGGTTTAAGCGATTCTCCTGCCTCAGCCTCCTGAGTAGCTGTGACTACAGAAGTGCACTACCGCATCCAGCTAATTTTTGTCTTTTTAGTAGAGGTGAGGTTTCACCATGTTAGCCTAGATGGTGTCAAACTCCTGACCTCGTGATCCGCCTGCCTTGGCCTCCTCTTTTTTAGTATGTTTATTTATAGCTATAAATTTCCCTGTAAGCATGACTTTAGCTGTATTGCACCAGTTTTATTGTGTAGTATTTTCATCATTAATCAGTTTAAAAAGTATGTAATTTCCAATATGATTTCTTTTGACCCATGGGTTTAGAAGTGAGTTTCTGTATTTTTTAACACTCAGGGATTTTCTAGTTGTATTTTTGTTATAGGTATCTAGTTTAATAGTATTGAGTTCAAAGAACATGCTCCGTATAATTTCACCTAAAGCAACATGTATGCAGACATGCTTTGGATATATCGCAAGTTTGATTCCAGGCCGCCACAATAAAGGGAGTATCACAATAAAGCAAAAATCAAAATAAAAACACAAATGTTTTCATTTCCCAGTGCATATAAAAGTTATATTTATGCTATGTTTTATTAAGTACAAAGTAGCGTTATGTATTAAAAATGTACATACCTTAATTTAAAAATACTTTATTGCTAAAAAATGCTAGTGGTTACCTGAGCCTTCAGTGAGTCATAATCTCTTTGCTGGTGCAGGATTTTTCCTTAGTGATGGTGGCAGCTGACTGATCAGGATACTGATTGCTGAAGGTTTGGATGGCTGTGGCAATTTCTTAAAACAACTTATGGAGTTTGTTACATCAATTGACTCTTCCTTTCATGAAAAATTTTTCTGTAGTGTGAAATGCTGTTTGATAGCATTTTACTCACAGTAGAACTTATTTCAGAGTTGGAGTCAGTCCTCTCAAATCCTGACACTTCTTTATCAACTACATTTATGTAATATTCTGTTTCTTTGTTTTGTCATTTCAACAATATTCACAGCATCTTCACCAGGAGTAGTTTCCATCTCAGGAAACCACTTTCTCTGCTCATCCGTAGGAAGCAACCCATCCTGCATTCACGTTTGATCCTGAGATTGTGGCAATTCAGTCACGTCTTCAGGCTCCTCTTCTCATTCTGCTTCTCTGGATAGTTCCGCCACTATGGAATTACTTCTTCCACCCAAGTCTTGAACCCCTTAAAGTCATTCATGAGGGTTGGAACCAACTTCTTCCAAGCCCCTCCATGTTGATATTTTGAGCTCCCCTCATGAGTCATGAATGTCCTTAATGCCATCTAGAGTGGTGAATTCTTTCCAGAAAGTTTCCAGTAGACTTGGCCCAGATCCATCAGAGGAATCACTATGACAGCTATAGGTTTATGAAATGTATTTCTTAAATTATCAAAGTCTAAAGGACTTCTTGGTCCATGGGCCGTAGAACAGATGTTATGTTAGCAAGCATGAAAACAACATTAGCCTTCTTGTACGTCTCCAGGAGAGCCCTTGGGTGACCAGGAACACTGTCAACAAGCAGTAATATTTTGAAAATAATCTTTTTTTCTGAGCAGTAGTTCTCAACAATGGGCTTACTCTAAGCAGACATGCTGTCATCCAGGCTTTATGGTTCCATTTATAGGGCACAGGCAGAGTAGATTTAGCATGAATCCTAAGGGCCCTAGGATTTTTTTTTTTTTTTTTTTTTTGAGAGAGGGAGGGTCTTGCTCTGTCACCCCATCTGGAGTACAGTGGCGTGATCACAGCTCACTGCAGCCTCAACTTCCCAGGCTCATGTGATTCATTTTCCCACCCATGCGCTACCATAGCTGGCTAATTTTTTGTGTATTTTGTGGAGACAGGGTTTCACCATGTTGCCCAGGCTGGTCTTGAACTCGTGGGCTCAAGAGATCTACCCGCCTTGGCTTTCCAAAGTTCTGGGATTACAGCTGTGAGCCAGCACGCCCAGCCTGGCCTTAGGATTTTCAGAGTGATAATGGCTTCAATTTAAAGTCACCAGCAGCCGAGCGTGGTGGCTCATGCCTGTAATGCCAGCACTTTGGGAGGTTGAGGTGGGTGGATCACCTGAGATCAGGAGTTCGAGACTAGCCTGGCCAACATGGTGAAATCCCCATATCTACTAAGAATGCCAAAATTAGCCAGACGTGGTGGCGTGCACCTGTAATTCCAGCTACTCGGGAGGCTAAGGCAGGAGAATCACTTGAACCTGGGAGGCAGAGGTTGCAGTGAGCCAAGATTGTGCCACCACACTCCAGCCTGGTGAACAAGAGTGAAACTCCATCTCAAATAATAGTAATAATAATAATAAAATAAAGTCACCAGCTACCTTAGCCCCTAACAGGAGAATCAGCCTCTCTTTTGAAGCTTTGAAACTGGACATTAGCCACTTCTTTCTAGCTCTGAAAATCCTAGATGACACCTTTTTCCGGTAGAAGCCTGATTTGTCTACATTGAAATTCTGTTGTTTAGGGTAGCTACCTTCGTTATCTTAGCTTTAGCTGTATCTTTTGGATAACTCGTTACAGCTTCTCTGTCAGCACTTGCTTGCTTCGCCTTGCACTTTCATGTTACTGAGAAGCTTATTTCCTTAAACCTCTTGAACCAACGTCTGCCAGCTCCAACTTTTCTTCTGCAGCTTCCTCACTTCTCTCAGCCTTCATAGCATTGAAGGAAATCAGGGCTTTGCTCTGGATTAGTCTCTGGCTTAGGAGAATGTTGTGATGGTTTGATCTTCTAACCATACTGTAAAAACTTTCTTCATATCATCAAGAAGACTGTTTTGTTTTCTTATCATTCATGTGTTCAAGGAGTAGCACTTTTAATTTCCTTCAAGAACTTTTCCTTTGCAGTCACAGCCTGGCCAACTGTTGGGCACAAGAGGCCTAGCTTTCAGCCTTTCTTGGCTTTCAACACGCCTTCCTTGCTAAACTTTAGCGTTTCTAGCTTTTGATTTAAAATGAGAGACTCTTTCTTTCACTTGGACACTTAAAGGCCATTGTAGGGTTATTAATTGGCCTAATTTCAGTATTGTTGTGTCTCAGGGAATAGGGAGGCCTGAGTAGAGCGAGAAAGGTAGGGGAAAGGTTGGTTGGTGGAACAGTCAGAACATATACATTTATCAGTTAAGTTTGCTTTTCTATACGGGCAAGGTTCTTGGTGTACCAACACAATTATGATAGTAACATCAAAGATTACTGATCACAGATCATCATAATAGATAATAGGAATAATAATAATGAAAAAGTTTGAAATATATATAGCACGGTTTGATTTGTAGCCTAGCACATTGGCCAGTTTTGTAAATTTTCCATGTGTGCTTGAAGAGCATGCATATTACACAATTGTTGGGCATGGTGTTTATATATTACTATTTATCAGGTTTGATACTTGTTCAAATCTTCTGTGCCCCTATTGATTCTATTTTTCCACTTTTTTTTTTTTTTTTTTTTTTTGAGACGGAGTCTTGCTCTGCCACCCAGGCTGGAGTGCAGTGGCCGGATCTCAGCTCACTGCAAGCTCCGCCTCCCGGGTTTACGCCATTCTCCTGTCTCAGCCTCCGGAGTAGCTGGGACTACAGGCGCCCGCCACCCCTCCCGGCTAGTTTTTTGTATTTTTAGTAGAGACGGGGTTTCACCGTGTTAGCCAGGATGGTCTCGATCTCCTGACCTCGTGATCCACCCGCCTCGGCCTCCCAAAGTGCTGGGATTACAGGCTTGAGCCACCGCGCCCGGCCTCCACTTGTTTTAACAGATACTAAGAAAGGCAAGTTAAACTTTCCTGCTATGAGTATGGATGCCTTTTTTCCTTTTAATTCTGCCAATTTTTGTTTTACATATTTTGAGGCTTTATTATTACATGCATACGAAATTAGAATTGTTAAAACTTCCTGGTTCATTGAACCCTTTTTTCATTGTGAAGGATTTTTCTTTATCTCTAGTAATGCTTTTACTTTAAAGTCTACTTTGTCAGGCATTAACTAAGCTAGCTTTCTTTGGGTTAGTGTTTGTATTTTTATCTTCTTTTCTTTTTTACTTTCAGTTTTCTTTATGTATTTCAGATGTGTTTTTTATTTAAAAAAATTTTCTTTTGCTTTGTTTTACCTTTGTTTCATCACAATTTTGGTCTTTTAATTTGATATTGTGGTCTGCTTATATTTAATGTAATCACTAATTTTATTTGGGTTTAAATCTGTTATTTTGTGTTTTCTCTTTACCTTTCCTGTTTTATGTTCCTTTTTCTTTACTTTGTCTTTTGGTTTGATAACTTTAAAAAATCATTCCATATTTCTTCTCCACTAGCTTATTATTTACACATTGTCTTACTATTCTAGTGGTCACTCCAGAGATTACAACATAGACCATTGACTTATCAAAGTCTAATATTTACTGGTTGTTCTGCTTCTTCCCAGACAATAAACCTTATAAGACTTGAACTCAGTTTGTCCCTTCTTGACTTAAATGCCATTTTTATGGCTCTTAATTTTTAAAGAATATCCTACCTTTTATCTCCGAGTTCCGTCTACTTCAAGAATAATCTCATTTTCCCTCTAGTGTAGATCTGCTATTGACAAGTTCTATTTTGACTTGTTTGTTTGTTTGTTTGAGATGGAGTCTTGCTCTGTCACCCAGGTTGGAGTGCAGTGGCGCGATCTTGGCTCACTGCAACCTCCACCACCTGGGTTCGAGCAATTCTGTTGCGTCAGCTTCCCGAGTAGCTGGGATTACAGGCACCTGCTACCACACTCAGCTAATTTTTGTACTTTTAGTAGAGACAGGGTTTCACCATGTTGGCCAGGCTGATCTTGAACTCCTGACCTAAAGTAATCCACCGGCCTCGGCCTCCCAAAGTGCTGGGATTACAGGCATGAGCCACAACGCCTGGACTGCTTTTCTTATTCTTGAAGGTAAAGTTCACTGAGTATAGAATTTTTAATTAATGGCTATTTTCTTTTAGTCGTTAAATTTTATACCATTGTCTTCTGTTTTCCACTGTTTTTGCTGAGAAGTCTTCTCTTAGTCTAATTTTTTCAATATTTTTCCTTTAGTCTTTGAACAGTTTATTATGATCTCCTTAGGGGTAGATGCAGGATTTTAAAAAATCATGCTGGGAGTTTTGAATCGTGCTTTTGTATCTTTTTTATCAGTTTTAGAAAGTTCTTAGCCATTACCTTTCCTTTCCCCCCCCCCCCTTCCCTCCACTACCATTACTGCTTATAATATTCCTTCTACCCCATTCTTCTCTTGGGACTCTAATCGCAGGTATGTTAGGCCTATTCTCTGTATACTCTGTGAGTCTTACCGTTTCTTCTATATTTAATTAATTAATTAGACATGGAGTCTTGCTAATGTTGCCCAGACTGGTTTTGGACTCCTGGGCTCAAGGGACCCTCCTGCCTCAGCCTCTCAAGTAGCTGAGGTCATAGGTGTGCACTACCACACCTAGCCTCCATTTTTTTTTTTTTTTGAGATGGAATCTTGCTCTGTCACCCAGGCTGGAGTGCAATGGCTCGATCTCGTCTCATTGCAACCTCCACCTCCCGGGTTCAAGTGATTCACCTGCCTCGGTCTCCTGAGTAGCTGGGATTACAGTCACGTGCCACCACCCCCAGCTGATTTTTGTATTTTCATTAGAGATGGGGCTTTACCATGTTGGTCAGGCTGGTCTTGAACTCCTGACCTTGTGATCCGCCCACCTCAGCCTCCCAAAGTGATGGGATTACAGGCGTGAGCCACTGCACCCGGCTGCCTCCATATTTTTAATCTTTTGTCTCTCTGTGCTACATTTTTAGTATGTTTCTGATCTGTCTTCTTGCTCACTCATTCTTTCTTCAGCTATGTCTAACCTGCTATTAACCTTTATATTGAGTTTTTATTTTCACTTACAGTATTATTTCTCAGATATCCATTTTATTATTTCATTTTAGTTTCCAAGTTTACAATCTTGTCTTTCAGCTCCTTGAAAACAGTAAGCAGAGTTACTTTTTTTTTTTTGAAATGAAGTTTTGCTCTTATTGTCCAGGCTGGAGTGCAATAGTGAAATCTCAGCTCACTGCAGCCTCTGCCTCCTGGGTCCAAGTGATTCTCCTGCCCCAGGCTCCTGAGTAGCTTGGACTATAGGCTCCTGCCACCACATCCGGCTAATTTTTTGTTTTTTTGGTAGAGGTGGGGTTTCACCATCTTGGCCAGGCTGGTCTTGGAACTCCTGACCTCATGATCTACCTGCCTCGGGCTCCCAAAGTGCTGGGATTACAGGCGTGAGCCACCGAGCCTGCCCCACTGCCCCCCCCCCCGCCCCCACTTTTTTTATTTCGAGACAGAATTTCACTCTTGTTACCCAGGCTGGAGTGCAATGGCGCGATCTCCACTCTCCGCAACCTTCACCTCCCAGGTTCAAGGGATTCTCCTGCCTCAGCCTCCCAAGTAGCTGGGATTACAGGCCTGCCCCATCACGCCCAGCTAATTTTGCATTTTTAGCAGAGACAGTGTTTCTCCGTTCTCCAGGCTGGTCTCAAACTCCTGACCTCAGGTCTGCCTGCCTCAGCCTCCCAAAGTGCTAGGATCACAGGCATGAGTCACAGCACCCAGCCTTCAGAGTTACTTTTAAATTGACATGGTAGCTTCTGTATCTGGATCTTTCTTGGATTGCTTTCTATTGACTATTATTTTTGTTGGTTTCATTTATGTTACTTTGTTATTTTCGGTGTAATTGTATTTAGTAATAAGCCCATGAAGTTACTTTGTCTTTGAATCTCTAATACAGAGATTCTCTAGAACAGTTGGGAAGGCCTTTGGGACTTGGTTAGTAATCAGCCATGAAGATTTACTTTCATACCCATAGGCTCCTCTTCACCTATCTAAAGCCCCTCCCCATTCTATAGTGGCTAAATTTAAGTCTCACTTCTTCTATAGAGCCTGCCCTGACAACACCTCTGATCTCCTCATGTATCATCTTTCCAACTTCTGTGGCGCTTGGCCATATTGTCTTGTGTAGTGTAACTTACCATGATTGTAAACTGTGGGAGGACAGAGACAAGTGTACTGTGTATTTTGTATGCCAAACCGAGTCTGCCACCTTGTGGGGAAAACAACACTGGCCTACCTCAGGGACTTTGTGAGGGCCTAATGAGATAATATATGAGAACAGTTCTTATAACCTGTATAGCAGAATTGTAAGGAATTATAGTTGTTGTTAGCATATGGTCTATATGAATTATAGACCATAATCTCTGTGACAGCAGAGACCTATATTCCTAGAGCCTATCATATACCTGACAAGAGGTTTCCAATAAATATTTCTTGATTTAATTTATTATCTGAATGAATTTGGCCAGATTTCCTCATTTTTGTCTATTAAATAATATGAAATAGGAATGATAAAGTTAGACTTACAAGAAAAGGTTAAACTTTACTAAAAATTTCCTTTAATTTCTTTTTTCTGTTTCACAAACCCGATAGGTTTATCTCAACATGTAGTTACCAATTACAAGCAAGTAATCCAACTCTTAGAGGAGGGAATTGCAAACAGGTTTGTTTGTTTCTATCATTCTTTTATCCTCACACTCCTATCCTGTGTTCCCATTTCCCTTTGGGGAGTGTATAATGACACTTAAAATTGTCTCTGTGTGTAGAGGTGTTCACAACCAGGAGGCTCTTCCCAGAACAGTAATGTTCCCAGGTTAAGGGGTGGTGACTAAGATTTAGTCTCTTCTCACTAGTAATGAAGCTGGAATCTGTTCTGGACATAGTAATATTAGGCAGTAAGCCCAAGGAATTTACTCTACTTTGTTTAGAGCTTCTAAATTTGGAAGAAAAGATTCTTACCTGCATTGTCCTCTCCTCAGGTTTGATAGATATAAGGACGAATATAGTGTTAAAGTTTCAGAAAACCATTTTTTTTCTAGTTTTGCATACTTATAAGGTAGCCCCCGAAAGACTGTTTTGAATCTGCTATGAATAACCAGGTGCTGTAGATTCCCCTAAAAGCTATAGTAAATTGTAATAACATGCCGTGTTGTAAGTTAGTATGAAATACCTAGAATATTACTAGTAAATGTCCCTAAAAAAGGCTTTTTTTCCCTGGGGTAAAAAAGTCTATAGAGCCTTCTATTTATCCTGTTAATAACAGGACCAAGTTAATTGAACAGAAAGGAAGAAATTTATATTTAACATTCTCCTGAGCTTCATGGAACTCTCCTGGAGACACTTGCTTCTGGTCTTCAGGATACCCTGAGCTCCGTGATTTTTCAGTGTCAGACTTGAATCATGAGACTAGCCTCTAGATTTTGGCCCTTTTCTTCAATTCTCCAGATCCTCTGAGAACAGAACACAGTGAGATGCTGTTAGATAAAGGAAAACCTCTCCTGACTTTGAAGGTTAACACTGTAATGGATTTCTAAGGGAGATATGAATTCTACCTGGCTTAAGCATGATATTGATGTGATTTGAGATCTCATTTCCAAGATCTTTCTGACGCTGTAGAATTAATATTTGATTAATAGAATTTGATTAAACACAGAATATTAATTCAAAACTTACCTTCTCTGTCTTTGAGGTACCTTCTCAGCAAGCTCTCTACATCCACTTTTCTTATTAAAATGGCTCTAAAAATAAAATAAAATAAAATGAAAGAATAAAATAAAATGAGTCTATCTTGGGCCTGTTCTTCCAGGTTGATGACGCTCTAGTCTTCATTTCTCTTTACACTCGAATTTTTGCTTCTATTGCTTAAAAAAGTTTCAGTGTAGTTTAGTATGAAACTGTGCTCCGTTTTATTCTCAGATAGCACCTAGCGTGCTGCTTCTGCCCTCTTTGGACTATTCCTCTTTACAAAACTGAACTAAATATGATTCTCATCTGTGAACCTCAGCACTAACATTTCTTGTATTCCCTATAGATCCTTAAGAATCCACCATGTGTGAACAATCCTCGTCCTAACAGTTTTTTCTTGTATACACAGAATCACAGCAGCCACCCATGTTCATGAGGCCAGCAGCAGATCCCACGCCATTTTCACTATCTACTACACGCAGGTTGGTAACCCCTTATGTTTGGTGAGATTTCTTCCTCTCCTTGTACCTTTAAACCACTTTCTTGTCTTCTTTCCTATTTCTGTTTGTTTGTTTTTGATACAGGGTCTCACTCTGTTGCCCAGACTGGAGTGCAGTGGTGTAATCTCAGCTCACCACAACCTCTGCCTCCCAGGCTCAAGTGATTCTCCTGCCTCAGCCTCCCGAGTAGCTGGGATTATAGGCACGCACCACCACGCCCAGCTAATTTTTTTTGTATTTTTAGTAGAGATGGGATTTCACCAGGTTGGCCAGACTGATCTCAAACTCCTGACCTCAAATTATCCACCTGACTCGGCCTGCCTAAGTGCTGGAATTACAGATGTGAGCCACCACCCCCGGCCCTATTTCTTTTCCTTTTCTCCTACTCTCACATTTATAGGTCCTCTGATAGAACCTAATATTATAAACCGAATTTACACACAATCCATTAAGCTGTACACCCAGAATGGGTAGAAGCGTTTTATAAAGACTAATCAAAATACCTTCTGCTTGTATTTATTTTTAACATTTTACAACACTTTCACATCTGTGTGATCATTGTGGACATTTTTTTTTTTTTTTTTTTTTGAGACGGAGTCTCGCTCTGTCGCCCGGACTGGAGTGCAGTGGCCAGATCTCAGCTCACTGCAAGCTCTGCCTCCTGGGTTTATGCTATTCTCCTGCCTCAGCCTCCCGAGTAGCTGGGACTACAGGCGCCAGCCACCTCGCCCGGCTAGTTTTTGTATTTTTAGTAGAGACGGGGTTTCAGCGTATTAGCCAGGATGGTCTCGATCTCCTGACCTCGTGATCCGCCCGTCTCAGCCTCCCAAAGTGCTGGGATTACAGGCTTGAGCCACCGCGCCCGGCCCATTGTGGACATTTAAAACAAAAGGTTGAAAAGAAAATAAGCATTAAAATGAAATATTAGAAGATTCACTTCCATTATGATGGAATGAGGAGGTCAAGTCATATCCCCAGAAAGCAACTATAAAGCTGGACAAAATCCTTTCTGCGGTCTGAAAATAGATTAAAGGAATGTAACAAAGTGAGGAGCACCACACCCAAAATAAAACAATGACCAAAAACTTCCTAAATTTGTGAAAATCATTTAGAGATCTAAGAAGCTCAAAGGACTCCAAGTAAAATAAACACAAAGAGATCCACACCTAGACACATCATATTTAAACTGTTGAAAGACAAAGAGAAAATCTTTTTTTTTTTTTTTTTTTGAGGCGCAGTCTCGCTCTGTCGCCCGGACTGGAGTGCAGTGGCGGGATCTCAGCTCACTGCAAGCTCCGTCTCCCAGGTTTACGCCATTCTCCTGCCTCAGCCTCCCGGGTAGCTGGGACTACAGGCGCTCGCCACCTCGCCCGGCTAGTTTTTGTATTTTTAGTAGAGACGGGGTTTCACCGTGTTAGCCAGGATGGTCTCGATCTCCTGACCTCGTGATCCGCCCGTCTCGGCCTCCCAAAGTGCTGGGATTACACGCCCGGACTGGAGTGCAGTGACCGGATCTCAGCTCACTGCAAGCTCCGTCTCCCAGGTTACGCCATTCTCCTGCCTCAGCCTCCCGAGTAGCTGGGACTACAGGCGCCCGCCACCTCGCCGGCTAGTTTTTGTATTTTTAGTAGAGACGGGGTTTCACCGTGTTAGCCAGGATGGTCTCGATCTCCTGACCTCGTGATCCGCCCGTCTCGGCCTCCAAAGTGCTGGGATTACACGCCCGGACTGGAGTGCAGTGACCGGATCTCAGCTCACTGCAAGCTCCGTCTCCCAGGTTTACGCCATTCTCCTGCCTCAGCCTCCCGAGTAGCTGGGACTACAGGCGCCCGCCACCTCGCCCGGCTAGTTTTTGTATTTTTAGTAGAGACGGGGTTTCACCGTGTTAGCCAGGATGGTCTCGATCTCCTGACCTCGTGATCCGCCCGTCTCGGCCTCCCAAAGTGCTGGGATTACAGGCTGAGCCACCGCGCCCAGCCTGACAAAGAGAAAATCTTAAAAACAGCTAGAGAAAAGTGACTCATGGCCGGGCGCCGTGGCTCAAGCCTGTAATCCCAGCACTTTGGGAGGCCGTGACGGGCGGATCACGAGGTCAGGAGATCAAGACCATCCTGGCTAAGAGTGAAACCGCGTCTCTACTAAAAAATACAAAAAAATGAGCCGGGCAAGGTGGCAGGCGCCTGTAGTCCCAGCTACTCGGGAGGCTGAGGCAGGAGAATGGCGTAAACCCGGGAGGCGGAGCTTGCAGTGAGCTGAGATCCGGCCACTGCACTCCAGCTCGGGTGACAGAGCGAGACTCCTTCTCAAAAAAAAAAGAAAAGTGACTCATATAGGAGAACAATTACATGATGAATGGCTGACTTCTCATCAGAAGCATTGAACCCTAGAAGGCAGGGTGCTGAGAGAATGCAAAAAACTGTCAATAAGAACATTCCCAGATTGGGGAAAAAAAAAAAAAAAGTAGAAGTTATCGGCAGCAGACTTACCTGACAAGAAAACTAAATGAAATCTTCTAGGCTGAAAGAAAGAGATATTAGAAAGTATCTTAAATCTATAGGAGACAGTGAAATATCTGGGAATGGTAAATGTGTGAGTAAATATTAAAAAACCTACATTCTTTTCTCATTTCTTCTCCTGACGTCAATAAAAGAAAGATTACGTAAAACCACAATTATAATAATGCATTTTTGTACATTGTCATATATGAAAATAGCACAAGGGAAGTGAAATACGTATTTAAGTAGAGTTTATATTTTACAGGAATTAAGTTAGTATTACTTTGAAGTAGATCATAAAGATACATATTGTAATCTGGAGAGCAACTACTAAGAAAATAGCTCAAAAACATAATTTTAAAAATCAGCATTTCTTCTGCCACCTCTGGGCAAAAAACCCAACAGAAATTAAAATGGTACATATTAATAAAAATACTTAACAGTTAAAGGCAGTGGAGGAAGAGCAGGAACAAAGGAGATATGAGACATAGAAAAAAAAATCAGACATGGATGGTTCTGAGCACATCAATAATTAAGTGTGAATTGCCTAAGGTACAGATTTTCAAATTGCATAAAAGCAAGACCCAACTATATGCTGTCTAAGAAACACACCTTAGAACCACAGACACAGGTTGAAAGTAAAAGGATGGGAAAAGATACACCCTAAAAATGGTAACCATAAGTCCTAGCCAGAGTGATGAGACGAAAGAAAGAAAGAAAGGGCATCCAAATCAGTAAAGAGGAAGTCAAACCGTTGCTATTTGCTGACAACATGATTGTATATCTAGAAAACTCTAAAGATTTATCCAAAGAGCTCCTGGAACTGGTAAATGAATTCAGCGAAGTTTCAAGATACAAAATGAATGCACGTAAATCAGTAGCCCTGCTGTATACCAACAGCAAGCAAGCTGAGAATCAAATCAAGAACTCAACGTTTTTTACAATAGCTGCAAAAAAAAAAAAAAAAAAACTTAGGAATATACTTAACCGAGGAGGTGACAGACTTCTACAAGGAGAACTACAAAACATCGCTGAAAGAAATCATAGATGACACAAACAAATGGAAACATATCTATGCTCATGGATGGATAGAATCAGTATTGTGAAAATGACCATACTGCCTAAAGCAGCCTACAAATTCAATGCAATCCCCATCAAAATACCACCATCGTTCTTCACAGAACTAGAAAAGACAGTCCTAAAATTCATATGGAACCAAAAAAGAGCCCACACAGTCAAAGCAAAATTAAGCAAAAAGAACAAATCTGGGCCAGGCACAGTGGCTCATGCCTATAATCCCAGCACTTTGAGAGGCCAAGGCAGGTGGATCACTTGAGGTCAGGAGTTTGAGACCAGCCTGGCCAACATGGTGAAACCCCCTCTACTAAAAATAGAAAAAATTAGCTGGGTGTGATGGTGGGCACCTGTAATCCCAGCTACTCGGGTGGCTGAGGCAGGAGAATCTATTGAACCTGGGAGGCAGAGGTTGCAGTGAGCCGAGATCATGCTGCTGCACTCCAGTCTGGGCAACAGAGTGAGACTTTGTCTCAAAAACAACAACAAAACCAAATCTGGATGCATTACATTACCCAACTTCAAAGTATACTAGAAGGCCAATAGTTACCAAAACAGCATGGTACTGGGACAAAAACAGGCATATAGACCAATGGAACAGAATAGAAAATGCAGAAATAAAGCCAAATACTTACAGTCAACTAATCTTCGACAAAGCAAACAAAAATGTGAAGGGGGGAAAGGACACCCTATTCAACAAATGTTGCTGGGATAATTGGCAAGCCACGTGTAGGGGAATGACACTGGATCCTCATCTCTCACATTATACAAAAATGAACTCAAGATGGATCAAAGACTTAAATATAAGACCTAAAACCATAAAACTTCTAGAAAACATTGGAAAAACCCTTCTAGATGTTGGCTTATGCAAAGACTTCATGAGCAAGAATCCAAAAGCAAATGCAACAAGAACAAAGATAAATAGATGGGACTTAAATAAAACAAAAATCTGCACAGCAAAAGAAGTAATCATCAAACAGCCCACAGAATGGGAGAAAATCTTTGCAATCTATGCATCCTACGAAGTACTAATATCCAGAATCTACAAGGAACTCAAACAAATCAAGAAAAAAACAGTCCCATCAAAAAGTAGGCTAAGGACATGAATAAACAGTTCTCAAAAGAAGATACACAAACGGCAACAAACATAAGGAAAAAAAAATGGTCAACATCACTGATTATCAGGGAAATGCAAATCAAAACCACAGTGCAATACCACCTTACTCCTGCAAGAATGGCCATAATCAAAAAATCAAAAAAGAGGCTGGGTCGGTGGCTCACACCTGTAATCCCAGCACTTTGGGAGGTTGAGCCAGGTGGATCACCTGAGGTCAGGCGTTCGAGACCAGCCTGGCCAGGGTGGTGAAATGCTGTATCTACTAAAAATACAAAAATTAGCTGTGTATGGTGTCACGCTCCTGCAGTCCCAGCTACTCATGAGGCTGAGGCCAGAGAACTGCTTGAACCTGGGAGACAGAGGTTGCAGTGAGACAAGATCGTGCCACTGCACTCCAGCCATCTCAAAAAAGAAAAAAAGATGTTGGCGTGGATATGGTGAAAAGGGAACGCTTTTACACTGTTGGTGGGAATATAAACTAGTACCACCGTTATGGAAAACAGTGTGGAGATTCCTTAAAGAACTACGAGTAGATTTACCCAGAGGAAAAGAAGTCATAATATGAAAAAGATACTTGCACATGCATGTTTTAGCAGCACAATTCACATTTGCAAAAATATAGAACCAGCCCAAATGTCCATCAGTCAGTGAGTGGATAAAGAAAATGTGGTATATGTATACTGTGGAATACTACTCAGCCATAAGAAGGCACGAAATAATGGCATTTGCAGCAACCTGGATGGAATTGGAGACCATTATTCTAAGTACAGTACCTCAGGAATGGAAAACCAAACATATCTTCTCACTCATAAGTGGGAGTTAAGCTATGAGGACACAAAAGCATAGAATGATACAAAAGCATAAGGACATGTAGGCATAAGGACACAACGGTATATGAATAAGAATGGACTTTGGGGACTTGTGGGAAAGGGGGGTAAGGGATAAAAGACTACACCTTGGATACAAGGTACACTGTTTGATGGGTGCACCAAAATCCCAGAAATCACCACTAAATAATTTATTCATGTAACCAGACACCATCTCTTCCTCCAAAACCTATTGAAAAATTTTAAAAAGTAAGCATAAGAGAACTGGAGTGGTATTTTAATGTCAGGCAAAAAAATAGGTTTTAAGGCTGGGCGTGGTGGCTCAAGCCTGTAATCCCAGCACTTTGGGAAGCTGAGGTGGATGGATCACCTGAGGTCAGGAGTTTGAGACCAGCTTGGCCAACATGGTGAAACTCCGTCTCTACTAAAAATACAAAAAAAAAAAAATTAGCCAAGCATGTGGTCCCAGCTACTTGGAAGGCTGAGGCTGGAGAATCACTTGAATCCAGGAGGCAGAAGTTGCAGTGAGCTGAGATCGCACCATTGCACTCCAGCCTGGGCAACAAGAGCGAGATTCCGTCTTTAAAAAAAAAAAAAAAATTGATTTTAAGACAAATACTAGAGACAGGAATATTTCATAATGACAAAGGGTTAGTGAGTTCATTGAAGAAATATAACATTTATAAATGTATGCACTCTGAACAACCAAACCTCAAAATGCATGAAAAAACTGATGGAATTGAAAGATGAAAATAGACAGTTCAACAATGGTTGGATATTTTAGTACCTAATTTCCAGTAGTAGATAGATAACCAAACAAATTAGTGAGGAAATAGAAGATTTGAGCAACATTATCAAACTATGTGACCTAACTGACATTTTCAGAACACTTCATTCAACATCACAGAATACACATATTTTCAAGTGCACGTGGAGCATTCTCTGAGATAAACCCTATGCTTCCTAAAGCTAAAGTAACCAGGATAGTGTGGTGGTAGTGTTAAGATAAATAGATTACGAGAACAGAATAGAGTCCAAAATAGTCTCATACATATATAGGCAACTGATTTTTAATAAAGTTGCAAAGGTGATTCAGTGGAGAAAATATCTTTTCAGCAAGTGATGGGAGACCAGTTGGATGTCTATATGAAAAAAAACTTTGATCTATATTTTGCACTTTATCAAAAAGTTAACTCATTGAATCATAGATGTAAGTGGGAAACCTGAAACTATTAAACTTTAGAAGATAACTTAGGAGAACCTTGGTGATTTTTGGTTAGGCAAAGGTTTTATAGATATGGCACTGAAAACACAAATTGAGGCCGGGTGCGGTGGCTCAAGCCTGTAATCCCAGCACTTTGGGAGGCCGAGGCGGGCGGATCACAAGGTCAGGAGATCGAGACCATCCTGGCTAACACGGTGAAACCCTGTCTCTACTAAAAACTACAAAAAACTAGCCGGGCGAGGTGGCGGCGCCTGTAGTCTCAGCTACTCGGGAGGCTGAGGCAGGAGAATGACATGAGCCCGGGAGGCGGAGCTTGCAGTGAGCTGAGATCCGGCCACTGCACTCCAGCCCGGGCGACAGAGCGAGACTCCGTCTCAAAAAAAAAAAAGGAAAAGAAAACACAAATTGAACAAAAATACAAATTGAAATTTGGAGTTAATCAAAATTTCAAACTTTTGCACTTTTATAATTTTTTTTGAGACAGGGTCACACTGTCACCCAGGCTAGAGTGCAGTGGCACAATCATGGCTCACTGCAGCCTCAACCTCCCGGGCTCAAGCGATCCTCCCACCTCAGCCTCCGAAGTAGCTGGGACTTACACGTGTGTGTGTGTGTGTGTGTGTGTCTATAACAGTGTACAAAATAACTTATTTATTTTTTTTGTAGAGACAAGATCTTGTTATATTGCCCAGTCTGGTCTTAAATCCCTAGGCTCAAGTGATCCTCCTGCCTCAGCCTCCCAGAACACTGGGATTACAGGCATGACCCACCATGCCTGGCCTTTTGCACTTTTTTTTTAAAATAATGATACTGAGTCTTGCTCTGTCTCCCAGGCTGGAGCACAGTGTCATGATCTTGACTCATTGCAACCTCCACCTCCCGGGTTCAAGTAATTCTCCTGCCTCAGTCACCTAAGTAGCTGGGATTACAGGCACGCATTACCATGCCTGGCTAATTTTTGTATTTTTAGTAGAGATGGGGTTTCACCATGTTGGCCAGGCTGGTCTCGAACTCCTGACCTGAAGCAATCCAGCTTGCCTCTGCCTCCCAAAGTCCTGGGATTACAGGCATAAACCACCATGCCTGGCCCCTTTTTCCTCTCTTAAAGACACTGTTAGGAGAATAAAAAGAAATGCAGGCCAGGTGCAGTAGTTCATGCCTATAATCCCACAACTTTGCAAGGCCGAGGCAGGTGGATCACTTGAGGTCAGGAGTTTGAGACCAGCCTGGCTAAGATGGTGAAAACTGTGTCTCTACTAAAAATACAAAAATTAGCCAGGCTTGGTAGCATGCACCTGTAATCCCAGCTACTTGGGAGGCTGAGGAGGAGAATTGCTTGAACCCAGCAGGTGGAGGTTGCAGTGAGCTGAGATCATGCCACTGCACCCCAGCTGGGTGAAAGAGCAAGGCTCCCTCTCAAAAAAAAAAAAAAAAAAAAAAACAGATAGGTAGAACTTTGCTAAACATACATCCGATGAAGGAATTATATCCAGAATATATGAAGAACTCTAAACACCATAAGAAAACAACTCAAAACAATGGCAAAAATTTTGAACTGACATTTCACTAAACAAAATACGCTAGTGACAATTAAGTACTTGCAAAAATTCTCAACATCCTTATTCATTAGGGAAACAAATTAGAACCAAACGAGATACCACTACCCACCTTTTAACATGGCTAAAATACTAAGTATCAGCAAGTTGCGTAGGAGCAGGAGTTTTCATACACTGCTCTATTGGTGGGAATGTAAATGGTGTAACAACTTTGGAAAATAATTTAGCAGGTTTTTTTTTTTTTTTTTTTGGGAGATGGAGTACTCACTCTATCACCCAGGTTGGGGTTCAGTGACACGATCTTGGCTCACTGCAACCTCCGCCTCCCAGGTTCAAGCGATTCTCCTGCCTCAGCTTCCTGAGTAGCTGGGACTACAGGCACATGCCACCATGCTGGGCTAATTTTTGTATTTGTAGTAGAGACGGGGTTTCACCATGTTGGCCAGGATGGTCTCAATCTCCTGACCTTGTGATCCACCCGCCTCCGCCTCCCAAAGTGCTGGAATTACAGGCGTGAGTCATCGTGCCCAGCCTAGCAGTTTCTTAAAAAGTTAAATATATAACTACCATATGACCCAGCAATTCTACTCCTAGGTGTTTATCCAAGAGAAATGTCCACAAAAAGATGTACACAAATATCCATAACTGTTATTTGTAGTTACCCCAAAATGGAAACAACCCACACATCTATCAAAAGGCAAATGGGTAACTATGGTATATCCACACAATGGAGTAATAGCAGTAAAAATGAATAAACTATTGATGCATGCCTTAACATGGATGAACCTCAAAATAATTATGTACAGTGAAAAGAGCCAGACATTGTATGATTCTATTTATATGAAACACTCTGAAAAGGCAGACTTTCAGACATAGAAAGTTAAGTGATTGCTTCAAGCTGGGGATGGGAACAGAGATTGATTGCAAAGACTTGAGGGATTTGGGGATTATTTGAAATGTTCTAAAACTACAGTCAGTTGATGATGTGTAACATTAACAATTTCTGGTCGGTGCAGTGGCTCATGCCTGTATTCTCAACACTTTGGGAGGCCGAGGCGGGCAGATCACCTGAGGTCAGGAGTTCGAGACCAGCCTGGCCAACATGGGGAAACCCTGTCTCTGCTAAAAATACAAAATTAGCCGGGCCTGGTGGTGCATGCCTATAATCTCAGCTACTTGGGAGGCTGAGGCAGGAGAATCAATTAAACCTGAGAGGCAGAGGTTGCAGTGACCTGAGTTCACGCCATTGCACTCCAGCCTGGGTAACAAGAGCAAAACTCTCTCAAAAAAAAAAAAAAAAATCCCAAAAATTAATTTATAAAACAAAGTAACAAAATCCACATTGAATCAGGGTGGGGGTCAGAGTAGTTTCTTCTTGGGGGCTGGATGCCACTAAATAGAACTTACAGGGCAGAGTTTCTGCCCGGGCAAGGTGCTGTGACTGAGGTTAGCAAGAGGCCATCAGAGGCCACCCACATGCTGTGGCTCTCTGCTAGTAAGAGTCAGAGCCCTCTGGGAGGGAGTTGAGCATTTGCGTGGTAAATTGTACTGAAACTCCTGATGCCCCTGAAAGTTATGCTTAGTGAGCTTCATGGAAGTTTGCTTAGTCTGTAAGTTTTGCTGGTGTTTTTGTTTTGTTTTTAAAGTGATGATCCAGGGCCCTATTGAGTTTATCTGTCAGATATTGAGAACTCATCTGGTTTGCATCACATTAGAATACAGATTTGTTGAGTGAATTGGATAAAAATCCAAAATGTCACCTTGGTTAGAGGAATGTCTAAGGGGAAAACAATACAAATCGTTCCAAATGACAGGCTTTAAATGTGCTTTCTCCTCTAGGCAATCCTGGAGAACAACCTCCCTTCTGAAATGGCTAGCAAGATCAACCTTGTGGACCTAGCAGGCAGGTAATTAGGATTTCAAAGCTAAGGGGAATTACTCTTGTTCTTGCCTGTTTTACAGGGAATAATCTCTTCCAATCTTTTTCACATTTCAGTCATCCTGAGAATATTACAAAAGAAGCTCTTCGAATGCTAGGTTAAGAAGTTATTTTCTGGGGGCTGAAAAGTTCCTGTACATGAGGGATTCTCAATCTTGGTTGCACATTAAATCAATCACCTGAGAACCTTTTCTTTTTTGAGACAGTCTTAATCTGTTGCCCAGGCTCCAGGCTGGAGTGCAGTGGTATGATCATGGCTCATTGTAACTCTGAACTACTGGGCTCAAGCGACCCTCCTGCCTCAGCCTCTGGAGTAGCTGGGACTACAGGCACATGACACCACATCTGGCTTTTCTTTTTTTTTTTGTAGAGACAACATCTCATTATGTTGCCCAGACTGGCCTTGTACTCCTGGCCTTGGGCGATTTATCTGCCTCAGTCTCCCAAAGTGCTGGGATTACAATCTTGAGCCACTGCACCTGGCCACCTGAGGACCTTTTAAAACTCCCCATACCTATACCTCAGATCAGATACATCAGATTATTAGTGAGATTGGTGGGAGTGCAAGCATCAGGAGATTGTTAAATCTGCCCAGGTGATTCTAATGTATAGGAAAGGTTAAAAAAGCGCTGCTTTCAGTGAAGGTAACTGAATTAGTACACCTTTTCTCTTTGATTTACTATTGATTTTATTTTCTCTTTAATATTGATTTCTATGCAGTTCTTAAAAAAAAAAGTTTTAGGCCGAGTGCTGTGGCTCACGCCTGTAATCCCAGCACTTTGGGAGGCCGAGGCAGGTGGATCATGAGGTCAGGAGATCGAGACCATCCTGGCTAACACAGTGAAACCCTGTGTCTACTAAAAATACAAAAAAAAACTAGCCGGGTGAGGTGGCGGGCGCCTGTAGTCCCAGCTACTCGGGAGGCTGAGGCAGGAGAATGGCGTGAACACGGGAGGTGGAGCTTGCAGTGAGCCAAAATCGCGCCACTGCACTCTAGCCTGGGCGACAGAGCGAGACTCCATCTCAAAAAAAAAAAAGTTTTACTTGGTGGTGCACATCTATAGTCCCAGCTATTCAGGAAGCTGAGGTTGGGAGGTTCACTTGAGCCCAGGAGTTTGAGGCCAGCCTGGGCAACATAACAACATAGCTTAACCCCATCTCTAAAGAAAAGAAGTTTTAAAAATCTTGAAAGGTTGAGAAGATGCTGCCTTGTAGGTATTAGAAGAGAGCATGAATTATAATTACATATGTATTTAGAAAGAGTTAGTCTTGAGGGGGATAATGTGATCACAAGAAAGTGTAAGATGAAATAAGGCAAATTTTCTTATTTTAAAACAGATAATTAATATGGTACAGTATTCCCTTAAGAGCAGAGTGCTGTTTGAAAGAAACTATTAGCCAATTGGAAGTGTGAATTTTTAATATTTCCTTAATATTAAAATTTCCTTTAATACTAACTTTAAAAAGAAATTCAAAACTGTTGTCAGCTAATGACACAAATCCCATAAAGCTATAAATACATGAATTTAAAACAATAAAGATAGAGAAGTGAATATACCAAAAAGTCATGCTAATATCATAATTGTAAATGAGCATTACATTTAGCATAAAGTGTTCTGACAGTCAAAAACAGAGACCTGAAGAGTTATTCGACTTTTATTGCCTGAGAAGCAGAAAAAGTCCAGTTCATTACAAGATGGTAACATTTTTTTCTGGAACTGAATTCTGAAAGGAATTTATTATGTGAGTCTTTTACAGCATGATATACAGAATAATGGATAATATTTTTCAACAGTATTATAAAGACAATGTGTTTTTTGCTTTTGTTTTTGTTTCTCATTGACTGTGTTTTAGTGAAAGAGCAGACCCGAGTTACTGTAAGGACCGCATTACTGAAGGAGCCAATATCAACAAGTCCCTTGTGACTCTGGGAATTGTCATCTCCACCTTAGGTATTTTGCTGATAGATAATAGGACTGGGAGGGAGACTTTGGAAAGTAACTCATGTTTTCATGTTGTCACAATAGGGTAGACACAGGGTTCCTTTTGGTAAGGTTACCTTCTAGTTTGGGGCATGAAAAATTGATATTTGTCCTTGGTTTTAGAGTAGAATGCTATCTTACTACCATCAGTTCTAAAAGAGGGGAGTCTAGGGCTGGGCGCGGTGGCTCAAGCCTGTAATCCCAGCACTTTGGGAGGCCGAGACGGGCGGATCACGAAGTCAGGAGATCAAGACCATCCTTGCTAAAACAGTGAAACCCCGTCTCTACTAAAAAAAAGTACAAAAAAACTAGCCGGGTGAGGTGGCGGGCGCCTGTAGTCCCAGCTACTCCGGAGGCTGAGGCAGGAGAATGGCGTAAACCCGGGAGGCGGAGCTTGCAGTGAGCTGAAATCCGGCCACTGCACTCCAGCCTGGGTGACAGAGCGAGACTCCGTCCCAAAAAAAAAAAAAAAAAAAAAAGAGGGGAGTCTAAAAAAATTACGTGGCTCAAACATTTCGTATCCTAAGTCTGAAGTCTTTAGGAATCCCTAAAATACTCTATTCTATGCAGAAAGGGGTTAGGAAATATGATAGTTAAGTCTGTGTTCTCCAACCATTGTTTTGTTTTAATATATTTGCTTCATAATTCCTTCTTCCTTCCATTTTCTTTTTTCATCTTTTAAGCCCAGAACTCCCAAGTTTTCAGCAGCTGCCAGAGCCTCAACAGCTCAGTCAGCAATGGTGGTGACAGTGGAATCCTTAGCTCTCCTTCTGGGACCAGGAGTGGAGGGGCACCCTCCCAAAGGCAGTCTTATATCCCATACCGAGACTCTGTGTTGACCTGGCTGCTGAAGGACAGCCTTGGAGGCAACTCTAAAACCATCATGGTTGCCAGTGAGTGGGATGCCAGAGCTGGATCTGTGTTGGGACTGGTACTGTATCTCAGAGAAAGGGGCATGGCCACCCAGGTTTCTCATTTCATCAGGGGTCTTATACAGCATGGGCAGTAGTATCAAGGCAAGTGAATAAGGGCTGGGATGGATGGGCTGGCATGTTTTTAAACTTTCTTCTTCTACCTCAGCGGTGTCTCCTGCACACACTAGCTACAGTGAGACCATGAGCACACTGAGATATGCATCCAGTGCCAAAAACATTATCAACAAGCCACGAGTAAATGAGGTGAGACCTTTTCAGAAGTCCTGGTCTGATACAGTTTACACAAAGCTCTCCTTATTTTTTTTTCTCTCTTGTTGATTTCTTTCTCTTTGTACTCCCCTCAGCTTTTCAGACTTGTCCTCCAAATGGTGAGGGAGTAGAATTCTCTCTTGTACTGTCATCTCCTTCTCTCCTATCTCTATTGCCCTTCATTCAGTAACCTTTTATGAATAACTTATTTTAGATACTTCTCTGAGGCCATTCCTCTTAAGATTCCTTAGTTTACCATTACCGCTCTAAGAAAGGTCATTTATTTTTTATTTTATTATTTTATTTTTAGAGACAGGGTCTCACTCTGTCACTCAGGCTGGAGTGCAGTGGTGCAATAATGGCTCACTCTAAGAAAGTTCATTTAAAAATTTGTGTTTACTGCTTTTATTTTGAATTTATGTTGATTTATTCCTGTGTTTTTGTATTTGTTTGCCTGTTTTGAGAAGGGATCTTGCTCTGTTACCCAGGCTGGAGTGCAGTGGCACTATTGTGGCTCACTGCAGCTTCAACCTCCAGGGCTTAAGCGATCCTCCCACTCAGCCTCCTGAGTAGCTGGGACCACAGGTGCATGCCACCACATTAGGCTAATTTAAAAAAAAAATTTTTTTTGTAGAAACAAGGTCCCACAATATTGCCCAGACTGGCCTCAAACTCCTGGACTCAAATGATCCTCCCACCTCAGCCTCCCAAAGTGCTGGGGTTACAGGTGTGGGCCAAGGTGCCCAGTCTTATGCCTGTGTTTTTTTATGCAAGTTGTCTGTGTTTTATTTTTCTCTTTGCAAATTGCAGTGACTTCTCTGTTTCAATATTAAAAGGAGAGTGTAGGAATTCACTGGTTTTTGTTTATCTTTTAATGGTTTTTCTCTCTATTGTTTTTCTCCTCTGCCCACACAAAACTATACATTGGTTTTTCTTTTTTTTTTTTTTTTTTTTTTGAGACAGAGTCTTGCTCTGCCACCCAGGCTGGAGTGCAGTGGCCGGATCTCAGCTCACTGCAAGCTCCGCCTCCCGGGTTTACGCCATTCTCCTACCTCAGCCTCCCGAGTAGCTGGGACTACAGGCGCCCGCCTCGTCGCCCGGCTAGTTTTTTGTATTTTTAAGTAGAGACAGAGTTTCACCGTATTAGCCAGGATGGTCTCAATCTCCTGACCTCGTGATCCGCCCGTCTAGGCCTCCCAAAGTGCTGGGATTACAGGCTTGAGCCACCGCGCCCGGCCTACATTGGTTTTTCAAAGCTAAATGAGAATTTTTCAAATGTTCCTTCACAATTTCAGTGAGAAGTTCCAGAGCAGGGATCATAGGTGGTGGCCAGACACACACTACATATATATATATGTATACACATATATACATACACATATATATACATATATGTATATACACACACATATATATAACCCACATGTAGACTGTTTTAAAAAGGCAATGTAATTAGGCAGTATTAGGCTTAGTCACAATACAGGAAGGTTAGCACCTACTACCTATACATGCCCTAGCTTTTGTGTTACCTGCTTGACCTCTAGGGAAGTGATTCTCAAACTTTAGTGTGTATCAGAGTCACCTGGAGGGTTTGTTCGAACACTGCTGGGCCCCAGTCCTTCAGAGTTTCTGGTATAGTAGGTCTGGGGTGGGCCAAAGTGTACATTTCTAACAAGTTCTTAGGTGAAGTGGATGCTGCAGGTCCTGGGACCACAACTTGAGAATGACTGACCGCTGTAGAGCCTACTCCAAAGGAGTAATCTACCTCTTCCAAGCCAATTGCAAATAGCATTTCACAGCTGAGTGGGACTTGATAACAATCAGTGGTGATGGAGTTCTCTATGTTTCAGGATGCAAACGTAAAGCTGATTAGAGAACTCAGAGAAGAGATTGAAAGACTGAAAGCCCTGCTGCTGAGCTTTGAACTGGTATGCAGACAGTCAGAACCTTTCCATACTTAAAGTGAAATTCTCCTTCTGAGCCTCTCTTCTCCATAGAGTCTGGGCTCTGCTGCATTCCGTGTTCTCAGTTGACTCTCATGAGGCAGAGACAGGAGCAAAGACAAAACAGAGATATATCTGATTTCTTGGTGTAGCTTCAGGTGGTGTGGGCATTTTTTCACTTTATCACCTCTTGTCTTGTGCCTGAATGGTCCTTGCCCTGTGTGGGCAGGTACGGAGAATGGGGCCCTCTAGGAAAATTTATTTTTATTTTCCATCTTTGTACCAATATGAGCCCAAATACGTAGGCTCCTGATTTATTTCTCATTTTAATGATAAAGTCTTTCCTTTATCTGCACCTTATCTTCCTTCACAAGTGTAAGGGTGGGACCTACCTGAAGTTCAGACCAGGAAAACATCAAAGCACATCTCTCTTTGTGCAGAGAAACTTCGGTTCATTGAATGATGAAAAGGATGAAAACCTGAAGGAGCTGGTTCTCCAAAATGAATTGAAGGTGGGTGTGTTGGGTGGACTCAGTAGTGCTTTACATCACCCTGGGAGCTCCCTCCATTATTCCTGAGCTAGGTAGGGTTGCTCCCTTGGCAGGGCAGAGAAGAGCTGTCTAATTTGAAGACAATGTTTGTTTCCTTTAAGCCTTGACCAGGGGAGTGTGTTTGCCTAGGGGAGTGTTAATGGCTCTCTGACTTTCTGTATTGTTCTCTCAGGGATTCATAAGTCCTTTGGATAGTGAGAGTAGCCTGGGGGGAAAAGACTGTTTTCTTGTCTGTAAATCAGTCAACCAAGATGTATTCATTGTTTGAGGACCAAATAGATTCTCAGCATGTTGCTGCAAGAGGTACAGAGAGGTCCCTGCCCTCAAATGGTTTGCAGTCTAGTTGGAAACATTTAAAGAATAGTGTGTTTCATGAACCATGTGATTTAGATGAAAAGAGTCTAGGGAAGGAAGAAATCATTATGGTTTGGGATTTTCAGAGCAGACATCATATGTTGGTGCTGGAAGGCAGAGAACTGACCTTGAACTAGCCCTGGAAGGTTTGCTAGGGTTGTTACATAGGGAGAATGGGTAAGGCATTGGGTGAGGGAGGGATAACGTAAGCAAAGCCTTGAAACTGGGAGAAGGAAGGGGTGTGAGAGGCCACGTGGAAGCACACACTGTGAGGAAGACGAAGCTGGTTAGAATGGGTGTTCATGGTAGAGGGTAGTGCAGGTAAGGTTAGGGCAAGTTTAGAAGGTTTGAACTTGGTGTAAACAGGATTAATAGCTTCTTGAATCAGGTTGGTGACATAATAAAGGAATATCTTTGGGAAATTAATATGATAGTTGTATGCATGGTGAATTTGAAAGGTGGGAAGACTGGAAGCAGAGGACCAACCAGGAAAGAGACTACTGTAACTCAGTGAGGGCAAGGACAAGACATTTTGGAAAAGTGGAATAAATGGTGATTCCCAGATACTTTTTTTAAATTAATTTTATTTTTTTGAGAGGGAGTCTCACTGTGTCATCCAGGCTGGAGTGCAGTGGCATGATCTCAGCTCCACCTTCCAGGTTCAAGTGATTGTCCTGCCTAAGCCTCCCGAGTAGCTACTACAGGCGTGCACCACCACACCCACGTAATTTTTGCATTTTTAGTAGAGACAGGGTTTCACCGCATTGGCCAGGCTGGTCTCGAACTCCAGACCTCAGGTAATCCACCCACCTTGGCCTCTCAAAGTGCTAAGATTACAGGCATGAACCACTGCACCTGGCCCCCAGAAATATTTAAAAGGAAAAAATGGTGGGCAGTTGTTTTTTGTTGACAGATTAGATTTATTTTTATTTTTTAATTTTTTATTTTATTTTTTTTGAGATGGAGTCTCACCTTGTCACCCAGGCTGGAGTGCAATGGTGCAATCTCAGCTCACTGCAACCTCTGCCTCCCAGGTTCAAGCAATTCTCCTGCTTCAGCCTCCCGAGTAGCTGGGATTACAGGCTCACACCACCACACCCAGCTAATTTTTGTGTGTTTAGTAGAGATGGGGTTTCACCATGTTGGACAGGCTGGTCTTGAACTCCTGACCTCATGATGCGCCCACCTCAGCCTCCCAAAGTATTGGGATTACAGGCATGAGCCACCGCACCCGGCCTATTTTTTATTATTTTGGGATGGAGTTTCACTCTTGTCATCCAGGCTGGAGTGCAGTGGTGTGATCTTGGCTCACTGTAACCTCCGCCTGCTGGATTCAAGCAATTCTGCAGCCTCAGCCTCCTGAGTTGCTGGGATTACAGGTGCCCACTGCCATGCCAGGCTAATTTTTTGTATTTTTAGTAGAGAAGGTGTTTCACCATGTTGGCCAGGCTGGTCTCAAACTCCTGATCTCAGGTGATCCACTCACCTCAGCCTCCCAAAGTGCTGGGATTACAGGTGTGAGTCAGCACACCTGGCAGATGGGTTAGATTTAAATCCTACAACCAAATGTTTCAATTTGTAATATTCTGTTGCATCATCCTTATATGTCATTAGAGTATCCTGGCCACGTTAACCTTTTGTCACCCTTACTAAACCTCAAGACTAAATAATACGTCTAGAAGTTTCTCTAAAAAATTCCTCCTTCAGTCATGTATTCTGATTTTTGGTTCAGAAAATATCATCCCTCTATACTAAGAGATGAAGTAGGGGAGCCGAAATCATTCCAAACTCATGAGCATACTTGCATTATGCAGGCCAGCTGAGCTGGACTTGAACCTTCCCCTTGTTGGCTGTATCATCTTAGGCAGTGTAGGAGTAGGTGATGAAAGCTAACCAGGGGGAGCTGTGCCAGGCTGGCTGAACTGTAAGCCAGAGTACCCTGCCACTCACCAATGCCAGGGGTCCCTATCCAACCCAGCCCTTTACAGGTACCCTGTAGTTTCCTGGTTTCCAAACTTCAACTCAATGATTATTAAAATAATGTTTCTAGGGCACATAAAGTACTCGTACCTAAACCTGGCATAATTTTTTTTCTTTTTTTCTTTTTTGAGATAGAGTCTTGCTCTGTCGCCCAGGCTGGAGTGCAGTGGTGCCATCTCGGCTCACTGCAAAGTCCGCCTCCCGGGTTCACGCCATTCTCCTGCCTCAGCCTCCCGAGTAGCTGGGACTACAGGCCCCCACCACTATGCCCAGCTAATTTTTTGTATTTTTAGTAGAGACGGGTTTCACTGTGTTAGCCAGGATGGTCTCGATCTCCTGACCTCGTGATCCACCTGCCTTGGCCTCCCAACGTGCTGGGATTACAGGCGTGAGCCACCATGCCTAGCCAACCTGGCATAATTTTTTTTTTAAGTATTCACTTTATGAGAGAAATACTTAGCTACATCTAATTTTTTTTTTTTTTTTCCCTGAGCTTCCTCATTTCTTCCATTCCCAGGATAAGCTCATTGCTTAGGCATCAGTTTCCACTAAGAGAATAAAAAGGACCCTACATTTATCACTGTGCATGTCCCTAAGGCGGTCTTAGCTTAAGCGTGGGTATATTTACTTTTAAAACTCTGTTCCTGGTACACGTTAAGCACTCAGTATTTTACTGTTTTTATTATCTTATTACATGATCTTCCAGACAATTTCCATGTAGTCTTAGTTCCACCTGGGGAAATTCCTCTCAGTGCTTTGTGGTTCTGTGAGCCATGTGCAAGCTTATATGATAAAGTACTGTACTTTGGGAAAGAAGTGTTAGGTCATAAAAGGATTCCCAAGTATGGATCATATAAAAGTGGGGTGGGGAAAGGGAAATTATAAACACAGATATCTAACATCCCGATTAATTTTTAAAAAATAACTTGAAAATAGCATTTTTTTTCCAATTATAAAAACAGTACATGTTCATTGCAGAAAACTTTAAAAATAACATTTATTGAGGGGTCTTCTGTTTATACAAGTAATACTTGCTTATTGAAGAAAACTTGGAAAACACAGCTTGCAGTTGGAGGAGGTAAGGGCTTCCGTGGGGGCTTTGAATAGTATCTGTGAGGAGCATAATAAAGTAATACTCTGGGGAAATAGGAATAGATGTAATGACTTCTGACCTTTAGTCTGTTCCCCATGCTGAGTGTCTCAGATCACCTCCTATACCTCTGCAGGTAGACCAGCTGACTAAAGACTGGACCCAGAAGTGGAATGATTGGCAGGCCCTCATGGAGCATTACAGTGTGGACATCAACAGGAGGAGGGCTGGGGTGGTCATCGACTCCAGCCTGCCACACCTGATGGCCTTGGAGGATGATGTGCTCAGCACAGGTGTTGTGCTCTATCATCTCAAGGTGAGGAGACTAGTATATCCTTTTCTTCCTAAGCCACTGGCCCCAGAGGTCAAGGAGGGAAAAGCTAGGAGTAGCAGCCATGTTTCTGTGAATTGAAATCAAGACAGATGCCACAGAGCTGCCTTCAGGTTTGTTCTCAGGAAACTGGTCTACCTGACAAATTGTGATCTATTTTGCCTTTGTATGTATACAGCAGAAGACTGGAAATCAGAATAATTGTTTTTCAACTGCAGTTACTGTTGTTCTTATGTAACTTACTTTTGTTCTCTTTGCCTTAATTTTCTCATTTTAAAGTAAGAATGATGCTTATCATATTCCTTTTCTGGCTTACTGAAGCACAGGGGTACAGTCATGGAGAGTGAAACCCTAACCTCAAGATACCGTTAGTGCTCCTAAACTCTGCAAATACAGACTGCTCAAAGGTGGCTTTCAGGCTGGGTGTGGTGGCTCACACCTGTAATCCCAGCACTTTGGGAGGCCAGGGCGGGCGGATCACTTGAGGTCAGGAGTTCGAGACCAGCCCGGCCAACATGGCGAAACCCCACCTCTACTAAAAATAGAAAAATTAGCCGGGCGTGGTGGTGGGTGCCTGTAACCCCAGCTACTCGGGAGGCTGAGGCAGGAGAATCACTTGAACCCAGGAGGCAGAGGTTGCAGTGAGCTGAGATTACGCCACTGCACTCCAGCCTGGATGACAAAGTAAGACTCTGTCTCAAAAATAAATAAATAAAAATAATGTTTAAAAACGGTGGCTTTCAGAGGCTAAAGGGGGAATTCAGAAGATTTGAAAGTTTTCTTCTGACAGTTCCCCACTTCAACCCCAAATTGACGAACAGTACACCTCCCACTTCTCCATCACTACATTTACCTGGAAAAGGAGACAGAGAAAGTAGGTAAAGGAGCTTAAAACATAGGGAGGGTCCAAAGAGCTAGAGTGGTGTGATGGTGGGGGAAGAGGGGATGACAGGCATCCATCTAGAAAAAGATTGAAGTTAAAGCTTCCAAACAGCACCTGGCCCACCTGGCTCTGTGTCACCTGGAGGCCAGTCCGCATTTCTGAGTGAAGTGGTTTTGAGAGTTAGAGACCTATGGTAGAGAGGTCTTTCGTCTTGTTCTCATCAGTGTGTTCTGTGGGAGGACAGTTCCTATGGACAGCAGAACGTACTTCACATGCTCAAAATCCCTGTGCTCACTGAAAAGCTAGTTTTCATTCTCATAATGATCCCCAGCTGACATTTAAAAAGAACAAAGAGTTTCTGGGGAGTATGTAATGCTGCTGTTATCCCTGGAGAAATTGGCCTTCTTCCTAGTGCTGCAGAGCATATGGAAGTGAGATGTTAGCAAAGCTCATCAGGGTTCTTAGGATAAGCCCTTTGGGAATTTGTCAGAGACTGAGCTTCTCAGACAGAAAATTTAAAGTAGCTTATTTTCTGGTACACGGGGCATAAATTTTCTTAGTGAAAGTGCCTGAGGCAGAAGTGGCTAACAACTTTTACCTTAGCAAGAGAACTAAACACCAAATGGCTGTATAGATCCTCCCATTAGTCAGAACCACAGAGAGAGGCTGGAGGTCAGGAAGAGACCAGATTGATTAAAATGGTCAGTGTTTGAGTAGAACTGATCTGATATATGGATTGGATGTGGAGTGAATAGATAAAGCTAGAAATCAAGTAGTAGAGCTTAGGGTAGCAGCAGAGGGTTAAAGGACATGACTATTAGATTGAATCGTAGACATGGAGATGAATGATGACCTCACCTGAAGATAGGATGGCTGATTTTTTTTTTTTTTGAGACGGAGTCTCGCTCTGTCACCCAGGCTGGAGTGCAGTGGCGCAATCTCAGCTCAGTACAAGCTCAACCTCCTGGGCTCAAGTGATTCTCCTGCCTCAGCGTCCTGCATTGCTGGGATTACAGGCATGTACCACTATTGGGAATAATGCTTAAAATGTTAAGGAAATTGAACACTTAAAGGATTTGTAGTAAAGTAATTTTACTTTTGCGCAGAGGGGTGCTTCTCTTTGACCAGTTGCCATGAGAACACATCTGAACAAAGTGGGGCACGAGAACCTTTATTTCTGATGCAAGTTCTGCTCCTGTACCCTTTCGCCTTCCCCATTGGCCAGGGTCAGGTCGTACATTCTAAACTAATCCCGGCTGGCTAAACATTTGAACCTTTTTAGATAAGGTGGGCATGTAAGGGAGAGAGGGGAAAGGGGAAGAGGTGTCTGCAATGAGCTAGACAGCTAGGTTTTTTTTTTTTTTTTTTAATAAGGAAAGGAATGTGAGCTGGTACTGATAACGCCTGCTACTGTGGCATGTCTGGGCATGTAATAAAGGCAGAAAGGAAGAAAAAAGTGAAAAAGGAAAAAAAGGGGGGTGGGAGATTACTATGAATTGAAGAATAAACAATTGATCAGGCTAATTTTTGTGTTTCTAGTAGAGACGGGGATTCACCATGTTGGCCAGGCTGGTCTTGAACTCCTGACCTCAAGTGATCCACCCACCTTGGTCTCCCAAAGTGCTGAGACTACCGGCATGAGCCCTCACGCTCCGCTGGATTGCTGATTTTTTTTTTTTTTTTTGAGACAGAGTCTCACTCTGTTGCCCAGGCTGGAGTGCAGTGGCCGGATCTCAGCTCACTGCAAGCTCCGCCTCCCGGGTTTAAGCCATTCTCCTGCCTCAGCCTCCCGAGTAGCTGGGGCTACAGGCACCTGCCACCTCGCCCGGCTAGTTTTTTGTATTTTTTAGTAGAGATGAGGTTTCACCGTGTTAGCCGGGAGGGTCTCCATCTCCTGACCTCATGATCTGCCCGTCTCAGCCTCCCAAAGTGCTGGGATTACAGGCTTGAGCCACCGCGCCCGGCCTGGATTGCTGATTTTTATTGCTTAGTCAGTGCATAGTGAGGATTTTACTCCCTGGTGCATTTCCAGTAGACCTGGGTGATGAGATTTTAGTCTACTTCTAATCCTGCCATTTCTACATTTTATGTACTTTCCCCACCTTTTGTTTGTGTAGCTATTGACTTAGGTAATAGTACTAACAGTAATGGCCCAATATTCTGTTTATTGTTGTTTGTTTGTTTGTTTGCTAAGTTTGTTACCTAGAACTAGTCTCTGGCAATCTGGAAGCTGTTTTTCCCTGGGTCACCTTGGGGAAGTGTCTTGGGTGGGAAGAAGATAGAAGGACAGGGAGAGCCCAGGTTACTGATATGCTGGACTTCATCCTCATAATTGCCTTTGTGCCACTAACCCTCCCTACATAAAGAGGCAGGGTGGGCAGTGAACGCATATGCCAGCCAGCTCAGTCCTCATCTGAGATGCCATCACCTTTTGTTGGTAATTTCTATCCTGCAGATCTAGAAGTTATGATGTGCCGTAGCCTTTATCTTTTTGGAAGGGCTGTCCCTGAACACACATGAAAAGTTTCGACCTTTTTCCCTTGAACTGCCCTCTGATTCTGTTTGACGGTGTTTGTGGAGGCTAGCATCTATTGACTGCTGTGGTCCTCAGTGCCTGAGCAGGAAAGGCTGGCTCTGGCTGTTTGTGTGTTTGCAGAGAAGAGTGACAGAAGGGGATGCAGTGAGGACAGAGCCTCATTCATTACTGCCAGGATTCTTCCTTCTTGCAAGCTATTTTGGAGGAGTGTCAGGGACCTCCCTGCTCTGGCTGCTGACAGTGAAGCCTAGTGGGGAATTCTCTGGTCTCCTTAAAAACATTGCTGGGACAGATGCGGTGGCTCACACCTATAGTCCCAGTACTTTGGGAGGCTGAGGCAGGCAGATCACCTGAGGTCAGGAGTTCGAGACCACCCTGGACAACATGGCGAAACCTCATCTCTACTAAAGATACAAAAATTAGCTGGGCGTTGTGGCACACACCTGTATTCCCAGCTACTCGGGAAGCTGAGGCAGGAGAATCACTTGAACCTGGGAGGCGGAGGTTGCAGTGAGCAGAGATCATGCCACTGCACTCCAGCCTGGGTAACAGTGAGACTCCATCTCAAAAAAAAAAAAAATAATAATAATAATTACTGGTCAGGTGCGGTGGCTCACGCCTGTAACCCCAGCACTTTGGGAAGCCAAGGCTAGCCGATCGCCTGAGGTCAGGAGTTCAAGACCAGCCTGGCCAACATAGTGAAACCCTATCTCTATTAAAAATACAAAAATTAGCCAGGCATGGTTGCAGGTGCCTGTAATCCCAGCTACTTGGGAGGCTGAGGCAAGGGAATTGCTTGAACCTGGGAGACGAAGGTTGCAGTGAGCTGAGATTGCGCCACTGCACTCCAGCCTGGGCATCAAAGTGAGACTCTGTCTCAAAAAAACAAACAAAAACTCATTCATTACTGGGGAGGTGTTATGGTGAAGTTGGAAAAGCCTGCAGGGGCTTAGGATCCAGAGAGACCTGAATTCTAGTCATAGCTCTCCTATTTGGTATGCAGGTTTCTTAGGCAGTTTATCCCCTGTGAGCTTCAGATTCCTCATCAATAAAAAGAAGATGAGAATACCTACATTTTGAGTTGTTAAAGGATAAGGTAATATGATTTGTGTAAAGTACTCAACATAATGCCTAGGACGTATCGAATGGTTAGTCAATAAACGATAAAGATATGTCTAAAATTTAGCATCCCGGTTGCCATGTTGCTGCCTTTTCCTAACAGAGCTATGTGGGTCTTAAGCAAATTTGCCATAATCCAAGGTCTAAAAGGCCTTGTCTTCAACTAATCCACTGATTCATTTATACTAACTCCAGTTTCCCCCTCCTCTCTTACACTCTCTTCCAGTTCTTTTTTATTCTAGAGGTACTTTTCTCGTATTTGTGCTTTTACCCTTCTTAGAGTCTGGTGTCTGTTAAACTTCATCTGCGGACCAAGAAGGTAAAAATCCTGTGTTTCCATAAATCTTCACAAAATGCTTGTTTCATTGAGACTTACTGGATCAAACTTGGACCACACCAACCTTTGCCTCTTAGGGAAAAGCCATACTTTTGCATGTATTTTCTCAGACTAGAGAATTTTTCTGACCAATGGCTGTAACTATTTCCTAACCTTGGGCTGTGGGACGGAAAGGAGTTTGCCCACATTTGCTGGACTTTGCAAATAGCTTGGGCCGCTTTGTGGTATATTTTTTAGCTCTACCATCTCAGGGGCTTCCTGGGCTGTAGAGTGAGTGGGCAGAGGGTCAGAACAGCCTGGACCAAAGTTGAGAAGTGGTACAGACCAGGCTGGGATGGGATGAGAAGTGGTACAGATAAGGCTGGGAAGAGAGTGAGAATATTCTAATGTGGACTCTCCTGTAGGGCAAGGCTCTGTCCCTTTTAATTCTCATTAAAATGGCTTTTTTCCCCTTTAGGAAGGGACAACAAAAATTGGAAGGATTGACTCAGACCAGGAACAGGACATTGGTAAGTGACAGAACATAGGCGTCCAACGTTTTGGGGCAAGTATTTGTGCCTGAAAGGTTTCTTCAGAGGACTCTGATGATGCTCTGAGAAGGGAATCATTGGCGTATTCAGGGCCTGCTTCTCTTTCCACTGCTAGGTTTCAGGTCTGGGATGTGCTAGGGAGAGACCCACACGGTGGGAGGATTTCAGGTATGGGTGGTTTCAGGTCGCCTCTTCCTCTTTCATTATGGTATGAGGTCTTCCAGATGTTGGATTCTGATCTTACAGAAAGAAATGGAGAGGATGTTTCCCTGGATTGTCCTCCCACCCAAGTGACCACCACCTCTTTTGTAGTCCTGCAGGGTCAGTGGATCGAGAGAGACCACTGCACTATCACCAGTGCCTGTGGTGTAGTTGTTCTCCGGCCTGCCCGTGGGGCCCGCTGTACAGTCAATGGCCGGGAGGTCACTGCCTCCTGCCGTCTGACCCAAGGTAGGACTGTCTAAAGCCCTGTTTATCCCAAGATGAGTGATGGACCATTTCCAGTCTCATGGGCCCAGAGAGCTCAGTGAAGCAGGCTTTAAAAATGAATCACCCAGGCCGGGCGCGGTGGCTGAAGCCTGTAATCCCAGCACTTTGGGAGGCCGAGACGGGCGGATCACGAGGTCAGGAGATCGAGACCATCCTGCCTAACACGGTGAAACCCCGTCTCTACTAAAAAAATACAAAAAACTAGCCGGGCGAGGTGGCAGGCGCCTGTAGTCCCAGCTACTCGGGAGGCTGAGGCAGGAGAATGGCGTAAACCCGGGAGGCGGAGCTTGCAGTGAGCTGAGATCCCGCCACTGCACTCCAGCCTGGGCGACAGAGCGAGACCCCGTCTCAAAAAAAAAAAAAAAAAAAAAAAAATCACCCAGCCTCTGCACCCTGAAATCTGAAGATTTTCTAATATGATCCTATTCCCGTAAACAAGCCTTAATTCTAAAGTCTCGGAGTAAAGAATGACTCTGAAATTGGTACCTGTGTTCGTTAGCTCTATCTCCCTAGGAAAGTCTCTGAGCCTCACTTTCCTCATCTATAAAATGGGGATAATAATAGGATCAGTGTGAGGATCAAATGAACCTTATAGTTCTTAACAGTGTGCTTGGCACTCAGTAAACACTCATTATCATTATTACTATAATTACCGCTACTGTTATTAATCTATGCAAATTCTCTCTGTGCTTTGAGACTGAACTGAGATTCCTCCTCTTCCATCAAGTGTTCCCTGACTACTCCACCTGGGACTCAACTTCCTTTCCCTTGGAGTAGTAGAGTTCTTCCTGTCTGTCTTATTAATCCAAGATGTATGCTGTGAGATACAGAATTAATACATATCTTATCAACTCAGCAAAATTATCGGTTATCGAGGGCATGACTTTGTCTCATAGAACAGTACCCTACACATAGTATGTACTCCAAAACATGAGCTGTTAATTGAATTCTCACTTGTCTCTGTGCTGCAGGAGCTGTCATAACCCTGGGGAAGGCACAGAAGTTCCGATTCAACCACCCAGCAGAGGCCGCTGTCCTGCGGCAGCGAAGGCAGGTTAGCAGGGCTGTGTTTTCTAGGTTATTGCTGGCCTCCCTGTTTCCACTTTTTAGAGGAAACGCCAAGCTGGGAGGGGTGGAGGTGATGACAGCAGCCTCACTGTGCTTTCTTCCTTGTTCAAGGTTGGAGAGGCTGCTGCAGGTGGTGGCTCTTTGGAGTGGCTGGATTTGGATGGAGATCTCACTGCCTCCCGGCTAGGTCTCTTCCCTTTGCTTTGGAAGGAAGGGTAAGAAATAGCTGCTCATACTGATGTGGAACCTGCTGGGTTCACTTCTTAGTCCATTACAGCATGGATCAGGGTGGGGGTGGGAAGTGATTAATGTAGAAGCCAAGGTCTGAATGAGCCCTTGTCTGAATCAACTTGGGCAAGTCATTTGATGATGCTGAACAAGCTGCTAAGTTTGTAGTTGGCAGGGAAGTGGTCTTGGCCCTTGTTCATTTCTTGTTTGGTATTTTAACTTTTTTCATCACTGAAAGAGGTATTTTATTAGATGTTCCTATGGCCACCTTTTCTCTCTCCACAAAATTTAGCTGTGATGTGTTTGTGGACATCTTTGTTCTGAGCTTACCTTCCTATATACTCCTTTAAGTTCTGGCCTACCTGTATGTGAGCTCATAGTATATGTCACATAGTATATGTGAATGCATAGCTTCTAGAACATACGGCTTTCTCTGAGTTTTTAAAGATAGTATGTGACTGAGAATCCTTTCTTTCTCATAACAAGAATCTAGAACTGTGCATAAGAGAGGCAGAAACTATAGGAACAATATGAAAATATCTTTGGGTTCTACCCTCTCATGCCCACTTTGCCTGCATTGTAACTCTGAGACACTGAGTCAGAGTTTTATATGTGATTGATGGCAACTACTTTTCTACTTCATCCATTTCTACATAAAACACCCTTCCCAGATCTAGAAGCCTTGCAGATTTGGTACTGGGAGTCCTTCTATTCCTTTTTTTTTTTTTTTTTTTTGAGATGGAGTCTCGCTCTGTCGCCCAGGCTGGAGTGCAGTGGCCGGATCTCAGCTCACTGCCAGCTCCACCCCCCGGGTTTACGCCATTCTCCTGCCTCAGCCTCCCGAGTAGCTGGGACTACAGGTGCCCGCCACCACGCCCGGCTGGTTTTTTTTTGTATTTTTTAGTAGAGACGGGGTTTCACTGTGTTAGCCAGGATGGTCTTGATCTCCTGACCTCGTGATTCGCCCGTCTCGGCCTCCCAAAGTGCTGGGATTACAGGCTTGAGCCACCGCGCCCGGCCGAGTCCTTCTATTCCTGTACATCAAAGTGACCTCTGCCTTAGAGATTTCCTTTAGAAAATTTCAGCAGGGGACTTGGTGCCTGTGACATCACTGGTGCTGGGAGGCTGCCAAGCACCTTGAGCACAGGTTCTCAATAGAGTTACGGTAGCCCATAGTTTCCTCAGAAGGATCCAGCAGTTCTTTCCTCAGGCCAGCAGCATTTGATGGCAGGTGAAGACAATCTTATGTCTAACCTTGGCAGTGAGGAGTGTTGGATACAGGAGCAGAAGTGCTGTGGTTCAGGGCCGGGCGCGGTGGCTCATGCCTGTAATCCCAGCACTTTGGGAGGCCGAGGTGGGCGGATCACAGGGTTAGGAGATCAAGACCATCCTGGCTAACATGGTGAAACCCTGTCTCTACTAAAAATACAAAAAAAAAAAAAATTAGCCTGGCATGGTAGCACGCACCTGTAGTCCTAGCCACTTGGGAGGCTGAGGCAGGAGAATTGCTTGAACCCGGGAGGCGGAAGTTGCAGTGAGCCGAGATTACGCCACTGCGCTCCATCCTGGGTGACAGAGCAAGACTCCATCTCAAAAAAAGAAAAGCAGTGTTCTGCTTCAGGAAACATGAACAGCAGGCAAGTCCTCATAGGAGAGCTGCTCAGTGAAGGATGCTAAAACAGAAATTTGATGAAGGATGATCCTAGTGTTGAATAACCGAGAGCTCTATGGGATGGAGAATAAGGTAGAAGAAGTGACACAAAGTGGATTCAGGGCTTAGGCTGGAGCTTTTGTTTTGTCAGAGCGACTTTCCTTCTTTGTAGTGAAGTCATGAAAGTAGCTCCTATTTTAGGTAAAGTTTGTGTTGGGAAGACTCATTGAAGATCTGTTTTTCCCAGAGTTCAGAGGTTTACAGAAAGTACCACTGCATCTTAAATAGCTGAGAATGGAAGAGATGCATTGCAGCAGACAAAATTGGTTCATGTCCTGGCTGTAGTACAGAAAAGATATGTGACCTTAGGCAAGTCAATGAACCTCTGAGCCTGTTTCCCTACCTCTAAAGAGACAATACTGCCATCTGTTTTCCAGGGATTCTTGTGATAAAGATCGAAAGAGTGAGTATATATGCATGGTGTGGACACACCCCACAACCCCTATTGCTGCCAGCAAGGCTGCCTCCCTTTCTCTTTCCTGTCCTCCTGTCTCAACCCAGCTCACCTGTCCACCCCAGAGTACATCATGGTGTTGTGCTCTTCTCTTGCCTTTTAAAAGTCTTCTGTGCCTCTCTAGCCCCACAGGCACTGACATGACCTTTCAGACACACAAGCGTGTGTCCTTTCAGAGAAGACAGGAATTTCAGAATCATGCCCTCTCCCACACACTGCCTCCACTCTTGAGCCACAAGCTCTAGGAGCCCTGGGCTGGTCCTGCCCAGCCACCGTAGCCAGCATCTGTACCAATCCCTGGTGGAGGTGGTGTGGTGTGGTACTCAAGTCTGTGATTGGGCAAAGGGACCCGGGAGAGGAACTTGCACGACTAGAGAAAAATATAAATTGTCAGCTGGGCTCCCAGTCTGGATTTGTGGTTGTGTGTCTACAAGTCTCTCCCTCTGCTCTTGGATGGGGTTGGCTGCAAAGCCTCCCTTTATCCCAGGCTTCCTTTCCCTCATTTATCTCTGGAGCGGCATTCATGAGGAGCCTGCAAAGCTGAAGCTGGCTCCAGAGTCAGGGGAAATCGACCAGTCTGCCTTCCTTTTCTCCTTGCAGCAGTAATCCAGACCAGAGAGGAATTTGTCTTTGAATACCGTTGCCTGTGTTCTTGGCATTTTCCCATTTGGAATTTTAGGGGGTTAACCTTAAGTGCCTAGAGCCTGGGAGACACTGTTGCTGCTGCCGCTGCCACCACTGCTGCCACTGTGGCTTTAGTAAGTAGATGCTGCTGCAATCTGCTGCAGAAGCTGCCAGACCCCGAGACTGGGGGAGGGCTGTGAGAGAAGAAGCAGGAGGGTGCAGTGGAGTCCTCACAAGCAGGTGACTAGGCAGCAGCCGGGGGATACTGGAGCCACCAGAGATGAAGGGCAGTCACCTGATAAAGACAGAGGTCCCTTGGCTGGCAGGTAAATGAAGACTTGCCCTTTGTAATCCACCCAGACATGTAGCATACGGTTGCTATTTTCTTTTTCACCTGCTTTCTGGGAACTTGGCAAAATGTGATTAGCAGAGGGGCCATTCTGTCTGATGGTGTGGCCTCCTGGGTGAACGCGCTGCATCTGTAGAGATCACAGCAGACAGCCTCTCCTTACAGGTCCTGTTGCTCTGCAGGAAACAATATCATAGCTGCCACTTTCTTAGGTGAAGGGTGGGGAGCGCCCGTTCCAGGAAGAAGCAAATTGTAAATCTGAAGGTTGAGGAGAAAGCCAGGCAAGGAAGCTGAGTAATGTCGGAGTTCAGATAAAGATCTTGTGTCAGCCTCCTGCATCTGGTGGTCTGTGGGTCTTAGCTGGGTTTGTCTAGGACCCTTTGATGGGCTCATGTTTGTAATTCAGTCATTTCTTTAGTCAGACAGAATTTGGAGCAGTAATACAAGCATGGTACATATAGATGTATGTTTCCTGTTAACTGCTTTTTCTATTTGTTTGGCATTAACAGGTTTCTATTCCAGTTGGAGCCTCCGCGTAACAGAATACCCTTCCTCTTTCTGTGTGCTCCACTGTGTATATTTGGCCTTTTGCCCACAGCAATCAGTGCTAGTCTCCTGAGCACACTCACTCAAGTGTCTGGACATGTTCTAGTCGTTGGACCTGTTGCAGATTGAGTGACCTCATAGCCTCCTTCCCTGGGAAGAAACTGTGGTTGTGTCAGCCCCCACTCCCATTCCCCCAGGCTATTCCACCTATCACTCTTCACCCATCCATCTTTCACTGTCCTCCAAAGGCTGCATTATGAAATCTTAATTTCTTCCAAGGCAGGGGCAGCAAACTTTTTCTGTAAAAGGCCAGATAGTATTTTAGGCTTTGTGGGCCATATGGTCTGTGCTGCAACTACTCAGTTTTGCCAAGGTGGTGCAAAAGCAGCCCTAGACAGTACGTAAGTAAATGGGTGTGGTTGTGTTCTAATAAAACTTTATTAATAAAAACAGGCAGCAGACCAAATTTGGACTCACGGGCTTTCATTTGTGGACCTCTTCTGTGATACCCATGTGATTTCATTCTGCTGTATGAAGTGGTAGATCTCCTAAAAAGTGGTTCCCTTACAGCATACTGGTCATATTGCCTGAGATATGGTTCCAGCATCAAACCAATAAGCTTCTCCAAGCTTCCAAGTCATGACATCCTGGGATTGTAGGGAAGGCTGGATAAAGCAGGCTTGATTATAACTTTTTTGTCAGCCTCTGGCAGAATCTGACTCTTCCCAGCCACTCCCATTCTGTGCGCATCCTAGGGTATCCATACAGTTAGCTCCTTTAAAAACCTAAATAACAGGGATGAAGATACCCTGCAGAAAAAGCATATAAGGTGCTTGCATGACCCCAGGGAAAGGTCAGCAAGTGAGTAGAAACTGTCAGTTTTTAGAGTAAGCCTCTGAATCATCTGTGGTCATATAGGAACCTGGTGGCAGAGTAAGGCATGACTAAAATCTAGAATTTTGCCGGGCGCGGTGGCTCACGCCTGTAATCCCAGCACTTTGGGAGTCCGAGGCGGGCGGATCACAAGGTCAGGAGATCGAGACCACGGTGAAACCCCATCTCTACTAAAAATACAAAAAACTAGCCGGGCGCGGTGGCGGGCACCTGTAGTCCCAGCTACTTGGGAGGCTGAGGCAGGAGAATGGCAGGAACCTGGGAAGCAGAGCTTGCAGTGAGCCGAGATCGCGCCACTGCACTCCAGCCAGGGGGACAGAGCGAGACTCCTTCTCAAAAAAAAAAAAAATCTAGAATTTGTTAGGCCAGGCATGGTGCATAGTGGCTCATGCCTGTAGTCCCAGCACTTTGGGAGGCTGAGATGGGGAGATCACTTGAGGTGAGGCGTTTGAGACCAGCCTGGCCAACATGGTAAAACCCTGTCTCTACTAAAAATACAAAAATTAGCCGGGTGTAGTGGCACATGTCTGTAATCCCAGCTACTTGGGAGGCTGAGGCAGGAGAATTGTTGGAACCCAGGAGGCGGAGGTTGTAGTCAGCCAAGATCTTGCCACTGCACTCCAGTCTGGGCAACAGAGTGAGACCTTGTCTCAAAAAAACAAAAAAAAAAATCTAAAATTTTTTAAAGCTGTTTATTATGGAAGATTTCAAATACAACACAAAATATCAACTCATGGCTAATCCTAGTTCTTTTATATCCACACTCACTCTCCGTCGTTCCCTCTCACTGGATCTAGACAAATTCTTGACATATTTCACCAGTAAATGCTTCAGTATGTATCTCTGAAAGGTGTGGTAGAGTCTAAAACTCTTGGGTCCTATTCCAGGGCTTATTCACCGAAAACAGCTCTCCAGTGGAGACCAGCTGTGTTTTGGGTCACACACACAGCCATGGTGTGTGTGTAAATTATCAGCTGGATTTTGCTAGCAGATCACAGAGGATTTCTGTTTCAGGGAATGGAGATGCAGTAACAATCTCTGAATATGTAGGAGAGAGTGTTTCTGGAGCTTCTGCTTTACTGAGTGTTTCCAACATATTTTTAGCAGACAACTTTTGATTCTTTTTAAAGGACCAAACTTCTGAATTTAGCGAAAATGTTTTTGTGTCTTTTTAAAAAGAACAACTTTCCTGGTGATTTTCCTTATCTACAATGGATCTGTGTTTCTGCTAAACCCACAACTCTAAGAATATGTCAGTTTAATGACCATTCTCCCCTCCTGCACTGTGACATCATGCCCTGCCTGTGACACCATGCCTGTTTGTCCAAGGTTGCCAGAAGTCCAAAGCACTCTCTACCCTGTTGATTGCAGGGGCTCTCTTGGAAGGCCTTATACTGCTGTCAGTTTGTCCTGAGCTTGGTTTGCATTTCCCGTTGGGTAACCTCAGCTGCTTCTGTGACAGGAGAGCACTTGAAGAGCAATGTGACGGGGTCTGTCAGCCACCGAGGGGTGGAGAGACATCCCACGGGGCCCAGATTCAGCAGCAGCAGAGCTACGTGGAGGATTTGAGGCATCAAATCCTAGCAGAAGAGATTCAAGCTGAGAAGGAACTGGAATTTGACCAAACTTGGATTAGCCAGCAGATTAAAGAAAGTAGGTTTCCACCACTTAATGTGTTTGCCTGACCTCCTTATTCTTTCATTTTCATGCTTCCTCAGCCTTCTATATTCTCTCTTTGGTTTTCTTTGTGATATGATGGAATCTTTGGTATTAGATGTTCTCTTTTCTTTTAGACACCAGAGGTTCTTATAAGAAGAGGTCTGGAAGCAAGAATAAGGAAGCTAATTTCCTTATTGTCCTCAGAATTATGGACCTCCTACTTACCACTCCTCATTTGCTTATGTGTCCATACACTACTGCCTGCCCTAACACGTGCCCACTGTTGTGCTGAGGCTTGAGGGTCTTCATTCCCTTACGCTGTGGTAAGGGAGCCCTGTAGCCCTGCAGCCCTCATCCTGCCACATCACCTTGGCCAGCTCTTTCACTCTGCACAGGTCCAGCCATGGCTGGAGGTGTCTGAGTCCAAGCAGCCACAAGCAGGGAAGGAGATGCTGAACTTCTCTCTGGGTGTTTTTGGTTCCCAGACCAGCAGTGCCTGCTCAGAGAAGAGACCTGGCTGGCCCGCTTGCAACAGCAGCAGCAAGAAGACCATGTAGCAGAGAAAGAACTTGAGGCATCTGTGGCACTTGATACGTGGCTTCAGACAGATCCTGAGATTCAGCCATCCCCATTTGTCCAAAGTCAGAAAAGGGTGGTGCAACTGCAGCTCCTGCGGAGACACACTCTTCGGGCAGCAGAGCGGAATGTCCGGCGGAAAAAGGTCTCATTCCAGCTAGGGAGAATCATCAAAAAGCAGAGGCTGCTGGAGGCCCAGAAGAGACTGGAGCAGCTCACGACATTGTGCTGGCTCCAGGATGACAGCACCCAGGAGCCCCCATACCAGGTCCCCAGCCCTGATGCCACAGTCCCACGGCCTCAGTGTAGAAGCAAATTGACGAGTTGCAGTTCTTTGAGCCCCCAAAGGCTCTGCAGCAAGCACGTGCCCCAGCTACACAGGTAGAGCCAGTAGTTGTCACCTGGAAGCACTTGGTTAAAGTTTACAACCTTGTTGCCCAGGTAGTGTTCTGTTTTTCCCCATGCCTCGTTTCCTCAGTCTGTGAAATGGAAGGATGTGTGTAGTCCTCTCTTCCTCATGGCTTTTTCTGTCTTCTGGCTACTCTTCCTCCTTCTGTGTATATCGTTGTAGATTCAGGCCATTCCCATCTTCCTTACCCTCCGAGTAGCAATTCTTGCTTCCTTGGTAATATCTTAGGAGTAAGGATCTCGGCCTCATTTTTCATCTATTCCTTAGACCTGGACTATCCATATATGTTTCTTTGTAAGTCACACCTCAGTCTTGTCATGCCTGTAACCAGACTTCTTGAGTCCTACACCACCTCCCTCCCCAACCCACCACATCAAGTGAGCTTTCTGACCCCACCTCCCACCTGGTGAGTAAGCTCTCTTTTTTACTCCCAGGTTCAAGTTGAGACCTTCCTTCTTTTCTCCATTACCCCTTATAGGCCATCAAGGCCGGGCTGTATTATCTCCCAGACTCGTTGGAGCAAGGGTTTGTGTCTTATACCTCTTTATATCCTCAGGACCTAGCACAAGTTCTCGTCCATAGGAGGTTCACAGTTAACGTCTGTTGTTGTTATGTTTGCTCACCTTTCTGGTCTTCAAAGTACTTGGTGGGCTTTTTTAAAAAAACTTTAATATGAAAAAAATTTAAATATATGCCAAGTTGGAAGAATTGGAAGAATAGTATATGTATCACTGATATTATTCAGCGATTATTAGGCTTTACACACTTGCCTACCTTCCCATTTTCTGAAGTTTTTTAAAGCAACTTCTAGACACCTTGTCCCTTTAGTTCTGCATTTGTAAGTATACACTTCTAAAAAAAAATGGACTTTTCTTGTAACCACAGTGTTATTGTGACAGCTACCAAAATTAAGATTATTTGGTGTATTCTAAAACCTAGGCCATGTTCAAATTTCTCTGCTTGCCTAAAACTGTTTATAGTTTTCTTTTTTCTCTCTCTTTTTTCTCTAACATGGTTCAGCATTAAAACGGTTGGTTTTTCAAATCAAGATCCAAGCAGGATTTACATGCTGCATTTGTTTGTTGTTTTTCAGGTTTCTTTTAACCGTTCTTCTTGTTTTATTTGTAATCATTATTTTTACTACTTCATATTATTGATAATTACAGTTCTGTAGAATGTGTATCACTCTATAGATTTATCTTTTGGTTCCCCATAATACCATTTAAATTGTTCCTCTATTCCTCATGTTGCCTATTAATAGGAAACTTTCCCTATAAGTGTGATTAGCTTCAGTTCAGTTTTTATTTTATTTTATTTTATTTTTTGAGATGGAGTCTTGCTCTGTCGCCCAGGCTGGAGTGCAGTGGCGCAATCTTGGCTCACTGCAAGCTCTGTCTCCCAGGTTCACGCCATTCTCCAGCCTCAGCCTCCCGAGTAGCTGGGACTACAGGTGCCCGCCACCACGCCCGGCTAATTTTTTTTAATTTTTTTATTTTTGTAGTAGAGACGGGGTTTGACTGTGTTAGCCAGGATGGTCTCGATCTCCTGACCTCATGATCCGCCCATCTCGGCCTCCCAAAGTGCTGGGATTACAGGTGTGAGTCACCGCGCCCAGCCACTTCAGTTCACTTTTTTAATAAGATGAAGAAATTGAGGAACAGAGTGGGCCTGGAGCTTCTCCGAGAGCTAGGACTAGTGTCCACAATTTCCTTTAATACCTAGAGAGCTTTTCTCTGGCTCTGAAGTCAATAGGAGACAGTGACATTGGCCTTGTTTTTAACCTCCTTCTGTTCACAGGAAGTAGTACCTCTCGCGTCTTCTGAGATAGCTTTCCTTGTCTTCACAGCATTTTCCTAAGTTGGGATCCCTCTACCACATTACCACCTATGCCTGACCCTACTCACCAAACATCAGAGAAAACATCATCAGAAGAGTGTTTGTCACAGGCTGCTTCCTACCCTCCAAGGACAGGGTGTCTCTGCAAGAACGTCCTGCATTCCTCAGGCCATGGGCAGCCCTGCACAGCCGGAGCAGCCTTGTCCAGGAAGGGAGCCTCAGCTCCAGACACTTGGCTCACCGTGAGTCCCAACTCTGTTGGCATCCAGGAAATGGAGAGGGTGGGTAAGCAGCCCCATCAGATGGTGATCCAGGGCTTAGCATCTCTGAGGAAATCAGCTAACAAGCTAAAGCCAAGGCATGAGCCAAAGATCCTCACCTCTACTACCCAGACCAGAGGGGCGAAAGGACTAGCAGACCCTAGCCACACACAAGCTGGGTGGCGAAAAGAAGGGAACCTTGGGACCCACACGGCTGCTAAGGGAGCCAGTTGCAATTCCCCATGTCCTCATGGACCCAGGCAGACTGCTGGGCATGGAAAGGCAGTCAAGACTTTTTGGACAGAATACAAACCACCTTCTCCAAGCAGGGCATCAAAAAGGCATCAGAGGGTTCTGGCAGCTAGGGTCGGAAAGATTACCAAAAAGTCCTCTCACTTGCCTCTCGGCAGTCCTTTGAAGAGACAACAAAATACGAGGGACCTAGACACCATGGCCCCACTCACAGATTTTAGTCCAGTAGTGGATCATTCAAGAGAAGACAATGATTTTTCTGACTCAGATAGCAACTACTCAGTGGATTCTCTCTCGTGTGTCTATGCCAAAGCCCTGATAAAGCCACTAAAGCCAGAGGACCCTCAGGAGAGGAAGTGGGATTTCCCGGAGCCAGAGAACTCTGAAAGTGACGATAGCCAAATATCTGAGGACTCACTGGCTGAGAAGAGGTACCAAAGCCCACAAAACAGGCTAGGGGGAAATCATCCCACCAACAACCATGGCCACCCCAGGACCAGAACTAGAGCTTCTGTGAGGGACTTCCCTGCACCCTCAGACAGTGACCTACTTGCTCAAACTCACAGGAGCTTCTCCTTGGATAGCCTGATTGATGCTGAGGAAGAACTAGCAGAAGGTCAGCAAGAGGAACCTTTCCCTGGTTCAGCTGATGAGATACCCACAGAGACTTTTTGGCACCTGGAGGACTCCAATCTGCCTGTAATGGACCAAGAGGCAATATGCAGGCTTGGTCCCATCAACTACAGAACAGCAACTAGGCTGGATGCCGTCCTGCCAATGAGCAGTTCATTTTACCTTGATCCTCAGTTCCAACCCCATTGTGAGCAGGCGGAATCACAGGGAGAGCCAAGCTACTCTGAACAGGCCAACTCTCTCCAAGGCATGCAGCTTTCAAGAGAGAGCCCACTGATGTCCATGGATTCCTGGTTTTCCTGTGACTCTAAGATTAACCCCAGCGGCCCCCCAGGAATAGTGGGTTCTTTATGTCCAAGTCCTGATATGCAGGAATTTCACCCCTGTAAGGAGGAGAGACCTGGATACTGGCTAAATACTGAGGAACTAAAGCCATCAGATGCAGAAACGGTTCTGCCATATAGCTCCAAACTGCACCAAGGCAGTACTGAGCTCCTCCGCATTGCAAGAGATGAGCACACAGCCTCTGCTTCTGATACGTCCAGGCTGTCTCTCTGGGGAATTCAAAAGCTTATTCAACCAGGAGCTGATGGCACTTTTCAGGGCAGATGCATCCGTGACATGACCCAGCAGGGCAGCTCTGAAGCATCCCACAATTCTAGTGTATCAAACATGCTGTCTGCCTCTGCCACCACATCGACTCATGTAGGCAGCACCCACGAAAGGGACTGGTCTGCCCTTCAGCAAAAGTACCTCCTTGAACTCTCTCGCCCTGTTTTGGAGGCCATAGGAGCACCCAGGCCAGCTTTCCCCTACCTTGAGGAAGACTCTGGTTCCCTGGCCCAAGCTTCTGGCAAAGGAGGAGATACTCCATTGCCAGTTGGCCCTAAGGTATCTAGCAATCTGAATCTCAACAACTTTCCAATCCATCTGTCCAGAATCAGGCGTTTGAGGGCAGAGAAAGAACAGGACAGTTTAAATGCCAAATTAGAAGGTGTTTCAGATTTCTTTAGCACTAGTGAGAAAGAGGTGAGTTATGACGAAACTTATTCAGCAGACTTAGAATCATTGGCTGCTTCTCGATCCACAAATGCACAGGTCTTTGCAGTAGGGAACACGATACCAGATTCCATGACAGAAGCATGTGAAGTCAAGCAGAACAACTTGGAAGAATGCCTTCAGAATTGCAGGAAACCTGGACTGATGACTTCCTCTGATGAGTATTTTTTCCAGAAGAACGCTTGTCACAGTAATGTCACTACAGCCACCAAAGCAGACCATTGGCCCCAAGGCTGGGCTCCTCTCAGGAAAAACAGTGCAGTCCAGCCAGGGCAATTAAGTCCTGACAGCCACTACCCACTAGAGGAAGAGAAGACAGATTGCCAGGAGAGCTCTAAGGGAGCAGTTAGAAGACACATAAATATCTCCTTTGCCTTTCCTTCAGGTCCAGAGCTATACCTTCACTCTGCTCCCTGGAATCCATTGTCATCTTCCCTGCAGCCCCCACTCTTGGAAACATTCTATGTGACCAAAAGCAGGGATGCCCTGACAGAAACTGCCTTAGAGATTCCAGCTTGCAGAGAAGTAAGGGTACCTTCCCCACCCCCCAGGGAAGCCTGGGGCTTTGGTCACAACTGCCAAGCTCTCCAAGATGCTTATTTGAAGAATAATTTGCCAGTGCTGTTACAAAACCAGAATTCTAAGGTTGCCTCATCTCAGCAGGTCACAGCTGAGATACCAGTAGATCTGAATACTGGGGAAGTCATCAGAGAATCAGGTAAATGCCCTGGAAATATTATAGAAGAAAGCCATGATTCAGTTTATTCTTCTGTTACTCAGAACAGACATTTTCTCCCCTCTACCAGCACAGAAGTATGTGAATTTGAAAATCAAGTTGGAATTTTAAATAAACACAGTTTTCCAGCACTGGAAGGAGGAGAGGTCACTGCTCAGTCCTGTTGCAGTGTTTCCTCAGACAGCACTGAGTCTGGGAAGCCTCTCCTCCTCTTTCTTGAATCTGAGGCATGTGAGGAAGAAGAGCTGGATCAGAATACAGTTCTGAGGCAGACCATCAATGTAGGCCTTGAGAAAGACTTGCCATGGGAAAGTGCTGTTTCTTTGAAGTCCAAATCTGTACATCATAGAGTAAGCAGCCCAGTGATGGTGGCCCAGGATGAGAGTCCAACCCCTAAGTGGGAAGGGAAAAATGAAACCAGGCTTCTTGAAAAAGCTCTTCATCCCAAAGATAGCTCAGAAGAGTTTAAGCTTCCAGGCACAAAGCCTGCGTATGAGAGGTTCCAGTTAGTTACATGCCCTCAGGAAAGAAACCCCGGTGAATGCAAGGGTCCTGGAAAGTCACAAGAAATGTTAAATCCCAACGGAGAACCTTCTGGAAAGAAACAGAATAAAAGAGTTAATAATACTGATGAAATGGTTAGGCTAATTAGGAGTGTAATGCAGCTGGAAAATGGCATCTTAGAAATTGAATCTAAGCAGAATAAGCAGGTTCATGCTTCCCACACACCAGGTGTCGATAAGGAGTCAGTGTTCCAGGACCAGAAGGAGCAGGAGAAGACTGACCATGCCCTTAGGCCAGACAGCTCTGGAAACCTTTTGACCTCTAAGGATCAGCCATCTTCTCCAAGACAGACAGATGTTACTGTCTTTAGGGATAGTGAAGCTGGAGAGATGGAGGTGAACAGCACTGGGAACCATCCCCAGGTCCAAAAAATCACCCCGAACCCCTTCAGGTCAAGGGAAGGTGTACAAGAGAGTGGACCTGTGAGAGAGCACACCCACCCAGCTGGATCAGACAGACCTGCCAGGGATATTTTTGATTCTTTAGGGAAACACACAACTTGCAGAGAGTTCACCAACACTTCTCTTCACCCACAGAGAATGAAAGCCTTGACTAGAGCTCTGCCATTGCAGCCCAGGCTAGAGAGGTCTTCTGAGAATAATGGCCAGTTGGTAAAAGCATCAGCAAGTCTCAAAGGGCAGCCTTGGGGCTTCGGAAGTCTTGAGGAATTGGAGACTGTGAAAGGTTTTCAGGAAAGCCAAGTTGCTGAACACATAAGTAGTTCCAACCAAGAGGAGCCAAAAGCTCAAGGTAAAGTTGAAGAAATGCCTATACAAAGGGGAGGCAGCCTACAGGGAGAAAATAAAGTGACTCAGAAACTTCCTAGTCTCAGCCAGCTTTGTAGGGACACATTTTTCAGCCAGGAAACTGTCAGCCCGTTACTAAGCTGGACCGAATTCTCTACAGCTCCTCCTCACCAAGACCTGAGTAATACCTTGCCCTTGAATTCTCCAAGGCGGCCAAAAAGCTGTCTTCATGTACCTGGTGTTCTAGGCATCTCTTCACTTGACTGTGTGCTGGATCTCACAATGTTGAAAATTCATAACAGTCCCTTGGTAACTGGAGTAGATCATCAGGACCAGAGTACAGAGACCAGAGGCCGCAGCCCTGAAGGAAATGTTAGAGGGGGTTCCTCTGAGGCACACGCTGCCTGCTGTGGGCCTGTGCGATCCATGGCCATGGGATCTCATAGTCAATCTGGTGTACCAGAGAGCATTTCTCTGGGGACAGAGGACAGGATCTCAGCAAGCACCAGCCCCCAAGACCATGGAAAGGACCTCAAAATCACCTTGCTGGGTTTCAGTACCAGCGAAGATTTTGCTTCTGAAGCCAAGGTGCCTATGCAGAAAGAAATAGGAGTCAGTTCACTGAACAAGGTCTCTAGCGAGCCTGAAAAGAGGGTCAGCTTCTCCTTGGAAGAGGATAATGATCAAGTCAGCAAGCCAAGGCAGAAGGCAGAGAAGGAGACTGAGGACCTCGGACTGACCAGCAGTGTTTCCTTAGCACCTGTTTCCCTGCCGAGGGTGCCCAGTCCGGAGCCTAGGCTGTTGGAGCCCTCTGACTATGCATCCATGTGCCTGGCCATCTTGGAGGAGATCAGACAGGCAAAGGCCCAGAGAAAGCAGCTTAATGACTTTGTGGCCAGGGGCACAGTCCTTTCTTACTGTGAAACTTTGCTAGAACCTGAATGTTCTTCAGGGGTTACTGGCAGGCCTCAGTGTAAACAAATAGACCTGTCATCATCAGACCAGACCAGGAATGAGGGTGAAGCACCGGGATTTCGTGTGGCATCTCTGTCTGCTGAAGCAGGGCAAACAGATCTGTCAACTGACGAGAGGGAAGTCCAGGCCACACCTCTGTCTGCAGACAGCTTTCAATCTCTGCCCAGTACGGAAACTGACAGACAGCCGTGGGATCCTGTGCAGGTTTTCTCCCATGCTGCCCCTGCTCTAGACAAAAAACATTGTACTGGAGAACGGAGGCAGTTCGCGGGAACAAGTGAACCGTTTATATGTCACTCTGGTTCTTCTGAAATCCTAGAGAAAAAGAAAGATGCAACCAGAACGCCTTCCTCTGTTGATCCTTTGGCCCCAGACAGTCTTCTTTCTTCAGCACCTGTGGAAGGGGTCAGGAGGGTAGTGGCTGCCTTATCTTCTCAGGCCCCTTGTGATGATCCTAGAGTGACTCTGCATGAGCTAAGTCAGTCAGTTCCACAGGAGACTGCAGAGGGCATACCCGCTGGCAGTCAGGACAGCAGCCCAGAGCATCAGGAACCCAGAACTCTAAACACCACATACGGAGAAGTTTCAGGTAATTTATTAGTGACTGCACAGGAAGAAAAAACAGCCCATTTTGAAAGTCAATCTGTGACCTGTGATGTTCAGAATTCTACAAGTCCCTCAGGGCCTAAGCAAGACCATGTCCAATGCCCTGAGGCTTCCACTGGCTTTGAAGAAGGTAGGGCAAATCCCAAACAAGATACCATTCTGCCTGGAGCTCTGACAGGGGTTGAACTGGAAGCTCCCACACAGCAGTGTGTGAAGTGGAAGGAGAGTGTTGGGTCTGGGTTGACAGAAATCTGCGGGGCTGGCAGCAAACATTCCAGACCAACTCCACTGCCAGATCAAAGACCAAGCCCAAATCCTGAGGGAATTGGGGAGGGAGCCCCATGCAGATATCCAAGGGAAGCTTTACATGACCCTGTCTTCTCAAGGAACCCTGAAGGCAGCAGGACTCTCAGCACGTCTAGAGGAAAAGAGAGCAGAACTCTTCCTTGCCCACAGCCATGCAGTTCTCAACCTGTTGCTACTCATGCTTATTCCTCCCATTCCTCTACTTTACTGTGTTGTAGAGGTGGTGACCTGGGGAAGGAGCCTTTCAAGGCTGCCCTGCGTACTGTCCACCCACCCTGTGGGGTACCTTCCAGGGCCTATGAAATGGATGAGACAGGAGAGACCTCTTCTAGGGGACCTGATGTGCATTTGACACATAGCCTTGAGCCCAAAGATGTTATTAGGGAATTTAGTATAACAGAGAGCAGCACTTGTGAGCCCTCTACTGTGGCTGCTATCCTATCTGGGGCTCAAGGCTGCAGATCCCCTTCTGCCTCTGACGTGAGGAGGACAAGTTCCTTCAGCCACTCAGCTACTGATGGAAGCTTAGGATTAATAGGCGCTCCTGAGGAAAAGGTTGCTGAGAAGCAAGCAAGCACAGAACTTGAGGCTGCCTCTTTCCCTGCAGGCATGTACTCTGAGCCACTGAGGCAGTTTAGGGACAGCTCTGTAGGTGACCAGAATGCACAGGTGTCTCAAACCAGTCCAGAACCACCTGCAACAACTCCGGGACCACACATCCTGGATTTAAGTGAAGGGTCTGTGGAGAGCAAGGTGGTGGCAGAGCCACAGCATGAATGTTTTGAAAATACCACCAGATGTTTTTTGGAAAAGCCACAATTTTCCACTGAATTGAGAGATCACAATTGCTTGGATTCCCAAGCCAAGTTTGTTGCAAGGTTAAAACATACCTGCAGCCCCCAGGAAGACAGTCGCTGGCAGGAAGAAGAGCAGCACAGAGCCCAGGCTTCAGGTGGTGGTGAAGGCTTCACCCAGGGTGTGAATCCCCTTCCTTCTAATGAAGGTGGCTTAGATAGCTGTCAGATTTTAGATGCTAGGAGACAGGAGGTGGCTGTGGCCAAGCCTCCTGTGTCCAAGATTTTATCACAGGGCTTCAAAGACCCAGCCACTGTGTCCTTGAGGCAAAACGAAACCCCACAGCCTGTTGCTCAGGGGCCTGGCAGCCTCTATACTGGCAGAGAGCAGCCAGCCCTCAACCACAGGGGCTCACTTCCTGTGACTGCAATCTTCTCTGGCCCCGAACACTCCAAGTCCTCCCCCACACCACAGTTCTCAGTTGTCAGCTCTTCTCATTCTCTTCAGGAGCTAAACTTGAGTGTGGAGCCTCCTTCCCCTACAGACGAAGATACACAAGGGCCTGGCAGATTGTGGAACCCACATCTCAGGGGCTATTCCACAGGAAAGGCAGTGGCAAGAACATCTCTGCAGGCTGAGGACAGCACTCAGAAAGCCTCATCTCACTTGGATGATGGCACTACTGATCACAGGCCCCTGAAGCCTGCCACCCCTCCTTATCCAGTGCCTTCTACCCTCTCACACATGCCAACCCCTGATTTCATGACCAGCTGGATGTCTGGTACTTTGGAACAGGCCCAACAGGGAAAGCCAGAGAAACTGGGTGTGCAGGTTAGGCCAGAAAATTGGTGCTCTCAGATGGACAAAGGAATGCTGCACTTTGGCTCCAGTGACATCAATCCCTATGCCCTGCCCTGGCGTACAGAGGAGCATGCACGTATCAGCTGGAAGCAATATGTGTTTGGCAGTACAGTCGATGTTTCCTGCAGCCAGAAACCCCAGGGCCTGACACCATCAAATGTGGCCTGGTGCTCCAGCATGGACAATGGCCTAGAAGACCAGAACTCCCCTTTCCACTCTCACCTCAGCACTTATACCAATATTCGTGATCTGTCAACCACACACAGCAGCACTGAGAATGCCCAAGGTTCAAATGAGGCCTGGGAAGTATTCCCAGGGAGTTCTTCAATTGCCTTAGGAGACCCCCACATTCTGACGAGCTCTGAAGGAGTAGCCCCCACTTCAGGTCATGACAGAAGACCCCAGTTCAGGAGCCCTTCTGGTGAAGCAGATTGTCTGAGGAGTAAGCCCCCCTTGGCTGAAGGAAGTACTGCAGGTCCAGTGGATGAGATTATGCTGCTGTATCCATCAGGGGCAGGCTGCCCTGTGGGACAGACCAGGACGAACATATTCGAACAGGGCACACAGACTCTTGACAGCAGGTGCCACCAGAGCAGCACTGACATCTCCTTTGCTCAGCCTGAAGCTAGTGCGGTATCAGCCTCTGATCTGGCCTCATGGACCAGCATGCACAATCTGTCTCTCCACCTCTCACAGCTCCTGCACAGTACCTCAGAGCTGCTTGGAAGTCTCTCCCAGCCAGGTGTGGCCAGAAGGGAGCAGAACACCAAGAGGGACATCCCAGATAAAGCCTCACAGGCCCTGATGATGGATGGCTCTACTCAGACCACTGTGGATGAAGGCAGCCAGACTGACCTCGCCTCACCCACCCTGTGCCTCCAGGCTTCAGAGACCGAACCTCAGGGGGCCAATGTGATCCTTGAAGGGCTGGGTTCAGATACCTCAACTATGTCTCAAGAAGAGGGAGATGTGCCAGGGGTACCTCAGAAGAGAGAGGCAGAGGAAACAGCACAGAAAATGGCACAGCTCCTATATCTTCAGGAGGAAAGCACTCCCTACAAGCCCCAGAACCCTTCAACACCCTCATCCCACTTGAGGTTTCAGAAAGCCCCCCTTAGGCAGCATCTTCCTTCTGTGGGCCCCTCAGTTTCTGATGCTTTCCTGCCTCCCAGCTCCCAGCCAGAGGAGTCGTCTTGCATAGCTGTCAGCAGTCCCAGTCCCAGCCCCTGTCATTCCCCAGGGCTCCTTCCCAATACTTCCGAGTACCCTGGGGACCCTAGGGTCAAGAAGAAGCTGGGCCCCACCAGCGCTTTGTTGGTGGACAGGGCCTCCTCCCCAATCCTCACTCTTAGTGCCAGCACCCAAGAGCTGGGTCTTCCCCCAGGCTCTTTGACCCTCTCGGCCCCTTCAGCTCACCCTGTTGAAGGCCACCAGAAGCTTGACTCCAGCTCAGACCCTGTTGGTGCCCCAAGGACTCCAATGGATAATTATTCCCAAACCACTGATGAGTTGGGCGGCTCCCAGAGAGGTGGAAGTGCATTACAGAGGAGTAACGGGACGTCCTTCCTTGAGGTACGCTCCCTGCACAACCCACAACAGAGTCCAAAACTCCAGTTTAGTTTCTTAGGGCAGCACCCTCAGCAGCTTCAGCCCAGGACCACGATTGGGGTCCAAAGTAGACTGCTGCCACCACCACTGAGGCACAGGAGCCAGAGGCTGGCCGACAGCTTTGTGCCTGAGGAGGTGACTTCCCTGGAGCATGGCCCACTGAGCGGTAGGGAGCCAAGTCAGTGGCGGAGCAGAACAGAAAATGGAGGTGAGAGTTCAGCATCTCCAGGGAAACCACAACGCACTCTGGACCGACCTTCCTCATGTGGAGGCCTCCAGCACCTCAGCCCCTGCCCTGTCTCTGAGTTGGCTGATACTGCAGGGCTCCGAGGTTCCGCCTTGGGCCTCCCTCAGGCCTGCCAACCCGAGGGGTTACTGTGCTCCAGTTGCCAGATGTGCATGGCCCCTGAGCCCCAGCACCACAGTCTGAGGGACCTCCCGGCGCATAACAAATTTAGTAACTGGTGTGGGGTTCAGAAGGGCTCACCTGGGGGAGTGGACATGACTGAGGAGGAGCTGGGGGCCAGCAGTGATCTCAGCTCTGAAAAGCAGGAAGAGGACACCCCACAACCTCCTAATGACCACAGCCAGGACCCTGAGTGGTCCCAGGGGGAGCAGGTCCCCCTGCAAGTTGGGGCCCAGAACCTCTCACTCAGCGTGGAACTCACAGAAGCGAAATTGCACCACGGCTTTGGGGAGGCCGATGCCCTGCTCCAGGTGCTGCAGAGTGGGACAGGGGAGGCGCTTGCTGCTGATGAACCTGTGATACCCACCTGGAAGGAGCTCCATGCACGGTAAGGGCCCCCAGCCTGGAGTCGGGAGGGGAAGGGGTGGGCTGTGAGGAAAGAGAACCCCAGAAAGCTAATAGCTTGCTGTTTCCTCTGCCCTGGTTCATCTCTGGGATTTTCCAGGGGTCAGAGATAGCTCTTAAAGTGAAGGACATTCAGGGCCAGCTTCAGCGAATCATGTTTTGCCTCAGGCAAAAAAAAGCCGTTGAGACCCTCAGGAGAGAGCGGGCTGAGCGACTTGGGAACTTCTGCCGGACGCGAAGCCTTAGCCCCCAGAAACCACTGAGCCTCCTGCCCAACAAGGAGCTCTTCATCTGGGAGCTTGACTTGCCCAGCCGACGCCGAGAATACCTGCAGCAGCTGAGGAAGGATGTTGTGGAAACCACCAGGTAGGGTGGACCCAGAACCCTGCTGGAAGCAGGCTCTGTTGGGGGAGAGGAGTGTGGAGAGCAGGAGCTGACGTTTTAGCATCCTGGAGGGTTCTCTATCTGAGACAGGGTATGTGGAAAGAGGACATAGAAGGGAATGGAGTGAGGGAGGGGTTGGGCAGAGAGAAGGCACAGGAAAGGATGGACAGAAGGGCTCTGACATGCTATGCAAGTCTGCAGGCCTGGGTCTCAAGGTGGCTTGGTTCTCTCTGTACAGCAACCTCTCCTGAGGCTAAAAAATCAAACTTTAAAACCCTGTGGGCAAATGGAGGATGAGTCTTTTAAGAAGGTGATATCACCCAAGCTAGCCTTGGATGGACAGACCAGGACTGTTACCCACCCACTGTGTTCTTTCCACCCCGTGATCTTCCTCAGGAGCCCAGAGTCAGTGTCAAGGTCAGCTCAGCCACCCTCTGACATAGAGCTGATGCTGCAAGACTACCAGCAGGCCCATGAGGAGGCCAAGGAGGAGATTGCCCGGGCCCGAGACCAACTGCGGGAGCAGACAGAACAAGAGAAGCTGAGAATCCACCAGCAGATCATTTCCCAGCTGTTGAGGGTGTGGAGTGGGGCAAGCCTCTGATTTCAGGATAGACCTGGACCTCAGACTGGTCCACCTTCACTGTGGCTACCTCTGAATCTTGGGACATACATAACATTTGGAGGAGGCTGTGGGACCCCTGTTGTCAACTCAAAGCTGGGCTCACTCTCTTTTTACATCACACCAGCTCCTTTCCCTGGCTACGGCCTGGGAGGAAGAAGCTTTGGTGTGAAGTGCGGGGTATGGGGAAATATGAGCAGCGGTGGCTTTGAGAAAGCCAGGGCATGTGAGGCTAAGTCAGGGAGGCCCTGGGAGGTGGACAAAGGAGCAGTAGAAGTGAGCAGGGAAGGGGTGGCTTTGGGTAGGAGAGGGCATAGCCAGTGAGGGCACGTCAGAAGCTGGTTAAATGGTGATTTGTCCTTCCCAGGAAGAGGATAAACTACATACCTTGGCCAACTCCAGCTCCCTGTGCACCAGCTCGAATGGAAGCCTCTCATCTGGCATGACCTCTGGCTATAATAGCAGCCCAGCCTTGTCAGGCCAGCTCCAGTCCCCAGAGAATGCGGTGAGTAGGCAGATGTTGGGAATGAGCCAGGGGCCCAGACTGCCAAGGCAAGAGTCTGGGCGGGATGCTGTGCCTACTGGAGTCTGGCCGGGACGCTGTGCCTCCTGGAGTCTGGGCGGGATGCTGTGCCTCCTGGAGTCTGGGCGGGATGCTGTGCCTCCTAGAGGCCACTGCTGACATGAGCCCTTCTTATGTGCCGGCCTTTGGTTTTCCATTTAGTTCTGCCCCCTGCTCCTTCTGTTTGTTCATTCATTCAACAAATGTTTATTCTGTGGGTATAATTTTAGGATACAATGGGGAGCAAAACTGTTCTTGTCCTTAGGCTGTTTGAGTGATAAATATTAAACAACTGATTTTATTGTTTAGTTATTGTTGCAGTAAATTGTTTGAAGAAGGGTTGCTAAGCCAGCATAAAACCAGGGGTCTGACTTAGTCTGGAAGGTCATAGAGATATTCCGAAAAGAATGTGTTTAGACTGATACGAGGATACGAGGTAGTTAATGCAGTAAAAGCTTAGTGGTGCTGTTATCGGGAAAGATGTGGGCCTAGCAAGTGAGGCCTTGAGGACGAAGAGTTTGAGGAACTAAATGAAGTTTAGTGTGGTTGGAATATAAAGAGTGAGACGGGAAAATGACATGAGAAGGGACTAGAAAATCATGTGGAGTATAATGAGAGTTCTGCCCCCTTTCTAATCCATTTCACTGTGTGACTTCCCAAAAGTGAAAAGGCTGCTGAGAGATGATTGCTTGCTTTAGGGCACTGCCAGTGAAGATGATCAGAGGTGGATGTAATGGAGAGAGAGATCTACGGGACTTGGTGACTGGTTGGGTGTTAGAGGAAGGCAGAGCGGGGAGTTGAGAACAGCACACACACTTTTGACTTGAGCAGCTGAAGGGCGGCCATGTGAACAATGACAAGGAACAACGGAGGGAGAACCAGGTTTTGTGTGGAAGATGATGAGTTTAGGTTTGTACTTACTGAGTTGATGGTGCCTGTGAGAAATCCAGGTGGAGCAGTTGGAAATCTCGAGCTCGTAGGTAAGATCTGCCTGGGGATGAACATTTGAAATTCATTTTACAAATACAACATCATTTAATAAAAATAATATTTAAACAGTAGCAAAGGACATCCAATGTCAGGTGCATGTTTGAGTCTCCTATTTCCTTTCCCCAGAAGCAGTCATTTACCTCAGTCTGGTGTGTATTTCCAGGGATGATGTGTATACGTCTTTTTGTAAAGCAGATGAATGGGAGTATACTGTACTCACTTTCTCACTTTGCTTTTTCTTTTAAAAATATCTTTGGGATATCATTGCATATCAGCAAATCTAGTACTGACTTATTTTATTTTTTTTTAAGAGCCAGGGTTTTGCCATGTTGCCCAGGTTAGTCTCACACTCCTGGGCTCAAGCTGTTTGTCCATCTCGACCTCCTAAAACGCTGGTATTACAGGTGTGAGCTGCCATGCCTGGCCTTCTTTTTAACAGCTGAATAGTGTTTCTTTTTTTCTCTTTTATTGCATGTTTTTAAGTTTGATGTTTTATATAGATAATATATTCATATAGTAGAAAGGGTACAAATATATACATATACAGGTTGAGCATCCCTGATCCAAATATCAGAAAGTCAGGATACTCCAAAATCGAAAACTTTTTGAACACTGTGTCACCAGAAGTGGAAAATTCTACACCTGACCTCATGTGACAGATTGAGTTGAAACACAGTCAAAACTTGATTTCATTCTCAAAATTATTTAAAACACTATATGAAATTACCTTCAGGCTGTGTGTATAAAGGTATATATCCAACATAAATTTTGTATTTTGCACAGATCCTATCCCCACATATCTCCTTATGCATATGCAAATTTTCCAAATTCCAAAAACATTCAAAATCCAAAACACTTCTGGTCCCAAGCATTTTGGAGAAGGGGTACTCAACCTGTAAAAGGGATACAGGGAAATACCCGTCCCTGCCCTCAGTCTACCTCTCCTTTACCCCACCCAAGGAAAGCAGTGTTGTTTCTTGGAAGGTGTCCTCCTAGGGATCTTTATGCATACAAAATAAAACATATTATGCCACTGTCCTATACCTTATATATCTTTTTCATTCAGTATAATTTGGAACTCTATTTGAATATGCAGAGAACTTTCTCATTTTTTTCATTGCTGCGTAGCATTCCATTGTAGAGTTGCACCATAATTTAACCAGTATTCTAACTTGGGTTGTTTTCAGACTTTTGCCATTATCAGCAATAGTACAGTGAATAACTTTATGCATGTATCATTTTGTACATAAGCAAATATATCTGTGGGATACATTCCCAGAAGGGCACTTGTACAAAGAGTATATACATTTAAATTTTTGATAGATACTATTTTCTCTCACAGATGAGCTAATTTATACTCCCACCAGTAATAGCTGAGAGTTTACCTTTTCCCAGACTCTCACCAACATGTTATCAAATGTTTGGATTTTTTGATGAAAATTATATCTCATTTTTCTCATATGCTTAAATATTTTTATTTCCTTTTTCATGAACCATCTGTTCATATCCTTTGCTCATTTCTCTTTTTCTCTTATCAATTTCGAGAGTTCTTTGTTTTTAGCAAGAATAGCCCTTTGACTGATATGAACTATAAATATTTTTTTCCCAGTGCTTCATTCTCTTTTGTCTTTGCTTGCTTATTTTGTTTGGGGCCATGCAGGCAGATATACTTGCCAGTTTTCCTTTTATGATATCTAGGTTATAAAAACTAGAAACACATTCTTCAATCCAAAATTATAAAGAATTTCTTCCATGGTTTCTTCTAGAACTTCTGTGGTTTTATTTTTTCATATTTAAATCTTTGTTCCCTTTGGAGTCATCTTCATATGAGGTCTGGATCTGATTGTGTTTTTTCCAGATGGCTGTCCAGTTGTTCCCGTAATGCTTGTTAGTTTATCTTTGCGTTAAACAGATCAACCTGTTTAAGGGGTCCCTTTTCCTTACACCAAAGCTTAGAATAGAGTCTACCCAGCCGGGCGCGGTGGCTCACGCCTGTAACCCCAGCACTTTGGGAGGCCAAGGCGGGCAGATCACGAGGTCAGGAGATCGAGACCATCCTGGCTAACACGGTGAAACCCTGACTCTACTAAAAATACAAAAAAAATTAGCCGGGCGTGGTGGCGGACGCCTGTAGTCCCAGCTACTCAGGAGGCTGAGGCAGGAGAATGGCAGGAGAATGGCGTGAACCCGGGAAGCAGAGCTTGCAGTGAGCCGAGATCGCGTCACTGCACTCCAGCCTGGGCGACAGAGTGAGACTCCGTCTCAAAAAAAAAAAATAGATTCTACCCTGTGGTAGTGTTAGTCCACCACTACCCTCATTGGTCTTCTCTTTCTGAGTTTACGAGAGTATTCTTTCTTGTTTATTAAAAAAAATTGTATTATTTTATTACAATTTACACATAATGTAAATATTTGTGAGGTACAGTGTGATGTTTCAATACACGTATACATTGCGTAATGATCAGGCAATTAGCACATCCATCACTTTAAACGTGTATCATTTCTTTGTGGTGATAACACAAAACCCTATCTTCTAGCCAACTTGAAATATACATTACATTATTATTAGCTATAGTCGCCCTATTGTGTAATAGAACATCAGAACTTATTCTTCTTCCTTTCTAACTTTGTACCTGTTGACCAACCACTCCCCATTACCCTCTTCCTGATCCCCTCCCCAGCTTCTGGTAACCACTATTCTACTCTCTCCTTCTATGAGATCAACTTTTTTATTTTCTTTTTTTTGAGATGGAGTCTCGCTCTGTCGCCAGGCTGGAGTGCAGTGGTGTGATCTCAGCTCACTACAAGCTCCACTTCCCGGGTTCATGCCATTCTCCTGCCTCAGCCTCCGAGTAGCTGGGATTACAGGCGCCTGCCACCATGCATGGCTAATTTTTTGTATTTTTAGTAGAGAAGGGGTTTCATCATATTAGCCAGGATGGTCTGGATCTCCTGACCTCCTGATCTGCCCGCCTTGGCCTCCCAAAATGCTGGGATTGCAGACATGAACCACTGCACCTGGCTAATTTTTTTATTTTCATTATTTATTTATTTTTGAGACAGAGTCTCACTCTGTCGCCCAAGCTGGAGTGCAGTGGTGTGATCTTGGCTCACTGCAACCTCTGTCTCCCAGGTTCAAGCGATTCTCATGCCTCAGCTTCCTGAGTAGCTGGAATTACAAGCGCCTACCACACCCAACTATTTTTTATATTTTTAGGAGAGATGGGGTTTCACCGTATTAGCTAGGCTGGTCTCAAACTCCCGACCTCAGGTGATCCACCTGCCTCAGCCTCTCAAAGCACTGGGATTACAGGTGTGAGAGATCAACTTTTTTAGATTCTGCATATGAGTAAGATCATGTGGTGGTTGTCTGTCTATGCTTGGTGTCTTCCACTTAGTATAATGTCCCTGGGTTCATCCATGTTGCCACAAATGACAGAATACTGTTTTATGGCTGAATACTATTCTATTATGTATATATACCACAGTTTATTTGCCCATTCACCTGTAAACATTTAGGGTGATTTCATCTCTTGGTTATTGTGAGTAGTGCTGCAATAAATGGGGGAGTGTAGATATCTCTTTGACATACTGATATCATTTTCACTGGCTATATACATAGTAGTGAAACTGCTGGGCCGGGCGCGGTGGCTCAAGCCTGTAATCCCAGCACTTTGGGAGGCCGAGACGGGCGGATCACGAGGTCAGGAGATCGAGACCATCCTGGTTAACACGGTGAAACCCCGTCTCTACTAAAAAAAAAAAAAATACAAAAACTAGCCGGGCAAGGTGGCGGGCGCCTGTAGTCCCAGCTACTCGGGAGGCTGAGGCAGGAGAATGGCGTAAACCCGGGAGGCGGAGCTTGCAGTGAGCTGAGATCCGGCCACTGCACTCCAGTCTGGGCGACAGAGCGAGACTCCGCCTCAAAAAAAAAAAAAAAAAAAAAAAAAAAGAAACTGCTGGATCATATGGTAGTTCTGCTTTAGTTTTTTGAGAAACCTTCATACTGTTTGCCATAATGGCTGTATTAATTTACATTTCTACCAGCAGTGTATAAGAGTTCCCCTTTCTCCACATCCTTACCAGCATTTGTTGTTTTCTGTCTTTTTATTACAGCCATTTAGATGGAGTGAAGTGATATTTCATTGTAGTTTTGATTTGGATTTTCCTAAAAACTAGTAATGTTGAGCATTTTTTTCATATACCTCTTGGCCATTTGAATGTCTTTTTTTGAGAAATGTGAATTCAGGTTTTTGCCCATTTTAACGTTGGATTATTTGGGATTTTTGCTGTTATTTGAGTTCCTTATATAGTCTGGATATTAACCCTTTGTCATATGCATAGTTTGCAAATACGTTCTCCCATGCTGTGGGATGTTTCTTCACTCTTTTCCTTAGCTGTGCAGAATCTTTTTAGTTTGATGTAACCTCATTTGTCTATTTTTGCTTTTGTTGCTTGGGCTCTTGAGGTCTTATCCAAAAATTCCTTGCCCAATCCAATGTCATAAAGCATTTCTCCTATGTTTTCTTCTTCTAGTTTCCTATTTTCCGGTCTAAGATTTAAGTTTTTGATCCTTTTTGTATATGGTAAGAGATAGGGGTCTAGTTTCATGCTTTTGTATGTGGATATGCAGTTTTCTCAGCATCATTTACCACGGAGACTGCCCTTTCTCCGTTGTGTGTTCTGTCTTTGTCAAAAATCACTTGGCTGTAAATGTGTGGATTTCTGTGTTCTCCGTTCTGTTCCTTTAGTCTGTGTGACAGTTTATATGCCAGTACCATGCTGTTTTGGTTACTATACCTTGGTAGTATTTTTTGAAGTCAGGTACTGTGATGCCTCCAGCTTTGTTTTGCTCATAATTTCTGTGGCTGTTTGGGGTCTTTTGTGGGTCAATATGAATTTTAGGATTTTTTTTTATGAAGACTGTTGTTAGTATTTTGATAGAGATTGCATTGAATCTGTAGATTGCTTTGGGTGATATGGACATTTTAACAATACTGTTCCAATCCATGAACATGGGATATCTTTCCATTTAGTCATGTCCTCTTTAATTTCTTTCACTGGTGGTTTATAGCTTTCATTGTAGAGATCTTTCACCTCTTTCATTAAGTTTATTCCTAGGGACTTTTTTTTTTTTGTAGCTATTATAAATGGGATTGTGTTCTTGCTTTCCTTTTCAGATAGTTTGCTTTTGATGTATAGAAGCACTACTGATTTTTGTATGTTGATTGAGAAATAAAAGTAAAATTCTAAGCCTCCAACTGACTGAACAGACCACCTCTTAGCCAGGGAGACCCCAGAGAAACCTTAAAAGCTGAGTGCATGACCAAGAGAAAATGTTGAAATAAATGCCCTGACCGGGCACGGTGGCTCATGCCTGTAATCCCAGCACTTTGGGAGGCTGAGGCAGGCAGATGACGAAGTCAGGAGTTCAAGACCAGCCTGGTCAACATAGTGAAACCCCATCTCTACTAAAAATACAAAAAATTAGCCGGGTGTGGCTGGAATTACAGGCGCCCGCCACCATGCCCGGCTAATTTTTGTATTTTTAGTAGAGATGGGGTTTCACTGTGTTGGCCAGGCTGGTCTCCAACTCCTGACCTCATAATCTGCCCGCCTCGGCCTCCCAAAGTGTTGGGATTACAGGCATGAGCCACCGTGCCTGGCCTGTTGTTATTATTTTTAATTTGTCTTTTATTCTTCATAGCAAAGATAGGAGTGGTTTATCTACTACAGTTATAATTTTAGAGTATTCTAAATTTGTCCATGTACTTAGTTTTACCAGTGAGTTTTGTACCTTCAAATGTTTGCTTGTTACACATTAGCATCTTTTTCTGTCAGATTGAAGAACTGCCTTTAGCATTTTTTATAAGGCAGGTCTGGTGCTGATGAATTTCCCCAACTTTCATTTGGGAAAGTCTTTTATCTCTTCATGTCTGAAGGATAATGTTATTGGATAAACTATTCTTGGTTGACATTTTTTTTTTTCCTTCAGCACTTTGACTGTCATCCCACTGCCTCCTAGCCTGTAAGGTTTTTGCCGAGAAATTTGCTGCCAGACCTATTGGAGCTCCTTTACTTGTTATTTGCTTCTTTTCTTTTAAAAAAATTACAATTTAATTTAAGTGTTTTGTAGAAATGGGAGTCTCACTATGTTGCCCAGGCTGGTCTTGAACTTCTGACCTCAAGCAATCCTCCTACCATAGCGTCCCAAAGTGTTGGGATTACAAGCATAAGCCACCACACCTAGCCTATTCTTTTCTCTTGCTGGTTTTATGACCTTTTCTTTGTCCTTGACATTTGAGAATTTGATTATTATATGCCTTGGAGTAGTCTTATTTCGTTAAATTTAACTGGGGACTTTCTACCTTTCTGTACCTGCATATTTGTATCTTTCTCTAGGTTTGGAAAGGACCCTGTTATCATTGCTTTGAATAAACTTTCTACTTCCCTCTGTTCTCATTCTCCACTCCCTCTTGAATGCCAGTGACTCATACATTTGTTATTTTTATTTTTTTATTTTTTGAGACAGAGTCTTGCACTGTTCGCCCAGGCTGGAGTTCAGTGGCACAATCTTCCCACTGCAGCCTCTGCCTCCAGGGTTCAAGCAGTTCTCCTGCCTCAGCCTCCTGAGTAGCTGAGATAGGTGCCTACCACCATGCCCAGCTTTTTTTTTTTTTTTTTTTTTTTAATAGATACAGGGTTTCACCATGTTGGTCAGGCTGGTCTCAAACTCCTGACCTCGTGATCAGCCCACCTTGGCCTCCCAGAGTGCTGAGATTACAGGCGTGAGCCACCGTGCCTGGCCACATTTGTTCTTTTGACACTATCCCACGGATTCTTTAAACTTTCTTTTGTTCTTTTTCATTCTTTTTTTTTTTCTTTCCTCTTCTGTATTTTCAAATATCCTGTCTTTGAGCTCACAGATTTATTTTTCTGCTTTGTAATTTCTGCTGTCAAGACCCTGTAATGCATTTTTGTTTGTTCAATGTATTTCACCTCCAGGATTTCTGTTTGATTTTTTGAAGATTATTTTAATCTCTTTGTAAAGTTTCTCACATAGATTTCCGAAATATTTCTCTGTGTTTTCTTCAAGTTTGTTGGGCTACCTCAAAACAACTATTTTGAATTTCTTGTATTAGATTATACTTCTCCATCTCTTCAGGATGGGTCACTGGCACCTTATTTAGTTGGTCTGGTGAGGTCATAGTTCCCTCAATATTATTGATGCTTTCCAATGTATGTCAATATCTGGGCATTAAAAAAATAATATTTATTCCAGTTTTTGCAATCTGGCCTTGTTTGTACCTGTCCTTCAGAGGGCCTTCCAGGAATTCAAAGGAGCCTGACTGTTGAGTTCCCTAAGCCTGTGGTCACTGTAGCCCTCTTAGCACTAGAGGGCACTCTAAGCCTGTGTAGCTGGGACTTTGTTAGAGACTCCAATGTCGCTGGCCCAGATGGACCTGAGTGAGACCCAGGGAGAGTTCCCCACCTTGTGTGGTAATGCTGGCCAGGGCCCTGAACCAGGTGCTGGTTTTGTTGTTGTGGGCTTGCTACTGGGTTCCGAGGAAAAGTCCCATGCACAATGCCTTCTCCTTCCCCCAAGCAGATGGTGTCTTTCTCTCACCATGTTGCCTCAAGTCGGAGGGAAAGGTGATGTGGGCAATCCTGTGGCTGCCACAACTGATGCTATGCAGGGTTACACCTGAAGCCTATGGCCTCCTGACCAGGGTGGACATGGGTCATGCTCAAAGCCCAGGCTGCTACCATGCTGAAATGTATTTGGGGCCCAAGAACGCTTTAGCTGGCCAGTGATGTAAGAATCACATTCATCCTGATGGGGGTGGTGAGTTCTTTTCTGGTGCGTAGTGTGGGTCCACAGTCCTTGTCCATGAGTACAGGCCTGGAATTAGGGTGTGAGGTTTTTTCTGGTTCTGTGTATTACTGTGGCAAACTTAGTACTGGGTTCTAAGGCAAAGTCCCATGTCCACTAACCTCCTCTTCTGCCATGTGGACAGTGTCTCTCATCACTACCTAGGGTTGGGGGAGGGTTGGTGCAGATACTATGAAGCTGGCCTTCCTATTCTCTTTAATGCATCTTCTTCTCCTTGTAAAATCTAGTACTTTTATCTATCAACTGGTTTTCCTAGCTCTAGTGAAGATATTTTCTTGTGTGGATAGTTGTTCAAATTGATGTTTCTGTGGGGAACTATCACTGAAGGGTCCTATTCTGTCATCTTGCTGTGCCTCTGTGTTACTGATCTGTTGTTTGTTTATTTTTTTTGAGATGGAGTCTTGCTCTATCACTCAGGCTGGAGTGCAGTGGCTCCATCTTGACTCACTGCAACCTCTGCCTCCCAGGTTCAAGCAATTCTTCCTGTCTCAGTACTCCAAGTACCTGGGACTACAGGCCTGCATCACCCTCCACGTCTGGCTAATTTTTCTTGTATTCTTAGTAGAGATGGGGTTTTGCAGTGGTGGCTAGGCTGGTCTCAAACTCTTGACCTCAGGTGATTTGCCCACCTCAGCTGAACAAAGTGCTGGGATTACAGGCATGAGCCATTGCACCCAGCCTGTTGTTTGTTTGTTTATTTTATTTTTTATTTTTTTGAGATGGAGTCTTGCTCTATCACTCAGGCTGGAGTGCAGTGGCTCCATCTTGACTCACTGCAACCTCTGCCTCCCAGGTTCAAGCAATTCTTCCTGTCTCAGTACTCCAAGTACCTGGGACTACAGGCCTGCATCACCCTCCACGTCTGGCTAATTTTTCTTGTATTCTTAGTAGAGATGGGGTTTTGCAGTGGTGGCTAGGCTGGTCTCAAACTCTTGACCTCAGGTGATTTGCCCACCTCAGCTGAACAAAGTGCTGGGATTACAGGCATGAGCCATTGCACCCAGCCTGTTGTTTGTTTGTTTATTTTATTTTTTATTTTTTGAGATGGAGTCTCACTCTGTCACCCGGGCTGGAGTGCACTGGCGCGATCTCAGCTTACTGCAACCCCCGCCTCCTGGGTTCAAGCGATTCTCCTGTCAGCCTGCTGAGTAGCTCGGATTACAGGTGCCCGCCACCATGCCTGGCTAATTTTTGTATTTTTAGTAGAGATGGGGTTTCACCATGTTGGCCAGGCTTATCTCGAACTCCTAACCTCAAGTGATCCACCTGCCTCGGCCTCCCAAAGTGCTGGGATGAGCCAGCCACCGCGCCCGGCCTGTTGTTTATTTTTTATATGAAATTTAGGATCTCACCTTGTCTAGTTAAATTGCAAGAACTTGTTACTGTTTATTTATTTATTTATTTATTTTTTTGAGACGGAGTCTTGCTCTGCCACCCAGGCTGGAGTGCAGTGGCCAGATCTCAGCTCACTGCAAGCTCCGCCTCCCGGGTTTACGCCATTCTCCTGCCTCAGCCTCCCGAGTAGCTGGGACTACAGGCGCCCGCTTCGTCGCCCGGCTAGTTTTTTGTATTTTTAAGTAGAGACAGGGTTTCACCGTATTAGCCAGGATGGTCTCGATCTCCTGACCTCGTGATCCGCCTGTCTCGGCCTCCCAAAGTGCTGGGATTACAGGCTTGAGCCACCGCGCCCGGCCAAGAACTTGTTACTGTTTTTAATAGGATCATGTGGATTGACTTAGGGAGAAACCACAACTTATGCTGTAGAATTTTCTAACCAAGAACATACTAGTTTCAAGCTTTCTTTTTGTATTTGTAAAGTTTTCATATGTCTCTCACATTTCTTGTCAGATTTATTTCTGAGTATTTTAAGGTTTTTGTTACTTTTGTAAATAGGTTTTTCCTTCTTTTATATCTTCTGATTATTTTGTATGTATTAAAGCTATTGATTGCTGTGAATTAATTTTGCATCTATTTTTTTGGTTGATTCCCTAGACCTGCACTACTAATTTAGTAGCTGCTAATACATGTACCTATCTTAATTTCTTTCTTTCTTTTTTTTTTTTTTTTTTTTTGAGACGGAGTCTTGCTCTGCCACCCAGGCTGGAGTGCAGTGGCCTGATCTCAGCTCACTGCAAGCTCCGCCTCCCGGGTTTACGCCATTCTCCTGCCTCAGCCTCCCGAGTAGCTGGGACTACAGGCGCCCACCTCGTCGCCCGGCTAGTTTTTTGTATTTTTAAGTAGAGACAGGGTTTCACCGTATTAGCCAGGATGGTCTCGATCTTCTGACCTCGTGATCCGCCCGTCTCGGCCTCCCAAAGTGCTGGGATTACAGGCTTGAGCCACCGCGCCCGGCCTTTTTTTTTTTTTTTTTTTTTTGAGATGGTGTCTCGCTCTGTTGCCCAGGCTGGAGTGCATTGGCGTGATTTTGGCTCACTGCAGCCTTCACCTCGATCTGTAAACGATTCTCCTGCCTCAGCCTCCCAAGTAGCTGGGATTACAGGCGCCTGCCACGATGCCTGGCTAATTTTTGTATTTTTAGTAGAGTTTGGGTTTCACCATGTTGGCTAGGCTGGTTTCGAACCCCTGACCTCAGGTGATCCACCCATCTCGGCCTCCCAAAGTGCTGTGATTACGGGCGTGAGCCACCACACCTGGCTTTTTTATAGCTTTTGAGCTGAGATAGATATGTTTTTGCAATACTAAGGAAGTATCCAACTATTCCTAGCTTATAGTATATTCTGATCCAGAATGGGTATTTCAGAGTCTTTGGAGATGATTTCATTCATTCATACATCCATCTATTTTTGGGCTAATATTGAACTATTCTTGCAATCCTGGAATAAATCCTATAATATATATTTACGATTCTGATGTACTGTTCTTTTAATGTGTTGTTGGAGTCCACTTATATTTTAGAATTTTGCATCAATATTTGAATTTTTCTGTGGTTTTTGCTTTCACAATATATTCTTTAGGTTTTGTTACCAATGTTCTACTCCTTTTATAGGAAAGAAAGGTGGTACTTTTCCTTTTCAAGGTTTATGAATAGTTAAAAAGGTAATAAAAACTTTATACCTATTAAATTGGCAAAATTTAGGAAGCCAGATGATGCCAGATTTTGGCAGGACTTTGAGGATATTGGAACCATTATAGGTTCCTATGACTCAGCAGTGTTTGCATAGGTTATGAGAGAACATGTAAGGAATTGTTTATTAAGGCATTATTTGAAGTGGCAATGAGTTGGAGAACATTCCTGAATCCATGACTGAGAATGGATAGGTAAAATGTGGTAGTTGCACACATGAAATATTAATACTATGCAAGAATTGAAATCAACACATTAAACACCTAGGCAGAATACTGAGTGAAAAACTTTTTTTTTTCTTTTTGAAACAGTCTCGCTGTGTCGCTGAGGCTGGAGTGCAGTGGCACGATCTCAGCTCACTCCAACCTCCGACTCCTGGGCTTAAGAGATTCTCCTGCCTCAGCCTCCCTAGTAGCTGGGACTACAGGTGCCTGCCACCATGCCCAGCTTATTTTTTTGTATTTTTAGTAGAGACAGGTTTCACCGTATTAGCCAGGATGGTCTCGATCTTCTGACCTCGTGATCCGCCCGTCTCGGCCTCCCAAAGTGCTGGGATTACAGGCTTGAGCCACCGCGCCCGGCCTTTTTTTTTTTTTTTTTTTTTTTTTTTGAGATGGTGTCTCGCTCTGTTGCCCAGGCTGGAGTGCATTGGCGTGATTTTGGCTCACTGCAGCCTTCACCTCGATCTGTAAACGATTCTCCTGCCTCAGCCTCCCAAGTAGCTGGGATTACAGGCGCCTGCCACGATGCCTGGCTAATTTTTGTATTTTTAGTAGAGTTTGGGTTTCACCATGTTGGCTAGGCTGGTTTCGAACCCCTGACCTCAGGTGATCCACCCATCTCGGCCTCCCAAAGTGCTGTGATTACGGGCGTGAGCCACCACACCTGGCTTTTTTATAGCTTTTGAGCTGAGATAGATATGTTTTTGCAATACTAAGGAAGTATCCAACTATTCCTAGCTTATAGTATATTCTGATCCAGAATGGGTATTTCAGAGTCTTTGGAGATGATTTCATTCATTCATACATCCATCTATTTTTGGGCTAATATTGAACTATTCTTGCAATCCTGGAATAAATCCTATAATATATATTTACGATTCTGATGTACTGTTCTTTTAATGTGTTGTTGGAGTCCACTTATATTTTAGAATTTTGCATCAATATTTGAATTTTTCTGTGGTTTTTGCTTTCACAATATATTCTTTAGGTTTTGTTACCAATGTTCTACTCCTTTTATAGGAAAGAAAGGTGGTACTTTTCCTTTTCAAGGTTTATGAATAGTTAAAAAGGTAATAAAAACTTTATACCTATTAAATTGGCAAAATTTAGGAAGCCAGATGATGCCAGATTTTGGCAGGACTTTGAGGATATTGGAACCATTATAGGTTCCTATGACTCAGCAGTGTTTGCATAGGTTATGAGAGAACATGTAAGGAATTGTTTATTAAGGCATTATTTGAAGTGGCAATGAGTTGGAGAACATTCCTGAATCCATGACTGAGAATGGATAGGTAAAATGTGGTAGTTGCACACATGAAATATTAATACTATGCAAGAATTGAAATCAACACATTAAACACCTAGGCAGAATACTGAGTGAAAAACTTTTTTTTTTCTTTTTGAAACAGTCTCGCTGTGTCGCTGAGGCTGGAGTGCAGTGGCACGATCTCAGCTCACTCCAACCTCCGACTCCTGGGCTTAAGAGATTCTCCTGCCTCAGCCTCCCTAGTAGCTGGGACTACAGGTGCCTGCCACCATGCCCAGCTTATTTTTTTGTATTTTTAGTAGAGACAGGGTTTCACTCTGTTGACCAGGCTGGTCTTAAACTCCTGACCTCATGATCTGGCCATAAAATGAGACATGTTACTATTTGTAAATTAAACAACATATACAGTATATAACTACAATATATAAAACAATAACTTTTTGCAAGAACACATACAAACAAAAATATATACTCTAAGCATATCAGAATGATTTTGGTGGGACAGCGAAATGGGGATGAAAAGTAAAAAAATTTGAGAGCCAGACATGGTGGCTCACACCTGTAATCTCAGCACTTGGGGAGGCTGCGGCAGGAGGATTACATGAGTCCAGGAGTTTGAGTCCAGACAGGGCAACATAGAAAAAAAAAAAAAAAAAGCCAGACGTAGTGCTGCACACCTGTAGTCCTAGCTACTTAGGAGGCTGTGGTGGGAAGATTGCTTGAGCCTGGGAAGTCGAGGCTGTGGTGAGCTGTGATCACGCCACTGCACTCCAGCCTGGGTGACAGAGCAAGACCCTGTTTCAAAAAAAAATTTTCTTTTCAATCATCTTTTAAAGTTGGATATAATAATCCTTTTAAATTGACAAGGCTTGGTGTTTCAGCAGGGGATTAGTTCTTTGAAAAACTTCTTCAATGGAAAACGATCTGTTAAGATCAGGGTTTAGCAAACTATGGCCCTTTGGCCAGATGTGACCTGCTTCCTGTTTTTGTAAATAAAGTTTTACTGGAATACAGTCATGCCCATTCATGTACATGGTCGTGTTCCCACTACAGTGGCAGAGAGTAGAGTAGCTGCAACTACTCAAATGGCCCACGAAGCCTTAAATATTTAGTATCTAGCTCCCTACAGAAAAAGTTTGCCAACCTTTGGTTTAGATTTTTCGTCTCTCCTGGAGCCAGTTTTGATTCTAACTTGTTCATTTCTGTGTATATTGTGATCAATTTCTTTTTGCTGTGATAGTTTCTCAGTCTTTTCTTGCTTCTTGGTCAGTAATTTTTTGGAATGTGTTTTATCTGCTGTTTCTTTTTTATTTTTTTTTCATGTAAGACAGGTAATGTGCTCACTTAACAAGGTTTGAGAGAGACACTTCTCAGACACGTATGTGAAAACCCAATTATCATGCTTACGAACTACAAAAGGATCGTGTCTGTAGTTTTCTCATGGTTGGATTGAAGTTATGCATTTTTTGGCAAAAAATACCATAAAAGTGATTTGCCCTTCTCAGGGTTGACAGATTAGGCAAAGAAAAATACAGGATGCTAGTTAAATTCAAATTTTAGAGAGACAACAAATAGTTTTATAGTGTAAGAATGTCTCACACAATACCTTATTCTCAGTGCATTGTATCAGAGGTTACTGGATCTATCCTATTTCTGATGATGTAAACTTTGATGTTAAGGTGGTATTTGGGAGTCTCTCCACTGAATGTTGCTATTTTGCCCTTTATGGTTAATAAACATGGCTGAATATGGTGGCTCACGCCTGTAATTCCAGTGCTTTGGAAAGATGAGGCAGGAGGATCACTTGAGTCCAATATTTTGAGATCAACCTGGGCAGCATAGTGATACGCCATCTCTACACACACACACACACACACACACACACACACACAAAAGCTATGTTGGTGGTGCATGCCTGTGGTCCCAGCTACTTGGGAGGTTGTGGTGGGAGGATTGCTTGAGACTGGAGGGGAATGGAGGTTACAGTGAGCCATGATTGCACCATTGGCCTTGGATAGAGGAAGACCCTGTCTCAAAAAGTCTTGGAGACTGGCTGGGCACAGTGGCTCACGCCTGTAATCCCAGCACTTAGGGAGGCAGAGGTGGGTGATCATGAGGTCAGGAGTTCAGGACCAGCCTGGTCAGTATGGTGAAACCCCGTCTCTACTAAAAATATAAAAATTAGCCAGGCATGGTGGCCAGCTACTCAGAAGGCTGAGACAGGAGAATAGCTTGAACCCGGGAGGCAGGGGTTGCATTGAGCCGAGATGGTGCCACTGCAGTCCAGTCTGGGAGACAGAGCAAGACTCCATCCCCTGCCCTCTCCCCGCCAAGAAATCTTGGAGACTATGGAAAATCCTGTTTTTCCTCAAACTTTCATCCACTGATTTTAGTGTCTACTAGTGTGTCTTATCTGTAAAAATTATTGTGATATTTTAGTGGCAATTTTGTATTCTCTTCATTTCTTCTACATTTATTTATTTATTTACTTATTTATTTATTTTATTTATTTTTTTTGGGACGGAGTCTGGTGCTCTGTTCCCCAGGCTGGAGTGCAGTGGTGCAATCTCGGGTCACTGCAAGCTCCGCCTCCCAGGTTCATGCCATTCTCCTGCTTCAGCCTCCCAAGTAGCTGGGACTACAGGCGCCCGCCACCACGCCCAGCTAATGTTTTGTATTTTTGGTAGAGACAGGGTTTCATCGTGTTAGCCAGGTTGGTCTCGATCTCCTGACCTCATGATCTGCCCACCTCGGCCTCCCAAAGTGCTGGGATTACAGGCATGAGCCACTGCGCCTGGCCTTCTTCTACATTTATTAATTGGAACTTTTCTCTAAGAAAGTACAGTCCCTTCTTCCACCACTTAATTTATTCAACTATTTAGTTTTTTTCAGTTTGGAATCATATTCTTTGGGGAATAATTCAATACGGTACTGTCATTATTAATTTCATTGTTCAACTTGTTCCAGCTTTAATTATTTGGAGTTCTTTCAGCTTGGGTCTTGTGTCCTTTGGACATGCCTTTTTTGTTTTTTTGGTTTTTTTTGTGATAGGGTCTTGCTCTGTTGCCCAGGCTAGAGTGCAGTGACACAGTGATGGCTCACTGCAGCCTTGACCTCCCTAGGCGCTGGTGATCCTCCCATCTCAGCCTCCTGATTACCTGGAGTACAGATGTGCACCACCATGCCCAGCTACTTTTTGTATTTTTGTTTTCTAGAGATGGGGTTTTACCTGTTGCCCAGGCTGGTGTTGAACTCCTGGGCTCAAGGGATCTGCGCACCTCTGCCTCCCAGTGTTGGGATTACAGACATGAGCCACCGTGCCTGACCCTTGAGCACTTCTTTAATTGATTTTTTATTGTTGTTGTTATAATCCATTGGCTTTAGTATATTCATAGAGTTGTGTATCCATCAGCAATTTTAGGACATTTTCATTACCCCCTAAAAAACCACATGCCACTAGTTATTCCCTAAGTTCACCATTCCCCAGCCCTTGGCAACCACGAGTCTACTTTCTATGCCTATGGATTTGCCTATTCTGGACATTTCATATAAATGGAATCATACAATATATGATCCTTTTTGATGGCTTCTTTCTCTTAGCATAATGTTTGCAGGATTGTGTTAGTTTCCTGGAATTGCTGCAACAAATTACCACTCACAGAGTGGCTTCAAACAACAGAAACTTATGCCCTCATGATTCTGTAGGCTAGAAGTCCAAAATGTTGGCGTTAGCAGCACCATATCCCTCAGAAAGCTCCTGGGAGAAGGATCTGCTCCAGGCCTCTTTCCAGGCTTCTGATGGTTACCAGCAATCCTTGGCACTCACTCCCATTTCTGTCTCTGCCTTCATGTGACATTCTCGCTCTCACTCGCGCGCTCTCTGTCTCTCTCTGTGTGTGTCTGTCTCCCTGTCTGTCCCAGTATTTAAGAGACAGGGTCTCTGTCACCTGGACCTGACTGCAGTGGTGCAATCACAGCTCATTCTTACCTGCAACACCTGACCTCAAGTGATCCTCCCGCCTCAGCCTCTCAAAGTGCTGGAATTACCATCGTAAGCTACCACATAACTTTTTTGTTTTGTTTTGTTTTGTTTTTTTGAGACAGAGTCTTGCTCTGTCACCCAGGCTGGAATGCAATGGCACGATCTCGGCTCACTGCAACCTCCGCCTCCTGGGTTCAAGCGATTCTCCTGCCTCAGCCTCCCAGGTAGCTGGGATTACAGGCATCCGCCACCATGCCCAGCTAATTTTTTGTAATTTTAGTAGAGACAGGGTTTCACCACATTGGCCAGGCTGGTCTCCTGACCTCAGGTGATCCACATGCTTCAGCCTCCCAAAGTGTTGGATTACAGGTGTGAGCCACCGTGCCCAGCTCCACATAACCTTCTTATAAGGACATTAGTCACTGGATTTAGGGACCACTCTAATCCAGTACTGTCTTATATTAACTTGGTGACATCTGCAAGGAACTTATTTTCAAATTAGGTCAAATTCACAGATACTGGGGGGTTTGGACTTCAACATATTTTCAGTGGAGACAGTGATTTAACCCCCAACAAGGGGCCTTTCATGTTGTAAAATATACGAGAGCTTCATTCCTTTTTATGGTGAGTAATACTCCATTGTATGAATAAACCACATTTTATTTATCCATTCTTCAGCTGATGGGCCTTTAGAAAGTCGTTTTCTGCTTTTTGCCTACTAGTAAATATTGCTGCTGTGAACATCCCTGTAAAGCTTTTGTATGGATATGTTTTCATTTCTCCTGGGTATGTATCTAGAGTTGAGTTGCAGGATCATAGAGGAACTGCCGGACTGTTTCACGGTGGCTGTCCTGTTTTACCTTCCCACGAGCAGTGTGTTTCTCTCCGTCCTCGCCGACTGTTGCTATGGCCTATTTTGGATGACAGCTGTCCTAGCAGATGGGAAGTACTACCTTATTGTGGCTTCAGTTCCATGACCCTGACGGCTAATGGTGTTGAGCATCTTTTCACGTGCCTTTGCCCATGTATACATCTTCTTTGGAGAAATAGCTAGTCAGATATTTTGTCTATTTTAAGGTTTGGTTATTTGTCTTTTTAAGAGTCCCTTAGCAAATATATAATTCACAGAAAATGTCCTCCCATTCTTTGTGTCTGTTCACTATCTTGATATAGTGCCCTCTGAAGCCAAAAGATTAATGATGTCCAGTTTATTTTTTATTGTCGTTCCTTGTGCTTTGGTTTCATATCTAAGAAACGAGTGCCTAATCCAAGATCACGAAGTTTATGCCTATGTTTTCTTCTAAGAGTTTTATGCTTTTAGCTTCCACATTTCATTCTTTGACCCATTTTGAGTTAATTTTTACATATGGTGAGAGCTAGGGGTTGAATTTCATTCTTTTCCATATGGATGTCCAGTTCTCCCAACAACATGGATTTGAAAGATTATTATTTCCCCCACTAAATTGTCTTGGCAGCCATGTTAAAGATCAGTAGACTACAGACATAGGACTTTTTTTCTGGACTCCTAATTCTATACCATTGATCTACATAGGTGTGAGCTGTTGCACCCAGCCTCACACTGTCTTCATTACTGTAGTTTTATTGTAACTTTAGAAGTCAGGAAGTCTGCATCTTCCAACTTTGTTCTTTTTCAAGATGACTTTGACTATTCTGGGTTTCTCAGATTTCCGTGTGAATTTTAGGATCAGCTTGTCAATTTCTGCCAAGAAGTCAGCTGGGATTTTGATTGGGATTACTTTGATCGGTGGATCAACTGGGGGAGCATTGCTATTTTAACAATGTTAAGTCTTTAGCTCTGTGAATATGGGATGCCATTGTGTTTATTTAGGCTTAATTTCAACAATGTTTTGAAGTTTTCAGAGTACAAGTTTTATGCTTATTTTACTAAATTTATTCCTAAGTATTTTATTCCTGTTGACGTTATTATAAATGAAATTGTTTTCACTTCATTTTCAGTTTCTTCATTGCTATTATGCCGAAATAAAATTGATTCTTGTATATTGCTCTTGTCTCCTATACCCTTGGTGAATTCATTTATTAGTTCAAATGTTTTTTTTAAAATAGATTCCTTAAGATATTCTATATGCAAGATCATGCCGCCTGCCTTTGTTGTTGTTGTCTTGCCAGTTGTGCTGACTACAGTCTCCAGTACAATGTTTATTAGATGTGGTGAGAGCGGATGTCCTTGTCTTACTCCTGATTTGAGGAGGAAGGTATCCATCTTTCACCATTAAGTGTGATGTTAGCTGTGGATGTTTTATAGCTGATCTTTATCAGGTTGGGGAAATTCCCTTATATTCCTAGTTTTTTGAATTTTTATCATGAAAAGGTACTGGATTTAGTCAAATACTTTTTCTGGTGTCTACTGAGATAATCTTACGGGTTTTTTTTTTTCTTTTATTAATATAGTGCATTGCATTGATTTTTGTATGTTGAGCCAGCCCTGTGTTTCTGTGATAAATCCTACTTGCTCATGATATATGATCTTTTTTTATGTGTTGCTAGATTTCAGTTTACTAGTGTTTTGTTGAGGATGTGTGTGTGTTCATGGGGGATATTGGTCTATAGTTTACTTGTGATGTCTTTGCTCAGTTTTTGTATCAGGGTAACTCTGGCCCTATAGAATGAGTTGGCAAGTGTTCCCTCCTGATTTTTTGAAGCATCTAGGAAGGATTGGTATTAATTCCTTAAATGTTTGGTAAATTTTACTAATGAAGCTATCTTGAAATTTTCTTTGATCACTAATTTAATATCTTAAATTTGTAAATAAAATATATACTAAGTTTTTTTTTTTTTTTCTGTCGCCCAGGCTGGAGTGCAGTGGTGCCGTCTGGACTCACTGCAAGCTCCACCTCCTGGGTTCACGTCGTTCTCCTGCCTCAGCCTCCCGAGTAGCTGGGACTACAGGCGCCGCCACCACGCCTGGCTAATTTTTTTGTATTTTTTTAGTGGAGACGGTTTCACTGTGTTAGCCAGAATGGTCTCGATCTCCTGACCTCGTGATCCACCTGCCTCCTCCCAACGTGCTGGGATTACAGGCGTGAGCCACTGCGCCCGCCTGTACTAAGATGTTTTATTTCTCCTTGAGTCAGTTTAACTTTTGAGTCACTAATTTATGTTACTGAATTTGTTGGCATATAGTTCATAATATTAATTCATTTGTTTTTATTTCTTTTCCCAGATGTTTTTAAAGCTAAAATTTCCCTCTGAGCATTGCTTCAACCATTTCCCATAGCTTGTGACATGTATTTTCATTTTTAATATAATTTTGCGATTTCTGTTTGTATTTCTTCCTTGATTCAATTGTTGTTGAGAATTTCTTAAAACATTTTTGAGGCCACGTGCAGTGGCTCATGCTTCAAACTCCTGGACTCAAGGGAGTCTCCCGCCCAGCCTCCCGCGCACCTGTACTACAGGCACAGTTACCTTTCCAATTGTGTTTTCTTGTAATACCGTTGTACTCCTCCATCTCCCAGTGTATCTTTGATCCATCAAGCATAAGGGATCCATTTTGGTATGTCTGTGAAATGGGTCTCTATGCAAGCTTTTTTTTTTTTTTTTCAGATGGCTGCCCATTTGTCTCAGCAATACTTATTAATTTATGGATATTTATTTTTGGAAGTCATCAGTTCAGCACTGAGAACAAATTAGGTTACCTGGGAATACATTGTGGAGAAAATAGGGCCTAGGCCTGAATTTTGAAAGGTTCCCAAAATGTCAGCAGTTGAAGAGGATGAATCAACAGCAACAACAAAAAAAAACCACTCAGAGAGATGAGAAGCCTCTGGAAGTGATTCTGTCAGTCAAAGGGAGAGACTGGCTAAGTCAAAGCTTGCTGAGAGATTCAGGAAGTGTAGGACAGCAGTTGTTCAGAAGATCCAGCCACACGGACACCGTGGACCTTGGTGCCTGCTGTTTGGAGGAGTGACAAGGGCAAATGTTAGATTAGGGCGGGTTCAGAAGTCAGCAAGAAGTGGGAGATGGCAAACAGCGAGACTAGTTGCAGGAAGCTTATCTGTGAAGGCAGGAGAGTGAAGAGGAACGTTTTAAAGATGAGAGAAACCGACGCCGGGACTTGCGCCTGTAATCCCAAAACGTTGGGAGGCTGCAGAGGGGAGGGGCACTTGAGCCCAGGAGTCTAAGTCCAACATGGGCAACAGGTTGAGATCCTGCCTTGACAAATTTTTTTTTTTTTGAGATGGCGTCTCGCTCTGTTGTGCCCAGGTCGGAGTGCAGTGGCACAATCTCAGCTCACTGCAACCTCTGCCTCCTGGGTTCAAGCGATTCTCCTGAGTAACTGGGATTACAGGCGCTGCCACCACACCCGGCTAATTTTTTGTATTGTTAGTAGAGATGGGTTTCACCATGTTGGTCAGGCTGGTCTTGAACTCCTGACCTCAGGTGATCCACCGCCGTGGCCTCCCAAAGTGCTGGCATTATAGGCGTGAGCCACCGCTAGGCCCCCAAAGTGTTTTAAAAATTAGCCAAGTATTGTGACTAATAGTAAGGATCCAGTGAAGAGGAAGAGGTGGAAGCAACAAGTGAAGGGACTGGTGATCAGTAGTGAAGGGCTTCTGACAGGGCAGCGTGAGAACTAAGCCTCAGGCAGAAGGGCCTGCTTTGTTGCAGCAGGTGAGGAGATGAAGATGGAGAGAGGACTCTCTTTGTTTCCTCCTTTATTGTGATCAGAGCAGCAATAGATTAGAGGTGATGATGGAGGTAGGATGGTGGGTGCCTGTGAGTTCCAGCAGAGGTCAAGGGTCATGTTGTTGAGGAGCCTGCTGAGGTGGAGGTGTGGTGACCACATTGCAGATCCAGAGGGTCACCCCATCTAATCCCCAGTTAGGACCTTTAGCTTGGCTGCCGCACCTGGGGTGGGGGCCAAGCGTTCAGCTTTTCATAGCCTGTTACTTTTCCTCCCATCCCATCTTCCACATTTATTACCCTGCTAAACCCCCTCTAGCCATGGCCTCATTCCTGTTGCCCGGGTGGTGCAGAGAGCCTCTCATGCACTGATCCCTGGTACCCCCCAGCTTGGAAGGCTGGCAGAGCACCTCATACTCTCAGGCCCTGGTTGTTCTGATCCCTGTTGGAACTCCCCTGTAAGCAGTCTCTGCCTGTGTGGCTTAGAAGGTGAGCAGAGATCATCTAGATACTAATTTCTATTGCTGTGGTCTTCTTAGGGGGATGTCCAGCCTCTGGTATTCCCATCTGGGAAGACCATTGCAGTTGATTCATCTTATTGGAAGCTGTGGGATGCAGTTTAGAGTCAGAGGAGATAATTTTGTGCTTGCCTTCTGGCTCAGTCCTGAGTATCCTGTCTTCTGCAGGGTTACACAAACTTGCCTGACTCCAGGGATGTATGGATAGGGGATGAGCGAGGCGGCCTTTCTGCAGTGAGGAAGAACTCCGCCTACGGTGAGTTGCGGGGAGTGTTGGGGATAGCCAGCTGCCTGGCTGGGGACTTGGGGGCTGATGGCTGCTAGATCTTAGTGGGTCACTGGTCTGCGGGAGAGCTGTTGCTGTCCTGAGGCCCTGATGTTCAGTGCCATCACAGGGTCTCCACCTATTTCTTGTAGGCCGCAGAGCCTCCCTGGGCAGTTGCTGCTGTTCACCATCCAGTCTGTCCAACTCAGGGACCTGCTTTTCCTCTTCCTACCAGGATTTGGCCAAGCACGTTGTGGACACTTCTATGGCTGATGTGAGTGACTGCTCCACCTGTCCCCACCATTCCTTTGCCCAGACCTCTGCTGGGTGTGCAGTAAGAGAAAGTAGGAACAACGCTGGACAAATGAGGAGCCCAAGGCTTATGGGCTCTTCATCTTGAGAAAAGGGGAATTCAGGCCAGGTGTAGTAGCTCATGCCTGTAATCCCAACATTTTGGGAGGATGAAGCGGGAGGATCACTTGAGGTCAGCAGTTCGAGACCAGCCTGGGAAGCATAGCAAGACCCTGTTTCTACAAAAAAATAAAAACATTAGGCCAGGCGTGATAGCTCACACCTGTGATCCCAGCACTTTGGGAGGCTGAGGTGGGAAGATTGCTTGAGTGCAGGAGTTCAAGACCAGCCTGGACAACATGGTGAGATTCTGTTTCTACCAAAAAATACAAAAAGATAGCCAGGTGTGGTGGTGTGTACCTGTAGTCCTAGAGACTGGGAGGCTGAGGTGGGAGAATCACTTAACCCCAGGAGATTAACACTGCAGTGAGCCATGATTACGCCACTCCACTCCAGCCTGGGTGACAGAGCTAGACCCTGTCTCAAAAAAAAAGAAAAGGGGAATTGAGCAGAGGCAGGCCAGACTGACTAACCCAGGGGCTTAGTTTTTACGATGCCTCCTAATTTGGGTGTGGCCATTGTGTCCCCAGGTAATGGCTGCTTGTTCGGATAATTTGCACAACCTCTTCAGCTGCCAGGCAACAGCTGGCTGGAAGTAAGTTTGTGTAGGGTCCTTTGTACAGTGTCTGTCTTGGTCCTAAGCTTGTCACTCTGCTTGGCTTCTCTCCTCCCTTCCCTTACCTGGATTCCTCGAGTCTTCACTCTCAGCCCCTCCTTTGTGACCCTTGGAGCCCATTTTTGACTCCCTCCTATTTTCTGTGCTTGGTGTCTCCCCCCAGCTACCAGGGTGAGGAGCAGGCGGTGCAGCTTTACTACAAGGTGTTTTCTTCCACTCGGCATGGCTTTCTGGGGGCAGGTGTGGTGTCCCAGCCGCTGTCTCGCGTGTGGGCAGCTGTCAGTGACCCCACTCTATGGCCCCTGTATTACAAGCCCATCCAGACAGCAAGGCTGCATCAGCGAGTGACCAACAGCATCAGCCTGGGTGAGCCCAGGGAAGAAAGGCTTCCACAGGGCCTGGTTTCTGGTGTGCCCAGTGGGGTCTTGCTGGGGGAGAGAGGTGGAGGGTTGGAGGCAGCCCTATTGGGAGGCCAGGTACTCAGGTTACTTTGATTGCTCAGCCTAGGTTGAGCTAGGGTTGGGTGATGGTGGGGGGCTCCCTGACCGGGAAAGCTTTAGGACTAGGTCTGTCCATGGGCCTCCTGACCCTCCTTATCCCTGTCCCTCCAGTGTACTTGGTGTGCAACACTACCCTGTGTGCATTGAAGCAGCCGCGGGATTTCTGTTGCGTCTGCGTAGAAGCCAAAGAGGTGCCTGCCTTGGTGGTAAAGATGTTGTGGGAAGAACTTGGGCTGAAGTGTCATGAGAAACAATCTATATGGGCATCAGGTCCTTGAGGGGAAGGAGGGCAACTTGGGGCTGGAGCCAGAGTAGGGGTGACTTGAAGGCTGGCCCAGTGTTGCCTTTCACCATACTGTCTACACGGGAGCCTGTTCCTGTTTTGTCCACACCACACAGGCAGGACTCCCATTTCCCTCTGTCCCCAGGGTCACCTGTCTGTCATGGCAGCCCAGTCTGTGTATGATACATCCATGCCAAGACCCAGCAGAAAAATGGTTCGCGGGGAGATCCTGCCCAGTGCCTGGATCTTGCAGCCCGTCACTGTGGAAGGGAAGGAAGTCACCAGAGTCATCTACTTGGCCCAGGTGATAAGTCCTTTGTGGCCAGCCTCACAGCACAGGCTGACTTGGTCCCACAGCCCCCTGGGATTTTTCTCTCTCACTGTTGAACATCCTCCAGTGCCCAGGCCCTTTGGCCTCAGACCTGGAGACTCAAGGGCTTCCTGGGCTTGCAGTAAAGGGAGTCACTGGGGAATTGGAGAGAAGGGAATGAGACAGGCGTTCATCAATCTTTTCTGAAGCTGCTGTTACCAAATACCTAGTGACCTGCATCCTGTGGGTGATCCCAGTGTCCTTAGGAGACAGATGAGTCATTGTGAGGCAAAAGCAGCAACCTTGGCAGAGCAGAGTGATGACCTGTTTGGTTCACCTCTCCCCTCCCAGTCCCTTGACTTGTACTTTGTCACTAGGAGGTGAACGCCAGTGCTTAGATCCGAATAGCAGAGCCCAGGGGCCTGTAAACACTAAGCCACAATCTGAGGTGCTTCTCCCATCACCACAGGCTGAGGGAACTCCATGGGGCTGGAGTGCGCCTGGCACACACTCTCAAATCTATTTGCACCTTAAATTCTTCTCTCTCTGCTTTCAGGTGGAACTTGGTGCTCCAGGCTTCCCACCTCAGCTCCTGAGCTCTTTCATCAAACAGCAGCCACTGGTAATAGCCAGATTGGCTTCCTTCCTTGGTAGCTAGCATCTCACCGTCAAGATGGTGCTGCCGAGATGCAGACCCAGGCTGCTCAAGAGAGACACTGTGGCAGCTCCTTGTTACTTTCCATACCCCAGTGCAGGAAAAGCCGATGCTGCCTGCTGTGGCCAACTGGGGCAGACAGCACTGGCCCACGGATGCCAGCAAAGCCCGGTCAGTACTTGGTCACAGCTGGCACCAGTGCAGAGCAAACGGCCTGAGCTCCTGGCCCAGGCTATCCAGAGTGAATGCAGATCAGCTCCCCTTTTGGATTTCTCACCTTTCTTTCCTGTTTCTGGGACTCTGCAGCAAAGAGGCCACTTAGGACGGGGACTGGGCACAGCCAGCAGAGCCAGGGGACTGCAGTGCTTTGGCAAGGTGCTTCCGCAGGCTGGTAGGGAATCAGGCAGCCACTGGCCAAGACTCTGCTCTGAATCTACCTCCAGCATTTAGCTCTACTGTGTGATGGGACGTTAAAAATACCAAAACAAAAAGAGGGTTCAAAAAACAGCTGCACAAACCAGAATACGGATTCAGAATCTTTTCTCCTTCTTGAATTTTTGCAAAATACTTTCTTACTGATTTTTGTTTTGTTTTTTTTTTCTCCCTTTCCCTCCCAGGAGAAGACACTTGGGTCTTGGCATGAGTCGGGGTGTTGAGCGACGATGCTCTGATACGGAGCCGTCACTCTAGAGCTTGGTCAGATGGAAGACACTGTAGAACCAGGTTGGACAGATTTGGGGTCAGGGTCGGGGGCTGAGCTCTTTTGAGGACTGGTGGGAGCGGCAGCCAGATGCTGGTTGCTGACAAGGCAAGAGGAATTTCAGAGATTAAACATTGTCCTTTGACGGAGAGGAGGTGAATGAACTCCCAGAGGAGGGGAGTGGCTTGTTGGGAGGAAGCTCAGTTCCAGAACTGACCTCAGTGCACTTGGGAGGCGTGGAGTCCTGAGCATTCCATGATTTCTGCTCTGGCCCCACCTATCCTGGGATGGGATTGGATGGGATGGAGAGTGGGTTCAGTTTTCTTGTACTTTAGCCTGGCTGAACATGAACTCTGAATATTCTGTTTACCTGGAAGTGGTAGGGGTGGGAGATTCTCATCTTTAGTTCTCGTGCCCAAAATCTTTGGTAGATGGAGGGTAACTGGGGATTCAGAAGATGTGGTAGAAGGTATATTTCTGTATAGTGTGGCAGAGATGTATTTTTCTAAAGTGTTGGCAGGGCATTTTTCCCTCTTACCTCGGACTAAGTTATTTATATATTGTTGATTGAAGGTTTTTTAAAATTGCTTTTAAACTTCCTTTTTCTCGGGTAAATTTTTTTGGTGACATGATATATTTAACACCCTGTTTATATACTCCTACTTCTTTTCATATAAATCTCTTACTAAGACTACTGACCAAAAAAGTCAGAACATTTTAAATTGAAAGTCCTCTGTGTACTTTATCTAGTGAAGAGTAGATGAAATACTGCACCGGGATAGCCTAAGTATGGGATTCGAGCTTGGCAGAGGTAGCTGGAGATCACACTGGCAATACCCACTCATAGCCGTCTCAAAGATTCAGTTTACATGTAGGTACAGTTTCCCATGAACTTGGCATTACTTCACAGGGTAAATAGCAACCAGGTAAGTTGCTCAACTGTAGCCCAAGTAAGAACTGAAGGGGAGGATCCAGAGCCGTCACTGCCACACCTAACACTGACCACAGTGCCCTGGGGCTTCTGAGGCAGAGCCACCTATGGGAATCTGAGTCGGGGGATAACCAGGAGGTGACCCTGTCCACCTTAATAGAGAAGCCAGCTGGGCGCGGTGGCTCACGCCTGTAATCCCAGCACTTTGGGACGCCAAGGCAGATGGATCACCTGAGGTCAGTTCGAGACCAGCCTGGCCAACATGGTGAAACTCACTCTCTACTAAAAATACAAAAAATTAACCAGGCATGGTAGTGCACACCTGTAATCCAGCCACTCGGGAGGCTGAGGCACAAGAATCACTTGAATCTGGGAGGTGGAGGTTTCAGTGAGCCAAGATTGTGCTGCTGCACTCCAATCTAGGTGACAGAGTGAGACTCCGTCTCAAAAAAAAAAAAAAAAAAAAAAAAAAAACCACACACCAGACCTGACTGAATCAGCAACCGAAAAGATGGAGAGGGATCTTGTAGCAAAAAGCAAAAGTGGAGTCAGATTTTGGTTTCACGGGGTGGTTCTCATACTTTTGTGTATATCAGCATCACCTGAAGGCTTTCTTATGCCCCCAGGCTGGGTCCTACCCCAAGTTACTGGTTTGGTCGCCCCGGGGAGGGACCAGAGAATTTGTGTTAACAAGAAGTCCCAGGGGACCCTGAAGTTTGCTGGTCTGGGGACCACATTTTATAAACAGCTGACTTTGACACAGAGCAGACATACAGAAAAGAATCTGATGAGTTCACTGACCCACTAGCTGCCTATCTCCATAATCCTTAGAGTAGCCTCCCACAGACCAGCAGGAAGTTCCCTTCATCGGGAGCATGTTCAATTTCCATTCAGATTCCCAAGAATTTGTTTTTAACTCAGTGGGCCTTAAGCCAGGCCTGGGTTATGGCCCAGCCCTTCGGTCTCAGCATCCTTAGGGGTTTCAGGTTTTCCTCTCCTGCCCAACGCGTGTCACACACCTCAGCTGGGTCGTCTTGAACAAGTCAAGAAGTAGCCATGAGCCTGACGCTGACCCTAAGCTTCCTGGGGCAGTGCTGTGGTTTAATCACAACCAATGCTGGTCTCTGGGCATAGAAAGCTTTTTTGTTTTGAGACAAGGTGTCACTCTGTAGCCCAGGCTGGACTGAAGTGGCGTGATCATGGCTCACTGTAGCCTTGACCTCCTGGGCTCAGGTCATCCTCTGACCTCAGCCTCCCAAGTAGCTGGGACCACAGACATGGACCAACACTCCTGACCAATTTTCTTTTGTATTTTTTATAAAGATGGGGTTTCCCAATGTTGCCTGGGCTGGTTCAAACTCCTGAGCACAAGTGATCCTCCCACCTTGACCTCCCAAAGTGCTGGGATTACAGGTGTGAGCCACCGTGCCCGGCCGAGAAAGCATTCCTTAAAGCTTTTTTGGTTCCCGGGCATTCAGAACAAATTGGATTTAAAGGATAAAGATAAAGGCCTTTGAAAATGAAGAGATCAGGGGAAAAGGTTCAGATGCAGAAACTTTAAGTAGCTGAGCTGAGGAGAAGGGAAAGGCATGGTATTTGGGAGAAGTATGATTACAAGGTGGTGACTGAGGAAAACTCCCGTTTTTCACTTTCTACCTTGATGGGGTTTCCTGGCTCTACCGTGGTCACACAAGTGGATCCCGTTAGGTCCTCCTGAGGATTATATCACCAGCCCAGCTCCTGGCGGTAATGCACATGACCAGAGTAGTGCTCACTGTAACCTCTAACTCCTGGACTCGAGCAATCCTCTCGGCTTCCCAAAGCATTGGGATTACAGGTGTGAACCTGTGAAAATCAATGGCTCAGTTATAGAGCTCGATACTGCTGTAATCAAGAAGCAATGCTTTTGCTATGAGAAACTCCAAGCCAAATCAAACACCCCGGCCTTAACAAGCATTAACAACACTGCCCCACCGTGTGGTTCACTAGGGAATATCGTGTGTGTGGAAACTACATTATCCTTTTTTTTTTTTTTTTTTTTTTGAGGCGGAATCTCGCTCTGTCGCCCGGACTGGAGTGCAGTGGCCAGATCTCAGCTCACTGCAAGCTCCGCCTCCCGGGGTACGCCATTCTCCTGCCTCAGCCTCCCGAGTAGCTGGGACTACAGGCACCCGCCACCTCGCCCGGCTAGTTTTTGTATTTTTAGTAGAGACGGGGTTTCGCCGTGTTAGCCAGGATGGTCTCGATCTCCTGACCTCGTGATCCGCCCGTCTCGGCCTCCCAAAGTGCTGGGATTACAGGCTTGAGCCACCGCGCCCGGCCTGAAACTACATTATCCTAACCCTTTCTCCCACAAATAAAATGAGTTACACAGGAGAGGTCAGTACCACTGACAATAAATTAATAGATATTGCTGCCAGATACTAGCTCTCTAGAGTGGAATATACAGGCATTTCTAAGAGGCAAGGTAGCTCACTTTGTGATGGACAGAGCAAAGCCATAATTACAGCGCTCCACCTAAAGCCCACCTGAGGCTCTGCAGCCTTCTAAAGGGTTTAAAAATGACTAGACATCAAGCCCTTGTTAAAGAAAACCAGTTTATTTTAAAAAGTTCTAAATGCCCTGTGCTTGGTCCCTGGTCAAAGAGGTCTCAAGAGTTACTGCCTGCACAGGGGCTTGAAGGTACAGGGTCGGGGGAAGTCAGGTTTCAGTTGGTTGAGTCCTACCTTATCTGTTGTTAGGCTTTTTTTTTTTTTTTTTTTTAAGACAGTCTTGCTCTGTCACCCAGACTGGAGTGCAGTGGGGCCATCTCGGCTCACTGCAACCTCCGCCTCCAGGTTCAAGCCAAGTCTCGTGCCTCAGCCTCCCGGGTAGCTGGGACTACAGGCACACACCACCACGCCCAGCCAATTTTTGCATTTTTAGTAGAGATGGAGTTTCGCCATGTTGGCCAGGCTGGTCTCGAATTCCTGACCTCAAGCGATTCGAACTACCTCAGGCCTCTCAAATTGCTGGGATTACAGGCTGGTCTCGAATTCCTGATCTCAAGCGATCCGCCTACCTCAGGCCTTTCAAAGTGCTGGGATTACGGGTGTGAACCACCACACCTGGCCCGTATTAGGCATTTTTAAGGAGATGGCAGTCCAGCTCCTGGTGATAAGAAAATGTAGACTCCCAAGATTCGTATTTTTTTCTTCGTAAGTTAAGCAGAAGTCATTTGCCTCTGTCATGAGTTTCAAGACCACAAAGTTTTAAGAGCTGCTGGGATAGCAAATGAGGCTTGAATTCTGTTGGCAAGCCCACACACACCTCATTTCATTTAGTATCGAAGAGATAAACACCACCTCTTCTACTTCAGGACTGTCATCTCGGCTTTTCTGCCATAATCCCGAATCAGGCCAACTCTCCTCCTCCTAGGATTCGTGTGGTGGGATGCCAGGCAGCGACATCCTCCTTTCACAGAGCAGGAAGTCTGACTGTAGACCCGGCTACTCCCCACCAGTGAGGGTCCGCAGTGGGCACTTTGGCCTCCTCGTGAGGCGGGGGTCCAGGGTTCTGGTGAGATGCCCCAGGCAGGGCCACTTCTCAGCCCTAGCTCTGGGCCAGCACAGTGCCCCGGTTTGGCTGCACCAACTCACAAGCTCTTAGCTGGGGTTCTGGCAGGTGGGGCTCAGCTAGAAACAGGTTAGACAGTGTTGCTAATTCTTCAGCAAAGTCCTGGAATACGTAGAAAGATGAGGAAAAAGGCAGCATGTAATTCTCAATGGCTCATCCTTTATTTTTTCTCAACTGCCCTCCACACTGAAATGGACATGAAACCTTGTCTGTTAGTACTCTGGGAGGCTGAAGTTATGGCAGGGAGTGAACCCTGATGGGGGAGGCACAGGCTTTACCAGTTTTTGAGTACTACTGAGTGCATCTACTTCCATCTTGAAATTATTAGTCCCATTAAAAGATGAATTATTTTGCCTCAAATTAAAAAAAATTTACTAGCTGAGATTAACGTCCAGGTTATTCTGATTTAAAAAACCCACATACTGGGCTGAGCTGCTTTCCAAATGACTGCCTTCCTTCGTCTTCCCACTAACACAGTCCCTCATATAACAGCTACTCAAATCGGGACAATTTCAGGGTGGCCCTGAAGATTCTTGACAAAAATCCACTTAGTTTGACCCCACCACTTGCTTCCTTTCAGGACAGATGGGATATGTAAATACCTGCTCGCTCTACACATAAGACAGGAGACTCCTTACCCCTGGCCACTGGGCCTGGTGGAGGCTGCCTAGGCAGGCCTCTATCTCCATCCTTCCCATCAGACCCTTCTCCACCAGCTCCCGGAGCAAGAATAGCAGCAAGTCCCACTGCAAAACACCGAGAAGGTCAGGGTTGCTAGGGGGATGGCAGAGTGACCCTGATGACACACATTGAGATCTCAAAGGACAGAGCTGCTGGGAAGAGACTTGAGATGGATAAATGGAGTCCATTTCTGTGTGGAACAGAAGAGGGAAATAAAGCAGAGCAGCTCAGTTTGAGGCAAGGGTGGTGCATGTTCAGAGTGTGACTGCAGAGGGCTGAGATGCTTCCTCCTCCTGTCTGACTCACCTCCCTGGGCCTTGTGTCTGCCAGAAGCCCCACATTTCTTGGGCTCAGCAGCAGCTGCAGCGGAACTGGCCCCTGAAAGTCTTCCTTCCACAAGGAAAGCAGCATGTGCAGAAGCCTTCGAGCCTGCCCTCTCTCCAGCCTGTACTGTGCCGGGGGACCTAGGATGGGAATTTGATCTGCAACTGTGGAAAGAGAGGAAAGCCAAGCTTTAACGCCCGTAATCCCAACACTTTGGGAGGCTGAGGTGGGCGGATCATGAGGTCAGGGGTTCGAGACCAGCCTGGTCAACATAGTGAAACCCCATCTCTACTAAAAATACAAAAATTAGCCGGGCATAGTGGTGGGCACCTGTAGTCCCAGTTACTTGGGAGGCCGAGGCAGAATTGCTTGAACCCGGGAGGCAGAGGTTGCAGTGAGCCGAGATTGTGCCACTGCACTCCAGCCTGGGCAACAGAGCAAGATTCCGTCTCTCAAAAAGAGATGGGGACAGAAGCGGGCTCTGTTTCTAATCTTGCTTGTACCCAACCCTGAGATCTGGGGGATCGGGCAAAAGAGGGATTTGATGGAAAGGAGCCATACCGAGGAGGGAAGCTAAGTCCACAGAGCACTTTGCCAGATGCTGCTCAGCAGGTGGGCACAGGAACTGCAGTGGGCGGGGGAAAGAGAGAGCAAAGGTATCACCACGCTTACTGCTGCGGGAACCAGCCCTAAGCCAGTGTGGCTCTGGTTATCAGGTCTCACACAAGGACAAAGAAAAAAGCAGCCCTTGAGTGGCAGATGCCACATCTCACCTGGCGGCACCGCAGTGTCTGGCCCAGCTGGCCTAGGAGCTGTTCCAGATGCTCTGGGGAAACTCCCTCGTCAGGGTCCCGTGGCCCCACGGCCAAGGAGAGCACGTCCTGTGGAGAGCAGGGGGAGATACTACCCTGCGCTGGGGACCAGGATGCCATGGAGAATTCGGCTTGGGACAGGGATCAGCCAGTGGGGAGAGGCAGAATAGGGCCCCGGGGTATGGTGAGTGAAGCCAAGTTGCCCCTAGGCCTGGGACTCGGGCAGGACAGCACAGCCAGGGGGAAGCACCACGTGGACAACAAAAGAGGGAACAGATGGAGGAGGTCAGCTGAGAGCAGGGTGCCACAGCATGGGAAACGTCACTCAACTTGGGACCAAACTGTAGCTAACCAACTCCCATAGGGCATCTTATTCTTGAAGCATGTAAGGAAACTGGCCTATCAGATACCGTCTTAGTATCTTCTGTCTCTGAAGCCTCTCTGTTCGTCTTCTCTGGAGAGCTGAGTTTTCAATGCAGAAATCCTCTGCATGTTGACAACCAGTATCAAATGGCCACTAAGCCTCTTCCTCTCCCTCCTACATAATCTCCATTTTCAGTCATTGCACCTTAGTCCCTAGTCCAATCTCTATTCCTAGATCATACCCTAGACCAGAACCAGACGGTAAATATTTTAGGCTTTGCAGGCCATAAAGTCTCTGTCCCAGGTATGCAACTCTGCTGTTCAGCAGTTGCACAAAAGCAGCCATAGACAGCTCGCACACCAATGAATACGGCTGCATTCCACTAAAACTTCACCCACAAAACAAGGGGCAGGCTCGCTTCAGTCCATGGGCTGTTTGTTGACTCCTGCTCTAGACAGTCCTTGAATTTTAAAATCAAGTTAGGAGAACCAATGGTTTATTCTTACTGCCTATAACTAAACGAGCATCACCTCTCGCATAGAACATTTCTAAAATTGTCTCCAAATACTGGGGTGACTGCTTCCTAGAGACTCATTTGCTATCAAACCATTCACCACCCCACTCTCATTGCCATCTGCATAATAAGCATTTAGTCAAAAATGTCTTATCTGCCCTTTTCCCCTTTTGGATGATTAAAAAGTCAGAGTGACAATTAGGAAAACCATTCAATTCAGCTCTGCCCTACCTAACCCCATTCAGTAATGAGTGAAATGGGGACTAGCTGGACAGCACAGACAGCTTCTACATAAAAATCCTGGAGCTGGTGTGAGAACAGCAGGGAGAGGGAGCAGGGAAGCCAAGGGGAGTAGGGTAGCCGTGTACTTTGATCTCGGAGATGAGGTGGGAGGGGAGGGGAGCATGGTGCTCACAGGCGCGGGAGCAGCCCCTCCGCTCCCCCCGGGCAGCAGGTTCAGGACCCTGGGCTCGAAGTGTGCGACTCACTGCTGCTTTCACCTCCCTCCTGATCAGTGCTGCAGGCCAGAGGGAGAATGGGAAAGGAATCACGGGAGGTCCCTGCACAGGCTCGCCATGCTGACCCACGCCTTTTGCTGTTTCCTACTGGCTCTCAGCCCCATCTCCCCCAGAATGCCTCCGACTCTCTGCCAGTCCACTTTTTAAACACTTGATTCAGCCATTCCCCTCTCCTGGACCTTACCTGTGATATTGGCTGATAGCCAAGCACAGGCTTTCTCTGTTGCAAGCCCCACAGCAATGTTCTCTGCACTGCTCAGAACCTGTGAACCAGAACTAGAGTCAGGGGCTAGGGGAGGGCTGGGTGCAACAAGGGATGCCAGAGTCGGGCACCGACCCCTGCCCCCACCACCAGCCTCACACAGCTGTGTGTATACACAACTACTCCGTGCACCTCTCCCACAACTGCCTGGCCTGCTAGCTGCAGGCCTCCCTCCCACGTACAGCTGCTGGGGTCTCCTCTGGAAGCAGCGCCCGCACAGCCCCAGGGCTCTTCCTGTGACAGAACCTAAAAGGAGACGGACGGGGTCAGTGGTCTCTGGGTGTTTCAGCCTGGCTGTAGAAGTAAATGCCCAGAGTGCACCAAGCATCTGGTCTGGGAGGCTGTACCTTGGAAGGAGGCACCGTTTGCCCTTCCGCCCCACCCCAGGTGCCAGAAGAGAAGCCCTACTGCCAGCCCCACAGCATCATACATGTTCCCAAACTTAGGTTTGGATTTTGTGCCACAGAAGGCCTACAGCCAATGCAGGGCTTATACAGGATGGGGGCGGCGAGAAGAAAAAAGGAGGCGTGGAGAGAAGAAAGGGAAAAAAGAGTAAGTGTGAAAGCGGAAAGAAAGGACGGAGAAAGCCAAGAGGAGAGTGGATCAAATGGACCAGCGCTGCTTACTCCCGCCCCAGGGCCAATGCCTGGGCCCCGTGGGGGCACAGCTGGGAACACAAGATCTCCAACAGTTGGGCTGGGTCTCCCCCTTCCTCTCCCTGGGTCACCAGCTGCTCTTGGAGAAGTGACTCTGCCTGGCGCACCAGATCTGCCACCAGTGTAGCCCTGCAGCAGGGACAGCAAGGTGGGGGTGGTTGGAGGGTTCATGGGAAAGGGGCTGCAAATTTATGGGAATTTCCTTCAAAAGGTGTCCGCCACTTCAGCCCCACACCCGCCCTCTGGCTGACCCCCTCAGCTTAGCAACTGAGGAAAAAAGGGGAAAATGGTAGGGCGATGAGACCAGGATCCTTCACCCACTCTTACTTGATATGTTTGACACAGTTTGATCCAATTCTCTCTGCCACAAACTCTACAGTCCGGCGCAGGGAGGGTGGCTGGTTGTGGAAAAAGGCGTGGGCAAGCCGTGCCTGGCGGGAGAAGGGAGAGGCAGCAAGGCTTCCTACGACCTCCCCCCCACCTCCCCACTTTCCCCCGTAGCTGTCTCCACCCTGCCCTTACCTGCAGCCCCTGGCTGGTCCGGGAAGGCTGGGCTCCCAGGCCGGTGGTCGTGGTGGGGGTGATTTTCCTCATGAAGCCCCCACTGCGTCCACTGCTGCCTGACACCCACAGCGCCAGCAGTTTCCGGAGCTCCCCTGCGTCAGTAAGTCCGAGTTCTCAGTTCCAGCACCCTCTCCCCAAGTATCGGAATTGATTTGTGGAGTCAAGAGGCTCAGACACCCAGGAATGACTATGAATGGAGCAATATTCGAGGGAGCTGGGCCAGGGGGGCCTTCTGGGTGCTCATGGAGGGGGCAGACCAGGGGCCGTGCAGGGAGACGGGTGCTTACCGATGTAGGGGCAGCAGGTGTAGAGCAGCTGCTGGTCCACCACAGGCACGGCGTCCTGGGGAGAACAGGCCGGGGTCGGCAGGCTGCCCCTCCCCCAGCGTGCCCAGGAAACAGGCAGCTGGCAGGGTGTTTACAAGGGTTACATCTACCCCTGGCCGGGCCTCCCCACACAGCCCACTTCCTTTATTCCTGAGTTTTCCATGGCTCTGGCTGGACCCCAGCACTCACCAAGCCATGCTCTGGGGCTACTGTGTCCACCTCAAAGGCATCTGAGGGACCCTCTTCCAGAAAGAACAAGTCCTCAGGGACTGTGGGAATCTGGCAAGACAGGAAGACAGTCACAACTCAGGTCAACTTCAGAGACCCCCACCCACCCCACCACACCTCCTGCATGGTCCCAGGGTGTAGGCGCCAGCTTCAAAGCAGCCTCCTCTGAGACGATGGGAAGCACCAGGCCTTTCCTGAACCTTTGTCTTCCAGCCCTTGCCTCATTCGTACTCACACATTTGCCCACTCCCCATCTTCAGCTGTAGAACCACTCCCCAACCTGGACCCTCACTGCCCACCTGGAAAAGCCAGCCCAGGACGGCAAGTAGCAGCAGCTTGTTGAGGAAACACATCTTCCCCTGACTCTCCTGCGACAACACCAAGCTCCTGAAACACCCGTGGGCAGTACACAGGACTGAGCAGAACGGGGAGGGAACGGAGGAGGCAAACGCTGTCGCTGGAGGCTGGCTCGCAAAAGCAGAACTGAAAGGGACTGGGGCCACGTCGGCAAGCAGGATCCCCCCCAGCGCCCCCTCCTGCATGGGGACTGTCTCTCGGTGGGGCCACCTCGCGAACAGCATGAGGCCAATGAAAGTGCAGATGATTTCCCACCATCTTTCCCACCATCCACCTCAGGAGCCAATCCTGCCTCTCTCAGGGCTCAGTTATGGCCGGGGCACCACACACACATGCAGACTGCTCGACCCTCTTTATTAATAGCAGGCTTGACCAGTGTCCCCTGACTCCTGAACCCTGAATCCTTTCGTCAAGCCTTAGCCTTGTTCCGCTCACCGGTGCAGGCGCAGCAGGAGAATGAAGATGTCCCGGTAATAGTCCAGCAAGGGAACAACATGGTCGGCAAAGGAGAGAAACTCCACCAGCCAGGGCACGGTGAGCACCGCCCGGCGGGCCTGCAGCCCTCGCTGCAGCAGAGTCCGCACATCCAGGACCGGAGGGACCTGGAAGGGCCAGAGCTCAGTCGGGGTGGGTCCCTAGGAAGGGCTGGGAGGTGCCCTCTAACCTGCCTGGTTTCCAGAATAGCCAAGGAAACCAGTCAGCTTCAGTGCCTGGCTGGTCCTCCCTGCTCCCTCCTCACCAGAATCCCCCGCCCATTCACCTGGCTCCTGAGGGCCAGAATGGAGTCCTGAAGCTCACCGGTCGGGGGAGGTTCAGGCCCCCGGTATGGCAGGAAAGCCACAAAGCCCAGGAATTTAGCCAAAAGTCTCAGGCTAAGAAGCACCACAGCAAATTGCCTCCGCTCACCCTGCATGGAATCAAGGGAAATAAAAGGTCCAAGCATGAGGCTTCCAGAACAATTCTCGGTCTGTTACAAAGTTCTTCTTGAACATATCCCCTTCCCTCCTGGGTCAGACGCCATGATTTCCCTTGTTCTGTTCTCAGACCTGCCAGTCTACATCTGACTCCCCGTCTTCATCATTGGGCTCATGCTGGGGCAAGGCCAGTCCATTGAGCTCCCGGATCTTCAAGCTCAGACTGTCCATGAGATGCTGGTTAAACTGGAAGCTGAGAAGAAGGGGTGGGTGGGGCATAAGCACTGGAAAAGGCACAGGGAAGAGCCAGAATCTAGAAGGGGCACTCCAGAGGGAAGGGAGCAGCCAGACAAGGAGGCCCAGAAGCAACAAAATCACCCACATGGGTGACAGAATGAGAAATGCAATGAAGCCAGCAAGTACGAGCTGGAAGGAGCCTATCCCCAGGCAAAGGAGACTGGAGAACTATTTACCCTTTTGGGAAGCCAAACCTTTCCTGGCCTTTGCCCCATTCCTTGCAAGACACAGCGGAGCCTACCTGCTGGCACTAAGGATGAAGTCCCTAAAGAAGCCTTGACAGCCTGGGAAGGTGGGAGGTGGGCAGGGCCCCCCACTGCTCTGAGGAGCCATAAGCCGTTCCTGTAGGCGCCACAACCGCCCCAGCTTGTCAGCTCCCAGCATACTCAACACATCTGGGGCCTCGCCCAAGACAGTGCCCCCGGCACCACCAGGGCTCTGACACATCTGGGGTAGAAGAGGAAGGAGAGAAATTAAAAAATCAGTAAGTGGGAGGGAGGGACTGAACAAAAAATAAGGAGAAGTAATGAACATTTAAGGAATGCCAACTGTGTCAAGCCTTTAGATTTTCTGAGGTGTGAATTACAGTATTGTTTCACAGGTGAAGAAACTGAAACTCCAAGGTTAAGCATGTGCCTAGGGTCACTAGAGCTAGGATCTGAAACAAAGCTTGATTACTTACTAAGCCTGGGCTCTTTACCACAGCACAAATCAAAGGGAAGGCTTTCTGGGGGAGGTGCAGGGCCCAGGACATGTCAAAGAGAGTGCCCTGGCTTTTCTTTGGCCACTCGAGTTTCAGCCACTCCGCAAGGAGTAGAACTCTTGTTCAAATTCCAGCCCAGGACCTGCCAGGCTGTCCGCCCTATCCCAAAGTGCAGCCGTTATGTGGCTGCCTATGATACCTGCTGTTTAATGTGGATTAATCTCTTGCTGGGGCTGTTACCTGGAGTAGTTGTTTTTGGAAAAGCCGAACAAAGTGGCTGTGGCTGCAGGCTGCAGAGAGCTGGCCCATCATGGCCCTGAGGAATAGAAGGCGGGAATGAAGGGTGTGGAGAGGAGGGAGAGGGAGAAAGATCTGAGAGAAGCAGCGAACCCCTGGACTTCCCAGCCCTTTACCAGGGACTTGAGCAGACCTCAGCCAGAACCTGACTGCACAGGGACACTGAAGGCAAGGGACACTCCCTCAGCACCAAGGTCCTCTGAGGCTAGAGGTACACTTAACCAAACGAGAAATCATGCCACCCTCCTGTCTTCAGCCACACTGACAGGCGGCGAGCTTCATGAGCAATGTGACTGGACTGAGGTTCGCGTTCTGAGCCTAGGCATCTACCTACACAGTGACCAGACTTGCCCAAACTAGAGGATGGAGAAGATGGAGGCTGGATGTGTCTAACCAGTGACTTGGGCCAAAAAAAACTCAAGCAGCCTGGGGTAAGAGCTTTGGACTTTCTAAGCAACTGCCACTATAGAACAAGGATAAGACACCTGTGAGTGGAAGGAGCTGGAGAGACATCCCTTTCGAGTAGAGGCAGAGTTATCAATAACTAAAGAGATGTTGGAGGATAGAAGAAAACATCTAATGGCTGGAAGGAGCAGGGGAAAAGCCTTCCCTCCTCCATCCCTCCTGCCACCGACCAGTACTGAGCTACTCATTGCCAGGCGCAAGACAAGGTCTGAGCACCCACCTGATTCTGCTGCCCAAGCCCTTCTCAAAATCCCAGCCAGGCTCCTCATGGTGATCTTCCCACTCTCGCAGCACCTCATAAAACACATCCCTGACGCATAAGAACGCCTGATCAGCCGAGGCACTCACGCCCACCAGTGCCTTCCCATCCCTGGAAGAACTGAGGACAGGACTATCCACAGCCCACCCACCACCTTTTTTTTTTTTTGGAGATGGGAGTCTTGCTCTTGTCACCCAGGCTGGAGTGCAATGACGTGATCTCGGCTCACTGCAACCTCCGCCCCCTGGGTTCAAGCGATTCTCCTGCCTCAGCCTCCGGAGTAGCTGGGATTACAAGTGCCCGCCACCACGCCTGGCTAACTTTTGTATTTTGAGTAGAGTCGGAGTTTCACCACGTTGGCCAGGCTGGTCAAGAACTCCCCACCTCAGGTGATCCACCTGTCTCGGCCTCCCAAAGTGCTGGGATCACAGGCAGGAGCCACCGTGCCCGCCTGGCCGCAGCCCTTTTTAAATTTCCCCAGAGCTCTCTACGTGATGACAGTAGTGCTACAGACAGCAGCACACTGCAGGCTTCATGGACTTCTGTGGGCAGTGACGGTTCATCCTGGCACATTCTTGCCGGAGAACCTCGAGACTAAAGCCATACACCTGTGAGACGGCTGGCTAAGCTCCGGGGTTCACAGGCACACACGAGAATGAAGCCAGGTGGTCCCTATGATGGCCAGCAGGAAGGAGCTGGGAGAACTAACCCACCACCTGTTAGTGCCAAACTCCTAATTGCTATGAAACCAAAACAGCTGCCTCTTCCAGAAAAATGTCATCTCATTCCCTCCCCCCAAATCCCTTTTCTTATCACCTCTGTTTTTTAAAAGTATGAAAGGCTCGGTCACTGGAGAAGTTGGCACGATTGTCAGTCTCTGGCTGAAAGGAGACAGCTTGAGCAGAAGGAGGCATTGCCAGAGAGACCTAAAATACAGCAGGAACATTAGGAACCGCAGGGTCATGCTGAGAACACTTCTCCCTCTTATTCTTGCCCAGAGTTAGCTCACATTACACTTAAGTGTCGTCAGCAGGGTTGCCTGAATTTATGAAAGCTAGGCAGGGTTAGGTCCAGGCTAGTGGGCATCTAAGTTGGGGTCACTACCTTGGCAACACTGCCCTCATAGGCAGCTCGAAGGCGGCCTTGCAGAGCTGGTGAGAAGCACAGCAGCCGCTCATTCTCAGCCAGCAGCTTCAAGGTCCCTTTGTCCAGGTTGGAAAGAACCCTGCAGGGACAAGAGCACCTATGACTGAGACCGGAACACAGACTGCAAGTAGGAAGCAAGCACCTGCACACCACACAGAGGATCTCTAAGGCATGGTGCAGGTAGGCAAGTCCAGATACGTCCTGCAAGGTCATGGGTCAAGGATCAAAGACAATGAAAGTAAAGGGGAGGATATGAGACTTTACAGAGCAGGGACCAAGACAACAGGACACGTACATTACCCAGAAACCCAAAGCTCAGCTGCCAAGGCCACAGGGGTCCTTTTTTTTTTTTTTTTTTTTTGAGATGGGGGTCTCTGTCACCCAGGCTGGGCTGCAGTGGCGTGCTCTCACTACAGCCTGGACCTTCCAGGCTCAGGTGATCCTCCCACCACAGCCTCCTAAGTAGCTGGGATTATAGGTGCACTCCACCACATCCAGCTTTTTTTTTTTTTTTGTAGAGATAGGATTTTTGTAATGTTGCCCAGGCTAGTCTCAAACTCCTGGGCTTAAGTGACTGTCCTGCCGCAGCCTCTCAAAGTGGTGAGAATGCAGGCATGAGCCACCGCACCTGGCCCCATCTCATTCTTTTAGGTACTACATTCATATAGCCTTAACACAAAATGAAACATTACAGGTAAGAGAAGGTCCAGGGCCACTGCCCCCATGTTAAGCACCAGCATAGGTCCCAAGCAGCCAGAGAGCTAAGCAGATGATAAAAATGAGGCCCAAATGCCTCAGCCAGGGAAACTCACTGAAAGTGACACTCCAAAACCTGCACTGCAAAGAAGACACAATCGTGGATGCTTTGGAACAGTGGGCTTTCCAGGGAATCTAGAAGGACAGTACCAAACTGTCAGTTAAGAACGGTCCTGTTTCTAGACCCCACGTCTCAAAAGGAGGCTTGCTCACTGACCTAGGACACCTGGACTTAGTTCAGGGTCACTGTCCTTAGCAGTCACCATCCTCCGGGCAGTGAGCAGCTGAAAGACGAAGAAAAGCTCCAAGAAGAGGTTTGGTACGAGGTTCTCTAGATAGATACAAAAAGAAATCCCATGGTATGGGGCACCATTCGGAGCCAAGGTTCAGTTCCAGGTGCCTTACCGATTCTCTTACCCAGCAGTTCTACAAGTATCTCCACTCCAGCTCCCTCTGCTCTCACTCACCAGCAATGCACGAGGAGTAAACAAGGGCTACCAGCTCCAGGCGCTGGCGGGAAGACACTCTGGCAGGGTCTGCAGGTTCATCTGTGAGGCTTCCTGCCCGGCTGGGGAGGGGCGACCCCAGTTCTGGGGTGGGACAGGTAGGGGTAGGTGACTGCTGCAGCTGCTTAGAGCTATGGGAATAAAGACATTTCATGAGCAGTCAGCTTAGCTCCCCTGCCACGGCCACGCTCAGGTCCCTCCAGAGAAGATACCAATAGCCCAGGAGACAAACCCAGAGTCCCCAAGAGGGAAATCAATTTCAGGGAAAGCCCCTGAAGATGCCCCATAGCGAGGAAGCCGACATCCCCAGGAGCGGCCAGGCCATACCGCTCCTTCCTGAGCATCTCCCGCTCCTCTTGCAGACTTCTGCACCCTGGGGGAAGGCCAAGGCCCCAAGGGCTAGTGTCCAGGGCTGAGGGTTGAGAACTGGGGACACAGCTGATGGGGGGTGAGGTGAAGCAGGTCTTGGGCTTGGAGAGTGACCGCTCTTCGCTCACCGGAGTTGGGTTGATCCTGCGAGAAGGCTTCGTCCTGCTGAGAGTAGCCACAGGTTTTTCTCAAATTCCTGTCTTCAAACATCTCCCCTCCACAACCGCAAGAGCTAGACCTCTTGCAAAAAAACCCCCCACAAAAACCCTCACCATCACCCCCAGCCTTCTCCCCATCCTCGCGCTCCACTGCGGAGCGCCGAGCCCGAATGACTGACTCCCCCAGAGCCTTCGCGGTACCCATCTCCTGCATGAGAGCCGAGTCTCACCCTGCAGGGCCGGGGGGAACCGAGCCTACGGGAGGGAACTCCTCCAGGTTGCTGAGGTTTGGTGGATCAGAGAGCGTGAGGCTGGGGCGGCTGGGGCTGCCAGAGCCCCTAAGCCTCCGGCCCCCGGCTCCGGGCAGGTTCTCCCCGCTGACCCCCTCCTCCAGGCCGCGGCCTCCACGCTCGCGGGCCGGCCCCGGGCCCCGCCTCCTGCCCCCGCGGCGGGCCAGAGGGGCCTCGGCGGCGGTGATCGGGGCCTCGGTCGGAGGGAAGAGCTGGCTGCGCGCCCCGCGGCTGCCCCGCGACGGGCCTCCCGGCCTCCCTGGCAAGGCTGCCGAGGCGCCCGGGGCCTTGGCGGGGGTCGGGGGCCCCTGCGGGAGGACGCGGCTGCTCTGCTCCCTCAGGAAGTTCAACAGGAACGGTACGAATTCTTTCCGCAGGGGCCGGAGTGAGCTCAGCGCGGCCGCCTCCCCGGGGTTATCCTAGGGCAGAAGCACAGGTCGAGGGGCGAGAGGGTCAGCCGCCGGCCCGGGGGCTGCGAGCAGCCTCGGGTGGGCGGCCCGGACAGCGGCGCCCAGTTGGAGCGCACTCGGCCCGGCTTGGCAGCCCGGCGCCCTCGGGGAAGGGGACTGAGGGCTGGGCTCCACTGCGGGAACCGGCTTCGGGTCAGACCTGGGGGCGTGTCAGCGCTGTTACCTCCGAACCCCGGGTGCTGCGCGCGATCCACCGCACGACGGCTGCGACCGACACCTCTTCTCGCAGCAGCGACTCCAAAACGGCCGCCATCCCGGTCCGGGCTCTCTGGGGCGACTGCGCAGGCGCCGGCGCGCCACCGGAGGCCAGGGAGGGGCGGGGCCGGCGGCGGGGAGCGACCGTTGGGTCGCGGCGCGGGGAGGGACCGGGCTGGAGGGGCGGGGCCGGGCCGCGGGGCGGGGCTGGCTATTGCCCAGGCCCAAGTCAAGGCCTCGCTGGGTCCTCAGCTCCGGCCGACAGGCCGGTTGCTCGGAGGCGAAGTGCGGATCGCAGCGCCTGGGGAGGCCCACCTTGGCTGCCCGCCCTAGAGCGACCTGAAGGGAAGGATTCGAGCTGGGAGTGGGGCTGCCGCGGGTCGGATGCCCCTCTGGGGAGACCGAGGACCCGGGAGAGAGGTAGAGGGGAACAGAGACAGCCACCAGCTTCTATCTTCTGCTCTAAGCACATTCCTTCAAGAGTTTAAGTTTCCTAGATCCACCTGGCACCACCCCAGAGAAATTATAAAGTTAATCCAATCTTTCATTTTGACTTTTGCTCAAAGGCCGATTTTTCAATCCCTTGGCCCAGCAGTACCTATCGGCTTTTCAGCCCTTACCATCAACTGATTGACCATTTAGGACAGAATTATTTCTAGGAGGTTCTTAATAATCTCCAAGCCACAACCCTTAAAGTGCCTCGGGCCACCCTGCACACAGAATCTCTTGTATGTAGCTTTATTTACTTAAATGGGTTTACATGAGGTTAATATTTCAACTACTTTGCAGTTTAGATGTCAGTAAGCATATCATGGTAGCTTCTGGGAGCTTGAAGATTTTTTTTTTGAGACAGGGTCTTGCTCTGTTGCTCAGGCTGGAGTGCAGTGGCGTGAGCAGGGCTCACTGCAGCCTTGGCCTCCTGGGCTCAAGCAATCCTCCCAACTCAGCCTCCTTAGGGCTACAGCCCAGCTAATGTTTTGGCGCAGAGGGGGTGGCAGATCCAAAGTGCTGGGATTACAGGGGTGGTAAACACTCAGCCTGAGTAATTTGTTTTAATCTCCTTTACTTTATTTAATTTTATTTTGAGATGGAGTCTCTCTCTGTTGCCCCCAGGCTGGAGTGCAATGGGAGGCCAAGGTGGGTGGATCAGGAGGTCAAGAGATAAGACACCATCCTGGCCAACATGGTGAAACCGTGTCTCTACTAAAAATACAAAATTTAACTGGGCGTGGTAGCTTGTGCCTGTAGTCCCAGCTACAGGAGGCTGAGGCAGGAGAATTGCTTGAACCTGGGAGGCGGAGGTTGCAGTGAGCCAAGATCATGCCACTGCACTCCAGCCTGGGTGACAGAGTGAGACTCCATCTCAAAAACAAAACAAAACAACCTGAGAGAGCATTTTGGAGGTTGCTGTTTAGTGAGAAATCAAGCAAGGGAATCCAGGCGGAGAAAAACAGATGGCACTAACATTCCAGGTCAAACCAACCTAGGAGGGGTGAGGCAGTGCCCTTGTGAATGCCTCCTGAGAGTTCCTCTGGTTCAAAGCAAGGTTAAAGGTGGAAAGACGAGGTGGGGGTGCAGGAACCTCTCTAGTGGTAGAAGGGGTATTTCCTATGGAGAAGGAAAAAGTACCTCCAGCCAGACAGAATAATGGACTAAAAAGGAGTTTTTAATATTTTAATTTTATTGGAGGAAAACATCTCCTAACATCCTTGCACCCTGGTTTTCACCTTGCAGGGACACTGAACACCTAGTTTCTATTCAGTCCTGGGCTGCTTTTTCTAGGGAACTTCTAGATGTGGTACTGCATTTACAGTAACACTGTCTCCTCCCAGTTGATCTTGTAACATCTGGTGTATTCAATAACTTTATTAAATTAGAAAAATAATATTTTCCACTTTTGAAATCCAGACCATCACACAAATAGAACTAGATTTTGCATGCGGAATGAATATTTTATTACTAGGTTATAAAAATAAAATACAAAATAATTTTAAAACAGAACTTAAAACACTGTACAAAGCTTTAATATGATACAAATGGGAAAATTAAATAAATAATTACACTTTTCTGTACAGGTGGCCTATACAAAAGCACTCCAGGTTTCTGCCAATACTCTGTCCTTGGTTGCCTGAGCAAAATCGTATAAAGGGAGCTGCTTGGAGGGAAAGGAACACAATGAAACACCTCTGGAGGTATTTCAAAGAGTAGTTTCTCATCTCTCTGATTTCAGGAAGAGGAGAAGAGAGGGAGAGAAAAGTGGAATTATTAAAGTCACCTAACTCATTGGTCTTGTTCAACAAGAAAGAATTCTGGTTTGTGGCTGAAACTGATTTAACAGCTGCCAATATAGCTCATTACTTCTAAGATGTATATCTAATTCAAAACTAGATTCTCCCTCCTCCCTCTTTTTTTCCTAAAAGTTGGGAACTTGTAAGTAAATGGCCTAGTGAAATAGACACTGGCTATTTTAGAAAAAGGGTCAGAAGGTGGACCAGGAACTATGTATCAGGGAGAAGTAAGCGAGGCACAAGCCCAGGTCATCTAGGCTGTGTTTATTCAGTCCACCCAATCCAATTTCAAAGCCCCAAGAGGGCCAGTGTTACCTTTATCTTCCCACCTTTGTATTTCCGAAAGCTTTTTCACCTCAGTGGACTACTCTGTCTGATGAATAGTTCAAAGAGAAGATTGTTTTGGAAAAAGTCCCAAGGGCTTTCCCCTTCCTGGGTAGCTCCCTACGATAAGCCAAATTCAAGTTCTGGTAGCCTTGTCTACCCCTTGTAGGCGAGTGAAGAATGCCCAGAGTCCAGATGTGGTGAAATGCTGCGCATGGATTCCTCAGGATTTAAACTGCATATTATTAGAGAAAAAGAGCATTCTATGGCAAGGGTAGTCTATATAAAAACTTGGTTTACTCAATGTTTTTAATTAGGTGAGTGAACACTTATGTACATAAATAATATTAAACTAATAAAAAGAGAGGTCAAATTCCTATCCATTGTAATTGTAAAATTATGTCATCAGCAAATTCTATAGTCACATGGGCTCAAAGATCTGCCTCATCCAATCTTGTTCCCCAGGTCAAGGAACCCAGAGCCAGGGTACCTGGGAGGCATGGTCAGCATCGCCAGTGTACACACGTTCTGTGCCCATACTACCACTAACGCTCCCCGCTGAAGAGGAGGCAGAAAACCGTTACGTTGCACAGGGCCATGAAAGGAAAGACTCCACTACTTTTACATGTTACCTTAAGACCAAAGATCCAGCAAAGTCTAAGGCAATACGCTAGTCATTACTGAGTCATGTTACTTTTTTGCTATGCAGTGTCTTGAGATTGTGTGGAAATTCAAGGTGACCTGATCTTGTCACATACTTTAATTTTCTGATCCAAATTTGCTGAAAGGGAATAAACATTAAGCTTACATTTTTTTTAAGTAGAAGCAGACAATCACAACTGAATTAGAAGACGTCTTAATGGGCATAAACTTTATTTTTGTTTTACTTTTTTGTTTTTTTTTTTTTTGAGACAGAGTCTTGCTCTGTCGCCCAGGCTGGAGTGCAGTGATGTGATCTTGGCTCACTGTAATCCTCCGCCTCCCGGGTTCAAGCGATTCTCCTGCCTCACCCTCCCGAGTAGCTGGGACTATGGGCGCCCGCCACCACGCCTGGCTAATTTTTTGTATTTTCAGTAGAGACGGGGTTTCACCCTGTTAGCCAGGATGGTCTCGATCTCCTCACCTCGTGATCTGCCCACCTCAGCCTCCCAAAGTGCTGGGATTACAGGCGTTGAGCCACTGCGCCTGGCCTTCTTTTACTTTTTAAAATTTCTTTCTTTTTTTTTCTTTTTTTTTTTGAGACGGAGTCTCGCTCTGCCGCCCAGGCTGGAGTGCAGTGGCCGGATCTCAGCTCACTGCAAGCTCCGCCTGCCGGGTTCACGCCATTCTCCTGCCTCAGCCTCCCGAGTAGCTGGGACTACAGGCGCCCGCCACCTCGCCCGGCTAGTTTTTTGTGTTTTTTAGTAGAGACAGGGTTTCACCGTGTTAGCCAGGATGGTCTCGATCTCCTGACCTCGTGATCCGCCCGTCTCGGCCTCCCAAAGTGCTGGGATTACAGGCTTGAGCCACCGCGCCCGGCCACTTTTTAAAATTTCTGTGAGCTGCTCTAGAAAACTAAAGGGCCAAAACTTTACTGTCATAATTCCATGTTCAGTCAGGTATTTCTCAGAATTGCGGCGTGCAGCATCCAGACTCCCCTTTATGTGGCGAGGGATCCCTGTGCCGTGTCTTGGGCTTACCTAAGAACTATAGGAATTCCCCATGTGCCTCCTACAGTTTTTCTAGCAGTGTGGGTAATGGACTCGGAAGGTTCCTGAGACTTTGTTAAACTTCTCATAATTCCAGAGGGAAGGCCAAAATATTGAGAATACTCAATGACAGGCTAAGTTTCCATTCTACTTCCTTATCCTCAAGTCACACACCAGAGTTCCACTGGGCGAGGACAGGGAAGTAGGATGTCCCAACACCCTCTTAGGGTTTTCATGCATTCATCTCCCCATATGGGCTGATGGTTGGCACTGCCTTTAGTTCTCTAAGTAAAGGTCTAAAAATGCACCTGGGGTTTCTGAACTTGGGTATATGCTGATACATAAGGACTACCATAGAAGTTACATGCCTTAATCCTGTAATACTTTCGTGTGGTATCATTCTGCTAATATATTGTCTACAGAGCCAAACCCCAAGTTACACAGCGCAACAGTACTTGTCAACCACTCCATCCCCTCAGTGACACAGGTGCTAAAGTACCTCTCCCCTGAGGCAAAGTCCCCACACATCTGCAGTAAGTGCACATAAACAGAAATGGGCAGATTTTGAAAGTGAATGCAAACAACTTAATTCCAAAATATATAAACATGACAGAGGTCTAACATATGCCATGGTTTGATCAATATAAAGGAATATGTTTTTAACATATAAAAAACTTTGATCTCCAAGACTAAATCTAGACTTATCTACAAATAAATAAATTTTCAAACAGCCAGGGGAAAATGCATTTTTTCCCTGAGTCTCACTAAATCGTTCTGAATTCTGCTTCTCCTATCACCAATTCCTAATGTTATGTTAGAATGTAGAATTGTCTGCTCTTGGGAAAAATAAAGCGTCTGTTCTTAATTCAAAGCTCTTGGGTATAGAAAAACTAACTATGGTTTTAGCTATCTGTGTCTGAGTTTATAAAACATGCACCGATGTACACTTTCTCCTTGTAGACTGAATGCAACTACAGAAATATTAGCATACAAAATATGTGGTCTGGAAGGAATCGCTGATGATGCTGAAGAACCTCAAGTTCCCATCATGGCTGGGAGTCAAGAGAAGGAGACGCTGCACACCTAAGTGCCGAATTAGCAGCCGAGGCTTTAGTGTTTGAAAGCAAATAATATAAAGCGAGGAGTAATGACTACAGTGGGTGTCAATTACCATTTTGCTACTTATGTAGGACTCGATTAACTTGGCAACTTCTACAAAAAACATTCACGTCACAACATGCAACTTAGAAAACAGTTAATGTAACTGTGCCACTGTCAGCAAGGCCAGCTTGCATACCAGAGTTAAGAATGAGAGTACCTGTCTGCCTAGGGCTTAACATTTAAAGACATTTATCATCTGTGTTTTAAGGTTAAATTTTGTATGACCCAGTTTTCCTTCTTTGTTCATTATCCACTAAAATTAAATGCCTCTATGCTGTGCAAGAAATCACAATGTATGATTTTACTATTTCAACCAATCCATAGACCTGGGGATTTGGCAGCAGAATTCAGGAGAAATGCTACCTAAAGTGATTGAGCTGTTGCTAATTCTACCTTCTGTTCTACTCAAGTACTTCCAGGGACTAACAAGGGAAGGCGAGGGCAACCGTGACTGATTAGGTAACCAGCTATTCTATTGTGACAGAAGAAACCAGGCAATACTTGATTTTCAAAAGATAGTTTTAACTGCTGCCCTATACTACTTTTAGCATAGTTTGGCTTGACCTTAACAGCCATGTCCCTCATCTTAGGTAGAATAACCAAATCAGTTTAAAATTACTTGATCTATGTCACTGAAACCGGAAATATGCCATCACTAAGAGAACCCCCAAATAAAAAATAAAGAACTAAAAAACACAACCAAACCGAATCAAACCAAAAACCCCATTCTCTGTATCATACTTTAAAACAAAAATAAAAATCCCTGCGTCACAGGTGCTTGCTCAGGGCTGCCAACTTCTATTTTTCTCCTGACAGACATCTAAAAGCACAAACTATGCTTGTAAAAACCAAAAAGTAAATCTCTACATAGGATGGTACTTATAAGTGGACCTACTGATACCACCTATGATATAATTAGTCTGTTTTCTTTAGAAAGTATCAGAGCAGAAACATCTTTGGTTAATTCTTTCCTCTACATGCAAAATAAAATATTCTTACACGATGAGACTGTTTATCTCTGGGTCTTGATGAGTTCATCAATGCCATTTAGAAAAGGGGACAACACACTGGAAAAGCTGAGATAAAAATGGAAGGAACCGAGAGAGAGAAAACATTCAGTTGCCACATTCCCATCACTGTCAGTTCCAACCGCCGGCAGAGAAATGCCAATAAGAAGTAAAATCTCACACACATGCCACAGTTGTAGCCTCATCAGCTTTTCCAGTGATTACTACTAGCATATTTCTGACTAAAGCGGTCGGGATTTAAAGCTAGCTACTTTTAGCACAGTTTAGCTAATGCAACAGAAATATGATAATTTCTTCATTATTCCCCCAACCCCCTGCAAAAAAAATGAGATGAAAAGAGGAAAGTAGAATGGCAATTTTTAAGAAATGTTTTTAAAATCTGTCAGACTCATCATTATCATCCCAGTTTATCCACTGTAACTGTAAGGAGAGAACTATGTGATTAACGTGACAAATCTTTGAACCAGTATTACAAGCATGTCCCCGTAAGTTTTTCCCTATTAAAATCTTTTTGAAATGAAAATTAAATTAAATAACCTATCTTGGCTTGTTAAATACTGCCAACCCTTGCATTGTACACAGGGAAGGCAAGAAGACTCTGAGGTGTCACATGCCAAGAACATATTTTCAGAAAATGAAGATAGGCAAGGCCCAAGTATACATGAGGCACACAATAGAAAAGGAATTTCGCCATCTGTGATCTCAAAATTACAAATGGAGAATGACAAAGAATGAGTCTATATAAGGATATGTCTCTCTATATATTTATAAATATTTATATAATTTACCATGAAGACATGCAAGTAGTGTTATAGCAACTATTATACAATATAATACAGAAGGACTGGTCTTCCAATATTACAGTTGCTTTAGATAAACAGCAAATATGTCTTATCTACTGCATTCCTCTGTAGTGTTTGAAACTGGAGAGAAATTAAGACTCCACGCTATGCTACATTTCTTATAAGAGACGTTATATGCCTCAATAGTGTTTTGAGTTTGTTTTTTTAAAAAGCTCAACACAGATAAAGAGAACAAGAGAAGTTCAGTGCAGCTTCAGGGCAGCTTTGATGCAGCATTAGAAGATGTTCACTTGGGGAGGAAATTCTTTCTTTTTTTTTGTTTCCCAATTCAACTGCATTAGGTTTGGCAGCAAACACAAGGTCAAACAGAAAGCACAGATGTTTGCTAGAAGGCAAATTTCAACAGCAAGCAGACCAATTTACCTGACCTTAATAAGGTCTTTACAACACAAAACACCTAGAGAGTATAAAAGAGCCCATTTTAAAAGTCTGGTAGACTTTCATTTTGCCTGATTCCTATTAGAAGAGTGAGATTAGAACAAGTATCTTCCTCTTTACAGCTTCATGAATTGAGATTATATGAAAATCAGGCCAAGAAGCCCAAATACTGAACTAAAACACAGGAGAAGCAGGTAATAAAACATTAAAAAAGAAATATTTAGCCTAAATTTATTTCCCCAGATATTAATTCCTTATTGGCTAACTGTATAAAATACAAAGTTTGAGGATTCTAAGCCTCAATAATATATCTAATTGATTTCTACATCTCAGGTCACATTCCAAAGCATTGTGCTTCCCTTGTATCATCTTGGAGGCTGATGCCACAAACAGCTGGAACCCAGAAGACTTAAGGAAGCAGTTCACTCTGGTCAGTTTTCCTTCTCAAGTTTCTAAAGGAGGACACTTAACAGGGAGGAAGGGGCATCTTCTATCTTGAAGGCCATTACCCCACAATTTCTCTCTCTCCCTAAACACTAAAGCCTGCAAAGTAGCTCTAGTTAGACTTTTCTTTCCTTTACCTAAGTTTCTTATTTTTCATAATAAAAATGTAGTCAGTTAAGACCTGTTGCTCTAAAAAAAATAAAAAAAAAAAAATCAGGGACCTGAAAAAAAGTAATTGGATTTGATAGTACAACTAGGACCATAAAATAAAAGCAGAGAGATTGAATCAGATGAGACCTACTAAACTTTAAAAAAAAAAATCTGAACTCCAGGGTGGGTACTAGGAATGAGGCAAAGTAAAGGTGTTCATTCTCAATACACGAAATAAACACACAAGCCAAATATACATGAGTACTGGCTCCCTGACAACAGACTTCTTACAAAATCTAATATCTGATCCATGACTCTCCAGGGTGGGAAAGTTTTGAATGAAAATATCAAACAAGAAGTTTCACTTTTGCTATATAATCTTTCAGTTGAGGCTTAAAAAAATGAGGCAACCCCCCCCCCAATTCAATTCTGTCTCCTATCCTCAACTCTTTTGTTTCAAAGGCAGCTTAAAAAATGAGAGCTCATTTTCATGAGTTTCTCCCCCTTGGAGTTTTGCTCTGTTTCTCCTTCTTGTACAAAGACATTGATGCCTACTCTGCTTGCTGCCTGCCTTAGGTAATTCCTTATCATGTATTTATGTCTTCTTATAAATAATTGATCACGTTACTTTCTTTTGCAAGAGAAGATCAACACTGATTTTTTTAAGTAGACAGTACAGGGACACACATGCATCAGGTTTAGGAGGAAGATCTCACACCTTTCAAAGAGATGCAGCCTGGCTCCTATCTGCTGAGTTTACTGGCCGGCTTACTCTTCCCTGGGGGGGTTTTAGTGCTGGCTGAGTGGTGGTGAAGGCTGCCGGATCCTTTCAGGCCATTCTTGCTGGGTTTGCAATGCTCCTGTTGGCAGGACCTCCTGGAGGAGGAAGATCCTGAGTGGCTGGGAGGTGACTTGCTTCTCCCCAGATGTGGGGATGAACTCCTCTGGTCATGGTGGGGCCGTCCAGCCCTAGATGGTGAGGAACTAGACGTGCGAGGCAAGGATGAGCTTCGAGGAGAGGCACTGGGACTCCTGCGAGGGACAACTGGACTCTTGGGTGGTGTTTTTGGATTGTGAGGAGATGCTGGACTCTTGGACTGAGTAGTGCTCCGGGGTTTCTGAGATCCATTTTGAAGAATTTGGGCCAGGCGGGAGAAAAGGTCTGAGTCGGAGTTACTACTCCCTAGGACTTTATATCTGCGTAGCCTTAAAAGAACAGAGAAAATATATTTTTATATTTCTCTTATTATGCTTAGCCAGAAAAAAAATACAGGCTTAGAAAAGGTCTGAGACCTTAGGTTTACATCTCAGGGTGGTCCTCAGCACAGAGACCGTCTACAACCATCAAAAAACAAACAAATTAGCTAGGTGTGCCAGCATGCACCTGTAGTTCCAGCTACTCAGGAGGCTGAGGCAGGAGGATCACTTGAGCCCAGGAATTAGAGGCTGCAATGAGTCATGATTATTCCACTGCACTCCAGCCTTGGTGACAGAGTGAGACCCTGTCTCAAAAACAAAAAGAAACAAAAACAACCCCCAGCAAATCCCGAGGAAAGGGGAAATTTTTATTTTCAGAGTTACCACATTATTAGATTCAAATATCCAATTTTCAACCAAAAAAATACACAGAAACAGGAAGGCATGGTCCATTCAAAGGAAAAAAAAATCAACAGAAACTGTAGCTGAAAAAGACCTGATGGCAAATCTACTAGACAAAGATTTTGAAACAACTGTCTTCAGGATGCTCGAAGAACTAAAGAAAGACACAGAGAAAGTCAAGAAAACGTGTGAAAAAAATGGAAATATCAATAAGAGACAGAAAACCTAACAAGAACCAAAAAAAAATTGGAACTGAAAAGTACAATCACTAAAATAAAAAATTCACTAGAGGAATTCAAAAGCAGATTTGAGCAGGCAGAAGAAAAAAATCAGCAAACTTGAAGACAGGACAATGGAAAGTATTGAGTCTGAGGTACAAAAAAAAAAAGGAGTAAAGAAAAGTAAACAGAGAGTAAAGGGCCTGTGGGGCCATCAAGCAGACCTGCATGCACACTGTGGGAGTTCCAGAAGAAGAAGAGAGTAAGAGGCAAAGAGAATACTTAAAAAAAAATGGCTGCAGACTCCCCAAAGTCATAAGAGACATGAATATACAACATCCCAGAAGTTCAACAAACTCGAAGTAGGATGAACTCAGAGACCCACAATGAGACACATTATAATCAAACTGTCGAAAGACAAAGACAGAGAATCTTGAGATTCTCAAAAATATTATCAGAACACTTCTCACCAGAAACACTGGAGGCTGGAAGTACTTTAGTACTTTAAAGTACTTCTTTTAAAATGCTACAAGAACTGTCAACTAAGAATCTTGTATCTGGCAAAACTGTCCTTCAAAAATGAGGGAGAAATTAAGACATTCTCAAATAAAAGCTAAGGGAGTTTGTTACCACCAGACCTGCCTTGCAAGAAATGCTAGAGGGAGTCCTGTAGGTTGAAATGAAAGGACGCCACACAGGAACTTGAAGCCATATGAAGAAATAAAGATCTTAATAAAGGCAAACACATGGACAATTATAAAAGCTAGTAGTTTTGTAAGAAGTCTATAACTCCACTTTTTGTTTTCTGCATTATTTAGGAGACCAATACTTTCTTTTTCTAACATTGGTTTGTAACTCCACATTTTTTTACATAATTTAAGAGATTAATGCATTTTAAAAAGTATTAGTTTATGTGTTTGAACACACAATGTATAAAGATGTAATTCTGTAACATCAACAACTGAAAGGAGTGGAGATGGAGACTGAAAGGAGCAGAGTTATTGCATGATATTGAAGTTAAGCTCATATAAATCCAAATCAATGTTATAACTTTAGAACTTAAGTGTAACACAACAATGTGAATGTACTTAATACCACTGAACTGTACACTTGAAAAAGACATAGCCGGGCACAGTGGCTCAAGCCTGTAATCTCAGCACTTTGGGAGGCCAAGGCAGGTGGTTCACTTGGGGCCAGGAGTTTGAGACCAGCCTGCCCAACATAGCGAAACCCTGTCTCTAGTTTAAAAAAAAAAAAAAAAAATTAGCCTGATGTGGTGGCAGGTGCCTGTAATCCTAGCTACTCAGGTGGCTGAGGCACGAGAGAATCTCTTGAACCGGGGAGGCAGAGGCTGCAGTGAGCTGAGATTGAGCCACTCCACTCCAGCCTGCGTGACAGAGTGAGATTCTGTCTCAAAAACAAACAAAAAAGTCAAGATGCTAAATTTTATGTGTATTTTACCACAATAAATTGGAAAAAATAAAATGATTAACCTGGATCAATCTGATTACTTCCACTGCACTAGGCTGTAAGACCTGGGAAAGGCAGGAAAGAAAGATACTGAGAAGAGGGTAACACAGAAACGATGCCATTGGTGGAGTACAACAAAGCAGATATAGAAATGGTGTTACACACTTAACACAGGGAGAGCACACAGCATTACCTGGCTTCTACTCCAGGCCTCGTGGGTGGCTTTCCTGGTGGTGGCCGAGGAAAGAACTGAGATGAAGTTGAGCTATTGACTTGATCTGTGTTGACCCATGAAACTGGCCTTGGAATTTTGCTCTTTCTAGACTGGGAGATGATGGGTGACAGAAAGCTATCTTCAGCTGACCTACTCAGGTGAGAATCTACTGTCAGTCTTGAAAAGGGAGTGAGCACTTCCTCCTCACAAAAGGTAGCAGGAACAGTAGCTAGTTTCTCCTCTAGCAATTTATCAGAGGCACTTGAGAGGTCGCCAAGGAAGGACTTGAATTGTCTTTTTTCCACCAGAAGCTTGACTAGGTCTGGCTGATAAGCTTTCTTTTGGAGGAGTTTTTCTTTTGCAGAAACTGAAGAGGATGATTCCAAAGTTGAGTCGATCTCTTGTGCCAAAACAGGGATTCGGCTGTGTCTAGTTACAAAGGATGACCTAACCATATCCTTCTGGTTTGGGGCACCATGTTCATTCTCTGAAACACAATGAAATAGTTCTCCATTTCTAGGGGCAATTTTCTCTCTCTTACCCTCTTGGTGCAAAAAAGTAGAGAGGTCTCCTTGATGACCCGGCAAGTCTTCACTCATGACGTCATCATCCTTAGATACCTTATTTTTTTGTGTTTCTGCCACCTGGCCTATCTGACCTTCAACATGTGGGTCAATGTCTCTGGGAGAAATTTCTGAAGTTCCAACTGTCAGAAGCTTCATTATCTCATTATTTTTGTCTTGATTTGGCACCACACTAAAAGTCTGTGTTTTTGTCACATTAAGAGGTTCAGTAGTAGCTGAGTGATCCTTTTCCACAATTACCAAATCTCCTGGGAGAGAGGAGATCTCAATACAATGCTGCCCTCTACTTAACTTCTCATCTTCATCATCTGACTCTAAAAGGATGCTTTTCTCTTCAGTTTCCCCAGGGAGATTTTCAAATTCTCTCACAACCAGTCTGGTACGATCAGGAAGTTCTTTTGGTCCCAGGTCTTGAGATTTGTTACTTTCTCTAATGTTGGGTAACACGTCATGACCAATGTGATCTATCTGAAGCCCCAAATCTGTTCTGCTTCCTCCACTAGGAGGTTCACCCTCTGTCACAGCCAAGCCAGAGTTTTCCCTTGGAGAGTAAAGTTCCACAGTGGGCTCCATGGGCTGAAGATCTTTCTTCTCTGGCTGCTGACCATAGTGAAAGCTTCCTGAAGTTGACTGTGTAGATGCCACAGAAGGTCTAGGAATTGTAATCTGGAGAAGGGGGAGAAAAAATTAAAATGCAACTATGTAAAATATCAATACAGATGCATGCTGTGAGATTTAACATCTCAAAATCTGATTTATAGGAAGAATACAGATGTTGACCAGGTCTGCCCAACTTACATGAAAAATGAACAATTCTGAATAACAATGAATAACACTTAAGCTACCCTACTCAGAATCTGTGCAGAACAGTCTCTCCCTGTAGGTTTATCCCTGCCCCTTCTTTGGTGTGCTGTATGCTCTGGAAGTCTAATTTCTACAGATTGCACCATCTGGGCTTCCTTGCTTTCTGATTTGTGGTTAGATCTGCTCAATGGATGGCACCAACAGACAATCAGAGGGTTAGAGGAAAGAGAGGGCTGGGTAATGATTATCCTTGCTTCCCCGCTGAGGACTGTGGCGCTGGTGACGGCTACATTCCACTATCCTGGCCACAGCTCCCTTCTTGTGGCCTCTCTCTCAGCTACTACCCTCATCAAGTTCTGCTTACACCTACTTCAACTCCCCTTTCAGGACTCATGGTAGGAATGGCTCCCTCTGTTGCTGGTCCTATTGGCTCTCTTAACTCTGCCCATACATCTGTAAAAAATTCCTTACATTAAATTATCTCCAAGTCCCTTTGAGTATGCCATCTATTTCCTGCCAGAATCTAGATACAGGATTATAGGAAAAAATTACTGGCAAATAATTGTTCACTGAAAAACTCCAAATTTTCATGCATTTTGTTGTTTTCCATAAATTCTATTAAATACTAGGATTATTACATCTTCCTACAAGTAAAGACATACAAAGATATTTAGTAATGTTTTATGATTTCTCTAATTTTTTCCTTTTTTTTTTTTTGAGACAGGGTCACCGTGTCACCCAGGCTGAAGTATAGTGTGCGATCTTGGCTTACTGCAACCTCTGCTTTCCAGGCTCAAGTGATCCTCCCACCTCAGCCTCCTGAGTAGCTGGGACTACAGCATGCACCACCACACCTGGCTGCTTTTTGCATTTTTTGTAGAGATGGGGTATCACCATGTTGCCCAGGCTGGTCTCGAACTCCTGAGCTCAAGTGATCCATCTGCCTTGGCCTCCCAAAGTGCTGGGATTACAGATATGAGCCAAGTGTGCCCAGTCAGAGTACTATTACTAATGCAAATTCACAAATGAGGAAAAACACAATCAAGAAGTCATAAATAGGACTTCAGGATTTTGAAAGTTGTGCACAGCACAGTACAGCCTGCTGACATGTTCTACACACTCTCAAATAAAATCGTAGAAACTGAGTCTGCAATAAATTATCTGACAAAATAAAAGGAGAAAACCTAGGATCAGTAGTTGAGTATAGAGAAGAGAAAGCTAATTCTAAGTGTAGCTGCAAATAGGTTCCTCAAACTATAAAGACATAAAAGCAGTTCTCATACTTGGGGCGCTCTACAAATGGACCAAATAAATAATCTGCCAGTAAGCCATATGCATCTTTTATATCTTTAATTTTCATAATTCGCAAATATTTCATTACAGCATTAATCAGATCATTTCCTTTATTCTGTTCTGTAATTGTATCATGTACATCTTCCTAAAGAATTAGAAAAGGATCTCAATATTTTCCATTTCTTTCACAGTTTCTTAGTTCTATTAATGCCTAGTACTAAGTCTGACCAAAATTAGTGTCTTAATTAATAGTTCAGGTAAAGCAGCCTCACTATTTTTCAGTCACCCCATGTTTCAAACTAGCCACTAGTGAGAAACAATGAACTGCAAACCAACTACCATTTGCATTTTAACTTATAAATTATCCTTTTATTTTTCTCGCATTCAAGGATTGTAATGTTACTAAGATAATAAAAACTTTGCAAAATTTAACATCCATTCCGAATAGCCTTTCTTCCAAATGAAAAGAATGTGGTATATGAAATTTCCACATTCTCATTTTTGTTTGTTGACAAAGACAAATAATTGAGTAGAGATACACATAGTAGAATAATCTATTGGTACCTAATACAGCCTGGCCTATTAAGGAGTTAAGTTTTAGCCATTCAAATTCCACCATAGATCTCTCTTGTCTAAAGCAGCTTCATATAACACTTTATAGAAGTGTTGAAAATTATAGGCCGGGCACGGTGGCACACACCTGTAATCCCAGCCCTTTGGGAGACTGAGATGGGCGGATCACCTGAGGTCAGGAGTTCGAGACCAGCCTGACCGACATGGAGAAACCCCATCTCTACTAAAAATCAAAATTAGCCAGGCGTGGTGGTGCATGCCTATAATCCCAGCTACAGGATTATAGGGAGGCTGCAGCAGGAGAATCACTTGAACCCATGAGGCGGAGATTGTGGTGAGCTGAGATCACGCTACTGCATTCCAGCCCGGGTGACAGAGTGAGACCCCGTCTCAAAAAGAAAGAAAAAAAAAAGTCCAAGAAGGCAGAATGGAGGCACCCAGCCTCTGCTGCCCCGTTACCCAAGCCCAGATTGGGCTGGAGTCAGGAGGGACTTCCTGTTGTGGGAAAAAGGTAAGCAGAAGAGCCTCATCAGCCCTCACTGCCACTGCAAACACCTACAATCCTTACTACAAGAGTACCCACAGTACTCGCAAGCCTGGAGCCTAGTTTGGAGAGCTGCCAAAACTTCACAGAGCTGCTTTGCTCCAGATTAGGAGAACAAGGTGAGCATGCCCGCCCACCCCTGTGAGCCAAGCTGCCACAGCTTAGTGCCACCCAAAGGCCAGAGCCACTTCTGGAGTACACTCTGTTCTGGGGGCCAGAAGCCACTGCACCTCTCCAGCTCTTGGGCTCCATCTTCATTCCACCAAGATCACACAGGTGGCTGGTGTCTACAACGTCATGACCCTGACTGCTTGGAGCCTGGGCTCAGGATCAGCTGTGATTCGTGTCCTGCCCAGCAGGAAAACGAACCCCTGCCATGCACACTTCCAGGTAGAAAAGCAGTCTGGCAGTACCACACAGGGCAGACACACCCCTGAGCAGGAGAAGCTTCCAAACCACTGAGGAGCTGACCCACCCTCAGGTCAGTGTATGTGCCAGCACTTAGGGCCAGCTGGCTCAGGCCAGCTCCTGGCAGATACACCCCCAGGCCAGCTGAGTGGCTGCACACCTGTGCCTTGGACCTGAGAAAAACAGCCTGCTGAGCCTGCCCCTGGCAGGTATGCCTCCCAGACCAGCCCAGCAGCCATGAGCCCACGCCTCTGGTCAGAGTGACAGCACTGTGGCCCCAACCCCAGTAAGCCAGACTTGAAACTAGCTGACCCACTTGTGTGTACATGCAGACCCTGGCCTGAGAAGCAGCCTGGTGAGACCACACTCAGAAAAACCATGCCAACACTGCCACAAACTCTCTCACCTTAGACCACAGAGACACTTGCAAACATCACCAGCATGGGTTGCAGCTGAAGAAATTGCATGAACACTACACTATTGCATCCACCTAGCATCAAAGCCAAGGCACCCCACCTAACTGCTACCCCAAGACCCAAGTCTTTCCCTATGAAACCCACTCCATAAAATTAGGAGAGTCAACTGTTCCACCAGATGCATAGATATCAACATAGGGACACATCAAACATGAAAAAGCAAGGAAATATGACACCTCCCAAGGAATGATAATTCTCCAGTAAAAGACCCCAATCATAAGGAAATATACAAAATCCCAGAAAAAAAAAATAATAATTTTAAAGAAACTCAGTGACATACAAGAGAATAAAGAAAGACAATTCAATGAAATCAGAAAAACAATTCATGATTTCAATGAGAAATTCAGCGCAAATAGATATCATAAAAAAGAACCAAACAAATCTTAGCACTAAAGAATTAAATGGGCTGGGTGTGGTGGCTCACACCTGTAATCCCAGCACTTTGGGAGGCTGAAGTGGGCAGATCACTTGAGGTCAGGAGTTTGAGACCAGTCTGGCCAACATGGTGAAACCCCATCTCTACTAAAAACATAAAAAATTAGCCAGGTGTGTTGGTATGTGCCTGTAATCCCAGCTACTTAGGAGGCTGAGGCAGGAGAATCGCTTGAACCATGAGGCAGAGGTTGCAATGAGCTGAGATCATGCCACTGCACTCCAGCCTGGGTGACAGAGCAAGACCCAGTCTCAAAAAAAAAAAAAAAAAAAAAGAATTCAGTGAATGAAATAAAAAATAAAATTGAGAGCTTCAACAACAGACTAGATCAGGCAGAATTTCTGAACTTGAAGACAGGTCTTTTGAATAACAAAAATAAAATGTTTTAATGAAGAAAACCTACAGGATCTACTAGATTTTCTGTATTTTATTTGTTTGCTTAACAAATAAAATAACCAGGAATAAATTTAACCAAAGAAGTGAAAGATCTCTACAAGCAAAACCAGAAGACACTGATGAAAGAAATTGAAGAAAATATACAATAAAATGGAAAGACATCATGCTCTTGTATTGGAAGAATTAATATTGCTAAATTAATAGTGTTTAAATGTCTATAGTACCTGAAGTGCTACAGATTCAATGCAATCCCTATCAAAATACCAATGATATTTTTTGCAGAAATAGAAAAACAATCTGACCCCAAATAGCTAAAGCAAGCCTAAGCAAAAATACAAAAGAAAACAAAACAAAAGCTGGAGGTATAACACTACCTAATTTCAAATTATACTACAAAGCTATAGTAACCAAAACAGCATGGTACTGGCATAAAAATAGACACACAGACCAACAGAACAGAACAGAACAGAGAATCCAGAAATAGACCCATTTATCTACAGCCAACTGAGTTTTGACAAAGGCATCACAGCATTCACTGGGGAAAGAACAGTCTCTTCAATAAATGATGCTGGGAAAACTGGATACCCACATGCAGAACAATGAAACTAAGACTCCCATCTCTCACCTTATATAAAAATCAGCTCAAAATGGATTAAAGACCTAAATGCAAGGCCCAAAACTACAAAACTAGTAGAAGAAAACACAGGGTAGGCTGGGCGCAGTGGCTCATGCCTGTAATCCCAGCACTTTGGGAGGCCGAGGCAGGTGGATCACGAGGTCAGGAGATGGAGACCATCCTGGCTAACATGGTGAAACCCTGTCTCTACTAAAAACACAAAACATTAGCCGGCTGTGGTGGCGGGCGCCTGTAGTCCCAGCTTTGTGGGAGGTTGAGGCAGGAGAATGGCATGAACCCGGGAGACGGAGCTTGCAGTGAGCTGAGACCGCGTCGCCACACTCCATCCTGGGCAACAGTGCAAGACTCCATCTCGGAAAAAAAAAAAAGAAAAAAGAAAAAAAGAAAACATAGGGTAAATGTTTCAGAACACTGATCTAGGAAAGTATTTTATGAGTAAGACCTCAAAAGCACAGGCAACAAAACCAAAAATAAATGGGATTATATCAAACTAAAAACCATCTTCACAGAAAAGGAAAGAGTCAATAGAGCAAAAAGATAACCTATAGAATGGAAGAAAATATCTACAAACTATTCATCTAACAGGGGATTAATATCCAGAATATACAAGAAACTCAAACATCTCAACAGCCAAAAAATAAAAAGAAAAGAAAAGAAAAACATCTCATTAGAAAATGGGCAAATGGCCTAAGCAGACATTTCTCAAAATAAGATATATACAAATGGCCAACAAATATATGAAAAAATGCTCAATATCACTAGTCATCAGAAAAACGCAAATAAAAACCACAATGAAATATTATATTGCCCCAGTAAAAATGGCTATCAACAAAAAGACAAAAGATAACAAACGCTGGCAAGGATGCAGAGAAAAGGGAACTCTCAAATACAGTGTTGGTGGGTATGGTTTGGCTGTGTCCCCACCCAAATCTCATCTTGAATTCCCATGTGTTCTGGGACGGACCCAGTGGGAGGTAACTGAATCATGGGGGCAGTTATTTCTCATGCTGTTCTCATGATAGTGAGTAAGTCTCACGAGATCTGATGGTTATTATAAGGAGGAGTTTTCCTGCACAAGCTCTCTTTGCTTGCTGCCATCCATGTAAGATGTGACTTGCTCCTCCTTGCCTTCCACCATGATTGTGAGGCCTCCCCAGCCATGTGGAACTGTAAGTCCAATTAAACCTCTTTCTTTTGTAAATTGCCCAGTCTTGGGTATGTCTTTATCAGCAGTATGAAAACAGACTAATACAGTGGGACTGTAAACTAGTACAGTTACTATGGAGAAAAGTATGTAGGTTCCTCAAAAAACTACAAATAGAACTACCATACAATTCAGCAATCCCACTACTGGGAAGATCGGTGTATCGAAGAGATATCTGCACATTCATGTTTACTGCATCACTGTTCACAATAGCCAAGATACGGAACCAACTCAAGTGTACGACAACAGGTGAGTGGATAAAGAAAATGTGGTATATCAGCCAGGCACGGTGGTTCATGCCTGTAATCCCAGAACTTTGAAAGGTCAAGGCAGGTGGGTCACCTGAGGTCAGGAGTTCGAGACCAGCCTGGCCAACATGGCGAAACCTCATCTCTACAAAAAATACAAAAATTAGCCAGGCATGGTGGTGTGAACCTGTAGTCCCTGCTACTCAGGAGGCTGAGGCAGGAGAATTGCTTGAACCCAGGAGGCGGTGGTTGCACTGAGCCAAGATCACCGCCACTGTACTCCAGCCTGGGCAACAGAGCAAGACTCTGTCTCAAAAAAAAAAAAGAAAATGTGGTATATATAAACAATGGAATGCTATTCAGCCATAAAAAATAAATCCTGTCATTCATGGCAACATGGATGGAACTGGAGGCTGTTATGTTAAATGAAATAAGCCAGGCAAAGAAAGACAAATACCATATGTTCTAATATATGAGGAAGTTAAAAAAAAAAGTTGATTTTATGTAAGTAAAAAGTAGAAGAGAGGTTATTAGAGGCTGGGAAGAGTAGCAGAAACGGGGAGATAGGGAAAGATTTGTTAAAGGATACAAAATTACAGCTAGACAGAAGGAATAACTTCTAGTGTTCCATCGCACTGTAGGATGATTATAGTTAACAATAATATACATTTTCTTTCTTTCTTTTTTTTTTTTTTTTTTCTGTTTTGAGACAGAGTCTCACTCTGTCACCCAGGCTGGAGTGCAGAGCGTGATCTTTGCTCACTGCAACCTCTGCCTCCCGGGTTCAAGCGATTCTTCTGCCTCAGCCTCCCGAGTAGCTGGGATTACAGGCATGCCCCACCACACCCTGCTAATTTTTGTATTTTTAGTAGACACGGAGTTTCACCATGTCAGCCAGGTTGGTCTCGAACTCCTGACCTCAGTGCTAGGATTACAGGCGTGAGTCACTGTGCCTGGCCCAATAATATATATTTTCAAATAGATAGAAGAAAGGATATTGAATGCTCCCAACACAAAGAAATGATAAATGTTTGAGATGATGTAGATGCCAGTTACACTGATCTGGTCACTATACATTTTATGTGTCAAAACATCATTATGTACCTCATACATATGTATGATTGTTATGTGCCAATTATAATGTTTTTAAGAGGCTACATATGGTATCTCCCACTTTGGCCAATGTGGATTGAGGTGAGGGTGGATAGGGAAAGGTGTGGAAGGCAGCAGTCTTTGCTACAGAGGTGGGCAAAACTAAAAACCTAAAGCCTCAAAAGTGAATGAAAAGTAAAAGCTGTTTTTTCCTTCCGTTGTCATGCCACTCTCCAGACAAGTCACTCATTATTTATAGTTTAATGTGTCTTTAAGGGGGTTTGCAATTATAAAAATTTTGTAGGAGTACTAAAAATTGTAAGCAAGCTGCAGCTCATACCCAAAGAATAGAAGCCCAGAAAAGATGGACTAAAACAAAAACATTTTTTGGCAGGCCTGTAATTACATATTATATACATGGCTAAAGGATTAAACAGTCAGTTTTCTAGCCCCTTCATGCAGTATTGAAAGACACCTCAGGGATTCTGTTCCAAGATGGCCGAATAGGAACAGCTCTGGTCTGCAGTTCCCAGCGTGACTGACACAGAAGATGGGTGATTTCTGCATTTCCAACTGAGGTACCTGGTTCATCTCACTGGGACTGGTTGGACAGTGGGTGCAGCCCACAGACGGTGAGCCAAAACAGGGCAGGGCATCGCCTCACCTGGGAAGTAGAAGGGGTTGGGGGATTTCCCTTCCCTAGCAGGTATAGATGGTACCTGGAAAAACGAGATGCTCCTGCCCAAATACTGTGCTTTTCCAAAGGTCTTAGGAAACGGCACACCAGGAGATTATATCCCGCACATGGCTCCACAGGAACCACACCCACCTAGCCTTGCTCACTGCTAGCTTTTGAATTTGTTTGCTCTTGCTTATCTAGCTTTTTATTGTTGTCAGGAAACAACAGATGTTGGAGAGGATGTGGAGAAATAGGAACGCTTTTACACTGTTGGTGGGAGTGTAAACTAGTTCAACCATTGTGGAAAACAGTGTGGCGATTCCTCAAGGATCTAGAACTAGAAATACCATTTGACCCAGACATCCCATTACTAGGTATATACCCAAAGGATTATAAATCATGCTGCTATAAAGACACATGCACACATATGTTTTTTGCGGCACTATTCCCAATAGCAAAGATTTGGAACGAACCCAAATGCCCATCAATGATAGACTGGATTAAGAAAATGTGGCACATATACACCACAGAATACTATGCAGCCATAAAAGAGGATGAGTTCATGTCCTTTGCAGGGACATTGATGCAGCTGGAAACCATCATTCTGAGCAAACTATCACAAGGACAGAAAACCATATACTGCATGTTCTCACTCATAGGTGGGAATTGAACAATGAGAACACTTGGACACAGGGTGGGGAACATCACACACTAGGGCCTGTCAGGGGGTGGGGAGCTGGGGGAGGGATAGCAGAAATATCTAATGTAAATAACGAATTAATGGGTGCAGCAAACCAACATGGCACATGTATACCTATGTAACAAACCTGCACGTCGTGCACACATACCCTAGAACTTAAAGTATAATAAAAAAAAAAAAAAAGGAAGAAAGATATCTTAGGGATAAATCCAGTCCAACTTCTACAACGTATAAATTTCTATCACAGCACCTATAACACTTAAACTGTTTCTTTACTAGACTGAAGACCCCTGAAAGCAGTGAGGTGACTAACTGGGCTTTTTATTCTTGGTACTTAGCATAGTACCCGACTCATAGTAGACACGCAACAAATGTTGCACACGAGTGTATCAACCATTGCATGCTGAGGTTCCTTCCACAAAAATCTCCCAAGTGATAGTCCAGACTGTACTCAAGCACTTCACAAATGGGCTTTCTTCCTTTACTTTCCAGTGCAGTCCATCCAATCTCTGATCCTTTCTAACTGTACATAGGTTGAATTGTAATATCAAATGTAATTCCAGAGATGTAATCTCATAGAAAAAAAACTTTCCTATGATTATAATGACCAAATTTTCCAGGTCAAAAGTAGGAATTCATGGTCAGACAGAGGATATTTGGCCACTCCCCAGTCAATATACATACATTCAACTCTCCTGCAAAATTCATTTTAAGAAGTTAAACAGATGGTAACCAACCCAAAAAGTCTTCACCTTTTCACATTATTAACGCACACCTCTATTAATACATGTGTGGATCATTCCTGTGTCAACGGAGGCTCTGAATAACTCCATGAGCTTTCACACAGTCACTGTAGTTTATACAAGGGATCCAAATAAGCGAAACATGTGCCTTGCCAGGAAAGCCACATGGAAGTACTGTTTCTTTTTTTTTTTTTTTTTTTTTGAGACGGAGTCTCACTCTGTGGCCCAGGCTGGAGTGCAGTGGCCGGATCTCAGCTCACTGCAAGCTCCGCCTCCCAGGTTTACGTCATTCTCCTGCCTCAGCCTCCCGAGTAGCTGGGACTACAGGCGCCCGCCACCTCGCCCGGCTAGTTTTTTTTGTATTTTTTAGTAGAGACAGGGTTTCACCGTGTTAGCCAGGATGGTCTCGATCTCCTGACCTCGTGATCCGCCCGTCTCGGCCTCCCAGAGTGCTGGGATTACAGGCTTGAGCCACCGCGCCCGGCAGGAAGTACTATTTCTTTTCTTTTCTTTTTTGACATGGAGTCTCGCTCTGTTGCCCAGGCTGGAGTGTAGTGGCGCGATCTCAGCTCACTGCAACCTCCGCCTCCCAGGTTTTTAAGCAATTCTCTCGCTCAGCCTCTGCAGGAGCCGGGATTACAGGCATGTGCCACCACACCTGGCTAGTTTTTTGTGTCTTTAGTAGAGACAAGGTTTCACCACCTTGGCCAGGCTGGTCTTGAACTCCTGACCTTGTGATCCACCCGCCTTGGCCTCCCAAAGTGCTGGGATTACAGCAGGCATGAGCCACCGTGCCAAGCCTGAAGCATTCCTTAACCTTCCCAGGAAGATTTTTAATTCCCATGGTTAAAAAAAAAAAAATTAGAAAATAAAGAAAAGTTGAGAAAATAAAGACATCCAAAATTCCACTCCTCAGTCCTAGGCAGATATGTCTGTGTCCTCATTCCTATAAACAGCCCTATTACAATCATTTCAGGTTGTTTAAGGTAACTGTTTAGATGTAAGTTTTCATTGCCAACCTGACAGGTTGGTGCCAACTTGTTATCCCTGAAGTATAGCATAAAGCCTGGAACTTAGCAGATACTTCACAGGTATGAAGATATAAACATAAGTAAGAAAATACAACTAACTGTTAATTTAAATTTTATTAGTGCTGGTTATTGGTAGTCCTGTAAATACAGTCAGAGAAATTCTTTCAATAGATGTTGGCTAACAGATTATTAAAAATTCTGCTACTCTTTTTCTTTTGGTCCTGCTCCTACTTTGTGCATTATTTTAAACCCCCTTTCTTCTTCTCGATATCTAAGTAACAAGCCAATTAGGAAAGTCTTTCAGTATGTTGGCAACGCCCTGGTGTAGGGACAGAAGACTGGTGTAAGGTGTAATCTCCTGGCACGAGGGATGGAACACCAAGTCTAGTCTACCAGCATCTGACTCTTCATGGATTCTTCCTTTCCTGAGGCTTACTGCCCTCAGTACAAAAAGATAAAATAATATTCCCTCTGCTTGTTCCATGGAGTTGCAGTTAAGATCAAATTGGGAAGTATTCTGTAAAATATAAATGTAAGGTAATATGGTAGACAGCTCTAAAACGGTTCCCAATGACCCAGCTGTGTCTTCTGGTATTCACACCCTCGTGTAGGCCCTCATACATTGTACAGGGTTGGTCTGTGTGACTGATAGAATACGGCAGAAGCGATGCTATGCCCCTTCTGAGACAGGTGAGAAAAGACACTGTGGCTTCTATCTTGGGGGGGATGCATTCCCGTCACCTCTCTTCCCCTATGTCTGTCTCTTTCTCACCTCACTCACTGGGAAAGCCAGATGGAGAGGCCCAAATGGCGAGGAACTAGAGCCTCTGGCTAACAGCCAGGAAGGAACTGAGGCCTGCCAACAGTCATGGGAGTGAGCTTGGAAGTGGATCTTCCCCTTCCAGCCAAACTTTTAAGCTGATTTTAACCCTGGCTGAGAGCTTGACGACCTCCTCATGAGAGACCACGCATGAGCTAGAACCACTGAACTAAGGCACTCCTGCATTTCCAGCTCCAAGAAATTGTGTGAAATAATGGCTCCTGTTTAACGGTGCTAAATTTGGGCTAATTTGGTACACAGCAATAGCAATGGCTAACATATGGGTGATGTTACCAGGCCCAGCCACATTTATACTGTTTCTAAAGGTAGTATTAAAATGAAGCACTAGCTGGGCACAGTGTCGCATGTCTATAATACCAAGACTTTGGGAGGCTGAGACAGGAGAATCTCTGGATCCCAGGAGTTTGAGACCAGTCTGGGCAACACAGTGGGACCCCGTCTTACAAAAGATTAAAAAATTAGCCAGGTGTAGGAGCTCACACCTGTAATCCCAGCACTTTGGGAGGCTGATGTGGGAGGACCACTTGAACACAGGAATTTGAGACCAGTCTGGGCAACATGGCAAAACCTGTCTCTACAAAACAACAACAACAAAATGAGCTGGGTGTGGTGACTCATGCCTGCAGTCCTAGTGACTTGGGACGCTGGCATGGGAGGATCACTTGAGCCCAGGAGCTTGAGGTTACACTAAGGTATGATCATTCCACTGTGCTATAGCCTGGGTGACTGAGGAAGACCTTGCCTCTAAAATAGAAACAAAAAACTTAGACATAAGTACACAACTGATGCAGCTGACATTTCATTAGAGACTTTCAATTAATACAAAAAAATTAGCCGGGCGTAGTGGTGGGTGCCTGTAATCCCAGCTACTTGGGAGGCTAAGGCAGGAGAATCACTTGAACCCAGAGGTGGAGGTTGCAGCAAGCCGAGATCAAACGACTGTCCTCCAACCTGAGCCTCTGTCTCATTAATAAATAAATAAATAGAAAAATAATTCAAAGATATCTAAACATAAGGTCAAACATCACATACATGAATGCAAGCCTATCAACAACTTGTCAGAGAAAACACTTCAGTAGTGTAAGAGAACCACGAGCACAATCTTTGTGAATAGGACAGCATTGAGAGAGGGCAAAAAACACCAGGAGAAATAGAGCAAAGGCTTTAGAAAGCCTCCATGAAGGAAGGCGCACCAGAATGCTGCTGGAAACATGCTAGAGCAAAAGTCAGTACACAGCATCACAGAGTTAAAGAAGAAAGTGAACCTGGGAAGGTGGAAAGAGGAGATGAATGGAAAGAAGAAAGGTGGGGTGGGAGAAAAGATGGAGCAGGGAGGGAGGGAGTTAGTAGTTACCTACCTCTAGCCCACATGATAGCTTTGTACAATTTGGAAAAGAATGCCCTTCCAAAAGGAAACAGCCCTGTGCCAAGACACACAGTTTAGAAAGCCAAGTCTGGGGTGGATCTCAGTCCTAATTTGTTTCCTGGCTAGATTCCTTTATGCCGTGAACAACCTGCCTAACCATACAAAGCAGTCCCGGGAAAGAGGGACCTGCTAACTAACTCTGGTGAAGAAGCAGGCAGGCCTTTGTTTCCCTGTTTTGGAGCGCAGGCAAATTTCTCAGAACTGTACACAAAATGAATTTTCACTGGTATCTTTTCCCACTGTTTTGCACCTGATGTGGAATTGTGTTCTAACAGAAAGCATTTCAGTTTGGGGAACAATGCTGTTTCTGGTGAGTTGGGGGAAGGGGACTGCTAGATGATTATAGAATTTAAGGAAACCTGGTAGCTCCCATCACATAAGGATAGATGTACCTGTGGGTGCCTAAGATTTGTGTTCACAGTTACTTATGTAGCCTGGGGGTTTTTCATGGCCTTGCTTGGCCGTCTCTGGCTTTTCTGGGGCTCCTCCTCACACAAGTCACCGGGGGCACCACTGCTTACTGGTAACAGGGTAACAGGCTTCTCCAGCTGAAGGCCCAAAACTGAGAATACACAATAGTGGTTCCTCAAAAGTTTCCTTTGCAGAAGACCTGTATCATAAATTCTGCCTCTACCTGCTCGTTAAAATGAGGATTCCTGAGCACGCTCTTTCCCAGACCTACTGAAACAAAAGTTCTGGAAATGAGGCCTGGAATTCTGCATTTTGAACAGTGGCCATCAATGTTAGAAAACGACGGTTTAACAGGAATATGAAATATGAGAAATTCCTGGGTGGACTTTATGAAAGAGAAAGGGAACTAAAGACTCAGGCCTAGCAACAGTGTACAGTGTAAAGAACAAACCATGAATGGTTAAATATATGCCTTCCTCAGTAAAAGTAAAAATTGCTAGAAACTTTAAAAAATGGTAGCATCTATAAACACACATAGATAGCTAGTGCTTGTAGTCTAATTAAAAATGTTATTCCAAAATTAGGTTATAATGGTATTTCATGTATTGTGTTTTACATAATAAAAGAAGACCTCACTTTTTGAAAAATTTCATATTGGACGGTTGACGATAGAACTTAGTACAAAATCACTCCCTGGGCCATTTGCAAAATTTAGGCCTCTACTGAAGAATCTTAGTTGATCAACTGTTAGTCCTTTCTTAATAGCACCTCGAGTGGATAACAAAGAATAATAACAGGAACAAATATCTTACCGCTGTAAGGGGTCCTTCTGCCTGCGCCTCCATTAGACTTGTGGGTGTCGCTGCAATAAACTGACTAGCAGCTCCAGGCTGGAGTTCCAGCCTATCTGTATACTGTTCTGAAGCAGCAGTAGGAGGACCCTCTGCAGAAAGTGCTAAGACCACACCTGAGGTTTCCTTCTTTAAATGATCATTTTCTGCCCAAGGACCTAACTGGAGCTTTTCATCTTGAGGTGATGCCTCCAGGACTTGAAGTACTTCAGGCTCCTCATCAGAAGGACTTCCAGTTGTTTTATGTCCTACAGCCTCATTTGTCCTAAAATCCTGAAGGTCCTGCTCCTTGTCCACAATCACCCATTCTTTGGAATCAATCTCTTGCTTGCAAGAGCTCAGGTTAACAGCTATAAATCCATTGCTGCCACCACCATCTGCCTGCTCAGGGGTGTTGGCAGAAGCAGGCTTGGAGACATCTGGAAGATATTCTTCATCATAGTGCCAGATATGGTCAGTACGGGACACAGCAGGAACACAAGGCTTATGCAGCAGAGCAGGGAGAATAGATTCTTTTCCTGCACTGGTATCTTTCTGCATTTTCTCCAGGCTTAAGGAAATGGAAAGAAGTTACTCAATTGTCCTAAGGAAACATTTATTATATAATATATAAGCGCCATACAGAACTAATATGGACACAAAGACGAGAGAGAAAAAGATGGATAAAGCATAAGGAAAGTTTCACAGCATTGATAATGTTCTTCTCTACCTGCCACATCCTGCTTTGGAAGATGGAGTTCACTTCCTTCCTCAGCAAGGCCCTTTTTAGTTCCCTTCTTTTGTCAAACCAACTTTTTATTGAACTACGCTTTTATCCCTATTGTATGTTGACACTTATTCTCAATATGAGCCACAACTCAAAATGTGTAAACCAATGCCTCATCCATCCTTTTGATCATGTGAGCATGTAGACATGTGCTTACATAACATAGCTATGAATGATTACCACGTGAGGAAGAACACACATATGTGAAGGATTGTTTAAAATGGAAGCTAGATTGGAGTAGGCCAGAAGTGGCTGAATTGTCTTGGGACACAGTAATTACCACGTTAGTCAAATTCACTGTCCCTCTAACCTAATATTTCATTACCAATAGTAGCCACCAGAGATGTACCACTGAAGGGTGTGACTACTATTAAAGGAAGTTAGGTCTTAATACTGTGAATACTGTTAAAGCCTTCTATAACTCATAAATATATCCCACACTTTTTTCATTTCTGTCTTCTGTCATCAAAATTTGTTGTAGGGACAATGTGCCTCATAACTATGCACTACAATCTTTACCTATGTATAGATCTCTCAAGTTTCACCTTCCTTTCTCTCTAGGTAGACTGTGAACTCTCGAGGGCAAGCATGATATACTTATTGGTATCTATTTTCCTACAGTATTTTACTCCTAGAAGGTCTTCACTAAAGTGAATTGAACTGACTGTCCCTTGTATATAAATCACTTTTTCCCCTCCTTTATGTATTCCCCTCATCTCTGCCTAATGCCACCTTTATCATGCCCTCTCCAATACTACACTGTTGTGTGGAAGAGATTGCTTTCCAAACAAAGTTACTGTAAAAAACGCTCATTTAACTTGTTCCTAGTGTTAGGAAGTTATCAGCTCTTACTGCTCAGCTTCCAAAGCCAAAGGATATGCTATAGAATTTATAATAATTAAGAATCAGGGCAATAATAATTAAAAATAAGGATGAAAATTAGAGTTTAACAGAATCAGTGTTACAAAAATGCAAGAATTTCTTATTTGAAAGACTTTATGTAACAGAAATATACAACAACGACAACAACAAAACAATAACAATGGTACCTTAGAAGCTTTAAAAAGAAAAATAAACTATTTTATACCAGGTCTCAAGGAACTTGTCAGTGTCTGGCTTTGGCTCCAGGGTCAGACGTTTTTCCAGCTCAAAGCTGTGGATGGAACGTAACTTTCGCACCAATGGAATATCTCTGTCTGGCTGAGTAATCTCTGAGCGGACACGAATTGGTGACCCAAGGCTTGGAGCATTGAGAAGACCATTTGCCTGGCCATGGCTGTTCTCCTCTTCAGTAGCAGCCTATCCAAAATATAAAATGAACCCATGAAAAACATTCTAGGCAATACACATGACAGGAATCATTGAAGCCTTTCAAAATAATATCAATAAATGATTAGATGTGTTTTCAAACAATTCGGATATTTTGGCTAGTTTACTTCATTACATTCTTATCTATTAACTCTACATTAAATGTGTTTTCTTAATTTATACTCAGTTTCAGTATTATTTTAGTTTTTTAAAATACTTTTGGAACAAAGATAAACAATCTAAAAATGTTTAACAGACTTGGCTTTTTGAATTATGTCTGACTTGAGGCTTGTAGGACCCCATTCCACTAACCTAAAACTGAAACCTGGAAAGGATGTTCTCTTTGAGACATAAGTGGTCTCACAAGTTAGGAGAGACTGCTAAGCCTCATTCGCTATACCTCTTTGCTCATTCCTCCTCTAAAAAACAAAAAACAACAAAAAGCCTGGGCACCAGACTACTAAGGAGCTGAGGCAGGGAAGGAGGAGGATGAGCATGAGGCAGCCCAGGGGGTGGGACTGTTTAAGCACAGGTGCCTACGGCAGCACATTATCAGGGAAATTAAGCCTCATATCAGGAGTGTGGTGACAGAGGGAAGTCTGGGACATCTACTCTGACTAGAGACCCTCAAGAGGATGCCCAATTGGCTCAAATTGGTGATATACTCAGGGTAGCAGCAGAAACACAAGCCAGTCTTCCTTGAAGGAAGGTTTCCCCAAACCCCAATTTAGGTCTCCAGAACTCCCATCAATTATTAATTAATTAGCAAAAAAAAAAAAAAAAAAAGAGAGAGAGAGAATCAATACAAGAGAAAGCATGCTACCATGACTGACACAACAGAAATTATAGTCAAAATTAAGAAAAACATTTAAAACTCCCAAAGATTTCAGATATTGAACTGGTTTCAATACAAAATATAGACCAGCTATGCATAAATGTTTAAATAAATAAAGGTTATTATAACAAAGATCAACGAAGGGTTATTTGGAATTAAATGACTGATTAACTTAATATTTAATATTCAATTAACAAGTTAAACAGCAAGTTAGCAAAAAAAAAAAAAAAAAAGGTTGAAATATTAATTAGTGAAACGGAAGACACAGCCAAATAAATTACCTAGAATAAAAAACAGCAAGATAGGCCTGGCATGGTGGCTCACGTCTGTAACCCCAGCACTACGGGAGGCCGAGGAGGGTGGGTCACTAGGTCAGGAGTTCCAGACTAGCCTGGCCAACATAGTGAAACCCCATCTCTACTAAAAATACAAAAAAAACAAATTAGCTGGGTATGGTGGTGCAGGCCTGTAATCCCAGCTACTCGGGAGCCTGAGGCAGGAGAATCTCTTGAACCCAGGAGACGGAGGTTGCAGTGAGCTGAGATCGTGCCATTGCACTCCAGCCTGGGTGACAGACCAAGATTCCATCTCAAAAAAAGAAACAACAAAAAAAAACCCAGCAAAAAGAAAATTATGAAAAAAGATATTAAGAGATATGATGGATACAATAAAAAGCCATAATATATGTCTAACTGGAGTCCTAGAAAGAGATAATAGAAAGAATGAAGAGGTAGTAACATTTAGATACAGAATGGCTGTTATTTCCCAGAACATATTTTTTTTTTTTTTTTTTTTTTTTTTTTTTTTTTTTTTTTTTTGAGACGGAGTCTCGCTCTGTCACCCAGGCTGGAGTGCTGTGGCCGGATCTCAGCTCACTGCAAGCTCCGCCTCCCGGGTTCACGCCATTCTCCTGCCTCAGCCTCCCGAGTAGCTGGGACTACAGGCGCCGCCACCTCGCCCGGCTAGTTTTTTGTAGTTTTTAGTAGAGACGGGGTTTCACCGTGTTAGTCAGGATGGTCTCGATCTCCTGACCTCGTGATCCGCCCGTCTCGGCCTCCCAAAGTGCTAGGATTACAGGCTTGAGCCACCGCGCCCGGCCCTCCCAGAACATATTTTTTATACAAAAATAGGAATAAAAATATTCAAGGGACACAAGATATCCCAAGCAAGATAAACAAAAAGAAATCTATGCCTAGAAACATCATAGTTAAAATGCAGAACACCACAGACAAGAACAAGAACTAAAAAGTAGCTGGGAAGGAAAGATGAAGGTGGGGAAAACAATCACTTAAAAAGAAAAAAACAATTAGAATGACAGTAAATTTCTGAACACCAATGACTGAAGCCAGAGGAAAAATAATCATCAACAGAAAACTTCATATTTGAGCTGGGTGTGGTGGCTCACGGCTGTCATCCCAGCACTTTGGGAGGCTGAGGTGGGTGAATCACTTGAGGTCAAGAGTTCAAGACCAGCCTGGCCAACATGGTGAACCCTGTCTCTAATAAAAATACACACAAAAAATTAGCCAGGTGTGATGGCGCATGCCTGTGGTCCCAGCTACTCAGGAGGCTGAGGCAGGAGAATTGCTTGAACCCAAGAGGTGGTCGTTGAAGTGAGCTGAGATTGCGCCACTGCACTCCAGCCTGGAGTAAAACAGAGCAAAACCCTGTCTCAAAAAAACAGAACAAAACAAAAAACAACTTTATATTCAGCATAAACTGTTTTGAAAGAATGAAGCTAAAATAAGTACATTTATAGATAAATAAATACATTTATAGAAAGAATCCTCTACCAAAAGACCGGAAGTAAAGGAACTTCTGAAGGAAATATTTCTGGAAGAAAGATGAGCCAAGGACTTTCAGAAATGAAAGGAAATGGTAAACATCTTTGAAAGTCCATATAAACATTACTTGTATAAAAGAACAACATTAATAATCTAATTCAAGGCTAGGCCGGGTGGCTCACGCCTGTAATCCCAGCACTCTGTGAGGCCGAGGCAGGTGAATTACTTGAAGCCTGGAGTTTGAGACTAGCCTGGCCAATATGGTGAAACCCTGTCTCTACCAAAAATACAAAAAATTAGCCAGGTGTGGTGGCACGTGCCTGTACTCCCAACTACTTGGGAGGATGAGGCATGAGAATCACTTGAACCCAGGAGGTAGAGGTTGCAGTGAGCTGAGAGTGCACCACTGCACTCCAGCCTAGGTGACAGAGTGAGACTCTGTCTTAAAAAATAAATAAAATAAATAACCTAATTCAAGTCATTCTTTTTTGTTGTTGTCTGAGAAAGACTCTCATTCTGTCACCTAGGCTGGAGTGCAGTGGCGCAATCTTGGCTCACTGCAGCTTCTCCTGCCAGGTTCAAGTGATCCTCCACCCTCAGCCTCCCAAGTATCTGGGACTACAAGCACGTGCCACCATACTCAGCTTTTTTTTTTTTTTTTTTTTTTGGTAGAGACAGGGTTTTGCCATGTTGCCCAGACTGGTCCCGAACTCCTGGGCTCTAGTGTTCCTCCCACTTTGGCCTCCCAAAGTGCTGGGATTATGAGTGTGAGCCACTGTGCCAGGGCAAGTCTTTTTTTTTTTTTTTTTAAAGAAAGAATTAAAATTAGAAGAGTACTATAATGTTGGGAGAAGAGTGAATGAAGTTAAAATGTTCTACAGTCCTTGGAATATCAGAAAGGTGGTTAAGATATTGCTTAATTTTAGACTTTTAAGTTAAAAATAATTGGGAAATTTCAAGGACAACTACTAAGAGAACAGAATTAGAATGTTTAAATCCCCAATAAGTACAAAGAAAAAACAGAAGACGAAAAATAGCAACAAAATCTGTAATGAAAAGAAAGGCGGGAAAACGGCATTAAAAAACTGAATAGAAATTTAAAAGAGAAGAGAAACAAGTTCATATAAAAATAATTTGGCTGGGCATCGTGGCTTGTTACTGTAATCTTGCCACTTTGGGAGGCTGAGGCGGACAGATCACCTCAGGTCAGGAGTTTGAGACCATCCTGGCCAACATGGCAAAACCCTCTCTACCAAAAATACAAAACTTAGCCAGGCGTGGTGGCGGATGCCTGTAATTTCAGCTACTCGGGAGGCTGAGGCAGGAGAATCACTTGAACCAGGGAGGCAGAGGTTGCAGTGAGCAGAGATCACGCCACTGCACTCCAGCCTGGGTGACAGAGCGAGACTCTGTCTCAAAAAAATAAATACATAAATAAAATAATAATTCTAAATGTAAATCAATTAAGCTAATTAAAACATAAAGACGTACGATTGTCTACTTATATTCCATTTAACGAAAGTCACAACAGAATACAGATGAGAAAAAATAGAAAGATAAAGGCAGAAAAGACACCAGGCATGTACTACCCAAAAGAAAGTTGGCATAACTGTATTAACATCTGACAAAATAGGCTTTAATGCTAGAAAAAAAAATAGTAGGAACAGAATAGAAATAGTCACTATATAAAGAAAAACAAAACTTTTAATCACCTGGCAGATGTAAAAACTCTAAACTTGTATGCACTTAATAACTCATGGATGAAAAAAATCATTATGGAAAAATATTTAAAACAGAATGAGAATGAAAATACAACACACCAAAACTTCTGCAATACAGTAACAGAGATATTTATTACCTTCTTTCTGCTTATCTTAGCTAATTCTGCTGCTTCTTTTTCTAGTTTCTTGAGGTAGGATTTAGACTATCGATGTAAAACCTTATCTTTCCTAATGTAAGTCTTTAGTGCTATACATTTCTCTCTCAGCACTGCTTTAGCTGCCTCCCAAACATTTTGATATGTTGTAGTTTCAATTTCATTCAATTCTACGTAAATTAAAAAATTTTTTCCTTTAAGGCTTCCTCTCTGACCCATGATAATACAGAAATATGCTGTATAATTTCCAAGTGTTTAGAGATTTTCCTGCTGTCTTTACGTCATTGATTACTAGATTAACTCCATTATTTTCAGAGAACATAGTATGTGCGATTTCAATTATTTAAACTTATTAAGGTTTGTTTTGTGGCTCTGCTTTTATGGAATCTAACCTAAGACAGTGGTTACCTCAGTGGGGATAGGGTAGAAGCATAAATATAGAAGGAATATGTTAAAATATTCTAGTTCTTGGGGCAGATGGTAGATTCACATGCTTACATTACTATGCTTTGACATGATAAATATAAAATCTTTTATATATAGTACAAGTAGATTTAATTTTTTTTTTTTTTTTTTTGAGACAGAGTCTCGCTCTGTCGCCCAGGCTGGAGAGCAGTGGCCAGATCTCAGCTCACTGCAAGCTCCGCCTCCCAGGTTTACGCCATTCTCCTGCCTCAGCCTCCCGAGTAGCTGGGACTGCAAGCGCCTGCCACCTCGCCCGACTAGTTTTTTGTATTTTTTAGTAGAGACGGGGTTTCACCGTGTTAGCCAGGATGGTCTCGATCTCCTGACCTCGTGATCCACCCGTCTCAACCTCCCAAAGTGCTGGGATTATAGGCTTGAGCCACCGCGCCCGGCCAAGTAGATTTTAAAAGATAAATATAGCTGTTTTGAATTTTTCTCCTAGATGACCAATGAATTCCTAAAGTTACAAGCTCTATCCATGCACTTTTTCATGTACATTTATTTATTTATTTATTTATTTATTTATTTATTTATTTATTTATTTTTGAGGTGGAGTTTCCACTCTATTACCCTGGCTGGAGTGCAGTGGCATGATCTTGGCTCACTGCAACCTCCACCTCTCAGGTTCAAGCGATTCTCCTGCCTCAGCCTCCCAAGTAGCTAGAATTACAGGCACCCACTACCACACCCAGTTAATTTTTGTATTTTTAGTAGAGACAGGGTTTCACCATTTTGGCCAGGCTGGTCTTGAACTCCTGACTTCAGGTGATCCCCCCACCTTGGCCTCTCAAAGTGCTGGGATTACAGGTGTGAGCCACCATGTCTGGCCCTCATGTACATATTTGTACTTCTACTTCTACTTCAACCACTTCTTCCATAAGGCATGTTCCCAACTCCCACCCCATCTGCATGCATTTTAATTCTTTTAAATGTTTTGCACAATGTTCTGTCTTGTATTATATTTGCTTGTGCAGCTACATATCTACCCGAAGAGACCGTAAGCTCCTTAAGGGTAAAAGATGTATCTTAAACTGCACAGCACCTAGCTTAGTACACTGTCTTCAATATTTAGCTTAATGCTTTAGCCAGATGTTCAAAATGAGAGCTTGTAATGTTCAGCACTATATATTATAAATTCAATAAACTACACATGATAACAAATAATGGACTTAGGGTCAAAACCATCTACCATTCAAATTTCACTGAGATTAAATAGTGATAGTGGGTAAAAGACAGAAACTAAAGTAACTAAGATCTTCTATGTCAAGTGCCATTTCATTCTCTCACATACACAGATATCCATACGGGCTGACAACCGAGAATGTCAACCAGTGATTTTTTTGCTATAAGAACAGTTTGTTCTTGGTACCATAAAGACAGCCACAGCTGATACTACAAAACTCTGACACTGACTCCCTGTCTACTTTCCAATACTCATTCCTGATTCCTATTGGTCCAGATTGTGCTTTGTCAACAGCCAAATCACATTGTGGCATATCACATCGATCCAGAGATCATTTTGCAAATGACTCCCATGACTGAACATATACACCTGCTATAGTCTGAATGTCTGTGGCCCCCAAAATTCACCTGTTGAAATTCTAACTCCCAATGTGAGGGTATCAGGAGGTGTGCCTTTGGGAGGTAATTAGGTCAAGAAGGCAGAGCCCTCATGAATGAGAGCGGCGTCCTTACAAAAGAGGCCCAACAGAGACCCTTCCCCATCTACATGAGGACTCAGCAAGGAGGAGCCACAAAACAGCCCTCACCAGATACCAAATCTGCCTAGCCTTCCTCCTTGGACTTCCCAGCCTTCTGAGCTGTAAGAAATACATTTCTGTTGTTTATAAGGTACTGATACCTTACAAATTCCAAGCTTTATCTTGTTTTTGTTGGCATCCATCTCTTCCCAAACATCCTTCTCCTGGGGACGGCGGTGTCCCAGAGATCCAGGCAATTTATCTGGTGACACACCAACAGGGATGCCATTTTCTCCATCACTAAGCTGTTCATCTGGAAATACCTCATCTGTATTTTCTCGAAGCAAGTCTCCTGGGATGGGAGTGGCATTGGCAATTCTACATATGAAGGGAGGAAAAAAAGGCAAGAATCAAAAATTACTATGATACTATCTTACATAATTATATTTCTTCATTTAAATGAAGTCCACATATAATTAAGAGAGTTAAAAAAAAAAAAAGGCACCTTGAAAACTTAGTTTGGCCAGGCATGGTGGCTCACGCCTGTAATCCCAGCACTTTGGGAGGCTGAGGCGAGCAGATCACTTGAGGCTAGGAGTTCGAGACCAGCCTGGCCAACATAGTGAAACCCTGTCTCTACTAAAAATACAAAAAATAGCTGGGCGTGGTGGCGGGTGCCTGTAATCCCAGCTACTCGGGAGGCTGAGGCAGGAGAATTGCTTGCATCTAGGAGGCGAAGGTTGCAGTAAGCCGAGATTGTGCCACTGCACTCCAGCCTGGATGACAGAGCAAGACTCCAGCTCAAAAAACAAAATGAAACAAAAAAAAAGAAAAAGTAAGAGAAAAGAAAAAGAAAAAAAAAAAACTGAGGTCATGCCAATCCTACAAAATAAAACTTTAACATTTTGATCAATTAGAACTTTCAAGCTGATTTTAAAATACAAATTCTAAAACAATAACACACTAATTTGACAATCACTTTATAAGTAAGAAGCATTTCATCTATTTTCAAAGAAGTCTTTGTCAATTAAAACAACATTTTTTTTTTTTTTTTGAGACAGAGTTTCACTCTTGTCGCCCAGGCTGGAGTGCGGTGGCGTGATCTTGGTTCACTGCAACCTCCACCTCTCGGATTCAAGTGATTCTCTTGCCTCAGCCTCTTGAATAGCTGGAATTACAGGCACCCACCACTACGCCCGGCTATTTTTTGTATTTTTAGTAGAGACAGGGTTTCGCCATGTTGGGTAGGCTGGTCTTTAACTCCTGACCTCAGATGATCCACCCACCTTGGCCTCCCAAAGTGCTGGGATTACAGGCATGAGCTACTGCACCCGGCCTGTTAGAGAATTTTAAAAAAATCTAAACAGGAAAATGTTAAGTGCTGTTGAACTCAAAATAAAACACAGAGATGAATCTCCAAATTAACATTTCATTTGGGAAGCAAGAACTACAATTTGGGGCACATATATAGACTGAGTGGGTCTCTGGTATAGCTGAAGACCAAAGAAGAGGTTGGGGGTTTTATTAGAGAGATGTCACATACTGTTTTGAAAGAAAGCTCATTGGCACTAGAGAAGCTTTTGGGAGCTGGCAGGCTCTGACTGGTGAGTGACAGAGGTATGTAAATTTAGTGTTAGAGTCACAAGAGGCCATTTCAGCAGCTGGGCTTGTGAGAAATCAAATTCTTGGAGCAGGTGCTATATGCCCCAAGTGCTTTCTCCCTCTGGCCTCTTGATAGATTTAGTTGAATATGACAAGAATGACCTAATTTGTATAATCAACTTTCGCAGTGCCATAATGAAATAAACAGGTGTCAGATCAATCAGCTATGCTATTTTTTTTACAGTGTGAAATGTGTATTACTTTTTCACTTGCAGACTTTTCTTTTTTAAATTTTTGAGAGAGTCACGCTCTGTCTCCCAGACTGGGGTGCAGTGGCATAATCTCGGCTCACTGCAACCTCCACCACCAGGGTCCAAGTGATTCTCCTGCCTTGGCCTCCCAAGTAGCTGGGATTACAGGCATGCACCACCATGCCCAGCTAATTTTTTATATGTTTAGTAGAGATGAGGTTTTGCCATGTTGGTTGGGCAGGTCTTAAACTCCTGGCCTCAAGTGATCCGCCCACCTCGGCCTCCCAAAATGCTAGGATTACAGGTGTGAGCCACCGCGCCCAGCCACTTGCAGACTTTTTACTAAGCACCTACTATATGCAATGCCCTAGCAACACAAACAAGAGGAAGGAAATTCTTGCCCTAGAGGGAAAACTAGACTTTCTGTAATTATACAGTTCATATAGTTCAACATGAACTGACCTGGAGGAAAAAAATAGCAAATTTTTTTTTTTTTTTTTTTTGAGATGGTGTCTTGCTCTGTTGCCCAGGCTGGAGTGCAGTGGCACAATCTCGGCTCACTGCAAGCTCCGCCTCCGGGTTCACGCCATTCTCCTGCCTCAGCCTCCCGAGTAGCTGGGACTACAGGCGCCCGTCACCGTGCCCGGCTAATTTTTTGTATTTTTATAGAGTCAGGGCTTCACCGCGTTAGCCAGGATGGTCTCGATCTCTTGACCTTGTGATCCGCCCACCTTGGCCTCGCAGAGTGCTGGGATTACAGGCGTGAGCCACCGCACCCAGCCTAATAGCAAATATTAATTGGTATTTGTCTATATATTTCTTTCAAAGTAATTCCAGGTCTTATTTACATGGTTGGTCATCTCTTCCTTAGACCCTCCCATGAGAGGCTTTTCTAGTTCACAGTTATCGTTCACTAAGTGAAAAGGCTCCGGCCGGGCGCGGTGGCTCAAGCCTGTAATCCCAGCACTTTGGGAGGCCGAGACGGGCGGATCACGAGGTCAGGAGATCGAGACCATCCTGGCTAATACGGTGAAACCCCGTCTCTACTAAAAATACAAAAACTAGCCGGGCGAGGTGGCGGGCGCCTGTAGTCCCAGCTACTTGGGAGGCTGAGGCAGGAGAATGGCGGAAACCCAGGAGGCGGAGCTTGCAGTGAGCTGAGATCTGGCCACTGCACTCCAGTCCGGGCGACAGAGCGAGACTCCGCCTCAAAAAAAAAAAAAAAAAAAAAAAAAAAAAAAAAAAAAAAGAAAAGGCTCCTGCCAGTTCTACAACGCTATGTTCTAGGTGTTTTTTGTTTTTTTTTTTTTAAGCTATTGCTGACTGAACACAATACTTAGTATACAATGAAACCTCCTCTTAGAAGTGACCTGGAATGTCTCAAAGTAGACAAATCAGTCTTCAGTACATTATACTGACTCCTGTAATTACTGTGAGTGGCAACACAGGCATCCTCTCAGTGAGCCACTTTCAGAGTCACAGTTAGATCCTGGCAGTGGTGTCACGAGTACTTCACAGGCTGTGAGAAGACCAGTGATTTTTCAGGGACTTGTTCCACTTGACTTGGTGACCGATGGCCTTCACCACTACCTTTGCCTAAATGGGTCAGCGCTAGAATGAACCTCTTTATCAACAGTTGACAATGATATAATCTAGAAAAGCACTGATAATGGCTCCCAGAAAAAAAGCTTATAACCGAGTAGTGTCTGCAGTTCTGACCGTGGAAGCATATTTAAAAGGTAGTTTGGCCTAAAATAGTTCAAATAAACAGATTTATTATAGAGATAATTAAAGATCAGAAATAAATTGGCTACTAATGGATTTTTCAGATATTAGTTCAATATAATTTATTTATTGATGCAAGAGTCATAATGGACACTAACACACATGCACTACATGGTAATCCAAATGTTTATTGAAAGAATTCCCTCTATTCCTGAGGAAAGAGAAAGGGAAATAGATGAATATTTGAACTGAAGAAGCTTAGTCTATTATCCTCACCTTTTTTCCATTTTAATCGCTCAGTATTCTTCCAAGCCCCCTTTTCCCTTATGTCTAGCCACTATTCTGCTTTTTTTCCAACTACCTCAATTCCTTGGCATTTCCTTCTTTCACACCTCAGGAAACAAACCACGCCTCCATCTCTGAATACACTTCTACTTCTACTTGAATACAATCCTACTTTTTCTCTTATATCTTATGCTTCAGTATGATACCACACACTGCAAGGACCTCGCCTATCTACTCCACACAGGCTCTCTTTCACAGGACTCAGGTTCCTCTCCCACCCGGCCCTCCCTCTGCATTTATTCTCCACTCCTTACTCCTTCCCTGGTTATTGTTTCCTTTCTTTTCCTAAACTCTGATCCAAATCTGGAGTATGCGATATAGAAAGAACTAATTCCTTCCCAGGAAAATTATATCATGTTCAGGAGTATGAATGAGTGAGACAGTACACATAAGAGTGTTATTAGCACGTGGCCTGTGTTTCCGGGCAAGGTGTTATGTTACTGAAGCAGATTAAGGGAATAAGAAAGAAAATGTATGGAATAACTGAAGAGATATGAGAGAAAATAGTAAGAACGAACATCCTTTTCATATTTCATTCCCCATAATCTAAGGCAAACTAGTGTCTGTGGGCCAAATCTGGCCTGCAGATCAGAGGAAAATCTACGGCATTAAACATAAAACCTATTTTTTTTAATAGACTTGTTGGAACACAGTCAGTCTCGTTTGTTTACGTGTTGGTCATGGCAGCTTTTGCACTACAACAGCAATGACAGTTGTGACAGAGACAGCACAGCTCACAGATATTTATCTGGCCTTTACAGATAAAGCTTGCTGGCTCATGATTTAAAGCATCCTCTCACCTTCTCCTAAACTTTCAATCTCCCTCTATGAAGAAATTCAGGGTTCTGGGACATACACTATACATTTTTTTCTTTAACACTGATTCTCCAGGTGTTCTACCATATCATTTGCAAACAGAAAAAAATCAGATATTGTCAAGCTTTTTCTTGGAGGGTCAGATAGTGATGTGGGCAAGAGTCACTGCTGGATGCTACAATTAACAGGCAAAAGTATGACAAGAAACACAGTGCTGACATAGTTGCAAATACCTTCCCACAAGATTATTTCTTACAAAAACAGTTAACTTTATAGTAGAAAGAACTGGCCACTGTAACCAAATTATCAACACTAGTATCATCAGTAAAAAGACATACTGACATTATGTACCTCCTTGTTTAATGCCATAGATTTTCCTCTGATCTTTGCTCTAAATTTATCTCATAGATTCTGATAAGTAGTGTTTACATTATCATTTTTTTCTATAACTTTTAGTTTTTATTTTCCTTTTCACCCAAGAGTACAGTCATGCATCACTTAACAATGGGGATACATTCTAACAAATGCCATCGTCAGGCAATTTCGTCATTAACCAAACAATCACAGTGTACTTAAAAAAAACTGTATTGTATAGCCTATTATATGCCTAGGCTATATACGGTATAGCCTATTGCTCCTAGGTTACAAACCTGTACAGCATGTTACTGTTCTGAATACTGCAGGCAAGCATAACACAATGGTAAGTATTTGGGTATTATAACATATCTAAACATAGAAAAGGTAGAGTAAAACTACAGTATTGTAATCTTAGAGGACCACTGTCATATATGTGGTGTGTCGTTGATGGCAATGTCATTACGCGGCACGTGACTGTAGTTTAACAGGTTTTTAAATTTCCAGTAAAAGGGCCTTTGATACTTTAATTTTGCTGGTAATTTCTAGTTTTCTTGCAGTGTGATCAGATAGTGTAATACTTCTACTTTATGGAACTACTTACATGTTTCTTTGTGACCTAATGCCTGATCAATTTTTGTGAATGTTCCAGGGGTACTTGGGCAGGAGGTATAGTCTCTATCATCAAGGTATAGTGTTCAGAAAACATAAATAAGATCTACCTTACTATGATCATGTTGTTTAAGTCTTCTATCTTCCTATTCTCTGTTCACTTAATCTGTCTTAAAGTGAGAGTGGTGCATTAACATCTCCGATTATGGGTGTGTTTTTATGTCACCTTGAATATCCTGCAGTTGTTGTTTCCTAAAGGTGAGTGTCATGATTCTGGTGACTAAATATTAAAAAATTTTGTATCCCACTTGTGAATTGTGGCATTTGGCATTAAAAAGTGCCCTTCCATCTTTTGTAAGTTTTTTTGTTTTGGCTTGAACTCTACATCATCTGTTATTGGGATCATTTCTCTTTTCTTTTCTTTTCTTTTTTTTTTTTTTTTTTGAGGTGGAGTCTTGCTGTCTCCCAGGCTGGAGTCCAGTGACCAGATCTTGGCTCACTGCAAGCTCCGCCTCCTGGGTTTACGCCATTCTCATGCCTCAGCCTCCCGAGCAGCTGGGACTACAGGCGCCGCCACCATGCCCGGCTAGTTTTTTGTATTTTTTAGTAGAGACGGGGTTTCACCGTGTTAGCCAGGATGGTCTCGATCTCCTGACCTTGTGATCCGCCCGTCTCGGCCTCCCAAAGTGCTGGGATTACAGGCTTGAGCCACCGCGCCCGGCTCATTTCTCTTTTCTATCTTTCTGATATATCTTTGTCCATCTCTTTCTTACTGTTTTTAGGTGTGTGTCTCTTATATACAGCATATGAATATAGCTATATTATCCAAACTGAAAACCTTTTCCTTTTAATAGGCGACTTAAGCCCATGTATATTTATTGCTGTGACTGATATATTTGATCTTAAGTCTGCTGTAGTATTTTATTTCCTTAAATTGTGTGTATCTGAGCTTTGTAACATGATTTAATAGGATACACACAGACAGTAAAATGGTTATTATAGGGAAACAGATTAACATATCTATCAACTCATACCCTTTTTGTGATAAAGAGCAGCTAAAATCTCCTTATTTAACAAAAATCTCTAATACCATTTTATTTTTATTTAAGATATGTCCAAGTCTTCTGAAAATACAATTTTATTAAGGTTATTCTTTATGTTGTCCATTAGATCTCCACACTTGTACATCCCACATATCTGCTATTTTATATCCTTTGAACTACATCTCCCCATTTCCTTCCTTCCTCCCTCCTTGAACCCCCTGTGGTAACCACTGTTTCATTCCCAATCTCTGTGCATTTGAGTGCATATATATATATATAGATGTATGTATATGTGTGTGTGTACATATATGTGTGTGTATATATATGTTGTTTCACATATAAATGAGATCATGCAACATTTTTCTTTCTGTCTGGCTTATTTCACTAAGCATGTCTTTTAGTTCCATCTATGCTGTGGCAAATGGTAGGATCTCCTTTTTAAAAGCTGAATAAGGTTGGGCGCAGTGGCTCATGCCTGTAATCTCAGCACTTTGGGAGGTTGAGGCAGGTGGATCACCTGAGATCAGGAGTTCCAGACCAGCCTGGCCAACATGGTGAAACCCCATCTCTAATAAAAATACAAAAATTAGCCAGGTGTGGTGATGCAGGCCTGTAATACCAGCTACTCAGGAGGCTGAGGCAGAAGAATCGCTTGAATCCAGGAGGCGGAGGTTGCAGTGAGCAGAGATCGTGTCACTGCACTCCAGCCTGAACAACAGGGCAAGACTCAGTCTCAAAAAATAAAAATAGAAAAATTAAAAAGCTGAGTAATATTCTATTATGTGTGTATGTATTTATAAATCTATATTCCATTGTGTGTGTATATATATACAAATATATACAATACACACACACACACACACACACACATTTTCTTTATCAATTTGTCCATCAATGGGTATTCAGGTTGTTCCTGTATCTCGGTTATTGTAAATAATGCTGCAATGAACACGAGAGTGCAGATATCTTACTTGATCTACTAATTTTCAACAAGGGCACCAAAAGGACACAATGGGGTCCAATAAATGGTGTTCTTCAACAAATGGTGCCGGAAAAACTGGATTTCCACATGCAAAGGAATTGGACCCCCATTTTACACAATACACAAAAATCAACTAAAAATGTATAAAAGACCTATATGTTAAGACCTAAGACTATAAAACTCCTAGAAGAGAACATACAGGGAAAGCTTTGTCATAGTATTTTATTATTATGTGTACAGTATCTTGCTACATTTGCTACATTTCTTCCTCTACAAGATGTATCCTTTGTCCAGTTTTTGTTGTTGTTGTTGTTTTTTGAGTCAAGATCTTGCTCTGTTGCCCAGGGTGGAGTATAGTGGTGCGATCTCAGGTAACTGCAACCTCTACTTCCTGGGCTCAAGCCATTCTCCAGCTTCAGCCTTTGGAGTAGCTGGGACTACAGGTGCACACCACCACACCTGGCTAATTTTTGTATTTTTTGTAGAGACAGTGTTTCACCATGTTGCCCAGGCTGGTCTCAAACTCCTGAGCTCAAAGTGATCTGTCCACCTTGGCCTCCCAAAGTACTGGGATTACAGGCCTGAACCACTGTGCCTGGCCTGTACTTTAATTTATACATAATTTTGGGGGAGTATTTTAGGAGGTTCATCTTTTTGTTCTAATGCTTATCTTTGGGCATAAACCTTTTTAAATGCTCTTAGTCCTCTGTGGGTTTTTTTTGTTTTTTGTTTGAGACACAGTCTCACGTTGTTGCCCAGGCTGGAGTGCAGTGGCGTAATCTTGGCTCACTGCAACCTCTGCCTCCTGGGTTCAAGCAATTCTCCTGCCTCAGCCTCCCAAGTAGCTGGGATTACAGGTGTGCGCCATCACGCCCAGCTCATTTTTGTTTTTTTTTTTTTCGTTTGTTTGTTTGTTTTGAGACAAAGTCTCATTCTGTTACCCAGGCTGGAGTGCAATGGCGCAATCTCAGCTCACTGCAAGCTCCACCTCCTGGGTTCACGCCATTCTCCCGCCTCAGCCTCCTGAGCAGCTGGGACTACAGGCACCCGCCACCATGCCCGGTTAATTTCATTTTTGTATTTTTAGTAGAGACAGGGTTTCACGGTGTTAGCCAGGATGGTCTCAATCTCCTGACCTCGTGATCCACCCTCCTCGGCCTCCCAAAGTGCTGGGATTACAGTCGTGAGCCACCGAGCCCGACTAATTTTTGTACTTTTTAGTAGAGACGGGGTTTCACGACATTGGACAGGCTGATCTCGAACTCCTGACCTCGTGACTCATCCACCTCAGCCTCCCAAAGTGCTGGGATTACAAGTGTGAGCCACCACACCCAGCCAGTTCTCTGTTTTTAAATTTAATCTTCTGCTATTTGGTTTCTCAGTTTTAACTGGTATTATTTTGTTTTTCTTTTTCAGGCACTCCAACAACCTGAATGTTATTTTTTCTCTGCCTTTAGTTTGCACTACCTTCTCTCTAACTCTTTTGAGTTGTTTATCTCATTTTCATTCTCTCCAGGTTTTTTCCTTGTCCTTATTCAATGACTTCTATTAAATTTTCACTTAAGTCTATTCTCCTTTGTGCACTTTGTAATATATTCTTCAATTCTGAGATAATTTTGTCTTTTCCTTCTATTTCTTTCCTGAGTTCAATCAATTCTGATTTCCTTTCTTCCTCTCCCAATAAGGTCTGAACCTCAGTCCTTGAGTAGGGGTGGGACAGCTCTTGCTTGGAGGTATAATCTCACTCAGTCCTAGGCATCGTGGCTGGACCTTGTATCTGCTATTCCTGTATCTGTATTCTGTACATTTATCTTTATTTCTTATTAATCAATCCCATGTTATTCCAATTCCCTATTATTGACTATAGTTAACAATATCTTATGTAGGCTGGGCACGGTGGCTCATGCCTGTGATCTCAGCACTTTGGGAGGCCAAGGCAGGTGGATCACCTAAGGTCAGGAGTTCGAGGCTAGCCTGCCCAACATGGTGAAACCCCGTCTCTACTAAACATACAAAAATGAGTGTGGTGGCGCACCCCTGTAATTCCAGCTACTTGGAAGGCTGAGGCAGGAGAATGGCTTGAACTCGAGAGGTGGAGGTGGCAGTGAGCCTAGATCACGCCACTGCACTCCAGCCTGGGTGATTGAGTGAGATTCTGTCGCAAAAAAAAACCAAACCAACAAACAAAAATACTCACGTATATTTCAAAATAGCTAGAAGGTTTGAAAAGTTCCCAACACAAAGAAATGATAAATGTTTGAGCTAATGGATATCCTAATGACCCTGATTTGATCATAACACATTGCATGCGTGTATTAAAATATTCCATGTATCCCATATATATGTACAATTATTGTGTATCAATAAAAATTTTAAATAATTCTTTAATTTTTTTCCTATTCAAATTACTGTGTAGTTTCTGTCTCCTGACTGGACCCAAACTGATACATCTTTTTTCCTCCACCACTCCACTAATGAAGCACACTTCTCCCTTTATTTTCTTTCAAATTATGCATATTTTTACTTCCCTGAAATTCATCATCTGATCTATCAGGACACTTTTTAGTATTTTCCTTATTAGCATGGGTTTAGTCTTTCTAGCACTGGTTTTATTTATTTATTTTTGGATCGAAAGACACCTGGAGTATGGCATTGGTTTTAGATCAACCTTACATCCCGTTGCTAATTTCCGTCTTCCCCACAGTTTTTCTTGATCTGTCTTTGTGAAGTCTTCTGGCAGGGGTAGGTGAGGCAAGAGCATGAAAGATACTGCACTAGGATTTGTGGTCTCATATTTTTCTTTTTATTTACAGTTATTTTGAAGCTTGGACATCTTTTACAAGTTATGCTGAGGACATGGTTTTTCTGCGTAGCTGTAGTTTTCTTTCTTTGCTGTTCTGTGTTATTTTGGAGGAAACATTGGAAGATGGGAACATAAACTGCCTTCACTGTCTTTAGGTCCCTGAAGTGCTATCACCTGAATTTTTGCAAGTTTGAGACTTATTTCTAACAATAATCAAAGGGGAAGGACAAAAACACTAGAACAAAATTTCTGGACTGGCTCCAGCTCTGCCACTAATATTTACCTAAAGTTGGATTTACTTCAGTGTTAGAATTATTTCCTCACTTGTAAGATAGGGGGGCTGGACTAGGGCAGTGGATCCCAAACTCTGATAAGCATGAGAAGTATCTGATGCATATGGACTTCTGTGCCCCACCTCTAGGCATTCTGATTCAATAGGTCTGGGGCAGGTCCCAGGAACAGGTGTTTTTAAAAAAACATCTGCTTAGACAAGATAGTCAGTGATACTATCCAGTTATGTGAGTCTATGAAAACTCTTCCGATGATTCAACAAGTTCTAGAGATCCCATCTTTCAATATAAAGATCAGAGCTGGACACAAGGGTGCATGTCTGTAGTCTAGAGAGGCTGAGGCAGGAGGATTGCTTCAGCCCGGGAATTTGAGGCCATGGTGCACTATGACTGTGCCTACAAATACTGCACTCCAGCCTGGGTGACATAGCCAGACTCCATCTCTTAAAAAAAAAAAAAAAAATCAGGCCGGCGCAGTGGTTCATGCCTGTAATCCCAGCATTTTGGGAGGACGAGGCAGGCAGATCACTTGAGGTCAGGAGTTTGAGATCAGCCTGATCAGCATAGTGAAACCCCATCTCTACTAAAAATACAAAATTAGCCAGGCGTGGTGGCAAAGGCCTGTAATCCCAGCTACTTGGGAGGCTGAGGTAGAAGAATCGCTTGAACCTGGGAGGCAGAGGTTGCAGTGAGCTGAGATCACGCCATTGCACTCCAGCCTGGGCAACAAGAACGAAACTCCATGTTAAAAAAAAAAAAAAATCAAAGCAATGGATTAGTGGTATAATATCCCAATTAACTTAAATTGTATGACAATTTGTCCCTGTTCACTTTCTTTTCCCCAGAGAGGGGTCCCACTCTGTTGCAGAGGCTAGAGTGTAGTGGCACAACCATAGCTCACTGCAGCCTCTAACTCCCGGCTCAAGTGATCCTTCTGCCTCAGCATTTCGGGTATTTACTTTTTTTTTTTTTTTTTTTTTTTGACCAAAATGTTTGAAACAACTAAAGCAGGTAAAAAAAATTAGAAAAAAAAGACAAAATAAAAGATAAAAGGAAACTATTTAATACATGTAGAGGAAAAAACATTAACAATAAAAAACTAAGATCACGGAAATAGATCATAACCTTTTCTTAATACATTATGAAAGTTGTTAAATCACTTTAAGAAGAACATGCTATATGCTTTGTTCCCACTAAACTTTGGCACAATATAGATATAATTGTGGCACATTTTTTTCAGGGTTCCATATATTATTTGGAAATACAACTAATGCTGGTCCTCATTTTGAAGAAAACCCATTATAAATTTGACATCAACAAGTCACATAAGCTCTAAGCTCCCATTTCACAGTATAATCTATTAGTACAATCCAAAGCAAGTAATTTCAAAGGTGTACATAAGAGCAATGTTAATTCGAGGAGATCCATAGGCTTTCCCTGATGTCTTAGCATTTGGTCATCTGAGGGAATCCGGATGAAATACATTTTTGCAAATACAATGCATCCATGAAAGATGCCAAATGATCTGTTTAGGACATACCCGATTGCAGCAGGGGTCAAGCGAGTGTGCAACTGAGGGGTGGTAGAAGTAGTGGTGGTTGTTAGGGAGCCATCATTTCCAGTCTTCTCCCAGTCAAAAGGGTCACTCTCAATTACTCCAAAAGTCTTGATGCTATTGTCAAACACGGATGTAAGAAGCTAAACCACAAAAAAAAACTAGAGTAAGTGAACAGTAAACACAGTCGCTTTATTCTATGAGAAAGCACACTAGACTCACAAAATGATTTTGTAATGTGATTTTCTTTAAAAACTGATGATTCAAATTGAGAAATCTGAATAGGAACTATATGTGGATGATGACATTGAATTAATATTGATTTTTCTCAGTTGCATAGAATGTTTCTGTTTTTGAGAGATACATAATGAAGCAACGTGTCTATAACCTACTCTCAGATGGTTTGGCTAAAGGATGTGTGTTGTTTATAAGTGTCTATGTTAGTGTACATTCAGTTTAACCATCTATTTTATCATTTATTTGTCAAAACAAAACAAGGTCACTTTTATATGTTTCAACCTAAAAAAGTAGCCAGCGTTAACAGGTGATGTGTCTAGGTAAGGGGAGTATAGAAGTTCATTGTGCTTTCCTCCATTTTTTTTTGTAGGTTTAAAAAATTCTTAAAATATGTGTGTGTATGTTTGTGTGTCTCCATATACAAATTATCAAAACATTGCTTGATTTATATTGTTAGTTTGATATATATTCTGTATAATTTCATTTTTTGTCTTTCAATTCCTCAAGTTTGATATGTTCTTGAGAAGGATCTCATAAAAGACCTTTATTGTTTCTGTCGGTAGGCACCATTTCCAATTTTATGATTATAGCTTCATTCTCTCCTCGTCATTTCTGGAACTGTTAGTATCCTATCCTCTGAGATTCATCTTGTGCATTTCCTACCCAGACCTGAAATCAGCACTGCTTTGGAGGATTTTGCACAGGTCTGATTTAGGTTTTAAAAATATTACTCCACCAGCCTGGCGAACATGGTGAAACCCTGTCTCTATCAAAAACACAAAAATTAGCTGGGTGTGGTAGTGCACGCCTGTAATCCCAGCTACTCAGGATGCTAAGGCATGAGAATTGCTTGAACCTGGGAGGCGGAGGTTGCAGTGAGCCGAGATCGTGCTACTGCACTCCAGCCTGAGTGACAGAATGAGAACCTTTCTCAAGAAAAAAAAAAAAAGATTACTTCAGCTATTGAGTGGTCAATAGATGCCATAAACAGGGATGGGAATGAGGGTACTTGGAAAAGATGGCCAGTTAAGAGATTACTGTCAGCTAAACCAGCATGGTAACAGTAAAGGTGATAAGAACTGGACATAGATTTCTGTCCTGAGTCACTGGGTCAATGCAGTGACATGGAAAGCAGTGAGTTTAGGGAGGAATACGAAATGCAGATATAAATTTGGGTGTCATCAGCATATAGATATCAAGAGATACCAGCCGATGGGTCCTATTTTTGTTTATGTAAGTCACCTACATTACAACTTAGACTTCTCCAAATGTCAGAGGTAGAGGGCTGTAGAAAACACAAAGGAGGAAATAAAGATGGACTGGAACCTAGGATATGGGAATTGAAGTGCCAGACCTTTGACCCTCTCTCCTAACTCTGAAATCAAGGTTCTCATAGTTTCTCACAGAGTGAGATGCATGCTTCCTGGAAGGTGGAACCCCATCCAGGGGAGCCTTGCTATGTGAGCACTTAGACTGCCACTGCTGAATTCTCCGTCTATATTGTGCTGCAACAGAAATGATCCTAAATGGTTTTTATGTCAGATGTCCTTTTATCATGGAATTATTTTCTTACATCTATCATAGTATTGTATGTCTTAGAAAATGTATTCTATGGCACTGGACCTCAAATTAGAAACAGTTTGTTACTATGATGGTGATATTAGACACCAGCAGCAGGAGACAGAAAGACAGCAGACACAGAACAAAAGAAACTGGAAAGCTAAAAGCACTGAGGCACTTAAAGGCACCCTAGTGGGAACAAATGGTCAGACTGGGCAGAGCTCTGCAGATATTTTAGAGAAAAACATTTCTAATCTAGCAAAATAATCTTCTAACTCGGGAGCAGGGTGGCGCTAAATCCTAACCTTCCTCAGACTGGAACAGTAGAAACAGGACAAGTCAAGGACTTACTCTTCTGGTAACTGAATGTGTTACATCATGTTTGGCTATGATAAATAATAAAAACAAAAAACTCTAATTCAGTTAGTCAAATAGATTTTAGAATAAAAACTACCTTGTAAGTCACCCACATGGTATATACAGTATATGTAGTGTGTGAACATATGTCTGGGTGTATATATATATGTGTGTGTCTGTTACATTTGAATAGCCCTCATTGTTTTTCTACTTTTTATTATTTTTATTTTATTTTATTTTATTTGAGACGGAGTCTCACTTTCTTGCCCAGGCTGGAGTGCAGTGGCGCAATCTCAGCTCACTGCAACCTTCGCCTCCTGGGTTCAAGCGATTCTCCTGCCTCAGCCTCCTGAGTAGCTGGGACTACAGGCGCATGCCACCACACCTGGCTAAATTTTGTATCTTTAGCAGAGACGGGGTCCATGTTGGCCAGGATGGTCTGAAACTCCTGACCTCAGGTGATCACCCACCTTGGCCTCCCTAAGTGCTGGAATTACAGGCGTGAGACACCGTGCCCAGCCTCTCATTCTTTTTTATATCCCAATATCATTGGGAAACAAAGCACTTTCCCATCAGACCAGGGACTCACTGTGGCAGTAATTCTCAAACTGGAAAGAGAGAAGGGAAAAATCTGAAAAAAATCTTCCAAATGATTCCAATGCTTCCCTCTAAAAGGCATGTCCCATATCTCTTCATTGATAATCTCTGAAAATCTAGTATACATCTGACTCCTTCTTTTACTTAATAATATATTCTTAGAAAATACAAATTCATCTACATTTAGAGTCTAAGTTTCTCAAACTAGGGTAACAGGTACCCCCAGGGGATGCAGCCATATGCCAGAGAGAATTTAAAGTGATTTGACAATGTGGCACAGCTTCCTGGAGTATTTTACACAGAGGTATGACATTTATTATAATATTTTATAATACAGTGGACACAAAGAAGTTGGAAAGCAAAATTCAAATGAACTTTTAAGATAAACCAGGAGAATACAAAGAAATTTTGGACTTATAGTTGACACTGTAAGGCTATTCCCAGTCTTCTTGAGAAATATGCTTATACTTGGCTGCCAGAGGAGTAACTGATGAAATAGTGTGAGAAATACCAGAAGCAATCACCTTCGGGAAAGTGAATTCTCTGTAAATGGATGTAGGGAAGGGAGGCAGTTAAGTGAAGGGGAAGTTGTGTGAAGAGGAGGAAAAGAGGAGGGAGAACCTGAAGAAGGTAATGCTATATAGATTGAGCATCCCAAATCTGAAAATCAAGAATCCGAAATATTCCAAAACACAACTTTGGGTGCTGACATGATGCTCAAATGAAATGCTCACTGGGGCATTGTGGATTTTGGATTTGTGTTGCTCCACCAATATAATGCAAAATAATACAAAATCCTAAAAAATCTGAAATCCAAAACACTTCAAATAAGGGATAGTCAACCTGTATTACTTTTTGTTTGTTTGTTTTTGAGACGGAGTCTCACTGTGTTGCCCAGGCTGGAGTGCAGTGGTGCAATCTCGGCTCACCGCAGTCTCTGCCTCCTGGATTCAAGAGATTCTCCTGCCTCACTTCCCAAGTAGCTGGGACTACAGACACGTGCCACCATACCCGGCTAATTTTTTTTCTATTTTTGGTAGAGATGGGGCTTTGCCATGTTGGCCAGGCTGGTCTTGAACTCCTGACCTCAAGTGATCCTCCTGTCTCGGCCTCCCAAAGTGCTGGGATTACAGGCGTGAGCCAATGCGCCCAGCCCTGCATTACTTTTTATTTGGCCACTGTGTGGATTATTTGTGTCAATCCCTCTTCTACTTGCACTTATGAATAAGAAGCAGTCCATTTTAAATTTGATGGGATATTCAATACAATGATTTTTCAAAAGCAAATTATTCAAGATACAAAGTAATAAAAGTCAATTACAGCCTAGGCAACATGGTGAAACCCTGTCTCTAACAAAAATACAAGAAATTAGCCAGGTGTGGTGGTGTACACTTCTGGTCTCAGCTACTTGGGAAGCTGGGGTGGATTACTTGAGCCTGGGTAGGCAGAGTTTGGAGTGAGCTGAGATCACACCATCCAGCCTGGGTGACAGAGTGAGACCCTGTCTCAAAATAAATAAATAAACAATGAAAGTCAATTACTATGTCAGGATAATGAGATTCTGAGTAATGTGAATTAACTATTTTTCTATAATTCTAAAACTTTTATAATGAGCATGTATTAACTTTTAATAACTAGAAAAAAATCAACAAAAATATATTATTCTAAAATAAATCGACTATATACCTATATGCAGCCTACATAGATGCTTGGTGCCAGCTCCTACTACCTGAAATATCCTTACTCTTTATGGCCGTCAGTCATCTGACATACACACAATGTCTTGGTGAAGCATTTCTCTTATCCTTAGCATAAAGTGCAATCAATAGCTGTATCATATTTACCTCCATGTGAAATCCCAGTTTGCCCTTTCAAAGAGAGTGTAGACCAAGTCCAGCTTTTGCAAAACCAAGAATTATGTGTAAAGTGATATTAAGAACTCACTAACAATCCTGATTCCTGAATTCTCAGTTAATAAATTGTAAATTAGTGGATCAATAAAGCACTTAAGCAGGGGAGCACAATGGCAATGTTGGCTTGGCTGATTCAAAGGCAGATTATTTACTACAAAAGAAATTGCCCTACTTCAGTGACAAGTAGATGCAACAGAGGGAAAGAAATCCACACATTCTTTTTTCTTTTTTGGCAGAGCTAGCCGAGGTTTTATTTTGGATCAAAAAAAAAAAAAAAAAAGCAATTGAATTGTTTTGTAGCTGGAGACATGAGCAAGCTGGGGTCCCCAGGTAGTAAACTCCCACACAGATGGCTGAGGGCTAGGGAGAAGCCTCAGGCGGGTCTCCCATTTCCTGTGTTAACCTGCATAGCGGCCTCCCTCCTGGGGCTCTGTGGCAGCTGCAGGCGGGGCAGGCTAGGAGGAGCTGCTACAACTGTTCACTTGGGCAGGACGTTGGAGGACTCGGACACCAGATTCCCATCACGGGTTTCGTTCTTCACAACCACGACCCTGGAGGAGCTGGTGCGGCTGAAGGAGCTGGAGCCCACGCCACAGACAAAGCTGGAGCCCAGGCTGTAGCTGAGGCCAGGGCTTGTGAGGCCCCCATAGGCCAAGCTCTGACCACCTACATAGCTGCTGGTGATCTTCATATGGATACTCATGTTCTGCATCCCAGACTCCAGCCGGCTCTCTTCGCCCTCCAGCAGCTTCCTGTAGGTGGCGATCTCAACGTCCAGGGCCAGCTTGACGTTCATCAGCTCCTGGTACACAAGCAGCTACTGTGCCATGTACTGCTTGGCCCGCTACAGGGCGGCCTCCAGCTCAGACAGCTTGGCATTGGCATCCTTAATGGCCAGCTCCCCCACGCTGCTCGGCATGTGTGATGGCGGCCTCCAGGGAAGTCCTCTGGCCTTTGAGACCCTCAATCTTAGCCTGGAGCCCACTGATATTCCAGTTTATCTCAGAGATCTCAGTCTATGTATGCTGCAGGTCATCCCCATGCTTCCCAGCCAGCGTCAGAAGCTCCTTATACTTGATCTAGTACATGATCTCAGCCTCAGTCCAGCTGCGGTTGGCAATCTCCTCGTACTGTGCCTCGACCTCCGTGATGATGCTGTCCATGTCCAGGAAGCGGCTGTTGTAAATGGACAGCACCACAGACGTGTCCAAGACCTGGGACTGCAGCTCCCAATCTCCTCTTCACACAGCTGCCTGAGGAAGCTGATCTTGTCAGTCAGCCCTTCCCAGGAGACTCCAACTCCACCTTGTTCATGTAAGCTTCATCCACAGCCTTCTCGATGAGGACAAATTCATTCTCCATCTCTGTACGCTTACTGATCTCATCCTCATACTTGTTCTTGAAGTCCTCCACCAGCCCTTGCATGTTGCCAGACTCCGCCTCCAGCTTCAGCTTCTCCTGGCCCAGAGTCTCCAGCTGTCGCCTAAGGTTGTTGATGTAGCTCTCAAACATGTTGTCCATGTTGCTCCAAACCGTCTTCTGCTGCTGCAGGAGGCTCCACTTGGTCTCCAGCATCTTGTTCTGCTGCTCCAGGAACCGCACCTTGTCTATGAAGGAGGCAAACTTGTTGTTGAGGCTCTTGATCTGCTCATTCTCTTGGGAGCACACGGCCTGGATGTTGCGGTTCATCTCCAGGTTAAGGGGGCTCAGCAGGCTCTGGTTGACAGTGACGGCGGTGATGCCTCCCATACCACTGGCCCTACCACAGCCTCCACCTAGGCCACTCCAGAAGCTGCTGCTGCCCACTCGGGAGAAGCTGGAGGAGCTGATGTAGGCACCGGGCTCACACGTGTAGGAGAGGCTGCTGAAGGCCTGGGGGCCAGAGGTGGACACCTTGTGGGACTTCTGGGTCACCCTGATGGACATGGTGGAGGCAGGAGTGGGGGCAGGTAGGCCAAACCAGACAGAGATCCCAGAAGGAGTGGTCTGCACACATTCTTTACTTCTGTGCTTTCCTTGGGGAAAAAATTTAATTGCACCCATCCTCTAGCAAACTAAGCCAGCAAAATAATAATAATAATAAAATAAAGAGAATGAGTCAAAGAAGTTGCAACCTTTACCTGTTTTCATCATTAAATCAGGTGTCACATAGCAATGGGGATACATTCTGAGAAATGTGTCCATAGGCATTTCATTGTGCAAAGATCATAGAATGTACTGTGATGGTTAATACTAAGTGTCAACTTGACTGGATAGAAGGATACAAAGTATTGATCCTGGGTGTATCTGTGAGGCTGTTGTCAAAGATTAACATTTGAGTCAGTGGACTAGGGAAGGCAGACCCACCCTTAATTTGGTGGGCACCAACTAATCAGATGCCAGCAAATATAAAGCAGGCAGAAAAACATGAAAAGGTGAGATTGGCCTAGCCTCCCAGCCTACATTTTTCTTCCATGCTGGATGCTTCCTTTCCTCCAACATCAGACTCTTCAGTTTTGGGACTCGGACCGGCTCTCCCTGCTCTTCAGCCTGCAGATGGCCTACTGTTGGACCTTGTAATCATGTGAGTTAATACTTAATAAATTCCCCTTTTTATATATATATATATTCCATTAGTTCTGTCTCTCTAGAGAACCCTAATACATGTACTTACACAAAGCTAGATGGTACAGCCTATTACACACCTAGGCTGTATAGTATAGCCTATTGCTACTAGGCTACCTATCTGTGTAGCATATTATTGTACTGAATACGGTAGGCAATTGTTATGCAGTGGTTAGTATTTGTGTATGTAAACATATCTAAATATAGAAAAGGTAGAGTAAAAACACAGTATTATAAGCTTATGGGACCACTGTCATATACGCAGTCCATCATTGACTGAAATATCATTATGTGGCGCATGACTGCATATCAAGATACTGGAGATTCAGAAGTGCCCCCCATGGTTGGCTGCCCCAGGACCTGAGGCAGGGTAAGGCAGCACGGTCACTTACTCAGTCAAAAGTTCTGGCTGATATCAGTCTTCCCTTTCAGGGGCTCAATCAGTCCAAACGGTAAACTGCCTGGAAATATAGTACACTAAGGCTTTTCAATGCCTCCTCATAAGGCCAATAAAAAAGGTAAACAACATTTTCTTATTGCTGTGACAGGACAAAGCAGCAAAGAGGAAATAAAAGAAGTTCTACTAACATAGAAGGTAATGCTCAGTGAAGAAAAATGAGATGATTATAGGCACGGTGCTGTGGCTCACACCTGTAATCCCAGCACTTTGGTAGGCCAAGGCGGGCAGATCACCTGAGGTCAGGAGTTTGAGATCTGGCCAATGTGGTGAAATCCCATTTCTACTAAAAATATAAAAAGTAGCCAGATGTGGTGGTGCATGCCTGTGGTCCTAGCTACTTGGGAAGCTGAGATGAGAGGATTGCTTTAACCCAGGAGGTGGAGGTTGCAGTGAGCCAAAATTGTACCACTGCACTCCAACCAGGAGTGCCAAAAAAAAAAAAGAAACAGAGATTACTATAAGCAAATGCAGCATCACGGAGGTACATGTAAAACCACTTACATTTCTAACATTTACATGATACTTTAAAATTTACAAATTATTCTCATAATTACCTCATTAAAAATCTTAACAACGGCCAGTCGCCATGGCTCACACCTATAATCCCAGCACTTTGAGAGGCCGAGGTGGGTGGATCACCTGATGTCAGCAGTTGGAGATCAGCCTGGCCAACATGGTGAAACCCTATCTCTACTAAAAATACAAAAGTAGCCAGGCCTGGTGGCACATGCCTGTAATCCCAGCTACTTGCGAGGCTGGGGCAGGAGAATTGCTTGAACCTGGGAGGTAGAGGTTGCAGTGAGCCGAGATCACGCCATTGCACTCCAGCCTGGGTGACAAGAGCGAAACTCCGTCTCAAAAAAAAAAAAATCTTAACAACAATGCTGTGAAGTCAGTATTTCCACCATTTCACCGACTACAAAACTGAGATCTAGAAAGGTTATCTAAACAGTATGTGGCAAAGCACCAATTTAAACAGGTCTTTTAAGTATGGTGCTATTTCTACTATAGAAGAGTTACAGCCAGTCAGCAGGCAGGGTAAAAACAGCATATAGTTGAAATTATCCTTGAAAACACCTTAAAATGTCCACAAAGTACAGAATACTACCATTTCTCCATAGGTGCAACAGAGCCAGTTTTTCCTCCAGCTCCAGAATAGATGTCTTTTCCTCAGATGAATGTGGATAAAGTAAGCTGGCTGCAGACAGCAGTCACACTTGTACCAAAAAAAGTACTCTGCTTTCAACTATTGGACTCATACTTGGTGCAGCCTGATTTGGGGCCACTGGACTGCTGTCAACGAGAAGACTTAGAGAATAGCAGATGCTTCAGGGCACTAAATCATTACCCTCACCATAAGGCATGACTAAGCCAAAGGGCAGGCAGAATCACAGATGTTAAGATTTTTCTACCTCCTGAACACACAGCTGAATTTAAGTGAGTCACGTAAACACAGTGTGACTCTATTGTATTCTACAGCTACATCAAATATTCACTCCTTGTTTCAGACATACATTGACCGCCTACTGTCCTGAGTGCTAGGAATATAAATGTTAACAAAACACAGTCCTGTCTTTGGGTGGTTTACATTCAACAGAAGCAAAAATCAAGCAGATTTAATTGAATTTTTCACTTTTATTAAACGCCTATCATTGTGCTATGTTCTTGAGAAAACTGAGATAAATGTGCAAGGCCCTGGCTCTTAAGGAGCTTATATAATAAAGAGACAAAACAAAGTACTGCTGCGCTAAGAGCTGAACAGAAGAAATTACTCCAGTATGGAATACAGAAGGAATGGAAGGGATCAGAGGAGACTGCGGAGAAACTGACATCTGAGCTGGGCTTTCAATTTCACAAGATAAGCAGTGTTATGAAACAGAGGCACATTCCAGGCAAGGCACACTGGGAGAAGAACTGGTAATCTCATTTGACTGCATCGAGGGGTCTAATATGACTCACATAAGTACAATGGGGAATGAAAGGAGATAAGGCTAACAGCGCCAAGGCAAGAAGTCACCCATTTCCCTCCATCTCTACTACTTCTCTCAAGTCAAGGTCATCATCATCTTGCCTCCTGGCCAGAAGGGAATACTCTATCTCCTAGCCTCCCCTGCAGTTAGTGTTGGGTCAGTGTGATTGAGTTCTGACTACTGGGCATACACCAGTGTTGTAGATCACTTCCAGGCCTGCCTGTAAAACCCCTAAGCCATCATCCACACTATTCCCTTTCCTGATAATAGTAAAAGGCCATGTATTAAAGACAGCAGTGTCAATATGTGGGCAGATCCTGGATTTTCAAGTTACTCTTAAAAGTTGCCTAGGAGAGTTGTACAACTTGACTCGTGTATTATATGATCAAGAACCTTTATGGTGTTAAGACACTGATTTTTAGGCCAGGCATGGTGGTTCACACCTGTAATCCTAGCACTTTGGGAGGCCAAGGCGGGTGGATCACTTGAGGCTAGGAGTTTGAGACCAGCCTGGCCAATATGGTAAAACCCTATCTCTATAAAAACCCTACACAAAAATTAGCTGGGCATGGTGGCATGTGCCTGTGGTCCCACCTACTTGGGAGGCTGAGGTAGAGAATCACTTGAATCTAGGAGGTGGAGGTTGCAGTGAGCTGAGATCACACCATTGCACTCCAGCCTGGGCAACAGAGCAAGACTATGTCTCAAAAAAAAAAAGACACTGATTTAAAAAAAATTATTTCTTTCCAAGGCATAGCTCAGCTTATCTCAGTACCTTCCCAACTAGTCTCTGATTCTCCTTTGTTTCATTTGGATGCCCATAACTGCAAAAGTAATCTTCTTAAAGCACAAATCGCATCACCATGGTCTTGTTTATAACACTTCCAAGGCTTTGTGTTGTACTCAGAATAAAAATCCAAACTCCTTAAAAAAGCCTACAAGGCCCTGCATAATCTGGTTTCTGACTCTTTCCAACCTCACCTCAACCTGTTCTCTCTCCTTATTTACTGTCTGGCCACACTTGTCTCCTTTCAGTCCTTTCTCCCATTAGGGCCCACGCATGTGCATGTTCTTCCCTCGGCTTCTAACATTCTACCTCTTATTTTTGCTCTTCACATGGCCAACACAATCCCATCTTTTGGGGCTTGGCTTACAATCAAGCTTCTCTAACCTGTAACATAGGACAGCTTTGAATGTGGCCCAACACAAATTTGTAAACTTTCTTAAAACATTATGAGATTTTTCTGCAATTTTTTTTTTTTTTTTGGCTCATCAGCTATCATTAGTGTTAGTGTATTTTATGTGTAGCCCAAGACAATTCTTCCAATGTGGCCCAGGGAAGCCAAAAGATTGGGCACCCCTTGGCCTTACATGGTAGCTTTAGAAAGAGACCTTCCTTTACCACTCTATTTGATACGAGGTTCCCCCTTGTTTTCAGCTTAACCTTTTTTCTTGTTTGCCTCACAAGTAGCATCTGTGCCCTCAGAAAAATTTAATTCAGATGTTATCAGAGTCAGAGGATCCTACAACTGCTCTATGTCCCCCAAAGCAAGAGGCAAATCTACTGCATTTTGACGTAATCTACATTTAAATAGTCCCATTCCTAAACGCGGAAAGTATATTAAGAAGATTAATGAAGTCTGCTTAGCTTTGCATTTCCTCTCTATCCTATCCTCTGATATTAGCAATGCTGTAGCAGTGGGTGAACTGGTTGAGATACACATTTTAGTTTCAGTTTCACCAACTGTGTAAATATTTATGGATTTCATTAGTCTTCTCAACTTGCTAAGTGATGCTTAACATAATTTGAATACTCTAATAAAGATATTTGTGTTCTTATCAGGATCATGTGATCCTATTATTACTAGTATTGTTATTGAGATGGAGTCTCACTCTGTCACTCAGGCTGGAGTGCAGTGGCACAATTATGGCTCACTGAAGCCTTGATTCACTCAAGCAACCCTCCCATCTCAGCCTCCCAAGTAGCCGGGACTACAGGTGCATGCCACCACACCTGGCTAATTTTTTTGTTATTTGTTGATTGTTGTTTTGTTTTTTGTAGAAACAGGGTCTTACTGGGTTGCCCAGGCTGGTCTCAAACTCCTGGCCTCAAGTGATCCTCCTGCCTCAGTCTCCCAAAGGTGCTGAGATTACAAGCATGAATCACTGTGGTTGAAACACTCTATCTCTTATAGTTGTTATAACATTTAGAATCTAAAAAATAATATTTATAGGAACATATCTGCTTTAATCTTGTTTATAATTCTGATATCTTCACATTTATTTTAACAGACAGAAAACAGTATTTAATCACTTATAGGGTTAATTTTTCTTGTATTCTCTGTGTAGGAGACTGTTGGTAAAGACTCAATTAAATTTACCTAACATTTGTTGAAAATTTAGGTGCCAGGTGTAATATGGGGTTAAAAAAAAAGACATGGTTGTTTCTCCAGGATTTAAAAGCTAGCTAGGAAAACAGAATCATACATAAATACTAAGTACAGATAAACTTGATGTAATTTCACAAAATAATATAAAACTTCTCAAAAGCAAATTTCAGCCTTTATTGTAAAGTGAGACACATAAAAGATTCCTGGTAGAAAACAAAATAGTTATTCTCTCTAGGTCCACACCTGATGTCAGAGTGAACGGTAGCAGCTATTGGATGAGGTGTTGGCCATGTGCAACATGTTGAAGTAATAACATTCTATGGCAAGATATTCTAAATTTTAAAGATTTATAAAATACACACAAAGCTCTGTAAAACTGCATCATTTAACACTTTGACTATAACAAAAAAATTGACTTTGGTCTTAGCTCAGAATAGACAAACCTGGAAACATATTATTGCTATTTGACCTTTGATGTAGCTAGGGAAGCAGTCATACTAAACATGGATATGCTTTTTGCTTGTTGATGAAGGAGGTTTATTGTTGTTTTTGACTTGACTGGTTGTCCCATGAAAAATCTAAAATTTTGAAAGAAAAGACCAGGTATGGTGGCTTCATGCTGATTATCTCAGCACTTTGGAAGACCAAGGCAGAAGGATTGCTTGAGGCCAGGAGTTCGAGACCTGCTTGGGCAACATAAGGAGACTTCATCTCTGCTTAAACAACAACAACAACAACAACAACAAAAAAAGCCAGGCATGGTGCACACTTGTAGATAAAGCTACTCAGGAGGCTAAAGTGGGAGAATCACTTGAGTCTTGGAGGCTGAAGCTGCAGTGAGCCGTGACTGCACCAACTGCACGCTAGCCTTGCTGACAGAGTGAGACCTTGTCTCAAAAAATGTTTTTAAATAAAGAAAATAAAATCTTGAAAGAACAGTAAGTAAAATCAAATTCAGGAATGAATCTCAAGCTGTAAAATTAATCACAGGGACAGCATTAGTTCACAAGACCATTCAGATTAAAAGTAGAGTTATTTTTCTCAAGATGAAGACTGAGCAGAAAAACAAGAGGCAGAAGCTGCAAAGCTCAGGCTTTTGAAACCTGATGTCATATTGATACAAGTCATTAGAACACACCCATCACTTCCATCAACATCTTTTTTCAATTATCCTTCTCCTGTCCACCTGCCCTCTGTTCTCACTCACTGCTTATGAAAGATCAGAGCAGGAAAGAGCTGGATTATTTACAGAATCTGTGAAACAAAGTAATGTTATGCCTGTTCTCTTTCTTCCAAAAATGGAAAATTACCATACTTTGCTTTGTTATTAAGTGACAGAAAAGCCCCTAGGAGAATGTCCAACTGAAAAACTTGAGAACAATAATTTGTTAGTTTAAAATAATCATAGATCTAAGTTTCAAACTTTAGCTGGTAAATATGATAGTCTTCTTTAGACATAGGTTTAACTAAGAAGAGAATGTGATCGAAGTCTTTTACTGTCCTAAATTTCCCTATGCAAATTTTGTCAATAAAAAATTATTAGCACTCAAGATGGGCAAGTTGGAACATTTTTCACCTCCTCTTGAATCTAGTCTTACAGGTATAATTTCATTGCTTTAAGTAATGTGAACGCTATACATTTCAGAAAATACATACAAAAGACAAATATAAGAACACATACAAAAACAACTCACACACAGTGTATCTTCTCAATTTGTTAGGCAGTCCCTATTGTTTACAACACAAATTGGTATATGTGTGAGAAGACAAGCTCACCCATTTAAGGTCTCTAAGGACTCATGGCTGTATGTTGCCTCTGCTTTATATCCTGTTTGTATCTTATACAAAAGCAGCAATTTCACAGAGAAATGATTACTATATGCAAATACATTCACTGTGCTATAGATACTTCTTAGTCTTTTGACTGCACAACACTGACAATACTTTAGAATTTAACTACCATTCTCATGCAGTCTATGTGTTGTCCTTTGTAAGAATGATATACTAATATATATATAGTTTATATATACATTATATATATATAATATAATTCTTATTACTCTATGTGTGGCTGCATTTATGTTTGCGGTGGTAGCAATTATTTGGTATTAAGCCCTGACCAAATTCTCCCTGAGAGCAACAGAATCTTCTGAAATACCGCTGGTTGGGGTTAGGGATGCAATTTGTAGTAGACCAAATAGAGCCTTCTAAGGCTCATTAACTGATGCTCTAAGGAAATGATTCTCTGACCACAGACAAAATGGAGCCAATTTTCATTGACCGCTGTCCCACAGCATATTAACATACGATATGCTGCCCTAAAGCCCTTGACAGATGCATTACCTAGTTGGACATTTCCTTCTGGTCAAAAAATTCGCTATAGAATTCACATAATTTCAACTATCAGCAGTTCTATATGCTGAAAGAATCATGCAGGAACAGTAAAATTTGTTACAAGATGAACAAACCTAAAACTCTAATGAAGTTAAGTCCATCCAGAGGGATGAAACATACACACACTGACACTCCCATCACAAGTTAATTTCACCATGTTTCTCAGGATGTATTAAAACAGTCTGATTCTAAGGACCTCCCCTACTCATTTATAACACCTTCAAAGCTACAATAAGTGAAAGCAGAGACTAACAGAGAAAGTAACTAACCCACAGAACTCACAAAGATGGTTACCTGGTAGTCTGGTTTTGTAAAATAATCCAAAGAAGAGATATGGTCTAGAAAGATGCTGAATTCTGGAGGGAGATGTTTCAGCATGAGCCTGTGGTCATACCTCTCCTTAATAGAGCCTACTTGCTCCTGGGAAGTAAAGAGAAAAAGAGCTACAGTCAATTTCTCTTGGCGGTTAGGCATTAAGAGCCCCTCAGTAGCCGTCTCAAGGGTATATACTAGGGAATGAGATAGTGGGTAATTAAGTATAAAGCAAGAACTGAGCTCTTACTAACAGCTTAATGTACAATGTTTTAAAATGGAAAAAAACTATTATGCAGAACCAAACAAGTAGTACAGAGTTCTGCATCAGTATACTGATAGTCCCCAAAAGAAATTATTTAATTTAGTTTTCTGAGACAGGGTCTTGCTCTGTCGCCCAGGCTGAAGTGCAATGGCATGATCACAACTCACTATAGCCTCGACCTTTGAGACTCAAGTGATTCTCCTGCCTCAGCTTCCCAAGTAGCTGGGACTACAGGCACATGCCACCATGCCCAGCTAATTTTTAAAAAATTTTTGTAAAGATGGGGGTCTCGCTATGTTATCCAGCCTGGTCTCGAATTTTTGGGCTCAAATGATCCTCTTGCCTCAGCCTCCCAAGGTGCTAGGATCACAGATGTGAGCCATTGCACCCATCTCAAAATAATTTATCTTAAATCTGATCTACTTTTCTTTATCAAGACATGTGTTTACAGTTTTCTAAATCAAACAATACAATGTGACAATCAAAAACTAAAAGCTTACTTGACTTACAAAAACGAAGGGGAGAACTAATAAAATTAAAAGCTAAGACGGAGGGCTATAAATTAATCAGAAGCAATTAGTGTTTATTCTCCATGTACACAGAAAAATCTCATAACATTAATATGATCTCTAACGTCAGCTCAGAGAGAAAAATATATATACTGGGATATAGTAAAAGTGCTTATAGATTTTAAGTCTTATACATAGGTATATTTTCAACAAAAATGTTTATTCAGGAGATATTTTTATTTCTTCCACCAAAATTGACATCTCCATTCCCAAAATTACCTTGTCCTTTATTTTTCTCCATGGCAGCTGACCAACCACAAACTCCACTAACATGTAGAATAAGGACCAAAGGTCATCATGTCTTCCCATTTCCTTCATAAACAAAACAAAATCCAGTCACATTACATTACTATTACTTGTGAGTACATTACATTGGTCAAGGCCTAACCATTTTGTTTCACCTTATTAGGTGAAAAATGTAAATTGATTTCCCAAAAAATTATATGGTAAATATATATATATATAAAAATTTACATAGAAATACAGCAATCTATATGGCAGAATATACAAATAGAAAAACCTTTTGAAACAAAGGACACCCCAAAACATGGAAATGCTGGAAGTAATATAACAGCCCATTAGTTAATGTGTTCATTTAGAAGAAAGAGAACTCTTAAAAGCTATTTTTTTTTAAAGGTGGAAATAAGGGAAGCAAGCTGATGCTGAAGTTTTGGCTGCTCTGGGGGCATCTGTCATCAGCGTATCCGCCAGGAAGGGGACAGGCATAAAGGCCTTGGGCCTACATAGGACAGGAGTTGTAACTGAGATACACCCCACCCCCACCATACAGCTAGGGCCCTAAAAGGGTTACATCTGTAGTGTAGCATTTGGTGTGTACATTATACTATAATAATTGTTTTCTGCAAAATTTAATGGCTATCAAAAGAAAAAAATGAGTTTAAAAAAAATTGCCCTGAGAATTTGTTACCATAGGCCTGTCCCTCATTTAGACTTGGGGGTTAAATATATACCTGTGTGGTCTGAAAAACCAAGGGTGATCATGCCCTGCAGGAATGACAGAAGCAAATTTGTTCTCTCAGGATAAATACATCCCTAAATTCAGACCTCATAGAAGTGCTATACAAAAAGCCTCACCAAATGTTCATTATTCAGACTTATAAAGTATATTAATAAGCTAATGTCAAAAGAAGCTACAAAAAGTAGAAAAAAGTATCCAAGGATTTCAGAAATGGAATTATAGGATACGAAGAATGTTTAAAATGTTAAAATGAAAAATGGAATCAGTCACCAGAAAAGAATCATATTCAATAAAAACAAACCAAAACCCAACCGGATTTGAAAAATGACTAAAAAGAACATCTAGAAATAAAAAGCACAATTATAGAAATTAAAAACTCAATGGACAGGTTTAAAGGCTGATCAAACACAGCAGAAAAAAATCAATTGGAAAACAGATCTGAAGAAATTATCCAGAATGCAGCACAGAGACACAAAGAATTAGAAAATCCAGTAGTGACCTTAAAAGGAAGTACAAAGGACAGAATAAGAAAACCTAAGAAAGTCTAATACATCAATTTGGTGACTGGGCAAAAAGGGTATAAAGAGAAAAGGAAAAAGGGAATATGAGAATCTTCCAGAATCGAGGAAAGACATGAACATTTTGGTTAGGAAACACATCAAATCCCAAACAGATAAATATTTAAAAATCCACACCTAGGCACATTTGAATGCAGGACTCCAAAGACAGAAGATACCAAAAGTATTCAAATAAAAAGGACAAATTGGCTAGGCATGGTGGCTCATGCCTGTAATTCCAGCACTTTTTTGGGAGGCCAAGACAGGTGAATTGCTTGAGCTCAGGAGTTCCAGACTAGCCTGGGCAACATGGCAAAGCTCCGTCTCTACAAAAAATACAAAAATTAGCCAGGTGTGGTGGCGCATACCTGTGGTCCCAGCTACACAAGAGGCTGAGGTGGGAGGATTGCTTGAGCCCAGGAGGTTGAGGCTGCAGTGAGCCGAGATCATACCAGTATACTCCAGCCTGGGCAACAGAGCAAGACTCTCTCAAAAAATAAAAAATAAAATAAAAATTTAAAAAGGACAAATTAAGGCCGCACGCGGTGCCTCATGCCTGTAATCCTAGCACTTTGGGAGGCTGAAGCTGGTGGATTGCCTAAGCTCAGGAGTTCGAGACCAGCCTGGGCAACATGGTGAAACCCCGTTTCTATTAAAAAATACAAAAAATTAGCTGGATATGGTGGCATATGCCTGTAATCCCAGTTACTCAGGAGGTTGAGGCAGGAGAATTGCTAGAACCCAGAAGGCAGAGGTTGCAGTGAGCCAAGATCACGCCATTGCACTCCAGCCTGGGCAAGGGAGGGCGAGAGAGCAGGACTCCATCTCTTAAAAAAAAAAAAGTAACAACAATAAATAAAGTAACAAAGATGTTCTCAACAGTGACCCAAGAAGCAGAAGAAAGTAATTTTTTCAAAGTATTGAGATAAATATTAACAAGATTAAAATGTAAAACAACAATAAGACAGTATGACAGAGTTCAAGTGTTTTTTTGTTTTGCTCGTTTTTTGAGACAGAGTCTCGCTGTAGTCAGCCCAGGCTGGAGTGCAATGGGGCGCTATTGGCTCACTGCAACCTCTGCCTCCCAGGTTCCAGCAATTCTCTTGCCTCAGCCTCCCGAGTAGCTGAGATTATAGGCACCTGCCCACCACACCCGGCTAATTTTTGTATTTTTAGTAGAGACGGGGTTTCACCATGTTGGCCAGGCATAAGTGTTTTTAAAAGTCCTTGTATTATTTAAGAATTATTTATGTTAAAACTTTAAGATTTGGCAAGGCATGGTGGCTCATGCACGTAATCCCAGCACTTTGGGGGGCCGAGGCTAGAAGACTGCTTGAGGCCAGGAGTTTGAGACCAGCTTGGGCTACATAGCAAGACTGTCAATACAAACAATTAAAAAATTAGCCAGGTACAGTGGTGTGCACCTGTGGTTCTACCTACTGAGAAGGCTGAAGCGGGAAGACTGCTTGAGCCCAGGAGTTCAAGGTTATAGTAAGCTATGATCCTGCCACTATACTCCAGCCTGGGCAACAGAAAAAGACCCTGTTTCTAAAAAGTAAAGTTTAAGGAACCAGAAAAAGAGAAATGGCGTGTATTATTTTTAGACATTATCAAATCAGGGATTCAGAGTATGGGGAAAAAAAGCATATTAGAATTATCTGGGAAACCTTTTAAGATTAGACAAGCAACTCTGGAAGTTCCAAGAGCTGCACTCCTGCATCACCTCACAAACAATCGTTGTGAACTACATTACTGAGTAAAAGCATTCTACCCCTCGGGTGTGCTGGGAGCAGAAAAGAGGGTTAAGAACCACTGCTATATACTATCAAATTCCTCTACAAGGTTAGATGAGTAACAAATAAGCAAGTTATCAAGTGTTAAAGGACACTACACTGGAAAGGCTTTTAGAAGAAACTGCCGCTGTCTAAATTAAAGCAATAAAAGTACATAATCTCTTTCTATTCGCTATTTTGAAAATGCTTATGTAGCTATTATAATCTCTGAAAATACTTACATTTATCTTAAAAATAATGTACTTTCACAGATTCCAATGTTGACATAATTCTTTAATAAAATTAATTGGAAAACCTAGTATTTCTAAACTTTTATAAGAATCTATCAGGAAAAGAAGAGAAATTCTTTTCAAGGCAAAGTAAATGACTAGATATCATAAAATAAAGCAACACTGAATCAAGTGTTTAAATGCTTGGCAGAGTGCTACACACTGAGAAAAATGGCTTTATTATTTTCAATTTATAATCACACCATAGGAAACCAAATTAACTGGAGCATAGCATTTAAGACCACAGTATACTCTTCCTATTATATGTTGGTCAAGTTCTCATTAAAGCAATTTTGGCTTATCAGAACAGGAACAAGGTAAAGAAAAGAATCAAGAAAAAACACTTTTCTCCCTATTTTATCAAGGAATCACTTGTTAAGCTTCTCAACTCCATGCAAAAAAAGTTAAGGGGTTGATAATCCATAAAAATGCCCACTTTTCCTACTCATAAAGTTCGGGATGAAGGGGAAAAAGTCAGCGCAGAACAAAGGGACCAAAGGAAGGGGGTGAGGGAGATATTTTTAAAATTTAACCCAAGAGGAAAGGGATAATTTACTAAAATGAACATTTTAAAATTGTCTGTACTTGAAATCTTCATGAAAACAAAAGGTTTGGTAGGGAGAGGGATATCACAGATTAGATACATATTACAGATAAAATGATGACTCCACATTTCATTAGGTATTGATAGTATTATATTCCCAAATAATTTCTTGAAATAGTACACAGATGTTCAATCTCTTCCAAATTTTCTCTCTATATATATATGTATTTTTTTTGAGACGGAGTCTCGCTCTGTTGCCCAGGCTGGACTGCATGGTGTGACCTTGGCTTACCACAACCTTCGCCTCCCAGGATCAAGTGATTCTCTTGCCTCAGCCTCCCAGTTAGCTGGGACTACAGGCGCACACCACCATGCCCAGCTAATTTTTGTATTTTTAGTAGAGATGGGGTTTCACTATGTTGGCCAGGCTGGACTCAAACTCCTGACCTTGTGATCTGCCCACCTTGGCCTCCTAAACTTCTATATTAAATTTGTTAATACTTACATCTAATTAAGGACACAGATTCCCCATGGACATAAATACACTTAGCTATTGTCTTTTCTGGCAAATTCAATTTTATTTTCCAAGCAGCTGCACATATCTATTATCCACGATACACTATACCATGCATTAGTATTACCAATTCCATTACCATCACTGCCACACAAGAATGAATTAGGACAAACATTTCAAGCAACTTTGTAGCTATTAAAGGGATCCTCAACTTTCAAGCACTTTCCATACCTTTGTTTTTATTAAGAAGTCAGTCTCACTTTGGGAGGTGAAGGCAGGCGAATCATGAGGCCAGGAGTTTGAGACCAGCCTGGCCAACATGGTGAAACCCCGCCTTTACTAAAAATACAAAAAATTAGCTGGACGCGGTGGGGGGGCACCTGTAATTCCAGCTACTCAGGAGGCTGAGGCAGGAGAATCACTTGAACCTGGGAGGTAGAGGTTGCAGTGAGCCAAGATCACACCACTGCACTCCAGCCTGGGGGACAGTGCAAGACTCTGTCTCAAAAAATAATAATAATAATATAAAATAATAATAAAAAAATAAAAAAGAAGACAATCTGATTTAAGCTATTAGCATACTTATACAGATATGACTCCAGTTCAGATACCTACCCTGTTCCGATGTGCATTGATTGATGCATAACGAACTGTCCCTCGAAAGCCTGCCACAGCTCGAGGCTACAACAAAGCCATGCAAAGAATAATAAATGAGTTTCAAACAGCAATACACTTGGCACACTTGAACCCATGAAGTAAATGCAAGAAACATGTCCTTTATTGTCACAATAAAACACTATTTAATTTCTAACTTTCAACTATGAAATTATAAGAAATTAGAGAGATTATCTCTAAATCACATCTTTAAAAAAAAAAAACACTGATAAAATTGTAATTTTCAGTTCCGTTTTTTCCTACCTACATTTTAAAATACAGGGGCATTTATGACATCTATACAACTCTGTATATTAGAAAATATTAAATGCTTTCATATACCCATAATCATGAGAAGCATCATAGTATATACATTAATATTCAGGTTCTGGATACAAATAAATATATTTAGATGGTGAGGAATCACTAAGTAACCTGAGATACCAAGCTCTTCATACCTTGGCTATTTCATTCAAACTCAATTCAAAGGTAGTGGCAACTTGTACCCTACCTTCGTATGCAATTCATGTATTAAAATTCAAGTTATTGGGAGCTTAGTATGTGCCACATACTAGAAATAACACCAACATGAAAAATATATGATCCTAGTCCTCAGAGAACTCAACTTAGAATAAAGTCCAGGCTTTTTACTTAGCCTATAAGACTTTTCATGATCTGGCATTTGTCTCCTTTCACAATGGATTTACCGTGGTTTCTTTTATGACCAATTTTAGTTTTAGCTCAAAACAGTGCACACGATTCTCTCCAGTTGGAATCCCAGCTCCTTGAATCTCTCCAATGGCTAGCTCTTCTACTCCATTTTAAGGCTTCTGCTCACATGTCACCTCCTCAGAGAAACTTCCCTTAATCATTCTAATCTAAAATACTACTCCCCCCATCTGTAGTGCCACTCTATTCTTTTACTCTGCTTTATTTCTTTTAACACCTTTACTACCCCCAAATCAATTTTATTTATATTCTTATTCTGTTTATTGCCCATTTGTTTAGATTTTAATTTTTTTTAAGAGATAAGGTCTCACTCTGTAGCCCAGGCTGTAGTGCAGTAGTGTAATCATAGTTCACAGCAGCCTCAAATTCCTGGGCTCAAGTGATCCTCCTGCCTCAGCCTCCCAAGTAGCTGGACCTACTGGAGTGTGCCACCACATAGGGTTAATCTATTTTAATTTGTTTACTGCCTGTCTTCTTTTAGTCCATGGAATATAAACTCTGTGTGGGTGAGGTCTTTGTCTTGCTCATTTTACAAATATAGATATAGACTCTGAGAGGTATGTAACTTGTCTAAGGACACAAAAATCAGTAAATAATAAAACCAGGCATTAACTAAGGTTTTTCAACATTGTCTCCATTCTACTGCTCCCCAAGAAGCAAGTAAGTACCCTGAGGATTCGTGGGTGGCACTGTAGCTCAATATGAAAACTGACAAACTTGAAAATGATCATAGACAAACTTTTCATTAGTATAATTTTTTTTTTTTTTCTTAAGTAACCTCAAATTTTTCTCAATTAGTATGTATTACTTTTGTAGTCAGAAAAGACAGTAAAAATTCCTGGCCAGGCGCATTGGCGCACACCTGTAATCTCAGCACTTTGGGAGGCTGAGGTGGGCAGATCACAAGGGCAAGAGATCGAGACCATCCTGACCAACATGGTGAAACCCCATCTCTACTAAGAATACAAAATTAGCTGGGCATGGTGGTGCATGCCTGTAATCCCAGCTACTCAAGAGGCTGAGGCAGGATAATCACTTGAAGCCGGGAGGTGGAGGTTGCAGTGAGCCGAGGAGGTGGAGGTTGCAGTGAGCCGAGATTGTGCCACTGCACTCCACTCTGGGCGACAGAGTGAGACTCTGTCTCAAAAAAAAAAAAAAAAAAAATCCTTAGCAGAATAATTTGGTCATATGTTACCGCATAGGATAAACAATCTATGTGTTCTTCCTCCATTTTCTTATTTTATAATCTATGTTTAATCAAGTTATCTATTTCATTTCTTCCTTCATTAAATACTCTCTTTCCCTTTACTTTTGTTTGGTTTTTAAGACAACTATTTTAAAATATTCCCTATTTAACGGCAAGTCTCAGTAATCAAAAGTTCCTGCAATCTTTAAAAAAAAATCCCCATTATTTTCTTAGCTGCCATTCATTGACAATCATAGTCAGTGGATCTCAATATTTTCCTAAGACATCATGATTAACAGGAATACCTAATATGCTCAATTTGGTTGATGGAACTAAGGTTAGAGAGTTTTCTTTTTAGAAGAAAAATGTCTAAGAGAATATATGAAAGTCTACTATGAATCTTTTTCAGTTAATAACGTTTCAGAGGTTGTACTTTTATTCATTACCTGACATGAGCCTTCAGTTAACATAGAATTTTTTGTGTGTGTTACATAATTTTGCCCAATTATTTTCATTCTAGTAACTGTCAGAATGAAAATCTCCAGACTTATTATCACATTCTGCAGCCTAGTCCACAGTTGATTGGGCATCTGGACTTCTCCCTGATGGATTCTAGCCAAGACAAGCCCAGGAGACTCTTTCTACTTAAGGGTTTCCCTGGCCTGGCTCTGACCTTACTTCTGCCATAGAAAGGCTGAAATAGAGATAAAGAGAAATCAGCTGTTTAGAGAAATCTTGACATAAATAGTCAAAGAAATAATACCAGTTTGCATACCTCATCTAATTCTAATAGAAAAAGAAATAATGTCAGATCAAGGAAATTCAATCACCTTATTTAATGTAGTAAAGACAACTCAAACCCAACTGGGGAAAAACAGTCACATATGCAAATGATTCCAATTTAAAGCAGATTATAATGAATACCATTAGTGAAGCACAATGAAATATAAACACTTGGGAGTGGTAAGGATTAGTTCCATGTAGTAGGAGGGAGGAAGGACAAGTCTTAGGAACAGGCAGCACTTTACTGGGTCTTGAAACAAATAATCTCTTGAAACTTCCTCAATTGATGGCACTTTGCCAATATTTATCAAAATTGTAAATGCATATATTCACTTTGTCTCACAATTTCACTTCTGGAAATTTATCTCACAGATATACTCGCATGTGCAAAAATAGTGGATGTAGTCAGTCACTACCATCATTGTTTGTGATAGCAAAAGATTGAGTGCAACCTAAATGTCTGCCAATAGGAGACTCTGATTAAATAAATTATAGTACGCCCAAATAATGGAATACACTCTGAAGTTGCAAAAAAAAAAAGAGAGAGAGAAGCCAGACACAGTAGTTCATGGTTATAATTCCAGAACTCTGGGGAGTCTAAGGCAGGAGGATCACTTGAGGCCAGGAGTTCAAGACCAGCCCAGGCAACATAGTGAGACCCTGTCTCTGAAAAAAAAAAAGAAAAAAAAAAGAATTAAAGAATTAGCTGGGCATGGTGGCATGTACCTATAGTCCCCGCTACCAGCTACTTGGGAGGCTGAGGTGGGAGAATCCCCCAGCTACTTAGGAGTATGTGGTAGGAGGACCTCTGAGTCATGGCTGTAGTGAGCTGTGATCATGCCACTCCACTCCAGCTTGGGTGACAGAGCGAGATCCTGTCTAAAAGAAAGAAAAAAAAAAAGAATGAGGAAGTTCTATATACCAACATGGAAAGATCGTCTAGATACACTGTCAAGTGAAAAAAAGAAAGGTATAGAATGTATATCATGCTACCTTTTTAATCAAAAAGGTAAAAATAAGAATGTTCATTTGTATTTGTTGTATGTGAATAAAGAGATTCTGGAAGAATATGTTAAGAAACTAATAACAGTATAGCTACCTAAAGGTGAATGTAGGGAGTGGGGGAAGAATCAGAGACAGTATAGGAAATGAGTAGATTTGGAATAGGCAGAGGTGAAATGGAGATTTATTTCACTGTTTACTTTTTAATTTCTTTTCAAGTCAGGTTTAATTTACTTTACTTTGAATTACTGAGGTATCATTTACTTACAATAAAATTCATACTTTATGTATACACAGTTCTATGAGTTTTGACTGATATAAAGTCACATAACCACCACCACAACTAAGATATCAAATATTTCCATCACTCCAATAAGTTTCCTTAAGGCCTCTTTGAGTCAATCCCTCCCACTCCTAGTCTCTGACAACCAATGATTTCTGTCCCTTGTCAGCACTTAGTATTGTCTGGTTTTTGTTTTAACCATTCTAATTGGTAGGCAGTGGTATCTTGCCAGGGTTTTAATTTGCATTTCCCTAATAGCTAATGATATTGACCATCTCTTAATATGCTTATTCGCCATTTGTATCTCTTCTTTGATAAAATGTCTATTCAAATATTTAGCCCATTTTTACTGTGTTGCTTTCTTTTTATTGAGTTGTATGAGTTGTTCATAGATCCTGGATATAAAACCTTTATCAGATGTGTGTTCTGCAAATATTTTTCCCCATCTGTGACTTGTCTTTTCATTTGCTCAACAGTGTCTTTCAAAGAGCATAAGTGTTTAATATTGATACATTTTTAATTCTTTAACTTTTGCATCACATGAATATGTTACCTATTTGAAATTTATATTTACAAACATTTTGAAAGAAAAAGAAAGTAAAAAGTGAAAGTATTTAACAATCTATGAGCATATTTTATTTGATACCTAGATATTCAAATGAAAACAAAAAAGAAAAAATAAATCGGGCCTTGAAGAGCTGACGGAATTACAACAGAAAAAAATGAGATGCATTTTAAGTTGAACATGGTTAACAATGCAAAGAGGGAGGAAAGTACTGTTGGTGTTAGAGAAACAAATCTGGTATGACTGTAGCTGACCGTGAGAGGAAAAAAACAGGAAAATAGGTTGAAGTCAGATTAAGGGAGGACTTAAATGTCAAATTAAGGTCTTCTTTAATTTGGTTTATAACGTGTAGGTAATTGGAATTCATAAAATATTTTTAGGCCGGGCGCAGTGGCTCACACCTGTAATCCCAACACTTTGGGAGGCCGAGATGGGTGGATCATGAGGTCAGGAGATCAAGACCATCCTGGCTCACACTGTGAAACCCCATCTCTACTAAAAATACAAAAAATTAGCCGGGCATGGTGGTGGGCGCCTGTAGTTCCAGCTACACAGGAGGCTGAGGCAGGAGAATGGCGTGAATCCGGGGGGCGGAGCTTGCAGTGAGTGCAGATCGCGCCACTGCACTCCAGCCTGGGCGACAGAGCGAGACTCCCATCTCAAAATATATATATATATATATATATTTTCAGCTGGAAAGTAACGATTGAGAAAATGCTCTGCATGTATGTTGACTCTGGTGGAAGTATAACAGACTGAAAGGAGAAGACAGAGAGATGAGTGAGGAAACTATTTTAACAATTAAAACAAGAAACAACAAAATTAGTACAAGGGCAGAAGCAGTGTGAATGTAAAGGAGAGAATGTATGTTAGAGACAGGATGAACTCCTAGGAGAATAAACCAAGAAAGAAGAGAATGACTCTAGCCTATTGCTAACAAAAGGGAAAGGATCAGGGAAAAAAATGCAAGAACTATGTAATACAACTCCCAATGGAATTAAGAAAACATCTCAAATTCAGCTGAAATTCTGAAATACTAACAGAGAAAAAAGACGTTAAAAATTGTTCTTACATAAGTTACCACAATCCTAGGCCCTGGAAGTTTCAGGTGAATGGTTAGGGCGGGAGCAACAGGAGAAAACATGTCACTCCCAGAGCTTAGACACAAAGTGCCAGTGTGAGATGCCAGCTGAAGGGCTGAAACTAGGGAATGCCTTAAAAGCAGGACATATACACAAAACGAACAGGCAGATTCAAATCATTAGGTAAACAGAAGCTCAACTCTGAAATTATGAATCAAAGTGTTGCAGATATATATAGTTTAGGACTTCTTTGCCCCTCACAACCCTACTTAATGTAACACATCTTAAAGGTGATAAAGAGTAGAGGCTGTCAAAACCAACTTCATAAAACAACACACTGGTATAACAGATACACACCATCATTCCCTTTGTAATGCCTTCTGACTGATGGTCCTACACCACAAGATTGGTAAATAAATATACATCTATGTTTTGAGGAAGTTCCTTCGTGGTGATAGAATAGCTTTGTATCTGGATTATGGTGTTGATGTCTTAGTCCATTTGTGCTGCTACAAAATAAGCTTGCCCAACATGTGGCCCAGGATGGCTCTGAACACAACCCAACACAAATTCATAAACTTTCCTAAAACATTATTGGAATTTTTTTTTTTTTTTAGCTCATCAGCTATTGTTAGTATAATCCATGTGTGGCCCAAGACAATTCTTCTTCCACTGTGGCCCAGGGAAGCCAAAAGATTGGACATCCCTGCTATAAAGGAATACATGAGGCTGAAAATTTATAAAGAAAAGAGGTCTGTTTGGTTCACAGTTCTGCATGCAGGTTGTACAAGAAACATGACACCAGCATCTGCTTCTGGTGAGGGCTTCAGGCTGCTTCCACTCATGGTGGAAGGCAAAGCAGAGGCGGCATGTGCAGAGGTCACATGGTGAGAAAGGAAGCAAGAAGGTGAGGGAAGGTACCAGGCTCTTTTTAACAACCAGCTCTCATAAGAACTAACAGTGAGAACTCACGACCCTCCGCTCCCAGGGGAGAGGAGTGATCTATTCATGAGTGATCCATCCCATGACCCAAACACTGCCCGGCAGGCCTTACTTCTAGCATTGGGAATCAAATTTAAACATCAGATTTGGATGGGACATTCAAATTATAGCAGTTGGTTATATGAATCTATACATGTGATAAAATTTCATATACCACCACCCCCACCAAAATGTGCATGTTGAACCTGGTAAAATCTACATCTCTACTTGAGTTAATAATATTATATCAACATCAATTTCCCAGTTTTGACAATGTACTATGATTATGTAAGGTATTAGCACTGGAGAAAGCTGGATGAAGGTACATGGTAACTGTATTATTTTTGTAACTTCTTATGAGTCTTAACTATTTGAAAACAAAAAGACAAAACAAAGAAAAATATAAAAAATGCTTAAAGTACTATGTTGTGATTCTTCATCCTTAATGAATCTTCAATTAACAGACCAACTACTATTACATATTGATCAGCCAACAGAGTATTTACTGTGATAACAAAACAGTATTTGTTATGATGAGAACTCACAGACACAAAGGGAAAGACAAACATTGGGGCCTACTTCAGGGTGGGGGGTGGGAGGAAGGAAAGGAGCAGAAAAAATAACTATTGGGTACTAGCCTTAGTACCCGGGTGATGAAATAATCTATATAACAAACCCCCATGGCACGAGTTTACCTATATAACAAACTTGCACATGTGCCCCCAAACCCAAAATAGAAATGAAAAATAATAATAAAAAAGGACAACAATATACATCAAATCAGGGAGAAAAGCAAATAATAAAATAATAAAAAAGCAGAGGAGGCCAGGTGCAGTGGCTCACATCTGTAATTTTAGAACTCTGAGAAGCTGAGGAGCCCAGGAGTTTGAGGCTACAATGAGTTTTGATTGCACCACTGCACTCCCGCCTGTGCAACAGAGCAAGACCCTGTCCCTTTAAATAATAATAATAAATTTAAAAAGCAAAGGAAAAGGAATATGAGAGGGAAAAAGGAGAGAGGGACTGGATTAAAAACATTAAAAGTCGATTGGGTTAAATTCATAAGCTAAACATGAAGGCTTGTCATGGCAGTTATCTGCATCTGCTCCCTAACTCCAAAACAAGTACCCTCAAGATCTGCAGAAGAGAGAAGAAAGAAAACAAAGAAACTAGTTAACACAAAATATAGAATGGAGAGTATGTCAAGAGCTGCACTGGCTAATATGATAGCCACTTAAAATTAAATGAATTTAAAATTCAGTTCCTGGACCAGGTGTGGTGGCTCATGCCTGTAATCCCAGCAGTTTAGGAGGCCGAAGAGGGTGGATCCCTTGAGGTCAAGAGTTCGAGACCAGCCTGGCCAACATGGTGAAATCTTGTCTCTATTAAAAACACAAAAAGAAATTAGCTGGGTGTGATGGCGGGTGCCTGTAGTTCCAGTTACTCAGGAGGCTGAGGTAAGAGAATCGCTTGAACCTAGGAGGTAGAGGTAGCAGTGAGTTGAGATAGCACCACTGCACTCTGGCATGGGCGACACAGCGAGACTCCATTTCAAAAAAATAAAAATAAAAATAAAATAAAATTAAATATTAAATTAAATTAAATTAAATTCAGTTCCTCATTTGCTCTGGCTACAATCCAAGTGCTCTATAGCCACATGTAGCTAGTGGCTACCATATAAGACAGTACAGACACAGAACATTGCTATCATCATAGTAAGCTCCATTTGTCAGTGCTGCTTGAGGAAGAAAAAGGGATATGATCAGGAAAGGCCCCACAGCATGCTTCTAAGATGGTAACATGCCATTTCTTAACCTAGATGGAGGCCAGTAATGTTTCGTTATTCTTAATTTTTAATGTTTTTTACACTCTTCTGGAATATATAGCAAGACAAAATAAAATCAAAATACAGATTTCTGCAGATAACATGATGGTATACTTAGACAATCCAAACAACTGATTCAAGTTTCCTAGCAATAAATAAATAATTGTACATATGAAACAAATGTACAATGGGAACTTTTGATTTTACATTAGTAGAACACTATGAGAAAATTATTTCAAACACAATCCAAAAAAGTATGACATTAACTTTTATTTTTTTATTTATTTTTATTTTATGTTTATTATTAATTTCATCAAACCAAAACTTTAAAGAAGCAGACAGATCCCAAAACAGACAGGAGCTGAGACCAAATAAGACTTGTGAATCCCATACTGAGACCAAATAAGTCCATTTACAATATTGACAGAGTGACATCAATGCTTTACAGTGTTATTGCTAAATTAAGTTTGGCCTAAAACTGCCTCTGTACATGTGTTATGGCTGGTCTAGAGGTAATGATGGTAACCTAACTTGAGTATAAATAGACTGTAAACTACTCTTGTAACAAACAGCCAAGTCTCAGCCAACCACAGCAGCCAACTGTTCAAAGCAGATTCAAATAAAGCAAATGCCCAGCTGTAAACAATCCAGCTGTTTCTGTACCTCACTTACATTTTCTGTACTCATTTTACTTTTTATGTTCATACATGTTATCTGACCACGTGGCAGCCCCAGAGTCATTCTGAACCTATTCTTATTCGGGGGGCTACATGATTCATGAATCATTCTTTGCTCAACTAAACTCTGTTAAATTTAATTTGCCTAATGTTTTCTTTTCTTTTTTTTTTTTTTTTTTTTTTTTTTGAGACGGAGTCTGGCTCTGTCGCCCAGGCTGGAGTGCAGTGGCCGGATCTCAGCTCACTGCAAGCTCTGCCTCCCGGGTTTACGCCATTCTCCTGCCTCAGCCTCCCGAGTAGCTGGGACTACAGGCGCCAGCCACCTCGCCCAGCTAGTTTTTGTATTTTTAGTAGAGACGGGGTTTCACCGCATTAGCCAGGATGGTCTCGATCTCCTGACCTCGTGATCCGCCCGTCTCGGCCTCCCAAAGTGCTGGGATTACAGGCTTGAGCCACCGCGCCCGGCCATGTTTTCTTTTTAACAAACCTAAAAGCCCTATCAAAAATAGAGGTTGTGGTAAAGGGAACTAGGAGGAAATTCACTGAAGATACAGCTTAGAAAATAGCTGGACAGGAGAGAACTAGGGGGAAAAGACAGCTGAAGGACCTGACATCAGAACAATGATCAAACACTGACTTCAGAAACTATTCCATTTTAGAAGCCACAGTTTGATTAGTTGGTCAAGGTATTTATGCCCCCAAGATATTGTTATAAACAATAAAGTAACTGGCCTGCAATTAGTGAAGTTCAACAGCTGGATGTGGCCAAGGAAAGAGCAGAAGTGAGCCTTACTGGTACCATTATCATCACAGTGTGATTGTGGTCATACCCAAAGATGCACCTCCCTGAAGAGCAACACAGTCTTAATACTGTGTGTATGGTTTGCGGGGAGGGAGGGAGAACGGAATGGATTTCACTAAAATGATCCTGTCAGCCACTAAACAAAAAATAACAACAAGCCCTAGAAGGGGGAAACTAGTACCCAGAGTTGCTGTAATATATTACCTAAAAGGCCCAGTTTCCAACAAAAAATCATGAGGCATGCAAAGAAACAGGAAAGTATGACTTATACATGGGGGAAAAAAGCAGGCAACAGAAACTGCCTGTGAGAGTGACCAGATATTGGATTTAACAGAAAAAGATTTTAAAGTAGCCATTATAGATATGTTTTCAGAAATAAAGGACAGCTTGATTAAACAAGTAAAAGAAAATACGATGACAGTGTTGCATCAAATAGAGAATATCAATGAAGAGAACTAAGTGGAAATTTGGGAGTTGAAAAGTATAGTAACTGAAATAGAATTATAGTATGTAGAAAGGGTATCATACTGCACAAATGACCACTCATTTCAAAGGGTCAACATGTGTTCTTACTATAAGACCATTCGAAATCTCCCTCTAATGTACATTTTTTGAAGCCACAAATTTCAATAATACAATTTATTGTCATTCTATAATCATTAAATGTATATGCCACTTCTTAGATAACATCCATTAGGATAAATAATTAGCATTGTTTAAAAAGTGTGATACTATAAATACCAGGGTAATTATCAAATATTTGATAATAATATGAAAAATCTTACTGGTCTGACGTCACCACAGGAATTGGTAAACTGTCGAGCTAAGCCAAAGTCAAGCATGTAACATTTCCTACACGTACTAGGAAAGCGGCCCATAGCGAAGTTCGACTAGAAAAATAAAGAAGGAAAATATATACATTCTTATAATACTTAGTCCTTACATTTTAAGTCTTCCTCTATTTAAGCTCTATATAACACACATGTTCCAAATATACTATTCTAGTCAATGATGTTTAGTAGGTATTAAAATACGATTTAGTTTTGGGTTCTATTAATGCCTAATATCAGGTAAACTTTGAGCAAAAAAGGATGTAAATGACTAAGGTTACACACAAGACAATATTAACTAGACTTGGAACTCTAAGTTCTTGAAATTCTAGTCTAAGTGAATGCTTAAATGACAACCCAACCCCCTACTTTTTAAAATAGGAGAAATCAGAGACAGACAAAAAAAAAAAAAACCATAGAAATTTAAAAGGATTTCCTATAAACGGCCAGGTGTGGTGGCTCACGCCTGTAATCTCAGCACTTTGGGAGGCCGAGGGAGGTGGATCACGAGGTCAGTAGTTTGAGACCAGCCTGACCAACGTGGTGAAACCCCGTTTCTACTTAAAAAAAAAATTAACCGCGTGTGGTAGCATGCGCCTGTTATTCCAGCTACGCAGGAAGCTGAGGCAGAAGAATTGCTTGAATCCAGGAGGCGGAGGTTGCAGTGAGCCGAGATTGCACCACGGCACTCTAGCCTGGGTGACAGAGTGAGACTCCATCACAAAAAAAATTAAAAAAAAAAAAAAGAATTTCCTATAAACATCATAAAACTGAATTTCACTAAGTCTAAAATGAAAATACAATTTATAGAAACATTTCAAAATGGACTTAAGGAAAATACACTTTGTATTATTCCCCTAATGAAAATCAGTGTAATATTAAATGACCACAAACGCAAAGATGAGTATGTAAGTAAGAGGACTTGTGAAGGTAAAGGCCAAATTGTTACCAGAATTGTTAGTTTTTTTTTTTGTTTGTTTTTTGTTTTTTTAAATATTGTTATCCCAGCACTTTGGGAGGCCGAGACGGGCGGATCACGAGGTCAGGAGATCGAGACCATCCTGGCTAACACGGTGAAACCCCGTCTCTACTAAAAAAAAATACAAAAAATTAGCCGGGCGAGGTGGCAGGCGCCTGTAGTCCCAGCTACTCGGGAGGCTGAGGCAGGAGAATGGCGTAAACCCGGGAGGCGGAGCTTGCAGTGAGCTGAGATCCGGCCACTGCACTCCAGCCTGGGCGACAGAGCGAGACTCCGTCTCAAAAAAAAAAAAAAAAAAAAAAAAAAAAAAATATGTTCTACTTATGGGCTTTCTGATAAAAACAGAAACTATTCCAATCACCAATGGTTCTCAAATAATGATGGATAGAAATAGACTGACTCTACTGTAATGTTAAATTTAGTTAGCATTTTCATGTAAACTAATTTTAGAAGTCATGTAACAACAGACGGTTACATTTTTCAACTGTACCAACATATGATACATTTATAGTAAATATGGTATATCAGAAATGGGTCATTTCACCTAATGAACAATCAAATACCAAAAAGGACAGAAAAACCTATTTCACACTTATGGAAATGACAATTTCTAAGAAAAACAGATTAGTAAATAAAAACCCCACTATATTTCCACAGTAGCACTCAGGAGAAAAATAAGGTCTTTCACAACTGATGATTTCTTATAATTTTTGACTTAACAAATAGTTCAAGAACACAGTATGAACAACCAAAAGCAACATATACAGTTTTTTAACCAATATATCTATTAAAAAAACCAGGGAATAAAGCCAATTTAGGCATAAAGCTAAGTAAATGGCAATGTTAGCACACATAGTAATAGCCAAACATAACCTTTTTTAAGAGACAGGGTCTCACTATGCTGCCCAGGCTGGGGTGCAGTGGCTATCCACAGGAGCGATCATAGCTCACCGCAGTCTCCGTCTCCTGCACTCAAGGAACCCTCCTGCTTCAGCCTCCTGAGTAGCTGGGACTATGGGCATGTGCCACCGCCCCAGTCTCAGTTTTTATTTTCATCGTATGAGAAAAACTCCTGAAAATAAGTTGTAGTTGTAATTATTACTTAAAAAATTAAGAGGTAAGTTATATTTTTGCTTCCAGGTCTCTATCTAAATGAAAATATTACCTTGTATTTTACCACAACAAATACATAAAGCTACATTTGTAATTTATTGTGTCCCAGGATAACATTAAGAGTATCAAACTCATTCTGTGCTCTGGACAGAAAAGGTCCCTACCGGTTTGATGTCTCGATGCAAGAACCCCACAGAATGAATGCTTTCAATAGACTCCAAAATCTGTCTACCCAGCCGGAGAGTAGTACTAATGGTGAATGTGCCTCGGGACTGGCTACGGCGAAGATCTGCCAGATTCCGACCCTGTGGAAATCAAATAAACACTTTCAAATACAGTACTAAAACTATGTTAGAAGAGAAAACTGGGAAACCACTCACTTACCATTGAAAAATATGTTTTCAGTAAAATAGCAAGAATTTTTTTTCTTTTTTTTTTTTTTGAGATGGAATTTCACTCTTGTTGCCCAGGCTGGAGTGCAATGGCACGATCTTGGCTCACTGCAACTGCTACCTCCTGGGTTCAAGCGATTCTCCTGCCTCAGCCTTCCAAGTAGCTGGGGTTACAGGTATGCACCAGCATGCCCAGCAAATTTTTCTGTTTTTAGTAGAGACGGGGTTTCACCATGTTGGTCAGGCTGGTCTTGAACTCCTGACCTCAGGTGATCCACCCACCTCAGTCTCCCAAAGTGCTGGGATTACAGTCAAGAACCACCGTACCCAGCCAATAGCAAGAATTTTACCCAAATTGTGATCCTCTCATTCAACAGATCTCTTGATCATATGAATGTTTCAGACAAGTTTTAGAATAATGAGATTTTTAGCATATCATGTTTCTGATTCATCATGCTTCCCTTTATCTCTGATGTCGTAACAAAAAAGTCTTGATTATTTAAAATATAAGTAATCAAATATATAATTTATATTATTTACATTTATATTTATTTACTTAAAATATGTGATCAGGCCGGGAGTGGTGGCTCATGCCTGTAATCCTAGCAGTTTGGGAGGCTGAGGCAAGCAGATCACGAGGTCGGGAGAGTGAGACTATCCTGGCTAACACGGTGAAACCCTGTCTCTACTAAAAATACAAAAATTTAGCCAGGTGTGGTGGTACATGCCTGTAGTCCCAGCAACTCAGGAGGCTGAGGCAGAAGAATCGCTTGAACCAAGGAGGCAGAGGTTGCAGTGAACCGAGATCACGCCACTGCACTCCAGCCTGGGCGAAACAGCAAGACTCCATCTCAAAAAAAAAAAAAAAAAAAAAAAAAAATATATATATATATATATATATATACACACACACACACACACAAGATCAAGTATAGATAATGCATATACATACAAAGAGCACTAATTCCTCATTACTGCCTAACATATATTCTCAAACAAGTTACTTAACTTTCTTCTATCAGTTTCCTCATAAAAACAAGCTAATAAAACCTACCTCACAGAGCTCTGTGAGGATTAAACAAGATCTATGTAAAGTTTTTTGTGTGTGTGTTGTGTTTTTTAAAGAGAAATGGAGTCTTGCTATGTTGACCAGGCTGGTCTCAAACTCCTTGCCTCCCATCTCAGCCTCCTGACATGATGGGATCATAGGTGTGAACCACCGTGCCTGGCCCCATATAAAGTTTTTAGAATACTGTGTGGTGCACAATAGGTACTCAACATAGGCTAACTATTGTTATTTTGACCAAACATTATATGACATTCAATTTACTTGTAGAAGTATATAAAAGCAATGAATACATCCAGCATCTGCCGTTCATGATTGCATTGAAGCCTCACAGTACCCTAAATAGAAGTTGTTCCTGTGTCTGTTTTACAGATAAGGAAACTAAGGTTCCAAGAGGTTAAATAATGTTAACCTGTTAATGTAAAGCTGTTTTCCAAATCTAACTCTGTCTGACTCCAAAGTGCTCTTCTTTTACAGTCCTCTCTCACAGAACTTTTCTACAGACTTTTTCATGATGCTGCTCCACCAAGGTTCCTTGTTGCTTAGGTAACAAACCAGTAATCTGAAAAGGAGAGCAGGACCATGGCCCTGCAGCACTACCTCCCAAAGAAAAGACTGGCTCTCCTGTCCCAAGGGGATTTAAACATCCCAATCTATTCCCACAATTTTATAATATATCTTTAGGGGTACTATGCCACTAATATTATCACTTCATCTAAAGATAGTTGATTCACTTTTGAAAAGTAATAATTTCTTACATTATCATTCAAAATAAAATATGAAGTACTCCTCAAGTAACAGTTTAAAAGTTACAGTAAAGTCAGGATCCTTTCATACTTCGTATCTTCTTTTTTAAATAAAGCTTTCTCATTATGTAAATTAATTGAGATTTACCTTAGTTATTATTTTTAACGGAAATGTGTTGTTCCTCGCACCTGTAGCAAATGTAAAATAAGTGACAATGTACAGCAGCGAACTGTATAACCATGTGAGTACCTAATAACTTTTATTAGAATTCCAATTGCTTTTTCTTCAAAAATCAAAATTTTGATTGCCAAAAATATACCTAATATTGAAACTTTATTTTTTTTTTTGTTTTTTTTTTTTTATTATACTTTAAGTTCTAGGGTACATGTGCATGACGTTATATCATGTATAACTCCCCAATGCAATCCCTCCCTCCTCCCCCCTCCCCATGATAGGCCCCAGTGTGTGATGTTCCCCTTCCCGAGTCCAAGTGATCTCATTGTTCAGTTCCCACCTATGAGTGAGAACATGCGGTGTTTGGTTTTCTCTTCTTGTGATAGTTTGCTAAGAATGATGGATTCCAGCTGCATCCATGTCCCTACAAAGGACGCAAACTCATCCTTTTTTATGGCTGCATAGTATTCCATGGTGTATATGTGCCACATTGAAACTTTATTTGTAAACAGCTTTCACCACAAAAACTTTCAAAAGGAAATCAATTAAATTTTATTTATGACATTAGTAATACTTTAAAAAATTTAAATATTTTAAAATACAAGCCTAATGTATCAACTCACAAAATCTGAGAAGGTAAACACAAAACTGATAAAAGTATGGGGTAAAGTGCTATTAACATGGTAAAAACATGCAGGTACCCACTAAATTATACTTTAAAGTAAATACTACTAATGAATTATTATTTGTTACAAAGAAAAATTGAAAACAATCTATACAATAGTCCATGGTTATCCATGGTTTTACTTTATCCATGGTTTTACTTTACTGGTTTCCCACAGTCAACCATGGTCCAAAAATATTAAATAGAATATGCCAGAAATAAACAGTTAATAAGTTTTACATTACAGGCCATTCTCATATGTGATGAAATCTCATACCATCCTGCTACATCAGGCCCAGGACGTGAATCATCCCTTTAGTCAAGCGTGTCCACATGCTGTTACCTGCCCACTAATCACTTAGTGGCCCAATCAGTTACCCAGATGTGCAGGGTTCAGTATGATCTGTGGTTTTAGGCATCCACTTGGGGCCTTAGAAAGTATCTCCTCAGATAAGGGGGTACTATCGTAAGTACATTAATAAATGAATAGTTACATAAATAATGGTACAGTCATCTTACTGACTGATATGCAGTCATTCAAAAAATGAAGAATCAAGAACTTACGAACACAAAGAAGAAAACATCAGACACTAGGGTCTACTGGAGCGGGGAGGGTAGAAGGAGGGAGAGAGGCAGAAAAGACAACTATTGGGTACTGAGCTTAATACCTGGGTGATGTAATATTACACACAAAAAAACCTCATGACACATGTTTATCTATGTAACAAACCTTCACATGTACCCCCAAAACTAAAATAAAAAATTTTTAAATAAAATAAAATGTCACAAGCCACCATATTTTGTAAAAAAAAAAAAAAAAGGAAGAGGACTATATATAGTAATGTAATGTGGAATGAATTAAAGAAGCAAGTTCATTTCTCTACAAATTTATAAGATCTTAATAAAAATGCAAGTGAATTTCTACATTGAAGATATGAAACATACCCAAAAGGAGAAAAAATAATATAATGAACCTTCATGTATCTACTGGTCACCCAGAATTAACAATTATCAATTCATGCCCAGTCTTGTTTCATCTGTTATTCACCTCCTCATCCATATCCTCTCCCCTCCCACCCACACGTACTGAATTATTTTCATGTAAATTCTAACCATATAATTTCATCTATATACTAAAAAGTGTAGGCCAGGTGTGGTGGCTCACATCTATAATCCCAACACTTTGGGAAGCCAAGGCAGGAAGATCACTTGAGCCCAGGAGTTCAAGACCAGCCTGGGCAACATACTGAGACCTCATCACTACAAAATATTACAAAATTAGGGCCAGGCACGGTGGCTCACATCTGTAGTCCCAGCACTTTAAGAGGCCAAAGCAGGCAGATCACAAGATCCAGAGATCGAGACCATCCTTGTCAACATGGTGAAACTCCATCTCTACTAAAAATACAAAAATTAGCTAGGCGTGGTGGCATGGTCCTGTAGTCCCAACTACTCAGGAGGCTGAGGCAGGAGAATCGCTTGAACCCGGGAGGAGGAGGTTGCAGTGAGCCGAGATCGTGCCATTGCATTCCAGCCGGGGCAACAGAAAGAGACTCTGTCTCAAAAAAACAAAACAAAGCAAACAAACAAAAAAAATTAACTGGGCATGGTGGCACACACTTGTAGTCCCAGCTACTCAGAAAGGTGTGGTGAGAGGATCACTCGACCCCACGAGGTAGAGGCCGAAGCGAGCTGTGATTACTCCACTGTGCTCCAGCCAGGGCAAGACCCCATCTCAAAAACAAAAAACAAACAAACAAAAAAACCCAGAAGGGTGTATAAAAGGAAAGAGATACAAATATAAGTAGACGTTATTAGCAATTACATCATTGTAAATTTGAATTAGAAACATCAATATGGGCCCGGCGCGGTGGCTCAAGCCTGTAATCCCAGCACTTTGGGAGGCCGAGACGGGCGGATCACGAGGTCAGGAGATCGAGACCATCCTGGCTAACACGGTGAAACCCCGTCTCTACTAAAAAACACAAAAAACTAGCCGGGCAAGGTGGCGGGCGCCTGTAGTCCCAGCTACCCGGGAGGCTGAGGCAGGAGAATGGCGTAAACCCAGGAGGCGGAGTTTGCAGTGAGCTGAGATCCGGCTACTGCACTCCAGCCTGGGCGACAGAGCGAGACTCCGTCTCAAAAAAAAAATAAAAATAAAAGGCCGGGCGCGGTGGCTCAAGCTTGTAATCCCAGCACTTTGGGAGGCCGAGACGGGCGGATCACAAGGTCAGGAGATCGAGACCATCCTGGCTAACACGGTGAAACCCCGTCTCTACTAAAAAATACAAAAAAACTAGCCGGGCGAGGTGGCGGGCGCCTGTAGTCCCAGCTACTCGGGAGGCTGAGGCAGGAGAATGGCGGGAACCCGGGAGGCGGAGCTTGCAGTGAGCTGAGATCCGGCCACTGCACTCCAGCCTGGGCGACAGAGCGAGACTCCGTCTCAAAAAAAAAAAAGAAAGAAAGAAACATCAATATGAATCATGGCATACTTTCTCATTTTTAAAAATGCATTTCTTAAATCCATCCACTTGAAAAGAATGAAAAATAATGACCAATCCACTTTCAACAGACACCCACATCATCTAGATTCTGGTCTCTAAACATCATTTCCCATTAAAAGGAGCCAAGGCTTAATGGAGAAAGGGCTGATTCCAGATCTGGAGTATGAAATATACAGAATGAGCCTGGTACATAGTATTGCACCAAAAAATAAGGATGCTGTCAAAGACTGCTGCAGCCTAGTCCTAACAAAATGAATCCAGATCCAACATGAAAGAAGTCCCTGTAGCAAAAGATGAGACAACTTGAATATTAAAAAAACCGTAGGCCAGGTGCAGTGGCTTATGCCTGTAATCCTAGCACTTTGGGGGTTTGGGATTAACCTGGCCAACATGGGGAAACCCTATCTCTACTAAAAATTTAAAAATTAGCTGGGTATGGTGGTGTGCGCCTATAATCCCAGCTACTTGGGAGGTTGAGGCAGGAGAATCGCTGGAACCCAGGAGGTAGGGGTTGCAGGGAGCCAAAATCGCGCCACTGCACTCCAGACTGGGCGACAGAGTGAGACTCCATCTCAAAAAACTAAATAAAACTGCAATAATTGAAAGACATCAAATATGTTAAATCCATGCATTTATGGATTTATTATATAGTTATATACGATTATGTTTATATTAGACAACCAATTCATTATCCTAAAAACTGATAAATAAAATAATCAAGTAGTAGTCCTGCCTTTCCTATGTAAAATATACTTGAGGATAACCTAATACTGAATGCAGTGCTTTTTAAGAAGAATTCTAGTTAACAAAAAAAGAATAAAATGATAGAACACTGTATTTGCAACTCCCATTAAAATAATGGATGATTATTACAAATGGGTTGATAAAACCATTAGGAAAACCATTGGGAACTTTAAAATGGATGGATTAGACTGACAAGGCCTGAACCCATTGACTAATCTCAACCTCACTGACAATCAGACACTACCTCCTGATGTGATTCAAGAGGAAGCATACAACCCACCTCTGAAGTATCCTTGCAGAGTAAATCTGGAATCTTATATAATCATCAATTTATAGAAAATACAGGGGACAGAAATACATATTAAAGACAACCACAGGGAAACAACCAGCAAAATCCAGAATATGGTAATGTGCACATGTCACATTCCTCCATTTTTATCAACATCAATAAACACAATGAAAAGAAAATTGCAAGAAAATAAAAGACAGAGGGAGAACCAATATATTGAAAGAGGCTTAAGAGACAGGCAATGTGTGAACCCTATTTGGAACCCAATTCAAATAAACCAAATGTAAAAAAAAATTGTTTTTATTAAAGAGATGGACAATCAAGGAAATCTGAAGATTGGTTTGATATTTGTGCTATTATTAAGGAATTATTATTGGGTATTTTGGTTACTTTAAGAGAAAAAAAGAGTTCTGGTCTTCTAGAAATGTATATATATATATAAAATATACCTTGGATTAGCTATAATTTCGGGAGGGATAGGAGAAAGAGAAAATACTTGAAACAAGATTAGCCATATACTGATAGTTGTTGAAGCTGGGTAATGAGTAGATGGGTATAAATTATACTATTCTCTCTACTTTGTGAATGTTTAATTTTTCCCATAATAAAAAGTTTTTGGCCGGGCGCAGTGGCTCAAGCCTGTAATCCCAGCACTTTGGGAGGCCGAGACGGGCGGATCACAAGGTCAGGAGATCGAGACCATCCTGGCTAACACAGTGAAACCCCGTCTCTACTAAAAAAAATACAAAAAATTAGCCGGGTGAGGTGGCGAGCGCCTGTAGTCCCAGCAACTCGGGAGGCTGAGGCAGGAGAATGGCATAAACCCGGGAGGTGGAGCTTGCAGTGAGCTGAGCTCCGGCCACAGCACTCCAGCCTGGGCGACAGAGCGAGACTCCGTCTCAAAAAAAAAAAAAAAAGTTTTTAAAAGGTTGTAGGTATTAGGCAATCTAGATCTACAGTTGTACTGGTTACAGAACTCGAAAAAATGTTTTGCACCTCCATAGTTGATGTACTTATCACAATATATCACCCTTAGGCTATACTAAAGATGCTCATATAAAGCTTCAGTGGTGACAAAATATTAGGTGAGACCTGGCCAATGTCCTGCAAGGGGAATTGAGAAAAAAATGTGTACAACTGCTTGAGCTCTGTAAGATTTTAAAAACCATTTTAACGCCAAATAGTTAGAATTTCTACAACAGAGATAGGGTTGTTCCTTAAAAAATTTTAAGGCAGATATTATGTAATTGAATCAGCAGGAGGAAAAGAACAAGTTTATCTTAAGAATAATGAATTTATGGTTTTTAGAATAAATTAGGACTCTCTGTGGGAAGCTGAATACATGGAGGAGCCTCAGTAGTGATCTTCCATATGTCAAATAAGAGAAAATATGCTCTAGCGGTTACGCCAGCTTTAGCCTAATTCCAAATCAAGTCAACCACAAACTGTACAGATGGGAGTTTAAATGGGTTAACTTTCTTGTTACAGGAAAAAAATATAGCATCCAATTCAAATGGAAAAGTTCTCAGACAAATCCATAGGAACTTGCCAAAGGCCACAAAGGTCATCATTGTCTAATATCCACCAGTCTCTGGGGTTTCCCAGTACCAGGAGCCTTCCCATTTACAAAAAGTCAGATTTAGGTAAGTACAAGAATGAAAATGAGTATATGCTAAGACTGAGAAAGACTCTGCAGATTAAAGAACAAAACCTGCTTTCTATAATTCTCCAGTCAGTAGTAACTTGAAACAAAACAGTTTTCTCTTATTACCGCCTAAAGAATACTGGGTTCAGGCTTCCACCAAGCTTTAATACCCATCAAGTAGGCTAGTACCAGACAAATCACAAACCTCCTTGAGACTCAGCTTCTCCATATGCAAAAGAGGGATAAAACTTATTCTCTCCTCCCCATGGGGGTATAATGAGGATCAAATAAGATGATAAATCCAGATGAAAACTGTAAAATGTCACACAAAAATTTATATTATTACTAGCCAAAATGAGAGAAAGCAGGATCCAAATTAATGATCTAAAAAGGTTGAGAGGCTGAGCGTAGTGGCTCACGCCTATAATCCCAGGGCTTTGGGAGACTGAGGCGGGAAGATCACCTTAGGTCAGGAGTTCAAGACCAGCCTGGCCAACATGATGAAACCCTGTCTCTACTAAAAATACAAAAATTACACAGGCGTGGTGGTGCACACCTGTAGTCTGAGTTACACCGGAGGCTGAGGCAGGAGAATCACTTGAACCCAGAAGGTGAAGGTTGCAGTGAGCTGAAATCGTGCCACTGTACTCCAGCTTGGGTGACAAAGCAAGACAACGTCGAAAAAAAAAAAAAAGGCCAGGCGTGGTGGCTCACGCCTGTAATCCCAGCACTTTGGGAGGCCGAGGTGGGTGGATCACTTGAGGTCAGGAGTTCAAGACCAGCCTGAGCAAAATGGTGAAATCCAGTCTCTAATAAACATAAAAATTAGCCAGGTGTGGTGCCGTATGCCTGTAATCCCAACCACTTGAGAGGCTGAGGCACAATAATCACTTGAACCCGGGAGGAGGAGGGTGCAGTGAGCCGAGATCACGCCACTGCACTCCTGCCTGGTGACAGAGTAAGACTCTATCTCAAAAAAAAAAAAGGTTCAGGGATAGCTGCTTAAATAAATAAAACCAGGCTGGCTCAAGAGTTAGTGAATCACATGACTCAAAAAGACCTTAAGGTTACATCTACAGAGGTTAATATCTTTAAATGAAATCTGAAGGATGGCTGAGGGAAACAAGAAAAGCCTCCTGATGAGAAGAGGAAGCATTTAGGCCAGGATCTATGTCTCTAGAATCACTGTTATTTAGATAACTTGAAAGAAAATAAAGAAACCACCTGGGCGCAGTGGCTCACACATGTAATCCCAGCACTTTGGGAGGCTGAGGTGGGCGGATTGCCTGAGGTTAGGAGTTCAATACCAGCCTGGTCAGCACGGTGAAACCCTGTCTCTACTAAAAATACAAAAAATAGCCAGGCATGGTGGCGGCCACCTGTAAACCCAGCTATTCCAGAAGCCGAGGCAGGAGAATCACTTGAACCCGGGAGGCAGAGGTTGCAGTGAGCCGAGATTGCGCCATAGCACTCAGCCTGGGTGACAGAGCCAGACTGCGTCTCAAAAAAAAAAAAAAAAAAGAAAAAGAAAAGAAAAGAAAGAAGTCAAATGCCCAAAACAATATTTGCTTAAGATGAAAAGAAATACTGAGAATTCTAGATCTAGGCAGCAAGATCAAGATGAACCACGGTTTTTAAACTTTGAGGGTGACTACAGCTCAGGAGGTGTATGTGTGTGTGTGTGTGTGTGTGTGTGTGTGTGTGTGTCTGTGTGTGTGTGTCTGTGTGTGTGTGTGTCTGTGTGTGTGTGTCTGTGTGTGTGTGTGTGTGTGTTTTCAGGGGCAGAGGTAGTGTCAGAGAAAATAGAAAGGTTTCCCTCTTCTCCCCACTGTAGCCATTATTCCAATATTCCTATTCTGAATTTCTTTCCTCTGGACCTAACTCCACTACCATCTAAAGAACAGGGAACAGGCCGGGGGCAGTGGCTCACGCCTGTAATCCCAACACTGTGGGAAGCCGAGGTGGGCAGATCACCTGAGGTCAGGAGTTCGAGACCAGTGTGGCCAACATGATGAAACCCCATCTCTACTAAAAATACAAAAATTAGCCGAGCTTGGTGGAGCACGGCTGCAATCCCAGCTACTTGGGAGGCTGAGGCAGAAGAATCGCTTGAACCTGGGAGGGGGAGGTTTCAGTGAGCCAAAATTACGCTACTACACTCCAGCCTGGGTGACAGATCAAGACTCCATCTCAAAAAAAAAAAAAAAAAAGAATAAAAAGTATATATATATATGTACATACACACATGGAACAGAGTTATGTTACTGACGGAAAAAAAAGAAAAAGAAAAAGGAATGGCATTTCTCCTCTATCTCAACTACTGTTTAAAGTTTCAAGTACTCAAGACTGGTACTTGCTATGGTTTTTCTTTTCTTTTTCAATATTTATTTCAGGTTCAGGGGTACATGTGCAGGTGTGATACACGGGCAAATTGTGTGTTGCTGGTGTTTGGTGTGAAAACGATTTTGTCACACAGGTAGTGAGCACAGTATCCAACAGCTAGTGTTTGACCCTCATCCTCCTTCTTTGCTCCACCCTCAAAGCAGGCCCTGGTGTCTATTGCTCCCCTCTTTGTGTCCGCGTGTACTCAAAGTTTAGCTCCCACTTATAAGTAAGAACATGCAGTATTCGGTGTTCTATTCCTGCATTAATTTGCTTAGGATAATGGCTTCCAGCTGCATCCATGTTGCTGCAAAGAACATGATTTCATTCATTTTTATAGCTGTGTACACGTACCACATTTTCTTTATCCAGTTCACCACTGATAGGCATGTAAGGTTAATTCCACTTGTTTGCTATTGTGAATAGTGTTGCGATGAACACATAAGGGCATGTGTCTTTTTGGTAGAAGGATTTTATTCCTTTGGGTATATACCCCGTAATGGGGTTGCTAGGTTGAATGGTAGCTCTGTTTTAAGTCCTCTGAGAAATCTCTAGACAGCTTTCCACAGTAGCTGAACTAATTTATATTCCCACCAGCAGTGTACAAGTGTTTCCTTTTCACTGCAATCTCACCAGCATCTGTTATTTTTTTTTTTTTTTTTTTTTTTTGAGACGGAGTCTTGCTCTGTCGCCCGGGCTGGAGTGCAGTGGCCGGATCTCAGCTCACGGCAAGCTCCGCCTCCCGGGTTCACGCCATTCTCCTGCCTCAGCCTCCCTAGTAGCTGGGACTACAGGCGCCCGCCACCTCGCCCGGCTAGTGTTTTGTATTTTTAGTAGAGACGGGGTTTTACCGTGTTAGCCAGGATGGTCTCGATCTCCTGACCTCGTGATCCACCCGTCTCAGCCTCCCAAAGTGCTGGGATTACAGGCTTGAGCCACCGCGCCCGGCCCAGCATCTGTTATTTTCTGACTTTTTAATAATAGTCATTCTGACTGGTGTGAGCTGGTATCTTACTGTGGTTTTGATTTGCATTTCTCTCAAGATTAGTGATGTTGAACATTCTTTCATATGTTTTTTGGCCATATAGGTGTCTTATTTTGAGACATATTTTGGTGTGGAAGTGGGGTAGTTATCTTGGAAGTAGGTTCCCGACAAAAAGGATGAGCTAGGATCCCTTCTTCACCTTCCTTGCCCATGTGCATACTTACTTGCACTTCCAACTTCTACTATGGAATGATGCAGCAAGAAGGCCCCTGCAAGATGTGGGTCCCTAGAGCTAGGATTTTCCAACCTTCAGAATGGTAAGAAATAAATCTCTGTTTTTTATGCATTACTCAGTCTTGGGTATTCTGCAGCAGCACAAAACAGACTAAGACAATACTTTAGAATACAAATGGAAAACTGGAATCCCTAAGGTAATGAACAGTAGAAGGGGCAAGATTCACATTATATCCCCTCATCCACCCAGGGATCGAAAACTGCAAAGATGACAATCCGTAAAGATACAGGTCAACTCAAATAGCGGACAAAGACAATTATTTCATTTTTGGAAAATCTGTATCGTCTGTTTAAATAAAGCCTCATCTGCACAGTATAAAACATTCTCACATAGTACTAAGAATATTGTTATTTTTTATTCATATTCACTGTAATTGTATACTTTGATCAAAACGGAAGGATTTCAAGACACGTTTTCAAGGTAACCTACCTGCAACTGCATGACCACATAGTTGAATCGATCATTCCTCCCACAGCCAATAAATCTACAAACATGGTCTTTCCCTGGATAAAAAAGAAAGAAAACAGTGGAAAAGAATATACTATGGTTTCTCTTAAAACATTAATAATTTGCTTTTCTGTATAGTATTTTATGATTGAATATAAAATACATCTTGAGAACCTTAAGGATAGAAAACTTACATTATTCAAATTTTCTACCTACCTCCTCTTCTCCCAGGCACTGTACTCTTCCTTTATGTGGTCAAATAAATGATTATTTGAATGAATAAATAAGCAAATTAATATATGAATGAGGAAACAAATGTATGATAATTTATTTAGGGAGGAAAAGATTAAGTGGTCAATTCAGATCAACCTGCCCAGATACGATACATATGAAGCCACAGAACAACAAAAAAGAACTATGTTAGAAATAGAAACCCTGAACTTTAGATATGTTATGGTACTCACTGCTATGACTTCTGCAAGATCCACAATCTTTGGGGGCCTCACTGATGTGGATTCGCCCAGTGATTTTCAATCTGAGTTCCATCTGAGAAACCCAGAACAGTGCTGATTGGGGCACAGAGGGGAGCAGGGGTACAGCAGAAATCTGATTAAAGAAAAGCATGCAAAGACCCCCCAAAAGAATTGAGCCACATGCATAGGTTCGTGTTTTTCAACCCTGGCTACTTATGAAAACCATCTGGAACACTTTATTTTTGTTTTTTGACACCACTGACCCGAAGGCAGTGGAAAACTTTTTAAAGATTCTTAAGTTCTATATTGATTCAGAATCTGTGGAGAAAGATACAGAATATGAGCTTTTCAAAAGTTCGTTGTTGTTTTTATTTTTTTGAGGCAGGGTCTCACTTTGTTGCCCAGGCTGAAGTGCAGTGGCATGATCTTGGCTCACTGCAACCTCTGCCTCCTGGAAGGCTCAACTGATCCTCTCACCTCAGCCTCCCGAATAGCTGGGACTAGAGGTGTGTGCCACCACAACTGGCTGATTTTTGTATTTTTTGTAGAGATGGGGTTTTACCATGTTGCCCAGGCTGGTCTCAAACTCCAGGGCTCAAGCGATCTGCCCGCCTCAGCCTCCCAAAGTGCTGAGACTACAGGCATAAGTCACTGGCCTCAAAAGTTCTTTAAATGATCCTAAACCAGGTAGGACATGGAGAGATATTTGAAAACTACTGCAGGGTAATGAGAAGTATCAAAAAGATTTTAAGATAAAGAATAACATACTAAAACACTGTGGCAGCAATGAGGAGGGTAGACTACAAAGGGGTCAATTCTAGTGGAGAAGGTCACTCTGGGGGATAGTTACAATATCCAGGAGAAATAATAAGGGGATTAGAGACAGATAAAATAAGATAAATCTGACCGATATTAAAGATGTAGTTTTTTACTAGAATTGGCAAAATTAAATGAAAAGTTGTACCAAAATAAGAGAATTCAGTAAGTTGTATAGATTTTAAGTGATATTAAAATGTTGAATTTTAGGACAATCAAGTGAATTCAGTAGACATTGTAAGTTCAGGCCTGGTGCTGAGACCAAAAGGCAGAGCTCCAGATGTACACTGAGGAACCATTAATTCACGGACAATAGATGGAAGATTGACAAGTGAAAGAATATAAGAGGAAAAGAAACTTCAGCACATAATTTGGAAAATGCAACATTTAATTATTATTATTATTTTTAAAACAGGGTCTCACTATCTTGCCCAGGCTGATCTCAAACTCTGGGCTCAAGCAATCCTCCGCCTCAGCCTCCCAAAGTGCTGGGATTACAGGCGTGAGCCACCATGCCCACCCTAGAAAATGCAATATTCAAAGCATGAGCAAAAATAAGAGTCCCTCAAGGAAACAGAGGAATAGCCTGAAAGATAGGAGGACACTGAGAGAGGGGTATCACAGAAACCGAGGGAGAACACTTCATGAGGGCAGAAGTGGACACTGACAAGTATATAGAAAGGCTGAGAAGTACTAATATAAACAGGAAGTCATTAGTGAGTCAAGGGGCAGAAGTCAGTTTATAATGGGTTAAAGAGTAAATAGAATATGAAATATGAGGGCAGACAGTCTTTGAAGGAGCTTGCTTGAAAGTAAGGAAGAGTAACAGGCCAAAGCTTGAAGACGAAGATTTGGTAGACTGATGAAACACTCAAAGAAAATTTGCCTCCTAACTGGCTTAAAATATAAATACAATTAAGACGCAGCAAAGCCAGGGGCAATGACTTCACCTATAATCCCAGCTACTTGGGAAGCTAAGGTGGGAGGATTGTACGAGGCCAGGAGTTTGAGACCAGCCTGGGCAACATAGCAAGACCCCTTCCCTTAAAAAAAAACTCCTTTTTTTGCATCTGTGTTATCAATCAGTACAAGATTGCTCTCTCATTCTCTAAGTTTTTGTTTAAAAAGAGTGTTATAAGCTAGCAAGAATGGGTGCAATGGAGAACACAATAATTCACAAGGTATACAGTACATGTTGATCACTTAACACATATTTTACATATATTTGCAAAACAGTGCTATCTATTACACTGTAGTAAGAATGAAAGGATCAAATGATGACCATTAGCAACTTACTCTTGTCCTCAGCTTCAAAGAAACAATAAAAAATAAGTTAAATAGTGTTTTCCTTGCATTATCCATTCCTTAAGACTCTACTTTTCTGTCATGTACAGGGACCATATCTATCTTGTTCTGGTACTAAAAACACTTTTGCAAAAACTGTAACAGTGAGAGACATCCAACATAGCTGATTCTATCTTGCTTCTAAACTCACAAGCTAACTACCTTTGCTCATCCCTACACACAGGCCAGGCTGACTATGGGAGGAATTTAGTTTGCAGTTTAACTTTAAAGCAAGGATGATAATGGCCCCTTCTCAAAACAAACCCACTCTTTCTTTGGGGACAGACACTGCTTTTATAAAACTAATGAAAGGCCAAAAACAGAATTATGGTAGGCGCCTGAATTCTGTTAAGGTTTAGGCATAGTTAAATAACAACTAGTCATTGTTTCCTAACTTACCTTTTTGTAATTGCCTACTACTCAGGAGTCACTAGCTGGTGGCGATAAGATTTGTAACTTCTGGCTGGGTGCAGTGGCTCACACCTGCAATCCCAGCACTTTGGGAGGCTGAGGCAGGCAGATCATGAGTTCAGGAGTTTCAGACCAGGCTGGCCAATATGGTGAAACCCCGTTTCTACTAAAAATACAAAAATTATCTGGGCATGGTAGCATGTGCCTGTAGTCCCAGCTACTCAAGAGGCTGAGGGAGAAGAATCGCTTGAACCCAGGAGGAGGAGGCTGCAGTGAGCCAAGATTGCGCCACTGCACTCCAGCCTGGACGACAGAGAGAGAGACACGGTCTCAAAAAGAAAAAAGATTTGTAACTTCCCAATTGCCCCTACTGGTAACATTGCTATTGTGAAACCTAAGACTGGTGTTTGAGATATTTTTTAGTGGACCAACTGATACCACCCAGGTGTCCCCGACCCAGGAAACGACTGAGCACATGAAGATAATTTCAATACCCCCGTGATTTCATCCCAACTCAACTAATCAGCAGTGCCCATTCTCTAGCCCCCTCCCCACCAAACTATCCTTAAAAACCCTAGTTGTCAAATTCTCAGGGAGGCAGATTTGAGAAATATCACACACCATCCTCACTGAGCCACACTGCAATTATTAAACTCTCTGCTGCAACACCAGTCTCAGTGTATCGGCTTTTTCTGTGCAGCAGGCAAAAAGAACCTGCTAGGCTGTAACAGTACCTGGCACAATACCCAGTAAAGAGTGATTTAAAGGCTCAGTGAATATGTGTGTGGGCAGCAAGCCACCCAGGTGCTGAGGCAAGAGGCCGAGGGCACAAGCTGTTCCAGTAGAATAAAACATATCAAATAAGAATAGTTATGCTAGATATAGATCATAGATATGATTATATATGAATATCATTAATCATTAGTTTATAGCAACTACTCTTTATTCCAATATTATGATAATCCTCAGTCTACAATCATAACCTAGGAAAAACCAGGTCATACAGAGGAGTTGAGGAGACATAGTGAGAAGTGACTATAAGGTAAGAGTGTGAGCCTTCTGTCATGCCCGGGCAGGGCCACCAGAGGGCTCCTTGGTCTAGCGGTAACACCAGCGTCTGGGAAGACGTCCTTTGCCAAGCGGACCGTGGTCTAGCGGTAGCGTCAGTGTCAAGGAAAAACACCCACTACTTAGCAGACTGGGAAAGGGAGTCTCCCTTTCCCCGGAGTTTAGAGAAGACTCTACTCCCCCACCTCTTGTGGAGGACCTGACATCAGTCAGGCCTGCCCGCAGTAATCTGGAGGCCTAACCGTCTCCCTGTGATGCTGTGCTTCAGTGGTCGCGCTTCTAGTCCGCCTTCATGTTCCATCCTGTATACCTAGCTCTGCCTCCTAGATAGCAGTAGTAAATTAGTGAAAGTACTAAAAGTCTCTGATACGCAGAAATAATGGCATAAGCTGTCTCTCTCTCTCTCTCTCTGCCTCCGCTGCTGGGCAGGGAAGGGCCCCCTGTCCAATGGACACGTGACCCACGTGACCTTACCGCTCATTGGAAATGGCTCACACTCCTTACCCTGCCCCTTTGTCTTGTATCCAATAAATACCAGCGCAGCCTGGCATTCGGGGCCACTACTGGTCTCCATGTCGTGGTATTAGTGGTCCCCCGGGCCCAGCTGTCTTTTCTTTTATCTCTTTGTCTTGTGTCTTTATTCCTACAGTCTTTCGTCTCCGCACACGGGGAGAAAAACCCACCGACCCTGTGGGGCTGGACCCTACATATGTGTAAATAAATGAATAGAATAATGGCTAACAAAATATGCATAATATGGGCCAGGAGTGGTGGCTCATGCCTGTAATCCCAACACTTTGGAAGGCTGAGGTGGGAGGATTGCTTGAGTCCAGGATTTACTAGCCTGGACAACATGGCAAGGCTCCGTCTCTACAAAAAATACAAAAATCAGTCAGGTGTGGGGGCACATGCCTGTACTTTCAGCTACTCAGGAAGTTGCAGTGGAAGGCTCAGTTGAGCCTGGGAGGACAAGGCTGCAGTGAGCTGTGATCATGCCACTGACTCCAGCCTGGGTGACAGAGTGAGACCCTGTCTCTAAATAAATAAAGAAATAAGCATAATATGCACACATAATGTGCAAGCATTTTATGCCAGGCTCTATATCAAGTATGTTACATGCACTTAATCCCGCCAATAATGCAAGTATTATTATATTCTCCATTTTTCAGATATAGAAATAGGGAGGTTACTTTGTCCAAAATTACAACCAAAACATGAAGCAGTTTAATGCCAGAGCCTTTGCTCTTAACCATTATGCCCAGAAATGACAGAAACAGATTTTAAAATCAAGTAACACCTTGTCAATAAGTATTAAAACAGGGAAAGAAAGACTGTGACAGAACAGAAACAGGACAATCTACTATATGCCAAGTACTAAACTAGGCACTAGAAATACAAGAGAAATTAAGATCCATGCCCTCAAAGAGTTCACAGCCAAGATATGTAAACAAAAAAAATGTAATGCAGTATGAGTTCTATAATATTAGAGATAAAACTGCTGCAGATATAAAGAAGATTCAAAAATTTGGCTTATGAGGCTTCACATGAGCATTAAATCACTAGATTTTACACATTTATGAGAAGAGTATTCTAAAAGAAGGTCACCCACAAAGTCATAAAGGATCTAAGTACATGTGATAGATGATTGAGATGACAGGCTAGAGGACTTGATACGAGTTAAGGTAGGCTGAGGTGGGAAGTATGATCAGACAAGAAAAGTAAGCTAAAACCTTATATGCCACTGTGGTATACAGTAGTCCCTTGGTATCCATGGGGGAGTGGTTCCAAGACCTCCCTTGGATACCAAAATCCACCAATACTCAAGTCTCTGATATAAAATGGGGTACCTGCCAGGCATGGTAGCTCACACCTGTAATCCCAGCAATTTGGGAGGCCAAGGTGGGTGGATCACCTGAGGTCAGGAGTTAGAGACCAACCTGGCCAACCTGGTGAAACCCCATCTCTATTAAAAATAGAAAACTTAGCTGGGCATGGTGGCGGGCACCTAAAATCCCAGCTACTGAGGAGGCTGAGGCAAGAGAATCACTTAAACCTGGGAAGCAGAGGTTGCAGTGGGCCAAGATTGCACCATTGCACTCCAGCCTGGCCAACAGAGCAATGCTGCATCTTGAAAATAAAATAAAATAAAATGGGGTACTATTTTCCATGTAACCTATGCACATCCTCCCATATACAGTCAGGCTTTGCTTAACAACAGGGATAAGTTCTCAGAAATGCATCCTTAGGTGATTCAGTCACTGTGTGAACATCATAGGGTGTGCTCACAAAAACGTAGATGGAATAGCCTATTACATGCCTAGGCTATACGGTATAGCCTATTGCTCCTAGACTACAAACCTGTATGGCGTGTTACTGTACTGCATACTATAAACAGTTATAACACAATGCTAAATATTTATGTACCTAAATGTGGAAAAGGTACACTAAAAACATAGTATTATAATCTTATGGGACCACTGTCTATCACTGAACAAAATGCTGTTGTGTGATGCACGACCATATTTTAAATCATCTCTAGATTACCTATGATACCTAATACAGTGTAAATGCCATGTAAATAGTTGCCATACTGATTGTTTAGGAAATAATAACAGGGAAAAAAAAGTCTATACATGTTTAGTACAGATGCAATATTTTTTTCCTAATTTTTATTTATTTATTTATTTTGTTTATTTATTTTTGAGACAGACTTTGCTCTGTCACCCAGGCTGGAGTCCAGTGGAGCGATCTCATCTCACTGCAACCTCTGCCTCCAGGGTTCAAGCACTTCTCATACCTCAGCCTCCCAAGAAGCTGGGATTACAGGCGTGCACCACCATGCCCAGCTAATTTTTGTATTTTTAGTAGACACAGGCTGATAGCCAGGCTGATCTCGAACTCCTGACCTCAAATAATCCCCCCACCTCAGCCTCCCAAAGTGCTGAGATTACAGGTATGAGCCACCATGCCCAGTCTTTTTCCTAAGATTTTCAATCTGTGGTTGGTTGCATCCACAGATGTGGAATGCATGGATGTGGAACCCACTGACAGGAACAGCCAACTATAATATGAAATATATTTAGTCTCTGTCCCTGATATTTGTCACCTGGTTTCTAAAACTTATGGAATTTTCTGATAGAAATGTCTGTTATTTATGACTCTTTTGATAACAACTGCGTTTATGTTAATCCGGTAACTTGGGGGAAGCCCTATATAATCAGGACGGGGCCAGTCACCAGAAAGACGAAGTGCTCAGAAGAGCGGACTGAACTTTCAGCCTCACCCACCAACCTCCAGGAAAGGTGAGTGGGAGGGCTGGAGATTAAGCTCTATAAAGACTCTTGAACAATCAGATGTGTGAGCTTCTGGTTTGCTGAATAAATGGAAGTGCTGGGGGAGTGGCCTACCCAGAGAGGAGACAGAAGCTCCCCACTCCCCCACACCTCACCCTTATCCATCTCTTCATCCAGCTGTTCATCTGTATCCTTTGCAATATCCTTAATAAACCAGTAAACATGTTTTCCTGAGTTCTGTGAGCCATCCTAGCATGTTAACCAAACCCAAGGAGAGGGGAATCGAGGGAGCCCCAGGTTGCAGCCAGTCACCTCAACCTCAGCTCACCACAACCTCCACCTCCCGGGTTCAAGTATAGTTTAAGCCATTCTAATGGTGTGCAGTGATATCTCACTGTGTATTCTCCTAATGTTTAGTTATGCTAAATATCTTTTCAGCAACTGATTTAACACTCTATATCTTCTTTGAAGTACCTGTAAAAGCTTATTAAATATTTTTAATTGTTTGTTTTCTTATTGTTGATTTTTCAGAGTGCTTTATATATTCTGAAAAGTCCTTTGCAGGTGATTCGCAAATATTTTTCTTTCACTCTGTAACTTGTCTTTTCATTCTTTTTATAACGTCTTTTGCAAGCAAAGTTTTTAATTTAATGAAATCCAAATTATCAATTTTTTAATTTTATGCATCATGCTTTTGTCATCATTTGACAAGCTTCTTGCCTAAACTTAAGTTACAAAGATCTTCTCCATGTTTTCTTCTAAAAGTTATACAGCCTTCTATCTCACATTTCGATGTGCAGTATATCTTCAGTAAATTTTTGTATAATGTGTGTAGTTTCGGTGGAGGTTCACTACTTTTGTAAAAGGATGCCTGATAGCTCCAGCACCAAGACCATTCGTTTTCCACTGACTCGCCTTTGCGACTTTGTAGATTATTACTGGCCTTCTTTGTATGGGTCAGCCTATGTCCAAAATCTCTATTTTACTCCACTTGATCTATATGTCTATCCCTTTGCCAATACCACAGCCTTGATTATCCTAGTTCTGTACTAAGTTTTAAAACCATATAGTTTGTTTCTTTGCTTATATTTTATATTTTTAGACAGGATCTCACTTTGTCACCTAGGCTGGAATATGGTGGCACAATCATAGTGCACTCAAATTCCTGGGCTCTGGCAATCCTCCTATTTCAGCCTTCCAAGCAGCACGGGACTACAGGCATGTACCACCATGTTGAGTCAATTTATTTTTTCTTAGTTTGTAGAGATGGAGGTCTCGCTATGCATTTTTTTTTTTTTTTTGAGACGGAGTCTCGCTCTGTCGCCCACGCTGGAGTGCAGTCTGGAGTGCAGTGGCCGGATCTCAGCTCACTGCAAGCTCTGCCTCCCAGGTTCATGCCATTCTCCTGCCTCAGCCTCCGAGTAGCTGGGACTACAGGCGCCCGCCACCTCGCCCAGCTAATTTTTTGTATTTTTTAGTAGAGACGGGGTTTCACCGTGTTAGCCAGGATGGTCTCGATCTCCTGACCTCGTGATCCACCCGTCTCGGCCTCCCAAAGTGCTGGGATTACAGGCTTGAGCCACCGCGCCCAGCCCACTATGTATTTTTTAACTGACAGAAATTATACATTTTTATTGTATAAACATGTTTTGAAGACATGTATACATGATGGAATGGCTCAAACTAATAACATGCTTACAAACACATTTTTAATAAGAACACTTAAAAATCTATTATCTACGTGATTTGATTTTTTTCCCCAACATTATTCTTCTTTTTCAACATTGTTTTGGCTACTCTAGATCCTTTGCTTTTCTATATTAACTTTAGAATCAGCTTCTCTATAACTATAAAAAGTACTGCTGGGATTTTTATTATTATTTCATTAAATCTATAGATCAATTTGGGGAGAATCAGTATCTTCCAATTAATGAACCTTCCATTAATGAATCTTCCAATTAATGAATATGGTATGCCTCTCCATTTATTTAAATCTTCTTTTACTTCTTTAATCAGGGTTTTATAGTTTTCCGCATACAGAATATATACATATACCTTTTTTTTTTTTTTTTTTGAGACAGAGTTTCATTCTTATTGCCCAGGCTGGAGTGCAATGGCGCAATCTCAGCTCACCACAACCTCCACCTCCCAGGTTCAAGCGATTATCCTGCCTCAGCCTCCCAAGTAGCTGGGATTACAGGCATGCACCACCATGCCTGGCTAATTTTGTATTTTTAGTAGAGATGGGGTTTCTCCATGTTCGTCAGGCTGGTCTCGAACTCCTGACTTCAGGTGATCCACCCATCTCAGTCTCCCAAAGTGCTGGGATTACAGGCGTCAGCCACTGCGTCCAGCCCAGATCCTGCATATATTTTGTTATATTTACACCCTCCATATTTCTTTTTTTTTTGGAGCTATTGAAATTTTTTAAAATTCAGTTCTCAATTGTTCATTGCTAGTACACAGAATTATGGTTGCTTTTTGTGGCCTGATCTTATATCGCTTGCTAAACTCACTTATTCTAGGAAGTTTTTACAATTCTTGGGATTTTCTACATAGACAATCATGTCATCCACAAACAGGAACAATTTTATTTCCTCCTTTTCAGTCTATATGTCATTATTTATTTATCTATCTTTGCTGCACCAAACTCAAGTCTCATTCTGGGTTGCTGATGACACAAATGTTAGATATTTTGATATTATCTCATAGGTCACTGAGGCTCTGTTTATTTTTTTACATGGTTTTCCCTGGTTGTTCAGATTAGATCATTTCTATTGATCTGTTTTCAAGTTCACTGAATCTTTCACCTATCATGTCCATTCTGCTATTGAGCCCATTCAGTGAGTTTCTTATGTCTGTTATTGTACGTCTTGGCTCTAAATGTTCTGTTTGGTTGTTCTTTATGTCTTCTATTCCCTTGCTGAGATTGTCTATCTTCCTGCTCATTCTTGGAGCAAAGTCATAATAGCTGATTTAAAGTCTTTTAAACATAATTTTAACATCTGTATGATCCTGGCATTGGCATCTACCTTTTTCTATATGAGTTGAGATTTGTCTGATTCTTTCTAAGCTGAGTGATTCCAGGTTGTATTCTGGACATTTTGAATATTATGTTATGAGACTCTAGGTCTTATTCAAGTCCCACCAAGAATGTTGGTATTTTTGCTTTAGCCAGTAATTGACCCAGTTGAGTTCATGCTTCAAGTTCTCACCAGCCTTCTGTAGGTTGTATTTCTAATGTCAATTCAGTTTTTAAAGCCTTTGCAGTTACATTTAACGTGTTCCATAAGTACTCCACGTAGTTTCCAGTTTGGGATGTGGGCAGTGGTCTATCCCATAATTCAGTTCTCAAAGTCTGTATGTGCTGTTTAGGATTGGACCCATGCATGCACAGACTGGAGGTCAGCTCAGGAGTCCAAAAGCAACTTTAGGTGGTCAGTTTCCCAAGTTCCTCCCTCATCTACAATCTTTCATTTCACTGGGGCTCCCCTTTTCCAGTCTTCCAGCAGAACTCTGGGGCTTTATTAACACCACTCTGCAGAGTACTTCCCATGACTGTGCTCACATCAGGCAAGGCCAAGCAACAGAACAGCAGAGAGAGAAAAAAAGCAGTGGGGATTTGCCCAACTCTCTTCAGACCACAGCTCCTCCAATCTGAGAAGAAGGATCCTCTCCCTCTATTTTAGGCTTTTGCCTGCCCCCATTGAGGCCACTGTCAAGGATTGTTTGAGGCCTGGGTGTAAGAGAATAAATAAAAAGAGAGAGAAAGATGTAGGATTTCCATGCTTTCTTTGGGCATTAGGAGACCCCTTTCCTCCTCCTCGAGTCAAAACTAGAAGACTTCTCTCGATGCATTTTCTGTCCATGTCAATGCTCACTTCCAAGTTGCAGGATACATTAAGTTCAGGCTGGGGCATACTGGAAGAAAAAAATGGTAAACTCACTGCTGGTTCAATGGTACTTTGAATTCTGGTCTTCTTCCCCAGTCTGTCTCCTACAATTTACTTTTCAGAGGCCTCAAATAGCCACTGCAAGAATTTTGCCCAGGTTTTTAGCTGCATTCAGTGGGAGAGACAGAGTGAAGTGCGCTGACTCCATCTCATCTGGAACCAGAACCTGGACTACTGTTTTTCTTAACAAACTTTGTAGAACCGATTATTTTAAACTACTTGTATAACCTGGAACTTAATTAAAAATTAAAAATAAATCCTATAATAATCTTATTGAGGTAGAGGGAAAAAGCAAGTTAGTAGAATCACATTTTTTAAAAGCATATATACTTTTGGACATTATATGTATGTGAAAAAAGGTGAAGTTCTTTTTTTTTTTTTTTTTTTTTGAGGCGGAGTCTCGCTCTGTCGCCGGGCTGGAGTGCAGTGGCCGGATCTCAGCTCACTGCAAGCTCCGCCTCCCGGGTTCACGCCATTCTCCTGCCTCAGCCTCCGGAGTAGCTGGGACTACAGGCGCCCGCCACCTCGCCCGGCTAGTTTAAAATGTGAAGTTCTTAATTATACTTTGCTTCTTATATTTGAATCTTGTTTTACCTGTGGACTTTCATAAATATTAGGATTACACATTTTTTAAAAAGAAGAATAAAAAAAGCAGGAATTACCCAAAGTGTGAGAAAAAGGAAGCAGTTTGCAGGCGAGAGGCTGTAAGCCTTAAGAAACTGAAAATATGGCCGGGCACTGTGGCTCACGCCTGTAATCCCAGCACTTTGGAAGGCCGAGGCAGGTGGATCATGAGGTCAGGAGATTGAGACCATCCTGACTAACATGGTGAAACCCCATCTCTACTAAAAATAAAAAAAATTTAGCCGGCCGTGGTGGCAGGCACCTGCAGTCCCAGCTACTTGGGAGGCTGAGGCAGGAGAATGGCATGAACCCGGGAGACAGAGCTTGCAGTGAGTGGAGATCACACCACTGCACTCCAGCCTGGGCAACAGAGCAAGCAAGAAAGAAAGACAGAAAGAAAAGACAGAAAGACAAGACAGAAAGACAAGAAAGAAAGAAAGAAAGAAAGACAAGAAAGAAAGAAAGAAAGAAAGAAAGAAAGAAAGAAAGAAAGAAAGAAAGAAACTGAAAATAGTTCAGGAAGACCAGCACTCTGGGTATAAGCCCAACATTTTCAACAGAAAAAGGAGAAGTAGCAGGCAGGGGTCAGTTCAGTGTTTTGTATGCCATGTTATGGTTTGTAGATTTTACACGAGAAAAAAGATTATGAATGGTTTTTAGCAAAGGCTGGGGAGTGACATAACCGTTTAGTATGTTAGAAGGATCACTCTTGCTGCAAAACATTAAGGTGAATAGAAAGTAAATCTTACTGACTGAATTTAAGGGAAACAATGAGTTGCAGAATAGCATATATAGTTTGATTCCATATGTTGTTGTGGAAGGTGGGTAATGGAGGGGGATTTTATATATACATACATAAACATATGGATGATTATATATTATTTTAGATAGACAATTTTATATATGTGTGTATATATACATATCTATACATAGATATACAGAGCTGATTATAATATGCATAGAACATTTCTGGAAAATACACAGGAAACCGGTAACAGTAGTTAACTGTGGAGAAGAAAGCGAAGGGCTTAAAGGAAACTTACTTCTCACTTTATTTCGTTGTGTTGATTTTTAAGTTTCTTATTGTGACCATTTACACTCTTAAAAAGGTTTATTAGTGAAATGGAGGGAGAGTCTATGCATGAACTGGGTATTAGTTATATATGAATGATATTAAAACAAGATAAAGTATCAATGAGCCTAATATTCAGTAGCACTGTTCTAGCATATCGTTAGCACTCAAACACTACTATAGATGTCCTGACACATAAGATATTAACGACTTTTTTTTTTTTGAAACGGAGTCTTACTCTGTCACTTAGGCTGGAGTGCAGTCACACGATCTTGGCTCACTGCAACCTCTGCCTCCCAGGTTCAAGTGATTCTCCTGCCTCAGCCACCTGAGTAGCTAGACTACAGGTGTGCATCACCGTGCCCAGCTAATTTTTGTATTGTTAGTAGAGATGGGGTTTCACCATGTTGGCCAGGCTAGTCTTGAACTCTTGACCTCAAGTGATCCACCCACCTCAGCCTCCCAAAGTGCTGGGATTACAGGCGTAAGCCACTGCACCCGGCCATTACCGACTATGTATACATTAAGTTCACAACACAAAATAGCTTTTAATTACATTACAATACAATGGGTATAAAGGGAAAAAGTAAAATATCTTCTCCTTCTCTGACCCCTCTGATTCTAATCACCTCAGGGTCTTCTGGAGCTACATGTGATTCCAAATGTTCTTTGTGCATATGGAGCATATATAAATACGTACATGTGTTTTCAGGTAAAGACACATATATTCTATTACATTTCAAGGAATGGAATATATTCCTCTGCTCCTTGAAATAATCTAGACCTTTTCTATTCTCTACGTGTCATTTTTCTAAACGAAAGAAGAGTAACGAGTAAACGAATCCCCAAGCCTACAGATAATGTTACATCTTCCAAGGAGAAAAATGTTAAAATGAACATACTCAACAGATAAAAGTTCTTGGAGACCTCCACACACCCTTTGATGAAACAATGAACATCAACAAGGACAAGCAAAAGTTACTTTAGGAGAAAAAAAAATGCACAGGATGAAATAAACAAAAGAGTAGATTATATGTTTACATGAGGATAAAGGATGGAATGAAGGGTAAGGATATATCCCTAATCTTTCAGGTCCCAGCATGTAACTATTATGCTCTCCCACAAAAGGTCTCTGTGAAGCAATTTTCACAGTCTTCTATACTGGATAAACCAGTGGTCTAATCCAGAAATTACATACTTCTTCTATTCTCATGACTGGGAAAAAGGAGTAGTCATACGTTGCAGCAGAAGATGGAGACTTTAAACAGGCAAGGCAGAACAGGTGCAGTTGCTCTCCTGTAATAGTAACCCTTCTTCCCAACTCTCAGCTTGTGCTCTGTAGTCTAAAAGGCAAAAATAAAATCCAGGACCAAATATTTCAGGGTTAAAAAAAAAAAATCCCTGAAAATCAAAACAAAATCATTTCCCCTTCATGACCTATAAAGAAAAATGTAGTTTTCCTGACTTTATATGAGGCAAGACAAATTAATTCCCAAATATCTCAACTGAGAATAAAATTGTTTCATTATCAAACGATGACATTTATTGGTATTTTTTGGTATTAGTTGGACCTCCACTCACTTTACAGGATGGAAAGAAGAAAAATTTTAAATAATTAAATAATCCTTCAATTAATTACCTTCTCACCCAAGGGAATAAACAGAAAAACATCAGTTCTACTCAGGACGGTACATTGAAAAATGAAAAAGTACAAGAGATGATGCTGATCACTCGCAGCATAAAGAACTAAGATGGAACAGAAGGGCCAAACAACTTTCTATTCAATCACTGACGTAAGTAGTGATTTTTAAATATAACCAACGTTGTCAGATTGAACACACTATGGAGGGAACACACATAAGAATAAATGAGTGCTCCTGTAATCCCAGCTACTCAGGAGGCTGAGGCAGAAGAATTGCTTGAACCCAGGAGGTGGAGGTTGCAGGGAGCCGAGATGGCACCACTGCACTTCAGCCTGGGCAACAGTTCAAGGCTCCATCTCAAAAAAACAAAAAGAAAAGAAAAAGAAAAAGAAAGAATAAATGAGAAATCAGATCTACAGAATTTTTAAAAAATTATTTATTTACTTGGACATGGGGTCTCACTCTGTCACCCAGGTTGGAACACAGTGGCATAATTATGGCTCACTGCAGCCTTGACCCCTGGGTTCAAGTGATCCTCCCACCTTAGACTCTCAAGTAGCTGGGTCCACCAGTGCACATGATTACACCTGGCTAATTTTTTTATTTTTTGTAGAGACAAGGTCTCTCGCTATGCTGCCCAGGCTTATCTCATATTCCTGGCCTCAAGTGATCCTCCTGCCTTGGCCTCCCAAAGTGCTAGGATTACAGGTATGAGTCACTGCACCTGGCCTACACAATACTTTTAAAAGAAAAACATTTTGTTATGCTCAAGTAAATATTTATATCCAATCAGATGCCAGTAAATGATGTATAAACTTTTAAAGATCCTAAGAAGACTTCCTTTGATAAAAAGATACACTAAATATAAATACAGCAAGTCCTCATTTAATGTCATTGAGAGGTTCTGGGCTTTAAGCAAAACAACATGTAACGTAATCTGGTCCTGGAAAAACTTAGAGTTCAAAGTCATTCTGTCATAACATTAGTGAGGAAAGAAAATTGGTTTTGTTATACATTGTTTCACTTAAAGTTGCAGTTTCCAAGAACCTATTGAGACTTAAGTGAGGACTTACTGTAACAGGAATTTTACAATATTCTGAATTCCTAAAACATTAAACCAACCTATATGCAAGAGTTAAAAAACAAAAAAAAAAAAACAAACTCAAATCCTTGAACCGAATGAAAATTTTCTGGAAGATCCAGGGGACTGTCTTCCATTATAATAAAGAGTTGACTCTCTTTATGACACGGTCTTGGGACTCGGAGCCCTAGTCATCGAAAGGTGACTATCAACAAGTATTTACAGCACTTTTCAGCAAATTATCCCAGAACCTCAATATTTATTTTTCTCACTCAGAAAAAAATTAACAATAAAGTTTATGAAGTAACTAACTAGAAATGGAACAGGTATGTTAGTTATGCTATCTTCTCACATCAATTTACAAATGTATGCTATAACTGAATATAAAGATACTTTGTGCTGTTATTTTGTCACTAAGCATAATATAAAAGTCAAGTTTAAATATACACAATCTCTGCCTTTTAAGAGGCCTACAATTTAAAAGAGAATACAAATTTTTTTTTCTGTTCTTTTTGTTTTGTTTTGTTTTTGAGACGGAGTCTCGCTGTCTCCCAGGCTGGAGTGCAGTGATGTGATATCGGCTCACTGCAAGCTCTGCCTCTCGGGTTCACACCATTCTCCTGCCTCAGCCTCCTGAGTAGCTGGGACTATAGGCACCTGCCACCACACCTGGCTAATTTTTTGCATTTTCAGTAGAGACGGGTTTTCTCCGTGTTAGCCAGGATGGTCTCAATCTCCTGACCTCCTGATCCGCTTGCCTCAGCCTCTCAAAGTGCTGGGATTACAGGCGTGAACCACCACGCCCCACCAAGAATACAAATTTATTTATTTATTCATTTTTGAGATAGAGTCTCACTCTGTTACCCAGGCTGGAGTCCAATGGCGCAATCTTGGCTCACCACAACCTCAGGCCTCTCAGGTTCAAGTGATTCTCCTGCCTCAACCTCCTGAAAATTTATTTTTTTTAAATACCATAACACAAGTTGAAAAGTGCACAAGATAATAAACAAGGCAAAATACAGTCCTTACTAAAACCTATTGAGAGAAGTGTGTTAGCCCAATAGCAATTAGTGCCCAGTGGTCATATTGCAGTCTCAACTGTTTCCCAACACAAGGAAACAGAGTTACTAGGAGAAACAGGGCTCCTGATTCCGAATATGGCACAGAAAAAGTTTAAGGAACATCTGAAATACTCTGCTGTGCCAGAAAACAAGGACGACATCAAAGAATATTGGAGTTATGCAAGAAGAACACAAAAGCCAATGCAAAAGGGCTTCTACTAGTCAAAGATATGAAATTTAAGCTTCAAAAGGATAAAGATTTCAATGGTTTGAAATAAAATATAGAAAAAGGCATGAGTTCATAATGATACTCAAAACAAAAAAACAAATACACTGGTCATATAAGACCACAACTTATTATTCTGAAAATCGATAAATAAAAGAGAAGAAAACTCAAGCCCTTTATCCTGTCCTTCCTATACTAACTACATTTCCAGGGAAACAAATGATGGAATAACATTCTACTTTGTAGAATAATTCCAGTTAAGGAATTTAGAAGGAATCAAAGAATTAGGAAAACCACCATTTTACAATCTCTAATGAAAACAATGAATCTAGGTGATGGATTCTTCCCAACAATAACAACAGCACAAATCTCATTAATCCTCTAAATCTAACTAAGAGTTCACAAGAAATATGAAGGATGGAAGAACACATTAAAAGACACCACAAGGATGCAATCAGCCATATCTAGATTTTGGACTATTTTATCAAACTAAGAACTTCATTCCTTCAACAAAAAAATGGGAAGGCAAGGGAAAAAAAAAAAGCAGTGGAGAACAAACTCTGTGACAGGGCAACAAAATATAATGCAATATGCCTGCCTTGTATATAAATCCTAATTTGAACAAAGCCACCTGTAAAATGATATTTTTGAGACAATGGGAGAAATTAAATACTGGATAGATATGAGATGGTATTGTAAAATAACAGTTAATTTTGTTAGGTTTTCAATACTATTGTGTTCACATTATTAAGAAAGGAATCACTTTGGGAGGCTGAAGCAAAAAGATCATTTGAGGCCAGGAGTTCAAGTTCTCAACATAGTGAGACCTTGTCTCTACTTTAAAAAAATTTTTTTGTGTGTGAAAAAAGAAAAAGAAAAAGAAAGAAAAGAATCCCCTAACGTAAACTGTGGACTTCAGTTAATAAAAACCTAAGGCCGGGCACAGTGGCTCACGCCTGTAATCCCAACACTTTGGGAGGCCGAGGCAGGGGATCACCTGAAGTCAGGAGTTCAAGACCAGCCTGGCCAACATAGCAAAACCCTGTCTCTACTAAAAATAAAAAAATTAGCCAGGCGTGGTGGCACACGCCTGAAATCCCAGCTATCCAGGATGCTGAGGAAGGAGAATCGCTTGAACCTGGGAGGCGGAGGTTGCAGTCAGCCGAGATCACACCACTGTACTCCAGCCTGGGCAACAGAGTTAGACTCTGTCTCAGAAAAAAAAAAAAAAAAATCTATCAATATGGGTTCATCAATTGTAACATTTGTATCACAAGAATGCAAGATGTTAATAACAGGAAAAACTGGATTGGAAGTCTGTATACAGGAACTCTGTACTTTCTACTCAATTTTGTGTAAACCTAAAACAGTTCTAAAAAGTAAAGTCTAGGGCCAGGTGCGGTGGCTCATGCCTGTAATCTCAGCACTTTGGGAGGCCAAGGCTGGAGGATTGTGTGAGGCCAGGAGTTTAAGACCAGCCTGGGCAATATAGCAAAACCGCACATCTACAATTAAAAAAAAAAAAAATTAGTTGGGCATAATGGCATGTACCTGAAGCCCCAGCTTCTCAAGAGGCTGAGACAGGAGGATTGCCTGAGCCCAGGAGTTCAAGACTGCAGTTAACCATGATTGTGCCACTATACTTCAGCCTAAGCAACAGAATGAGAATCTGTCTAAAAAAAAAAGAAAAAGTCTTTGGGAGGCCGAGACAGGTGGATCACGAGGTCAGGAGATCGAGACCATCCTGGCTAACACGGTGAAACTCCGTCTCTACTAAAAAATACTAAAAACTAGCTGGGCGAGGTGGCGGGTGCCTGTAGTCCCAGCTACTTGGGAGGCTGAGGCAGGAGAATGGCGTAAACCCGGGAGGCGGAGCTTGCAGTGAGCTGAGGTCCGGCCACTGCACTCCAGCCTGGGCGACAGAGCGAGACTCCATCTCAAAAAAAAAAAAAGAAAAAAAGAAAAAAAGAAAAAGTCCATTCATTAAAAAAATAAAAGAAAAACTGAGAATATGGGTTTCCTCTCCAATGAGTCTCCAATCCATTCTTAAAACTGGTCACCTGAGGAAATTCTACAGCCTGTGATTTCACTTTTCAAAAATACAGATCCCTCAAATTTCCCTAAGGCTTAACACAGCTACTTCTAATACGTTCTTACATAAACACTTTCACACACTTTTGTTTGTTTGTTTTTGTTTTTTTGGCAATGGATAAATGGCAAAAACTTTCTATGCTCCAGTAAGTACAAGTTAATGGGGCCAGGCTCGGTGGCTCACGCCTGTAATCCTAGTACTTTGGGAGGCTGAGGCAGGTGGATCACCTGAGATCACGAGTTCAAGACCAGCCTGGCCAACATGGTGAAACCCTGTCTCTACTAAAAATACAAAAATTAGCTAGGCATGGTGGCACATGCCTGTAGTCCCAGCTACTAGGGAGGCTGAGGCATGAGGATCACTTGAACCTGGGAGGCGGAGGTTGCAGTGAGCCAAGATCATGCTCCAGCAACAGAGTGAGACACTGTCTCAGAAAAAAAAAAAGTTAATGGATTCACAAAATCTCAGAAAAAAAAAAAGTTAATGGATTCACAAAATCATCAATCATCAACTAAGCTCTCATAGGCAAAGTAATGTCTGCCAAATTTTGACGCATCTCCAAACACCCCCTACCCCATCTCCACAGATTCTCTGACTAGGAACTAGGAACACAAATCTGTAAAACAAAGTATATTTATCTATAAAGAATATTTTCATTATAAAAACAAAGGAGCCCCCATTTGTTAGACAGAGATACATACTCAAAAAATTATATGACGTCTATACTTTCTTTCAAAGTACTCCAGAAATTTGGGGGAAAAATATTGAAAGAGTAGGATACATTTGCAACAATACTGGCCAAAATGCTGATACTTATTAAGACTGAGCTGAGTTTTGGATACATGAATGTTCATTATGTAATTCTATTTTGGTGCATATTTAAATTTTTCATAATAAAAAATTAGGGGAAGGGACTTCGTTTCCAGTTCCACAAGTGAGGAACATCGAAGCTGCCATGCCATTCTATTAACAAGTACAAAGCCAAACAAGTGAAAAAATAACCAACTCTTCTTAGAGCAAACTGCTGCCTTCAAAATTGGAAAGAGAGATGGGCGGACACAGACAGTCATGACATACCAGACCAGAATCATACACAGGAACCAGTGCCAGAGCAGAAAAACCTGAATTACAACTGACAGATTGATGGAGGCTAGGTGTCAACAAGCCCAAGACTTTAAAACTTCAGGGGCACCTAGTCATAGGTATGTTCCCCGAAATTTACAGAAATATTAGACAGACGTCATGTTTTTGTGAGTTTTACCTCCAGGAGTTCAACTAGTTTCTCACAGTATATATAGGAGAAAAATTCCCTCGTGCTTCCAGCAGGGGCAAAAGAAAAGGAACCCTTTTAAAATATGCCACAGCATTCTGTTCTTCTTAATAAGGTCTGCCCTCAGGAGAAATAAGTTAACTACACCTAACCTGCTGGAGTTTATTTATTTATTTTTAAATTAATTTTTATTTTAATTTTTTTATTTTATCAGGCAGGGTGTTGCTCTGTTGCCCAGGCTGGAGTGCAGTGGCACAATCACAGCTCACTGCAGCCTTGACCTTCTGGGCTCAAGTGATCTTCCCACCTCTCAGCCTCTTGAGTAGCTGGGACTACAGGTGCACACCAACATGCCCAGATAATTTTTTGTATTTTTTGTATAGGTAGGATTTCACCACGTTGCCCAGGCTGATCTCAATCTCCTGGGCTCAAGCAATCTACCCACCTCGGCCTCCCAAAGTGCTGGGATTACAGGCATGAGCCACCATGCCTGGCCTGAGGTTTTATTGAAGCTTAATTGATCTGGGGGAGAGGAAATACCCAAATGCAATCCATTCTAACCATCCTGTCTCACCTAATGGGGTGGGGGGGGACTAGAAACACTTATGAAGTTCACAGTCCAGAAGTATAGGTGCACTAAAAGACTGAGAACTAATAACAGAACTATGGAACGCTTCCCTTCTCTCCACCTATTACCACATTACTAATAGTCTATTTTCAGCAGTTGCTTTTATGCAGTACATTATGTCTAGCCATCAAGAAAAATATACAAGGAACACTAGAAGGCAAAAAAACACAATTCGAATAGAAAAAGCAAATATCAGAATTAAACATGGCAGGGATGTTGAAATAATCAGATTGGGAATTTAAAACAACATTGATTAATATGCTGAGGGCTCTAATGGATAAGGTGGACAGCATGCAAGAAGAGGTGGGTAATGTAAGTAGAGATGAAAATCCTAAGAAAGAACAAAAAGGAAACACTAAAGATCAAGAACATTGTAACAGAAATGATGAATGCCTTTTATGGGTTTATTAGTAGATTGGACACAGCTGAGAAAAAAAAAAGTCTCTGAGCTTGAGGATCTACAGAAACCTCCAAAAGAGAAAATCAAAGAGGACAAAGACAAAAGAAGAAAGGATTAAGGAACAACTATAAGAGATGTATCACAAACATACACAAAGGGAACACCAGGAGGGAGAGAAAGGAACAGGTAACTATACGAATCAATGACTAAGAATTTCCCCAAGTTAATGTCAAACACCAAACCACAAATCCAGGAAATTCAGAAAATGCCAAGTGGATAAATGCAAAACATACAAACAAACAAAAAACCCCAAAAACCTACATCTAAACATACTATTTTTTAACTATCAAAAATCAAAGATAAAGAAACAATTCTGACTCTGAAAAAGCAGTTTGAAAAAAAAGAAAAAATTCTGAATGAAGCTAGAGGGAAAAGAAAAACAAGCCTTACCTATAGAGGAACAACAACAAAAATTAGCCAGACACAGTAGCTCATCCTTGTATCCCAACACCTTGGGAAGTCAAGGCGGGAGGACTGCTTGAGCCCAGAAGTTCAAGACCAGCTGAACTCCTTGAGCCCAGGAGTTCAGTTCAGACAACAGTGAGACCCCATCTCCACAAAAAGTTAAACATTAGCTGGGTATTCTTTCTTTTCTTTCCCTTTCTTTTCTCTTTTCTTTTCTTTTCTTTTCCTCTCTCTCTCTCTCTCTCTCTCTCTCTCTCTCTCTCTCTCTCTTTCTTTCTTTCTTTTTTTCTCTGAGATGGAGTTTCACTCTTGTTGCCCAGGCTGAAGTGTAATGGCGGATCTCGGCTCACTGCAACCTCCCGTCTCCCAGGTTCAAGCGATTCTCCTGCCTCAGCCTCCCAAGCGCACCACAATGCCCAGCTAATTTTTTGTATTTTCAGTAGAGATGAGGTTTCACCATGTTGGCCAGGCTGGTCTTGAACTTCTGACCTCAGGTGATCCACCTGCCTCAGCCTCCCAAAGTGCTGGGATTACAGAGATGAGCCAGTGAGCTCGGCCTAAAGCTGGTATTCTTATATCAGACAAAACAGAATTTAAACCAACAACAATCAAGAAGGACAAAGAAGGGCATTACATAATGATAACAGGTTCAATGCAATAAGACTTAACTATTCTAAATATATATGCACCCAACATTGAAGCATCCAAATTCATAAAACAAGTTCTTCTTGACCTATGAAAAGACTTAGCCCCACATAGTGGGAGACTTCAATACCCCATTGACAGCATTAGACAAATCATCAAGGCAGAAAACGAACAAAGAAATTCTGAACTTAAACTCGACACTTAACCAATTAGACCTAATAGACATCTACAGAATACTCCACCCAATAACCACAGAATATACATTCTTCTCATCTGCACATGGAACATATTCTAAGACTGACCACATGCTAGGTCACAGAGCAAGTCTCAATACATTCAAAAAATCAAAACCTAGCACTCTCAGACCACAGTGCAACAAAAAATAGAAATCAATACCAAAAAGATCTATAAAAACTACAAAAATACATGGAAATTAACCTGTTCCTGAGTAACTAATGTGTGAACAATGAAATTAAGGCAGAAATTTTTAAAAATCATTGAAATTAATGAAGACAGAGACAAAACTTACCAAAATATTTGGGATGCAGTTAAAGCAATGTTAAGAGGAAAGTTTGTAGCACCCAATGCCTTCATCAAGAAGTCAGAAAGATCTCAAATTAACAATCTAACATCTTGCATAGAAGAAACAGAAAAAAAAAGAGAACAAACTAATCCCAAAGCTAGCAAAAATAAATAAATAACTAAAATCAGAGAAGAATTGAACAAAACTGAGACTCAAAAATCCATACAAAGGATCAATGAAATAAAGAGATAATTTGTTGAAAGAATAAACAAGATTGATAGACCACTAGCTACATTACCAAAGGGGGAAGAAAAGAGAAGATCCAAATAAGCACAATCAAAAATGACAAGGATGATAACTGATCCCACAGAAATAAAAAAGATTCTCAGAAATTATTATGAACACCTCTAAGCACACAAACTAGAAAATCTAGAGGAAATGGATACATTCCTGGAAACACACAAACTTCTAATATTAAACCAGAAAGAAAGTGAAAACTTGAACAGACCAACAAGATTCAAAATTGAATAAGTAATGAAAAACCTACCAACCAAAAAAAAGCTCTGTACCAGACAGATTCACAGCCCAATTCTACCAGCTGCACAAAGAACTGGTATCAATCCTACTGAAACTATTTTTAAAAGGGGGAGGGGGATGAGTGGCACCTCCCTAATTCATTCTATGAAACCTGCATTAGCCTGATACCAAAATTTGGCAGAAAAACAACAAAAAGAGAAAACTTCAGGCCAATATCCCTAATGAACACAGACACAAAAATCCTCAACAAAATACTAGCAAACCAAATCCAGCAGCACATCCAAAAGTTAATTCACCATGGTCAAGTAGGCTTTATTCTTGGGATGCACAGTTGGTTCAACACATGCAAATAAAAAAATGTGATTCACCACATAAACAGAATTAAAAACAAAAACCACATAGTCATAGTCATCTCAATTACATGCAGAAAAAACTTTTCAATAAAATCCAACATCCCTTCATGATAAATAACCTCAACAGACTATAAATACCTTTTATTTATATGATAAATACCTTTCAAACAGGCATCGAAAGAACATACCTCAAAATAATAGCTATCTATGGCCAGGCACAGTGGCTCACACCCGTAATCCCAGCACTTTGGGAGGTGGAGGCGGGTGGATCACCTGAGGTCGGGAGTTCCAGATCAGCCTGACCAACATGAAGAAACCCCGTCTCTACTAAAAATACAAAATTAGCCAGGCATGGTGGCACATGTCTGTAATCCCAACTACTCAGGAGGCTGAAGCAAGAGAATCACTTGAACCCAGAAGGCAGAGGTTGCAGCAATCCGAGATCACACCACTACACTCTAGCCTGGGCAACAAGAGCAAAACTCTGTTGCGCCAAAAAAAAAAAAAAAAATTAATAAAAATAATAGCCATCTATGACAAACCCACAGCCAACATCATCCTGAATGGGCAAAAGCTAGAATGATTTCCCATGAGAACTGGAATAAGACAAGGATGCCTACTCTCACCACTCCTACTCAACATAGTATTGGAAATCCCAGCAAGAGGAATCAGGCAACAGAAAGAAATAAAAAGCATCCAAATAGGAAAAGAAGTCAAACTATCTCTCTTCACTAACAATATGATTCTATACCTAGAAAACCCTAAAGATTCCACCAAAAGGCCCCTAGAACTGATAAACAACTTCAGTGAAGTTTCAGTATACAAAACCAATGTACAAAAATTAGTAGCATTTCTATAGGCCAATAATGTTCTAGTTGAGAGTCAAATCAAGAACACAAGCCCATTTAAATAGCCACCATAAAAGAATTAAAAAAAAAAAAAAAGAAAGAAAAACCTAGGAATACAGCTAACCAAGGAGGTAAAACATCTCTACAAGGAGAACTATAAAACATTGCTGAAAGAAATCAGAGATGACATAAATAAATGTTAAAACATTCCATGCTCATGGATTGGAAGAATCAGTATTGTTAAAATGGCCATACTACCGAAAGCAATTTACAGATTCAACACTATTCCTATCAAACTACCAATGTCATTTTTCAGAGAATTAGAAAAAAAAAATTCTAAAATTCATATGGAACCAAAAAAGAACCCAAATATTCAAAGCAGTCTTAAGCGAAAAAGAACAAAGCATCATATTACCCAACCTCAAACTATACTATAAAGCAACAGTAATCAAAACAGCATGGTACTGTCTCAAAAACAGACACACAGACCAATGGAACAGGTTAGAGAACCCAGAAACAAAACCACACACCTATAACCATCTGATCTTTGACAAAAGTCAACAAAAGCAAGAAACGGGGAAAGGCCTCCCTATTCAATAAATGGTGCTGGGATAACTTGCTAGCCATATGCAGAAGACTGAAACTAGACCCCTTTCACCATATACAAAAATCCTACAAGAAAACCTAGGAAATACCTTTGTTGACACTGGCCTTGGCAAAGCTTTTTGGCTAAGTCCCCAGAAGTAACTGCAACGATAACAAAAAATGACAGGTAGGACCTATTTGAACTAAAGAACTTTCATAAAGCAAAAGAAACTACCAACAGAGTAAACAGACAACCTACAGAATGGGAGAAATTATTTGCAAACTATATATCCTCCAAAGGTCTAACATTCAGAATTTATAAGAAACTTAAACAAATGAATAATAAAAAACAAATCACCCTATTTTAAAACAGGCAAAGGACAAAGTGAAATATTAAAGTGTTCAGAGAAGGCCGGGCGTGGTGGCTCATGCGTATAATCTCAGCACTTTGGGAGGCCAAGGCAGGCAGATCACCTGAGGTCGAGAGTTCAAAACCAGCCTGACCAACATGGAAAAAGCTGGTCTCCACTAAAAATACAAAATTAGCCAGGCGTAGTGGCACACGCCTATAATTGCAAATACTTGGGAGGCTGAGGCAGGAGAATCCCTTGAATCCAGGAGGCAGAGGTTGCAGTGAGCCGAGATAGTATCACTGGACTCCAGCCTAGGCAACAAGAACAAAACTCCGTTTCAAAAAAAGAAAAACAAAAAGTGTTCAGAGAAAAACTCACCAACCAAGATTCTGTACCCCCCGAAATTATCCTTCAAAAGTAAAGGAGAAACAGACTTTCTCAGACAAAAATTGAGGTAATTTTTTGGTAGTAGACTTCTCTTGCAAGACATGTTAAAAGTTCTTTGGAGAGAAGGAAAGTAATATAGGGTAGAAAACCAGATCTGAAGAAGGAAAAATTGAAGGCAACATAATAAATTATTTTTCTTATGCTTAATTGATCTAACAAATAACAGTTTGCTCAAAATAATAATAGCAACAATGTATTGAATTATGTATGCTTATGTATATATTTTGCACATATAAATATATATATATGCTTATGTATGCTGAATATATATGATGACTACAATGATATAAAGGACAGCAGGGAGAAATTAGGATCATTTTATTACAAGAAAATATCTTCACATTACCTTTGAAGTGGTATAGTGTTATTTGAAAGTGGACTTGGATTAGTTACAGATCTGTACTGTAAAATCTAGGGCAATCACTAAAAAAACTAAAAACAGAAGTATAATTGATATGTTAAGAAAGGAGAGAAGGCTGGATGTGGTAGTTGTAATCCCAGCACTATGGGTGGCCGAGGCGGGTGAACTGATGGAGGTTAGGAGTTCGACCAGCCTGGCCAACATGAGACCAGCCTAGCCAACATGGTGAAACCCTGCCTCTACTAAAAATACAAAAACTAGCTGGGCATGGTGGCACGCGTCTGTAGTCTCAGCTACTTGGGAAGCTGAGGTGGGAGGATCACTTGAGCCCAGGAGGCAAAGGTTGCGGTGAGCCGGAGACTGCATCACTGGCACTCCAGCCTGGGCGACAAAGCGAGATTCTATCTAAAAACAAAAACAAAAACTACAAAAGACAGAAAAAGAAGACAAAACAACAACAACAACAACAACAGGCTGGGCACAGTGGCGCACACCCTTGTAATCCCAGCACTTTGTGAGGCTGAGGCAGGAGGATCACTTGAGGCCAGGAGTTGGAGACCAGCCTGGGCAACATAGTGAGACTCTGTATCCACCAAATTTTTAAAAATTAGCTAGGCATGGCAGCACACACCTGTAGTCCCAGTTACTCAGGAGGCCAAAGCAAGAGGATCACTTGAGCCCAGGAGTTCAAAGCTGCAGTGAGCTATGATTACACCACTGCACACTAGCCTGGGTGACGAAGTGAGACCGCATCTCAAAAAAGAAAAGAAACAAATAAGAAGACAACAAATAGAAAACAGTAACAAAAATGGTAGATATTAATCTACCTATACAATCACTTCAAACATCAATGGTTTAAATGTACCAAATAAAAGAGACTGGACAGACTAAATCAAAAAACAAAACCCAATTGTATGTTGTCTACAAGAAACTCACTTTAAGTATGTAAATGCAAATAAAGTAAATGGATGTAAATTATATACCCTACTAATACTCAAAAGAAAGTAAATATTGCTATATTAATTTGACAGAGCAGGCTCCATGTAAAAAAAATTGACAAGTATAAAGAAGGGCATCATAGCCAAGCACAGTAGCTTGCACCTGTAATCCCAGCTATTCAGGAGGCTGAGGCAGGAGGATCACTGAGGTCAGGGGTTCAAGACCAGCCTGAACAACCTAGTGAGTACATCCCCAAGAAAATTAATAGTAATAATAACAAGAGTATTACATAATGACAAAGGGGTCAATTCTCTAAGAAGCCATATACTATGTACCTAATAATATCTAGAAACATGCATGCATCTAACAACAGAGCTTCAAACTACATGAGGTAAAAAACAATAGAACTGTAAGGAGAAAGACGAACGCACTATTATAGCTGGAGACTTCAAAACTCTTCTGTCAGAAACGAACAGATCCAGCAGCCAGAAAATCAGTAAAGACACAGCTGAACTAAACAATACCATCAATTAACTAGATATAACTGACATCTACAGACTACTTAAGCCAACAACAGCAGAATACACATTATTCTCATGCTCACACAGAATATTCACCAAGACAGATCACATTCTGAGTGCTATAAAACATACCCTAACAAAATAATAGAAATCATACAATGTCTGCTCTCAGAATACAGTGGAATTTAACTAGAGATCAATATTAGAAAGACAACTGGAAAAATTCTGAAATACATGGAGATTAATACAACGCACTTCTAAACACGAGTCAAAGAAGAACTATCATAAGAAGTTTTAAAATATTTCATGCTGAATAAAAATAAAATATAACATCAAAACTTCTGGAACGCACTGAAAACGGTGCTTGAAGGGAAATTTATAGCACCGAGTGCATGTAGTAGAAAAGAAAGATCTAAAATCAATAACCAAAGTTTTTACTTTAGGAAACTAGAAAACAGAAAGCAAATTAAAGCAGAAGAGAAGAAATAATAAAAACTAGAGCAGAAATCAATCAAATTAAACATAGAAAATCAATAGAGAAAATTCAAAATATTTGCAAAAGACCTATATGATAAAAGAGTGATATCCAAATATTTGAATAATTCTAAAAACTCAACAATAGGAAAACAAATAACCTGATTTTAAAATCGGTCAAACACTTCTGACACCCCACCAAAGAAGATATACAGATGGCAAATAAGCACATGAAAAAGTGCTCCACATCACACATCATTAGAGAAATGCAAATTAATGACAATGAGATGTCACTACACACCTATTAGATGACCAAAATCCAGAACACTGACAATACCAAATGCTCATGAGGATGTGGAACAACAGGAACTCTCATTCATTGCTGATGAGAATGCAAAATGATACAGCCACTTTGGAAGAAAATTTGGCAGTTTCTTACAAAACTAAACACTCTTATTATCAAATCCAGCAATAATGCTCTTTGGTATTTCCCCAAACAAGTAGAAAACTAATACATACCACACAAAAATCTGCACAGCAACCAAGATATCCCTCATCAGGTGAATGGATAAATGACCTGTGGTACCTCTAGACAATGGAATATTATTAAATGTTAAAAAAAAATGACCTATCAAGCCATGAAAAGATGTGGAGGAAACTTAAGTACATATTACTAAATGAAAGAAGCCAATAAATGTATGATTCTAACTATATGACATCTGGAGAAGGCAAAATTAAAGAGAAAGTAAAAAGATTAGTCATCACCAGAGTTTAGGAAGCAGGGAAACAGAGACTGCACAGAGGATTTTTAGGGCAGTGAAAAGAGAGAGAGATGGTTCCTGACATACAATGGTTCAATTTACAATTTTTCAACTTAAACGGGTTTATCAGAACATAACCCCATCATAAGTTGAGCAGCACCTGTATACACATAATGGTGGATATATGTCATTACACATTCATCTAGACCCACAGAATGTTCAATAAGAGTGAACCCTATTGTAAAACTATGGGATCTGGGTGATAATGATGTATCAATGTAGTTCATCAATTGTAACAAATGTACAGCTGTGGGGGATGATGATCCTGAGGGAGTACATATATGTGAGAGGGCAGGCTATATATAGGATACCTCTATACTTTCCTCTCAATTTTGCTGTGAACCTAAAACTGTCTTTTTAAAAAAGTATTTTAAAAATTAGAGAAAAGAGAAAATTTAATATTTGCCTGTCTCAGGCTGTGCGTGGTGGTTCACATCTTTAATCCCAACATTCTGGGAGGCCGAGGCAAGACGACTGCTTGAGCCCAGGAATTTGAGATCAGCCTGGGCAACATAGCTAGACTCTATGTCTCTACAAAAAAAAAAAAAAAAAAATTAGCCGAGTGTGGTGGCACACACCTGTGGTCCCAGCTACTCTGGAGGCTGAGGCCAGAGGACTGGTTGTGAGCCACAAGATCGAGGCTGTAGTGAGCTGTGTTTGGGCCACCGCACTCCAGCCTGGGTGATAGAGTGAGACCTTGTCTCATAAATAAATAAATAAATAAAAGATCTGCCTGTAAATAAATAAATAAATAAATAAAAGATCTGCCTGTCTCACTTCAGGATTCTAGATGTGTACCAAATTCTATTAAGACTAGAATGGAAATCTAACTTTTTTAGAAGTACTGATGGTTCCTGAGGAACCATCATTTCACTGTAGAAATGACTAATGATCAGATTTGAAACCAAAGGACAGAAGTTTTTTTTCTCTTACAATGGCACTGCAAATCTATACTTTTTTATTTGAGACACGGTCTGGCTCTGTCACCCAGGCTAGAGTGCAATGGCACCTTCTTGGCTTACTGCAACCTCTGCCTACTGGGCTCAAGCGATTCTCATACCTCAGCCTCCAGAGTAGCTGAGATTACAGGCGCACACCACCACACTTGGCTAAATTTCGAATTTTTTAGTAGAGATGGGGTTTTACCATGTTGCCCAGATTGGTCTCAAATTCCCGACCTCAGGCGATCCACCCACCCTGGCCTCCCAAAGTGGTGGGATTACAGGCATGAGCCACCGCGCCTGGCCTAAACTATACTTATTAAAAAGAAAATACAACAACACAACAACAACAACAACAAAACTGGTGTGTTGAGATACAGCACAAGAGATCATGAAAACTGAGGAAAAAACAACAAAAAAAAATTTTAATAAAAAAAGAAAATGGAGAAGTGAAGACAGGTAGGATATCATTATAAAACAATCATTTAAAGTGGAAGAAAAAGGAATCTAACAGATTAGAATGGCAATGACCACCTTTGCATAGTTTCAAAGCAAATAAACTGAAAAACAAAGGATGAAGATAATACAGCTGCAAACGGAGAGGGGGAAGAGATACACATAAATGTTTATACAGAGATGTATCTCTGAACAATGCTGTGAATAAAAGGATAGACTTAATAAGTTTTATGGCTCTACTTATTAGGAACACTTTGGAGAATAATAATAATAGGTACAGAAGTACTACCTAATAGGCTTATAAATAGATAATTTAGTTTATAAGCAGATAAACATTAAAATACATTTGTAAAAACCAAGTAAAATTCAAGAGTCTTGGCCAGGTGTGGTGGCTCATGCCTGTAATCCCAACACTTTGGGAAGCCAAGATGGGAGGACTGTCTGAAGTCTGGCGTTACCCGCCTGGCCAACATGGTGAAACCCCATCTCTACTAAAACTACAAAAAATTAGCTGGGCGTGATGGCACCCACCTGTAGTCCTAGCTACTTGGGAGTCTGAGGCAGGAGAATCGCTTGAACCTGGGAGGCAGAGGTTGCAGTGAACTGATATCGTGCCACTGCACTCCAGCCTGGGCAATAGAGCAAGACTTCAACTAAAAAAAAAAAAAATTCAAGAGTCTAGCTTGATTCATTGGAGAATTGCAGGTTACATCCAGAATATTTCAGAAAGCTTTGAAAAGAGAGTAATCTGATACAGCAGCATGGGGGAAGGTCACTCAGAAGAAAATATAGGGTGAAATGTTAAGGCCTTCACACTTTAGGGTCAAAGAGAAAGGAACATACTATTAATGAGAGTTTTGACTGAACTGAGAAAATCTAGGGTTGTTAAGTACAGAAAAGACTATGAGAAAGAAAATTGAGAACTGAGGGAATGTGAGAGCAGGCAGTATATGAATTTTGAGAAGAGGAATTGATTAAAAGGAACAGAATTAGGGGTCGGGCTAATTCATCATAAAATATCTTTTTATCTTGTTTAAAAAAAAAAAAAAAAAAATCCCGGCCAGGCGCAGTGGCTCATGTCTGTAATCCCAGCACTTTGGGAGACTGAGGTGGGCAGATCATGAGGTCAAGAGATCGAGACCACCCTGGCCAACATGGTGAAACCCCATCTCTACTAAAAATACAAAAATTAGCTGGGTGTGGAGGCATGTGCCTGCAGTCTGAGCTACTCGGGAGGCTGAGGCAGGAGAATCACTTGAACCCCAGAGGCAGAGGTTGCAGTGAGCTGAGGTCGCGCCACTGCACTCCAGCCTGGTGACAGAGCAAGACTCTGACTCAAAAAAAAAAAAAAAAAAACCGTATCCCAGCTATCAAAAATTGAACATCAATTTAAAAATTAACTAATCCTATGAAGGGTTAGCCTCTGGTTAAATACCTTTTCCTTACACTCAGCCTTTTCATTGGGATCATTCAGTAAGAAGTCATTATGCCAACATGACAGCAAGAGCAGCTCAGCCCCATAAAAATGTTATCAGAGTGGTCCAGATTACAAAGCACCCTCAACAAAATGAAGTTGTGAGGAATAAGAATGCAGGAGGCATAAGTTAGCAAGCCAAGAGAAGAGAGTCAAGGACTGCCTCACTGAAATAGGGACCAGAAGATTGAAAATCAATTTATTTTTGGAAAGTGAAGGGTTCTTAAGAATGGGATGTCATGTGTTTATAAGCAGATAGGAAAAATATTTTAGTTAATAACGTGAAAAATAAAATACAAGAAAAGGAGAGAGCTAGCATCCAAGGGTCTCTAACTCATTCATAAAAGGTACTAAACTGATCTTCAAGCTTTATCAAATAGAATCCTGAGTAAACCATAGTCAAATTAAGCAGAAGAACCTCCGGAAGGGGCAGCAAAGCTGTATCCTGCCTCACCTGGAAGCATCTCCTTGGGGCCAAGTAGGAGAAAGGTGAAGTGGCACTATCCACACTAAGCTGATGCTGACATACCTTCATGGGCTTGGCTGAGAGTAACACAGGTATCCTGGGATCTGTGCAACCCAGGAAGATGTAGGTCTGGCTGTACCTGTGTGTAGCCTCTACACCACTGAGTTGAGAACAACAACTCAAGAGAAATGGGGAGAAAATAGAAAAGGTCAGAAAAAGAGAGAGCCATCCTTTTACCTATTCTTTCTTCTCCAATTATTTATTTTTCTAGTATTGACAATGGGTGCCAATCTATCCACTGTTTTCCTGATTTACCATGTTGTGGAGAAGCTAAGTTTGAGCTAAAAATGACTATAAAAACAGATCTATAATTTTATTAGCATCATTCTCTAATCAAATGAGTCAACTGGTAGAGAAACTTGGATATGCCTGGGGCAAAGGAAAATGATCATCCCTATTTAATTTTGTTTCAGATCAAACATTTAAATATAAGTAATACCAGACAGTATGTCATTAAGCTGAGAATACAAAGGTGAACACAAACTAGCAATGTATTCAGGGTTTTATACCACTGGATTCATGTCAGAAAAAAAATTACTCATTTTTATAATAAAAACAAATGGGGCCCAAGTAGTAAAATGGACTTCAAAAATGACAACAGGGCCAGGAACAGTTATTTTCTGAAACTGAAGTTAATATGAATCAACACGCAATCAACAGTATTATTTTTAATCCATCCCACAGTGTGATTTGAAAGCAGCTTCCTTACTGTAATTAAAACACATTTAACATCCAAAGACATGAGTAGAGACAACTCAGAGGTATTTGTTATTGGTAGTTTAAAAAAGAAAGGCAAATAGCAGACTTACGACAATACTTTCCAAAGCAGTAAAAATTCTGCTAATTCACACTCTCTCATCCTTACTCCGTGAAAGGAACTTCCAAAGCCCAATTATTCTAAGTAATTACATATTTCTACTACTACTAACTAGTTATAAAATTTCCAAGAGAAAAATGCTCAGCGTATTTATACCCGGCTGACACCAGTACATTCAATTAGTACTTAAAGAATGTAATTAAGGTTCAGGAAGATACAAATAAATTATAAATTATCATACAAATCATAAATTGTATATTCTACAAAGGGCTTACCTTGCAGCTTTTTCAAAACAGCAACTTCCATTTTCAGAACTTGTTTTGGTTGTTGAGCTGATTCCACCTTCAGTGCAACATTCTCCCTGGTGAGCATGTCCAAGGCATCGTAAATTTCTCCAAAGCCCCCACCCCCAATCTTTCTCAACTGCACAGAAAATAAGAACACACACACTCAAAATTACTAGAAGATTCTAACTTGAAAGCAACTGATCTCTTATATTTAGAAAACGTATAATTTGACAATCTGTTTTATAAAATATTTCAATATTGTTAAATTAACTATGTATATGCCAAGAAAACATATCCCTGAAAATAACATCAAAACCTTTCCCCACAGGTTTATCCACAAAAAAGTAACGAAATTATTTTACCCACAAACAATTTTAAAATTTGGTTGACAGCCAGCATCAGAAATGTCACCAACAATACAGTATTTGAAAGAATCTCTTCCTACAAATGCCACTCAACAACCAGATTTGTTGTTTTAATTTTAAGGAAGACTTTTTAAACTATGAAATCCTGGCTGAGTGCAGTGGCTCACTCCTGTAATCCTAGCACTTTGGGAGGCTGAGGCGGGAGGCTCACTTGAGGTCAGGAGTTCGAGACCAGCCTGGCCAACATGGTGAAATCCCATCTCTACTAAACAATACAAAAATTAGCCAGGCACGGTGGCACATGCCTGTAATCCCAGCTACTCAGGAGGTTGAGGCAGGAGAACTGCTTGAACCCAGGAGGCAGAGGCAGTAGTAAGCCAAGATCCTGCCACTGCATTCTAACCTGGGTGACAGGGAGAGACTCCATCTCAAAAACGAAAAAAACAAAAAACACTACAAAATCACCCAGCCCTCTCACCACCACTTACCCTTCTCTCGGGTGTACCTAACAGGGTTCACAGAGCAGGCAGAGAACTCCAGTACCAAACTATCCCAGAATTCACTATACATCTATTTATTCATATAAGAATAAAAATTAATCAATTTAAGCAAGTTCAACAAACACTATTCTCTCTGATAAAATATGTTAGCTTAACTGGGGAATATGAGAATGCTGGTCTGAGTATCATAAGCAAGTTCTGAAGAGTCAGCGGCACCTGCACCTGTAGGCTCTGAAAGCTGGGTTGTGGGGGTAGATACTTCAAGCTAGACACAGCAATTATTTTCCACTTCCTGAAACTAGGTTGTCTCCTTATCACATTATCCAACATCCAGGATGTGATATAATGTAGGAAGTCATCATAGGCACAGAGTCCTAAATCCTAACCAGCTCAAGACGCCCCAGTTCCATGTTCGACCTCTTTCTCCACTTGATCATCACTGATTACTACATCTAGGTTAATTTATCTTCTGAATTTCTACGGTAATTATTTGTTTAATCATTCAATTAATCACTTTACCGGGCCATACCTCAGGTACCGGGCCAGGGCTCAGATATCACTTGTATTATTACCTTGTATTTTTCAAATTATGTCCATGAAATACCTTGTTTTTATTTTTATTTTTTATTTTTTTTTTGAGATGGAGTCTCGCTCTGCCGCCCGAGCTGGAGTGCAGTGGCCGGATCTCAGCTCACTTCAGCTTACTGCAAGCTCCGCCTCCCGGGTTCACGCCATTCTCCTGCCTCAGCCTCCCGAGTAGCTGGGACTACAGGCGCCCGCCACCACGCCCGGCTAGTTTTTTGTATTTTTTAGTAGAGATGGGGTTTCACCGTGTAAGCCAGGATGGTCTCCATCTCCTGACCTCGTGATCCACCTGTCTCGGCCTCCCAAAGTGCTGGGATTACAGGCTTGAGCCGCCGCGCCGGCCAATACCTTGTTTTTAAACTGTCATGTTGATTAACTTTCCATTGTCAATATCCTATCCTGCTACAGAGAAACTAAGCTTCTTCGAAGAGATGGCCATTTGTTCTATTCTATTTCCTTGTGTCCCCCAGAGCATTTGGCAAAGTGCTAACTTACAAATATAATCCTATACTTACTACTTTGCACATGTGAGCCATAACCCGTCTTTATTTTTTTTTTTAATTTTTTCAGTTGGTAGTCTCACACTGTCGCCAGGGCTGGAGTGCAGTGACATGATCTTGGCTCACTGCAACCTTGGCCTCCCGGGTTCAAGCAATTCTCCTGCCTCAGCTTCCCCAGTAGCTGGGATTACAGGTGTGCGCCACCACGCCTGGCTAATTTACGTATTTTTAGTAGAGATGGGGTCTCACCATGTTGGCCAGGCTGGTCTCAAACTCCTGATCTCAAGTGATCTGCCCACCTCTGCCTCCCAAAGTGCTGGGATTCCAGGCATGAGCCACCTCACTCGGCTGATCCAGCTTTATTGTCATTTGGTGATGGGAAAGGAATACTACATGAAACTACAGGATAAGTTCAAGATTTTTACAAAGTTCCAGAAGTGGCCAGGTGTGGTGGCTCACACCTATAACCCCAGCACTTTGGGAGGCTGAGGCGGGTGGATCACGAGGTCAGGAGTTTGAGACCAGCCTGACTAACATGGAGAAACCCCACCTCTACTAAAAATACAAAAATTAGCCAGGCGTGGTGGGGCGTGCCTATAATCCCAGCTACTCAGGAGGCTGAGGCAGGAGAATCGCTTGAACCTGGGAGGTGGAGGTTGCAGTGAGCAGAGATCACGCCACTGCACTCCAGCCTGGGCGACAGTGTGAGACTCTGTCTCAAAAAAAAAAAAGTCCCAGAGGCATTCAGTTAAATAAATTGTTCCTTCATGGGTCTTGATTGATATACTTATGATTCTTTATATTTTGCCCATTAAATAAAACCTAGTGTAGCTTTAAAAACTCATACACAGTACCAAACAGATTCCTTTCTAACTAAGGACTGGTAGAGGCAGCTTCATGTTTTACCTCACAAAAAAACCTTATTAAATGACAGAATAAAACATCTAGGCTGAAGTAAATGTTCTTGCTTCTTTGTCTATTTCTATCCCTATAATGCCATTTAAACATTAATAGAGCATTTTTTAATTGGCCTGATAAAGCCCTAAGAAATTATCAAGGTTTATGAGGCAAAGAGAGAGGCAGTTTAGTATGACTGGGGTACACAGATTACAGGAAGAATAGAGGTAAGGTCTGTGGGAGATTGTATTTTCCAACAATAGGCACAATAATATCATCCATCCCTGCTCTTCTTCAATGTGAAGAAAACCTTTCACACTGATGAAGGCAATGTGACCTTGCTACTCCCCCATCAAGGCATAGAGTCCATTTTCCCCTTAACTGCTTTCATCAACAGAATAGGGCAAAGTGACACTGTGCCAGCTCTGAGGCCACCCCTTAACCAGCCTGGTAGCTTCCATTTCCTGTCTCTTGAAAGCTAGCCACCATGTAAGAAATGGGACCATCTGGCCGGGCGCAATGGCTCACATCTGTAATCCCAGCACTTTGGGAGGTCGAGGCGGGTGGATCACCTGAGGTTGGGAGTTTAAGACCAGCCTTGCCAACATGGTGAAATCCCGTCTCTACTAAAAATACAAAAATTAGCCGGTGTGATGGTGCACGCTTGTAATCTCAGCTACTCGGAAGGCTGAGGCAGGAGAGTCGCTTGAACCCGGGAGGCGAGGCTGTGGTGAATGGAGATCGCGCCACTGCACTCCAGCCTGGGCAACAGAGTAAGACGTCGTCTCAAAAAAAAAAAAAGAAAGAAATGGGACCATCCTGAGAAGCCACAGCCACGTGGTTATGCCCTAGACAACAAGCCACCAGGTTGGGGGTTGGGAGTTGGGGGTGAAGAGCTAAGGAACCCCATGATACCAGACAAGTGAGTGAAGAAACCATTTCTAAATGGATCCTCTAACTGAAACAATCCTGCTAGTGCCACATGGCTAAGAGACAAATCACCCAGGCAAACTCTTCCCAAATTCCTAAGGCACAAAACTGCAAGCAAAATAAAATGATTGTTTTAAGTTTCTAAATTTTGATGTAGTTTGTTACATAACAATAAATAACTAAAACATCATCTGTAACAATGAGCTTGTCATTTTTTTTTAACTAAAAATGCCCCATGCCCTCCCAAATGTTGGAGATAAGTTCCTCAGATATATTAGTTCTAATTACCAGGACAAGGGAACCATGCCAATTAAGAGTTTCCACTTGTCACCTTTTGATATGTCCACTGGAGAACAAACCAGCCTTAACACAGTGCTTAGTGTAATCCTCTCACCAAAGCAACACTCAGGTCTGACTTACATAAAAGATTAGCAACTGCTGAATCTCCCTGCACCAGTCCATGATGATGACATAGTTTTCTTATATTTGGTCAAGTAAATTTTCAAAGTCTACTGACTTACCTAATCAGGAAAACACACTGTACCATACAAATAAAAAATAAAAATTCAATTTCTAAAGGGTCTTCTTTTTCCAATCTGTTCATAAATTAAGGGAACCATTAAAATAGCTTTGTAAAACCTACTAATGGAAAAAAACTTTGGTGGACTGTGTAGCAATAAAAAATATTTAAATATATCCAAAACAAAAATAGTTCCTTAAAGAAATGAGTAGTATTAGAGAGATGGCAGATTCTAGGTCTAGGGAGAGAAAGTCATCGAAAGACTATTAGGATCTTGTCCAAAGAACTCAGAAGACAATGTGAAGTGTGTCCCCTTAGTCAAATAAGACAATTTAAACATTTATAAGGATAACTACCATGGACTGAAACACATCAAATTTGTTTAAATCCTTCTTAATTATACTAAAAAACAAATCTAATTGATCACTTTTGGAGAATGGCAAAAAACCAATTCATTGTTTTGAAAACTGGTAAATTAAAAAAGAGAAACAAGTATTTATCTTGTTTTCCTAATCAAATTGTACCTCAAGATAATCAAATAATTGATGATAAAAAACTTGTCCTTACAGATACATTTCAGCTAATAAATGAATTATGGAATATCACCAATTTGCAATCCCTAAATAATAGACCTAGGCAATGATCATCAACAGTGTTACCACCACAAAAAAGATAGACAGATGGACAATAAGATATTATATGCCTCCTAGTGAAGGCTCACAATAACATTTATGAAAAAAAGATGTCCCCATCTCAAAACAAACCTAAAGTCAGATCTAATCCAGCCTGTAGATATAACTACCAATTTACAGGAAATACACAAGACAGAGAAACGTGTTAACATCAAATGGAAGCAGATAGCAAAATCCAAACCATGGGAAATTCTACAGACAAATCACCTAATTTCTTCAGTAAATAAATCATAAGGGGAAAAAAAGAACAATAAAGAGGAAGGAATCTAGAAATGAAAAGAAACTTAAGTGATGGCAACTAATTACAATATCCAGATTTTATTTGGATCTTGATTCAGACTGTTCAAAATACTTTACAATCAGGAGAATGTGAAAACTAAAACTATATTTGGTGATATTAAGAAATGATTACCTGTTTTTAGTACTACTACAGTATTTTATAACAGTAGAAAGTAGCTGAAAATACCACAGGCTAACAGACAAAATGATACACAACCTTGGGGGAGGAGTCAGCAGGAAAGAAATTATTATTTTTAAGGTATGATAATGGTATTACGATTATGTTTTTAAAAGTAAGTCCTTATTTGTTAGAGATACATACTGAAGTATACACAGAAGAAATGCTAAGGTTAAATGTCACTTCAAAATATTCTGGGAGAGAGATGAAACAAGATTAATCATACATTGATGACTATTTAACTTGGGTCATGAGTACATGGAGGTTCATTATATAAGTCTCTATTTTCTATGTATACTTACAATTTTCCTTAATAAAAAAAAAAAAAGAGCAGCTCATTGGACTTGCTTTTTTTTTTTTTTGAGATGGAGTCTTGCTCTGTCGCCCAGGCTGGAGTGCAGTGGCGTGATCTCAGCTCACTGCAAGCTCCGCCTCCCGGGTTCACACCATTCTCCTGCCTCAGCCTCCCTAGTAGCTGGGACTAGAGGCACCGGCACCACGCCCGGCTAATTGTTTGTATTTTTTTTCAGTAGAGATGGGGTTACACCGTATTAGCCAGGATGGCCTTGATCTCCTGACCTCATGATCGGCCCGCCTCCGCCTCCCTAAGTGCTGGGATTACAGGCGTGAGCCACCGCGCCCGGCCAGCTCATTGTAATTTCAAACACTGTATTTTTTTCATTTGTTCAAAAATTTAGTACTCTATGAAGAGTAAGAATTAGGGTATAAACAGAGCTTAATCATAGAAAAATAACTGTAAATAACTGCTTTAGGCATATAAGTAATGTATATAATATTTCCTAATGAAATGCTATTTTTATCAGGATACCAGAAATTACCCCGATATGTATACACACACACACACACACACACATACACATTCTGAGATGTACACTCACCACTTTCCATCTTTCTTTCACTAGGATTCCAACACTCAGGATATCCGGCTGCTCTCCTCCCCCGCTCATTGCAATACACTGATTATGGTAGAACAGTTACACAGGCATCCAGTTCCCAAGAGTGGTTTCCATTTAACCTAAAACAACAACAAAAAATAGTAGCAGTATATTAGGGTTAACTAATCAACACAAATAACATTCCAACATCAGGAAGCACTACTAATACTATACATTAGTTTGGCTACTTTGTTGGGAAGAAGGGGAAAAAGACCCAGAAATGTTTAATGCATATTTTTTAAAACCACATATCTTTCCATTACAGATGCCCAGTGAAATAGCTAGGCGTTACAAAGATACTGTTAAAACACAGGTATTATTTATAATAACTGAGATTGTTAGATTATAGGGCAAGCATGATGTCATGGCACTTGAACTAGGTAGATGACTATCCTGAGTAGAATATACCGCTGAAAAGACACAGTATCTAATTTACAACTGCTTACAGTTTGTAACTTAGAGCTTAATATCATTATAGCTAATAATATTTTAATGTTACAAAATGCACTTAAAATGCATAGGAAATAAATACTAACAAAGAAAATGGTTGTTGACCAAACCTGATACAACGACGTTCTAAGAAAAAGAGGATATTAGTAAGATGAACAGCATACCTGTAGAAAATGAAGATATAGCACAAAAATACAGCCTAAAGGAGATGAAAACTGTACCTAGTCCAGGAATGAAAAAAGATATTGATACAGAGTGACTTTCAAGATACATTGTTTAGTGAAAAAAGGCAAGACAGTAAAGGGTTTATAGTATGCTATACTTTGCAGAAAAAGGAGATAAATGTTGAGTATATTTAAGTATCTGCTTTTGTTTTTTAAAAAGAAAGGAAAAGAAGGACAGATAAGCTAAAACTTAATGAAAATGATTCTTTGTAGCAGGAGTCTTCAAATTTTTTCAATACAGGTCTGGAGAGTAAATATTTTAGTCTCTAGGCCACGTACTGTATTCTCTGTTATAGTTACTCGATTCTGCCACTGTAGCACAAAAGCCATACACAATTATGTAAATGAATGAGTATGGCTGTGCTCCAACAAAATCTTATTTACAAAAAAAATAAATAAATGTGGGCCAAATTTGGCCTGCAGACTGTTTCAACCTTTACTCAATAGAAAGCAAAAAAAAAAGGCCAGGCGTGGTAGCTCACACCTGTAATCTCAGCATCTTGGGAGGCTGAGGCAAGAGGGATGCTTGAGCCCTGGAGTTTGAGACCAGCCTGGGCAACACAGGGAGATCCCATCTCTACAACAAATTTAAAAATTAGCCAGATGTGCTTGCACGTACTTGTAGTCCCAGCTACTCAGGAGTCTGAACAGGGAGGATCACTTGAGCTTGGAAGGTTGAGGTTGCAGTGAGCCGTGAAGGTGCCACTGCCCTCCAGCCTGGGTGACAGAATAAGATCCTGTCTCAAAAAAAAAAAAAAAGAAAGAAAAAAACGATGGAATGGATAAGGAAGAAAGCCAGACTTCCGTGAATGCATCTTGTGATACAGTTTTGATTCTGGAACCATGTAAATGTTTTACGTATGATTAAAAAAAAAGTTCTAAACTCCAAATTCCAGAAAGGACCATAACAACAAGTAATCACCAGAACTGGTGTTAAACCCATCCTACGCCCATCAAAGGAAGCTCTGAATGAGTGATATCACTTCAGCAAGTCACCAGTCAGCAACACCACAATTCATAACCACATTTACATAATAAAAGGTCAATCAATTCCTAAATACTCCTACTTCACCAATCCCTGAACTCCATAATTCCTCAAATCCTATTTAAGACTGGCAGTTTCGCCGGGCGCGGTGGCTCAAGCCTGTAATCCCAGCACTTTGGGAGGCCGAGACGGGCGGATCACGAGGTCAGGAGATCAAGACCATCCTGGCTAACACGGTGAAACCCCGCCTCTACTAAAAATACAAAAACTAGCCGGGCGAGGTGGCGGCGCCTGTAGTCCCAGCTACTCGGGAGGCTGAGGCAGGAGAATGGCGTAAACCTGGGAGATGGAGCTTGCAGTGAGCTGAGATCCGGCCACTGCACTCCAGTCCAGGCGACAGAGCGAGACTCCGCCTCAAAAAAAAAAAAAAAAAAAAAAAAAGACTGGCAGTTTCTTTTCTTTTTTCTTTTAAAACCAAGTATTGCTGTGTCACCCAGGTTGGAGTGCAGTGGTGCAATCACAGCTCATTATATCCTTGAACTCCTGGACTCAAGCAATCTTCCCATCTCAGCCTCCCAAGGAGCTGGGACTACAGGAGCGTACTACCATCCCTGGATAACATTGTTTCTTTATTTTTAATAGACAGGGTCTCACTATGTTGTCCAGGCTGGTCTCAGATTCATGGCCTCCAGTGATCCCACCTCAGCCTCCCAAAATGGTGGGATCATAAGCATGAACCACTGCACCTGGTTGGGCAGTTTGTTTCATTCAGAGAAATTACGTCCTACAATTATGGCTCTCCCTTGTATATCACACAATAAATTTAGCATTTTGTTCAGAAAACGAATGATGGCATGTTCAAGAGACAAAAATTTTAAAACACACTAAAAATAAAGGACAATTCAAAACAAACTGAAACCAATAATCTACTGCAATCTGTTCCCCAAAAACCTATGGAACTAAAAGAATTTTTAAAAAATAACCCATTGCATCCATTGCATGCTGAGTTTGTGCCATAGTCACACAGAAAATAATTACTTCAGCTGGGCATGGTGGCTCACAACTGTAATCCCAACACTTTGGGGGGCTGAGACAGGTGGATCTCTTGAGGTCAGGAGTTCGAGACCAGCCTGGGCAACATGGCAAGACCCTGTCTCTACTAAAAATGCAAAAATTAGGCCAGGTGTGGTGGCGGGTGCCTGTAGCCCCAGCTACTCAGGAGGCTGAGGCAGGAGAATGGCTTGAATCCGGGAGGCAAAGGTTGCAGTGAGCCGAGATTGTGCCACTACATTCCAGCCTGGGTGACAGAACGAGACTCTGTCTCAAAAAAAAAAAAAATCAACATTCTCCACAGAATTTAAATAAGACTCAAATTTCAAAAAAAAAAAAAAAAACACTTTTAATGTTGGGCACACAATCCAAAATTACCAAGCACACAAAGAACCAAGAATATCTCAATTTATATATGAAAGTGCAATCAATAGATACAAATGTCAAGATGACACAGATTTAGGATTTATCAGGCAAAAATGCTCCAAGAAATAAAGGTGAACACCCTAGAAATGATTAAAAAGATATAAAGTCTCAGTAAAGAAATAAGAGACGTAAAGAAAGAAATTAAAAATTTAGGCCAGGCACGGTGGCTCACGCCTGTAATCCTAGCACTTTAGGGTCTCACTGTCGCCCAGGCTGGAGTGCAGTGGTGCAGTCATAGCTCATTGCAGCCTCGAACTCCTGGGCTCAAGCACTCCTCCCGTCTCAGCTTCCCAAGTAGCTAGACTACATGCATGTGCCACCACACCCAGCTCATTTCACTTTTTGTAGAGACAGGGTCTGGGTATGTTGCCCAAGCTGGTCTTGAACTCCTAGACTCAAACGATCCTCCCACCTCAGTCTCCTAAAGCGCTGGGATTACAGGCATAAGCCACTGTGCCCAGCCCTGAACTCTGGATATTAAAAACTCTGTAAATCTTAAATTCAGCTAGATAAAAAAGAAATTGGGGGGGAAAACACTCTGAACAACAAGGCTCAGGGAGTTTCCTGGTTGGTGAACATACTGATGTACCAAGAGGGTGGTGCACTCTGGCTCCACGAGGATAGACGCTCCCGTGCTTGGGAGCCTTACAAACTTATCATATAGTCCTCTTCATCTGATTGTTCATTCATATCCTTTATAATAAAAAGGTAATTTTAAGTATAGCACTTTCATGAGCTCTGTGGGTCATTCTGAGCAAATTATTAAACCCAAGGGGATTGTGGGAAGGCCCAAACTTACACACAACCAGGGAAAATTTGAGTGGCTTGTGCTAGTCTGAAGTGAAGGCGGCTTTGTGGGACTGAGCCCTGTACTGTAACCTGTGGGGTCTGCATTAACTTGAAGCAATTAGTGATAGAATTAAAGTGAATTATAGGACACCCGGATGATGTCAGTGAACTTAAACACAACCATCCAACAACTGGAACTGACATTTATAGAACACTCCACCCAACAAAAGCGGAATACACATTCAAACTCACAAGGAACATACGCCAAGAGACTATATAATATCCCAGGTCACGAAACAAATTTTAGCAAATTTAAAAGAACTGAAATCATATATACTGTATTCTCTGATAACAGGCTAGTATATTCTAGCTTAATGGTATTAAGCTAGAAATCAGTAACAGCAAGATAACAAGAAACTCTACATACACTTGAAAATTAATAACAACAGGGCAAGGCGCCTGATTTTATACAAATAACACTTTATTGGAACTAAGCCATGCTCATTCAATTATATGTTGTGTATGGCTGATTTCATACTACTGCAGCAGAGCTAAATAACTGCAACACAGACAGTATTACACTTAGGCCTAACATATTTATTTTCTTAATAAAATAAAAAAATTTATTTCTTAATAAAATGTTTGGCTAGGCACGGGGGCTCGCACCTGTAATTCCAGCATTTTGGGAGGCCAAGGCAGGTGGATTGCTTGAGCTCAGGAGTTCAAGACCAACCTAAGCAACATGGCAAGACCCTATGAGGAAAGAGAGAGACCCTCTCATATTGTTTTATATTGTTTTACACTCAGTACCTATTTTAAGAAAAAAACAAGGAATTGAAACCAAAGACAGGCAGCCCGGCGCCAGGCCCAAAACCGGGCCTGGGCCTGCCTGGCCTAAATCTAGTAGTTAAAAATCAACTCATGACTTAGAAACCGATGTTATCCATAGATTCCCAGCAACATATAAGAACATTTTGAAACTCCCTGCTCTGTTCTGTTTCATTCTGACCACCGGTGCATGCAGCCCCTATCACGTACCCTCTGCTTGCTCAAATCAATCACAACTCTTTCATGTGAAATCTTTAGTGTTGTGAGCCCTTAAAAGGGACAGAAATTGTGCACTCAGGGAGCTCGGATTTTAAGGCAGTAGCTTGCCAATGCTCCCAGCTGAATAAAGCCTTTCCTTCTACAACTCGGTGTCTGAGAGGTTTTGTCTGCAGCTCCTCCTGCTATATTTCTTGGTTCCCTAACAGGAAGTGAGATGACTGAGGGACAGCCGAGGTAGCCCCTTAGGCAGCTTAGGCCTACCCTGTGGAGCATCCCTGCGGGGGACTCCGGCCAGCCTGAGTGAGGAGATCCAAAGAGTGCTCCTGGGTAGGCAATTGCCCAGGTGGAACGCCTCGCCCCAGAGCAGCACGCAGCAGGCCCCCGCAGAGGATGAACACAGTGGCTGAACACCAGGAAGGAACTGGCACTTGGAGTCTGGACATCTGAAACTTGGTAAGACTAGTCTTTGGAACTTGCCCACTCCATTTAAGTGGAAGCGTGGCCTGATCACCCATGGTGTGCCTTTATTGGCACTATGATGTTGGTTTTGGTTTTGACTTGGTTTGAATTGCTTGACAGGACTGGTCTTGGGAATTTGCCTACTCCGTTTGAGTGGAAGTATGGCCTGATCACCCACGGTGTGCCTGTACTGGCACTTTGGTTTTTGTTTTTGACTTGACTTGGACTGCTTGATACTTTGGTTTTGCTTTTGACCTGGCTTGGATTTCTGGATACTCTGATTTTGGTTTTGATTTTGGTTTGGTGTAAACTGCAGAAGTGTGTGTGTGTGCCCTTTCTACCTGTTTATTTTGTGGTGTGTGTGTGGTGTAAGTGTGGTGTTTTCTCTAGAAGCATGGGTCAAGCACAAATAAGCCCACCCCACTAGGAACTATGTTAAAAAATTTCAAGAAAGGGAAAAAAGTGGGGGGGCAGAATTTATACAAAAATAATGTTATTTGGTAAATTCTTGTCCTGAAATAAATTAACTGGTTGTTAAAGAAAAAAATGTTTGGCCGGGTGCGGTGGCTCACGCCTGTAATCCCAGCACTTTGGGAGGCCGAGGAGGGCAGATCACGAGGTCAGGAGATCGAGACCATCCTGGCTAACACGGTGAAACCCCATCTCTGCTAAAAATACAAAAAATTAGCCGGGCATGGTGGCAGGCGCCTGTAGTCCCAGCTACTTGGGAGGCTGAGACAGGAGAATGGCGTGAACCCGGGAGGCGGAACTTGCAGTGAGCCGAGATTGCGTCACTGCACTCCAGCCTGGGCGATGAGCAAGACTCCATTTCAAAAAAAAAAAAAAAAGAACCCCGACAATTAGTGCCTACAGACCCAGTTCCTGATGAGTTCCTGGCCCAAAAAAATCACCCTGATCATCTCTAGGTTATAAAAGTCTGAATTATTAGACACTATTGCATAGCTAGAAAAAGGAAAGAATTCACTCATTCTATAGGATGACTTAGTTGTCTGGGGCAAAAACTGTATAATGGTACCGAAAAAAATAGTGACATGGTGGAGTTCCAATTACACAGAAAGAGATCCATTCAGTAAATTTCCAAGGTTGCAGACTGTCTGGGCCCACCCAGAATTCCACCGGGACTGGACTGGCCCCACTGGGTTATACTCGATATACAGACATAGAGCCTACGCTAAGCTGCCTGACCGGTGGACAGGTAGTTGTGTTACTGGCACTATTAAACCATCTTTCTTCTTACTGCCCATAAAAACAGGTGAACTCCTGGGCTTCCCTGTCTATGCTTCCCGTGGAAAACGAAGCATAGCCATAGGTAATCAAAAAAATGATAAATGACCTCCTAAATAATTATACAATACTATAGACCTGCCACTTAGACACAAGATGGTTCATGGGGATACTGGGCCCCCATTTACATACTCAACCGAATCATATGGTTGCAAGCTGTTTTAAATATCATCACTAATAAAACTGGCCAAGCCTTGACTATTCTGGCCCAGCAAGAAACTCAGATAAGAAATGCTATCTATCAAAATAGATCGGCTCTTGACTACTTGGTAGCAGCTGAAAGAAAGGTCTATAAGAAATTTAACCTTACTAATTACTGTCTACACATAGACAATCAAAGGCAAGTAGTTAAAGACATAGTTAAAAATATGACAAAACTGACACGTGCCCATACAAGTGTAGCGTGAATTCAACCCTGAAGTCATGTTTAAAAATTAGTTCCCAGCACTAGGAAGATTTAAAACTCTTATAATAAAAGTTATAATAGTAATAAGAACCTCCTTACTGCTCCCTTGTTTGCTACCTGTACTTCTTCAAATGATAAAAAAGCTTCATCGCTACCTTAGTTCACCAAAATGCTTCATTCAGCACAAGTGTACTATATGAATCACTATCAATCTATTGCACAAAAAGACATAAGTAGCAAAAATAAGAGTAACAACTCCCACTAATAAAAAGTGAGAGTCTCAAAGGGGGAAAATGAGGAAAGAGAGAGATCCTCTCATACTGTTTTACATTCAGTACCTGTTTTAAGAAAAAAACAAGGAAGTGAAACCAAAGACAGGGAGCCCGGTGCCAGGCCCAAAACCGGGCCTGGGCCTGAATGGCCTAAATCTAGTAGCTAAAAATCAACTCATGACTTAGAAACCGATGTTATCCAAAGATTCCCGGCACTGGATAAAAGAACTTTGTGAAATTCCCTGCTCTGTTCTGTTTCATTCTGACCACTGGTACATGCAGCCCCTATCACGTACCCTCTGCTTGCTCAAATCAATCACGACCCTTTCATGTGAAATCTTTAGTGTTGTGAGCCCTTAAAAGGGACAGAAATTGTGCCCTCGGGGAGCTTGGATTTTAAGGCAGTAGCTCACCGATGCTCCCAGCTGAATAAAGCCCTTCCTTCCACAACTCGGTGTCTGAGAGGTTTTGTCTGCGGCTCATCCTGCTACACTTGTCTCCACAAAAAATATAAAAATTAGCCAGACGTGTGGCACACATCTGTGGTCCCAGCTACTCAGAAGGCTGAGGTGGGAGGATCACTTGAGCCAGGAAGTTGAGGCTGCAGTGAGCTGTGATTGCAAGACTGTACTCTATCCTGGATGACAGAGCAAGGCCCTGTCTCAAAAAAAAAAAAAAGAAAAGAAAAGAAAAAAGAGATCGGGCGCAGTGGCTCACGCCTGTAATTTCAGCACTTTGGAAGGCCGAGGCAGACAGATCGCCTGAGGTCAGGAGTTTGAGACCAGCCTGGCCAACATGGTGAAACTCTGTCTCTACTAAAAATACAAAAATTAGTCAGGCATGGTGGCGTGTGCCTGTAATCCCAGCTACCTGGGAGCCTGAAGCAGGAGAATCTCTGGAACCCGGGAGGCAGAGGATGCAGTCAGCCGAGATCATGCCACTGCATTCCAGCCTGGGTGACAGAGCAAGACTCCATCTTAAAAAAAAAAAAAAAAAAGAAAAAGAAAAGAAAATGTTTGCCAATGCCTGTTCTAAATGAGCCATGGTTAAAGACAAAGTCCCCAGGCAAATTAGAAAATATTTTAACTGAACAGAAAGGAAAATATAATATATGGTATGCAGCTAAAGCAATGGTAAGAGGAAAAACTATACCACTAAAAGCTTATATTAAAAATAAGGCCAGGTGCAGTGGCTTAGGCCTGTAATCCCAACACTTTGGGAGGCCAAGGCAGGAGGACTTGAGGTCAGGAGTTCAAGACCAGCCTGGGCAACCTATCAAGACCCTTTTATTACAAAAAATTTTTTTAAAAACTTAACTGTGTGTGGTGAGTGCCTATAGTCCTAGCTACTCAAGAGGCTGAGGTGAGAGGATCATTTAAGCACAGAAGGTTGAGGCTGCAATGAGGTATGATCGCTCCATTGCCTCCAGCCTAGGTGACAGAGATCCTGTCTCTTAAAATATATATATATATATAATACTAAAATAATTTTTAAATTGAAAATAAGCGAGAAAGTTTCAAATTAAAAATATAAGCTTCCACCTAGGGGGGAAAAAAAACTAAACTCAAAACAAGCAGAGGAAGGAAACAAAAGGCAAAATAATAAAAATGAAATTAAAACCAGAAATGTCATGAAAAAAAAATCAATAAGACCAAAAGCCGGCTCTTTATAAAGATCAATATAATGTATAACCTTTTAGGAAAGCTGTGAAAAAAGAATACACAAATAATCAATATTAGGAATGAAACGGGTTATCACTACAGACTCCAAAGACATAAATAAATAATTAGGAAATATAATGAACAACATTATACACAGAAAGTGAACACAACCATCAAAAACTACTACAATTCACCCAAGGTGAAAGGGGCCTCCTTAAAAGTCCTACTAAAAAATATGGGCATGATATGGTTTGGCTGTGTCCCCACCCAAATCTCATCTTGAATTGTAGTTCCCATAATCCCCACATGTCATGGGAGGGATCTAGTGGGAGGTAACTGAATCATGGGGGCGGTTACCTCCATGATGCTGTTCTCATGATGGTAAGTGAGTCTCATGAGATCTGATGGTTTTATAAAAGGCAGTTCCCCTGCACACTCTCTCTTGCCTGCTGCCATGTAAGACGTGCCTTTGTTCCTTCTCTGCTTTTCACTGATTGTGAGGCTTCCCCAGCCATGTGGAACTATGAGTCCATTAAACCTCTTTTTCTTTACAAATTACCCAGTCTCAGCTAAGTCTTTATTAGCAGTGTGAGAACGGACTAATACAGGCCTAGATGTTTTTTCCAATGGCAAATTCTACTAAACATTTAAAGAAAAAAATGAAACAAGTTTTATACAATCTCCCCAAAAAAAGAAGAGGAAAAAACACTTCCCATCTCATTTTATGAGTCCAGCATTAACCTGATATTAAAACTAGTCAAAGGTTGGGCACAGTGGCTCATGTTTGTAATCCTACCACTGTGGGAGGTGAAGGTGGGTGGATTGCTTGAGCCCAGGAGTTTGAGAACAGCCTAGGCAATATGGTGAAACCTCATCTCTACAAAAAATACTAAAAATTAGCTGGACATGGTGATGCACACCTGTAGCCCCAGGTACTCAGGAGACTAAAGTGGGAAGATCACCTGAGCCCAGGGAGGTTGAGGCTGCAGTGAGCCAAGATACCGTCACTGCCCTCCTGGCTAGGCAGCAGAGTGAGATCTGTCTCAAAAAGAAAACGAAAAATAATAGATCCATATCCCTTATAAACACAGACATGAAAATCTCTCAAAAAATAGTAGCAAACTGAATCCAGCAATATCATACAACGAATAATACACCACAATCCAGTATGGTTTATCCTGGGGATGCAAGGCAGACTCAATATTCAAAAATCAATTCATGTAGTACAGCAGATTAATAGTCTAAAAATGAAAATCACATGACCTATCATGTGATACAGGAGAAGCATCTGACAAAATTCAATATTCATTCATGGTATAAACTCTCAGCAAACTAGGAATAGAAGAGAATTTTCTAAACCTGATAAAGGGTATCTAAAAAAAAAACAAAGTTCACACAAACTGTCAGTTTTAAGACAATTCCAACTAAATCTAAGCAGAATGTTTCATATAAATAAGCTGACTTTAAAATCTATGAGAATAAGCAAATATTACCCAAAATCTTTATAAAAAAATAAAGCTGGAGGAAACACACTATATGATTTTAAGCCTTACTGTATAAAACTACAGTAATCAAATCAGTGACCTATCTGCAAAGGGATAGAAATATAAACACATGAAACAGAATAAAGAGTCCATTGAGGGTGGAGGGTAGGAAGTGGGTCAGGATCAAAAAACTACCTATCGGATACTATATGTATTACCTGGATGACAAAATAATCTGTACACCAAACCACTAAGACACACATTTACCCAGGGAACAGATCTACACATGTACCCTCCTTTGACCTAAAATAAAAGTTAGAAAGAAAAAATAAAAGTATACATCAAAAAGATTTTTTTAAAGTCTCCAGAAATAGACACACACAGATATGGCCAATTCATTTTTTAAGCTCTTTTAAAAATTTAGATATAATGCACATACCATATAAGTGGCCATTTTAAAGAATACAATTAAGTGTTTTGTAGTATACTCACAAGGTTGTATAACCATTGCCACTATCTAATCCCAGAACATTTTCACCATCCCAAAACAAAACCCCATACCCATTAGCAGTCACTCCCCATTCCCTTCTTCTCTCAGCCCCTGGCAATCACTAAATCTTTCTGTCTGTATGGATTTGCCTATTCTGGGCCAAATGATATTTGACAAAGACGCAAAGGCAATTCAATAAAGAAAAGACAGGCTGGATGCTGTGGCACATGCCTGTAATCCCAACACTTTGGGAGGCCAAGGCCTCAAGTGGATAACTTGAGGTCAGGAGTTTGAGACCACCCTGACCAACATGGAGAAACCCTGTCTCTACTAAAAATACAAAATTAGCTGGGTATGGTGGCGCATGCCTATGATCCCAGCTACTCGGGAGGCTGAGGCAGGAGAATCGCTTGAACCCAGGAGGCGGAGGTTGCAGTGAGCTGAGATTGTGCCACTGCACTCCAGCCTGGTGACACAGCAAAACTCTGTCTCAAAATAATAATAATAGTAATAATAATAATACAGAAAAGATAGTCTTTTCAACAAGTTATGTTGAAATAATTGTTATTTCCATATGTAAAACACAGAACCTCTGTCTAAATCTCACACTTTACACAAAATGTAACTCACAACGTATCACAGACCTAAATGTAAATATACAACTTTTAGGGCAGGCAAGGTGGCTCACACCTGTAATCCCAGCACTTTGGGAGACTGAGGAAGGACAATCGCTGGAGGCCAGGAATTTAAGAACAGCCTGAGCAATGGAGCAAGACCCCATTTCTACAAAAGATTAAAATAAAAATAACTAGCCAGGCACGGTGGTACATGCCTGCCTGTAGTCCCAGCTACTGGGAGGCTAAAGCAAGAGGATCACTTAGAGGCCAGGAAGTCAAGGCTGCAGTGAGCCATGATCACACCACTGCACTCCAGCATGGCCAACAGTGAGACCCTGTCTCCAAAAAAAATAAAATAAATTAATAAAACTAAAAGATTTAATATGTAATAGGTTTATTATTATTAAAATGTTTTTAATTTTTCAGTTTTAGCTTTTTTTTTTTTTTGAGACAGAGTCTTGCTCTTGTTGCTCAAGCTGGAGTGCAATGGCATGATCTCAGTTCACTGCAATCTCCACCTCCTGAGTTCAAGAGATTCTCCTGCCTCGGCCTCCCTAGTACCTGGGATTACAAGTGCCTGCCACCACACCCGGCTAATTTTTGTATTTTTAGTGGAGAAAGAGTTTTGCCATGTTAGCCAGACTGGTCTCAAACTTCTGACCTTGTGATCTGCCCACCTCGGCCTCCCAAAGTGCTGGGATTATAGGTGTGAGCCAGTGCACCTGGCCAGTTTTAGTTTTTAATATAGTAACTATCAATAGATATAAATCCATGTTAAAGAAAAAGAATCTTAAGAGTACCAATAATTTTTAAGATTAGTAAGAGTTCCTGAGAGTTTGGGAATGACTAGATTATGTAATAGAGATCTATAATCATTTTTTTTTACTATTAATAACCTTGATTTATGGTATATATTTGAATGAGTAAACACTTTTTAATACTCTACTCTCTGAACTTTTACCAATCATTCTTTCAATAAACAAACACTTGACAAGAACCCTGACAATAGCTGAGGGAAATATGAGATGAGTAAGTAATGCTCCCTAGCCTTTTAGACAGGGTGGCAAAAAGATCCGATCTCCAGGGCAGCAAGACACACCAAAGTTGAGAAGGATCCTGAAGCAGAGTCTGGACTAAAAGGAAAGGATGTCATTATTGATTAGTCGATCTCAGAAGGACAATGGCAACATTCATCCATTCGACATTTATTGAGAACATATGATATGTTTTAGGCATTTTTCTTTAGAATAAGTTCACAATGAAAACCCATACAAGAGAGGAGACAATGATAAAAATGTGCAAGTCGGACAGAAGATGTACAAGAGGTAACTTATCTAATGAATCTGAGAAAGCTGAACTTATACCAGTAGTGGTACACACACACACACACACACAACTTCCAATCAGCTTCGCTACTCTTAAAAAAAAGAGATAACCAGCCAGGCACAGTGGCTCACGGCAGTAATCCTAGCACTTTGGGAGGCCAAGGCAGGCAGATCCGTTGAGCCCAAGAGTTTGAAATCAGCCTGGAAAACTTGGCGAAACCCCATATCTACAAAAAGTATAAAAAGTGAGCCAGGTGTGATGGTGCGTGCCTGTAGCCCCAGCTACTTAGGAGGCTGGACCGGGGATGTCGAGGCTAACTGCTTATGACGGCCTTCTCAAGAAAATGGGTGAGGGGATGACAAACAACTCTGCAAATGAGTAAGCAAGGTTCAAGTTGTCATGATAATGGTTGTTTAAATCACTCATTTTGCCATAACTAATCTATGACCAGACCAAACAGAAAATACTGTACTTCTGGCCAGGTGCAGTGGCTGATACCTGTAATCCAGCACTTTGGGAGGCTCAGGCAGGAGGATTACCTGAGATCAGAAGTTCAGGACAAACATGGCGAAACTCCGTCTCTACAGAAAATACAAAAAATAGCCAGTCATGGTATCGTGTACCTGCAGTCCCAGCTACTCAGGAGGCGGAGGGGTTGCAGAGAGCCGAGATAGCGCCACTGCACTCCAGCCTGGGTGGCAGAATGAGACTCTGTCTCAAAAAAAAAAGCATTGACAGAGTCATAATAACTTAAAACTCTGAGTACTGTCCTAAACTCTGACTACTGGCCTAACCAACATTAAGATATAACATTATTGGAAAAATAAAAGGATCTAACTATGTATGTGTAGTAGGAATGAGACGGGCAGTGAAAAAGTTAAATCATCTTCCATAGTCGAAAGCTGGTAGATAATGACTAAAACTGAACAATTAATCAGCAGCAACACAAGCATCTTAGTTTGAGATATGGAGGTAAATACCAAAAGTACTAAAAGTGAATACTTCCCAAAGGATGAAAAATGGGACAGAGTGGAGAAGCCAGAAGACTCCTTTTTTAATAACAACTTGTATATAAACCATTAAACTTTTAAAATTATATGCTGTTCAAACTCTAATAATAAAAACTAAATTTAAAAAGCAATTTGTAGAACTTTTTTTTTTTTTTTTGAGAGAGAGAGAGACAGAGAGGGTCTCGCTCTATCACCCAGGCTGGAGTGCTGTGGTGTGACCTCAGCTTTCTGAAAACTCCACCTCCTGGGCTAAAGCATTCCTCCTCCCTCAGCCTGCTGAGAAGCTGCAAGTACAGACACATATCACCATGTCTGGCTAATTTTTTTTGTATTTTTTTTGTAGAGATGGGTTTTACTATGTTGCCCAGGCTGGTCTCGAACTCATGAGCTCAAGCGATCTGCCTGCCTCAGACTCCCAAAGTGCTGGGATTACAGGCAAGAGCCACTGTGCCTGGCCAATTTATAGAACATTTAAATGCAGAAAGTTTTTCATGCCTGTAATCTCAGGACTTTTGGAAGCCAGGGTAGGCAGATCACTCGAGGTCAGGAGTTCAAGACCAGCCTGGCCAACATGGTGAAACCTCATTTCAACTAAAAACACAAAAATTAGCCAGGTGTGGCCGGGCATGGTGACTCACGCCTGTAATCCCAGCACTTTGGGAGGCCGAGGCAGGCGGATCACAAGGTCGGGAGTTCGAGACCAGCCTGACCAACATCAGGTGAAACCCCATCTCTACTAAAATACAAAAAATTAGCCAGGCGTGGTGGCATGTGCCTGTAATCCCAGCTACTTGGGAGGCTGAGGGAGGGGAATCACTTGAACCCGGGAGGCGGAGGTTGCAGTGAGTTGAGATCTGCCACTGCACTCCAGCCTGGTGACAGAGCAAGACTCTGTCTCAAAAAAAAAAAAAATTAGCCAGGTGTGGTGGTGGGCGCCTGTAGTTCCCAGCTACTCTGAAGGCTGAGGCAGGAGAATTGCTTACATCCAGAAGGCGGAGGTTGCAGTGAGACAAGATCACACCATTGCACTCCAGCAAGAGCAAAACTCCATTGGAAACAAGAGGGGAGGGGAGGGGAGGGGAAAGAAAAGAAAAGTGCGTTCTACCTTGGATGACAGAGCAAGACTCCGTCTCAAAAAAAAAAAAAAAGGAAAAAAAGAAAAAAAAGAACTTCTATTTTCTCTTTTTTCAGATGGAGTTTCACTCTTGTTGCCCAGGCTGGAGTGCAATGGCATGATCTTGGCTCACTGCAACCTGCCCTACCCAGGTTCAAGCGATTCTCCTACCTCAGCCTCCTGAGTAGCTGGGATTACAGGCACCTGCCACCACGTCTGGCCAATTTTTGTGTTTTTGGTAGAGATGGGGGTTTCACCATGTTGGTCAGGCTTGTCTCGACCTCCTGACCTCGTGATCCGCCTGCCTCGGCCTTCAAAAGTGCTGGGATTACAGGCGTGAGCCACTGCACCCAGCCTAGAAAGTTGTGTTTTTCTTTTTTTTTTTTTTTATTATACTTTAAGTTCTAGGGTACATGTGCATAACGTGCAGGTTTGTTACATATGTATATTTGTGCCATGTTGGTGTGCTGCACCCATCAACTCGTCAGCACCCATCAATTCATCATTTATATCAGGTATAACTCCCAATGCAATCCCTCCCCCCTCCCCCCTCCACATGATAGGCCCCAGTGTGTGATGTTCCCCTTCCCGAGTCCAAGTGATCTCATTGTTCAGTTCCCACCTATGAGTGAGAACATGCGGTGTTTGGTTTTCTCTTCTTGTGATAGTTTGCTAAGAATGATAGTTTCCAGCTGCATCCATGTCCCTACAAAGGACGGAAACTCATCCTTTTTTATGGCTGCATAGTATTCCATGGTGTATATGTGCCACATTTTCTTAATCCAGTCTGTCACAGATGGACATTTGGGTTGATTCCAAGTCTTTGCTATTGTGAATAGTGCCGCAATAAACATACGTGTGCATGTGTCTTTATAGCAGCATGATTTATAATCCTTTGGGTATATACCCAGTAGTGGGATGGCTGGGTCATATGGTACATCTAGTTCTAGATCCTTGAGGAATCGCCATACTGTTTTCCATAATGGTTGAACTAGTTTACAATCCCACCAACAGTGTAAAAGTGTTCCTATTTCTCCACATCCTCTCCAACACCTGTTGTTTCCTGACTTTTTAATGATTGCCATTCTAACTGGTGTGAGATGGTATCTCATTGTGGTTTTGATTTGCATTTCTCTGATGGCGAGTGATGATGAGCATTTTTTCATGTGTCTGTTGGCTGAATGAATGTCTTCTTTTGAGAAATGTCTGTTCATATCCTTTGCCCACTTTTTGATGGGGTTGTTTTTTTCTTGTATATTTGAGTTCTTTGTAGATTCTGTTAAAAACACAAAACAGTACATATGTATGATCCCACTTCTATTAAAAATGTGTACACATAAATAATTATGCACAGAAAAAACCTGAACTGAAATTTACCAACTATTAACAGTAGTTACAAGGGCTGGGCATGGTGGCTCATGCCTTTAATCCCAGGACTTTAAGAGGCTGACACGGGCGGATCACTTGAGGTTATTAGTTTGAGACCAGTCTGGCCAACATAGTGAAACCCCGTCTCTAATAAAAATACAAAAATTAGCTGGGCATGGTGGTGCATGCCTGTAGTCCCAGCTACTCGGGAGACTGAGTCAGGAGAATCGCTTGAACCCAGGAGGCGGAGTTTGCAGCAGTGAGCCAAGATCGTGGCACAGCACTCCAGCCTGGGAAACAGAGTGAGACTCCATCCCCCACATCAAAAAAACCCAGTAGTTATTTCTATGTAGTATGGTTATTTTCTGGTGGATGGGGGAATTCCTCTTTTGTAAATTTACTACAGAAAACATGTATTTTTACAATTAGAAGGAAAACTGGTTTTAAAAGATAAAATATTTAACTCTCCCATACATGGTCAAATGATTTTCAACAAGAGTCCCAAGATCACTCAAGGGGAAAGGAAGTCTTTTCAACAAATGGTGTTGGGGAAACTGGATATCCACATGTAAAAGAAAAAAGATGGACTCCTACCTCACACCATATATAAAAATGTACTCAAAATGAAGGAAGAAACTAAACCTAAGAGCTAAAATTATAAAATTATTAGAGGAAGGCTGGGCATGGTGGCTCACACCTGTGATCCCAGCACTTTGGGAGGCAGAGGCAGGTGGATCACCTGAGGTCAGGAGTTTGAGACCAGCCTGGCCAACACGGTGAAACCTCATCTCTACTAAAAATACAAAAAATTAGCTGGGCGTGGTGGTGCATGCCTGTAATCCCAGCTACTTGGGAGGCTGAGGCAGGAGAATCACTTGACCCTGGGAGGCGGAGGTTGCAGTGAGCTGAGATCACACCACTGCTCTCCAGCCTGGGCGAGAGAGCAAGACTCCATGTTGAAAAAAAAAAATTATTAGAGGAAAACATAGGGGTAATATATTTCAGACATTGGATTTGACAATAATTTCTTGGATATAATACCAAAACAAAACAAAAAATAAATTTGGACTTCATCAAAATTAAAAACTTTTGGCCAGGCACAGTAGCATATGCCTGCAGTCCCAGCTACTTGGGAGGCTAAGGTGAAAGGATCTCTTGAGCCCAGAAGTTCAAGTCCAGCTGGGCAAAATAGTGAGACCTCATCTCTAAAAAAATAAAAAAATAAAAATTTAAAAAATTTTTTAAACGTTTGTGCATCAAAGAATACTATCAACAGAGTGAAAAGGCAACCCACAGAATGGGAAAAAATATTTACAAATCATATATCTGATAAGGGATTAACATCTAGAATACATAAAGAACTCCTAAAACTCAACAATAAAATAACAACCTGGAAGAAATGAACAAAAGACTTGAATAGACACTTGTCCAAAGAAGATAAACAAACGGTCAATAAACATGAAAAGATAGCCCCAACATCACTAATCATTAAGAAAATGCAAATCAAAACCACAATGAAGGCCAGGCGCGGTGGCTCACGCCTGTAATCTCAGCACTTTGGGAGGCCGAGGTGAGCGGATCACCTGAGGTCAGGAGTTCAAGACCACCCTGGCCAACATGGTGAAACCCCATCTCTACTAAAAATACAAAAATTAGCCGGGTGTGGTGGAGCACGCCTGTATTCCCAGCTACTAGGGAGGCTGAGGTAGGAGAATTGCCTGAACCCAGGAGGCAGAGGTTGCAGTGAGCCGAGATCATGCCATTGCCCTCCAGCATGAGCAACAGAGCGAGACTCCATCTCAAAAAACAAAAACAAAAAAACACCACAGCCAGGCACGGTGGCTCACACCTGTAATCCCCACATTTCAGGAGGCCGAGACAGGCGAATCACCTGAGGTCGGGAATTTGAGATCAGCCTGACCAACATAGTGAAACCCCGTCTCTACTAAAAATACAAAATTAGTCGGGTGTGATGGCACAACAGGTCACTTCCATTAATATGGCCATTATAAAAAATAAATATGGCAGGTGCTGGTGAGGATGTGAAATCATGTGAAATGGCTGGTGAGCCATTCTGCATTGCCAGTGGGAATATAATATGGGACAGTTGCTGTGAAAAACAGTGCGGCAGTTCCTCAAATAACCAAACAGGGCCAGGAGCAGTGGCTCACGCCTGTAATCCCAGCACTTTGCTGGGCTGAGGTGGGAGAATCGCTTGAGCTCAGGAGTTTGAGACCACCTGGACCATGTGGCAAAACCCTGTCTCTACAAAATATGCAAATATGAGCAAGGCAAGGTGCTGTGCACCGGCAATCCCAGCTACTAGAACCCAGGAGGCAGATGTTGCACAGAACGGAGATCGCGCCACTGCACTCCAGCCTGGGCAACAGAGTGACACTGTTTCTAAAAAAAAAAAAAAGAAAGAAAAAGAAAGAAAAGAAAGAAAGAAGGGAATTCTTTTTAATTTTTTTTTATTTGAGACAGTCTCGCTCTGTCGCCCAGGAGCCACTGTGCCTGGCTGGGAATTCTTACCCATGCTAAACATGCAGATAAACCATAAAGACATCACACTAAGTGAAATGATTCAGCACAAAGGGACGAATATTATATGATTCCACTTATAATAGGTACTCCCTAGTAATCAAGTTCAGAGACAGAAAGTAGAATGATGGTTACCAAGGGCTATGGTGAGGGGGTATGGAAAATTAGTGTTTAATGGGTATGGAGTTTCCAGTTAGGAAGATGAAAAAGTCCTACAGACAGATGGTAATGATGGTTGCAGAACAATGGAAATGAACTTAAGGCCACTGAACTGTACACTTAAAAATGCTTAAAAAGAAAATCTTACGCATATTTTACCATAATAAAAGGAAAGTTTAAATTTTAAATAAGACTACCAGGCACTCCTCAGATGTAACTATAAAAGCCAAATAATTTTCACTATCTCACTCTAAATTACCAGTGGAAAAATCATGGGACAAATGGTATCCTGGGTGGAGTCCTTCAGTACACTGAAATAAATCTAAGAATAGACCTGTCCCAATTAGGAACCGAGCACTAGGAGAAAGACCAGGAATTCTATAAGACACCATGTTTGGCTGACTGCCTCTAAAAATGGCTTTCAACGACCCTCAACTCCTGCTATTGATCCTTTCCCTTGAGTGTGGGCTATATCTAGTGACTTACTGCTAATGAACAGAATACAGCAAAAGTGATAGGATGTCACTTCCCAGATAGGTTAGAAAAGACTGTGACATCTATCTTGCTCACATTCTCTCTCTCTGGCTCTTTCCACTTACTTGCTCTGATTAAGCAAGCTGCCATATCACCCCATAGAAAGGCCCACATAGCAAAGAATTGAGGCAGCTTCTGCTAGAAGATTACATGATTCTGCTTATAATAGACCAATAGCTAGCAAGGAACTGAGGCTCTCAAATGAACTATAGGAATTGAATCCTGCCAACAACCATCAGAATGAGCTTGGAAATAGATCCCTCCCAAGCTGGGCCTTGTGATGGCCGCAGCATACCTTGATTGCAGCCTATGACTGACCCTGAAACAGAGTATCCACCTGAGTCATACCCAAAATCTTGACCCACAAACACTGTGAGATAATAAATGTTGTTGTTTTAAAACACCAAGTTTTGAATAATTTGTTATGCAGCAATAGATAACTATATACCAGGCTTCAACAGTAATAGGGTGATAGTTTCTCAAAGTTATGCACGACCACAGGTTCCTTTTTTGTTCTACACTATGGATTATACCTGAAAAATTAATAACTTAGCTATAGTACCAATATTGCCAATAATTATTTTAGATTTATTTTTTCAGTAAGACTTATAATAAAAAAAACTTGGTGCAAGAAAACTAGAAATTAAAGAAATTAAAGAAAACAGAAGTTAAATAAATTCCTCCTTAGTAATATCCTTAATGACCTAACATAGGAAGTAAATAGCAGACTAATGAATTCTGACAAAGATGCTAACTCTGGAGGTGTTGCCAAACAAACCAAAAGAAGATCAAAATATGAACAGAACATACTAAATAGAGATTCAATTTGTAAATGCAGAATAACATGTGGTGAAAAGTCATTTGAAAAAATTTGTTGGGTAGAAAAAGACTAAGAAAATAGCCAACAAATTAATAAGTAAACACTGACGATCCCCTAGATTATAAACTCCTTGAAGACGGAGACACACATCACAATCATTATCCTCTGCCATAACCAAGTATTGAGCTTTGCAGTTAATTAACAGATATTTGGCGAAGTTAATTAAAGGGCTCAAAATGAGACATCAAACTGTATATAATTTTTTTTTTTTTTTGATGCAGGGTCTTACTCTGTCACCCAAGCTGTAAGGCAGTGGTGCAATCTTGGCTCACTGCAACCTCAGCTTTCTGGGCTCTAGTGATCCTCCCACCTCAGCTTCCCAAGTAGCTGGGACTACAGAAACACATCACCATGCCTGGCTAATTTTTGTATCTTTTGTAGACATAGGATTTCACCATGTTGGCCAGGCTGGTCTCGAACTCCTGGACTCAAGCGCTATCCACCCATCTTCGCCTCCTAAAGTGCTGGGATTACAGGCCTGTGCCACCACACTTGGCCCCAAACTGTATGTAACTTAAGTCATATAGATTCACATATACAAATAGAGTAAAAAAGATAAAGTAGAACAAAAATAAGAATAAGAGGCACAAAGGGAAGTTTTTTGTTGTTTTGTTTTGAGACAGGGCCTCACTCTGTCACCCAGACTGGAGTACTGTGGCATGATCCCAGCTCATTGCAGCCTTGACCTCCTGGGCTCAGATGATCTTCCCGCCTCAGCCTCCCAGGTAGCTGGAACCACAGGTACACACCTACCTAAATTTTTGGAGAGACAGGGTTTTGCCATATTGCCCAGGCTGGTCTCGAACTCCTGAATTCAAGAGATCTTCCCAAAGTGCTGGGGTTACAGGCATGAGTCACCATGCCCAGCCAGGAAATATTTTTTAAATTGTATAGAAACTTTAAGAAACATAAGCCAGACCAAACAAGACTTAACAAAAAGAACTCCTTAAAACAGTATTATCTGAGATATTAACATAACACTACAGTAAGTTTATTGTCTTCTAACTCGAGGAACTCCTCACAAAATAGAGATTAAGACTAGACTACTGTACCTAGATTCAAATTCTGGCTATTGGGCCCATTACTTAACTTCTCTGTACCTCAATTTTCTCATCTATTAAAAAAAAAAAGAGTAATGACAGTTGCTAAGCATTAAAAGTTCTAAGATAAATGTAAAGTGTTTATTCATCACAGTGCCTAGTTCACTGACTGTGCTCAATAAAATTGGCCAGGTGCGGTGGCTCATGCCTATGATCCCAGCACTTTGGGAGGCCAACATGGGTGGATCACCTGAGGTCGGGAGTTCGAGACCAGCCTGACCAAACGGAGAAACCCTGTCTCTACTAAAAATACAAAATTAGCCGGGCATGGTGGTGCATTCCTATAATCCCAGCTACTAGGGAGGCTCAGGCAGGAGAATCACTTGAACCTGGGAGGTGGAGGTTGTGGTGCGCTGAGATCACACCACTGCACTGCAGCCTAGGCAACAAGAGCAAAACTCCGTCTCAAAAAAAAAAAAAAGGTAGTTATTACTTAAGTAATTCTGCATGTTTCCTAACCAACAGAAGAGAAACGGACATTCACAGACATAATACTGTCCAAAACAGGTCCTGTACCACTTAAATATTAAAGGAAATTATCATTTTTGCACAGAGGCCCAGAATTGAAACTATTATACAAATACTACTTATCAAATTCATACAAAAATATTTTTGTCAGCAAAAGAAAATTACCTTACTAATATTATTACAAATTAAATTACAGCATTTGCATTGTTATAATTTTACTTTTAAAGTTAGTAGTAACAGAAAAACCCCTATCTTTCACCATACACAAAAATCAAATCAAAATGGATTAAAGACTTCTTAAATCTAAGACCTGAAACTGTGAAATAACTAGAAGAAAACACTGGGGAAACACTCCAGTACACTGATCTGGGCAAAGATTTCTTGTGTAAAATCTCAAAAGCAGAGGCAACTTGGCCGGGCGCAGTGGCTCAAGCCTGTAATCCCAGCACTTTGGGAGGCCGAGATGGGCGGATCACGAGGTCAGGAGATCGAGACCATCCTGGCTAACACAGTGAAACCCCGTCTCTACTAAAAATACAAAAAACTAGCCAGGCGAGGTACTCCAGCCTGGGCGGCAGAGCGAGACTCCGTCTCAAAAAAAAAAAAAAAAAGCACAGGCAACCAAGGCAAAAATAGACAATTGGGATTACAGCGAACTAAAAAGCTTCTGCACAGCAAAGGAAACCATCAACAAAGTAGACAACCCACAGAATGGGAGAAAATATTTGCAAACTATCCATCTGACAAGGAGTTAACCAGAATATACAAGGAGTGCAAACAACACAATAGCAAAAAAATTAAATAATCTGATTTTTAAATGGGCAAAAGATCTGAATGGACATCTCTCAAAAACAAAAAGACATATGGGCCAAGAGCAGTGGCTCATGCCTATCATCTCAGCACTCTGGGAGGCCAAAGCCGGAGGATCACTTGAGCCCAGGAGTTTGAGGCCAGCCTGGGCAATACAATGAGACCCCGCCTCACTAAAAGAAAAAAAAAAAAGAAAGAAACACAAGTGGCCAACAGGTATATGAAAAAATGCTTAATATCACTAATCATCAGAGAAATGTAAATCAAAACCACAATGTGGTATCATCTCACCCCAGTTAAAATGGCTTATACGAAAAAGGCAATAACAAATGCTGACAAGGATACGGAGAAAGGGGAACCCTCATGCACTGCTGGTAGGAATGGAAATTAGTACAGCCACTATGGAGGCAGTATGGAGGTTCCCCAAAACAACCACAACTAGAACTTCCATATTATCCAGCAATTCCACTACAGGGTATACATCCAAAAGAAAGGAAATCAATAGAGCAAAGAGATATCTGCACTCCCATGTTTACTGCAGCACTATTAACAATAGCCAAAATGGAATCAACTTAAGTGTCTATCCAGATGAATGGATAAAGAAAATATGGAATATTATTTGGCCATAAAAAAGAATGAAATGCTCTTATTTGCGGCAACATGGATGGAACCGGAGGCCATTACCTTAAGTGAAATAAGCCAAGTACAGAAAGACAAACGTTATATGTTCTCACTCATATGCCAGAGCTAAAAGAGTGAATCTCATGAAGACAGAGAGTAGATTGGTGGTTTATCAGAAGCTAAAAAGGGGAAGGGGAGGGGGAAGAAAGGGAAAAAAAAGAATATAAATGTATTTATTGTTATTGAACTGTACATATAAAATGGTAAAGACGGTAAATTATATTTGCATGCTTTACCTCAATTTAAAAAAATTTTTGGCTGGGCATGGTGGCTCACAACCATAATTTCAGCACTTTTGGAGGCCAAGGCAGGTAGATCACTTGAGCCCAGGAGTATGAGACCAACCTGGACAACATGGCAAAACCCCATCACTACAAAAAAAAAAATTAGCCTGGCATGGTGGCATGTGCCTGTGGTCCCAACTACTCAGGAGGCTGAGGTGGGAAGATTGCTTGAGCCCAGGAGGCAGAAGTTGTGGTGAGCCAAGATCATGCCACTGCACTCCAGCCTAGATGACAAAGTGAGACCCTGTCTCAAAAAAAACAAAGCTTTAAAAATAAAGTTAATATAATTAGTTGATCAAAAAGGGAATAAAAATAAACCAATGCCACTTACTATTTTTAGACTGGCAAAAGTACAGATTAGGACAGGCGAGGTGGCTCACACCTGTAATCCCAGCACTTTGGGAGGTGGAGGTGGGACGACTGCCCCGGAGTTGAAGACCAGCTTAGGCAACATAGTAAGATGCCGTCTGTACAAAATTTTAAAAATTAGGTGTAGTGGCATGCATCTATAGTCCTGGCTATTCAGAAAGCTGAAGCAGGAGGATCACTTGAGCCTAGAAGTTCAAAGCTGCAGTGAGCCATGATTGTGCCACTGCATTCCAGCCTGGGTAACAGAACAAGACCCTGTCTCAAAAAAAAAAAAAAAAAAGTATGGATTAGTTCTCAAATGTGTTTTAACTTGAAGCAAATTTTGAGTACTCACCCATATAAAAGAGGCATTATCATAGTTAATATCACAGAAGAAAGTATTTAAATTAAAAAGTGAGGACTTTTGTACACCTCTAGTAGGAATATACTTTGTTGTTGCTTGCTAATCGTCCAGTGTGCATGCTAAGGGAATGTACTTTGAAAATGGTATTGTAGTGTATTATAAAAGAAAGCTGAAGATATGCATACCCTGTGACTCAGCAACTCCTTTACTAGGTATATATCCTAGAAATACCTTTTCTCTATGCACACCAGCAAACAGGTACAAGAATGTTCAGTCACCTTGTCCATAAATGGTAAAAACTACAAACAACCCAAATGTCCAGCAAGAGAAGAATGGATAAATTATAGTATATTCATCCAGTATATACATTCATATAGCAGCTTCTTACTGCTGCCGTAACAAATATGACAAATATAGTGGCAAAAACAACACAAATTTATAATCTAATAGCTCTAGAGGTCAGAAGTCTGGGCTTCTACTGGGCTAAAGCTCTAGGGAGAATTTATTTCCTTACCTTTTCTAGCTTCTAGAACCCACCTGAATTCTGTTTTGTTTTTGTTTTCGTTTTTTTGTTTTGTTTTTTTAAGAGACAGGGTCTCATTATGTTCTCCAGGCTGGAGTGCAGTAGCTAGCTATTCACAGGCTCAATTATTACACACTACAGTCTCAAAGTCCTGAGCCCAAGAGATCCTCCTGCCTCGCCTTCCAAATAGCTGGGAATACAAGTGCACCACCAGGCCCAGCTTGCCTGAATTATTTGGTTTACCGCCTCATCCCCCACCTTCAAAGTCAGTAGTATAACATCTTCAAATCTCTCTCTGACCCTTGTTTCCACTGTCACATCTCTTTATCTCTCTCTGACAAAGTATATGCCTCCCTCTTATGAGCACCTCCTTGTGATTACATCGGATCGACCAAGATCATCAAGGAAAATCCTCCTCTCGCAAGAGCCTTAATTTAATCACATCTGCAAAGTCTCTTCTGCTACATAAGTTAACATATTCATGTGTTGGGGATTATGACATGAACATTTTGGGGGGCCATTATTCCACTTACCACAAAACTACACTAAAAAGAAAATGAAGAAAATATTGCTATACTGAACTATATAAATCTCACAAACAACACTGAAAAAAGTTAAGCAAGACAAAATAATATACACAGTATGAGCCCTTTTACAGATAAAAGCTCAAAAATAAGCAAAACTAAACTACATTAAATGGAGATGCAAATATAGATCGTAAGTTTATAAAGAAAAGCAAAAACATTATTATCATAAATATCATAAGAATGGATAGCTCTGGGGTAAAGAAAGTAGGTGAAAGCCAGGCAACTTACACCTGTAGTAATCACAGCTACTTTTTTAGGGAGGCTGAGGATCACTTGGGCCCAGCAGTTTGAGACTAGCCTAAACAACATAGGGAGATCCCATCTCAACAAAACAAAACAAAAAAGGCAGGTGAGATCAGGAACGGGAGTCTGAGATGCTGGCAATGTTTTATTTATTGAACACTGTTTTTATAATCAATTATTCCTTAAACTGCACATATATGTGTTATATATACCATGATTAATATAGCTTATAAAGAACAGTAACAAATAATAGCTATACAAACCAGAAACAGAGAAAGCCAGACATAGAATAGATTAGGCAACAATAATCTAGCAATGTGAGAGACAGCAGAAGAGTGCCCCATCTACACAATAAAAAAAAAGCCAGCTAACCTGTGAGTTGAGCATGAAGCAGAAATATAGGTTTGGAATAAAGAAACAACCTTAGAAGCACGCACACAATTTACATTTTCCTAATAGAGTACACATTCCTTGAGGTCACGAGCATCTACTCATTCAATTCTACTCATCTAGCATCTAGCCTAATACCTACCATAGAACCTTTCACCTCCCATATGGCTGAATGAAATTAAATAGTCCTTCGGCAAATAACTGGACAGTTGATTTGAAAATTTAACACATGCTCATTCAATAAATTGTCATGAATACATGGAAGAGAAAAAAGAAGCATAATGCATAGCTTTGCCCTTAATGAGTTAACAATCAGGGGAAGAAAAGTTATTATTTCAAAAAATAATTATTTCCAAAATAATATTTGAATGAGAACACATAATACAAAAACAGAAATTAACAGTAACTATCTGGGTTCAAAAGGCAAAAAAATAGGGACTTGGCACCGTGGCTCATGCCTATAATCCCAGCACTTTGGGAGGCCAAGGCATGCGGATCACGAAGTCAGGAGTTTGAGACCAGCCTGGCCAACACGGTGAAACCCTATCTCTATTAAAAATATAAAAATGAGCCAGGCATGGTGGCAAGTGCCTGTAATCCCAGCTACTCAGGAGGCTGAGACAGGAGAATCGCTTGAACCCAGGACGCGGAGGACGCAGTGAACTGAGACTGCACCATTGCACTCCAGTCTAGGTGACAAGTGTGAAACTCCATCTCAAAAAAAAAAAAGGTAAAAAATAGAAAAAGTTAACCTACATCAATTTGATCAATTTGTAAGGGCCAAATGCATACAAAAAATTGAACGGGGCGGTTAATACTAGCTAGGATTGTCATACAAAGTTTCTTACAAGAGGTGGATATGATTTGTAGAAGAGGGTCTGGTCGATTGCAAAATAGCCACATATTTCTCCCATGCCTGTACATACATCCCTTTGCAATGTGCCCTTGATACATATCCTATGGAGAGATAGGATTGTGCTGGGCACTGTGGCACATGCCTACAATCCCAGCTACTAGAGAGGCTGAGGCAGGAAGATTGCTTGAGCCCAATAGTTTCAATCCAGCCTGGGCAACATAGCAAGATCTTGTCTCTAACAAAAGAGGTAGATCATTCCTTTGGTTCCTTTCTCCTTCTCTGAAACAGGTTGGCCATGTGACTTGTTCTGGCCAATGGGACATTAGCAAACATGACCCAGAATCCAGAAAAGCACTTATACACTGGACTTGCCCTCTTTTGCTACTTTTGGAGCCCAGACTCATGAGAACAAACTCAAGCTAGCCAACTGTCTCATATAAATGAGAACAAACAAGACCAAAAAAAGTACTATTCAGCTGAGCCTAAACTGCCAACCCACAGAACAGTTAACTCATAAGTAATTATTGTTTTAGCATCTAAATTTTGGGGTGCTTTGTTTCAAGGCAAAAGTTAACTAAGGAGGTATGCAAAGGCACAGAAGAGGAAATAAGCATAACATACAAGTGCATGGGAAAATAAATGATAAGATTAGTCTATATCGGGGTGTCCAATCTTTTTTTTTTTTTTTTTTATACTTTAAGTTCTAGGGTACATGTGCATAACGTGCAGGTTTGTTACATATGTATATTTGTGCCATGTTGGTGTGCTGCACCCATCAACTTGTCAGCACCCATCAATTCATCATTTATATCATGTATAACTCCCCAATGCAATCCCTCCCTCCTCCCCCCTCCCCATGATAGGCCCCAGTGTGTGATGTTCCCCTTCCCGAGTCCAAGTGATCTCATTGTTCAGTTCCCACCTATGAGTGAGAACATGCGGTGTTTGGTTTTCTCTTCTTGTGATAGTTTGCTAAGAATGATGGTTTCCAGCTGCATCCATGTCCCTACAAAGGACGCAAACTCATCCTTTTTGATGGCTGCATAGTATTCCATGGTGTATATGTGCCACATTTTCTTAATCCAGTCTGTCACAGATGGACATTTGGGTTGATTCCAAGTCTTTGCTATTGTGAATAGTGCCGCAATAAACATACATGTGCATGTGTCTTTGTAGTAGAATAATTTATAATCCTTTGGGTATATACCCAGTAGTGGGATGGCTGGGTCATAAGGTACATCTAGTTCTAGATCCTTGAGGAATTGCCATACTGTTTTCCGTAATGGTTGAACTAGTTTACAATCCCACCAACAGTGTAAAAGTGTTCCTATTTCTCCACATCCTCTCCAACACCTGTTGTTTCCTGACTTTTTAATGATTGCCATTCTAACTGGTGTGAGATGGTATCTCATTGTGGTTTTGATTTGCATTTCTCTGATGGCGGGGTGTCCAATCTTTTGGCTTCTCTGAGCTACAGTGGAAGAACTGTCTTATACCATACATGAAATAAACTAACACTAACGATAGCTGATGAGTTAAACACACACACACATAAACACACACACTACAAAAGCTCATAATGTCTTAAGAAAGTTTACAAATTTGTGACATTCAAAGCCATACTGGGCTGCGTGCGGCCCATGGGCCGCAGGTTGGATAAGCTTGGTCTACGTGAAAAGGGTGCTTATTGGGAGAAAGAATACATAGGCCTGAAAGGTAAACTGAGTTCAAACTGCAAAAACCAGGCTAGGAAGAGGATGGATATCATTCTGTTTCGGTCGGCAAGGTGGCACAGGGTGGGCCTGAAGGCACCCCTTCAGGAGCAGGAGGATGATATGATGTAAGAGGAAAAAAAGTCCACTTAGAAGACGATTACTATCACTATTATCTCTCAGGCTAAAGGAATAAACTTCTCCTACATTTAGGAGGGAAACTAGATAATTCACCAAATAGCACAGTTTTATAACTGTCATATAGTTTATATAAGATTCTACTCTTTGGCCAGACCTGGTGGCTCACACTTGTAATCCCAGCACTTTGGGAGGCCAACGTGGGTGGATCACCTGAGGTCAGGAGTTTGAGACCAGCCTGGCCAACATGATGAAACCCCATGTCTACTAAAAATGCAAAAAAAAAATTACCTGGGCATGGTGGCGGGCGCTTGTAATTCCAGCTACTCGGGAGGCTGAGGCAGGAGAATTGCTTGAACCCGGGAGGCGGAGGTTGCAGTGAGCTGAGATCGTGCCATTGCACTCCAGCCTGGGTGACAAGAGCAAAACTCCATCTCAGGCCGGGTGCGGTGGCTCAAGCCTGTAATCCCAGCACTTTGGGAGGCCGAGACGGGCGGATCACGAGGTCAGGAGATCGAGACCATCCTGGCTAACGCGGTGAAACCCCGTCTCTACTAAAAAAAAAAAATACAAAAAACTAGCCGGGTGAGGTGGCGGGCGCCTGTAGTCCCAGCTACTCAGGAGGCTGAGGCAGGAGAATGGCGTAAACCCGGGAGGCGGAGCTTGCAGTGAGCAGAGATCCAGCCACTGCACTCCAGCCTGGGTGACAGACCAAGACTCCATCTCAAAAAAAAAACAAAAAACAAAAAACAAAAAAAAAACTCCATCTCAAAAAAAAAGTATCTAAATTGTTATGTTTTAAAATAAAACAAGATCATGTGTAGAAACAAGTTTACAAAGAGTACACATCTGCTAAATTTTTCAAGGCATCTAATATACTGATAAACAACAGAAATAAGGTGCAAGGATAGGATAAGCCCAATGGGATTTTGTTTTTGTTTTTGTTTTTATCCCATAGATCTTAGCAAGAGCTCCTCTGAAGAGTTAGTAAAAAGAAATGAAGATTTGTAAAGAACTCCATTTGCTGACGGCAAAAGAAGAGAAGGTAAGTTTATTCACCACTCATACTTCAACTGTTCTTTATAAACTTTCAGGGGAGGTAAATTATACTTCGGGCAACCTGCAATCTCTCTGAGCTCAATAAATCTAAGTAAAATATCTATTAAAAGCAAAGAGAAGCTTTACAGGTCAGTATGGTTACAATTACTGACAACAAAATAAAAGTGTAAACAACCTAGTTTTCCTCTCCCTGGCAACCATACTAGCAACACATAAACAAATCCTTCCCGTACAGGAAGTACAGTGTAACTTACATGGCCAGATTGTTAAGGAAAACACTACACATTCCTTGGGTAAACAAAATCATTCCTCAAGTAAAATCTACTATAACCAAATCAATCGAGCAAAGCATTATGTCTGTGATTCCCACTAAGACAAAGAAAAATCAATACAGAACCTTTTCTGTATCTTCATTGTAATAACATTTTAAGTATATTAACTTCCTTTTTTTTTTTTTTTTGGAGATGGAGTCTTGCTCTGTCACTCAAGCTGGAGTGCAATGGCACTGTCTTGGCTCACTGCAGGCTCCACCTCCCGGGTTCAAGTGATTCTTCTGCCTCAGCTTCCCAAGTAGCTGGGACTACAGGTGTGTGCCACCATACCCTGCTAATTTTTGTATTTTTTGCAGAGACAGGGTTTCACCATAGTGGCCAGGCTGGTCTCGAACTCCTGACCTCATGATCTGCCCGCCTAGGCCTCCCAAAGTGCTAAGATTACAGGCATGAGCCACCCCGCCTGGCCTTAACTTCCTTTTTTTAAAAACAGCAAAACTGGCCAGGCACAGTATAATATAATATATCCTAATATATCCTAATCACTTGTACATTTAATGAATCACCTATAAGATGCTGAACCCTAGCTACAGAGACACTATAGCCATCTACTTGGAACACCTCTTTCCTGTAACCATGGCTTCTACTCTGGCTTCTGGTAACACAGTCCTAACTTCTCATGGTTCAAATAGAGAGTGTAAAAACATAACATAGGAACTTTGTCAGTATTCAAGCAATTGAGGCTTGGGAGAATGCAAAGCAGAAACCCATACTGGAGGGAGAACAGGGACTCTTTAGGACAAAACTCTTCCAAGTGTTCTTGTGTTCTGAAAGAACTTGTCTAAAGCTGTTTCAGGGGTTGTGTGGACATTTAATTCCAAATAGCCTCTTAAATTTAAAAACATTTATTTTTTCATTATTTATTTAATTATTTAACGAATTATAGGGATAACATATCCACTAGCCTCTGAACCTGGTGAAGTATGTAGAATGAACTGTGGCTGATGACACAGAAACTTCTTCCCTGAACCCACCTCTTGACTGTTAGGTCTGTTAAATGTTCATGTCTGCATCTTCCATTCACAATACTTGGAACACTTGTAATTCCTTCCTCTGCAAATGACTACTTCCACTATTTGTAAGCTCCAAAAGTGAGTAGATTATTTATCCTGTCGGCTGTTAAATCTCTAACCCCTAGCACAGTAACATGGCAGATGCTTAGCAAGTATTCAATCAAGGAATGAGGCTACTATTATACAGTAATCCCCCTTATCCATGGTTTCACTATCTGCAGTTTCAGTCACCCATGGTCAACCACAGTCCAAAAATATTAAATGGAGAACTCCAGAAATAAACAATTCATAAGTTTTAAATTGCATGTTGTTTTGAGTATGGTGATGAAATCTCAAGCCATTCAGCTCTGTTGCACCTAGGACGTGAACCATCCCTTTGTCTAGCATGGATCCGCACTGTCTATGCTGCCTTACTGTTTGTCACTTAGTAGCCATCTCGGTTGTTAGATTACTGTCTCAGCACAGCAGTGCTTGTATTCAAGTAACTAAGTCTTATTTTACTTAATAATGGCCCTAAAACACAAGAGTAGTGATGCTGGCATATTATGATAACTATTCTATTTTATTATTAGCTATTGTTTTTACTCCCTTACTACGCTTAATTTATAAACTTTATCATAGTTATGTATGTATAGGAAAAGCATAATTACCCATAGGGTAAGGTACTGAGGTTTCAGGCAGCCACTGGAGGTCCTGGAATGTATGCCCCTCAGATGGGGATGACTACAGTAGTTCAAAGTTTCACAGAGATAGAAGTAAGGTGGTAGCAATGGAAATAAAATGCAGAAGGCTAGGCATTGTGGCTCATGCCTATAATTCCTGCACTTTGGGAGGCTGAGGTGGGAGGATTGCTTGAACTCAGGAGTTCAAGACCAGCCTGGGCAACATAGTGGGATCCCACTTATACAAAAATTTTTAAAATTAGCCAGGTGTGGTGGCATATGCCCATAGTCCCAGCTACCCAGGAGGCTAAGGTGGGAGGACTGCCTGAGCCCAGGAGGTCAAGGCTGCAGTGAGCTATAATCATGGCACTCTAGCCTGGGCAACAGAGCAAGACCCTGTCTCCAAAAAAAGAAAGAAAGCAGAGGTTTTATGTGGGCAAGATGCAGGATAAATAGGGAGCCAAAAGAAAAAAAGAAAAAACAAAAGAGAGAGAGAGAGAGAATGTGTGTTTTGATCCTGTATGATTGAATGATAATGCCTTTATTTATAGAATTAAGGAAGTTAAAAAGAGAACTGACTATTGTCTTGGATATATTGAATTTTTTAAGTGCTAGGGAAATCCAGCAGAAAAGAAGTCCTAATCTAGTTTATTATCTACCATATAATTTAGCCTCCAGATGATATTTCTTAAATCAAATTTCCATGAGAGGCAAGGCTCACATTTTTTTCTTTGGTTATTCATTTTTTCCTATTTTCCTCCCCTCATCTTTGCCTTATTGGTCATTGAAAAGTGATTTTTGTTTTTGTTTTTGAGACAGACTCTCACTCTGTCACCAAGGCTGGAGTGCAGTGGCACAATCTCAGCTCACGGCAGCCTCCCCCTCCCGGGCTCAAGCAATTCTCCTGCCTCAGTCTCCTGAGTAGCTGGGATTACAGGTGCATGCCACCACACCCTGCTAAGTTTTCTATTTTTAGCTGAGATGCAGTTTCGCCACGTTGGCCAGACTTGTCTCCAACTCCTGACCTCAAGTGATTCACCCACCTTGGCCTCCAAAACTGCTGGGATTACAGGCGTGAGCCACCATGCCCAGCTAAAAAATGGTGATAAAACTTTTAGATATTTTAGAAACTGAAGCACTTGGAGGATGAAGAAATTTAAAAAGGCTTTACAAACTTCATCTATAATAAATAACGTGGAAAATTAAATGTTCGACAAATATGAACAAAATACAGTCTTTCAATTGATCATATGGCTAGAACAAGATGAGGGAAAGTGCAACTTCATTTTTTAAAGGCAACTACTTTGAAACTGCAGAAAGAAAAAGACAAATGTTAAAGTATTCATTATACAAGCATTTTGGTAAAAACAAATATAATGGAAAATATGTTTTCTAATTCAAACATTTTTAAATGCTGATTCTTATTTTCAATAAAGATGTTAATTCTCTGTTTAAAAAAATAATGATTCTGAAAACATGGTTAAGTCTTGATAGCTTACCAAAGGAAGCTAAGAAGCTACTTACTAACTTCCACTCTTTAGGAGACACTGTTACATCCCAGATTCTTTTCAGAGGACACAAGTTTTTTACATTGGGAAGCTTTACCCTAACTGAAGTGAAAACAAATTCCTATAACACAATAAAAAACAGCTATGAACATTCCAAAACACGAAGGATTATATAGACAAAGGTTAAAAAAAAACAAAGGAAAAAAATCCAAAATGTTCACAAAAGTTTGTAAGTACTATATGTTCACTTAAGTATCAAGAATAAAGTCACATGACATTAATGAAAATATACTAAGAAGTCTACTTAAAAATCACCTACTGAAAAGATGAAATTATCTAGCAAAATTGACATTCAAATTATGTAATAACATAATTTCAATCTGTACTATAAACCTATAGTCAAGGATCACCAGACTTTAATGAGGCAGTTTTGAGTAGTAATATGTGTTGTTCTTATGCTCAAAATTTAGTTCTAAAAAACTGAATTTTTTCATGTGAACTTAAAGGCTCTTTCACCAAATATGGAAGTATGATATTAAACTTAAAAGCATTCAGTATTTTCAGCATAAAAGGTTCTATCCACTGAAGCCTGGGGAAAAAACTTCCACTACCACACATTGTTTACAATATGCTGGATGACAAAAAAAAAAAAAAAAGACTAGGAAATAAAACTGAATAAAATGTATTTCAATTCAAAAATCCATAAATATTGAAGGTATATTGCAATATTACTAATCAAATAAACAGAAATAGCTCTGGCTGCATTTTGAGTGTCTCTCAAAAACCTCAACAAGAGCAAAAAATGAATACATGACTAGAGTAATTCTGAGTAGCATACCCTCAAATTGAAAAGACTATTTGCTATATATTTATAAAGGAATATTTCCTATAGGAGCTTTTTTTAAGTGTGGAAAGAAGAAAGCTATAGCTATATTTTCCATAATTCTCAAAGACTTTTTATTTTGCTGATCAACTCAGTTCTTACTAGTTCAATAATGATCATAAACACTTTCCCTTGTCATAGATTTTTATTTATTTAAGAGATGGGCTCTTGCTCTGTCACCTAGGCTGGAGTGCAGTGGAGCAATTACAGATCACAGCAGCCTCAACCTCTGATCCTCCCCCTCAGTCTCCCTAGTAGCTAGAACCACAGGTGTGAGCCACCATGCCCGGCTAAATTTTTGTTTGTTTGTTTTTTGTAGAGACAGGATCTCCCTGTGTTACCTTGGCTGGTCTCAAACTCCTGGGCTCAAGTGCCTTGGCCTCCTCCTGTCTTGGCCTCCCAAGGTGCTGGGATTACAGGCATGAATTATTGTTTTTTTTTTTTAAAGCAGCAAACGTTTATTAACTCACACAGTTTCTGAGGATTAGAATCTGAAAGTGTCTCCGGTAGGTGGTTCTGGCTCAGTCTCTCATGAGTTGCAATCAAGCAGTCATCTGGATATATGTTACTTTTTAAAGTCATAAAGCATATAAAAAAATTGGCTGCCCCCAACCAAAGTGAAATTTAAATTCCATGATCACAGCTAACTCGGATCTGTAATATTTACTGTGAAAAACCAATAACTTATTGTTGCCATATTTTTAGTGCACTTTTTAGAAGTAAAATACCCTCAAAAATTGTCTAAATTATACAAACTTCCCTTCTAGTATTACATCTAAAGATATGTGAAGCCCCACATAATTGAGTTCAATTTGCTAAAGCAAATGAGGTCTAACCTCATGAAGATTTCCTTAAGTATTAAAATAATCAGCACTTAAAATCAAAAGAAGATACAAAAAACTGAAGTCATATATAATGCAGTAGAGAATTTACTAAATTATGTATTAACTATAGTACAAGATAATGAGCAAGATATATTATTCTCAGTCAGCCCCCTACCAATGTAGAAATTTGCATCAACTTGATATTACATATTAAATTAATGAAGTTATGGACTTTAATTTCTTCTATGTGTCTAAAACTGGAAGAGGGGAAAAAGCATTTCCTAACATTCTATCATAAAAGAAAAATGTTAGAGAAACTTTCCTTTAAAACCATGCTTCAAATGTCCCTTTCCGAGTCTTGATAAAATGTTATCATATAGGAAAACATAAGCTTCTAAATCAAAGATTTCCTTCAATGTTTTCAATTTGCATAGATCACAATATAACACACACTTATTATCTGAAACTTTTTTGACTTCAGACAAATGCCTCAAGATTAGTCACATTAAGCTGTATTTGTCATCATTACTGCTTCTTTCTTTAAAAAAAAAAAAAAGGAAAGAAAGCCAGTAATACATAGCATTCAATTCCCTCTATAAGTTAAAATCATTTCCCCCCTCGATCCCCAAATGGACGTTATTCTATTCCATTTAGCCAAAAGTACACAGCCAACATATCTTTGTGGTATACTGTGGCAAATCAGGGTTTAGATACCAATGCAACTGTTATGAATGGCTCAGAACCAAACATTGTAACAAAACACACTAAGTGGATCCTCCCTCCGCGTGTGTGTGTCCACATGTGCCCATTCATAACATGACCCTCCTACACACACACAAACTCAATTTCTACTGAATAACAAAACATCTTCACATTATTAAAAGTGTATAATAAAACTGTCCTCTTTAGTGTTCAAAGAAAGAACAAGTTCTAAAGTGATGAGAGAGAAGAGTTAATACCATCATTGCTACTAGCCATCAACTTTAATTCAAAGTACAACTCAATGTCATTTTTACCTCTACTGTAGCCTCGACGGAAACAAAATTAACTTCGCTGTAGGATAAAGTATCCTGGCATCCCAATGGATTTACTTCTCTGATTTGACAGAACATATACGTGGGTCTTTTGTCCCTCCCACAGCATCCCAGGGTGTCAGCATCATCTCTGTCAAAGCAAATGATGAGCAAATCCCTCAGATCATTACTTCAGCACCCTAAGTACGAGAAAGTCGCGGCCTTCACTGTCGTTACAACACAGCAAACAGATTCTGTAGTCCCATGTTCCTTTCCATTATAGTTGGGGAGGTGGGTGGGAAATAAGCGCTCAGATTTCCTAGGAATCCTTCGTGTTCGGTGCTGGTACCAGGAGTGGCATAAGTACGAGTGATATGTGGGTCACCCACAGAGAGAGACGCAGAACGAAGCTTCATGACCCTCCAAGTTCAGTGAAGACACCCAAAGCCTCGGGCAAAACGGGGCGGCAGCCTTCGGGGAAATGGGACAGAACCAGAAAGATCTCCGAGATGGAGAGTGACGGGGTCTGGCACGAGCCCGGGGCTTGCAGCGACCTGCGAGTCCCCGGTACCCCTCCCCTCCTCAACAGGCTCGGTCACTCGGCGAGGGGTGCGGCCGGAGGAGGGGGTCGGGACTGGGGCAGGGCGGCGCCCTGGGGGGTCGGGGGGTGTGTCCTACCTGGGCCGTGGCGGACGCAGGGGTTTCTGGAGGAGGGCTCTGGTCCAGCTCAGGACCGGGACCGGCGGGGGTTAACCCTCAGCAGGCGGGACCGCCACTGCCTGCCCATCCCCCGCCGCCGACTGCGGCGGGACCCGAGCGCGGCTTCCAGGGCCGGCCGGCTGGGTCGTCCCCTGGGGTACCGTCCGCGTTTACTGGCGGCGGCGGCGGCTGCTGGTGTTACTGCTGCTGCCGGCTCCCCCAAGCCTCTGCTCTTGTGCCAGCACCTGCTCCCCCTCCTGCCGCCGCCGCCGCCTCGTCCCCACCGCTCCCATCGCCGCTGCGGCGACTACTGCAGCGCCCGCTGACCCGACCCGACGTTATTCTCCCCCCTCGTAACCCGACACAGCCTAGCCCACCTGCCCTGCCAGCGCGCACGCCCACCTCTCCGCTACAGGTGCTGATTGGAGAGTGCGTTCCGAACTCGCAGCGTCGGTTGGCTAATCCCATTGCCTATCACGAAGGGGGCGGAGAGTCGGTCAGAAACCGTCTCCGCCCCCCACCGGAGAATTGCCGCTATCTTCAGGTTTGCCTGAGAGGGCGAGTTACCGGGAAAGGAGCATCACAATGGCAGCGCGCATGCGCCTAGGAATTCTGGGCCTCGTAGTTCCAGCCACAGCCGCAACTCCCCGCCTGTCCCGAGGAGAGAAGTAGGGCTTCCGAGACAAGTAGTTTGCGCACATAGGTGTTTTCCTAGCGTGACAGTTAAATTGATTATAGAAGGATGGTCGGGACCCCAGGGTTGGGCTTTTCGGAATAAAATCGGAAATGCTTTGTCACGATACGAAATTACACACTGAGGCAGTCGCGATGAAGGGCGCAAATCGTGAGGCCCTGCAAGCCTTAAGGATCCATCCTCTTCCTCAGCATCAGCGCGGCCAGGATCCCGCAAATTGGCGCCGTCCCCAGAACCGCCTAACGTGAAGCTAATCATCTTTGGAGGACCGGGGAAGGGCCTTAGGTGTGACGAGGAAAGGAGATGGGCACTTCCATAAACGAATGTCAGCCTAGAGACCGGAGTGTCCTTACGGTTTCACAACCCAAGAGCAAGATTTCATTCCCTCTGTGAAACACCACCAGCTAGAGACTCAATGAGCAGCACCGGTGCACACCAGTGTGCGATGCTAAGCAAGTGTATGCGGGAGGTGCTTAAAGCCTTTCAAAGAAAAGCGAGGAGGGCGGAGCAAGGACGCTGTGCAGGATGCGTTTCTATTTAGTGTTGTGTCAGCCGCTTTGGTGAAGGAAAACCTTAAGATTAAGCACCTCTCCCATCTTTGCCCACCAATGTACAGTAGAGAAAACCCATTAAAAACGCTAAACAGCTTTCTTAAGGTTATAAAACTAATTAGTGGCAAAATGAAAACTCAGGTCTCTCATACGCCCCACATCTAATGTCCTTTCTACTTAAGAATCACAATGATCCTCAGGGGTCTGCCATGGGTGGAAAGAATGCAATGAATTATGAACTTCATCTTTACTTTAAATCCTTTTCTTCACTCAAGTGATATTGTCAATAAAGCTGACTAAGAATATAGAAAGGTAAATGACTAATCCTATATTCAGTCTTGGAACTGTTCCTATAGAATCTGTTTCTTCTTGTTCAGGAAGTGCCACAGCCTCTTGCCATTCTTTTTAAAAACAGCAGGCGTCTCTACTATCTGTCATGTCCAGATCCTTGGATTAAAAGCAGGACAAAATGTATATTAAAGGCAACTGATGATGCAGCTCATCTTGTTCTATGCAAACATAAAGATGTTGCCAATTGTTTTTTATTTCTACTGATTAAAACCATAAGTTACTTTTCCCATTACTATGTCTAATAGAGTATTTCATTCATTTCAGAATATTGGCCAATCATGTAATTTGACTAAGAAAACATTAGGGTTTCTGTAAATATTTTTCTTTAAAATTAAAGAAGTTTATAGGAGCCAGGCACAGTGGCTAATGCCTGCAATCCCAGCACTTTGAGAGGCTGAGGTGGGAGGATCACTTGAGACCAGGAGTTCAAGATGAAACTGGGCAATGTAAGGAGACTCCTTCTGTTTTTTTAAAAAAAAATATATATATATATCATGGAAACATAGATTTTAATTTTTTTTTTTTTTTTGAGACGGAGTCTCGCTCTGTCGCCCAGGCTGGAGTGCAGTGGCGCGATCTCGGCTCACTGCAAGCTCCGCCTCCCGGGTTCAAGCCATTCTCCTGCCTCAGCCTCCTGAGTAGCTGGGACCACAGGCGCCCGCCACCGCGCCCGGCTAATTTTTTTTTGTATTTTTAGTAGAGACGGGGTTTCACCGTGGTCTCGATCTCCTGACCTTGTGATTCGCCCGCCTCGGCCTCCCAAAGTGCTGGGATTACAGGCGTGAGCCACCGCGCCCGGCCTTAAATTTTTTTTAATTAGCCAGGCATGGTGGCATGCCCCTGTAGTCTCAGCTATTTGGGAGGCTGAGGCAGGAGGATCAGTTGAGCCCAGGAGTTCAAGACCAGCCTGGTCAACATAACAAGACCTTGTCTTTACACACAAAAAATTTTTAGTTAGCCAGCCCTGTCTCTACTAAAAATACAAAAATTAGCCAGGTGTGGTGGCATGCACCTGTAGTCCCAGTCACTTGGGAGGTTGAGGCAGGAGGATTTCTTGAGTCCTGGATGTCAAGGCTGCAGTGAGCTATTATCACATCACTGCACTCCAGTCTGGGAAACAGTGATACCCTGTCTTTAAAAAAGAAAAAAAAGGGCCGGGCGCGGTGGCTCAAGCCTGTAATCCCAGCACTTTGGGAGGCCGAGACGGGTGGATCACGAGGTCAGGAGATCGAGACCATCCTGGCTAACATGGTAAAACCCCGTCTCTACTAAAAAATACAAAAAACTAGCCGGGCGAGGTGGCGGGCGCCTGTAGTCCCAGCTACTCGGGAGGCTGAGGCAGGAGAATGGCGTAAACCCGGGAGGCGGAGCTTGCAGTGAGCTGAGATCAGGCCACTGTACTCCAGCCTGGGCGGCAGAGCGAGACTCTGTCTCAAAAAAAAAAAAAAAAAAAAAAGAATTATTGAGCTGTCCCCAGAGACACTCTTTCAGTCAGGCTAAATGTCAATGTAATATGTTATTCAAGAGCTGGTACTGGAGTTTAGGAATCCCCTTTGAGATACAGATATAGATATATCTGAAGTATATATATATATATATATATATATCTCAAATGTATATGTATATATCTCTTTTAAGAAATAAGCTGGGCCTAGTAGCTCACACTTGTAATCCCAGCACTTTGGGAGGCCAAGCCAGGAGGATCCCTTGAGCCCTAGAGTTGGAGACCAGCCCTAGCAACATAGTGAGACTCTATCACTACAAAAAATATGTATTTTTAATTAGCTGGCCCGTGTAGTCCCAGCTACCCAGGAGGCTGAGGCAGGAGGATTGCTTGAGCCCGGGAGGTCGAGGCTGCAGTGAGCTATGATTGCACCCCTGCACTACAGCCTGGGTGACAACACAAGACTCTTGTCTCTAATAAATAAATATGGTAGCCGGCCTTCCAGATGGCCCCCAATGATCCCTACCTCACTTACTCTCCTTCTTATTTATTCCTGTTCATACTAAATTGGACTGACCTATGTAACTAATAGGACTTTCCAGAAATTATGGTGTGGGAATATCAAGGCCAGGTTATAACAGACATTGTAGCTTCTGCCTTATGCCTTCTTGGATCACTTATTTCGAGAGAAGCCAGTTGTCCTTTCCTGTATATACTCTAGCAGTCCCATGCCGTGGTCCCCTGGCGAGGAACTGAAGCAGCACATCAATAATCAGCACCGGGTTGCCATCTATGTTAGTGAGCCATTCTTAGAAATGAATCCTCCAGCCCCAGTCAAGCATTCAGATGACTGAAAGCCCAGCTGGCTTCTTAACCACCACCTTGTGAGACACTCCAAGCCAGAACCACCCAGCTAAGTCACTTCCAAAATGGAGACCCACAGAAACTATGTGATATAGTAAATGTTTACTATTGCTTTAAGCACTAATTTTTGGGATAATTGGTCATGCAGCAAGAGATAACTAATACAGTAAGATGTGGGAAAATAAGAGACAGGAATAACTGAAGTCTAAGGATGTGTCCCTGGAGAAGTCTAAAGGAATCAGACAGATTCTAGGATCAGTCTTACAGCATATGCAAAGATATGATGTCCAAAGTTCAGATTTACATTAAAAAGTCCCCACACAGGACATAAAGCCCCTTTCAACACAGCTTCTTTTCTCCTAGCATGAAATAAATAACATATTGAAGAATCTCTTTCTTCTGTTCCTTTCCTTTCATTTATGTCCTCTTCTGCCTATCTTTAGGTACCACTTTATAACCTTCTTCCCATAATCCAAACAGAAAAGGATCTAGATGTGTCATTTACATCAAATTGTTATCGGGACAGCACCCCAGTGTGAATCCGTGTTCAACTCAAGGAAAAGAGACCTCTGCCCTTGTCTCTGTCTATCTCTCTCTAGAAACACATCTCAGAGTTGCACACGAGAAGTGGGTAAATTACATGGTATGTTAATTATATCTTAATAAATCTCTTTTTAAAAACTCAGTCCACAGTGCTTTGAAACATGAAACTCAATCGTGAACTGGTGCTCAAGCATTTCTGAAAACCAGCAAGCAGCCTTGTTTTTCAGTTTTTCATCAAATCAGTTTCTATTTGAACGTTACTTAAACCACAAACAAAATCCCTGTAAACAAGATTTTTTTGCTTTTTTGTGAGACCGTCTCGCTCTGTCGCCCAGGCTGGAGTGCATTGGCACGATCTTGGCTCATTGCAACCTCCGCTTCCCGGGTTCATGCCATTCTCCTGCCTCAGCTCCCAGAGTAGCTGGGACTACAGGTGCCCGCCACCTTGCCCGGCTAATTTTTGGTATTTTTAGTAGAGACGGGGTTTCACCGTGTTAGCCAGGATGATCTTGATCTCCTGACCTCGTGATCTGCCCGCCTCGGCCTCCCAAAGTGCTGGGATTACAGGCTTGAACCACCGCGCCTGCGCCCCCGTGCCCGGCCCCCAAAAACAAGTTTTTATAGAACCTACTAATGCCATCTACTCTGATAGGCACTGGGAAAACAAATTTGAATAAATTCAGTCCTGTCCCTCAGAACTTTCACAATGTAATGATTAGCAAACATGCAAATCTTACTATAATACATTGTAATAACTGCTGTAAAAGAGGTATACCAGCATATAAAGATACTCAGAAGCCAAATGCTTGGGGTTCTCTGAGAGCTTCACTTCTTTAAGCCAGTGTCAGCTGCATTCTGATTTCAACAGAAAGGCATTGACATCACATATATTCACTAACTCAAGGGTTTGTGTGTTTTTGAAAAGCTTATTTTTAAGTAAAAGGCTTGATTTTTTTTTTTTTTTTTGAGATGGAGTCTCACCTTGTCACCCAGGCTGGAGGGCAGTGGCACAATCTTGGCTCACTGCAACCTCCACCTTCCAGGTTCAAGTAGTTCTCCTGCCTCAGCCTCCCAAGTAGCTGGGATTACAGTCGCCTGCCAGCATGCCAGAATAATTTTTGTATTTTTAGTAGACACAGGGTTTCACTATGTTGGCCAGGCTGGTCTCGAACTCCTGACCTCGTGATCCGCCCACCTCAGCCTCCCAAGGTGCTGGGATTACAGGTGTGAGCCATTACACCCAGACTTGATTTCTTTTCTTTTTTTTTTTTTTAAAAAAAAAACAGAGTTTTGCTCTGTCACCCAGGCTGGAGTGCAATGGCACCATCTTGGCTCACTGCAACCTCCACCTCCTGGGTTCAAGCGATTCTCCTGTCTCAGCCTCCCAAGTAGCTGGGACCACAGGTATGTGCCACCACACCTGGCCTTGATTTCTAATTTTTGTATTTTCAGTAGAGACAAGGTTTCACTATGTTGGCCAGGCTGGTCTTGAACTCATGACCTCGTGATCCACCCACCTCAGCCTCCCAAGGTGCTGTGATTACAGGCGTGAGCCACTGCACCCGGTCTTGATTTCTAATGAAAGAAATTTCAAGCAAAAAGAATTAAGTAAGAGAAAACGTTGTTGAGGGGGCAAGACAAAAAAACTCTCAATTTGGGAGACATTAGTTTATTCTCTTTTAACCTATTGATTATCAATTGTGTTTAATTATAATGATTAAAATAGACCATAATATCAGAGAAGATTGACATTGATTGGACCTAGTAAAGTGAGAAAAGAAACTAAAAGAGTTTACATTCACAAAGTAATTCTAATTGTAGTTATTTCTTGATCTGCTTCCCATTTAGGCCTTTTACGAAACACAGAATAATTATATCATTAACTGTTAACTTTTTCAAAGTCTTATTAGAAGAGTGAATTATAGCTATATATATTTGCCATAGTTTTGTTGCAAGGATTTCTTTTTTTTTTTTTTTTCGGAGACAGAGTTTTGCTCTCGTTAGCCAAGCTGGAGTGCAATGGCGCGATCTTAGCTCACTGCAACCTCTGCCTCCCGGATTCAAGTGATTCTCCAGCCTCAGCCTCCCTAGTAGCTGGGATTACAGACGCCCGCCACCACGCCCAGCTAATTTTTTTGTATTTTTAGTAGAGACGGGGTTTCACCATGTTAACCAGGCTGGTCTCGAACTCCAGACCTCAAGTGATCCGCTGCCCTCGGCCTCCCAAAGTGCTGGGATTACAGGAGTGAGCTACCGTTCCCGGCCCCATTAATATATTATTGTTGTATACTCATAGATTTAAAATGAGAAAATAGTGGGGTGATGTTATGATTGTGCCTGTTACAGTCTGGAAAAAGTTCAGTGACTTTTAGTCTAGTTCAGGAACCAGCCACTCCACTCCTAACCCTGACAGCTTTCTGTGATTTTCAGGCTCTTCTGGCAGGATCACTAACTGACTAGCAATGCTAATAGCGCACCCTAGTGATAATAGTGTTCCATTGCAAGATGTATTGAAGCAAAACTGGTTTTATATTTTTGACATTAATCAAAGCCGACTAGCCAGTGGCTAAGGATTTTAATCATTTTTAAAGACCTGATTATGCTCATGATAAAGATAATCTTTTTTTTTTTTTTGAGACGGAGTGTTACTCTGTCACCCAGGCTGGAGTGCAGTGGCACGATCTTGGCTCACTGCAACCTCTGCTTCCTGTGTTCAAGTGATTCTCCTGACTCAGCCTCCTGAGTAGCTGGGATTATAGACGAGCACCACCACGCCAGGCTAATTTTTGTATTTTTAGTAGAGACGGGTTTCCGCCACGTTGGCCAGGCTGGTCTCGAACTCCTGACTTCAGGTGATTCACCCACCTCGGCCTCCCAAAGTGCTAGGATTACAGGCATGAGCCACTGCGCCGGGCCAAAGATGACCTTGAAATATTTTTCTGGTGGTGTCATTTTGGGAATTGTATGTTCTACAAAATAAAATATATTTGTAGATGGCAGATAAAAGTTTCCAGAAATGTATTGAGTACCTACATCAAAGTTACCATAGGATATCCTATGAAGGATTAAAAACATATAAGATATGGTTCATATATATGCTATTTGGAATAGTTTTTGTATGTCTTATTTTTATAGAATGTAGAGGGATAATTTCTTATACCATGTATTCCCCATACCTTCTTCACTTTGTAAATATTAAGTACACTCAGTAGGTATTTTAAAATAATTAATGCAAAAAGTTAAATACTAATAAGTACAAAAATACAAGTGATGTCACACATTGTTTTAACTTTTTTTTTTTTTTGAGACGGAGTCTCGCTCTGTTGCCAGGGTTGGAGTGCAGTGGCCGGATCTCAGCTCACTGCAAGCTCCGCCTCCCGGGTTTATGCCATTCTCCTGCCTCAGCCTCCTGAGTAGCTGGGACTACAGGCGCCCACCACCTCGCCCGGCTAGTTTTTTGTATTTTTTAGTAGAGACAGGGTTTCACCATGTTAGCCAGGATGGTCTCGATCTCCTGACCTCGTGATCCACCCGTCTCGGCCTCCCAAAGTGCTGGGATTACAGGCTTGAGCCACCGCGCCCGGCCTGTTTTAACTTTCAAACAAGTGCTATCAACACCTCCGGGTTTGCCTTTTTCTGCATTTTTCTGTATTAAGATGCTTTCAAAGAAAATAAATAGTATCACTCTGTTGCCCAGGCTGGAGTACAAGGGTGCCAGTATAGCTCTCTGTAACCTCGAACACCAGAGCTCAAGCAATTCTCCTACCTCAGCCTCCTCAGTAGCTAGAACTCCAGCAGTGTACCACCTTGTCTTTTTATTATTATTATTTTGTAGGGCCAGGGCTAGCACTCTGTTGCCCAGTCTGGTCTTGAACCACTGGCTTCATGGTATCTTCTCACCTTAACCTCCCAAAGCACTAGGATTTCAGGTTTGAACCACTGCACCCAGCAAGTTGCTTTTTTATTTTCTTTGACTCTTACCCAGAAACACAACAAGGGTGATTATTAAAACAACAAAGAAAATCCTTCAGTGTGGAGAACTCAGAAGAGAGAGAAGAGAGCAGTTCCAGAAAATTTACCTTAGGAGTGGTAACAGCAGTGTAGAAACTAGAACTAGAAACCTGGCTTTCTGTGTTCCTGGGTCAGTCTGTCTGATACACAGCGTTCAGATAGAATCCCTGATTATTCTTAGCATAGCATCTCACTGTGCTCGCATGTAAAGCTTGCTCTAAACAAGTCAGGGTTGCAAGTCTGTGGGGGAATATCCAGATCCAGCTGGAGATGAGTTTTAGCCTTGCAAAAGGACAGTATCCTTATTCCTCTTTTCTTTTTTCTTTCTTCCTATTTTTCAGACGGAGTTTCTCTCTTGTCGCACAGGCTGGAGTGCAACCTCCCCGGCTCACTGCAACCTCTACCTCCTGGGTTCAAGCAATTCTCCTGCCTCAGTAGGAGGCAGTAGCTGGGATTATAGGTGCCCACCACCATGCCCAGCTAATTTTTTAGTATTTTTAGCAGACATGGGGTTTCACCATGTTGGCCAAGCTGGTCTCAAACTCCTGACCTCAGATGACCCACCCGCCTCAGCCTCCTAAAGTGCTGGGATTACAGGTGTGAGCCACCGCACCCAGCCTCCTCTTTTCTTAGTAAACTGAAACTTCATTTTTTTGCTCACACAGATTTTCAAAAAATGTGTTGCTGGGAAAATAAAAACAACTGGAAAAAATAAAAATTTTAAACTTTGAATTCTAGTTGAATGTAATAGGAAGTTAAGAATCAACTCAAGTACATTTTACATATGATAAAGGTGACATCTCAGATAGTTGAGACAAAGATGGACCCTCTTAGAAACAGTGCCCAGAGAACCAGATTAGATGGTTAAAAATAATAATAAAATTGAACCACAAACAGGAATAAACTCCAAATGGATCAGAGATCTAAATGTAAAAAATGAAATCATACAAGTACTAGAAGAAAACATGGATGAATTCCTCTAAACCTGGGTGTGAGAAGAGGCTTCCTAATTATAATTCAACATCCAGATGTAATTTTTGAAAAGATTGAAAAATTTAATCACAAAACATTGAAAGAACTTTTTATGGAATTAAAACTATAAAGTCAAAATCAGTGAGATAAAACATTTAAAATGTATTTCACAGATAAAGAGCTAGTATCTTGGATATATTTTAAAAAGCTTAAAAATCCAGGGAAAAAAGAATTTAAAACAATGGAAAAATGGGCAAAAAATATAACATACCTACTATATGGCTAAAATTAGAAAGACTAACAGCATCCAATGTTTGTGAGGATGTGGAGCAACCAGAGCTCTCATACATTGTTGGTGGGAATGTAAATGGTACATCCATGTTGAGAAAAAGATCTGGAAATTTCATTCAGACTAAACATGTATCTATCCTATGAATCAGCAGTTTGACTTCAAGATATGTACCCAAAAGAAATGAAAACATATTTTCACAAAAAGACTAACTCAAGAATGTTCAAAGTAGTTTTATTTATAATATCCCAAAATAGGAAACAGCTCAGGTCCAAAGGAGAATAGACTACAAACTACTGTACTATGTTCATAAGTGGAATATCACTCAACACTAAAAATAACCTAATACACAAAACTACACGGATGCATCTCAAAAACAATATGCTGAATGAAATAAACCTTGCCAAAGCATCGTATTATATGATTCTATTTATATGAAGAAGTCTTATGGAAAAGAGAACATACTGGATTATTCCAGTTATGTAAAACTCTAGCACGAAACACACTAATCTATGGTAGAAAAAAATGAGAACAATAGTTGCCTCTGAGGAGACAGGGGCTGGGATTAGCTGGTAAGGTATAGAAAGTAATGATAATGTTCTATAAGTGCATGCATTTGTCAAAACTCTGTGAATGTACACTTAAGATTTGTGCATTTCATTGAATGTAAATTTTATATCAAAAGAAAAAACTGCACAGGCACTGTGGCCTGCATGCCTTTCCCAGCACTTTAGGAGGTCAAGGCAGGAGCATTGCTTGAGCCAAGGGTTCAAGACCAGTCTTGGCAATATAGTGAGATCCCTTCTCTACACAAATAAAAATAAATGAGCTGGGTATAGTGGCATGCGCCTGTAGTCCCAGCCACTTGGGAGGCTGAGGTGAGAGGACTGTTTGTGCCCAGATGGTTGGGGCTGCAGTGAGGTGAGATTGCACCACTGCACTCCAGCCTATGTGACAGAGTGAGACCCTGTCTTGGAAAAAAAAAAAAAAAAAGAAAAAGAGAAGAAAAAACCTGCAAAAAATATTGAGCTCTAGTTAATTATATGCATGCAAAATACATTAGGGGGGATATGTATTAATTACTGCAATTGACTTTTAATTTTCTCCAAAAAATAAGAGGGATTGATGAATGAATAGAGGGATGGATAGGTGGATAGATACATGATAAAGCAAGTATAGCAAATTACTACTGGTAGAATCTTGGTAGTGGTATATGGATGGTCGCTATAAAGTTCTTTCAACTTTGCTGTATGTTTAAAAATATTCATAATAGACCAGTTTTGGTGGCTTATGGCTGTAATCTCAGCACTTTGGGAGGCTATAATGGGAAGATTACTTGAGGCCAGGAGTTCAAGACCAGCCCGGGCAACACAGTAAGACCCCATGTCTACCAAAAATTTAAAAATAATAAAAAATTAGCCCTTCATAGTGTTGCATGCCTGTGGTCCTAGCTACCTGGGAGGCTGAGGTGGGAGGATCACTTGAGCCCAGGAGTTCAAGGTTACAATGAGCTGTGATTGCACCACTGCACTCCAGCCTAGGCAACAGAGTAAGACCTTGTCTATAAAAAAAGAAGAGAAAAGAAAACATTCATAATAAAATATTGGAAAAAAATATTTCACACCCATGTTAGAGCCATCTTGGAAATAGGTCCTCTGATCAACATCTACTTAGGATCCAGCAGGGCAGCAAATGCACAGAGTGTTCAGTTCTACCCAGGGCCGGGGGCAGTGCACACCAGCTTTCTGTGCTGATGTAACAAATGAACACCAACCTAGTGGCTTAAACAACACGACATTTTTATCTTACAGCCTTGTCGCTCAGAAGTCCAACATGGGTCTCACCGGGCTTAAATGAAGGAGTTGGTAGGGCTGCCTTCCTTTTTAGAGGCGCAAGGAGAGAATTTGATCCCTTGCCTTTTCCAGCTTCTAGAGGCTGCCCGTATTCCCTGGCTTATGGCCCACTTCCTCCATCTTCAAAGTGAGCAGCAACAGTGGGCCAAGTCCTCATGGTATGTCTCTCTGACCCAGGCTTCTGCAAGCCTCTTCTCCTTTTAAGAATCCATGTGATTAGCCGGGCGTGGTGGCTCATGCCTATAATCCCAGCACTTTGGGAGGCCGAGGCAGGCACATCACGAGGTCAGGAGTTTGGGACCAGCCTGACCAACATGGTGAAACACCGTCTCAACTAAAAATATAAAAATCAGCCGGGACTGATGGCGGGCGCCTGTAGTCCCAGCTACTCAGGAGGCCGAGGCAGGAGAATCGTTTGAACCTGGAATGCGGAGCTTGCGGTGAGCAGAGATCGCGCCACTGCCCTCCAGCCTGGGTGACAGAGCAAGACTCCTTCTCAGGAAAAAAAAAAAAAAAAAAAAGAATCCATGTGATTAATTTGGGCTCACCTGGATAATCCAGGAAACTCTCCATCTCAAGATATGCACACATAATCACACCTACAAAGTCCCTTTTGCCACGTAAGGTAAACATGTTCACAGGTTTCAGGGCAGAACATGGACATCTGTGGAGGCAAGTGGACATTGCTGTGTGCCTGCCACAGGGAGCGTTAAAAAACACTTCCTACAAGAAGTAAAGCTCGAGTTCAACTCTTAAATTTTCTTGCATCTTTTAATTTGCATTCATAATATTATTCATTTATATATCCTTGTTTTGTCGTTTCTGCATTAATTATTTATTTCTATGTTAGAACTCAGGGATTTCTTCAATAAATGGCTGTAAAACTCCATAGTTTGTGTTATCTTTGCTAAGAATTATAACAAAACATTTGAAAACTTCAAATCAGGCTTTGATATGGTTTGGCTCTGTGTCCCCACCCAAATCTCACCTCAAACTGTAATCCCCATAATACCCACGTGTCAAGGGCAGGACCAGGTGGAGGCAATTGGATCATGAGGGTGGTCCCCCCCTCCATGCTGCTCTCTTGATAGTGAGTTCTCATGGGATCCGGTGGTTTTATAAGCATCTGGCATTTCCCCTGCTTACACTCACTCTGTCCTCCTGTCTTGTAAAGACGGTGCCTCCTGCTTCTCCTTTGCCTTTTGCCATGATTGTAAGTTTCCTGAGGCTTCCCCAGCAATGTGGAACTGTGAGTCAATTAAACCTCTTTCCTTTGTAAAGTACCCAGTCTCGGATATTTCTTCAGAGCAGTGTGAGAAGGGACTAATACAGGCTTATTTTGATGCTCCTTTAATTGTTGGTTTGACCTTGTGCCATTTCGTACACTGGACACTAATTGTGTTGGTCTTTTGCAAATTATAAATCCCACTCTGCAGGAGCAAATGTATTAACTTTTACATGCCACCTAGCCTAGAGTCATGCACAGATAATAATTAGGAGAAAATAAAAATAAAAAACTAGGCTGGGGGCGGTGGCTCATGCGTGCAATCCCAGAACTTTGGGAGGCTGAGACAGACTGATCAATTGAGCTTAGGAGTTTGAGACCAGCTTGGGCAATATGGCAAAACCCCAGGTCTACAAAAAAATACAAAAATTAACTAGGTATGGTGGTGCACGCCTGTAGTCCCAGCTAGTTGGGAGGCTGAAGTGGGAGGATCCCTTGAGCCTGGGAAGCGGAGGTTGCAGTGAGTCAAGATTGCGTCACTGCACTTCAGTCTGGGAGACAGAGTGAGACTTGTCTCAAATAAATAAAGAGTAAACATAGGGATTTCCCTATTTTTAAACCATATTAACTCACCTAAGCGTTAATCCCTCATAGACCATAAAACTGACTTTCAAAACAATAGTAGCTGCTGTTCAAAATAGCTTCAGTATTTCTCTCTCATTTGATTCCAGCCCTAATTAGAATCAATGACTTTGATGGATGAAATCCACAAGGAAGTACATAGGAAGCAAGGAGTCAAGAGGCCAAGACTGGAACCTGGAGAAAAGCCAACATTTAAAAGGAAGATGGAAGGACAGGATGAGGAGAGGCCATTGGATAGGACAGTCTGACCTGTGTGAAAAGTATTCCTGCTGAGCTCCCAGATCCTCTTTCCTTGCCTCTTGCTTCCCTGTGTTTACTTTTACCCAGAGGCTCCTCCTGGAAGGATCTCAGAACAGTTTGGGTTATTCTCAGCTACCCCTTGCCTAGTCTTTCCTGACAGGGAAAATTCTAGTCCACTCCAACTACAAATGTCAGGAGGAGAATTTGGTAGACCATCTTCTTTTTTATCTGATTTTATTTATTTGTTTGTTTAATAGAAAATATATTCATATAGTGCAACATTCAAAAGGTCAAAAGGTATTAAAAAGAGTATATTGTGAGGCAGGAGGACTGCTTGTGCCCAGGAGTTTGAGACCAGCCTGGGCAACATAGTGAGGCCCTGTCTCTACAAAAATTAAAATTAAAATAAAATTAACTGGACATGGTCCTAGATTCTCTGGAGGCTGAGGTGCGAGGATTGCTTGAGCCTAGGAGGTCGAGGCTGCAGTGAGATGTGATCATGTCACTGCTCTCCAGCCTGGGCAACAGAGTGAGACCCTGTCTCGAAAAAAAATATACATATATATATATATTTATATTTATATTTATATATACAGTGAAGAGTAAGTCTCCTTTCCATCCATGTCTCCCATGGATGTTCCCTGACTTTTATTACTGGTTTCTTATATATTGTAGGGAGCCAGAGATAACCTCCAACCTCTCTTTTAGCTCTTAGTACGCTCTTCAGCTGGATGTAAAAACTACATTGACATCATGCAGGTTAACTAGAGAAAAGTATACAAATTTTATGATTTTTACATGTGTATTGCCTCCAGTTCCGTCTCTGGTGATAAGGACTGTTTTCTCACCCTGGTATAGAGAGGGTCCCCTTCTCAGAAGAATCTTTATTTCTTGCTGTATGCAAAATTCAAACAGTATTAAAACATTCAAACAAAAGGCATTAAAACATTCAAAAAGTATAAAAAAGAGTATATTGTGAGGCAGGAGGGTTGCTTGAGCCCAGGAGTTCAAGACCAGCCTGGGAAAAATAGTGAGACGCCGTTGCTACAAAAAATTTTAAAACTAGTCAGGCATGATGGTGTATACCTGTATTCCCAACTACTCAGGAGGCTGAGGAGGGAGGATCTCTTGAGCCCAGAGTTCAGCGTTACAGGGAGCTATGATCTCACCACTGTACTCCAGCCTGGGTGACCTAGCAACCCTGTCTCTAAAAAAAAAATAATAATAAGGCCGGGTGCAGTGGCTCACGCCTGCAATCCCAGCACTTTGGGAGGCCGATGCGGGCAGATCACTTGAAGTTAGGAGTTCGAGACCAGCCTGGGCAACATAGTGAAACCCCATCTCTACTAAAAAATACAAAAATTAGCCAGGCATGATGGTGAGTGCCTGTAGTCCCAGCTACTCAGGAGGCTGAGGCAGGGGAATCACTGGAACCCAGGAGGTGGAGGTTGCAGTGGGCTAAGATCATGCCACTGCACTCCAGTCTGGGTGACAGAGTGAGATCCTGCCTCAAAAAAAAATAAAAATAAAAATAAAAAATAAATAAATAAATAAAATAAAAATAATAAAATGGATAATTATTATTAACTAAAGTCCATAGTTTGTCCAAATATCCTTAGTTTTTACCTAGTGTCCTTTTTCTGTTCTAGGAACTCATCCAGGGTACCACCTCACGTCTATGACTTGGCTATGACTTGGACAGCTTTGAGGAATACTGTTAAGTATGTTGTAGCTTGTCTCTCTATTGGAATGTGATGTTTTGTTATTATTAGACTGGAGTTAAGGGTTTTAGGGAGGAAAACCACATAAAGTACCATTTCATCATCTCAAGGTTACATACCATCAACATGATTCTATCACTACTGATACTTACCTTGCTCACCTGGTTGAGATAATGTTTATCAGGTTTCTTCACTGTAAAGTTACCCTTTTTTCTCCATTTCATATTGTATTCTTTGGAAGGAAGTCACTGTAGTCCATACTTTGGCCAGGCGTGGTGGCTCATGCATGTAATCCTAGTACTTTGGGAGGCCGAGGCGGGTGAATTGCTTGAGCTCAGGAGTTCGAGACCAGCCTGGGCAACATGGTGAAACCTTGATCTACAAAAAATACAAAAAAAGTAGCTGGGCATGGTAGCACACGCCTGTAGTTCCAGCTAATTGGGGGACTGAGGTGGGAGGATCTCTTGAGCCCAGGAGGTTGAAGCTGCAGGTCATTGAGATCACATCACTGCACTTCAGCCTGGGCAACAAAGTGAGACCCTGTCTCAAAAAAAAAAAAAAAAAAAAAGCTCCTAACACCTTTATTCCAAATGGCAACTTTAGAAACAACCCAGATGTCTATTAATAGGAGAGTGGGTAAATTACGTACTCACACAACTAGATACTAACTAGCAATAAGAAGAAAGCCCTACTGGAACATACAACATGGATGAATCTCAAAGATGAAAAACCTGAACACAAAGAGTAGATCCTGTATGTTACTGTAGATGGGCTAAGTGAGTGCACATAGTGCTCACTGAAGATTTCTGCGTTATATGTTAACAGCCACCAGAAAGCATCCATTACAGAAGAGGGACCAAAACAATCAAGTGTCAAAATACTGCTCAAACTAATGTTTTAGCACCCTTTGGAAACTGGCACAATGGGTACACAACTGGACAGACGGGGGTTAAGCATAGGCCCAGTGGCATGGACCTCCATGCATCAAGACTGCCACCTTTGAATGTCCATCCTGTCAGCAACAAAGACCAATGCTCTATGGATGTGGCATTATTTTTGTTTTTCTTTCTTTTTTTTTTTTTTTTTTGAGATGGAGTCTCACTCTTTCACCCAGGCTGGAGTGCAGTGGTATGATCTCGGCTCACTGCAACCTGTGCTTCCTGGGTTCAAGTGATTTTCTTGTCTCAGCCTCCCGAGTAGCTGGGATTACAGGCACATGCCACCATGCCTGGCTAATTTTTGTATTTTTAGCAGAGACAGGGTTTCGCCACGTTGGTCAGGTAGGTCTCAAACTCCTGACCTCAGGTGATCTGGCCACCTCAGCCTCCCACAGGGCTGGGATTACAGGTGTGAGCCACCTCACCCAGCCTGTGCACTGTTTTTGAAGATCAACCAGCTACTTTGCAGCAACTTGACTACTTTTTTTTTGAGACAGTCTCCTTCTGCCACCCAGGCTGGAGTACAGAGGCACAATCACAGCTCATTGCAGACTCAATCTCCCAGGCTCAAGCAATCCTCCTGCCTCAGCCTCCTGAATAGCTGGGACTACAGGTGTGTACTACCATACCTGGCTAATTTTTTTTTTATTTTTAGTAGAGACAAGGTCTCACTATGTTGCCCAAGGTGGTCTGAAACTCCTGAGCTCAAGCAATCCTCCTGCCTTGGCCTCCCAAAGTGCTTGGATTACAGACATGAGCCACTGTGCCTGGCCGGGATGTTTCCATCCTAGAAGAGTCAGTGGTTCATTGGCATATGAACAGATACCTATTCAGCGTATGGGTTTGCCTTTCCTGCCCACAGAGCTTCAGACAGCACCAGTATCTGGGGGCTTGTCAAGTATGTGTTCTACAACATGGAATTCCACTCAGCACAGCATGTAACCAGGGAACCCACTTCACAATAAGAAAGTGCTGCAGTGGGCCAGTGACTATGGGCTACCCTGGTTGTACTGCATATTGCACCACTCAGGAGCAGCTGAGCTAATACAATGTTGGAATGGCCTGTTGAAGGCACAGTTCAAGTGTCAGCTTTGAAGGTGGGTGCCATGCTCCAGGATGCATTGAATCAGAAACAGTCTAATCCAGAATATTTTCATCAACCCATTAAGAAACCCCATACCCATTAGCAGTCATCCCTTACTCTCCTGTCTTCCCAACCCCTGACAACCACTAATCTACTGTTTGTCTCTATGGATTTGTCTAATTCTGGACATTGGATATAAAGGGAATCATACAATATATGGTCTTTTGTGACTCGCCTCTTTCACTGAGCATAATGTTTACAAGATTTACCCATGCTATGGCATGCATCAGAATGTCATTCCTCTTTGTGGGTGCATAATATTCCATTGTATGGATAGATATTTTATTTATCCATTCATTGGTTGATGGACAATTGGGTAGTTTCCTGTTTGGGCTATTATGAATAATGCTGCTATGCACATTTGTGTGTAAGTTTTTGTGTGTGTGTGTGAAGATGTTTCAAATTCTCTTGTGTATACACCGGGGAGGAGAATTGCTAAGTCATCTGGTAATGGATATTATCAGGAACTGCCCATCTGTTTTTTAAAGCAGCTGTACCATTGTATATCCTCACCACTGATGTATGAGGGTTTCACTTTCTCCACATTCTTGCCAGCACGTTATTCCCCATCTTTTTGATTATAGCCTTTCTGGTAGGTGTGAAGCAGTACAGTAAGTCTTCATTTAACATCATTAACCCTTGGGAACTATGACTTTAAGCAAAATGATATATAACGAAGCCAGTTTTACCATAGGCGAATTATTATAAACAAGAGTTAAGTTCGTATGGCATACTTCGCATCACAAAAACATCACCAAACTTCTTTTTTTTTTTTTTTTTGAGACGGAGTTTCGCTCTTGTTGCCCAGGCTGGAGTGCAATGGCATGATCTCGGCTCACTGCAACCTCCGCCTCCTGGGTTCAAGCGATTCTTCTGCCTCAGCCACTTGAGTAGGTGGGATTAAGGCGTGCGCCACCACACCCAGCCAATTTTTATTTTTAGTAGAGACAGGGTTTCTCCATGTTGGTCAGGCTGGTCTCAAACTCCTGACCTCAGGTCATCTGCCCACCTCAGCCTCCCAAAGTGCTGGGATTACAGGTGTGAGCCACCAAGCCTGGCCCAAACTTCTAAATAAAGATGAAAACTCTTCTAATAATAAACACTGAAATAAATGTGAACTATACATACATTTAAGAAAGATTGATTAAAAACAAGTAAAATAATTATTTATCTGCCTATCCTGGCTACAGCTCAGGGCACAGGGTGGGAACCACATTATTTCACTGTGTAGTCTATTCGCCTTTTTCCTCCTCTTTGGTGGTGTACTTCTAGCAGTAAATTTTACACTAACATCTTTATGTAATATTCTCTTTCCTTGAATACTGTTGGCTTCTTAATACATGACCAATTTTGAAATTGCTTCTTACCCTGCTCCTTCTCTCTCACCATTTAGCCACTAGCTTTGTCCTAGTGTCAATGTGTGTACTCGTTGTTTTTGTTTTTTGGTTTTTTTTTTGAGACGGAGTCTCGCTCTGTCATCCAGGCTGGAGTGCAGTGGTGCGATCTCGGCTCACTGCAAGCTCCGCCTCCCAGGTTCACGCCATTCTCCTGCCTCAGCCTCCCGAGTAGCTGGGACTACAGGCGCCCGCCACCACGCCCGGCTAACTTTTTGTATTTTTAGTAGAGACGGGGTTTCACCATGTTAGCCAGGATGGTCTCGATCTCCTGACCCACCTTGGCCTCCCAAAGTGCTGGGATTACAGGCGTGAGCCACCGTGCCAGGCCACTTGTTTTTATTTCTTGATTTGTCACCTTCAAGTGATACCTTATTTATTTTTATTTTTAATTTTTATTTATTTTATTTATTTATTTATTTATTTATTTATTTATTTATTTATTTATTTTAAAATGGAGTCTCGCTCTGTCACCCAGGCTGGAGTGCAGTGGTGCGATCTCGCCTCACTGCAAGTTCCGCCTCCCGGGTTCACGCCATTCTCCTGCCTCAGCCTCCCGAGTAGCTGGGACTACAGGCGCCCGCCACCTCGCCCAGCTAGTTTTTTGTATTTTTTTTTTTAGTAGAGACGGGGTTTCACCGTGTTAGCCAGGATGGTCTCGATCTCCTGACCTTGTGATCCGCCCACCTCGGCCTCCCAAAGTGCTGGGATTACAGGCTTGAGCCACCGCGCCCGGCTAATTTTTATTTTTTTAAGGTTACACAATAATTTATTGAGGGCCTCCTCTCCCCGCCCTTGCAGTCTCTAGGTCACTTTTCCGCTTGTAGATGTTGCACGTCAGCCCTAGAAAGATGACTGGGGGCAGGGGCACTGCGTACTGTTCAGTGAGACTCATAATGTGGCTGTAACTGTCTTCCTATTATTGCAAGAACACGGCCGGCAGATCCAGCTCCTCATACAGTCTTCACCGGGGCCACCTTCTTGGCCTCCTTCTGCCCGTAATTCTCCTTTAGGATCTGGTACCGTTCCGGAGTGGCCCGTTGCAGACACTGAACCACCAGCCAGCTGCATTTGCTGTCCTGTTTGTCAGTGCCAACTTTGCCGGTCACACTGGGGTCCCCAAAAGAGGTCAAAGTAATCATCCTGAATCTGAAAGAACTCTCCCTCTCCCATCTCCAGCAGGATCTTCTTGGCATTGGTGTGCTCCTTCTCACCATCAATGCCTGCCATGTACATGGCTGCAGCTACAGGAAGGTAGAAGGAGTAGAAAGCTGCCTTGTATTTAACACCAGATTTGTACTTCTTTTTAGTGAATCTGCCAAGATCTGCATTGCCCTGGGGGGCTGTGATGAGGTCCAGGGTCTGTCCAGTCTCAGTCTGATAGAAACACTGCAAGAAGAGCTGGATCAGGTTCAGGTAATAGGGCTGCTCCCGGCAACAGAGCTTCAGCAGGCAGTAGATACATGCTTCCCTTCCAGAAGCATAGCATCACTGATGGCATCCAAACCCACGCCTGGCTTCTGTAACCAGCAGATCTGTCCCCAGCGGTGAGGGATGAATCCGTGATGTCATCTGCCAGCAGGAAGAAAGCTTGCAGCAGTTCCACACACCAGCCCACAGTCAGGGCCCTCTGGAGACGCTCAGCATCCTGTTTCCTCAGCTCCATCAGCTCCCGGAATGCTACTAGCACCGTCAAAGCCCAGTGTTACTTGCCTCCAATGGCATTGTACTACAGGACCTCCTTGAGCTGGGTGATAGCATCTCCTGTCTCTGGGTGCCCCATCTCATCCTCAGTCAGCACCCTAACAATCTGGGAGAAGCACTGAACGAAATCCTGCTTTTCTTGGACATAAACATCTGATCTCTGGTCTCCATTCATTCTGAGCGAGGAGCAAAGGGCTTTGTTCCTGTATGCGGGTTTCTGCTTGATACCTTTTTAATTCTGGCTAAAACCACTGATGTAATCAGTGAGTTTATTTACCTTTCTACCCACTTGCCCTTTTTCTCCTATTTTTTGTTAGTTGTAATAATTCTACATTAAAGCATCCAATTTTGTCTCTCATCCCCCCCATCTGTACAATTAAACATATGCAACACTCACCCCCAGACCTTATGCCAAGGCTTCTATAATCATTTACGATTGTCTGAAGCTGGCTCACTGGTAAATTTCTTAGGAAAGGCTCATGGGAAAAAATATTCCCTGAGTATTAGCATGCTCTGAACTGTCTGGGTGGATTTTGTACTCGGACAGTTTGTCTGGATGTGAAGATCCTTTGGTGTTGACTCTTCTGGGTTTTTACAATGTTCTCTTTCAAAATATATTCAAGTTTTTCTTTTTTCCCCCAAGAAATTTTTATCTAATTATAGTTTTCCATTTGTGTTCTCTTCCATTGCTTTTTCTTTCTTCAGGGACTTCAATTAATATATATCAAATCTTCTTTATCCTAAATCCTTTTTTTCTCCTTCCCTGCCCCCTGCATTTTTTCTTTTTGAGTCAGGGTGTCACTCTGTCACACAGGCTGGAGGGCAGTGGCGTGATGTCAGCTCACTGCAACCTTGACCTTCTTCTCAAGGGATCTTCCCACCTCTGCTTCCCAAGTAGCTGGGACTACAGGTGCGCCACAATGCCCAGGTCTTTCCAGCTTTTCCTTACTGTGCATTCCATTGGTAACTTTTTATTTTTGTATTCCTTCTTAGTCTTCATTTCTACTTTTTCCCCAAATTTCACTTGACTGATCTGGATGACAGAGCGAGACTACCACTCAAAACGAAAAACAAACAAACAAAAACCCTTCTTTGCCTTCAGTGTTGCCCCTCATATAATTTTTTTTTTTTATTATTATACTTTAAGTTCTAGGGTACATGTGCATAACGTGCAGGTTACATATGTATACTTGTGCCATGTTGGTGTGCTGCACCCAACAACTCGTCTGCACCCATCAATTCGTCATTTATATCAGGTATAACTCCCAATGCAATCCCTCCCCCCTCCCCCCTCCCCCCCCCCATGATCGGCCCCGGTGTGTGATGTTCCCCTTCCCGAGTCCAAGTGATCTCATTGTTCAGTTCCCACCTATGAGTGAGAACATGCGGTGTTTGGTTTTCTCTTCTTGTGATAGTTTGCTAAGAATGATGGTTTCCAGCTGCATCCATGTCCCTACAAAGGACGCAAATTCATCCTTTTTTATGGCTGCATAGTATTCCATGGCATATATGTGCCACATTTTCTTAATCCAGCCTGTCACAGATGGACATTTGGGTTGATTCCAAGTCTTTGCTATTGTGAATAGTGCCGCAATAAACATACATGTGCATGTGTCTTTATAGCAGCATGATTTATAATCCTTTGGGTATATACCCAGTAGCGGGATGGCTGGGTCATATGGTACATCTAGTTCTAGATCCTTGAGGAATTGCCATACTGTTTTCCATAATGGTTGAACTAGTTTACAATCCCACCAACAGTGTAAAAGTGTTCCTATTTCTCCACATCCTCTCCAGCACCTGTTGTTTCCTGACTTTTTATTTTTTTATTTTTTATTTTTTTGAGATGGAGTCTCACTCTGTCGCCAGGCTGGAGTGCAATGGTGCGATCTTGGCTCACTGCAACCTCCACCTCCCAGGTTCAAGTGACTCTCCCACCTCAGCCTCCTGAGTAGCTGGGATTACCGGTGCACGCCACCATGCCCAGCTAATTTTTGTATTTTTGGTAGAGACGGTGTTTCACTGTGTTAGCCAGGACCGTCTCAATCTCTTGACTTTGTGATCCACCCGCCTCGGCCTCCCAAAGTGCTGGGATTACAGGCGTGAGTCACCGCGCCCGGCCCCCTCATAGAATATTTTAAAGCTTAAAACCAAAGCAACTGCTTCTAATTTTAAAAAAATTCCAGGTACCCTTTTCTCAAATGAAAGCTTACACAGAAACTCAAAAATGAAAAATCACAACTATCCAGCTTTGGCATTCTTTCCCCTCGGGCCTACGTTTCTCCCAGAATCTTTGGCACTTAGTCTGAAAATCACCAAGCTAAAAAGAAAGCAACCTCTTCATTTTACGTGAAGAGTCATGGCTCAGAAATGGAAGAAAACCACTCTGCTTATTTTAAGGCTCAATTCCAGAAGACTGATTCCAGATCGAGGGTGAGAACCGGGCATTTGGATTTTGTTAACTCTCTCTAGGTGACTTTAATGCACAGTTAAGTTTGAGGACCATCACACTAGATACATGCTGCCCAATATGGTAGCCACCAGCCACACATGACTACATTTAAATTAACTAAAAATTAAAAATTCAGGCCCTCAGTTGCACTAGCCATATGTCAAGTGTTCAATAGCCACATGAGAATAGTGACTGCCATTCCGTATGGTAAATACACACAGAACATTTCTTTTTTTTTTTTTTTGAGACGGAGTCTCGTTCTGTCGCCCAGGCTGGAGTGCAATGGCGTGATCTTGGCTCACTGCAAGCTCTGCCTCCCGGGTTCATGCCATTCTCCTGCCTCAGCCTCCTGAGTAGTTGGGACTACAGACGCCTACCACCACACCTGGCTAATTTTTTGTATTTTTAGTAGAGACGGGGTTCCACCATGTTAGCCAGGATGGTCTCGATCTCCTGACCTCATGATCCGCCTGCCTTGGCCTCCCAAAGTGCTGCGATTACAGGCGTGAGCCTCCCAAAGTGCTGCGATTACCCAGCCAGAACATTTCTATTACTGCAAAACTCTTCTGGATACTGCTGCTCTAGACAGCTGTCTTCATATTAGAGTGTGCATCCCAAAGGACGCAGATTGGATTGGAAGATATTTAAATATCTATTTCTATTTTTAACTGATTTTTATATCTCCTTTTTAAAGCTATGTTTTATAATTTGCATGTATTAGTAAAGCACTGCATATAGAATATAAAATATGTGTATGTGTTTATATTCTATTTGGTATGCAAGCTTAAAAACTATTTATTGATAGAGTATATGGCTAAAAAAGTTTGGAGACCCATATATACTAAACACCTATGTCTTTTAAAACATTTGCCTGGGCTGACAAAGGTTTTGACTGGAGAGTCTTCCTAGGCACAGATTTTTATTTTTATTTTTTATTTTTTGGAGAAGGAGTCTCGCTCTGTCGCCCAGGCTGGAGTGCAGTGGCTGGATCTCAGCTCACTGCAAGCTCCACCTCCCGGGTTCACGCCATTCTCCTGCCTCAGCCTCCAGAGTAGCTGGGACTACAGGCGCCCGCCACCTCGCCTGGCTAGTTTTTTGTATTTTTTTTTTTTTAGTAGAGACGGGGTTTCACCGTGTTAGCCAGGATGGTCTCGATCTCCTGACCTTGTGATTCACCCGTCTCGGCCTCCCAAAGTGCTGGGATTACAGGCGTGAGCCACCGCGCCCGGCCTGATTTTTATACTTCAAACCCAAATCCCCAAACATGAGAAGTCCCTTTTTTTTTCTTTTTAAATATACACATATATTTTATTTTAAAAAGCACAAGAACATTATACAAGTTTTAAATTTACATTTTTGCAATAAAAGTTATCAATATATGCATTATTTGTATAACTTCATCATGGATGGAATTTGAATCAGTGGTATAAACATGTTGCAGTCACTAAATATAGATCATCACAGTGAACCAAAATGCATAGTTGTTATGAAATGACAAATGACCACTAAAAGGTGAACTCACAGCCCATACACCAATATAATAAATTAATTATACAGATATATTTTTCTTCACCATATCATTAAAACTCTCACTAGCCCCTCACCAAACATTAGAAAAACACAGTTCTGGAGCCATCCTGTTGAACCAGTGCCTTCACATACTACACTAAAGAAAATAAAGTGACTCAGTTGCTTGTTTGTAAGTAAACTTCATAACCATAATTGTTTGCAATGATTAAGGTAAATCACTAGGACATTTGAACATAATGAGAAATCCCTGGGGCTTGGGGCAGCACTGAGACATATGCTCACCTACAGTGCAAAAATCAGAATCAATCGCAATCAGTGGAACGCAGTATGAAATGGGTTCTTTGGCAGTAAAGGTCTGGCTGGCCATTGCCAGATAGTCCCTCTGTCCTCTTGAGAGTCTAACTCCAGAATTTATGAAGTTAATATAAAAAGGACTGAAAGAAAGTCCGTTGATCTTTGCTGAACTGGGGCCCATCTATTAGGGTAGAAGTCAGCATCTTCTGTTTCCTATTCTAGCCCAGATTTCCCAAACAATCCACTCAATACAATTACATAACTAACACACATGTTCAAATACTTTCATTATTCTGGCAAATCTGACAAACTGAATACTGAATTTCCTGATCCTTACCTGTTATTTTTACAAATTATTCACTAGAGATGTATCTATTTATCCGGATACCTTCTCAATTGTAATTATTCAGGTAGAAAATCATGATTGTGATTCTGACGTCTGCTCAGGCCAATCCCTTACTGCAAGATCCACTTTTCTTTACATAAAAGGATCAAAAAAATCTAGCCCCAAATGTGCATCACGAATCACTTAGCAAATATATTTTTACTTGCCTGCCTTTGCTGAGCAAAAAGAAGGTAAGAAAACATTTACACACGTATGTGAGACACTAGTAGCCAAGGACAAAATAAGATACAGTCTTTGAATGCATCTTTCAAGGTTCTAACATTACCCCAAAAACAACATAAGTTAAAATGGAAGGTTTCCATTTATCTTTTGTCTGCTGTTTTATATCACAATTTCTTGATACAAAAAATAAAAGCCAGGAATCAAGAAGTCTATGCACAAATTCAGGAGAGCTCTATTATTTATAAACAAGATGGCTCAACCACAGCATGTTATAACAGGACACAGACTATTGATCACATGGCTTTTTTGGTGGTTTGTACTAGTCATAAAACCAGAGTTTATGAAAAGGTTGCACACAGACAACATCAAGGATTTGTCTTTTACAAAGATATAGAAGATTGTGGAATTGGCTTAAATCCGATTGTTCTAATTTACAGTTGTCATGATCCACTCATGTCATGATCCACTCATTGGGAGAGTTTTCTTATCCTCATTCTACAAATAGTTTACATCAGAATTACAAGAGGTTTCTGAGAGTCAAATAGGATGGTACCACAATCTCCTTGCAGAACGAGATCTGCCTTTGGAAAATGTTAAGTATTATTTTAAAACTCAACAAAGCTACTGGTAGTCAGAGGTGCAGAACTGCAAGCTCTTTGTACCATCAGGAATGAATAATAAATACATTACCCTAACTTTTCTTGAGTTCTACAGTGAGAAAAAATCTTTTCCACACTGGCAGAAATCATCCTGTCCACATCGAGATTGAATTTAATTTGTGGTGATAGCAGCAGGTGGCACATTAGGGGTATTTCCTTAAAAGAGAAATAATAGAAAATTTATATTTGGAATCTTTCTCAATTCAAGTATATTGCATGGTTTCTGCAATTCTTCTTTAGCTGCAAGGAAGACTATCACAGATTATTAGAATCTTGTCAGTGATCCAATGTCTGCTGAACTAAACTGGTGGGGAAAACACCAAATACAAAATTGCAGAAGAGTTAACCAACATATAAAAATGTCCACAACTGTTTGACGTGACTTCATCTACCAAGTGGATGAAATGAAATGAGACAAATTATGAAGGGGAATAAATTCTCTGGAAATACCAGCACATAAAACAGATTCATCTACATCCTTTTTTCCTGTGAAGCATGTTTGCTAACTGAAAGCAATACTCCATTAAGAAATACTTTATTGATGTAAGTGAATCTGGACATGGAGCAAAAGACCCTCCAATACTTCCCCAGCCCTCAGAAAGTTTTCCATAATTCTGAATCAGCCTTTATTACTGGTCGTCATTTGTGATTGTCTTGAGGCAGAGTTGGAGCTCACAGTAACTGCCAGTTGAATCCAAATAACATCTGATTAGTCTCTTGGCTCCTAGCAATCTCTTCTATAATGCAGTGTTGTTGCCAGACCAAATGGAGCTTCCGATATCGCTCATGAGATAAATGAAGGGGGTTGCCCCTCCTTTAGGGAAAAAAGAAAAAACATGTAAGTTTGAATCTAGTAACTGCCACATCTTTATTGTCTAAATTAGTGTGCACTCTTGAGATGTTCCTGGAGCTGGGAGGACTCACCAGCACAGGGCTTAAAAAGGGATATTTTCCCTTCACCATTGATCACTAAGAACTTGACAGGCTACTTAGCTAATAAAGCAGAAATATACTCCTTGACTATTCATAAAATAGGTCAGGTACACTATGGCATTATGGGACCTCACTTAAATGGTCAGTGAGGTTTCTAACTTGAAGCAGCACTATTCTTTTCTGGTGGTTAGCTTGAATAGCTTTTTGGCTTCATATTGTTATCTAGCTTCAATTTATGATCTTTGCACAGTAGAGGTTAGGTCTGACATATAACACTAGGCCCTAAAATTATATTTTGCTACTCAGAGATGTTTGGTTGTAACTGTCCTTATGATATGACAAACTGGCTGGTTATCAGCAAATAACTAGCAAATAATTTAATAAAATAATTATACTTAAATTCTAGAGTTGCACAGTTTTTAACACTGTATAACAGTTAATCCAAAATGACTTAAGTCTGGCTGTTGCCAGTAATGGAGAACTGTGAGATCCTAATTCCTTTAGACATTGAAGTGCCTAGCTGGTTGGGATTTTTTTTTTTTTTTTTTTTTTTTTTTTTTGAGACGGAGTTTTGCTCTTTTTGCCCAGGCTGGAGTGCTGTGGTACGATCACGGCTCACTGCAACCTCTGCCTTCCGGTTTCAAGCAATTCTCCTGCCTCAGCCTCCAGAGTAGCTGGGATTACAGGTGCCCGCCACGACGCCTGGCTAAATTTTTTTGTATTTTTAGTAGAGACAGGGTTTCACCATGTTGGCCAAACTAGTCTCGAACTCCTGACCTCGTGATCCGCCCGCCTTGGCCTCCCAAAGTGCTGGGATTACAGGTGTGAGTCACTGCGGCCGCCTGGCTGGGGATTTTTAAACTGCCAAATTAATTTTAAAACTCTGCTTTGTACCCTTGTGGAACAACTAAGACTATCCTCAGTCATTAACTACTTTCACCACTCTGCTTTTCTCCCTAAACCAAAGACAGGTCAAATGTCATCCCAATAGAAACAAAGCTCTGTATGATCCAAGGTCCCAAGCCCCATCTATTAAGCCTATTCTTTCTGAGCAATATTTCTTTTTTTTTTTTTTTTGAGACGGGGCTGGAGTGCAGTGGCCAGTTCTCAGCTCACTGCAAGCTCCGCCTCAGCCTCCGGAGCAGCTGGGACTACAGGCGCCCGCCATCTCGCCCGGCTAGTTTTTTGTATTTTTAGTAGAGACAGGGTTTCACCATGTTAGCCAGGATGGTCTCGATCTCCTGACCTCGTGATCCACCCATCTCGGCCTCCCAAAGTGTTGGGATTACAGGCTTGAGCCACCGCGCCTGGCCTCTGAGCAATATTTCAAAGGAACAAAATTTCAGTGAACCAAAGAGTTTATTGTAAGGAGGTCTAATCTTTATCTATACGTACTTTCGAGATCACTGTCAGTCACCTATTTTCATAAGCCATCAGTAGGACCCCAGCTCCTACCACCAGGGAAGGATACAGAAAAGTTCAGGATTATAAATATTTTGCTAATGCTCAGAAGGAAAGAAGGCTGATATAGCTGGCTAACAAAAAGTCTTAGTTGGGTAGGGTGGCTCATGCCTGTAATCCCAGCACTTTGGGAGGCCAAGGTGGGCATCCGGATCACCTGAGGTCAGGAGTTTGAGACCAGTCTGGCCAACATAGTGAAACCCCATCTCTACTAAAAACACAAAAAAAATTTAGCCAGGTGTGGTGGTGCATGCCTGTAGTACCAGCTACTTGGGAGGCTGAGGCAGGAGAATCGCTTGAACCCTGGAGGTAAAGGTTGCAGTGAGCCGAGATCCAGCCTGAGTGACAGAGTGAGAGTCTGTCTCAAAAAAAAAAAAAGTTTCAAGTATTGCAATGGAAACAGTATCTCTAAACCAAACTTCATCACTGGACACTACAAATGTATACTATCAATGTCAATCCTTTTAAGCAATTCTGAAGAAATGCTGATTACAAATAATAGAACATTGAAACAGTAGGATAGCTGGGGCCTTTAAAAATTTTGGAGAAATACTACCTTCAAATTTTGGAGAAGCACACAGTTGTTGAAAATTATGTGCTAAAGAATGGCATCATTTTTAATATTTAAAATTTGAAGCCATTTAAAAAAGAGCTCTTGGCCGGGTGCAGTGGCTCATGCACTTTGGGAGGCTGTGGTGGGTGGATCACTCGAGGTCAGGAATTCCAGACCAGCCTGGCCAAGATGGTGAAACCCCGTCTCAACTAAAAATACAAAAATTAGCCGGGTATGGTGGCATGTGCCTTGTAGTCCCAGCTACTCAGAAGGCTGAGGCAGGAGATTCACTTGAACCTGGGAGGCAGAGGTTGCAGTGAGCCGAGATAGTGCCACTGCACTCCAGCCTGGGTGACAGAGGGAGACTCTGTCTCCCAAAATAAATATATAAATAAAAAATAAAAGTAAAAGGTAGCTCTCAATTACTTTTTTTTTGAGACAGAATCTCCCTCTGTCGCCCAGGCTGGAGTGCAGTGGGCGATCTTGGCTCACTGCAACCTCCTGGGTTCAAGGGATTCTTCTACCTCAGCCTCCCGAGTAGTTGGGATTATAGGCGCGCACCACCATGCCTGGCTAATTTTTGTATTTTTAGTAGCAACGAGTTTTCACCATGTTGGCCAGGCTGGTCTCAAACTCCTGGCCCCAAATGATCTGCCTGCTTCAGCCTCCCAAAGTGCTGGGAATACAGGTATAAGCCAAGTGTCTGGCCTCAATTACCTTTTGTGATTAAAGAACTATCACCGTTTACATACAATAATATGACTGAAATAGAAAACAAACAATATAAAAGAGAACTTACTGAAACCTTCCTATTATAAAAAAAATCTTACTTCAGGCCAGGGTCTGTTTCTCCATATTCATCCAAGTAAGGAGCTGGATAGGCACAGCCTCTGGCTTTACCTTCAACCAGGACCACTCGGCACTCTCTGATTCTGAAAGAGAAAACCAACAGGAATATGGTTAAGTGTATGTGTGCAAATGATAGGCACTGCATCAATGTTAATCTAGAGAAAAGACATGGCCAATATCTGTTAGAAATTCAGTATACAGATAATATAAACAGACAAATAGGCTAAATTATGTTTTGTCTAAAAAAAAGAGAACACGTATTGCTATTTCTGTTGAAGCTATAGAAAAGGAGCAGTGGATGTGGTGAAATGAGATCAGTGATACTGACGGAATCTGTTGAAGGGAGGAAGCTGTCCTACTTCAGCCACAGACATCTTGGAAAATGGTGGCTGGGGTTGTTTCTATTCTAACTGCTGACACAACCTGGACAGGGGAGGGAACCTCACAGAAGAACAGAATCACATCTCCTAGTCTGATAACCTCAAGTCAGACAGAATATCAACTAGGGAAATATACCAGCTTTTCTGGCTAGAGCCCGCCTGAAACACTGCAGATTAGAAAGAGCCACTGCCACCCCGAAGGCACCTGGGACTTTTATGTCTCGTGGGAAACAGACATAAAAAAGGCTTGCGTACACATGTACAGGGGCAAGTACTTTACAGAGGAATCATAAAGTAAACAGCTGGGCTAAGCTAGTGGGTTTATTTGCTGTGGGTTCCCTAAAAATAGGTGTTTAGGTTTGGCTTCCATACATTCTTTCCCCTTGGTTCAAAAGATGCCTATGAGTAATGATTACATATTTCACAGTTAGAAAGACATTTGGGTTTATGTAACAGAAACTGTGTACATGAGGAGAGTGGAAAGAAAAAGGATATATATCCACTTTGAATTTTATTTCTCTGCAGGCAACTTAAACTCTTCTTTCATAAATATAAGTGACTATTTTTCTTTTTTCTCTATTTTTTTTTTTCCAGACGGAGTCTCGCTCTGTCGCCCAGGCTGGAGTGTAGTGGCATGATCTCTGATCACTGCAACCTCCACCTCCCGGGTTCAAGCGATTCTCCTGCCTCAGCCTTCTGAGTAGCTGGGACTACAGGCACCCACCACCATGCCCAGCTAATGTTTGTATTCTTAGTAGACACAGAGTTTCACCATGTTGGCCAGGCTGGTCTTGAACTCTTGACCTTTTGATCTGCCTGCCTCGGGCCTCCAAAGTGTTGTTGGGATTACAAGTGTGAGCCACCGTGCCCAGCCATAAGTGACTATTTTTCTATCCTCAATCTTTTGCTGAAAGACTAGGAGAAATGGTGGGTTAATAGATGAAATAAAGATATCACAGGACAAACCAAAGTTAACAATTTACATGGACTTTTTTTTTTGATAGAGGATCTCACTGTGTTGCCCAGGCTAGAATGCAATGGCACGATCATGGCTTTCTGCAGTCTTGAACTCCCAGACTCAAGCAGCCCATCCACCTCAGCCTCTCAAGTAGCTGGGAAAACAGCCATGTGCTACCATGCCTGGCTAATTTTTTACAGAGATGGGGTCTTGTCATGTTGCCCAGGCTGACCTTGAACTACTGACCTCAAGTGATTCTCTTGCCTCAGCCTCCCAAAGTGCTGGGATTATAGGCATAGGTCACTGTGCCTGGCCTACGTGTACTTTTTATTTGTTTATTTTTATTTATTTTAAAGAACTCATCTTCCAGGAAGATTACATTTTTTTTTTTTTTTTGAGACGGAGTCTCGCTCTGTCGCCCAGGCTGGAGTGCAGTGGCCGGATCTCAGCTCACCGCAAGCTCCACCTCCCGGGTTTATGCCATTCTCCTGCCTCAGCCTCCCAAATAGCTGGGACTACAAGCGCCCGCCACCTCGCCCGGCTAGTTTTTTGTATTTTTTTTTTAGTAGAGACGGGGTTTCACCGTGTTAGCCAGGATGGTCTCGATCTCCTGACCTCGTGATCCGCCCATCTCGGCCTCCCAAAGTGCTGGGATTACAGGCTTGAGCCACCGCGCCTGGCCTACATTTTCAATATGTTTTAGGACTCGAAGTTCTTTCATTATACCTGAGTATTATATAATACCAGAGCAATTAATACAAACTCTATCGTATTTAAGATTTTCCATAAATAATGGAAATGTTAACAGAAACCTGTTCTTTTTTCACAGTATCTTCTCAAATGTAATTTCACGACAGTAACAGGTTAATACTCTAACTTCTGATTATTTGCTATCAACACACTGTCCCAAGAGTGACCCCCACATTGGATCCAGATTCCTTAAGTTCATCATAAAGCTTCCAGAACACTCACTACTCACTTTAGGAAAATGCAGACTCCGGCTCCACAGTGAAGTGCATGAAAAATGCAAGCTCCAACCTCTTCCCCGTTCACAATTTCTTGGCAGCAAATGTTCTGAGAACATAGTATAGCCCCACAGAAAAGACAGAGGACAGGATGCTTTCGCTCATCATCTGCAGACCGTGGGCACCTCAAAAGGGAAGAAAACATTTAGAAAATGGTGGAAAAACAAAACAAGTATGATATATCCTGTTAGCAATCAAGCATATTTTCATCACTGACCCCTTTCCAGCAAAGGAAGCTCTTAAAACACAAGGAAACATTGAATTAGCTAATTCCTCTTTAGTATGCCCCCTAAAAGGACTTCATGGAAAATCTTCCAATTAATCCATAGTAAGACAATCTATATTACATAAATGGTGTGCTGATAATTCTCATAAAGTATGGTGGTTGAATATATGCCTTGTGATTGAGATTCACTGATAGACTCCAGTCTTCATCTGACATGCTCAAGTTACAGTTACCTGCCTCCTCTGTATTGGGTTAGTCAAGCTTGTGTCTTCAATGTTGAAGGGATATGACCTTGTAAGTATGCAATTGTTTAAAAGAAAAAAATTACATTTTACAGTAAGGGCCCAAACACATCCCCCCTATTTCTTTTTTTCTTTTTTTTTGGGATGCAGTCTTGCTCTGTCACCCAGATTAGAGTGCAGTGGCATGATCTCGGCTCACTGCAAACTCCACCTCCCCGGTTCAAGCAATTCTCCTGCCTCAGCGTCCTGAGTAGCTGAGACTGAAATGAGAGACTATAGCCTTTGAGTTGGCCCACCCTTCCATCTGGGAATCACAGTCTTAGGAAGAAAAAAGTGATAGTGCTGACTTGCTTGAGTCAACCAGTGTTTTATGATGAGACCATTTTACATAGTATGCTGGAGGCGTGCTATAATGCCCCACCAAGGGGGATAACGGTTATCTTTTAAAAAGGAGTTTCCCATGCTCCTCCCATCTATGCTGTACATTGAACACAATGGGAAACATCAAATTCCTTAATTTGGGAAGTAGAAGATAAATGCAACCAAAGGAGGAATCCAACTAGCCCCACACTGGGGTCGGAATAAAGAACATCAGAAAGAATCTCCAATAGGGTACTGACAGCTCTTTTCCTGATCCCCTGTTTCTCAGACAGGATTAAAACAAACAAACAAAAAAACCCAAAACAAACAAAACCCCACCTCTGTCTCCATAGGAGCAGAGGGACTCTGTGCCTAGGATGAGAGGACTATTTTCACTTTCAGGAGGTTTCTCCAGAACATAGTTATAGCTCTTTTTGGATAAAGCCAACATCTTTCATCTTTAACACAGGATGGCTGAGTCTGAGTCATTAGCCATCCTACAGAGGAAAGGCGGGGAGGGAGCCTAAAGCATACCACTGAGCAGCCACTAGGGATGGCTCCATCTTATGGAAATTGGTGGTGACAGTAAAACTGGAAGAGATCATAGGATTGATCTTCATTCTTTTTTTTTTTTTGAGACGGAGTCTCCGTCACCCAGGCTGGAGTGTAGTGGCCAGATCTCGGATCACTGCAAGCTCTGCCTCCCGGGTTTACGCCATTCTCCTGCCTCAGCCTCCCGAATAGCTGGGACTACAGGCGCTCGCCACCTCGCCCGTCTAGTTTTTTGTATTTTTTAGTAGAGACGGGGTTTCACCGTGTTAGCCAGGATGGTCTTGATCTCCTGACCTCGTGATCCGCCCGTCTCGGCCTCCCAAAGTGCTGGGATTACAGGCTTGAGCCACTGCGCCCGGCCTTGATCTTCATTCTTATGTGAAATCTATAAGTAGTAATATCATCCAGAAGGATCCTCACTGTGATTAATAAAGACCAACACTCTCCTCAGATCCTCCCAGGAGCCAACAACTTGATACTCTTTTTTTTTTTTTGAGACAGGGTCTGGCTCTGTCACCCAGGCTGGAGTGCAGTGGCACAGTCACAGCTCACTGCTCCCTCAACCTCCTTGGTTCAAGTGATCTTCCCTCCTCAGCATCCCGAGTAGCTGAGACTACAGGCACATGCCACCAAGTCTAGCTAATTATTTTGTATTTTTTTGTAGAGACGGGGTCTTGCCATGTTGCCCAGGCTGGTCTTGAACTCCCGAGTTCAAGTGATTCACCCACCTCAGCCTCCTAAAGTGCTGGGGTTACAGGCATGAGCCACTGTACTCGGCCAACCTGATATTCTTAATGCCTGGAAGATAATATCTATTCACCAGGCTTTTATGGTAGCAATGTAGCCCCAAGATTAGGAGAATTACTGAATTTAGAGATGGATGCAATGGTTGAAATTAATTAGCTAATTGTCTGAGGGCTGAAAGGTAAAGTGACCCAACCATTCCTTTAGATGATTGACTAGAAAGGGAGCTAGTACAGGAAGGTCAATTTTATCCTGTAACAGTGGCTAGAGTGTGACCTACTCAAGACCCTATTGGGACAGTTAACTTCCCCAACTTCATGGCTTAAAACAATAGTTATAACTAGAAAAGAGAATTTCCTAAGTCATTCTGCAGGGCAGTGATTCTCAGAGCGAGTCAAAGAGGGGCTCTTTAAGACCTCAAATGACCTTTTTTTTTGAGACAGAATCTTACTCTGTTGCCCAGGCTGAACCGTTGCCCAGGCTGAAGCGCAGTGGCGTGATCTCGGCTCACTGCAACCCACGCCTGCAGGTTGAAGTGGTTCTCGTGCCTCACCCTCCTGAGTAGCTGCAACTACAGGCATGCGCCGACATACCTGGCTCATATTTTTGTACTTTTAGTAGAGACAGCATTTTGCCATGTAGGCCAGGCTGGTCTCGAACTCTTGGCCTTAAGTGATACGCCTGCCTCGGCTTCCCAAAATGTTGGAATTACAGGCATAAGCCACTGCGCCTGGCCTCCAAATAACCTTAAACTGGCCAGGTGTGGTGGCTCACGCCTGTAATCCCAGCACTTTGAGAGGCCAAAGCAGGTAGATCACGAGGTCAGGAGTTCAAGACCAGCCTGGCCAAGATGGTGAAACCCTGTCTCTACTAAAACTACAAAAACTAGCCAGGAGGGGTGGCAGGTGCCTGTCATCCCAGCTACTTGGGAGGCTGAGGCAGAGAACTGCTTGAACCCAGAAGGTGGAGGTCAGAATGAGCTGATATCGCACCACTGCACTCCAGCCTGGACAGAGTGAGACTGTCTCAAAAACAAAACAAAACAAATTTAAACTGAACTCCTTTTTTTTGGTCCTTCAAATGACAGCAAGTTATTTTACATATGACTAAGGACTACTACATGAAAGCAGTTAATTATAGCTACTAACTGGTATCCTTAAAACAAAATATAAGAGTTATGTGTATTTACTGAGATCTTGAATTTAAGTATTTTACTAAAAAGTCTGGCTGCTGCATAATGCTTAGTAACATTACAAAACTCTTAAAGGAGCCTCGGAATTCTTGAAATTTGGAAAAAGGATGATTACTTACTAGTAGATCAATAAAGTCTTGCATAGGCTTTGTTTTTCAGGCTACCCAGATTCTTGTCTTTTAATTACAAGTTACTACTTGTTTCACGTCATCATTATCAACGTGGTTTGCTATGGGAGGTGATATGATGCCTCCTGAGTATCCAGAATACATAGTTACATCAACAGAAGTTTTGACTTAGTATTTTCAAATACTAAGTCAATGCATTATGATTCAAATATGAAGTATTCACACCCCAATGGTGAAAGCAGATGTGAATATAATTCCTCCATTCGGTGCTATCTCACTGGTGGTGGTCACGATTCATGCTACTCAAATAACTGACAACATATTATAGCAAGGTAAGCATAAGATACAAAATTATGTTTAAGCTACAGGACATTATTTTATCATGTAGACATACGCTTAGGCTTATGCTCTCTTATAGAGGTAACTAATAGGTAACTCACACACAGTGTTAATAATGAGTACCTGTATATTGTTAACCTATTTTGTTTTCACGAGTCTTTGTTATCATCCAATTCTTTTTCCACTTGAAATGATCAGTGAAAGGGGTGAAAGAGAAAAAAAGTTTGGGAACCACTGCTTTAGAGTGGTTTGATTGAGGTTGGGGGGATGGTGCCAAAAAAGCCCAAGGGGGTGTACTCCACTCTTCAGGCTTGCTTGAACCTGAGTCATGATGCTATTACCTGTTCTGCTGTTTAATGGACTTCCATGTAAGATTTTATTTAATAAGGGTTCTTGTGGCTTGAGAGAAAAAAAAAAAAAGAAAGATTAAGGAGTAATAGCATAGAAAAGGTAGAGGGGGAGCTCCAGGAATCAGTCACTCTAATCAAACAACTGTTGAGCCAGCAAGAACTGCCTGAAGCAACTTTTTTTTTCTTTTGAGACACAGTCTCACTTACTGTGTTGCCCAGGCTGGAGTGCAGTGGCATGATCTCAGCTAAGTGCAACTTTTGCCTCCTGGGTTCAAGTGATTCTCATGCCTCTGCCCCCCAAGTAGCTGGGATTACAGGTGCGCACCACCACGCCTAGCTGAGTTTTGTATTTTTAGCAGAGGCAGAGTTTCACCATGTTGGCCAGGTTAGCCTTGAACTCCTGACCTCAACTGATCTACCCGCCGTGGCCTCCCAAAGTGTTGGGATTAGAGGTGTGAGCCACTGTGCCCGGCCTGAAGCAACTATTTTGGAACTCTGGAGCCTGGTGAAATACTTGCAGCATCCAGGGGAATGCTTAATAAAGGAAGCAGCTGGTAAATTTTGGTGAGTGTCATGGCTATCTTCCTCTAGGCCCCTCAATGCCACGGCAGGTAGCCATGGGGATGACGGCTTGTTTTTCTGGTGTGGTTTGCTTGTGTCAGGGTAGACAATAGAGACCTTGTCTTCCAAAAGTTGAGGCTGTATGTTGAGATCACGCTGGTGGTTCACTGAGGCCAGCAAGGATGTGAGAAAAAAGGCACCCTCACACATTGCTGGTTGGGACATAAAATGGTGTAACCACTGTGGAAAACAGTTTGCAGCTCCTCAAAAAGTTAAACACAAAATTACCATATGACTCAGTAATTCCACTCCTGGGCATAGATCCAAAAGAAATGAAAACTTTATGTCCACAAAGAAACTTGCAGATGAGTATTTTTTTAGTAGCATTATCTGTAATAGTCAAAAGGGGGAAACAACCTAAATGCCCATGTATGGATGAAGGAATAAACATAACTCTTATATATACATACAATGGAATATTATTTAGTCAAAAAAGGAAAAAAGTAATGACACATCCTACGACTTGGATAAATATTAAAAATATGCTAAGTGAAAGAAGCCAGGCACAAAAGGTCACATATTGTATGATTCCTTTCATATAATATATCCAGAATAGGCAAATCCATAGAGACAGAAAGTAGACTACAGATTACCATAGGGTATGGGATGAGGGGAACAGAAGTGATTAGTGAGTACAAGGTGATGAAAAAGTTTGCAAACTAAAGAGGTGGTGATTGTACAAAATTTTGAATACACTAAATGCCACTGAACTGTACACTTTATCATGGCTCACTGCATGATTTCCCCTCAACTTAAACTGACAACCACTGTTATCAAGGATACTCAGAGGTCACTGTTAAAAAAGGAAGTTTGTGGCCAGGTACAGTGGCTCATGCCTGTAATCCCAACACTTTGGGAGGCCAGTGGGTAGGAGGATCACTTGAGCCCAGGAGTTCGAGACCAGCCTGGGTAACATATCGAAACCTTGTCTGTGAAAAATCAAAAACATTAGCAGGGCATGGTGGTGCCTGCCCGTAGTTTCACTACCTGGGAGGCTGAGGTGGGAAGAGCCCAGGAGTTTGAGGCTGCAGTGAGCAATGGTCAAATCACTGCACTCCAGTCTGGATAACAGAGCAAGACTCTGTCTAAACAAACAAACAAACAAACAAAACCCAAACCAAAACAAACAAAAACAAAGAAGTGTGTGAGTTATGGCGTACATCAACTGCAAGTTCAGAAAATGATTTAAAATTATACACACACACACACACATATATATATATATATATATACACACACATTCTCCTTACCTGAAATGAGAAGCTTGATTCAGGAGGCAGCTATAGTCATCAGGAAGCTCTATCAAACTATTTCTTTTTCTAGGGTACCTACAATGTAATTTAAAAGGCAATTTTATTTTAGAGTAAATAAACCCAGATCAAAAACTACCCAAGGTGATAGAAGGAAGAATGTCTTAAAAATAACAAAACGGGCCAGGCGCGGTGGCTCACGCCTGTAATCCCAGCACTTTGGGAGCCTGAGGCGGGCGAATCACGAGGTCAGGAGATCGAGACCATCCTGGCTAACACAGTGAAACCCCATCTCTACTAAAAATACAAAAAATTAGCTGGGCATGGTGGTGGGCGCCTGTAGTCCCAGCTACTGGGGAGGCTGAGGCAGGAGAATGGTGTGAACCCGGGAGGTGGAGCTTGCAGTGAGCCGAGACTGCGCCACCGCAGTCCAGCCTGGGCGACAGAGTGAGATTCCGTCTCAAAAAAAAAAAAAAAGAGAAAAGACCTACACTTGTAATTCAAATTAATTCCCATTGTTGACCTGATCAAATCCAAACTTCTCAGTCTATAATTCCAAATCTTTCATCAGCTGAATTCCTTTCCAAACTTAACTTCCACTAGTTTCTAGGATGAAACTGTTCTAGCTAGATTTCTATACTGTATAGGAAAGTAACATCAAGTAGTAGTTAAGAACACAGACTTTGAAATTAGATCTGGTTACAAATCCTAAATTCCCTGACACTTCACAAGTCTTTGAACCTAAGCCTGGATTTCCGTGTCTGTAAACTAGGAATAAAATATACCATACTCCAATCATGGGGCCACCATCAAATCAGGTTCTGGGAAGGGAGGGAGAGAAACATTACATTAAATGAACGTATCAATTAAAAGGTTCATATTGATTTAAGAAATGTTAAATTAAATATGAATATTAGCATTAAGGAAACACACAAAGCAGGTGAGGACTAAATGAGATACTGAAGTAAAACACAATATACTTAGTACTTAATACATGCTTGCAAATGTTACTCATTCTCACCAAACTAGATACAATAAAAGCCTTGCTTGCATGTAGTGGGGAAGATCATCTGAATAATGTGAAATTCTCTCCTCAAACCTCAATCAATCAAGCAATCAATTTATTTATTTATTGAAGGCAGAGTCTCACTCTATCCCCCAGGCTGGAGTGCAATGGTGCAATCTCAGCTCACTGCAACATCTGCCTCGTGGGTTCAAGCGATTCTCATGCCTCAGCCTCCCGAGTAGCTGGGATTACAGGCGCCTGCCACCATGCCCGGCTAATTTTTGTATTTTTAGTAGAGACGGGGTTTCATCACATTGGTCAGGCTGGTCTTGAACTCCTGACCTCAGGTGATCCGCCCACCTCGGACTCCCAACGTGCTGGGATTACAGGTGTGAGCCACGGCACCTGGCCCCAATCAATTTAAATTCTGTAATTCTTTTCATCTTCAACTCAGTTGTCTATATTTAGTGCAACCATAACATTTATTTGAAAAACCCAGACACTTTTTCGTTTGTTTTTTTAGAGACAGTGTTCACTCTGTTGCCCAGGCTGGCCCTGAACTCCTGGGCTCAAGCAATACTCCTGTCTCAGGCTCCTGAGTACAGGTGCATGATATTGTGCCTGGCTTAAATTTTATAATTATTTCTATACTCAGCTAAAAATGATCTCTCAGATTAACCTTGCCTCATTAACAATCTTTTCCTCTTTAAATTTCTATAGCACTAATGGTATATTCCATATATCATTATACTTTATGTTATAATGTCTTAAGTTTTATGTTGATAACTAGATTGTAGATTACTTATGACCAAAAGCTATGTTACCTCTTTTAAATTTTCCAGAGTATTTCAGTACCATGCTGGGTAAATAGCAGATGTATAAAAGGTATACAGTGAATTGAAATAAAGGAAAAATTTTGTGAGATTAACAGTCCAAAAATATGTATTCATATCTTAAACTTCTCTTGTTTCTCTACTCGAAGATCTTTTCTTATGAGTGACTCCTGTTGCATCTGAGCACAGGGGCTGAATCTGTCATCACTAAATCTCTAAAGATGTGCTACAAGTGAAAGCAGCACATGCACATGCACAGTGGAGGTGAAAGGAGTTCCAGGGTGGCAGAAGTGATGACAAAAGAAGGCAAATGTATACTGTCTTCATGCTTGCTTTATCCACAGGAAAATGGTATTAGTGTTGGTATTTAAAGCCAGGAGTCAATTCCTCCACTTGTTTATAGATGTGATTCAAGGGAATAAAATTAGACACCGTATACAATACCAGACAGGCCCTGGGAGGGGATACAAAGAAGATAAGCGTGCAGTTCTTATTGGTCAGTTATTCTGGGTGCAAATAAGTGGACACTTATGAGAGAGAATATATTAGGGGAGGCTTCATGGAGGAGGTGGCATTTAAATTAGTACTTAAGAAAGAGGTAGATTTTGTTAGAGCCATAACTTAAGGGAGACAGGAGGGCTAAGGAAAAGTTTTTGGGATAGTTTCTAAGGACATAGATAGGAAGGAAAAAGGATATAGTTATATGTGTATCTTGCTTTATTCTTAAAAAAAAAAAATCAAAACCAAAAATGGCTTATAGAAATACTGTAAACCACCACCTTCTGAAGTTAATATACCAGCAGCTCCATGATGCCTCCTCCACCTTTGCCTTTTGACAGGCATGTGCTAGCTTAAAAAAGATTCTCTCAAGAGGAACTGCGGGCTTCTAATAATCTAAGAGGAAAAGGACAGTCATTCCAAGAAAAAAACATTTGTAGGAAGAATCTGATTTCTGGCAAAGACCTCACAGAAGTCAGGAACACTGTACTGAGTGAGAATGAAGAAAGCAGACTAGAAAGCATGCTCAACAAACCAGCTACTTTAGGAAACACAACTTGTGGATGAGGGAGAAAGGATTAAGCAGTGAAACCAACCTGACCACGGTGTTTTTTTGCTTCAAACAGTTTAGTAAGGCGGGATCTGCACACCACCTGTATGTGGAGCCAAGAAAAAAGACAAATGGATTATCACAACTTCAGTGCATGATTTGTCAACAAGCCATTGTTGTCTTCTTTTTTTTTTTTTTTGAGATGGAGTCTCACGTTTTCGCCCAGGCTGGAGTGCAGTGGCAGCAATCTCGGCTCACTGCTTCTGCCTCCTAGGTTCAAGCAATTCTCCTGCCTCAGCCTCCCAAGTAGCTGGCGCCCGCCACCACACCTGGCTAGTTTTTGTATTTTTAGCAGAGATGAAGTTTCCCATGTTGGCCAGGCTGGTCTCAAACACCTGACCTCAAGTGATCTGCCCGCCTCAGGTTCCCAAAGTGCTGGGATTACAGACGTGAGCCACTGTGCCCGGCCTTGCCATTCTCTTCAATTCTTTCTGCCCTTTCTTTCTATATTTCCCTTTCTTTTTTTTTTTGAGATGGAGTATTGCTCTTGTCGCCCAGGCTGGAGTGCAATGGTGATCTCCAGTCACTGCAACCTCCATCTCCCAGGTTCAAGTGATTCTCCTGCCTCAGCCTCCTCAGTAGCTGGGACTACAGGCACGTACCACCATGCCCAGTTAAATTTTTAGTACAGACAGTATTTTTATTTTTTTAATAAATTAATATTTTAAACATATTTTTAAAATAAATTTTATTTTTAAAATAAATATTTTAGTATTTTTTAGTAGAGACAGGGCTTCACCACGTTAGCTGGGCTGGTCTCAAACTCCTGAACTCAGGTGATCAGCCTGCCTTGGTTTCCCAAAGTGCTGAGATTACACACATATGAGCCACTGTGCAGCTTATGTTCCTCTTTTCATTTCTTTTCAGATGGAGTCTTGCTCTGTCGCCCAGGCTGTAGTGCAATGGCATGATCTCGGCTCACTGCAACTTCTACCTCCCAGGTTCAAGCGATTCTCCTCCCTCAGTCTCCCGAGTAGCTGGGATTACAGGCATGTGCCACCACACCCAGCTAATTTCTATATTTCTTTTTTTTTTAATAGAGACAGGGTTTCACATCTTGTTGGCCAGGCTGGTCTTGAACTCTTGACTTCAGGTGATTCACCTGCCTTGGCCTCCCAAAGTGCTGGGATTACAGGTGTGAGCCACTGTGCTCGGCCCTATGTTCCTCTTTCTATACTTATCCTTTTTGTTTTTTTTTGAGATAGAGTCTACCTCTATTGCCCAGACTGGAGTGCAACGGCGTGGTCTTGGCTCACTGCAACCTTCGCCTCCAGAGTTCAAGCAATTCTCCTGCCTCAGCCTCTCGAGTAGCTGGGACTACAGACGTGCGCCAGCATGCCCAGCTAAATTTTTTTTGGATTTTTAGTAGAAATGGGGTTTCACTATGTTGGCCAGGCTGGTCTCAAACTCCTGACCTCGTGATCCACCCGCCTAGGCCTCCCAAAGTGCTGGGATTATAGGTGCGAGTCACCGCGCCTGGCCTTATATTTATCTTTTTATATTTATCATTTTGCCCCTTTTCTTCTCCCTTTCTTTCTTCTCTTTCTTTGTTGTGTCTAATTATTTTTCCTTCTCTTATTCATTTATTTTTTAAAGACTATATCAACCAAGGTCTTACTAGAAAAACAGAAACCATTCTAAGTATTTAAACAAGAGAGAATTTAACAGGAGTTGGTAATAAAAGTGACGGAAGGGCTGAGAAGTCAACCATGAGACAAAAAGGCAAGGCAAACTAAAGATCACCACTACCCTGGGCTGGAGGAACAAAAGGAAACAGTGGTATCATGGAGCCCAGAGGCTACGGACACTAGTGGATGCTGGAATTGCAGTAGGCTTGTCTGGTGGGAACTGGAGCCAGACAAGAGCTGCAGTCACCACCAGAGATGCCCCACAAGACAGAGAGAGGTAGCCTGAACTGGGGCCTCTCTCTTTTTTTTTGGAGACAGAGTCTTGCTCCATCACCCAGGCTGGAGTGCAGTGGTGAGATCTCAGCTCACTGCAACCTCTGCCTCCTGGGTTCCAGCGATTCTCCTGCCTCAGCCTCCTGAGTAGCTGGGATTACAGGTACCTGCCACCACGCCTGGCTAATTTTTGTATTTTTAGTAGAGACAGGGTTTCACCACGTTAGCCAGGCTGGTCTCAAACTCCTGACCTCAGGTGATCTACCTGCCTTGAAATCCCAAAGTGCTGGGATTACACGCATGAGCCACTGCGCCTGGCCAATATTGGGGCTTCCCTTTCTCCTGACCACCAAAATCTTGCCAGTGTCTCCCCTCCCACTGGCTGAACCCACGTAGAAGCCAGCTGACAAGGTAGAACGGGAAATTCCCAGGGTCATTTTCCTGCAACATAGGGCAGAGGATGAGAAGAGACTTTCAGACAAGGAGGGTCTGGAAAGATACAGAGGGCAAGGACTTCCTGTTTCAAAGTGTGATTTTTTAATACTTGACTAAACTAGAACAGCAATTAAAACTTATGTACTCCAAGAATATAAAAGTAAAATTAGTTCAACCTTGCACTTAACACAAAGCGTGATGCTGATTTTCTTAATTCATTTTGATCACACTAGAGATCAGAATATCTCAAGAGAAATGAGGAAGCAAAGAAAAGAACCCAACACAGAGAACCATTGCACAAGAAAGGTGGTAGGAGACAGAAGCCAACATTCACACAAATACTGACTTCGGTATTAAAAAAAAAGATAATGATTAAAGAAAAAGGTAGAAAGTAAGGAGAATAAAGGAAATGATGGGCAAGAAAAGTAATACAGTGAGAGCTGATTATAAGAATGATGGAAAATGGTGCAGGCAAAGATAGGGTAAGGAGATTGGAGGTTACGAGCATTGATAATGAACAAGAGGGCCAGTAACTAATGGGGTAGAAAGTTTTTCTGAAAGAGGGACACATTTCTCTCTTGGAAGTTTAAGGACACATTTCTCTCTTGGAAGTTTAACTGAAGTATTTTTTTTGATCTACCAAATGACCTTCCTTCTTTTCTCAGTCACTCTCCTGATACATGTGCTACCATGTGAGATGTGCTCCTATTTTGGATACAGCTCCAATTTGGGTTCTTTTGATACTAATTGTGACTTTATGCCTGCTAGCAAAATCCCCATCCCCCACTCCCAATTTAAAACAGATGAGACACCAGCTGCGGGGAAAGCAAATAAAAATGACAGTTACAGTGGAGTAAGCAGAAATTCCACCTGCCTATGGCTGTTGATCTTATCCCCACTTCTTAAGTGTGTAACTTAGGAATCTCCTATACTTTTGCCACCCCTTTAATCAATGCTAATCAAACTAAAAGTTTTGCAAGTAATTGTAATTTTAAAATTTCAAATTGTATAATAACCCAACGACGATATTTTACCCCCATAGTACCTCTGGAGCAAGGGTCTTACAGTATCCCAATATTCCTGGAAGAGCAGGAACAAATTTGTAGGTAAAGACAGATAGCTACAGAGTGCACTGTACTCTCCTTCTGCAGAATCTGCAAGAGAATAAAAATACATTTAATAAGCACATTATTCTTACCTGGTCAGTCTGTTATTAGAGTTTCTTCACTGTTTATGCTCATTTCTATACTCTCCTTGTAGAGGGTATACTGCTTATTCTATAAAACTATGGGTGGCAAATAAGTCACAATGATTTTTTAAAAACATAAATTGTATTGAGTCACTCTCCTGATCAGATGGCTCTAATGTGTAAACCACACTTAGTATAAAATACAAGGTCCCTATGGTGGCCCAAAGGCCCTGTGTGAGCTGCCCCTAGTTGCTGCTTAGACCTCATCTCCTGTTACCCTCCCCTTAGGCTTCAGCCATACTCATCTCTCTGCAATTCTGTGATTACATCAAACAAAGCTTTAACATTTATAACTTCTTCTACTTAGGAATATTCTTCCTTCAACTGTCTGTCCAACTCAACCCCATCTATGCAGCTGTTTGCTCCATGTCTCCTCACATAGAAGCATTCTATGAAAACTAGCTCGGAGAGTTCCCCACTCTGGCCCCAATACCCTCTCTATCCCTGAACTGCTTCATTCTGCCTTGCAACATTTATCAGCATTTGACATTACATTATATATATATTTCTCTAGTTGTTTATAATTGGATTCCTCCCAATAAAAAGGACTTTATTTCACTCACAACTGTACTGTAGCACCCATGAGATAAATACATGACTTTTTTGTATGTGAGGAAACAACAGATCTGTGCTGGCAATTACTTGGAAAGTGGACTCCTATTTTATAAAAGACCATGAAAAATCTAGATCAGATAAACCCTACTGAACTGAGTTCAAGATAAAGAAGTTGATAGCCAGTAACGGTAACCTGGTCAGCTTATTCTCAAAGGACAAAAGGAAGAATCTCTGAGCAGTTTTGATGACTCTTCCAAAATCATATAAACATTCTGATTTTTACCCATACAAAGCCACAGGAAGGCTTCCCTACTTTGGTCTAGATTTAGAGGCAAGTAAATGAGAAGGTGATCCTCCTGCTTAAATATACATGGCCTCAGTTGGTTCCAGTAGGCCTTTCCTAGCAGCACTTTCATTCTTTAATGTAGTTACATGTACTTTTTTTTTTGAGACAGTCTTGCTCTGTCGCCCAGGCTGGAGTGCAGTGGTGCAATCTTGGCTCACTGCAACCTCCTCCTCCTGGGTTCAAGTGATTTTCCCACCTCAGCATCCCGAGTAGCTGTGATTACAGGCATATGCCACCATGCCCAGCTAATTTTTTTGTATTTTTAGTAGAGACAGGGTTTCACCATGTTGGACTGGCTGGTTTTGAACTCCTGACTTCAAGTGATCCACCCACCTCGGCCTCCCAAAATGTTGGGATTATAGGCGTGAGCCACCACACCTGGCCTCTATGTCCACAATTTAAATAACAGAGTATACAGTAAAGTCTTCCTCCTATAGCCAAACAGTTCTCTTCTCTAAAGACAACCATGTTTCTAATTTCTTGTATAGCCTATCAGTTATATTCTGCATGTAGGTATTTTATAAGTTCAAGCACATAACCTATACATAGATAGGAGCTAAGAGTAGGTCTTGCAGATTAAAAAGCTAACAGACTTTTTGGCCTCACCTTTAACCTACACCAGGGCTCATGTTTGAAGTGAACACACATGAAAGAAATGGGGAGAGGATAAGTGGTTTTGTCTGCTTTAACCTTGTATTCATGAGCTTGAAGGTAACAACAAAGAAAATCTCCCATTTTCCACTCCGTGATTTCATTTTTCTACTTACTGGTATGCAGGTCCTCAGGCGGAGTTACCCCAAGTAAATAGTGGAAAAATAATGCAGCACAGCGAAGATAAGGGGTGATGCCATTCTTCAGTGAGACCCACAAATACCAGCCAGGGATACTACACCCAATGCAGCTAAGAGACAATCATTCCAGAAGAGAACAGAACACGTATCAGACTAAAGTCCTAGATTTAAACATATCCCCCTTTTCAAATACAAAGTTAAACATTTAGGTAATTTATTACCCATGCAATTTTTAAATATTTAAAAGAAAATACAACCCCAGCACTCTGGGAGGCCAAGGCAGGCGGATCACCTGACGTCAAGAGTTCAACCAGCCTGGCCAACATGGCAAAACCCCAGTCTCTACTGAAAGTACAAAAATTAGCCGGGCGTGGTGGCGGGCACCTGTGATTCCAGCTACTCGAGAGGCTGAGGCAGGAGAACTGCTTGAACCCAGGAGGTGGAGGCTGCAGTGAGCTGAACTTGTGCCACTGTACTCTAGCCTGGGCAACAGAGCGAGACGCCAACCAAAAAAAAAAAAAAAAAAAAAAATTTGAGTAGCTAATAGTTTCAGTGTTCAAATCTCCTAATAATTTCCTCAAGAAAATCACAAATCTTACATTTTTTACCACGTGGATTTTTAAGGCAAGGAACTACTCTTCTTTTTCCTAAGTGGCGATAAAAAACAAAAGCAAAACAAAAACAAAGAGACAACCAAAAAATCTACTTTAAAGAAGCTTGACTCTAAAATAGGTATACTCTTTATTTTTAAATTTTTATTATTACTATTTTTTGAGATGGAGTCTTGCTCTGTCACCCAGGCTGGAGGCAGTGGCGTGATCTGGGCTCACTGCAACCTCTGTTTCCCAGGTTCAAGTGATTCTGCTGCCTGAGCCTCCTGAGTATCTGGGACTACAGGCGCACGTCACCACGCCTAAGTTTTGTATTTTTAGTGGAGACGGGGGTCTCACCATGTTGGCAGGATGGTCTCGAACTCCTGACCTCAGGTGATCCGCCTGCCTCAGCCTCCCAAAGTGCTGGGATTACAGGTGTGAGTCACCATGCTCAACTAGTTTTTTTTTTTTTTTTTTTTTTTTAAGTAGAGACAAAGTCTCACTATCTTGCTCAGGCTGATCTCGAACTCCTGGGCTCAAGCAATCTGACTACCTCAGTCTCCCAGAGTGCTGAGATTATGGGTATAAGCCACCATGACTGGCCTAAAATAAAGTATATTCTTCAACATAAAACTTAAAGGTAACTAAATCTTCCTTTTTTTTGGTTTGTTTATATTAAAACCTTGTAAAGAAATGTGGAGAAAAAAATTTATCAATAACTAACCAAAGTAACTTGTTAGCTAAAACAAAATTAATAATTTCCTGGTTTCTATATTAAGATTGACTAATGATGTGTATGGCAGTTAAACTATTCTGTATGATACTGTAAAGTGAATCTTATGTAAATTATGAACTTGAGTGAATCATAATGTATTAATATTGGTTAGCCAATTGTAACAAATGGTACCTCTCTAATGCAAGGTATTAATAATACAGGAACTGGTAGGTAGAGGGAGCAAATGGTGATTTTTTATACTTTCTGCACAATTTTTCTGTAAACTTAAAATGCCTCTAAAAAACAAAATCTATTAACTTAAAAAAAATAAAAAAGACTGGTAAAGACGACTGATGAGGGGAACTTGGTAGCAGATGTAGTTCAGCAGAGTACGCCCATCATACTCCTACTATAACCTCTACACAAAGGTTAAATATATATAAGATTTTAAATATATATTATGAATATATGTATAAATTATATATGTATTACATAACTATGTTACACAATGTATGTACATATTGCATGTTATGTATGTATTACATGCATATTAAAATACAAATGCCAATGTATTTTCCATATTACTCATAAGAGCCTTAACCTGTAACTACATGCAAGCACTGAGTGCATCAATTGTATGGATCACTGTAAAAGGACAATCTATTTTCCATTTTCTACATTTATTTTAATTCTAAATACTCCTTTTGTTAAAATCCAATCATCTTTTGGCTATGCTTCCAGACCAGTTTACAAAAGCAAAGATGTGTTGACTTGTTTCAGTCTCAGAAACAAGTGGGTAGCTGTTATTCCAACCTACCATCTTTTAGTTCTAAGTAAAATCATCAAAATAAGTTTTCTTCACTGTAAGCCTATCCTGTAGCAAACAAAGTCATGCTAAAAGCCCTTAACAGATTTTTTTTTTTTTTTTAATAGAGAGACAGGGTCTTGTTATGTTGCCCAGGGTGGTCTCAAACTCCTGGGCTCAAGTGATCCTCCTGCCTCAGCCTCTAAAAGTGTTGGGATTACATGTATGAACCATTGCACCTAGCTTCATAACTGACTATTATTAATTTTTTTATTATACTTTAAGTTCTGGGATACATGTGCAGAATGTGCAGCTTTGTTACATAGGTATACATGTGCCATGGTAGTGGTTTGCTAGTACCCATCAACCTGTCATCTACATTAGGTATTTCTCCTAATGCTATCCCTCCCCCTTCCCCCAGCCCCTGACAGGCCCTGGTGTGTGATGTTCCCCTCCCTGTGCCCATGTGTTCTCACTGTTCAACTCCTACTTATGAGTGAGAACATGCGGCATTTGGCTTTCTGTTCTTGTGTTAGTTTGCTGAGAATGATGGTTTCCAGCTTCATCCATGTCCCTGCAAAAGACGTGAATTCATTCTTTTTTATGGCTGCATAGTATTCCACGGTGTGCATGTGCCACATTTTCTTTATCCAGTCTAACATTGATAGGCATTTGGGTTGGTTCCAAGTCTTTGCTATTGTGAATGGTGCTGCAATAAACATATGTGTGCATGTGTCTTTACAGCAGCATGATTTATAATCTTTTGGGTATATACCTAGTAATGGGATTGCTGGGTCAAAGGGTATTTCTAGTTCTAGATCCTTGAGGAATCACCACACTGTCTTCCACAATGGTTGAACTAATTTACACTCCCATCAAGAGTGTAAATGTGTTCCCATTTCTCCACATCCTCTCCAGCATCTGTTGTTTCCTGACTTTTTAATGATCGCCATTCTAACTGGTGTGAAATGGTATCTCATTGAGGTTTTGATTTTCATTTCTCTAATGACCAGTGATGATGAGCTTTTTTGTGTTTGTTGGTCGCATAAATGTCTTCTTGTGAAAAGTGTCTGTTCATATCCTTCGCCCACTTTCTGACAGAGTTGTTTGTTTTTTTCTTGTAAATTTGTTTAGGTTACTTGTAGATTCTGGATATTAGCCCTTTGTCAGATGGATAGATTGCAAAAATTTTTTCCTGTTCTATAGGTTGCCTGTTCACTCTGATGATAGTTTCTTTTGCTGTGCAGTGGCTCTGTAGTTTAATTAGATCCCATTTGTCCATTTTGCCTTTTGTTGCAATTGCTTTTAGTGTTTTAGTCACGAAGTCTTTGCCCATGTCTATGTCTTGAATGGCCCCAAAACTCCCAAAGCTGATAAGCAACTTCAGCAAAGTCTCAGGATACGAAATCAATGTGCAAAAATCACAAGCATTCCTATCCACCAATAATAGACAAACAGGGAGCCAAATCATGAGCAAACTCCCATTCACAATTGCTACAAACAGAATACCTGGGAATACAACTTACAAGAGATATGAAGGACTTCTTCAAGGAGAACTACAAACCACTGCTCAAGGAAATAAGAGAGTACACAAACAAATGGAAAAACATTCCATGTTCATAGATAGGAAGAATCAATATGGTGAAAATAGCCATACTGCTCAAAGTAATTTATAAATTCAATGCCATCCCCATCAAGCTACCATTGACTTTCTTCACAGAATCAGAAAAAACTACTTTAAATTTCATATGGAACCAAAAAAGAGCCTGTATAGCTAAGACAATCCTAAGCAAAAAGAACAAAGCTGGAGGTATCACGCTACCTGACTTCAAACTACATTACAAGGCCACAGTAACCAAAACAGCATGGTACTGGTACAAAACAGATATATAGACCAATGGAACAGAACAGAGGCCTCAGAAATAACACCACACATCTACAACCATCTGATCTTTGACAAACCTAACAAAAACAAGCAATGGGGAAAGGATTCCCTATTTAATAAATGGTGTTGTCTAGCCATATGCAGAAAACTGAAACTAGACCCCTTCCTTACACTTTATACAAAAATTAACCCAGGATGGATTAAAGATTTAAATGTAAGACCTAAAACCATAAAAACCCCAGAAGAAAACCTAGGGAATAACTGATTATTTTTAAACTAGAATTTAAATGATTCAAGTGTTACACTGCCAAACAACTGAACAAGAAATTAAATTACTACAATAGACTGAACTAATGGATTTTTACTCACCCACTTGTATATTGAGAAATTTCTGCAAGAAAAGAAGATGCAGAACGAGCCTCTTCACTGTCTTCTTGAACCTGAGCAAGGGGTACGCCTGAAAAAGAAATTCTGCAAGATGAATTATGTATTTGCTATTCAGTTTATAAATTATACTTTAATTTCATGGTTCCAAGATAATACACAATGTAGATTCATTCAACTGAGGTTTTTGCTTTTTTTTTTTTTTTTTTTTTTGAGACAGAGTTTTGCTCTTGTTGCCCACGCTGGAGTGCAATGGCACGATCTTGGTTCACTGCAACCTCCGCCTTCTGGATTTAAGCAATTCTCCTGCCTCAGCCTCCAGAGTAGCTGGGAACTACAGGTGTGTGCCACCATGCCCAGCTAATTTTGTATTTTTAATATGGACGGGGTTTCACCATGTTGGTCAGGCTGGTCTTGAATTCCTGACCTCAAGTGATCCACCCGCCTTGTCCTTCCAAAGTGCTAGAATTACAGGCATGAGCCACTGTGCCCAGCCCCACCTGCTTTTTTTTTTGAGGCGGAGTCTCGCTCTGTCGCCCGGACTGGAGTGCAGTGGCCGGATCTCAGCTCACTGCAAGCTCCGCCTCCCAGGTTTCCGCCATTCTCCTGCCTCAGCCTCCCGAGTAGCTGGGACTACAGGCGCCGCCACCTCGCCCGGCTAGTTTTTGTATTTTTAGTAGAGACGGGGTTTCACCGTGTTAGCCAGGATGGTCTCGATCTCCTGACCTCGTGATCCGCCCGTCTTGGCCTCCCAAAGTGCTGGGATTACAGGCTTGAGTCACCGCGCCCGGCCCCCACCTGCTTTTAATCTAAGTAGCTGATGCTGAATATTAAAGTCGTTAGGTAAACTTTATCTATATATTAGCTGGAGAAACAAACAGGGCAGAATCACTGAACATGGATGTTTAATATTTACTTGCTAAACATGTAAATACTTCATCATAACATGACCATGGAAATAAATTGTTATCAACCTGCTTTGGTTTCCTAGGAATCTTAGGCAGCAGATAGAAATTCAACCTCTAGAAAGGGAAGTAGGTATCTGTCCTGCCTTTATGCTCAAGCAAAGGGTCCCATAAAGAGAACTTTGTGAGGCTATTTTCCTCCATCAACCTATCCTTAAGAAGGACCATCCTAAACCCTTCCAGCAACTGTCAACTTTCCCACTTACATTAAGGCTCTGGATAAGCTACATAAGTTCCCTGAACTTCAGAATTACTGCATTAAAATTGATATAGAAATGTCTACCTTGTAGTTTGCTGAGAGGTATAGTTACAGCACATTTGAGTATTGCTCTGTTGTTTTAAAAATGCTTTTGTTTATGTATTAATTCATCTGGAAGGTCACAATTCAAGTTGCCCTCAGTAATTTTATCATATCTTGAATGAATACTGCTAGTCCTTTTCATTTTCCAAATAACATCTCTTTATTCCTATACTTTTAAAAAACACATCATGAATTCATACTGATTTTTTCAATTCAAATGTAAGAGAGTTCAATAATTCTAAGGGATTCTTTATAAATTTGAGGTAAATTTTACATGCAATTAAATGCACAAATATCAAGTGCTCTATTTGATAATGAGTTGGACAAATGCATACACCCATAAAATAAGATTTTTATTTTTTAATTAATACATTTTATTTTTTAAGAGAAGTTTTAGATTCACAGCAAAATTGAGCAGAAAGTACAGAGGATTTCCTCTGTCTCTCTGCATATACAACATCCCCCACCTATCAACATTCGGCACCAGTGTTGTACGCTTGTTATAGTCAATGAGCCTACACTGCCACATCATTATCACCCAAAGTCCACAGTTTACATTAGGGTTCATTCTTGGTGTTTACATTCTATGAGTTTGGACAGATGTGTAATAATGACACGTATGCACCACTGTAGTATTTTTCAGAACAGTTTCACTGCCTTAAAAATCCTCTATGCTGTGCCTATTCAGCTCTCCCCCAACACCCTTACCCCTGGCAATCACTAATCTTTTTACTGACTCTATAGTTTTGCCTTCTCTAGAGTGTCATATCGTTGGATTAATATAGTATACAACCTTTTCAAATTGAGTTATTTTAGCTAGTCATAGGCATTTAAGTTTTGTCTATCGTTTCATCTCGATAACTCATTTGTTTTTTATTTTTTTGAGATGGAGTCTCGTTCTGTCACCCAGGCTGGAGTGCAGTGGCGCAGTCTTGGCTTACTGCAACCTCTGCTTCCTGGGTTCCAGCAATTTTCCTGCTTCAGCCTCCTGAGTAGCTGGGATTACAGATGTGCACCACCATGCCCGGCTAATTTTTGTATTTATTTAGTGGAGATGGGATTTCACCATGTTGGCCAGGCTAGTCTTGAATTCCTGACCTTAGGTGATCCACCCATCTTGGCCTCCCAAAGTGCTGAGATTACAGGTATAAATCACTGTGCCCGGCTGGTAACTCATTTCTTTTTAGCACTGAATAATATTTCCACTCTCTGGATATATTGTAATTTATTTATCCACTCACCTATTGAAGGATGTCTTGGTTGCTTCCAAGTTTTGGCAATTAGGAATAAAGCTGCTATAAACATCCTTGTGCACAGTTTTGTGTGAACTTCAGTTTTCAATTCATTTGGGTAAATACAAGAAGCATGACTGCTGGATCACATGGTAAGAGTATATTTAGTTTTGTGAGAAACTGTCAAGCTGTCTTCCAAAGTGACTGTACCATTTTGCATCCCCATCAGCAACAAATGAGAGTTCCTGTTGCTCCACATACTTGCCAGCATTTGGTGGTGTCAGTGTTTTAGATTTTGGCAATTCTAATAGGTGTATAGTGGTATCTCATTGTTTTAACTTGCAATTCCCTAATGGCATATAGATGTTGAACATTACGATCACTTATCATCTGTACATCTTCTGTGGTGAGGTGTCTCTTCAAGTGTTTTGGCCACTTTAATTTATCTTTTAGAGACAGGATCTTGCTATGTTGCCCAGGGTAGTCTCAAACTCCTGGGCTCAAGCAATTCTTCCTACCTTGGCCTCCTAAAGCGTTGGGATTACAGGCATGAGCTATCGCACCTGGCTCATTGCCCCATTTTTTTTGTTTGTGCTTTTTTTTTTGAGACCAAGTCTCATTCTGTTGCCAGGTTGGAGTGCAGTGGCATGATATCAGCTCACTGCAATCTATGCCTCCTGGGTTCAACTGATTCTTATCTCTCAGCTTCTCAAGTAGCTGGGACTATAGGTGTGCACACCACACCAGGCTAATTTTGGTATTTTTAGTACAGACAGGTATTCATCATGTTGGTCAGGGTGGTCTCAGACTCCTGGCTGAAGTGATCTGCCCATCTTGGCCTCCCAAAGTGCTGGGATTACAGGCGTAAACCATGGCACCCAGCCTCATTGCCCATTTTAAAATTGGGTTGTTTGTTTTCTTATTGTTGAATGTTAAGAATTCTTTGTATACTTTGGATAACAGTCCTTTATCAGAAGTGTTTTTTGCAATACTTTTTCCCAGACTGTGGCTTGTCTCTCATTCTCTTGACATTGTCTTTCAGTGCATAAGTTTTTAATTTTATTGTAATGAAGTCCAGCCTATCAATTATTTCTCTCAGAGATTATGCCTTTGGTTTTATATCTAAAAAGTCATCTCCATACCTAAGGTCATCTAGGTTTTCTCCTATGTTATCTTGTAGGAGTTTTATAGTTTTGCATTTTACATTTAGGTCTATATCTATTTTGAATTAATTTTTGTGAAGGGTGTAAAGTCTGTGTCTAGATTCATTTTATTGGACATATATGTCTACTTGTTCCAACACCATTTGCTGAAAAGACTGCCTTTGATCCTTTGCTCAAATGTCAAAGATCAGTTGACTACATTTATGTGGGTCTGTATCTGGGCTCTCTTTTATATTTTATTCATCTATTTGTCTAATCTTTTGCCAACCACACTGTCTTTATTACTGTAGCTTTATAGTAAGTCTTAAGGTTGGGTAGTATCAGCCCCTCAACTTTCTTCTCCTCCAATACTGAGCTGGCTATTCTAGGACTTTTGTCTTTCCATATAAACTTTATTTATTTATGTACTTGTTTGTTTACTTATTACTTACTTTCTGATTGACTGGGTCTTGCTCTGTTGCCTGGCCTGGACTGCAGTGGTGCAATCCCAGCTCACTGAAGCCTTGACTTCCTGGGCTACAGCAATCCTTCCACATCAGCCTCCCAAATGGCTGGGACTATAGGCGTGTGCCACCATGCCCAGCAAATTTTCTTATTTTTTCTTAGAGACAGAGTCTTACTACGTTGCCCAGGCTCAAACTCCTCCCAAAGGGCTGGGATTACAGGCATGAGCCACTGGGCATGGCTCACATAAACTTTAGAATCAATTTGTTGATATCCACAATAATAACCTGCATGGATTTTCATCAGGAGGCTGGAGTACAGTGGCATGATCTAGGCTCACTGCAATCTCCGCCTCCTGGGTTAAAGCGATTCTCCTGCCTCAGCCTCCCAATTAGCTGGGATTACAGATGCCTGCCACCACGCCAGCTGATTTTTGTATTTTTAGTAGAGACAGGATTTCACAATGTTGGTCAGGCTGGTCTCGAACTCCTGACCTCAGGTGATCCGCCTGCCTCAGCCTCCCAAAGAGCTGGGATTATAGGCATAAGTCACCACCCGGCCTCTATTGTCTCTTTTATAAAACACATAAGCAAAAATGTATATAAACACACATATGCATAAAATACCTTACAGAAAAATGCTATGCTATAACCACTATTCTGTACCTTACTTTTTAAACTTATTGTATCACAAAGATCAATTCATATCAGATCTTGTTCACTACTTTTTAAAACTGCATAGATTTCCATTATATGGTACATCATAGGTAATTCAAAGAATCCCCCATTGATGGACAGCTCAATTATTTCTGTTTTTTTGATATCCCAAAAATAACACAATAAATAATGTCATGCTTGTATCATTTCATATTTTTGCCGGTAAAGCTTTGGGATAAATTCCTAGAAATGAAGTTGGTGTACCACAGGGTAAATACACATGTACTTTTGCCATATTTTATTCTGACATCACTTGAATTATGTTCGTCCTCTAGATTATCTGATTCTTCAGTAGCCCTTAGTGGTCACTGGTATCCAGGACCAGATTTTGCTTTGGGTTTTTTTTTTCTCCTTTTTTAAAGAGATGAGGTCTTGTTCTGTTGCCCAGGCTGGAGTGCCATGGTGCAATCACAGCTCTCTGCAGCCTCAAACTCCTGGGCTCAAGTGATCCTCCCACCTCAGACTCTCAAGTAGCAGGGACTACAGGCGCCCACCAGTATGCCCAACTAACAACAACAACAAAAAATCTGTAGAGATGGGGTCTCACCATCTTGCGCAAGCTGGTCTTGAACTCCTGAGCTTAAGGGATCCTCCTGCCTTGGCCTCCCAAAGTACTGGGATTACAGGCATGAATCACTGCATCCAGCCCCTAGACTTTGCTTCCTATTAAAACCCAGACTCTAAAAGAACAACTGTATTATCATTCCATAATGTTGTATTACTCATGTATCTTCAAATGAACATTAATTCAAAAGACATTTAATGAGCGTTTACTGGGTTTAACAAAGGTTACTAGATACTTGCAGCTTTAAAGGGAAGATGTTGAAATTTCATTGTTTCCTATCATCAAGAAACTTACACTGAGGACAAAGGAGCAGAGAGACAGAAGAATCAGGGAAAGGAGCAGAACAACAATAAGATATAACCACAAATAACTATAAAACAAGATACTAATGATAAATGCTACAAGGGGAAGAAAGTACTATCATTCTAGCTGAAGGAATTAAGAATGGTTTTAGGGACCTCTTTATCAAAATGTTAAAAAACTCATGTAGGGACAGACCTCGAGGACGAGGAATTTGAAAAAGACGGAAAAGCAGGTTCAAGTGGTCTCCCTGCATATCTGCAGAGCAGTTGCTAATTAGGTAGTTTCACCTAATTATCTTTTTCACAGCTTATTCTACCTTTCCTTGCTTAAACAGTATCCATTAAAAAACAGATGAATAATCATTCAACAAAAAACATAACACAGAACCTAGAAATACATTATATAATCACGAACATAATTAATTTTGCCAGTAAAGCATGGCAAAATGTTATTCACAGTCAACACCCAGATGAAAACCTTACCTGTGTCTATTGTAAGTAGTATCTGAAGCATGTGTGCCATGGTGATCAAATGGAAGAGATAAAGGTGGTTATAGGAAGAACTAACTGAAGAAGGCTGCAGATCAACAGTTTCATCCCAATACAAGGATGGGAATGCTAACACAGCACCCACCTATGAGAGAGAAATGGACATCAACATGGGTAATGATAAAAGACTAACATAAATTAATGTCATAACTAAATGTGAAGGGCATCAGGTGCTACACTGTGTGTGTGTGTGTTTTTTAATAAACACCGTATTTTTCTTTTTTTCTTTTTTTTTTTTTGAGACGGAGTCTCGCTCTGTCGCCCAGGCTGGAGTGCAGTGGCCGGATCTTGGCTCACTGCAAGCTCCGCCTCCTGGGTTTACGCCATTCTCCTGCCTCAGCCTCCCCAGTAGCTGGGACTATAGGCGCCCGCCACCTCGCCCGGCTAGTTTTTTGTATTTTTTAGTAGAGATGGTGTTTCACCGGGTTAGCCAGGATGGTCTCGATCTCCTGACCTCGTGATCCGCCCGTCTCGGCCTCCCAAAGTGCTGGGATTACAGGCTTGAGCCACCGCGCCCGGCCTACAGGAGTTCTTAAAACAATACTGACACAGAGGCCCCACCCTGGTCTAACCAAATGAAAATCTCTTGGGGTAGGGCCCAGTTAATAGCATTCTTTTCAAAGTCCCCCAGGAGATTCTAAAAGACAGTCAGGGTTGATGACCACTGGGTAGAGGCTTAGATAATGAGGCATGAGGATGCTGGCTAACCCTACATCCATGAACTCCATGCTCCCAATCTCAATACTGTTTTCTCTACAGAACTTGGTTTGAAGGAGTGAGATCATCACAGGAATGGAAGATCTCTGCAAAAAAACTAAGGGCAGTTGCCATCCATCCAGAGGTGTTTTGAGGAAGCCTAGATATACCCATGGTCTGGTCCTTATCATCAAATAATTAATGATTTTAAGAGAGCTCACACAGTTATTGACTGTATATCATGTATACAGCTTAAGAAAAAGGCCAGAAGGGGAGCATAATATGAATTAGAAAAGGCTTGTCTGTACAGATACCCACTAATGTAATCAACCAGGAAAAGACCTATTACAAATTCTAGTGCTTTTTTTTTTTTTTTTTAAATGAATTTGATGGTCTCCATCAAATCTGTACCTATTTGTAAACAGAATGGACAGGAGAGACCAAACTTTATAGATTAAACACCAATAATTTATAATCTTGAACAAAGAGCATGAATTTGAATGAGGAAAGTACAAGAAATTATCAACATGAGTGACTTAAACAAAATTACTGAACACTTACCAAAACATGAAACAGATCTATAGACAGAAGGCATGGTGTATCTTCTGATTTTAGGTTAGGAAGAACAACTAAAACAAACAAAAAGTTAATGTAATTCAGTCAGTAAGACAGCAATGTAGTTAAATAAAATGCAAGCTAAAAACACCTAAACCAAACATGTAACAGGGTTATAAAACACAGAAACTAATAAGTCACACCTTTGAGATATGGAAACTATAATGAGACAAACTGAACTGAGAAAAGGCTGCTAGAAAGACTTGGATACAGTTTAAGCGTTGAAAGGTAAAATCTAGGTGGAAAAGGCACATGAAATAGGACAACTGAAATGCAGAGATTGTTAAAGAAACATTTGTTGAATGAATGAGAAGAGTTATTTTTATACAATGTTACCTCTATCACTTGTTGTCTCTGACTTCCATTTCTAAATGTTCTGTGATACATAATATGTGAACAAAATTGAGGTTGTGGAGTAGAAAGAACATGCAAAATAGAGTAGGTGAAATGAGGATGGAGAAGATCCTCCTGAACAAAATTAGATAATGGTTTATGTAGATTGGTCATCTGGAGGAAATGCAAATGACTCAAAAGCTACTATCTTTCCAATCTGGTCCATGCCTAAGGAAAAGCTGTAATTCCAAAAGTGAGAGCGAGAGAAGCAAAGAAGTGAAATTGAGAAGTCAGGACAAGAGGAATGGTTTTGTTTATATAAAAATGAGGGAATGAATTACTGTAGGTCTAGGTACTGGTTCTGAACTCTGGCTCAGAAGATTCAACATTACATAAATAAAGCTGTTACTTTTTAAAATGAGGAAGAGAAGACTCTTTTCAGACTAAATTTCTTTCTTTCTTTCTTTCCTTTTTTGAGATGGAGTCTTGCTCTCTCACCCAGGCAGGAGTGTAGCGGCATGACGTTGGCTCACTGCAACCTCCGCCTCCCAGGTTCAAGCGATTCTTGAGTCTCAGCCTCCTGAGTAGCTGGGATTGCAGGCATGTGCCACCATGCCCAGTTTTTTTTTGTTTTTTTTTTTTTTGAGATGGAGTCTCGCTTTATCGCCAGGCTGGAGCGCAGTGGTACAATCTTGGCTTACTGGAATCTCTGCCTCCCGGGTTCAAGCAATTCTCCTGCCCCAGCCTCTGGGGTAGCTGGGACCACAGGCGCGTGCCACCATGCCCAGCTAATTTTTGTATTTTTGGTAGAGACAGGGTTTCACCATGTTGGCCAGGATGGTCTCGATCTGTGGACCTCATGATCTACCCGCCTTGGCCTCCCAAAATGCTGGGATTACAGGCATGAGCCACCGTGCCCGACCAATTTTTTTTTTTTTTTTTTTTTTTTTTTTTAGTAGAGACAGGGTTTCACAATGTTGACCAGGCTTGAAATTCTGACCTCAGGTGATCTACCTGCCTCGGTCCCCCATAGTGCTGGCATTACAAGCGTGAGCCACCATGCCTGGCCATGTGACTAGATCAATTTCTTAATCTCTAATCCCAAGATTCTAAACAAAAAGCATAAAGGTTAAGATCAGGGGCTTTGAAGTCAGACTAAAACGGCTTCCAGTACTGGTTGTGACTATTGGTCATAGGCAAGTGACAGGCGACTTAAGCTCTCTAAGTTTACACGCAGTATATACAAGTTTGTTGGGAGGTTCATTAACATATTAATTTATTATTTGTGTATTTTATTTTGAGATAGAATCTCACTGTGTTCCCTAGGCTGGAGTACAGTGGCATGATCTCGGCTCACTACAACCTCCGCCTCTTAGGTTCAAGCAATTCTCCTGCCTCAGCCTCGCAAGTAGCTGAAATTACAAGCACCTGCCACAATGCCCAGCTAATTTTTTTATTTTTTATTTTTAGTAGAAATGGGGTTTTGCCACGTTGGCCAGGCTGGTCTTGAACTCCTGGCCTTAAGAGGTCCACCTGCCTCGGCTTCTCAAAGTGCTGGGATTACAGGTGTGCACCACGCTCCAGGCCAACATATGAATTTAAAGCACTTATCCAAGCTTGGCATATGTAACCCCTCAATAAAAGTTATTAATACTGGCTACATAAAACAAACTAAAGTGATCACAGCTCTGACGTTAACTAGCTATGTGACTTCGACAAGTCATTTGCTGTTTCTAGGTCTCATCTCCTCAAATTATCTTTTAGTAATATTTCTGATATTTCAGTTAGCATGTCTATGATACTACCTGTCTTACTTTTTTCCTCAATGTTACAGCTTACTCAAAATATTTAAATAATTCCCGATCCCTTGTCCTAATTTCCATCATCTTTTCAGCCAAAAGAATACTCTTTGTGTCATCAAATTTTTCTTACAGGCAGTTTTAAAATGATTTTTCTTTTCCTGATTGCTAAAAATATTTAAAATTCTTTTGAAATCAAAAGTCAATTTTGGTATGCATATTTTCATTTTATCTATGGGTTAAGCCAAGCCTTTATGCACAGTTAAACACCTCGGCAAAGTTCACATGATACAGTGAAAAAATAATGGGTTTTATGGTCAGGTCTGGGTTTAAACATTAGTTCTACTTCTTATTAGTTTTATTACCATGGGCAAGTCATGTAACTTCCCTGTGCCTCAGTTTTCTCCTTGTAAATCGGGAGAATAATTTCCTTGAAGGATGGTGACTAGAAATGAGATTTTATTAAAAAATTCTAGTACAAGGCATAGCACATGGCAGTGAGCATTGTATGTCCTATATATCTGTCCATCAATCCATCCATTTAGAGACAAAGTCTCTCTCTGTTGCCCAGGCTGGAGTGCATAGTACGATCACGGCTTACTGCAATCTTGACCTGGGTGCAAGTGATAAGCCTGACTCAGCCTCCCGAGTAGCCAGGACTGCAGGTGTGCACCACCACACCCTACTAAGTTTTTTGTAGAGACAGAGTTTCGCCATGTTGCCCAGGCTGGTCTCGAACTCCTGAACTCAACTGATCTGCTCACCTTGGCTTCCTAAAGTTCTGGGATTACAGGTGTAAGCCATTGCACCTGACCTGTCCTACTGCTACTGCAGAAATCAACATATTAAAACAATACTCATCACTTTACTAGAAAATAGCTCCTATTCTGAACTTCCTTATTTCTCTCAATTTTTCTGCTATTCATTTTAGTTCAAAATTTTGCCCCTGACCCAGCCCACACCAATGTCTTCCCTAATTCCTGCTACCACATTCAGATGCATATGTTACCTCTAATTTTTCCCTCCTTCAATCCAACCTATTCAATATCAAATTAAGCTCAGAATACCATTGTCCAAAACATTTCAAAAAATTCCAATTACCTAAAGAATAAAGTTCAAACTTATGGCTGGGGCATTTAAGTCACTGTAATTTTATTTAAAAAAACTTCATGCTTCTCTGTCTGTAGATGCCATTACTCCTATCAAACCTGTCTACCTGAACATATCACACACTTTCCTACCTCCTCAGTGTTTGTTCAAATGCACCCTGTGTCTTTTGGAATGCAGCTTCTGTTCCTCTCAATTTATCTATTATGTGTACTCCCTTCAAGGCTCAATTCAAATCCTACCCTGTTAGAGGAGATAACAGCAGAGTCCCAAAGTGATTTCTTCCTTGTCTCAAATTTTTTTTTTTTTCCTTTTTTGAGATGGAGTCTCTCTCTGTCGCCCAGGCTGGAGTGCAGTGGCACGATCTCGGCTCACTGCAAGCTCCACCTCCTGGGTTCACGCCATTCTCCTGCCTCAGCCTCCCAAGTAGTTGGGACTACAGGCGCCCGTCACCATGCCTGGCTAATTTTTTGTATTTTTAGTAGAGACAGGGTTTCACCGTGTTAGCCAGGATGGTCTCGATCTCCTGACCTCATGATCCGCCGCACCCGGCCACTTGTCTCAATTTTTGAAGCGTGTATTAGTGAAGCACATATCTGGCACTTGGCTATTTTATGTTTGTTTTTAGAGAGGTTCTGCTTCTTTAATTCAATCATAAGCATTAAAATGGCAAGGAACATAGCTGATAGCCCTAACATCTTACAAATAAAAATGCTCCTCTAATAAATGTTCATATGAAAAACTTTCATATATAGGCATAAAGCTACACTACAGAAATTCCTCCAGTATTGCTAATTAGAGATTATACACCATCATTTTAGTCTCTCCCATCTGTGATAATGTTAGTCTCGTTTGGTGCTTTTTTTGAGACAAGGTCTCACTATATTGCCTACACTGGTGTCAAACTCCTGGACTTAAGGGATCCTCCCCCTCAGGCTCCTGAGTAGCTGGGATTATAAGTGTGTGCCACCATGCTGGGCAATAAGCTGTTTTAAACATTGTAAATCCCATAATGTGTAATAAGTGCAAAAGCAGTGAAATTGGAAGAATTACTAAGTATCTAAATTATGACTGAAATGAAAGAGATACCAAAAAAGTAAAAAAACAAAAACAAAATAGTGATATGCAAATAGGATAAACTGTTCAACAGAAAGATGTCCTAAAAACAAAGGCACATGTGACATATGGAAGGTTCTGGGCCTGTGCAACTGACCAAGAAGAGAAAGTAAGTGAAAGAAGGGAAAACTTTTACGTGTGTGACTAGGGGAACAGTATCAACATTAGATTTCTATTAGCATGAAGCCAATTCAGGAGACACCTGGAAGTCAATCTGAAAATATAAAAGCTAAGCATGGCAGAAGTTCTAACAAAACTTGAGTGGCAGCCTTGGGAGGAGCTGTGGAATCTCCACATCAACAGGATAAGCAGAAAGCTGCTCAGGAAGAGCTCCCTAAGAAGCTTGTGGGGATTGACAAGGAAAAACACTACTGGCTTCAATAGATTTTCAAGGTAAAGAAGGTCTATTTTGCTGGAAAAAAAAAAAGTCTGCTAGTTTAGCTACAAGAAAATTATGCCTGGCTTTAAAGCTTAAAAAATCTGAATAACTCTTATTTGTCAGAAATATATCTGGGAAGTGCATGCTGAAACTACCCTACTCATGACAATTGGGACTTATGAACAAATAGATTTACAAACAACTCTCTTTAAGGCTGGTCTCTTTGGGTACAGAGGAGCTTATAGTAGACTTCTAATGCCCAGATGGAAATGCAGATAACCAAAAGGAAAGCAAAATCATTCTAATGCTATGTAATGACTTATCCTTCATTTTATTTTTATACTAATTGAGATCACCATATGAGCTCTTAGTAAATTTCTAACTTGTCAGAATCTGAGAAGATTAGCTGTTATAGCCAGCCTGTCAAAGAAATGGGCATGGAACTGAGTTCTGAGATTACTGAATGTAGCATTTCCATTATTTCATAAGAATTTGACCCACAAACAAAATTAAACATATTTTAAAATGATCTATCCACATCATTGCTCCCTTTTCTAATTGGATTGGGGATACATGGATGTTAGTTGTCATAGACATTGGTTCAATAACCTAGGTAGGTAGAAGAAACATAAGTTGAAAATATTTGGAAAATACAGATTTTAAAAATAAGGTCATGAAGGCCGGGAGTGGCGGCTCACACCTGTAATCCCAGCACTTTGGGAGGTGGAGGCAGGCGAATCACCAGAGGACATGAATTCAAGACCAGCCTGGCCAACATGGTGAAACTCCATCTCTGCCAAAAAAAAAAAAAAAAAGGAAAATTTGTCTGAGTAGCCTGTAATCCCAGCTACTCAGAGAGCTGAGAAAGGAGAATCACTTGAACACGTGAGGTGGAGGTTGCAGTGAGCTGAGATCGCACCATTGCTCTCCAGCCTCAGTAACAAGAGCAAAACTCCCTCTCAAAAATAATAACAATAATAAGATCACAAGTTTTACAGAGGCAGCTCTGTGTTTGTTTTTTTTGCATGACTTCTGTAGGTGGTAAAATTTCATTACTGAGAGCTCAAAATTATTGTAGCGTGTGTTGTTTCCTAATGAAATACACTGCCAGAAATGCAATAGAAAAAGACATAAAAATAATATAATACATAATAATAGTTCAGAGAAGACTCTACCTGATAGAAGACGAAGCAGATGTTTCTGTATCAGGACCTGAGGACAGGTAATCCTCTGTGCAACTGCAAACTGCATTAACGCTTTCAGACCATTATGCTAGATTGTAAGAGAGAGGGAAGATAAAAAGATGAGGAAAGATGAGAGACCTAACTCATCCACTTAAGAGTTTGGTAAAAACCAACTCTAGTTTGTCGGAATTAGCTGCAGACTCATTATATACCTTATATCACTGCAAATAAATTACGATATTCTTAATACCTGTACAAGGTTTTATGGCCTTGCTAAATTTCTAACAGATTTTCTAATAAAAAAGTGGTATTAAAGCTATAATTATTTTAATTCTCATGTAAAAAGTATTCATTTTCCCCAGAGCTGAGCACACTGTGGACCACAAGTCTTCTAGTATTCTGTGCCAGGTGTCAGAAAAATAAGAGGGAAATGGGAAGCAAGGGATAGCAACCTCAGTTACCCCTTTTGTCTTCACAGGGCTACTCCGCATATTTCTTTAGTACTGTTTTCCAGGGATCACTATGTTAAAAGGTTTAGGCCTGGGGCAGGAGTAGAGTCCTACAGTAGTGTCAGTATCTGCCCATCAAGGAGTCATGGCTTAATTTTATTTTTGAATTCAGTATGATGATTCATCCAAAATTAAGTCAGCATTAACACTCAATATTATATAATGGTGCAAAATTAGTGAGAAGGAAAAATATAGGAAACATCAGGATTTTGAAGTGTAACAAAGGGAGAAAAAGTAATCATCACATGAAATCTCTGTATGAATTACACTTCACCTCTGAGATTGAGTAAGCTCTGTAAAGAGCACACGCTATTCAGTTTCCTATAAGACTGAGGCAGCTCCTTTTCTCCCCTATAGAATTCTGCTAATTTTTACAGAAAAGGAGTAAAGTTTTTTTTTTTTAATAATAAACTGTGGGGGGAAAAATACAGCATGCCATGAGTTACATGTACCTTGTTGGAATATACATACCTGCCTATTTTGAAGTGCTCCAAACAAAGGTTTTCCTTCATCTCCCAACAGGTTTTCTCAAAGAATTAAAAAAAATAAAAATAATAAATCCTGAATAGTGCTATAATTATATACTGTACTTTTTATCAAATGTTCCTTAACATTTTTGATGAAATGATTTGCATTTTCCCCTTCAAAGTCTTGTGTTTTAAGTCTTTGCCAAAATTTTCCAATTTTTGAGTGAGAGAATATTAGAGAATCAAATGAATATCATTTACAAATTACTAGCATAAAAAATAAAGTCCCTGCAGCAATCTTATAAAGAATGCTTGGGGAAAAAAAAAACAGCCTGGATTGTTTCTTCTCATTTCAGCATCTTTTTTATGCAAAAAATTCTAAAATAAGTAATTTATATATGTAATTATAGCCTATTTTGTCTAAAAATAATATGTAAGGCAGACACAAATAACTTCTTGCTTTTTCGGGAACAATTTTTTTTTTTTTTTTTTTTTGAGACAGTTTCGCTCTTGTTGCCCAAGCTGGAGTGCAACGGCGCAATCTCGGCTCACTGCAACCTCCACCGTCCGGGCTCAAGCGATTCTCCTGCCTCAGCTTCCTGAGTAGCTGGGATTACAGGTGTGCACCACTACGCCGGCTAAGTTTTTGTACTTTTAGTAGAAACAAGGTTTCAGCACATTAGCGGTGGTCTCGAATTTCTGACCTTAGGTGACCCCCCCAACATCAGCCTCCCGAAGTGCTTGGATTACAGGTGTGAGCCACTGCGCCCGACCTCGGGTACAATTTTAAAAGAATTAGAAAAGATCAATAGGAAAAAAAAGAAAATGAGATCAGGTGCGGTGGTTCATGCCTGTAATCCCCGGACTTTGGGGTGACCGAGGCAGGAAGACTGCTTGAGCTCAGAAGTTCAAGATCAGCCTGGGTAACATGGAAAAACCCCGTCTCTACAAAAAATACAAAAATTAGCTGTGGTGGTGCATGCCTGTGGTCCCAACTGCTCGGGAGGCTGAGATGGGAGGATCACCTGAGCCCGGGGAGGCTAAGGCTGCAGTGAGCCGTAACTGCGCCACTGCACTCCAGCCTAGACAACAAAGTGAGACCCTGTCTCAAAAAAAAAAAAAAAAAGAGAGAGAAGGAAAAAGAGAAAATGAAAATACCAAAACTATGGATTTGTGTTTTGTTGTCCATGGTATTTATTCCTAAATTACTCTTATTTTCACTGATCCTTAGCAGCAGATATGAGTGTGGAAGCATTTTTTTTCATCTCTGCATAAACAGTAATTCAAAGGATGCTTTGTTTTGATTACTCAACTATTATCCTATGCCAATGCATTCTGTACATGTTTCTCCATCCCCACAGGGACTGAGATAAGTTAGTTGCTTATGTACTAAGAATAAAGTACAGCATTATGCTTGCTTGATGGAAAAAACACAATAGTGAACACAATATGATATTAATCAAATAGAATCCAATTACTAGATTATAGAATCACATATGAAAAGATTCAGTTCCATCAGCAGTGAATTTCTTATCTCCTTTATAACAGACTATGCCCCCTTTTTAATGTTCAAGGTCTAAATATAAATTCTTGACTTCCTAATGCTTATCTTCCCCAAAATAGGAAAGTGTGAAATAGCTTCACTGAAAGTCTGAATAGACTTAACATGTCATGACTCTGAAGAATGCTTTACATTTCTTATTGATTTGTTCAGATTCTATTTTATATAAACCTCGCCTTTCCTATATCCCATTTGATTGAATCATAGCAAATATAAACTGATGTATTATCCTATACCCATGATTTAAGTCTAACAGGTTTGGAAGTGACTTTACCCCCTCCCCCCAAGCACATCCACCCACGGTGGCTTTATTCAGTCACGACCCCACCCCCACACCTCCCTCCACCAGGCAGACAGGTGGGAGGCCATGCCACAGCAGCACCTGGGGACCATGGGCCAGCAAAGGGCCCCAGCCAGAGGGCACCAACCCCAGGAAGACACAGTCCCCACCTGGAGCTTCCCTGGGCTGCCTCGGCCCCTGAGCCCGCCCTGAGGATTTGTGCTTTGACTCTGACAGGAAGCAGGAGGAAGCCACCAGCCCACTGCCCCCCTGGGTATCCTTGGAGGGCACACGGTGGAGTGGAGACCCCAACTCCTGAGCGGCACTTCCTCAGCTCCCACGGCCCTGCATGGTGCTGGGCTCGACCCAAGATGCCCAACCACAGAGTCTGGTCCTGACAGGGATGGTCACAGCCTAGCCACGGGGCGACTCTGCCCATCAGTCCCCCGGGACAGCGACTGGATCCCAGCAGGGGCAGAGCCGGGATGGGCCCTATGTGCCTAAGATCAATGTAGGCGGGGGCTCACTGGGCCAAAGCCAATGAACCCACCCATAGGAGCCCTCTGAGGACACCAGTAGGGGGTCTGCTCAGGGCAGGCGCCCGTGGCCTGGAACCTGCCTTTTCCAAAGCACTGGAAGTGACTCTTAAACTCTATTAAGAAACTAATGATAGTATGTAGGAAGGTTTTGGGAAAAATTTGGCTTCATGCTATTTAATTCAAATTATAAGTGTCTTGTTACAAAAATATATTTAAATGAAGAAAATATAATGGACTCCATTAAAAACAATTACCAAAAATATATATATTGGAAAGGGAAATCAAAGTTGGCTTGTATAAAGATAGGGAAGAATCACCATTCTTAATTTTTTCCATGTAATACTGGACCTTGTCCTTATAATGAACAAGTGCACTAACGTAAGAAATCTAAGTGATCCCTCACTGCTACACTTTTCTATGGGACATTTTCAATATGGCAGAGAATTTGATAGTAGGCTTCCCTTTAGAGCTGGTTTCTGCCTGCTAATCTCTCTAAAACTGCCTCAGTCTTCCTTTCCCCTTTCTGTTAATTTTTAGGTGACTTTGGTTTCCCCTCAGTTCTTCTCTCAAAGTATAAAAGAAAGAAAAATTACTGAGCATTTCTGAGTTGTCTTTTTTCCTTGAACCTCTATAACTTAACATCATGCTGTTCCTTTAATATAGATACTAAAGGAATATATATGTGTGTGTGTGTGTGTGTGTGTGTGTGTGTGAACACGCACACACTTTTTGGAGACCGGGTCTCACTCTGTTGCCCAGGCTGGAGTGCAGTGGTATAACCATGGCTCACTGAAGCCTCAAACTCCTAGGCTCAAATGATCGTCCCTCTTCCGCTTCCTGATTAGCTAGATTACAGGTGCATACCACCATGTCTGGCTAATTTTTTGTAGAGACAGTCTTACTATGTTGCCCAGGCTGGTCTCAAACTCCTGGCTTCAAGTTATCCTCCCACCTCTGCCTCCCAAAGCTCAGCCTCCCAGGCATAATCCACCATGCCCAGCTTTTTAAAAATATTTTTTTAAACTTATGTTTCATATGGTGACGATCATAGTTAAAAAGAGATCAACATAAAAAAATTATCAGACCAAATGGCATGAGCCACACAAATACACTGAAATACTAATAGTCGTCATACAAGTCAAATTATTCTGGCCCATTAGTGAAAAAAAGAATTTAAGAATGAATGATCAATGTTAATTCTGTCTCACTGAAACCTCCAAACCAGTTTTCTTATGAGCTTTACCAATTGCCTGGATAGTGAAAGCACAGGTGCTCCAGGTCAGCATAGGGACTCGAGGATCCGTTTCATCAGGAGGCACTTTCAATCCAATTCTATAAATTGTTGTGGCAAAGAGAATAACCATTTCCTTGATGCTATTTGAATATTTAATCCTATAAATAAAACAAGAAAATTTGTATGATTTAGTAAAAGGAGTTACTTAGTAGGAGCTACTTAGTAAGAAGTCCAATTAAGTCCTAGAGCAATAGAAACAATTTAACCACTTTCAAAGTAAGTAAACTGCTCTTTGTCAAATTAGAGATTAGAGCCTCTGAAGATTTATTCAGCTGGAAAAAATTGGAAGAGGAGAACCGTATTTTTTAAAGGTAGAGAAATAGCTCTTATAAAATGGTAGTGACCAACATAACTTCACTTCCTGTAAAAGATGCAGCAAATGCTCACAACTAGAAGGGGTCCAGGTTCTAATTAAAAAACAGACTGAACACAGAAGGAATAAAATTCAGAGGAACAAATCTGACCTAATGAGTTTTGGTGCTTGGAAAAAGAACCAAAGAAGTACTTTTGTGTTGACAGATATGTGTATGTGTTTGTGTTGTGTGTATGTGTGATAATACCATGTAACTGGAGTGATAATTTCCAGTTTTCTCAACTTCCACTTATAACAAGTATTTTCAGTAGCAATGGGATAGATAAACAAGGATCACAACTAGAAAAACTACCCTGGATACTCAGTATTAATGAAATAGTAATACCTGATTTGGGTATATTACATCTCTCCAATAACCTAATGAGTGAAGTAGGACAGAAGGCCTCAATTTTACATACACAAAAAATGAACTGGTGGTGGCATGGAGTGACCTGAGACTTTTCAGAAAGTCACAAAGCAAGTTAGATGTAATTTTAAATGAAGTCTCATAATTCTGGTCCTCTTGTAGGACCAGACAGAACTGACATTTTTGGTCCTCTTGTAGGACCACAGAGAACTGGCATTTTTGTTGGTTAAAAATGATTACTCAGAGGCATAGTTTGCCTTAATATACATTACTTTAATATATCAAACCACTTCATTTTGTTAATACAAATAAACAAAACAAACAGAGAAAGAAACAAGATAATGGGATAAACTATTTTACAAATAAAAAAGGAAGGAAAGATGGAAGCCTACACTGTTTCCTACTCTTATTTTCACAATCATTTACAAAGTTCTCTTAACTATTTAGATACTTACGAAGACTGAACACCAAAACTCAGGATGGAAGTGAACTCAAAAGTAGAATCTCCCATTCCTTGATTAAAGAAAACAGGAATTGGGTTTTCTCCTTATAAATTAAAAGGAAAAAGAAAGAAAAATCATGAATGAGTTTAGTCTGACATAGAGTTTTCTAGCATTTATTTGTTTTGACAGTCTCACTCTGTCACCCATGCTGGAGTACAGTGGCATGATCATCTGTAGCTCCAACCTCCTGGGCTCAAGCTATGCTCCCAAGTAGCTGGGACTACAGGCATGTGCCACCATGCCTGCCTAGTTTTTAACCATTTTTTTGTAAAGATGGGATCTTCCTTTGCTGGCCAGGCTGATCTTGAACTCCTCAAGAGATCCTCCTACCTTGGCCTACCAAAGTGTTGGGATTACAGGCGTGAGCCACTGTGCTCAGGCTTTCTGGCTTTTTAATATTATACATAATCATTTTAGAAAACTCAGGATATGCTAATAAGCAATGAATAATTAACCTAAGTTTCTCCATCCAGATAAACACAGTTAACATTTGGGTGATATTCTTCTGTTCCCCACACAAATATCACATATTTTTTAAGAGGATGACATGATATAATACTAGTCTGTATCTTGCCTTTGCACCTAATAGATCATGAACATCTTTCTATATCAGTAACTCTCCCTCTATTTTGCCATTTTAATGACTGCATAAATGTTCTCTTGATAAGGCAGCATATATTAGTGAATAAGAGTAAATGATCTGAAGCCAAGATCTGAATCCTAGCTCTGCCACTTACTGTTACTGCAACCTTGTGTGAAAACTAAACCTCTCCGTAGCTCCATTGCCTTGTAAAATTCAAATGCTATTTCCTGACATGAAATGGGTTTTCTCTGGTTGCTTTCAAGACTTTTAGTTTTTTTTGTTTGTTTGTTTGTTTTTTTAAGAGATGAGGTCTCAGCCAGGCATGATGGCTCACACCTGTAATCCTAGCACTTTAGGAGGCCAGGGCAGGCGGATCAGTTGAGGTCAGGAGTTTAAAACCAGCCTGGCCAACATGGTGAAACCTCATCTCTACTAAAAATACAAAAAATTAGCCTGGCATGGTGGCAGGCGCCTAATCCCAGTTACTTGAGAGGCTGAGGCAGGAGAATCGCTTGAACTCAGGAGGTAGAGTTTGTAGTGAGCCGAGATTGCATCACTGCACTCTAGCCTGGGCGACAGGGCGACACTCTGTCTCAAAAAAAAAAAAAAGAGGTCTCGCTATATTTTCCTGGTTGGCTTCAATTTCCTCGGCTCAAGGGATCCTCCCACCTCAGCCTCCCAAATAGATGGGCCTACAGACATGCACCACAGTGCCTGGCTCTTTATTTTTTGTTTTCAGCAGTTTGCTTTATGATGTGTCTGACTGTGGTTTTCTTATCTGCTTGAGATTTACTGAACTTCTTGAATCTGCAAAATTGTCTTTCACCAAATTTGGGAAATTTTCAGCCAATTATTTCTTCAAAATTTTTTTCTGCATTATTTTTCTCTTCCTTTTGGGACTTCAATGACACAAATGTTGGGTTGAAAAAAAAATTGTCCCATAGATCCCTAAGGTTGTATTTTTTTATCCCCCATCTCTTTTCTGTCTGTTCTCCAGATTGAATAATTTCCACTGATCTAATTTCACATTCATGGACACTTTACCTCATCTCCAGTCTAGTATATATATTTTTGAAACAACACAGCCTTGCTGTGTTGCCCAGGCTGGACTGCAGTGGCATGATTACAGCTCACTGTAACTTCAAACCCCTGGGTTCAAGTGATCCTCTTGCCTCAGCCTCCCAAGTACCTAGGACTATAGGCACATACTGCCAAACACAGCTATTTTTTTTTTATTATTTTATTTTTTTAGAGATGGGGTCTTATCATGTTGCCCAGGCTGGTCTTGAATTCCTGGCCTCAAGTGATCCTCCTGCCTCAGCCTCCCACAGTGCTATTATTACAGGCCTGAGCCACTGTGCTTAGCCTTTCGGTTTACTATTGAGCACATCCAGTTAATTTTTGTTTCATCCAGTATTTTTTCCACTCTATTATCTCCATATGGTTAGTATTTTTAGTTTCTATTTTTCTGGTAACTTCTATCTTTCAACTCTTTCAAGAGTGTTCACCTTCACCTTATGTTTCAAGGTTAACTAGTTGCTTTAAAACTCTTCGATAAGTTTAACATTTAAAACATCTCAGGATTGGCATTTGGTTGTTTTTCCCTTGAGAATCGGTCAGATTTTTCTGGTTCTTCATATGTCAAGTAATTCTGGATTATTATCTTGTACATATAGAATATTACATTGGGAGGTTCTGGTCCTGTTAAAAACCTCTGGAAAAATATACAGTTTTAAAGTGTTTTAGACAGTAATAAACTCAGGTCCAACAAGTTCTGTTTCATTCTCTGTGGATGGTGATTCCAATGTTAGTTTTCAGAGCCTTTGCTGTGGTGTTCTGATCTGTCCAGCACATGTACTCCTCGTGGGGTTAGTCTAGGACTTCAGTGATGGTTTAAATGAAGCTTACTTTTCAAAACTCTGGTTACACCTCTTTGAGCCTATTCTGTACATGTGCAGCTTGGAGGTGAGCCCAGAACTTATGTTGACCTCAAAAATATGAGATTCCCCTTCTACAGTTCTCTCCTCTTGGGGATTTCCCACCCTAGCCCTCCCACTTTCTAGCTCCAAAGGGCCCTTTCCCCCAGTTTCTCTGGCCAAAATAACATGTTTTTCTCAGTTTTAGTCTACCATGCTGTCAGTCAGATTTATGACTGCGGATGCCCTTGGCGTGAAGCCACGAGGCAAAGACAGAAAAAAATGATGATGATTAACCTTGTACTCGTTGGAACACAGGAGCCCCTTTTCCCAGTTCCTCACCAGAGAGAATGGTTTTCTCCTGGGATTATGGGCACCTGTGTGGCCACCATGGCTGTGCAGCTCTATGCCTGAGGCTGGCCTTGGGAGAAGGCCAGAGGAAAAATAAAATAAACACACTCCTTTTATATTCTGGCTATGAGGGGCTTCTTTTCCTGATCCTCTGACCAGAAAGAGATGGCATTTCTCATGGATTTTTGTTATTCATGCTTGTTGTACAGTTCTAGAACTCAGCTGTTCTTGGGTGAAAGTTGGGAAATAAAGGAGGAAAAAGCCTCAGGAAACTCACTAAATGTACTGATAATTCTTAAATTTTGACTTTAGTTCCCTTCCCATCTGCCTGCTATTTTACTTTTCAGAGACTTGAGCTGTTGTGGTTTTTTGTATCCTGTGAAAGTATGAGGAATTAGATACTGGGTTTTTTGAAATGTCTTTTTTGTTTTTAAAGACAGAGTCTCGCTGTATCGCCCAGGCTAGAGTACAGTGGCGCAATCTCGGCTTACTGCAACCTCCGCCTCCCAGGTTCATGCCTCAGATTCTCCTGCCTCAACCATCTGAGTAGCTGGGATTACAGGCACGCGCCACCACACCTGGGTAATTTTTGTATTTTTAGTAGAGACAGGGTTTCACCATGTTGGCCGGACTGGTCTCAAACTCCTGGCCTCAAGAGATCTGCCTGCCTCGGCCTCCCAAAGTGCTGCAATTACAAGCGTGAGCCACCGCACCTGGTTTGAAATGTCTTTTTAAAAGTTATAATGACCAGCCAGGTGTTGGTGGCAGGCGACTGTCATTTCAGCTACTCAGGAGGCTGAGATACGAGAATTGCTTAAACCTGGGAGGCGGTGGTTGCAGTGAGCCAAGATCTCACCACTGCACTCCAGTCTGGGGGGCAGAGCGAGACTCCATCTCAAAAATAAATAAATAAATAAAAGGCTATAATGATCATATTAGTTTTCATCTTTAACTTATTCTTTTAAGAAGTTTCCATCAAGGCACTGTTAGAATAAACTCAATCTGAGCATTGTCTCTTTTGGGCTATGAGCTGTCTTCTAAGTATGGTTTTGGCCATATTCCATGGATTTTGATCTGTGTTGTTCTCGTTGTTAATTGCTAAATAGTCACTAATTTCTCCATCTCTCTTTAGCTTTTTCCTTGCATTCAACAGTTATATGGAATAGTATTTAAAAATTCCTAATTTGTTAGGTTTTTGAGCTCTTTTTTGTTAAGTATTATTTTATTGTATTGTGGATAGTGTAAGTGTCCTACATAATTTCACTTTTTGAAAACTATTGAGATTCTTACATGGCCTAATTTATTAACCAATCTGTTATTAATAATCCATGGACAGGTGGGCACAGTGGCTCACACCTATAATCCAAACACTTCGGGAAGCCAAGGTGGGAAGATCACTTGAGGTCAGGAGTTCAAGATCAGCCTGGGCAACACAGCAAGATGCTGTCTCAAAAAAAAAAAAATTCCATGGGCATTTGATAAAAATATATTTTCCAATAGGAACAAACTCCTGTAGAATATATTACTAAATCAAGCTTAATTTTAAAAATTCTCTAAGTCCTTATTTATTTTTAGATGACTTGACCAGCCATAGTCTTAGAAAGATCTGGTAAAATCTCCCGCTATCACTACGTTTTTGTTTAATTCTACTTATGTACCAAAACAACACAGCACGAAAATAAATAGAAACTGAATTTATTATCTGTCTTTTCTCCTAACCTCCCCAATATACTAGGCAATATTAGATAAAAGGCTTACACATTCTCTGCAATCCTTCCTTTACAATCTTTTGGCTGTTTCTTTCCCCCAAACAATTAGTCATTCAATAAGCATTCAGAGCAAACTTGTCAATGCTTACTATTAAAACCACCACTTCTTACCATCTCATGGTAGGACCAGTGCAACTGATTCCTGATTAATCTTCTTGAGTTATCTCCTCACTCTTCCAATCTATCTGCGGCACCACTCCCACACTAAAAAGCTACCAGAATAAATGCTAGTCACTTGCTCAAAAATTTTAATCATTCCATGATTTCTTTTTTAAAGTTCTTTATTTCAATAGTTTTTCCTTAGATTATGTTCAGTATTTTCTTCCCTTAAAAATATAGGCTTCTAAGTAAATTAGTGAATATACTTAAAAGATACTAATCACTCTAACACTTCTTTTTTGCTGTTGTTGTTGAGACGGAGTCTCGCTCTGAGTCTCACTCTGTCGCCCAGGCTGGAGTGCACTGGTGCGATCTCGGCTCACTGCAAGCTCCGCCTCCTGGGTTCATGCCATTCTCCTGCCTCAGCCTCCTGAGCTGGGACCACAGGCGCCCACCACCACGCCTGGCTAATTTTTTGTATTTTTTAATAGAGACAGGGTTTCACCGTGTTAGCTAGGATGGTCTCAATCTCCTGACCTCGTGATCCACCCGCCTCGGCCTCCCAAAGTGCTGGGATCACAGGCGTGAGCCACCGTGCCCAGCCTAATCACTCTTATACTTCTTTAGACGGTCACAGAGGTCCTACTGCTAATACAGTGATCTTTCTACTTAATGCCATGTTTGAGACCTCCAATTAAACATTTAGAGGCCAAAATAACAATAAAAACTGACTTAAGGCTGAATTTTTGAGACCTAAAACTCAGGATGTATAACCAACATGTGAATCTACAATTTTTTTTTTGAGAGGGAGTCTCGCTCTGTCACCCAGGCTGGAGTGCAGTGGCGGGATCTCGGCTCACTGCAAGCTCCGCCTCCCGGGTTCACGCCATTCTCCTGCCTCAGCCTCCTGAGTAGCGGGGACTACAGGCGCCTGCCACCTCGCCCGGCTGATTTTTTGTATTTTTAGTAGAGACGGGGTTTCACCGTGTTAGCCAGGATGGTCTCGATCTCCTGACCTTGTGATCCGCCCGCCTCGGCCTCCCAAAGTGCTGGGATTACAGGCATGAGCCACCACGCCCGGCCTACAATTTTTTTAATAAAAAGAAACTAAACTCACATATGTCAAAGTCATTTTAAATTACTATAAAAATTAAGAAGAATCTCTTGTACTGAATTGCTTCTCGGTGCTTAAAACAAGCAGCAAAGTAGCAAGTACATGCCAAAAATCACTTCTTAACAAATATAGGGTCTTTTGTTAGAAGAGTTTCCACCTAACAGATTGTTATCTCATTAGCACCACTTGTGGAAAAGGTTTTGTTATAAAATGAAGGAGGAGGGGAAACTGGATGTTGCCAGACTTATTCATTGCTGACTGTTGTCTTCCATCATTCTGTGTTTCTAAATGACCAAGTTCAAATTCTTACAAACCTCCACAACTGCCCCATATTCTCCACTATTCCCCACTGTGTACTCTTCAACTAAGGTAGGCCAGGCTTTTTCAACGTCTCTGAAAATGTCATGCTCATAATTCCCTAAAAACATTTCTGTTTTCTACCTGGGTTCTCCTTTATCCCTACCACACATCCAAATTTTATACAAGGTCAAATCAAATCTAATTTTCTCCATGACATCTTCTCTTACTACTTCAGCCCCTACTGATCAATTCCTTCTTAAAAATTCTATGAGTCCTACTGTTTTATACTATAAAATCGGGCCGTTAATGCTATTTCCTCTTGTATCATTCTTAACTGCATAACATGCACACATACGAGGTCAACAAGGCAGGGAACATAAAACTTTGTATAGTGCTGAATGCATGAGTAAACACCTAATAAATACTTGATAACTTAGGCTGGGCACACTGGCTCATGCCTGTAATCCCGGTACTTCAGGAGGCTGAGGTAGGAGGACTGCTTGAGTCCAGGAGTTTGAGACCAGCCTGGGCAACATAGCGAGACCCTGTCTCTACAAAAAATTTAAAAATTAGCCTGGGTGTGGTGGTATAAGCCTGTGGTTCCAGCTATGTGGGAGGCTGAGGTAGGAGGATCACTTGTGCCCAGGAGTTGAAGCTGCAGTGAGCTGTACTCCCGCCTGGGTGATGAGTGAGACCTGTCTAAACAAACAAACAAACAAACAAAAAAACAATAAACTCCCCCACATACAAAACAAACAAAAAACCTTTGTAACTTAGACTATGGTGATGAGAAATAAAACCATCAACCCTATTTTTTCCTTTGTAGCTTTTGAATACATCTTTTATTTTCCTTAAAAGTATGTAACTGAAAGGACATAATTAAAGCATAACAGAGGGTAAAATAATCAGGGAAAATGTGGATAAATACAGAAAGGTATGAAATGTAGAAATAAGACATCAATATTTTGAGTAGAATACCTAGAAATACTCTGGAATATCTTCTAGGTATAGTTTTCATCAATTTCAGATCCAAAGAGGGGATGAGAAGATAATTTTTAAAATACTGGACTTTGTCTTCACCCTATTGATTTCACTGCCTAAACCGGGGTCCTCAACCCCGGGGCCATGGATGAGTACCAGTGTATGGCCTGTTGGGAACTTTGGGAATGGGCCGCACAGCAGGAGGTGAGCAGCAGGTGAGCAAAGCTGCATCAGAATTTACAGCTGCTTCCCATCACTCGCATTGTCGTGTGAGCTCTGCCTCCTGTCAGATCAGCAGCCACATTAGATTCTCATAGGTGCACAAACTCTAACTATGAACTGCCCATGTGAGGGAACTAGGTTGCCCACTCCTTATGAGAATCTAATGACTGACAATCTGTTACTGTCTCCCATGACTCCCAGATGGGACCAGCTAGTTGCAGGAAAACAAGCTTAGGGCTCCCACTGATTCTACATTATGGTGAGTTATATAATTATTTCATTATATATGACAATGTAATAATAACAGAAATAAAATGCACAATAAATGTAACGCACTTGAATCATCCCAAAACCATCCCCCTCATCCGTGGAAAAATTGTCTTCCACAAAACCAGTCCCTGCTGCCAAAAAGGTTGGGGACCATTGGCCTAAACAAAAGACAACTTTTCCTCACTGTATTTTAAAAATTCCCATTTTTATCCTTTTAAGCACATCTCTATTAATAGCCATACCTGTCTCACAACTGTAAAGAATATGTAAATGACAGTTTTAAAATGTTTTCATTATTACAAACATTACTAACCACATATTAATAGTATTAGTAATAGTAATGGCTAACATGTAGCACTTACTAGGTGCCATGGACTATTCTACTTTACATATAATAACTCTACTAATCTTTCAACCAATAAAATAGGTACTATTATAATATTATTATCCCCAATTTGCAAATAAGAAGTTGAGGCACACAGAGCTTAAGTAACTTGCCCAAGATTACATAATCAGTAAGTGGATCTTAGTGATTTAGATGAATCTTGGATCGAAGATTTACATCTAAGCAGTCCGACAGCTTGGAATAATCAGATAGATGGACTTGATAGTTTAATCACTGTCTGTATTGTCTCCTAGTATGAAAAACGATTAAATTTAATAAAGCAATTTAAGCCAAACTTACTCTTAGCTTCAAAAACTTTTATTTCCTGATATTCAAGAAATTTGTACTTGCAAACCATATTTTAGCACATTAATTATTTTAAAAAATAAAGATTCTGACACCACCTTCACATAGTTAATATAAAATAAATGTAAGCAAACCTTTAGCATGTCTTATATTATAACCTGATATTCTGGCCAGAACAGTCTGTATCCATTGTGCCAGGGTCAAAAGTTGAGCAAGAGCATCTGCATTCTCACTGAAAAATGATATTTAAAAATTATTACAACCATGGGTACAAAGTCAAATGGAAAAGCTGAATTTGTATTATTTCCTTGGATAAATGGTCGTATAAAAAAGTTAAGTTCCTCCAGATTAATTTCCTAGGTCACAGAAACATGTCTAAAAATGTAGCTTTTTGGAAGGGGAAGAAAATTTTAAACTTACAAGAAATAAGTCACCACCCACATGCCAGTCACCCACAGGTAGTAAATGTCAGTAAATGGAATCACCATTCTAGTTGCTCCAGTCAAAAACTAGGTGTTGTCATTGATTTCTCTGATTTCCTCACACCCCACATTCTGATCTATTAATCAACCTTGCAGGTTTTATCTTTTAAATATATCCCAAGCTGATCACTCCTACCTACCTCTACCCTTACTACCCCCAATCCAAGTCACATCAGCCCTCACTTAGATTACTTAAATAGACTCCTAATTGTTCTTCCTGCTTCTACTCTTGTGTTTCATTGTAAGTATAAATTCTGCATACAGCAGCTAGAAGAATTTGTCAACAGGATCATACAACTTCTAATCTTTGCTCATAATCCCTTTTATGATCTGATCTTTACTTGCTCCATTCCATGCTGCCTTCTTGCTGTGCCTCAAACATGACGATGGGGTTCCAAACTTGAGCCTTTGCTTTTTTTTTTTTTTTTTTTATGAGATGGAGTCTCGCTCTGTCACCAGGTTGGAGTGCAGTGGCACAATCTTGGCTCACTGCAACCTCCGCCTCCTGGGTTCAAGCGACTCTCCTGCCTCGGACTCCTGAGTTGCTGGGATTACAGGCGCCTGCCACCACGCCCAGCTAATTTTTGTATTTTTAGTAGGGACTGGGTTTCGCCACATTGGCCAGGCTGGTCTCGATCTCTTGACTTCATGATCTGCCCGCCTTGGCCTTCTAAAGTGCTGGGATTATAGGCATGAGCCACCACCCAGCCAAGCCTTTGCTCTTGATACAGCCTGTGCTTAGAATTTTCTTCTCCCAGAGAAAAGCAGTGATTATTCCTCACTTTATTCAGGTCTCTGTTCAAATGTCACCATCTCAGAGAAGAGCTTCCTGATAACTCTGTCTATAAACAGCCTCATGCCCCAGTCTGTCTTCAGCCCTTTAACTTACTGCTTTAGCTTTCTCCTAGTATTTCCCACTACTCAACATTTTGCCTTATTTTTTTTATTGCCAGTCTCTCCTTCCTAAAATGGACATAAGGAAAGGGTCCTGAGACAGACTGTTATTAAGAACAAAGAAGGGCTGGGCGCAGTGGCGGCTCAGGCCTGCAGTTCAGCACTTTGAGAGGCTGAGGTGAGTGGGTCACTTGAGTCCAGGAGTTAGACACCAGCCTGGGAAATGTAGTGAAACTCTGTCTCTACAAAAAATACAAAAATTACTGGGCTGTAGGTGGCACACGCCTGTGGTCCCAGCTACTCGGGAGGCTGAGGTGGAAGGATCATCTGAGCCCAAGAAGGTTGAGGCTGCAATGAGCTGAGTGAGATCACACCACTGCACTCCAGCACATAGTGAGATCCTATCTAAAAAAAAAAAAAAAAAAAAACCAAGAAGGACCAGAAACAGTGTTATTAAAAAGACTATAAAATAGGAATCTTTTTATTGAAATAATAGTCTTGAGCAAAGGTAAAATATATAATGAACTGTGCCAAAATTTATGTATCTGGGCACAAATTTGACCTAAGAAATTTTTTTTGTTCTCAAAAAATGGAAATATACTATGACTGATTATAACCAATTTTCTTTACAGACACCAGTTTATTAGTTTTAAATTTTTTGGTAAGTTTATATTATAAATTTTTAATCAAAATCTTAGTTTTGACAGTTTTTATATGCTTTTATCTTTACTATCTTAGATTATATTCATGCTGATTTTCTAAAATCCAAAGAAGGCAAATATAATCAATTATATGGGTAAATTGAAGTATCTAATAAAACTGTTATGTATAATCATGTATTTCAGATCCTGAGTAACAGAATTGTTACTATAAATTAAAAGTGTGCCAGAGTTCTAAGAGAACTGGTTGTAAGGATCAGTTTTCTGAATTTAGAAAGAACTGCTCTGAAGCATCTGATCCTTAAAGACATCAAGGAAAGAAGTAGCTAAATATTCTGTTAGAGAACAATTTACATAGTTTAATAATCCTATTTGGGGGAGCCACTGTGCAAAAAAGGCTTGTACAAGAAGTTGGAAAGTCACTTTGTTATGATTTCCTTTATCTTTGTCTTTTTGCTGTATAGTTAGGTAAGGCTTTGGAGTCAGGAGTCAAGTCTGGGTTTGAATCTTAGATCTGTCTTGGGATAAATAAAAACTATCCATAGTCTCCGATTCCTTTAAATGGAAATAATAGTACCTACTTCATTAGACTACTGTGAGAATTAAATAAGATAATGTAGCATTTGCTTGGTAGAATGCCTAAAATATATTAATTACTCAAATCAAGGATAATTCTTTCTCATGTTACCAAATATGTTGAAGAAGACAATTTCAATTTAGGTTTATCAATGACATGGAATAGTAGAGATCAGAACAACTCTTTATTTATTTATTTATTTTTGACACAGAGTGTCGCTCTGTCGCCCAGGCTGGAGTGCAAAGGCATGGTATCGGCTCACTGCAACCTCCGCCTCCCGGGTTCAAGCAATTATCATGTCTCAGCCTCTTGAGTAGCTGGGATTACACGCATGTGCCACCACGCCAGGTTAATTTTTGTATTTTTAGTAGAGATGGGGTTTTGCCATATTGGCCAGGCTGGTCTCAAACTCCTGATCTCAGGTGATCTGCCTGCCTCAGCCTCTCAAAGTGCTGGGATTACAGGCGTGAGGCACTGTGCCCAGCCAAGGTTAGAGCAATTCTTTTTTTTTTTTGAGACGGAGTCTCGCATTGTCACCCAGGCTGTAATGCAATGGCTAGATCTCGGCTCACTATAACTGCAGCCTCCCAGGTTCAAGCGATTCTCCTTGGCTCAGCCTCCCAAGTAGCTGGGATTATAGGCACCCACCACCACACCCAACTAATTTTTTTGTATTTTAGTAGAGACGGGTTTCACTATGTTGGCCAGGCTGGTCTCAAACTCCTGACCTCGTGATTCGCCCACCTCAGCCTCCCAAAGTGCTGGCATTACAGGTGTGAGCCACAGCGTCCCACCAGAGCAACTCTTTATATTGACCCTTCTCACCAAACCTATCACCTTTGAACTTTTATGGGGACATAAAGGTATTTTTATCAACAAAACAACTTTCTTTAGCAGAATTTAGGTTTCTCATTACAAATTCATTGCATTTTAAAGCAACTGAAATAATATAAATATTATAGTACTGTCATCCTCATGTAGAACAGTGAGAATATAGAAATACATAATTAAATTTCCAAGTTGTCATACAAAAACTAATAATTTGTTGTTAAATTCCATTTACAGATCAGAATATGAAAATTTAAAAGAGATATATATAAAATGATATATACATATTATATATATAAAATGAATCTAGTGTTTTTATTAATTTTTTTAGTTAACATTTGTCCACATCTCTAGAGCTCTAGCATTTGGATCTTCAGAAAAATGAAATTAAAAATAATACAAAGATCATTAGAGCTATCAGACTCCAACTGGCAACTCTAATGATGGCAAAGGGCCATATGAAAGGAATGAATTTTTTTTGCATCTTTTCTCCTTTTGTGAGTGCTAAGGCAGAGGTCAGAGTTCTATTGCTTTAATGGCTGCTGGAAAATATAACCACAATATATAGATTTGAGTAAATAAACATTATACTTCTCTGAGAGTCCAAAAAAATTAGGCTTTTGATCACATTTTAAAAGTATAATACAAGATATAAAATGAAAAAGTATTAATCCCTTTAAAGAATTAAAAAAACAGTTATCTAACAAAAACAGGCACAAATTAAAGAACTAAAGACAACTTTCTATTTGTTTTTGAGACACGGTCTCGCTCTGTCACTCAGGCTGGAGTGCAGTGGCGCAATCTCGGCTCACTGGAGCTTCAATCTCCTGGGCTCTAGTGATTCTGCCACCTCAGCCCCCTCAAGTAACTGGGTCTACAGGCATGTGCCACCACGCCTGGCTAACTTTTTTATTATTATTTTTTGTAGAGATAGGGTTTTACCGTGTTACCCAGGCTGGTCTCGAACCCCTGAGCTCTGGCAATCCACCCACCTCGGTCTCCCAAAGTGCAGGGATCACAGGCCACTGCACCTGGCCAACTTTTTAAAAATTAACCAAAACATAAAATATACCTGTTTATCTTTTGAGGTTGCAAAGGAATAATGGGGATCACAGTATTGCACAGAGATTTGCAAAGAGGGCAAAGATATTCTCCACTTTCCAAGTCAAAAAGGTCCACATGAATGCGCTGCTGAGAGCTCAGCTGTACAGCTTCAAAATATCTGCAAAATTACAAAGACACAGGCGCATTTAGAACTACACATGCATCTCTACATGTGTATCTCTACTTGCTCTAATCCAAGTTTTAAAAATCTAGAATTTTTGCCTCAATAAACATCTTTAGAACATACATGCAAAAACACACAAGTTGTAATCACAGAAGAAACAGGTTGCCTATTATTTTGGGAATAAATTGGAAAATACATCAGAGCAGATAAAAATTTAAAATAAGTTTATTGAATCATAACTCATCTCTTGCCTCAAAAGCATGGTGATACAGCATGGACACTACTTTCCTCAGTTTCTAATGATGAACTGAAGTAGTGAGGGCTATCTTGTAAAAATTATATATTGTAATCTAATGCCAAATGGGTAAACTCTACACAAAAGATTTTTCAGGAATTACATTTTTGAATTTTTGTATTTTCCAGAGATAGAATGAGAACTTCTTGTCCTATTCATCCTATTCTATTTCAAAGGTACTTTTCACAGCAGTATGTTTTGAGGGAAATTAGATTTGTATAAAGATTACTTATTTATTATTTATTTGTTGTATTTATTAATTTTTTTGAGACTACTCTTGTCTCCCAGGCTGGAGTGTAATGGCGCAATCTCGGCTCACTGGAACCTCCACCTCCCGGGTTCAAGCGATTCTCCTGCCTCAGCCTCTTGACTAGCTGGGATTACAGGCATGTGCCACCACACTCAGCTAACTTTTATATTTTTAGTAGAGACAGGGTTTTACCACGTTGGCCAGGCTGGTCTCAAACTCCTGACCTCAGGTGATCCTCCCACCTCGGCCTCCCAAAGTGCTGAGATTACAGGTGTGAGCCACCACACCCAGCCAATCATTACTTTTTTTTACATGAATACTGACGAAGAGTAACTGATTAGTTTATGGAGAGCAAGCACAAAGGAACAGTGAAAATCTAAAGTTGGTAACTTTACACACCACTTTCCAACTTTGATAATAATAATTCATGCAAACAGAATTAGTAATTAAAACTGTTTCAGTCATTCAAATAAGAAGAAAGGAAAGAAGACATGAGAAAACATGCCTTTTTGTGGCCTTGAGTGAACTTCAATGTTCCTATTCTCTTTCAAGAACATGTCAGAAGGACAACTTACTTCTGCCAGCACACTGCATGCATTACATGACCACAGCTTCCTGTATAAGTTCCATATGCCAAGTCTGGATCCATGAAAAGTGGGTCTAGGGTTTCTGGTACAAGGTATAAAAAGGAGGGAAAAAGAGATAGGTTATCAGGTCTAAAGTCTAATCACAAACGGTATTAGGAATGTCCAAGCAAAGTGTCACAATATCATAATGGGAGGATATATAGTAACAAAAAGAGAAAAGTAATAGTAACAAAAGAGAAAAGCATAAAGCTAACCTGTCAGATATGATTCTAAACTTAGTATGGATTAATAACTCTATCTTTATTTTTTAACCTTGAATATTGGGTTTAATCTGCATTATCTTGGTTATTTAAGTGATTTTCTATATTTCCAATATAATTTACTTTTTTAATTTTAATAGTAATTTGATAAATAATAATTTTAAGGGATACTTAGGGGAATTATAACCTCATTAAAAAAAGCACAGATGGAGGATTTCAAATTCTGGTTTCATCACTTATAACTCATGGCCATGGGTAAGTTACTTGACCTCTCTGTGCCTCAGGTCCTTTATCTATAAAATGGAACCAATAGTGATAACTAACTCATAGGGCTATTGTGAAGATTAAGTAAATACACGTAAAGCACTTAACAAGTGCCTGGCAATGTTAAGTTTTCAATAAATGCTAGTCTTTATTATCACTATTATTCTAAGGAGCTTTTTTTGTTTGTCTGTTTTGAGATAGGGTCTCACCCTGTTGTGGACCACAGGCTCATGCAACCATGTCTGGCTAATATGTTTGTAGAGATGAGGTTTCGCCATGTTGCCTAGGCTGGTCTCAAACTCCTGAACTCAAGTGATCCACCCACACCAGCCTCCCAAAGCGCTGGGATTACAGGCGTGGGTCTCAAACTCCTGAGCTCAAGTGATCCATCCACACCGGCCTCCCAAAGTGCTGGGATTACAGGCGTGAGCCACCATGTCTGGCCTATTCCAAGGGTATTTTAAAATAAGAATGATGCTAAAGCAGCTAACTCCTGATGTAACAAGTGCAATAAATTATCTAATTAGCATTATTGCCAAGAAAATGTTTAACATGATTCTAATCAGGAGGCAACTTAACAATCAAATAAATTCAGAATGTGATACATTATACAAAACAAGTGGCCTGAATTCTTCAAAAAAACTACTATCATAAAAAAAGGAGGGACTAATCTAGATTAAAATGGAGTAAAGGAATATAACCAAAGCAACACATGAAATGTGTTTGGATCCTGAGTGAAAAAAAAAGTCTAACAATTGAAGACATTTTGAGAACTGTTGGAGAAAAACTGATTTTATATTAGATGATATTCCTGGATTATTCTTTCTTAAATATGATAACGGTATGGTAGATATATAACCTTACTTCCAAATGTCTTTCAAAGATTATTTTCTTTAATTACACAGGCATGAAAAGAAATGCACAAAAGGATATTTATTAAAGAATACATACCTCCTGAGAGTTCTATAGGTTTTCCCCTGTGCTGAGTCAAGGCAGTAGATTTCTGGACACAGGCAGATAATACCATGGCATTATTTTCTATTTTCACTTCTTGTTCTTCTTGGCAAAGGATGCACGTCAGCACCTCCTTTTCAGTAACAGATGGACCCCGTTTAGGACCCAAAGCAATTCTAGAGTAGTCACTGACTGCTGGGGTGCTACCAAAAGAAATGACCAGAAATGAGGACACATGTTTTGGTCACTTGTCTTCATATTTTGGTAGATTTTAAGTAACTATAGGCAAGAAATATAAGAAAGATAATAAAAATAAAAATGATATTTAGCAATATTAAGTTAAAAGCTTCCCCCCTTCCTTTGTGGCTTTTATCAGTTATTTGCTTATTACAAAATACAAGTGTTGCTAAGTGCAAAAAAACAGATGATAAAATGGAATGTATATTATAATTTTATTTAATTTACTATACCAATAAGCTGGGTTATTTTTTTTTCTGGATATAAAAGTAATACAGGGTTACTGAATAAATTTTGGGAAATCTGTAATAGTATAAATGTTATATTCCCACAACCTAGAGATACCCACTAGTAATCTTGTACATTTCCTTCTAGTCTGCTTTCTATTTATAATATACTTCTTCATATAAATAAAATCACATTACACAGATTTGTATCCTGCTGTATTCACTTATAGTTTCTTACATCATTAAAACTTCTTCAGAAACATTTTTAAATGGATGCACAGCTCTTAATATATGTGCCATAATAGTTTTATCCATTCCCTGTCATTAAGCATTCAGGTTTCTATTCTATTTTAGTAGCTATTCAAACTAAAAGACTTACACCTTAATGATTCAGCAATTCTTAGAATCTACTCTTACTGACTGGGCAAAACTCAGGATCTACTGATGTGTACAATATTTAAATAATGGCAAATATTTACAACATGCTGATTGTGAAGCTAGGCACTGTTTCAAATACTTTACATGTTTACTCAATACTTAAAATAATCCTATGAGGTAGGTATTATTATTATGTCTAGAGCAGCTGCTGCAAAGATGTCTGCTGCGGCAGTGGAGGCGTGGCTGGGGCAACGTGTTCCATGGAGCCCTTGGGTTGGGAACAGGAGGGAGCCCACCCCTTCCGAGTTTGTGGGGCAAGAGCGCCACACTCCCAGGCACAGCTGCAGCTGCCCAGCTCAGAAGTGCCTGTTCTGAGCCTCTCCCCACTCCCAACACCCATTCTGATTTTGGAGCAAAGTTGTGGCCAAGCCCGGGTGCTGCCGTGGCCCGGCCAGGTGTGTGCACACTTGGGGCAGTACTGACACGCCAGCCCCCTGCTGCCTTGGTCCCCTCTGGCCTTTGGGTGCTGATAAGCATGGAAGAAAGGCCAAGGGGAAACAGGTGGCTTAGCATGGGCCTGCAGATGCCCCTTGGCACAAACAGCCAGGGAGTTGTGGATGACATGTTGATGGCAGCAGGAGGAAGACAGGTTCCTGGGCAGAAAGGGTGGGTCCCCAGTGAAGTCCCACCTTCAAACCAGGAATGGCCTGAAGCCTGGGGACCGGTATGTCAGTTACAGGTGGAGTCCACAACCTGGAGTGAGAATTTATGGTGCTTTCTCCAGGTCTGTCTATGGACCAATCAGCACGCATTTTCTCCCTTCTGAAGCCCATAAAAACCCCAGACTCAGCTGGACTCACATGGGGACTACCAGTTGCAGGAAGGAGCGACCCAATTCAAGTCTCCTGACTCACTGGGATGACCTGCCTGTGGAAAGGCAATACCCACTCCTCTCCACTGAGTGCTGGACACTTGCTGGGATGACCTGCCTGCAGAAAGAGCTACCCACTTCGGGTCCCTAGAGAGCTGTTCTGTTTCTTAATAAAGCTCTCCACCTTGCTCACCCTCCAGTTGTCCGTGTACCTCATTCTTCCTGGATACAGGACAAGAACTCAGGAACCACCAAATGGCAGGACTGAAAGAGCTAGTAACACAAACAGGGCTGAAATGCCCACATCTACCACTTGCCATATTGCAGGTGACAAGGAGAGATAAGCTGTGGTCCTTCAGGGAGCCCAGACCTAGGGGCTCCCTGAGCCAGGGCTGTGACACTCTCTTTGGGGCTTCACAGTCTCTGGCATCTCTGAGCTTCCAGGTGCTACCACATTCCCATTGTCCAGACATGAGTCCCCATAGCAGAAGCTGCTGGTGCATATGATCCAGGTGCAGGCTTGCACAGAGCTGGCCCCTGTCCCAGTGCTGAGAGCTGCCTGCCCCGCCACAGCAGCCGGCGTGCCTGGCTGTGCACAGTGGCTGGACCCTGCAGGTGCCCGCTCATGCACCCCTGGTCACTCCACACCTGGCTCACCCTTGGCAGGCATGGGATCCAGGCTGGCAGTGTGAGCCAAGTGCAGCCTGCTGGGTCAAGTAGGCAGGATGAGCCCAGAGAGACTGAGCAAAATTCTGGCAAAGGTGCCACTGGCCACAGAGGTTTCTGGCTGGAAAAGCAACACCCTAAGGATCCTGTGACACTTCCACTTTTCAGATGAAGAAACTGAGGCCTAGTGACAATAAGAGACTTACCCAATGACTCCTTAATAGTATGTAGCAGAGCCAGGATTTAATTCAGGTAATCTAGGCTCACAGTCTACGCTCTGAACTACTCTGTAATATTGTCTCTGCGCAAGAAGCTCCCTGAACTATGGTATATCACTGAACAATAAATAAATATTCATCATCATTATAAATGAACTTACCTAACAGACAATACTCTGCAGCTTTTTGTTTTGTTGTTTTGTTTGAGACAGAGTCTTGCACTGTTGCCAGGCTGGAGTGCAGTGGCGCAATCTCAGCTCACTGCAACCTCTGCCTCCCAGGTTCAAGTGATTCTCCTTGCCTCGGCCTCCCAAGTAGCTGAGATTACAGGTGCCTGCCACCATGCCCAGCTAATATTTTTGTATTTTTAGTATAGAGACGGAGTTTCACTATGTTGGCCAGGCTGGTCTCAAATTCCTGACCTCGTGATCTGCCTGCCTTGGCCTCCCAAAGTGCTGGGATTACAGGCGTAAGTCACCACAACTGGCCTACTCTGCAGTTTTTAAAAGGTGGTAATTATGTGGAACCATCTCCTAGGAGGCATCTAGCAATAAATTATGAAAGGTTTACTTATTGACTGTCACAAGGTACTAGTGGGCACAGGATGCAGTCCCACAATTCACAGGACAATACTGCATGAAAAAAAAAACAGCTGCGTAAATGCCAAGACTGAAAAATGCTGAGCTCGTTTTGTATATAAGAACAAACATAGATTTCCAAGACATAATACAGAGTGAAAATGGGAAGTTGTAGAGTGATATGTGCATAATACTATTAATGTAAATAAAACCAAAGGCTGAATGACATGCTATAATTTCTGTGGCTACATATATTTGTATTAATAACATAGGAAAAATTCTGGCAGATACACATAAAACTTATAACCAGAGAACCTCTAAGGAGCAGAAAGAAGTCCAGGATTTGGGCTGGTGCTCAAATGGAACTTTAGCTTTATCTCTGACATTCAGCTTTCAAGAGGAAAATTATTAATGTACCTATGTAATTTGGCCAGGCACAATAGCTCACGCCTGTAAGTCCAGCACTCTGGGAGGCTGAGGTGGGAAGATCATTTGAGGCCAGGAGTTCGAGACCAGCCTGGCCAACATGGTGAAACACCATCTCTCTAAAAATACAACAACAATAACAACAAAATTAGCCAGGTGTGGTGGCAGGCCCCTGTAATCCCAGCTACTCAGGAAGTGGAGGCAGAAGAATCGCTTGAACCCAGGCGGTGGAAGTTGCAGTGAGCCAAGATCAAACCACTGTACTCCAGTCTAGGTGACAAAGCAAGATTCCATCTCGTGTGTGTGTGTGTAAAACTATGTAATTAAAATTTTGGCTGGGTGAGGTGATACACGTCTGTAGTCCCAGCTACTGAAGAGGGTAAGGCAGGAGGATCACTTGAGCCCAGGAGTTTGAGGCTGTACTGCATCATAATTATCCCTGTGAAGAGCCACTGCATTCTAGCCTGGGCAACACAGTGAGACTCCATTTCTTAAAAAAAAAAAAGAAAAGAAAAAGAAAAAAAGGGGGTTTAAAAAAATATGAGAGAATGTATTTCAGACTTTGGGATAGGAAAAGCTTTCTTAAACAAAATATTAATACAAAAAGGTAAAACTCTAAAAGACTGATAAATTTGTCTTTATCAACACTGCATTCTTCTCTATGGCTAAACCCCATAATTAAGGTTAAAGAAACAGGGACAAAATATGGGAAACATATGTAACAAAGTTAAGTATTAATTTTAAGATTTATATAAGTCAATAAGACAAGAGCAAAGCACCCAATAGAGATGGGCAAAGAATAATAATAGGCAATTCCCAGAGGATAAAATGTAAAAGGTCAGTGAATAATCATATGAGAAGATGCTCTACCTGGTACTAACTAGCAACTGGGGAAATTCAGCCAGATTGGCACAAATCTGTAATTTTAATAACATCACATGTTTTCAAGTACTGAAAATAGTTAAGTATTGGTGAGAACAAAGTAAACTGGGCACCTATATAAACTATCAGGAGCAGAAACTGGTAAAACCACTCTGGATGGAAATGTGGCCACATCTATAAAAATTTTAACTCAGCCCTTTCCCTTACTGGACTCCTTGACTAAGTACTTGCACAGTTGCACAAGAAGACACATACAAAAAGGTTCCCATTAACTGTAATAAGGAAAAATTAGAAGCAACCTAAATGTCTAAAGTCAGATAAATAAACTACTATATAACCACATGAGAGACCACTATGCAGCAGTCATAAACAATGATGTAGAATCTACACTATAGAGTGATACGTACTGATATCCAAAGATTCCTAAGACATTGAAACAGCAAGCTGCAGACAAAATGTATGGTTAAAAAAGAAAAACCACTAGAAAACATGAAACAAGCCTCACTATTTCTTCATGTACTCATGTTCATAAATGCATAGAAAGAGGTCTAAGAACAGTGGTAATTTGTAATCATGGTTACGTGTGGATAAAGATCAATAACGCAAAGATGGTCAAAGGGGGACTTCCTGCATTATTTAAATTTTTTTCAATAAGAACACATTAAAAAATCACATGTCCAATCAATCAGGCAATAAAAATAAATAATGAAAGCATTAAGGCCATAAATGAACTCTGAGTACACCTTTACTTACACCTTCTTATTTTATCGTCAATAGTTTCTTTCTATTTCTAAATAGTATGTTGTTAATACACAGTATCTAGAGATGGGACTTTGGCTTGTCATTTAAAATTTCCAGTTTTATTACAATATAGTCAGCCAAGGAAAGCATACCTTCATATCTTTCTATTTTTAATCACTAATATAATCATTATTCTTTATGGTCCTTGTTAGCATACTCAGCTTCAAGACTAAAGATACAGATCAGATAGGATGTAATGTGCCTACTATTATTCCAAAACCACAGTTTTCTAAAAGTATCCACAACATTTTTTTTTTGAGAAAGAGTCTTGCTCTGTTGCCCAAGCTGGAGTGCAGTGGCATAATCTCTGCTCCCTACAACCTCTGGCTCCCAAGTTCAGGCGATTCTCGTGCCTCAGCCTCCCAAGTAGCTGGGACTCAATGCATGCATAGTCACAACCAGCTAATTTTTGTATTTTCAGTAGAGATGTGGTTTTGCCTGTTGGCCAGGCTGGTCTCGAACTCCTGACCTCAGGTGATCCACCCGCCTCGGCCTCCCAAAGTGTTGGGATTACAGGCGTTAGCCACTGCTCACAGCCCACAACACATATTGTTTTAAACAGCAGTGAAAGCTTGTCTTAAAAAAGGGCCAAAGCGGGTACTTCCAGTATTTTAAATTTCTTGGAATGCTTTTCAAAGTAACATTATTATGTCTCTTCCCCTTTCTCACTGTATAATAGCCTAGACAGCACAGCTCAGAAAATTAACCAATTTCTCTAAGAGCATACCACAGTCAGAACTCAGAAAACCAGATTTACTGATTCCAATTCCAAGGTACTATCCATATTTGTAGTTATAGGCAATGTCTTTCTTCTCTTTAAGTAAAAAAGAAAAACTGGCATAAGCCACCTTTTTCAGGCAAAGAATTTGTTTCCAGTATGCAATAGCTGCAGTCATTTTTATTAGAAATAACAACGTGAAATAAGTGAACTGATGTGTAAATGTGTACCTAAAAGTGCTAATGCATACAAAATAATGGGTTTTTGTGCATAAAGGTTCCTAACATAACTTTACCGCACACTCAATGCATTTATCAGTGTGAAATTACATTCAATAAGTACCTTAAGAGTCTTCACTCTGACCTTTCTAGAATGAAAATAGTTGAATTTCTCTTGCCACAAAATACATTTTAGGAAAGCATAATTTAAAGTGACTATTTAACTTTTCCTCCAAAAATTGAGTTGGTAATTTTTGGGTTTGCTTTATATTACCTCTCTTCCTCCATAATGGAGTCTTCTTTCCCAGGCATTTCTGATGTATTGTCATACATGAGTTTGTGAGTTTCAATGAAGTTTTTCTGTAAGGCAGACATCTGAGCCATGATCTTCTGGCGATGTAGCCTAGCAGCTTCAGCTTTTCTTTTTCGTTCTGCTTTTTCTTTATCATGAGTAATCTGGGTATTAAGAAATGACAAATTTAGGTAAGATCCACTGTTAAAAATTTATATACACTGTTTGGATGGCAAAATTCCTTAGAATAAGATTCTGAAACTCTGATTACCCCTTACATCCTGGATTCAGTTTAATGCTTCAAAATTAGCATTACAGGCTGCACGACATCACACAACTAATTATTCCTTTAGTTATTTAAATAATTTACTGTAAAAAGCTAAGAACCTTAAATATCCAATTAACTGCCTTTTATACTCAGTGCAGGTACATTTAGAAATAAAATTGGAGCCGGGCACGGTGGCTCAAGCCTGTAATCCCAGCACTTTGGGAGGCCGAGACGGGCGGATCACGAGGTCAGGAGATCGAGACCATCCTGGCTAATACGGTGAAACCCCGTCTCTACTAAAAAAATACAAAAAACTAGCCGGGCGCGGTGGCGGGCACCTGTAGTCCCAGCTACTCCGGAGGCTGAGGCAGGAGAATGGCGGGAACCCGGGAGGCGGAGCTTGCAGTGAGCTGAGATCCGGCCACTGCACTCCAGCCTGGGCGACAGAGCGAGACTCCGTCTCAAAAAAAAAAAAAAAAAAAAAAAAAAAAAAAAAAAAAAAAAAAAAAAATTAAAAGAAATAAAATTGGATAAAACAAAATTTCAAAATCATTTGTCAATCACTTAATCACTGACAATTTAAATAATCTTGATTTCTAACAGTTACTTCTAAATGCACTGTTAAAAATGAGAACTTTAACAACTTTTTAAATTTTAACAATATTACTGAGATACATTTGGTGCATTTTAAATTTCTATTCAAATTTACATCCAGTGTGTTTTACTTTTAGGAAGAACATGTAATAACCACAAATAGTATTATTCTAATAATATAAATATTAGAATCTGGCCGGGCGCGGTGGCTCAAGCCTGTAATCCCAGCACTTTGGGAGGCCGAGACGGGTGGATCACAAGGTCAGGAGATCGAGACCATCCTGGCTAACACGGTGAAACCCCATCTCTACTAAAAAATACAAAAAAAAACTAGCCGGGCGAGGTGGCGGGCGCCTGTAGTCCCAGCTACTGGGGAGGCTGAGGCAGGAGAATGGCGTGAACCCAGGAGGTGGAGCTTGCAGTGAGCTGAGATCCCGCCACTGCATTCCAGCCTGGGCGACAGAACGAGACTCCGTCTCAAAAAAAAAAAAAAAAAATTAGATTCATCAAAACCTGATTCACTGTATTATAGAAATAACACAAATATTATTGCATTTCATTGAATCTAAGATGTACCACTACCTTATATTTCTCTAAAAAATGCTGTTGATGAAAGTCATTTATTGTGAGACTATATCCCAATTTAAGTCACTAAAAATATATTAAAAGCTAATAAAATATGGTATTTCAGTTTTTTGTTTTTGAGATGGAAACTTGCTGTGTCACCCAGGCTGGAATGCAGTAGCGTGATCTTGGCTCACTGCAACCTCTGCCTCCTGGGTTCAAGTGATTTTCGTGCCTCAGCCTCCTGAGCAGCTGGGACTACATGAGCATGCCACCACATTGGGCTAATTTTTGTATTTTTATTAGAGACAGGGTTTTGCCATATTGGCCAGGCTGGTCTTGAACTCCTGACCTCAAGGAATCTACCCACCTCCGCCTCCCAAAGAGCTGGGATTACAGGAGTGAGCCACACACGCTCAGCCAAAATATGGTATTTCTAATAGAGCTCTACTATATACCAATTTCTCCTGTTTTTGCAAAATACAAAAATTATATTGCATTGTCACGTACCATTAATCCCCACAATATAGAAACATAATGAATAAAAGATGAACAGATCTCATGTACTTTATACAATAAACAGGTTTCTCCTAACAAAAAAGCAGCAGCTCCCTTACACCAGTAAAGTTCAGAGATAGAGATGAATGTCACCATTACTACAGTGTTATTACAGTGTCATACCTCATCATTCTTAACAGATTCTGATCCTGATGTGGTTGCTACAATTAAACAAGATTTTTCTCTTAATCGCTTCACTGTGTCAAACATCTGTGAAAAACAGATGAAACGTTAAAAGAGTGAGTTAGACCGTTAGACTGACCAGGAACAGAAACATCCACTAATTTAATTTTGGCATCATATCTCCAAATGTCTTTCACTTAAAACTATTTCAATATATGAAGAAAAAAAGTGACTCTGTGACAAACACCTCCCCTGGTCAATGAGCAATTCAGCTGAGGAGTCCACTGGTAGCACAATCAGCTGATTCAGTAGGCTGGAGGCATGCCTCTGTTAGCTTTCAAGAGATTTGTCAGGAAACAAAAACTTTTTTAATTTGAAATAACAGTTTTGTGCAAAAACACATAAAAACAAAGACACAAAATGGTGACTGCTCTTTTGGAGGCAGAGGCGGGGTAATCTCAGCACTTTGGGAGGCCAAGGAGGGTGGATCACCTGAGGTCAGGAGTTAGAGACCAGCCTGGCCAACACAGCAAAATCCTGTCTCTACTAAAAATACAAAAATTAGTCGGGCGTGGTGACCCATGCCTGTGATGCCAGCTACTCGGGAGGCTGAGGTAGGAGAATCGCTTGAACCCGGGAAATGGAGGTTGCAATGAACTGAGATCGTGCCACTGCACTCCAGCCTAGGTGACAGAGCGAGATCCTGTCTCAAAAAAAAAAAAAAAGACAAAGATACAAAATGGAAAGTAAAATCCTCCTCTCCCTGATTGCAACACCCCTATCAGAATATATAATTTTTATATTTACATCTATTTTCATAAAAAGAGATGCTACCATACATACTGTTTCACACATCCTCTTTCCACTTAATCATTTATCTTCCGGGACATTTTCTTTTTCTTTTTTTTTTAACAGAGTCTTGCTCTGTCACCCAGGCTGGAGCACAGTGGCGCGATCTTGGCTCACTGCAAGCTACGCCTCCGGGGTTCATGCCATTCTCCTGCCTCAGCCTCCTGAGTAGCTGGGACTACAGGCGCCCACCACAACGCCTGGCTAATTTTTGTATTTTTAGTAGAGACGGGGTTTCACCGTGTTAGCCAGGATGGTCTCGATCTCCTGACTTTGTGATCTACCTGCCTGGGCCTGCGGTGGGATTAAAGGCGTGAGCCATCGCACCCACCCTATCTTCGGAGACATTTCCACAACAGCTTACACAGAACTGCCTCATTCTTATTAACAAAGGTCATGGTTTCAGCATGAATACATTCATTAATTCATTCATTAATGCATTAATTCATTCATTTGACAGAGTTTCACTCTGTCGTCCAGGCTGGAGTGCAGCGGCACAATCTTGGCTCACTTGCAACCTCTGTCTCCCAGGCTCATGCCATCTTCTCACCTCAGCTTCTCAAGTAGCTGGGACTAGAGGCACACACCACCATATCCTTGGCTAATTTTTATATTTTTTTTAGAGATGGAGTTTTTGCCACATTGTCCAGACTGGTCTTGAACTTCTAGGTTCAAGCAAGCCACCCACCTTGGCTTCCCAAAGTGCTGGAACTATAGGTATGAGTCACTGTGCCCAGTAAAATTTATTTATATTTTGAAGGAACCTTGGTCCCATGAGGAAAAATTTCCCAAGATGAACACTTACAACATAGCTTTAAATCGACCATCTGGATAGAGTATCTAATGTTTTTAACAGCAGATATGTATGCTTTTACATATTTTGATGATAAAATTTAGTATTCTAATTGAAAATGAATTTTCAGGACTAGATCTGCAATTCATAGCACCATCTCTATGGGATATGAACATTGAACTAAATGGTACCTCAACTGACTTTCTTAATAGTTACCTACTTTCGTTTGATTTTATATCTTAAAATAATATTGGCTAGTTTGACACAAATACTAAATATTCATAAAATCTACTTCAAGAAGAATTTTAATAATATCATTATCTTATAGTTACATCGTTACATCATGCTTAAGGACTGTTTCTAATTAAGTAGTAAAAAGAGCTGCCCTCATATAGCTGAAAGTATAAATCAGTACCAAGATTTCCAATTGACAAGAATGTGAAAAATAACTACTCTATACATTCTAATTATCAAAACAATACTTAGTAATAAACATCAGAATATCTTAACGAATGCAATGAGTGCAGAAGCTCCATAATCCTGGTTTCATGTTTTTTTTTTTTTTTTTTTTTTTTTGAGACAGAGTCTCACTCACTCTGTCGTCCAGGCTAGCGTGCAGGGGCGCAATCTTGGCTCACTGCAACTTCCGCCCTCCGAGTTCAGGCAATTCTCCTGCCTCAGCCTCCTGAGTAGCTGGGATTATAGGCGCCTGCCACCATGCCCAGCTAATTTTTTTTTTTTTTTGGTAGTTTTAGTAGAAACGAGGTTTTGCCATCTTGGCCAGGCTGGTCTTGAACTACTGATCTCGTGGTCCACCCATACTGGCCTCCCAAAGTTCTGGGATTACAGGCATGAGCCACCACACCCAGCCAGTTTCATGTTTCTATGTGGAGGTTTTCCATTCAAGTAACATTCCTGGCGTCTCTCTCCCCTGCTTATTTAATTCACTTGTCTCCAAAGGCAATGCTATTACTCAATAGCTCAAGAACCAAATCTAGGAGTCATTTTTGATTTCCTTTTTTCTGAGACAGATTCTTGTTCTGTCACCCAGACTGGAGTGCAGCGGTGCGATCTCGGCTCACCGCAATCTCCACCTCCCTGGTTGAAGCGATTCTCCTGCCTCAGCCTCCCGAGTAGCTAGGACTACAGGCGTGCACCACCACGCCTGGCTAATTTTTGTATTTTTAGTAGAGATGAGGTTTCACCATGTTGGGCAGTCTGGTCTCGAACTCCTGACCTCAGGTGATCTGCCCGTCTTGGCCTCCCAAAGTGCTGGGATTAGCCACTGTGCCCAGCCTCATCTTTGATTTCTTCATTTCCTTCATCCCTCCCATCAGACTGATGAGCAAGTACTACAGATTCTATCTTCATATACCGTCAAGATATACCTTAATCAGCCAGACGCAGTGGCTCAAGCCTGTAATCTCAGCACTTTGGGAGGCCGAGACGGGCGGGTCACGAGGTCAGGAGATCGAGACCATCCTGGCTAACATGGTGAAACCCCGTCTCTACTAAAAAAAATACAAAAAAATAGCTGAGCGAGGTGGCAGGCGCCTGTAGTACTCGGGAGGCCGAGGCAGGAGAATGGCGTGAACCCAGGAGGCGGAGCTTGCAGTGAGCTGAGATCACGCCACTGCACTCCAGCCTGGGCGACACAGCGACACTCCGTCTCAAAAAAAAAAAAAAGATACACTTTAATCAGTTCAGATTCTTACTATCTGCATCTTAGCCTAGGTCATGCTTATTTCACATCAAGATTACTGCAACAGTCTCCTAACAGTTTCCTTACTTCTATGCCTATTCCCCGTAATCCATTTATTCCACAGCAGTCAATACCATCTTGTACAAATATAGATTAGGTCACTTAAAATCCGCCAGTATCTTCCCATTGTGCTAAAAAATTATCACTTTATGCTGACTTATAAGGACCTACAAGATCTGACCTCCGGCTGCCCCTCTGACCTCACTGCCTACTTTTCCATCCCTCACCCATTATGTTCCAGCCATACTGGTCTTCTTTCTGGCCACCACAGAGCTTTTGCACTGCTGTTCCCTCTTTCTGGAGTACTCTTCCAGACTCTTCTAAGACTGACTCCATGTCATTCAGGTCTTAGCTCTAATGCCATATTTTGAGAGAGGCCTTCCCTAATTACCCAAAGTAACCCCTTACTCATCTATTGAATTACCCTGATATTTTCTTGTTTATTTATTTGTTTAATGTCTGTCCCTCAACTACAGTATATGTTCTATGATAGTGAGCACCTTGTCTGTCTTGTTCCATCTAGAAATCTATAAATGAGCATGGCACATGGTAGGTATTCAGTAAAGGTGACTAAATAATGGCAAAAAAAAAGAATAAATCTTAGCTTATTTTTAAAACTACACTAAAATATAGGAAAATAGAATTATTAACATGAAGAATAAGTGATTGTGAAAACCAGTAGTAAATGGCTACAATGGTACAGCGGTTTAATTTTGGAGGCAAGCAGAGAATTCTTAAATATTTAAACCAAGATATGATCACTTTACTTTTCTAGTTTACCTGAAGTATCCACGTTATCATGTCCTTCTGGCCTTCTAACTGGGGAATTCCTTTGAGTTTTTCCAAAAGCATTTGTATATTCATGGCTGAACTTCCCAATCCTTTTTTAAAACACAAAATCACACATCATAAATAAATACATATAGTCATCTCTTGGTATCCTCAGGGAATTGGTTTCAGGACCCCTATGGACACCAAAATCCACTAATGCTCAATTCCCTTACATAAAATGGTGTAATATTTTCATAAAATCTATACGCATGCTTCTGTATGCTTTAAATCATCTCTAGACTACTTATAATGTCTAACACAATGTAAATGCTATGTAAATAGTTGTTAGATAATATTGTTTTGGGAATAATGACAAGAAAAAAAATGTCTGTACATGTTCAGCACAGTGACAACCACCCTTTCCTTTTTCCCTCTGAATATTTTCAATCTGTGACTGGTTGAATCCCTAGATATGGAACCCACAGATATGGAGGGTCAATTATGTCCTCATAATTATGTACAAATTACAATTTCTAGTTAATGTTATTTACATTGATAACCAAGGTTTGCGAATCTATCCCTTAACTACATTAATTTTTCAATGAATAAATCTGCAATTATATGAAGTACTGGGTTATAATGACATGATCTACTAAATTTAAAAATGAGTTTAAGTCTCTCTCTTACATCTTTTACTGGCACTGCTAAGTGAAAGCTACCCTAAATATCTGTCTCTGGTCTTTTCTCTGCTTTACTCAACATCTAAGCAAAAGTGCTTAATGAGAAACAAAACTGCCAAAAATATTGAAGTGGGGGATGTCATATCCATAAACTGAATAGGTTTTTGATGTCTTCAGGGATCTAAAGAATACAGCATGTAAACAGAAAACATTTGTCTCCTATTGTTTTTATAATCAACATGCCTGGAATGTGCTTTGAAAAAACTATCTTAATCAGGTAGCATTTATTAGAAATCTAATTTAAAACTATCCTTTTCTTCCAAGTTGAATACAATGCAAAATGAATACATTATCATTCAGATTTCTATCATTTAAAATTCAGAAACATTAATATCTTATTAAGACATGTCACATGAATGCTATGGTTGACACAGCAGCAAATATTTGATAATACTGAGATAAGGAATTAAAGTAAAAAAAACCAATATATGCAACCAAAAAAAAAAACAGTGGGGAGATCATGTAGTAAAAAGATTGTAGTAAAGACTACAGTAAGGGATTTAAAAATATATTAGTATACTTGAAAATATTAGTTACAAACTAAGAATGCTAGGAAAAAAAAATTATTTCAGGGTTACCTATGTTTTAAGGACTGACAGATTAAAACTCTGTAAGATATAAACTTTCAGGTTTGACAAACTCAAACTCCTTAAGATCTAAACTTTCAATGACAAATGTGTTGAAGAGTGATACTCAAACATACTTGAAGCCTTATGATAAAAGTCAAATGTTACTTCTTCTTCAGGAGCTTTTTGAAGCTGTTGCTTCTCTTCTAGTAAACCCAATGCCAGAATATGAAAAGCCTGAAGGAGGAAAATAAGAGATCTTTAAAATTGAGCTTCTTCAGGTAAATATATTTTTAATTTAATTTTTATTTTTTTCAGAGACTGGTCTCACTCTGTCACCCAGGCTGGAGGGCACTGGGGCAATCCTAGCTTACTACAGCCTTAAGCTCTTCGGGTCAAGTGATCCTCCTGCCTCAGCCTCCTGAGTGGCCAGGGACTAGAGGTGCACACCACCATGCATAACTAATTTTTTTTCGGGGGGCGGGGGGTAATAGACCACATCTCACTATGTTGGCCAGGCTGGTCTTAAACTCCTGTGCTCAAGTGATCCTCCTGCTTCAGCTTCCCGAAGTGCTGCAATTACAGGTATGGGCCACCATGCCTAGCAAGGTAAATCTATTTTAAGTAGAAGTATACAAATAAGAAAGCTGATAGGTAAAAAACACGCAAAGGTTTCAGCAGTTCACATTAAGCAGTTTACAGAAAGAGAAATGATGAATACACATAAGAAAAATGTTCAACCTGGCCCGGCGCTGGTGGCTCACGCTTGTAATCCCAGCACTTTGGGGGGTCAGGGCAGGTGGATCACCTGAGGTCAGGAGTTCGTGACCAGCCTGGTCAACACGGTGAAGCATCGTCTCTACTAAAAATACAAAATGAGCCGGGCATGGTAATGGGCGCCTGTAATCCCAGTTGCTTGGGAGGCTGAGGCAGAAGAATAGCTTGAACCCGGAGGCGGAAGTTGCAGTGAACCAAGATTGTGTCACTGCACTCCAGCCTACTCCAGCCTGGGTGACTAGAGTGAAACTCCATCTCAAAAAAAAAAAAAAAAAAAGTTCAACCTCACTTAGAGAAAAATGAGTTGAAACAAGATCATCCTATTTTTCACCTATTACAGTGGCAAAAATTTTGGTGTTTAATAAAATATAGAGCTGGTATAGGTATTGGGAAGTAAGCACTTTTGACCACACTGGTGAAGGGAAAGTAAACTGGTACAACATTTTTGGAGGCCAATTTGAAAACATCTACCAAAAATGTAAAGCCATATACCAACTACTAGGAATTAGTATGACAAATACACTCCCTTAAGTATGCAAAAACATTTGTATAAGAATGTACTTTTTATTGTTCTTTGTTACAGCAAAGACCTAGAAATACCTGAATGTCTATTAATAGGAGACTACTTAAACACATTATATCCATATGATGGACTATGCAGCTATCAAGAATAAGTAGATCTATATGTGCTAATGTGCAATGATTTCCAGAATATACAAAACTTTAACAATGCTTATGTGCTATATAGCATACTGGGACTCAGTGAGACAAATTTTAACTTGATTTCAAACATATCTCTACAGTTTGAAATTTACTAGAGAATGTATTTATCAGTGTTATAACAAAAATTGAGGTACACATAGGGTAATGACAGCATTTAGAACCTGTAGACCAACAATACTCAAAGGAAAAGAATTAGGCAGGTATAAATAAACATGGTGTTACAACTACCATGACGTGGCATAATTAAGTAACATGTATTTATCTATAACAGTAACAAGGAAAAAGAGCTGCTTTCACACTAGCTAATTCTCCTACCTCTATGAATAATTAGTTTTATCCATTTTACTAATGAGAAAATTATTATTTGCTCCTTAAATAGGAAGTGGAGAAACCCAAGACTGAAGTCTAGACCTATCTTCAAATCTTTATTATACTGTCTCCTTACAATTCAAGTAAAATTAAAAATCATGACACAATAACAACATGTCAATTTATTAGCATAAATACACCTGTTTTTGTTTCCATGGGTTTTATTAAACAGAAATGGTTCCCAAGAGTAAGGATGCTAAAAACACAAGAACATATCACTAAAAATTTGTGCTGTCTGTAAGCTATTTTTAATGACCCCCACATTTCCAGTGCTCTAGATGTGGTTCCAACTGAAGTTAGACCTGAGATCTTCTCCAGATCCCCAAGAACTCTAGGACTTGATGTAGAGAAAATATTTCAGGTAAACAAACCATTTGGAGCATTCCTTCAGTCCACAAGTTAGAATCTGTGTCTATTGCCCGTTCAAATACGGTCCTGAGAATGTACATCATGACATCACAGTTGAGAAGGTTAATCACTTTGCTGAAAGCAGGGCAGAATTCAGGAGGTGGTGGTGGTGGCAATGCTATAGGAGGTGGGGAATGGATGGGGAAAGAGACAAACAGCTACATTTTTATTTGGGTTATCCTACATACTAAATTGCAAATGTCAAAAAATAATAGGTTACATGCAAAACAACACATGCTTTTTTGCTACCTTTCCAGTACTGAAAATATCAATGTTAAGTGTAATGTAAGTACTGTATCAGTCACCCAAAATGAACTACATTTGCTATCAATTTTAAATTCAGTCACTACTGATATATACCATATCTTAATATGTGAATAAGAAACAAAAAGCTCTTTGCACTTCCTTGAGCTGCCCACTCTCAAAGACCAACAAAAACAAAAAACTATATGCTTTGCTGATACAAAACCACATAAAATAATAAAAATGAGTCAATTCAGAATCTCACTTTTTACCTTCATCTTTGTTTTCTTGTTTTCGCCTTTTCTTTTGCATATGTTCAGCCTATAAAAAAAATCTATCATTAAATATACTGCTTTGCAAGCATGAAACAAATGAAATACTTTAAAGCAATCAGGAAAGACCCAATCACCTATTAAAATACTTTATATACTGAAGCATGTATTCAAATGCCTCTTTGTCCTAGAAACAAAATGGTGTTCTAGAGAAAACTAATGCAAAATAGATGAGGAATATCCCTGGTCAAAAACTTAGTCTCCATTATTTTCTACTGAAAATATTTACTCAGTACCTATTATGTACAGGGTACTGTGCTATGGGCTGTAAAGTATTTACTTTATAAGGACAAAGCCAGACATTACCTTAACTTAACATGATCAAACTTAACATGATCCTTCATGGGACAAAAGGACATATGTGCCTAATAATGGGATGCAATGTATCACTTACATAGTATTCTTGCCAAAAACTGTTTTAAGTTGAATCTATTTGGTATTCCATAGAAATGCTGATGTTATGAAAGAAAAAGACGCAAAAGAATTATCTTCTAAATTAAAAGAGACTATTGGCTGGGCGAGTGGGCTCACGCCTGTAATCCCAGGATGTTGGGAGGCCAAGGTGGGTGGATCATTCGAGGTCACGAATTTGAGACCAGCCTGGATAACATGGTGAAACCCCGTCTCTACTAAAAATGCAAAAATTAGCCAAGCATGATGGCATGTGCCTGTAGTCCCAGCTACTCAGGAGGCTGGGGCAGAAGAATCACTTGAACCTAGGAGGTGGAGGCTGCAGTGAGCTGAGCTCGTGCAACTACATTCCAGCCTGGACAACAGAGTGAGGCTCCGTTTCAAAAAAAAAAAAAAAGACTAAAGAAATATGACAAAATATGACAATCAAATGAGGGTGTGATGATGAAGTCCATGATGCTTGATTGAATCCTCTTCCCAAGAGAGCTATTAAGGACATATGTAGTATAATCAGGAAAATCTGAATATTGCCTGTATACTAAATAACATTATTGATTCAATTTTAATTCTTGGGTGACATAATGCCCTCTGTTAATAAGAACCAGCATGAAACTATAGAAAAAGAAGAAAATTTTCTGTGGAGTTAGAAAGCATAAAGCATTTAGGTTTATTTACTGAAAAGGATACTTTTTTCTACCTTGCTATGCTGGGTTTTGGAGTAATGATAAAAGTACATATTGAAGTCTTTCAATGATTCATCTTTTAGTTCATAAACTCCATGGCCTGATACACCTGGTTTCCTAAATAGATGGAATATAAAAGATGAACTGCAGTGTTCTTGAAGTACAAAATACAGACAAAATAAAAACCTAAAAATTAATCTAGAGGTCAAATATACAGAAAAAAATTATGTCTCATTTAGCTTATGAAAAATTCCATTCCAATAATAACACTAAAAACCTACATTGTGAACACAAAGCCTGATAACAGCTAAGTTGTGTTTTATAATAATGAAATTCAAACAAATCTGGAGAAGTTTGTTTTATACGATCTAGAAATGATACCATGCCCTATCTCTAAACCTTCTTAGAGATTTAAGAGTCTCTGATGCCTAAAGGTTGTCGGTTCAACTAAAGAACATTTCATTGACCTTAGGCACTTCACTGTCTAAGGTCACATCTAAAACAGTAGGAAGACATCATAACCTTAGTAATTTGCAAATGAAAACGTAGTACTGAATCCTTTATATAGTACTACAAGGAAGATCATTAAGGTCAAAAGGAGTACTCCATATTTGTTCTAAACATTAAATAGCTTTTGGTTTCTATCCAATCTCTAAGTCGAATATTTCAATGAACATTACTAGATCATAAGAAAAGCTATACCCTATTTTAAAAGTTATTTGAAACTAGTAATGTATCTGTAAACACAATACTGCAACAAGTAGAAATTCACTATCAGCATCGATTTTTCAAATTTCAAAGATTAATACAATCAAATTTTTATTTCCATTTTATATACTCAAATGAAAATATTATAAAAGTTTTAATTCTACTAGAGAAAAATCCAAAATTAGCATATAAAATTTTATGGAATAAATGAAATCATGGGTTCAGATTAATGGGAAAGAGAGTATCAGAAAAGTTCATTTACTTACTATCTAAATAAATCATCTAATATCATAAATGAGTATTTCTTATTCACTTGCCAAAACCACTCACTTTTTTCAACTAACAGGTGCTAAGTGTCTACTGTGAGCCCCTCATTGTCACCCTTTCTAATCTATATTCCATTCTTATTCTTGGGAGTTCAGGTAAGAACTTCAGAGCTTCTACAAAGTATCCAAAGTACAAGAACAAAGATCAATCTACCTTTTAGAATAAACATAAATATTAAGCACTTACTTAAATGTGGCCACTTTGTTTATGACATTCTCTAAGCCAGTTTCATTATTTTCCTGTTGAAACAATATTTTTGTCATTTTTACCTTCATATAATGACTTCCACTTCATTGTGAAGTGAAATAAATTTTCAACTGCATCTCTGAAGTACTTTGTAAATAATTTTTAAAAGTTCAATTTCCACTATTAAAAAATTAGGTCTAAAACCAATTATCTATGTTTTGGGAGACCAACTTCGTAGGAGATAAAATGTATGTATAAACTGTTTAAGAAAGGTTATCTAAGTTTGCTTTCATATGTGTGTACAAGTACACACATACATCTATGGCATACACACACAGTATTACCAATACTTCAAAGAAAAGAAGCTCTTCTTTATGTAGTATATTCATTACCCCCATCATTTATGTACATGCCCATGCTATACTAATCCCTAAAACCAAGGTAACAAAATTAATGAGCTCCAACTAGTAATCTATAGCAATACACATGTCTAGATGTCCTAATCTACTTTCTGTAAATATAGTAAGTTTTTTTCTGATTGACCTGATCTTTTCCTTAAACAGGGAACACTATTTTTTTACAAAGCCATTTAAAATTAAGATAAGGACCCAGTCAAACTACTACAGTAAGCTCAGATTCCTGCAGTCTTGTAAAGATAAGAAACGTAAACTTCCTTAAAAATATATATACTTAGTCAGGTGCAGTGGCTCACACCATTAATCCCAGCACTTTGGGAGACCGAGATGGGTAGATCACGAGGTCAGGAGTTCAAGGCCAGCCTGGCCGACATAGTGAAACTCCGTTTCTACTAAAAATACAAAAATTAGCCGGGCTTGGTGATGCACGCCTGCAGTCCTAGCTACTCAGGAGGCTGAGGCAGGAGAATCACCTGAACATGGGAGGCGGAGGTTACAGTTAGCCAAGATGGCAGCACTGCACTCCAGCCTGGGCAACAGATCGAGACGCTGTCTAAATATATAAATATATATATATTTTCATATTCATTCCTTGGCCGGACATCGTGGCTCACACCTGTAATTCCAGCACTTTGGGAGGCCAAGGCGGGTGGATCACTTGAGGTCAGGAGTTCCAGACCAGCCTGGCCAATATGGTGAAATCCCATCTCTACTAAAAATACAAAAATTAGCCAGGTGTGGTGGCACGCACCTGTAATCCCAGCTACTCGGGAGGCTGAGGCAAGAGGATCGCTTGAACCCGGGAGACGGAGGTTGCAGTGAGCCAAGATTATGCCACTACACTCCATCCTGGGTGACAGAGCAAGACTTCGTCTCAAGGAAAAAAAAAAATGTATATATACACACACACACACACACATATATATACACGCACATATACACACACACGTATACATATATCCCTATTCTACCTCTTTGGAAAGTCTTGACAGCACAGGTAAGTATAATTATTTTTTAAGAATCATTTTTCTAATTCATATTCAAATCTCAGAGGGGAAAAATATCAGACTCATAATCTGTAGGACTATTACCACAGTATCTGTATATACAAAAACACAAATACCACCTGTGGCGATCATGGTCATGTGAATGCACTTTGCAGACATGTAATTACAGGAAGTAAATGACCACGTGCCTCAACTGCTGTGCTCTGGTGAAACCAAGGCCAAGCTTCTCACCAGTCATTCCCAGACAATGAGCAAAGAAAGCAGAGATACTCAGGCAAGCTCATTCTGGGAGACATGGGAAGCCACAGATGGAAAGGCCATTGAAGCCCAGCAGTCTGGGATGCTTCTATTTAACTTTCCTTCCCTCTTTTTTCTTTTTGAGACGGAGTCTCGCTCTGTCGCCCAGGCTGGAGTGCAGTGGCCGGATCTCAGCTCACTGCAAGCTCTGCCTCCCGGGTTCCCGTCATTCTCCTGCCTCAGCCTCCCAAGTAGCTGGGACTACAGGCGCCCGTCAACGCGCCCGGCTAGTTTTTTGTATTTTTTTAGTAGAGACGGGTTTTCACCATATTAGCCAGGATGGTCTCGATCTCCTGACCTCGTGATCCGCCCGTCTCGGCCTCCCAAAGTGCTGGGATTACAGGCTTGAGCCACCGCGCCCGGCCTCCTTCCCTCTTTATTTCACTGGGAATCAGGTTTGCATCAGAATCTGATGCCTCCCCTTTTCGTTCCCAGATCCATTGTCTTTAATAAAAATCTTAATGTTTTGTCACAAGATCTGCTTCTCAGAAGACCCAGATTAACACACCACCCAGTTCCAGTATCTCAGGAAGTTCCCTTTTTTCCTCTGGAGTAATCTTTATTTTAAAGTAAACAAAAAGTAAAGGAGTTTCTCCCAGAATTAAAATTTATACCACTAAAGGATGAAGGTGATTGGTTTACATCTATAAGGTAATAATATAGGACTTTTTGCCTAAAATTTTGAAGTAGTTTCCAATTAAAGAAAAAGAAAAATCTACCCCATCTTGAGGTAAACAGAGATAAAACCAAAATCAGACTTACATTCTCAGGTAAATTTTTGGCAATGGCACTGTGTGGCATAGGTTCAATGCAAAGCAAGTGAATAATTTCTCTCATTGTGACCTCTTCTTTGGTCACATTTCCCACTCCAGGTACATAACGCTCACCTAGTTCAAACAATTTAAAACAAAAAAAAGTAGAATAATTGTTTTCTATTTAAATCTCTCCCCATCAGAGGCACTTACACACAGAACATTGCATTAAATTAAGTCTGTGAGAGAGGGGCAAAAGTTATTTGAATGTGTTCTCGCATCTGAACAAGAATCTATGTTGAAAGACAGAGGCAGAAAACTGTGACCTGAAGGAGAATCCAGGCCTTGTCTTAGCTTGCTTAGACACATACACACAAACACACATACATATACATACACATATGTATACATACACATATGTATATATACACACATGTATACATACACATACACATACTCACACATTATAAACAAGGCCCCTCAAATAAATTAGCATGTGTTTCTAACCCAGAACACATGGCTGATGGCATCTGAATGAGCAGTGGCCATCACTGAATAGCTTTTCTTTCAAGATCTTTCTCAATTTTGTCTCTACCTGTTATTTAACAAAGAACAAAGTGAAAACTGAAAAACAAAATACTTTAAAATGTCTTTATGTGTTAAATGACAAAACAGTAATACGTATTAAGAATGACTGGTGTTGTGAAAATGCCCACAAGGTCAGATTTCCATTTTTCACCACAATAAACTGCCAAATGAAGAGAGAAAATAGCTAAAATAAGTATGAGAACTTCACTGGTGTCAATAGCATCTAATTCCCATTGCCTTAAGAAAGCTTACCATATCTGGCCTTCTGTCACCACTGATTTTCAACACTACAGTATCTGTACGAAGTCCTATGATATCTACAAGAGGGTTACAAAGAAACCCCTTGCCTAAGAGATTTGATGAATTCTACAAATTTGCCAAAGAAAGACTTTTTGTCAAGTGAATTCGTTTCCAACACATTCATTCCTCTTTACATTTGTAAAGCATTTTGTAATTTTCATAACTTTTCACCAAAAACAGTATCCCCTAGAATTTTAGTGCTAGAAGATACCTTGGAGATCATGTAGGTTACCTCCACATTTTACAAATCAGGAATCTGAGGCCCAAAGAATGCAACTGCATGCTCTTGAAAGCTGGTAGCAAGGCCAAGACTAGAGCTCCTGATTTTAAATCCAAATATTTTTCTGTTTCTTAATGATTTTCCACTATAGATCAGAAATATAATTTTTTAAACAAAACTGTTGACTCCTGAAAGTAACAAACGTACACTCAGGAACACAGCAAGTATTAACTAAAAATCAAATCACAAGAGAAAAAAACAATAAATTTGGGCAAACACAATAATAGTAAAATAACAGTAGAAATAAAACAGTAAAAATAAAACAGCAAAATTATACTACAATATTAGAATTCTTCATATAGTACTCTAAAGACAAATGTAAAAATTTCCCTTGAGTTTTCATAATTTGAAAAAGTATATAATCAATTTTAAAATATTTTACACATTCTTAATTTGCCCATTTTTTCCCATCTGCTTCTAACTGGCATATTCTGGACAGGAAGAGTTAGTAGCCTGGAAGGTTTAAGTCTCACTCAGCAATAAAGGCTTACTACCCTTTCTGCTGAAACATGTAGCTAGTCTAGCAACTAGCTCTCTGACAAACAATAAGTAAAAATGAACCCATGTTTACAGACTTACGTAACTGCTAGAATCCCCAACTAAAGAACTATTCAAACCAAACAGCGTTTGGTGCAGTAAAGTAAATAACAAAAGCCAGAATGAGATCAAGAACAAGATGATAGCCAGGCGCAGTGGCTCACGCCTGTAATCCCAGCACTTTAGGAGGCCAAGGCAGGTGGATCATCAGGTCAGGAGTTCAAGACCAGCCTGGCCAATATGGTGAAATCTTGTCTCTACTTAAAAAAAAAAAAAGGTACAAATATTGGCCAGGCATAGTGGCACATGTCTGTGGTCCCAGCTACCCAGGATGCTGAGGCAGAAGAATTGCTTGAATCCAGGAGGTACAGGTTGCAGTGAGTTGAGATCGCACCACTGCACTCCAGTCTGAGCAACAGAGCGAGACTTTGTCTCAAAAAAAAACAAAAATAAAAGAACAAAATGATGGTAATGAATGTACCAGCTGGTAAAATCAACACAGACTATGACATAGCATATATTTGTATTTAATAGGTTAGAATGTAGTGTTTCTGCACTGATTATTTGTATTAATCTCAACTGAATTATAAGACACATTTCTATGGGTCAATGTCATAACTTGATAGACATTATTTCTGGCAAAGAACACTCTTTTTCTTTTCTCTAAGTAACCTTAACAAAGCTAAGTATGACCAATATTTGCACAAAATTATTAAACAGAATGACACAATGAAAATACATTTTACTTAGACCTATAATATATATAAAAATTTTAGCACTAAATGACCTCCAAATTAGTCAAAACATTTACAAATCAGGTACTGAAAAATAAAAATGTGGCCGGGCGCAGTGGCTCAAGCCTGTAATCCCAGCACTTTGGGAGGCCGAGGCGGGCGGATCACAAGGTCAGGAGATCGAGACCATCCTGGCTAACACGGTGAAACCCCGTCTCTACTAAAAAGTACAAAAAACTAGCCGGGCGAGGTGGCGGGCGCCTGTAGTCCCAGCTACTACTCGGGAGGCTGAGGCAGGAGAATGGCGTGAACCCGGGAGGCGGAGCTTGCAGTGAGCTGAGATCCGGCCACTGCACTCCAGCCTGGGCGACAGAGCGAGACTCCGTCTCAAAAAAAAAAAAAAAAAAGAAAAAGAAAAATGTAAAATCTGTACTTTTGCAAAGGTGAATTTCTAAGTGCAGTATTTGAATAAGGAGTAAAATGATCAATTATAGTTCATATAAATGGTCTCTCTAAAAAGTAACCCATGTTCTATTTCAAAACATTGTGTTTTAATCTTACCCACAATATAGATGAGGACCTGAAGCATTTCTTCTATTAGTGTATTATATTGTTTAATCAAATCCTATAGAATCAAAAAACAGTAAATTAGTTATGCAAGAACCAAAAACCTCCATAAAACATGCATTTCTGGATGAGACTCATGGTCCATCCAGTCTAGTATTTTTTATCCAGTCTAGTATTTCTGTGTGTGTGTGTGCACAGCACAAATAGTTACAATCATTCCCTTTTTTGACATCAAATTCAACAATACCTGGCATATAATTGCCAAATACTGTCATCGTTTTCATTATCATTATCGCCCACATAGTCATAACTCAGCACACTAATGCTAATCTTCAACTCTTCCTCTATTATTTGCTGCCTTCTTACCTGGGTTAGTGAGAAAGTGCCCTCAAATAGACTCCCAACAGTTATATGGCGAGAGTATCCTTCTCTAACACATCCCTGATTTAAACACTATTAAATCAGATACTGATTTTCACTAAGTATAAAACAACTAAAAATTGGCTCTGCATTTTATATCCTATTCATGTTAGCCCTTTGCAAGTAACTTCTATTATTTTCATTTAAAAAAATTTTTTGGCCAGGTGCAGTGGCATGTGCCACTGCTTCCGGCTATCCTAGAGTTCTTTAATTCTTGAATTTGATTTAGAAATTGTATATGAATTGTATAGAATTGTATAGCCAGGCATGGTGGTGCACGCCTGTAATCCCAGCACTTTGGGAGGCCAAGGAATGCAGATCACAAGGTCAGGACTTTGAGACCAGCCTGACCAACATCGTGAAACCTTGTCTCTACTAAAAATAGAAAAATTAGCTGGGTGTGGTGGGGCGCGCCTCTAATCCCAGCTACTCAGTAGGCTGAGGCAGGAGAATCACTTGAACCCAGGAGGTGGAGGTTGCAGTGAGCCAAGATCGAGCCACTGCACTCCAGCCTGGGCGACAGAGTGAGACTCCGTCTCAAAAAAAAAATTATATATTTATTTATTATTTTTCCAAAGAAATTTTACTAGCAGGAGTAACTTCTAATTTCAAAGAATAAAATAATGTGATTTCATGAATTCAAAGTAGTTAAGGGCTACTTTATAGGTTGGTACTTCAAATGTTCAAACAATAAAGATGTGGCCAGGCACGGTGGCTCACGCCTATAATCCCAGCAATTCGAGAGGCCAGGGCAAGCAGATCACTTGAGCTCAGGAGTTTGAGACCAGCCTGGTCAACATGGTGAAACCTCAACTCCACTAAAAATACAAAAAATTGGCCAGATGCAGTGGTTCACACCTGTAATCCCAGCACTTTGGAAGGCTGAGGCAGGTGGATCACGAGGTCAGGAGTTCGAGACCAGCCTGGCCAACATGGTGAAACCCTGTCTCTACTAAAATACAAACATTAGCTGGGCATGGTGGTGCATGCCTGTAATCCCAGCGACTGGGGAGGCTGAGGCAGGAGAATGGCTTGAACTCAGGAGCTGGAGGTTGCAGTGAGCTGATTGTGCCACTGCACTCCAGCCTGGGTGACAGAGCAAGACTCCATCACAAAAAAAAAAAAAAAAGAAAAGAAAAAATTAGTTGGGCATGGTGGCTCATCCCCGTAGGCCCAGCTACTCAGGAAGCTGAGGCAAGAAAATCACTAGAATGGGAGGCAAAGGTTGCTTTGAGACAAGATTGCACCACTGCACTCCAGCCTGGGTGACAGAGTGAGACTCTGTCTCAAAAACAAATAATAAATAAAATAAAATTTGTATATTACCTCTGAGACAACAAAGATAAAAAATACCAATGTCATTATAGATGTACATACTGCAAGAGAGAGCTTAAATAGGACTTTTTGCTGAGAGCAATTTGACAATATGTATTAAGAGCCTTAAGAAAAATATGTTGTTGGCCGGGCACAGTGGCTCACACCTGTAATCCCAGCACTTTGAGAGGCCAAGGCAGGTGGATCACCCGAGGTCAGAAGTTCGAGACCAGCCTGGCCAACATGGAGAAACCTATCTCTACTAAAATACAAAATTAGCCAGGCGTGGTGGTGCATGCCTGTAATCCCAGCTATTCGGGAGGCTGAGGCAAGAGAATTGCTTGAACCCGGCGGGGGCAGAAGTTGTGGTGAGCCAAGATCGCGCCATTGCACTCCAGCCTGGGCAACAAGATCAAAACTCCATCTCAAAAAAAAAAAAGAAAGGAAAACGTGTCGTTTTATCTACCAAATCCACTTCTAAAAATGTGTCTTAACAAAACAGAGAAGTATTTAAATACTGAGCTACAAATGTTTATAAGACCAACCAACTAGGAAGACCTCTTCAGTAATAGACTTCAAAGTATAATGCATCATATAGTGCAATCCTATATAGTTATCAAAATTGATATAATTGTATATTTATTTCATGACAAGAAAAAAAAAACTGCACAATATGTTGTTAACCATAGGAAGCAGATTACAAAACAGCACAGACAGAATGATATAATTTTTGCTTTAAAAACAAGCAAGACACAAACTTTAAAAGTGATCATTTCTAGGAAGCAGTGTTTTTCATGTGATTTTTTGTTAATCTACATATTCTAATTTTTCTAGATTGAAAAGATTATATATGTGTATATATGTGTGTGCCATATGTATACATGTCATTTTGGGAGGTATGGTTAAGAAATAACTTTTAGGCTGGGCGCGGTGGCTCAAGCCTGTAATCCCAGCACTTTGGGAGGCCGAGACGGGCAAATCACCAGGTCAGGAGATCGAGACCATCCTGGCTAACACGGTGAAACCCCGTCTCTACTAAAAAATACAAAAACTAGCCGGGCGAGGTAGCGGGCGCCTGTAGTCCCAGCTACTCGGGAGGCTGAGGCAGGAAAATGGCGTAAACCCGGGAGGCGGAGCTTGCAGTGAGCTGAGATCCGGCCACTGCACTCCAGCCTGGGGGCAGAGCGAGACTCCGTCTCAAAAAAAAAAAAAAAAAAGAAATAACTTTTAAAATATGGCTAATACGACTGAAATAAAATATAACTAAAATAGTAACAATATTTCCTTTAAAATTAATTCACAGAATTTACAGGTTGTGTACCTGGTCTTTTGTAGATAGGGTCTTGTTAAAAGCCTCGGCAAGTTCATACCTCTGAAGTACCAGTAACAAGAACTTATTGGGATCCATTAAAGATGCACCAATCTGTGAAAGAAATACAGCATCACATTTCTTGTGTATTATATGGAGAAACATTTCGTCTTATGTAGGACTGTCAAAAATTATAAGGTAAGTTTGCAGAAGATAACGTAGTAGTCCCTTCTATTTCTATGTGTCATATTCAGTTGAACGGTGAGAGTGTTTTAAGTTAAAAATTATTAGATTATCTTCTCTTATTAGAAAGAATTCAAGAAGGAAGATGAAGACACAAATATCAGAAACAATTTAAATAGGTACCTGAAGCATGATGATATCTTTATCATACATTTCTTCTCTGCACTTAACGTCTTGGTAATAAAACACCTATAAAGTAATAGGTAGAATAAATGCTAAAAGAATTATTTTATTTCAAGCAAAATTCTCAAGAAAACCTATCCTTTAAACTTTCTCTAAGCTAGAAACCCCTAAAAAATCCTTAGTGGCAAAAAATAAATTGCAAATCTATGAATCATTTAAAAGGACTTGTGAGGATGAAGTGAAGAAATATGGCATGAAATCACTTCAGAGTTAAAAATGTTCTATATTGGTTATTACTCTCACGTATAACAAAGGAATTTATTTTCCCTAAGTTTAAAATACCTACTTCAATAAAAATAAACCAATTTCTACACTCAATCATAGTACCATTTTTCTTTTCTTTTTTTTTTTTAAATTTCATTTTAAGTTCCAGGATACACATGCAAGACGTGTAGGTTACATAGGTAAACGCATACTACCATTTTTTCTTCCAAGTGATAACAAGACCTATCTCTCCACCTTTTAAGAAATGCAAGGCCGGGCTCAGTGGCTCACGCCTGTCATCCCAGCACTTTGGGAGGTTGAGATGAGTGGATCACCTGAGGTCAGGTGTTCAAGACCAGCCTGGCCAACACGGTGAAGCCCCATCTCTACTAAAAACACAAAACTAGCCAGGCATTGTGGTGCACGCGTGTGGTCCCAGCTATTTGGGAGGCTGAGGAACGAAAATCACTTGAACCCCGGAGGCAGAGGTTGCAGTGAGCCGAGATCACACCACTGCACTCCATAGCCTGGGCAACAGAGTGAGATTCTTTCTCAAAAAAAAGAAAGAAAGAAAGAAAAAGAAAAGCACTACTCCATATTTACTCCAAAACAGAAGAAAAAATTACAAGGTGGCCTTTAATTAAGACAGATGGTGGGAAGACTAAAGGCCTCTAAGTAAGGTAATTCTCAGAAAAGAACTATGTTAATGGGGAGGCCTCTGGTGTTACTACTGGCTCTCACCTAATTTATCACACAAGCATCCTAGTTTATAATTCAGATGGAATACACAGTAAACAGGATAGGAGAAATGTCTATATAGTTCTTAGAATATTCATCTCTAAGAGTTTATACAAGAGAATAGTAGCAAACAGTAAAATCTAGGAACATAGGGTAAAATTATATAAGAGAAAAAAATTAGAAAATGAACACATTCATAAATATGAATAATAGGCTTTGCTGTACCTGACTAATAAGAGACAGCCCATTTCTTCGCCACATCTCAGCAACAACCTGGGCGACCAACACCAGACAACGTAAAGGATATTCCACTAGTACCTCTACTTGAAAGTCCTCCTGAAATAGAGTGAGGTCAATTTTATCATTTCTCACAGAGCTTGGATGTCTCTCCAAGATACAGCACTACATAGTATTCAGTTTTCTCATGTGTAAAATGGAAGAACTTGAACTAGATGACTTCTAAGTCCCTGTGACTCAGATTACAATGTACTATATGAAGATGCAAAATTACTGAATGGGAATTATTCAGGTGGGTTTCCAAATATTACTTTCCTTCTCATCCATCAACCAAGAAGTATTCAGAAATAGAACATAAGCAAATCAATACTTAGTAGAATCACTTACAAAAGACACAAATTCATGTAGTCTTGAAACAGCACCCAGCCTGCTTAAACGTACATGAAGACCTAAAGTTAAAAAAAAAAAAAAAGAGAAGATGAGAAAACAAACCCAATTTGTTAATCAGTTAACTCATCAAGTTTAGAAACTTGTGCGATTTGATTTGGCTGGGCGCGGCAGCTCATGCCTGTAATCTCAGCACTTTGGGAGGCTGAGGGGGTGGATCACCTGAGGTCAGGAGTTCAAGACCAGCCTGGCCCACATGGTTGAAAGCCCGTCTGTAGAAAAATACAAAAATTAGCCGGGTCTGTAATCCTAGCTACTTGGGAGGCTGAGGCAGAAGAATCACTTAAACCTAGGAGGCGGAGGCTGCAGTGAGCCAAGATCATGCCACTGCACTTCAGCCTGGGTGACAGAGTGAGACTCCGTCTTGGAAAAAAAAAAAGAAGAAGAAGAAACTTGTGTGATTTAAACGTATGTTTACTGAGTTTAGAAGTGACACTCTAGAATGCAGACTACTGATCTCTAATTTTGAAACACAGTATTAGTAACATATTTAAAATTCTACACTGTGCAAGGTGTGCTCATACCTTATACAAAAATAACAGTCTCTCAAGATATCTTTATTCTGCTTTTAGCCATGTATCAAAAGAAACGAAAATTAATCTAAGTATTTTTTAATAAAAATAGAAGCAATATAAAATCACATGATGTCAATTATGCCATATACAAACATTAACTCAAAATGGATCAAAGACCTTAAACACAAATTTAAATATAGGTGCTAAAACCAAAAAATAAAACTCATAGAAGAAAACATAGGGAAAGGCTTCATAACATTAGATTTGACAATGAGTTTTTTGGATGACACCAAAAGCACAGGCAACAAAAGAAAAAAACAGATAAACTGGACTACAACAAAAACTCCTGTGTATCAAACGAGACCATCAGCAGGGTAAAAAGGCAACCCACAGAATGGGAGAAAATATTTGTAAATCACATATCTGATAAACAGTTAATATCTAGAATTATATAAGTAACTCCAACTGAACAGCAAAATTAAACCCAATTTAAAAATGGGCAGAGCACTTGAATAGACAGTTCTCCAAAGAAGATATACAAATGGCCAACAAACATGTGAAAAGCTGATCAAAATCACTAATCACTAGGGACATGCAAATCAAAATCACAATGAGATACCACTTCATATCCATTAGAATGGTTATTATCTGGGGGAAAAAAAAGGAAAAATAGCAAGTGTTGGAAAGGATGTAGAGAAACTGGAATCCTAGTGCATGCTGGTGGGAACGTAAAATGGTACAGCCACTAAGGAAAACAATATGATGGTTCCTCAAAAAACTAAACATAGAATTACCAAATGATCCAGCAATTCCACATTTGGGTATATACCCAAAATACTGAAAGCAAAGACTTGAACAGATACTTCTACATCCATGTTCACAACAGCACTATTCACAACAGCCAAAAGGTAGAAGTAACCCAAGTGTCCATCAATGGATAAATGGATGAACAAAATGTGGTATATCCATACAATGGACTATTATTCAGCCTTTAAAAAAAAGGGAATTCTGACATGTATTATGATATAAACCTGAGGATACTATGCTAGGTGAAATAAGCCAGTCACAAAAGGACAAATACTGTATAAGTCAACTTTTAATAGGTACCTAGAGTAGTCAATGGGTAAGTATTGTTTAATAATAATAATATTATTCTATTTCAGTTCTGGCAGTTTCATTTTTAGAAGATAAAAAGCTTTTGGAGAAGGATGGTGGTGGCAGTTGTAGAAAATGTGAATATACTTAGTGCCACTGAACTGTACACTTAAAAATGGGTAAAAAGCTAAGCTTTATGTCATGTACATTTTCTTATCATTGAAAATATAAATATATACACTTCAGTAAAGATATTTTTTAAAAACCCTGACAAACGAATGGCCAATTTACATGGAAATGCAAATGATTAAGGAGAATCTATGATTTCTTCCTTTTAATGATAAAGAATGATAGAGATAACACACTAATGAAATTGGTCAGAGAGGAGGTTTAGAAACCAGCAACCAGATTTTATTATATTTAAATTCAGGTGTGAGATGAATTACCACGTTAGTCCGTAAGTACACACTATAAGGATCCATAAGTCAACCCAGATAAAACAAAGCCCAGGTAAATTAGCATCTTTAAATAGGTGTTCTAGTGGCAGCCCCTTGAAGGGCAGTGACAGCCCTTAACTGTAGTATCGGACCTGAGCATGTCTGAACATACTGAGCACAGAACAAAAATAGAAATGATTCTACTAAATGAATATCTAGAAACAAAGCTAATAGGTATATGTAAAAAGAAAAAACAAACACTCACCAGCAAGGGTCCTAGAGAGTGGCAGATGTATGCTTACAAGATCCTCAGATACTCTGTAGGACTTCGTTTCCAAACTGTGTCCACACAATTGTACTACTGTCTTGCTACTAGATATGAAACTGGTACTGCACCTCATCACAGCTTTGTGACATTCTTTATAAGCCACAAGTAAGAGTTCTTCCTAAGAGGAAAATAAGAATACAAAAAGTTGACAAGTTGTCTACTTCAACACTCTTTTTTTTTTTTTTGAGACAGCCTGTCCTGTGGCCCAGGCTGGAGTACAGTGGCATAATCACAGCTCACTGCTCAACCTCCTGGGCTCAGTTATCTGAGGTGATTCTCCCGCCTTAGCCTCCTGAGTAGCTGGGACTACAGGCACGTGCCACTATGCCCAATTTTTGTATTTTTTGTAGAGGCAGGGTCTCTGCATGTTGCCCAGGCTGGTTTTGAACTCTGGGGCTCAAGTGGTTTGCCTACCTTGACCTCCCAAAGTGCTAGCATTACAGGTGTGAGCCACCATGCCCAGCATAACATGCATCATTCAATAAATATTTACTAAATATGAGTGGAAAATTGTTCTATGTATTACTAAGTCTACCTCCACAGGATCTGCGAACTTGCAGGAAACATAAGATATACCCATATATGCACTTATAATCAAAGTAAAAAATAAGTACCATGTAAATGGTACAAACTAATTGCTCTAAGAGGGGGGAAAAAAAAGAATCACAAGGAACTGGGAAGACATATTTGTGAAAGCAGCTTCTGATGGGCCCTAAAAGAATATGCAGAATTTAAATATGAGGAAAGATAAGGAGAAGATGGCATTCTAAGCAGAGATATAGAACAAATAAAGACAAAAATAAGAGAAATACAACTCCTATTCAGGCAGTGGAGAATAAAGAGTAGATAAATGAAACAATTTATGGATGAAACAAAGCATTTGAACTGGAAATGTGCCTTGGCACAGGCATGTGAACACACTGATGGGGGCTGCAGTGTAATGATGTAGTCAACACACTGCTTCAAGAAGAATTAATGTGGGTCATTGAAGATGATAGATTGGAGAGGATCAAGTTAGGAGATACAGAAACCAACAGGAAGATGACTATGAAGTAAAGTGATAAGGGTCTGAACTAGGATGGGGCTGTCACAACCAAAAAGAATGAACCCATAGAAAATGATTAGGATTATAAAATATATTTGGGATAAGGAAGAATAAAATCTGGGTGAATATAGCAGGAAGAGAGAAGTTAAAGACCATTTTTTTAAGACAGTGTTTCTATTTTTATCTTGAAAAAGGAACTCCATGGTCAAATAGATGATTTGGAAACATCCTTCTCAGAAATCAGCATACTGACTAACTAAAGGGTTTTAGAAATTCATTAGTGGCTGGGCGCGGTGGCTCACGCTTATAATCCTAGCACTTTGGGAGGCTGAGGCCGGCGGATCACGAGGTCAGGAGTTTGAGATCAGCCTGGCCAACATGGTGAAACCCCATCTCTACTAAAAAATACAAAAAAAATTAGCCGGGCGTGGTGGCGCACACCTGTAGTCCCAGCTACTCAGAAGGCTGAAGCAGGAGAATCGCTTGAACCCAGGAGGCGGAGGTTGCAGTGAGCCAAGTTCGTGCCATCATACTCCAGCTTGGGTGACAGAGTGAGACTCCATCAAAAAAAGAACGAAAGAATGAAAGAATGAAAGAAAGAAAAAAGAAAAGAAAAGAAGAAAAGAAAAGGAAGGGAGGGGAGGGGAGGGGAGGGGAGGGGAGGGGAGGGAAAGGAAAGGAAAGGAAAGGAAAGGAAAGGAAAGAAAGGAAGGAAAAGAAAGAAATTCAGTAGCTTTAAAAACAAAAAAGCAAACAAAAACCTCTTTTTGTTTAACCGAACATTTCTGAATCTTACATGATCCAGAACACTTTTCCCTTCAAAACACCCGTTAACATTGAACATACAGAATATAGTGGCTCTGAGATTTCCTACATGGATGAATTAATAGTAATGTCACTAACAAAACAAGGATAATCAAAATGAGAAAATGCAAGTTGGAAGTAGAAGGAAATGATGACAGGTCCATTTAAAATATTCTGAGTTTGAGGCCAGGTGTGGTGGCTCATGCCTATAATCCTAGCACTTTGGGACGCCAAAGAAAGACAATCACTTGAAGTCAGGAGTTTGAGACTAGCCTGGGCAACATAGAGAGACCTTGTCTCTGCAAAAAATAAAAAGAGAAAAAAATTAGCTAGGTGTGGTGGCATGTGCCTGCAGTCCCAGCTACTTCGGAGGCTAAGGTGGGAGGATCACATGAGCCTAGGAGGTCAAGGCTGCAGTGAGCCATGATAGCGCCACTGTACTCCAGCCTGGGTGACAGAGTAAGACCTTGTCTCACACACACACACACGTACACACGTGTAAGATCTAAACAAGAATGTCTGGCCCACAAACATAAGTGACACTGTAGCTTAGGAGAGTCATCCCTATGAACTTTTAACTAAGTGATAGAAATACAAGAGAAGAGAAAAGAATGTAAGATATACACACATATCATCAAAGTAAAAAAATTTTAAGTACCATGTAAATGGGACATACTAATTGCCCTAAGATGGCAAAGAAAAGAATCACAATTAGGAAGACATACTTGTGAAAACATATTTCTGTAAGAAAGGGAAGAGAATATTGGGGAATGTCTCATTTAGCAGGCAGAAGGCACCAGAAAAAAGGCAATCATTGGCCAAAATAGGTAATCGATAATGTATTGGGATAAAGCATGTTTGTGAAAACCAGAGGGAAAGTTTCAAGAAGATGAAAGTACTCAAGAAAATACAGTGCTACAGACAATTCAAGGAAGATGGAAACTAAGGAAAGACCCCTGAATTTGGTTACCAAATGGATCCTCTGAGATTTGTTTCTAAATGCAGTTCTTGTCAATTGCTAAGGGCAGAACCCAGACTGTAAAGAAGTGTTAGGAGCTACAAGTGAAGATACTAAATGCAGATGATTTCAGAAAGTTTGGAAGAAGTCAAGATGAAAACACACACCTTTGCTTCATCATCTAACAATTGTGCATGCCCTCCATGAAAGTGAGCGAAGCCAAAAAATACGTGCTGTGCTTGCTGGACAGTATTTCCTGTGGTGATTGTACTAAAAAGCTACAGTGCTAGACTAAAGTCTACTACATCTGTTGAGTATGGCTGCCACTCTGAACCTGTGACCAATTGCTGGTGGTGAAGCAGAAGAGACTATAGTTCACAGGGGTGCAAACACAAGAAAGGAGGCTTATATTATCGTTGTTTTTAAAAATAAGGGAGTCCTGTGTGTTTACAGATGGTTGACTAAAAGAGTAGGAAACACAAGTCTGGATAATTCAGGAAGCTAACTCCAGGAAAAAGTAACAATAAGTCAGAACCAAGAGCCTAGGTAGAGGCATTAGACTTAGAAAGAGACAAAAAGGAAAAGACCAATAGTGAAGACACAGAAAAATTTAGTCACTGAATAGGTTACGGTAACAGACACAGAGAAATTGGAGATGATGAGGGAATTTAACTTAGATAATGGCAATTTTCTCAGAAAATAAATAAATGAGGTCATCATTCTTAAAGGGAGTCTAGGGTGGGATTATATATTTAAAGAGGGTTATGGTCTAAAATTGCTACTTAAGGAAATACATTAGTTCTATATTTTGAAACGAACACATATAACAAAGTTCTTGAATGAATAATCTACCCCTCTCCATTCTTGGAATATTTACAAGTCTAATATGGTCTTAATTATATTATTATGCATATATATGCAATTTCCAGGGAATAAATGTGTATATAAATACATATATACACATATTTAAACCCTGCTATTCCCCAAAATAAGCAAAACTACCATAGAGCACATTTTCTACTCAAGTATATACAGTTTCCTCCTAAATTTAAAAAGACAAATTCAAATATGTAAAAAACTACTGCAAATAATAAACACTTTACATCAAGGAAGCTGTAACATATAACTATACTATGAATAATTACTAAGAACTTAAAAAGGCACTGATCCTACTAACAAATTTCACTTACATCACAAGCACACCACTCTTGGAACATGAGTAAAATATTCTTCAATTGCATCTGTATAGCAATGGCAGCCTCCCAATCAGGATCCACTTCAATGTGTTGCCCAACCTGTCTTCGAATTTCTTCCATTCCCTGCAATTAAAAGTTGGTCAACATATACCTATTTGAACCCTGTCTCCTTGCTCTGCTGTCAGGATTCATAACATTTTAACATGGCTGTTACACTGGGTCAGAATGCATGGGTTCAAATCCCAGCTCACAATACATGCTCAGGGCTAAAACATTAGCTGCAAAGCACAGCTCTGTCTGGTATCTCTAGCTGTGTGACCCTGGGGAAATTATTTCTAAGCTTGGTTACTAAATGGATCCTTTTGAGATTTTTTTCTAAATGCAGCTCTTGTCAATTGATAAGGGCATAAGTCAGATTCTAAAGCAGTATTAGAAGCTAAAAAAAAGTATTAGAAGCTAACAAGTGAAGATACTAAATGTAGATGAATTCAGAAGATTTAGGACATGTCAAGATGAAAATAGGCACCTTAACCTCATCACCCAACAACTGTGCATGCTTTCCATAAGGGTGAGGGAGCCAAAAAAATATGTGTTGTGCTTGCTGCACATGCAAGTAACCCTTCCATGTAAAATGAGAATATTAATAGTAACTACTTAATAAGATTGCTATAAGGCTCAAAAGAGACCATGTATGAAAAGTGCTTACTACACATTTATCACATGGTAAGTATTCAGTAAACATTAATAGAAGTAGCAATAGTAGGCCGAGCATGGTGTCTCACGCCTGTAATCCCAGCACTTTGGGAGGCAGAGGCAGATGGATCATGAGGTCAAGAGATTGAGACCACCCTGGCCAACATGGTGAAACCCCACCTCTACTAAAAATACAAAAATTAGCCGGGCGTGGTGGCGGGCACCTGTAGTCCCAGCTACTCGGGAGGCTGAGGCAGGAGAATCACTTGAACTCGGGAGGCGGAGCTTGCAGTGAGCTGAGATCGTGCCACCGCACTTCAGCCTGGCGACAGAGCAAGACTCTGTCTTCAAAAAAAAAAAAAAAAAAAGTAGCAACAGTAAACTAAGGTATATAAAAGGATCTATCAAAACAGGATGAAGGAGTCAATGTTTAAATCTTGTTTCTACTTTGCTAAATTCTTGTATTAAAAGCAAAATCTGCTTTCAAAAGACTGGGGTTAAATTTTTAAAAATAAATTTATCTTACTGATGTACAGAAAAATGATCATACCTGCATACAGGTAAGAATCTTCAAAAAAGATCGAAAACCTTCAAGGAACTGCATTCTTAATCTTTCTGTCCATATTGTGGGTTTGCTGATCAGGATATACCTATCGTTTCAAGAAAGAAAGAAAGATTTCACTTCTCTATTTTGAGATAATTTTAAGGTTCTCAGGGTTATAGACAATGTTGATTTATAAAAATTATGGATTCTAATTTCTCACAATAATTAGAAGATCTGAGTAGAGCTAGAGTTATTTATTCTGCCTTATTTTAAATATAACCAGTAAAACATGAATGCTCTAGAAGAGGCAAATATCAAGCTAAACCTGACTTCATACACTACATTCTCAGAGGTTAGTCTGATTAAGTGAACCTAGAACTGACCAAGCCTGTCACAGCTACCTCTGGACAACCACAGTACAGATTCCCTAGAACTGTGCATACCCATCACCCAAAGGGCCAGCTGAAATTCTTTCAGCCTCAGAAAATTTGGAACAGATTTTCTACCTCCAGTTTTTCATAACCCAGAACTTGGAAGAAGGATGTAAGCACCTGTCATCTTGACTTGCACATCAGGATGTACTAGTTTCAAGAGATAAACAAACTCATTTTAGCCTATAATTTGTATGATCAATATTTCTTTTGGCTATACAGACAATGACTGGTTTCATATACAATGGGAACAATGTTTATCATGAAATGAGTTTTCAGGAAGTAATTATTAACAAGTATTAAACACTATTTTGCACTTGACCAATGAGAATAAATTCCTGTTATATTGCAGGTATTGGGAACATAAACATGGACACACCTGTCCTGAAGTTCATAGTATAGTGGGAAAAACAGATACATATAGTAGACAGAAATTCAATGTTAAACACTAAAATAATATATAAAAGAAGTAATGCATGGCTCATGCCTGTAATCCCAGCACTTTGGGAGGCCGAGGCAGGCAGATCATGAGGTCAGGAAATTGAGACCATCCTGGCTAACACGGTGAAACCCCGTTTCTACTAAAAAGACAAAAAATTAGCCAGGTGTGGTGGTGGGTGCCTGTAGTCCCAGCTACTTGGGAGGCTGAGGCAGGAGAATGGTGTGAACCCAGGAGGCGGAGCTTGCAGTGAGCCGAGATCATGCCACTGCACTCCAGTCTGGGGGACACAGCAACAGTCCATCTCAAAATAAAAAAAAGAAAAAGAAAAAGAAGTAATGGAGGTACATAAAGACAAAGCAACAAAGAAAATACATTTTTTTGAACTGTAAAGATAGGATTGTGGTTTAATTTTTCTCACTCTTTAGATACCCATTAATATGTAAATGTACATTAAAAATACAATCATCAAAGAAACTTAGCAAAGATTTACTTCAAATACATGAATTACCATCTAAATCTTTCCTTTAAAGTAAAAGATAAAAAGATTAAAGTTTAAAATCTGTGACACTGAACAATCGGCATTCATGTTTCATTGCTTTCTAAAGCACTACTACTCAGAGTGTGGGCCACTAACCAGCAGCATCAGCCTCACCTGAGTGCTCTTTAGAGATGCAAAATCTTGGGCTCTAATCAGACCTGCTGAATCAGACCTCCCCCTGCCCCCGTATTTTCTTCAAGTTGACTTTACTCTGTTGCCCAGGTTGGAGTGCAATGGTGTGATCATAGCTCCCCGCAACTTCAAACTCTCAGGCTCAAGTAATCCTCCTGCCTCAGCCTCCCTAGTAGCAAGACTACAGGCATGTGCCACCAAACTTGGCTAATTTTATTTTTTGTAGAGACAAAGTCTCACTATGTTGCCCAGGCTGGTTGCAACCCCCTGGCCTCAAGTAATCCTCCTGCCTCAGCCTTCCAAAGCACATGAGTCAACGCAATCAGCCCCAGAATCCGAATTTAAGGAAGCGCCCCAGATGATTTGCTTCTGCACAGCAAAGGACACTATCAACACAGTGAAGAGACAACCAACAGAACGGGAGAAAATTTTTGCAAACTATGCATCTGACAAAGGCCTAATAGCCAGCATCTATAAGGAACATAAACAAATTAACAACAACAAAAAAATTAATAAGTGAGGCTGGGCGTGGTGGCTCACTCCTGTAATCCCAGCACTTTGGGAGGCCGAGGTGGGCAGATTGCCTGAGCTCAGGAGTTCAAGACCACCCCGGGCAACATGGTGAAACCCCATCTCCACTAAAACATCTCTACGAAAATACAAAAAATTAGCCAGGCATGGCGGTGTGCGCCTGTATTCCCAGCTACTTGGGAGGCTGAGACAGGAGAATCACTTGAACCCAGGAGGCTGAGGTTGCAGTGAGCTGAGATAGTGCTACTGCATTCCAGCCTGGGTGACAGAGCAAGACTCTGTCTCGAAAAATAAAAATTTAAATTTAAAAAAGGGGGGAGCAAAGGATAGGAACAGAATAGACACTTTTCAAAAGAAGACATACATGCTGCGTTGGCAGTATGTAACCATCACATGAAATAAAGCTCAACATCACTGATCATTGGAGAAATGCAAATCAAAACGACAATGAGATACCATCTCACACCAGTCAGAATGGCCACTATTAAAAAGTAAAAAGTAACAGATGCAGGGAGGCTGCAAGGAAAAAGGAATGCTTATATACTGTTGGTGGGAGCATAAATTAATTCAAGCATTATGGAATACAGTGTAACAATTCCTTGAAGACCTAAAAACAGAAATATCATTCAATCCGGCAATTCCATTACTGGGTATTTACCCAAAGGAATATAAATTGTTCTATTATAAAGACACATGCACACATACATTCACTGCAGCATTCACAATAGCAAAGACATGGAATCAACCTAAATGCCCACCAGTGATAGACTGGATAAAGAATATGTGGTACATATACACCATGGAATACTATGCAGCCGGAAAAAGAATGAGATCACATCTTTTTTTTTTTTTTTTTTTTTTGAGACGGAGTCTTGCTCTGCCGCCCAGGCTGGAGTGCAGTGGCCGGCTCTCAGCTCACTGCAAGCTCCGCCTCCCGGGTTCACGCCATTCTCCTGCCTCAGCCTCCGGAGTAGCTGGGACTACAGGCGCCCGCCTCGTCGCCCGGCTAGTTTTTTGTATTTTTTTTTTAGTAGAGACGGGGTTTCACCGTATTAGCCAGGATGGTCTCGATCTCCTGACCTCGTGATCCGCCCGTCTCGGCCTCCCAAAGTGCTGGGATTACAAGCTTGAGCCACCGCGCCCGGCCGAGATCACATCTTTTCTGGGAACATGGATGGAGCTGGAGGCCATTATCCTCAGCAAAACAATGCAGAAACAGAAAACCAAATACCACATGTTCTCACTTACAAGTGGGAACTAAATGATGAGAATGCATGGACGCATAGAGGGGAACACCACACACTGGGGTCTATCAGAGGACTGAGGTTGGAAGGAGGGAAAGGATCTGGAAAAATAACTAATGGGTACTAGGCTTAATACTTGGGTGACAAAATAATCTTAACAACAACCCGCCATGACACAAGTTTACCTGTGTAACAAGCCTGAACTCAAAATAAAAGTTAAATTAAAAAAAAAAAAAAGCAGCTCCCAGATGATTTGCATTTTTGCATTCACATTAAAATCTGAGAAGCACTGATCTAGAAGAGAATTTACATTTTTGGTTTCTAGCAATCTCACATAGCTCATGAGGGACTTCTACAAATGACTTATCAAGAAGATATAAGGAACTGGAACAAACAAAAAGGTAAGGAAGGGAAGGAAAAGAAGTTTGTAGATAAAAATAGGTGGCAAAAGCAATGGGAAAAGAGGGAGAAAGTGTGGACAGGGTGAGACAGTAAGGGAGTGATTTGGTTTGAGAATGTGCTATACTTTCTGGAAATGGAACAAAGGAACAGGTTGGAGTAATAAAAGAATAATATTGTTCTCCTCAATAGAACCAAGGTTCAACTGCATCTCTTTTCTAAGTTGCATTTCCACAATAAATTAGGAACCGAGAAACAAAGTACCCCATGAGATACCTCCCAAAGAGCAACTGACAAAACTGAAGTAATAGACATACATTTTTTAGAATAAGAGAGGTAGTAATCCCTCCCTTCTATGTTTTACCAGGCAGATCCCAGTTGGAGAACTGTGTTCATTTCTTGGCACATAAACGGTATACATGCACCAGAAACAGGTTCAGTAGAGAAGGACAATGATTTAGAAGGAATTTTAACCAACATGAAACGGGACCAGTTAAGAAATAAATGCAACTCAATGCAGAAAAGACCTGGCAGACATGACTGCTGCCTTTAAACACTTCTTCAAGTTAAATGAGAATTGAAGTTGTTCTCAATGGACAAAGAGAGAACTAGAACCAGAAAATAAAAGCTACAAAAAAAGACAAGAGTTCAATATACAATAGGAAACTTTCTAGGAGTTGGAAGAAGCTATCCAAAGTTGGAATGTGCTGCTTTGAGAGAGTGAAAATTTCCTAAGGCAGGCTGAACAGAGTACCTACTAGTATCAACAAACTTATTTCATGCTGAGGTACAGTCAGATAAACACAAAGCTAAACTATGAAGACCTACAAATTCTGACCGAATTTAGACTTTATCCTGGGAAGAAAACACATTAAGTGTGGTTATTTCTAACTAATTTAAAAACAAGGTTTCAGGGGAAATTAGTAAATAAACATGCAGGGAAAGAGTAAGATGTTACTACAGAATTTCTACAATGAGAGACTGAGAAAACAGTGAACATGAATTCTTTGCTAAATAAAGAGTTTTTGTGATTGGTGTGTTAGGCCAGGTTTCAGAGCAGGTTTTGTGTTGCTGTTTACGTATCCTGTGAGGCTACATGACATAGTAGAAGGAACATGAGTTTTACAGATAAATGGTGTTTATAATCAAATCTCAGTTCTGCCACTTCCTAGCTTTGTGACCTTAGGCAAATATTTACAATCTACAAAGTAAGATTATATCAAGTACTTTCTAAGAATGGTGCAAGAATATAATCAGGTAAAATAAGCAAAGCTCCTTGGCACATAGCAGTTACCAATAAATTTCACAGGATTCTTATGAGAGCGAATTACACAGTACCTGCAGAACAGGTGTTAATTTTCCCTTCCCCTGGTCACTAGAGATATCTATATTTAGGTTGGGATATAGGCGAGGAATTGTAAGCATCAGAAGATCTGAAGTTGCCTTCCAAACCAGACACCTTAAAGTTCTACTATAAGGGTAGGTATTTAGGGATGTGCTGGCTCTAAACTATTTACCGTAAAGACTAGCTATAGTCAGAGACCCACAAAATATGATAAAACAAGTGATTATGCACCACTTAACTGGATACAAAAATAACTCAGTTATAAGAATACTTCACAGTAATGACAGCCACAGTAGAGAGATTTTTTTTTTTCTATATTCACTGACTTAACAATAACTTTAAGTACTGCCATTAGGAGTTTTAGTTTTCTACAACATGTAATTTTTGCATAATTTGGCTGAGAAACAAATTTCAATTGCAATGGCTACATATTGATTCACTACTGAATTTACCTACCATCTCCACTTATACTGAAGATAAAACATGACAATTTACTAAACTTCATTTTTTTAGAGATAGGATCCCACTCTGTTGCCCAGGCTGGAGTGCAGTGGCATGATCACAGTTAACTGTAACCTCAAACCCCTGGGCTCAAGTGATCTTCTCGCCTCTGCATCTGGAATAGCCAGGAATACGGGCTTACACTGCCATACCTGGCTAATTTTTATTTTTATTTTTTGTAGAAACAAGGTCTCGCTATGTTGTCCAGGCTGGTCTGATACAGATGCAATTTTTTTTTTTTTGAGATAAAGTCTTGCTCCATTGCCAGGCTGGAGTGCAGCGGCACAATCTCGGCTCACTACAACCTCCACCTCCAGGGTTCAAGTGATCCTTCTGCCTCAGCCTTGCGGCAATTTTTTAAAAATGGAGTATTTTCAATCTGTGGTTGGTTGAACCCACAGATGTGGAACCCACAGATATGGAGGATCAACAGTACAGCAAAAGGGGAGTTAAAAAAATGTTAATAGCCAGGCACAGTAGCTCATGCCTGTAATCCCAACACTATGAGAGGCCAAAGCAGAAGGACTGCTTGAGCCCAGGAGTTCGAAATCAGCCTGGGCAACAAAAGGTGAGACTCTGTCTCTACAAAACAATAAAAAATTAGCCAGGTGTGGTGGCACGTGCCTGTGATCCCAGCTACATGGGAGGCTGAGGCAGGAGGATCACTTGAGCCCAGGAGGTCGAGGCTTCAGTGAGCTATGTTTGCATCACTGCACTCCAGCTTGGGCAACAGGACGAGACCCTGTCTCAAAAAAAGAAAAAAGAAAAAGAAAGAAATTTACATCAATAGATTATCTGAAACTATGCACAAAGAGACTATATAGGAAGGACAGAACCAAAGTGTGTGAGTGGAAGTGAGTGAAAAGTATGGTAATTACAATGGGAATGCATTTGGTGACCCCAGAAGACCCCAAGTTCTTGTAACAGGCCTCTCCTCAATAGCGTCTTTATTAACCAGGTTTTACAACTCAGTAAGAAGCCTTCACTGAAGACATTTATTAACGCAAGGCAGTAACAGTTCTTTGTACTTGCCATCATTATAAAGAGAATTCTAGATAACCAAAATGATCACAGGATTACTTATAAGACACAGCAAATACGCACACTGAGTTTAACAGGTGCCCTCACGTTTTGACTTGAACAACTTACTTTAGGTCACATATTACTGCATATACTCTTCCCAGTTTGTCCTGGCTGTAACCCTGGAAGTTGAATTTATTGTTCCTGTCCAAGTACTCAGGTAAAACTTCTAGCAGAGTTTCAGTAATGACAGAGATAACATTCTGCTCTTCAATAAGATGTCGAGCCTGCAGAATATTTCAAGAATATTTTCTTTAGCATTAACTCACTGTGGTATGGACTTAATTTATTCATTCATTTGGTTAGTCCGTAAGTTATTTTAAATAAATGTTTGTTATTGAATGTTAAACACAGTCCTTAGTTTCACTGAATAGCAACTACTAAGAAGTTATTTTCTAAAAGAAAAAAACTCCCTACTCCTCAGTAACTAGACAACACCTATTTGGATACCCCAAGCCCATTAGACAGGTTATCTAGATAAACATTTATCATCAGTAATCACACAATGAAGCCAGGCGCGGTGGCTCATGCCTGTAATCCCAGGATTTTGGGAGGCTGAGGCAGGCGGATCACCTGAGGTTAGGAGTTCGAGACCACCCTGGTCAACATGGCAAAACCCCTTCTCCACAAAAAATACAAAAATTAGCCAGGTGTGGTGGCAATGCCTGTAATCTCAGCTATTCAGGAGGCTGAGGCAGGAGAATCGCTTGAACCAGAAGGCAGAGGTTGCGGTGAGCCGAGATTGTGCTAATACACTCCAGCCTGAGTGACAGAGCGAGACTCCGTCTCAAAAAAAAAAAAAATCACATGATGAGCAAAGTACAACAAAGATGTACTTCATGACTTCTAGCACACTACGATCTATTTTGAAATCTCCTTCTTACCCCAATCTAAATTCTCCTCCCCATCCTTTTGAAAAAGTAAACTAGAAACAATTAACCAAGTTTGGTTAACTATCTAATTCTAAACAAGAAAAGAAATAGGGCTGGGCGCGGTGGCTCACACCTGTAATTCCAGCACTTTGGGAGGCTAAGGTGGGCGGATCACCTGAGGTCAGGAGTTTGAGACCAGCCTGGCCAACATGGTGAAACCCCGTCTCTACTAAAAATACAAAAATTAGCCAGGCATGGTGGTGCATGCCCATAATCCCAGCTACTTGGGTGGTTAAGGCATGAGAATCGCTTGAACTCGGGAAGCAGAGGCTGCAGTGAGCCGAGGTCATCCCACTGCACTCCAGCCAGGGCAACCCAGCAAGACTCTGACTCAAAAACCAAAAAACAAAAAACAAAGAAAAGTATGGACTTTACAAAGGAAGCAGAATCTTCCACTCTACTCCCAGGCCTATGTAGCACCATCTCTCCCAAATGCTTGACAGGCACACTCTCCCGCTTCTCAGTTTTATCTTACTCTATCTGCCTACAAACAATAACTTAAAAATAAAATATTTTTGGTTTGAAAAGGTAGGGTTTGTAAGTTACTCTAGAAAGTAAGAAACCAGTTCTAGGTGTCATCTGCATTGACGAGGACATCTGAACCAAGGTGGCGCCTAGTTAACTAGTCCTTGGATAGCACTAAAGTATTCACATAGCCCAACTTACTGATTCTAACATTGTTCTAATTTGATTCAACATTAAGTGGAATTCTTACAAAGCAAAACAAGTTTTACTTAGAAAGACTGAAAAGGAATATAATCAATACATACCAGAGTAGGAACAGTAAACATCTGAACTGAAAGTGCAGTTATAGAGATACTTCTGTCATGATCATCACTGATATATTCTTTCTGTAGTTGTTTATAATACTGAAATATATAAGTAGAGAATCAATTATAAATCACTACTAAAGACCTTTAAAAAAACCCCAATTTTAATAACTGCTGCAAGTTTCTATCTATAAAATGTCAAGTAAGATAATTCCTATTTATTAAGGCAAGATATTATGATCAACAAAAATATCTTAGAAGGAGAATAACAAACAACAAATCAAGTAAAAATTCACCTACTCAATTCAGCAGAGATAGAAGTGGAAACTATTAAAACATACATACAGGTTAAAAAAAAAAAAAAAAAAAAACAGAGGACTGCAATGGTATAGTTTATCCTTTCTCCAAACAGAATCTGGGGCAACCTTTAGCAGCTTCTACTCTAATGGTATTGGGCAGGGAATATATTCAAAGTATGTAATAACTGATATGACCCAGAAAAACCAACCAATCAGATTGAATACAGTCTTAAACAGAATGGATGCTGGCTGCAAATAACTTCTTTCCCATACTGGTACATAACAGCTGCAAAACAACCCTGATAAACTGGGAGAACAAAAATGGTAATACACTCAGTCACATAACAGGCATCTATTATGTGCAAGGCACAAAGTTGGATACTTAACCTATTTTAAGTTGGATACTTTACCCTCCAAAATTCCTACAAAGTTTAAGGGGTAACCATGGTGTACAAAAAAATCATCTAGGTTGGGAGATTAGCTTTTGTATAAGAAAACAAAATTTCATTTCAGATCACACATATGGTCCAATATTCTATATCTAAAGAGTTTTAGAAGAGAACATCTCAGGTTGCCATCACTGCTGAAGGATAAGACATACAACAAATGTCTTAGTTACTTGTAAGTCTGTATATAAAATCCAGGGAATGGAGGTATCTTATCCCACAGTGTCATTTGCTTACAACAATCATTATTTCTTTCTCTGCTTCCAATTCCATCTTGGGTCCTATATCTATTTAAGTCTTACAGAATTGACTGCAACTCAAAATCAGAGGAAATTAATAAGTATTACTGGATACCTTTATATAAGGCAAAATAAAAGATTCAAAGGAGTCCCTGATATGTATAACCTTGCAGTCTAATTTGGTTGATAAACAAAAAGACACAGTAAGGTAAGAGATACATGACAGATTAATAAAACATTAAAAAGCTGTAAATTTTAGCCTTACATTTTAGCTTCCAACAATTAAGTAGAACCCTTGGCCACCTAATTCCTGCACCCCACTTTAGCATACACATCTGCTCTTCTTTCCTGCTATCCTTTTTCAATTAGTCACTTCTATTCTTATTGTAATTTTACAAACAGCCAAATAAATGATTAGGAAGACTGAATGCATATGTGAATGTGATCATCTCCCTTTGCTCTGGGTCAGTAGGTCATGTTCCACCTATCTCTTCTCTAAGAGCGCTGTTTCTATACAAGCAAATGACATTTGTGAAAATATTTATGCAATGTATGAGACCGAACTTTTTTTTTTTTTGAGATAGGAGTCTCACTCTGTTGCCCAGACTAGGGTGCAGTGGCGCGATCTTGGTTCACGGCAACCTCCATCTCCCAGGTTCAAGCGATTTTCCTGCCTCAGCCTCCTGAGTAGCTGGGGCTACAGGCACCCGCCACCATGCCTGGCTAATTTCTGTATTTTTAGTAGAGACGGGGTTTCACCATGTTGGCCAGGCTGGTCTCGAGCTCCTGACTTCAAATGATCCACCCACCTCCGCCTCCCAAAGTGCTGGGATTACAGGTGTGCGTCAACCCTCAGGGCCAAGAACGAACTTTTGACAAAGAAATGAATCATAACATTTAATTTTGGATTCATAATTATCTGTTTCTATTAATTCATTTATAAAAACTGCCTATTTGTATTTATTGATATCTAATTTATAAATAATTACCTTCACAAATTCCATAGCAAAGAGTTTTTTGTATTCCATCTCCATAAAAAAACTGCTGAAGATCAATTCATGAAGGATCTTACGGGCGCCTATAGAGTATTTTGAGGAGGGTTGGGGAATGAGGGGAATCACCAAGGCAAAAACCAAAAACATTCCAGCTATTAGAGTGGCAGAATATTATAAAATTATTTCACATGCAAACAGACCTCAAATATAAACAGTATTTATTGTATTAATATTTAATAACTAGAATTTAAAATACACACATATATTGCCTTTTCCCTCTTTTTCTGTACCCCTCCCACCACTTCATCTTACACTTCAATTTATTCTCTCCTAACTTTTTCATCCTGTTTCTATTTCACTCAAAAGTACTCTTACTCTGTACTTTTCCTTCTCCATGCTTTTAGCCTTTCTCTTGACGTTTACATTTTGTTCTTCATTTAGATTTTTACAATGAAAATAGCTTTCTTTTTGCCACTCAACAATGGCATTACTACCTGAATATATAGACACATGTATAGATATATACATATATACTCTTTTTGACTGGCTCTCACTAAATGAAAAGACTCTATAATTAAAAGATAACATCCCTGCGTTTTAACACCAAAGAATACATACTGACTGGTTAAACTTGATATTCACATGTAATATCAATCAAGATCACAAATTTAGTAACTAATTTAATATACAAAAGATATTACAGCTCCACTTTAAGATCATAATCTTCCTTTGCTTCCTGACAAAAAGCATAAGCAAATGTCTACTTACCTTTATAAAGCTTTGCATCCCAAAGCATTAACCTGCTTATGAGACAGGGATTCTCCGAGTCAGGTTCTTCTCTAAGGCATGCTTGGCAAAAGATCTGCCTAAAGTCACCTATAAACAAAAGAGGTCACTCAATTACACAACTTGTATTCTTTTTCTTTTTAAATAGAGATGAATCTCACTCTGTTGCCCAGGTTGGTCTTGAACTCCTGGGCTCAAGAGATCCTCCCGCCTCAGCCTCTCACAGTGCTGGGATTACTGTCATAAGCCACTGCACTCAGCCATAATTTTTATTCTTATAATATTTCTCCTAAAAGTACATTTCCTATAACATGTGAAAAGACTAACATTAATCCTCCCACATTTGATGTAAAGAATAATTCTGTCAACATCAAAGACTCAACAGTCAATAAAAAGGTATTATTTGATACTATGCACTTGAAATAATATGCTAAGATATTATGCATTTGAAATGCAACCCTGAAAATTAATCAGTGTATAAACCAAAAAAAAAAAGAAAAACTGTATTTCATACTCAATGACATTTTAAAATTTGTGACTATAAAAAACACAGTATTTTATCAGAAAATAAGGAGAAAAACAGGAGGTATGCTTACTTGAATAGCTCATAATTTTGTTCATCCAGGAACCAAGACGCAAAGCAAATTTCTGATGAGCCATAATCTCTGAGTGTAATACTTCTACATGAAGTGGGTGTTGAGAGACATTTTCTGAATGACTCTACAAATGAAGGCAACAAACCAAAAAAATAGCATTTAAAATTTGCTTTTAGTAAAGGCATTTATACTTTAAAAAAAGAAATCACATAACCCTGCCAGTTCCAGATTTCTGCATCTAGATGCCCCAAACCACTTCAACAACATCATCACTCAAATTATTCTACTTGGCGTCTTGTAAAGTACATTCATCTTTAACTTCTCTTTTTCCCCCTAATTCAGAAAGTTACCTTTATATCTTCCTTTGCTTCCTGGCAAGCAGCATAAGCACCCGCTTTAACAGCCCGACGACCCTAATTATAGACAAAAGTGAGAATTAGGTAATGAAATGATAACCACAATCAATAAGCAATATGTAGCCCAAAGACTTAATGAGCTCTTAATTACTAATCACGTGTTGACTAAACGTTGTAAGATATTGAAACAATACCTGAAAGACAGATGCAAATGTTTAACACCTTTATGAAGTATGAAAACTTTAATATACCTAGGAGAGATATTCTATAATTTAAGATGTTGAGTTTCTTGCCTGGCAAGAATGGTAGTTCTTTAGTTACTGAAGTGTCCTTTCTACTTGTATGAAACAATGACTCAGGCTTTCTAAACTTCTGCTGTGTGTTTAAAATATTTTTCAAGAATGAATTCACAGTTCTTCAACACGTATCCTATAATATACTTGTGGCCCATTAACGAGCTGGAAGTATAGCTGGACTACTGATTCCACCAGTCCTGGAGGCGCTCATGCAAGGTCTATGTAGGATTTCCTTGTAGCTTATTCTTTTACCCACCTGTAAAAATTTATCATTTTCTACGTGTGTCATGTGAAAAAAGTCAGGAAGCACTGTCTTCCTCATTTAACCTTTACAATGACTCTATGAAGAAAGTATACCCCACTTACAGATGATAAAAAGAAAAATAAGACAGAAGTTAATTTGTCCCCAAATCAGAAAGTTAGCAAGTGATAGATTCAGAGATCCATGACAAGCATTTCATCTCCAGAGTCTGCACTTCTAACCATCTTGTAATATTCCCTCTTTAGCTCCTTAGTACATAAACATAAGAACTATCCAAATATATTTGGACTACTAATTACACCAGTAAGGTTGCCATTACAGAAGAAAAAAATGCACAAAAAGCCAGGCCATAAGAGATTGTTAAAAGAACAGATAAGACAAGAATAGTTATATAAACTTGAGCTCAATCAGCTTGTATGTATGTGATGCTGGCAATTAACCTACAGCAGTGGATCTCAATAAACGGGGGGAGGAAAACCACCTCACATCCATATTTTTTGGCTGCTATCAAAAAATAACAAGGGAGTTTGCTGATCATGGTGGATGGGAGGCAGGACTAGATTGGAGCTCCGACTCAGATGGACGGAGGAGCGCACAGAGGCTCACATCATGAATTTTAGCTTCAGAACGACTGCAAGAACAAACCAGGAATCCAAAGAGGACCCACAGACCTTCTGAAGCAGGGGACTGCTCCTGCAGGACCTGGGAGACACCCTAAATACTCAGTCCCACTATCTTTCCAGAGGAAAAAAAGTCATTATATGAAAAAGATACTTGCACACACGTTTTTAGCAGTTACAATTCGCAATTGCAAAATCATGGCATCAACTCAAATGCCCATCAAAGAGTGGATAAACTGTGACATATCTATATATACACACATATATGCACATACACACACAAACACATATATGTATATATAGACACACACATGTATACACACATACACACACACACACAGAGGATGGAATACTACTCAGCCATAAAAAAGGAATGAATTAATGGCATTTGCAGCAACCTGGGTGAGACTGGAGACTATTATTCTAAGTGAAGTAAATCAGGAATGGAAAACCAAACATCGTATGTTCTCACTGATACGTGGGAGCTAAGCTATGAGGACGCAAAGGCATAAGAATGATACAATGGACTTTGGGTACTTTGAGGGAAGGGTGGGTGGGGGAAGAGGGACAAAAGACTATAAATAGGATGCAGTGTATACTGCTGGGGTGATGGGTGCATCAAAAATCTCACAAATCACCACTAAAGAACTTGCTCATATAACCAAATACCACCTGTACCCCAATAACCTAGGGAAAATAGTACTGACAAGGATGTGGAGAAGCCCTTGTGCACTGCTGGCGAATACACAAAATGGTGCAGCTGCTATAGAAAACAATATGGTGGTTCCTCAAGAAATTAGAAATAGAATTCCCATATGATCCAGCAATTCCACTTGTGGGCATGTACCCAAAAGAACTGAAAGCAAAGACTTGAACAGACTTTTGTGGATCCATGTTCACAAGAGCATTATTCACAATAGCAGAAGGTGGAAGAAACCCAAGTGTCCACTGACAAGATGAACAGGCAAACAAAATATGGTGTGTGTGTATGTGTATATACTGTATACAGGACAATACTGTACAGTACAATACTGTACATATATATGTGTATACACATATATACATATATATACACACACATACCACATATACCATATACATATACATGTCATATAGTTGATAAAATATGGATAAACTTTGAGGACATATATGTTAAGTGAAATAAACCAGTCACAAACAGACAAATACTGCATGATCTCACTTGTATGAGATATCTAAAACAGTCAAGCTCTTAGAAAGTAGAATTGGTGGTTGCCAGGGGATAGAGGGAGGGGAAAAGGGGGAATTGTTCAATGGATATCAAGTTTCAGTTTTGCAAGATAGAAAAGTTCTAGAGATCTGTTGCATGACAAGATAGTTAACACTAGTATACAGTATACCTAGAAAAATATTAAAATGATAAATTTTATGTTATGTAGATTTTACCACCATTAAAAATTTTATTGATTGACTGGAGATGGGGTCTCACTCTGTTGTTCAGGCTGGAAGGCAGTGGTGTGATCAAAGCTCACTATAGCCTTGAACTCCCATGCTCAGCCTCCTAAGTAGCTGGGACTACAGGAATCCAACAAAAAAACCTTTCTTAATGACCAAAAAATACAGGGGTGGGAGTAGATCAACTGAAGGGAGGCAGTGTTTTCAAAACACACGGGCATTTGTTTCCTGTTCTCTTCCTCACACTCCCAATTCTGATTTCCTAGGCTTGGGCTGGTATGTCTACTCCGAAAAAAAAAAATTCTTTTCAAGTGATTTCTAATAGGTTACCTTTATCCTCACACTATAGCTGAAAGCACAGAACTGCAAGTGTGTATCTTTAAGGGTTTGTAAAACAGACTAACTGTAACACAGTTTCTTCTAGCCAAGGAGTATATTTTTCACCTTAATTGGGTGTACAACATTATCTCACGTCCTATTTTACCTTTTGAATAATCATTTATTAAAAAGCTTTTCTTGCAATCACCATCACCTTATGGAGCCTTGGGACCCCAAAACAAGACAACCTATCAGTAGATAGATTAGCTGTAGCTACAGGCCTTCTCCACTTTGACTGCAGAGGACAGCACTAACAGGAAGAAATGCTAGGAAGAGATAGGGCGAACACTGGGCGACACAGATCTTTCCATTCCATATGAAAGCCGACAAAGCACAGCCCCACGCTGTCGCAAGTCAGTTCTCCTGGGACACTGGTTTCTCCTACTGGTATGTGTCTTTTCAGAGTCCTAAGATCATGACAGCTCACAGTAATCCTCCCACAATAATAGATCTTATTATCTACTAAGATTTTCTCTTATAGTCTGCAATATTAACCTTGTACATAAGACGGCAAAAATGTGACTCAGGAGCTGGGTGCAGTGGCTCACACCCGTAATCCCAGCACTTTGGAAGGCCAAGGTGGGCAAATCACCTGAGCCCAGGAGTTCAAGACAAGTGTGGGCAACATAGTGAGACCCTGTCTCTTAAAATAAAAATTAACTTTTTAAAAATATGAACTTAAAAAGAGCACCATTACATCTTTAAATTTTTTCTTGAATGCCTGTTTTTTTCTTTTTTTTTATTATTATTATTTTTTGAGAGAGAATTTCGTTCATTGTTGCCCGGGCTGGAGTGCAATGGAATGATCTCGGCTCGCTGCAACCTCCACCTCCTGGGTTCAAGTGATTCTCCCGCCTCAGTCTCCCGAGTAGCTGGGATTACAGGCATGCACCACCACACCTGGCTAATTTTGTATTTCTAGTAGAGACGGGGTTTCTCCATGTTGGTCAGGCTGGTCGAGAACTCCCGACCTCAGGAGATCCGCCCGCCTCAGCCTCCCAAAGTGCTGGGATTACAGGTGTGAGCCACCGTACCCGGCCTTTGAATGACTGTTTCTTTCGCAAGAACAGTAGGGAATAATTCTTTGAAGGCAGATTCAATCTAATTCATCTTGGTATTTCCTCAAAGAGCTTTAATAAATGTTTAGTGAACTCACTTAGAGTTCACTAAAAGTGTGTATCTTTAAGGGTTTGTAAAACAGACTGTTTTACGCATTTTTTTTTTTTTTTTTTGAGACGGAGTCTCGCTCTGTCGCCTGGGCTGGAGTGCAGTGGCCGGATCTCAGCTCACTGCAAGCTCCGCCTCCCGGGTTTACGCCATTCTCCTGCCTCAGCCTCCCGAGCAGCTGGGACTACAGGCGCCAGCCACCTCGCCCGGCTAGCGTTTTGTATTTTTTAGTAGAGACGGGGTTTCACCATATTAGCCAGGATGGTCTCCATCTCCTGACCTCGTGATCCGCCCGTCTCGGCCTCCCAAAGTGCTGGGATTACAGGCTTGAGCCACCGCGCCCGGCCTGTTTTACGCATTTTGAGAAAATCTTTGATAAACTCTTATTTACCCAGGGGAGGAGGTTGAGAGAAGGAAATAGAGTTTGATCAGTATGAGATTATCATAGGACAGCTGAAGAAAACAGAAGAAAACAAACATAACAGTTTTTAAAAACTATCTGATGGGTTGTCACTTGAAAGAAAAAGAAGAGTTTTTCTGGTTTGTTCTATAAGAAATTAGTCGGAAAACACATGGAGACAGATTTTGGCTGAAAACGGGAAAAAAGTTTTCTAAGAATGAGAGTTGTCTAACAAGCAAAGCAGTCAGAGAAACAAACTTTCTAAGTGCTAAAAGCACAAGTTAGAGGACCCGCGATATTGTGCTCTCAGTATAAGGATGGCCAATTTCACTGGGTTTTCACTATTTCCTATCTTACATCTTTTTTTTTTTGAGACAGAGTCTCGCTCTGTTGCCCAGGCTGGAGTGCAGTGGTGCAATCTCAGTTCACTGCAACCTCCCCCTCCTAGGTTCAAGCAATTCTCCTGCCTCAGTCTCCTGAGTAGCTGGGATTACAGGCATGTGCCACTACACCCAGCTAATTTTGTATTTTTAGTAGAGACGGGGTTTCACCATGTTGGCAAGACTAGGCTCCCGACCTCAGGTGATCCGCCTGCCCAAGCCTCCCCAAGTACTGGAATTACAGGCGTGAGCCACCACACCCGGCCCTATCTTACAACTTTACCATCAAACAGGGTCCTACCAGGACAAAAACAAAAGGCTCCATTTTTCTCCTAAGAAGGACATTTAAAGATTGTCTTTTAAGGTCTTTGAGATTACAGCCACCTAATGTTTTCTGAATGAGACAGGGTATAAATATATATTTAATAATTGTTGTGAAAATCTAACATCCCAAGTAGATTTTACTTTGTACAACTAGTACTGTAGTTGAAAATCATAAGCCTGATTAACCTTTAAAGTTCCTTCTATGACCTATAACTACAGCGTAGCAATAGTAATATAGGTATTGACATCTGACTAAACCTGGTATCATTCTGAAGGACTAAAAAATGTTTGCTAAATACCCCATTTCACTTTCTTCTATTATTTTCTGTCTTCTTTTCCTATCTCTATTGTTTTTGCCTTTTCTTTCTTTGCCCACTTTTCTCTTTCTTCCTCTGATTGGTTCTCCTTTCCTATTCTCTTCCTTACCTTTTTTTCTTCAACTTTTAATTTCCAGGGTACATGTGCAGGATGTGCAGGTTTGTTACATAGGTAAACGTGTGCCATGGTTGTCTGCTGCAGAGATCAACCCATCACCTAGGTATTAACTCCAGGCTCCATTAGCAATTCTTCCTGATACTCTCTCCCCTCTCAATCTCCCTGACAGGCCCCAGTGTGTGTTGCTCCCCACCAAGTGGCCATGTGTTCTCATCATTCAGCTCCACTTATAAGTGAGAGCATGCATGTTTGGTTTACTTTTCCTGAGTTAGTTTGCTGAGGATAATGGCTTCCAGCTCCATCCACAGTCCTGCAAAGGACATGATCTTGTTCCTTTTTATGGCTGCATTTCTCTAATGATCCATGATGTTCAGCTTTTATTCATGTTTGCTGCCTGCATGTATGTCTTCTTTTGAGAAGTGTCTGTTCATGTCTTTTGCCTACTTTTTGGTGAGGCTGTTGGTTTTTTTCTTGTAAATTTGTTTAAGTTCCTTGTAGACTGGGTACTAAACCTTCATCAGATGGACAGATTGCAAAAATGTTCTCTTATTCTGTAGGTTGTTCACTCTGATGATAGTTGCTTTTGCTGTGCAGAAGCTGTTTGGTTTCATTAGATCCCATTTGTCAATTTTTGCTTTTGTTGCAATTGCTTTTGGTGTTTTTGTCATGAAATCTTTGCCCATGCCTATGTCCTGAATGGTACTGCATAGATTTTTTTCTAGGGTGTATAGCTTGGGGTTTTACATTTAAGTCTTTAATCTATCTTGAGTTAATTTTTGTATAAGGTATAGGGAAGGGATCCAGTTTCAATTTTCTGCATATGGCTAGCCAGTTATCCTAGCACCATTTATTGAATAGGGAATCCTTTCCCCGTTGCTTGTTTTTGTCATGTTTGTCAATAATCAGATGGTTCTAGGTGTGTGGTCTTATTTCTGAGTTCTCTATTCTGTTCCACTGGTGTATGTGTCTGTTTTTGTAGCAGTACCAAGTTGTTTTGGTTACTATAGACTAGTAGTATAAAGTAGGATAGTATGATGTCTCCAGCTTTTATATTTTTGCTTAGGATTGTATTGGCTATTTAGGCTCTTTTTTGGTTCCATTTGAATTTTTAAGTAGTTTTTTCTAATTCTGTGAAGAACATTAATGGTAGTTTAATGGGAATAACATTGAACTTATAAATTACTTTGGGCAGTATGGTCGTTTTCACAATGGTGATTCTTCCCATCCATGAAGATGGAATGTTTTTTCCCATTTGTTCGTGTCCTGTTGAGCAGTGGTTTGTAGTTCCCCTTGAAGAGGTCCTTCACTTCTCTTGTTAGCTGTATTCGTAGGTATTTTATTCTCTCTGTAGCAATTGTGAATGGGAGTTCATTCATGATTTGGCTCTCTGCTTGCCTGCTGCTGGTGTACAAGAATGCTTGCTTATTCTCTTCCTTTTCTTTTGCCTGCTAAATCTTCATCTTTCTTGTGTTCTTTAAGGACTGCCTTACCTATCTTTTTCTCAATCTTCTTAACTGTGAATAAATATAGCTTTCAACCATTCCTCTTAAAACTCACTCATACTCATGTTCTTCACTTCCTTACAATAAATCTAATTTCAGGAATCTATCAGCCAAAGAGTAGAACACACTTTCTAAAATACTTTCGAGTTATGTCAAATTATAAGGAATCTGGAAACACAATCTGAGACCAGCAATGATTAACATACATTTATCACCTCCACTTGACTATATGTAACTTATGAGGTCATCCAAAACTTAGAAGAAAACACAGTTCACATTTATATGCTGGTCATATCAGTAAATAACTGATCTTTTTAGCCTTTGAGCAAACAGAGACTTATTTATATACAAGAGAAATGTTGGAGAAAACACAGGCTAACCAAAATGTGGTCCTTGCACCGGAAGTATCAAAATCACCTAGGAACCTTGTTAGAAATGAAGAACTGCATACCTAATGGCAAACCTACTAGAAATCACCTGGGAACCTGTTAGAAATGAAGAACTGCATACCTAATGGCAAACCTACTAGAAATCACCTGGGAACCTGTTAGAAATGAAGAACTGCATACCTAATGGCAAACCTACTAGAAATCACCTGGGAACCTGTTAGAAATGAAGAACTGCATACCTAATGGCAAACCTACTAGAAATCACCTAGGAACCTTGTTAGAAATGAAGAACTGCATACCTAATGGCAAACCTGCTAGAAATCACCTGGGAACCTGTTAGAAATGAAGAACTGAACTGCATACCCCATAGCAAATCAGAATTTGCATTTTGTTTTGTCTCAGTTTTTTTGTAGAGACAGAGTCTCGCTATGTTGGCCAGGCTGGTCTCAAACTCCTGGCCTCAAGTGATCCTCCTACCTCAGTCTCTCAAAGTGCTACAGGTACAGCCACGAGCCACAGCACCTGGCCCCTAGAATCTGCATTTTTAACAAGATCTATTCATGTGAACATTAAACTTTCAAGAGTGCTATTCTAACCAGAACTCTCTTTTTTTTTTTTTTGAGACAGAGTCTCTCTCTGTCACCCAGGCTGGAGTGCAGTGGCACGATCTCGGCTCACTGCAAGCTCCGCCTCCTGGGTTCACTCCATTCTCCTGCCTCAGCCTCCCAAGTAGCTGGGACTACAGGTGCCCGCCACCATGCCGGGCTAATTGTTTATATTTTTAGTAGAGATGCGGTTTCACCATGTGAGCCAGGATGGCCTCAATCTCCTGACCCCATGATCCACGCGCCTTGGCCTCCCAAAGTGCTGGGATTACAGGTGTGAGCCACCACGCCTAGCCACTAACCAGAATTCTTATGTACTCAGAATGAGTTACTGGTGTGCCAAGATATTGATCCTCTTAGTTCTCCAGGTATAAATACAGATTTATGAAACAGAGATAATAATATCAGTATCAATCTCAAATAGTTGACTTATGGCTATAGGGCTTAAGTGAGATATTACATATAAAGTATACCATGTTTGACATATGTAAATACTTCGTAAATGTTAGCTATTATTAGCTGTTCACACCCTTTTGTTTTTTTCACTTCATTTGCTCTTTCATTAATGATTTGCGATCACATAAGCTACACATACGAAACACAGAGAAAGTTAACCACATATTCTAATTCTATATTAAACCATGTGTCTTTAAAAAGTACATTAAAAATGAAAAAATTAAATGACTAATGTCATGCTATTTCTTACTCTAGATTATACTGCACCCAAGGGCAAGGATGAGGTTAATATTCCTTTTATATACTCATATTACCTGAAGAACCCATTTTGCTCCGGATGGATGTTAAATAAACTGAGCCATAGAATTAATATTACTCTAAAAGTAATTTAAATAAATCATGTTAAGACCTCAGAAATGATCAACTTTTCATAATTCACGCACTTATTCATTCATTCATTCATTCAATAAAGAATTATAGGACCAGACTAAAGTTGAGATGACATTCTTACCTACGCTTTGCCAAATAAATTCAGTAACTTTCTTTTTTTTTTTTTTTTTTTTTGAGATGGAGTTGCCCGGGCTGGAGTGCAGTGGCGTGATCTTGGCTCACTGCAAGCTCCAGCTTCCGGGTTCACACCACTCTCCTGCCTCAGCCTCCCAAGTAGCTGGGACTATAGGCGCCCGCCACCATGTCTAGCTAATTTTTTGTATTTTTAGTAGAGACGGGATTTCACCATGTTAGCCAGGATGGTCTCGATCTCCTGACCTCCTGATCAGCCCACCTCGGCCTCTCAAAATGCTGGGATTACAGGCGTAAGCCACCATGCCCGCCCAAATTCAGTAACTTTCTAATTATTTAAAATAAAAGATGAAAGTTATAAACAGTTACCTAAAATTATGATACACACACTCACAAAACTGAAGCTCTAACCAATTTACCTAGGATGTAAGGAATAAATGGAGAGGATGGTCAGACCTAACACAATACCGAGCAAGGGCTTCAGTCAACACCTGGCTGCCAGGAAGCTTTTCAGAAAACAGAAACGTAATTCAAAAGGAGACCACAAACCTCTTTGTCTATGGCAGTGGTATGCAACTGGGCCTCTGCGAGCTCACAGTCAAGAGCTCTTTGTAGGCTGTATATGACGTGGTCGTATGAATGGTGTTCATCATTGAAAAGGACACAATAGTATCTTTCATTTTTCTCCCTGTTAGAAAAAAAACAAACACACATTTAGATACTAATCAAATAAACAAAGGAAAAGTTAAAAAAAAGAGAGACAAAATTAATAAATAACATCTGTGTAGTTTCCTACCTGTAGAAAAGTAACACCATAAAAGTAATATAGAATTTGATTTTTTTTTTTAAACAGGGTCTCACTCTGTCACCCAGGCTGGAGTGCAGTGATGCAACCTCGACTCACTGCAACCGCTCTCTCCCAGGCTCAAGCGATACTCCCACCTCAGCCCCCTAAGTATCTGAGACTGCAGGCATGTGTCACCAGGCCCAGCTAATTTTTGTATTTTTTGTAGAGATGCTTCACCACGTTCTCCAGGCTGGATGCAAACTCCTGAGCTCAAGCAATCCACCTGTTTCGACCTCCCAAAGTGCCAGGATTACAGGCGTGAGCCACCACGCCCGGCCCAGAATTTGATTTTAAGTGGTATAGTGCCATCACTTTTTAAAACTCTGATAAAAATATTTCCTTTTCCATGTTTTTCCCCCAATTTTTCATATTACCTTCAAATCTTTCAGTTTAGTGACTGTATGTTTTGGGGTTTGTTTCTTTGTTTTGTGAGATGGAATCTCACTCTGTCACCCAGGCTGGAATACAGTGGTGTGATCTCAGCTCACCGCAATCTCCATCTCCTGGGTTTAAGTGATTCTCCTCCTGTCTCAGCCTCCGGAGTAGCTGGGATTACAGGCGCCCACCACCACGCCTGGCTAATTTTTGCATTTTTAGTAGAAACAAGGTTTTACCATGCTGGCCAAGCTGGTCTTGAACTCCTGACCTCAGGTGATCTGCCTGTCTCGGCCTGACTGTACGTTTTTAATACTAACTACCCTTAACTCTTGCTTATCTCCTATTCTGACAAAAGGAGATAGGCCTCAGGCTCAGAACTTTGAAGCAAGTAATAAAAAACAGACTTTATTGAATTTATTTTTGTTTTTACCTTCTATTTAAGTGACACTGGTATTAATGTACATTTAAGTTAAAGTTTTAAAAAGTATACAGTATAGACTTAAGCACCAGCACTGCCATTTTGGCAACAGGACCTTAGACAGGTCACCTAATGTTTTAATTTTGCTGAGATGACAGTGCTTTTTCATCTCCAAATAGAACATAATATCTACATTCAAGAGTGTTATGAGGATTTCACAAGATATGTAAAAACAGCTGCCATGGGCTACATATATGTTCAGGTTTTGTTTTGTTTTGTTTTTTGAGACTGAGTCTCGCTCTGTCGCCCAGGCTGGAGTGCAGTGGTGCCATCTCAGTTCACTGCAAGCTCTGCCTCCTGGGTTCATGCCATTCTCCTGCCTCAGCCTCCCAAGCAGCTGGGACCACAGGCGCCTGCCACCATGCCCAGCTAATTTTTTTATATTTTAGTAGAGACAAGGTTTCACCACGCTAGCCAGGATGGTCTCAATCTCCTGACCTCGTGATCTGCCCACCTCAGCCTCCCAAAGTGCTGGGATTACAGGTGTGAGCCACTGTGCCTGGCCTGTGTTCCCAGTTTTAAACAATATATAACACACTTTTACAATACACTCAATTGATTCTCAAAACTCTGAGGGGCATATTTTCTCAGCCCTCTTTCATTTTAGAAAACAGAGACCTAAAGGGGTTAAAAGACCAATATGTCATGGTCACAACTCCAATAGGCAGTGAGAGGGCCTAGAACTCAGATGCGTGAACCCAAAGACCCGTGCTACTCACATATACAACGACACTCAAGCAATCCTCCTTTTTTTGACGGGCAGATGGCTCATATTATGTTTATCAACATAAAGTGACATAAGGTTTAACTGACATTAACACCTGTTGGAAATTAACATATTTGTGGATACAGTTTGTCATAACATTTATTTCCACAAGTGGTTTTTGACCTAATAAGTCAAAATAGTACATTTAATAATATATTTAATATCTCTATTCATTAGAATTCTTACTTCTTTCTCCCTTTAAAACAAAACAAACAAAAATAGTAAAGTCAAAGAATGACTATTTGGATTTGTGCTGCAATTTTGTGAAAATCCTAATATTACACAGGTAGAAAAATTCTCACACAGCTGAAAGTTATCTTCATATCAGGTCCAGAATTCTTTTATGGCATTTGTAAGTTAAAAGCAAATATTACTGTCACTGAAAGACTTATGGCTACCAGAAACTGCTGAGTTTTAGCTTAAAAAAAAAAGTTACATCCCTATAATTTCAATAATTCTAGATACCAAAGCACAGGGGAAAGGGTCATTTCCTCGTTCCCATCAACCTTTTCTTGATCAGGACAAGAGCTAAAAACCTGGGCTACAGGGAGATACACTGTTTCAAAGTCCCTATCTTTGTTCACCAACCTCCTGAGGAAATTGGACATTAGTCCAGGCCAGGATCAAACTGGGCAATTTATTTACTTAGTGCGATGAGAGGCTGCTAGGTCCTTATAAACCATTTAGAACAAGACCCCAAAAATGTTGATTTTTTTTTCCTAGAAATTCAAAGCTCCTGATAGACTATTCTTTTGGCTTAGCTTCTAGATGGTGCCTAGCAAAGTATATCATACAAACGGACATTTTGAAATATTCCCAAGACATAAGTCACTAAGAATTTTTCCTAACGATAATTAGGCAGTAAATAACAAAAACAATTATCAAACAACATTTTACAATATAAATAACCATCACTAAAACTCGTTCCGTTTGACAGTTTTCCCCACCTTATCTGGAGTTCAGGAGGCAGTTCTTTTTCCTCTTCCCATATAGTCATTTCTACAACGTATTTTATCACTGAAGGGAATATTTTCCTGGCTTGGGCAATTACCTCTTCATTCAACGGGCAGCGTGAATTCTATAAAAAAGCACAGAAAAACATACTAGTCAAGATTGCATACAAATAAATGGATAAGGAAGGAAATGTTAAGTTAAAATAATCACTTTGCTGAATTCATTACAACATCTTCCAGGAATGAATTCAAGTTGAGCTCAACAGGGTTGCTACATATTTAGATCAGGTTAGCTTAACCCCTTGTGGCCGAGTTGGTGTTACTGATGACAAAAAGGAGGCAGAACCATGGAGTCTCCCCATTAGTGAAATACTCTTGTTACAAATGTTCCTACCTGCCTTTCTGAGTAGCTAATTATGATGATGTCACATAACAATTGTTTATCCCTTATAGCTTACAAAGACTTTTCTCACAACTTGTTTCCCCAGATCCTCCTGGCTACTCTCTAAGGCAGAACAGGTATTAATGACATCGAAAAGAAATGGAACCCAGCCAGTCACAGAGGGACAAATACCGTATGATTCTGCTCATATGAAGTATCTAAAGTAGTCATAATCATAGAAGCAGAAGGTAGAAAGGTGGTTGCCAAGGGCTGGGGGTAGGTAGAAGGTTGTTTAGTGGGTATAGAGTTTCAGTGTCACAAGATGAAAAAGTTCTTAAGATCTGTTACACTACAAAGTGAATATACTTAACACTACTGAACTCTATTATCTACACTACTGAACTATACTCTTAAAAACAGTTAAGATGATAAATTTAATGTCATGTGCTTAACCATAAAAAAAAAAAAGATAAGGAACTCATCTAAGATCACAGAGCTTATAAAGAGCAGAAACATGATCTGGGTCTTTTGACTCCCACAAAAAAGCAATGTTCTTTTCATTACAGAATATTAATAAAAAGCTTGTTCAAGTCAATCAGTTATAAAATCCACTTGAATGCTCCATATCATAAGCCATTAGGGAATGCAAACCCAAATCACAATGAGATACCACTTCACGGCTACGTAGGTGGCTATAACAAAAAATGCAGAAAACAGTAAGTATTGGCCAGGATGTAAAAAATAATGTAAAAAGACCAGCAAGATTGCAAGATTTTGTAACAAGATAATGCTACAAAAATTACTTGTATTTCCCTCCCACCTCAGCCTCCTGAGTAACGAAGACTACAGGCATATGCTACTATACCTACCTAATTTTTAAATTTTTGTAGAGATGGAGTCTCTTCTGGCCTCAAGTGATCCACCCACTTCAGCCTCCCAAAGTGCTGGGATTATAGGAGTGAGCCACTGCACACAGCCACCATAATAAGCTTTTTATATGATTTTAAATTAAGTACATAGTTTTAACATCTAAAAATCAATCAATGTATAACTCTTTATGGATTTTTTAGGATTTTTCATATACAAAATCACTGTTGCCCAGGTTGGTCTCTAACTCCTGGCTTCAAGTAAGCCTCCTGCCTGGGTCTCCCAAAGTGCTAGGATTACAGGCGTGAGCCACCAGTTGTGTGTATTTCATGGCCAAAGATATGTGTATTTTATGGTTGTAATTGATAAAATAGCCTAGTGTCTACAAAATCATGTTCTCTGCAAACGGAGCTAGTTTTACTTCTCCCTTTCCAATGTGGATGCCTTTTAACTACTTTTCTTCCCTAAATTCCTTAGTAGAACCTCCAATACAATACTGAACAGATATAGCAAAAGCAGACATGCTTGTCTTGTTTCTGACTTCAAGGGGAAAACATCCACTGTTTCAGCATTAACTATGATATTAACTGTGAGTTTTTCATAGATGTCCTTTATCAGAACAACTATGAAAAAGGCTGAGGAAGTTCCCTTCTATTCTCAGTTTGTTGAAGTATTTTTATCATGGAAGGCTATTGGATTTTGTCAAATGTTTTTGCTACATCTACTGAGATGATAATGTGGTTTTTATTCTATTTATATGGTGTATTACATTGATTTTCAAATGTTAAAACTATGTATTTCATTGTATATCATATGAAAAGCTTATTATGCTGGCTGGGCATGGAGGCTCACACCTGTAATCCCAGCACTTTGGGAGGCCGAGGCAGGTGAATCATTTGAATCCAGGAGTTTGAATCAGCCTAGCCAACATTATGAAACCCCATCTCGGCCGGGCGCAGTGGCTCAAGCCTGTAATCCCAGCACTTTGGGAGGCCGAGACGGGCGGATCACGAGGTCAGGAGATCGAGACCATCCTGGCTAATACGGTGAAACCCTGTCTCTACTTAAAAATACAAAAAACTAGCCAGGCGACGAGGCGGGCGCCTGTAGTCCCAGCTACTTGGGAGGCTGAGGCAGGAGAATGGCATAAACCCGGGAGGTGGAGCTTGCAGTGAGCTGAGATCCGGCCACTGCACTCCAGCCTGGGTGGCAGAGCAAGACTCCGTCTCAAAAAAAAAAAAAAAAAAGAAACCCCATCTCTACTAAAAATATAAAATTAGCTGGATGTGGTGGCGCATGCCTGTAATCTCAGCTACTCAGGAAGCTGAGACATAAGAATTGCTTGAACTCAGGAGGTGAAGGTTACTGAGATCACGCCACTACACTCCAGTCTGGGCAACTACGTCTCAAAAAAAAAAAAAAAAAGCTTATTATGCCATATCACTTCATTATTAACGATGATGTTAATACTAATGACTGATTTCAGGTGATGACAGTACGACAACTCCATTGTAAAATTGTAAAATTTCTGTTTTTTCCCCTTATGATTAGCGAATAATCAATAATTTAGAAGTAAGTAAATATTGTTCCTCATCAACCTAAGTCTTAAGAATTTTAGCATCCGGCTGGGTGCGGTGGCTCAAGCCTGTAATCCCAGCACTTTGGGAGGCCGACACGGGCGGATCACGAGGTCAGGAGATCGAGACCATCCTGGCTAACCCGGTAAAACCCCGTCTCTACTAAAAAATACAAAAAAACTAGCCAGGCGAGGTGGCGGGCGCCTGTAGTCCCAGCTACTGGGGAGGCTGAGGCAGGAGAATGGCATTAACCCGGGAGGCGGAGCTTGCAGTGAGCCAAGATCCAGCCACTGCACTCCAGCCTGGGCGACAGAGCGAGACTCCGTCTCAAAAACAAAAAAAAAAAGAATTTTAGCATCCTTTTCTGAATCAAGTATTTCCTTATGGTTGACAAAATGTTGATTTTTCTAGTTCTATCATTCCTTCTCTATTAGCTAGCATTTCTCCAGAAAGAAAAGCTTTTCCTAATGAACTAGAGATACTTGGTTACCATGAAATACAATTCTTATTGAAAAGGCAGGATAAATGCTTACTTCACTCTCTTTACCAATTTTAATAGTAAGAAATTGACAGTACAGCTAGTTGTCATTGTGACAAACAGGTTTTACTTCATCTAGCTCTCATTTAGGTTTCATTAGGAACTCATGGATTTTTATATACTCAATGTGATTCAATCAATTATATTGGTTATTTATTGTTTTTTCTTTTGATGCTTCAATTATCCAAGTAAGGTCAATGTGAACCTTTTCAAGCTGGGTCCTACGTTCTTTTGCATGAGCTTATACTTTCCCTGACCCAGACCTGGAACCAGGTATTTCTGACAACAAGTGTCATAGTTTAAGAGCAGAATGGTACTTAAAAGATCAATATACGTGCCCTACAGGTGTTTGCTGTTTTAGGGATATCCACAACAGTTCAAAGGGCACAAAAACTATATTCCTTGAAGTTGTGAAATAATTCATCTGTTAAACTTTTCAACATGGCATTCTGGGGCAAGTACTTTTTTGTGACAATTTTCTGAACTTCTTCAATGTAACTGACCAAGTTTTCTCTCTGCTTTTGAATTAAAATATTGTACTCTATACTATCTGATAAGATAATCCATTTTCAAGTGTAATTGCACAAAATCATTAAAAGAGTATTTTATAATCCTTGGGATTCCTTCTGTATGTGTGATTCTATGGTTATTTCCCTATTCTCATTTCTAATTGTCTATATCTGGGCTTGCTCAAACTTTTTTATTTCCTTGACTGGGATGTATCTATTTAATCTAATTAACATGTTCTTTAAGAAAAGCAATTACTGTATATATCAGCTCTACTAATTCACTATATGCTACTCTTATCTATTAATAATTACTTCCTTTTGTTCATTTAGGCTTATATGCTGTGTACTATTTTTATTTTTGAGATGGAGTCTCACTTTGTCACCCAGGATGGAGTGCAGTGGCATGATCTTGGCTCACTGCAACCTCCACCTCCCAGGTTCAAGTGATTCTCGTGCCTCAGACCCCTGAGCAGCTGGGATTACAGGCATGTGCCACCACACCTGGCTAATTTTTGCATTTTTAGTAGAAACAGCGTTTCACCATGTTGGCCAGGCTGGTCTTGAACTCCTGACCTCAGGTGATCCACCCGCCTCAGCCTCCCAAAGTGCTGGGATTACAGGTGTGAGCCACAGCACCCGACCTGTGCACTCTTATGTATCAAGTTGATTGTTTAACAAAACATTTTCTGAATTCATGTTTTCATTGTAAATTCATTCTCTCTAATTTGGAGACATTATCAAATCCTTAACTTCTCTGAAGCTAAAAAAGAAAATTTCCTTACAGCCAAATATGAGAATAAAAATATCAGGGTTCTAACCGGAATCTATACACATAACATTTATTCTTATCTAACCTCAGCAAACTTAAAATAGTTAACAATTTTTAACAAAATAGCATTCTTACCTCTTTTATAGTACCTGCTCTTCCAGGTTCATGATTTACACAAAAAGGGCCAGTTTTCCAAGCCTCTGTGTCTCCACAGTCACAGAACCCTCCTCCAGTAGAAGTATGCATCTGATAAAGGAAAAATGAGTTTGTCTTGATTTCAAATTTTTTACTAAGCATGAAGAATGATAAAGATGACTCAAATAATAAATGCTCACCAACACTCCAACCTTAATTGAGTTCAATGTAATACTAACTGGATGTAACAAAAAACATTTTTGATTAGTTACCTAAAAAACAAACTAACGGCCGGGCGCGGTGGCTCAAGCCTGTAATCCTAGCACTTTGGGAGGCCGAGACGGGCGGATCACGAGGTCAGGAGATCGAGACCATCCTGGCTAACACAGTGAAACCCCGTCTCTACTAAAAAATACAAAAAACTAGCCGGGCGTGGTGGCGGGCGCCTGTAGTCCCAGCTACTCGGGAGGCTGAGGCAGGAGAATGGCGTAAACCCAGGAGGCGGAGCTTGCAGTGAGCTGAGATCCAGCCACTGCACTCCAGCCTGGGTGACAGAGCGAGACTCCGTTTCAAAAAAAAAAAAAAAAACCAACAAACCAAAAACTTCCAAATCCTGAATACTTCATTATAACAAAAATGAACTGCCAAAATTGATAAGCTTTTGAAACATAACTCTAATTTTTAAATAATAGTTGTTTAAATTTTGACTAATGGAGAAGAACAGATTGCGAAGTGTGCGAAAATAATCTATACAACACCTAGAATTTTTGAGTGATAAGATTTTTCTTTTTGAGATGGAGTTTCACTCTTGTTGTCCAGGCTGGAGTGCAATGGTGCAATCTTGGCTCACCACAACCTCTGCCTCCCAGGTTCAAGCGGTTCTCCTGCCTCAGCCTCCCAAGTGGCTGGGACTATAGGCATGCGTCACCATGCCTGGCTAATTTTGTATTTTTAGTAGAGATGGGGTTTCTCTATGTTGGTCAGGCTGGTCTCGAACTCCCGACCTGAGGTGATCCACCCGCCTCGGCCTCCCCAAAGTGCTGGGATTACAGGCATGAGCCACCATGCCCAGCCTGATAAGATTTTTTTTAATTAAACAAACTTAAAAAAACTCATTATGATGATACTTACATAGTGCTTAAGAAATGTATAAAGTATTTTAATTTACACTAATGTCCCATAGCAACTAAAACGTATTTATAAACTTTATCCTTTCAGTGTTGCTGAAAAAAGATTATCTAAATATACTACCTCAGGTAGAGGATGATGGCAATAACTTGATTTTGAATCCTCCCCCAAACTTCCTCCAAAACATAAAAAGAATAAAGAGAACACTAAAACCACACATTATCCATACTTTTAGCATTTACTAGGAGACAAAAAATATATATATACCACAAAGTTCATATGACATACTCCAAAAGAGTTCCCATTGCCTATCTCTTCAAGCCTGTGGGTGCAGACAGCGAGAGAGGGGAGCTTTAAAGACTCCATGAAGAAGTGCAGAGGTGCAGAGGACTTAGAAGAAACACTGAAACACAGAAAAAAAATCACCCCCAAAAGAGAAAGCCCAATGCTAAGGGATGAAACCTAAACACGAGTTGGGACTTGATTGACAAGGAAAGTGAGCAGGACCAGAGGTGGCAACCTCAGAGAAGCAGTACTTTTGGAAGAAAATCAAATACATTTTTACAAAGTGGAAACCCCTAAAGACATGACAATGAAGGAAAAAGGGATATGAGAAAATTTTATAGAAATGAGAGAGACACAGCCGGGCACCGTGGCTCACGCCTGTAATCCCAGCACTTTGGGAGGCTGAGGCGGGCGAATCACAAGGTCAGGAGATCGAGACCATCCTGGCTAACACGGTGAAACCCCGTCTCTACTAAAAATACAAAAAAATTAGCTGGGCGCGGTGGCAGGCACCTGTGGTCCCAGCTACTCGGGAGGCTGAGGCAGGAGAATGGCGTGGGCCCGGGAGGCGGAGCTTGCAGTGAGCTGAGATCCGGCCACTGCACTCCAGCCTGGGCGACAGAGCGAGACTCCGCCTCAAAAAAAAAAAAAAGAAATGAGAGAGACACAAGACATGCCAAAACCATTCCTTCACATCGCCACCACCAATATCATCAACAAAAAAAGAAATTACACAGAAAATGGAAGAACTGACAGAGGAGAGCACTTGTGACCCTTGAGCATGAAATGAGAAAGAATAGGAAAAAGCAGCCCACATTCACATAAACATGTAAAAATTAAAAGAGGAAGGGGCAAAAAATTCAAATAAGAGCCAAAAGCCAATCACAAAGCTAAAGAAAACTATAACACAACGCTCCAAACTCAATTACATAGAGTCAAACAAGCATTTGGTGATTATGACTTGAATCAGATTAAAACACCTTTTATCAGAAACAGAAAAACCGGCCAGGCACAGTGGCTCATGCCTGTAATCCCAATGCTTTCAGAGGCTGAAGTGGGAGGATCACTAGAGGCCAAGAATTTGAGATCAGCCTAAGCAATACAGCAAGATCCCATTTCTACAAAAAAATTAAACATTAGCCAGGTGTGGTGGCATGCACCTGTAGTAAATAATACAAAAACTAAGAACAGAAATAGACAAAAAAGTAGGAATAAATGAGACTTAATTGAACTCAGAAAAAAAAAATACAAGAAAATGAGAAAATCATACTAAAATGAGAAAATCATATCTATATTTCGGACACATTACAAAGTGTCCAAAATATAGGCTCAAATGAAAAGTTAATGAATAACATTGAAGCAAAGCAGGAATACAAGAGAATGAAAATGAGATGAAGTAAAAAGTAGGATCAGAGAAAAAGTCATTGAAATGGGGGACAGGCATAAGAAAGCCACCATAACTGGAGTCAATGAAGAAGAAAATCAAAACAACGGAACACCGCTAACATTTAAAACTATAGACCAGGCACAGCGGCTCATGCCTGTAATCCTAACACCTTGGGAGGCCAAGGCAGGAGGACTGTTTTAGCCCAGAAGTTTGAGACCAACCTGGGCAACACAGTAAAACCTCATCTCAGTTAAAAAGAAAACATCAAACTAAATTAAAATTTAAAAATAAATTAAAATAAGACTATAAACTAAGAAAACTTTCTGGAAATAGAAGAACACCTGAATCTGTACACTAAAAGGGCCCATGAATTCTTGACTGACTGATCAACTCCAAAATACATCCTAGCAAAACAATTTGACTTTATTTTTTTTTTTTTTTTTTTTTTTTTTTTTTTTTTTTTTTTGAGACGGAGTCTCGCTCTGTCGCCCAGGCTGGAGTGCAGTGGCCGGATCTCAGCTCACTGCAAGCTCCGCCTCCCGGGTTTACGCCATTCTCTCACCTCAGCCTCCCGAGTAGCTGGGACTACAGGCGCCCGCCATCTCGCCCGCTAATTTTTTGTATATTTTAGTAGAGACGGCGTTTCACCGTGTTAGCCAGGATGGTCTCGATCTCCTGACCTCGTGATCCGCCCGTCTCGGCCTCCCAAAGTGCTGGGATTACAGGCTTGAGCCACCGCGCCCGGCCAACAATTTGACTTTAAAGATGAAAGTCCTGAGGGCGGTCAGGCAAGGTGGCTCATGCCTGTAACCCCAGCACTTTGGGAGGCCAAGGCAGGCAGATCACGAGGTCAGGATATCGAGACCATCCTGGCTAACACGGTGAAACCCTGTCTCTACTAAAAATACAAAAAATTAGCCGCGCATGGTAATGGGTACCTGTAGTCCCAGCTACTCAGGAGGCTGAGGCAGGAGAATGGAGTGAACCCGGAAGGCGGAGCTTGCAGCGAGCCGAGATCACTCCACTGCACTCTAGCCTGGGCAACAGAGGGAGACTCCATCACAAAAAAATAAATAAAGTCCTGAGGACATTCAGGCAAAAGATGAGATATCATAATGACAAGAAAATCTGACTGGCATTAGACTACTCAGTAACAACATATGAAACAAAGCAACAGCTGAGGCCGGGCGCGGTGGCTCAAGCCTGTAATCCCAGCACTTTGGGAGGCCGAGACGGGCGGATCACGAGGTCAGGAGATCGAGACCATCCTGGCTAACACGGTGAAACCCCGTCTCTACTAAAAATACAAAAACTAGCCGGGCGAGGTGGCGGGCGCCTGTAGTCCCAGCTACTTGGGAGGCTGAGGCAGGAGAATGGCGGAAACCCAGGAGGCGGAGCTTGCAGTGAGCTGAGATCTGGCCACTGCACTCCAGTCCGGGCGACAGAGCGAGACTCCGCCTCAAAAAAAAAAAAAAAAAAAAAAAAAAACAACAGCTGAGTAGTACTTTTAAGTAAAGAAAATGCAAACTAAGGATATTATTTCCAGCCAAGCTATAAAGGTCTGATCTTGAACGCGTCAGGACTCAGGGAACACTACACATGTGCCCTTCTTGAGGTGTCTATTTGAGCAAGAATCAGCAAACTTTCTGTATAAAGGACCAAACAATAAGCATTTTAGGTTTTGCAGGCCACATAGCCTCTGTCAAATTACTCAATGCTACTGCTGTATTGCAGAAGCAGCCACAGATAATACAAAAGTGAATAAGCATGGCTTTGCTGCAATAAAACTTTATTTACGGGCACTGAAATTTTAATTTCATATAATTTTAATGTATCATGAAACATTTTTTAAAACTAACCATCTAAAAATACAAAAGCATTCTCAGCTGTTTGAGGCCATACAAAAATAGTGAGCCAGATCTGACCCACAGGCTGTGGTTGATCATTCCCTTCCACCATCATCCCCCAGCCACTAGCAACCACTGATTTTTTTATTGCCTCCATAGTTTTGTCTTTTCCAAAATGTCATACAGTTGGAATCATACAGTAAGTAGCCTTTACAGAATTGTCGCTTTTATTTATCAATATGTACTTAAGATCCCACCATGTGTTTTCATGATTTGATACCTCCTTTCTTTACAGCACTAAGCAATATTCCATTGTATGTACGTACCACAGTTTCTCCATTCACCTATTGAAGGACATCTTGGTTGCTTCCAAGTTTTGGGAAATATGAAGAAAGCTGCTATAAAACATTCACTGGCCGGGCACGGTGGCTCACACCTATAATCCCAGCAATTTGGAAGGCCGAAGACGGGTGGATCACTTGAGGTCAGGAGTTTGAGACCAGCCTAACATAGTGAAACCTCATCTCTACTAAAAATACAATCATTAGCTGGGCATGGTGGTACACATCTGTTATCCCAGCTACCTGGGAGGCTGAGGAAGGAGAATTGCATGAACCCAGGAGGCGGAGGTTGCAGTGAGCCGAGATAGCACCACTGCACTCCAGCCTGGGCAATAAGAGCAAAACTCCATCTCAAAAAAAAGAAAGAGTTCCTGTTGTTCCACATCCTCACCAGCATTTGGTGCTGTCAGTGCTTTGGATTTTCACTATTCTAACAGGTGCATAGTAACATCTCATTGCTTTAATTTGCAATTCCCTAATGACAAATGATGTTGAGCACCTTTCAGCGTGTTTACTGACCATTTGTATATATTCTTGATGAAGTGTCTATTCAGATATTTTGTCCATTTTTTAAAGGGATGGTTTTCTTACTCTTGAATTTTAAGAGTTCTTTGTATATTTTTAGCACTGGCCTTTTTTAAAGATGTATGTTTGGCAAAGATTTTTTGCTCAATCTATCTCTTGCCTTTTTATTCTCTTAAAGATCTATATTTTTTAATCCAGTAATTCCACTTCTGAGAACCTACCCTAAGGAAATAATCCTACATATAGAAAAATTATTTACACATAAAGGTATTTATTGTAACACAGTTTATCATTTAAAAAAAACCTGAAACCCAAATAAATACCCCAATAATAGGTAAATTATAAAAATAAAACATGGTGAATATTATATATACAATATGTTCTAAAAAAAGCACAATGCATAATTTCATATATTTTGCTTTTTACATTTAAAATTATAACAAATTTTTTTTATTTTTATAACTCCACAAACTTCATTTGAAAAGTACATTTTTTTCTGATTAAAATAGATACAGAAATACACTCTTTTATGGTTCATTTTTCTCATTTAACAACATGAAAAAAACATTTCTATTAAAAACAATCTTTAACAGTAAGTGTATGTTTGTTTGTATGTATGTATGTATTTTTGAGAAAGAATATACAGAGGTTTACTGTAAGTTGTTTTTTGGCAGCAAACTACCAAAAGGCTAGAGATCACAAAGAAGGGTCATATTACACACTGTAGAGCAAAGAGCTCAAAATTTTGTTGGTTTTTTTGTTCTCAAAAGTTGTTTTGGACTATTCTGCCACTAAAGGTTTATCTTGGTCCTTTCATCAAATAATATCTGATCTTGAGTCTCCCTAAAGTTACACTTTTTTTCTTTTCTGTAAAGCAACACACATCCCTTATCTCTTCCAATCTTTTCTTTACAATGGCTATGTTCACATATCAGAGCTGTTACAGCAGGAATGTGAATACTACTCAAGAATTTGGACTAGATGGCCATCAGATTCCTACTTATTCAGAGATTTTATGGTTATATTTTCATACCTTGTAACGATGATTTTTATGAACACTATTCTGGAAGCAGTCCATACAGAGTACACATGTTGGATCAATTGCACAATCCCTGAAAAAGATCAGAAATTAGATTCCAAAATTTAGATGACTCCCACTGATGCTCAAGGTATGACTATAATATAATGTGAACTAGTTTCCTGTATGGTACACAAACTGAATATGAAAATGCCTCTAAAATTGAATTGTGAAAATGTTTTGAACAAAGATAATATTGCTAGCATAACTTTAGTCTCATTTTAGCCACATTTAAGTGTGTAGGTCTGGATGTTTGGTTTTCTTTCTGAAATCATTCTCATAACTTTGGGCCTTGACCTGGTTTCGAACTGTTAGACTACAATTCAAAAGTAGTTTTGTAAAAAATAATCCACTTTTTCCATTAACTACCATCATCTCATCCTATTACATAAATAAATATATTTTACAAAAGCTGATTGCTCATTGTTAAATGAGGCTTGGATAAAGACAAAGTTCATGAGAATGCAAGCAACATAAGGGCTGGGATTTTTATTCATTGTACATTGAAATGTCCCAAACACCTGCAATGGTGCCTGGCATACAGTGGGTACTTAATATTTATTGAACAAATCAAAGAAATTCAATCCCTCTTTATCTCTCCCTTAATAAAAATTTCTTAAATGTATTGTTTTATTTAACATTTTGGAGGAGACATTAAGAACAATATAAATTAGTGCAAAGTGCAGGATTAATTTTTTTTTTTTCTTTTGAGACAGTCTCACCCCATCACCCAGGATGGAATGCAGTGGAATGCAGTGGCACAATCACAGCTCACTGCAACCTCAGCCTCCCAGGTTCAAGCGATTCTCAAACCTCAGCCTCCTGAGTAGCTGGGATTACAGGCATGCACAACCACGCCCAGCTAATTATTTGTATTTTTAGTAGAGACGGGGTTTCACCATGTTCGCCAGGCTGGTCTCAAACTCCTGACCTCAAGTGATCTGCCCACCTCGGCCTCCCAAAGTACTGGGATTACAGGCGTGAGCCACTGCACCTGGCCAGGATTAATTTTTTAAATATCTTATTTAGAAGAATTGAAGAGATAAAATTGGGAAATTTTAAAAAGATTTTAAAAGGCTGGCCAGGCTTGGTGGCTCACACCTATAATCCCAGCACTTTGGGAGGCAAAGGTGGGTGGATCACCTGAGGTTGTGAGTTCGAGACCAGCCTGACCAACATGGAGAAACCCTGTCTCTACTAAAAATACAAAAAATCAGCCAGGCGTGGTAGTGCATGCCTGTAAGCCCAGCTACTCAGGAGGCTGAGGAAGGAAAAATGCTTGAACCTGGGAGGTGGTGGTTGCAGGTGAGCTGAGACAGCTCCATTACACCCTAGCCTGGGCAACAAGAGCGAAACTCTGTCTGAAAAACAACAACAACAACTTAAAAGGCTAACAGGAAATACAAGTTGTCTAATAATATTCTGTAAAACATATATGATTTATAGGCCTATTTAAAGTAGGATTTTCAACCTTAATACTACTGACATTTTGGGCCAGATAATTATTTGTTGGGGATGAACCCGACTATCTTGTGCATCAGGATGTTTAGCAGGAATCTTGGAATCTACACACTAGATGCCAGTACCCTCATCCCCAGTTTCAACAATTAAAAATATCTCCATGAAACTTTTGGAGAAATGAGGTCTACAAATGTCTAGTATGCTTTAGTTGAAACTGACTGGGCTTTAGCTAAAAACATATAATAAGATAAATGAACCTTACTATACTATATAGCAACATGGTACACAAAATGCAAAGACTATTTTTGTTTGTTTGTTTTTGAGATGGAGTCTTGCTCTGTTGCCCAGGCTGGAGTGCAGTGGCACAATCTCGGCTCACCGTAATCTCCGTCTCCCGGGTTCAAGCAACTCTCTGCCTCAGCCTCCCAAGTAGCTGTGATCATAGGCGCCCACCACCATGCCCGGCTAATTTTTGTATTTTTAGTAGAGACGGGGTTTCATTATCTTGGCCAGGCTGGTCTTGCTTGAACTCCTGACTGTGTGATCCACCTGCCTCAGCCTCCCAAAGTGCTGGGATTACAGACATGAGCCACAGCACTTGCCCCAGGCTATTTTTTTTCCTAAGAACAGGATAAAGAAAGATAGTATGTTCTAAACAACCGTTAACTGTACATAAACCAGTCAGGCCTAGAATTATATGGAAGTAAAAACAATTCTCTGTATTTATAAAGTCTAAAACTTTATACTCCTAACCTAAACTAGCTCTAACAAAGGAGGAAAACTAAATTTCAATTTTCAGGCAGAGGTAGGGAGTAAAAACATTCTCTGTGCTGCCACAAAGTTTAAGGCACTGCTCTCACAAAGAATAAAAAGCCTAAAGTTGCTTTCAGTTTCCCTACCACTGGCCTCTTCTAGTCAACTAAATTACTACTGTTTCTACAGGTTCAAAATCCCTTATGCCAGACTCTGAAATCCAAATAGCTCCAAAACTGAAAGGTTTTGGGATTTTTGTAGGTTTGGCAACAAATCTCACATGGTGGTAAAACATGACTTTAAATGACATGAGACTACAGGCATGATTTATACTACTTGTTGTGAATATTCACAGATTTCTTAAAGAAAGACTGTGTTTGATTACAGTGTCCCGCCCTGACTCTGCTGAGGAAGGATTCAGAATTCTGAAATGGCCCAAAGAGTTTCAGGTAAGAATGTGCTGGATACATTATGAACAAGGCAAAAATCTATCACCGACATTCTGTTGGAGAACAGGAAGAAACAGTGAGAACTATTTAACTGGAAGTCATATATATTCAGAAACAAGCTGTACTAGCAAAAACCACACTATAACGGTATAATAAAAGAAAGTTAAATAAGATTAAATGTATTATAAATAGTAATAAACCAAGAAAAGTACATCATGAAATAGATACAAAATACCAAGATTGTAATAATTGGCCAGGCGCAGTGGCTCATGCCTGTAATCCCAGCACTTTGTGAGGCTAAGGCATGTGGATCACTTGACGCCAGGAGTTTGAGACCAGCCTGGCCAACATGGTGAAACCTCGCCTCTACTAAAAATACAAAAAGTAGCCAGGCGTGGTGGCGGGCACCTGTAATCCTAGCCAGGCGTGATGGTGGGCACCCATAATCCCAGCTACTTGGGAGGCTGAGGCAGGAGAATTGCTTGAACCTGGGAGGCAGAGGTTGCAGTGACCCGGGATGGCACCACTGCACTCCAGCCTGGGCAACAGAGCGAGACTCTGTTTCAAAAAAAAAGGATTTTAATAATTATAATCAATCCTGAAAATTTCTAATTCTTACCTACAAGAATAGGTTGTCTCTCCACTTTTGAAAACTTTCCCACAAAGCTGAAATGCTCCACTGTGCTTCAGTTTCTCTAAGCAAATATCTGGATCTTCTCCAAATAAGTACCATTCCAGTGGAGTGAATATTGACATTTGTACACTTTGCTCCTGCTTTTCCAAGTCTGGGTCCATTTCAGCAAAGTAAATTTCTGGCACCAATTGTGCCAAATGATGCAAGAAAGCAGTATAAAAATCAACCTGCTGATCCCACCACTGAAAGAAAAGAAGATGAAAATTAGACTGACTTACAAGTTCCTTCTTAATCATCTAGGGGCACAAGCAATGACATAATTCTATAATTTCAAAGTAATTTACAATATAGTTCATCTTTCACCAATACAGAAGGAAAGTGGGTGATGAAAAACAATTAAGCTTGGAAATAAGCAACTGCTCACATACCACCTGTATCTGAAAAAAAAAAAAAGAGAGAAGAGTAGCTGTAGTAGGTAAGAATTATCCTTCCCTTCTGGAATGGCCAATTCCTGCTATGTGAAGGTGGTTCTATTATCAGTCACAGGCTATACAGACAATGCATTCATCAAACACTTTGTTTTAGGAAACCAGAGTAAATATTTAACGAGAGATCAAAATGAACATAGGCCAAAGTTTTGTAAACACAAAAGCACTAACCATAAAAGGAAAAAAACTGGATAAATTGGACCGCATCAAAAGTAAAACCTTCTGCTCTTCAAAAGAAACTGTTACAGATGGCTTATTTGCATGTGAAAACATGCTTACCATTATTAGTCATTAGGGAAGCACAAATTAAAATGACAATGAGATACCCCTGCACAACCTAGTATACTGGCTAAAATAAAAACTGGCAATATCAAATGCTAACTAGGCCAACAGTGCTTTCGCACCTATAGTCCCATTTCAGCAGGCTAAAGTGGGAGGACTGCTTGAGCCCAGGAGTTTCAGGCTGTAGTGTGTGCCTGTGAATAGCCACTGCGCTTCAGCCTCGTCAACACATAGGGAGACCCTGTCTCTTAAAAAACAAACAGGCCGGGCGCGGTGGCTCAAGCCTGTAATCCCAGCACTTTGGGAGGCCGAGACGGGCGGATCACGAGGTCAGGAGATCGAGACCATCCTGGCTAACACGGTGAAACCCCGTCTCTACTAAAAAATACAAAAAACTAGCCGGGCGTGGTAGCGGGCGCCTGTAGTCCCAGCTACTCGGGAGGCTGAGGCAGGAGAATGGCGTAAACTCAGGAGGCAGAGCTTGCAGTGAGCTGAGATCCGGCCACTGCACTCCAGCCTGGGCGACAGAGCGAGACTCCGTCTCAAAAAAAAAAAAAAAAAAAAAAAAAACAAACAAAAGACAAAAACAAAAACAAAACATATGACTCAAGGCACATCATTTAAAAACAACAACAAAAACTTATCTAAGGAGTTTTACAAGCTAATATAATTAGAATTAAGATTTTAGATAAGGTTCCATAACACGTCATTAAGGAAAGTTACAGATATTTGATTACATATAAGGCTTTTTTAGTTTGCGCTAATGAACCTCAATATTCCATTCACAAATAAATTCAACCTCAATATTCCAGTCACAATTAAAACTTCATGGAAAATATGTTTACAATAGGTATTACTATAGAAATTAGCCCATTCTCTAAAGGGCAACTTGTAGTTACTAAAATTTTAGATTTACATATATTTTGACCCAGAAATGCTTATTCTAGGAATTTATTCCTCAGATAAACATGTATAAAGTATTTTTTTTGCAGCATAACTATCTTTAATCGTAAAAGACTGTAAACAACCAAAATGTCCCAAAGCAAGAGCTGAATACATCATGGGACATTATTAAAAAAGGAGAGGGCACAGATCTATGTCCTGATATGGAACATTCTTCAAGTTATATTGTTAAAAAAAAAGCAAAAGGTACAGAACAGTGAGTATAATGTGCTATCATTTATACTGGGAGAAGGGAGGAAAAGAAAAAGGAAGAGGTGAAGGAGATGTATCTGTATGTGTTTATATTTGAATATAAAAATCTCTGAAAGGATTCAAAATAAACTGTTAACAGCAGAAAGAGCCCCGGGAAAGACTTAATGTTCACTGTGTTACCTTTCTTACTGTTTTAATTTCCTACTGTATATACACATTATCTATTTGAAATCATTTAAAAACGTTTTCCATCCTATACATTTCATGTACAGTTATTTCCATCCTATACATTTCGTGTATAGTTATTTCCATCCTATACATTTCATGTACAGTTATTCATAACAGCAAAAAATTAAAAACCTGAATGTCCATGAAGAGGGTAATAATCTATCATTTAGCCATACTTGTCCAAGTGTGAAAATATATATTTACATCCACCAGATGTGCACTGTAACATCACTTGTAACTGAAAAGATGAAGTCCACCTAAATGTCTATCAATAAAGGTATATCCACTGTGGTACAGTCATACCACTCAATGCAGTCAGAATGTCATAAATACTGTTGAGTGAAAAAAGAAGCTTTAGGCCGGGTGCAGTGGCTCAAGCCTGTAATCCCAGCACTTAGGGAGGCCGAGGTGGGCAGATCACAAGGTCAGGAGATCAAGACCATCCTGGCTAACACGGTGAAAGCCTGTTTCTACTAAAAATACACAAAAATTAGCCAGGCATGGTGGCGGGAGCCTGTAGTTCCAGCTACTCGGGAGGCTGAGACAGGAGAATCGCTTGAACCCAGGAGGCAGAGCTTGCAGTGAGCGGAGAGAGGAGATTGTGCCACTGCTCTCCAGCCTGGGCAACAGAGCGAGACTCCATCTCAAAAAAAAAAAAAAAGAAAAAAGAAAAGAAAAAAAGCTTTAAATATAATTTCATTTTTGTAAAAGGGAAAACATTATATATATTTTTAAAATTTCAACACATTTGGGTTTTCTTTCTTTCTTTCTTTCTTTTTTTTTTGAGACAGAGTTTCACTCTTGTCATCCAGGCTGGAGTGCAATGGTGCGATTTCAGCTCACTGCAACCTCTACCTCGCGGGTTGAAGCTATTTTCCTGCATCAGCCTCCCAAGTAGCTGAGTTTTCTAATTTAATATATGTGGAGGCACATCTCTGCCTATGCTTCCCTAAACATAGACCAAGGGTCTGGAAGGAGAAACAACAATCTATTAATAATGGCTACACGGAGAGAAGGAACTGGGGAAAAGAATTAGGGGTTGTCACATTTTTACTTTCAACAATGTTTCATTGTTTGACTTTGTTAGACAAGTGTCAATACTTTTGCAACTAACAAAAAAAAAACTTCTAAAAAATCCACATGAGGCCTGGTGTGCATGGTGGCTCATGCCTGTAATCCCAGCACTTTGGGAGGCCGAGGCAGGCGGATCACTTGAGATCAGGAGTTCGAGACTAGCCTGCCCAACATGCTGAAACCCCGTCTCCACTAAAAATACAACAATTGGCCAGGCATGGTGGCATGCACCTGTAATCCCAGCTACTCAGGAGTCTGAGGCACAAGAATTGCTCGAACCCGAGAGGCAGAAGTTGCAGTGAGCCAAGATCCCGCCACCACATTCCAGCCTGGGTGACAGAGTGAGACTCCATCTCAAAAAAAAAAAAAAAAAAAACTACATGAGATAATATGCCCATTTTAAAATGATGCCAAATAGTCTCAAAGTATCCCCAATGGGAAAGACAGTAACAGAGAGAAAGACACCACAACATTATTGTGTTATGCTTTTTTTCTTTTTAATAGAGAAGGGGTCTCACCTAGGTTGGTCTTGAACTCTTGGGCTCAAGCAATCCTCCCCACCTCCCGAAGAGATGGATCTGGCTGGGACTACAGGCTCATGCTATAGCACCTGGCTGACTTTTGTGTTATTCTTGCTCAAAATGTATAATCTCATTCCAATCATGAGAAAATATCATACAAATCCAAACTGAGGGACATTCCATACCATAAGTGCAAAGTACTCTAAAAGTGGGTCACGAAAACAAGGAAAGATCAAGACATTGTTACAGACTGGAGGAGACAAGAGAGAGATAACTAAATGTAACTGGGATCCTGGGTGTGATTCTAGAACAGAAAAAGCCCATTCATGGGAAAACTGATTAAATGCAAATCAGATCTGTAGTTAGTATTAATATTAATTTCCTGTCCTTGATAATTATACTATGGTTATGTAAAATGTTAACATTACAGGAAACAGGAAGAGAGAGGTAACAGAACTGTGCTACAATTTGTGCAACTTTTTTTATAGTCTAAGATTAATCAAAACAAAGAAGAAATGATACTGAAGAGGTTTATTTACTAATATGGAAAGGCATTAATAACAAACAGTTCAGTAAAGTAGGTTACAAAGCAGTATATATACAATCTTAATTTGGTTAAATATTATACTTACATTTACATAGAGAAAAATCATGAGGAATATTTAACAAAATGTTAACAGAAATGGGTGGTGTGATTTTAGCATAGTTTCATGGAATTCATTAGTCTGCTTATCTAATGAGTAATATCCTTACAGTGAGTCCATATTTGGGAAGTAATTTTATAATTTTAAAATTAAAATTTTTTTACTAAAACCTTTTAAAAATAAATATACCATCCCAGCACTTTGGGAGGCCGAGACGGGCGGATCACGAGGTCAGGAGATCGAGACCATCCTGGCTAACACGGTGAAACCCCGTCTCCACTAAAAAACACAAAAATCCAGCTACTCGGGAGGCTGAGGCAGGAGAATGGCGTAAACCCAGGAGGCGGAGTTTGCAGGTCGGGCTACTGCACTCCAGCCTGGGCGACAGAGCGAGACTCCGTCTCAAAAAAAAAATAAAAATAAAAATAAAAGGCCGGGCGCGGTGGCTCAAGCTTGTAATCCCAGCACTTTGGGAGGCCGAGACGGGCGGATCACAAGGTCAGGAGATCGAGACCATCCTGGCTAACACGGTGAAACCCCGTCTCTACTAAAAAATACAAAAAAACTAGCCGGGCGAGGTGGCGGGCGCCTGTAGTCCCAGCTACTCCGGAGACTGAGGCAGGAGAATGGCGGGAACCAGGGAGGCGGAGCTTGCAGTGAGCTGAGATCTGGCCACTGCACTCCAGCCTGGGCGACAGAGCGAGACTCCGTCTCAAAAAACAAACAAACAAAATAAAAATAAAAATAAATAAATAAATAAATCTTCCAGTATTCCTATTCCAACTTCTGGGGTACTCACACACAACTTTTCTTTACATACCTGGCAACAACTACAACTAACATAGAGATAATATCTAATGTTCTGTTATACCTAAGGATCTTTTCATCAACAGCACTAAACAGAAAAAAATAAAACAAAATAAAACAAAAAAAAACTTGCATATTCAGCGCTACAAACCAAACAACAAACCTTACTGTTCTGCTTAATTATAGGAGGCACAGAACTAGCGCTTTTCAATTCTCTTGTTAACAATAGAAGAAATTTGAGAGTAAAAACAAGTACAAGCCCCTCACATTTTATAGGTGAGAAAGTTGAATCACAGGGAAGTAAATTGACTTGTCCAAAATTGTCAAATAACCAGTTGGTATCAATGTCAGGAACAGAACTAGGTATCCTAAGTCCTAAAGTTCAATGCCCATTCTACTAAACCAAACATAAATGTAGTTTATTTATTTATTTATTTATTTATTTATTTTGAGGTGGAGTTTCGTTCTTGTTGCCCAGGATGGAGTGCAATGGCCGGATCTCAGCTCACCGCAGCCTCAGCCTCCTGAGTAGCTGGGATTACAGGCATGTGCCACCACGCCTGGCTAATTTTGTATTTTTAGTAGAGATGGGGTTTTTCCATGTTGGTCAGGCTAGTCTTGAACTCCCGACCTCAGGTGATCCATCTGCCTCGACCTCCCAAAGTGCTGGGATTATAGGCGTGAGCCACTGTGCCCAGCCAAATACATAGTTTCAAAATCCACCTTTACTGGCTTGTTCAATTTCTTTTTTTTTTTTTTTTTTTTTGAGACGGAGTCTTGCTCTGCCGCCCAGGCTGGAGTGCAGTGGCCGGGTCTCAGCTCACTGCAAGCTCCGCCTCCTGGGTTTACGCCATTCTCCTGCCTCAGCCTCCCAAGCAGCTGGGACTACAGGCGCCCGCCATGTCGCCCGGCTAGTTTTTTTTTGTATTTTTTAGTAGAGACTGGGTTTCACCATGTTAGCCAGGATGGTCTCGATCTCCTGACCTCGTGATCCGCCCGTCTCGGCCTCCCAAAGTGCTGGGATTACAGGCTTGAGCCACCGCGCCCGGCCGGCTTGTTCAATTTCACATTATAGGTTGGGCATCCCACACCCAAAAATCAGAAAGCAAGACACTCAAGGGTAATGCTCATTGTAACATTCTGGATTTTAGATTTTCAGATTTCGAATGTTCAACCAGTATAATACAAATATTCCAAAATCTTAAAAAATCCAAAATCCAAAACACAAGGGATACTCAACCAGTAATGGTAAAACAAAACAAAACAATAAAGTTTTGCCTTCTTACTTTTTGCTTTAACTATGGCCTTCTTTCTAATTACAATTACAAATGAAGCCTCTTAGCTAACAACTACCGAACATTCCTGAAGGCTCCTAAATATTCTTATATTATCTATATCATCACACACTTTACCATGAAGAAGTGGTATTTTAAAACATCATGGCTGGGCATGGTGGCTGTAATTCTAGCACTACAGGAGGCCGAGGTGGGTGGATCACTTGAGCTCTGGAGTTTGAGAGCAGCCTAGGTAACATGGCTAGGTGAAACCCCGCCTCTACTAAAAATACAAAATTAGCCTCTTCAACTAGAATGTAAGCTCCCTGAGGAGAGGAACTTTGCCCTTCAAATCCCTGTATCCTATAGGCCTAGCACAAGTACACAATAAAAGTTCTCAGTTAATTGCTAAATGCTACACATTTCTTGCCAGAGAAAACAAAGCAAATTATGATAACATTAAGCCTTCTCTAACTTTGTGTATATAATTTTTTTTTTTTTTTTTGAAGACAGAGTCTCGCTCTCAGCTCACTGTAACCTCTGCCTCCTGGGTTCAAGAGATTATCCTGCCTCAGCCTCCCGAGTAGCTGGGACTACTGGCGCATGCCACCCCAACCAGCTAATTTTTGTATTTTTAGTAGAAACGGGGTTTCACCATATGGGCCAGGAAGGTCTCAATCTCTTGACCTTCTGATCCGCCTGCCTCGGCCTCCCAAAGTGCTGGCATTACAGGCATAAGCCACCACACCCAGCCTAGAATTCTTATAGGAAATAAAAGTTCAGTTATACTCTTTACAAAAATGTTTTCCATTTATACTCTTCACAAAAATGTTTTCCACTATTGCCAAACTATGGAAAATTTTTTTCAACTAAAATAGGTTTGATTTTTTGCCTCTGGTTGGTTGGTTTTAAAACTTTCCCCCATTTTCAACAGGAATAAAATTAAGAATTTTTAACTACCAGGTCCAGGAAAAAAAAAATAACTGTTTGGAATTATGGGAAAGCTTTCCTAACTGACTATTCTGTAAAAAACAAGTTCTTAACAAGTTCTCAACATTTAAATTCCCAAACATTCCAAACATTTCCCTCATCCCCAAGGAGACTAGAGATATGTTTTCAACTCTGACCCAAGGGCTTAGATGCCTGTTTGGGAACATCATTCTGAAAAAGGAGCTTACTTAAGTAGATTAGTTTTGTTTAAACCACAATTTGACCTTCCTTAAACAACTGCTAGACATCTACAGAGCCTTCAGAGCCCTGTAATTGTTTTTCTAATTCTTCTTTTTAAAGTGGTAACAAAATCTGAAGGCACTACCATTTTTCATAGCCACTATGGATTAGTAATAAATAGAGCATCTCTAGGCACCAATAATCTTTGATTATACAATTTTTTTTCTAATATTATTCTACAGACTCAAAGGTTTACAGCAACCAGACACAATGGCTCATGCCTATAACCCTAGCCCTTTGGGAGGCCAAGGCGGGCAGATCACTTGAGCCCAGAAGTTCAAGACCAGCATAGGCAACCCGGTAAAACCCCATCTCTACAAAAAAACACAAAAATTATCTCGTCATGGTAGCATAAGCCTGTAGTCCCAGGTACTAAGGCTGCGTACCTGAGTGGGAGGATCACCCGAGCCCAGGAGGCTGAGGCTGCAGCAAGGATTGCGCCATTTCACTTTGGCCTGGGGAACTGAGTGAGGCTCTGTCTCAAAAAAAAAAAAAAAAAAAAAAAAAGGCACGCTCATAACTAAGCTAATATCTACCTTCCTCTAACTTTTATCCTATTACTGAAATAAACCAATATAATTCACTTTGCTTTTTCATCAGTCTTTTAAAATAAATGAAGGTAACTATTATGTCTCTCATTTCTAGTCTCTTCATTTCATGGCTAAACTGAAACAAAGAGACTAAAGAAATTTGGCCAGCCCTAAACACATGGTATCCTGATCACTCTCCAAGTTGATTACCCTTATGAAACTGCACAACATGCTTCCATAAAGAGGAATAGGACTATTTATTACCTTCCTTATCCCGAGCACTAAACTGCTTCAAAAGATCACATTCTGAAAAGGTGTGGTGGCTCAGCCTGTAATCCCAACACTTTGGGAGGCTGAGGTGGGTGGATCACTTGAGGTCAGGAGTTCGAGACCAGTCTGGCCAACATGATGAAATCCCATTTCTACTAAAAATACAAAAAAATTAGCCGGGTGTGGTGGTGCACGCCTGTAGTCCCAGCTCGGGAGGCTGAGGCAGGAGAATCGCTTGGACCCGGGAGGCGGAGGTTGCAGTGAGCGGAGATCGCGCCACCACACTCCAGCCTGGATGACAGAGTGAAACTCCATCTCAAAAAAAAAAAAGCAAACAAACAAACAACAAAAACATCACATTCTCACATTCCTTTTTTCTTTTTAAAATTTTTTTCTATTTTTCTTTTTTATTTTCTTTTTTATATATATTTTAAATCCTCTTTTTCCTAGTTCCCACAAGCAGACCATTCTTTGGCTGCCACATCACATGACATCACATGCAGACAACTAAAACCCTTAGGTCAATCACATGTAAGAGACTCAGTCCTATACCAAATGAACCTAGGTATAAGGCTTTACTTTCATCACAATTTACTTTTGACACAATATTCGGCCTATATGGGATTTATCCCTACCAGCCTTGTGCTGTCTGTAAACATGTCTTCTATGTCTGTATGGCATTGATAAAATAAGCCAGAGTCAAATATAGAGCCACATGACAAGCAAGTTCACTCTCTTTTCTTTGCTGTTGAGATAACGTATAAGCATGCTGTCAGAATTTGGTTTTTGAAAACATTTTGTCCCTCCTAAGGGACAAGTTCTCCTTGTCCTATTTGTTGTATTCTCTTTTTCGTCTCTGTCATAGGTCATGCCCCAATTTTCTAGGCTTTCCTTGACGTATTTAGATAAGTAAAATCCTGCTTTCTTTTTTTTTTTTTTTGAGACGGAGTCTCGCTCTGTCGCCCGGGCTGGAGTGCAGTGGCCGGATCTCAGCTCACTGCAAGCTCCGCCTCCCGAGTTTACGCCATTCTCCTGCCTCAGCCTCCCGAGTAGCTGGGACTACAGGCGCCCGCCACCTCGCCCGGCTAGTTTTTTGTATTTTTTAGTAGAGACGGGGTTTCACCGTGTTAGCCAGGATGGTCTCGATCTCCTGACCTCGTGATCCGCCCGTCTCGGCCTCCCAAAGTGCTGGGATTACAGGCTTGGGCACCGCGCCCGGCCAAATCCTGCTTTCATAAACTCTGAGCTATCTATTTCATATTCTCTTTCTGCTATATGGAATATATATTTGCAAACCAACTAAAATCCTCTCTTAAATTACAAGGCAGAACAAGTGTGTATTTAAAAAATTGATAAAATTAACAGACTTTCCCTCCAGTGGCTAAAGTCATTTCTAGCTTACCCACAAATACCAACACTTCAAAGGCATTTTAAAAGGTACTCCATAAAGACATTAAGTAGTTATAGCTCCACTCCTCTAAATAAGTCAAACAGACTTTGTTCTGAAGGCTGGCATTAAGTAAACTATTAGAAAGAAAATTATATTCAAATGAACAGTAGACTGCATTCTGGACAGGGTCTGTGTCATTCCTGGGCAGCAAGTGGGCACTTAGGAAAGTGCATTAACTCTACTGGAGTTTTATCAGTAACGTCTATTTACCATAGCATATTTCCATAAGCACTCAGATTAGTATTAGAGTGTGACAACATAAAAAAAAAAAAAAAAAAAAAGGCTGTACCAAATGCTTTAAAAAAAACCCAAGCTCATCGACTATTGTTTATTCAAGAGGAGGCATGTTAACTGAAAACACTTTGAAAGAACGTATAGGCAGTCATAGTAAATCACCTGGGATTAGAGGTCTTAATATTTTGTGTTAGGTCATCTGAGGCAAGGGGTTAAAAGCTTAAGGAAAATTATTTCACAGAGCACAGCATATGCTTAATACCTTTACAGAAATGGATAAAGTGGCAGCAAGGGAAATTCGAGGTAACCCTCAAAATCAGCACACAAAGAAAGGATGGGCAAGACACAGGCACACCTCAGAGACATTTGGGTTCAGTTTAAGACTACCACAATAGAGTGAACACAAAGTGAGTCGCACAAATTTTTTTGGTTTCCCAATGCATATGAAAGTTATGTTTACACTATACTAAAAGTGCAATAGTACGAAGTCTTTAAAAATGTACATAACTTAATGTTAAAATACTGCTAAAAAATGCTAATGATCATCTGAGCCTTTAGAAAGTTGTCATCTTTTTGCTGATAGGGGGGTCTTCCCTCAATGTTAATGGCTGACTGATCAGGTTGGTGGTTGCTAAACATGGGGATGGCTGTGGCAATTTCTTTTTTCTTCTTTTTCTCTTTTTTCTTTTTGAGACAGAGTCTCACTCTATCCCCCAGGTTGGAGTGCAGTGGTGCGATCTGGGTTTACAGGCTCACTGCAATCTCCACCTCCCAGGTTGAAGCAATTCTCTTGCCTCAGTCTCCTGAGTAGCTGGGATTACAGGTACCTGGCTCATTTTTGTATTTTTGGTAGAGATGGGGTTTTACCATGTTGGTCAGGCTGGTCTCAAACTCCTGACCTTAGGCAACCCGCCTGCCTCGGCCTCCCAAAGTGCTGGGATTACAGGCGTGAGCCACCATGCCCAGCCAGGCAATTTCTTAAAATAAGATAACCATGAAGTTTGCCACATTGATTGACCTTTCCACGAAATATTTCTCCGTAGCATGTGACAGCATGTTACCAACAGAACTTCTTTCAAAACTGAAGTCAATCCTTGCCAACTCTGCTGCTGCTTTATCAACTACGTTTATGGAATATTCTAAATCCGTTATTCTCATTTAAACAATGTCCACAGCATCTTCACCAAAAGTAGATTCTATCTCAAGAAACCACTCTCTCTGCTCATCCAGAAGTAGCAACTCCTCATCCATTACGTTTTTATCATGGGTTTGCAGCAATTCAGTCATAACTTCAATCTCCACTTCTAATTCTAGTTCTCTTGTTATTTCTACTACATCTGCAATTACTTCCTCTACTGAAGTCTTGAACCTCTCAAAGTCATCCATGAGGGTTGGAATCAACTTCTTCCAAACTCCTGTTCATGTTGATATTTTGACCTCCTTCCACAAATCATGAATGTTCATAATGGCATCTAGAATGCTGAATCCTTTCCAAAAGGTTTTCAATGGACTTTGCCCATATCCATCAGAAGAATCATAATTTATGAAAGTTATAGTTTTATGAAATGCGTTTCTTAAATAGTAAGAGTTGAAAGTTGCAGTTACTCCTTGATCCACAGGCTACAGAATGGATGTTGTATTAGCAGACACAAAAATAACATTTATCTCCTTGTATATCTCCATCAGAGCTTGTGGGTGACCAAATGTATTGTCAATGAGCAGTAATATTTTGAAATATTATCAGCAGTAGTTCTCTACAGTGGACTTAAAATATTCAGTAAACCATGCTATAACAGATGTGCTGTCATCCAGGCTTTCTAGTTCCATTTATTCAACATACTTAGAGTAGCATAATTCTTAAGGATTCTTGGATCTTCTGAATGGTAAATGGAAATTGGCTTCAACTTAAAGTTATCAGCTGCATTAGCCCCTATCAAGAGAGTCAGCCTGTCCTTTGAAGCCAGGCACTGACTTCTCTCTAGCTATGAAAGCTCTACACGGCATCGTCTTCCAACAGAAGGTTGTTTCATTTACATGGAAAATCTGTTTAGTGTAGCCACCTTCATCAATTATCTTAGCTAGATCTTCTGGATAACTTGCTGCAGCTTCTCCATCAATCAGCACTTACGGCTTCACGCTGCACTTTTATGTTGTGGAGATGGCTTCTTTCCTTAAACCTCAGGAACCAACCTCTGCCAGCTTCCAACTTTTCTTCTGCAGCTTCCTCACTTCTCTCAGCCTTCGGAGAACTGAAGAGAGTGAGCGCCTTGCTCTTCGATTAGGCTTTGCCTTAAAGGAATATTGTGGCTGGTTCAATCTTCTATCCAGAGCACTAAAACTTTTTCCACATCATCAGTAAGGCTGTTTCGCTTTCTTATCATTTGTCTGTTCACTGGAGTAGCACTTTTAATTTCCTTCAAGAACTTTTCCTTTGCATTCACAACTTGGCTAACTGCTTGGCACAAGAGACATAACTCTTGGCCTATGTCAGCTTTCAACAGCTTTCCTCACTAAGCTTCATCATTTCTAGCTTTTGATTTAAAGTGAGAAATACTGAACTTTCCTTTTCACTACAATACTTAGAGGCCATTGTAGGATTATTAACTGGCTTAATTTTAATATTGTCCCATCTTAGGGTACAGGGATGCCCAAGGAGACGGAGAGAGATGGGCAAGTAGCTGGTCAGTGGAGCAGTCAGAACAAACACATTTTTTATTATGCTTGCTGTCTTTTATGGATGTGGTTCATGGCACCCCCAAACAATTACAATAGTAACATCAAAGGTCACTGATCACAGACCATCATAACAGATATAATAATGAAAAAGCTTGAAATATTGTGAGAATTACCAAAATGTGACACAATGACACGAAGTGCGCACACAATGTTGAAAAAATGGCACTGTAAGGCGTGCTTGAGACAGGGTTGCCACAGACTTTAATTTATAAAGAACTGATTATCTACAAAGCATAATAATGAAGCTCAATAAAATAAGGCATGCCTGTATTTCACTGGTTCATCTGTATCACTGACTTATAAAGGTATCTATCCAGACACAACCTTTGTGCAGTACTGAGGACAAAAACCTTTTCATTTGCAGGATAGTGTTTGGTATTGTAAGAAGTCAGTTTCCAGCACTAGCACGTCTACACTAAGTTACTGTTCCTTCCCTAGACTCTTACAGTTAGTGGGGATGAATCACTCATTTTGACTTAGGGTTTTAGAATTCAATTTCACATCTAATTCTATAGAATCTGGCATTAAAAAAATCAAAATTTCCGGCCGGGCGCGGTGGCTCAAGCCTGTAATCCCAGCACTTTGGGAGGCCGAGACGGGCGGATCACGAGATCAGGAGATCGAGACCATCCTGGCTAACACGGCGAAACCCCATCTCTACTAAAAATACAAAAAACTAGCCGGGCGAGGTGGCGGGCGCCTGTAGTCCCAGCTACTCAGGAGGCTGAGGCAGGAGAATGGCGTAAAACCTGGGAGGTGGAGCTTGCAGTGAGCTGAGATCCAGCGACTGCACTCCAGCCCGGGCGAAAGAGCAAGACTCCGTCTCAAACAAAAAAAAAAAAAAAAAAAAATTAAAAAAATTAAAAAAAAAAATCAAAATTTCCCTAAGCCTCCAAAATAGAAATTATGAGATGGTGAAAAAACAAAAAAGCCATTAGGTCTTGCTAAGATCTAGTAACAAAGTACTTCAGTTAGGGCTCAAAAAACCTAGGTTTGGCCGGGCGCAGTGGCTCACGCCTGTAATCCCAGCACTTTGGGAGGTCGAGGGGGATGGATCACGAGTCAGGAGACACAGATCATCCTGGCTAACAAGGTGAAACACCGCCTCTACTAAAAATACAAAAAATTAGCCAGGTGTGGTGGCGGGCACCTGTAGTCCCAGCTACTCGGGAGGCTGAGGCAGGAGAATGGCGTGAACCCAGAAGGCGGAGCCTGCAGTGAGCTGAGATTGCGCCACTGCACTCCAGCCTGGGTGACAGAGCGAGACTCTGTCTCAAAAAAAAAAAAAAAAGACGTAGACTTTCATCAGTTTTCCTACTCAGAGTGTGTCCTTACTACACAAAACTGTACTATGGCCTAAAACAATATAGATTCAAATTTCTAAGGAAAATCATCTCCAATTAAAATCACACAGAACTTCTCACTTCTATTTTGAAGTCACGAGATTATATTATCTTTTAAAGATCCCCTATAGGCCAGGCGTGGTGGCTCACACCTGTAATCCCAGCACTTTGGGAGGCTGAGGCAGGCAGATCATCACCTGAGGTCACAAGTTTGAGACCAGCCCAGCCAATATGGCAAAATTCCGTCTCTACTAAAAATACAAAAATTAGCTGGGCAAGGTAGTGCGTACCTGTAATCCCAGCTACTCAGGAGGCTGAGGCAAGAGAATTGCTTGAACCCAGGAGGCGGAGGTTTCAGTGAACCAAGATTGCGCCACTGCACTCCAGCCTGGGTAATGACTCCAGAAAAAAAAAAAAAAAGTTCCCCTATAGATATGAGATTAGGGGTACATTTTTCCTTGATTTCCATAATGATTATTGCAAAAGCATAACAACATTAAACTTTTAAAAAATCCTCCCATTTGAGCAGGAGACAACTTTGGGAAATAACAGAAATATTCTATATCCTGACTCAGTGGTAGTCACACAAGTATACACATTTGTTAAAATTTATCCAAGAAATGCCTTAAATGGGTACATTTTATTGTATGTATATCTCAATAATGTTAGTATCACTTAACATTCTCAGCTCCCATTACCTCTACCTCCTCTCTACCTCAGTGTCTCCTCATTCATTCATTCATGCATTCACTAAAAATTTTGAAGCAATGTGCTAGAAACTAGAGATACAGCTGTGAACAAGAAACAGTTCAGGCCTTCAAGAACTTCACTGTCTAGAAGGAAGGACACATAGTAAACAGATAATGTCGAGTATAGTCTGAGACACACTACATACAACAGGAATATGGAAAGGGTGCTATACGAACACATAAGAGGTGCCTTTTTTTTTTTTTTTTTAAGACGGAGTCTTGCTCTGTCGCCCAGGCTGGAGTGCAGTGGTGTGATAGCTCACTGCAAGCTCCGCCTCCCAGGTTCAAGCGATTCTCCTGCCTCAGTCTCCCGAGTAGCTGGGACTACAGGCGCCCACCATTGCACCCAGCTAATTTTTTGTATTTTTAGTAGAGAAGGGCTTTCACCTTGTTAGCCAGGATGGTCTCGATCTCCTGAACTTGTGATCCACCCTCCTTGGCCTCCCAAAGTGCTAGGATTACAGGCGCAAGCCACGGCGCCAGGCCAAGAAGTGCCTTTAACCTGGCTCTACCATTGCAAAAACTTGATGTGCCCCCATGTACTCAAATTCTAAAATTCCCCTTTCTGACCACAAAGTTCAGTCCTCCCAATTATGTCAATCTCATGTCCTTTAATACCTCAATCCCACCAATTCCCTCCAGATTTCCTGTTTTGGCTTTTATTATCTCCCTGACAGCCAAGATCAAGGTTAGCCACTACCCTAACATGCCCGCTCATTTCCTCTTTTTTCCATCTACAACCTCCATCCACCGATCACTACTAATCTTACTACAATAAATCATTAATGTTGATCCTCAGTTATTCATTCATTTAAAAAAAGTGTCTTCTGCCAGGCGTGGTGGCTCACGCCTGTAATCCCAGCACCTTAGGAGGCTGAGGCGGGTGGATCACTTGAGGTCGGGAGTTTGAGGCCAGCCTGACCAACACAGAGAAATCTCATCTCTACTAAAAATACAAAAATTAGCCGGGCATGGTGGCACGTGCCTGTAATCCCAGCTACTCAGGAGGCTGAGGAAGAAGAATCGCTTAACCTAGGAGACAGAGGTTACAGTGAGCCGAGAACATGCCATTGCACTCCAGTCTGGGCAACAAGAGTGAAACTTCGTTTCAAAGAAAAAAAAAAAGTGTCTTCTCTATCAATCACATACCAAGATACATCAATGTGGCTGGGCACAGTGGCTTACACCTGTAATCAATCCCAGCACTTTGGGAGGCTGAGGCAGGCGGATCATGAGGTCAAGAGATCGAGACCATCCTGGCCAACACGGTAAAACCTCGTCTCTACTAAAAATATAAAAATCAGCTGGGCATGGTGGCATGCACCTGTAGTCCCAGCTACTAGGGAGGCTGAGGCAGGAGAATCGCTTGAACCCAGGAGGCGGAGGTTGCAGTGAGCCGAGATCACACCACTGCACTCCAGCCTGGTGACAGAGCGAGACTCCGTCTCAAAAAAAAAAAAAAAAAAGATGCATCAATGAACAAGTCATACACGATCCTTCCCTTCATGGAACTTACCTCTCCCTCTGGAGGGAGAAACAGACATTTCACTAAGTAAATAAAGACAATACAGTAATTACAGATTGTAATTGCAATGGGAGAAAAAAACAGGTTGCTTTGACAGAGAATAAGAGGAACCCATCTCTCAGACAGGGTATGTATTATGAAAAAACAGGAAAAACACTCTAGGAAAAGCAAACAGCAAGCAAAGGCACAGACCCTAAAGCAAAATACAGTTTCAGCTTGTACTGTTACAGGATGAGTGAGGAGAATGTAATAGGAAATGAGGTGGAGATGTAGGGGCCGGATCAGGCAAAGTCTTGAAGGCTTGTAATGAATTTAGACCTTATTCTAAGTATTAATAGAAAGCCACTGAGGATTTAGATAGGAGACTGACATGATCTGATTTAATCTTTAAAAGATTACTCTGGGCCGGGCGCGGTGGCTCAAGCCTGTAATCCCAGCACTTTGGGAGGCCGAGACGGGCGGATCACGAGGTCAGGAGATCGAGACCATCCTGGCTAACACGGTGAAACTCCGTCTCTACTAAAAATACAAAAAAAAAAAAAAAACTAGCCGGGCGAGGTGGCGGGCGCCTGTAGTCCCAGCTACTCCGGAGGCTGAGGCAGGAGAATGGCCTAAACCCGGGAGGCGGAGCTTGCAGTGAGCTGAGATCCGGCCACTGCACTCCAGCCCGGGAGAAAGAGCAAGACTCCGTCTCAAAAAAAAAAAAAAAAAAAAAAGAAGTCACTGCAGTAGCCAAGACAACAGATAGTGACATGGACTACATGGGTGGAGACAGAATTATTTGCGTTCAAGAGCTATTATGGAGGTGTCGTCTACAGAGACACGGATAACCAAACTCTTGATCTGCCTTTCTCCTTTCCTCTCCTAAAATCTGGTCTTTCCTCTCAATATATGACACAACCAAGGCCAGGCACGATGGCTCACACCTGTAATCCCAGCAGCTGGGGAGGTCGAGATGGGTGGATCACTTGAGGTCAGGAGTTCGAGACCAGTCTGGCCAATATGGTGAAACCCCACCTCTACTAAAAATACAAAAAAATTGGCTGGGCACGGTGGCTCACGTCTATAATCCCAGCAATTTGGGAGGCTGAGGTGGGCAGATTGCCTGAGGTCAGGAGTTCAAGACCAGCCTGGCCAACATGGTGAAACCCCCGTCTCTACTAAAAATACAAAAATTAACCAGGAATGGTGGCAGGCACCTGTAATCCCAGCTACTTGAAAGGCTGAGTCAGGAGAATCTCTTGAACCCGGGATGCGGAGGTTTCAGTGAGCCGAGATCTCGCCACTGCGCTCCAGCCTGGGTAACAGAGAGAGACCTTGGCTCAAAAAAAAAAAAAAGGCCAGGCATGGTGGTGCATGCCTGTAATTCCAGCTACTCAGGAGGCTGAGGCAGGAGAATTGCTTGAACTTGGGACACGGAGGTTGCAGTGAGCCAAGATCATACCACTGGAAACAACACAACCACTGCCATGAATGGTTAAACCAAAAACTGAGGATGCAGATGTCATCGTTCCTTCCCTTTTGCCTCATGCCTAATCTATCAGCAAGTCTTTTTGCTTCTTCTATACTTCTAAAATCTCTCTCACATTCATCCTCTTCACTCTGTCTCCAGGGATAACCTTTCCAGTGCAAGCTACCATCAATTACGGCTTGGGTTACAGCAGCAACTTCTTAATTGCTCCCACTGTTTGAAACACCAGACATCCAAGTGAAGATGTCAAGTAGGCAGTTGGATTTATGATTCTGGAGCTCAGAAGTGAGATGACACCAAGATACAAATTTGGGAACTGAATACATACAGACGGTATTTAAAGTCACAGAACTGGATGAAACCCCTAGGTAGAGGTTACAAACAGGCAATAGGAAAGAGCTGAGTATCATGCCAAGACGTATCTTCTGAAATTGACTTAAGGAAGAAAATCTAGTTGAGGAAGACAGAAGGCAGAAGTTCTGGCAGACTACCTCACAACCCTCTTGATTTCCGATTTTTCTCAGTCCTCATTATCATGGACCCAATAAACCACCCTCTCCTCAAAATGATACCCCATGCCATCACACTACTCTCACCTCCTACCTGCTTGCCTATTCTGTTTCCACGTTCTTACCTCGTTCTTCCATTTTCTACCCCTGTTTCAATCATTCCTGTTCTCTTTCTCTCTGTCTCAATCTCTCTTTTCCTGTGTGTGTGTGTGTGTCTATATACGCACACATTTTCCTCCTCAAAGATTTTATCCAGGCTGGGCGTAGTGGCTCACTCCTGTAATCCCACCACTTTGGGAGGCCAAGGCGGATGGATCACTTGAGGTCAGGAGTTCGAGACCAGCCTGGCCATATGGTAAAACCCTGTCTCTACTAAAAATACAAAAATCAGCTGGGCGTGGTGGCACACACCTGTAATTCCAGCTACTTGGGAGGTTGAGGCACAAGAATTGCTTGAACCTGGAAGGTGGAGGTTATAGTGAGCCAAGATGGCACCACTGTACTCCAGCCTGGGTGATGGAGTAAGACTCTGTCTTAAATAAATTAAATTAAATTAAACCGTGTCTCTACAAAAAAATGCAAAAAATTAACTGGGCATGGTGGCACATGCCTATATCCCCAGTTACTCAGGAGACTGAGGTGGGAAGATCACCTGAACCCGAGAGATTGAGGCTGCAGTGAGTTATGTTTGTGCCACTGCACTCCAGCTTGGGTGACAAAGCAAGACCCTATCTCAAAAAAAAAGATGTTATCCATTCCCACAACCTCAACTGTAAATTTACTGATAACTTCCAAATACCTAGTTAAGTATTACTCAAAGTGTGGCCCATACATCACTATTACAGAATTAGCACGGCAGGCTTGTGAAAATGCAGATTCTTGGACCTCACTTCAGACCTACAGTATCAGTTCCCCGGGTGATTCTTAGGCAATGGCTTTTAACAATGTCCACTAATTCATACATATTATTTTATTTGAATTGCATGTGAGATAATGTTAGGAATACTACAGCCTTAATGCTTACTAACAGCAACATGAATGAAAAAGGATCTGCAGACCAAGAAAAAAGTTTAACGAAATCAGAGACTATAACCAGGGATTAGACTCTAATGGAAATTGTACGATTGCTTAAACCTCTATGAATGTCCCATACTATTTATCTTTGTCTAAAGATAAACAATAAGGAGTAGGGGGGACAACTAAGCTTGTATCGCTTAAGAGCAAAGTAGTAAACTAGGAAGCCAGTGTCACACCATGGCTAGAATAAAATTGAAAACAGTAGTAGCTTTAAAAAGAGAAAAAGAGAAAGAGAGAAAGGTAGAATGATCTGTAGGGTCTTCAGTAGATAAGAGAGATGCAAGCCATAAAAGGGGTTACAAAGCTTAACAGTCACAGGTCCTCATCTACTAACATTACTCTACCTTGAATTAAAATTATTTGGGCACTTATATTACCTGTGTCACCAGATTGTGAGTTCCCTGAGGCTATATTACACAATCTACCTACTACTTTGCAAAACCTAAAGCCCTGCCCAACAAAATCTAATACTATTTCCTGAGGTAAAGAGTTGTCACATAAATTCTAGCTCAATTCCTGTATCATTATCTCCAATTCCAAATTAGTGGCGGCCAGAATGATGGGGTTTTACTGTATTATCTGGAAAAAATTAATGTATCAAAGCTTTAAATAAATATTAGTCTTCAGATACAAAACTCTAACAATTCTTCTGACCACAGCACAGTTTCCCCACTCCTTCTAACAAGCAAAACTCACCAAATACCATTAAAATGTTTCAGCTGCTTTTATATTTGTCCTACCTCCTCATTCCTTATCATCGCAGATAAGATGCTTTCTCCTTCACTACCAGTAGTGAAGTGAATTTGAACTGCTATTTGGGGTGGAGGAAAACGGCAAGCACTGACATAGTCAGAAGCCAAACCCTTTTCCAACTCCCTCCCTACCTGGTTCCTACCTCCTAGCCAGTCTCTTCAGTCCCTGAAGTAGCTCCCTCTGTTTTTGCATAAAACAATGTTCAATTGTACGCAGGGTTAAAAAACAAACAAACAAAAACCTTCAAGAATGCTTTTAATCTGTAATCCCAGCACTTTGGGAGGCCGGGGCAGGTGGATCACCTGAGGTCAGGAGTTCGATATCAGCCTGGCCAATATGGTGAACCCCTGTCTCTACTAAAAATACCAAAAAAAAAAAAAATTAGCCAGGCATGGTGGCAGGCGCCTGTAATCCCAGCTACTCAGGAGGCTGAGGCAGGAGAATTCCTGAACCCGGGAGGCAGAGGCTGCAGCGAGCTGAGATTGTGCCACTGCACTCCAGCCTGAACGGCAGAGTGAGACTCCATCTCAAAAAAATAAAATAAAATAAAATAAAATAAAGCTTTTATCAAACTACAAACCAAAGAAACTTCAGAAAAAACGGTGTATATCCCAAATCTCTAAATGCTGCTATTTAGAAAGACAAAACTAATAAAACATTATGCAGTGACAGATACTTGAATATTTTCTACATATCTCCCCACTAGATGCCCTGGGCATCCAGAACATTCCCTAACATTGCCCTCTACTCTTATCTTCCACCGTCAGCTTTCTCCCTGTAGCTAGTGACTCAAATTTGTTCAATATCTCTGCCTTCCCATTCTTTCAAAATGCAAGAGCAAAGTATAGATTCCAACATTAATTAATGGTATTGCTCTGGCTTGAAATGTTTGGGAGTCCCTTCTTCAGCTTTAAAAAGTAGCGACAGATGATGGGTTTCTCCACTGAGGGTTAGGCCTGGGGTTCTTAATATGCTATATCGAAGGCCAGTTACTACACCTCACATCTAGACATGACAGTGGCAGCACTCTCTACCATTATCAGGTCCCGGCCAGCTGGCTATGCAATACAATACCAGGTGCTGCGTTCCCATAATCAAAAGTAAAGGGTTAGTACTGCTTCTATACGAAAATGGCTCTTGCTCCAACCCCGCCTCGGCCCCCACATCAAACCGTCTAATAACATCACTGGTTCTTTCTACTTCAGAATAGAGACATGCATGCTTGAGATCATCAGGAATAATACATAACAAAGTCATTATATTCCGTACACTTGGCTGGCAGAAATGTGGGTTGCGACTAACTTTTTATTCACCGGCTTCCTTCCAGATCAATCCAGATAACTCCCCCGCCCCAGAGCTGCCATAGGGGGTGAAGCCCCATATCCTCCTAAGCGCAGTAGAGAGGCACTGGGGGTAGGACAAAAGAGACTTGCCTACAGGGACTTACACATGCCAGACGCTGAGGGGTCTGGGGTAACTCCGCGCTGATTTCCATCCTCTCCGCACCTCCAGCTTCCTCGTCCGCCATCTTGAGGGAAACTGACTCCTGCAGTTGCCGACCCCCGGCCAGAGGCAAGCGGAAACCTGTGGCCGGTCGGAGACACACAGGGACGACACTTTTACGACGGCCCCTGAAGTCGGGTTTGACGCAGAATTGAGGAGCGGCTTCCGGCCCGCTTCCCGGAAGCAAGCGTCACGACGTGAAAGGACTGGAGATTTTTATTTCCCCTGTAATTTATCAGGCGTAGCGCTTGGTAGCTGAGTGGTTGTATATCTGGATTTGGTGCTGGGAACTGTTGCATCTACGAGGTTTAAAAAAAAAAAAGCCAAAGCGTCCATTACGAAAGGAAGAAAACTTGTCAGGGGCTAAAGCAAGAACCTGTCCTAGCTGGCCGGTTGTTGGCCTGAGGGTGTTTTGTATCCCAGCCTCCCTGCAGTAGTTCTCCAGAGCCTATAAAATGAAAAAGAAAGTACTCACACATCTTCCATTTTTAAGGTTCTACCCCGTGGGCACTTGCACATGTATACAAAAAAGCTGGGGATCCAGCTTTATTGGGGAGCACGGGGGGAAATAATTTGGAAACCTAGTCATTCATCGATAGATGAAAGACAGGATAGACTATGGTACATCCGCATTTTGAAATACTGTGCAGCTCTTGAGCAAGATAAATCTGTGAAAAGATCAAGATAGGCCGGGCGCGGTGGCTCAAGCCTGTAATCCCAGCACTTTGGGAGGCCGAGACGGGCGGATCACGAGGTCAGGAGATCGAGACCATCCTGGCTAACACGGTGAAACCCCGTCTCTACTAAAAATACAAAAAAAAAAACTAGCCGGGCGAGGTGGCGGGCGCCTGTAGTCCCAGCTACTCGGGAGGCTGAGGCAGGAGAATGGCGTAAACCTGGGAGACGGAGCTTGCAGTGAGCTGAGATCCGGCCACTGCACTCCAGTCCGGGCGACAGAGCGAGACTCCGCCTCAAAAAAAAAAAAAAAAGAAAAGATCAAGATAAATTAAGTGAGAGGGAAAAAAGCCAAGTTGCCGCAAACTATATATTTGCACACATAGGCATTTAAATCTGAAGGAGTAAGTCTGAAAGGGGAAAGGGCAAAGTAGTAACTCTGAGGGCCAGGATTCGGATTGGAGGAAGAAGGTGGTCAAGAGCTACTTTACCTTCATCAGTATTTTACATTGTTTACAAAACAAATAATTTTAAAGTGTATATTTTTAACAAAGGGAAGAAAATAAAGCTCCAAACAATGTGAAAAGCAGAGGAGGCTTTCCAAATGCTGTGGTCCACCTTGATTAGTAGAACTTTCCTGCCTAAACAATGTTTCTGCTCAAATGAACTACCGCCTGGGTGCTAAAATACTGTTTTTCCAGCCTTTTTGCCAAACAACCACAATAAATACATTTTACATCTTATCACGGTACCTATACAAAATTATATGGGTATATATAGAATATGTATATATATGTAGGCCGGGCGCGGTGGCTCAAGCCTGTAATCCCAGTACTTTAGGAGGCCGAGACGGGCGGGCGGATCACGAGGTCAGGAGATAGAGACCATCCTGGCTAATACGGTGAAACCCCGTCTCTACTTAAAAATACAAAAAACTAGCCGGGCGACGAGGCGGGCGCCTGTAGTCCCAGCTACTCGGGAGGCTGAGGCAGGAGAATGGCGTAAACCCGGGTGGCGGAGCTTGCAGTGAGCTGAGATCCGGCCACTGCACTCCAGCCTGGGTGGCAGAGCAAGACTCCGTCTCAAAAAAAAAAAAAAAAAAGAAACTCCTTCTCTACCAAAAAAAAAAAAAATTAGTCGTGATGGTGTGTATCTGTAGTTCCAGCTACTGAGGGGGCTGAGGTAGGAGGATTGCTCAAGCCCAGGAGGTCCAGGCTGCAGTGAGCCATGTTCGAGCCACTGCAATCCAGCCTGGGTGATCGAGGGAGACCTCCTGCGCTCAAGCGATCCTCTTACACCATGTCTTCTTAAAATCATTTTATTTTATGTTTTAATATACTTTAAGTTCTAGGGTACATGTGCACAACTTGCTGGTTTGTTACATAGGTATACATGTGCCGTGTTGGTTTGCTGTACCCATCAACTAGTCATTTACGTTAGTTATTTTTCCTAATGCTATCACTTCCCCTGCCATGTCTTATTAACATAAATCAGGGTGGTGTGAGGGGGTCGTGTGTGTGTGTGTGTGTGTGTGTGTGTGGTTATACCAAAATTTTCAGTAACTATTAAGAGTAGTGTTAAACAAACAAAAAAGGTAAAGTGTTAACTTTTTTTCTTCAATGTTCACTGTAACTTTTCCTTAGTGAATTCTAGTTGTGTTTCAATAATTTGGTCTTAAAATACTAGATTTTTAAGTTCAAAATAACTTATCTTTGAATATAATTACCTTTACATAATAAAACATACCTTTCTGCCTACAACTCTTCACAGTAATTTGATGAGATAAAGAGATTTTAGGCAACAACCTGCTAATATTTTATGCCAGATGTTGACAAACTCCGATTAGTCCCACTATGGTCGTTTTTTGACTTCCCTGAGCTAAGAACAGTTTTTACATTTTTTAATAGTTGAAAAAAATCAAAAGAATAGTAACATTTTGTGACACAAGAAAGTTATTCAAAATTCAGATTTCAGTGTCCATAAAGTTTTATTGAATATTACTACTATGGCTGCTCTCCCAGTGCAACAGCAGAGCTGAGTACTTGTAACACGGCTCACATACCATCTCGCTGTTTACAGAAAAAGTTCACTTACCCCTTTTCCTATAATATGATCATAATTTAGCTATACAATTAGAACTCAGGGTAGAATTCAGCTCTACTCTGAATAAAAATTCCACAGTCACACTAAGGTCAACTCTGAATATTGACCTAACCAAAACTGACACAAATTGTTTTGAAAGGATGGGGTCTGGGAGTACGAATGAAAGTGGTCCTTGCAGCATTTCTTGTGGTCGTTGTGAGAGGGCTAGTTTCACCTCTTCCTTAGTGGGAGTCCGTAGATACCATTTGATCCTGAAAGCCCAGAGCTATCACTATTGGCAGGTCAAGAGAAATACGGAGGTCAAAAACAAGAGTGAGCTCCAGCATTAAAAAGACTACTGAGGGCCGGGCGCGGTGGCTCACGCCTGTAATCCCAGCACGTTGGGAGGCCAGGGCGGGCGGATCACGAGGTCAGGAGATCGAGACCATCCTGGCTAACACGACAAAACCCCGTCTCTACCAAAAATACAAAAAAATTAGCCAGGCGTGGTGGCGGGCGCCTGTAGTCCTAGCTACTCTGGAGGCTGAAGCAGGAGAATGGCGTGAACCTGGGAGGTGGAGCTTGCAGTAAGCCGAGACCTCACCACTGCGCTCCAGCCTGGGTGACAGAGCGAGTCTCTGTCTCAAAAAAATAAATAAATAAATAAAATAAATAAAACATTTCATGGAGAAAAATAGAGAAATAGAGTGTATGCACTTATTATTATTATTATTATTATTTTGAGATGGAGTCCTGCTCTGTTGCCCAGGCTGGATTGCAGTGGCATGATGTTGGCTCACTGCAGCCTCTGCCTGCTGGATTTCAAGCGATTCTCCTGCCTTATCATCCCAAGTATCTGGAACTACAGGAGTGCACCACCATGGCCAGTTAAATTTTTAAGACCAGCCCAGGCTGGTCTTAAATTCCTGACCTCAAGGAATTCTCCTGCCAAGGCCTCTGAAAATGCTGGGATTATAGGTGTGAGTCACTAAGTCTAGCCTTTTCCTGAATTTTTTTTTTTTTTTTTTTTTGAGACAAAGTCTCACTCTATCACCCAGCCTGGATTGCAGTGGCACAATCTTGTCTCATTGTAACCTCCGCCCCCTGGGTTCAAGCAATTCTCCTGCCTCAGCCTTCTGAATATCTGGGATTACAGGTGTGCACCACCAGGCCCAGCTAATGTTTTGTATCTTTAGTAGAGACAAGGGCTTCACCAAGGTGGCCAGGCTGGCCTTGAATTCCTGACCTCAAATGATCCTCCCACCTCAGCCTCCCAAAGTGCTCAGATTACAGGCATGAGCCACTGCACTCGGCCTTCCTGAATATTTTTGATCCACAGTTGGTTGAATCCACAGATGCAGAACCCATGGATATGGAGGGCCGATTGTACATTCATACCGTAAAACCATCACTATTATCCATCTCCAGACTTTTTTCATCTTGCAAAACTGAAAAGTATACCTATTAAACATTAATTCCCCATCCCTACTTCCTCCCAGTCTCTGCAAACTACCATTCTACTTTCTGTCTCTGTGAATTTGACTACTCTAGGTACCTTATATAAGTGGAATCACACAGTATTTGTCTTTTTGTGACTGGCTTATTTCACTTAGTATAATGTCCTTAAGGTTGATCCATGTTGTAATAAGTCAGAAATTCCTTGATCTGTGAGTTTTTTACTTTTGCAGGTGTTTCAGGTTTCTTGTAAAGAGCATTGATTACCTAGATGAAATTCTTCCCAAATTTCTGTTTTGTTAAGGAATAAAAGGAGTGCTCCCTCAAAAGCTTAAAAAGCATATATACCCAAAGTAAAATAGTTCATCCTACCATAAAGACACATACAAGCAAATATTTACTGCAGCACTATTCATAATAGCAAAGACATGGAATCAACATAAATGCCCATCAATGGTAGATGGGATAATGAAAATGTGGTACACATACACCATGGAATACTACACAGCCATAAAAAAGAATGAGATTATGTCCTTTGCCGCAACATGGATGGATCTGGAGACCATTATCCTAAGCAAATTAATGCAGGAACAGAAAACCAAATACCATATGTTCTCACTTAAAAGTGGGAGCTAAACAATGAGAATGCATAGACACAAAGAGGGAAATGACAGACATGGGCCTACTTGAGGGTGGAGGATAGGAGGAGGGAGAGGATCAGAAAAAAAAAAAAACCTGTTGGGTACTATGCTTATTATCTGGGTGACTAAATAATCTGTACACCAAACCCCTGTGGCATGCAGTTTACCTGAATAACAATCCTGTACCTGTACCCCTAAACCTAAAATAAAAGTTAAAAAAAACTTTAAAAATGTCTAGTACACACTGGTGATCATTGTAGAATCATACACAATAGCTAAAAGGGGAAAACAACCCAGGTATTCATCAACAGATGAATGGATAAACAAAATGTGGTCTATACATACAATGCAATATTATTCAGCCTTAAAGGGAAGGAAATTCTGGCACGTGCTACAACATGGATGAACCTTGAAGCCATATGTTAAGTGCTGATGGTTGCATAACAATATGGACGTACTTAACTGCACTGAATTACACAACGTCTCACTCTATTGCTTGGGCTGGAGTGCAATGGTGCAAAATTTCAGCTCACTGCAGCCTTGACCAACTGGGTTTAGGTGATCCTCCCACCTCAGCCTCCCAGGTAGCTGAGACTACACGCATGCGCCACCACGCCCAGCTAATTGTTTGTATTTTTAGTAGAGACAGGGTTTTGCCATGTTGCGCAGGCTCGTCTCAAGCTCCTGGGCTCAAGCAATCCGCCTGCCTCGGGCTCCCAAAGTGTTGGGATTACAGGGGTGAGCCACTGTGCTCAGCCTATTTTACCACAGTTTAAAAAAATAATTTAAAAAATCTTTTTTTTTTTTTTTTGAGACGGAGTCTCGCTCTGCTGCCCATGCCGGAGTGCAGTGGCCGGATCTCAGCTCACTGCAAGCTCCGCCTCCTGGGTTTACGCCATTCTCCTGCCTCAGCCTCCCGAGTAGCTGGGACTACAGGTGCCCACCACCTCACCCGGCTAGTTTTTTGTATTTTTTAGTAGAGATGGGGTTTCACCGTGTTAGCCAGGATGGTCTCGATCTCCTGACCTCGTGATCCGCCTGTCTCGGCCTCCCAAAGTGCTGGGATTACAGGCTTGAGCCACCATGCCCGGCCTAAAAAAATCTTAATCCCAACACTTTGGGAGGCCGAGGTGGGCGGAATTACTTGATGTCAGGAGTTTGAGGTGAGCCTGGCCAACCTGGCGAAACCCTGTCTCTACTAAAAAATACAAAAATTAGCCATATGTTGTGGCCCATGCCTGTGATCCCAGCTACTCGGGAGGTTGAGGCACAAGAATCGCTGGAACCCAGGAGGCAGAGGTTTCAGGGAGCCAATATAGTGGCACTGCACTCCAGCCTAGGCGACAGACCTAGACTCTGTTTCAAAAAAAAAAAAAACTTTATACACACACAACCTATTTTAATTACATTACTTTGGCTCTCTATATAAATGAATTCACAAAACAATTTAATACTATATTTTTGTATTTTTAACAAGGTCAGTAAGATAGTGATTTGAAGACAATTATGGCCAGGTGTAGTGGCTCATGCCTGTGATCCTAGCATTTTGGGAGGCCAAGGCAGGTGGATCGCTTGAGGTCAGGAGTTTGAAACCAGCCTGGCCACCATGGAGAAACTCTGTCTCTACTAAAAATATTTTTAAAAAGTAGTCAGGCATGGTGGCGGACTCCTGTAATCCCAGCTACTTGGGAGGCTGAGGCAGGAGAATTGCTTGAACCCAGGAGGTAGGGGTTGCAGTGAGCCAAGATCACATCATTGTACTCCAGCCTGAGCAACAAGAGCAGAATTCTGTCCCCTCTCCACCCCCCGCCAAAAAAAAAAGACAATTTCTGCATCTTATATTTGTGAGAGTCACTTAATTCAACATGTGGCTGTTGGTGACAATGTACATTGTACTGTTAAATGTCCGAGTGATACATTCTCCCTTGACTTTGGTTCTAGGTAAATTTGCTTTCATGGTGAATTGCTGCCTGCTTTCTTTATAACAAGAACTCTATTTACCTTTCTGCTTTGACTGTCAGGAACTTTGACTGTCAGGAACTGAACTGAAGTGATTAGCTGGTCAAACCAGTATTTCCCTAGAGAATCATTAACCATCATTAAATAAATAATTTCCTGTTCCTATTCACTTTGAACACCACAAGTGAAGTGGCTTGGTTGGAGTACAGTGTCTGAAATTGAGACTGCTGGCCTTTGTGACTTGTGACCATGTCCAAATGCTTTAACAGCATGATTCCTCCTCTTGTTGTGCCCCATTTCTAGAAAATGATTTCCTTTATCTTTGAGGTTTCTCTAATGTTGCAGGAAGTCAGGGACCCCAAATGGAGGAACTGGCTGAAGCCGTGGCAGAGGAACATTAATCGTGAAGATTTCATGGACATTTATCAGTTCCCAAATAATAATTTTATAATTTCTTATGCCTATCTTTACTTTACTCTCTTACTTCTGTTATCTTCATAAGCTGAGGATATACATCACCTCAGGACCACTGTGATAATTGTGTTAACTGTACAAATTGATTGTAAGACGTGTGTTTGAACAATATGAAATCAGTGCACCTTGAAAAAGAACAGAATAACAGTGATTTTTTAGGGAACAAGGGAAGACAACCATAAGGTCTGACTGCCTGAGGGGTCAGACAAAAAGAGCCATATTTTTCTTCTTGCAGATAGCCTATAAATGGATGTGCAAGTAGGAGAGAGATTGCTAAATTCTTTTCCTAGCAAGGAATATTAATATTAATACCCTGGGAAAGGAATACATTCCTGGGGGGAAGTCTATAAACGGCTGCTCTGGGACTATCTGTCTTATGCAGTTGAGATAAGGACTGAGATACGCCCTAGTCTCCTGCAGTACCCTCAGGCTTACTACAGTGGGAAAAAACTGCCCTGGTAAATTTGTGGTCAGACCAGTTCTCTGCTCTCGAACCCTGTTGTCTGTTATTTAAGATGTTTATCAAGACAATATGTGCACTGCCGAGCATAAACCCTTATCGGTAGTTCTGCTTTTCCCCTTTGCCTTGTGATCTTTGTTGGACCCTTAGTAGTAGTTCTGCTTTTTGCCCTTTGAAGCCTGTGATCTTTGTACCTACTCCCTGTTCTTACACATCTCCCCTTTTGAAACCCTTAATAAAAAACTTGCTGGTTTGAGGCTCAGGTGGGCATCACAGTCCTACTGATATGTGATGTCACCCCCGGCGGCTCAGCTATAAAATTCCTCTCTTTGTACTCTTTTTCTTTATTTCTCAGCCGGCCGACATTTATGGAAAATAGAAAGAACCTACGTTGAAATATTGGGGGCAGGTTCCCCCAATACTCTAAGGTCTCTGCAAATGCATTTTATGTATGCCACATTGCTTGGGTTTTAAATTAGATCATCTCAGTCATGTCTCCCAAATTTGGTTTTAAAATATCCTTCCACGTGTTTTCTAGTGGTGTAGTATTAGATAAAACCAAAATCAAAATTTTATTTTATTGATATGGGTAATGCTCTCCATTCATACATTATAGCCCTGGTCCCTCAGTCACTATGTTCCACATTTTGGCATGATTTAAAAAAAAACTCTTATTTTCTTCCGTTGAATATCCAATCAGGTGCCATGTTCTATAGTTTTTATTTTTAAAATTGTTGTTACATCTGATCACTCCTTTCTAATCTCAAGGTTGTATTCTCCCATCTTTCTTCTTCAGGTCTTTGTAATTACCCCACTACCTGGATTATGGCAATCTCCCTCCAACAGGATTCTCTCTCACACCTATCCTCTGGACAGTCAGTTCTCTATGCTGTTGCCAGATCCATGTTGCCAAAGCAGAACTCTGTTGTCTTCACTCTTGGCATTTAGAGGTCTTCCTCAATGTGCCTCAAGCCAAAGGTCCAGTCTAATTACCATTATTCCTCTTGGCATAGGCTGGCAAACTGAAACATTCACTGTCCCTGCAACATGCCCTGCATTTTCTCATCTTAATGCTTTGGTTCGTGTTGTTAGGAAAGTGCTTTTACCCACCCCAACCTCAATCTCTGCCAGTCAAGAAATATTACCCATCCTTTATATGCAGCATCCATAATTAAGCTTTTCTTGATTTTTTCCAAAGATGTACTCTCTGCTAGTTTTTTGCTGTTATTGTTGTTTGAGATGGAATCTCGCTCTGTCACCCAGGCTGGAGTGCAGTGGCCGGATCTTGGCTCACTGCAACCTCCGCCTCCCAGGTTCAAGCGACTCTCCTGCATCAGCCTCCCAAGTAGCTAGGACTACAGATACATGCCACCATGCCTGGCTAATTTTTTGTAGTTTTAGTAGAGATGGGCTTCCACCATGTTAGCCAGGATGGTCTCAATCTCCTGACCTCGTGATCTGCCCGCCTCTGCCTCCCAGTGGTGGGATTACAGGCGTGAGCCACCGTGCCCAGCTTCTCCCTCCTAGTTTTAACCTTCCCCCTGCCTTTTATATCTGGCCATCTCTTGTGGCAAAAAGCATATTCTTCGCATATTAAACTTATGTATGTATGTCTCTCTCTTACATAAACTCCTTAGATAATGAACCATAGCTCTTTGTCTACTTACCTTTATGTTTCTTTATGTTTTCTGCTTAGATCAATGTATTGTATTCCAAAGGTACTCAAAATTTAATTGAAAATTTTAAATTGAAAATTCAATTTAATTGAAATTGGCATAAATCCAATACTGACAACATATCCCAAGGAAAAAACTCAAAGGGAGTTTTTTTTTTAAGAGCACTGTTTGTGTAAAAATATTTACTCAGCCAGGCGCGGTGGCTCACGCCTGTAATCCCAGCACTTTTGGGAGGCCGAGGCGGGCCGATCACGAGGTCAGGAGATTAAGACCATCCTGGCTAACACAGTAAAATCCTGTCTCTATTAAAAATACAAAAAATTAGCCAGGCATGATGGTGAGTGCCTGTAATCCCAGCTGCTGGGGGAGGGTGAGACAGGAGAATGGCGTGAACCCGGGAGGCGGAGCTTGCAGTGAGCTGAGATCGCGCCACTGCACTCCAGCCTAGGCGATAGAGAGAGACTCCGTCCCCACCAAAAAATACATATCTTTACTCATAACAGGCAGAAGCGGATAAGATGGCGGCAGCAGCTGCACAGGGTGGGAGAAGCGGTGGTAGTGGAGGCAGTAGTGGGGCTGGCGTGGTTCCAGGTGTGGGGCAGGCAGTGGCCATAGCGGCTTGTTGGATAAGTGGAAGATAGATGATAAGCCTGTAAAAATTGACAAGTGCGATGGATTAGCTGTGAAAAACTCTTTGGATGATTCTGCCAAAAAGTTACTTCTGGAAAAATACAAATATGTGGAGAATTTTGGTCTAATTGATGGTCGCCTCACCATCTGTACAATCTCCTGTTTCTTTGCCATAGTGGCTTTGATTTGGGATTACATGCACCTCTTTCCAGAGTCCAAACCCATTTTCGTTTTGTGCTTCATATCCTATTTTGTGATGATCTGGATTCTGACCATTTATACCTCATATAAGGAGAGGAGCATCTTTGTCGTGACCCACAGGAAAGATCCTACAGGAATGGATCCTGATGATATTTGCCAACTGTCCTCCAGTCTTTAAAGGTTTGATGACAAATACACCTTGAAGCTGACCTTCACCAGTGGGAGAACAAAGCAGCAGCAGGAAGTCGAGTTTACAAAGTCCCCATTGCTAAGTTTGTCATGCATGTCCATGTGAAGAGACCACCAAACAGGCTTTGTGTGAGCAACAAAGCTGTTTATTTCACCTGGGTGCAGGCGGGCTGAGTCTGAAAAGAGAGTCAGCAAAGGTTGGTGGGATTATCATTAGTTCTTATAGGTTTGGGGATAGGCGGTGGAGTTAGGAGCAATGTTTTGCAGGCAGGGGGTGGATCTCACAAAGTACATTCTCAAGGGTGCGCAGAATTACAAAGAACCTTCTTAAGGGTGGGGGAGATTACAAAGTACATTGATCAGTTAGGGTGGGGCAGAAACAAATCACAATGGTGGAATGTCATCAGTTAAGGCTATTTTCACTTCTTTTGTGGATCTTCAGTTGCTTCAGGCCATCTGGATGTATATGTGCAGGTCACAGGGCATATGACAGCTTAGCTTGGGCTCAGAGGCCTGACAAAGTTTTTTGACCACAGTGGGACACTGGTCATGGATGTATATGATCCTGAAATATCCAAGCTCCATGACAGTCTCGCCATAGAAAGAAAAATAAAATAGCCAATTCTAAAAGTAGCCCTCTTTCTGCTGGATCTTGCTGAATTACTGGTTTGGGAGGTGGAGGAGATAAAAATAACTTAAAATGGATAAAGTAAAAAAAGTTAAAAAGTTCCTGTTTTTTTGGTTTTTTTTTTTTTTTTGGAGACGGAGTCTCGCTCTGTCACCCAGGCTGGAGTGCAGTGGCCGGATCTCAGCTCACTGCAAGCTCCGCCTCCCAGGTTCAGGCCATTCTCCTGCTTCAGACTCCCGAGTAGCTAGGACTACAGGCGCCCGCCACCACGCCTGGCTAATTTTTTTGTATTTTTGGTAGAGACGGGGTTTTGTCGTGTTAGCCAGGATGGTCTCGATCTCCTGACCTTGTGATCCGCCCATCTCGGCCTCCCAAAGTGCTGGGATTACAGGCTTGAGCCACCGCGCCCGGCCAAAAAAGTTCCTGTTTTATCCCGAAATTTTAGTCTATTCTGGATAAATAGGATTTTCTGCCACAGATATGAGAAGTTGTAGCTCTGATGTCTAGCTGTAGCCTCCTTGGTCTGCTGATTGCATTATTTTAATTTGCTTTTCTGGGAAAGTAGTTTTGCTAAAAGCTGTATAGACTTTTTTCCTTTGTACCTAGCATTACTTTATATAGTATAGTTCTGGGCCATGTAGCATTTCAAGACTCAATTTAAAAATTATATTCATAATTGCTGACTTTGTTAATTCCTATTTCCACATGTGTTTCCTTGAAGAATTCAGTATATGACTTCTCGTGTGTGATAGCTTTCCTTCACACACTATTTTTGTGGGTATGTATATATCTGATTTGGGCAGAATTTAAAATACACATAGATTTTTAATTTGTTTGAAATAGACCTTCTGCCTGATACATTTTGTGCTCCTAACCAATAAAAGAAACCAATAACATTTTAGTTTTATATTGTGTTTACCACTAGTATATCCCTGTTGATTTGTTTGTGCCTTTTATTAACTGCCATTTTCTAAAATTTTTTTCAATGAAAGGAAGGCAGATGTGAAAATAAATTACTCAGAACACCAATATATAATAAACAATTTAAAAATCAACAATAAGGGAGTGGTTAGATAAGTTAAGGTAGGGCTGAATCTAATTCTCCTGGGCCTGGGCCATAGGAAGTATTTAATATTTATTAAATGAATAGTATACCACCGTGTTGCAATATTAATCAGGTGCATGTGAAAAATAATCAGGTTAAGGGAAAAATAACTTTCACAAAACATAGGAATTAACATCTATAGAAAACCTATGCTGCCGGGCGCGGTGGTCCCAGCACTTTGGGAGGCGGAGGCGGGATGATCGTTTGAACCCAGGAGTTCCGAGGCCAGCTTGGGCAACAGAGAGAGACCCCAGTCTCTACAAAAACTATATTTAAAAAATTAGCTGGGCGTGATGGTGCGAACCTGTAATTCCAGCTACTTGAGGCCAGGGAGGTCAAGGCTGCAGTGAGCCATGATCGCTCCACTGCATTCCTGCCTGGGGGACAGAGTGAGATCATGTCTGAGAAGTGAAGGAAAGGGGAACGGTAGCGGGAAGGAGAAGGGAAAGAAAAGAAAACCTATGGAGGCACGTTAATAATCAGAAGGGGCCAGAGGAAGCCACCTGACACATTTGTGAGACAATGTAAAAGGCGTCCTCATACGTTCTCACTTTGATACAACAACCCTGCAAAGTGCACACGGAAGGTGTTATTAACTCTGTTTTACAGGTAAGGAGATCGACCCACTGAGGTCAGGAGTGAATGACCAAGGCGGAGCCAGGACTCTAGCCCTGGCCTCCTGGCCACTGGTCCCGGTCTCCTTGCCCGCCACCACTCGGCCACCGTCACTGGTGTTCAGAGTTTCGGTTCCCTTTTCTTTGATCGCATTACTTACGCAAAACGAGCCAGACACTTGCGCTGCCAGAGAGGCACAGATGCCGGCAGGCGGCTGACCGCCGCAGCACCCTAGGCCCGGTGTCTGGCTCCAGCCCCGCATCCGGCTCCGGCCCCGCATCCGGCTCTGACACCGCAACAAGAGAGTCCGGAAGTGCAGGCAAAGCGGCTCCCGGGAGCGCCGCGCGGTCCCGCGCGGGATCAGCGAGGGCGGCTCCCCGGCGCACTGGCGGGCGGGCGGCATGGCTGCAGTGCTGGCTCTCAGGGTGGTCGCGGGGTTGGCGGCCGCAGCGCTGGTGGCCATGCTCTTGGAGCACTACGGCCTGGCGGGCCAACCCTCGCCGCTGCCGCATCCCGCGCCCCCCAGGAGGCCGCACCCCGCGCCAGGTCCTGGAGACAGCAACATCTTCTGGGGCCTGCAGGTGAAGCGGCGGGAAGCCGGGCAGGGAGGCGGGTGCAGAGCGGGCACCATGCGGTGAGACCCTGGCGGGTGTTGGGCCCCACGCTCCAGGCTGCGGGCCTCACTCAGGTTGTAACTCGAGGCTCTGTCTAGTGCTGGCCCTGTCCTTACCTGGGGGGTTCGTTATGCACTGCCTCTTTGTCTTTTCCTTCTGCCCGAGAGAGCCGCTGAGCCGCGGCTCCCCATGCTGCCTCTTCCCGGCTCAGATCTCTCTGTTCAATACCTGTTTTCGGCAGATATCCGACATTCACCTGAGCAGGTTTCGAGATCCAGGCAGAGCGGTAGACTTAGAGAAATTCTGTTCTGAAACTATTGACATCATTCAACCAGCTCTCGTCCTAGCAACAGGTAGGGAGGCTTGCCATGCTGTGGTGGTGTTCTGTGGTCTGGATGGTAGAACTTTGGCCAGGGCTGCGGCTTTTCACTTTGGGGATGTTGGGAGCAGTATAGCCACAGCCCCAGATGAGCCCTGTGAGGTGGAAGAGATGGGACATTCTAACCCCTTTGCCTATAGATAACTGAATGAGTCAAGATCCAGGCAAAATGATTTGAGGTAGCAAGGTTTTGTCAAAGTAGTAGAAGCAAGGCTCCTGGTTCTCATGTCAGTCTGTTGTCTCATATATTTGTATCTGGTTTTTGTTCTTGTTGTTATAGTTGTGGTTGTGAGAATTAGGGAAAAGCCTGTAACCACGAATCAGAAGTTCTCTTCTTTTGCTCACTTTTCACTTTTCTTTATATTATTGATCTTATATTTTCAGTTGTTTGAGGCTTCCGGTGACCCAGGGCACTTTTTCTTCATCCTTTAATAGTTTTATGACTTGAGTTTTCTAGACTCTTCAAACCCTTCATTTGCTTCCAAACTGTAGTGGGGAGAAGAAGCTAAAGGAGCATCTATCTGTCTTGCTTATTGGGGAATTCATCACCCATCCACCTTATTGAAGTATCTCTGCTGACATGAAAGGGTATCAGTTCTCATTTAATGGATGAACCCCCATGAAAAGTGTTCTGTTTAGTTCCCTATAAATTTTGGTATTTTGTTGTCCAATTGTACCTGCCACATTGCTTCTTCTATAAAAATAATATTTGGTCAAGTCACATATTCTGATTTTGTGGTTTGGAAAACATGGTTGCTGTAGATATTAGGCACCCACTCAGAGTATTGGAATTTCTTATAAAAACATTTTCATTTTATCAGAGTCTAGTGATGCATTTTGTACTGTTCTCTTTAAGGATTTTTTCACAACCCGTTTCTAATATCACACAGGCATTTGCTAACCTATAAGAAACAAAGCCCTTGCTGAGAAAATCTTGTTAGTTTAGATGGCTTGATTGGACATTGGTGGTCTCATGAGCAGTTTTGCTTATACACGTTGAGTACTTTAAGTATCGTTGTTCCTTCAGTGTACATATCTAAAAAAATGGAACCCCTAGGAGTTTGTTTTGCATTGTGATTCAATTCTTGTGTAAACCTACAGGAGACCTGACAGATGCCAAAACAAAGGAACAGTTGGGATCCAGGCAGCATGAGGTAGAATGGCAAACCTACCAGGGTATTCTGAAGAAGACAAGAGTCATGGAAAAAACCAAGTGGTTGGATATCAAAGGAAATCATGGTGAGAACCAAGAGCCAGATATAATAAAGACTAGAGTTTTTTTCCCCCTTCAGGAACCTAGAGTTTCCAACTTAGATTGTAAAATTATAAAATGGGACATTATAACATAGGTTTACATATACTAAAGGTCACAACTCTGAAATACAACTATATAATGTGGTTTTAAAACTTCAGATGTCATTGTTAGCCTTTGAAATGACAATTGGTATGGTCCTTTTTTTGTGACATATGCTGCTTTTTTTTTTTATTATTACTATACTTTAAGTTCTGGGATACATGTGCAGAACGTGCAGGTTTGTTACATAGGTATACAAGTGCCATGGTGGTTTGCTGCACCCATCAACCTGTCATCTACATTAGGTATTTCTCCTAATGCTATCCCTCCCCCTGCCCCCCACCCCCAAGTCTTTTCTTCTTTACATGGAAGAAACATGAGTTTTAGCAAAACTCATGCAGACAGATGTTTTAATAAATATACATTTTGCTAAGTGAAAGAAGCCAATCCCGTAAGTCTGCATACTGTATGATTTCATTTATATGACATTCAGGAAAAGGCAAAACAATAGACAGAGAACAGATTGTAGTTACCAGAGGATAGGGATTGGGAGACAGATTAACTGCAAACAGGCATCATGGAGAATTTTTGGTGGTGATGGAACTAGTCTATATTTTGGTGGTTGTAGTGGACTTCAGGTTCGTTATGTATTTGTCAAAATCCATAGAACTGTAAGTCACAGAAAAGAATGAATTTTCCTGTGTGCAAAGTTAAAAAACTTTGCTTTTTATTTTTTCTTTTTAAAATTTACTATGACTATTCTTATTATCATTATTTTGTGAGACAGAGTCTCACTCTGTCACCCAGGCTGGAGTACAGTAGTGCGATCTCAGTAGTGCAACCTTTGTCTCCTGAGTTCAAGCAATTCTCCTGCCTTAGCCTCCTGAGTAGCTGGGATTACAGACAGGTACCATCCTTCCCAGTTAATTTTTTTTGGGGGGGTATTTTTAGTAGAGGCGGAGTTTCACCACATTGGCCAGGCTGGTCTCGAACTCCTGACCTCAAATGATCTGCCTGCCTCAGCCTCCTAAAGTGGTGGGATTATAGGTGTGAGCCACCACACCCGCTTTATTATTATTTTTTTGACAGGGTCTTGCTCTGTCACTCAACCTAGAGTGCAGTGGTGTGAGTATAGCTCACCGCAGCCTTGACCTGAGCTTAAATGATCCTCCCACCTCAGCACCCCCAAGTAGCTGGGACTACAAGCATGCATCACCACACCCAGCTAATTTTTGAAGGTTTTTTTTTTTGTGTGGAGTTGGGATCTTGCTATGTTGCTCAGGCTGATCTCAAACTCCTGGGCTCAAGCGATCCTCCCACCTCATTCTCCCAAAGTGCTGGGATTACAGGTATGAGTCACTGCACCTAGCCTAAAAATTTTAAATTGCAAATAAATCTCCATAGGCATGAACAGGGAAATGAATAATCCTTTCCCTTTTTTAGATTATTGTTGTGTTGGTAAGGAAATGAACTCTTCTCTAAAAGAGTCCTGATGGTAGTAGATTTGTTTGATTTATAAAGGTTGACTTTTTTATTAGCTAAGTACTTCATTTGTCTACTTTATTTGATCAATAGATCAGGCATGAATCCACTTTTTGCTGGCTTTTAGAATCACAGGATTAAGACAAGAGCAACTACAGTTCAATCTTATAATTTCAAACTTATTTATTCCGAATGGTATAGAATTCAAAGTACCTGTTTTTCTCTAGTATACTAAGTGCCTTAAATAAGTTTCTAGATAATCTGAATTTTGTTAAGATATCAACATTTTAAAGTATCAATCTAATTGATTAACATTCTACCATTAAAAGTGTTATAGAAAGATGACAGAGGCTGCTGCAGTCACGCTGTGGCTAGCTCAGTCTGTGCCAGCAGAGGCAGAGAGCTTGGGGAGGGCCAGTTGCCCCTGCTGGAGCCTCAGTTAAATCTGAATATCCCATTGTCCCAACCCTCCCACAGATGTGCACCGGGCTGTACTTTGGCTTAAGACCTCAGGTGGACATCTCCACTGCCCGGGAATTGTTGAGTATGTAGGCAGGACAGCCTCCATGGAAGGCTGGTCATACCAGAGTCCCGCCTTGGCGTAGGCCTTGCCATTGTGGCAGCTCTACTGTCTGTGCTGGTCTGAGGGTGGGCTGCCTGTCATGGGGGCAGCTGTTTCCCAGGGGGTGCTCACTGCCGTCATCTGCAACACCTCATAGGCTTCTTGCTGCTTCTGCTCCGAGTCATTCTCTGCCAGGCCTACCACTCTTGCTCTGCCAATATTGACTGTTTCTACAGATTTAGACCCAACTCTAGCCCTGGCTCCTATCCTGAAAAAGTACCACTGCCCAAGCCGCCTAGCCATGAAGGCAGCTACCTGCTACAGCCCTGAAGGCCACTGGCTTAGCCTGGAGCTTGGGACCTAAGTCCATCCCACCCACATCCTGGAATCAAGATTCCAGGGTTTTAGCCAGCCTAGGGTCTAGAACTTGGAGTCCAGCCTGCTTGGATTGGACCCAGCAACCCAGAGTCTAGCCATACTGATTCTAAGAGAGGCTCAGTGGCCCTAGAGAGATGGACCATGGTGTGAGTTCATGAGTTGGTGGTAGGGCCAGGGCCATCTGGACTCTGTTCTGAGTCTACCCTTTCCCTAGGCTAAACATCTCTAGTTTGGGGAAGCAAACTGAAACCCATGGCAATAATGGGAGGTTGTCTAGGATGGGCCCCTCTCCTAGTCCTCCCGCTATTTGCTGAATAATAAATGGAATGGCTCTACCCTGGGGGTGTGTGTGGGGCAATTGTTATAGAAAGAATTATTTTCCCTTAATCATTAAAGAAAATGTTTGTATTCTTTTTTTAATGTGGATGAATGTTTGCTTTTTTTTTTTTTTTAATTAGATGCATTCAATATTCCAAGTCTGGACAGCGTCAAGAATTATTACAGGTACTGTAATAAACAGAAGACAGACCACTGTGTAGAGTCAGTGTTATAAGGAGGATGTGGTCAATTCAATGAATGAGAGAAAACTTAAAAAAAATTTTAAGAGGCGGGAGTCTAACTATTTTGCCCAGGCTAGCCCTGAACTCCTGAGCTCAAACGATCCTCCTGCCTCAGACTCCTGTGTAGCTGGGGCTGCAGGCACATGCTACTGTGCCTAGCTGAAAACATTTTTTAACAGAAAAAATTTTTCTATAAAGAATCTCTGGTAATTAAAAAAATGAGCCTTTTTGTCTTCTTGTGACAGATGTATTTCTTTTTGTTTAGACTTTTTCTTTTCTTTAATTCTTTCTGTTTCATATACAGGCATACCTCGTTTTATTGTGCTTCGCCTTATTGCACTTTGCAGATGTTGTGTTTTTTACAAATTGAAAGTTTGTGGCAAGCCTGCCTTGAGCAAGTCTATGGGAGCCATTTTTCCAACAGCACATGCTCACTTCGTGTCTCTGTCTCATTTTGGTAATTCTCACAATATTTCAGACTTTTTCATTGTATCTGTTATGGTGATCTGCGATCAGTGACCTTTGATGTTACTACTGTAACTGTTTCGGGGTGCTACAAACCTTGCCCATATAAGTCCAGGAACTTAATCAATAAATGCTGTATGTGTTCTCAGTGCTCCACCAACCAGCTGTTCTCCTATCTCTCTCCCTCGCCTCTGGCCTCCCTATTCCCTGAGAGACAACAATATTAAAATTAGGCCAGTCAATAACCCTACAATGGCCTCTAAGTGTTCAAGTGAAAGGAAGGGCCCAACATCTCTCACTTTAAATCAAAAGGTAGAAATGATGAAGCTTGGTGAGAAAGGCTGTTGAAAGGCTATCAGGTAGGCTGAAAGCTAGGCCTCTTGAGCTGGAGCAGTGAGCCAAGTTGTGAATGCAAAGGAAAAGTTCTTGAAGGAAATGGAAAGTGCTGCTCCAGTGAACAGATGAATGATTAGAAAGTGAAACAGTCCTACTGCTGATATGGAGAAAGTTTTAGTGTTCTGGATAGACGATCAAAGCATCTACAACATTCACTTAAGCCAAAGCCTAATCCAGAGCAAGATGCTAACTCCCTTCAATTCCGTGAAGACTGAGAGAGGTAAGGAAGCTGCAGAAGAAAAGTTGGAAGCTGGCAGAGGTTGCTTCATGAGGTCTGAGGAGAGAAGTTGACTCTATAACATAAATATGCAGTGTGACGCAGCAAGTGCTGATTGGAGAAGCTGCAGCAAGTGACCCAGAAGATCTAGCTAAGATAATTGATGAAGGTGGCTGCACTAAACAACAGATTTTCCGTGTAAGTGAAACAGCCTTCTTTTGGAAGAAGATGCCATCTAGGACTTTCATAGCTAGAGAGAAGTCAATCCCTGGCTTCAAAGGACAGGCTGACTGTTGTTAGGGTTCCATGCAGTTGATGACTTTTTTTTTTTTTTTAGAAAGTTACACAATAATTTATTTATTGAGGGCCTCCTCTCCCCGCCCTTGCAGTCTCTAGGTCACTTTTCCGCTTGTAGATGTTGCACGTCAGCCCTAGAAAGATGACTGGGGGCAGGGGCACTGCGTACTGTTCAGTGAGACTCATAATGTGGCTGTAACTGTCTTCCTATTATTGCACGAACACGGCCGGCAGATCCAGCTCCTCATACAGTGTTCACCGGGGCCACCTTCTTGGCCTCCTTCTGCCCGTAATTCTCCTTCAGGATCTGGTACCGTTCCGGAGTGGCCCGTTGCAGACACTGAACCACCAGCCAGCTGCATTTGCTGTCCTGTTTGTCAGTGCCAACTTTGCCGGTCACACTGGGGTCCCCAAAAGAGGTCAAAGTAATCATCCTGAATCTGAAAGAACTCTCCCTCTCCCATCTCCAGCAGGATCTTCTTGGCATTGTTGTGCTCCTTCTCACCATCAATGCCTGCCATGTACATGGCTGCAGCTACAGGAAGGTAGAAGGAGTAGAAAGCTGCCTTGTACTTGACACTAGATTTGTACCTCTTTTTAGTGAATTTGCCAAGATCTGCATTGCCCTGGGGGGCTGCCCAATCTCAGTCTGATAGAAGCTCTGCAGGAAGAGCTGGATCAGGTTCAGGTAATAGGGCTGCTCCCTGCAATAGAGCTTCAGCAGGTGGTACATACATGCTTCCCTTCCAGAAGCATAGCATCATTGATGGCATCCAAACCCACGCCGGGCTTCTGATACCAGCAGATCTATCCCTGGCTGGTGAGGGATGAAGCCGTGATGTCATCTGCCACCAGGAAGAAAGCTTGCAGCAGTTCCACACACCAGCCCACAGTCAGGGCCCGCTGGAGACTCTCAGCATCCTGTTTCCTCAGCTCCACCAGCTCCAAGAATACTACTAGCACTGTCAAAGCCCAGTGATACTTGCCTCCAATGGCATTGTACTACAGGACCTCCTTGAGCTGAGTGATAGCATCTCCTGTCTCTGGGTGCCCCATCTCATCCTCAGTCAGCACCCTAACAATCTGGGAGAAGCACTGAACAAAATCCTGCTTTTCTTGGACAGAAATGTCTGATTTCTAGTCTCCATTCATTCTGAGGGAGGAGCAAAGGGCTCTGTTCCTGGATGTGGGTTCCTGCTCCATAGCTGATGACTTTAAGTGGAGCCAATGCCTATTTACCATTCTGAAAATCCTTGGGTGCTTCAGCATTATGCTAAATCTACTCTGCCTATGTTCCATATATGGAACAACAAAGCCTGGCTAATAATAGCACATCTGTTTACAGCGTGGTTTACTGAATATTTGAAGTCCACTGTTGAGAACTACTGCTCAGAAAAAGATATTCCTTTCAAAGTATCAGTGATCATTGACAATGCACCTGGTCACCCAAGAGCTCTGAGGAAGTTGTACAAGGAGTTGAATGTTACTTTCATGCCTACTAGCATAGTATTCATCCCGTAGCCAATGGATCAAGAAGTAATTTCAACTTTCAACTCTTACTATTTAAGAAACACATTTCATAAGACTATAGCTGCCTTAGATTATGATTCTTCTTCTGATGGGTGTGGGCAGTCGATTGAAAAATTTATGGAAAGGATTCACCATTCTAGATGCCATTAAGAACAGTTGCAGTTAATTGGAGGAGGTTAAAATAACATGAACAGGAGTTTGGAAGAAGTTGATTCTAACCCTCATGGATAAGTTTGAGGGGTTCAAGACTTCAGTGGAGGAAGTAACTGCAAATGTGGAAATAGCAGGAGAACTAGGATTAGAAGTGGAGCCTGAAGAAGTGACTAAATTGCTGCAATCTTAGGATAAAATTTGAACAGATGGCAAGTTGCTTCTTATGGATGAGCAGAAACAGTGGTTTCTTGAGAAGGAAACTACTCCTGGTAACTATGATGTGAACATTTTTGAAATGACAACAAAGGATTTAGAATTATACATAAATTTAGTTGATAAAGCTACAGATAAATTCTTGTGAAAGGAAAAGTCAATTGATGTAGCAAACTTCATGGTTATTTTAAGAAATTACCCCAGCCACCCCAACCACCACCCTGATCAGCCAGCATTCACCAACATCAAAACAGGACCCTCTATCAGTAAAAAGATTTGACTCACTGAAGGCCCAGATGATCATTAGCATTTTTAGCAGTAAAGTTTTTTTTTTTCCCCCGAGACAGGGTCTCACTCTGTCACCCAGGCTGGAGTGCAATAGCGCGATCTCAGCTCACTGCAACCTCCACGTCCCAGTCTCAAAGTGATCCTCCCACCTCAGCCTCTCAGGTAGTTGGGACCACAGACATGAGCCACCATTCCTGGCTAATTATTGTAATTTTTTATAGAGACAGGGTTTCGATGTGTTGCCCAGGCTAGTCTCGAACTCCTGGGCTCAAGTGATCCACTCACCTCAACCTCCCAAAGTGCTAGGAGAACAGGCGTGAGCCACCATGCCCAGTCAGTAGAAGTATTTATAAATTAAGGTATGTGCATTGTTTTGTTAGGCATGAAGCAATTGTACACTTAATAGACTATAGTATGGTGTAAACATAACAGTTTTGTTTTTTTTTTTTTGAGACAGGATCTTGCTCTGTTGCCCAGGCTGGAGTGTAGTGGCACCATCTTGGCTCACTGCAAACTCCATCTCCCTGGTTCAAGCGAGTCTCCTGACTCAGCCTCCTGAGTAGCTGGGACTACAGGCATGTGCCACCATGCCTGGCTAATTTTTGTATTTTTAGTAGAGACGGTTTTGCCATGTTGGCCAGGCTGGTCTCAAACTCCTGACCTGAAGTGATCTGCCTGCCTCGGCCTCCAGAAGTGCTGGGATTACAGGCATAAGCCACTGCGCCCGGCCGTAAACATAACTTTCATACACACTGGGAAACCAAAAATTCATGTGACTCGCTTTTTTACAATATTTGCTTAATTGTGGTGGTCAGGAACCACAATATCTCTGAAGTATGCATGTAGTTTAATGCTTTGTTTTGGCTAATGGTACTTTTAATATTCCACATGGGCTTAAACAATTTTTTAAGTCATTGATACATAAGAGAAGTCATTTATATCAGAGCTTGTCAGCCACACTACTGAGGTCACTGGGTTTTCAGAATCCTGAGATACTGATTTTCCTGGCCTCTGTGGTGGCTGGAGAGCCCAGTTAGTCACCTGGCTGCTTTATCTTTTCATCCTGTGTCATGTAAATATTAAAATAATCTTTATTTGTCATGAATGTGAAAAGGCAAGGGATCTCTGAATTAGAAACCAATTCTCTAGTTTCATTATGTTTAGATTCCTCTTTTGGTTGCAGTTCACTTTTCAGCCTCAGGATATTCAGTAGCTTTGTCCTGCATTGTCAATCAATCATGTAGCAAATATTTGTTGAGAGTCCCTCCCTAGCTGGATAGTGTGAGAGATACATGAGCTAATGTTAAAAATTTGGCTTTTGCCTTCAAGGAACTGATAGTATAGTTAAGGGACATCAGAATTATTTAGGAAACAATTAGAAAAGAACATGAAGGAATGGCTGATGAAATGCTAGATTATTTGGTACACATGATAATCACTGTGAGAAATCAGAAAAGTGTGGGGTGGACATAGAGAAGACTTTATGAAAGAAGCAAAAAATGTGTCCAATCTTAAAAAATGAGTAGCATTTGAAGAACTAAGACATGCCAAGGAGGATATTTTAGGCAAAAGGATAGGTATGAATAGATCTTTAAAAGCTACGCACTGGGAAACCAAAAACTGAACTTTGCTGGGGCAGTAAGGAAACTGGTATCACCAGAATTAACATTCATACTGAGGACTGGTATGACACTGGATAGGTAGCTTAGGGCTAATTTATGGAGGTCTTAAGTAACAAGCATAGAAGTTGAGATGTGATGGGTAATAGTTGGTAATTCAGCATAGGTTCTTAAGGAGGCAAGTAACATAATTAAAATAGTGTTTTATAAAGGGCAATCCCACAATAAAAAAGGAAAAAGATGGGGTAAAAAGGAAAAAAGATATTGGAGTTACGTGGACTACATAGGAGGATCCTGCAATAGTCCAGTCATGATATGAAGAGACATACCCATCTGAACTAAGTTCCTGGATATGGAGATGGTGACATCAATTTGAGGATGATAGGTCAAAAAGCACTGGTTAACTGAGTTTGTATAATTAGAGTCACCATACATTGGAAGAGGAGGTTGTTCTCTTTTGTTAATGTGAGAAAGGAAAAGGACAGAGATGAAAATCTTTCACTTCCTGTTAACTGTTTGTATCTTTGATGGTGACTATGGGCAGTTAGGAGACATTCAAAAATAATTAACAGGAACTGGGGCTGAGTGGTTATTTGGAAAGTAAAGTGAATAGTCACTTTAAAGTTTTTTACCTTTGTATTTTTGTTTTTAGCCACCTAAACTTTATCTGAATTTAATAAATGGCATTTTACTAAAAATGTAAATATTATAGAAATATCAATCTGAGGGAAAAAAATTAAAGTTAAATCTTGATCTTAAAAATGTCCCAGAGTGGAAGCGGAGCTTTCTGTGAGCTGAGATCACGCCATTGCACTCCAGCCTGGGTGACAGAGCGAGACGCCGTCTCAAAAAAAAAAAAAAAAAAAAAAAAAAGAAGTCCCGAAGAGGCTGGATGCAGTGGTTCATGCCTGTAATCCTAGCACTTTGGGAGGCTGAGGCAGGTGCATCACTTGAGTCCAGGAGTTCGAGACCAGCCTGGGCAAGGTGGTGAAACCCCCATCTCTACAAAAATACAAAAATTAGCTGGGCATGGTGGCGTGCACCTTTAGTCCCAGCTACTCAGGAGGCTGAGATGGGAGGATCGCTTGAGCCCAGAAGGCTGAGATTGCAGTGAGCCAAGATCATGCCACTGCTCTCTAGTCTGGGTGACAGAGCCAGACCCTGTCTCAAAAAAATAAAATAAGCCCCAGAGAATGCCAAAATCCCATATTATGTTAGCATCATATATTTTAACTTGTGTTTTCAAATAGTTGGATTTATTTTTAGACAGTTGGATTTTAATGCATCAAAAATGCAGGAAAGGAAACAACATATGTAAGATTATAAGATTCTGAGGAATAGCTGAACATAAAATAAGAAAAAATATAAGTAAAAATTTTAATTTAGACTAAAACCCTGAAACAGAATTTTTTTTTTTTTTTCGAGATGGAGTCTCACTTTGTTGCCCAGACTGGAGTGCAGTGGCGTGATCTCAGCTCACTGCAAGCTCTGCCTTCTGGGTTCACGCCATTCTCCTGCCTCAGCCTCCCGAGTAGCTGGGACTACAGGCGCCCACTACCATGCCTGGCTAATTTTTTTGTATTTTTAGTACAGATGGGGTTTCACCGTGTTAGCCAGGATGGTCTCAATCTCCTGATCTCATGATCCACCCGCCGTGGCCTCCCAAAGTGCTGGGATTATAGGTGTGAGCCACCACACCTGGCCCTGAAATAGAAATTTTAAAAATACCAAGAAGAAAGGCAATAGAACTAATTGACATTGTTTAAATTGGGTTTGACTAATTTCTGAGTATTAGTTGTAATTTCTGTATAATATATTTACTTGGGTTACATTATACATGATGGCTTTTGTGGCCCACTAGCATATTAAATTTCAGGAATTTGTATTTTTAAATATATGCTGTTAGGTAAAAATCATGTAAGACACTTAGATTAAAGATAATACCAACTTTCCTGATAATGTTCTGACATTTGAATAATATAGGTATGCCCCCCAATAAAAAATCTATACTTTCCTTCTTTTTTTTTTTTTTCGAGACCGAGTCTCGCTGTCGCCCGGGCTGGAGTGCAGTGGCCGGATCTCAGCTCACTGCAAGCTCCGCCTCCCAGGTTCACGCCATTCTCCTGCCTCAGCCTCCCGAGTAGCTGGGACTACAGGCGCCCGCCACCTCGCCCGGCTAGTTTTTTGTATTTTTTAGTAGAGACGGGGTATCACAGTGTTAGCCAGGATGGTCTCGATCTCCTGACCTCGTGATCCGCCCGTCTCGGCCTCCCAGAGTGCTGGGATTACAGGCTTGAGCCACCGCGCCCGGCTACTTTCCTTCTTATTTATTCAACACATACTTAATGAGTGCGTGCTCTGTACTGTGTTACCCATCCTTTCTTCCTGGGCTTCACTCTGCAGTTTTATGGACACCTGAACACTGTTGACACTTAAGGTGGTAAACTTTCATTAGTGGATATAGACTCTGTGTGTGTTATCAATGTATCTTTAGGAACTGAAAAAGATTTAACAACCCAGACCTAGACTAATATTTTTCTCCTTGCTTGAAGACTTCGTCTTGTCTTTCTTGTGAATTAAGCCTCTGTAGTCCTGTTTCAAGAAGTAAACAGCTTTTGTATCTCACTACACCAAGAATTCTTCTAGGTACTTAGTAGGCCCTCACTAAATCTGCAAATGATTGATAAATACTGTTCCACTTTATTCTGATTTGTTTCTTTTTGAACATTTAATGGACTGCCTAAAAGAGCTCTCTTACTTCTGAACGTTACTTGGTGAACTTGTGTTTGGTTATTGATGAATTAGTTTGCATGAGTCTTTGGGGACAATGGGAGAAAAACTTTGCAATTTCATCAGTTTATCCATTGTGGATCTAGTTTAGTATACTTCTCTGTCAGATCAGCAAATCTCTTTTTCAAAGGAAGGTAAAATCTTGTGTATTAGGGAAGGAATTTTAAAGCATTGTCTTTTTATGATTATACTAACACCCTCCTGTCTTCTATTTTTTAGGAAATATTCTGCTGTACGTAGAGATGGCTCTTTCCATTATGTCCACAGTACTCCCTTTGGCAACTATTCATTCATCTGTGTAGATGCCACCATAAATCCAGGGCCTAAGAGACCCTATAATTTCTTTGGAATTTTAGATAAGGTGTAGTAAAAATCTTACTTCCCTTTGTAGCTTACTTATTTTTTCATGGATACATGTGGATCACTTAAAGTTATCATAAGTAAACTTGTTATTATCTAGGAATGCTTGAGAGAAATTTAACTTGGTTACAGGTATGGCTAGAAGTTACTGGCTATTTCAGCACTATTTTTGCTATCCTTGTTCTTGTCCCAAAATCTGAGAAAGAAGTACCTCACACTTTATGGAATAAACATGTATTAAATAGGTACTGAGTACAGGATGCACTTTGCAAGGAACAGGACATACAACTTTGTGTGGTATATTCCTAAGTTCCCACAACTGCCAGTTCTAACTAGTGTTTTTTTTTTTTTTTTTTTGAGACGGAGTTTTGCTCTGTCGCCCAGGCTGGAGTATGGTGGTGTGATTTTTTTTTTTTTTTTTGAGACGGAGTCTGGCTCTGTCGCCCAGGCTGGAGTGCGATGGCCGGATCTCAGCTCACTGCAAGCTCCGCCTCCCAGGTTTACGCCATTCTCCTGCCTCCGCCTCCCAAGTAGCTGGGGCTACAGGCGCCAGCCTCGTCACCCGGCTAGTTTTTTGTATTGTTTAATAGAGACGAGGTTTCACCGTATTAGCCAGGATGGTCTCGATCTCCTGACCTTGTCATCCGCCCGTCTCGGCCTCCCAAAGTGCTGGGATTACAGGCTTGAGCCACCGCGCCCGGCCTGGTGGTGTGATTTCAGCTCACTACAACCTCCACATCCCAGGCTCAAGCAATTCTCGTGCCTCAGCCTCCCAGGTAGCTAAGATTACAGGCATGTGCCACCACGCCCAGCTAATTTTTGCATTTTTACTAGAGAGGGGGTTTCGCCATGTTGGCCAGGGTGGTCTTGAACTCCTGATCTCAAGTGTTCTACCAGCCTCAGCCTCCCAAAGTGCTGGGATTACAGGCATGAGCCACTGTGCCCAGCTGGTCTATATTTTTTTAAGAAGAGAAGGACAACTATTGAAATCACTACGTTTATTTTCAAGTATTTTGACGAGACTAGGTGATTGCTGGATTTAAACTGTGGAAAGTCTCATTTGAGAACCTCTTATTATTTCTTGGTACAGTAAATGCCAACTCATTATTTAATAAGCATATGCCCCTAAGTAAGACATATGTGCTCGTATGAAAGAATACAAACATGGTAAGATCAAGTTCTTAGACTCTTAGAGTATTAAATCTAGTGGTAAGGTATAAGACCAGTATAGAAATAAATATAATAAAGAGCAGAATTTGTTAAATTAGAACTATGAGGTTCAGAGTTATACGAGAGTTCGAAAGAATGTGAAATCAAGTGAACAGAATATTGTCAAATGCATTGCGTTACTTTAGGCATTTTATTTAATTGGGTTCTATTTTGTTTCCTATCTATCAAGTGTCTTTAGTCAGGGTTGATGAACTTATATTAAATCCCATTCCTTAGTATAGTGTTTTTTAAGGTAGAATTCAAGGATCATGTACATGAAAACCAGCTGGAGTGTTACAAAATGCAGATTCCCTGGCCTTGCCCCAGACTTACCAAATTAAAAACCCTGGGGGTAGAGCCCAGAAATGTATTGCTGTAAGCACCTTACAGATAATATTAATGCATATTTACATATGTACCAGTTATTTTTTGAAATCAGCTTTTGAGGTATGATTTGAATACTATAAAATACTCTCATTTTAAGTGTTTGAAGAGTTTTGACAAATGTATATACTGGTATAACTGTCACCACAGTTAAGACTAGAACATTTCCATCATCCTAAAGTCTTGTCTTCCTTGTATAGTCTTTACCTCCTAGGGAATCACTGATTGGTTTTCTATCAGTATAGATTTGTTTTGTTTGTTTTAAAATTTTGTATAAATGAAATCATAGAGTATGTACTCTTGGGTCTGGCTTCTTTTGCTCAGTATGTTTCCGAGATCTATCCATATGATTGTGTATATCATTAGTTCTTTCCTTTCTGTTGCTGAGTAGTATTCCATTGTGTGGATGTATTACAACTTGTTGATGGTTTCTAGTTTTTGGCTATTATCAGAGCTGTTATAAACATTTAGGTAGAAGTCTTTCCATGATATTATTTTAGAAGTTTAGTTTCTGTATCCTTTTTATTAATTGTAATGTGTTATACAAAGCTGTAAAGATTAGTGATGACTTCTTTATTTCTCAATTTCCTTATCTATTAAAATAGGATATCTTCCCTACCTATTGCAGAGTTATTTTTAGGATCAAATGAAATATAATATATGTGAAAACCATTTGAAACTTACAGAGGTCCATAGAGGTCATTAACTAGTAAGGTTTAAGATCTAGACACAAATAATAATTATTATACATCTTCAGAGGAGTTTTTTAATCTGTTGACATTAGATTTTAGCCTGAGCCCTAATTTAAGATCCTTCCATTTTTCTCCCATTTCAGAAAAAGATGGAGGAGCTCTTATTACTGGCCAAGGAAAGCAGTTGGAGCAACCATACAATTTGGTTTGGACACTTTACAACATCCACTATTCTTTCTCCATCACCAGGAATCCGGTCAATAATGAGGTGAGACAAGCTTCCAAAATCAGAATTCATTTGTTTTTAGTTTTTTATTTTGCTGTACCTATTCTGCTTTTCTGGCAAGACATTTTTATTACTTTGGCCTCACAAGTTATCTTTGTTCATTTATTTCATTTATTTTTCACTGGTTAGTTCGGCTATAGCTTATTTGTGTGGACACCTCCATACACTTGGTGGACTGATGCCTGTTTTGCACACTCGTCACTTCCAGGGCACTTTGGAACTTGAGGTGGGAGACTGGAAGGATAATAGGAGGTAAGGGAACCTCCCCACAGAATAAAACTTATACACATGAGTTTTGCCAAAGCAATGATAGTTTTCTTGCTGATATCATGGGTGATCACAGTTAAAGAAAAACTTGTGATATTTCTGTCTTTTTAAAGTAATATATGGCTCTGCAATCTTTGTCATTTTGTGGAAACCTTGTCATAGCAGTGTGTTTACTATCACTATGTTACACTGGATTTTCAAGATATGTCCATTAGGAAATGGACTCAAACTCTGGTGTGCACAAGAATTATGGAGGAGCTTATGAAAAATAAAAATTTTCAGGCGCTACTTCTAGAGATTTTGATTGTGTTGGTCTGGATTAGGGTCCAACAAACTACGTTTTTTTTTTTTTGAGACAGAGTCACATTCAGTCACCCAGGCTGGAGTGCAGTGGCATGATCTTGGCTCATTGCAACCACCATCTCCTGGGCTCAAGTGATTCTCCTGTCTCAGCCTACCTAGTAGCTGAGATTACAGGCACCCGCCATCATGCCCGGCTAATTTTTGTATTTTAGTAGAGACAGGGTTTCACCATGTTGGCCAGGCTGATCTTGAACTCCTGACCTCAGGTGATCTATCCGCCTTGGCCTCCCAAAGTACTAGGATTACAGGTGTGAGCCACGGCACCTGGCCCAAACTGCATTTTTTAAAAGCCCTCTGGGTGGTCTATGCACCACAGTTTGAGAAATACTAGTACTAGAAGTACCTTTTTTTTCCTCCTGAATTTTGTATCTACCATACTGGTTACTGCTACAAGATGGCAGTGATTTAAGTTCTTCAAATAGATGATAGTTGACTTTTTTAAGGTTAAAGTCTAACAGAAAACATGTTTATCAAAAGCATGTAGTATAGTTAAATATATGTTTTTTTCTTTTTTAAAAGAAGTATTTAAGTGAAATAGTTTATCAAGTTTTGAGGAGTATCATCTTATTGTTTAACTACTACAGTTATTTAATTTATACAAACCCTGTGCTCTAAGATAATAGGTACTCAACAAAGATTTGTTGAGCTGAATATGTTATCTTTTTGTTTTTAACTATTTCCATTAATTAAAAAGGAACTTTACATCTTGAAAGGTACTTCCTCATTTTGGTTGACTTTTTAGAAACTGTATGAGTTATGCTTGAAACCTGTAATTATTTGGCAACTATAATTACTTTGAGCTAAGAGTTGTCTGTTCATGGCTGTGAGGCTGTGGGCTGGGCTATGATTGCCTTTTGTGAGATAGTCTTACTAAGCCTTGACCAGCTTCTTTATTTCTTCTAAGTGCTCCAGTTACAAGTTGTGTTGTTAATTATGAAGCCATTTCCTTTCTGTCTTCACCAGCTTTCCTGTGTTCCAACCTTGGGGTTTTATCTGGAGTTTACTGAAAGGACCTAAACTTTACCTGCCCTTATAAACACTTACATTGTGTTGGTTACAATAGAAGAATTTTTAAAAACAGTATATTGGTAATATTAGGCTAGGCCTTATTGTAGATGCAGATAAATCCAGAAATATCAGTGGCTTAACACAAATGTTTTTCATTTGTGTAAATTCAATATGAGTCAGAACAACTCTTGTCCATGGGGTGAGTCAGTAATTCAGACTTCGTCTGTCTTTTTTTTTTTTTTTTTTTTTGAGACGGAGTCTCGCTCTGTCGCCGGGACTGGAGTGCAGTGGCCAGATCTCAGCTCACTGCAAGCTCCGCCTCCGGGTTTACGCCATTCTCCTGCCTCAGCCTCCTGAGTAGCTGGGACTACAGGCGCCCGCCACCTCGCCCGGCTAGTTTTTTTGTATTTTAGTAGAGATGGGGTTTCACCGTGTTAGCCAGGATGGTCTCGATCTCCTGACCTCGTGATCCGCCCGTCTCGGCCTCCCAAAGTGCTGGGATTACAGGCTTGAGCCACCGCGCCCAGCCTTCGTCTGTCTTAAAATTCCTATTTCGACATGTCAATTCCAGGGCAGGGAAGACAACAGGGAGAACTCACCCACTCTTAAGTACTCTGGACCACAGGCATGATATGTGTCACTTCTGTTCACAGCCCATTGGCCAAAACTAGTCACATGGTCCCAACCTGATACCAGGGAAACTGGAAAATGCAGGGGAATGTGTAGAGTATTTGGTGAGCACTAGTGTTTCTGCCATAGTGAATCATTTCTTTTTTTAATTCTAAAAGTTAGAAGATATAAAACTTTGGTTATTCTTTAATGAATATTTTATACCCTTTGTTATTGCATTTGGAAAATGAAAACAACTTTAATTTCTTTGAAATTATAGAAATGTTTAAGGCCAGGCGCAGTGGCTTACGCCTGTAATCCCAGCACTTTGGGAGGCCAAGGCAGGGGGATCACGTGAGGTCAGAAGTTCCAGACTCCTGCCCAACATGGTGAAACCCTGTCTCTGCTAAAAATAGCCAGGCATAGTGGCAGGCACCTGTAATCCCAGCTACTTAGTATTTTATGTAGCATTGTTGATGGGATGAAGAATGTCAGGTATTAGGGTTATAATAAATGTTTTAGGTTCGAAGTTGTCTTAAAGTACAGGGATAAGATGAATTACTTCAACAACTATTCATTTAAAAATTAAAGAGTACATGCCATGTACCAGGTGTTGTTCAAGAGCACAGTTGAATCCATTGCCCAGTCAGAGGCCAGTTATCTGACATATGTGAAGGCCAAAGTGATAGGGATAAGGGAAGAAAGAAAGAAAATATTACTTAATCTGTATTCAAATTCATCATGTAAAAAAGTCCTAGTTATGTATTTTTATATTTGTTCTGTATATTACCTGCATGACCTCTTACAATGTGAAGTAACTAAATTACCTTATCATTATTGGTCTCTAGGTACCGGATTTTTGCTTTTGATCATGACCTCTTTAGCTTTGCAGATTTGATCTTTGGCACATGGCCTGTGATTCTTATCACCAATCCTAAATCACTCCTTTATAGTTGTGGTAAACATGAACCACTAGAAAGACTTCTTCACTCAACACACATCAGGTATGTAGTGATTTTTCAGAATTTTCTTTCAGTTTGATAATGATGGAGGATAAGTCGTATGAAAGCTATAAGACACCCCATTTTAGTTTTCACAGCAACCTACACATTATATAAAGATAGATTGCTTAGTGTTTTGTTCCCATTAAGTTAAAAAGCAGATCATGTTTTTAAGCTGATGAAATTTTAAAAACCATTCAGAAATCTGTAATTCTAACATTATTATTTTTGTTTTATTTTATTCCAACCTTTTTATTTGCATGCTTTTACATTGCTATAAGCATAATGTACACGTTCCTTTATAGCCTACTTTTTAAAATTTGCATTATATATCAAATTTGTTTTCATTTTGTTGTGTAGCCTTCTAAGAAAGCAAAAGCTATACATATATAATCCTTATGGAATTGAAAATTCAGTTGGCAAGTGAATTTGTTTTGTTTTGTTTTGATTTCGACAGAGTCTTGCTTTGTTGCCTGGGCTGGAATGCAGTGGCCTGATCTTGGCTCACTGCAACCACCGCCTCCCGAGTTCAAGCTTTTCTCATGCCTCAGCCTCTGGAGTAGCTGAGATTACAGGTGTGTGCCACCAAACCTGGCTAATTTTTGTATTTTTAGCAGAGAGAGGGGTTTCATTGTGTTGGCCAGGCTGGTCTCGAACTCCTGACCTCAAGGGATCCACCCTCCTCCGCCTCCCAAAGCGCTGGGATTACAGGCTTGAACCACCATGCTCGGCCGTGAATTTGAGTATATAGATTAATGGAATCCTAATGGGACATTAACATTCTTTTTGCAAAGAGACATATAACTTCTTTCAAGTGTAAGAGCACTTTTAAAAATATACTTTTACAGTTTTTTTGAAAAGTAATATGACAGAACAACCTTTGGAAAACAGGGTAATGGGATTTTAAGTATGTTTTCTCCACTTCTAACAGAACTATTATTAACACTTCTGAGAATTTCTTCTCAGGCGTTCTCTCTTAAGCATGTTTTTATATAATTATAATCATAAGGCACATCTATTCTAATTCCTGATTTGTTTTCTTTCAACACAAAGAATGTACTACAGTTTTTCTAACCATTTTCATGTCTCACTGGTGAACTTTTAAGTTTTTTCTTATTTGTGGATGAATATCTGGTACATATATATTCTTCCTTCACTTGAATAATTTCTTTAAGAAAGAGTTCTAGAAGTGGGATTCTAGATGAAAGAGTTTGAATTCTTTTATGACTGTTGATAAAAATTGCCCAATCCCTTTTTTTTTTGGAGCTAAAATCACTATTTTTAATCATGGTAAGCATGATTAAACAAAGTACACGTAGCATAAAATGTACCATTTTAACCATTTTTAAGTGTACAGTTCAGTAGCATTAAGTTTAAGTTTACATTGTTGTGCAGCCGTCACAATGGTTATCCACAAATGGATAAATGTTATCTATTTCCGGAACATTTATCATTTTCTAAAACTGAAATTTTTACCCATTAAACAATAACTTCCCATTCTTCCCTCTCCCACAGACTCTGGCAGCCACCAATCTACTTTCTGTCTCTATGAATTTGACTACTCTAGCTAACTCATATAAGTGGAACCATTCAATATGTATACTTTTGTGACTGGCTTATTTTCATTTAACATGATATCCTCAAGGTTTATACATGTTGCGGCATGTGTCAGAATTTCCTTCCTTTTAAAGGCTGAATAATATTCCATTGCACATTGTGTGTGTGTATATATGTATATATATACACACACGCACGCACATATATACACACACATACACATATATACACACACACACCACATTTTGTTTATGTGTTCAGTGGACACTTGGGTTGCTTCTACCTTTTGGCTGTGTTGAATAATGCTTCTATGAATATGGGTGTACAGATATCTGTTCAAGTCCATGCTGTCACTTCTTTTAGATATATATCCAGAAATGGAATTGCTGGGTCATATGGTAATTATCTGTTTAATTTTTTAAGGAGCTGCCATACTGTTTTCCATGGTGGCTGCACCATTTTATACTCCCACCAGCAGTGTATCAAGTATCCAATTACTTTCAACAACAGATGCTAATTTATAATATTACCAAGCAATATATGAGTGCCAAATTCACAGTACTCTTATTATTATTGGATATTATGCTTGAAAAAGTATTTACTAATTAACTTGTAAAAAATGGTACCAAGATGTTTACATTTCTTTTTTATCACTAATGAAATGGAATGCACACGTGTCAGTTAGGTTTTTTGGTGGGAGCTGGATATCAGGTTTAGGTGTCATGCTCTCTGAAAGGGCTTGGTAGCCTAGTCCTGGTTATAACCCTGTTTCTTTGGGACAGATACCCTGGTACCAAATGAGTAGATGGTAGGGTTGACAAAATGAGATTTCTACCCTATATTATTTTCCTAAGAGAAAAATCAGTACTTCTGTAGTTTCTTCGGAAAGAACTTTGAATCTACCTTACCTATATTTGTCAAAATAAAATTGATTTTTCTTTCTAAAAAGTAAAAGAATAGTTCCGAATTTCTTACCAGTTCAGTTTTGCTAATTGTCCAACTCCAGAAGCCACCATTCAGAAAGAAACCAGATCATATGAATAGTGACTTCTGCAGTTGTACAATATGATGGTTCTGCCTATATGTATATATTTGCAAGTTACAATAAGGTTTTTCTCCTTTACAAAAACAATGACAAACCTCAAACCATGTGTTTTATATATGCTCTCATTTTAGAGTTTTGGCCTTTTCCTTATCCTCCGTTACTTCTGTCACAGTTAAGATTGATGGAGTTCATTTAGGCCAGGCTGTTCATGTGTCTGGTCCCATTTTCGTGCTGAAGTGGAATCCTAGAAACTATAGTAGTGGGATACATAACATAGAAGTAATCGTCCAGGTAAGTTAGTAATTTATATTTACTATGTAAATGATTAAGCTGTAGCCACAATGAATTCTGGTTTGGAATTTTTTAGTCAATTGGTAATGAAACTATGTTTTAAAAAAAACTGGGGGCCAGGCATGGTGGCTTGCGCCTGTAATCCCAGCACTGTGGAAGGCCAAGGCAGGCGGATCACCTAAGCATAGGAGTTCGAGACCAGCCTGGGCAAAACAGTGAAACCCCTTCTTTACAAAAACATACAAAAATTGGCTGGGCACGTGGCATGTGCCTGTAGTCTCAGTTGCTCAGGAGGCTGAGGCAGGAGAATCCACTTGAGCCCAGGAGGTAGAGATTGCAGTGAGCTGAGATTGCACCACTGTACTCCAGCCTGGGCAACAGAGCCAGACCCTGTCTCAAAATAAACAAAAAAGTGAAAAAATTTGGGCTGAGGCTGGAGGATCGCTTGAGGCCAGTAGTTTGAGACCAGCCAGGGCAACATAGTGAGACCCCATCTCAACAAAAAAATAAAAGTTAGCTGGGCATGGTGGCGTTCATCTGTAGTCCTAGCTACTTGGGAGGCTGAGATGGAAGGATCGCTTGAGCGCAGGAGTTCAAGGTTATAGTGAGCTCTGATTGTGCCAGTGCACTCTAGCCTGAGTGACACAGCGAGACCCTATCTCAAAAAAAAAAAAAAAAAATTGAATACACTGTATTTAGTATATTCTGAAAATGGGCACTCAGGAATAATTCTAATATTAGATTAAAAACTAGGCAGAGGAGAAGAGGAGTGGCCATAGATTCCCTTTTTTAACCCCAGGAAATCATTATTTTGTTTTCTTCCAACTTTGCCCAGAATCTTTTCATAATAGGGGCAAATTCTCCAGTATACCCAAGGGTAACAGGTCAGAAAACATGTATTATGTTTCCATGTCTTTGATTGCTGTCTCTAATTATAAGACAATTGTGTCATTATTTGAAAGCTTGAGGACACAGAATTTCCAGCGCATCAAAGGCACTTTTTTGTTAAGGGGAATAAGCATCTTTAGCATATGCAGTACCAGTTTGCCTTTTCTTATTCTGATTCAATTTAGGGCATTTAATTTATTAGCACCTGCCAGAGTAGAAAGTAATAATCATTACCAAAATAAAGCAGTTTCATTAAACTCTTAAGACAATAAGCTGTGCTCAGAAATTAGTTTCTTAAACACACACACACACACACACACACACAGACACACATAGACACACACACACAACTGTCAATTTCTGCAACTTTGTGATTTGATGACAGTTTTTAACTATTTAATCTTCTAATATTAAGACTTAATTTGAAACACCAAATAATTTTTCAGAAAACATATGTAGTTATTTTCATTATCTTTTTTATCCCCCCTACAGAAACAGGTTGAGCAGGAAGAAACTATTTACTGAGCTCCCTCTAAGGAGATGCTAGGCACTTAGAATTATTTACTTAGTCCGCAAAACAATCCTTTGTCGTGGGTAGTTTTACCCTTGGTTTGTAAATGGAGAAACTTGTACGTCTGCACAAGAGAAGACACTCTGCTATGCCACCCATCTTTAAAATGTTCTGTGTAGAAGGAAGAAAAAACTTAACAGAAAAAGTAGGAGAGATGGCTGGGGATGAACCCTTAAGGTCTCTCATATTAGAAGAAGCTGGATCATTTTAAAGAGACGTGAAGGTTCATGTGCACCTAGAATAAATTATTCCCTGCCTTTACAGTCACTACAGTCTGGAGAGCCTCAGAACCCCAGTGTATTATTTTCTTAATAAGATATACATACAACTTCTGTAGCTTTATGAAGAAAAAAAAAACATAGCTTACATTCCTTGAAACATTTCTAGCTGCTTAGTTGAATCCTTAATAAGAATGTAAAATCACATACTTTTTGTATGTTTAACATTTCTTACAAAGGTATGGAGGTATAATTTTTACATAATAACATAATAAACCCTGTATATTTAAAGTATACAATTTGATGAGTTTTGACATATGTATACATCCTTGAAGTCATCGCCTACAAGCAATATGATACATTTCCCTCAAAAGTTTTCTTATATCCTTTGCAATCTGTTTTCCTTACATCCTCAATCTCAGGCAAGGGCTGATCTGTTTTCTGTTTTCTTATATGTATAACTTTAAACAACCTACTGAGTATTAAATAGGGAACCTCGTCCCCTCGTTTGTTCGTGGGAAAGTTCTGTCCTTTTAAATACAGTAAACTATAGATGAGTCAGATTTGAAACTCAAAATCTGTAGGAGAAGACATGTGTTTATTATCTAATATTTTACCTACTCATTGTATTTATTGACTATCTATAGGTTCCCTGCAGTCTAGTAGCAACTAGACCTTTAAATCAATTTTCAATGTGGGTCCTGGGCTAGTGGCATCAGTATCATCTGGGAACTTGTTAGAAATGGAAATTCTTAGGTCCCATCCAAAACCTACTGAATCAGAAACTTTGGAGATAGGACCCAGCAATCTAGTTTAACAATCTCTCCAAGTGATTCTGATGTCCACTGAAGTTTGAGTACCTGTAGTTTAAGATTATTTTGCCTACTTTGCCAATTTAAAGAGTAGACCCTACAAAGTTCTAATCTCAAGTGTTAGAGAAATCTAGATTCCTGCTTTAAAACAATAACATAATATAAGCACATTTTGAGCAATCAAAGCTTAAAAAACACAAATGTAAGTTCTTATTGTTATTTTAAAAGTTTTTAGGCCGGGCGCGGTGGCTCAAGCCTGTAATCCCAGCACTTTGGGAGGCCGAGACGGGCGGATCACGAGGTCAGGATATCGAGACCATCCTGGCTAACACAGTGAAACCCCGTCTCTACTAAAAAATACAAAAAACTAGCCAGGCGTGGTGGCGGGCGCCTGTAGTCCCTGCTACTCGGGAGGCTGAGGCAGGAGAATGGCGTAAACCCGGGAGGCGGAGCTTGCAGTGAGCTGAGATCCGGCCACTGCACTCCAGCCTGGGCGACAGAGCGAGACTCCGTCTCAAAAAAAAAAAAAAAAAAAGTTTTTATAATGGGAAAATTTTAAATATACAAAAGAGATAATATTATAATGAACTCCCATATATCCATCAGCCAATCTCAACAATTATCAACACATGATCAGTCTTGTTCCTTCTTTATCCCTCTCTTCCCTCCCTGTACAATGTCATTTCATATGTAAATATGCCAATATGTATCAGTAAAAGATAAGGACTGTTTTGGCCAGGCATGGTGGCTCATGCCTGTAATCCTAGCACTTTGGAAGCCAAGGTGGGCAGATCATGAGGTCAGGAAATTGAGACCAACCTGGCTAACACGGTGAAACCCCGTCTCTACTAAAAAATGCAAAAAAGTAGCCGGGCCTGGGCGACAGAGCAAGACTCCGTCTCAAAAAAAAATGAAAAGATAAGGACTATTTTTAAAAAACTTAACCATGATACCATATCATACTTGGAAGACTAACAGTAATTCTGTAATACCAAACTACTCAGCTAATGTTCGGTTATCCCAATATGTCACATAGATAGATAGACAGAAATATATATAAATAGATATGTACATTTTCATTTGGTTGGTTCAAATCGCAATCCAATCAAGACTCATATATTCCATTTAACCGACTTGTCTCTTTTGTCTCTTTTACTGTATAGATTGCCTCCCTTACCGCCCCCCTTTCTTTGCCCCTTAAAATTTGTTTTGGAAACTGAATCTTTGGTCCTGTGGAGTTCCCTGTTTTCTGGATTTTTGCTGTTTACATCCCTGTGGTATCATTTAACATGTTCCTCTGTCCCCTTCCCCCTTAGTTTCTATAATTGGTAGTTAGATTTAGAGGTTTCATCAGATTTACGTCTGTTTATTTTTTGGCAAAAGTACTTTATCTGTTTTTTTATGCTTTTAACAGGATACCCATGATATTTGGTTGTCTCTCTTTCTGTAATGTTAAGATGGATCAGTGTATTCAGCTTTTGGTAGCCTTATCCACTGGTGTGCTGGTAAATATTTAGCAACCAGCTTGGGGGAAGTTACAGGGGTCAAGGAGAGGGGATCCTGATTTGTAGCATTTCCCTGATTTGTACCAATTCCCATAATATAAATATTTCTACCATGGCTGATTTTAAACTACCAATGCCATACTAAGTGGCCTGCAAAATTGCTGAAAACTTAACAGTTGGCTCTTGTGAGCAGTCAAGCCAGCTCCAGCACACTGCTGGCTCATCCCTCCATTAGCTTTTCACCTAAGGGATTTTAGTAGCCATTGATGATACTTACCTAAATCCATTTTTTTCATTAGAGTTCTAAAATGGTGATATTCAAATTTTCTTTTCTTATTATAGGAATATTAATTAGAACAGTCCTATGAAGAAAAAAATTATCTCATCTATTTGGTACCCAGATAGAGTTCACACAGGAAATGCAAAATAAATTCTTCTTTCCCCATTGCCCCTTTACTAAACCAGTTTTCAGAATAATGAGTTGGTTCTTTAGTATCTGCCAAAGGTGACTGAGTCTTTTACATTTAATATTATTATAAATTCAAAGTTTAAAAAACATATTGATGTATGAAAACATACTTGATGTATTTCAGTCCATTGCATTTATTCTTTTCCATGCTCAAATTGTTCCACCTTTGGCTAGTGGGAGCCTCTTCATGTTGACTACTAAGCCCTTTGACACAATCCCAGTAGTCTTTGTTCATTTTCTTACTTTCTGATTTGATAAGATATTCCAAGCTTTTCTTATGCACTTTTTTCTTTAAAAATTTTTTTTAAAGTTTTACTTTCTGTGAGTACATAGTAGGTATGTTTATCTATGGGTTACATGAGGTGTTTTGATACAGGCATGCAATGCATAATAATCACATCATTGAAAATGGAGTAGTCATCCTCTCAAGCATTCGTCCTTGTTTTACAAACAGTCCAATAACACTCTTTTAGTTATTTTTAAAAGTACAATTAAGTTATTGACTCTAGTCACTCTGTTGTGCTATCAAATAGTGGGTCTTATTTGTTCTTTCCATCTATGTTTTTTGTACTGATTAACCATCCCCACCTCCCTCCCACTGCCCCCTTACTACCCTTTCCAGCCTCTGGTAACCATCCTTCTACTCTCTGTGTCCATGAGTTCAATTGTTTTGATATTTGGATCCCACAAGTGAGAACATGTGATGTTTGTCTTTCTGTCCCTGGCTTATTTTACTTACCATAGTGATCTCCAGTTCCATCCATGTTGTTGCAAATGACAGGATCTTATTCTTTTTTAATGGCTGAATAGTACCCTATTATGTATATATACCTCATTTTCTTTATCCATTCATCTGTTGATGGACACTTAGGTTGCTTCCAAATATTATTGTGAACAGTGCTGCAGCAAACACGGGAGTGCAGGTATCTCTTCTTGTGCACTTCCTATTCAAGAACTGGAATGAGCTGTTTCCCTAAAGAGCACTGGTTTCTTGTAGTGAGAAATGCTATTTGAGACCATAATCTGGGCACCAGCCTAGCTAGCTCAGTACTGTTAGCTTTGTTGTTATTTCTAGGCCTTTTTAGGGAACAGAGGGAAATACAGACTTTTTTTTAAAGGGAAAATATGTTGCGAGTGCATGCTAATATTTCCTGTTTAAATGTAGAATTATAGGTTTTAAACATTTTTTCTTTTTTCTTTTTTTGACAGAGTCTCACTCTGTCACCCAGGCTGGAGTGCAGTGGTGCAATCTCAGCTCACTGCAAGCTCTGCTTCCTGGGTTCAAGAAATTCTCCTGCCTCAGCCACGTGAGTAGCTAGGATTACAGGTGCATACCACCACGCCTGGCAAATCTTTTGCATTTTTGGTAGAGATGGGGTTTCACTATGTTGGCCAGGCTGGTCTCAAATTCCTAGCCTCATGTGATCTGCCTGCCTCTGCCTCCCAAAGTACTGGGATTATAGGCATGAGCCACCTCACCTGGCCTAAGAAATATTATTAAAAGTACTTATAAGGCCAGCACTTTGGGAGGCCAATGCAGGAAGATTGCTTGAGGCCAGGAGTTCAAGACCAGCTTGGGCAACATAGCAAGACCCCATCTCTAAACGTAATTTAAATATTAGCCAAGCATAGTGGTGTGTGCCTATAGTCTCACAGCTGAATCAGAAAGATCACTTGACCACAGGAGATGAAAGCTGCAGTGAGCTACGATTGCACCACTGCACGCCAGCCTGGACAACAGACAGAAACCTTGGAAAACAAAAACAACAAAGTGTAGTTATTAGAAACCTATTCTTACTATAATTTAGAACATTATAAATATTTCCATGTACATGAAAGTTACTTTTCTTCTGTGGTTATTACTAGGATTCTGCTGGAAGAAGTAAGAGTGTTCACCACATATTTTCTGCTCAAGAGAATAATCATCTTAGTTTTGATCCCCTGGCATCATTTATTCTTCGTACTGATCACTACATCATGGTAAGTGCATTCAATTAAACATTGCATATGTTACTGGATTTGGTAAATGCAGAGTCCTAAATAATATGCAGTAGTCCTCCCTTATCCGTGGTTTCACTTTCCATGGTTTCAGTTACCCAAGGTCATCCATGGTCTGAAAGTATTATATATAACAAGATATTTTGAGAGACAGAGACCATAGTCCTGTAACCTTTATTATAGTATATTGTTATAATTGTTCTATTTTATTATTATTGTTGTTGATCTACTGTGCCTAATTTATAAATTAAACTTTATCATAGGTATGTATTTATAGGAAAAAACATAATATATATAGGGTTCGGTACTATCTGTGTTTTCAGGCATCCACTGTGGGGGGGGACTTGGAATGTATCCCTGTGGATAAAGAGAGACTACTATGATCATATGACAAGAAAGTTGAATCTTATAAAATTAAAGTTTAGTTATTTGTCTAGAAGAATAAAATGCTTTTAAGTTGATTTGATTTGAATTTAAAGAAGCAGAGGCATGGATGAGTCATTCGGGATGCTGTAAAACCAGGATAACTAAGGGAATTATAACTAAGGATATTAGTTATAATATCTAAGGGAATTATAACTAAGGATGCTATAAAATCAGGATAACTAAGGGAATTATAGGGACTATGCTAATTTGGGTTAAGGCTTTTTAAAGAATATTTCTTCCCACATCAATAATATGTGCTCAGTGTAGAAAACATGGAAAATTTAGAAACAGATAAAGTGAAATCAACCACACATCTTTCTTTTATCATACTATCCATTATAACCATTGTATTTGTCATTATGATACTCTATTTTTCACTCTTATACACACATGTATGTATATACACACACATATACACATGTATATATGTATACACACATATATATAATTTTTTTTTTTGGAGACAGTTTTGCTCTTGTTTCCCAGGCTGGAGTGCAAAGACTGATTTTTTTTTTTGATGGGGTCCTCCCAAGTAGCTGAGACTACAGGCACATGCCAATACAACCAGCTAATTTTTACATTTTTTTTGTAGAGACGGGGGTCTTACTTTGTTGCCTAGGCTGGTCTTGAACTCCCGACTTCAAGCAATCCTCCTGCCTCGGCCTCCCAAAATGTTGGAATTACAGGCATGAATCACTGTGCCCAGCCTTCTCATTGCTCATTAACATCCTTTTCTTTCAGACTGAAGAACTTCCTTTAGCGTTTCTTGTAGGGCAGGTCTGGTGTTGATGAAATCCCTCAGCTTTTGTTTGTTTGGGAAAGTCTTTATTTCTTCCTCATATTGGAAGGATATTTTTGCTGGACATAATATTCTAAGGTAAAATTATTTTCCTTCTGAATGTGTCATGCCACTTTCTCCTAGGCTGAAGGTTTTCACTGAGAAGTCTGCTGCCAGACATGTTGGAGCTTCTTTGTATGTTATTTGTTTCTTTTCTCTTGTTGCTTTTAAGATCCTTTCCTTATCATTAACCTTTGGGAATTTGGTTAGTAAATGCCATGAGGTAGTCTTATTTGGGTTAAAACTTCTTGGTGTTCTATGACCTTCTTGTACCTGAATATTGATATATTTCTTTAGGTTAAAAAAGTTCTCTATTATTTTTTTTTTGAATAAACTTCCTACTCTGATCTCTCTCTGTACCTCCTCTTTAAGGCAAATAACTCTTAGATTTGTCCTGTTGAGGCTGTTTTCTAGATCTCGTAGGTGTGCTTCATTCTTTTTCTTTTTTCCTTTTTTTTCCCTCTGACTGTGTATTTTCATATAGATGGTCTTTAAGCTCACTAATTCTTTCTTCTACTTGATCAGTTCTGCCCTTGAGAAACTCTGATGCATTTGTCAGTTTGCCAATTTAATCTTTCAGCTACAGAATTTCTGCTTGATTTTTAAAAATTATTGTAATGTTTTCATTAAATTTCTGTGATAAGAGGCCAGGTGCAGTGGCTCACCCCTGTAATCCCAGCACTTTGGGAGGCCGAGGTGGGCAGATCACGAGGTCAGGAGATCGAGACCATCCTGGGTAACACGGTGAAACCCCGTCTCTACTAAAAATACAAAAAGTAACCAGGTGCGGAGGCGGGCGCCTGTAATCCCAGCTACTCGGGAGGCTGAGGCAGGAGAATGGCATGAACCCAGGAGGCGGAGCTTGTAGTGAGCCAAGATTGTGCCACTGCACTCCAGCCTGGGCGACAGAGCGAGACTCCGTCTCAAAAAAATAAATAAATAAATAAAATAAAAATAAATAAATAAATAAATTTCTGTGATAGGAATCTGAATTCCATTTCTGTGTTTTCATGTAGTTCATTGAGCTTCCTCAAAACAGCTATTCTGAATTCTGTTTGAAAGTTCACATACCTCTGTCACTCCAGGAATGATCACTGGTGCCTTACTTAGTTCATTTGGTGAGGTCATTTCCTGGATGTTCTTGAGGCTTGTGGATGTTTGTCAATGTCTGGGCCTTGAAGAGTTAGGTATTTATTCTAATTTTTGTAGTCTGAGCTTGTTTGTACTCATCCTCCTTGAGGAGGCTTTCCAGGTATTCAAAGACAATTGAGGGTTGTGATCTAAGCCTTTGGTCACTGCAGCTGTATCTGTACGAGGGGGTGCCCCAGGCCCAGTAATGCTGCAACTCTTGCAGCCTTACATGGGCTTGGTGGGCTTGGGTAAGAACTGGGAGAATTCTCTTGATGACCAGGCAGTCTTTTGTGTTCTTTCCTCACTTTTCCCCAAGCAGAAGAAGCCTCTCTGTCTCTTTGCTGGCCTGCCTGGATATGTGGGAGAGGTGACCACGGTTTGTACCGTTCTGGGTCACACCTGAATTCACCACAGTACTGGGTCTTGTCCAAGGTCTGTGGTAACTACTGCTTGGCTACTGCTGATGTTTATTCAAGGCCCAGGGGCTCTTTAGTCAGCAGATGGTGAATCTTGCCAGGACGTGGTCTTTCTCTTCAACACAGCAGGTTTTCTTCTGGCCCAGGCTGAGTCTAGAAATGCCATCCAGGAGTGAGGTCCTGGACTCAGGGGCTTCAGGAATCTGCTCGGTGCTTTATTTTACTGTGGCTGAGCTGGTATCCAGGTGGCAAAACAAAGTCCTCTTTACTATTCTCTCTTGTTTCCACAAGAGGAAGGAGTCTCTCCTGGAGCTGTACTGCCTGGAGAGCTGGGGGATGGGTGACACAAGTACTCCCCTGGACACCACAACTGGTGTCTCACAGGGTCATGTGCACTCCATTTCCACTGGCTCTGAGCCCAGCGTCGTACCCAGATTTGCCCAAGGACTGCAGTCCTTGTGACTTGACTGCCTTTCAAGTTTATTCAGGACCCCAGGGCACTTGTTTAGTCAGCTGATGCTGGAGGTAGCTGGAACTCAGGTTCCTACCACTGGGGCAGAGGATTCCCCTCTGGCAAGGGTCAGCTTAAATGCTCCCTCTGTGGGTGCTGGCAGAATTCTGCCCTGTGTTGTGTTCCCCTGTGACAACACTGAGTTCCAACACAAAGTCCCACGTCATTTTGCGCTCTCCCACAAGTGCCCAGATGATCTCTGCCACAGAATGGGGGAAGGGTGGTGTAGGCAATGAGGTACTGTGTTGTCTACCCTTTTTAGTGCCTCTTTCCTTGATATGATGTTAAAACCAGGTACTGTGATCACTCATCTGATTTTTGGTTCTTATGAAAGTGCTTTCTTGTGGGGATAGTTGTTCAATTTGGTGTTCTGAGGGGGAAGGGGTAGATGACTGCTGGAGGGTTCTATTTGGCCATCTTGCTATACCTCCTCCAAAAGGGGCTTGTTATGAATAACAATAGGTATTCCTTTTACTTTATCACTCTAGAGCTGTTTCAGGAGCCAGAGACAAAATCCAAATGTTATAATAATATGCTGCTATCACTTAGAAAATTACAAGCATTTTAGGAGCTCTGACCAGTGGGGACAAAGACCAAAATATGTATTTCTTATATCACAGTATCACAGATGCCATTTCCATTTTTGTTAATAAGGCCACTTTAAAAATCTTTACAGAAAGTGTACCCATGTATCTGTTTCACATTAACATCTATTTCCCTGCAGGCCCGGGTCCTTTTTGTGCTAATTGTGCTGAGCCAGCTCACCATTCTCATCACATATAGATATCGAGGATACCCAGAGCTTAAAGGTTAGTTATGATTCCTTTTATTCCTATAAGCCTTGTTCATGGAAAAACCAAACTCCATAAAATATTTTAAAGAGATTTATTCTGAGCTAATATGAATGACTATGGCCCAGGGAAAACACAAACTCAAGAAGCCTTGAGTAAATGGTCCTGAGGCAGTTGGATTACGTTGGGATTTATACATTTTATGGAGGCAGGAGTTACAGGAAAAGACATAGATCGATACACGGAAGGTATGCATTGCTTCGGCCCCAAAAGTTGGGATATCTTGAAGTGGGGGCTCACAGGTTATACGGGGATTCAGAGATTCTTTAATTTGCAATTGGTTACAGGACTGAGGCTCAGTCTAAAACTTGTTGTCAGCAGAAAGGAATGTTTACGTTAAGATAAGGATGTTATGTCAGCCACAATATACTGGGTGAAAAATGACCTGTTTAGCAAGATTGATGTCCTGCAGGCATTAGATCTTGTTTATAATTTGGTATCTTATTGTGACAGTCTGTTTTGTCCGTCTTATGATCTCTATTTTAACATTAATGATGGTCTGTTGTTGTGCCCAAACTCTAAAAGGGAGGGAGTATGACAAGGTATGTCCAACCTCCCTTTCTATCATGGCTGAGAACTCAATTTTTAAGGTTTCTTTGGGGTCCCCTTGGCCAAGAGACATCCCAAAATTAGTTCAGGGTCAAAAAATACTTAATTTATAAATTGATCGTTGGTAGGCATGCCAAAGATGTCAAAAGGTTTAAAACACTTGGTCAGAATAGGAATAGACGTCATCGTGAAGTAATAGTCACTCACTTAAACAGAGTGACAATTAAAAGACTTCAAAAACAATACAGAAAGTTCTGTGGCTGTAAACAAACAAACAAAAACCTTTCAAAGCTCGGTTTTCCTAAGAAATATTTTTTAAAAAGCTAATAAGGATAATATGAAACATAGCAAATTGTCTTGATAAAATATAAAATCTTTGTTTCTTAGTTCAGTTCCCAAAAAACCTCCCTCAAGTGTGATTGCTCCTCCTTATGGGAAGCCTATTTAGATAACCTGAAAGTGAAACCTGATGGAAAGATACTTAAATATAATCAGACATAGGAAGAGCATGCGTCCAAGGTTATATGTATACACTATATTACAGAGGGACATAAACAAGAAAACTAGTACCTTGAGCAGGGGAATACAGGGCTTTTAGAAAAAGCATGGGAAATTTCCTGGTTATATGGACAATTCAGAAACATCAAGAAAAGCCAAGAGTACAGAATCAAGTTATATTGGAGGAAAACATTGGTCTATAAACTTTAAAGCTGCCATTCAGAAGATGCTTGAAAATTAAATTTTAAAGAAACAGATTTTAGAATTAAGTCAAAACCTCTTGTGGCTGGGTGCGGCGGCTCACATCTGTAATCTCAGCACTGTGGGAGGCCGAGGTGGGCAGATCACAGGAGATCACGAGTTTGAGACCAGCCTGGCAAACATGGTGAAACCTCGTCTCTACTAAAAGTACAAAAATTAGCCAGGTATGATGGCACACACCTGTAGTCCTAGCTACTCGGGAGGCTGAGGCATGAGAATTGCTTGAACTCGGGAGGCAGAGGTTGCAGTGAGCCGAGATCACATTGCTGCACTCCAGCTTGGGCAACAGAGTGAGACTCTGTCCTTAAAAAAAAAAAAAAAGTTCCCTTCAAATTCCAACCATCCTGATGATATAAAACTTCCATTCCATCCTTCATAAACCTTCCACAACTTGCTTAGACCTTCCATTATGCTCCTGAACTCCTAGTCTTTGTCCTATATTTTCCCCCCTTTTATATTGGAATAACTAGTTATTTTACCGTAAGACAAAAAATTACTTAAAATTTTTTATTCCTTTATATTGAGACCACACAAAATTCTTTCTCATATAAAAATTATTGGTTTCGTATTAATAAAATCTTTTTTTTTTTTTTTTTGTGTGTGTGTGAGACAGAGTTTCGCTCTGTCGCCCAGGCTGGAGTGCAGTGGCGCCAATCTCGGCTCACTGCAAGCTCTGCCTCCTGGGTTCACGCCATTCTCCTGCCTCAGTCTCCCAAGTAGCTGGGACTACAGGCACCTGCCACCACACCCGGCTAATTTTTTTGTATTTTTAGTAGAGACAGGGTTTCACCGTGTTAGCCAGGTTGGTCTTGATCTCCTGACATCGTGATCCACCCGCATCGGCCTCCCAAAGTGCTGGGATTACAGGCATGAGCCACCGTGCCCGGCCTTAATAAAAATTTTGAATTTTTAGTAACCTTAAGCTTTAAGTTACTCAGGAAGTAAGTAATTTTGAACTGTTATATATTAACATCTCATGAATATATAGTTTATAATCTCTAAAACAATTTTTTTATGGAGCAATTTTTGAATGTGGAATTTACTATTTACTAATAGTAAGTATGTTTTGTCTTTCTATACAATTTAAGAAACCAAGAACAAACTTATACTAATGTTTAGCAATTTATGTTTCAGCATTTTATCTTACTTAGAAATGACTCAGACATTTCATGAGTATTTATTAATTAATTTAATATAATTAACTTTAGGATTTAAAATCACATGAAAAGTTCATTTATAAATTTATAACATTTACATTCATCTAATTTATTTTTTAACTACACATAGATTACTTATGAAAACTAAGATATTAGATAGAGTTAGTCATTATGTCAAGGTATCTTTCTGTTAATCATTTTTACAGCATGTGAATTTCAGGTGTTCACCTAAGTAAAAATCTTAAAGCTGACTGTATAAATATTTTGCCAAAAACTGAAGACAGCTATTTTCATTAAATCAACTATATTAGTTTTACTTATCAAAGACTTACACAAAGATCATTCTGATTTTAGGCTGAATATATAGTTTTATAACCTTTTGGTCAAATCCTGGCAGCTTAAAACATCTAGCACAGACAAATGCAAAACTATCTGATCAGTAAACCCAGGCAAAAATGTATGCTGACAATTCTGAAGACATTTCTATTTTTATCAACAAATTTAAAGTCAGGTTATTTATGAAAGATTTACTTAAGTCACATGAACTTGCAGGCATTTGAGTTAATCACTATATTTTGATAGAAAAATATACACATATAACATACTGATATTAAAAAAAATAAAAGCATATAGACTATCAAAAATAAAGACCTTACAGGAAGACCTTACTACAGTTTTTAACCTTAAAAATCGAGTCATTTTTTAGTAATCAGTCTTCACACCTAATGGGAACATATTATTAAAACCCATTAATTCAGGTCAGGTGCAGTGGCTCATGCCTGTAATCCCAGTACTTTGGGAGGCTGAGGCGGGTGGATCACTTGAGGTCAGGAGTTCAAGAGCACCCTGGCCAACTTGGTGCAACCTTGACTCTACTAAAATTACAAAAAATAGCCAGGCATGGAAGGCAGAGCTTGCAGTGAGCCAAGATCGCACGACTGCACTCCAGCCTGGGTGACAGAACAAGACTCTGTCAAAAAAAAAAAAATTAAAAAAAATAGCCGGGTGTGGTGGCACATGCCTGTAATCCTAGCTACTCAGGAGGCTGAGGCAGGAGAATCACTTGAACTGGGGAGGCAGAGGTTGCAGTGAGCCAAGATGGCGCCACTGCACTCCAGCCTGGGCAAAAGAGTGGGACTCTGTCTCAAAAAACAAAACAAAACAAAAAACAACCCATTAATTCTTTCTTCAAATGTTTCTTTTCCTTTTGAAAGGTCACCAGTGCCATGTCAGTATCACCTCTCTGGATTCCTGAATAGACTCCTAATTCCTGCTCCTATATCCAGTCTCTCTGTCTAATTCATCCTCTTAATTATTAGCCAATTATCCTCCTCATGGCATCTCATCCACAGATCACTTCTGTATGCAAAAGCCTTTAGTGACTTTCCAGAACACACTGAATAAAGGTCAGACATCTCTGCAAGACATTAAAAATCTTCCACAATCTATTCTTATTTAACTAGCCATGTCTTCAACCACTTACCTGTATTTTAGCCTAGATACTTTTTCACCGTTCACTATACATGCCATGCTCATTTCTGTTTCTGTACTTTTGCTCATAGTATTATCCCTACTTTATATTTTTCTAAACTTATCTAAATCTTAGCCTCCCATAAGGCTTACCTTAAGACCTCTTTTGTCATACCGTTTTCTCCAGCCATTCCAGGCCCTAACGAGCTTTTGCTTATCTGAATCCCTATAGTTCTTTCTCACAATTAATTCTATACTTAATTAGATAGCCACTTTGCTTTATATAACCACTTCGAATGTATATACATTTTCTCCTTAACCAGATTAAGTTCCTCAATGTAGGAACTCTTTTTTTTTTTTTTTTTTTGACAGTCTCGCTGTGAACCCCAAGCTGGAGTGCAGTGGTATGATCTCAGCTGACTGCAATCTCTGCCACCTGGCTTCTCAATCAATTCTCTTGCCTCAGCCTCCCAAGTAGCTGGTACTACAGACATGCACCACCACACCCAGTTAATTTTTGAATTTTTTTTTTCTTTTTTAAGTAGAGATGGGGTTTCACCATGTTGGCTAGGCTGGTCTCGAACTCCTGACCTCAGGTGGATCCGCCCACCTCAGACTACCAAAGAGCTGGGATTACAGATGTGAGCCACTGTGCCCGTCTTCAGTGTAGGCACTCTTGCTTCCTAATTATCTTCTGTTTCCCACAGCCCCCACCACTGAATTTGTGCATAATAGACAATAAATACTTGTTGAATCAAATTTTCCTGATTCCTTCTTAATTTGGATGAAATCCCTGGGATCAAGGACTGATGATAGAGAAGGGGAGTATTGTAGTAGTGATTAAACAGTAATATGATTAACTGAATAGGTACAGTACACATCCTACGGAATGTTTTTCTGCTTATATTTATTTTAAAAATTCTATGAAAAAGTTCAAGAAGCATTATTATACATGTGTATTTTCCTGAACATAATGTAAATAAATAAATATTTGAGGTCCCCAGCCTCTTATATGGGGCTCTCAATATCTTTACATAGTTATTTAAATTTGAAACATATTTTAACCTACATTGTTTCACTTAATCCTTAAAACATTCCTGTGAGGTAGGTGCTATTGACCCCATTTTAAAGATTAGAAAGCAAAGGTTTGGGGAGGTTATGTAAATTGTCCAAGGTTTCGTAGCTAATAAGAGATAGAGGAGAGACTCCAAACCCAAGGCTTCTGACCCCAGGTCAGTTCTTTCCTCTAAATAAGACTTTTCAACTTTGGTTGTACCTTAGAATCCGCTGGGGGAACTTCTGAAATTTCAGTACCTACAACAGCATTCTATACCAATTACATTAGAATCTCCAGGGTGGGACCTAAGCATCAGTACCTTTTAAAGCTCCCCGGATGATTCCAATGTACAGTGAAGACTGAGAAGCACGGCTCTGTCGAAAGCAGTGTTTCTCAATCCTGACTGCTTAAAATCACTGAGTTGCTGCCTAAGATCTCCCTCTACCCCAGGAAAATTAAATCAGAATCTCTGGAGGGTGAGATATAAGCATGAGTATTTTCTAAAAGTTCCCCTAGGTTATTCTAATGTGCAGCCAAAATGGAGAATAATTACTTAAAATTTAAAGAATAGCTGCCTCTAAGGCTAAAGGATTTCTTAAAATAATAAATAATTATTATTCTATCTGAATATGTAGGCTAATACTTTGAGAAGTACAGACTAGAACAAAAAAGAAGCTGAGAGAGTAACACACAAAGTAGGAAAGGTCATGCATTATTAGGCTTGGCATAAAATTAAGTGTTAGGCTGAGCAAGGTTATAAGTATAAAATGAATGTGCTGGTCTTTTAGCAAAGACATGACTTATTTAACTTACATTGGACTGTCTTTCACTGGGACTAGTCCTTTAAATATTTTTTACCAGTAGTGTTGCTTAGTGTACACTGAGCTTCCTTTCATAGTCCTCAGCTGACTGGTTTATGATCAGCCACATGCGTGAGTGACATGGCTGGCTGGAGCTGAGGATCCATGGTACTATAGACTGTGGCTACAGAATGGAGCTTCTCTGAGTCAAGCCCTTACACTTGGGCTTTTTGTCACTGTATTTTAAAAGCATGCTAATTTGGAAAGTTTAGGGAAACCTTTCAATTGGAGTAAGAGGTTAGCTATGAGTTAACTGTATAATGTACAAGAAAGGACTATATTTGGACAGATATTCATATCTATGATTAGAATGAAGATATTTTGATATTTCTTTTAATTTACTTTTGAAATACTTTGATACACCTTTTTGAAGTTTGTATATTTGGACACTAAATTCCATAGAAAGCAGAGACTTGATCATCCTTTGAACAAACCACTGTCTTTCAAACCTAGCTCTCAGGGAGGCAGAGGCGGGAGGATAGCTTGAGCCCAAGAGTTTGAGACCTGCCTGGGCAATATAGCGAGACCCCGTTCTCCACAAAAAGGAAGAGAAAAAAAAAAGACAAGATAAAATAGTATGCTGCTCTGTAGATGTGTCCATTGTTTTCAGTTATTATATATATCTATATATGTATGTATATGTACATATATGTGCATATATATGAGTTTGATATATTGTGATATATATAAATATAACAATTATATATCTTATGATATATATAAAATGTCTCACAACTACACCATTTCTTCGAACTCTGCCTTCTGCAATTCTAAATGAACTGTCTCACCAGGATTCCTGCCAAATTCTGAATTTGAAGTGGTGTCATCTTTATAGTTACCATCTAACAAAGGATTTGCTGAATATATGGTAGATAGCCCATGAAAGTCTTCTAGAAAATGTCATAAAGAAACTGAACTTTGCATGTGTTCACTGAATTTTTCAACTTTATGTTTTTTAGAGCCTTCAGGGTTTATAAATCTGACCTCATTTTCTCTTCATGTCTTGAGCAAAATAAACATCTGCTACTATTCTGTGTTGTTGTTGACACTATATACAGTGCTGGGTAAGTAAATTAGTGCAGATTGTGGGGAATTTTGCCAAAGAATATATTAACAATTTTGACAACAGAATTAGACTTTTGAGGGTATAACAAATGGCTCTCATGGATTCTTCATAAATCATTTTCTGGGACACGGTTTTGGAAAATAAAGCTCGTGCCTAACATGTTTAAAGGACATTTAGTTAACACCAAGTTAACTTAAGGGTGCTGAGAAGACTGCTACAGAATTAGTATTTGTGTAGAAACCTAATAGAAGCTGAAATAGCACCTCCTTAGAGAAACCTTTGTCTGTCTCAGTTTTAGTCTATATCTCATCACACGTTTTATTTCCATCATTACCTTTATCAGAATTTATACTTATCTTCTGTGTTTATTATCTATTTCCTCATTAAAATATTCACTGGTAGGTGGGTACGGTGGCTCATGCCTGTAGTTCCAGGGGGCTGAGGCGAGAGGACTGCTTGAGCCCAGGAGGTCAAATCCAGCCTGGGCAACACAGCAAGATGCCATCTCAAAAAAAAAAAAAGTATATATATCTATCCATTGGTATTTTGCCTATTTTGCTTAGTGTGTAGTTCATTAAATATTTACTAATGTGTGGCTCTCAAAAATTCAGGTCAAAAAAGAGAGAAGCTGAGATGAGCAATAGTTCAGGCATATCTGCACTCTTCTGTTGTATTATTATACCCAGTACTATCATGTGGCATATGACAACATTTCAGTCAACAAGGGACCCCATATACAGTGGCAGTCCCATAAGACTATAGTGGATTTGGAGGTATATAGTAGACTACATCATGTAGGTTTGTGTATGACATGTAAGGACAAAATTGCCTAAGGACACATCTCTCAGAATGCATCCTCATGGTTAAGCAATGCATGACTGTACTTACAAAGTCACTTAGCCACAGTTATTAAAAGCAGAAATCCCCGTAAATCTCTTTTAGACTTTTGTGCTCATGTTTCTTAGTGAATAAAAGTCAATTAGGAGTACATTAGCCTGTTTGTTGCCTAGTCTTAGTCTTTTACACCTTTATCCTCCCTTTAAACTCTGCTTATTAGTAACTCCCACCAGAGAACAAATGAAAATATAACACTTAATGATTCTGTGTAAGCTATGGCAGATCACCTTTGGAGGTAAGTTCTCTTGTTACAAGATAGGTTGAAGCTGTTTTTGATGCTTGTCTTACAAAATGAGGTAAAGCAAGTAATCTGGTTCCTGGGCTGTAAAACAAAACAAAACAAAATACATTAATAGGGAAGAATTGTTCCATTCAAGAAGTTGAAACCTGAAGATAAAGCACCTTTTTAGATTCATATGTCTTTAATGCAGTTATATAAGAATATCTGAGAAAATTGCCTCTGACTTTTTTTTTTTTTTTTTTTTTTTTTTGAGGCGGAGTCTCGCTTTGTCGCCCGGACTGGAGTGCAGTGGCGGATCTCAGCTCACTGCAAGCTCGCCTCCCGGGTTTACGCATTCTCCTGCCTCAGCCTCCCAAGTAGCTGGGACTACAGGCGCCTGCCACCTCGCCCGGCTAGTTTTTTTGTATTTTTAGTAGAGACGGGTTTCACCGTGTTAGCCAGGATGGTCTCGATCTTCTGACCTCGTGATCCGCCCGTCTCGCCTCCCAAAGTGCTGGGATTACAGGCTTGAGCCACCGCCCGGCCTCCTCTGACTTTTTAAAGCTGAACCCTATTCTTGCCAGCAAATGATGGTATTTGCATTTTTTTTTTTTTTTTTTTTTGAGATATAGTCTCACTTTGTTGCCCAGGCTGGAGTGCAGTGGTACAATCTTGGCTCACTGCAGCCTCTGCCTCCCGGGTTCAAGCCATTCTCCTACCTCAGCCTCCCGAGTAGCTGGCATTACAGGCGTGTTCCACCACACTTGGCTAATTTTTGTATTTTTAGTAGAGACAGGATTTCACCATGTTGGCCAGGCTGGTCTTGAACTCCTGATCTCAGGTGATCGACCCGCCTTGGCCTCCCAAAGTGCTGGGATTACAGGCATGAGCCACCCTGCCTGGCCTCGTATTTGCATTTTGAGAAGGCAAGTCTAACTGTCCCTTATCACTCTTGACAAACACTTGACACTCTTACATAAACCAGCACACTTACAAGACAAAATGACAATATTAATAATAATAATAATACCTAGAAACTCACACACTGAGAAGGGGGCAGTAACTAATAATAGAGAGGAGAGAAAAGTCAGCATGGCATTCTAGATGAGAAAACTGAAGCAAGTTCAACTTTCTACATGGTAACCGTGATTATGTAGTTGATATACAAAGTAATGACTGTGGGCCTTCAAGAAGAGGTTAAAATACATTCATTATATTAATGAGTGCATCTTAGAAAGATTTCTTTCAAAAGGTAGTTGAAGTTTTTTTGCTTTAAGGAGTAATTCTCAATCATCTGGAAATTTAACTTCTGTGGAATACCTCTTTACCTCTTAAAGGAAATGTTAATGCATTATATTGAGGTTATTATTGCAACGGAATTTTCAAAAATGTGAGTGTGCTTTTTTTTGTTTCTAGACTCTATAAGACACATATCTGTTCCAGGTATAGTGTCTACTAAGACAATTTCATAATCCAAAAAATATGGAGTAAAGGAGCAAATAGTTGGTTAGCGAGGATATCGAATACAACATAGAGATTAACAAAGAGGAAAGGCTATGAAATAAAATACTTATAGATGGCTAGTCTCATATATTTGCATTATTCCTATAAATGCATCTCATGATATATGTAATCAGAGTTATAGTTATTTAATCTCCTCCTTTTTTGTCCATTGCCTCTTTTAGGTCCATGGTTTTTTGGTGAAATCATTGATGGCAAATTGGGTTGCTGCTTTTCCTTTGGGATATTTGTTAATGGACATTTCCTACAAGGCAGCATAACATTTATAATTGGAATTCTCCAGGTAAGAAGTCAGAAAGGCAATTTAAGAACATCTTGGCCTTGTCGGACTAATTGCATAACAGTTATGAATTAAATCCAAAATCCAAAATTAAGTACCATAGATCATCTTTCCTACTTTACTTGCAGGGGAGTCTTTAATAAAAGCTTCATTTGCTTTTAAAGTGCTTCCTAAACTCCTTCTACCACTCTCACGTAAACATGTAAATACATTTTTTATTCCCCGAGACAGCATTGCGCTGTTGCCCAGGCTGGAGCACTGTGGTGCAATCTCAGCTCACTGCAGCCTCCGCCTCTTGGGTTCCAGTGCTTTTCTTGCCTCAGCCTCCTGTGTAGCTGGGATTACAGGCATGTGCTACCATGCCCGGCTAATTTTTGCATTTTTGGTAGAGATGGGGTTTCACCATGTTGGCCAGGCTGGCCTCTAACTCCTGACCTCAGGTGATCCGCCCGTGTCGGCCTCCCAAAGTGCTGGGATTACAGGCGGGAGCCACTGTGCCCAGCCTCATTTCAGTTTTCTATTATGTAGATGGAGGCTGTCTCCAAGGAACTCTCTCATACCAAATGAATCCTGAGCCTTACCAAACGGCAGGGTTTTTTCCTTTGTAAATGTTTACATTCATATTCTAATAAATAGTACACTAATAATGGACTTTATGTATCATCCAGACCCGTGACTCCCAAATCTATATCTCTGATCTTGACCTCTTCTCTGCACTTCAAGTGCCTCTATATCCAATGGCCACAGATGTCTAACAGGCATCTCAACTTCATATGATACCTCTCTAATAGGAACATTATTTCTACCCCAAACCGGTTCCTGCTTTTCTAGTTTTAATAAATGACTCCACCATTCATCTGATTTCTCCAAGATGTATCCTCAATTATTCCCTTTCCTTTGTACCCTGTGTCTGTTTCACCAGCAAGCTCTACCTTATTTGATCTGCTTCCAGTGCATATCTTGAATCCATCCACTTCTCTCTATTTCTGTTACCCTAATCTAAATTGTAATTATTTCTTGCCTGGGTCTTCTCCCTGATATTCTTGCCTGCTTGCTCTCAGTTTAATACTGAGCATCCAGTGTGCTCTTTTAAAAACTTTACAATCAGCTCACTTACTTTTCAGCTTGAAATGCTTTGAAGCAGAGCAGTGATCTGGGTCCTGCCGACTGCCCCAATTTCCACCTGGCTTATGCTCTGCATGCACTTCCTTAAAGAGGCCAAGACCTCTCCCATCTCTGGGCTTTTCATTTGTTCCTTCTGCCTGGAATGCACTTCCCTCCGCTGATTTATTCCTGTCCTGGCCTCTGAGAGCCTTTCTCCCCATTACCTTCTTATGACCCAGTTCTTTCCTTCATTGAACTAATCACAATCTGTAATTATATTTTTTGTTTTTTTTTTGTCATTGTCTTTTCCCTGTTAGAACGTTAGCTCTATGACAGACCTTTTCTAACTTGTTTGCCATTGTGTCCCTAACTTGGAGCCTAGCTCATGCCTGCCACATAACGGGTGCTCAATAAATATTTGTTAAATGAATGAATCATACAGCTGCTCAACTTGGATTATAATTTAGATCTTCTAGTTTATATTCCAGTACTTAATCACGCTACCTCAAACAAAAATGGAGATAAAAAAATACTGACAGCCAAGCCCTCCCCTCACTCCACCAAAAAAGAGGGGTTGTTGTATGTGTGTGTATACATTTACTCAGTTCAATTCCAGCTTAACATCACTGGGTATTAACTATGTATATGATACTGTACTACAAGTTGGGACTTCAACATAAATTAAATGATACCCGCCTCTAAGATGAATAAAAGGACGTGGGCAAATACACAACTAGCCACAAGTCAGCTGTTGTGTTATAAGCAACTGTGCTTGAAGTAAATTAGCTAACCCCAAGACAGAAAGCAGCATATTCTTAGGATCCACTAATGATGCATTATTAAGACCAAACTCTTCCAAGGACTTGGGAGTAAGCTATGGCTCTGTTCTTTTCCAGCTGGCGTTTTTTAACATCCCCTTGATGGCTTACATGTGTTGGAGCTTGCTGCAGCGGTGCTTTGGTCACAGCTTCAGGTCTCATCTCCATCAAAGAAAATACTTGAAAATTATGCCTGTTCACCTACTTATGCTACTGCTGTACATCTGGCAGGTTTATTCCTGCTACTTTCTTTATGCGACATACGGCACCCTAGCTTTTTTATTCTCTCCTTTGCGGACCTGGTTGACACTGCTGACACCTGTTCTCATTCGTTGTGTGTGGACACTGAACTCCGCCAAGCTTGGAATCTTCATGGTGCAGTTAAAAAGCCACCTGAGCTCCTGAAGGCCATGTCTCACCACTAGCAGCTGGGCAGAAGCCCAGCCTCTGTGTCTGTAGCCCAGGCCTCTACACCAGTAGCAGGTGGAGGGCCAGTATTGGTGCGTGAGCTTTAGGGAGCTGCTGCTCGTTTGGACTCCTGGATGTTGGAGGCATTACCCACTACTGATACCTGCAGAATGGACTGCAGAAAATTCTCAAAAATAATGCCTTTATTCCTTCCCTCCTCAAGGAGGCAAAGAGTTGATTTATCTTTGTGAAGAGAAAACCCTTATCTAGGACACCCACAGGGTAGGGGTTGGGTGTGTGTACGGGAGTGTCTGAGGCCCAGTGTGTTTTTTAGGGGTTACCCCATGTAAAGCACCTACCGCTGTGCTCGGAAGTGTGTTCAACTAATCAAATAAATGAATGAATGATGAATAAGAAAGACCATGAGGCTGAGCCTTGCTCGTGTGGCCTCGCTTAAGGGGCGAGAGAAGGCGTGGGCTGTCCTGGCCTCTGGGATGGTTGGTGCTGGACCTCTGGGGACAGGGCGGGGGTGGAGGAGGCGGGGCCAGGCCTGGTCTCTCATAATGGAATGGGTGGTGCTGGACCTCTGGGGGCGGGGCCGGGCCTCTGGGGTGGGGCTGGACGGCTTGTTGCCGGAAACGAGCCATTGACGCTGTGGCCCGGAAGTGGAGCGGCTGTCGCAGTGCGGCTCCGGCAGTGGCGGCGGAGTCCTGTGTTTGCGGCCTTCGGCAAGCGACTGAGATGGCGAGCGCAACTGCACCTGCAGCCGCAGCCCCCAACCTGGCTCCACCTTTGCAGCAGCTCCGGCACTTGGCGGAGGAGCTGCGGTTGCTCCTGCCTCGAGTGCGGGGTGAGCTGACGCGAGTTGGAACGCGCGACGGCAGGGGCGGGCTCGGGGAGAGGCCGGGCTGGGGCGGCGGCGGGGAGCCGGGCTCGGGCGAGGGAGGTAGCTCCGCTTACCTCAGCTTTTCCATTCGCCACCATTCGGCCCCCACACGCCACACCCACAAGTCGGCGAAGCCCAGGAGACCACCGAGGAGTTTAATCGAGAGATGTTCTGGAGAAGACTCAGTGAGTGCGCCTCCTTTCCGGGCTCCCCTTGCCTCGGTTCCTCCAGCGTCCCGACCCCCTTCCCTCTCGCTCTCCCCCAGGGAGGGGACTGCCCTCCCCCGCTGCATCCTTTCTGTGAGATTCCCACCTCAGCACCTGAGAGGGTGAACTAGAATTCTAACATCGACATTCGGGAGGTGTTTTTGAGAAGTCTTGGTCGGTAAGGGAACGCGTATCTTCCAAGTCCGTGCAGCACTAATGTATTGGCACCTGCCTTCTCTTCGGCCACCCCCCAGATGAGGCAGCTGTGACAGTGTCAAGGGAAGCCACGACTCTGACCACAGTCTTCTCTCAGCTTCCACTGCCGTCTCCACAGGTGGGCTTCACTTTCCTGGAATCCTTGGGCTGCCGAGTTACACCTTAGGAATCCTCTAATTTTCTTTCCACCTTTTACACGCATGCCAGGAGATTTATTTTCTTCATCTGTCCAATGAGGTTACCGTTTTTTACTTCACACGATTGTTGTGAAGACCGAATTGCCAAGTGCAGTTCCTGGCGCGGTGTAGGCAGGTCTTATAAATATTGGTTCAATCTGAAGTTCACCCTGATTGTTGCTTTTCTGATAATTTTTTAAGCACTTTTTATTTGCTGGGTGTTTTCACATACTTGTTGGCCATCTGACAGATGAGCAAGCAGGCTCAGAAGCTCAGGTTAAGATTTTTAAAAAAAGCAGGGGAGCTAGACTTTAAATCAAGGTCTATCTGATGTCTAAGGTACACCTATTCTGTTATACTACATAATATCCTTTTTATATTATTTTTTATATTTAATCAGTAACACGCAGATAGTATAAAAGTCAGAAGATATCAAAGTTAAGTGTGTTAAGTTTATCGTTCCATCCACTTTCTCATTTTTGTCTCCCCCAGTTCCTTTTGCATTATTCCACATATATTCTGTGCATATATACATTCATAAACATTTATCTTGTATGTGTCAGCTTCTTTTTACACAAATGATAAGATACCATAAACACTGTTCTAGATCTTCCTTTAAATAAATTAACAATAGAGCTTAGAAATCAACTCTTAGCAGTTACTATAAAGTTGTTCCGTTCTTTGTAATGACTGCATGGTATTCAATAGACTAGATATAAACATAATTTAACCATACTCTATGTGGACATTTAAGCTGTTTCCAACTTAGAATTACTGCAAACAATGTCGTGGTGAATTACCTAATTCTGTGTATGTATGTATATCAGTAGAAAAAATTCCCGGAAGTGGAATTGCTAGAACAAAGAATTTATGCGTTTTAAATATTCCTTTATTATTAAACTAATGAAAGTAAACATGTTGGCTGTGACCATGTATGCTCTATGCTTAGTTTTTCTAGAGCTATGTATCCTTAATATGGGAGTAAGATTCTTTTAAAATGGCATATTCATTGCCTTATTTGGTTTTCATAGTTAATAGTTTTAATTTCTCAGTCTACATATACAGGTGTTTGGAAAGAATATAGGTATCTTCTGCTGCATGTACCTACAGTGATAAACTTTCTCCTCCTCACATACCTTTGAGTTTTTTTGTTTGTTTGTTTGAGACAGAGTCTCACTCTGTCACTCAGGCTGAAGTGCGGTGGCAGTCTCGGCTCACTGCATCCTCTGCCTACCGGGTTCAAGCAGTTCTCCTGCCTCAGCCTCTCGAGTAGCTGGAATTACAGGCACCTGCCACCATGCCCGGCTAATTTTTGTATTTTTAGTTGAGACGGGGTTTCACCATGTTGGGCAGGCTAGTCTCGAACTCCTGACCTCAAGTGATCCGCCTACCTTGACCTCCCAAAGTGTAGGGATTACAGGCATGAGCCACCGTGCCTGGCCTACCTTTGAGATTTGTGACGAGGAAACAAGAGATGAATTGTATGAAAGCACTTTAAAAGATTCGTGGAAAATAGACTATTTCAAAAAGAGTAGTTAATATTATCTTATTTTTCTTATCTGCTAACCCCTTTCTTTCAAATACACTTAGGACTTGCTGCTAAAACTCACTGCAAGTAAGATACCACAAGGAGGCAGCGTAGAACTGATTTTCTATACATGCTCAGGACAGTAGTTTCACTCATAGATGAAAAATTAGAATTTGGATTTATTTGAAATACATACAAATATTCAAGTATATAAATATATTCAAATAAATACGTATATGTATATATGTGTGTATATGTACACATACAAACACATGAGTCATCATTTCCTTCTTGAGATCTCACCACTTTAGTCCTACTAAAAGATGGGTAGTTTTTTTGTTTTTTTTAAATTCCAGTCTGTATGGAATGATACTTTAATAAAATTATGTACTTGGATGTTGAATAAATGTCAAATTGCCATAAAAGTTTCTAAACACTCTCAGTCACTGTCCTTATCTCATCCCTGACTGGTCACAAACAGTTTGTAGACTGGCTCCAACCTGGACCACATTTATATAGTATTGACTTAGAATTTAAGTCAATTGAGGACAAGGAAGATGAGAAAGCCAGTGACCACCTAGAAGGAAAATAGTTAACATGGAGCATTGTTGAGTCCATGCTAGTTAACTTTAGTTACATATTGTGATTCTGTTAAGAGAGAGATACCTGGTTAGTGATCTAATAACCATGGTCTGTCAGTCGGTCTGTCTGTCTATCTCTCTCTCTCCCTCTCTTTTCTGTAAAGGGCCAGTTAGTAAATATTTTAGATTTTGTAGCCAACTACCCAACTCTGCCCTTGTAGAGCAGACACAACTACAGACATTTAAACCAATGAGTGTGACTGTGTCCCAATATACTTTATTTACAAAAACAGGCAGTGGGGCCTGAGTTGGCCTGAGGACCACAGTTTGCCAACTCCTGGTCTAAGATATCATGAATATCTTGGGATATAGTGTATCAGGAATAAGTTTTTTCCTGCTGTTTCTTAATGGTTTATTGAGTTGTCAGCCCAGTGTCTACTATATAGCTAAATCCTCTCTGGTATGTAGTGAGTATAGCAGAAGGCTACCTTCATACCAGGGCTTCAGAAAATGTTTGATAATGCTGTAGAAATATCTGCCTTAGGCTGGGTGCAGTGGCTTACACCTGTAATCTCAGCACTTTGAGGGGCCGAGGGAGGTGGATTGCCTGAGGTCAGGAGTTCAAGACCAGTGTGGCCAACATGGCAAAACCCCATCTCTACTAAAAATACAAAAAATTAACCGGGGGTGGTGGTGGGTGCCTGTAATCCCAGCTACTTGGGAGACTGAGGCAGGAGAATTGCTTGAACCTGGGAGGTGGAGGTTGCAGTGAGTTGAGACTGTGCCATTGCACTCCAGCCTGGGTGACAGAGCGAGACTCTGTCTCAAAAGAAGGAAAAAGAAAAGAAATATCTGCTGTATTCCACAGTAGAAGGGTTGACCACTTTGATCTAATCTGTTTCCTTTTCCATAGGAAACCCAGAAGTTCTGTGAACAAGTCCATGCTGCCATCAAGGCATTTATTGCAGTGTACTATTTGCTTCCAAAGGATCAGGGTAAGCCACATAAGTGTTGCATTTCTCGTGTAGATCTTTGCTAATATTGTGGATTATGTCCTGTGACTTTTACCTTTACCTGACTTGAACATATAACTTTCTCCCATAAAATACAGTCAAGGATAATTTTGTAATGTAAGTAACTTAAATAATCAAGCCATTATTCTAAGATACAGATGCTTTGTTCCTATGACTTCCCATCTCCCCTACCTTGCCTGACTTGTAAGGCTTTTAATTCTCACAGGCTTCTCCCTCTTCAACCCGTTTTAACACCACAGATGCTGGCTGGCTCTCAGCCCCATATGCAGGCTCAGGCCATCCTTACTTTCCTCCACCCATATTATATCTCACCCTATTTCTGAACATCTTCATAGGTTAAATGGCCTCCAGCCCTGCCTGTAGAATCATGCATTGATTGTAATCATGCCAAAATTATAACTGAATACATGTCATGGATCTTCAGGGTTACTCAAGTGGCTTAAACTTCAAGTGTTTCATCTACAGTTGTTAAGAGATCACGGTCTTTAACGAATGAACACATGGTGTCACAGAAAGATTTTGTTCCAGATCTCTTTTAAAGAAAACACTAAGGAATGGCAGGAGGGGCAAGAAAATGCCATGGGGATATAAGTAAGACCTGAGTTTTGTGTTAGCATGTGGGTTAAAGCATGTGGGTGTACATTACCTTATAGTTCTGTAATGCTTAGACTCAGGAAAGCAGATGGTGCTTCTGAAAAGAACACCAGGCTGCTTATTCTTTGGGTTTGGCCACAGGGATCACCCTGCGAAAGCTGGTACGGGGCGCCACCCTGGACATCGTGGATGGCATGGCTCAGCTCATGGAAGTGCTTTCCATCACTCCAACTCAGAGGTAGTGATGCCACAGTTTAGGTTATCAGTTATTGGGGTTCCTTGCCTAAGAGGGGAAAAACTCATTTTAACAGCAAAGTTACTGACAGCTGAGAGTAATGACCAGCAGGAAGGAGCTTTTTAGGAGACAGGAACCTAGGTTATTAATTTATCCTTACTGATTTCTTTCCCCAGCCCTGAGAACAATGACCTTATTTCCTACAACAGTGTCTGGGTTGCATGCCAGCAGATGCCTCAGATGCCAAGAGGTGAGTGAAGGTGGGAAGTGGGCCGTGTCTGCTGCCCAAAGCAGAGAGACCGCTCATGTTTAGCTTCCAGCTTTGTGACATGTATTTGAATTTATATACACAGTCTGGTGAAATATATATATTTTATTATCAAAATTAATAGGTAGGTATTAGTACTTTTTGTCATTCTCTAGTTCTCATACTTCTAAATTCCACTCCCCTTTGCTGTGGCTCTGTCTTTTGTTGAACAAATATGGTTTGTTTTCCTAGTCCTACCCCAAGAGTAGTATTATGGAAACCACCAAAGCAGTTATGAGGTAGAGACAGCTAAGCCAAAACGGTGGTTGTCCAAGAGGACCATGATGGTAAACATCATGTGACCATTTTATTTCTTCTTGTGGTGAATAAAATACAAGCTTTTTAAACCCCTGTCTGGATACCAGGGGATGTAGTGAGAAGAATTTTTTATTAAACCACCACCCTTGTCAACCGTCCTTGGTACTCCCTTCAATAGGAACAATGTGGTTGTTCCTTGCAGCCTTAAGAAAATTCTTGAGGTTTTCCTCTAATTCTAGTGCTTCTGATTTTTCACTCATAGATAACAAAGCTGCAGCTCTTTGGATGCTGACCAAGAATGTGGATTTTGTGAAGGATGCACATGAAGAAATGGAGCGGGTGAGGGGACCTCCATCATTGGAAGGCAACTCCTTGACTAGTAGATGAGAATGAATTATAAAGAGAGATTTCCTGAGCATTGCCAGATAGGTCCCCTTCTCACTACTGTCCTCTGTCTTCCATCTCCCACTCCTTGTTAGTGTGTGATTTACTACCACTCCTCTCCGTTCCCTTACTGGACAAGGAGAGCGAGAAACAGGTTTTATGAAATGATTCTACTCTGCAGCCGTTAGTGAAGTGGATGGCTAAGGTATTTTTTTTTTTTTTTGAGATGGAGTCTTGCTCTGTCGCCCAGGCTGGAATGCCGTGGTGCGATCTCGGCTCACTGCAAGCTCCGCTTCCTGGGTTCATGCCATTCTCCTGCCTCAGCCTCCCGAGCAGCTGAGACTACAGGTGCCCGCCACCACGCCCGGCTAATTTTTGTATTTTTGGTAGGGACGGGGTTTCACCGTGTTAGCCAGGATGGTCTCAATCTCCTGACCTCGTGATCCGCCCGCCTTAGCCTCCCAAAGTGCTGGGATTACAGGTGTGAGCCACCGCGCCCGGCCTAGCTAAGGTTTTTGGACAACTAAGGCACGGTGGTAAAAGTGTAATACGCCTTTTTTTTTTTTTTTTTTTTTTTTTTGCATTCACATACATCATGGTATGTCTTAGGCTGTGGAAGAATGCGACCCTTACTCTGGCCTCTTGAATGATACTGACGAGAACAACTCTGACAACCACAATGATGAGGATGATGTGTTGGGGTTTCCAAGCAATCAGGACTTGTATTGGTCAGAGGATGATCAAGAGCTCATAATCCCCTGCCTTGCACTGGTGAGAGCATCCAAAGCCTGCCTGAAGAAAATTCGGATCTTAGTGGCAGAGAATGGGAAGAAGGATCAGGTGGCACAGCTGGACGACATTGTGGATATTTCTGATGAAATCAGCCCTAGGTAAGCATGATCTCCACTTGAAACATCTGAGCAGCAGCTTTCTGATCTCAATTTGTACTGGGAAAACAAGGTTTTCCAGATTTTTTATATTTTGAAATTTTTCATACCTATAGGAAAGTTAAAAAAGTACCTTCGGTGAACACTCCTACATCCTTCTATTAGATTCGTCTGTTGTTCACATTTTTTTCCTATATTGGTTTATTTCTCAGACAGATGTTTCATATTTATTCCAGAATGTTTTGAGAGTAAATTGCAGACAGCAATGACATTTCACCCCTAAATACTTCAGTATGTATCTCCTGAAATGCTCTTATTCCTCCTCCACATCCAAGATGTGGATTATCACATCCAAGAAATTTGACATTGAATATAATAATATTATCTAATATTCAGATTTCTCCAATTGTCTCTATCTAAAATGTCATATAAATTCAGGGTTCTGTCAAGGTCCCACATTGCGTTTAATTGTCATCTCTTTAATCTCTTGAAATCTAGAACAGTTCCTTTGTAATCTTTTTTTAAAAAATCAACATTTTAAAAAGAAACCAGGTCAGTTGTCTCATAAAATATCCAACAACCTGGATTCATGTGATGGTTCTCATTTTTGCAAGAATATCATATAATTGAGTGTTTTATACGTCTCACTTTATCATATTAGGGAGGCACATGGTGTTGGTTTGCCTCATTATTGGTGGTAGTAAGATGCTTACTTTAGTAAAGTTATATTTTACTCTAATTTTAGCTTTCATTGATGACCTGCCTGCCTATATTAGTTATTAAACTGATGTTTTCATATCCTCACATTTTTGACTGAATTGATCATGCACCCTACTATGAACTAAGGGAATTTTCCCCCCAACTTCCTAGTGAAATGGGGTATGCGTGTTTCAATAAAGACTGGTTGAACTCATTCTGTATTGGTTGCCCAGTTGCCCAATTTTAAAAACTGACAGGCATTTCTGCGACAGTTTCTTACTGTTGACATCCATAGTTGTGTACTAGAAACAACCTGGCTGCGTTGCTTTTTTTGTTAATGATTACTTTTGTTTTCTGCTCTTAGTGTGGATGATTTGGCTCTGAGCATATATCCACCTATGTGTCACCTGACCGTGCGAATCAATGTAAGTACTGGCTTTGAGGGAATAGCTACAGACCTCATGGGTGGAACTTCACTAATCACTAGTATTTCCTCTAAGCTATAGGGTACATATTTATTTGTCACATTTGGATGCAAGTACAACAGTAATGTCACAGTTCTTGCATGTGTTTGGGCTTGATAAATATTTGCTGAAGTTGAATTATAATAGCCATGAGCTTTGATAGTTCTCTCTCCATAAGCACCTGGGTAATCATTTAGAAAAGCCCAAAGGCCTTAGAAACTGCGGCTTTAAGGCTGGGCGTGGTGGCTCACACCTGTAATCCCAGCACTCTGGGAGGCTGAGACTGTCGGATCACCTGAGGTTAGGAGTTGAGACCAGCCTGGCCAACATGGCAAAACCTTGTCTCTACTAAGAATACAAGGCCAGGCGCGGTGGCTCACGCCTGTAATCCCAGCACGCTAGGAGGCCGAGGTGGGCGGATCACGAGGTCAGGATTTTGAGACCATCCTGGCTAACACGGTGAAACCCTGTCTCTACTAAAAATACAAAAATAAGCCAGGCGTGGTGGCGGGCGCCTGTAGTCCCAGCTGCTCGGGAGGCTGAGGCAGGAGAATGGCGTGAACCTGTGAGGCGGAGATTATAGTGAGCTGAGATCACGCCACTGCACTCCAGCCTGGGCTACAGAGCGAGACTCCATCTCAAAAAAAAAAAAAGAGAGAATACAAAAATTAGCCAGGCATCATGCGCCTATAATCCCAGCTAACTCGGGAGGCTGAGGCAAGAGAATCACTTGAACCCGGGAAGTGGAAGTTGCAGTGAGTCGAGATCGCGCTACTGCACTCCAGCCTGGGCAACAGGGCAAGACTCTGTCTCAAAAAATAAACAGAAAATGCTTCTTTGAAAAGAAAGTCTTAATTACAGAGTAATTTAGGAACTTCTCAACCTGAAGTCACAAGTTTCTAATTTCTAGACTAAGCAGCAATTAGATTGAACTCTAGCTGTTCATGAAGTAGCTGGCTGAGGTCACAAGTTTCTAATTTCTAGTTGAGGCAGAAATAAGTGTTCCAGAAACATACTCTGTTCTAATACAAACAGTGTGATTTAACCATGGCGAGTCAAGTTTCTTATAAAAATCTGATTTTATTGTATTCTTTGAAGTTCTGTGCTGTGCCCTTTGCTAGAGAGACTTCTGTTCTCTCTAATGTTATTGGAAAGAGCAGTAAAACTGCCAAATAGCTTATATTTTACAATCAAATGTATCAATTCTAGTAATAACTGATAAATTGAATAATGGAAATTAGATTCATCAGAAGTGTCTTCATGATGTACAAACACCTTGAAGTAGAATAGGATCCTTTTGGGTGTTAACTTTTTTTGGCATTAACTTTTAAAAAATTGATTTCCTAAGAAACAAATGTTTTTAGCAATATGCCTAGTCAGCTATCCCAAACATAGTATCTGCTCTAGCAATTTTAAAATGTGTACTGCATATGCATCTTATATGTATTGATATTTTTAAATGTCTCCATGTTATCCTTATATTGGTGTTCTTAAAATTCTTTATGCGTTTTTTTTTTTTTTTTTTTTAAAGGAGCCTTAGTCATTTCTGCTTTATATTTTGAGCTATCAGCATTTGGGACCAATTCAGGTTACATTTTCCTTTTTCTGTCCTTTTTTAAATTGAAAATATTTTAGATCTAAAAAATGTATTAAAATGTTATAGCAATGGTATTAACAAGATCTTGCTAAATGAAAAGAACTCGTATTCCTGCCACCCTAACCTAATCAGCATTTTTAAGTTTTGCATACTTCCTTCAGATTCTTTTTCTAAATAATTTTTTTATTACTTGGGTTTTTTAAAATATTTGAGCTCACCTTTTTATAGTAGGGCTCAGGGTGAATAACTTCTGTGTTTCTTTTCTAGTCTGCAAAACTTGTATCTGTTTTAAAGAAGGCACTTGAAATTACAAAGTAAGTACGAAGACTTCTCAGATAGCTTTTTGAGAGTAAAACGGAACTCCTGTCCAGACATTCTCAACTCCCTAGCCCCCATTTCAAGGAGTGGGAAAGGGTGGGTGTGGGATTTTCTTTCAACTTCAGTTGTGGGGCAGCTGAGATTCTGCAAAGAAGCTTCCCTTTAAAAAAATTTTAGTTTTCCCTGTGCTCCCTCCTGAGGGTAGGTTTTCCCTTGATGCCCTAATAAGTTTAACTTGTTTCTTTCCTATTCTATTCTCAGAGCAAGTCATGTGACCCCTCAGCCGGCAGATAGTTGGATCCCTTTACTTATTAATGCCATTGATCATTGCATGAATAGAATCAAGGAGCTCACTCAGAGTGAACTTGAATTATGACTTTTCAGGCTCATTTGTACTCTCTTCTCCCCCTCTCACCATCATGGTCAGGCTCTGATGTCTGCTTTTAAAATGGAGCTAGAATGCTTGCTGGATTGAAAGTGAGTGCCTGTCTATATTTAGCAAGAGACACTATTACCAAAGATTGTTGGTTAGGCCAGGTTGGCACCTATTTATAAACCATATGCATATAATATATTTTTCTGTGCTATATATGAAAAATTGCATGATTTCTGATTCTTGAGTCATTTCTCAGAGATTCCTAGGAAAGCTGCCTTATTCTCTTTTTACAGTAAAATGTGTTGTTTTCATTGTAAAGATGTTGATGGTCTCAATAAAATGCTAACTGGCCAGTGATTAAATGAGTGCCCTTCAAAAGTGTCTTTTTTTTTTTTTACCAGAAATACAGTGGATTGAGACTAGAACATTGCTTTCATTTGGGTTTGTAGGTTTAAAAATCTGATTCTGATCAGAAGTATATTTAGAACAAAAACACTTTATTTATAAAAGATTACTCCAAAATTCATCTTAGTATTTCACCATGTTATATATTATTATCAGCAAGTCCTTCTGAATATTATCCCAGATTACTCCCTGTCTCACAAATATATTGGCATTGAGCCCATTTGTTACGTTTGCCCACCTTATTGAACAGATTTATTTTCTTTATACCTACTTGTGTTGTCGTCTGTTATGTGTGTCCCCAAATGTAAATACCAAATTTTTATAAATTAAAATTTTTTAGTGTATTAGAGATTTTATGTAATTTTAAGGGCCTTTTCAGTTCATCCCTTTGCAAAACCATCACCACTTACTTGTACTTTTGCATCGGTTTAGAAGACTGCATATTGGAAAGCAGCGTAAACCTGTAATGATGTATATTCTGGTGAGCTGAATAGGGCCTTATGCATGTCCTGCAGGTCTCCGCCACCTCTCATGCCCATCGACTTCCTTCTGTAGGTGTAATTCATTACATATGCCTTTCTGCCCTCTTTAGGTATAATCAGCAACAGCAGTCATTCTTTAAGTGACTAATGTATACTTGGGGTTGAAATTCTTTAAGCCAAATGAGTTTTAATTGACTGTTTTGAAGTGCCATTTTGTACTGTTAACAAGTGTCATAAAGGGAAGGAACTAGAATCAGACTGATAGAGTGCCAAGGCAACAAAATAACATAAACAAAATAACTTTGTACAACAGGAGACTAGTTCTTTTATCCTTTCATATAGAGCCTATGTTTTATATACTTTTATATTTCTCTGCTGGACCAAATTCATGTTATTAACATCAGACTTTAATTGTGGGATACTTAATGAATATAGAACGCTAATATAAAGACCTATCTACTGAATTTTTCTTTCAGGTCCTATATTGTATAACATTGTTCAGTCATGTTTGGATCTTTAAGGATAATGATCAGGGAAAGCACTGATCAATGTAAAATTTTTTTTTTTTTTTGAGATGGAGTCTCACTCTGTCCCCCAAGCTGGGGTGCAGTGGCACAATCTCAGCTCACTGCAACCTCCATCTCCCAGGTTCTCAAGCGATTCTCTGGCTTCAGCCTCCCAAGTAGCTGGGACTACAGATGCACACCACAATGCCCAGCTAATTTTTGTGTTTTTAGTAGAGATGGGGTTTCACCATGTTGGCCAGGCTGGTCTCGAACTCCTAACCTCAGGTGATCTGCCCACGTCAGCCTCCCAAAGTGCTGGATTACAGGTGTGAGCCACCGAGCCCAGCTTCATCAATGTAATTTTGAGATTACCTAAAAATTCCATTTTGGGATAATATCCCACTTCATCAGAAATATAAGAACGATTTAAGTGTTAGATCCTTTCCCTTACCTGTAAGTTACGAATGTATTAATGAGCAGTAAAATGGTTGCGAAAAACCTGAACCTGAACAATCTGAATGTACTCTTTAAAGGTAACTGAGCACCTTTTCAAAGGCTTCTTTTTGTCATTTCAGCCCAATAGTGTCTATTGTAAGACAACTTGTCTTCATGGCTGCCTTAGCTGAGGTAACAGAAATAAACATCTTGTCTATTGATTTCTGGGAATCTGATTTTGTTCTTGGTCACTCTTCTGCTTATCCTGAATGACTACTCATTTGTCTGATAAAGTGATGTAGTTTGGATATTCAACCCTGCAAACCTCATGTTGAAATTTGATCCCCAGTGTTGGAGGTGGGGCCTAATGGGAGGTGTTTGGATCCCTCATGGATGGATTGGTTCCGTCCTTGGGGTAATGAGTGAGTTCTTGCTCTATACGTCCCTCCCCCACCCCAGAGCTGGCTGTTAAAATGAGGCTGGCACCTGGCACCTACCCCCCGCCACCCATTCTTGCCCTGTGATCTCTGCTCACGTTGGCTCGCTTCACCTTCCTGCATGAGTAGAAGCATCCTGAAGCCCTCACTGTTTCTTGTACAGCCTGCAGAGCTGTGAGCCAAATAAACCTCTTTTCTTTTAAACTACCCAGCCTCAGGTATTCCTTTATAGCAACACAAACACTGAGACGCGAAGTTTCTCTTCCTAGCACATGTTTGGTTTAGATTGTAGAGCAAGGGTTGGCAGGAGAGTGGTGATAGAGCTGGAAGTTTAAGCTGAAAGTTCAGGGGCTACCACGGTGACATTTTTATAGTTGGTTAGGTTCTGGAACATGTTGCAGTCCATTTCCACAGTGAGCCTCTGGAGCCCCACATGTGTCGGCGTGAACTGGAACTTGGTACACATGGTGTTTTTGGGCCACACTGAACCAAATCTGAAATAAAGGAAAAGGCAGGTGCTAGTTCTGTCCCAGGTTCATTGCTCTGCTGGTCCCAGTGACTTGGATCCTTCCTTGCTTGAAGAGGTGGACCATGCAGAAATAAACATCTAAGTACCTTGCTATTAAAATGGAAGTGTTTATAAAGGAATAGAAGACAGGAACCGCCCAATGCTAAGCATCTGCATGGTTGAGAAGAGATACATCCTAAGGGCTTCCAAGCTACATCTGTTCTTCCTTTTGTCATCTGTGACTTCCTTCTGGTTCAATTCCTGGTAATCATACTGGAGTTTGTTTGGAAGAATGATATGGTTTGGCTCTGTCCCCACCCAAATCTCAACTTGGATTCTATCTCCCAGAATTCCCATGAGTTGTGGAAGGGACCCAGGGGGAGGTAATTGAATCATGGGGGCTGGTCTTTCCCATGCTATTCTCATGATAGTGAATAAGTCTCATGAGATCTGGTGGACTTATCATGGGTTTCTGCTTTTGCTTTTTTCTCATTTTCTCTTGCCACCACCCTGTTAGAAGTGCCTTTTGCCTCCTGCCATGATTCTGAGACCTCCCCAGCCATGTGGAACTGTAAGTCCAATTAAACGTCTTTTTCTTCCCAGTCTCAGGTAGGTCTTTATCAGCAGCATGAAAACAAACTTAATACAGTAAATTAGTATGAGTAGATTGGGGCATGGCTGACAAGATACCTGAAAATGTGGAAGTGACTTTGGAACTGGGTAACAGGCAGAGATTGGAGCAGCTTGAAGGGCTCAGAAGACGATGAAAATGTGGGAAAGCTTGAAACTTCCTAGAGACTTGTTGCATGGCTTTGCCCAAAATGCTGATAGCAATATGGACAATAAAATCCAGGATGAGGTGGTCTCAGATGGAGATGAGGAACTTATTGGGAACTGGAGCAAAGGTGACTCTTGTTATGTTTTAGCAAAAAGACTGGTGGCATTTTGCCCCTGCCCTAGAGATTTTTGGAACTTTGAACTTGAGAAAGATGACTTAGGGTATCTAGTGGAAGAAATTTCTAAGCAGCAAAGCATTCAAGAGGTGACTTGGGTGCTGTTAAAGGCATTCAGTTTTATAAGAGAAGCAGAGCATAAAAGTTTGGAAAATGTGCAGCCTGACTATGCAATAGAAAAGAAAAACCCATTTTCTGGGGAAAAATTCAAGCTGGCTGCAGATATTTGCATAAGTAGTAAGGAGCCTAATGTTAATCCTGAAGATCAAGGGGGAGATGTCTCCAGGCCATGTCAGAGAACTTCATGGCAGCCCCTCCCATCACAGGCCCGGAGGCCCAGGAGGAAAAAGTGGTTTAGTCGGCCAGGCCCAGGGTTCCTGTGCTGTATGCAGCCTAAGGACTTGGTGCCCTGTGTCCCAGCCGCTCCAGCCATGGCTGAAAGGGGCCAACATACAGCTTGGGCTGTGGCTTCAGAGGGTGGAAGCCCCAAGCCTTGGCAGCTTCCACATGGAAGCTGTGTTGAGCCTATGGGTGCACAAAAGTCAAGAACTGAGGTTTGGGAACCTCTGTCTAGATTTCAGATTTTCTATGGAAATTGCTGGGGGCCCAGGCAAAAGTGTGCTGCAAGGGTGGGGCCCTTATGGAGAATCTCTGCTAGGGCAGTGCAGAAGAGAAATGTGGGGTCAGAGCCCCCACACACAGTCCCTACTGGGGCACTGCCAAGTTAAGCTGTGAGAAGAGGGCCACCATCCTCCAGACCCCAGAATGGTAGATCCACTGACAACTTGCACTGTGTGCCTGGAAAAGCCACAGACACTCAACCCCAGCCCATGAGAGCAACTGGGAGGAATGCTGTGCCCTGCAAAGCCACAGGGGCAGAGCTGCCGAAGACCATGGGAACCCACCTCTTGCATCAGTGTGACCTGGATGTGAGACCTGGGGTCAAAGGAGATCGTTTTGGAGCCTTAAAATTTGACTGCCCTGCTGGATTTTGGACTTGCATGGGCCCTGTAACTCCTTTGTTTTGGTCAATTTCTCCATTTGGAATGGCTGTATTTACCCAATACCTGTACCCCCATTGTATCCAGGAAGTAACTAGCTTACTTTTGATTTTACAGGCTCATAGGCAGAAGGGCCTTGCCTTGTCTCAAGTGAGACTTTGGATTGTGGACTTTTGGATTAATGCTGAAATGAGTTAAGACTTTGGGGAACTGTTGGGAAGGCATGATTGGTTTTGAAATATGAGGACATGAGATTTGGAGGGGTCAGGGGTGGAATGATATGATTTTGCTGTGTCCCCACCCAAATCTCAAGTTGAGTTCTATCACCCATTCCTCAGAGGAGGGACCCAGGGGAAGGTAATTGAATTACAGGGGCTGGTCTTTCCCATGTTATTCTCGTGATAGTAAGTCTCATGAGATCCGATAGGTTTCTCATGGGTTTCCGCTTTTGCTTCTTCCTCATTTTCTCTTGCCACCACCCTGTTAGAAGTGCCTTTTGCCTCCCGCCATGATTCTGAGGCCTCCCCAGCCATTTGGAACTGTAAGTCCAATTAAACCTCATTTTCTTCCCAGTCTCGGGTATGTCTTTATTAGCAGCGTGAAAACAAACTAATACAAAGAGCTATAGCTTTGGAACCCTTGCTTATTGCTAAGCACAGTGGATGTAGCAGGCTTATGGCGAGGATGTCAGTATGTCAGCAGATGGCGTTTGGAGCCTTGTCAGCAACCTCCTGGCCTACCTATAAACCTTCTTTTGGTGACAGACTTCCTTTGGGGAGCTTTGCCCCACAACTGATTTGGGAGATCACAAAAGTGTGGTTAAATGTTGACAGTCCTTCCTCTCGATTTCTTGGCAAGAATAACTTATTAAGTTTCATGAGGCTGAGGTAGTAGCTCAGTAACCCAAACACCTGCTAGGGACCTCAGGGATGGTAGGAGTAGGTATCTTGAACTTTATACTGTCTATTCAACTAAGGATGCAGTAGACATAATGAAAGAAGATATTTGCAATATCTAAAACCAACAAGGGACTAATACCTGGACTATACAGGAAACTTCTACAAATCAATAAGAAGGAAGTGCAGAAACACCAAAGGAAAAATAGGCAAAATAAAGACAAACTACTTACCGAGGAGAAGACATAAAAGGCTAACAAACATATGAAGAGTTGCAATTAAAATAATAGTAAGATATTACTTCATTTTTATTAGACTGGAAGAAAATGTTAATAGCTGGGTATTGCCAGGAAGGAAGGAGAGGTAAGAATATAGAAACTCTCATATACTGCTGGAGGGAGTGGAGACTCCTGCAGCCATTCTGCAAAGCTGACAGTACCTAGTCAAACCATATCATATCCTGTGACCCAGCAATTCTATTCCTGGGTGTATATATATCCCCAGACTCCACCAAATTTTCAAACAAGTATATAAGGAGACTTGTGTGAGGATGTTCACTGCAACATTATTTGCAGTGTCAGAGAGTTGGAGGCACTCTGGGTGCCCATCTCTGTGGAGTGGAGTGGTAGAAAGTGGTGGGTGTACATGATGAAATATTTTGTAGCAGAAGACGTATGGGCATAAATCTTAAGAACATAGTTCTGAGTGAAAAGAAAAGCAATTAAATATAAATTTATATATAAAGTTAAAAATACAGGCTCATGAAAGCAACAGTACACATTTTACATGTACAAATAAAAGGATATGAAGGGTGGTGGTGAAAATGGGAATAAAAGGGAATAAATTAAACAAAATTGTGTATTGTGGTGGTGACTACCGGAACGTAGCCCTCTGACCACAATGAAAGATAGCCTGGCCTCCCTTCATTACTCTCCAATACCTAGCCCTAATGCCCTCGCCTACATTCACAGCAACACCCAGGCTCTCCCTGCAGGATCAGGGCAGCAACCAGGGCAGGTGGGTGCCCAAGGGGCCCACACAGCCTGCCTCACTCCCATCCTCTTGCAGATATGGTGGTCCCAAGATGAGGGAAGCCACTTGGTAGCCCTAATCCTTTAGTTCAGTTTCTGGGGGTATCTGCTGTCTGCATGGACATGGCAAAGAGAGAGTCTGTCTCTTGGGCCCCACCTTTCTGACCCATTGAGACATTTCAGGAGGATTAGAAGGCTGCCATCACTTACCTGTAGCTCCTCTCTCTGTGAATGAGCCCCCTTCCCAGGATGGAGATCACACAGTCCTCCATGGAGGCATCTAGGGAGTTCCGGATGCTGACTGAGGCTGTGAGGGGTTGATACTGCTCTGCTTTCTCTGGCATCTGTGGGAAGAGGCAATACTTGGTGTGGATGCCAAGGGTACAGCCGCAGTCACTCTCTCCTCCCATGTACCCCTGTACCCTCCTCAGTAAGTTTCCTCATCTCTGCCAAGCTGACCCAAGCTTCACAGCTGGCGTTTTCTACCACTCTACCTGCGCCTCCTGCGTTGATTCCCACCCTTGGTCCATCACTGATGATTTCTGACATCGCCTCTCCTCTAGGCAGACCCCTTGGAGGGTTTCCCACTGTCTTCGGAATTCAGTTTCCATTGTATTCAACATTCTTCACGGTGTGCCCCCAACCCCCTCTCCTACCTCACCTATTCTTCCCATGACTAAGTGACATCCCAGCCCCATCAGGGACTGTCCCATCCCCAGCACACCCCTCAGGCTACCTTCCATTGCATCTCTTTGTTGTCTTCTTCTATCTTCAGTGGCCTTCCCCTACCTCTGTACTGAAAGGGTACCCATTTTTCAAGGCCCAGCATAGATGTCATCTCTTTCATAAGGTCATCCCCGAACCCACCAGCTGGAATTAATCCCCTTTGCTTCACTTATTCCATAGCAACTGTGTGCATCTATTAAAGCACTTACCTGGAAGACCAAATGTTGTGTCTCCCTAACTAAACTATAACCTGCTAGAGGGCAGGGATCAGATCTCATTAATTTTGGCCAGGGTAGACACATGGAAAGAGGGCTGGACCAAGAGCCATAAGCCTCTAGAACGTCCTGTTTTTATTATCGTGGGCATGTTGCTCTCTAGGGCTCAGTGTTTTTCATCTGAATAATGGGAACAGTTCTACCTCACAGGGGAAAGAAAGAAAGAAAAAAGAAAGAGAGAGAGAGAGAGAGAGAAAGAAGAAAAAGAAAGAAAGAAAGAAAGAAAGAAAAAAGAAAAGAAAAGAAGAAAAAGAAAGAAAGAAAGAAAGAAAGAAAAAAGAAAAGAAAAGAAGAAAAGAAAAGAAAAGAAAAAGGAAGGAAAAAGGAGAGAGAGAGGAGGTGAAAACGCTCTGGCATGTGTATGGAGTGCTAAAGAAACATAGGCTATTATCCTTGTAGGTAGGACGCAGCAACTGGGAAGGGCCCAATTTTAGAAACCTTTACTTAACTAACTAAAGAAGTTGGAAGATTTACACCTTAATAGGGTATGTAAGAAACTATGTCTTTCAAGGGAAGGAGCTCTTAAATGTAGCATTTTCTGGTAATCCTGCAGCACAGTCATCTGCTCTGAAGGGGCTTGGATTCCTTCTGAAATGGGGACCTGAGTGGTGGCAGATGAGGGAAACTCAGGGGAGGACTGGTGCCTACCTTGATGGCAAGATGTGGTCTACAAATGGCAATGTCTTCCTGAGCAAAGCAGCTAAGGCTGGACTCAGAGTGTGTTGCCATGGCGGTGAGTCTAAGGAAGGTGTTCTCGGGTGGGTTTCGCTCAAAATTGGAGAAGAACAGGCCAATGGTTATTGTCTTTTCTGAAACACATGACAGGTGGAGTCAGTGCCAACAGGTGTGTGTACCCCAGAAACAGCCATAGTTACACACACAATGCAAAGGACTCAGGGCCTCACCGAGACCAGAAAGATGCCCCATTTTCCCCAACAATTGTACGCTTGGAACTCACTCAAGACCTCACTCCTCACCCTCATCCCCATCACCACCCTCAATAACACTCTTGGCAGACCACCTCAGTGGGGTTGGGGAAGGGTCCCTGTGAACTGGAACAAGTTAAGCTCTTTGAGCCTCAGTGTCCTTGTGTAATAATGCCTTCCTAGTGGGATGGTTTGTGTTGTTTGTAGGGTTTTTGTTTTGTTTTGTGTTAGAGACAGGGTCTTGCTCTGTCACCCTACAGAAGAAATATCGACTCCTACTGTCACCACTGCTCCGGGGATGAGGTATCCCCCCTGCCCAAGTGAATCCTCTGCTTTCTAAATCTGTGCCCCCTCCTGACCCCATCACACTAGCTGTGTAACCTGAGTAAATTATCGAGCCTCTCTGTGTCTCATCTCCTCATCTGTAAAGTGGGGATAGCAATGGTTCTTGCTTCAGAACGTTGTTGTGAGGCCTAACAAGATGATGCACATACAGCACTTAACATCATTTTGGGCAAACAGTAAGTGCCTGATAAATGTGAGCTAGTGATTCTAGTTGTCTCATATCCCCAGGCATAGCATTGTCAATTTTAACCCGTCTCTCCTGAGCTCATTCTTTCCCTCTTGCCTGCGTATTTTCCTCAGCATAGGAGCAGGTTCAGCTCTCTCTCTCTGTCCAGTGTCCCTGGCTGACCACTCCGCAGCCTCACCTTTTTCTATCATGCCTCCAAGGAGGACGAGACGGTTTGTCTCACTTTCCCAACTCAATCGTCTTAATGCCCAGGAAGCTTCTCTGCAAGCCCACTCTCTTAATAGTGCTCTTCAGCCTTGACACCTTGTGCCCTTTCTGCTGATCTTGCTGGGTGCCTCCTTTCTCTCTTTGACTGTTTGGCCTCCCTTACCCTGCTTTTCCCCTGACCGCCCCCTAAATGCTGCTGCTGCTGCCGGGTTCCCTCCTCACCTTCTCATCTCCTCACCGTCCTCTCCCCACTGCTGTGAGCTCATCTATGCCCTGACTCTTTGTTGGCCCCCCTGTGCTGGGATTTCCACATCTGAGCTCCAGCCCAGAACTTTATCTTACCAAGGTTTCCTGCTGCCCACTGGTCAGCTGCACGTGCACGTGTCACGGGCTTTCAGACACAACGTGCCACAACCAAATTCATCCTTTTTCTCCCCAAACCTGCTCTTCCCCATTTTTCCTGTTCTAGTGACTCACCCAAACCAGAAGCACCCACCACACACATATACACACTCACACAGTCACAAGCCCCATCTATCCCAACTCCATCATACATTTTAACTCTAAGTGCTGCTAGCTTAGTTTGGCCTTCATTTCTTGACTTGATGATTATAAAACCTTCTCATCTTCAATTCCGTGCTTCTCAAGACTCTGGATGCACATTAGAATCAAGTGGGGAGCTTTACAAAACAACCCCAACACCAGGCCCACCCCAATCAGTTACCTCAGACTCTGGCGGTGAGGCCAAGACATCAGCAGTTTTTAAAGTTTCCAGATGATCAGAGACTCTGAGCCTACTCTGGCTCAGAAGGCTGCCCCCTCCCCGCCCCACAAAAAAACTTCCCCAGATGACGCAATGTGCAGCTGAGGTTAAGAAGCACTTTTCCTATGTGACCCCTTCCATTCCACTCTGCCAAAAGTTCTTTCTTGTTAACATGAATTTCTGATTCCATTGACTACCCTGGTGGAAACCTTCCACCAGTTTTCCATTACCCAGAGAACAAAACTCAAAGTCCTTAGCAAGAGAGACAAGACCCTGTGTCACCTGGGCCCTGTCCAGCTCTCACGCCACCACCCCCCCCCCCCCGACTCCACTCCTCCCATGCTTGGAAAGGGAAGAGTGATACAGAGACTGGAGGTGAGGTGACCGGTTAGAAGGCTGTTGCAATGCTGTAGACAAGCTCTCGTCAACTGATTCTCACACTTGTCTGCACACTGGAATTACTCGAGTTTTTAAAAATTCTGATGTGTTCCACCATGGAGTTTCTTTTTTCTTTTTTTTCCTTTTTGAGATAGAGTGTCACTGTGTCACCCAGGCTGGAGTGTAGTAGCATGATCTTGGCTCACTACAACCTCCGCTTCCTGCGTTCAAGCGATTCTCCTGCCTCAGTCTCCCCAGTAGCTGGGATCACAGGCGTGTGACACCAAGCCCGACTAATTTTTGTATTTTTAGTAGAGCTGGGGTTTCACCATGTTGCCCAGGCTGGTCTTGAACTCCTGACCTCAGGTGATCCACCCGCCTTGGCCTCCCAAAGTGCTGGGATTACAGTCATGAACCACTGCATCCAGTCCACCATGGAATTTGTGATTTAATTGGCCTGAGATACAGGCTGAGCCTCAAACTTCCCCAGGTGATTCTAATGTGCAGCAAAATTTAAAAGCAATTGTTCTAGTTCAGGGAATCTTAACCATAGAATAACACAGGGTGTTTAAAACAAAAAGCAAGAAAAAAAACAATGCCTGGACCCCATCTCAGACCAAGTAAATAAGGACCTCAGAGATGAGCAGGGCCCTTTGCACATGTTACTCCTTCCGTCTGGAATGCTGTGACTTACTTTTCTGGCCATTACTCTCCTACTCATCCTTCCAGATTCAATGCAGTACAATTTATTTGGGGGCAGCTTACTCCAGCCTGGGGGGGAGGTGCTCTCCTGCCATTCCACTCTGTTAAACTCAGCCAACACTTCTCACACTGCTGCGAAGGGTCTGTTTACTTATCTGACTGCAGTTGGCATCATGTTTTTCTCCTGCTTCGGGCCCAATAAATATGTGTTGAATGAGTGAATGACAGAGAACACGAGAGTGAGCAGCAGGGACTCAAAGCCATCTCTAGAGACTGCAGGGGTGCACTGTGGCTGCTGCCTGCCCAAGGCAGCGGCTGTGTGTGTGGGGGGGGTGTCTGGTGGGGCCATAGAGCGTTACCCAGGTTGGCACTGAGCGTGAGGTGCAACTTCTTCCTCCAGAGCTCGGCAGCAAGGACACCGTTGTAGTGCACAGCCTGGACCCCAACTACCAGCAGCACTGCCATCTCCTGCTCACTGTGGTTAACCAGCATCACCGAGATCTGGGTATCCCCTCTCAGGGGTAGGGAGCTAGGTGCTTTCAAGAGCAGGTACAGAGGATTGGCAGTCTTGAGATGGGGAGGACGGATGCTGTTGTCTTTCCCATGTTTCATTTTCTCTTTCTCAACTCTCTCCAGCACCTCTTTTTCCTGAAGAGACCCTGGACAAGGGAAGAAACAAAGCTGACCTTTTACCCGGGTGGTATAAACGCTTCTCATAAAACCCTGGGAATCAAAACCATTTACCCACTTCTGCTCAAATGCCAAAGTCATGAGAGCTCTGCAAGCCTCTAAGGCCGTATTTAGCCCAAAAACATCTGTGTCAGGCAGATCCACCACCGATACAGTGTGTCTCTTCCAAACCACTCAAGGACCAAGTTCTTTTTCAAGTGCTATGAATTCGCCCCTTGAACGATGAGAGAGGAAGGTTGGGGACAAGTCAACACTGTCTCTGAGGACAGTTTTGCAGGGAACTGAATCTTCCTATGCGAAAGAATTTACACTTCCTCTGAGGGTCAGAAATGCTGCCAAATGTCCCAGGGTGCACAGTCCCTACAACAAAGACATATCTGGGCCCAAATGTCAATGGTGTCAAATGGGGTTGAGAAACCCTGTTTTATATGACGGGGAAAGGACAAGGCTCTTTCTGACTGCATCTGCCAGGCCCATCCCTTTCCCTCGCTTGCTGTTTCAGATACTGAGAAGCCTGGGCCCTTCCCTGGCCCATACCTTCAGGATACTTGTAGTTCTGAGTGATGTCCTCACAGCGGTCACTGCCCACACCCTTGGTGCTGATGTTGTTGCCAATGTACTTTGTGTTGGAGTCAGTCAGCTCCAGTTTCCCATCCTCACAGCACTTCCAGACCACACATGAGGCATTTATAGCAGCAAAAAGGTCTGACACTGCTGGGGTCAGCCTCAGCGTCCCCTCCTTGACTGCTCTGACCGGCACCAGATCACAGAACCCCAGGACTGAAGGAGAGAAAGGTTGGTGAGCATGGGAGCCGTGCCTAGACCTCTGCTCAGTTCAGAACTGCATCACCTCAGTCTCCATCCTCTAGCCTATTTTCCTTCCCCAAGGACCAAGTCAGAGGTGAGCCCTAGGCAGGGTTTCTGAGAGAATCACAGAGGTGAAACTATTTAGTGATCAACCATTTAGTGATAAAACTTTTTGGTCATGGCCCCTGGCAGAAGCTCTCTCAGGAACTGGACAGGCAGAGGCTCAGAGGGCCACACTTAGAGAGAGGAGCTCTCAAGCCAGCTTTACTATGGATATGACAGGAATAGGGCCACCTTTCTTGAGCACTTACCAGGTGCCAGGCTCTGTGCCATTTCTGTTCCTGGGTGAGGAAGAGCTATCTTTTTGTGGGTCCTGAAGCTTCCTTTTTCTGGGCTTGAGCCTATCCGGTACCCTCTTCATCCACGTCCACAGCTTCAGAACCCCCTGCTGCAAGCCCCTGGCCTAGCACAGTCACTTGCTATCTTAAGATCCTCTGCCCTTCACTGTGACCCAACTCCCTCACCCGCGGCTCTAAAGTGCCTCGTCTCCCTACAGCCTCGTAGCCAGGATGGCAGGCACCTCTATTCCCAAGAGCCCACTGGCATCAGGTCAGCTTTCTGCTGGCTGCTGTCATGCCTTGTGCTTCTACTGTTTTCGAGGATGCAGACCCCTTTGGGACTGCCTGCTGCTCCCGAGTCCTCTCCGGGAGACTTCTTCAGCTCTGTGTAGCCCTGCGTGGTCCTGGACCCACCCCTAGGCTTTACCTCCACCTCCATTAGGAGCACTTGAGTGCAGAATCTGCCATCCATCATAACCCTGGGGCAAGGCAGGCCGTGTCATCCAGCACTCTGTGGAAGTCTGGAAGATCCTGAATGTAGCAAAGAGAAAAATTCAAGTGGGAAGGAAAAGGAGTGCTGAAGAGGTTCTGGAAACGCAGCCTGGCAGAGTTGTTGTTCCAGCGGACTGGGAGGTCACTGTGTCAAAGTGGCTGTGGCATTCCCAGGAAGGGGCGTGCACACCACCACTGACCATCAGCGCAGCCTCTAAGAGTCTTGAAAGCCTACTCTCCATGCCAGGGCCACGCAGGGGGTGGGGTTCCTGCAGAGGTGTGCCATGTAGGGTTGGAGCCCTTCCTGAACTGAAACCTCATCTCCCTCAGGCTTCTCACCAGATTCTGCCTCTCTGGCCTTCTCCGTTCTGAAGTCCCTCCTCATTATAGTACTCATCTACGAGCAGACGCCCGCCGGTGCCCTGTGCTGAGGCAAACGTGGTCACCACACGGGCAGGGATTCCCAGGCATCGCAGCACTGTGAGAAGAGGGGTGGAGTGTCAGGGGGCGCTCTAGAGACTGGGCTGGGGGCGTGTGGGAGGCTAGGATTTGCAATGTCTCCTCTGGGCACTGAAAACCTGGAAAGAAGAGGAGTGTGGAACCTAGAAGTGGCAGCCAAGAACAGGATGCATGAAGGCTGATCAGTAAGGCACAGGTTCCACCACATGCAGGGTATATAGCAGGGGAGAAGGCAACGGAGCATACATAGAACACAGTGCGGTGGAGCTGCTCTGCTGGGGCAGGGTTGGGGAATTAAGTGAATTTGGGAACAGAGTTTGCAAATGAGCCCAACTTTCCTGAGGGGAAAAGCAGCAGAAGCTGGTGGGAGAAGCTGCCTGAGGCAACTACTTCCGTGTAGTGGGACGGGGAAATGTGGCTGCAGGGAGGCAGCACCAGCTTTTGGAGATGTCCCTCCCACATGGGAGGCCAGGGAACAACCCAAGAGGCAGGGCACTCTGTACAGGAGACAAGGGGACCAACCTGTGCAAGCAACAGCGGCCAACACCCAGGCCTGGCCATCATACACAGGTCGGCCTCGGCCGGTGAGCCACTGCCGCAGGATGGGCACGCTGCCCCGGCGCTTGTTCAGCAAGGCCCCTTCCTGGGTGGTCTGGGTCTGCGGGGTGAGCAGGACCCTCTTCTCCTTGAGATAATGCAGCTGTTTGGGGAAATGTGTGGATGTCAGTATGAGTCCCTCAGGCAGGACAGCTTCCAGGGCATGGGTAAGGAGGGCTCATCGCAGTACTCCAACCGTGGTGAACAGATCCCCAGCATCAGAGCCACCTGGTACTGGTTAAACCTGCATGCTCCTGGGCTCCATCCTAGGCCCCTGGGCCATAGCCCTAGGGCTGGAGCCCAGGACCGCCCTTCTTAACAAGTCCTCTGGCTCCAGCCACAAAGAGGAGCAGGAGAGCTGTCCTTCCTCCGGGGCTGGTTTCACCGGTTCTTAGTCCTCCACCCTCGTTGAAGGTGGTTTGCACCTGGGTCCCGGAGGCCACTTATCCCAAGCTTCTTTCCACTCACAGGCTGGTCTGGACCCTCACCACCTTTTCAGAGGGGACTTCGGTGGCAAAGAGGGAATGGTGAACACAGGACTCCTCTGAGAGGATTTTTAGGGACAAGGGAAAGCACCAAGTTACCATCATGGTCTACATATTCTTATGAACAATTCAGAAATGTAAAAGAAGTCCCTTTGATCACTGCAGCAGCAAGCACTGGGTAAGACGGGCCCTACCGGCTCCTTCCCATGGACCTAAGCTCCAGGATGGGACTGGGTGTGAGCGGGAAGGAGGCTTAGTCTTCTGCGGGCTTGTGTCCTGAGGGAGGACACATTTCTTTGCTTTTCTCCCCCCTGTGGATGCTATTGCCTGTCTTCTTCTCCTCCTCAGACCCTTCTGTAGGAACTGTCCCCACACCCTGGGAGAAGGGGGCCAGTTGTGATTTGGGGGTTTCTGAGGCCATGGTGGTGGGGCAGGTCTCTCAGAGGGCTCTTGTCTCACCCCCGCTCTATTCTGGTTCCCCAGCCTCTCACTTACCAAGGCACCCAACACACGGGCCACGTGCACTGGCTGGCTCCACTTCTCTACCTGCTTGTCCTCGCTCAGCAAGTGCAGGCTGAGGTCGATGACATCCCCCTCGAACTGTTAAGGATCACACAGGGCCATGATGAAGGGTCCTCAGGTCAGGCACTCATCCCGCAGGACAGCCTCATTATCTCGTCCTTCTCCCAGACCCGCACTCCACACCTGCCTCCCTTGCCTCATCCCTCTGAGGAGCTCTGGCTCCCTCCCCCGACCTCTCAAGTGACCCAGGTTCCTTTTCCCAGGCATCTAGTCCTTTGCCTATTCTATTATCTGACTCCCGGTAGGGTGTGAGCTCTCGGGGACCCGTGCTGTACCATTTCGTTTTGTTGCATTGCATTCCATTTCCATGTAGTGAACACCGACTGTCCCTACCAGCCCTGAACCTGGAGTGGAGGATACTCCTCCTGTTCCTGAGGAGCCCATGGTTTAGGACTGGAGATGGACACGCAGCGCAGCCCCTTAGATTACAGAGCACAGCAGCATGGCCAGGGCTCTTGTAGAGATGCAGGCACAGAGCAGGACCGTGGAGAGGTTCCCTCTGCCTTCGGGGGTTGGGGAAGGCTTCGAGAAGGTCTTGAGAGATGGGCGGGAGCTTGCCAGGAGATAAGGGCAGGGAGCCCTTCCTGGCGAAGGGAACGTTCAGCTTGTTGCTCTGAGGATGGTGAGCAGCTGGAACACGGGGTGGTTTATGGGGAAAGCAGAACAGGGGCCTGGCTGGAAGGACCGTAGATGTTGGGCTACGGGGATTTGGTCTTTATCTCGAAGACAGTGGGGATGTAACTGAGGCTTGATTTGCCACAGCTTTAAGGAAAAGAATTCTGGTAGCTCTGGAGGATGTTCTGATGTGGCCCAGAGGAAGGGGGGGCACCACAAGGCTGAAACGGGCTAAATAAATGGTCTCATGACCAGGGGTTTTTGGACCTATCAGCTCTGTCTAGCCTGAACATGCAAGGTTATGGGACAGTCACTCTACACGCTCCTCCCCTAGAGGGCCCTAGTACCTGGCCAAAGTCCCAGGACTCTGCCTGGATGCAGCCAGCTGTGCCCAGGTAGATGAGACCATTCTCGTTCAACAAGTACTCTGTGCGCTGAGCCTCATTCTTCAGGAACACAGCATCCTCTGGTGAGAGGTGGGGAGGGATGAGGGCCTGTAGGGTGCCAGGTCCACCCTCCACATCCAGGCCTCTGTCCTCCCTGCCGAGATTAGGCTTGGCTGCAGGCCGCCCCGTCAGCTCTGGGCCTAATGAAGACTGAGGAGGAAGTCCCTCTTTCACTGCCCCCACTGGGACCCAGCCCAGAGTCCCTGGGTCAGTCAGCGTGTGGCCCTTATGGTCAGCCAGGAAGACAAGAACAACCTTAAAAAGCATGGTTGGCCAGGTGCAGTGGCTCACACCTATAATCCCAGCACTTTGGGAGGCCAAAGTAGGAGGACAGTTTGAGACCAGGAGTTTGAGACCAGCCTGGGCAACACAGCAAGACTCTGTCTCTACAAAAAACAAAAAAAAACAGCCAGGTGTGGTGGTGCGCATTTGTAGTCCTAGCTATTTAGGAGGATGAGGAAACTTGAGCCCAGGAGTTTGAGGTTGCAGTGAGCTATGATGGTGCCACTGCACTCCAGCCTAGGTGACAGAGTGAGAGACTTTCTCTTAAAACAAATGAAAATCAGGCCGGGCGCGGTGGCTCAAGCCTGTAATCCCAGCACTTTGGGAGGCCGAGACGGGCGGATCACGAGGTCAGGAGATCGAGACCATCCTGGCTAACACGGTGAAACCCCGTCTCTACTAAAAAATACAAAAAACTAGCCGGGCGACGTGGCGGGCTCCTGTAGTCCCAGCTACTTGGGAGGCTGAGGCAGGAGAATGGCGTGCCCCAGGAGGCGGGGCTTGCAGTGAGCTGAGATCCGGCCACTGCACTCCAGCCTGGGCGGCAGAGCGAGACTCCGTCTCAAAAAAAAAAAAACAAAAAAAAAAAAACAAATGAAAATCAGCCAAGCATGGTGGCTCATGCCTCTAATCCCAGCACTTTGGGAGGCTGAGGCCGGTGGATCACCTGAGGTCAGGAGTTCAAGACCAGCCTGACCAACATGGTGAAACCCCATCACTACTAAAAATACAAAAAATGAGCCAGGTGACATAGTGCACACCTGTAATCCCAGCTACTCGGGAGGCTGAGGCAGAAGAATCTCTTGAACCCGGGAGGCGGAGGTTGCAGTGAGCTGAGATTGTGCCATCGCACTCCAGCCTGGGCAACAAGAGCAAAACTCTGTTTCAAAAAAAAAAAAAGAAAGAAAATCCTAATTGTTCACAGCCAGAACACTATCGTCCCTGGATAAATTGGCAACAGGCCAGGGAGCTTCCAAGTGGCTTGTATGTCTTTCCCATAAGTTCAATTTGTGATGAAAAACCTGGTGTTTCAGAAATAAGACAATTAAGCATAGGCTGATGGATGTGAGCAGAAGGAAGAGGAACATTTGGCAAGACAGGGTTGGAGGGTGGGAAGGAGCAGCGGGGTTGAGAAGTGGAAGTCAGAACGTTGGATTTCTGCCCTGGAGGTGTCCAAGTGAGTCTAGGGCTCCCTCGGTCTCTTCCCAGTGCCCCTCCTGCTTTCCTCGTCCTAGGGTTGGGCTGGCCATCATGAGGAGGGTGGGCGACTTTTAAGGGGGCCATCACCCACTCTGGGAAGCTAGAAGCAGGAGGGCAACTGCCCTGCTTGCTGAGGGCTAATCACTCTGACCCAATGGCCGAGGTGAAGTGGACAGGGGTTAGACTAGTTCCTGGGGACTAGAGAGAGAAAAGGATTTCCAAACCATCCACAGGAGCTGCTGGGCTAACCTCTCTGGAGCCCTCCAGGGATCCATCTGGGGATGAGGGTCCTCAGGGCAACAGAAGGATAAGGCAACAGAAATCAAGAAGCCCTGAAAAATCTGGGGTCTAAAATCACAGAACCATATGCCCAAGTAGCCCTCCACTCCTGCCTTCCATCCTGAGCACTCTCTGAAGTCAACTAGGCATCATTGTTTTTTGTTTTTTGTTTTTTGTTTTGACATTACTTCAAACTGAGGTGTTTGGCCCCAGGATCTGCAGGGCTCTAGGAAGTAGCTTACGAGAGCACGGGCAGTGCCAGCCTCCTCCTCCCTGCTTGGGCGTATGTAGCCCCCTTTATAAAGTGCCTGGCCGATGAGCAGGGCTCCAACTTTTATCATAGGATGTAAAACGATGTAAAATCTCCTTTTGAATCCCCATCTCCAAGCATGCCAAGATGACACTGAGATGCCAGGGAATCTGAAAATTTCCCAGTCACCTCCCGGATGAGCGGAGCCAATGACTCTCCCCTGCCCAGACAGAGACCTCCGCCCATACTCAGGTAGAGAGGCCCTCCCTAGGCAGGTCCCTACAAACTGAGCACAAAGGCAGGACTCCTGGCACTGGAGTCAAGAGTGTGGGCACCCTGAGCCAAGCACTGTCCTAGAACCGTCTTTGCCAGGTCTTTACGGTTGTTGCCAGGGCCTGGCTCTGGAAGCAGACTCAGGGTGATCTGGGGGTACACCAAAGCCTCAGCTTTGGAGGGAAGCGGCTTGAAGGGCTTTCTGCCAGTCGTGGAGAGCCACAGGGCCTGCCCCAGCCGAGGGGTCCTGCATCTGTATTCATCCACGTGGGGCATCTGGATGAATACTAGCTCCCATGTGCTGACCCACCCACCTGTGCCCTTGGAGCAGGAAAGAAGGGCCTGAGCTGAGGACAGGTGGGGCCACCTGAAGTGGGGGAGGACCCTGCCCTGGACAGGAGAAGTGGAGAGAGAACCCACTGGGATTTAGGTACCACAGAGAAAAGCAGTCAGGAGCTGCAGACCAGACATGAGGCCAACCTTAAGAACCTGGGAAGGCTCTTCCATCTCCCCGTGTTTCCGCCAGTTTCCCAGCCCTGCCTTGCCATGTTGGCAGCAAAATTCTTGAGAGGAAAAGGGCTGTGTACTCGTTCGATGTTGTAAAGACAGGAAGGCCGGGAGAAACTCTTTTTCATTCTCCCAACAAACCCTTCAGGGAGCCCAAGGATGAAGGTGGGTGAGGTAGATTTAAAAACAAAGACAGACACAATCTTCAGAGTGGGAAGGAAGAGAAGATGGGTCCTCCTTTGGGTCTTATTTGGACATGTATTATGTCAGATGGCCATTTCTAGACGACATGGCTCCAGCCACAGCTAGGGCTGAGCGTTGCTAGAGGTGGTCATGGTTGTGGATGGGGGGCCCACAGGAGGTCACCTGACCCCAGGGAAGCCGCTCACAGGCTGGTGAATGGTAGGGTCCAATCAGACACTTGGGTAGGTGGGTCTGGAGAGCGCCCAGAAATCTTCAAGAACAGAACGAGCCAGAAGAGAGGAGGAAAGACAGGGAGCAGTACATTTCCTGGGAAGCAGAAGCAGAAGCTTGTGGAATAACACAGACCTCTTGGGGCCCTGGTCGGCGGGGGGGCCTTATCAATTCAAAATGGTATATTCTTTTTCTTAAAGAGGGTCCCCCAAATTGCATCAGCTTCAGGTCCCGCAAAGCCTGAGTGTACTCTGGAGACAGAATGGCGGGGAGAGAGAGAGAAGCCTGTCTTCAGGCCATTCCCGAGGCCCTCTCCAGTTCTCACCCCTGCACTGTTATAATGAAGGGCAGTTTTCCCAGGGTCATCTCAGCGAGTCTCAACTCCTGTGACCAAAATAGCCTGAGCCAGCACCAGGGTCTGGTGATGAGACAAGCTTTCACTTTCAGTGGGAAGCCTTAACCTGCTTCTCCCAGGAGTGACACCAAAACAGGACCCTGGGTCTGAGAGCTGGTCCATCCAGGTAGAAGGCCCTGGCACAGACTGGGTGTTGGTGCTGTCCTTAGAGAGGGTTGCTGCAGGTACCTGGCACAGGTGCTCCCTGCCAGAGCTGCACCCCAGCTCCAGTGTCTGGAGTCCCCGTGCAGCCCAGGCGGGCCCAGGTCCAAACTTACCTCTACTCCAGGGGTTAAAGAGCAATGTGAACCGGCCCAAGAGGCGTGGCTTCCTGCCTGAGACCTGCAGCAGAAGCGAGTAGTGGCCAATGACAGCATCCGCAGGTGTGGTCACAGAGATGGTCCAGGACTGGGCATCTCTCTCCTCCACCGCTGCACTCCACGACTTTCGGTCCCCCAGACTGGACACTGGGAATGTGGCTTCGGTCCTGTTGACCTTGGAAGGCTGCTCTCCTGCAGTCACACAGTGACGAGTCCGTCATTGGGACTTCTTGGTCACAACTCAGAGTAATAAGGTCAGGGTATTTCTTTTTTTTTTTTTTGAGACGGAGTCTCGCTCTGTCGCCCAGGCTGGAGTGCAGTGGCCGGATCTTGGCTCACTGCAAGCTCTGTCTCCCGGGTTAACACCATTCTCCTGCCTCAGCCTCCCCAGTAGCTGGGACTACAGGCGCCCGCCACCTCACCCGGCTAGGTTTTTTTGTATGTTTTAGTAGAGACAGGGTTTCACTGGGTTAGCCAGGATGGTCTCGATCTCCTGACCTCGTGATCCGCCCGTCTCGGCCTCCCAAAGTGCTGGGATTACAGGCTTGAGCCACCGCGCCCGGCCAAGGTCAGGGTATTTCAAAGATGGAGCAGGTGAAAGTTGTTTCTGAGGATAATGAAAGTGACCCGTCTAGAAATGAGACCCATCAAGAAAGAGTGATAGGAGAGCACAGGTTTTTGGCACCCACGGACCCACATCATAGTCTCTAAAATGGGCATCATCACAGTACCTGCTTCATGGCCCACAGGAGAACTGAACGAACTATTGTGTGTGAAGTACTTGGCCCAACACCTGACAGGTAGTATGGATTCAATAAACAGTGGCAAATAAATGTTATATTTAGCCTGGGTTCAATTCCACCCAGAATTTTCTTTTCTTTCTTTCTTTTTTTTTTCTTGAGACAGAGTTTTGCTCTTGTTGCCCAGGCTGGAGTGCAGTGGCACTATCTTGGCTCATTGCAACCTCCACCTCCTGGGTACAAGTGATTCTCCTGCCTCAGCCTCCCGGATAGCTGGGATTACAGGCACCCGCCACCACGCCCGGCTAATGTTTTGTATTTTTAGTAGAAACGGGGCTTCACCATGTTGGTCAGGCTGGTCTTGAACTCCTGACCTTAGGTGATCCACCCACCTCGGCCTCCCAAAGTGCTGGGATTACAGGTGTGAGCCACTGCGCCCGGCCCCATCCAGAATTTTCTACAAAGCTACTGTTATATTTGCAACCGAAAAGAGGCCCTTGGTGACGCTGCTGCTAGGCAGCTTCTGACTCATCATAAACAACATTTACCAGGCACATAATCTCATAGCACCCTCATCACTGCCCTGCCAGGTGGGCAGGACTTCTTACAGCCCAGCTGCAGTGTGGGCCGTTTGCCCCTTGATTCCCTAACAGGTTGCTGGAGAGAAACCCCCAGGCCTGCTGCCAGGAGTCTAGGCCTGTCTCACTAACCAGTTTGTGCGATGAGGGCCACCTTCTTCAGGGCAGGCAGAAATGCGCGGACTGGAGTGCGGAAGTGCAGGATGATGGTGAAGGGCTGCCCCCTCCTCACAAAGAGGCGCCGGGAGCTGAAGGCCTTGGTGTGGTGCTCCTCATTGTTTCTTGCTGCCTGAAAGTCGCAGCTCTTGATACCCAGGGCTGTTGTGGGAAAGAGAGAAGTCATAGAAACTAAGTAAATGTGACAATATAAGTACAAGCAGAGATTCTGGAGTCAGAGAGACCAGGGTTCAAATCCTCGGCTCCACTTACATTTTAGCTGCGCAATCCCAGGCAAGTAACTTAACCACCCTGAGCCTCAGTTTCCTTTTCCTTAGAATAATCATCCCTCCTTTCATAGTTGTGGGGATTAGATGATGTGTAATACATTTAGCACAGTGTCAGCTACACATAAATCCCAATAAATGAAACTGCTGTTGTTGTTACTGTTATTAATAAATGTAATGCTTATTCTCATTGTTGGCCTCCTTTTTCTGGTCCCAATCCACAAGCAATGAATAAAACCCAAAATCTTTCTCACCCCTACTCATTTTTTCTTAGAGCACAATCAGGTAAATTTTAGAGCTGGTTTTGAGATCACTGAGTCCAATTCTCTTGTTTTATAGATGAGAAGAGTGAGGCTGAGTGTGGAACTGACTCGCCCGAGACTGTGCATGGTGGCTTTTTGACCTAAAGTCTTACTATAAACTCACAGCACTATGCAGCCCACAAAATCCCTTCACGTAGGTGGCTCAAGAGTATTAGGACAGTCTGTTAATCAATTCTCATTTAACAGAGGTGATATGGTTTGGCTTTGCGTCCCAGCCCAAATATTAGGTCGAATTATAATCTCCAGTGTTAGAGGAGGGGCCTGGTGGGAAGTGATTGGATCATGGGGGCAGTTTCTAATGGTTTAGCACCATCCCCTTAGTGCTGCTTGTTTAAAAGTGTGTAGCACCTCCTCCTTCACTCTCTCTTTCCCACTGACCACGTGAAGATGTGCTTGCTTCCCCTTCTGCCATGATTGTAAGTTTTCTGAGGCCTCCCCAGGAGCAGAAGCTTACACAGCCCACAGAACCATGAGCTGGTTAAACTTATTTTCTTCACAAATTACCCCATCTCAGGTATGTCTTTATAGCGGTGTGAGAATGGACTAATACAAGAGGGAAGAAAAAAACAAGGAGTAAAGAAGTCAAAAGATATGTTCAGCAAGCCCAAGTTAAGGAACAATGCTGGAAAAAAAAAATTTAGGTTTTTTTCTTGCAGCAAAGGAATTGTGCACTTTTTGTTCCTTTGATGGCAGAAGGCCATTGGGAATCTCCTTGGTCTGAAAGGCAGCCTGCAGTGTTTTGTACTGGCTCAGCTGCCACAAGAGAGAAACTATGGCTTTTGCTCACAGGTATGAAATGAGGTCTAACCCACTTCAGGGAAGTGATATGACCCTGATGGCAATGTCCTTTAGACTACAAGACATATCTTGTCAAATTCAGGATACCCCTACTTCAAATTTCCCTCATTTCCCAGTCTCTCTGCCTTAGAGGTGAAGAGTAGAGGGGAAGGATGTTCTACTTTTTCTTTCACTAGTGATGGGATGATAGAAGATGCCAATGATGTCTATTTAGGGCAAAAGAACTGACATCGTTGAATATGAAGAAATGTTAAAGCGTGCAGAGGAGGGAAGAAACCTCTCTGTGTCTGGTCCTCGTGTCCCTGGGTGCCCCTTGCATCCCTGTATCACCCTCCTCCACTTGGCTTGGTCAGGCCATGGCTATAGATAAAGTAGCCACAGGGAGGCTGGGATTTGTAAATTGAAGTACAGCAGGACTCAGAAACCAACAATGATTTCTCTTTCTGCTTAGCACAAAGCTTGTGCTAAGTGTCAGCTACACATAAGTCCCACAGCTACACACAAGTCCCACAGGGAGGCTTATGCCCTCCCTGTGCAGACTGGTTGAGTTGGCTTGGATGGTGGAATGCCTTAGTCACATCCTAAGTCATATGACTCGAGCCTCAGTGTATCTGAACCCAAGTAATGACCATAGTGTTATGGCAAGAGTCACTAGAATTCATTTGGATTCCGGTTCGGTCTGCAAGGCTCCCACCATCTCTTCTCTACCTGGCAGGTGTCTACCCATCTTCCAAGATCCAAAGGGCACCCACTTCTGTAGCCTTCACTGACTCCTCCTGGAAGAGGTCAGTCCTCTGGGCTCCCACAGTACTCCGCTCCACTTTCTTCAGCACTTATCCCATCTGATACCTATCACCTGAGTAGCCCTCTGCTCCTGCTTTCACTGGGGGAAGCTCCCCGAGGTACAGTGCTTTCTCCTGTTTACATCATCTGCCCCAGCAGAACTCAATAGATAGCCAATCAGTGTTTGCTCCGTCAGTGAATGGATGAGAACATTGGGACAGCCTTAAAGGAGATTTTCTCAGATGCATCACAGGGGCCTCAGGCTCCCACCTGTGCCGCCAGACCCTCGCAGGGCCCCTGAGGTTTCTGCATTCTTTAGGTCTGCCTGGTTTCTTGGTTTATCTCTGCCTCTGCCCCTTTTAGGTGGATTCATTGACTCCTACCTCCTCTTCTCTCCCACTGGGTCTTGAGGCAATGACACCTTCGTGTTTTCCCAGCATCTCCTATTTGTACCACAGACCATGAGAAGTTGCGTTAACACGGAGACCATGCGGAATGCTCTTCAGAGGCCCACAGTATCCCACCCTCCTCCCTCTCTGCCTTTCACAACACCCCGGCGCTGCCGCACGTGTGCCCCTCAAGCAGTGATGTGTTTAACAACTGGCTGGGGGGAGGGGGTGGTGAGGGGAAAGGGCGTACTGAGTTACAGCATTTGCCAAGTTCTGTGGTGTAAAATACTCCCTCTGTGGCCAGTTTGAATCTACTGAGGTGATGTCAGCAAGCGCAGAACTGTGAAGAGGCGCGGACTGGCACATCATCATGTGGTTTTTCCAGCACAGAGATACAGGAGACGTAAACACCCTCAAGAACATGAAGGTGAAAAGGAGTAAAATATGTAGGAGGTGATGAGTTTAGAGTACTTATTATCTTTCTTTTTAATATACATTTTTTACTTGTAAGTTTATACAGTTTAATTTTTAATAATGCCTCTGTTTAAGAACTGGTTCACAGGATTCCTCAAAATTTAGCAATTGCCTCTCGCAAGTCAGCACAAGTCAGCTGCAGCCACTGCGGCATGCCATGAGCTCATACTCAGTGGTTCTCATCTGGTGGCTACTGGGCCCTCTGCCACCCACTACCTGGAAAGAATTTAGTGCCCAGGGGCATCCTCTGGTTTGGGATTAAACAATCTCCTGATATCTTTGAATGTGTTTCTCTGATTGAGTAGGTTTTTAATTTGTCTGGTCTCTAAGAATAAAAAGAACGATTTGGCCAGGTGCGGTAGTTCACGCCTGTAATCCCAGCACTTTGGGAGGCTGAGGTGGGTGGATCACGAGGTCAAGAGATTGAGACCATCCTGGCCAACAAAGTGAAACCCCGTCTCTACTAAAAATACAAAAAATTAGCCGGGCGTGGTGGCGGGTGCCTGTAGTCCCAGCTACTTGGGAGGCTGAGGCAGGAGAATCACTTGTACCCAGGAGGCAGAGGTTGCAGTGAGCCAAGATTGCACCACTCCACTCCAGCCTGGCGACAGAGAGAGACTCCGTTTGAAAAAAAAAAGGACAATTTATTGGTGTCTGCCCTATTTTCTTTTTTTTTTCTTTTTTTTTTTTTTTTGAGACGGAGTCTCGCTCTGTCACCCAAGCTGGAGTGCACTGGCCAGATCTCAGCTCACTGCAAGCTCCGCCTCCCGGGTTCAGGCCATTCTCCTGCCTCAGCCTCCCGAGTAGCTGGGACTACAGGCGCCCGTCACCTCGCCCGGCTAGTTTTTTGTATTTTTTAGTAGAGACGGGGTTTCACCGTGTTAGCCAGGATGGTCTCGATCTCCTGACCTTGTGATCCGCCCGCCTCGGCCTCCCAAAGTGCTGGGATTACAGGCTTGAGCCACCGCGCCCGGCCGGTGTCTGCCCTATTTTCACAAGACGTGGCTGAGATGATTTACTGAATTCACCCAGAATTCTTTTATTTCCCTCTCAGGTGTTGGTCTCAAGGTCAGTTGCCCTCCGCACGCCAGACTGGCCGACCAGGGTGGGGAGTGAGGCAGTTTCTATAGAAACAGAACCATAGCTGCATCCCATTGTCCCCACACCCCTGCACCATTTCCCTCTGCCTACCCTCTTGCTTCTCCCTGGACACAAAACAGCCAGGCAATTCTCAGGCCAGGAGATAATAATTCCTGCCAAGAGTGCTGCGACTCTGACCACCTCTGTTGGTTTCTTGCTTTGTGTCTGCCTGCTGCCCCTTTTAGGTGGATTCCCTGACTCCCACCTCTCCTTCTCTCCCATTTGTTGTAGAAGATGTGACACCTTCATGCTACCCAGGGTGTCTCTCATTTGTATCAGTAAGCTGTGAACACTTATGCTATGATGACCTTGGGATAAGAATATAAACCCATGTTAACCAACTTCACCATCTCACCATCATCATACAGCTATCATGACCAGTTTACCCCAACATCCTACCCCATAACCACCCCATAACAACATCACCATCACCTCCGCCTCCACCAGCACCCACCATCATACCACGCTCCACAGCCACCCCACCATCGCCTCCACCAGCGCCCACCATCACATCACGCTCCACAGCCACCCCACCATCGCCTCCACCAGCACCCACCAGCACACGACGCTCCACAGCCACCCCACCATCGCCTCCAGCAGCGCCCACCAGCACACCACGCTCCACAGCCACCCCACCATCGCCTCGCCAGCGCCCACCAGCACACCACGCTCCACAGCCACCCCACCATCGCCTCCAGCAGCGCCCACCATCACACCACGCTCCACAGCCACCCCACCATCGCCTCCAGCAGCGCCCACCAGCACACCACGCTCCACAGCCACCCCACCATCGCCTCCAGCAGCGCCCACCATCACACCACGCTCCACAGCCACCCCACCATCGCCTCCGCCAGCGCCCACCATCACACCACGCTCCACAGCCACCCCACCATCGCCTCCGCCAGCGCCCACCATCACACCACGCTCCACAGCCACCCCACCATCGCCTCCGCCAGCGCCCACCAGCACACCACGCTCCACAGCCACCCCACCATCGCCTCCGCCAGCGCCCACCAGCACACGATGCTCCACAGCCACCCCACCATCGCCTCCGCCAGCGCCCACCAGCACACCACGCTCCACAGCCACCCCACCATCGCCTCCGCCAGCGCCCACCAGCACACCACGCTCCACAGCCAGCTCACTATCACCAGTACCCCCTCCCCTGCCATGGTTATACCACCACCTCCCCACCCACCATCCATCCCACTTCCTTTAATGAAAACAGGTGATGCTGTAGGGGCTGCACACAGTCCAGCAAGACCTGTGGAGCGCTGGCTTGGCTCACCCTGTCCCATGGCTGCAGGTCGCTCCTCTTATCCACTTGGTTGCAGGAAGCACCTGTCTTGAACTGTTGCTTCTGGGCTCCTTCTGGGCTTTCTGTCTTTCAGACAGAAAATGATGAAGGCACTTTTGTTGGCTTAAGAATCTGGAAAGAGCAAAACTTCCCCCCAACTACTCCTGTGAGCACCCTGACATGTTTCTTCTCTCTTGCTCCCTCCCTGCTGGTATCTCCTGGACCAGTTGCTGGGAGTAGCCCTGTTCATTTTATCTCTTGTGCCAGGAGGCCCAGGCAGGGATATGCCTGGCAGCCCTGAGGGAGGGGGTAGGATGGGGAAGACCTGCCAACTGGAGAAGCCTAGAACAAACCTTGAAGCCTTTTGCTTCAGTGGCCTCAAGAGACTCTCAGAGATGTTATCTGGACTGCACTGGAAGACTCTGGAAGAGAGGAGGCCACAAACAGGAGTCCCATACCCAACTCCAAATCTCAGGCCCTAAACGTGACGGGGCTGCAAGTTGCGAGATGCTCATGGGCTGTTTTGATAATAGAGAGAACACGTGTGTCTGGAATTTATGTGTGTGAAAGAGATAAGGAAGTAGAATTTGTTGGTGAAAAATAAATGTCTTAAAAGTAGAAGCTGGGGCCCCAACTCTTCCAAGCCTACCTGGTCTGGACCCTCCACCTGAGAAGGTTGGGAACTATCTTGGAACTCAGGCCCTATGTGTTTTCAATTTTTCCTTCTTTAGTTCCTGAAGAGACAAGACAAGGATCTCAGATTTGGCCTTACCTGGGCTTGTAAAACTGTGTTACCAGCAGCACTCTCAGGGCAGCTGTACTTGCTGCGTATACCTGAGATGTCTATAGAATGATATAAAACACATGGCAAAAAATATTGGTTGCCTGTGGGGAGGGGATCTGGGCAGTGGGGTAGAAAGGTCTGACAACATTTTGAGTTGGTGACGATTTAGGAAAATAGTTACTCTCTTCTAATACTAGTGGGAGTGCAAATTTAAATTGGTGCAGCCTTGGCTGGGCACAGTGGCTCATGCCTGTAATCCCAGCACTTTGGGATGTGGGTGAATCACTTGAGGTCAGGGGTTCGAAACCAGCCAGGCCATCGTGGTGAAACCCAGTCTCTACTAAAAATACAATCATTAGCCAGCCATGGTGGTGTGCACCTGTAATCTCAGTTACTCGGAAGACTGAGACATGAGAATCGCTTGAACTTGGTGGGTGGAGGTTGCAGTTAACCAAGATCATGCCACTGCATTCCAGCCTTGACAACAGAGCAAGACTTTGTCTCAAAAAAATAGAAATAAATAAATAAATAATAAATTGCTGCAGCCTCTCCAAATTGGTGCAGCCTCTACGGACAGTGTTAGTCAGACTGGGTGGCTTAAACAACAGATATTTATGTTCTCACCCTTCTGTAGGATGGAAGTTCAAGATCAGGGCCTTTCCGCTTGGTGTCTGGTGAAGGCTGTCTTCCTCACACGCCCTCTTCTCTGCGTCCACGCGGAAAGAGAAGGATCTCTGGTGTCTTTTCCTTCTCCTCTTCTTATAAGGACATCATTCCTATTGGACTGAAGTGCATTCTTATGACCCCACTTCACCTTTATTACCTTCCTGTAGGTCCCCATCTCCAAATACTGTCACATTGGGGGCTAGTGCTTCAACATATGAATTTTTGGGGAGGACACAATTCAGTCCAGAACAGAGGGAAATTAAGTAGTTTCTACCAAAACTTTAAATGTCTATACTTTTTGCTGCTCTGCCTATGGATTATCCATTCTTTATTCCTTTACTTTCTTAATAAACTTGCTCTAACTTAAAAAAAAGTCTATACTTTTGCTTCAGTCATTCTACTTCTAGGTATTTATCATACAAATGATCAAACAGGTGTAAAATAAGATATATACAAGTATATTCAAGGCGTTGATATTTATAATAGCCAAAGACTAGAAACTACCTAAACATCCATGCATAAGGTATTGGGTAGATAAATTATGGGACATGCATTCAATAAAATACATAAAGGTGTAAAAGAATGAAGTAGCTCTATAGAAAAGGATGTGGAACAATCTCCAAGCTTGATTTGTTTGTTCATTTGTTTTGAGACAGAATCTTGCTCTGTCACCCAGGCTGGCGTGCAGTGGTACAATCATGGCTCACTGCAGCCTCAACCTCCTGGGCTCAAATGATCCTCCCACTTCAGCTTTCAGAGTAGCTGGGACTATAGGCACATGCCACCTACATCTGGCTAATTTTTTATTTTTTGTAGAGATGGGGTCCCACTATGTTTCCCAGGCTGATCCTGAACTCTGGGGCTCAAGCGATCCCCCAGCTTTGGCCTCCCAAAGTGTTGGGATTACAGGCATGAGTCACCGCGCCCAGCCCAGGCTGTATTGTTAAGTGGAATAAGTGAGGTAGAGAACGAACAGTGTGAATAGTATGCTATCTTTGTGTAAAGGGTATGTGTGTGGGGGGAGAATATATATGAATTTGCTTTTGTTTATATAGACTATTTCTAGAAAATTATTGCTTCTAGATAGAGAAACTCAGTGCCTAGGGACAAGGCTTTTTTCTATATACCCTTTGTATCTTTGTGCCCTGAACATAAATTTATATGTTAATATTTTTAAAGTAACAAAAACTGTCAGGGGAAAGAAAAGTCTGGCTGAAAGAACTGTTTTCACCACAGAGAACCCTTCACCTGGGAGGGCAATGAGGGGGTTGTGGGCTGGTCTCCCTTTGGGGAATGTGTTCTCCTTCTGGTACTAGCAAAGAGAATCTTCTCTTTCCTGGCACAGTTCCCATGAGAGCTCCACAGAGATCCAGTCTCTGGCAGTATTTCAGTAGGGGGACTTTTTTGAGGAGCCCATGATGAGACAGATGCTGCTGCATTTGGGTTGGGCTGGGGAAAAGCGAGTAGGAGATGTAAGGAGGATAGAGGAAGGGGGTGACCAGAAAGGTCTGTTCCACAGCACCCACACCTTTCTACTCTCCAGCCTCTGGCAGAAAAACAACCCCTTAGCTGGTGTGGATTCAAGAAGGATCAGTTTATTTATTTGTGAAACAAATACTTACAGAGCACTGTCATGCACCAGGAACTGTGTTAGGTACCCGCAGGTGCCGCCGGGAACTGTGTTAGGTGCTGGTATCTATCGTCAGGAACTGTGTTAGGTGCCGGCGGGTACCGCCGGGAACTGTGTTAGGTACTGGTATCTATCGTCAGGAACTGTGTTAGGTGCCGGCAGGTGCCGCCGGGAACTGCGTTAGGTACCGGCAGGTGCCGTCGGGAACTGCGTTAGGTGCCGGCAGGTGCCGTCGGGAACTGCGTTAGGTGCCGGCAGGTGCTGTCGGGAACTGTTAGGAACCGGGTTAGGTACAGCAGTAAATTAGATAGACGCGTCCCTGCCACCGAGGAGCTTCTATTCCAGCAGGGGGAGACAAACAATGCTAAGCGCATACATCATTAGCTATTTCTCTGTAGTGTGCTAAATGCTGTAAAAGAGAAGTTCGAGTGCTCTCGGACCTGGGTGTGGAAGGTCAGGGTAGGCTTCTCTTAGAAGGTGATATTTAAGCTGAGAAACTGGGAGGATAAACAGGAGTTAGCCAGGTAATAGGACAAGGGTTGGCGCCAGAGGAGAGAAAACAGCACGTGCACAGGCTCTAAGGCAGGAAGCAACTGAAAGCAGTCAGTGGGCCTGCATCACAGAGAGAGATGGGGAAAGGTAAGGCAAGGGCTAAATCTTGCAGAGTTGAGCTGAGAATTTTGGATTTTATCCTCAGAGCAGTGAGAAGCCATTGAATGATATTTGAAGCAAGGTTGTAACACAATCAGATTTGCATTTTTTAAATACTGGCTAATATGGGGGAAATGATTTAAAGGGGGCAAAAAGGGAAGAGAGATGACAAATAAGAGACTAGAGTAATGGCTCAGGTGAAAGATGATGGTGGTCTACTCCGGGGGCTGTTAGTAAAGATAGTCATAGGCTGGTCATGGTGGCTCACACCTGTAATTCCAGCACTTTGGGAGGCCAAGACAGGCAGATCACCTGAGGTCAGGAGTTCGAGACCAGCCTGGCCAACACAGCGAAACCCCATCTCTACTAAAAATACAAAAATTTGCTGGGTGTGGTGGCCCGTGCCTGTAATCCCAGCTACTCAGGAGGCTGAGGCAGGAGAATTGCTTGAACCTAGAAGGTGGAGGTTGCAGTGAGCCAAGATCACGCCACTGCACTGCAGCCTGGGCCACAGAGTGAGATTCCACCTCAATTAAAAAAAAAAAAAAGAAGAAGATAGACATGGACAGATTTGATGGAGATGTAGGTTAAATGGCTATGACGTGCTAATGGACAGAATATCAGGTGGAGGGCAGAGAAGAAAAGATATTCAACATGACTCCCAGGTGCAAATAAGTTAATTATGCTGGCACATTGCTTTACAAAGTACTTTTGCATACATTATCTTGTATGATCTGAACCTCAATCTTGTAAACTACATTAAGGGATCATTATTCCAATTTTACTGATGAGAAAATAGGTTCAGAAAGTTAACATTTATTTTAGTGAATGTAAGATCAATTAATATACTGCCTCATTCCAGAAAGAATGTAAGACTAACAATGAAATATGGTATTGCAGAAGAGCACATTAAAATGATGCAAATGATGAAAGAACAAAGAAGGAGCCCAAACAGAGCCAAGGAGGAGGCTAAAAGTGCACACTGTAGCCTACCTATGTGTTCCACACACAAGAAACTTACCTCTAAGCTCCAGAAGGGAGGGTTTCCCAACATCACACAGCTTATCGTAAAGCCTAGACTCCAACTGAGGTCTTCCAACTCATACCCCACACATTTGATTTCACATTAGCCTTGATCCAAGCCACTGCTGAGAAGGTCTCTCTATTCAGCCTTCTTTTAAAATCTCTCGGCCAGGCGCGGTGGCTCAAGCCTGTAATCCCAGCACTTTGGGAGGCCGAGACGGGCGGATCACGAGGTCAGGAGATCGAGACCATCCTGACTAACACTGTGAAACCTCGTCTCTACTAAAAGAATACAAAAAAACTAGCCGGGCGAGGTAGCGGGCGCCTGTAGTCCCAGCTACTCGGGAGGCTGAGGCAGGAGAATGGCGTAAACCCGGGAGGCGGAGCTTGCAGTGAGCTGAGATCCGGCCACTGCACTCCAGCCTGGGTGGCAGAGCGAGACTCCGTCTCAAAAAAAAAAAAAAAAAAAAAAAAAAAAATCTCTCGAGAATTTCTGTATCTAAATACAGCAGACTAGCTTGTTACCATCCTCTCTATTGGGAACCATTAGAAAAGTTGAATGAGATGTTTAAAATATCTCTTTGAAGGCATCAAGGCAGTGAGGACTTGAGGGATCAAGATCTTGGGGAGAAGAAGAGCAGAGAGTGAACTTGACACTGGCTGCCACTCTTCCATCTGGGGCACTTGCCCATTCATAATTGGCAGATAAGAGCCTGAGAATCTGGCAGGCTAGCAGGGTTTGAGTTTGAGGGTCATCAAGGATACCATCAGGAAGCTCCAGGCTCTCATGGAGTCTGAAGGCAAGCCCATCCTCTGGGCTTGGAGGAAAGCTGAGGATGTCTGAGATCAGCGCTCTGCAATCAAATTCTTTTTGTCTGTACTCCTGAAAAGGCAGCAGCCCCAAAGCTGGCACCAAGTGGTTCCTGGATACTAGAAAATTGGGTCTCAGGGACAGGTAGAGAGGTGGTACCAGCTGCACATTCCTTGGTTGGCTGCTGGTCAGCGGGCAGATGGTGAAGAAGAAAAACTGAACAGTTGGGCTTGGAGGGCCAGGGACTAAAGGAGGAGCGGGCTCTGGGAAACAAAGTGTGGCTCTTGCTGCTGCCTGCCCTTTCCACACAGCCACCTCCCACCTCTCCAGTTATTCACCAGGTTGGGGTGAATGAGAGCTTCTGACACTTTCTTGAACTTCAGGCTAACGTATGACACTAACAAAGACACCTGTAGGACCCAAGTGCAGGCCTATGGGAGAACTGGGCAGTGTGACATGGTGGGAATTTGGAATCAGACAGACTTTGCTGTGTGGTCTTAAACTAATTACCCAATTTCTCTGAACTAGATAAAGTCCTTTTATCTCATGATTGTCCTTTGAATGCAAGCAAAGCCAAAACTAGTTTTGGTCAACTTAAAAAAACAAGAGTATGAAGGAGCTCCTAGATTGATGGGGAAAAGGAGAATCAGACTCGGGACTAGGAGAAGGATGGACTCCAGGGCAGCTTGAGGGACTAGGCAGCTGGAACAGAAGCTGGTCTGTCTCTGGGTCTTTGCTGCCGAGACAGATGGACTCCAGGTTTCTCCCTTCTCTAACCCACTTCACTCTGCAGTCAAAGTCCTGGGAGAAGTGTCTGATTGTTTCAGCACAAGTTGCATGCCCACCTCTTGGCCATGGGTGGGCAGGGTTTCTTCACTGGCAGATCCACCAAGGATACACACAATAGGGAAAAATAAATTCCTTCAAAAACCCTTTTTGCCTGGAGCTGAGCTGAATGTTGTCAGAAGAAAATTATACTGAGGGCCGGGCGCGGTGGCTCATGCCTGTAATCCTAGCACTTTGGAAGGCTGAGGCGGGCAGATCACGAGGTCAGGAGATCAAGACCATCCTGGCTAACATGGTGAAACCCCATCTCTACTAAAAATACAAAAAATTATCCGGGCGTGGTGGCGGGCGCCTGTAGTCCCAGCTACTCGGGAGGCTGAGGCACGAGAATGGTAAGAACCCGGAAGGTGGAGCTTGCAGTGAGCCTAGATGGGGCCACTGCACTCCAGCCTGGGCGACAGAGTGAGATTCTGTCAGAAAGAAAGAAAGAAAGAAAAAGAAAGAGAAAGAAAGAGAGAGAGAGAAAGAGAGAGAGAGAGAGGGAAGGAAGGAAGGAAGGAAGGAAGGAAGGAAGGAAGGAAGAAAGAAAGAAAGAAAGAAAGAAAGAAAGAAAGAGAAAGAAAGTGATACTGAGTTCCACTGGGGGTGGAGGATGAGGGGTGTGAGGTTGTCCATTGGGAATGGGTTGAGGAGAACCTTATTTGCCCTGTTTATTGGTCTATTCCCTACACCTAGAACATTCAGCACATTAGGAACTCAAAAAATGTTAAACAAATGAACGAAATACAACCTTTGCTGAAAGAGGCCAGCCCCTCCACACCTGTGGGCGTTTCTCATCAGGTGGGAAACGAGAGACTGAGAAAAGAAAGAGACACAGAGACAAAGTATAGAGAAAGAAAAGTGGGCCCAGGGGATTGGCGCTCAACATACAGAGGACTGGCCCCTAGTAGAAACTCAGTAAATCTTTGTTGAATGAAAGAATTCATGAATGTAGTGTTAAAACCAGGACTCATTAAAGAGTCCTAGGGTGCAGTTCCTGAAACCTTCCATGCGCTTCAGAGGTCATTGTGTCTGTAAGATGTTGCTGTCTCTGGTGTTTTCCTTAAACTATTTCTCATGATTGTCAGGTAATAATTATAAGATGAAATAATTTTAAGTTACTTCCAGTTCCCTGCCAGTAGCTCCTGGTTCTCAGCCCACTCTCTCACAGGACTATTTCCCCACTTTCCCTAATTCTTACCACATGCCCTTCTATCCCTCTGATTAACTACACATACCCTTTGGTTTATACATACTGGAAATCTTTATCTTCTTTATTTACTGTGAGTGTATTTAATGGGACAGCTGTCTCAGTCATGTAGCCAGTACTGAGAGAGCAAGTGCATCATGTCTTTCTTTGTGCAGAACTTTGTGCAGTGCCACAAGAGGAGATAATGCTCAGAATTGTTTTGTGTTCAGTAGGACCCAGAAAGGGTGGAGTTTGAGTGACCACAAACACAGGCTGCAACTATTAGAAAACTCTGAGAGTATTCCATTCCCCACTCAAAGTCTACCTCATTGTGTTATTCAGGTGGCTTTATCTCCCCAGCCAACCCAAGGCCATCCAGGACCACAGTGCATCGGTGAGTTTTGAGTGAATAGGCTGGTACTGTTAGGACTGAGGGACCTCTTGGATGTGATATGGGAAAAGATTCAAAGGAAGGCCAAGGGTGAAAGGTCTCCCAGGCTTTTTTTTTTTTCCCCAAGACACAAAGATGGTAGGTAGGTAGTATGTAGAAATACCTGTGAGTTTTTGGCTTTTCTAACTGGATCGTGGCTGATACACCACCTGTGGGTATCTCACTTATTTGTTGATGTGTTCATTGTTTATCTCCGCTGCCTCCACTAGAAATGCAAGCTCCATGAAGGCAGGGACTTTGCTTTGTTTACTTTGTACCACTACACTCAGAACCATTTCTGGCATATGCTAGGCACTCGATAAATGCTGTTTTGAATGAATGAATAGGAGACTCCAGCATCCAGGGAACAGATAGGAAAGTGATGATTACATGGGGCAAAGGAGAGCAAGGTCTGAAGGTTATTCATACTAGGGAATTAGCTATTGCAACAACACAACGACAGTGAGCTGTTCAGCCTGTCTTTTTCTTTCCTGGATATCTGGGGCAGGGGGCAGTAAGTCATGGCCAAGTCCTACCAGTATTCTCTGACCTCTGTGCCAAATCACGCTTCTGGATAGGAGACTGTGGAATCCCTGGAATCTCTGGACGGGACACAGTGGAATCCCTGGGCCCTGAAAAGAGTCCAGGGTAGCTGTGCAAATGGTCCAGGGAAATATCCATCCATAGACATTTCCTACCTGTTCTCTGGATGCTGGAGTACCCTATTCATTCATTCAAAAAATATTTATTGAGTGCCTAGCATAGCTAGAAATGGTTCTGAGTGTAGGGGTACAAGGTAAATAAAGCAAAGTCCCTGCCCTCATGGAGCTTACATTTCTAGTGGAGACAGGGGAGACAGACAATGAACACGTCGTCCCCTCTGCTGCTCTCGCTGGAGCCCTGTGAAGCCTCTGTTGTGGTGGGGATGACGCAGCTCGCATTTGAACTTGCTGCTTTTCCTGAAGCTTGAAAGGCACACGTCCGGCGCGTTGTTTCAGAATTTATAATGCAAAGTCTACATAAACATTCCTGTAACCCTTGATGTCCTTAAACTTGTTGCTTCTCATATTAGCTTGGATCTGCCTTTGGCCACTCTTGAAGGGGACAGTCTCCAAAATGATGCTCGCTCGATGTTGGGGTTTGAGGACCCCAAGGCTGCAACAGAGAATGCAGCATGCCAGAAAACCACAGGCATGATGATGACCCCAGAGCCCTTTTCCACCTAGCTTCCTGAGTGTGAGGGAGTGCTTCCACTTTCCCTTCCCCAGTGTCGTGAGTCTGGCCCAGGAGCCCATGTCCAGGGAGAAGGATAGTGCTAATCTCGCGGGGGAGGAGCAGAAGAGAAGGCTGAGCACTTGCAGCACTTACAGGATTTTCTGCTGTTTCTTGAAGAGGCCACTTCCTTCCACGGTCAGCACACAGTCCTCAACCTGCTCCGAGAGGGGGTTTGAAAATATCACCTGTATGGAGAGTGACTGGTTCACAACGGCTGCTCCTAAAACCTAAACAGACCAGGAGGGGAAGGAGAATTAGTTCTCATTCCTCAACTCACCAGACATTTACGAAGGGCACTGTTCTGTAAGGTGGCAGGATACGCCATCCCCGAATATGCCACTTTGGCATAAGAATTACTTTGAGCCGAAGACAATTGAGAAGAAGCAGATATAAGAAAAGCCCTCTGGTTGCCCCTTATTTGCCTAAAAGCAGGACATAAATTTACAAAGGTGTCCCCCCTCCCCTCTCTACCAAGAAGGACAAAGGCTGATCACCAGAGATGACTTCAGACCTTTATGAGCCTGGAGAGGGCACCAGAGGAATCTACACAACAGACTTTCTAACTAAGTTTTATCTACCATGAGTTTCCCATGTATTTGCCTTCCCCAAATTCGCCACCCCTTGAGACTCAAGGTCCTTTCCCTTTCTCTTGTCACTTCTCTAAAAACATATTGCTTCTTTGCTAAGATGCCATCTCAAAGCCCAAGTTCTAGCCAAACCTTCATGTTTCCCATCGGAGGGGGCTCCGTGGGCTTACTTTACAGGGTCTAGGAGGCTGCTTGGCCTTGGGGAGACAGCATGGGAAGGAAGGGAGCCCTTGAAATCTTCCCACTTGGAAGATCACAGAATGTCAGAGCAGGAGGGGTCCTCAGAGGCCACCTACTCTAATCCCCTCTCTGACAGTTCAAGAAGCAGAGGCCCAAGGCCTTGTCTGAGGATGCACAGCCAAAAAATGGCAAATCTGAACTGACTTTCAGACAGGGCTCTCCCCAGACCAGAGACCCTCCATCTGTGCTCACTTTCCTTATGTTGAACCACGGGGAAGGCCAACAGCAGGAGTGGCACAAGAGGGAGCTCGTCTATTGTCCATGGCACCTGTTCAAGGACCCATCCATAGGGCCTCTAATGGGTGGTACAAGAGGATGAAGACCTCTCAGACAAACTTTTCCCTCCTGGGGCACCAGAAGAGGCAAAGGAGGGAGAGGATGCTCTACTAAGCAGGCCCAGGCTGCCCTCTCACAGGACTTCACCCCCTCCCCACCAGATCCAAGGGGCCCCACAAGCCATTTGCAGGACTTCTGCCTACGTTAATCATGATGCTCGGATAAGATAAGGTGATGATCTTGTTCACCAGGATTTTCTCGGGACTGCTTTTCTCTTCACCCAAGGCACTGATGCGAATCAGCTTGTCTGTTGACAGGTACTGGCTGTACTGGGAATAGGAGATTTTGCAGGGGTAGGTCTTTGCTAAAGAAAGAACACAAGGATGGGGTGAGAGTAGCTGAGAAAATCAGCCAGACCTGGGTTGGACCTGGGGTCTCTCTTCCACAGAGAAGAGAGAGTCAACAAGTACCAAGTTCCGGGGAAGCAGGTGGCAGCTTTTCAGATGAGGAAATGCGCTGGAAAGAGCCAATATGGCGCCCAAGGCCATTCTGCTAGGAAATGGGAGAGCTAAGGCTCCAACCAAGGTCTCAGAGACTCAAAATCTCAGGTTTTTCCTACAAAACCAGCTACTTTTGTTGGGGTGGGAAAGGAGGAGGAAGAGAAAGGAGGCAGAGAGGAGATACTAGGAAGGAAGGAAGGAAGGAAAGAAGGAAGGAGGAAGGAGAAGAGGGAAGGAGGGGGATCATGCCGGAGGGGGATCATGCCGGAGGGGACAGTAGGAATCATGGTGTCTCAGGGGTCTGCCCCCAGAACCCTGTCAGCCGGCTTGACCGCACCAATGTTGCCAGAACCGACTCTGCGTACACAAACTGCACATATGCGTACCTTCTTTAGGAGAGAGTGTGATGAACGCTATGTCCTGCCAGAATGGGGACAGGGGGCTGCCATCGTGCAGCAGAGACTGGGCACTCAGGTTCACTTTGAGGTCCTTGAACTGGGAGGACATATTGAGGGCCAGCAGGACAAAGCATATATCCTGGCCCATGTTGGGCGGGTCGAGCAGCTTGAATTTCAGGGAGACTTGGACCACATCACTGGGTCGAAGGGAAGGTGTATGCACGCTCCGAGGGCTGTCCCGGCTCAGTGGGGTGGGCCTGGAAGGTTGCAGATCTGCTCCTCTTCGGGAACTATGGAACCTTTCAGCCTTCAGCTTCTGCAGAGCCTTCAGAAACACCTGCCTCTCCTGGAGGGAACCTGAAGGTGGGGAGAGCACAGCACCAGCTGCGAGCCAGGCTGACCAGGGTACACCGAGGCTGAGCGCCATCCCCCACCCAGTGTCTCCACCAACAACTTCAGGCCTTCACTCCCAGTAACAAGCAGTCCCTCCACGCTTCATGTGCTTTCCCAGGCAGGCTCTGCTGGCCACTTCACACCCATCCTCCCGTATCAACCACAAGCAAGGTGTATTACCATTACCATTTTTCTTCTTCTTATTCTTCCATACAAAGATAAAGAAAAGGAGGCTAACAGAAGTCATGTCACCTGCCCGAGTCACACAACTAGTAAGGAGCAGAGCCCAGGCGGGAACCAAACCTGCCCAACTCTAAAACCGGTGCTTGTGACCGCTCAACTCTATCCTAATGTCCTCAAGGGAAAGACAAAGGCCCACAAACACAGAGAAATAAACCTCTTAAAGACAGCAGGGCATGGTGTGATTTCCTGTTCCAGAGCCAGAGTATTGTTCAGGGATAGACTAATTCCTGGAAACTGAGAGAAAGGAGCAGCACAGTAAATAAGTAAATACGTATGAAAGGAGGTCTAGGTGTGCGGAGTTCCCAGAGTGGCCTCAGCTTCCCTGCTCTATCCCGGGGGTCCCTGTGGGCCGCATGTGCAGGAATACTTGCCCAAGCTTCCCTTAGAATTCCAGAAGCTGCCTTTGTTGAGTACTTATTCTCCCCAGGGACCAGTTCTACCCCTTCAATGCATTTGCCACAACATCCTGAGGCAGAGGCCACTTTTATACCCTTGCTCTGCAGGTCGTTCTAAGCCCAGTTCCAGACAAAAGAGAATCTGGAGACATTTGCTTCAGTAAGAATGGGCCCAAAGGCTGAGTGCAGTGGCTCACACCTGTAATCCCACCACTTTGGGAGGCCAAGGAGGGTTGACCACTTGAGGTCCAGAGTTCGAGACCAGCCTGGCCAACATGGTGAAACCCTGTTTCTACTAAAAATAATAATAAAAAAAAAATTAGCCAGGGGTGGTGACAGGCACCTATAATCCCAGCTACTCGGGAGGCTGAGACAGGAGAATTGCTTGGACCCGGGAAGCGGAGGTTGCAGTGAGCCAAGATCACGCCATTGCCCTTCCAGTCTGGGCGACAAAGCGAGACTCTGTCTCAAAAATAAAATAAAATTAAATTAAATTTAAAAAGAGTGGGCCCAGAGAGATGGGAATCCGATTTAGCGCATCTGCGGTCTGTGCAACCCCAGACCCTGCCAGGCTGGGTGGGAGGAGACTAATACTGCTGGCCCGAGGAGCACCTGAGCAGGACACTCAGGCCCACCAGGGTATGGCTCCAATCCCCCTGAGTCCACAGGGGACCCTGTGGGCCTCTGTAGCAAATGTGGTCACAGCTCCGCCCATATCCCCTTGGCACTTGCCATTTCAGTGCCCACAGGCCCTGCTTTTCAAATTGCAGCCCCTGCAACTCTGTCTGAGACTTTCTCTGCTACCAGAGCAGACTCAGCTCATGCATGGGGCGGGCCAGAAGTGCTAGAGAATTTGCATCCCCTAGGAACAGCCCTCAACTCATGACCGACAGGAATTGATGGATAAACACCCTAGCCCGTGCCTCTCTGGTGCAATGAATCTGCAGTGTTGTTCAGCACTTCACACCGAATCAGTGATAGGGTTGCCAGATTTAGCAAACAAAAATACAAGGCAATTTAATATGAAACAAACAACAAAGAATTTGGGACATCTTTTTTTTTTTTTTTTTTTTTTTTTAGAAATGGAGTCTCACTCTATTACCTAGACTGGAGTGCAGTGTTGCCATCATAGCTCACTGCAGTCTCAAATTCCAAGGCTAAAGCGATCCTCCCATCTCAGCCTCCCAAAGTGTTGGGATTGCAGGTGTGAGCTACAGCTCCTGGCCTGGGACATATTTACACTAAAGCATTATTTGTCCTGTATTTTTTCTGGCAACCCCACTCCCAGAGCTCCCAGCCAGCTGTCACTGTGCTAACAGGCTTGAAAATGTACTCATATTCACTTCCTCCCCTTCCCTGTCTCCCTTCCTCACTCTGCTACCAGCATTTCCAGGATAGCCTCAAAAATAAACCACTTGTATTTGAATGCTTGCCTCAGGATCCATTTCTGTGGCAACCCAGCCAAGATGAGGCCAGAGGCCGCAGGGAGAGGGTGGTAATGGCACTGCTGGGCTGTATTCAACACTCGCCCCCTACTGCAAATCCCCTTTCCAGGTGGGGAATTCTGGAGCCTCCTTGTGTCTGTCCCCGAAGCCCATGTAGACGAACCACAGACACCCACTCATCAGTACTCCCAGCAACTGCTCAGCCCTCCCTGCCACCCTCTACCCATCCTGCCTTGTGCCTGCTCAGATCCTCCCCAGCCAGATCCCAGCTCTGGCCCTCACCCTGCCTCGGCCCTCATGGACTGGATATTTTTGCCTGGTTCCCTGGTAGTTGAACCTAGTGGCTGGCGTTTCTCAGTTTCCAGGCATTCATCTATACCAGATTAACATAGCCTCCCTGTGGCTCTGCTGCCAGGGCTGTCACCTCAGAGTCAGCGTCTGGTCCTGCCAGCCCCGCAGGGAGGAGGGGTGGGAGTGAACATCTGGGCTCGCCTCAGCCTGTCCTCCAAAGACTCAGTGAAACACAATGAATTAAACAATACCCTAAATAAAATAAACGAGTGGTATAGTGTTTACTCAATTCCCTGCCGTCTTCAGTGGGAGGCTGGTTTTGGGGTGGGAAGCAGGGGTGAAGGACTCATATTCTGTTTAGGCTCCACAGTCCATGTGAGCGCCTTGTGGCGGGAGCTCGCTGGCCTGCAGAATGTGGGGTGGGGCTGTGACGAAGAAGTAAGGCTGTGGGGCCACCCCAACTAGGGCCTCAAAACTGAACGGCTGAGGCGACGGTGGGGCTGGGTCCTGCCTCTCAGCTGCTCTCTGGCTCCCTGGGGTCGGAGAAGGTTCCTGCAGGACTGGGGCTCTGAGTAGGCCTGGCTTACTTACTCACCTTCTTCATACTTGTAGTTCTCTGTGATGTCATCCCGCTCATCACTCTGGATGCTCTTTGTGCTGATAAAATTGCCAACAGAACTCGTGTCCTGGTGAAGTTTCTGCTCCTTCCCTCCCTGGACGAGCCAGGACATGCAGTCAGCATTCACCATCGAAAACACAAAGGGCGTGTCGTAGTTCAGGTCCACTTCTCCATCTTTGATGGCTCTGACAGAGGCAGGGCCGCAGCAGTAGACGCCTGAAGGAGAACAGGGGAGCCTCGGTGGGCCGTTTGTTGCAGGGCTGGGCAGGGGTGGGGCACTTTCCATGGGAGCGGGTCCTGCCTTTCTTCTGGAGAGCCTCACCGTTGCTCATCTCCTGAGGTGTGGCGTCCAGCACCTGCCAGCCTCCATATCCAGGGGGCAGATCCTTCCGGGCCATCCAGCACTCATTCCAGACATGGAAGTTCCTGTGTCAAACAGAGCCAAGGGAGACGTTGTACTGCTTGGTCTTTCTAGAAGAAGGCAAGGGATGGACGAGCAAATGAATTGTTGGATAGAAAGACAGACTTAGCACACACACAGGGCTTGAAACATCTGTGGATAGCCAGGCACGATGGCTCATGCCGGTAAACTTAGTACTTTGGGAGTCTGAAGTGACAGGATTGCTTGAGCTCAGGAGTTCAAGATTAACCTGGGCAATAAAGGAAGACCTTGTCTCAAAAAAAAAAAAAAATTAACTAGGCATCATGGCGCATGCCTATAGTCCCAGCTACTTGGGAGGCTCAGGTGGAGGATCAGTGGAGCCCGGGAGATCAAAGCTGCATTGACCTTGATCAGACCACTGCGCTCCAGCCTGGGCAGCAAAGCCAGACCCTGGCTCAAAATAATAATTAATTAGTGACAGGTCTTCCTCTCGTGGACCTCCGTTTGCCTCCCAGAAAAGAGTTTCCCTCTGCGGACTCAGCGTGTGAACAGAAAGTGAAGGCTTCCAGAGTCCACTGAAGTTAAAAATCCTTCACTGTCTCATGAAACAGGCTTCATGGTCCCTCTGTGTGTGTTGCTGACTCACAGAGGCAGTCGCCGTCTTTGTATTCGGAGGTAAGGCCATCCTGTGTTCAGAACTGTCGGCACTCGGAACAGTACTCCAAAATGAAGGTCTCAGAAGCGGAAGTGCTTTTTGGGACCTTTTCCTGTCTTCCTGTCTCTCAGTCTCATTTACCCCCATGGCTAACCATAGAAATTAAAATCTCTCTTCCCCAAGGTGGGAAGGTCATGGAAACCAGAACCCCTTTTCCCCAAAGGCAGTCTTAAAACCTAAAAATATTACCCTGGCTTTCCCTCTGCCTTTCTGTATAAAAATTGGCCATAAAAATTTTATCTGACCTACCTTGTTTGACTGTAGGTCAAAAGACCCTCATTCTAGAGAGGGTTCTGCCCCGTATTGGGAAGGAAGGAACTCATGCTCAGAGAGGCCAAGCAGAATATAGACAGACAGGGCTGGGTTTCCCGGCTCAGTCTATTAGCGTTAGGTCACACCATTTGTCCAAGCCTGTTTCTACGTGGCTGTCCATACTCTGTTAGACCAAGCATAAAACTGGACAATTTCCCCTGTATCTTTGGGTCTTTATTCCGAAGGCTCCTGTGTATACGTTAATAAATGCGTATGCCTTTTCTCCTATTGATCTGATTTTGTGAGTTGATTTTTTTTTTTTTAACAAACCTTCAGAGGGCAGTGGGGACATTTTCTCCAGGCCCCACAGAACCAGGAGGTTCTGCGAAGGAGGCGACAAAGATGAAAACCTCAACCCGGGGCAGAACGTTCTTATGATGTCAGACTCCTAAACCCCAAATGGGCTTTGTTCAGCTGTCTCCCAGCTGAAGACTGGCAAGAGGTGTGCGGGCAGCCTTGGCGCTGGGGGGGGGGTGGAGGAGGTGAAGGGGAGGGAGCAGACTCACGGACATCGTCCTGCCCTTCCTCCTGCCATGGGGCTTGGCTCTGATGTGTGGCCCTAGAAATAGGTTGAGAGGTTGTTCCTCACCAGATAGTATCCTTCTTCTTATTCCCCAAAATCCGGCCCGTGTTGTCATAATACTCGTCTATGATCAGGTTTCCATCTGTGTCGTGGCCAGAGTCGAAGTTGGTGATCACACGGGTGGGGATCCCCAGGCCCCTCATCACTGCAAAAAGGGCAGAAAAAAGTCACCCGTGAGCTGTAGATTCCAGACCTGTGTATTCCCAGACTTTGGGGCCTGGACCTGGAGAAATCTTCCGTCCGTCATCTGCAGGACCATGCTGGAGCTGTTTGGAACACTGGCATAGTGATATTTCCAACTTCTTTCCCCACTTCTGGAGCTCATGGGAGAGATTCTATGCAAAGGTCGGGATGCTGACTGCTCAGACAAGCACTGCCTGAGCCAATAAAGTCTAGCAAGCTGTGAGCTTTGCTTACGCCAGGAGGGTGGGACAGGCATGCCTTTTCTTTGGCAAAACTCAGAGGCCCAACTCAACTGCACTTCTCTTCTGGCCCTAAATCTCCATCTTCAAGCCACAGCTGGAATTCTATTCCTTTCTGTGATTAGAATGATTGCTCGAGACCATCAGATTCTCAAGCAAAACGTTCTGTATGATTTTTCCTGGATGTATGATCTTGGAAGCCTCTCTAGGAAAGCATCACAGATCAAGCCAACAAGGAAAGAAAACCATGTAACAAGAGCTTAGAAAAGTGAGAGTTTCTACCTGGTAGAGACATTATTGAAAGAAGGCAGAGTGTTGTCTTTATTCCTGGGGGCCATGCATTCTGTTTGCCAGCCAACTCCCTTTCTTTATCCTCTGCTGTATTTCCATTCTGTGCTTTTTTTTTTTTTTCCGAAGTCAAAAAATCGCACTCTAGCCCTAGTCCCCCGGGTCTGGAGTGTGATGATGCAATCTCGGCTCACTGCAACCTCCACCTCCCGGGTTCAGGCGATTCTCCTGCCTCGCCCCCCGAGTAGCTGGGATTACAGGCGCACACCACCATGCCCAGCTAATTTTTTTTCGTATTTTTAGTAGAGATGGGGTTTCACCATGTTGGCCAGGCCGGTCTCAAACTCCTGATCTCAAGTTATCTGCCTGCCTCGGCCTCCCAAAGTGCTGGGATTGTAGGCATGAGCCATCGTGTCCGGCCTCTGTGCTCTTTTAAGTACAGGAAAATCCCACCGTGAAATGCTCTGGGGATCCCTGTCCCTTCATGTCCAGCAATGACAACCCACTCAATTTAATAATGACAATAATAGTATCTACCAGCTGGGCATAGTGCTAAATGCTTCACACACATTATCCTCAAGACAACTCTATATGACGGCTACTATTATTATCTCCATTTTGAAGACACAGAATCAGAGGCTAAGAAAGTTTGCTACCTTGGCCAAGGTCACACAGCTAATAAGAGGCAGAGCTACCACTAAAATCCTGGTTTCACTGCTAAGCTTGCAGTCAATACTGAGTCCAGCTCTCAGCAGAATGCATACAGTTCAGCATCTTAGTGTTTCTACCTAATTTTACATCCCAAGCATTTTCCTATATTATCAAATATCTGCCCAAACAAGATTTTAGTGGTGATTATTTTGAAACATTTAGTTGGTTTTCAGTTTTCCCCCTGTTGTAAATACTGTGATAAATACCTTTGTAGATCAATATCTCCCCTCCTCTGGGACATATTCTAAGGGGTAAAATGACCGAGTCAAAAATATGGTTATTTCTAAGGGTTCTTCACACACACTACTGTCATTTCATAAAAACTTATAATTTTTAAACATTTAATTGCATACAGATTTTAGCTCACCCTCTTCTTATTCTGCACTTTGACACAGAGCCTCTCCAGGCCAGGGTGGGGACAGGCCTTGGATGGGACCAGAAAAGGGAGGGGAGAAGCCCAAAGGGAGCCTTGAGCTCGCATGGCAGGTCTGAACAGGGCTGAAGAACTAGGGCAGGCAGTGGGTAAAGCTGACTAAGTGGGTTGTAGGTGGAGGTGACACAGGACAGCTGCAGAGGTGAGGCTGAAGGTTGAAAAGCTGTCACTGAAGGACCCTGAGACAGCAGTGAGACAAGAGAGCAGCATTGCAGGGGCACATTTATGCTAAAAGTACAGTCAGGAGGGTGGATGACACTCACAGTAACAAGAAAATGTGCCAAGGAGGAGGGCAGGGAGGCAGAGCAGGGAGCAAGCCTCCCCCTGCCCTTCACCCGGATGGATGAGTTCATGAGTGGTCACCTGAAGGGTCAGTAGTGGTGTCAACTCCTGCTAAACATGACTTGATGGGCACTGTCCCACCCTAACACAAGTAACTGATCCTGAAGCACTTTGAAGTTCTCTATGAGACCAGAGTACGAGGCTTGTGTTGAACTGTTCACAAGTCTGTCTTCCTGAGGGCAGGGATTGTGTGTTATTCATCTTTATCATTACTCAGCTATTAATAATACAGGGCAAGGCCCATTTTGCATCTTGCTGCATCTTTGCTGGATGGATGAATGGATGGATGGATGGATGGTGTCTTGTGAATCTTTTGCCTGTTCTGGTGATTTCTGAGTTCAACACACCACTGTCCTAATGGCTGTGTGATGCTTTGGGTACCAAGCTCAACTGTCTGTAGAGCATAAGCTTTGAGTGGTGATGGATTTGCACTGATCCAGTCTCACCCTTTGCTCATCATGGCTTGTGAGAGGACTTGGATGGGGAGCAGATTGTCACAGTAGAACAGAATGAAGTTACAGAGGGGCAAGAATGGTTTCTTACATGGGGGTGAAGCGAAGGCATCAGCTTCAAGGCGCTCAGATCTGTGCAGCAGAGGCCATGCACACACGTTTCCGGCGGCCTTGCTCCCTCTGTCCTTCTGGTTCTGTCCTCCCACAAAGAGCTCATCCCGACTATGGCTTTCTCTCCCACTTCTGTGCCCAGGACTCTTGAATTTGAATCTTGAGCCTGCCTAGAGACCTCGCTGTCACTGAACACATCCCCCACTGAACTTACTGTCTTCCAGCCTTTCTAGTCAAAGACATCATCATCATAGGTACCAGACGTGGTGCATCTCCCTTAGTTCTCTTCATGCCCATATGATTATCCCAACTTTAAAGAGGAGACACCTGGAGCTTAGAGAGGTAAGGTCACATAGCAGAAAGAGAAAAGCCAGGGCAGGACATAAACCCACGTTTCTCTGATCTCAAAGCCTCTCATGCTTTTAACTGCAGGCCACAACACTGCAACTCCACTGGACATCCCAGCCACACCTCAGTCTCAATGCACCTTCCTCTGTGAAGTTTTCACCAGTGACTCCACACCACACTCATCCCTTCTCATGCCCTCACATAACCCTGATCGCCTGTGTCACACATTTCAGCACTGGATTTGGCTGTCTGTAATTTAATGTGTCTGCCTTATCCTGTCTGCCAAATTACACATCCCCCTAGAGTTGAGCTCATATAAGACTTTTCTTGCATTTCTACATTCCTAGTACAAGGCTGGGCACAGGGTAGGTGCTCATTATATTCCTGTTAAAGTAAGGCACCTTTAACCTGTTCCTGCGGACTCTCAGTCCTGATGACTCACAGCTTGACGTGAGATTTAGGTGACCTGTCACTGATGATTTTGAGGGCTCTGAGTCCCTCGTAAAAGGGAAACCCACGTGGGGAATCTGTGCTTACGGACGTGCATACACTACATGCACATGCATTGATGCAGTGACAACTGGGCAAAGGTGAACGAGGTCTCAGAGTTGGGAGGGCCACAGGGTTATCAAGGTATATCACACCGCATTCTCAGCCTCAGCAATTACGTTTCTTCATTCAGCCATTTAGTAGTCATTCAGTGATAAGTGTTGAGACCAGGTAGTCAATTAGATGAAGAGGATACAAAAATGAAAGACATTCCTGCCTTCGGGAAAGACAACTCCACTTGACTGGTAGTGGACCATGTCCTAATGGTGTATTAAAATGATGAGGATGGGGCCAGGCACAGTGGCTCAGGCTGGTAATCCTAGCACTTTGAGAGTCCATAGAGGGAGGATTGCTTGAGCCCAGGAGTTCGAGACCAGCCTGGGCAATGTAGTGAGACCTCACCTCTACAAAAAATAAAAAAAAAAATAGCTGGATATGATGGCGCTGCGGTCCCAGCTACTCAGGAGGCTGAGGCAGGAGGATTGCTTGAGCTCAGGAGGTTGAGGCTGCAGTGAGCCATAATGGCGCCACTGTACTGCAGCCTGGGTGCTCCAGCCTGGGTGACAGAGTGAGATCCTGTCTAAAATAAAATAAAATATCTAGCATGTTTTAGGACTGGCTGTAAAGTTCTTTTTGCCCCCATGTGGAAATGTGGCCCTAATTTCATAAGAAAAATTCAGTGGAAAGTTAGAGTTCAATTTATTGAAATGCATTCAGTTAGCTTTACTGCCACAATCCCATGGCTTTTATCGAGAAATGTGGCCAAAACTTCACCTTGTAGAGTCCAAGTAATTGAGTGTAAATGTGATGACTTTTATCACCTTTTAATTTCTCCCTGAATGCATTAAGCTTCCAAATGATAAATATATCACTTTCTGCTCTTTATCCCATGCCTTTAATCGTCCCTTATAACCAAGATGATCATATTGCTTTGGTCTTTCAGATATGCCATCACTAGATCATATTTGAACTGTTCTCTCTCTCACCTGTAATGGGAAGGAAATGAAATCTTATTTGTTTCCTTAACAGTACCTTAAGTATGCAAAGGTATACCATCTGTTTTCCACGATAACCTCCAGTCTTCTAGCCTGCACTAAGACAAGGCCCTACCAAAATTATTTTTTGATAAGGGGGTGGGGCAATTAAGAACTGAACCCTAATCATCAAAGTGCAATAACCTGTTACTCAAGAAGTACAAATGAGCACTGTTTACAGAGAAATAGGACATGGAAACGAGGATATCAACCTTGAAGAAGCAAAGCACAGCATGTAGGACCTGGGCCATGTATTAGCTGAAAATGGCAGCGCAGAAGGTGGCAGTGGGCAGTTACCATGGAGCTGTGAGACCTGCTCTGCGGCTCTGTGGCAGATTTGTAAGGGTTATCTGGGTGTGTGTGGCGGGGGGAGGGTCTTAAATGGCAAAAAAGGCCCCTTCCCAGTGGGCAGTACAATCACTCCCTCCATCCTCACACAAGTCAGTTTCCTGGACTAGCAGAGAAAAGACAAAAATGTCAGCTGCTTATGCGGGGATGGACAATCAGAAGACTGCTTTAAAAGGCCTCTAGTCCAAATGTTTAATATGAATATTTTATATCTAACTTCCAGTTGCAAAATACAAAGAACAGAGGCATAAGAAGACCAACAACACAGTGAAGCCCTCAGGTAAGTCTGAAAGGTAGAGTTGTGCAGGACACCTGCCTCAGTGTCTTCAACCAAGTCACATATTGAATTAAAGGATCTCTTTGATATTAAAGGAGACACAGAGGACATTGCAACCAGGTGCGATGTTTGGTTCCTCATTAGATCCTGGTTTGGACAAACTGACTGTACAGATACAAACTGTAGCCTCGCCCCCACCACTTCCTGCTGGCAAAGACTGAACCATCTCAGCCAGGCATCAAGGTCGACGTCAACCGTGATAAGTCGTATTGACGGCAGGTACCCCTGATATTATGTGAACAGGAAGCACTACTTTTGTTGTCTTCCTCCCCAAAATACATACTTCTAGTATGATCATGAGAACAATAATAGACAAATTGCAACTGAGGGACTTCCCAGAGCAGCGTCCAGGCCACCACACAGGCACTCAGCAAAAAGAACTCAGCAGTCTTATCGAGTTAACGAGATGAGATCACAATTGAGGGAAGCCTAGAGGGCTGAAATTTGCAGGGTGGAGTGTATGCAGGGGAGAGAGCTGAACAGAGGGAGTATTCCAGAGATCTGCAGAGGGGTCTTTCAAGTCTTTGGCTGAGTGGTGATCTGTGCAAGCCTGGGGATGAAATTCCAGGAGGCCAGATAAAGCAATAGAGTGGAGAGGCCTCATAATACATTGGGCATTTGATAAGAGCCTTCAGAAGAGGCATGACTTAGTAGTGGGGCTAAATTAAGCTTAGGGTAAAGACCACTCTGGAGCCATCAAGACAAAGCTTAAATGCAAACCTCAAGGAGTTCGAGACCAGCCTGGTCAACATGGCGAAACCCCACCTCTACTAAAAGTACAAAAATTAGCTAGGCATGGTGATGGGCACGTGTAGTCCCAGCTGCTCAGGAGGCTGAGGCAGGAGAATAGCTTGAACCCGGGAGTCGGAGTTTGCAGTGAGCCGAGATTGCGCCACTGCACTCCAGCCTGGGCGACAATAGAGAGACTCGGTCTCAAAAGAAAACAAAAAACAAAAAACAAAAAAACCTTCAAAGGCTCAAATTAATCTGCAAGGAATTTATTATTGCTGTACCGCACAAAGTCCTTTAAAGGAATAAAACAAAATTCAGTTCTTAAGAGCATAACACAATAAAAAATGGGTAAGCATGCAAAGAAACAGGAAAATATGACCCATAGCCTGTAAAAAAAATTAATCAATAGAACCAGATTCAGAAATGCCAGAGATCATGAAATTAGCACAAAGTGATGAATCATTCATACTCCAAACCTCAGCATCATGTAATATACCCACATAACAAACCTGCACAGGTACCCCCTGAATCTAGAATAAAAGTTGAAATTATTTTTTAAAAAGCTGATCTCAAAAAAAAGGAGACAAGGACCTCAAAGAGCTATTTTATATATTATAAATATGCTCAAAGTGCTCGAGAGGAGTTACAGAAAAACAAGAACATAACGAGAAGAGAAATGGGAGGTAAAAAAAAAAAAGACTCAGTGGAACTTCTAAGGATAAAAAATACACACTGGCCTTAAAAAATAAATAAAAATAAAACTATATACATATGTATATAAAAGACAAATACAATACATGAAACCAAAACCATACTGAATAAAACACTACACAAAGATAATAATATGATTGTTTTGTGAAAACACATCCAACTACAGTGCTACATATTAAACACATGAAAATGTTTCCCTATCATGCAGAGAGGTGAATAGAAGTGGGCTATGAGATAAAAGGGGGAAATTAGGCCGGGCGCGGTGGCTCAAGCCTGTAATCCCAGCACTTTGGGAGGCCGAGGTGGGTGGATCACAAGGTTAGGAGATCGAGACCATCCTGGCTAACACAGTGAAACCCCGTCTCTACTAAAAATATAAAAAACTTAGCCAGGCATGGTGGTGGGCACCTGTAGTCCCAGCTACTCAGGAGGCTGAGGCAGGAGAATGGCATGAACCCGGGAGGTGGAGTTTGCAGTGAGCCGAGATCACGCCACTGCACTCCAGCCTGGGCGACAGAGCGAGACTCTGCCTCAAAAAATAAAATAAAATAAAATAAAATAAAAGGAAATTAATTAATTGATTTTAATAAGAAGGGCCTTTTACAAAAGAGGGGCCTGAGCAGACCAATTATGGTAAGTGCCATGAAATGAGGAATATAGTTAACTTAACTCTAAACGTTCCAAGGAAGAAAGGAAATAAAAGGGGAAAAAAGTGGGAGAGAGGGGAACTGAAGTTTCAGGGATAGCTAGAAACAACTTATTTATTTATTTTTATTTTTGAGACAGAGTCTGGCTCTGTTGCCCAGGCTAGAGTACAGTGGTGTGATCTTGGCTCACTGCAAGCTCCGCTTCCCAGATTCACGCCATTCTCCTGCCTCAGCCTCCCAAGTAGCTGGGACTACAGGCGCCCGCCACCACGCCTGGCTAATTTTTGTATTTTTAGTAGAGACAGGGTTTCACCGTGTTAGCCAGGATGGTTTCAATCTCCTGACCTCGTGATCCGCCCGCCTTGGCCTCCCAAAGGGCTGGGATTACAGGCGGGAGCCACCGCACCAGGCTGAAACACCTTTTGAATAAGACCCAACCAAACCCCTGGAGCCCAAGAGGCAGAGATTAAAACAGTACCAGACTAATTATAATAGCTAACATTTAGATAAAACTACGTGCCAGACATCTTTCTATCTACTCTCCGTGTATTAGTCAACAACCTTACGAGGGAACATTCCATGCTATCTTATGTCAATGGAAATCAGTGGAAAATAAGGCAGGTTTGTGTTTAGTCCAAGGCATTGCACAAAAGAGTTTGAACTGGGATCTAAGAAAAGGCTGCGGTAAAATAATGCACCAGGGCCTTGGCTGCGGTTCCTTCTTTGAGACGTAAGGGTAAAAACAATAAGAACAAGAGTTACTGTGTTGAAATGAAGATGGGATACTTTATAAAGGCCCCTACATAACTGAGTTAGAAAAATCTTAGATAATATCTAGCTCAGGGGTTTTCAAAAAAGCATTAAGCAGAGGGCTCTATATGCAAGCCCATCATAAGTGAGGATTTGATGTATAAAAGACATGCAAGTTGGGTTGCTTTAGTTTAAGAGGAGGGCCCAGTCGCAGTCCCAACCAGGCAGCCTCCCATCTCCCACACCCTTTCCCATCTCCGCTTCCCCTTAGAGCCCCTGGGACCTTGGACCCTATTTTACAGAAGAGGGATGGTGCTATACATCCACTTACAGTCACACATTAGTACCTCCCAACCTTCAGCCCAAGTCATTGCTCTCCCCTACCCCACTTCCAACCCCACGCAGTTATGGGCAAGAATAGACCAGGCATATTCCCAGGATGCCTGGCTTCTTCTCAAACAACTTTCTTGAGATATAATTCGCATGCCGTAAAATTCACCCTTGTAAAGTGTACAGTTCAGTGGTTTGTAATATAGTCACAGGTTGTGCAACAATCTCTACTGTCTAACTCCAAAACATTTTCACCTCAGAAGGAAACCTCATTACATTAGCAGTCACTCCCAACTATCCCCTCCTCCCAGCCCTAAGCAACCACACTCTACTTTCTATCTCTATGAATTTGCCTGCTCTGGACATTTCATATATATGAAATTATACACTAGGTGGCTTTTCCACACCTGGCTTTTGGGGAGTTTTCAGGCAACAAAACATCACTGTTCTCTCTGTTCTCTTGCTGTCGTGCAAGGCATCCAGGCTACTTCCCAGACCTCAGCCAAGAGCTGAGGGTTCCAACCTTGTCAGAGAGTGAACTGCCAGAACAGGAAGAGCCTGAGAGCCTAGAGCTCTAGGGTGCCTGGCCCTGGGCACAGGAAGGGTAGGCCAGGGAGTTCTCTAAAATTCTCAAGTAACAGGCAACTAAATGGATGCCAAGGACACAGCACATCCCCAAAAATTATAACCTCATCTTTGATGCACACAAAGCCTCCTTTTGTGGTTTTTCTATGGGAAGTTGAAGTCAATGTGTCAACACGTAGAAAGGCCACCCGGGAGGCAGGGCTGTAGAGGGGAGATGCACATCTGAGTCAGACCAGAGTCCCCAGGTCACTTTAAGCCTGCTTCCTCATCTGTGAAACGGCTATAATGATATTGACTGCAGGTGGTGGTCAGGATTAGTAAAAGTGAAAGTGCCCAGTGTGTTCCTGAGGGACTTAGTGCTGGATTAATGGCAGCTGCTAGCAATGCTCATGAGGTGGTAAGGCCCGATGGTTAGCACATGGCTTGAAGAGCCAGCCAGACTCGGGTATGAGACCGGCTCCACCACTCAATCTCCTCTTCTGAAAAATGGAGATGGTAGGTCCCATCTTATAAGGTCATTTAGGTGATCAGACAAGATGACCCTAACTGATGCTTCCTGAGCACTCACTATAGCCAGGCACTATTCTAAGCATTCTCCAGTATGAAGTCACTCAATCCCTTCAATAATCCTATAAGGTAGGTACCATTACTTTCCCCACCGTACATCTGAGGAAACCGAGGCACAAGTTAAATGACTTGACCAAGGTTACTCAGCCGATTAATGGTAGTGCTGGTATACAACCTCATGCATCTTACCTCCAGAGTCCACATGCTTCTCCGCTACGCTAGGCCATCAGAGTTTTAGTGCAGTCTCTGGCACAAAGGAAGTCCCCAATAAACATTAGTTACTGTGGCTATGAAATAACAACATATATGTTTTCAAAAAACATGCTTTGGGAACTGTTTGAGGTTAAGGAGTTTGACTAAATCGTTAATTTTAACTTTAGTTGAAGACAGAAGCTGGGTCTTACCCATCTTGTATTCAAGAGCTCTTGGAACACAGTGAGTCCCTGGTGTAGAATAACGACTCATTGCTGGATGAAGGAATGAGTTTTTCAAACTGCTGTATTTATTAATATATAACATGGTAACCCTTCTGGGGAAGGTTGGTGCTGATTGAGCTACAGGGGACCGGGCCACGTTTGACCTACTTTGACCAACCCTTTGTTTTCCAGGCCACTAAAGGGCCATGATTCTTACAAACATGTTAATTGGTCTACTGTCATTGCATAATCTCCATTCACTGGCTCCACTTCTCTCATCAAGCAGTTCCAGACAACCACACCCGACCAAACCTGGCTCACTCCTTCTACACACACATACCTGATCCATTAGATGCTAGGCTTTTCCACACACTGGAAGGTTCCCTCTCTATCTTATACAAGATCTAGTCTCTACCCGTCAGTCTTGTGCCTGCTTCCTGAAGGACTCAGACCTCTCACTTCACCAAAATCTTCATGAGTTGGAGTTTCAAAGCTGTGGAATCCTTGTTTCTTATACCTGGGCACTCAACTCATCCAACTCAACTCAATCAACTCAAGAGCTGGCTCTGCAGCTGCAGAGGAGTAAGCTTGGGACTTACTGATCATTCTCATCAACTGTGCAAAGTCACTCTCTCTCGGTGGCAATGCCTCCTCGTGCCCTTGGACAGATGCCTGGGGCTCTCTGAGCTTCCTTCAGGGAAGTTGCATTCTTCCAACAGCCCAGAGATGAGCCCAGTATATACAAGCACACGAAATGCACTAAACCTTGTCACACACGAAATTCCACCCGGAAGGCCTGAACCCCCAATAAACACCAAGTTATGGGCAGATCTGGCACTCCTGGATTCCCCTAAAGAGTCCTGTGAGCGAAAACCTTGCTTGGCCTCTCTCCCCAGCTTAACACAACAAATAACCTTCTGATTGCCACCCTAATCAGGATGCGCAAGCCAAGAGGCTGAGCGCTGGCCTGGGTGTGGGGTAGGGCAAGGGTGAGGACCCGGAGCAAGCACTTGGCCCTGGGTGAGGCAGAAGGCCTCCTCCTTTCACCTCCAGTGTGTGACTCATTTCCAAGTATCACCCCCTCATGATTTCCTCCTTATCTCCTCCTCTTGTCACCCACAAACCAACTTCCATTTGCTGTCTTTTCCCCATATGTATTTTTCAGTTTTTCCTCTACTAATGTAGTATCCATTCCTTATCTGAAAAGCTGACCTCACATTTTCTCCCTTCCCCTAACCCTCTGGCCGGAGTAAGGCTATCAGGCCCTCAACAACTCCAAATTCAAGCTCATTCCTTGGGCTGCCATCTTGCTCTGGCCCCATGGCCCACACCACAGCCCTAACTCACGTTTCCCTTGCATGTACACATCTTCATTGAGCCCATTCTCTGTGCTCAGAAAGGACACTAATCAGTTTGTAGTTTTCTAATTACTCAGCCTGTCATCTCATTTCTGTCTCGAACCTAGACAGTTCCCAGCCAGGCTCTTAGGAATATGCTGGTAGGTTGCCTAAGCTCAGAAGAAGCAAGGGTGTCAGGTGTCCTGGGACGTGTGACTGTCACTTCAGAACCATTGTCTGACATAAGCCCAGACATGTGCAGTCTGAGGTCCGTGATGAGACATTTTATTTTTTATTTTGTTTATTTATTTTTTGAGAGGGAGTCTCACTCTTGTCACTCAGGCTGGAGTGCAGTGGCATGATCTTGGCTCATTGCAACCTCCACCCCCTGGGTTCAAGTGATTCGCCTGCCTCAGCCTCCCGAGTAGTTGGGATTACAGGTGCCTGCCACAGTGCCCTGCTAATTTTTGTATTTTTAGTGGAGATGGGGTTTCACCATCTTGGCCAGGCTGGTCTTGAACTCCTGACCTTGGGATCCACCTGCCTCAGGCTCCCAAAGTGCTGGGATTACAGGTGTGAGTCACCGTGCCTGGTCGAGACATTTCAGAGAGGGAAAGGGCCTCCTTCCAAATGTCCCTTGGTGTGAACTGTATGGGACTGGGATGGGAATGCTTCAGAAGGCTCATACATGAGCTGCTATACTTTCGACCTTTTCATGGGGTCCTTTCTACATCCTACCTGTGCACATGACGGCAGCAAAGACCCAGCACTGCCCATAGCGCACAGGCTGGCAGCCTGTGGCATACCACTGCTTCAGGATGGCCACGCTGCCCGTCCACTCCGCAGGGTTGGTGCCATCTGTGTAATTCTCACTCCAATTTCCATTGAGCACCCCATTGTCATCATTGCTGTTGATCTGAAGAGAAGCCATATACAGAAGTGTTAGAAGCATCCATTTCCTCAACATGTCATGTATAGGCTGCCTTGAAAGAGCCATGGGCCTGAGAAACAGAGGAGAGACTTTACCAGCATTTTGCTGCGGACTTCCAGACTTGCTGGGGAGGACTAAGGATGGGTGTTGACTCTTCTGACTTTTGCTCCACTGTGAATTAGTTTATTATTATGTTCCTATCTACCCCTTACCTGTGTCCTCCCATCCCCTGCAAAGCTGGAGCCTACCTGTGAGACCTTTAAAAAACACTTCAGAAAAGAGGAAATTTAGAAACAACAAGACCATTTCGCAAACCGGAACTACACTCACCCGTTCTCAAAACAGGTAATTTGGAATTCACAGAGGTGAGGACCCACACCCAGCTGTTTCAGAGCTCGGTTGAGAAAACTTGTCACCCACATTCTGGCGTCAGTCTCATCCAAGATGGCTTTGACAGAGGGTCCCTCTTTCACCCACTGCAGGGGACAACTGTGAGTGGGCAGGGCTCCCGCTGCATAGCTTCCTCCCTCCCCGGGCACGCCAGGGACCTCACCATGGCACACACCACTCTGCTGACGTAGACGGGGCTTCCCCGCAGGGCACAGTCTGTGGCTGGGTCAGTCTGGAAGTGCAGGCTCTTGTCCAGCAGCTTCAGGCAGATGTCTATGATTTTCTCTTCAAACTTCAGGGGGAGAGGCCGAGAGGGAAGGTACCCATGCTTGTCACGTGGGAATATGTAAAAAGTAATGACTTCCCCCGTCAACCCCAGTGGAACATAAACTCACTTGGAAGGTAACTGTGTCAAACAGAACAGCCATGAATCTCCTCCCATTCAGGTGTGGGGTTTCAAAGCTCTAGGGTCACAATTCCACTGGCGTGTATGCCCTGCACACCAAATCCCTCCCCTTCACTCCAGATGACTGTTGCTACTCCTGGGTTGTTCTGGGCTTTTCCCCAGTAAGTCTGACCGATTGGAAAGGCTCCTCCTCTCCTCTCAATCCCCACACGCCTAGAGCCCCAGGGGGTGTTCTTACCAAAACCGCATCGCCCCTGCTTCCACACTCACTTGCTGACCCAGCTTAGCATTGGCAGCTGCTGCTGAAGTGAGGCTGCCAACCTGCCATGGCACTCGTGATTCACTGGGGCTCTAGGCTGACTAATTACATGTGAGTTAGGGAATTTCCCACCCAAGGTAGGCTGGCTCCTCCTGGTCCTTCAGACTTGGTGTGAATGCCACTCCCTGTGAGGCCTTCCCCGAGCCTGAGCCTGCTTTAGCTCCACAGCCCTGGGTATGTCCCTCTCCTCATGAGACTCGGCTACGTGGTGTAGTCAAGTCTGTCTTTTCCTGCCTGAGTCTCGGCACTGCTCCAGTCCAGTTCCCTTCACAACTCTGGACCTTAGGCCTGGCGTGGTGCGCAGCACATTACACGAACTCTGTACCTCCTTGTAGAACGCGTGTAAAAGAATGCATTCACTCCTGTATAACACTGGGCAACACGCAGAATTAGGAGGCTTCTCTGATCAATCTTCCCCAGAGGATAGTCTGATCAGCTCACTTTTCTGTTTTACAATTTTCAAAGGCCCCCTACAGCCTAGAGAATCAAAGCTCTGACCTCCTTCAGTAGGCACATAAGTTCCTCCCAGACCTGGCCCCAACCTACCTCTGCAGCCTCAGGTCTCAATAATCGCCGCCCCCGCCCCCTCCATCCCCGCCATTATTTCTTCAGCAACACCAGATTCCTGCAGTGGGCCGAACCGTTTCCCACCCTCATGTCTTTGCTCATGCCTTCCCTCCGTCTGGGATGTTTTTCCCACCATCCTTCACTTGGCTAACTCAGTTCAAACATCTCCTCTCCCGGGAAGATTCCATGATACTCCCATGCCCAACCAAGAGCTCTTCCCCTTGGCTCTCAGAACACTGTGCCCCTATCTCTCAGTCTTTATATGTTCCACTGTATGATAAGTGACCTGTTTATGTGTCTGAGTCCCCGTTACACTGTAAGATCAGGGACAATGTTGTATTCATTTTCATATATCTAGCACTTAGCACCCTGCCTGACACTGAGCAGGCAACCAATATACATTTCATGAAGAAGAAAGACAGAAATAGGCCAGGTGCGATGGCACACACCTGTAATCCCAACACTTTGGGAGGCCGAGATGGGAGGATCACTTGAGCCCAGGAGTTTGAGACCAGCCTGGGCAATATAGTGAGACCTCATCTCTGCAAAAACTAAAAATATTAGCCAGGCGTAGTGGGGCATGCCTTTAGTCCCAGCTACTCAGGAGGCTGAGGTAGGAGGATCACTTGAGTCCAGGAGGTCAAGGCTGCAACGAGCTATGATGTCGCCACTGCCCTCCAGCCTGGGTGACAGAGCAAGATGATGTCTCAAAAATAAAAACAAGACAACAACAAAAAAAGAAAGACAGAAACAGAGGGACCCAGGGCTGAGAAAGCAGCAACCCCTCACTTCTGTTTCTCACAGATGGCAGCCAACTCCTGTCCAGGTCTCGCCACGATGCCCAATCTGCCCATGTTGAGTGAGGACCGGGGATGTGAGTTGAGGCCAGTTGAGGCCACTATCTCTCATCTTGGCTATAGCCAACCCTGGGCCCAGGCTGGGGCTGGAAGGACACATGTGTTGGAGTTCTATTTGGGCAGGTCCAGGGGAGGAATTCATATGAAGCTGAGACAAGGCTCCACAAGGATCCCCAGGGTTTCCCAGCTGACAGCCTTCTGAGTGGCCGAGAGCTGATCCCTCCCTCCCACAGTGCTCTTGGCGTGGGGCTCAGCCTCGAGAGCCCTCTTCTTTGCCTGGCGCTGGACTGCCTGAAGCCCCTGCTGCAGGCTGAATTTGAAAAGAGAGGCAGGCTTTTAGAAAGGCAGGAGGTGCAGAGCATTGCAATTAATATGATGTTATTTTTACATATAAAGTAGCATTTTAGAATGTGTGTAGAAAACAAAATGCAGAGGAACACACACCAAGCTGGTGACAGTGCTTGGGATGACCTTCATGTATCCACTTTTGTAATGTCTCTTTGCAAAGCTTTTTAAACAATCATGTATTAACTTTCATAATTAAAAAGATATCTTATCAAAAAGACACGTAAATAGAGAGACAATAGCCACAGGGAGGGAGATGCATTGCGGCTCATCAGTCCTGCTTCTGGCTGAAACGTTCAGGGGCAAGTTGTCCTTGGTGGGACAGAATTGATGCTAGGGTCAGTCACCAGGGGTTGTGAGGATGAAGTGAGAGAGTGGAAAATGGGACCCCAAAGGAAAAACAGTTTAATGAACCCAAATGCCATCATCACTGTCGTGGTGCTTGTCATGCCCTCCATCCTCACCCTCATGCTCAGTGGAATTCCTGGGTAACGGGCCTTTCACTGCCCTTTCCCTTAACTCCTGTTGTCCAAATCAGACATGATCAGCAAAGGACAGACCCTCTCACTCCCTATGGCTGCTCCTCGGGCAACCTGGGCTCACAACACACATCTTCCTCGTGCCATTTAGTTAGCGTTGGTCAGCAGTTCTAGGTGAACCTCACGTGCGCCTTGCTCCCTCTCCCCACAAGCTCAGGGCCGGGATGGGCCGTAAGCAGGGCTGAGACTCACCTGTCCGTAGTTCCAGGGGCACGGGCGGATCCAGTTCTTGCTGCCTTGGTAGATGAAGCCGTAATCATTCATGACATACTCCTGCCTCTGGGGCTCACTGTCCAAGTAGACAGCATCCTCTAGGAACCAGAGTGGGAGGGCACGAAGCAGAAAAGTCGCCTTTCCCTTCCTGCCCCATTCTCATCCCCATAGTCCCAGAGGAAACAGCTCTGGAGCAAGGGTCCCTGGCGACACCAAGAGGAGCACGACGTGGTGGGTCTTAGGGAGTCCACGCTCCCAACACCACCGACAGGTTCAAGATGAACACGAGGTAGAATAATAAAAATTCGCCTTTGGTGGAATTTCTTGGTTTACAAAGCACATTTATATCCTATCCCCATTTTAAGGTTGAGGAAACAGGCTCAGAGTGATTAAGTAAATTGCCCAAATCACACATCAGTACAGAGCTGGAAATTGAACACAGCCCGCTGGCTCCATATTCTGTGCTCTTTCCGCTATACTAATCTTGGTTGGAAAAGAGCAAACCAGACCTTAAGGGTTGGCCTTGACCTCATTATTCCTTTTGTAGGTATTTAATCCAGGCAAAGCATTTCATATGTGCACAAAGATTTAGACACTAAGCTGTTCATCTGAGTGCCGTTTGTGATACTGCAAAGCTGGAAACCACCTACCGCCCTATTCTTGGGGAGTAGTTAGTTAGCTTCGGTACAACTCCACTGCGGAATTCCATACCATAGAGACATAAGGCAGCAAAATCATGTACATGGACATGGAAATCTGTATGTGATACCTGAAGTCTCTACAGATTATGAACCATGTTTATAGCACGAATGTATATATATATATACATACATACACATGCTGCCCATATGAACAGAGGGTTTTGAAGCCAATTCAAAAATATCTTAACATTAGGTTGGTGCAAAAGTAATTGCAGTTTTTGCCATTGAAAGTAATGGGCCCTACCTGAGGGGCCTATCTGAGGGTGGAGGGTGGGAGGAAGGTAAGGGTTGAAAAACTATCTGTTAGGAAATATGCTTATTACCTGGGTAACAAAATAATCCGTACATCAAACCAAACCTCTGTGATGTGCAGTTTACCTACATAACAAACCTGTACATGTACCCCTGAACCTAAAATAAAAGTTAAAAATTATATTTTTAAAGTGAAGAACAAGCAAACAAAAGGCCATGGGCTCAGACGTCCTCTTCACAGGGTTCTGGAACTGTCTGGAAGTTCTGCCTGACCCTGAGGGAAAGGTGCCCTCCTCAGAGGCAGCCTCAGACACAGCCTGATAGGAGGCTGGTGCAGGAGGCCTCGTTGCTGAGATGTATTTTATTGAGGGTTTGGGCCAGTGTGGCGAGAAGCTGCAGGTTTATGGTTGAGACCACACAGCCCCCTCCTCTCAGCCAGGGCCAGCAGTGGCTTGAGCTACAGGGTGAGGCTTCCCAGCCAATACCCTCCCATCCTGCAGCACCAGAGGGCACTTCAGCCCCCACCAACCCTAGGCCCAGTGTTGGGTCTCCCCAGGGCCTGGGTGTGGCACAAGCTCAAGAGAGAAGGCCCCACCATTAACGTTTTTCTCCCCACTGCTCAGAAGGCCCTGAGAGAGAGAGAGAGAGAGAGAGAGAGAGAGAGAGAGAGAGAGAGAGAGAAGACAGAGACAGGGAAAACAGTCGACTGGCCCTCCTGGATCCCATGGCAGGGTCTCTCCACCTGGCTGATGGGTGAGCATTCTGAGCCATTCAGGGACAGGGAAGTGGGAAGTGGTTAGAGGTGTTAGAACCCAGCCAGGACTCTGGGTCCTGGTGTGACCCAGGAGGCCTCCTTGGGATAAGGCTGGGGGAGAAGGTAGAAAGAGAGGGAAGATGGGAAGGGGATCGTCCCCTAAATCAGAAGCCAGACTTGGGAGTCTGGCCTCTGCTTAAAGGCACAGCAGATCCATTCTCTACTCCTGATCCCTTCTGCCCACATCATGTCCTTGTGTCTGCCTATGTATCTAGCCTTGTCCCCAACTAGATTTAGAGGTCAGGGCTTGAGAGACAGGTAGTTTGAGAGATTCACTGTGACTTTGTTTATAGAAGAAGAAGAAAAAAAACAAAACAAAACTAGAAACAGCCAAAATGCCCATAGAGGACTAGTTAAAAATATCTAGTGCATCCAAACAGTGGAATAATTGTAGCTGTTAAGAAGAATGCTCCGATAGGAAAATGTGCCCAAAGTTGAATTGTTAAATTAAAAAAAAAAAAAGAAGCTGGAGAATGGTATGTATTACATAATCTCACTTACACTGTGTATTATAGAATCACACACACACACAGGCGTACGTATTCGATTAAGCATAGAACACTTTTGTAAAACTACAAAAGAAAATGTTGAAGGTGAATGGAATCTGGAAGAATAGAACTGCTGTTGAATGGAACTTAGAGACTGGGAGGCTTTACTTTTTACTTTATACTTTTCTTTCTTTTCTTTAAACCCTTTCCTTCATTCCATAAATACTTAATGCAGTGCATTCATTACTTTTATAACGAAAAAACTCTAGTTAACTTAAAAATATATGATGAAGGTAGATGTTATTCATGATCAAACTTAATTGTAACAGTTTTTCTGTTTAAGCAAAGATGATTTGGTTTATAACTTGAAAATTCTAAATAAGTAAATGAATAGCAAGGTTTTCTGCCCTAATTCGTGGTGGTTGGGGCGGATGCTGAGTGCAGGGAATTTGGGAGGCTCTGGGGTGGCCCGGGAGCTGGGTCTAGAAATCCTTGAGCCTGTCTCTCTGGCAGCACTGACAGAAGAGAAAGGAGGGCCCCGCATGGGCACCCTGCCTTACCCGGGCACCAGGGATTGAAGAGCAGGATGAACTCCCCGAGCTGGTAGGCCGTCACAGACCCCTGGAAGGAGTCGATGTGGATTTTCAAGAGGTACCGACCCATGGCCGCCGTGGGAGGAGCGCACAAGCTCACTTCTGTGGAGGTAGCCCCATTGGTCTCCAGCCAGGCGATCCAGGGACTGGGGCTGTGATGGCGTGCCAGGCTGAACACAGCCCGAGTCCCCAAGGCCAGGTCTGGCAGTGGTCCTAGGAGGGAAGTAGAGCCGAGGCCCTCTATGGCGACCTCCAAACCCTCGAAAATCCCCTCCCAGACACACACAATTAGCCCCTGTGAGCCAGCTGGGGTTCTTACCAGTCTCAACCACGAAGATGATGTTGTCCAGGCCTGGCTGGAAGCCCCGGTTTCTGAAGTACAGGGTGAGGTTGAAGGCCTGGCCCCGGCGAACAAGGAGGTGGTCAACAGTGATCTCTTCCGTGTGGTGCCGCACATTATTTCTGGAGCTCTGGAGGTCTGTGAGGGCCACTTCTAGCCCTGCAATGGGGCAGCCAGGGTTAGACAAAAGAGTGGGGTTGTGGAGCCAATCCTACCTACCACTTACTAGTTCTGCAAACTTGAGAAAGTAACTTAGCCTGAGTCTCAGTTTCCACATCAGTAAAATAGAGTCTGTAAGATCAGCCTGCCAGGGTAAGGATAAGGATTTAATGAGGTTCCAGGCATGCAGGTTCCTCTTTCTTCCTTCCTCTCCTCTCTCTCTGACCCTCTATCTTCTTCTCCCTTACACACTCCGGAGGGGCATGGTTTTCTGCCTCTGTCCAAGTCCTTCTGTAGACCTGGCCAAGTCTGATTGCTCCCTTCAGCCTCACATGGCTTCAGATTCACCCCAGCATCCACTTTCTTGGACTCAAGTTAACAGTCTCACTTGCCCCTGTACTAGCCTGCAGGTCTGGGGAGCTACTCCTCGGTTTAGCTACCCTGGGGTTAACTTTCCTTGGACTAGCTGTTCTTCTTTTTTTTTTTCTTTTTTGAGACGGAGTCTCACACCGTCGCCCAGGCTCGAGTGCAGTGGTGAGAACTCAGCTCACTGCAAGCTCTGCCTCCCGGGTTCATGCCATTCTCCTCCTGCCTCAGCCTCCTAAGTAGCTGGGACTACAGGCGCCCGCCACCATACCCCGCTAATTTTTTTGTATTTTTAGTAGAGACGGGGTTTCACCATGTTAGCCAGGATGGTCTCGAACTCCCGACCTCGTGATCTGCCTGCCTCGGCCTCCAAAAGTGCTGGGATTGCAGGTGTGAGCCACTGTGCCTGGCCGCTAGCTGCTCTTCTTTTAGCCATCTGCTGGCTCTCTTTTTTTTTTTTTTTTGAGACGGAGTCTCGCTCTGTCGCCCAGGCTGGAGTGCAGTGGCCGGATCTCAGCTCACTGCAAGTTCCGCCTCCCAGGTTCACGCCATTCTTCTGCCTCAGCCTCCTTGGGACTACAGGCACCCGCCACCTCACCCGGCTAGTTTTTCTGTATTTTTGTAGTAGAGTCGGGGTTTCACTGTGTTAGCCAGGATGGTCTCGATCTCCTGACCTCGTGAACTGCCCATCTCGGCCTCCCAAAGTGCTGGGATTACAGGCTTGAGCCATCGGCCATCTGCTGGCTCTCTGACCACCACAGGCCATGTGCTCAGTGCCCTGGGAGCTTGGATGCTGATGACAGTCAAAGAAAGTTCCATTCCCAACCTTCTGGAGACTCTGCTAAAACACAGACTGACCTCACTAGTCTCTGCCAGAAGGGTCTGTTTTTTATTTTTCCATGTTTGACCATGGTTCTGCCATGGTCCCAGTCACCTGGTGGGCTCACAGCCTTTAAATCACCATTGGCTCACCCATCTCCTTCTCAGCCTATGCCCATTCACATGTCACTAACTCTCTTCACGCCTGCCATTAAAATATCTCTAGTGTCTATACATCCCTTTCCACATTCACATAATTCCAATGTCTTCTCATACCTAGTGACCATAATAGCCTCCATGAGGTCTCCTGCCTCCTGTCTCTCTCCCCATCTCCCATCTCTTAATGCATTATCAGATTACCTTTCCTCAAGACAATTTAATCATGCCATTCTTTTGCTTTACAAGTTCTGAGATCTCCTACAGTCTATCATATAAAAGGCTCACTCCTTAACTTGACACGACTTTTCATACTTGGCCTTAGCTTATTCTTGCATTCTCACTTCTCATCATTCCCAGCATTGGCCCTCTCCTCTAGCCAATCTATCCCCAAGCAAATCCCTGTCTTTGTATTTGCTGTTATAGCCCCAACTCAGAATGGCCCCTCACTCTCTAACCAAATTCCAACTCTCCTCTGATACCCACCTGCTCTATGAAGCCTGCCTCAATTGGCCAACCCTTCTTTCCATCACCTACTGAGCTATACACTTAACTGAATCGCTCATTTGCTTAACTGACAAGTTAATTTACATGCTAGGCTCATGTGTTCATTTATATAAACATGTAAGGATTAGGATGAGGTGTTCAGATGTTTTTCTTTTCTTTTTTTTTTTTTTTTTGAGACGGAGTCTCACTCTGCCGCCCAAGCTGGAGTGCTGTGGCATGATGTCGGCTGACTGCAAGCTCCGCCTCCCAGGTTCACGCCATTCTCCTGCCTCAGCCTCCCGAGTAGCTGGGACTACAGGCACCCATCACCACACCTGGATAATTTTTTGTATTTTGTAGTAGAGACAGGGTTTCACCGTGTTAGCCAGGATGGTCTCGATCTCCTGACCTTGTGATCCGCCTGCCTCGCCCTCCCAAAGTGCTAGGATTATAGGCGTGAGCCACCGCGCCTGGCCCCAGATGTTTTTCTTAGCTACTTTTTTATGTGTCTGTCTTTTGCCTCTAGATATAAGCCAATAAGTACAGAGACTTAGCTGCTTTGTCTTGGTTGTATTTAGACTTTTTAAAAGTGAACCAATGCATTCAACAGAATCCAACATTCTTTCATGATAAAAATACTCAACAAACTAAGAATAGAAGGGGACTTCCAGCTAGGTGCGGTGGCTCACACCTGTAATTCCAGCACTTTGGGAGGCCGAGGCAGGTGGATCACAAGGTCAGGAATTCAAGACCAGCCTGGCTAAGATGGTGAAACCCCATCTCTACTAAAAATACAACAATTAGCTGGGCGTGGTGGTGGGCCCCTGTAATCCCAGCTACTCGGGAGGCTGAGGCAGAGAATTGCTTGAACCCAGGAGGTGGAGGTTGCAGCGAGCCAAATCGCACCACTGCACTCCAAAGCACACAGCCAATACCATACTTAATAGTAAAAGACTGGATGCTTTCTTGCTAAGATAAGGAACAAGACAAGAATGTCTGCTGTTGTCACATCTATTTAACATTCTACTAGAGGTTCTAGCTAGGGCTATTAGGCAAAAAGAAAAAAAAAAGAAAGAAAGAAAAAGAAAAGAAATCAAAGACAAACAGATTGGAAAGAAGTAAAATTGTTTCTATTTACATGTGACATAATCTTGTATATAGAAAATCCTAAGGAACCCACCAAAAAATTAGAATTAATAAATGAATTCAGCAAGGTTGTAGGATGCAATATCAATATACAAAAACCAATTGTATTTTTATACATTTGCAAAGAGTAACCTGAAAATAAAATTGAGAAAACAATTCCATTTATAACAGCATCAAAAAGAATGACTTAGTAAATTTAACAAAAGAAGTGCAAAACCTACACCACAAAACATCATTGAAAGAAATTAAAGAAGACCTAAATAAATAAAAAGACATTCCATCTTCATGGATTGGAAGGCAATATCATTAAAATAACAAGTTTTTCTACAGATTCAACACAACCCCTAACAAAATCCCAACAGCCATTTTGTAGAAATTGACAAGTGGATCCTAAAATTCATATGGAAATACAAGGGATCCATACCAGCCAGACAACACTGAAAAGCGAAAACAAAATTAGAGGAGTGGCACTTCTTGATCAAGGCAATGTGGTAGTGGCATAAGGATAGACATATAGATCAGTGGAACTGAACTGAGAGTCTAGCAAGAAACTCACATTTACAGGCAATTGATCTTTGACAAGGGTGCCAAGACAATTCAATGGGGGAAAGAATGCTCTTTTCAAAAAGTGGTGCTGGGACAAGTGGATATCCACATGCAAAAGAATGAAGTTGGATGCGTAACTCACATAATTTATTAAAAATTAACTCAAAATGGATCAAAGACCTAAACATAAAAGCTAAAGCTATGAAACTCCTAGAAGAAAACATAGACATAAATCTTCGTGATCTTAGACTAGACAACAGTTCCTCAGATATGACAGCAGAAGTACAAGCAGTGAGAGAAAAACCAAATGAAGTGGACCTCATCAAAATAATAATTTTTTGTCTTCGAGAACATCGTCAAGAAAGTGAAAAGAATACCCACAGAATGTTAGGAAATATTTGTAAATCATATATCTGGTAAGGGACTTATATCCAGAATACTTTTTTAAAAAATTCATATAACTCTACAATAAAAAAGACAACTCAAATTTAAAATGGGCAACGGACCTAAATACACATTTTTCCAAAGGAGATATGCAAAAGGCTAATAAGTACATTAAAAGATGCTCAACATCATTAGTCCTAGGGAAATACAAATGAGATACCATCTTGCCTCCACTAGGATGACTATAATAACAAGTGTTAGTGGAGATGCAGAGAAAGTGGAATCCTCATACATTGCTGATGGGGTTGTAAAATGGTGCAGCACTTTGGAAAACAGTCTGGAAGTTCCTCAAGACATTCAACAAAGAGTTACCATACGACCTAACAATTCCATCCCCAGGTATATACCCAAGACAAATGAAAACACGTTCATATAATACCTGAATAATGATAGCAGTATTATTCATAATAGCCAAAAAGTAGAAACAACTCAATTGTCCATCAACTGAAGAACAGATAAACAAAATGATATGTCATACAAAGGAATGTCATCCGGCTGTAAAAAAAAGAATGCTTAACATACCAAATATGGATGAACCTTGAAAATACTGTGCTAAGTGAAAGAAGTCAGTCAGACATAAAAAGACACATATTATATGATTATATTTATATGAAATGTCCAGAATAGGCAAATTCATAGAGACAGAAAGTAGATTAGGGTTTGCTAGGGGCTAAAGAAAGGTGGAATGGGATGTGACTGCCAATGTGTATGGGATTTCTTTTTGAAGTAACGGAATGTTCTGGAACTAGATAGTGGCGATGCTTGCAAAACTTTGTGAGTATATGAAAAACCACTGAAGGCCGGGCACGGTGGCTCAAGCCTGTAATCCCAGCACTTTGGGAGGCCGAGACGGGCGGATCACAAGGTCAGGAGATCGAGACCATCCTGGCTAATACAGTGAAACCCCGTCTCTACTAAAGAATACAAAAAACTAGCCGGGCGACGAGGCGGGCGCCTGTAGTCCCAGCTACTTGGGAGGCGGAGGCAGGAGAATGGCGTGAACCTGGGAGGCGGAGCTTGCAGTGAGCTGAGATCCGGCCACCGCACTCCAGCCTGGGCGACAGAGCCAGACTCCGTCTCAAAAAAAAAAAAGAAAAAGAAAAAGAAAAACCACTGAATTGTGAACTTTATAAAGGTGAACTTGATGGTATATGAATTATATCTCAATAAAATTGTTATAAACAAATATGAACCAAATTGTACCAAAATACTCTAATAAATATTAAACTTTGTCTTAAATCTCTGAGTGCTTTTGATTACTTTAACACACATCTTTTTCATAAACTAGTTTTTCATTATAAATAAATTAAGCATAATGATCAGCATATTGTAGGTACTCAGATTTGCTAGGTTGAATAGAATTCTCTATCTTTTGCAAAATCACCCTGTACTTATTTCAGATTTCAGATTTAATCAACATCTTATTGAGGGCCTGTCTACTATGTGCCAGGCACTGTGCCAGGTATGCTAGAACAGTTATCTCATTTAATCTTCATCACATCCTCGGAGGGACAAAATGTCATGTCTTCCACACTCGGAGATGAGAAAACTAAGGTTCAGGTGGGTTAAATATCTTGCCTACGGTTAAACCAGATTCCTGAGCCCAGTCCAGTGGTCTTCCCATCACCCAACAGCTGTTGCCCACTGTTGACTTTCATTCATGATCAAAAAAATGTCCACACCCACTGCCAGCTAAGAAAGCACTTGGCTTTTACCTAATAGTGGAAAAAGAAGCTCACCCCTTTTGGAGACCAATTGATTAGACAGCACTAACTGGCTGCAGTTCAGGTTGGGCACATGACTCAGGCTACTCAGCAGGCATGGCAGCATCTGCCTGGCAGCAAGTGCTGGGGCAGAATTCCATTCTCTAGAGACATCCTGGGCCATGTTAATCCCTGCCTAAGACAGGGATGACTCTTCAGCCCAGGTGCCATCTATTCAAATAGGAGGTTCATTGACTACTGGGCATATTTGTTTTCCTTGAGGTGAGAAGAGAATTGGGTGAAATGATCAGGAAATAAACAGAGATAGTAGAAAAACTTTTTAAGGCCGGGCGCGGTGGCTCACGCCTGTAATCCCAGCACTTTGGGAGGCCGAGACGGGCGGATCACGAGGTCAGGAGATCGAGACCATCCTGGCTAACACGGTGAAACCCCGTCTCTACTAAAAAATACAAAAAGCTAGCCGGGCGAGGTGGCTGGCGCCTGTAGTCCCAGCTACTCGGGAGGCTGAGGCAGGAGAATGGCGTAAACCCGGGAGGCGGAGCTTGCAGTGAGCTGAGATCCGGCCACTGCACTCCAGCCTGGGCGACAGAGCGAGACTCCGTCTCAAAAAAAAAAAAAAAAAAAAAAAAAAAACTTTTTAAAGTAAGTGATCTTCGTAGTTATCCTAGAAAGACACTCCCACACGAGCAACATGAGCACACAGAAGCATGGATAAGGATGTTCCTTGCAATATTGCTCGTGTAACTGGAAAATTGAAAGCAACCTAAATGCCCATCAATAGGGGACTGGATTAGAAATTACTTGCACTGATACTATGGGAAAAGTTGAGGTAGATCTATAGGTACTGACTGGTATGGACAGAGCTCCCAGACATACTGTGTAGTGAAATAAATCAAGTTGCAGAAATATACATACAACATGATGATACCATGGATATACCAAAAAAGACCACACATGCTAATCCTATGTATTACATTGAGTAAATATATGTCTGAATGTAAATGTGCAGACAAAAGACAGGTAACAGTGTTCACTCTGGAGATGAGGCTGCCATTGGGGATGGCAGGCAGAGGACTATAGTCTATAGTCTATAGATAGACTATATCTATAATTATTGGTTTATTTTACTCCAACTATGTATTCCTATATTTCTTGTGCAATTAAAAGTTATGAAAATTTTAAAACAAAAATTTAAACACAAAAGGTAATAAATATGGGGCCGTGTGCAGTGGCTCACGCCTGTAATCCCAGCACTTCGGGAGGCCGAGGCGGGAGGATCACAAGGTCAGGAGTTTGAGATCAGCCTGACAAACATGATGAAACCCCGTCTCTACTAAAAATGCAAAAATTAGCTGGGCATGGTGACGCGCACCTGTAACCCCAGCTACTCGGGAGGCTGAGGCAGGAGAATTGCTTGAACCTGGGAGGCGGAGGTTGCAGTGAGCTGAGCTCACACTACTGCACTCCAGCCTGGACAACAGAGTGAGACTCCGTCTTAAAAAAAAAAAAAGTAATAAATAAAGGTAAGGCTGTTACAGTTGTAGAGGAAGTTGAAAGCTTATTCCTCTGAATGATTTCAACTAACGATTTAATCTTCATAGCAGCTCTTTCCAGAGAGAGGGGGATGATATAGCGAGAAGGCTGGCGATGGGAAGATTAGCTAAGATAAGAAATAGACCCTCTGAAATGGAGGAAGAAGAGAAGATATGAAGATTCAGAGAACTTAAGAGCTGGAAGACAATTTCAAGATTGTCTGATCCAATCCCTCCTTTTTCAGGCAAGGGGGTTGGAAACTAGAGGCGAAGTGACTTGTCCAATGTCAAAGGGTCAGCTAGTAGCTGAGAAGGACAGAAACCCAGATCCCCTCATCCCTGGTCCTGCCCTGTCCCACCTGGCTACGGAGGCAGGCATGTTAGCATGCGGCTGTGTGGCTGTGTTTACCTGTCAGCCTCTACACTGGTGGTTCTCAAGCCACCAATGAATACTGAGGTTTCTGGGGTTATTTATTTCTCTGAATACACCCTCCACCCCTTGACTTCCTACAGTCTGTCTCTGTCCTCTTTGTACCTGAACTCCAGTGGCCACAGGGGCTTTCCCTACCTTGGGCCATGGTGGCTGCCTCCGGTTCCTGGGATGCTCCCCACAGAACAGCTGGGCGGTCTGGAGCTTCAGCAAACTGGTGCCAGAGTGTCTGCTTCCCCTTCCATTGGAAGACTCCAGGAGAACCGAAGGCGGGGCTGGACTGCCGCACTGCCACCTGATTACCAAGCAGATCACAACTGGTTTGCTCACTTGCCCTCGGGTTTTTCTTGGCGGTGTTGCTGGATTGAGAGGAGGTGTGGAAGCTGGTGAACTGTCACAGCCTTGTGCCATGTGGGCCTTTGATAGCTCTTGAGCAATAGGGCATTCCCAGGCAGGTGCTGTGCTGTGGTGGAGAAGTCAGAAGGGAGAAGCGAGCTGATGGCCCCGCCAGAGGGATGCAGGGGGCTGCTGGAAGGCGCATCAGGGTCCCAAGACACTGTTCACACCGTAAAGGCACCTCACTGAGCTGAGAACCCTGCTAGGTAACCAAGGCCTTTCTCTTATCCTGAAAAGTCACTTTCTGAACATTAAATGCAAACAGAACCCACTCTGTCTGAATCTCCTTTGATATGATTTCACTGTATTTAGCTTTGGCAGTGGCCTTGTCTTGCGTGAGACCTGGCAGGTCCAGGACAAATCACAAATAAAAGCAAATAATCACAAATAAAATAGAGGAAGAAAAATTGGGAAAATTTGTGGAGGAGGTTTGGAAATAGGTGAGAGGGCGGGAATGCAGGTGAGCAAGGGCCTTGATCCTAGGAAGAAAGGCACAAGCCCTTTCGTAGGGAGAAAAGCGCAGGTGGAAGGAGAGAGAGGGCAGGAGAGGGAAGGGCTCTGCCTGTGGAGTGGGTGGGACCCCCGTGCCCACCCTGTCTTTCTGTGCCCTGGGCACTTCTCCCCACATCCCCTGCTTTGTGGGTCCTTCTCTCTTGGGAACGTCATTCACCAGCATTGTCCTCCCTTCTGTATTTTCAATTCTCTCTGTCTCCACTCAGCTTTTTTAAAAAAAAACTGTATAAGTATTTTTATTTTTAATGTCCAGAAGGTGTAATATAAAGGCCAGAGCTTCTTCCTGGACTTAATTTTTTTTTTTTTTTATGAATTCTGGTGATATTTTATTTAGAAAAAGATAATCACTGATTTTAAGATCTTAATGTTTCTTCTAAATGCTACACTAACTAATTAGACATAAGATAGTATCAGATAATAAAAGTATTTACACATTGAATACAAAATAAATATAAAGTAATTGAAAAACAAATCAGGTTTCCATTGACTTATTTTTTTCCCCACTGTCCATCCTCTGTTTCATTTTTCTTTGCCTTTTGTAAATCCGTTTCTTTCTTGCTTTCAAATCAACTTTTGGCTCTGGTTTTACCCACTGTATTTCTATTGGTTTCTCCTCAGCTGGCGTTACAAAAACATCTGCAGTGGGATCATGTGGAAGAAGAGTCTTCGGCTCTTTCTTTCTCAGTTTTTGCACATCTTTCACTTGCTGTTTCTCTCTGTATTTTGCAGCTGTGATGGATCTTATGACACGCCGATGCATGTTTGGTGACTGGTAGTGAGGATTTTCATATAAAGTTGGTCCTCCAAAACTTCCCTGGAAAATCTTTATGAGATTTAAGACAAAACGAGGTCCTATTTCTACAAGAGCAGCATCTTCCTCTATGATCTGAAAGTTCCGAAACCATATCCTATTATCCAAAATGGTGAAAGTAAACACATGGTCCACGAATGGTTGGCTTTTGGGATGACCGTGGTGTACTAAAGATCTGAATTAAGAGTTCTTTTAACAAAGCATAATGTGGTAATTCATCAAAAGCAGGGTCAAAAGACAAAAGGGGCCAAGAACCTTTCAAACAGCTTCCAGTCATCTTTAGTTCAGCAAGGGTATGAATATTTTGAACAAGGAATTTAGCAGATGGTCCATGAGGTGAATTTGAAAGCCACATATAGAGATCTTGTTTTGTCTTAGCTTCAAAATAGATGCATTTATTACAGTTCTTCATTTCACAAACCTCGTTAATCACAAATAGCTTATCCTTACGATCCATTTTAGTATCTGCTTTAGAATGAGGCATCAACATTCTCAAGTCCTGCATTAAATATCTTGTCCTGAAATTTATTCCTCTGGAAGAAAAGATGAGAATCCGTTCCTTATTTTTTATTTTTTATTTTTTTTTTTTGAGGCGGAGTCTCGCTCTGTCGCCCGGACTGGAGTGCAGTGGCCAGATCTCAGCTCACTGCAAGCTCCGCCTCCCGGGTTTACGCCATTCTCCTGCCTCAGCCTCCCGAGTAGCTGGGACTACAGGCGCCCGCCACCTCGCCCGGCTAGTTTTTGTATTTTTAGTAGAGACGGGGTTTCACCGTGTTAGCCAGGATGGTCTCGATCTCCTGACCTCGTGATCCGCCCGTCTCGGCCTCCCAAAGTGCTGGGATTACAGGCTTGAGCCACCGCGCCCGGCCCGTTCCTTATTTTTCCACTTGCCCTTGCAAACGGGGCCTGGGATCCGGTCCCTCTCTTCTTCCTCCACCTCCTCTGCTGTGGTGTGCCGCTTAGCCAGCGGCGCGGCATCTTTTTCGTTTCTTTTTGGCTTCTTCGCCCGAACTGCCAAGCCTCCACGCCGTTTCCTCTTGGTTGCCGCCATCTTGCCTTACCGCCTGCGCTCTTGGCCTGTTTTCCGGCGTTGCCGCTCGCTCCTCTTTCCGATCTCTATGGTTCCGTGGCTCTCCTGGACTTAATTTTATAAATTCTTGATTGGTTGGTGAGACCAATAGGGATACTTTTTCTTGTCTAATTTGGTGTCTGGGAAAGCTTCATTCAAGTCCTCAGTGGACTGATCAAATGGAATTAAGTTCCTCATCTTCTCCAGCTGTTTCTCATACTCTCCAATCCTGCCTTTGAGAGCGACACCCACTCAGCACACGTTTTCCCATCTTCTTTTTCGTCAGCATCCACCTGGGCAGTATGTTTATCCTCTGGTACAGGAAACTTTAGGGCATTAGACTTCTTCTCAAAGTCATCCACCAAGCCTGCTTTGGCCACACTGGCCTCGTAGTAAGCCCAGTCAATAGCTGGTGGATTCTCAGGTAAAGTAGCCAGCCTGGAGGTGAAGGTCTCATTCCAGGATTTCAGGGAATTTGCAGTGGCCTTTTGGTTACGGGGTATCATCTCTGCAAAAGCTACCCAGTCAACGGTTTTTAGAGCAAGTTTTCACCCAGCCATCCTGGTATCCTTCACCGACCCTGGCAGCCCATGATCCACACCCCACTCACCTCTTATAGCTTATAGGGTATATGTGCACAAATGCAGTTCACTATTTTAACACAGCACATCCACCTTCAACTCTCATCCCCAGTTCCCTGGCAGCCCCTGCCCTTTCTCTCAACTCCACTTCTCGGCCAAGCTCCTTGCCCACTGCTTTGCCTCCCACTACCCCTCACCCGCTGTGGGCTGCCTTCTGTCTCACGGCTGCCTCGACGCCACGCTCACCTCCCGGCTCTGAGGGCTGGGCACTGGGCGCCTTTCCTGCTCTTACATGGCAAGGCCTCCTGTAGCCCTGCCAGTACTGACCACTCCTCCTGGGCTGAGGAGACTTCTCTCTCTTGGTTGTCTGCCTATCTCCCCATCCACACTGTCCTCTTCCTCTCAGTCCCTGTTACAGGCTTTCCCTCCTCGAGCTGGTGCCTCCCAGGGATCTGTCCCCATCTCCTCTCTTCTCACTCCACTGGCTCCCGCGTGACACTGGGGACCCCCAGAAATGTGTACTGCAGAGGCACCTTCTGCTGGACAGCTCTGCTGGGGGAACCTTGGACACTTCACAGCTAAGGAGCCCAGATGGAACTCCTCCCCTTGCTCCTTCCTCTCAAAATATCTGCCCTTCCTCTTGCAAGTCTAGTCTTGGTGAGTGAGGACACTGTCCATCCATCACTCCAGGGGACACCTGCATGCCACCTTGTACTTCCCAGCTTCCTGACCTCCCTTTAGCCCATCAGTCCAGCCCAATTCCTGATGCTGTCCTGAAACTGTGCCCCTTGCTCTGCCTTCATGGAAGCCCCTGCTTACCTGGACAACTCCTAACCGGTTTCCCATTCACCCTTTCTCCAAATGAGTCACCAGTGATTTTTCTGAAGTTCCAATTTCATCAGGTTGCTCCCCTGCTTAAGATCCCACAGTGGGTAAAGTCCAGACTTCTCAGCATCACCCTCAAAGCCTGGAGGGTCTTCTCCTGCCCACTTGGAGGCCAAGCAGGCTGACCCCCTCTCTCCCGCACCTCCCTCTCTCTTGCATGTATCAGCTTCTCTCTTTCTGAAATGTCCTCCTCTCACTTGTCTATTTTCTCCAGTACCCAGGCTCAAGCATCCCCCCTCCAGGAAGTCTTCCTGACATCCTTCCTCTGCTGCACCAGGATTCTTTTTTTTTTTTTTTTTTTGAGACGGAGTCTCACTCTGCAGCCCAGGTTGGAGTGTAGTGGCGCGATCTCGGCTCACTGCAAGCTCCGCCTCCTGGGTTCACACCATTCTTCTGCCTCAGCCTCCCGAGTAGCTGGGACTACAGGCGCCCGCCACCACGCCCGGCTAATTTTTTTGTATTTTTAGTAGAGACGGGGTTTCACCATTTTAGCCAGGATGGTCTCGATCTCCTGACCTTGTGATCTGCCCGCCTTGGCCTCCCAAAGTGCTGGGATTACAGGCGTGAGCCACCGCGCCCGGCCTGCACCAGGGTTCTAATCAGGGGCTGCTTCTTCTGCATTTCCTATTAGCCAACTCATACCTCAACATTATAAATACTTATCTGTCTTTCCCCCAATCACCCTGGAGGGCATGGACTGTGTCTTATTAACAGTGTTCCCAGAGCTTAATAATGACAGTGGCTAATAGCAGCAGAACGACTAATACAACCAGATTGTATTAGTATTGCAGTAGCTTTTAGTACCAGACACTATTTTGAGTTATTTATATGCATGACCCCACTTGGTCTTACAACATCCCTATAGTTAGTTACTGTTATTGTTCCTACATTACAGATGAGGACATTGAGGCTTAAAGACATTAAACAGATCATTCACAAAGAACTGGTAGAGCCAGATTTTGAATGCAACCATCAGACTCCAGAGCCGGGTGCTTCATAAGTGCTTGCCTGCTGCAATATCTGGAACATAGTTGGTTTTCCAGTTCCTATTTATTGCCTGATAGAGTGAATGAATTAAAAAATGATCCCTACATAGACAAATGGATGAATGCCTGAACCCACATGCTGAGATGGGTTAGCTGGGAAGGAGGAAGAGGCACAGGCAGGAGAGTATAAGTGTGAGGGGGAACAGGAAGGTAAGTGCAGCTAGGGTAACTGTGGTGGCCAAAGGAGAACGTGCCCAATGACCAGCCGGACATCAGCCTGTTTTGTGGTGCCCTGAGGCCAGTCCAAAGCAGCTGGAAACAGTTGAGAGAATTTGGGATCAATAAGGCAGTCACTCTGAGTAAAGTCCTTTGAGTTGTGCCAGCCTGAGTGGCTGGAACTCTTGGCAGCTCTGCCCATGCCCCAACCTTGAGGAGAGGGTAGGGAACTCACACCCATCTTGGAGGGCCTGGGCCTCCCCCAGAGGACCTCGCATGGTCAGGAGCACTTAGAGCAGGCTTGTTTAAGGTAGCCACTGGACAGGAGAGAGGAGGCAGAAGCACCACAGGAGCACGAAGCCCATTCGCAGGGCCAGGAAAACCCCAGCCAGCTCCTCTACCTGGACCCTGGGGCTGAATACGACCTGGGCTCTGGGCCTAGGGAGCTATTTGTAGGTTCAGCCCCTCATTCGATTTCTGTGAGCCATTAGTCAGAGGGCAAGTGGGTGAGGGTGCTGGGGAGAGGGAGGCAGCTCTGATGCAGCAGCTTGTTCCTCAGCCCAGGGGAGGGGACAGGGAGAGACAGGGAGGCTGAGCAGAGTGGATGAGCACCTTCCTGTCTGGAAGGAAGTAGGGCTGTGCCCACAGGGGAGGGACACCTGAACAGAGAAGTGAGGACACACCTGCCATCCGCATGGGGCAGGCCAGTACTCACTGGGTGGGGGTGGAGAACCTCCAGAACCTCCTTTTATTCTCTAATTTTACAGATGGGGTCAGACCTTTCTAAGACCCAGAGAGACTTGGGTGCTGATTCTGGCCCTGCCATGAAGTTCCATTGTGCCCCTGAGCAGGTGACAGTTTCTTTGCCTGTAGAATCAGAGCCCATGACGGGCTGGGTGCCCGGGTCTGAGGGAGGGTGAGGAGGTGCCCCACAGATGACTGCACAGGGAAGCTGCAGCTGGAAGACGCCAGTGGATTCCTCTCTCCTCTTCCTGTTCCACCCCTAGAAACAGAGACAGTCACCCTGGAGAAGGAGTTAAACTGGCAGAGGCCTCTGTGAGCGTGCTTCCCAATTTACAAAGCACTTCAGTTAAAAAATTTTTTTTAACTTTTATTTCAGGTTCGGAGGTACATGTGCAGATTTGTCACATAAGTAAACTCGTGTCATGGGGGTTTGTTGTACTGATTGTTTCACCACTGAATACTAAGCCTAGTACCCAATAGTTCTTTTTTCTGCTCCTCTCCCTCCTCCCACCCTCTCCACCCTCAAGTAGACCTCAGTGTCTGTTGTTTCCTTCTTTGTGTTCATAAGTTCTCACCATTTAATTCCAACTTCTAAGTGAGAACATGAGATATTTGGTTTTCTGTTCCTGTGTTAGTTTGCTAAAGATAATGGGCTCCAGCTCCATCCATATTCCTGCAAAAGACATGATCTCATTCTTTTTTATGGCTGCATAGTATTCCATGGTGTATATGTACCACATTTTCTTTATCCAATGTGTCATTGATGGGCATTTAGGTTGATTCCATGTCTTCGCTATTGTGAATAGTGCTGCGATGAATATTTGCATGCATTTGTCTTTATGATAGAATGATTTATATTCATCTGGGTATATACCCAGTAATGGGATTGCTGGGTCAAATGGTAGTTCTGTTTTGAGCTCTTTGAGGAATCACCATACTGCTTTCCACAATGGTTGAACTAATTTACACTCCCACTAACAGTGTATATGTGTTCCCTCTTCTCCACAGCCTCGCCAGCATCTGTTGTTTTTTTTTACTTTTTAATAATAGCCATTCTAACTAGTATAAGATGGTATCTCATTGTGGTTTTGATTTACATTTTTCTAATGATCAGTGATATTGAACTTTTATTCATATGCTTGTTGGCCACATGTATGTCTTCTTTTGAAAAGTGTCTGTTCATGTCTTTTGCCCACTTTTTAATGAGGTTGTTTTTCTCTTGTAAATTTGTTTAAGTTCCTTATAGAGACTGGATATTAGATCTTTGTCAAATGCATAGTTTGCAAATATTTCCTCCCATTCTGTAGGTTGTCTGTTTACTCTGTTGATAGTTTCTTTTGCTGTACAGAAGCATTTAAGTTTAATTAGATCCCATTTGTCAATTTTTGCTTTTGCTGTGATTGCTTTCAGCATCTTCATCATGAAATCTTTGCCCAATACTATGTCTAGGATGGTATTGCCTAGATTGTCTTCCAGGGTTTTTATAGTTTTGGGTTTTACATTTAAGTCTTTAATCCATCTTGAGTTGATTTCTGTATACAATGTAAAGAAGGGGTCCAGTATCAATCTTCTGGATATGGTTAGCCAGCTATCCCAGCACCATATACTGAATAGGGAGTCCTTTCCCCATTGGTTGTTTTTGTCAGTGTTGTTGAAAATCAGATGGTTGTAGGTGTGGGGCCTTATTTCTGGGCTCTCTATTCTGTTCCATTGGTCTATAGGCCTGTTTTTGTACCAGTACCATGCTGTTTTGGTTATTGTTGCCCTGTAGTGTAGTTTGAAGTTAAATAATGTGATGACTCCAGCTTACAAATACTTTATATTTATTTTTCTGTAAAATAAATATACATATTTATTTATGTATACTTTATATATACAATACTTTATATTTATTTATAAATAAATATATAAATATTTATTTATAATATACAATTTTTTGTATATAATTTTTTTGTATATAATTTTTTGGCTAATTTTTTGTATTTCAAAGATGGGGTTTCACCATGTTGGCCAGGTTAGTCTCTAACTCCTGACCTCAGGTGATCCCCCCACCTTGGCCTCCCGAGGTGCTGGGATTACAGGAGTGAGCCACCATGCCCAGCCACAAAGCAGTTTAGAATACATTTCCTCATTTGATCTTCACAGCAACCCTATGAGGGAAGGTCGGGCTGACACTCCTATTGTTATCATTTTACCCCTGGGGGAACCAGGGTCACACCATGAGGGAGTCCACGGCTCTTTGCTTTGTATCACAATTATGCTGGGTGTCATGAACCCCAAACCATCAGCCACAAGGACCCGAAGATGACAAATTCTGTGCACACTGTGGGGGGACGGGAAGACTAGGAGTCAGGAGCCAAGGGTGCTACCTGGCTGGTGTTGCTTCCTTGCTCCACAGTGGAACATTTCGTTTGTCACAGTTTGTCTGCAGGAGCTACTGACTGGCCTGGGTGGCCAGCCTCACTGTGTTGTGAGGCCAGGGGAGGCTTGCTTAGAAGCTGGTCTCAGGGGGCACTATAGCAGCGGGCATGAAGGAATTCCAGCGTTCCAGGGCCTGGGGGATGTCCAGCTGGAAGGGAGCTTTGAGATGATCTAGTTTATTCAACTGAGGTGGATAAAGAAAGCCAGACAGGCTTGCCTAAGTGAAACGAAGAAGAAGGAGGAGGAGGAGGAGCAGGAGGAGGGGAAGGGGTTGGGGGAAGATACAGAGTATAATTGTTTTTTTCTTTTTGAGACGGAGTTTCACTTTTGTTCCCTAGGCTGGAGTGCAATGGTGGGATCTCAGCTCACTACAAACTCTGCCTCCTGGATTCAAGTGATTCTCCTGCCTCATCCTCACGAGTAGCTGGGATTACAGGTGCCACAACCACGCCCAGCTAATTTTTGTATTTTTAGTAGAGATGGGGTTTCACCATGTTGGCTGAGCTGGTCTCGAACTCCTGACCTCAGGTGATCAGCCTGCCTCAGCCTCCCAATGTGCTGGGATAACAGGCGTGAGCCACCACGCTCGGCCCAGAGTATAATAATTTTTAAAGCCAACTTTTAGTTGGGGACAGGAAAAATAATTTGAAAGGTAGGTTGGAAAGACAGAAATGACCAACATCCACATCCCCCTGGGAGGCCTTTCCCAGGCCAGTAGGAAGCCTGCCTGCTGTTCTTCTCCAGTGACACAGCCAGGGACAGGGAAGGAGGGCCATGACTAAACATGAGGACCCAGTGCTTGGCAGACAAGTGAGGTTTCACATTCCTGCAAGGGCAACTCAGGTGGCCCTCTCCTGATGGCAGGGAGCCGCCTGGCACACAGCATGACAGGGCAGTGACAGGGCAGTGACAGGGCACCACGAAAATGCCCAACGGCTCCTCACGGGGATGGTGCAGCTGACACACGGGGCGGAGTGAGGACGTGCAGGCTCCTACCCTTCCTGACCCAAGCAGCTGCGTGCAGGCAGGGCTGGGGGCCACCCCAAGAGGAAAAATAAGCCGGGTGCAGTGGCTCATGCCTGTAATCCCAGCTCTTTGAGAGGCTAGGCGGGCGCATCACAAGGTCAGGAGTTTGAGACCAGTCTGGCCAACACAGTGGAACCCCGTCTCTACTAAAAATACAAAAAAAAAAAAAAAAAATTAGCTGGGCATGGTGGCAGGCACCTGTAATCCCAGCTACTTGGGAAGCTGAAGCAGGAGAATCGCTTGAACCCAGGAGGCGGAGTTGCCATGAGCGGAGATCGCACCAGTGCATTCCAGCCCAGGCGACCGTGAGAGACCCTGTCTCAAAAAAAAAAAAAAAAAAAAAAGAGAGAGAGAAAGAAAATAGAAGGGGGAAGGAGAACTCGGGGCAAACAAACAAAAAAATACATGAAGGGGGAAGAGGGGGAGGGAGAGCAGGAAGAGGGAGGAAAAGGGAGAAGAGGAGCAAGAGGGAGAGGAGGAGGGGAAGGGAAGGGAAGACGGAAAGGAGTCAAAACTGTTGAGTGGCAGAGCAGGTGAGGAGTGCACGTGCCTGCAGACCGACAGAAAGATGCTCTCCTTTCCTGTGTTTCTGAATTTTCTAAATTATCTATGATGGAGACGTATCCATTTGCAATGCTGACTTTTCAACAACATAATAAAAGGGGAAAAAGGGAATTTGGATGGTGCGTCCAGCCACCAGAGTCCCAGGCTGAAAGCCAGAATGATCTCTTGAGAAATGTTAGCAAAGATTTCCTCTGGGATGGGGGAGCTATTGGTGATTTTTCTTTAGTTTTTTTTTTTTTTTTTTTTCACTTTCCAAATCATCTAGAATGAGCGGGAATGATATTGGTAACCATAGGAGAAAGAAATACAAAAGAGTGACTCCCTCTGTCCTTAAAATAACAAAAACAAAAGACAAAAGAGGCCGGGTGCGGTGGCTCATGCCTGTAATCCCAGCACTTTGGGAGGCCAAGGTGGGTGGATCACCTGAGGTCAGGAGGTCGAGACCAGCCTGGCCAACACAGGGAAAAACCGTCTCTACTAAAAATACAAAAAAATTAGCTGGGTGTGGTGGTGGGCGCCTGTAATCCCAGCTACTTGGGAGGCTGAGGCAGGAGAATCGCTTGAACCCGGGAGGTGGAGACTACAATGAGCCAAGATTGCGCCATTGCACTCCAGCCTGGGCAACAGGAGGGAAACTGTCTTAAATAAAAAAAGAGAGAGCACACACACACACACACACACACACACACACACACACAAGCAGGAAGAGAGGCTGAGAGTTGGGATGATGGGGAAGAACGCAAGATGAGGGTGAGGGAGCGAGAGGCAAAGGCAGGGACAGGGATAGCAGGTGAGGCTGTTGCTAAACAGCAGCCAGCTATGCAGTGCTTCCCAGTCATCCTGTCTGTCAACGAACGTGTGCGGAAAGGTGGCTGCCTGTGCCTCCCAGGATACTCTAGACTGGGGGCAGAGTAGTCCTGCTGGGCAGCTTCTGGCCAGTCGGCATAGGGTTGCTGTCCTCCGGCACATCCAAGCTGCCCTCCCCAGGCCTCCCTCCATCGTCTGCCTGCAGGCTCACTAAGACAGTGTAAATGGAGAGACCTGGGATCCTTAATTCCAGAGAGGCTGCTTTAGAGGGGATGGTGGTGGGCTTATTTTGTGGTTGAGGCTCTTAAGGGAGGAGAGAGAGGACAGGAGGGGAAGGGAGGGTTCAGCCACAGAGCTGGCAGCCAGGCCAAGAGGATCAGCCAGGAGCAATAAGTGGCTTGAGAATGCTGGTAATAAATAAAGACGTCTTTATTGTCTCTTCCCAAAGCACACGATGTTTCTAACAGAGCTTCATTCACTCCCAGGCAGGCTGGAGAGAGGACAGAGGTGGAGCCAAGATGACATAGTCAGGAGTAGAAAGGAGTCAGGTGGAGCAGGGGTGCCAGAGAGGGCAGCCGGAGGGCGGGGCTTAGGGAGCTCCAGCCGCAGTGACAAAGATGTCCTTGTAGCCTTTGATCTCCTTGACCTCGTTGCTGCTGATGAGAACCTGGAGCTGGCGGGGTCCAGCTTTGGTCGGGTAGAGGTCCAGTTGAATTTGGAGGGTGTGTCCGGCCACCAGAGTCCCAAGGCTGAAAGTCAGAAAGGGCCTGTGAGAGCCTCAAGGAGTCCCTGCTGGCAGGAGGGGTGATCTGGTTCTCCTCTGGGTGGGTGAGAAGCTCCCACTCGCCACCACCACTGAGCTCAGCCTTTCCTGAGGAGGGTGAGAAAGTGGGGGCAGAGAGGCACCGCACAGGGGATTGAGGAGGGTCCTGTGATGCCATGGGGCACCCCTTTTCTGAGACCAGCAAGGGGGAGGTAGGCAGAAGCATCACTTACTCCTTTGTTATCTGCCCACTGACGAGACCGCTTCCCTCCAGCACCATCGTGCAGCTGCTCAGAGCCACCATCAAGGTGTTGGTGAGGGTGACGTGGACTCTCAGTACCTTGCCCACCTCAGCCCTCTCAGACACCTGTGTGGAGAGAGGTCAGTGATTCCACCGGCAACTGGCCTCGTTTCTGCGCTCTGGTTCAGTTATCCCCACCCCCAGGTCCCTGGCGACCACCACGAACTGCGGCTTAGAGCTAATGTGCTACAGTGGGGAGGGAGGAATGTGAGCTGAGAGTACTTGAGATTAACACATATACAGGCCTGTCTTAGGTCGCAATACTCCAAGGAGCCACCACCAATCAGCAATTGCCACCAAGCTGAAACCCGTTTCCCTCCCCACCATCTAGTTCAAGATGTCCACAAGATTTCAATGGGAGTGCCAGCTCCAGTGGGTGGCTACTAGGAAGGCTGTGTTAAAAAGGATCCTGAGGACAAAGGATCCCAATTGATTCCTATCTAACACAGGTGGGGGATAAGGAAGTGGTGTCATGTGTGCCACCCAAGTGCCATCAGTGATGTCATCCTGCCCTTACACTCATCACTGAGGAAACAATGAGGCCAAGGCCCCTTGATGTGTTAGTGGCAGAGCCAGGACCTGAGATGGGTGTCCCAGACCCCAGCCCAGGATCTTTCCCCATACTGCTGTGTCTTCATAAACATCAGCAGGGCATGCACTCGAGTTCTTCCAGGTATGCTCAGTGCTGTGTCATGGGGCAGCACAGCCGTGGCCTATGAGTGGGAGGCAGGCATCCTTCCTACTCATTTCTGGAGCCCCTGTTCCTAGAACAGTGCCGGCCAGATGATGGACACCAGTAAGCACGTGTTGAACTGAAATGAGCTCTGACCACCCAGATCATACTAGGGGCTTGTTCTGGCTGGGCCAGAGACTCAGGGAAAAGGAAGAACACACCTGACTTACCTGGGATCCAAACAAAAATACCAAGTCCCTTGTACCCTCATTAGGGTGTCAAAGTAGAACAGGTTAAAATAACTGTGGAATCATCTATGGGTCCCTTACTGATGGGGACCAATTAGCAACCTACCTGGCATTTGCCATGTTTGCTTCAGGTACACGGCAGGGCCCTGGCCGCAGCCCCAGGCTTATGTCTGCACTTGCAATTCTGCCCGCTGTTTGCCCCAGCACAGAGGCTGCCAGGCGTCAGCTGGCCTGACAGCCTGACAGTGTGCCTAGATGAAAACCCTGGGGTAGGCCAGCTGATACATGGTCTGCAGCTGCCCAGTTCTCATTTGGGCTGGGGAGGGGCGTGCTGTTGAAGAAGCCTCCAGGTACAGAGCCAGGTTTAGACTAGGCAGTGGGCAAGTCTTTTCGAGTGGGAGGGGCAGGTGGGGAAACGAGGCTTCAGGGAAGGAAAACCCTGGTAGCAGGAGATGGGGAACGCACCCGCTTCTTCCATTCACCCTTCCTTCGCCTGAAACTCCTTCTTTGTGCAGTGGCCTCACTGGCCCCTCAGGCATCTGAAGTTCACTTTTCATTTGTTTCCCTCTTTGCCACCTCAATCTTGTCAATACTCACCTTTTGTTTTTTGTTTTGTTTTGTTTTGTTTTGTTTGAGACAAGGTCTAACTCTGCTGTCCAGGCTGGAGTGCAGTGGCATGATCTCAGCTCACTGCAGGCTTGATTTCCCCAGACTCTTACCTCAGCCTCCCGAGTATCTGGGACTAGAGGCATGCACCACCACACCAGCTGAGTTTTGAAAAACTTTTAAGTAGCGACAAGGTCTGGCTATGTTTCCCAGATTGGTCTTGAACTCCTGGGCTCAAGCGATCCTCCCGCCTTGGCCTCCCAAAGCACTGGGATTACAGGCATGAGCCACCGTGCTTAGCTGGTGGTCATCATTTGAATTTGACTTTGTGGAGTCTCTAAATCTGTCTTCTCTACTTCATCTCCTAGTCACTGCCTTTCCTGTCTGTTTGCCTTTGCAAAATGATTTCCTTACTTAAAATGCCTTCATAGCCATCTCATTTCTCTATACAGTTTCCTATGCATCCTCTGAAAAATAGTACCTCCTTTGAGAAGCCTTCACACCCTTCACCCCAACTCACTGGTACAGAGCACAAGACCACACCATACTGTGCTGGAGCCATCGGTGTGCTATGAGGTGGGAACAGTGTCTTGTTGGCTGCTGTACCCCAGCCCCTGGATTGGGTGAGTCAGAGAGCCTCAGAGCCCCCACCTGTGTCCAGATGCCTACCTCAATAGACACGTGGGGAGGCTCCAGAGAGATATCTTTTAGGACCAGCATGGACCTCCCTGTCTCTTCAGCCTCAGCGATGCCAGACACACGGATGAGCTTTTCGTCCGTTAGCTTGCTTCTGTAATTGCTGTAGGGCAGGAGGAGTGGCCACTGTGTCTCTAAGGACATACAAAAGACACCTTGAGTCCAGGACATGGACCACAGAGAGGGGGGACATGTAGATGTGAGACAGGAAAAATTAGAATTTTTCATGTGAGAGGTAAAATTGTGTGTGTGAGAGACAGACAGTGTCCCACCACGCACACACTGCCCCCAGGGCTCACTGCCGCGTCTTGCCTGGTAGGGTGGCATCAGAGGTACAGTAGCTGGCAGCTTCACTGCCGGGAAGGTGTGTGTGTCAGAGGAAGGGGTCTCTGTGTGATCTGGCTGGGCCCGCCCCACTGTGTTCATGGCCCCACAGCTCCCCTCCCCGTAGGTGCCTTCTCACACCTGCCTCACACTCACCCTCCCCAAAGTCCAGGTTCAACCGCACTGTGTGCCTCCAGAGGGGCTTCCGGGTGCCACCCCCATGCAGCAGGGCCTGTGCACAGAAGCGCACCACCAGTCCGATGGGCCCCTGAGGGTGGGTGCTGTCTGGCACCCTCCGGATACGCAGCAGCAGCTGCAGATCCTGGCCCCACTCGGGTATCCTGGCCAGGTGAAGCTGCAGCTGCACTGGCTCATCCCTAAGACCCCCCGACTCCAGGAGATCCAGGAAGGGCGAAGAAGCTCTTTGGGGGCCCAGCATTTTCCGAGAAGCCTTCATGAAGACAGCTCTCTCCTCGGGGGATCCTGCAGAAGGGAGACGGGAGAGACACGCATGGGGAGGGGTGGAGAGGACCGGAGACTTTCCCGGGGCACCAAGGCACAGGAATAGCAGCACAGGGAGGCCGTGCGGCTCAGGTGCCACTTGCTGGGTTCAAATCCTTGCTCTGTCACAGTACTTTAATCTCTGTGTTCTGTTCTGTCATCTGTAACCTGGGGATGATATCTGCTTTCCTTATAAGGGATCCCAAAAACGTCAGGCTAAATGAGTTGCTGGCTGCAAGCACTCAGCACTGTTCTCTGCCATCACTATGACCAAGCATCACTATCATCATCGTCATGAAGCCAGAGGCTTCTCTCCCCAACCAGCATCCCTCCAGCTAAAATATATGCTCAAAACTTATAAAAAAGAGGTTCGGTCAGGCACAGTGGCTCATGCCTGTAATCCCAGCAATTTGGGATGCTGAGGTGGGTGGATCGCCTGAGGTCAGGAGTTTGAGACCAGCCTGACCAACATGGTGAAACTCGTCTCTACTAAAAATACAAAAATTAGCTGGGCATGGTGATGGATGCCTGTAATCCCAGCTATTCAGGAGGGTGAGGCAGAAGAATCACTTGAACCCAGTAGGTAGAAGTTGTGGTGAGCCGAGATTTCGCCGTTGCACTCCAGCCTGGGTAACAAAAGTGAAACTCCATCTTAAAAAAAAAAAAAAGAGCTAAAGAGCTTCATCTCTTGCCCATGGGGGCTACTCAACATGGAGGCTTAATGTGGCTGACTGCCACTGCTACCGCTTGAGACCATCATTACCACAGTTACAATTGTTACTACTTGAGACCATCATTACAAGACTGAAGGAAGGGATGAATGTAGAAATTGTAAAAAAAACGAAAGAAACTGTTTTAAAGAAAGGCTAGCATGGAGAAGAAGAAAAGAGAAGAAGAGAAGGAGAGAAGGAGAAAAGAAGAGAAGAAGAGAAGAAGAAAAGAAGAAAAAAGAAGAAAAGAAGAAAAGGGCTCTCTGCTTCTAGTGAGCAAAGGCAGCCGCTGAGCGTCTACCGCCCTTCATATTTATTTGGGTAGCAAGAGCAAGGAGGAGCAGGTAACGATTGGTCAGCTGCTTAATTGATCACAGGTTCAGATTGTTACTAACAGGCTTCAATTATGCCTAATCATAAGAAACATTTGTGTGGCCTTCAACAGCTTAACCCACACTTACCCCCACCTGTGGACTTCTCTGGCGCAGTTGCTACGTCCCAGAGGCACGATTACCAGTGCTTTCTGTGGACACTCATTTAACCCTCTCAACAGCCGTCCAGGGGACTGTTACCCCGTTTTACAGATGAGGAAATGGAGGCACAGGGGTGGTAAACTGTGTCCAGTCTTACACAGGGCACAGCAGAGCCCTGTTCAGTACTCAGGCAGCCTGACTCCACACACGCGCCCTCCGTGGGGGTGTCCACCCCGTCCATAGGCCCAGGGGCCCATCCCCCCAACTCCACCAATCTCCTTGCTACAACCCCTCCTGCCATGGACGTAGGGAGACAGTGGTACCACTCTGGGTGGAGTTAAAATACGGGACATCCAACTACATTTGCATTCCAGATAAACAACAAATGATTTTTAGTACAGTACGTTCCATGCACTATTTGGAACATGCTTATACATTAAAAATCATACCCAGTTTGAATTTCAGATAAACAGTGAATACTTTTTAGAATAAGTATGTGCCAAATGCTGTATGTCCCATACTTACACAAATAAAATATTTGTTTACTTGGATCTATCTGGAATTCATATTTAACTGGGCATCCTATATTTTTATTTGCTGGTAACCCTACTTAGGGTCACATGCCTGGGATCCAGGAAGGACCCCTAGGAGTTTGCCATGAGGATAAAGGTGATTAGATGGTGACGGTTTCAACTTGGAGGCATCCCCCTTAGGGAGCATCACAAAGAAGTTTAAACCAGCCCTCTCCCCAAATACCCAGCCCGGCACCTTCTGGGTACTTGTAGGAGCTGGTGATGCTCTGGTGCTGGTCTGACCCCACCATCTTGGTGCTGATCTCCTTCCCGATGGAACTGGTGTTGTGGGCCAGGATTTCCTGGGCCTGGCCATCCCTGAGGAGCCAAATGACTTCATCGGCGTTCACCTCGGCATACACAAAAGGGGTGTCATAGGCCAGGTGGACATCCCCTTCCCTGATGGCCTTCACAGAGGCAGGGCCACAGCAGAACAGCCCTGTGGAGGCAACAGGCTACTGACATTGGGGCCAGGGGCAGCTGGCTGTGGCTGTGGGAGGTGGAGATGGGACAGGCAGTGGCACCGCTGACTCTCACCCATGGGATATCTTCCAGTTTACCAAGCACTTTTGTTCCTATTAATTCATCTGACCCTCACAGCCACCCTGTGAAGTGGCAGTGCTGATCATCAGCTTTTCCACTTTACAGGTAAGGACACAGCTGAGGCCCAGTGACCCATCCAGGTGAACCCGCTGCCAACGGTAGAGTTAGATTCCTGATCTGAAGCTGTGTCAGCTGGGACCTCGGGAAGAGGGTGCCGTGGAAAACGCTGCTCTTCCCTGGTCTCCTGCTCCCACAGCCAGTCACCCTAATCTGCCTCCCCACAGAGCCAGAGCCTGTTGCAGTGGTCCTCACTCACCACTGCTGGTCTGCTGGGGAGTGGGGTCCAGAACCTGCCACCCGTTGTATCCTGGTGGGAGATCTTTCCGGATCATCCAGCACTCATTCCAGACATGGAAGTTCCTGCAGGAGGGAGTAAGCAGACAAGGACTCACGTTAGCTGAGGTTTTGCCAGGTACCAGGCACTATGCGGAGTGATTTATATCATTGTTTCTTTTTCTTACTTTTTGTTAGGAAGTAATTTCATACTAAAAGTCACAAGAATAGTACAGGCCGGGCGCGGTGGCTTACACCTGTAATCCCAGCACTTTGGGAGGCCAAGGAGGGTGGATCACGAGGTCAGGAGATCGAGACCATCCTGGCTAACATGGTGAAACCCCGTCTCTACTAAAAATACAAAACATTAGCCGGGCATGGTGGTGGGCACCTGTAGTACCAGCTACTCAGGAGGCTAAGACAGGAGAATGGCGTGAACCCGGGAGGCAGAGCTTGCAGTGAGCTGAGATCGCGCCACTGCACTCCAGCCTGGGTGACAGAGCGAGACTCTGTCTCAAAAAAACAAAAACAAAAAAGAATGGTACAAAGAACACCCATCTACCCAAGTCATCTGTTCTTAACATTTTGCCCCATTTGCTTTCTTTCAGTGTGGACATGAATAGATATCTACACATACACACTTCAGTGTGTATTTCCTAAGAATAGGGATTGTATAGTTTATCCACCCTAGCACATTGGGTATTGATATGATGCCTTTATCTAATTTACTGTCTATATTTTAATGTTGTCAGTTGATCTAAGGACGTTGTTTAGAGCCTTCTTTTCCCATGCGGTACGCAGTGCCATCTGTGGTCACACACTGCATTCAGCTATGCAGTGTGTTGTCTGCTTTGACCTTGGAACAGTTCCTCCACCTTTCTTTCTTTTGTTACACTGGGATTTGAAAAGAGTCTCTCTCTCTCTCTCTCTCTCTCTCTCTCTCGTAAATTTAAGGTGTACAAATGTAGTTTTGTTTCATGGAGATATTGCCTAGTGGTGAAGTCTGGGCTTTTAATGAAAACAGTCTTTATGTTATTTATCTATTTTTTAAAACCAGAGTAGTGCCCATTTTGGGCTTGTCTGATGTTTTCTCATTATTAGACTCAAGATACGCATTCAAAGACAGAACTGTACCTAAGTTACACATCCTCAGATACAGCACTGCTTCCTGAATCAGAGACGATTCAGACCTCTAGGAGTCTATCTGTGGATCCCAGGCTGAAAAGCCCTCCTTAACAGCATTGATCTCATCTCACCCTAGCAACCCTGTGAAGTAGACATTATCTTCATTTTACAGACAAGAAAATCGAAACTCAGAGAGGGAGGGGGCTCCTAGGACAGCAGGTAGTTCTCACATAACTCAGAGTCTTACCTGGAGGCCGGCTGCAGTGGCTCAGGCCTGTAACCCCCCACTTTGGGAGGCCGAGGCGAGTGGATCACCTGAGGTCAAGAGTTCAAGGCCAACATGGCGAAACCCCGTCTCTACTAAAAATACAAAAATTAGCCGGGCATCGTGGTACATGTCTGTAGTCCCATCTACTCCTGCCTCCTGAGGCAGGAGAATCGCTTGAACTCAGGAGGTGGAGGTTACAGTGAGCTGAGGTCGCACCATTGCACTCCAGCCTGGGCAACAGAGTGAGACTCCGCCCCCCCCCAAAAAAAAAAAAAAGTCTTATCTGGAAACTGGCTAGAAAAGGAAAAACAGGAAACCAGTTTTGAGAGTAGAGCTGAGAAGAACAAAGGAACCAGGAAAAGAAACCAGAGATACACAAGTAAAGGGATGCACAGAGATACACACACACACACACGCACACATGTATGCAGACAGGGAGTGGGGCGGGGAGAGGAAGAAGTCAAGAGAGACAAGAAGAGGTCTACAGAGGCAGTCAGTCCAGGTTCTCCCTGACTTCTGGGAAAACAGAGTGGTACAAACAGAGACTCAGAGAAGGAAGAAGAAGATGAATAAAGACTTTTGAGGTCAGTGTTCAGAAGATGCCCAGCTAGTCATGTGGTTGAGGCCTCAGAATGTTATCCCATTGTTTTCTATCTCTGAAATGAGTTAAATGTGATGACCTAATTAGCCAGAACAGCCTCCTGGGTTGGGGAATTCTTCTCTTCTTCTCTGAGCATTAGCAGCAATGTTCAGGGCAATCTTGCAATATTGCCTCAAGAGTCAGGGAGAACCAGGTCAAAGTTTTCCTGCCCTCCCTGGGACAGAGCAGAGAGCAGTTCAAGATAGTGCCTCTCACCATATTTTGTCTCGTTTCTGAGTTGACAGCATCTCTGCATTTCGGTCATAGTACGTATCGATGGTCAAGTTCCTATCCACGTTGTGCGCGGAACGGAAATTGGAAACAACACGGGTTGGAACACCTAAGCATCTCATTACTAAAGAGAAGAATAAAGTATAGAGAATCGCTTAGTTCGTTTCAGGCAAAATTATTGGTTTTCCATGCATAATTTGTAACTTTCAAGCTGGAGGAGAGAAAGCCAAGACGCTTAGGGAACCACACCAGTAACTCCTTTATTCCCAGAGCCCCACACCCAGTCCCTGAGCCCTGCTGCCCCATCGGTGGTCAACATCCCACAAGGAGAAAGGAATCATTTGAGGATTGCTTAAAACAACAGTTAACAATAATCCAATTTATCATTCAGGAGTCTTTCCACTCAGCAACTTTCCAAGTTAAAAACAGAGGGCCGGGCGCGGTGGCTCACACCCGTAATCCCAGCACTTTGGGAGGCAGAGGCGGATCACAAGGTCAGGAGTTTGAGACCACCAGCCTGGCCAGCCTGGCCAACATGGTGAAAACCCATCGCTACTAAAAATACAAAAAAAGTTAGCGGGGTGTGGTGGCACGTGCCTGTAGTCCCAGCTACTCAGGAGGCTGAAAATTTAGTTCTGACAATGTTTTTAAACTTTTATTTTATGTTTGAGGGTACACGTGAAGGTTTGTTACGTAGGTAAACACATGTCTCAGGGGATTGTTGTACAGATTATTTTATCGCCCTCCTCCCACCCTAGTTCTGAAATTTGGGATCTGTAATTCTACTTAAAGACAAGAGGTAGGGGGAGGTATGAAAGAAATTACAGAACGGATAGAGGGACAAGATAGACTTCTAGAGACCGTGGAAACCGTCAGCAGCGACAAGGGGAAACCACAGACCCAGCAACCGTCTTTAATAAGGTAGCAGCTCCCTCTTGTGGCTTCTCGTGATACTGCTACAAAGGCTTTTAAAAGCTGAGTTAACGATTTGCAAATCTAGTCACACAGTGTAGACATTACCCCCAAAACACACACACACACACACATACACACACACACACACACACCTGCCTGCCCAGAGCCAGATGAAGTCAAGCCAAGAGCCAGCAAGAGCCAGGTGTGACCTTGAAGGGACGTGGGTCCTGATATCTGCCAACACGGCAAGGAGTTTAGAGAGGTTTATTCCACTCCTCTCCCTCCCAGGAGGGGCAGACAGTGCCTACTGAGGCTGCCAGGAGGATTACACAGCTTTGAAAAGTAAAAGGACTAATGAGAGCGACCAATCCTTTTGTTTTGGTTCACTGAAGAGCCCCCAAGAGGGCCGCCTGTCTACCGTCACCTGCCCACTCACAGCACAGCTCCTGGCTTGTCACAGATCCTTAGCAGGCATGGGAGCTACACCCGGGCTGGAAGCGGCCAGAGGAAGCTTGGCAGGGGCAGCTCCCCCAGTGTGCAGTGGCCCCATAACTCAAGGGCCTGGGAGTGGGGAGAGGCTTGGAAATGGAGCACGGTGGTGGACCTTGTCCTTCTCCTGCTCATCCCAGGCCTCCACAACACCTGCCTAGCTACAGCCTGGGGACTTCCCAGCCCACGGAACAACCGAGAAGACTGAGTGCCAGAGTAGCCCTAGCCTCATTTCACACCTGAGCACAGTGAGGTCACCGGATTTCACACCTCAGCAAAGTGAGGTCACTGGATTCAAACACTCAGATTTAAACCTCCTCTGTGTCTGCAGCACCTGTATATAACTGCCAGCCTCTGCTGCCCCTCTCCAAAAAGCCTCTGCCCTTGTCTTTGGCTCCGGTCTCTGTCCTCCCCATTCTCTGCTTCTCCTTTCTCCAACTCAGAGTCACCCTGTTAGTTCAGCAAACGTTTATCAAGCTCCATCATGTAGCAGGACAGGCCTGTGTAAGGTATTCTGGCCTTGCAAGGGTGAGACAAGTACTCTCCATCTTTCTCTCGTCTTCACAGATGATCTGCTCAACGACTTTGCACTGAATTGTAAATAATTAATACTGCATAAAACATTGATGTTCTTTAAGGGTAGTCAGCAAAGTGGCAAATCTATAACGATAACTGCTCAAGGATCTCTCAGTGAAGCGTTTGGGAGCTGCTAGCTCTGCCTACGGGTGAGGTCAGCTATCTCACACCATCTACTTCCACTTGCCCCTCCGTGCCAGGCTCATCTCGAGCTGAGATGCCTGAGCTGGTGGCAGAAAGAAGCCACTGGGTTTCTGTTTTGGGACCACAAGCTGTCTCTCCAGACGACAGTTATAACAGTCTGACTGACCCATCAAGGATACTGTGAGGTGATTGCCACAGGTCAACCCCCCCTCACATAAATGCACAGGCTCCCTCGAGACTGTATGGTGTGCTGGCTCAGGGCCTGGGTGCCCACCACCCCCAGCTGTGGGTCCATGGGCAAGCTACGGAACCTTTATGAGCCACAGTTAACTTCTCTGAAAATGAAGTTAATCACACCCCTAAGTGAGTGATCTTTCGCTCACCGGTGCACATAACAGATGCGAAGACCCAGCACTGTCCGTACTTCACAGGCTGCCCGCCCCTGTCTGACCACTGCCGTAGGATGGCCACACTGCCGTTCCACTCCAGAGGACTGACCCCTTTGGAGTAGTCCTCGCTCCAGTTCCCCTGCAGCACGCCGTTGTCATCGTTGCTGTTGATCTGCAGAGGACAGATGGGTGAATTTCCACAGCTCCCGGGGAAGCTCAGACTGTCCTCAGACGGCGGGAAACATCCATCCTTACCATGGCACTCACCACCCTGCACACGTACACCACGTCGTTCCGTTGGGAACAGTCTTTGGCCGGGTTCTTTAAGTAATGCAGGCTCTTGTTCAGGATCTCAAAGCAGATGTCTATGATGCCCTCTTCAAACTTCCCAGTGATTTTAAGGGAGGAAAAAGAGGAGCAAATGTCTAGACTTCTGAAACTTTAAGTCACTAACAGACTTTTGGGGATGGCAGGTATATGGGGATGTGGGGACGGTGGGAGGGTGCTAAATATAAGACAAGGTCCTGCCTTTGAAGAACGTATAAATCAAATTGGGAATGTATGAGGTTTGAAATTCTGAAAAACTAAACTGTGTGGCTCTGATGAAAAATGGAAGCAGAATTCAGAGAGTGAGAGGTCCCCGCTGGCTGAATAGATGAGAGAAGGCTTTGGTGCCAATGGGCGTTGACGGATTGGGTGGACAGTAAGAGGAGAGTGGGCACATTTACCTGAGGTCTTTGAGCATGGTGGGTACCAAGGATTTAGACAGACTCCTGTCTGGAGGACTTGAAGGAGCAGGGAAGGGATCAGAGCAGAAAAAGTCTAGAGATCAATGTAGGGCCAGGCATGCCAGTCTTGAAATCAGGTAAAGGAGCTCAGAGCAGACACTGCGGCCCTGGAGGAGCCAGAGTGGGCTCATGGTAGACATGCACAATGTTTGCCACAACCCTTTGGCTGCCAAATGCACAGGTATTTGTCTCAGTTTCAAAGAGGGTCACAGGTCGCCATGGTTGGAGAATGGGGAAAACGTGCTCTCCCTCAGCAAGGCTTCCCCCACCTCTTCCCTTTTAGAGTTTGTGGGCAGGACTGAGGTGGCAATGGGAGGGAGAGAGAAACCATGCCTGCAGGGGTTGAGAGTGGAGACGTTGCCCAGAGCCAAGGTCCCCCTCTGTACATTGACTGGATATTGGATGTTATTAAAGAATTACTGTTCTTTTTTTTTTTTTCAGTTACAATCATTTATTCTGATTAAGTTTTGCAGAAAGAATCATCATCTTTTACACGATTATATTCTGAAGTATTATTGGATTAAATATGCTGAAGTGTCACTGTATTAAATGATACGGTATCTGTAATTTGCTTAAAAAAAAAAATTGGTTGGGAGCTGTGGCTGTAATCCCAGTACTTCGAGAGGCTGAGGCGGGTGGATCACCCGAGGTCAGAAGGTCGAGACCAGCCTGGCCAACATGGTGAAACCCCATCTCTACTAAAAATGCAAAAATTAGCTGGGCATTATGGCTCGCACCTGTAGTCCTAGCTACTCAGGAGGCTGAGGCAGGAGAATCACTTGAACCCAGGAGATGGAGGTTGCAGTGAGCCAAGATCATGCCACTGCACTCCAGCCTGGGAAACAGAGCGAGACTCCATCTCAAAAAAAAAAAAAAAAATCTAGTGGTGGAGTGGGGAGCGAGGGTGGAGGCAGAGGAGTACAGACCAAAGAAGGACAAGCTTTTTCTGTAAACAACCAAATAGTAAATATTTTAGCCTTTGCAAGCCATAAGGTCTCTGTCTTAATAACTCAGTTCTGCCAGTGCAGCATGCAAGCAGCCACAGACAACATCTAAATGAATAAACATGGCTATGTTGCAATAAAATGCTATTTGTGAACACTGAAATTTCAACTTCATATAATGTTCACATCACAAAATATTATTCTTTTAAAATTCCTTTTCAACAATTAAAAAATGTGAAAACTATTCTCAGCTCGTGGGCTAAACAGGCAGTAGGCCACATTTGGTCTGTGGGCTGTAGTTTACAAACCCCCAGTGTTGATGAAACAGACTCATGATACATCGATCACTACTGAAGCCGAGAGGTGGGTACTGGCAGATTCACTGTAGTAGCCTGTCTACTTTGATTATGTTTTAAGGTTTTCATAATAAAATGTTAAAAGCTAAAAAGGAAAGATATCCACCCCTTCCTTGCCCCCTCACTGGATGTGAAGTTGGCCCAGCCCCTCACACCCTCACCTGTATTAGTGGCCCTCCATGAGGGTGGTGTAATGTAACAGCCTTATATAATAGGGCTGTGTAAGGACCAGCCTTAAGGAGCCCACCCCAGGCCCACATTGGGTGACAGTGTTACCTGCCCATAGTTCCAGGGCCAGGAGGTGATGAATCTTTCATGACCCTTGTAAACAAAGCCATAATCTTGCATGACATACTCCTGCAGCAGTATTTCACTTGGCAGGTAGACGTCGTCCTCTGGGCAGTTAAGAGTAGTGGAGGGGGCAAAACCCCAAACCGAAAAACAGAATAATAAAATTAAAAAACAGTAATGACAATGTGTTTCTGGAAAACAGGAGGAGCAGTTGATGGGTTGATAGCAACAGAAATTAAGACTGGACCCCCTTAAAGGTCTACTATATGCTTTTCTAGAAGCCAGAAATATAATGTGTACTTTAAAAAACAACGATCTTTTCGTGATTGTAAAAGTGACTGATTATAGGGTTGGTTTCTTGTAGAGATTCATAAAATACAGATGGATGGAAAGAAGACAATGGAAACTGCTCATTCCCACTACTCAGAGACACCCACCATTATGTTTTGGTGTGTTCTAGCCACTCTCTCTCTCTGTGCATGCATATTTAATACAATTAGGATCATATTAGGAAATGTTCCAGTGTTTTCACTTAACATCACACCATGAATACTTTCCTCATGCCATTAGAAATTCTTTGTAAGGATGATTTTTGTGAGAGCATACATTGCATAGCTATGTGGCGATTTATTTTCTGGGCTTTTTCCAAAGAACCTCACAGGGCCTTCCCAATGGATCAGGTTAGCATTACAAGCTGTGAGCACATCCTACCTGGACTCCAAGGGTTAAAAAGTAGGATGAAAGTTCCCAGCGGGTAAGTCACACTGTGACTTTGGCCCTGAGAGAGCTCTATCTTCAGAATGTAATGGCCAATAACTGCATTGGCTGGTGTGAAAAGGGAAACGTGGAGAGAGTTGGAGTCAATGGTGAAATCAGAAGCACTCCAGACATTCCCGGGCCGGACCCGGGTGAGGAAGAATGTGGCTCGGGTCCCCAGTAGCTCTGAGGGCTTGGGTCCTGTGTGGGAGAGAATGACCCCAAAGTGAGGCTCCAAAAACCTGTGTGATATGTGATTCCAGGGGGGTTGCAAGGACCCTCACCTTCTCCAACCACTTGCTAATGCTTTTGGCTTTTACTGCCCCTGAGTGTCCTCAGGCAAACCATTTAAGATCCCCAGCCCTCCGTGTTTTTTTTCTTTTTTGTTTGTTTGTTTGTTTGGAGACGGAGTCTCACTCTGTAGCCCAGGCTGGAGTGCAGTGGCCAGATCCCAGCTCACTGCAAGCTCCGCCTCCCGGGTTTACACCATTCTCCTGCCTCAGCCTCCCAAGTAGCTGGGACTACAGGCGCTGCCACCTCGCCCGGCTAGTTTTTTGTATTTTTAGTAGAGACGGGGTTTCACGGTGTTAGCCAGGATGGTCTCGACCTCCTGACCTCGTGATCCGCCCGTCTCGGCCTCCCAAAGTGCTCGGATTACAGGCTTGAGCCACCGCGCCCGGCCAGGCCTCCGTTTTTAAAATAATAGTACCACCTGAAAGTCTTGTCCTGGGGATTACATGAGCTAATGTGTGTAAAGTTTTAGCACAGTGCTTGCTGTGTATCTACAGGTTGGTTGTGAACTGGCACAAGCTCAGTTTGAGGAGTTGACCAAATCTCTCCTCAACGGCACTAACAGGATCCTGAGCGTGAGGGGGCCTGGGGCTCCCAGGACAAGAGAGTGGCCGGCGGCTCAGGTGGGAAAGGCAGGGGCCCTGCAGGCAGACTCTGTTAATGCCCTCATTTAGAGGGAACCTGCGGGGCCCTGGGGCAGGGCAAACTCACCGGTCTCAGCCACAAAGGTGATATGGTCGCTCTGGGACTGGAAGGGTCGGCTGAAGCTCAGCCGGAGGTAGAAGAGCTGGCCCCGGCGCACAGTGAGCCGCTTGACGCCCATCTCCTGCGTGTGGTGCTCCAGGTTGTTCCTGGAGCTCTGCAGGTCGGCAGACTCAAGCTGCAAGGTTGCCACTAGGGGAGAGGAGGGGACAGGTCACGCCCACCTGCAACCCCCTGGGCTCAGGCATCCCTTGTAGCTTCTCAGTCATTTGTGGGAGGTGCGGGGGTGCGGGGGTGGGGGGTTGGGTGGGGCGGGGCGGGGGGAAGTGTTGATCCTGGTGAGTTCCACGTCTGGACCTGGAGCCACAATGATCAAGGATTGGGGTCCCCAAACGGAAACCATTCCAGATAACCGAAACTTAACCCTTGAAGTGCCGCTGCATGCTCTTAACTATTTGTTGACAATCTTTCTAAAAGTCACTCTATTATCCTATTAAGAATAAACATACTAGGATTTTGTATGAATTAAGTCAGTGAGTTGACTGGAGGCTGGGACTTCAGTTGTAGGGCAAGTCTTTGGGATTCTGGAGACTCTCTGGGTCATTTGCAACTTACGTCTGACTTCTTAGTCATTTCTAGGTCTACGAGGAGGGCACTGGCTGCTTCCTGTGTGTGTGCACCTGGTATATGGTTGTGAAACTCTCATTGCATAGTGGGCAGTGGGCAGGCTCTGGACTGACACAGCTTCAGGTCTATCACCTGGGCTGTGAGACCTCGAGCAAGTCACTTAATGTCCCTAGACATCCGTGTCCTCATCTGAAAAATGGAGACAATTATATTCCTACCTTATAGGTCATGTGGGCGTTAAGTGAGGATGCCCATGGAAGGGCCTTGGCATTGTGCCAGGTACAGAGTGAGCAGTCGTTATTAGTTACTCTTACTGGTAGGAATCATGCGTTCTTGGATTGCATTTCTTTTTTTTTTTTTTTTTTTTTTTTAAGGCGGAGTCTCGCTCTGTCACCCAGACTGGAGTGCAGTGGCCGGATCTCAGCTCACTGCAAGCTCCGCCTCCTGGGTTTACGCCATTCTCCTGCCTCAGCCTCCCGAGGAGCTGGGACTACAGGTGCCGGCCACCTCGCCCGGCTAGTTTTTGTATTTTTTTTTTAGTAGAGACGGGGTTTCACCGTATTAGCCAGGATGGTCTCGATCTCTTGACCTCGTGATCCGCCCGTCTCGGCCTCCCAAAGTGCTGGGATTACAGGCTTGAGCCACCGCGCCTGGCCTTGGCAATGTTTAGATTGCATTTACTGTCGACAAAAGTTCATTAGGTCTTTCCTCTAGTAGTACATCAATTTACCTCAGTGGTTCTCAACAGGGGAAATCCAGTGCCCTGGAGGACATTTGGCAATGTCTGAAGACATTTTTTACTGGGAAGAGAGGCTGCTAAGCAGCATCCTAAAGGAAAACTTCATGTTTGCTCCCAGCCAGTTTTCGTGCATTTTGAACTTCCACAGAGGTTCTTAATGTTTTTGCATCTTTCCTATCCATCTTGATCCCCTTTTTTTTTGAGACAGGGTCTCATTCTGCATCCCAGGCTGGAGTGCAATGGCATGCTCTTGGCTAACTGCAGCCTCAGCCTTCATTCTGGGCTCAAGTGATCCTCCCATCTCAGCTTCCCAAGTAGGTTGGACCACAATTGTGCACTACCATGCGTCACAATATTTTTTTTTTTATATTTTGTAGAGACAGCATCTCCCTATGTTGCCCAGGTTGATAGATTCTGATTTTTTGACCCAAATATTTCACTTTTCCATCTCTAGACTGGCTAAACTATCTTCCAGTCTTCATCTAAGTAATCAGTAATAAGATGTTTCTAAGTATTAGAGCTTAAGTTTGAGGCCAGTGGTGTATCATCAGCTCTTTCCTCCATGTTAACACTGAGCCATTAAGAAATACTCTTTGGGGCCGGGCACTGTGGCTCACTGTAATCCCAGCACTTTGGGAGGCCGAGGTGGGTGAATCACTTGAGGTCAGGAGTTCGAGACCAGCCTGGCCAACATGGTGAAACCCTGCGTCTACTAAAATACAAAAATTAGCCAGGCCTGGTGGCGAGCGCCTATAATCCCAGCTACTTGGGAGGCTGAGGCGGGAGAATTGCTTGAGCCCAGGAGGTAGAGGTTGCAGTGAGCCAAGATCACGCCATTGCACTCCAGCCTGGGTGACAGAGCGAGACTCTGTCTCAAAAAAAAATAATAATAATTTTTGGGCATAGTTGTTCAACTGCTTTAACCAAATCTAATCTTTGAATAAAGCTGAAGTCAATGTTTTTAAATTTCCTTCACAATCTAAAATCAAATCCAGCTTTTATCTTTTCCATAAATGTGTCAAATGTCTGGCTAAAAACAGAATATGCACAATGATCCCTTGATCTGTCTCTTAACAACAATCTTTTGTAAGGTAGATTCAACAAAGGTGAATTACTGGATGAATTGGTACAAAGTTGTTAAGCCTCTTGATGTTTTAGGGCACTTAAATAGATATGTTATTGGAACCAGAAAATTCAGAGAAAGATCTAAGACAGATCCCTTTTGATCATTCAACAGCAGTTTTTAAACTTCAGGTCCAATTCATTTAGCAGTTTGTGAAATCAATTTAGAGAGAGGAGCCAGTAATAAGAAAAATGGAATGTGTCACACATAGGAAGAACAAGGACAATTTTATGTGTAGCTGGGTCATGATATAAATTGTGGATCATAGTTAAAAGTCAGAAAGCAGCCGAGCGCGGTGGCTCACGCCTGTAATCCCAGCACTTTGGGAGGCAGAGGCAGGCGGATCACGAGGTCAAGAGATTGAGACCATCCTGGCTACCCCGGTGAAACCCCGTCTCTACTAAAAATATAAAAAATTAGCCAGGCGTGGTGGCGGGCGCCTGTAATCCCAGCTACTCAGGAAGCTGAGGCAGGAGAATGGCGTGAACCTGGGAGGCAGTGGTTGCAGTGAGCCGAGATCATGCCACTGCACCCCAGCCTGGGCGACAGAGCGAGACTCTGTCACACACACACACACACACACACAGTCAGAAAGCAGCTGGCCTCAATCTGGTTGGAAACTGGTTGCCTCTCATTTGCTCCTAAGGGGCCTAAAGTTTTCATAGCAGGACCACTGAGCCTTCACAGAAAGCCTCTCTTTCCCATACACAACTCCCACCCTGAATGATCATAGATCCAAAAGAGACAGGAACACACAGGAGGAAACAGGACTCAGGGTAGCCTTTTCCTGGCTGCTGTTTGCAGCTCAAAGCATAGTTCCTAGGGACAGCCAACTCAATTTTCCCCTGAGCCAGGTTTATCTTAGTTTGGGAAAGAAAGGAAAGGAGGAGGAAGGAACATATCTTCCTCTCCAGAGGCCCAAGGTTGCAGTGGCATGGAGAAAACTCATTCTCCACTGGACACTCAGGTTTTCTTTTTTATTCCACTCCACCGAAGTGCTTCTCATGTCAAAGAGACAATGACTTAAGAAAACAAAAGGAAGGTTTTCAAAAGCAGGAAAAGAAAGCCAAGAGGATCAGGAAGCGGCTCAACAAAGCAGGAAATCAAGCAGAATCAGTTAGTCAGCACCCACAAGGCCTTCTTGACTTGGCCACAATCCCACTGGAGTTAATGACATGAGTAAGAGGAGAGTTAAGCCCCAGCCACAAGACTCCTGGTACTTATTTGACTAATACAAAGACAAGGGTATAAAAGGATCAAATTTATCCTAATGTATTATCAGCCTTTTAAGAAAAAGGAGACAGGCTGGGCGCAGTGGCTCACAGCTGTAATCCCAGCACTTTGGGGGGCTGAGGAGGGTGGATCACGAGGTCAGGAGTTCGAGGCCAGCCTGACTAACATGGTGAAACTCCGTCTCTACTAAAAATACAAAAATTAGCCAGGCGTGATGGTGCATGCCTGTAATTCCAACTACTCAGGAGGCCAAGGCAGGAGAATTGCTTGAACCTGGGAGGTGGAGGTTGCAGTGAACCGAAATCATGCCATTGCACTCCAGCCTGGGCAACAGAGCAAGACTCTGTCTCAGAAAAGAAAAGAAAAGAAAAGAAGAGAAGAGAAAAAAAGAGAGAGAGAAAGAAGAAAGAAAGAAAGAAAGAAAGAAAGAAAGAAAGACAGACATTAAAACAGCCATCTGTATGTGGTGAGCTCCATGATGCAAAGCTCCTACCTCTGACACCAAAACCCAAGATGGCCCTGCCCTCACTCATGCCTACATCTCTCCACTCGGGTCTTGGCTCAGCAGTAACCACTACACAGGGGCTTTCTTTGGCTACCAAGCACGATGCTTTACTTTCCACCATGTGATCACTTTCTATCACAACACCCTCTCTATTTTCTTCATGGCACTTAATATCTAGAATTGGTTCCACAAAAGCAAGAGACCTCAGCCATCTTCAAATGCAGATGCCCCTGCCTAGAAAGGAGCCTGGTGCCTAACTGCAGATACGCATGGCTAATGTTCATGGAATACTTACCAACACCCAGTACTGTTTAAAGCATTTTACATGTCTGAAATAATTTATGTTCTCACCACCCCCCTGGAATGGAGCTGTTAATATTGTTCCTCACATATAGGAAGGTGCTGGGTGGAGATAGGATTCAAACCCAGGGAGGCTGGCTCCAGAGGCTGCCCTCTTAACCCGCACAATCTCCTGCCATCTTGGTGGGTGCTCGGTGACATTTGCGGAATGGATAGACACATATGTGTGTGAGGTTCAAGAATAGTCGTCCTGCAGAAGAGCACTGGGGATGGAGGGGATGAGAGGGGGCAGAGCCTCTGAGGGCAGCAGGGCCAGGATGAGGAGAGGCTCGAGCCGAGCCAAGATGCTGCTGCTTGATTCAGTAGGCATGGGTAGATCTATCCCTGATGGGTAGATAAAAGGTTACACCTTTCTGAGGGCAATTCATCAATATTTTTTGCAAAATAAAAGAAAGTGGCTGGGCATGGTGGCTCGTGCCTATAATCTCAGCACTTTGGGAGGCCAAGGCAGATGGATCACAAGGTCAAGAGATCGAGACTATCCTGGCCAACATGGTGAAACCTGATCTCTACTAAAAATACAAAAATTAGTTGGGCATGGTGGCGGGTGCCTGTTGTTCCAGCTACTTGGGAGGCTGAGGCAGAAAAATTGCTTGAACCCGGTAGATGGAGGTTGCAGTGAGCCGAGATGGGGCCACTGCACTCCAGCCTGGCGACAGAGCAAGATTCCATCTTAAATAAATAAATAAATATAAAAGAAAGCCTTAAAACATAAATACCTTTGACCCATGAACTTCTTGTCTAGGATTTTTTTCTTCAAAAATAATAATTTGTGTAGAAAAATTAAGCATAAAAATGTTCAGTGCAACTCACATATCTTACAGTAGGAGTTGGCTACATACACTTGATTCCTCTCATTTGATGATTCCAACTGGATTCCAACAAACAGGGCACCAACAGCAGCCAAAAAAAGGAGCAAAGATTAGAGAGAGGTAATTCACAAGACATTAGAAAGGAAGATTTCTTTAAAAGACTAAAAATTAGTATGTACAGATTATGTTTAGTGGTGAAATTATGGAAATTTTCTTTCCTTTAGGTTTTTTGGCGTTTCCCAGGCTTTTACTTTGAACAGGCATTCCTTTTGTGTTGAGGGGAAAGTGCTACTGTGATTAAAGGCAGGCTTTCGAGCAGGAGTGGCAGGATCAAAGCTGTACTTTAGGATTAATTCAACTGTGGCATTTAGCCCAGACCAGAGGGGAAGAAGACAAGGGTGGGAAGGGCAGCGAGAGCCCTGTCACAACGATGTAAGCCAAAGGCTCATGAGGACCTAAACACAGGTGTCGGTAAGAGGAAAAGAAGGACCACCCTATGTGTGCAAAGGGCTGGCATCCTTGGGCATATGGCAGGCTAATAAATACTTAGTGAAATATTTTGAATTGCAGGGCTTCCTAAGGCCCCAGCTAGGGTGGATGAAGAATGGGGTCAGTTAAAGGAATCAACTGCCAACAAAGTCCCAGGTAGTCAGGTTAGTGGTGAGGCTGAAACGCTCTAGGTGGAGACAACAAAGGGCAAATTCTATCCTGTGCAGCTGGCACGGAGTTGGCACCTGCCACAAAGCGCCAGGTGGACTCAGCTCCTTCCATTCTTCTGTCTTTGTTTCTGCATTTATTCTAGCTTCTTTTCTCTTTTCATTTCTCATTATTATTGTCCATTTTTAGGACTTTTACATATACTTTATTCTTTTTATTTCTTCCCTTCTTACAAAATGTGAAAGAGTATAATCTGTGTGAGAGCATATGAAGAGATTCCTATAGGAGATTACTGCCGTGTTCTGTGCCTCTTTTAGTGTGCAAGAATTAAAATGTCTTACTTAAACTTCAAGTCCAAACTCCTTAGCCAAGCATTCCAAGCCCTTCACAATGTGGTCCCAACATATCTCTCCAATCTTATCTCCCACTAGCCCATAAATCAACTGCTTCACTTGTACTATGGCCTCCAAATAGATCATACTCACATCTACCTCTGACAGCCCCTGCCCCTTCCCTAATCTCTTTGTGTCTCCATTGTACCCATTTTTCAAACAAAACCCAGCAGCCACTCCTCCACAAAATTCTTCCCAAGCATCTCAGAACATATAGGATGTTTGCACTTGCAACACTAGTTGAATATCTAGTTAATACTAAGTGTTATGGAACTCCAGTCTTTATATGCGTCATCTCCTGCTATCCCTGTAACTACCCAATTTGATATTATCAGCCCCGTGTTGCAGATACGTAGGAAGATGATGGGCAAAGTTAATTAACTTGCCTAGTGTCACCTACTTAATTAAGTGGCAAAATTGGCATTTAAACCTAGACAGTTTGACTCCAGAACCTAGTTCTTAATTTCTGGCTTGTGGTACTGGTCTGAAGGTTTTCAAACTTTTTTTTTTCCAAGTAAGTGAATATTGTGCTTTCTTCAAATGAAAACATAATAAAAGACTTAAGAGGAACTTCTCTAGTGGGAGAACTGGGCAGGTGTTCTGCCCACCCCCAGGCTTCTCTGCAGAGCCCTAAGGATCCAAAGAACACAACAAAAGCACAGCTCCCTCTCAGCCTCCTCAGTCTAAGATGTCAAGGAGGGCACAAGCTCTCAGGCAGCTCAACAGGTCGGGACAGAACCAGCTCCAGCACCCACTCGATCTGTCGCCCTGTTCTGCAATTTCCCGGACTCTGAACCCCTTATTATTCAGTTAATCACTTACTACTACGGTATTTCCTTGAAACATTATTTTCATTTAATGGTGTCTACATGATTAACTATATTGTTCGATTATTTACACCCAGTACCCAGCAATTCAAATAGCTGCTGGCAGGAGAAAGTGTTCTCAAGCTGGCTGCACAAGTTAAAGTCTTAGGTCTTTTGCCTCTTAGGCAACAAAGCATTGCTATTCATAATATATTAAAATGGCCATAAATATTAAGAAGACAGTCTTGCTATAATAATAGCAAGAAATGCAAGCTAAAACAATCATGAGATTCATCTTTGATCCATTCAAAAATATTTAAACGAATAACGATAACCTACTTTGCTGAAGGTCTATGGAAACGGACTGTCTCATATACTGATGGTGGGAGTGTAAATTCATACGGGCTTTTTAAAATACTGTGTGAACTTTCAGCTTTTTATAATAAGTATATATTTTGTGTGTTAGTTGTTTAATTAAAGTATGCAGTTTTAAAAGATAATATAACTGTTTTAGACTTATTCTAGTTGAGGATAGCCAAGGAGAAAAGATATGCTAAACTCTAGCACTGAAGTACCCTGGAATCTAGCCACATGACAAGCTTCTTGAGCCTTCTCTATCAAACTCTGGCTTGCATTTAAAAACCATTTATCTCTCTATTTTTAATTTTTTGTTTGTTTGAGACAGAATCTCACTTTTTTCTCCCAGGCTGGAGTGTAGTGGTGCGATCTCAGATCACTGCAGCTTTGACCTCCCAGGCTCATGCAATCCTCCCGCCTCAGCCCTCCGAGTAGCTGGAACTACAGATGTGTGCCACCACACCCGGCTAAGTTTTGCATTTTTAGTAGAGACAGGTTCTCACCATGTTGGACAGGCTGGTCTCGAACTCCTGAGCTCAAGCGATCCACTTGCCTTGGCCTCCCAAAGTGCTGGGTAAGCCACTGTGCCCAGTGTGAGACACAGTGCCTGGCCATTAGAACATGATACACGCTTTAGAACATTATTTTAAGACATACATGGCCGGGCGCGGTGGCTCACGCCTGTAATCCCAGCACTTTGGGATGCCGAGGTGGGTGGGTCACCTGAAGTCAAGAGTTCAAGACCAGCCTGGCCAACATGGCGAAACCCTGTCTCTACTAAAAATACAAAAATTAGCCGTGTGTGGTGGCGGGCACCTATAATCCCAGCTACTCAGGAGGCTGAGGCAGGAGAATCCCTTGAACCCAGGAGGCGGAGGATGAAGTGAACTGAGATCACACCATTGCACACCAGCCTGGACAACAAAGGGAGACTTCAGCTCAAAAAAAAAAAATAAAAGAAATACATGCACCATGTTTAGTGCCCTCCCTGGCAGGCCCCGCGTGTCGGGCGGGCTGGCCCAGCCTGTGGGGGCCTGTTCTTCTCCCTCCCATCAGAGGAGTGGGCAGGGTTCTGAAGGGACCAAAAAAGGGGCCTGAGCTCAGGGGTGGGGGCAGCAGCTCTCAGTGAGGCCCTGAGAGTCAGGGAGAAGCTGGACAAGGGAGAGGTCTAGGGTCTGAGAAGGGTCCTCCCACAGCTTCAGAGTTGGCCATAGAAATAGCCTCACAAGCACCCAAGGACACCTGGTGGCAGGGGCCAAGCTCTTTTTGAGGCTCCTCAGACTTCCCAAGGCCATTTCAACCCCTAAGGTTTTAAATAAAAGGCTGTTCACAGCTTCAGAAAAGAAAATGAATGGCAGTAGGATTTGTGCCCCAAGGTCCAAATGCAGATAGAGAAGTGAGAAGGAGCCAGACTGCACAATGAGCCACCAATCATCAATTCAAGCTCTCCTGCTGCTTCCCTACATCTTCTACCCTCTCCAAACTTTTCCCCTCTCTTGGCTTAGTGCCTCCAAAAAGGTAAGTCGATTCCCAGTACTCACCCTGATCCATCTCCCTCCTTCTCCTGTCGGTCAAGGCCCTTCAACTAGTCACCAGTACAATTCGAGATCTAACTGCCTCTTGAGCATTTACAGTCACCCTACTAGAACCTTCCCTTCCATCCCTGAGTCGGGTGGGGCTGCCACTTCCTCCTCCTCCCATTCCTCTTAAATTTCCCGTTGTTCCAGGTACATCTTGGTATAAGGAAAGGAGCTTCTGACTTAAGCCCTGTAAAAATGTGCTGAGGGATTTGTTTCTGTGGTCTCCTTTTTGAGCTGAGAAGACTCCCAGGTGATGTGGATGGCAAAGCTTGGCTCGAAGCTGTTCCCTTGTGCTTCTGTCACCTGAAGTCCTGGGATCCAATTAGATCTAAGCCAGCTCGGTCTGGCTTCCCCTGACCATATGGGTGTTGGGTAAGAAAGAGCTATGAGGAAGGTCATAGAAAAAGAGTCATGAAGAAAGGTTTGCACAGCCCATCAGGACCCAGAGAGCTTTGCATCTTGAAGAAAAACAAAGCACACTGAAATGGTGAATTATTAATGCTGCTGATTAAAAATGAAGTTGACAAAGTTTCCAGTGACAAGGACAAATGCCCATAATGTGATATTAACTGAAGGGAAAAAGTAGGATAGGAAAACAGTGCAGTTGTTCTCACTCATATGTGGGACCTGAAGAAGTTGAGATCAGAGAAGCAGAGAGCAGAATTGTGGTGCTTAGAGGCTGGGAAGTGTGGGTGGGAGCAGGGATAAAGAGAGGTTGGTTAAGGGATACAAAATTACAGCTAGATAGGAAAACTAGGTTCCAGTGCTCTTTAACACTGCAGGGTGACTGTATTTAATAAGAATTTATTGCATATTTTCAAATAGCTAGAAGAGAGGTTTTTGAGTGTTCCCAACACAAAGAAATGATCAATATTTGAGATGATGGATATGCTGATTACCCTGATTTGATCATTATACATTATATACATATATCAAAATACATCAGAATGTCACTCTGTACCTCATAAATATGTACAATATTACATGTCAATTAAAAATAAAATAATTTCTTAAAAAACAGTGTAGTTTTAACAGTGTAAAAAATGTTATTTATGCAGATAGATCCATTTTTAAAAGATGGAAGAAAATGTAACAAACTGACTAAGAGCAGTGAGATTGTGAATGTGTTTTTTAAAAATATATTTTACTGAATTTTTAAAAAATTCCACAGTGGGAGTATAAGATGTTTTTAATTAGGGAGGAAAAAAAACATTTTTATTTTTAAAGAGAAAGAAAGAAAAGGAATAGGAAGATCGTGACAGGATATCCAGACCTGTGTCTATGTGTTTCCCAGATGCAAACTTTAAAGACAGAAGTGCCCATTCAGCACTCCTGGAAGAGGAACTTAGTTTGGTCAAAGAATAAGTGCTGCAGACAGAAAACAATTAAAGCTACTTACACATTTACTAATTACTGTCAAACGTATGTAAGAGCTTCCTAATTCCCTGAGTTAATCTGTGTGATTCATTCATCACAAATTCCTACATCTATTGTAACCAAAGCTTTCGGTCACATCCTCTGCCTCTTTCAATATGTCGAGTGTTTTCACGAAATGATGGTCAGGTGAACACATTAAACTCACTCATTACCCGGTGTTCACTGGGCACCCTGTGGACTTTATTTTGTTAAAATTGCTGTGCCTTGGCTCAGAAAAATACCTGATTACTGGTGCCAAGAATCTTTTATAGTAGAAATATATGCTCTTTTGAGGAAGGCAGATGTTTTTAAAACAACTTTTTTTCATAGTAAGAGTTCTAATTCATAAATTAAAGATATTTTGAACATAGAATTGGTTTTGTTTTTTTTGTTTTTGAGACAGAGTCTTGCTCTGTCACCCAGGCTGGAATGTAGTGGTGCGATCTCTGCTCACTGTACCTCCGCCTCCCAGGTTCAACTGATTCTCCTGCCTCAGCCTCTCGAGTAGCTGGGACCACGGGCCTGCACCACCACACCCAGCTAATTTTTGTATTTTTAGTAGAGACGGGGTTTCACCATGTTGACCAGGCTGGTCTTGAACTCCTGATCTCAAGTGATCCGTCCACCTCAGCCTCCCAAAGTGCTGGGGTTACAGGCGTGAGGCCCCACGCCCGGCCCCTGAACACAGAATTTTTTTTAATGGTAGAGAAGGGTATACATTTTGATACATTTCATTCCTGTTTTCTGTCTGTGCACAGGTGGGTTTTTTCCCTAGCTTCGGTCCTACTATAACTCGAAGACAGGATTTTTTTTAAGTGAGAATTTCCATATAAAACAATTTGCCATTCTACTTAAAAATAGAGCTTTATTGATGTAATGAATTTTGCCTTATGAAAATAAGCTTTCACATCTCATATATTATTTATTTATTTCAACCCTTCAGTTTTTGAGGGCTTAGATAGGAAGAGATTTATCCATGTCAAAAATAAAAGTAACCGCAATATTATTATCCAGGTTAACTGGAGAAATTCCATTTGGTCAAGCCTAAGGGCCTCACCATGGGGCTGAGTATCTGAATTTCCACTTCTACTTTCATTCCTTCCTTTCTTCATTCAGTTTACAGGCCTTGAATGACTGTAATGTCGAAGGCACCATATTAGAAGTTTTAAGGCACACAAAGTATGAGTTGATCTTTAACCCCAAGGAGCTTAGACTCCATTGGTGGAGATAAGAAACACACAGAGACAGCTAGGTGCGGTGGCTCATGCCTGCAATCCCAGCACTTTGGGAGGCTGAGGCGGGCCCATCACTTGAGGCCAGGAGTTTGAGACCAGCCTGGTCAACCTGGCGAAACTCCATCTCTACTAAAAATACAAAAATTAGCCAGGTGTGATGGTGGACGCTTGTAGTCCCAGCTACATGGGAGACTGAGGCACAAGAATCGCTTGGACCCGGGAGCTGTAGGTTGCAGTGAGCCGAGATTATGCCAGTGTATTCCAACCTGGTGACAGAGCTCCGTCTCATACACACACACACAGACACACACACACTCTCTCTCACACACACACTCTCTCTTGCTGTCTGTCACACACACACACTCACACACACATACACACACACTCTCTCTTGTGTCTGTCACACACACACACACACATATACACACACACTCTCACACACACACTCTCTTGTTGTCTGTCACACACACACACTCTCACACACACTCTCTCACACACACATACACACACACACTCTCTCTTGCTGTCTGTCACACACACACACTCTCACACACACATATACACACACACACTCTCTCACACACACACACTCTCTCTTGCTGTCTGTCACACACACACTCTCACACACACACACTCTCTCACACACACATGTACACACGCACTCTACAAAGGAAACTGCCCTGAGTGGCTTGCTCAAAATGACAGAGGAGTTCTAGGGAGGAGCTCCGGAAGGACATTGTGATCTGTGCTGTGCCACTGGAGGATGAAGAGGATTTTAGAGAAGAGAGATGGAGTGAAAAAGGTATTCCAGGTCAAAGGCACACAGGAGCAAAGTGGGGAAAATGGAGACGGCTAGGACGTCATCTGAAACTGGAACAGGACTGCCTGTAGCAACTCACTTTATAAAGCAAAAACTCATTTTATAAAGCAATTGTTTTCAATAGGGAGAAAAAGCATCAGAGACTTGAGAGATTCAGACATGCAATATCAATGCTGTTTTTCCTACACCACTTTCAGATATTAGAGTTTTATGGCTATGGGTAGTTTGCTTGAAAACCTAAACATCACTGATCAAATTGATTTTTATTACCCCTAGCATTTTCACAGCACCACCCTCCTTTGGCGTCTTACACATTACTGTCATTCCTATCTGGTATTCTAGCTAATCAGCTCTGTTGGGCCACTGATTTTTAAATTAAGTTATGATCAATTGATTAATTTTTAATCAGTACCCCTCATGACATTATAAATCATGTTTTTTAGTTGATCACATATATGCCATTTGCTCTAAATTTTCCCTATAAGAAAAAATGCCTGATATAGACAAGTTTTAAATTTAGTTTCCAGAACAAAAAGGGTCTTGTACTAGAGAATCATCTCTGTGTTGATAACAGACCAAGCTCTGCTGGGTTCATGAATCCCCCAGATTTGTTCAGCAACAGGACAGTGTGCTCTGAGGAGCTTTAACTCCAAGGTAAATATAGACATACTATAATCCTTTCCTGGTTCCACACCCTCGTGTGTGTCTACTGGCTTCTCCACTTGAAGATCCAGCAGTCACTTTAAATTCAATACATTCACTCCACCCTTCCATTCCCAGTTGATTTTATGTTTTACTCATCCTTGTAAATATTACAAAACTGCCTTAGTTGTTTAGAACCTCTATTTGAAGGTTGTGTGGCCAAATGGACAGAGCACAGGTTTCTGAGTTAGAGAGCCTTGTTGAAGATTTATCTGACCCTCCGAGTTTTAGTACTTTGATTTGACCTTAAGCAAGTTATTCTCACTGAGTCTCAATTTCCTCTCATGTAAAATGGGGCTAATAGCAAAGCTTACTTCACAGGCTTGCTTTTGAGAATCAAATAGATGTTTGTGAGAGCATGTAGAAGCCTGAAAGTGGTAAAAAGCCACTTGCGGCCGGGCGCAGTAGCTTACGCCTGTAATCCCAGCACTTTGGGAGGCCGAGGCAGGCGGATCACGAGGTCAGGAGATTGAGACCATCCTGGCTAATATGGTGAAACCCCGTCTCTACTGAAAATACAAAAATTAGGCAGGCATGGTGGCGGGCGCCTATAGTCCCAGCTACTCGGGAGGCTGAGGCAGGAGAATGGCATGAACCCAGGAGGCGGAGCTTGCAGTGAGCTGAGATCGCACCACTGCACTCCAGCCTGAGCGACACAGCGAGACTCCGTCTCAAAGAAAAAAAAAAAAAAGAACTTATGTCAAGACTTGCTGCTAAGCTACCCAAGGAGGCATTCATAGCCAGGGAGACTTTGTCATAGTCCAGAGTCCAGCCTCATTCTCATTCATTCTTTTCAGTGCTCTTGGCTTGATTATTGTTAAGGCAGTGAAAACATCATATTTGATCTAAACTGATTGGGTCACACCCCTGCCTAAAACTTACCAATAGCTTGCATTGCTCCAGAGTCCAAAATGTTAGCAGAGTCCACAGGTTGTGCCACCTTATTTTACCCTAACCATTTCCCCCAGCCACATCGCCTGCAACTCTCCCTCTCATTAGCTGGCTGATCTTTTGTTTTCCCAGTTACCAAATTCCCAAATTAACATCTTTCCCCACACCATCCCCCTTCCTGGTCATTCTGCCCTCTCTTCAAACTCAACTGACATGCCACTTCCTCACAGACACTTTCCCTAGCTAGCCAAAGTCCCCATTATTTCCTCTCTTGGAGCACTGCAATTCTCCTTCACAAAACTCATCAGACTCTAAATAGTCATTTGTATCATTTGTCTTCCCCACTAGATTCCCTGTCTTCTGTGTGTCACTCAGATTATCCCACCTGAACAGGCGGGGCCATCTACAAAATAAAGCTGACTTTCTAGGCTACCTGAATTACACCACCACCAATTCTTCCCCTATGAAATTAGCTGGAAGTTGAGTATTTCTCAGGGTCCACTCCCCAGAAATCCTAGAAAATCCCCATGGTAGCTTATTTTCCTCCACAAATCAGTTCTGCTTTCATACCAGCTGGTGCCTGCTTGGAGAATGAAATCTCAGGAGCAGTCTTCAAGGATAGGTTGACTGGCTCTACCAGGTTAGATGTCCTTGACTACAATCCTGGGAGGACTACAAAGGCCTTCAGCTATATAGCCAGGAGGGTGTTGCAGGAGGGGATAATGAGATCAGCCACACCCTCCATCTAGGATCAGCTCCTGAGCCCCTGCTGCTGAGCCTTAGGTTCCCATTCAGAAGACCCCTTCCTGGTGGTGAGCCATGCCCATCTTGCCCTCACCTGCCTGTCTGACCTCAGTCTGGACCATCCCAGGTCATCAAACTTCTTTTAATAACTAAATATCAAAGTATATCAAAGAAGAATAGTCATGATTGATCCCCCAATCCCTTTTTTTTTGGACACTTCTGCCCCTTGAATATAATGGAGGAAGAGTAATGGAAGAGTTCTGCCCAGCTTCTATACCCAAAACCTGGGGTAGAGGTTAATGCCTAATTCTGCTACCATGAATTCTGTCTGGCCAAACATGATTTCATTCTTTCTTTAGATGTGTTAAACCTACCAATTATGCTATAACCAAACTTTGTTAGTTCTTCAGGCTGCACATAATCTGATTCCCTCTCCTTTTGTCCATCTCTGTCCCACCCTCCAGCTGGCCAGGCCGCCATCGCCTCACCTGGTCTATGCCTCACAGTGCTACATTTTGGTCCTATATGATTCATATACCACACAACAGCCAGAATGATCTTTTAAAAAAGCAAAGATTGTCAGATAAGTCACCTGCTTAAACTCTTCCATGTCTTCTTATTCTCCTTAAAATAAGATCCAAAAGATACAGTGTGACCCCCAAAGCTCTGCATGATCTGGCCTCTGCTTTCCTTTTCCTTATTCTCTCCCTGCCACAGCCATTCATTCATTCAATGTTTATCTGCTAAGCCTCTGTGCCAGGTGCTGAGGATACAGCGGTAAACAAAACTAGTGGGATCTCTGCCCTTGTGGAACTCACATTTTAGTCGTGGGAGACAATCAATGGACAAGAAAATGGATAAATAGACAAGATATGCTCAGATGGAGATAACTGCTCTAAAAAAGAAAGAAGCCAGCAAGCGCATGAGAGAGAATACTTGGGGTGGCAAGATGCTACTTTAGATTGGGTGGTCGAGAAAGGTCTCCCTAGGGTGGTGATATTGATCTGAGCTAAGTGACAAGAAAAAATAGTCTTTTGAAAATGGAGGAAAGGAAAGATTAAGTTCAAAGGCCCTGAGGCAGGAAGTAGGGGTTGATCTGAAGGAGGAAAATGGCAGCAGTGTGAGTGGAATGAGGTTGTTGTGGGAGGAGAGAGGAGAGAGAAGCAGAGGCGAAGGGAAGGACCAGATGCCACCAGCTTTGTGGGGTTTCCTCTGAGTTCTTCTGGTTCCTTGGGCACCCCTGTTTTCTCCCGGTCTAAATCCTTCTCATGTGCCTCTCCTTAAGATGTTCTCCCCTGCTTTGTTCTCCTAGCTAACTTCTCCTCTTTCTTCAGGGCTCTGGCTGACACGTCCCTCTCTCCTGGAAGATGTCCTTGATAAATACTCCCATAGTCTGCATATATTTCATTTATTCATTGCACAAAGATTTAAAGAGTACCTGTCATGTGTCAGGCATTGTTCCAGGCTCTGCAGATAGAATTAAACAGATTTTTATCAAATTAAAAAGCTATGTTTAGGATGATAGTATAAGAAATGTGGTTTTTGTGGCATACCCTATCCTACCCTGTGGAATACTTTCTTGGAGAATTTCTTTGGAGACCATCTCAAAGACATAGCCGTCCTCTGGAGCAGCAGAGGCACAGGTACAATGAGCAGCTGTGGGGCTTCGGGCTAAAAGAGATGCATCTTGTGAGATGCAGTGGCCTAGAAAGCAGCAACTTCAAATTGGTCCTCATGCTAATGACAGGGCTGATGCAGGACCTCACTGCTTATCACCTGGTCAGCACTGTGCATTCTAAAGTTTATTTAGTGACAGAAGTGAGCTCCCTTAACAGCCCCAGGGAAGTACCCTCTCTAATCTCTTACAAGACAGAAAGCTAGGAAGTGTCCTTCTCTGGTTCACATCCCACGGTTCCGTGGCTTCCAAATTCCTAACACAGGCCCTGGGACTCCACCTGTGCCTGTTGTTTCGGGAGGGTTCAGCTCACATATGGAATAAGCCCGAGCAACTCCCTGAACAAGTTTTAAACCAAAGGAAGACTAATCAGGATGGGTGATGGAAAGTTTATTCAGAATCTGACAGGACACCAGGTTGAGATCATTCTGCGTCAGTCTGTGGTATTGTTAATGATTATTGCGGCGCACATGCGCATTGGTTGGAATAGACTTTGGGGAAAAATCATTAAAGCGGGGTGTGGTTGATGAAACCCTGCACCTAGGCAAGGGGCCAGACTGGGATTTAAGGATGGCTACATGGCTAAGCCATTGTTTCAACACTTTCACCAGAAGTCCTGAATGAGAGATGGTTTCGGCTCCTGACGCATGTTGGCTTGGGGTCAGGGAAGAGCTTCACTACTTTTACATCTTGGTCTCCTTCTCTTGAGCCTCCATCTTTTCCCCTGACCCACCATGTATGACCCCATAATAACTACAAACGAATCAGTAAAATAAAGCTCCTGTGAAGGCAGAAAGTCAGGATGTTCATCAGAGGGAGGGGAATGGGAAGCCACATTTCCTTGCAAACACAACATCCTGAGAGAAAACATCTGGACAGTGTTTAAGAATGAGATGAGGGGTCCCAGAGTATCCTGTGGTTTCAGCAACATTTCAAGGCTGAGGTAGGTGAGGTGCTGAGTGTAACCATTAAGCAAGTTTCCAAGGTTCAAAACAGCAGCTATTTCCACTCAGCTGTAAGCCAGAGATTCATTCAGTCCCCCTGAAAATGACATGTTCCTGTGGTCTGGAGAAGGGGTCAAGAAGATGCCTTCCATGCTAGGCATGGTGGCATGTGCCTGTAGTTCCAGCTACTTCGGAGGCTGGGTGGGAGGATCCCTTGAGCCCAGGAGTTGGAGGCTGCAGTGAGCAATGACCACACCACTGCACTCCAGCCTGGGCGACACGTTGAGACCCTGTCTCAAAAAAAAAAAAAAAAAAAAAATGCCTCCCAGCAGAGTCTGATATCAGGACAGACGTCATTTCTTCCATGTGGGTGGTTATCCCAGGATCTAAAAGTTAGTGCTCACTCTTAACTTTTGACCTACAGCAAAAGAGATTATAAATGTGAAATGAAATGCAAAAGGGAGTCTGGTTTGTAAGTCAGTTGGCAGAACAGTAGCAAAGTTTCTAGGTGACGGAATGACTTCTAGATTAATTTAATCTCCAGCAGTTTGTCCCCAGACTTCTCTTAAGTCACCCCATGGTGCATCCAGGCTCTAAAATGTGTTCTCTAGCTAGGCATGGTGGTTCACATCTATAATCCCAGCACTTTGGGAGGCAGAGGCAGGAGGACCACTTGACCCCAGGAGTTCAAGACCAGCCCGGGCAACAAAATGAGATCCCATCTCTACAGAAAATCATCCCAGTTAATTTTCCAGTTGAGCTGTGGACTGGGCACCTGGGGCGGCTGCCTGTACTACACCAGTCCCAGGAAACAGCACACATTTCTTTCATAGTCTCATGTTTGGCTGGTTGTTCTGGACAAAAGGACAATGGTTCCCCTTAATGATTTGTGTTTAACTGCTGTGACAGAAACCAATGCCTTAATTATTTGATTTCAGTGTGGCATGAAATCATGGGCCTGTAAAAGAAGTAGAGGCAGCAAAGGGTTATGTAAGGCTTCATTCTCAAAGTCAACAGAAATTGGTCTCAGGTTGCAGGGTTGGCGATGTGGAGAAGGGAGTCTTGCCATTTCAGGGGCCGAGTCAACGCTACCGGTATGGCCAGTCTGACGAGCAGCACATTCTCAGAGGTACTTCCTTCAAGTGCCATCTTGACTCTTCCAGTTAGGTCTACAAGATGTGATGGTGGCGGGCGCGGTGGCTCACCCCTGTAATCCCAGCACTTTGGGAGGCTGAGGCAGGTGGATCACCTGAGGTCAGGAGTTTGAGACCAGCCTGGCCAACATGATGAAACCCTGTCTCTACTAAAAATACAAAAATTAGCCAGGCGTGGTGTCGGGCACCTATAATCCCAGCTACTCAGGAGGCTGAGGCAGGAGAATCCCTTGAACCCGGGAGGCAGAGGTTGCAGTGTGCTGAGATGGCGCTACTGCACTCCAGCCTGGGTGACAAGAGTGAAACTCCAGTGGGGGGAAAAGAAAAAAAGATGTGGTGGTGTTTCTTAACAGGAAGATTAGTTTAGTGTGTCCTCTGGATTTGGTCCAAGCCTCCAAGCTGTCTTCACACTTGAATTACTACAGGATTCTCAATCCTGAGTTTGAATCCTGTCTTGCTTTGTCTGTGTCCAGGAACAAGTTATATCCCTCCTCTAAGCCTCGGTTTCCTCATCTTCAAAGAGAACATGATCATAGGACTTACACAATAAATAGCAACAAGTGTTTTTAACTGAACTGTAGGCTAACACATAGCAGGATGCAGAAACCCTGAGCTGCTATGTGTTCTAGCTGAACCCGTAGAGTTAAATTAACACTGGTGTGAGCCTAGGTGGTCAGCTGAAACCAAAATGGCCACAGCGTTGTCTTACCAAAACTGAAAAAGTCTAGGCTAGAAAGTAGGATGCTGGTTGAAGTCATAATGGAGTGGATCTTAGTAGTTAAAATGCAATTTCTATACCAGTCTTCTACTAAAATGATAAAAACTTGCTGTCTATGTGGTTACTTGCCCCTACCACCCAGATGTCTCAGTGGGAGATGAAGGAAGCAGCAGGGCTGAGAATGGGGTTCCAGAAAGCAGTTGTGTACAATCACAGCTCTGTTCTAAAGGTGCTGGCTGATTCTCTGAGTTTATGACCAAGGGCACAGGTTTGCATGACAAAAGCTTGTGAGTTTTTTGGATGTCACTGTATTATTGCTCTCTGGTGCTACCTTATCTTTCCCTGTCCTTCCCCAGGAAGCCAGTGGTACAGGATTTTTTACAGTGAAAGGGCATGAGAGAGGCCTGGCTTTAAGAAGTTAAACACCCATAAGGAGAGACTCTTGTTCAGTGAAAGTGTTTATAGAGTGCTGGGTACTAGGAATACAAAGATGAATTCCAAAGATACTATTCCTGCTACGAAGGAACTTTGGTCTGAAGTGAGCAGACAGACTAAAACACAGACGAAACAAAAATATGACAAACGCAGTCTGGATGATATTCATAAGGTGTTACGGCAATACAGAAGAAGGGCAACGTATCCCAGCCTGAAAGTGGGGAGGGTTCGAATCAGGAAATGCTTTCCAAAGGGAAATTTTGCTTTTTATTTTTATTTTTGAGACAGGGTCTCGCTCTGTTGTCCAGGCTAGAGTGCAGTGGTGCCATCACAGCTCACTGTAGCCTTGACCTCCAGGGCTCAAGGAATCCTCCCAAGTAGCTGGGACTACAGGCAGGCACCACAGCTCTTAGCTAATTTTTTTATTCTTTGTAGAGACAGGGGTCTCCCTATGTTGCCCAGGCTGGTCTCAAACTCCTGAGCTCAAGGGAACCTCCCTCCTTGTGCTCCCAAAGTGCTAGAATTATAAGCGCAAGCCACTGTTTCCAGGCCCCAAAGATAAGCTTTGAAAATCAAATAAGAATTGTGTGAACAAGGTTGGGATGGCTTGGAAGTGGGATAGGAGAAGCAATATTAAGAGTCCAGACAGTCCAGACAGGAAGAACATTGTGAGTAAAGGACCGGAGGCATGAAACAGCATCATGTACTTTGGGAACTGGGTATAGTACCAGCAACTAGGATGCCAAGTAAGGGGAGGTGGCATGTGAGGAGGCGTTTCAGGAGATAGGCTTATGAGATGAGGATTATCCGATTCTAGCTTTCTGAAAACACTGCTAATAAAGAATTACACAGTGTAATAAATATTAACATAGAAAGAAAAGAAAAGTCACGAAAAAGAGAAAAGAGACAATGGCTCTGAATGAAAGCAGCTTTGGAAGCCAGGACCAGCCAGGCTTGGGCCATCTCACAGGGGATTTGCTCCTATTCCTCAGCTACAATTTGTGTTTCCAATTTAACCATTTTTATTTGCTAGTCCCACTCCTGTGTTGGGTCTGGATATTCACAGAAGAAGAAAAAGAAAAAAGTGGGTGAATGTAGAGGATGAGGAAGAAGGTTATAAAATAAATACTTGAGTCAATAGATCTTCATTTCGATATCTAACCGACATCCCAACGTCAACATATCCAACCTGAACTCCTAAACTCCCCCTAAAACTCTGTGCCACAGGGAGCCTCCCCCATCTCAGGTGATGGCAACTCCAACCTTCCAGTTACTGAGGTCTCAGGTCTTGGATCCCATCCTTCACTCATCTCTATCACACTCCATATCCAGTCCATTAGGATATTCTGTTGGATCTACCTTCAGAAGAGCCTCCAAATCTTATCATTTCTCACAATCTCCAGCTGAATTCATATCATCTCTCATTTTGATTACTGCAAACCTTCCAACAAGTCTCCCTGCTTTGACTCTTGAACTCCTGCAACCAAATCTCCTCACTAGAGGGACCCTTTAGAAATGTAAGTCAAAGTGTGGGCCGGGCACAGTGGCTCACGCCTGTAATCCCGGCACTTTAGGAGGCCGAGGTGGGTGGATCACAAGGTCAGGAGTTCAAGACCAGCCTGGCCAATATGGTGAAATCCCATCTGTACTGAAAATACAGGCCAGGTGCGGTGGCTCACACCTATAATCCCAGCACTTTAGGAGGCCAAGGTGGGTGGTCTCCATCTCCTGATCTCATTGATCTCAGAAATTGAGGGATGAGTTCCATGCATCTTAATTCAGGTACTGATTGAAAAAGAAAAACCAAAATATCCCTACGGCATGATGACTCTGGAGAAGGGAGGGACACCTTGTGAGCTATTTGTCTAAGGAAGAGAGGAATTACAAGCTAAAATATTAGTTAACCACTAATATTTTAATATTTTAATGCATTTTCTTGCTGTCTGGAAGTTTTAAATGCCTATGTAATGAAATTTATTGGCTTTTCCCCTCTATTCATTTTGTGTTTCTGCATTCTTTAAGGACACTTTCCTACCAAGGTTGTAATCAAGCAAAACGTCTAAATATGAATCAAATCAAATCTTTTATACTTCTAATGCTCATCCAATTTAGGTTGTGTGTGTGCTATTTAAAAATTTGTGTCTGGTCTTTAATCCCTTTGGAATTTAAGCTTGTGATTTGTGAGAAATAGGGTGCTAACATCATTTTCACAAATACAGGTCACCCCAGACCATATACTAAATAGTCCGCCTTTCCTCATTGATTTGAAATGTCACCTTATCACACAGTCTGTTTTTAATTCTTTATTCCTGATTCATTTATTTATTGTGACATCAATACCAAACTATTTTTAATTATGACATTAAGTTATATTTTGATTTTCTGGTGGTAATCTCTGATTTCAGCATTACAATTTACTATTCATTTATTACTGACTTTAGCTTAAATCAGTCATCCATACATTCATGTGATAAATATTTTTGAGTATTTATATGTTATGCACCGAACATAAAAATATTGTTGACTAGGTCAGGTGCGGTGGCTCACGCCTGTAATCCCAGCACTTTGGGAGGCCGAGGCAGGCCGATCACAAGGTCAAGAGATCGAGACCATCCTGGCCAACATGGTGAAACCCCGTCTCTACTAAAAATACAAAAATTAGCTGGGCATGGTGACACATGCCTGTAATCCCAGCTACTTGGGAGGCTGAGGCAGGAGAATTGCTTGGACCCGGGAGGCTGAGACTGCAGTGAGCTGAGATTGTACCACTGCACTCCAGCCTGGTGACAAAGCGAGACTCCATCTCAAAAAAAAAAAAAAAAAAAAAATTCTTGCTGACTGGACTCAACTGTCTAAATGTAAATTCAGTGAATTGGGGCCTAGACTCTACTTTTTAAACTAAGGTCTTTTTGGAGGGAGGAAAGGGAATGGTAACATTTATTTTCCTTAAATAATGCTGATGAATCCATAAACAAGAAATATCAGCCTTGCTAACTTTTTCTGAAGCAATACATCTAAATATGAATCAGAGGCTGGGGCTCTAATGGAAAGCCTAAAAATGTGGACAAGGGCTGGGGAATGAGAAAAGCAGAATGCTATATAATATCCTAAAAGCCATTATTATTTCAATTTATTTCCTGTCTTTAGTCTGACAATTAGGTGGCAAATGACTTTTCACATAAAAATTAGGGCAAGGTCTCTCCTCTTCCTCTATTAAACGTCCTTTGAGAGTTACACACAAAGTCCTGCTCAGTGAACCATCACAACATCCTAGGAAGATCCTGTGTATATGTGCTCACAAGTACATTGAATTGCATGTTCCTACTCCTTCAGATTAGCCTTCTGCAAAGTTAACTCATTTAATCTCCAAAGAATACGGTCATTATTGAGCAAAAGAGGATGAGGATCAGCTGAAAATTGCAATCAGGGAGAAGGTTCAGGTTTATTCCATAAAGATAGAAATGACACCAGAAACTCTACCACCTTTGCCCGGGTCAGAAAAATTGAATTTATTTCCAAAGACTCTTAAACTGTGGGTTCTTTAAAATTTTAATGCTTACCACCCCCACCCCACACACATACACAATAATTACAGGAGTTATTGATATCTGTTTGTGCATGATAAGAACTACAGTAATATTCAAATATAATTTATTTGAGTACAAGAGTGGACCTCTATCCAACAAGTATTTGTTAAGCATCTACTATGTTGGGGATAGAACAATGAACCAGACACAATTCCTTCCCTCAGTCAAGGAACTGCCCCTTCCCAATCAAGTGCCTTCTATCAATGTCCAAGACAGGTAAGTAAGCAGTCTTGTAACTAAACTGTGGGATGACAGAACTCTTGTTTACTCGTAATTATTGACATCCAAGGCTCAGCCTACTCTAAAGCTGATTATAAATTTCATAATTCCTGCTCTACACAGTCTCCTTCTCTCTTTAAACATCAAGTCTAATGTGATTAGCCAAGTTGCATGACCTAACTTGCCGGTTTAATGCTATTTTACACCCCCTTCTTCATTACTGAAGTTAAAAGGCTTAGTCTTAAAGTCAAACTAGACATTACTGGATGGTCCCTATGATTAAAAACCCACCTAGGCCGGGCATGGTGGCTTATGCCTATAATCTCAGCACAATGGGAGGCCGAGGTGGGCGGATCACTTGAGGTCAGGAGTTGGATACCAGCCTGACCAACATGGTGAAATCCCATCTCTACTACAAATACAAAAAAATTAGCCGGGCGTGGTGGTGCACACCTGTAATTCCAGCTACTCCGGAAGCTGAGGCAGGAGAATCACTTGAACCCAGGAGGTGGAGGTTGCAGTGAGCCGAGATTGAGCCACTGCACTCCAGACTGGGTGACAGAGCAAGACTCTGTCTCAAAAAAACCAAACCAAACCAAACCAAACCAAACCAAAACAAACAAAAAAATACTCCACCTTATTAACTAGTTCTTTAATTCACCAAAACTCTTCAAAGAGCACAGGCTTCTCTTGCACAGGAAGAAAGCGGTTGGTTCCATTTGGAGCTGTCATATAGAGCTATTTTCCAGGAGACGTCATGTGGGACAAGTCCCAGGGTAAGCATGGGCTGTTTGAGGTTGAGTTTGGGATCACAAAATACATATGGAATAAGCTAGGACTTCAAGGTCTGAGATCACTGAAAAAGACCAAGAAAATACCTGGGTCCTGGAACATACTGGATACATACCATCTCCCAAAGATCATTAAGAAGACTTAAAGCTCTAGAAAGACAAAAAATGGATATTCAGTTTTAAAACTCAGAAAGTACAAAAAGAAGCAACAGCACTGGCCTTTGAAGAACATATCCTCCAACAGTTGTTCTTAACCTGTTTTCATGTTCACTATTACGATAAACTATTTTTGAAACCCAGAGTGGAGATTCAAAATAAGAAATTATTTTCCTTCCTTAAGTAGTTTATCTGGTCTAGAAGTAATCCCTAAAAGAGGAAGAGACCTGTTCATTAACTCTCATAACTACTCCAGAGCTCCATATCAGAATTTTAGAACAAAAACTTCAGAAGTGAAATGGAGAAGCAAAAATTATTACCCAGCTTTAGTTCTCAATCTGGCTCACATCTCCAACTGTGCAGATTACTGTTAATGAAACTGTGATTCAGCACTAGTCTATACTGAGTGCTGCTCCAAAGGCACAGGGTAAAATTGCTGACAATACTTCTAAGTGCGCTAATGAGTAGAGGTCAAGAGACAAATAATTCCTTAACTGAGCATGATGCTCAGTTACAGGTGGAGGACATGCTTAATCTGGTAATCACTTATAGGAAATGTGGGTAATTTCTCTCGGGAGAATAAGCCCTGTTACTCATAAGGTGCCCTACTGGGCAGTGCTCAAGAGAATAGGCACTACAGAACTCCTCATTTAGGTCTGGCACACGTCCACATTCTCTAGATGACCTCCCTCCTCCCCTCTTTTCCCCACAAAAGTAATGAAATAATGGCTGATGGCATGATGTAAGCAGCATCATACTGGAAGGTGTAACCTGGGCTTTGGAGTTAGATCTAGGTTTGAATTCTGGTATATTCTACTACGTAGCTGAGAACACTCATTTCATTACAGTGTTGTTATTACTAGAGACAGGGTCTCACTCTGCCACCCAAGCTGGAGTGCAGTGGCATGATCTTGGGTCAACCTCCCAGGCTCAAGTAATCCTCCCCCTTCAGCACCCCTGAGTAGCTGGGACTACAGGCATGCGCCACCATCCCTGGCTAATCTTTGTGTATATGTGTGTGTGTGTGTGTGTGTATATACACATGTATATATGTGTGTGTATATATACACATGTATATGTATTTTTTTTTTTTTTTTTTGGTAGAGACAGTTTCACCATATTGGCCAGGCTGGTCGCCAACTCCTGAGCTCAAGCGATCTGCCAGCCTTGGCCTCTCAAAGTGCTGGGATTAAGGTGTGTGCCACTGCGCCTGGCCTCCACAGTGTTCTGCTTTTATCTGCTCCTGAAAGCTGGGGTGTGCTGTAGTAAACTTAGAAACAGGAAATACATTACAGCCATTTTCTCCTGCTGATCATATTCCCTGCCAGTTTTCTACCTGGCCCACTGATCGCCTTGCCAGATGCCTTCCCAGCTGTAATAAGCCCTGTTTCCCAGGACTCAGTCATAGCCATAATCAATGTTTTCCCTAGAAATGGCTCTTACAAAGTCTCAGGAAAGCTCAAGTTAGACAACAACCTTTTTATTTTTCAAGAGACAGGGTCTCACTCTTGTCATCCAGGCGGGAGTGCAGTGGCACAATCACAGCTCATTACCGCCTCAGCCTCCAGAGTATCCGAGACTATAAGCAAACACCACCGTGCCCACTTATTTTTTTTGTAGAGATGGGGATCTGACTTTATTGCCCAGACTGGTCTTAAACTCCTGGCTTCAAGTGATCCTTCTGCCTTGGCCTCCCAAAGTGCTGGAATTACAGGCGTGAGCCACCATGCCCAGCCTAGACCACAACCCTTATTCAGCTGGTCTGCCCCGAGGAGCCTTCAGCTAACAGAGCCAACATTGTCCTCTCCATACACTCAGGTCTGTGTTTGCTACTCGGTTTTTATATTCATCACCTTTCACATCCATTTATATGCAAAGTTAATAGAAATAAAGGATGCAATTTGTTATCAATGATGGTTCATAATAATCATTTAGGCACTTGCAGAATGAAAACTACTAAGGTTTCTAGGACTAAGAGAAGAAATACTAAAGTGATACACTTAGTACCACCAAAGCCACTACATTTTTTGAGGTGTAAATTTCACAAGGTCTGCATAATTTAGATGACAAATTAAGGCTCAAATTTTAAGGATGAATAGCTATTTCATTGATCTCACATGGCTCACTAGGCAACAGATTCCCATTTAAAAGGGGTAATTGAGTTTAATGGGATGCTAACTATAAGGGGCTGAGTAGGATTAAGGGAAACCAAGTCAAGTTATCCAGTCAGCAGTGTCCAGTAGAAATTTCTGTAACGATGAAATGTTCTACATCTGCATTGTCTAATACAGTAGCCAAAGCCACACGTAGTTATTAAGCACTTAAAATGTGGTTAATGTGACTAGGCCACTGAATTTATTAATTTGTTTGAACAGTCACATGTTGCTAATAGCTACATTGGACAGTACAGTTCAGGTCTAACAAAGAGCCATCACAACTCCTAGGCCCGAAGAGGTGAAGTAAAGGAACAATTACTGAAACCTGGGGTGATGCAAAATTAGAACTCGATCTTACAGGAAAGGATTACATGACAGGAGCTGTAGCCTTTGACAGAAGAATGCTGCCACTGCCAACTTGCAAACCAGGAGGGGAGGAATTGTGAATAAATACCAACTCACTCTTCTTCTTGCCCCCATTCCCCTCTGGTGCCTCTGACTGATGGAATTCAATCAAAAAGTAAAGAGAGCTCCTTGATATAGTCCACAAAGGTCAGCCTCTTGGAGCACAGAACAGTGAAAGGTGGAGAGCATACCTGGAACAAAACATTATTATGAATTGAGGCATCAAACATTTGCTTTATTGGCACTTATAAATCTAAATAAATATGGAACCAATAGCAAAACATTTTAAAAAGTATGTTGTTAAAGAAAGTCCTACAAGTGTTTCCTGTTGTTAACACTATTCAAGTTTTCTGTTGCAATAAACAGGACAATGTTTTAATCAAACTGTGACTGTGGGCCGGGCGCAGTGGCTCAAGCCTGTAATCCCAGCACTTTGGGAGGCCGAGACGGGCGGATCACGAGGTCAGGAGATCGAGACCATCCTGGCTAACACGGTGAAAGCCCGTCTCTACTAAAAAAATACAAAAATCCAGCCGGGCGAGGTGGCGGGCGCCTGTAGTCCCAGCTACTCCGGAGGCTGAGGCAGGAGAATGGTGTAAACCCGGGAGGCGGAGCTTGCAGTGAGCTGAGATCCAGCCACTGCACTCCAGCCCGGGCGACAGAGCGAGACTCCGTCTCAAAAAAAAAAAAAAAAAAAAAAACAAAAACTGTGACTGTGTTCATTTCAGGTTTCCTACATGAAGAATCAGGTCAATACTATGCTCCTTCAACTATATTCAACCAAGGATCTGCATAAAACTTTTTTTAAGGTACCATCTCAAATCACAAGGCCTGGGATTGGGACATTTTTTTACTTTACTAAAGACCACTGTAACTCAATAAATAAACTTAGATTAGAAAATTAGAGGAAGACCAATACTACTCTCGGACTGCATGGCCACTGTCTTCAGCTGTTTTCTGTAATGATTGTTTGTAGGTATTTTACCAACCTTTTTCACTTTTAGCACTGAATAGTGCTAAGGGGAAAAAAGGATGGGGAAGGGAGGAGCGGCAATATCTATAGCTACAGGGTCCTATAGCTACAGGGCCGTCCTATTTGTGGAAAACTTTATTGTCTACTTTAGTGGGTCCTGAATATAAGTCCAGTCCTTCCTGCCCAGCACTTAAGGAAGAAAGGTCTAATGTGACTGTATGGGGGTTGAAGTAGGTACCAAAGGAAAAGCAGTTCCCACCACCTCCAAGGAGCAGGAGCTGTTGCTCTTTAGGAAGAAGGATACTCGTATGGTTGTGTAACATTAATGGCCATGGCACATAGGTTGTGTCAATCTGATACTCAGAGCTCAATCTTGTAGTCAAATTGATAACAGTCACTCCAGGAAATGAGGAGGAATGAATCCAGACCCCTCCAACCAGTAACAGCTTTCCATTGAGCACATGAGCTGTGTGGGAGTACCTTGGGGTAATGGGAGGCTGGATATCTATTGACTCCCAGAGGAATCCACAAGAGGTTGGTCTCAGAAAGAGCACAGAGTTCAATGGCTCCTCAGAAGCCCCGAGACCTCCAGCAATAAGGGCTCCCCCTTGCCAAGTGCAGGCACTGTGAGAATGCCGGGCTTCAGGCACTTCTCCCTCCACTGGGATCCTGACCCAAGTCATTGTCTCTACATGTAGGAAATGCCAGTCACTTAGTACAGGTTCCACCACACTTCGACCCCCATACACAAACAAATATTCCTGATTCTGATAGGACACTTCTGTTGTTGAATGCCGCCAACAAGACAAAGTGGAATCGTCCTTTCGGCCGGCCTTTGTTATTGTCACTTTCAGGTCCTGAGTGTTATTATCCTCACTATTACAAAAATGAAGCTGGAGAACCCCCAAGGCTGGACTTACTGGGGACAGTCTCCCTCCCAGAACCAGAACCCGACTCTCTGAGAGTCTTGTCATGGTGTGATAAAGGCGTCCATCCCACTGAACTCCAGTCCCACAACCGCCTATTTGGCTGCCTTTCCATTCAGAGTCACCATCTCTTGAGAGCAAGTGAAACTGGCTCACTCGGCAGTGCCGCCCCTCCTGCTCTCCAAATCCTCCTGCACTGAGAATTACGTCCGGGCTCAAGAGGACAGAGGCGTGGCCATATCTCTTCAGGGTTGGGACCTGGCCCTCGCTACTGACTACACTGGCAGGGAATACCCCTGAAGGCGAAGCAGGATTTAGGCGAGGAAATGCCTCTGAAGATGGAAACACTAGGGTGTGGGAGAGGGTGTCTCCCCTAGAAGCTGCCAGAATGAAATAATGGGCGCACTTCAGATGCCACTCCTCAAATTCGTCAAAGGGTTCAATATTTTCCACCCGCCGGCGCTCTTCTGCGGGGAGAAAGCAGCGATAGAATTCATTCATGTCCACGGCACCACAGGCAGTCCAGCCAGCTTGAAGGAAGCGGCGCCGCTGCGCCTCCACGTCAGGAAAGCGCTCCAGGCCATGCAGGGGAGAGTTTAGCTGCCGAAAATGTTGCAGCATGAACTGGCCAAAGGCGTCTTGAGGCCTCATCTGCTCATAGACCACGAAAAGGGCATTAGGAAAACGCTGCGCTGCCCAGGCGATGAGGGCCGCGGCACTCTCCGTCTCGAGGTAGGTCAGCACCGCCTCGGCCAGAAGCAGAGTGGGTGAGGCTGCGTCGAGCCCCGCTGCGCCCAGGGCCTCGTCCACTCGCTGGAGCTGCCGCAGGTCCAGGCCCAGGATGCAGTAGTCTGCGCTCTCAAAGCACAGCGCTGATGCGAGCTCCTCACGCTGGAAAGGCCCGGTTATCGCGCACAGCTCTGGCGTCTCTCCAATCTTCTCTGCTTTGCGCCGCGCCACGTCAGGGAAATCCACCTCCCAGACTGCAGCCCGGGCCAGGCGGCCCGCAGTTTTCAAGCGAAAATAGAGCGAGTCGAAGCCGGCGCCTAAAGACAAGATCTGCGCGCGACGCGCAGCATGGGTCGCGCCAGTCTGCTCCAAGAAAGCGCGCACGCAGTGCCTTACGGCGCGTGCGCGGATGTAGTAGCCTCGGTGAATGAGGGGTGCGCGGCGCGCCGCGCCCGGAACCAGCAACGCGGCAAAGGGGTCCTGCACGTACCCGCGCGCGGCCAGGGAACGCTTGCTGAGGGCGCTGCTGTCGTTGGTGCTCTGTACCGCGCCTGCCCGACGTTCGCGGCTCCGGGGGCCCATAGCCAGAAAAGATCAGGAATGGCAGTCTGTCACGGTTGTGAGCCTCCCCTTGGTTAGCATAGTACACCCCTCATGCACCTCGGTAGGGAGAAAAATCACCCATGCTCCTGGACTTCCCCTTCCGCCGGCACTTGCGCGTCACTTCCGGGAAGAGCGCATCTCGCCAACCAGAATTGAGGAGGGTGTAGCCAGTGCTAAGTTAGTTTGCAGCTGACCTTTCTTTGATTGTCCTGAGTTCCGTTTGCCTCAGAATACGTCCCGCTACCGCTGTAATATGTGTGTTAGAGAAGGCGGGTTGTCACGTTTCTACAAGCCTTTCAGTCAGAAGGGAAACCTTGCCTAATTCCTCGTAGTTGAGAAATCTCTAAGAGGTGAGTCTGTGGGGACTGACGACCTGGCTTCCTTGGACCGCTAAGGAAGGATCTGGTAGGAGCTAAGAAGGGTCGGCACCACGGACCGTCTGTGGGCAAGGATTAGTTAGCTTCCTTGGGTGCTAATAGTTGCTGATTTGTTTAATGCTCTCACAGTTGCAAAAGAGAACCCATTTAAATCTGAAGTCACTAAGGCCAGGGTGCAAACTGAAGAAACCGACCTTTACAGATAATCTATAGACAACAAGAAAATGTCTACCCACAGATATAAGACTGTTGATTCCCTGTCCTGTGTTAGACCGACAGTGAATAAGCCACTCAGCCTCTCTTTCTCATCACACCCCCTTCCACTTGGAGAATTCTGTGGATTTTAAAGTAGTGTTGAATATGTCCCCAGAAAGGGGAGTCACTGAAGAGGGGTAATTGTTCCCTGTGATATGTTCTGAGCTTTGTTTTTAAGGAGTAAATCCAGGTTGGACTGCAAAATAATCATAAAGTTTCTAAATTGGGTGTCTGGGAGTCATCCATAGGAAACCACTTCCAGAGACATTTAGGAAATTTATCATTTGTTCACTGGGGTTTGGTGACTGACTGGCTGAAATAGAAAAGGAAATCAGATAACTTTATGGTTAACTACAGGTGGTACTGCATAATTGTTAAGAGCATGAGTTTTGGAGTCCAGCAGATTTGGATACTGGAGTCAAGAAAAAGTTTCATATTTTCCAATGTTTTCTTGTGGAATAAAATGAAGTAAGAAAGAAAAGGTTTGGATCAGGATAAAGATTTGGTAATTGAAAAGTAGCATTTAGATTTGGTGTTGACTCATTAATGACCTTAGGGAGAGCAGTTTCTGTGAAGCAATGAGGGCAGAATCCATGTTTCAGTGACTAGGAATTAAAGGAGGTATCCAGTCTAAATTATTGTACTTTCGAGGAGCTTAACTCAGAAGGAAAAAAGGGTCAGGGCAGTGGCTAAAGAAGAATGTGGATAAAAGAGTCTTTTGTTCTGTTTTCAGGTGGAAGCAAGTACTGCACATACATGTCGGTCCTGTGAGGGAAATCAGCCAGTGGAGAGGGAGAGGTTGAAGGAACAGAAAAAGGAGAAGATAACTCACTGGTAGAGTAACTTGGAATTGATAGAAATGGGATCCTGGGCACGTATTAGTTGTGGGGATAGAAGAATGAATCCTTTGTGACTCCTGACGGGGTTAAAAAATATATATATAGATAGATAGATAGATAGATAGATAATCATAAGCTCAGGTGTGAGGTAAGGCAGAGAGAAAAAGAAGGAATTTACACCTGACGCCTTCTGTTTTCTCTGTAAAGTTGGTGACAGAGTTGTCGGTTTAGTGTAAGGTGGTTAGATTGGATGAAACATTTGAGGAGTTTGAGAATTGCTTCGGCAGGGATTAGAAGAAGGGTTCACCTATGCCTGCTGGATCATTGGATCCTCACCCCTAACATGAGATTAAGTACTACTTTGTGAGGTATCTCAGGGTTGATTAAGGGGCAAATAGAAAAAAAAAAGTTGAAGGACTTTGAAAAATACATAGCACTATAGAAACAAATTTATTTAATGACAAGTTCCTAAAATTTAGATGTTATGTCAAAAATACTGCTTGTTTTACCAGATCAAGAAAAGTAATTCAAGAAGAAACAGAATGGAGCAAAATTTGTGATTTGGATGCCTTATAATTTACAGCTGAGGGGGGGAGGCGTTTAAATCTCAATTTATTCTTATATGAAATGGGGATAATAATACCTCATGGGTTGTTGTGAGGATTTAAACAAAATAGCTATCTAAGATACCACAGTGCCTGGCTCATGGTAAGTGCATAATAAACAGTAACAAATATTTTTACTATTCTGAGTTGCCTTTTGGGGGAGAAGGTGGGAGCTTGAAAAAAGTTCCCTGGGAGACAGGATACTTGCTTCTGGCCCTGCTCTAATATTGATGAAGTATTACTAATGTGGATCTTATCCCAATGTTTGTTGCCTTCTGTCCCAGACCAAAACCAGTCCAGAAAGGTTGGATTTGACATGGCATGCTATTGTTGGTAGCAGTGTTTTAGGCAAGGAACAAAAAATTTTTTTAATGTGTGAAGATATGATTGCTTAGTTGCTTTTTAATTTCCGTCGGTTAACTTTGTAGCCAGTGGGTCAGTAATTTTACTCACAGCTAGTTGAAGGTCAGTCTGGAGGATGGTTTGAATGGGGCCCAAATTAAGGTCAGGATCCTGGAGTAAAACTGAAAATCTGGCCCGGCGGAGTGGCTCACTCCTGTAATCCCAGCTCAGGCTGGTGGATCACTTGAGCCCAGGAGTTTGAGACCAGCCTGGGCAACATGGTGAGACCTCATCTCTACAAAAAATTTTTTATATAAAATTAGCCGGGCATTGTGGTACCTGCCTGTGGTCCCTGCTACAGAGGAGGCGGAAGTGGGAGGATCGCTTGAGTCTGGAAGCTTGAGACTGCAGCAAGCTATGATCATGACACTGCACTGCAGCCTGGGCAACAAAGTATGATCCTGTCTGAAAAAAAAAAGTATGTTTTTCTATTTTAATTAGGTCATTTATGTTTTTCAGTGGAGCTATTAAGTGCCATTGATTAAATAGTCCATCTTTTTCATTTTTTACTATTTATTAAATATTTACTATGGCATTACTTTGAAATGCCACGTTTATCTCATACTAAGTAGGCCTTTCTGTGGATTTCTATGGCTATGTTTAGTCCTGTACGAACCACTTTCTTTATTGTACATTTTAATATATTGGTAACTTATTTAACCCCACTCAGTATCAATTTATTGATTTTCAATACAGTAATATTTTGCAAAGTTATTTCAAAAATTAAAGATATTATTACTAAAAGTGCTTGTCACATACCTGGTAGGTTCTGAATACATGGAAACTGTTATTCTTAAATGTCATCATCATTAATATGTGACAACTCAGAGAATCAAGGTGGCTACTTTGAAAATCACTGAATTTCATTTGGAATTTTATCGTCACTTATAAACCACTTTCAGGGGTGAATGGAAATTATGATTGATTTATCACCTACAGTGTGCTAGGCACTGTGCTAGGTGCTAGAGTGGTGGAATAATTCATAGGACCTGTCCTCAAGGAACTTACAGTCTAGAGAGAGAGAAAGTATATCAGTGATTGAGATATCAGTGTGGTTAAAAGCTGAGTTAAAGGCAGTGACTGGCTCATGTGGGAGCATAAATGAGGGGAATTTAAATTACTTTATTAATCATCACTGCCACTTTGCATTTTTAATCCCATTGTTGTAAATAAAGAAACTGAAGCCATGAAGGTAAGTGACTAAGGCCACATAGCTTCTGACCTATAGAGCTGGTAAAAGGACAAACCTAGGTCCATCTGACGCCAGCACCTCTGTTCTTCCTTTATGTATTTCCAACAATTCAAAATTTAAAATTTTATTTTTGGCCGGGCATGTTGGCTCATGCCTGTAATCCTAGCACTTTGGGAGGCCGAGGCGGGGGAATCACTTGAGGTCAGGAGTTCGAGACCAGCCTATCTCTACTAAAAATACAAAAATTAGCTGGGTGTGGTGGCGTGCACCTGTAATCCCAGCTACTTGGGAGGTTGAGGCAGGAGAACCGCTTGAACCCAGGAGGCACAGGCTGCAGTGAGCTGAGACCATGCCAGTGTACTCAAGCCTGGGTGACAGAGGGAGACTCTGTCTCAAAAAATAAATAAATAAATATATATATATATAATATATATATATATATATCTCTCTCTCTCTCTCTCCAAAGTAGGCCTTATAAAATTTTGAATTTTGAAGTCATTGTGTAGAAGGTGCCAATAGTTAAGGAATACACTCTACTAAATGTCAGGTTTTAGTACACCTCTTACAGGCTTGAGGTCTTTTCCTGTTTCCAGTTTATGTTGTTTACTAATTATTTGCCCACCTTAGACACACTTAAGTTAGTTTTAGAGGGGTTTTTGCCTTTTAAGGAGAAAATTAGCAAAATCCTGTTCCTTTCCTTTTATGTTAACATCTGAAAATATTAACATTTGTTAAAATAGGTGAAGCTGAACCCAGATCTACACATACAGCTAATCTTATCAAAATGTGTGAAAGTAAAGCAATCTGAAGGAAATTCAGTACCATGCAATGCACTGACTGAAATATATCACATTGCTCATACCAAGAATAAGAGTGGAGAATGACCATTTTTTTCCTGCTAAAATGGTGGAGGCAGAAGAGCAACAGCCATGGAAGACAGACTTCTATTCTGAATTGCCAAAAGTGGTGAGAATTCAACTACAGAAATCTTGAGTGGTTGCTAATTGTAATGACTTTTATGTTGCTTCTTTTCATCAAAGTAAATTTTGGCTGGGTACAGTGGCTCATGCCTGAAATTCCAGCATTTTGGGAGGCCAAGGCGGTTGGATCACCCGAGGTCAGGAGTTTGAGACCAGCCTGGCCAACATGGCTAAATCCCATCTCTACTAAAAATACAGAAATTCGCTGGGCTTGGTGGCATGCCTGAAGTCCCAGCTACTCAGGAGGCTGAGGCAGGAGAATCACTTGAACCTGAGAGGCAGAGGTTGCAGTAAGCTGAGATCACACCAATGTACTCCAGCCTGGGTGACAGAGTGAGACTCCATCTCAAAAATAGAAAAAGTAAATTTTGTAGGCAAAATTTGTAAACTTTGTTATGTAGCTAAATCTGGTAAGCAATTTGCCTAGTGCGAACTACAAACATCAAGTATCTGGTATGATGCTATGAATCTATTGGATATTTGGTAAGTTTTACTGGTTGTATCTCTTGTCTTAGGAACTTCATGCCCACTTGAATGGATCCATTAGTTCTCATACCATGAAGAAATTAATAGCCCAGAAGCCAGATCTTAAAATCCACGATCAGATGACTGTGATTGACAAAGGAAAGAAAAGAACTTTAGAAGAGTAAGTGTGGGGAGGTTGTGGATATACTCCTTTTTTTCTCTATCAGTATTTTGAGATTGTAAGTAGTATGTAAGAATTCAGATTTTAGTAGTTAACAGAAATGGGGTTGGCATCTGGCATGAAGCAAATATCTTAACATACAGCATTTTTTTCCAGCTGTTAGACTGTTGACAGTATTTCTAGTGATTTCTGTTGTTTGTGAAGTTATAATATATTGGGATATTCTTTCTTTTGGAGACAGGATCTCACTTTGTTGCCTAGACTGGAGTGCAGTGGCGTGACCGCAGATCACTGCAGCCTCGACCTCTGGGGCTCAAGCAGTCCTCCCACCTTGGCGTCCCAAATAGCTGGGACCACAGGGGCACGCCACCATGACTGGCTAATGTTTTTTGAATTTAGAGATGGGGGTCTCCCTGTGTTGCCCAGGCTGGTCTCAGATTCCTGGGCTCAAGCTGTCCACTTGCCTTGGCCTCCTAAAGTTCTGGGATTACAGGCATGAGCCATCATACCCAGCCTGGGGTAGTCTTTAGATTTGAAAATATAGGCATATTGAATTTCCCCGTGTCAGGGGTGGGTTGGAGAAGGGGTACTATTATTTCCCACTTAAAAATATCAGTAATGTTTTATTTTCAGTCATTTGATTATCTTTCCAGATCAATGTAATTTTTGAAACATCTATTCTGTTGTCGTTTGTAAATATAAATACATATTTACTATTAGCCTAAAATTTAATTCATTCAGTTAGTGAGTTTCTTTGATGACTAGAATATGTTAAAACTTTTCATTCACCTTGCAGATGTTTCCAGATGTTTCAAACTATTCATCAACTTACTAGTAGCCCTGAAGATATTCTAATGGTAAGACATGAACGCATTTTTAGAATGGTTTAAAAATTATGAAGTAATTTCCTTCCATGACTGCACATGACCTTTCATTTTTGCTCTCATTAAGAGTGATGAAAAATGTCTTCTCTATTAAGGCAACTCTTTTCAAAACCGATGTAAGACATTTGCCTAAGAGCTAGCACAGAAAGACTGTGTTTCTTGTAAAAGATATGAGGAAAGAACCAGGAAGAGCATCTTCTATAGGACAGAGGACAATATGGAAGAGAAAATTTGGTCCTGTTTTTCATATATAACATACATATATGAAATACTAGACCACAGATGGAGATATCCTTAATAAGGCATTGTCTGTGTTACATAGGAGACTTACTTCATGGGTGGACATTACAGAGAAGGAAGAAGTTCACGAAGAGCTTAGAGATTAAGTGATTAATCCCTAGGGAAATTGTGCCTTCCCTCTGAGGGCACAAAGGATACCACTGTGTTCTCTTATCTGAAGCTCCATTATACTAGAGTCTGACATGGAAGATTGTCTTCTGTATCGTTGATCTGACTAGGATGGCATTTTAAAATGTTCTCTTTCTAAATGGAGAGAAGCAAAATTGTGTCAGTGATCCTAACCAGTAGGAAAAAAATGCAAAGAAAGTATAACCTGTGTTTCTGGAGAGGTAACTTTTGACTGATCAAGCAAAAGTTTTCCTCTTTGGTAAAGACTGATCTTCGTGATAAGTGGTAAGTAAATTAATCAGCTTTTAGTTTCGTTCAACAAAAGTTGACTGAGTGTCCACAGTGTTCCAGGCACTGTGGTAAAGTCTTAGAGAGATTGACACAGTTTCTGCCCCTGAGGAATTTATAATTAGGTTGGGGAGACAGACCAATAAGCAGATATTGCAACATAGTGTAGTAAGCTCTGTGCTAGAGACACACGTAAGGATTTATAGGGAGCCAAAAGGGCATTCTCTAAGCAGCGTCTCAAAAGATACCATTGAACATTGCTAAGAACGTCCACCACAGGGGCTCTGATCTCACTTTGTTGATGAGTGTTGCAGAGCAAAATGATGAAATTTAAATTTTGACAGTTTAATATTCTATGGGTATAATAATGGCGTGCTCGTTGCTACATTCATTTCACAATGAAAGTTGAAAATCTTTATTAAATACGGTGAGAAATAAGATTCTGTGCATTTGACCTAGTGCTATTAGGTGGTTCAGAGGGTGACAGTGGGGTGCCCTATATAATAAATGAAACGTCTATGAGAGTAAACTAAGAGGTTGATTGTAAATGTAGAACTGAGTGTGAGGGAGATCACTGAAAACTCTAGTCAAGGTGACCTGGGTATAATCTCAAAGAGAGGATTGGAGTGTGGCTGAAAAAATGATACTCGTTATTACATGTACCAGGCATTATCTTAGGACTACTTTCAGAAGTAGATATTTTTATTGTTCCCTTTTTGTAGATGAAAAAATAGGCTTAAAGAGGTTAAGTGTAACTTGCTTAAAATCACACACACAGAGTAAGTGGTGCACTATCTGGTCGCAGAGCTCGTGCTCTTTCCCATTTAAGCCTATACAGTCTTAGGTTTGAGTAAGTAGGAACTTAACTAATTGTGATGTACTTTGCCTGGAAAAAGAATTTGAATAGATACTCTCAGTCCAGCGCATAGGAGAGGAAAGCCCAAAGAGGTGTCCTCAGTACCTACTGCACTACCTGCCACACATCACAGAAAGGGCTAAATCTGGCAAACACAGATGTGGACCCCAGGGAAATGTTCTTGGATGTGGGTTAGGGATGGTTCTGTAGGCTTCACTGTGGCCTAGATAAATCTTCCTCCCTTTGCTCTTGCTCCATACTTGTTAGTTTTTCATTGTTCATTTGGTTTTACAGGTACCTAGCCACTCAGAAAGAGGGAGCCTTGGATAGTAGTCACTTTAAAGGACTACTATTTCAAACCCTCACTTCTACCCTATTCCTCATTATCAAACAGGTTTCTGCATTAGTCTCATGTGAGCTGGGGTAGGTGAGTGTGGGTCTATTCTATTCTGGGGCAATGACAAGATCCAGGTTCCTCAACCTATTAATACAAAGGTGAGGTCACAATTTCATAGTGTCAATAACAGCAAGAGGGAGTTCCTGGAGTAGCAGTGCCATGGGGCCAATGCCATGAATGATGGCATGGAGGTTGCAGTATCATGCTCGTTGGTGGAAGAGCAGTAGTATCTTGCTTGGTCCAGGAGTTCCATGGATTTAGAATGCTGATGTATTGTCTTTGGCTGTATTCTCAGAATCTGGGTCTTTAGACCTCTTGATGAAACTGAGATACCCATTCCGCTTACATTATAATAAGTTCGTTTTTGTCTTTAGTGAAAAAAGAAGAGGCCTACAACCTGGATTGCTATCAATTCACCAACGTAGTGCCATACTGTTAGGCACTGTCTGTACAAACAGCCAGCCCCCGTTGCTTTGCCAAGATGCTGCACTCGCATGCCTGTGTGCATGTAGTCAAAGCAGATTAAGATTAGGATACCGGCCGGGCGCGGTGGCTCAAGCCTGTAATCCCAGCACTTTGGGAGGCCGAGACGGGCGGATCACGAGGTCAGGAGATCGAGACCATCCTGGCTAACACGGTGAAACTCCGTCTCTACTAAAAATACAAAAACTAGCCGGGTGAGGTGGCGGGCGCCTGTAGTCCCAGCTACTGGGGAGGCTGAGGCAGGAGAATGGCGTGAACCCGGGAGGCGGAGCTTGCAATGAGCTGAGATCCGGCCACTGCACTCCAGTCCGGGCGACAGAGCGAGACTCCGCCTCAAAAAAAAAAAAAAAAAAGAAGAAGATTAGGATACCAACTGAAAGGACTAATTAGGGCAGTTTGACACAGCTTCGCCAACCTAGCCTTTTTTCTTGTAGATTTTTTAGGATTGAAGGCAGAAAGGAAAAACATGACTTCAGGAACTTTTGGATTATGAGATTTGCACTAAATTGGATACAGTTTTACTCATATTTATCACCTACTTTCTTTGCCCTAAGTACTTCTTGAGAAAATTTAACACTTCCAGAATTTATTGAAAAATGTAACTTATTCCTAAATAACTTGAATAAAAACCTTAAGCCATGACTTCAAATAGCACATCAGTAATACCTAATCATTTTAGCTGTTTATTTCCGTATGTGCATTTCCTAGCAGTCTACACATATAGATGGTTCCAACTGGTTTTAGTTTTGCGCCATTTCTCTATTTTATCATTCTGCTATTATAAATACTAGGAAATAAATGTTTAAAAGGAGAGAAAGAAACAAAAAGTGTAGCTGATGTATAGATTGGGATTGAACGTGGGAATGAGGGGTGATGAGAGTGATTGTAAATATTGCAGCCCTGCATAGTCTCCATCAGGGATGTGACAAAGTGGATAATCTCTACCACATGAGAAACTTCCAACATTTCTTGCAAATCAAATTTAGTGAATAAAATAAAGCTGTAGCACTTGGCACATTCATTGGGACCCTTACACAAACATTATCAATATTGTGTACATTATCTTTATTATCAGGTCACAAAAGATGTCATAAAAGAATTTGCAGATGATGGTGTCAAGTACCTGGAACTAAGGAGCACACCCAGAAGAGAAAATGCTACCGGTAGAATTTATACTTCTCAGCAAATGTACTGTCCTTTTCCTATGTGCTTTGATCACTCACACGCTTGTGAGTGGGAATATGAAGCACTAACTTTTACACTATTGTGTTGTTCTGTATTTCATTGAACCTTTAGTCAACAGTCCAAGTCCTCTCTCTGATGTACGTTAATGATGTTCATTTTGTTTGTTTTAGAGACGGGGTCTTGCTGTCTTGCCCAGGCTGGAGTGCAGTGATGCAAACATAGCTCACTGTAACCACAAACTCCTGGGCCCAACGATCACCTCAGCCTCTATAAGTGCTGGGATTGCAGGTGTGAGCCACTGCACCCATCCTGATGTACATTATTAATGAGTGAGTTGTTCTTAAGTAAAAATTAGTAAAATTCCAGTCAGGCATTATCTGTTTAAGGAAGGAAACAAAGGCCTGCAAGTTTCTTTTGTTCTTCTTTGTTTCGTTGTTTTCACTCTGAGAAAAGGATACCTGCTCCTTATGTTTGCATTGGCACAAGCAGAGGCTGATTCTTGCTCCCTGCATCACAGGTACTTGTGAGACAATGTTGTTGAGTGGATGCAGAATCATGTTTTGTGGTAGTTACTAAAATTATTCATTCACTTCTCAAGGAATAGTTTCTTAGGCCAGGAGCAAGCTGTGATGTGGTAAAACCTCTTTGGATAGAGATGAGATCTGGCTATGGTCTGGAGGAATTTCCTGAGATCCTCCCTGTATAATCAGCATCAGGAGACATTGGGGCCCTCTTAGTGTCTTGTTTATGACCCAAAGAGACCTAGGTCATCTTGTTTCCTGATATGTGTAGCTTAGTAATCATTTGGGGGTAAAATTTTTGAAACTATTATTGTAAAGTATAAGTGTTTACGTAAGATAAGGAGAAGGCTCTCATCTTGCATTTTTGGACCATAGAATCAGTTCCACGTTGTACTGGTGAGAGTAGTGAAAGGGAAGGAGAGAAGAGCTAACTCTAGGGCTCTTTCGATGGAGTTCCAAAAGTAGGATATTAACCTAAATATGCAACAGTAGAGGAATGGTTAAATAAAGGCTAATGGAATATTAGACAACTATTAAAAATACTGGTGAAGACACTTTAATGACATGGGGAAATACTCAGAATCGTATTAAATGACTGAACTGGGTACATATATACCAGTAGTATCTCCTCTATTTAAAAATGTGTATATGGGCAGAGTGCAATGGCTCATGCCTATAATTCCAGCGCTTTGGGAGGCTAAGGCAGGAGGATCACTTGACGCCAGAAGTTCGAGACCAGCCTGAGCAATGTCGTGAGACCCTACCTCTGTGGGCTCCAAGGGCTGCAGTGAACCGTGATCATGCCACTGCCCTCCAGCCTGAGCAACAGAGAGACGTTAAAAAAGGTCTCTTGAAATAATACATAGAAATAAATGTATATATGTGTATTTAAAAAACAGTAGTTACCTCTCGGTGGTGGGGTTATTTTTATTTATTTATTTATTTTGAGACAGAGTCTTGCTCTGTCACCCAGACTGGAGTGCAGTGGTGGATCTTGGCTCACTGCAACCTCCGCCTCCCAGGTTCAAGTGATTCTCCTGCATCAGTCTCCCGTGTAGCTGGGATTATAGGCACCTGCCACCCACACCTGGCTCATTTTCATATTTTCAGTAGAGACAGGATTTCACCATGTTGGCCAGGGTGGTCTCGAACTCCTGACTTCAAGTGATCGGCCTCCCAAGTTGATGGGATTACAGGCATGCCACCACACCCTATTTTTATTTTTATTTATAACTTTATGTATTTTACCAGAGACTTTCCACCAAACATAAGCATTTTATAATCTGGGTGAAAGGGTATTTTATTTTTCCCAATGTAGCCTAAAGAAAAAGAAAAAAAGGTATTTGACAGGAGGTTGCTCTGGAGAGTGCTCTTGCACATCGCCCCAGAGAGCAGAGCACTCATACTTGGAAGAACATGCCTGCTTCCCTGGATGAGAAACACTAAGCCCGAGCAGGATTGAGAGGAAAGGAATCCAAGTTAGGACTTTTTTTCTGGACCAGGAGAGAAAATGTCCCTTTAAAAAAAAAAAAAGCAGGACGGGTGTGGTGGCTCATGCCTGTAATCCCAGCACTTTGGGAGGCCAAGGTGGGCGTATCACTTTCAGCCCAGGAGTTTGAGACCAGCTTGGGCAACATGGCAAAACCCTGTCTCTACTAAAAATCCAAAAACTAGCCGCATGTGGTGGTACACGTCTGTAGTCTCAGCTACTCAGGAGGCTGAGGTCGCAGGATGGCTTGAGCTTGAGACAAAGGTTGCAGTGAGCCAAGATTGTACCACTGCACTCCAGCCTGGGTGACAGCCAGACTCTGTCTCGAAAAAAAAAAAAAAAAGTCTTTATTTTTTTCATTTCTGTAACACTTCATTTTCCCCCAATTTTATTAAAGTATAATTTGCATTTACTCAAATATACCCATAAGGGCCATGTTTTCACTCATCTTTAACCATGCCCTTGTCATAGCATAAAGTGAAAATGTACTTGTTCATATAGGATTGCTGAAGGTGAAGGATGAAATAGTTGATGATCTCTTTACATGTATTTTCTATGTGTCCTTTCCAGGAATGACTAAAAAGACTTATGTGGAATCTATACTTGAAGGTATAAAACAGTCCAAACAAGAAAACTTAGACATTGATGTTAGGTAAGAAGATTCTACCTTAGTAGTTAACATTTACAAAACCAGAATGTTAATTTTTACTGTTTTGATCGTGGGTGTAATGGATTTTTTAGAATTAATCATTCATTGATTTATACAATGGAAAAATAAAATCAAGAACCCTGTTGTTTAAAGTGAGAACACAATTCTGAATTTATTCATAAGGCAATATAATCCTGAGTATTTTTACATGAGTAAAGTATGGTGTTCCTTTGCTGTTAAGCTAAAATGAACTTCTTACTGTGGCCTAAAAGGTCCCACATGATCTGGCTGCCTCTGTTACTTCAGCAGCTCATCTAGACCACTCCTCCTCCCTTACTGTGGGCATACTGTCTCTTCCTAAAATAAAAAGAAAACTGTCCCCCTTCAGCACCTTTGTTTAGTATTCCCCAGAACACATTTCTACAAGATTCCTGCCCAGCTGGCTGGCTTATTCTCATTATTCAGATCTCAATTTGGCTGTTACTTCCTCAGAGGGGCCTTCCTTTACCACTCTGTCTAAAGTGCCCCGCTGATCCTCTAGTCACCCATCTATTTCCTTTATGGCATTATTTGTAACAAGATAAGGAATTATCTTGTGTTAGTTTGTATGTATGCCCACCCGCTAGAGTGTAAGTGTCATGAAGCCAAGGACCTTGTTTTATGATTCACCACTACATCTTTAGTACTTACCATAAAGTAGGTACATAGTGTGCTGCAGCCGCTGCCGCCGATTCCGGATCTCATTGCCGCGTGTCCCGGACGACCGCCTGACGTGCATTCCCGATTCCTTTTGGTTCCAAGTCCAATATGGCAACTCTCAAGGATCAGCTGATTCATAATCTTCTAAAGGAAGAACAGACTCCCCAGAATAAGATTATAGTTGTTGGGGTTGGTGCTGTTGGCATGGCCTGTGCCATCAGTGTCTTAATGAAGGACTTGGCAGATGAACTTGCTCTTGTTGATGTCATCGAAGACAAATTGAAGGGAGAGATGATGGATCTCCAACATGGCAGCCTTTTCCTTAGAACACCAAAGATTGTCTCTGGGAAAGACTATAGTGTAACTGCAAACTCCAAGCTGGTCATTATCACGGCTGGGGCACGTCAACAAGAGGGAGAAAGCCGTCTTAATTTGGTCCAGCGTAACGTGAACATCTTTAAATTCATCGTTCCTAATGTTGTAAAATATAGCCCGAACTGCAAGTTGCTTATTGTTTCAAATCCAGTGGATATCTTGACCTACGTGGCTTGGAAGATAAGTGGTTTTCCCAAAAACCGTGTTATTGGAAGTGGTTGCAATCTGGATTCAGCCAGATTCCATTACCTGATGGGGGAAAGACTGGGAGTTCACCCATTAAGCTGTCATGGGTGGGTCCTTGGGGAACATGGAGATTCCAGTGTGCCTGTATGGAGTGGAATGAATGTTGCTGGTGTCTCTCTGAAGACTCTGCACCCAGATTTAGGGACTGATAAAGATAAGGAACAGTGGAAAGAGGTTCACAAGCAGGTGGTTGAGAGTGCTTATGAGGTGATCAAACTCAAAGGCTACACATCCTGGGCCATTGGACTCTCTGTAGCAGATTTGGCAGAGAGTAGAATGAAGAATCTTAGGCGAGTGCACCCAGTTTCCACCATGATTAAGGGTCTCTATGGAATAAAGGATGATGTCTTCCTTAGTGTTCCTTGCATTTTGGGACAGAATGGAATCTCAGACCTTGTGAAGGTGACTCTGACTCCTGAGGAAGAGGGCCGTTTGAAGAAGAGTGCAGATACACTTTGGGGAATCCAAAAAGAGCTGCAATTTTAAAGTCTTCTGATGTCATAGCATTTCACTATCTAGGCTACCACAGGATTCTAGTTGGAGGTTGTGCATGTTGTCCTTTTTATCTGATCTGTAATTAAAGCAGTAATATTTTAAGATGGACTGGGAAAAGCATTAACTCCTGAAGTTAGAAATAGGAATGGTTTGTGAAATCCACAGCTATATCCTGATGCTAGATGGTATTAATCTTGTGTAGTCCTAAACTGGTTAGGGTGAAATAGTTCTGACGCACCACTACCAATTCTGTACATGCTGCATTTGCCCCTTGAGCCAGGTGGATGTTTACTCTGTGTTATATAATTTCCTGGCTCCTTCACTGAACATGCCTAGTCCAACATTTTTTCTCAGTCAGTCACATCCTGGGATCCAGTGTATAAATCCAGTATTGTATGTCTTGTGCGTAATTGTTCCAAAGGAGCTTATTTTGTGAACTATATATATCAGTAGTGTACATTACCATATAACATAAAAAGATCTACATATAAACAATACAACCAACTATCCAAGTGTTATACCAACTAAAACCCCCAATAAACCTTGAACAGTGAAAAAAAAAAAAAAAAAAAGTAGGTACATAGTATGGGCTCAACAAAGCCCTAAATGAAGAAAGAAAAAAAGCTAGCTGTATAGTTTCAGGCTGTAAGACTCTAAAAATTAAGCTTAACTAAACTAATAACCCCAGTAAAAAACCAAGCAGAAGACAAGAATAGAATGCAGAGAAGAAGACATACAAAGAGCTGGTAAATGTATAGAAATACATAGAAAACTACTTATCTCATTAATCATATATTACAATGCTGTTTCCATAGGCTAAAAAAAAGTAATAGCAAGTGTTTGTAAAGTTACACACTGCTGGTAAGCATATGTAATTAATAAAACCTCTTTAAATCCTACACTGGTACATAGGTAAGGGGAGGAAAAAGCCTCTCTAAAGAGCAATGTATGTCAAAATTTATAAAAAAGTTTTTCCCTCTGACCCAGCAATTCTGTGCCAGAAATGCATCCTAGGAAATAGATTGATTTATGCATAAGATTCCTTATTATAATGTTCTAACAAAAATTAGAAAATAGCCTAAAATGTCCAGCATTCAGAGGATAATTACATTATGGTATGTTCACATGATTCATACTATTTTCTAACATTATTTTAATGGCGTGGGAAGTTGCTAAGTGAAAAAAAAGATACAGCATTTTATATATTTTTGATCTAAATTTTGTAAAAAAAATGAACAAATGCTGAAGGAATTTGTGAATAAATAGTAAGCTAATAGCTGCTTTAGAAAAATTATAGGGGTTCTCTGGGTATTCAAGAAATATTAACAGGCCAAGCACGGTGACTCATGCCTGTAATCCCAGAACTTTGGGAAGCCAGTGAGGGCAGATCACCTGAGGTCAGGAGTTCAAGACCAGCCTGGGCAACATGGTGAAACCCTGTCTCTACTAAAAATACAAAAATTAGCCAGGTGTGGTGGCAGGCACCTGTAATCCCAGCTACTCGGGAGGCTGAGGCAGAATTGCTTGAACCCGGGAGGTGGAGGTTGCAGTGAGCTAAGATCGTGCCATTTCACTCCAGCCTGGGTGAGAAGAACGAAACTCTGTCTCAAAAAAAAAAAAAAAGAAAGAAAAAAAGAAATATTGGCTGGGTGCGGTGGGTCACACCTGTAATCCCAGCACTTTGGGAGGCCGAGGTGGTGGATTATGAGGTCAAGAGATCAAGACCATCCTGGCCAACATGGTGAAACCTGATCTCTACTAAAAATACAAAAAAGCCAGGTGTGGTGGCGGACGCCCGTAGTCCCAGCTACTTAGGAGGCTGAGGCAGGAGAATCACTTGAACCCGGGAGGCAGAGGTTGCAGTGAGCCAATATCAAGCCACTGCACTCCAGCCTGGGCACAGAGCAAGACTCCGTCTCCAAAAAAAAAAGAAAAAAGGATTAACAGAGATTCTCTGGGTGTTCAAGTCCTATAGAATTCCAGCTAATATTTGAAGAATGGACTTTTATTAGATATTTGATACATTTTAGAATGAGAATATCTCTAATTTTGTAACCCCTAATGAAATAATGGATATCAGCCTCCTAAGAACACACCACCACCAGTTTACTCTTGCCAAAAAATGCAACCTGATCGGCCTCTAGACTAGATAGGAGGAAATATAAGAAATAGGACAACATGTTAACAACACAGGGATACAATCAACAAAATCTAGACCATGGAAAACTTTGTAGGACAAACAACTTGGTTTCTTCAACAAAGAAGTTACGAGAAAAGCAGGATGGGAGGTGGGAGGAGAGGTAGGAGTGGTTGTAGATTAAGACAGGCTTAGAAGACACGTTGACTTACACAAAGTGTGGACTTTGTTTGGATCCTGAATCAAACAAAGAAACAAATACAGGAACAAAAAACCTCAAAAGACAACTGTAGATCTGAACACTGACTAGATGCTTGATGCTGTTTAGGAATTCATGTCTCAGTCCATATGGCAAAGTAAAATGTCAGGTTGTCTAGATTCAGTCAGGCTATACTTTTCCTAGTGAGATGTATTACAGAGACTGCCATCTCTGTCTGGCTGTACTCAGAATTGTCTTTTTCATCTGTGTCATATTAGTTTTCAACTCTGTCTTTCTTATGTTAAAGGTATTTGATAGCAGTTGACAGAAGAGGTGGCCCTTTAGTAGCCAAGGAGACTGTAAAACTTGCCGAGGAGTTCTTCCTTTCTACTGAGGGTACAGTTCTTGGTCTTGACCTCAGTGGAGACCCGACTGTAAGTTATTTTTCCTACATATATTTTAGTTCTAAAAGGTAGAATCAGTTAGTGGGATAAGGACTAACTTCAGGCATCTTGTGTTGCATTCTCCAGAGTGTCCAGCAGGCACTCCATTCTGTGGATGAAGGCCTGTTCTGCCCTGGATGACCAGAATGCCTAGAGCAGCTGTCATCCAAGGTTCTGTGAAACAATTAAGTACACTAAAAAAAAAAAAAAAAAAACAGTTGCCTGACTATATGACTGTTTTCTCCATTCTTCTAGAGATGGTGCACAGCTAGTACCAGACTATATGCACTATAATGTAATTCATTACATACAATGGATGGATGTTGGGGCTTAACTATTTCATAGATAGTTGAGAAATGTTGACCTGAGCTTCTTGAATGTCAGATTCAAGCAGAAATCTTGATATTTGGGGCTGGATAATTTGTTGTGGGGCTGCCCCATGCATTGTAGGATGTTTAGCAGCATCCTTGGCCTCTACCCACTAGATGCCAGTAGCACTCTCCCAGATGTGACAACCAAAAATGTCTCCAGACATTGCCAAATAGCCCCTGGGGGGCGGAATTGCTCCTGGTTGAAAACAACTGAATAAGAGAGTCCCATGAAACTGATTCTTATGGCTTTGTCCAAACCTGGAGTATTCTGCCCTTCTTTTTATCCACCTGTTTAACAGAAGTGTTTTGAGTAATCATGAGAGTTCCTGAGTCAAGTGAGTGAGTTCCCCTTAGCTCTGGATATCTAGGTGTCCTTCCAGGCATAAAATTGGGTGACTACTATATCCAGCTTAGCTGACTGACCTCAGTTTACTGATACTAGACAAGATTCTCGAGGTCAGGGACTGGGCCTTTGCCAGCTTTGTGTTCAGCAAAGTGGCTAGCACATTGTAGGTGCTTTATAAACAAGATGTGCAAATGAATTAATCTACCATAATTTTTTCTGCCATTATGGTGTTTATTGGAATGGAGTACTCAGTTCCTCGGTTTTCCCAGAATTCTCATGCATCCTCATTTTAACTTTTATCTTTAAGGTAGGACAAGCAAAAGACTTCATGGAACCTCTTTTAGAAGCTAAGAAAGCAGGTCTGAAGTTGGCATTGCATCTTTCAGAGGTAAATAATATTGTCTTAGGCTAAAAGGGACAGATTGTAATAGAAAATAATGGGGTCATTTGTAAGTGACTAGGAATAAACCTAGATTGGAAAAACATTTTTAAAAAAGGGAAAGTAGAAATATTTTTAAATACATGACTTGCTTTAGTCTCTAGTGTTACTGTTTTTATCCTTTTGTGGTTCCTGGTAGTGGCTGTTGACTCAAATGCCAGCTGTGTCATTAAAAGCAGCTTAATGACATCTTGCTAGAGAAAATGCATGCATTTCCAACATCTATCTTGTCATTGGCAAGCTGACTCTAAGAAAAGCATCAGTTTATCTCACCTGTCCTCATAGTAGAAGGGACCTGATTTTTATCACATCCAACGGCAATAAAGGAAGCAGCTCGTCATTTTACAAAGCCCAGCAAAGAGGTCCAGTTCCCTCATCAGCCCCAAGCTCACTGGTAGCATGAACATAGTGACAGATAATTGCTGGGAAGTAGTCACTTTTGTAAGCACATCCTTGTGAGGCAAACCCCTTGTGAGGGACTCTGCTGCAATTTTCCCCATTTTATAGATGGATTTACTTTTTACCTCAATACTTCTATTTATTTATTTCCTAAATGCAGAAAATAATACTTAGTCTACTTACCTCACAGAGTTATTATATTAAAGGGGTAATGTATAAAGTTTAAGTTATGTGTACCTGAAAAAAATCCAAGTGTCAAGAAGGAAAGTATTAAAAATTAAAAGCCCAATTTCTATTTGTTTTGCTCCCTAGAGTTAATACTGTTAACAGTTTTGTGTTTATATTTTTTGAGAACTTTTTATGATATATATGAACACATGTATATTACAGAACACACATATACGTATAGAGTTGTGAAGTTTTATTTTTCGAAAATTACTTAATTTTTCTCAGCTTTAATTTCTTCATCTTAATACTTCTTAAGATTCTTGTGAGGCCTTAAATAATTTCTGTGAAAAAGCACAAAATAGGTTCTTAATAAGTGTTTATTATTATCATTGAAATAAATCTAGAAGAATATTGAGGAAAGAATGAGAAGATAAAAGCCAAAGAGAGCTAGGAAGGCAGTAGTAGTTCAGTTTTCCAAAAGGTCTGCATTAAGTACTACTCAGAGGGGCAGAGTACCTAGCTATAGAAAAAAAAGTACTCTTTAAGAACCACTGAAAGAGGCCATTGATCCCCTTTCCTCCCCTTTCTTTAGATTCCAAACCAAAAAAAAGAAACACAAATACTCCTGGATCTGCTTCCTGACAGAATCGGGCATGGAACATTTCTCAACTCCGGTGAGAGAGGATCCCTGGATCTGGTGGACTTTGTGAGGCAACATCGGATACCACTGGGTAAGGCTTGGAGTTTCAGGTCTTCCAGATGACTCTCTGTCCCTCCCCCAATCCCCAGGTTTCCTGAGGATTGTAGAGAAGTACTGTTCTAAAAGTAGGAATGTCATCTCGCTGTTAAAATATGCATGGAGTGTGTGCTTTCTGAGCCTTATTTAAGTAACAGAAAGCTTTAACTTCCATTAGAGTATAAGCTCTATGAGAGCAGGGCCCCACTTGTCTTATTCATTGCTACATTCTTCAGTGCTTGGAACTCAATAAGAATTTTTTTGAAGGAATAAAGGGTCATCTAGAATTTTGAAATGACTTTAACAAAATTGATGTGTTATGAAAATATGTAACATTATTTAAAACTTAAACATGGAAAATCCCAAGTATATTTTCACATGTCTGTTGATCATTACACACTTGATTGTCTGTGTTTATGAAGTGCCTACTTTGTTGTCATTGCTGTCAATAGAGCAGTACACAAAACAGGCAAGATTTCTTTCCCAAGAAACTCACATTCTAGCAGAGGGAAGACGGTAAACAAATATACAAGAAAGTATCAGTGTTCTATGAAGAAAATTAAACAGGCTGATATAGTGATTGTATAACCACTTTCGATTGGATGGTTAGGAAAGGCCTTTCTAAAGAAGGAAGAAGTGGTTGGCTGCAAACCATTTTACAGAATGATCAATTTGCTAAATTTACCAATTTATAAAAATGCTTGTGTGAGTATGTTTTAACTATAGAGTTTTCAGCAATTCATAATGGGTGAAATTTGCTTTTTTTTTTTTAACTAAGGAAAATTTTAAATATCCACTAAAGTGGAGAGAATGGGAACCACTGGCATAGTGATCTTACTTGGTGTGGTGGCCTGGCTCTGCTCCCGACAGAGTGAGGGGGCAGTTTGGGTTTGTCATCCCTTAAACTGAGGGAGCCTGTGTTGAGGCTGCCTTACTCAAGTGAGCAGATGCCATCAATCAAGTCAGTCAGGTATTTACTCTGGCTGGGTAACCTGGTAATATTTCCAGGAAGGAATCTGTTAGTAGTAGTCATTCTCTTTTTTTTTTTTTTGGAGATGGAGTCTTGCTCTGTTGCCCAGGCTGGAGTGCAGTGGCGCGATCTCAGCTCACTGCAAGCTCTGCCTCCTGGGTTCATGCCATTCTCCTGCCTCAGCCTCCCTGGTAGCTAGGACTTACAGGCACCCGCCACCACACCTGGCTCATTTTGTTTTTTGTGATTTTTTTTTAGTAGAGATGGGATTTCACTGTGTTAGCCAGGATGGTCTTGATCCGCTGACCTTGTGATCCACCCACCTTGGCCTCCCAAATTGCTGGGACTACAGGCATGAGCCACCGCACCTGGTCAATAGTAGGAGTCATTCTTAAGATGGACTTAACTTACCTAGAAGCAGAAGGAGGTGAATGGATGATTGTCTGGGTGAAAGTGTTTAGGGGTTCTTAGAAGCCTTGGCAAAGTCTCTGCTCATTCTTAGCTCTTCATAATGCTCTCACACGCAGTGCAACAGTTTTCTTACCTTTGTTTTGGCTTCCACTGTTAGACCAGGAGGGATTGCAGTAGCTTTTCAAAAAACCCTTCTGCTCCTATCATTGATAATTCTCTGCTTTTTTCATCATGACATTCCTCTTTCTTCTCTATTTTGGTCAAAGAAAGAGAAGTGCATGGCTGTGAAAGGGATATTAATTCCTTGCCTGGTACTGCTGTTGCCATAAGTTGCAGCACATATTTCCTATACAACTACACTAATTGAACTACAAATTTTCACACATAAGGAAAGGTCAACTTTGTAAACTAATAAACTAAATTAGCAAATTTTGGAAAGATTTCTCATGCGTCTACTTGGTGAACACAATGAGTTCACTTATTTGCTTTTAATAAGAGATTTTTTCCCCCTTTTCGTCTAGAACTCTGTTTGACCTCAAACGTCAAAAGTCAGACAGTTCCATCTTATGACCAGCACCATTTCGGATTCTGGTACAGCATTGCCCATCCTTCTGTGATCTGTGTAAGGTGTTCCATGTGAAGTATTTTGCTCCTTTTTGCTCCCTGAGTTGCATTAAGTCAGATGTTCACTACCTAGCTGACTGCCTTGCATGTCTGAGGATAATGCCCAAGTAGAGGAGTTAGAAGGGACTGGGGCATGGCTGGGTATAGTGGCGCACACCTGTAATCCCAGCTACTTGGGAGACTAAGGCAGGAGAATCACTTGAACCCGGGAGGAGGAGGTTGCAGTGAGCAGAGATCATGTCATTGCGCTCCAGCTTGGGCAACAAGAGTGAAACTCCATCTCAAAAGAAAAAAAGGAAAAGGGACTGGGACATGAGAGACTGCAGAGGGCCAGGGTGACTCTGGTTGGGCTCTATAGCAAAAGGTACTTGAGAGGACTTAAAAACAAAAACAAACAAATTGATGCTCCACACCCATTCCCATGAGATTCTGTTTTATTTGATCTGGGGTGAGTCCTGGGCATAGATAGGCTTTAAAAACTCCTTAGATAATTTTAATATACAGCCAGAGTTGAAACACTGCTCTGATATCTTTTCTTAAGGTATAAATAAGTCTGTTTAGTTACAGCTATGTACAGATAAATTTGTAGGCCCTTGTTTAGGCTCTTGAAAGAAGTATAGTAAATAGGAAAATAGACTCTAAACAAAAAGATGGTCATTTTTGAAAAATCCTTCCTTTTTCATTTTGAAACATTCTTGTTTACATTGGCAGACTGATGATAAGGGTGTTTTTGCAACACACCTGTCTCAAGAGTACCAGCTTGCAGCTGAAACATTTAATTTGACCCAGTCTCAGGTGTGGGATCTGTCTTATGAATCCATCAACTACATCTTTGCTTCTGACAGCACCAGATCTGAACTGAGGAAGAAATGGAATCACCTGAAGCCCAGAGTGTTACATTTTTAAGCTGTAATGAGGTGAACTACTTCTGAGTATGTGTTGCAATCAAGGTCCTGCCATATCCCACTTAGTAAAACAGTCCACCACTCCTTTGAAGCATAGCAGCCAAGTTCCTTGGTCTCTATCACCAGCACCTTACACGTGGCAGGTACTCAGTAAATATGTGTCTTCAACTGACTCACAAGCTCTCAGGTGCTTACTGGGTGGGATTTGACTGTTGTTGCTAATTACATCCCCATTCCACCAGTGATTATTGTGACTCAGTAGTCCTTCCCCATTAGTGATCATAAAACTTCAGGGAAATCAAAGTTTCTCATCAGGAAATGTTTTGGAATTACTAGTATAAAGTTAGGAAAGTGGGGAAATTAGATTACTGCCAAGACCTTTAAACTTTCTAAACAGCTTTATATTTCATTGTGTTTACCTTCATCAGACTCCCTTCACTTGCTTTAAGTTTTTAAAAGTACTCCCCAGCCGGATGTGGTGGCTCATGCCTGTAATCCCAGCACTTTGGGAGGCCAAAGTGGGCAGATTGCTTGACCCCAGGAGTTCAGTACCAGCCTAGGCAACATGGAGAAACCCTGTCTCTACAAAAACAAACAAGCAGAAATTAGCCAGGCACGGTGGTGCACACCTGTAGTCCTAGCCACCAGGGAGGCTGAGGTGGGAGGAGACCTGAGCCCAACCTCGAGGTTGCAGTGAGCTGTGATGCCACAGCACTCTAGCCTGGGTGACAGAGTGAGACCCTGTCTCAAAAAAAAAAAAAAAAGTATTCTCCAAGGTCCCAAGACCATTGACACCAGGTCACATTGTATACCAGGGATTTGTGTGAATGCCTAGGGATGACCCTAGTGACAGACAAAGCTAGTTGCTGAGATCTGGTTTTGCCCTCTTTACGATTGTCCCATCAGTACTAGAAAGAGATTGAAGTCATTGCTCCAATTTTGGAAGAGGAGAGAATAACTGGCTGAGGGGTGAGAAAGACAGAAATAGCTGCAGCTTTCTTTTTCTTTTTTTCCTTTTTCAGCAAAGGCTCTCACTCTGTTGCCCAGGCTCGAGTGCAGTGATTTGATCACAGATCACTGCAGCTTTCAGTTTTAAAACAGCTTCTATTACATTTTCTTTGTGGAAGCTGTATTTCCACCTTAGTACTCACTTTCTGCTCAGTCTAAAAGATACCTCTAGTAGTGGCAACATTGTGTTAAGTAGAGTTCATTGGGCCTCTTGTAACCCTACCACTACAGGATGGACCACTGGCGCAGGCTTACATAAACACACATACTGTGACCATTTCAGCTGAAGACAAGGGACAAACTAAGACAGTTCTGAAAGGTAAAAAAAAAACAAACAAACAAAAGATGAGCGTATTAGATATCAAGTTATGCTTGAATTGCTTTGCTCTTTAGAATGTGTGTTTTTCCCTGGTATCAGAAGAAGTTAAGGCTGATGACACCCCTAATTTAAATTACTAAGGGTTTCTGATAGGTTTTCTGTGATATCGTAAAGTATTTATTTGGTCTTTGACCCTGCTTCCTGGCATACTGCTCCTAAAATCTTAATGTCTCCAGAGTGATGCCTTTTTGTATCTAATGAGTTGACTGCTGGCTGGCAGCCTCTACTGGAAAGACCACGGCATGATTAGAGTTGGGACTTTCAGTCCTCCCCCAAACTCTTGGGAGAAGGGCTGAAGGTTAAGTTGATCACCAGTGACCAGTGGTAATCATACCTTCGTAATGAAACCTCCATAAAACTCCAAAAGAACAGATTTTGGAGCACTTCGAGGTAACTGAACATGTGGCGGTCCCTAGAGGGTGCTGTACCTGAAGAGGGTATAGAGGCTCCCTGTCCCTTCCCACATGCCTTGCTCTATCCATTTCTTCATCTCTATCCTTTGTACTGTCCTTTATAATAAACCAGTGAACCTAAGTGTTTCCCTGAGTTCTGTGAGCTTTACTAGCAAATTAAACTCAAGGAGGGGTCATGAGAACCCTGATTTGAAAACCACCTGGGGTTTGAACTTGGCATTGGAAGTGGGCAGCAGTCTTGTGGGACTGGGCCCTCAGTCTGTGGGATCACATGCCATCTCTAGGGGATAGCATGGGAAACTGGAGGACACCTAGATGGTATCTGCTGCAAAGCTGATTGCTTGCTTGGTGATGGGGAAAAAAACACACATTTGGTCAGAGTTTTCTGTCTTTATTGTGGTGTGAGAGCAGAGGAAAAACGTTTGTTTTTTCCACTCAGACTTTGTTTTAAGGAACAGGGTAGAGGGAAGTTCTGTGGTTTTTGAAGTTCTTAGATATGTGTTTGTAGCTTTGTGTGGCATTATATATAGCATTATATTATTTTCTACCCTCAATCTACTCATACAGAAATTGTGTAGTAAAAACATCAAAGGTTATTCATAAAATGTGGATCTATTGCAGTCACTAAAAATGTTGTAGAATAGATTTTAACGACTGAAAGTGTTCATAATATATTCAATGAAAATATGGTTATAAAGTTTTATAGTCCTTTTTTTGTTTAGTATGTATACAAAAGCTATTGAAGTGTATGATTTTAATTTATCAGCCTTATGAAATTCCTTTCACACTATAAAAGTCATGCTAGTCTTAAGGGGGGGTAGGGATGGCATAAGTTTTTTTGTTTGAGGTTCTAGAATTTATGTGGATTGGCTGATAAAGAGCATTTATGAAAAACTACAGCTAACATCAAATTTAACAGTGAAATATTGAATTTTTTTAAAAAAATAAACATGTGGGCCAGGCACTATGGCTCACACTTGTAATCCTAGCACTTTGGGAGGCTGAGGCAAGAGGATCCTGGAGTTCGAGACCAGTCTGGGCAACATAGGGAAACCCCGTCTGCAAAAAAAAAATTTTTTTTTAAATTAGGCATGGTGGCCCATGCCTGTAGTCCCAGCTATTCAGGAGACTGAAGTGGAAGGATCACTTGAGCCTGGGAGTTCGAGGCTGCAGTGAGCTGAGATCACACCACTGTACTCCAGTCTGGGCAACAGAGTGAGACCGTCTCAAAAAAAACAACAAAACAGACTGGAGAACATAGGGAGACCCCATCGCTACAAATAAAATAAAATAAAATAAAAAATCTTAGCCAGGCATGGTGGCACATGCCGGTATTCCTAGCTACTCAACAAGCTGAGCTAGGAGGATGGCTTGGGCCCAGGAAGTCAAGGCTGTAGTGAGCCATGATCAGATCACTGCATTCCAGTCTGGGTGACAGAGTGAGACCCTGTTTCAAAAAAATTTTTAAAAAGTATATATACACACACATTCACATACGTAGAGAATGAAAAGCAAATAGGCAAAATATAAATGGTGAATCCAGGTATACAGGAGTTTCTTGTACTCTTGGAACTTTTTCTGTAAGTTTGAAATTATATCAAGATTAAAAGTTACGAAAACTGTATAGAGTGTATGTAGATTGGAATAGACTCTCTGAAACCTTATTTCCTGGATTCCTTCAGTGATCTAGCATTTTGGAAAGTACGCCTGCCCCCTACTGTTAATACCAGGTAACCCTGTACATGTATACCATTTGCATCTTCAAAGCCCCATCCCAGGCTTACCTGGTCACCACCATAGCTGCTATTTTCACTTTCTGTGTTGCTAAGACCATATATAGCTTGTGTCTTATCTGTACATAAATGAACCCAGAGGTGAAGTGTTATGGGACTGACCTGGAATGCAGCTTCATTTTGCCTACACTAGTTCCATATCAAGAGCACTAAGTTCATTAGAATTTGGCCTAGTCTCTGTAAATGTTGCTCCTGCATTTATCTCTTAAAAACTCTTAAATGCCAACTTTGGGCAACCAAAAATATGTGAGGCCTAAGAAATATTCAGGTGCTTGGTGACTCACAGCATGAGTTATTGGAATATAGACCTCACTGTGTACAATGATGTGAGTATCTTTGGTTTCTGTACTATATTTAACAAAGATGTCAATAAAATATTTGTAAATTAAATTCTACTTAAATAATTTGAGGAACTCATTAATTATGGAAGACTTTAAAATTACTTCCCTATCTATTGGGTTAAAGGTTGAACTGAGTCAACTGGGAATCAATGTATTTTATTTTTAATATTCTTACTTTACTCTTTGACCACAGTGAAGTTCTGCTCTCCAGAGCCTTTTTGAGCTCTGAGGTACATTGGACTTCTGTTTCTAATCTTGAACCTGACTTCTAGTTGTTCCAAAGTTTTGTTTCTAAAAGAGCACCATGTTGGGTGTGGTAGGAGAGGAAGAATTTAAGCTCTTAAAAAATACACACACACACCTGGTACTTTAAGCACCATGGTTTCAAAGAATTCTGCATAACATTTTATATGTCGAAACTTTTGAGACATGCATGTCATTACATAGCTATTTGAGTGTATAGGAGTAAAGTCTTCATTTTGGATTTTGAATTGAATAATGGGGAAAGAACTGATGTATCTTTACAATCTTACCTCATCTTCCCGTTCTTACCTGGTCACCGTAAAAATAGTGCTATACTACGTTGACAAGACTCAAGAATCTACATTCAGATTACAATAAATGAGAATGGCAAAAACATGTTACATTCTATGGCATTGGCCATAGAGAACAAACAATAAAAGGAAAAATGATAGTATGGGGGAAAAGAAAAGTAATGGCGCTAAGGCAACAACTGATGTGAACAGGATTGTCCAGCTTCTGCTAATACACATTTTTTGCTTCCTTTGCTGCACATGCCACCCCATCTCTCCCACAAAGGCTTTACTGATGTTAAAAAGTTAGAGGTGCAGAGATGCCCAACAGTGGGCTTGGTTTCTTAGAAAGTTTGAAGGTATGTTTTGCTGCTTCCATCCTGAGGAATGGCAGGTTGGGCAGCATGTAATGGTTTGTGAGGTAGTTTGAGATGAACTGGGTTTTCACCTGGTAAGCAAGTTGGCCCTTGCCCTATTCCTTCTGCATATTCTTTTCATCTGGAGTTTGGAGTGTTGGTTCTGGGTCTTTTTTTTTTTTTGAGACGGAGTCTTGCTCTGTCACCCAGGCTAGAGTGCCGTGGCATGATCTTGGCTCACTGCAGACTCGACTCTGCCTCCCAGGTTCAAGTGATTCTCCTGCCTCAGCCTCCCGAGTAGCAGGGATTACAGGCGCCCGCCACCGCACCCAGCTAATTTTTGTATTTTTTAGTAGAGATGGGGTTTCACCATTTTGGCCAGGCTGGTCTCAAACCCCTGACCTCATGATCCACCTGCCTCGGCCTCCCAAAGTGCTGGGATTACAGGCATAAGCCACCACGCCCAGCTGGTTCTGGGTCTTTTAAAGTAAGACTCAGCTGAGTTAGTTACTGTGGCTCATGCCTGTAATCCCAGCACTTTGGGGGGCTGAGGCAGGAGGATCACTTGAAGCCAGGAGTTCAAGACCAGCCTGGACAACAGAGAGCGACCCCTCATCAATACAAAACTTTAAGAAATGAGTTGAGTGTGGTGGCTTATGCCAGTAGTCCCATCTATTGGGGAGGCTGGGGATCGCTTGAGCCCAGGAATTTGAAGCTGCAGTGACCTATGATGGCACCACTGCACTCCAGCCTGGGCAACAGAGTGAGATCCTGTCTCTAAAAAATAAAATAAATAAAAAATTAAAAGATAAGATTCTGCATGCCCAGTTATCTTGGGTCCTAATTTAGTGTGGATATGGCTAGAGGTACAGAGGAAGGATTTGCATTCTAATTCCCCTTTTACCACAATCTGACTTACTCCTCTTTCTAGAATATAAAGATTCAGATAAGCATACTTCTAGTAAACCCACACAGGGAGCTAAAAAAAAAAGAAAGACTGATCTTTACCTACCATCCACAACTTGATTGTAATTTGTGTGTGTGTGTATATATATATACTTATATACACACATATATATATATACACACATACACATACACACACACACACACACACACACACACACTTGAAGAAACACCGGGCACTTTATAGACATAATTTTTATTAATATGGTATCCCTGAGAGACAGATTAGGTGTAAACATTATTTGGCTTTACAGAAAGGGAAATGGAGGCAGGTTAACTTACACACAAGACATCTGGAACTAGAATATCTGTTGACACCTCAACCAATGCTTTTCCCACAAGACTATACATAGATATACTAAAGGCAATATATATATATATATATATATATATTTTGACATTACAGCACACTTCCTAAATCATCTCAGATCCTGAGGCACTGGTTTCTTATAGCTTCCTGTCTGCTTAGGCAACATAACAGAAATACCATCTTCCCTTAATTCCTAATAAATATTAGATTTTTTTTGTACTAAGATTCAACACTAGAATCCTAATTAATCTCTAATACAACAAGCTATGAATTATAGAATATTGTATCTTCCTGCTGCTCTCCCTGATCTTATTCCAGCCACAGAATTCTAATTGAATGTGAAACGGCTATTTATCCCAGGCCTTGGCCATCTCGCCATGTTTATCTTTCTCACCTGCTCATCAAAATATCTTCATCAGTTACTACGATTTCTGACCTTTGTCTCCCATCGGAGGTAGTCCCCTTAAACTGCTTATTCTTCCAGTGTCAGTCAGCTGTTTCCTTATCAATAGTTACAGCATAGTACCTGATTTACTATAGATGATGGGTCTGCCACCTCATGGTCTGCTCCTAACACCCATGTTTCAGCTAAGGTGATTCTCTCTGCCTGCTGCACAGCCCATATCATACTATTCCTCAAGTTCTCATGCTACTCCAAGCTTTATCTGGCCTTCCTTACAGTATTTCCTTTGCCTTTTGTTCCATCTGCACAAAACACCTTGCTCCCCCATTTTCCCATTCCTCAACCCACCCAGCACTCAATTTTGCAACTAGTTATGGAAAGTTCTTCCTATCCTAATTTAACCAGTAACCTTCCCTCCTTTAAACACTTCGTGCTTCATGAAGCCTTCCTGAATAAAGAGAAGAAAATACCTCCTGGATTTTTGTTACAGCAAACTAATGCATTGGACCACAACATTTATGCCTAGTCTTGCTACCTAGCTTTCTAGATTTCTCTAAAACTGCTGCAACTATGCATGTGCACTTGCTTGTCCATGTCAGTGTCATCTGCTTTAGATTGTAAGGACAAGGAGAGGACCTGCTGACCTTGTGCTATACAGGGCTCATCATACTATGAATATATGGGCAGTTAATTCAATACTATTGTATCATAAAGATGAATAATTACATTTGCATTTAAAGAACTGCTTTTAATTGTATTCAGCGGAATATGTATGTCTAGATTGGCAGCTCCACTGGCCAAAGATAATCCATCTTCCCAGCTATTAGGGTGAAGGGCCTGTTTGCACACAGTAGTCCATTTTCCCAATACGTGGGAATGTGGCAGTGGCTTCTACTTATTGCAGGGAAGTGCGGAAGTGCCCATGGAGGGCATAACACTGTACTAGGTGTGTGTGGAATATGGATGAGTTCCTGTTGGCAGCTTTAACTGCTTTACCTGTCACCACTTCCAGCTGCCTTCCTCTGTGGAACTTCTGGACCACAAGGGATAGATGAAATTCAGATGAGACTGGACAGAAAGAAAACCAAACTAAATCCTGTAAATGTATTATTCTATTCCAACCCTTCTTCTAGGACTCGGAAGAAACTAAGAAATCCAGGGTTCATACTTCAGTATAAGGTTTTCACTGTTTCTGCATAAGAACACCTGTTCTTGACAAGACGATTCATAGGGCAGAATCAAAGATGGACATTAAACTCTCCTTCTTTAAGGTAAATGAAGAGGGTGCCTGACAAATATGTCATTTTGAGCACAGGTTTAAGTGAGCAGGAAGAGTCATTCATGTTAGCATTTCAATTATTGTATAAAGAAGAGCTGGGCCGGGCACGGTGGCTCACACCTGTAATCCCAGCACTTTGGGAGGCCTAGGCAGGCAGATCACAAGGTCAGTTCAAAACCAGCCTGGCCAACATGGTGAAACCCCATCTGTACTGAATATACAAACATTAGCCAGGTGTGGTGGCAGGCGGCTATAATCCCAGCTGCTCGGGAGGCTGAGGCAGAAGAATTGTTTGAACCCAGAAGGTAGAGGTTGCAGTGAGCCGAGATCACGCCACTGCACTCCAGCCTGGGCAACAGAGCGGGACTCCATCTCGAAAAAAAAAGCCCTGTGCGGTGGCTCATGCCTGTAATCCCAGCACTTTGGGAGGCAGAGGCACGCGGATCACCTGAGGTCGGGTGTCTGAGACCAGCCTGACCAACATGGGGAAACCCCATCTCTACTAAAAATACAAAATGAGCTGGGCATGGTGGCGCATGCTTGTAATTCCAGCCACTTGGGAGGCTGAGGCAGGAGAATCACTTGAACCTGGGAGGCGGAAGTTGCAGTGAGCTGAGATCGTGCCATTGCACTCCAGCCTTGGCAACAAGCAAAACTCCGTCTCAAAAAAAAAAAAAAAGAGCTAGACCCACCTAATGAGCAAAGTCTCACAACTTCTTCTTGAAATGTAATGGGTTTTTCCTGTCAAAGTGCAGCTGAATGACAGAATGAGTAAAGAAGGATGCTTATCAAATTCGAATTTATAGGATCTGCTACCATGTCCTCTCTGCTTATATTAAGGGAACACCATAGGCACTGAGAGGGAAAAGATGTTATCCATCAATTCAGATGCAGGCAAGGACAGGGACTAAAATCTTCCTTTCGCTCTTTAGACTGCCTTGGGGATTTGACTCTAGATCAGGAAAAACAAGGAACAGTGGCATAAATCCTAGAGAATTTCCTAAGCTAGCTGGACACAGAATAGGAGATGGATCTCACTACTGGAAGACTTTCTAAACAATACATTTATTGAGCCTCTTTCCTTTATATATCCTCAGGGGCTTACTTAGGTGCTGACTGTGACAGAAGCTTTTCCCGTGCATGGATTTCTCGGTGCTTATTAAGGGCAGAGCTTTTACTGAAGCACTTGCCACAGTCATGACACCCATAGGGTTTCTCTCCTGTGTGGGTTCTATGATGTGCACGTAAGTCAGAACTCTTACTGAAACTCTTTCCACAGTCAGTACACACATGGGGTCTCTCTCCTGTGTGTATCCTCCGATGTGCACTAAAATGAGAACTGTTATTGAAGCTTTTTCCACACTCTTCACACTGATAGGGCTTTTCTCCTGTGTGGGTCCTCTGGTGAATGATAAGGCTTGAGCTCTGATTGAAGCGTTTCCCACACTCACCACATTGATAAGGTTTCTCTCCTGTGTGGATTCTCCTATGGGTGATGAAATTTGAACTGTCACGGAAACTTTTTCCACAGTCAAGACATTTATAAGGTTTCTCTCCAGTGTGGATTCTCCGGTGTCTAATGAGTCGTGCACTCCGACTGAAGCTTTTCCCACAATCAGCACATTTATATGGATTTTCCACCTGGTGGGATTCCTGATGCATGAGAAGGGAATTTGGACCAAAGCCTTTGCTGTATTTGAGATGTTTATATGGTCTCTCTCCCAAGCAAGTTCTCTGTTGACTTAAGACTTCACTTAAGCTCTTCTCTGGGAGTGTCAGTTTTCCTCTTTTCTCCCCTGAGGTCTTTACCCACTGTCTTCCTGATCTACAGTCTCTCTCATTGCCTTTACCTTGATTAAGATACCGGGGAATTTTCCTTTCAGACCTTGCAAGTAATGTCCTATGCAACTGTATTTCCTCAGAAATATCCCGTTTTGAATTATCTTCATTCTCAAATCCAGCTTCAAAACCTGATGTAAAATAGAATTTTAGAAGTCATCTATTTTCTTAATCATGTGCCACAGGAGTGTAAAACTTGGGAAAAACAAGCATTACACCAGATGATTAAAGATAAAATTTAGGGAACCCTAGATCCCAAATAACTACCATTATCTTATTAAAATCCCAATGTTTTACTTCTCTACTTGTTAACCTATCAGGTGCTTCTCATCTACATAGGGTCTGATTAATATATACTCTTAACTCCTCTTGGTCACCTAGGATCTGTGGAAAATCCTCTCAGTACAGCACAGAAAATTCACCAGGTTTTAGATAAAATAATTTCCATGTTTCTACAGGAAAGACACTTTCTAATACGTATTTTTGCCACACCTCGGGTCTGTCATAGTATTCTTATTCATGTTCTTCACCAGTAACTAAAAGGTTTAGAAGGACATGCTCAGGAAAACATTTTTGGAAACTTTTATATCCAGAGGAGCTTCATGAGTCCCCTTCCCCTCACATTCCAATATACATTGGAAGTAAAAACAGCATATAAAAATATGTAGTGTCTTTCAAAGAACCAAAAGGTCTTAAGAACCAAATGCCTGGCTTATTTGGGCCTAGACTATGCAAATTTGCAATTATTCAGATATTTCAGGTAAACTCTGAATCCCATATTCCTTATTCTAAATCTAGGAGTAAAAGCATGTTGAGTATCAGCCCATGTTTGTACCTCCTGAGACAGTATTTCCACCCAGAAGCCTAGTCTTATGAGATATTTCATGAAATATTCACTAGATTAAATAAATCTTAGATGCTTAAATATGTGAATATGTATTGTGAGCCTCCAAAAGGGGTATTTACCATCTTCCCAAACCTAGAAGTTATTTTTTAGTAGAATATATTAATACCCCATGGAATTGATATTCCGGGGAACACCATTAAAGAATGCTGATCTTAAAGGCTTATGAAAATGAAAACTATTATTTATTAAATGGCTACTATGTGCCAGGCACTGTGCACAGTACCTCATTTACATCAACCCTGTGAGGTACATCTTAATATATAAGCAAACTTGGGGGTTAAATAACTTTTTTTTTTTCACTGTTATTGCCCAGGCTGGAGTGCAATGGCGCAATCTCAGCTCACTGCAACCTCTGCCTCCCAGGTTCAAGCGATTCTCCTGCCTCAGCCTCCCGAGTAGCTGGGATTACAGGCATGCGCTACCACACCTGGCTAATTTTTTGTATTTTTAGTAGAGATGGGGTTTCGCCATGTTAGCCAGGCTGGCCTCCAACTCCTGACCTCAGGTGATCCGCCAGCCTTGGCCTCCCAAAATGCTGGGATTACAGGCGTGAGCCACCGTGCCCGGACTTAAGTAACTTTCTCTAAGTCACTTAGCTAATAAACAACAGAGCCCGGATTCACATTCATACACATATGTGACTCTGAAATCAGAATTCTTCTCACAAGGAGGGAAGCCCTTGTGAAGTATTTTTTTCTTATCTAGCAACTAAGATTCAAAGGGTCAGTTCTCTCAGGAACCTCAGATTCGTAAAAGTGAAGAGTTACCAGGTTTTCATAAATGTGAATAAAGCAGACATACAGCTGGTATAGGAGCTGAAACTAGAAGAAAACATTACATAAAAGAGAATGAACTTTTAAAATCAACTTCATCCTACTATGGGGTACATGACATGCTACTTGAGAAATGTGAGCTTTCAGAATCCCTGCTTGGTAAACTGGCTGGAAACCTAGCAGTTCATGAATAAATCACAGCAGATTTACAATGTGCAGCTATCTCAGATTGATGCTCTAGTGAGAGGAGGCAAGTCACATAAATAATTTATATCCCCTCAGTGAGCTGCCTTAATAGACAAGAAATATGGGTGATCACAAGAAGAATCCTGAAAGCTGGGTGTAGAGACCAGTTTTCCTCAATCTGATATTTTTCCTAAGTCCCACTGTCTTTCCCTTTGTTATTTATACCGTAACAGTGAAAGCATCTTACCACGGGGGCTCTGGAATAACACTGGAGCACGGGCTATGACAGCCCCTGGGAGTACCTCGGTATCTTCTTCATCATCAGAATCTTCCTCTGTGGTCTCGTCTACCTCCTCGGCTTGCTTCTGAGCTTTGGCCTCACTGGTCCCCTGGATGGGGCAAGAAGCTGTTTCTTCCTGGCCATCATTGGATGGGACAGCAACCCGGACACTCACCAAAGCATCCATCTCTTCAAAGAAGGGACAGGTCTCTGGTGCCTGGCCATTCTTAACTTTCCGATAGCTGGTTTGCAGGCTTTTAAACTTGGTCCGACACTGCTCCGGGGTCCTAAGAAAGCCATATTCCCGTAACCTCTTAGCCACTGCTCCATACAGCTGGCTGTTGCGGTGACAGTTCCGGAGGGTTTCATAAAACTGGGTCTCACTAAGAATTGCAAGGTAAGTCTTGGTCTCTTCATAGCCCCAGTGTACACCTGCCACCAGAAGAGAAATTTCAGCACCACTTAATCCAGAACTTTACAGCCTGAATTCCTCAGTCCTATCATCTGCATCATGAGAATTCACCTAAGTGGCCGGGCGCGGTGGCTCACGCCTCTAATCCCAGCACTTTGGGAGGCTGAGGTGGGCAGATCATGAGGTCAGGAGATCGAGACCATCTTGGCTAACACATTGAAACCCCATCTCTACTAAAAATACAAAAAAACTAGCCGGGCATGGTGGCGGGCGCCTGTAGTCCCAGCTACTCGGGAGGCTGAATGGCGTGAACCCAGGAGGCGGAGGTTGCAGTGAGCCGAGATCGCGCCACTGCACTCCAGCCTGGGCGACAGAGCAAGACTCCGTCTCAAAAAGAATTCACCTAAGTTCAGGCTCCTAGATGAAAAAGTAAAAATACTTCATGTTGCCAAAACCCACAAACTCAGTATAAAATGTTTTGCTTCTTTATCTCCTTTAGCAATTTCACAGAGACCTTTATTTACAAATTCTGTTTAGCCATATAAAAAAAGAAGCTGGCCAGGCACAGTGGCTCATGTCTGTAATCCCTGTGGATCGCTTGGGGCCAGGAGTTTGAGACCCGCCTGGACAACATGGTGAAAGCCCGTCTCTACTAAAAACACAGAAAAATTAGCCAGGCATGGTGGTGTGCACCTATAGTCCCAGCTACTTGGGAGGCTGAGGCATGAGAATCGAGAATCACTTGAACTAGGGGTGCGGAGGTTGCAGTGAGATGAGATCACACCACTGTACTCCAGCCTGGACAACAGAGCGACTCTGTCTCAAAAAAAAAAAAAAAAAGTGAGAACAAAGATAATGAAAATAACATTTAGCACATGTGCCACGTTTAATTAACCTACATATATTTGTGTCCACAACAAAAAAGGAAAAAGAATGAAGAAAACAAGAAGAAAAATAGAAATGAAAAAGCAGAAGACACAAAGATCAGAAAGCTAGAACAGAGCTAAAGTAAGATCATGCATGTCATAAAAAACAGAAGGAAAAGACCACTGCTCACAAAGGAACTGCAACTTTAGTGATGTAGTCCTCCTGCTTTGCCCTATTTTATGCTTGAGGAAATGGAAGCTTAGAATGGTTAGATAACTGTTCAAGGTCACCCAGTTGATTAGTGGTCATCAGGATTAGAATCTGAGCCTCCTGAGTCATACTTTGGTGTTCTTTCCATAACAGCACAGTTGGACCAATTACATTAATGGTAGTAAGTGACACTTTTAAAAGGATTCCTTAGGCAAGAATATTTAAATAGAGTGTTAAACAAGCTTTCTCACTGTAGGACTTCTCAATCCTGTTAAAATGCCAATGTATACTATGAATTTCAGAGGAAACTTAGATGTTCCCAGCTGAGTGTGGTGGCTCACACCTGTAGTCCTAACTACTCAGAAGGCTGAGGTGGGAGGACTGCTTGAATCCAGTGAGACCAGCCTGGGCAACACAGCAAGACCCTGTCTGTGTTTTAAATATATTTTAAAATTTTTAAATAAAAAAATGTTTCCCCAACTTTGGACAATTCTTCACTGTACTATTCTAAGTAAAAATGAATATAATAAACTGACTTTGAGATTTGGGGAAGTAAAAGATAAAATATGTAAAATATCCAGTTCATATGACGTACTCAATAAATACTGGTTCTACTTAAAGATAGTATCATGCCACATTTTTCTCAGTGAGCCTGCAATGATTTTAAAATCAGGGAAAAAATAGTAAAGAAATGGAAGGAATGATACTCCTTCTCAGGACTGTGAATTTTCTGAGTGTATTTCTTTTAAAAATCTAAATTTATTCCCAATTATTTCACTGATTTTCCCATAAAATAGAATGAAATACACACAAAGAATTGAGAAGCACTTCTTTGTTCCCTAAGTGGCAAAGCTGGCATGTAACATTAAGCCTTCTGACCCCACATCCAGTCTCTTTGTTCCCCAAGTCAAATTCTAAAACTCCAAGAAGAAAAGCTTCTTACCACCTGGGTTTCTGAACACAATAGCTGCAGTTGAGTTGGGGTCCTGGGGGGTCGCCTCTAGATCCATGTCATCACTGTCAGACTCCTGAGCCACAGCCTCTTCTGCTCCCTCCTCATGCTGCCAGCCCCTGTGCCCTGGCTCCTCAGTCTTAGCATCATTGCTCACTAGGCAAGAGTGAGAGGCTGCTTCTTCCAGGCCATTATTGGGCAGGGCAATGACCTGAGCACTCATCAGGGCTTTCATTTCTTCAAAGAAGGGGCAGGTCTCAGGTGGGTGGCCGCTCTTGACTTTCCGATAGCTCTTCTGGAGACCTTTGAACTTGGTCCGACACTGTTCCAGGGTCCGGAGGAAGCCATATTCTCTGAGCCGCTCAGCCACAGCCCCATACACTTGGCTGTTCTTATGACAGCTTTTGAGAGCCTCAAAAAACTCAGTCTGGCTGAGAATTGCGAGAAGCGTTCTGGTCTCTTCATAGCCCCAGTGCACACCTGCCACCTTCTCATCTTCAAAGCTCCAGTGATCCTGTTCCACCCAGCTTCTTCTATCTTTCTTGGATGGTAACAGATCAGCATGCACTCGTCTGTCTCCTGTGTGGCTGCCACTTGGAAGTTCTTTCTCCTTGGAGCCCAGCAGATCTGGGATCCATGGCTCTCCTTGCTCCAACCTGGAGACCACACCGGACTGAGGAAATGGAAATCCTGCTTGCAGGGAAGCAAACAAAAGGTGTCATAGTTTGGACTGATTATCACAAAAATCTTGAAATTCAGTCCTTCCTTTTTCATCCAAGAGGATGATAAACAAAGTCTCTAAGGCAATGTTTTCAGAAAGTTCAGTGGGTTGAAAAAAGTGGGGAAAATACAGGAAACCTCAAAAGATGAGAAATGTTTTATTTTCCAGAGCAGGGTGACAAGAGAGGAAAGGATTCTGTTGTGTGTTCAGAGCAGATAATTCTATTCCAAGTTGCTCCCTAGCTCTCCTATTTGTAGGCAGGTCCTAGTACTGCTGGGAATAATTGTTCTTCACTTGGGGCTACAGAATTAAACTCGGAGTGATTTCGGGGGGAGGCAAGAGAAGATTGTCTTTAACTTATCTGTTTCCTTCACAGTCAGTCACCAAGTTCGAAAGGTGGTTACCTTAGTAGTCCTTCCTCTCTATTCCTACTGCCACCATCCAAGTCCAGACTACTTATCCTCTCACACCCCGATAATTGCAGCAGTCACTGTTCTACCTAATTGCAGGCTCTTGCTTCCTCAGTGCACATGCTACCCTGGTGAACCTTAACCTTAATGTCTACCATACCCATTCCTGTCAGACTCTTCCCTCCAGAACACAGCACACTATTATTCACCACTATGTGCCTTTAATTCCCTCCTATCCAATTTCAGCCCATCCTTCAAGAGGCTGTATTTCCCAGTGCCCTCAAGAAGCCTTACCTATAGCCCTCCCTCATCTTCCACTCTGCCAAACCCATACGGTACTCACACAATTGAGCAAGTCATTGTCTGGCACTGTTTCAGTACAGTTCAGTTCGGCCCATACTTAAAAGAGTTAGCTGTTGTGTTCTCAATCATGTTTTTAAGTTCAGGATAGGCACATTTTCTTATTGCAGAGTACCCTGCAAGGTGTTGAGCACCTTGATAGGTGTTCAAAAACTAATGAACTCTGCAAGTCTGTGTGTAAGATTCAGGGATTTCATCTGGGTGACTAAACAGACCATTACCAAACTGGCTGAGAAGGCTGTTGTCTTGGATGATAAGATCAGATTTCAAAACAACCTCAACAAATTTTAAGTGAAATGGTAACAGAAAAAAGCATAGAACATGGAGATCAATACACTACAAAGAAGAAAAACAAGTTCTACAAAAATCAAGTACAAGAATAATCAACTAGGTATAAAGGCATTGGGGAAAGTTATCAGAGTCCTGGAAGTTACCAGGTGAACAAAAAAATATCACAGCTTGGGCTATACTGATACAAGACATTGCAAGATTCTGAAGTAAAATTCTTACTTAGCTTCTAACAGACTTTCAGGAAAATAATACACATAATTTAGTTCCCCACAATTAACATGATATTTGGAGAACTTAAAGGTTCCAATAGAGAGCAACAAAAACTTAGGTTTAAAGAATGGATCTTCTGGGGGGAAAATTTAAGGTAACAAATACAGTTTAATTTGAAGACGGAAAACAACCAAAAGGAAGATGTGCCTTCAAGTATAGAAAAGAATTTTTATCTAGAAAATAATGATCTACTATCATCATTACCAAGAGGAAATAAAAGAATTCCAAGTTCTTTCTGATAAAAACTAGGGAGCCATTCTCTTGTGGACTTATCAAGAGGTGATATAAGAATACCACAGGACTAAACTACATGTCAACAACCACATATTCTGCAATTTCCACTTACTCCTGAAATCCCTTACCCACTCACTATCCCCAACCCTACTTCCCAACTTGGAATGGCAGTCTATCTTCCCATATGAATCTACTCCTCACCGCTCCTTTGAAAAGGTTTGAGGTTCTCCTTTGGGTTCATCTGTTCCTGTGGTCCCAGGTCTGGGCTTCTTGCCCTCTCTTTCTTGGGTACACCCCTGGGCTGGGGTTCCACTGACTCCTGCCGAACACTTAATAACTCTTGTGATGATTTCGGGGGTGTCATCTTCTCCAAGCGCACTTCCTGCCCCTTCACAGAGACTGTGACCTAGAAACAACCCCCGTTAATTGTCACTGCAAGATCATAATAAGGGGCATTCCCAGAGGAGATTATTTAATACCCGTGGCCAGAGTTGTAGGGGTGGGGGAGGTTAAAGCGAACAAGGATCTTATTCCATTGCCATTAGCTTAAAGCAGCTGAAACTCCAGAAGGAAACGATCAAAAGAGTAAACCCACCTACAGGCTGAAAAAAAAAAAAATCCCCTTTCTTCCCTATTAAGAAACTGTGAAACTAGGAAAAACTCATTGTGACAGGGTAGGTGAAGGTACACCCAGGCAGCATCTCCAGACAAGCACTATCTGAAAAAGTTACCTACACCAGACCAGAAGTATAAGCATCACCAAGGGAGACTGTGTCCCTCTTTAAGCCTGTCTCTATCTTAATTTAGCCCTCCACCCTTGCCCCTTCCCAGTATCACACTTTTGAATTCCCCCTCCCTTCTCACCAAAGATCCAGGTCTTCCAGGCTCTCTTTCTAAATCTTCCACGAGAGTCACTGCCTCCTCTCCATTTTCTGGACATTGTTCCTGTACCCAATTCTGGATCTCCCCAGGTAAGACGGTCAGGAACTGCTCTAGCACCAACAGTTCGACAATCTGTTCCTTGGTGCGCACCTCCGGCCTTAGCCACCGACAGCAAAGTTCCCAGAGTTGGCTGAAAGCCTCCCGCGGCCCAGCCACCTCCTGGTAATGGAATCTCCTGAAACGCTGTCGGAAGCTCTCAGAGTTAGTGCCATTCTCTCTCAGAGCGGATTTGGCCATCATTAACAGCAGAAAGCAGCTTCCCTCCACTTAAGAGTCTGGGTTCCAGGGCTTACATCTATCTTCCCATGTCCTTGGAGTTTCTTCCTAGGGCAGAGAAAGATGGCACTATTAGCAGAAGGAATACATTCATATGTCTAAAGTCTTGCCAGAGCTGGCCTGCCTTCCCATGTGCTCCGAGTGGCCTTCTGTGGTAGCACAATCTTCAGTAAACAGACTTTGCAAAAGGTGCTTTTCTGGTTGACTTCCAGGGCAGCCCCAGGAAGCAGCAGAAAATAAAACTACTTACTGTCTGCCCCTCTCCCACCTCCTCCAAATCCAATCCCATTTAATTTCCCTGCCCAATGTTGCACGGTGAGTCCGAACCATATAGGAGAGCTGGTGCTCGAGAGGATCTAAAGACAAGTCGCCATCCTGCTTGAAGGCAACAAAAAGCCTCTGTCCAGCTGGTCGCAGCTCATCTCCCTCAGTACCTCCGCAGTCCTTCCGGAGGCCTTCAGTGTCCGCCCCGCCCCCTCGGGCTGCACAACTTCCAAAGCCCACCCCAGGCAAAAAATCACGTCCAGAATCTCGGGTCTTTGTTTTCCTCGCGTAAAAGTAGAAGTTGCTCAGCAAGGATTAGGGAGCTACCTGTCGGAAAACCTCGCGCAAGGAGAGAAGCTGGTTTTGGCTCCAAAGCGAGGACCGAGTGGGCTTGGGGAGAGTCACACTGCGTTGGAGAGTCCAAGGGGCAGTAGTAACGGACTTCCTGAGGACGTGCTCGGGAGTCGGCCAGAGGCTCCAGGTGCTGCCGGTTCGCGGACGCCGAGCTCTCAGCTCAAGGAGCGGCGACTGCGGGATTCTGGCCTCTTTTGTCTCCGCTCCCTCCGGCCGGGTCACCCAGAGCCGTCGTGCGGTCCCTCCAGAGGCCTCTGACCCGGCTAAGGCGCCCTGAGGGCGCCCTCCAGCCCACCCCTGGGAGTGTCTCCCTCTCGAGCTGCCCCTCAGCCCCCTCGCATCCTTGCCTCCGGGCCAGTCTCACCCACTTGGGGTCCAACCCCGACCCCGGCCCGGGCTCTCCAGCCTCCCGAGTACAGCTCCCAAACCGGAAGTCCGAGCGGGCGGCTCGGGGCACCGAGGGCGCATGCGCGAGGGCTGCGACCGCGACTCAGTCTCCACGGAGCCTGGGCGGGAGTAGCGGGTGGGCCCAGTGGAGCCGCCGAACTTCCGGAACTCAGCCGCGACCCCTTCCCAGCTTCCCGTCCGCTCCGCCGCAGCGATTGTCTCGGTGGGTTGATTCGGCACAAACCGCCCGACCCAGGGGCTGGTGCGCGTGTGGAAGGGGAAGCACTCCCCTCGTGGTCGCCTGGAGGTGCGCTGGAGGAGGGGGTGAAGTATCCAGGGACTCGAGGTCCGCTGTGGGAATGATCCACGAACTGCTCTTGGCTCTGAGCGGGTACCCTGGGTCTATTTTCACCTGGAACAAGCGGAGTGGCCTGCAGGTACTGTTCGGCGCAGAGCGCGGGAACCAGGGAGTGCAGGAGCGGCGGACCTGAGTCAGCACCTGGGGGACTAGGCTGAGGGACCTAGCGGGAGGGGCTTCCAGGGCTGGGGGCGTGTCCCTGGACAGGTGACTGGAGGGCAGCCCCTTAGGGTCAAGGCTGATGCGACACCTAGAGAGGCTGGGCCTAGGCTAGAAAACGGAGGGCAGACCTCGAAGAGCCCCGCCTGTGGCGGGGCGAGGAAAGGGCCAGAGGTCCAGGTGTCTGAGTGACAGTTGCTGGGGAATGATTTAGAAGTGTGGGAGGTACTTTCTCCTATTTATTTTCACACGTGCATTGTTTGAGTTTTCAAGGACTGGGCCAAATACACAGCTCCCGAACACTTGGTAAGCGCTCAGTAAAGTTTGTTGAATGAAAAAATGAAATCGAGAGCCTGCGGTGTTTCCCTCATTACTCCTTTACCAGGAAATTTCTGCACTAGGTAAAGCACTTAGTAGAGGGCCTTTGTGTAACCAGGAATGTATGATGTTCCGTATGCATTATCTTATTTAATCCTCACAACCATCTATATCCATTTTACAGGTTAACCTAGGTTTAGAATGTTAAATAACTATCGGGGTCACATAGCTAGTAATTAACAGAGCTTAGTTTTGAACCCAGGTCTGTCTGGCTTCAGTATTTGAAGTACTCTTACCTGCTTCTGCTTCCAGTAATGTTATCTAATGCTCTCAATAATTTAGTCATTTAGGTATTGTTTCTACTAGTTACCAAATGAGCAAACTGAAGCTCAGAGAACTTTATGCTCGCCAGTCCTGGTAGTGATCACCAAGACACGCCTATTCTTAGAAGAATTGGCAAATAGACTGTGGAAGAGCAGAAAAGGTACATTCTTAGTCTATAAAACCTATCAATCAAACAGATTCGTTATTATTTATGAATGTGTATTTGGAGTTTGAGAGTTTAGGTGAATTTTTGAAAAAAATAGGTGGAGATTTGTGTGGTGGGGTTTGAATTATCTTTCACCTGTAGATCTTTGAAGACTAATTCAATATTTCACTTTTCTCCATAGAGCTTAGTACAATGTCAGGCATATAGGAGGACAGTATTCAGGAAGTATGTGGGTGCCTGATGGTCCAAAATAAAAAGAGATAACACAGTACAGGAAAGATAGCTAGGGAGGGGGTGGGGGAGACAGCAACAAGTAATTCATCTTTTCCCTTCCTTTGTTTCTTATGAAAAATTTCTCAATCAGGTATTGTCTACCTTTTCATCCTTAAGGTCTCAGCTTTAAAGTCACTTTGTCAGAAAAACTTTCTCTGAGCACATCTTTAAATTAAGCATCCTCCCCTGATGCCATTATTCTCCATCAACTTGTTTATTTCCCTAATAGGATTTGTCACAGTTCATAATGTATCGTTGTTACCTGTTTTTAGCCTTTCTCCCACATAGATTGCCCCTGGGAGCGAAGACCACAGTGGTCTTCTTCATTCGTCTACCTGGAGCACCTAGCACAGTTACTGCCACATAGCAGGTGTTTAGGTATTGATGGAAGGAAAGAAGACAAAGACAGCAAGTATTACATACTTTCTGCAGAGCAGTGTCTTTTACACTTGAATAAAGGGAAAAGTTGTCATGAGTGCCAAGTGTTGAGGAAAATTATTTTATTATATTGAATATGTATATACATAAGCTAGTTATAAACTCAAGCATAATGCTCTTAGAAAATTATAAAATCAAATATTTTTATAAATTAAAAGTAAAACGACCAAATCAATAAATTCAAATGACCATTATTTTAATGCAGGATTTCTCAGCCTGTTCATATAACTATGTTATATAGAATGGTATCAGTAACTTCAAGATATTGTGTGCTGTTTCAGAGTAATTAGATATTGAAACTCTGCCAACAAGAAACACTCAAGTGCCAATTTTAATAGTAGTATCACTTGATAACTGGTAGGGCTGTCTTGTTAATAATATAAAATTGCTTATGTGTGTTGAGCACTGGCTGTGTGCTTGGGACATGTGCTTTACACATGTATTAACTTATTTAATCCTCACAGTTATTTTCTTCAGTTTATAGGTATGAAAACTGAGGCACCGATAGGTATAGTAACTTGCCTAAGCTTTCAAGCAAGTAAAGGCAACTCAGGGATTCAAACCCAGGCAGTCAGGCTCCAGAGACCAGGTTCTTAAGCACCGTGTTGTGCAACCTCTTAAGTTACTAACTTGAAGAAGTGATTAGCATTGTGTCATTAAAATCTACATTAATTGGATTCCTAATCAATTTTCTATGGACTCGATAATAGAAAAATTTGTCTTTGCCTATTTGTTACCACATTTACTGTCATGTAAAGATGGCATCCACATATAATCCATATTATATATCCATCCATTTATAATATGCTGAGTTCCTTTGGAGCAGTAATTGCATCTGATTCTGTTCACTCTTTTGTCTGAAAGTATTAGCACAGTACCTGGGATATAGTAATGGAAATGTAAAATGTTACAGCCATTATGGAACATGGTATGGCAGTTCTTCAAAAAATTGAATAAAGGCCAGGCACAGTGGCTCACACTTGTGATCTGAGCACTTTGGGAGGGTGAGGCTAGAGGATCAGTTAATGCCAGGAGTTTGAGGCTAGCCTGCGCAGCAGAGCAAGACTCCATCTCTACAAAAAAATTTTTTTTAATTAGCCGGGCATGGTGACACATGCCTGTAGTCCTAGCTATTCTGGAGGCTGAGGTGGGAGAATTGGTTGAACCTAGGGGTTTGAGGTTACAGTGAACTATGAACCCACCACTGTATTCCAGTCTGGGTGACAGAGTGAAACTTTGTCTCTAAAAAAAAAAAAAAATTAAATTAAATATAAAATTCCCATATAATCTAGCAGTTCCACTTCAGGGTATATCCCAAAACAAGTAAAAGCAGGGACCCAACAGATATTTGTACACCCATGTTCACCGAGCATTATTCACAATAGCTGAAAGGTGGAAGCAAGTGTCAGTGCAGGGACGAATAGGTAATTGAGATGTGGTATATACATACAAGGGAATATTGTTCAGCCTTAAAAAGGAAGGAAATTCTGGCACATGCTACAACATGGATGAACTGAAATAAGCCAGTCTCAAAAGGACAAATAATGATTCCACTTTTTTTGAGACAGAGTCTCGCTCTGTTGCCTAGGCTAGAGTGCAGTGGTGCAATCTCGGCTCACTGCAATCTCTGCCTCCTGGGTTTAAGCAATTCTCGTGCCTCAGCCTCCCAAGTAGCTGGCATTACAGGCGCCCACCACTATGCCTGGCTAATTTTCATATTTTTAGTAGAGGTGGGGTTTCATCATGTTGACCAGGCTGGTCTTGAACTCCTGACCTCAGGTGATCCACCCGCCTCGGCCTCCCAAAATGCTGGGATTACAGGCGTGAGCGACTACTCCCGGCCTGAATGATTCCACTTGTATGAGGTAACTAGAGTAGTCAAAGTCAGAGACAGTAGAGTGGTGTTTGGCAGGGGCTGGATACGGAGTTTCATTTGGGGCAAACAGAAAAGTTCTGGAGATGGATGGTGTTGATGGTTGTACAACAGTGTGAATGTTCTTCATACCACTGAACTATATACTTAAAATAACTAAAATGGTAGATTTTGTTATATGTATTTTACCACAGTGTTTTTAAAAAGTTGGTTGAAGGAATATATTTTCCCACTACTTTTTTCTGCCTGAACTGCTGTGAAACCTTTATATATAGCATATTAGGCTATCATTTGGCTTTCATTTAAATTAAAAATACAAATGCAAATATGGACACTAAATTTATATGGCCAGTTATAAGGTACATTTACAGATAATAGTATGTTTAATTTCAGATTTTTACTGGAGTGAAAACTTTTATAGAGAATTTGTAAATCCTAAGAATATGTCTGAGAAACCCATAGAGTCTGCAGACCCCCGTTTGAGCAATATTGCTAAAGAAACTTAGTGGCAACCAGGTCAAAACCCCCATATCCTTATAGACCATCCCTAGAAGATTGCTTAAGAAGTAGGTAATAGCAGCTGCTTCTGGGGTGGTTGACTTATTTTCAATGTACACCATTTTGTATTGTTTAAATTATTTAGCGTGTGTTACCTATTTTAAGAAGCAAATAATTGGGTCAGGGATAGGGAACCCCTTTGAAGTGGTTTGGAAATACATTGTTATCCAGAACTTAACACCTTTAAGTGGACATCTTGAGAAAGAAAACGGTAAGTGTGTAGTATGAAGCATTTGAAGCACCTGAAAGTTGAGGCAGTGACTGGCAGTGTTTTCGGCAGTGTTCATCTTCCCACAGGTATCACAGGACTTCCCTTTCCTCCACCCCAGTGAGACCAGTGTCCTGAATCGACTCTGCCGGCTCGGCACAGACTATATTCGCTTCACTGAGTTCATTGAACAGTACACGGGCCATGTGCAGCAACAGGTGGGTCCTGTGCTCGGTGGGTGCATACCTCTAGAGGGCAGGAGCTGTGTCAGGCTTTCAGTGAATTTATCGGTAATTCATGTGAAATAAGTAATGGATTTCTCATCGCTGGAAATATTCAAGTGAAGGCAAGGCCTCTAATTGGTTTGTTTATAGAACTCTGAAAAGAAACAAGCCTGATGATGTCTTTCTCAGGTTTCAGGGCCTGAGCTGAGAAGTTGGCTTCTGTTTGTTTGATTTCAGGATCACCATCCATCTCAGCAGGGCCAAGGTGGGTTACATGGAATCTACCTGAGGGCCTTCTGCACAGGGCTGGATTCTGTTTTGCAGCCTTATCGCCAAGCACTGCTTGATTTGGAACAAGAGGTAAGAAGGAGGAGATATAGGAAACACCTCTGGGATAGTAGATTAGGGCATGTTCTTGAATCTGAAATGCCCTTTGGTAAGGTCAGGTAGTTAAGAGTGAGCAATTTCCTATGTGGCTAGAAGGGACAGTGTTCTCTCAGTGATTGCCCAGCCTGTGATCAGAGTGGCTTACAGATCATGGCAAAGACTCTTTAGTGAGTTATAAGAGCCCTGGCTTGGTTTCTTTGTGGCCTGAAAATCAGGATTAATAACCTGATTAAATTATCAGTTCTCAATAGCCTAAAATTAACACTAAACCCATCATGAGATTCTCTTCTCATTTTTGTAGATCAAATAGATTTGAGATATTTTGTGTGGAGCCCTAATCACGGCTTGTTTTATTGCAGTTCCTGGGTGATCCCCATCTCTCCATATCACATGTCAACTACTCCCTAGACCAGGTATGCTGGCCAAATAACCAAATGCCTTGCAATCTGTTGATAGTGTTAGAATAATCTAATTTATGATACTATTTTTGGGAACTTTTTTCTTCTGGATTCAGCGCCTAACATTTTATATTTTGTGCATTTTGTATGCTTTACTAGATCAAAACTGTTTAAAGATTTCCAAATATAGTTAAAACTTAATGTCTGATATTAATGCTAATATTACTGCTCTATATTGACATCAGTATTAACAAGTATGCCAACCTCAGAAATAGAAACTGCTTCCCTACTGGGCATGGTGATACATGCCTCTAATCCCAGCACTTTGGGAGGCCGAGGCGGTTGGATCACTTGAGGTCAGGAGCTGGAGACCAGCCTGGCCAACATGGTGAAACCCCATCTCTACTAAACATACAAAAATTAGTCAGTTGTGGTGGTGTGCACTTGTAGTCCCAGCTAGGTGGGAGGCTGACGCATGAGAATCTCCTGAATCCAGGGGCGGAGGTTGCAGTGAGCTGGGATCCCATCACTATACTCCAGTCTGGGTGACAGAGTGAGACCCTGTCTCAAAAAAAAAAGAAAGAAAGAAAGACAGACAGAAACTGCTTCTCTCTGCTGTCCTCTTCCTATCTGCAGTGAACCTCCACATCCAGTTGCCTTAGGATACTGGATCTTGACTGTTCTTTGGTATTGCCATTTTATCTTAAGTTGAACTCTTTAGAAACAAGCATTTCCTGTGTTGATTTTTTTCCCTTACATTTGATTACATACCCTTCTAATTATTCTCTACTTTGCAGTTTCAGCTTCTTTTCCCCTCTGTGATGGTTGTAGTGGAACAAATTAAAAGTCAAAAGGTGAGAACTTTCCTTATTCCTTTTGCTTTGCTAAGCACTGAGGAAATATTACTAATTAATCTTGCTGTACATTCTTTTTCAAAGACCCTAGTTTTTAGTAGTTTTTATTTATTCATTCATCCATTCAGTATCTGCCTGGTTATCATGTTAAGTGTCAGGAATGCAAAAATATGACTCTGTCTTTTTTTTTTTTTTTTTTTTTTTGAGACGGAGTCTTGCTCTGCCACCCAGGCTGGAGTGCAGTGGCCGGATCTCAGCTCACTGCAAGCTCCGCCTCCCGGGTTTACGCCATTCTGCTGCGTCAGCCTCCCGAGTAGCTGGGACTACAGGCGCCCGCCTCGTCGCCCGGCTAGTTTTTTGTATTTTTAAGTAGAGACAGGGTTTCACCGTATTAGCCAGGATGGTCTCGGTCTCCTGACCTCGTGATCCGCCCGTCTCGGCCTCCCAAAGTGCTGGGATTACAGACTTGAGCCACCGCGCCCGGCCGACTCTGTCTTTAAACACCTCCTGGTCCAGAAGATAGAGGAAATGTTAGTAGATGTGCCCAAGAATGTTGTTGGGGTAAGAAAAAAAATGCCGTGGATGTTTGCAGGTGAGAGGAACCTGCAGTAAGAGTTTAGAACTGTTGGGTGTGAAGCAGAAAGTTAATTCTTAGGAAGAAGGTAATAGGTTTATGGTTAGTGTGCTGGCAGCTTTCTGAGAATTTTGAGATCAGTGAGTGAAAGCCAGATGTTTATTAAATAAGCCTATCCTTATCACAAGTTTTTATCAGGTATATTGAGAAGTCAGGAGACTGTCTTTCTGGGCAGAGTTAAAAATTCTGAGGAATAAATGCTTTAAGATTTCATATTAGAAGTATCTGCTGTCCTATTGAATTGGTCCACAATTGGACCAAGTGGACAAATGGATTAAACATCTTTAGTTCAAGTCTTAATTTTTTCAAGATTTTTATTTGTACCTTAGCTTATTAGGGTGTTCATTTTCATTAATATAACTAGTAAACCAGTTAATCTGCCACATTGCTTCATCATTTTTAACTGTGTAAGTGTAGAAACAAGTGCTCTGCTACATTCATGCTGTGCCAGCAGAGCCAGTAGTGGGTGCTCATTGGCCCTTCAAAGCTAATTGCCCTCATCAAATAACAACATCTAGCTTTTACTATCACTTGTTGTGTACTAGACACTGTGCTAAGTGCTTTAAATACATTATCACACACAATCCACTAAAGGGCTAAGTAGGTTAAGGGACGTGCCCAGCGTCACACAGATAGTAGTAAATGGGTTTGTATCCCAGCTCTGTTTAGCTCCAAAGAGTGTGCTCTTAACCACTAGATTAAACTATCTCCCACAATAAAAGGGGACCTTCTAGGCAAGTAGAGCTAAAGAGGACAGCATAAGGAAGCCAGGCCTAGCTGCACGTCTTGGTTGGCCTTCAGCTTCTGCTGGCTATGGGAAGGAGAGTGGAAAAGAGGGGGATTGCAGATGGATGAATCTTCCTTCCTGCCAGGATGGTGGTAGAGAAACTAGTGTACCAAGGCTCTTCAGAGTTTTTAAAAATCAGGCTGTCAAGATTCTAGGCTGGGGGCGAGAATGGAGATTGATTGCAAACAGGCACAAAGGGGCTTTTTGGAGCAATGGAAATGTTATAAACTGGATTGTGGTAATGGTTGCCCAGTGTTTGAAGTTTATTAAAAATTGTTGATCAGTATGCTTAAAACGAGTGAATTTCATGGTAAATTATACCTCAAAGTGGTAAAATTAAAAGTCTGAAGAACATAGTGGCAGAGGATTTTTGAAAAAGTGTATACCTTAGAAGTAGACTGAATTGGACCTTAACTTGAAATAAAGAGCTTTCCTTGGCTTTGGTGTTCCAACTCTAAATGATTCTGGTTGCTTTAAGTGCAGTGGTTCTCACACTTTACTGTGCATTAGAATCACCTGGAGGGCTTGTGGAACCACTGAGTGCTGGGTTCTAACCAAGAGTTTGCATGTCTAATGAGCCCCCAGGTGATGCCGCTGATGGAGGGGTGGTCCCTCTTTGAGAACCACTATATGTAAATCTTAGGAGAAAGTTTACCCCAATCTCTCCTAAATTGTGCCTCTTGGTTGAATATGGAATAAGAATTTGTCTTGCATGGACTATTAGAATGGAATCCAGTTTGACAAGGCCGTATTTTCCACAGATTCATGGTTGTCAAATCCTGGAAACAGTCTACAAACACAGCTGTGGGGGGTTGCCTCCTGTTCGAAGTGCACTGGAAAAGTAAGTCATGGCTTAACTGGGAATCGGTGGTGGAGGTGGGCGGTCAAATTATTTGAGTTCTCACATGTTTTATTTTCAGGTCATTTCAGGTTTCCCTCTTGGGAAGGTTATGACCAGGATAGAAAAAGCTCCATGAGCAGAAGAGCCCATGTAGCCTTTATTATGGCTCAGGCATTGCAAAGGGCTATAGAGTGCTGAGTGTCAAAACCAGGATTTAGCTGCCTGGATGACCTTGAGGCAGTATTTTTAAATGTTTAGATCTTGTTATCCTTGCAGAAATTCCATTACATGTGCCAGATGTTGCTTGCTATGTCTAAACATGTGTATTTGAGTAGCTGGTATTTTCAAATTGAAGGTCCTTAAAAATGTTTATGCTTTATAATCCCATGATGCCACTCTTAGGAATTTTATCCTAACAAAATTATTTAATAGAAGAAAATAACTATATACACAAACATGTTCATTGCAATGTTGTGTACTATATCAGGAAATTAGAAAATTACAGTAGAAGAAAATTTAAATAACTATATGTTCACTTGATAGACTATAAAGCCACAAAAAATATAGGTACTATCACATGCAAAATATTTTGTATAAATATGTACTGACAAGTGATACAAAATTGTATTTATCTTGTGATTGCAACTGCATAAAAATATGTGTAGAGTATGATCAAAGACTGCCTGTTTGATCTTTCCATTTCTCCATTTTCCTTATTTTAAAAAAATTGTGACATTCATTGAAAAATTATAATAGATGGTCCCTGAGGCCACTCACAGCTCTCTTTGTTTTTTCCTTTTTTCTTATTTTGTTTTAATTTTTTATACAGATGAGGTTTTGCTGTGTTGCCCAGGCTGGTCTTGAACTCCTGGGCTCAACCGATCCTCCCATGTTGGCTCCCCAAAGTGTTGGGATTACAGGTGTGAGACACCGCACCCGGACAGGCCACTCACAACTGTTAATCTCCACTCTTACCACTGCATGAGTAAACTCTCATTACAGCGGGAAACTTTCCAGAACATGCCTTAGGGACTTAATTATTCTCTATTATACTTTTGTGTATAGAATATAAAATCTTACGTAGATGATATTATATATACATGTTTGTTCTGTGTTTGCAGGGACCAAACTTTACAGACCACATACTCAGAAATGCATAAATGTAAATAGCTTCATGTGTGATCTTTTTAAAGAGAGATTCCATTCAGTTAGCATACTACAAATAACATGCTCAAGCTCTTATAATTTCTTTTTCTCCCAGCCTTTTATTTTGAAAAATTTTAAACCTACAAAAAAGTTGAAAGAAATGTATAACAAAACACTTGTAGGCCGGGCTCGGTGGCTCACACTTATAATCCCAGCACTTTGCAAGGCTGAGGCAGAGGGATCACTTGAGCCCAGGAGTTCGAGACCAACCTGGGCAACATAGCGAGACCCTGTCTGTACTAAAAATAAAAAAATTAGCCAGGTGTGGTGCCTGCCCGTAGTCCCAGCTATGGGAAGCTGAGGCAGAAGGATTGCTTTAGCCCAGGAGGTTGAGCTGAGATCTCGCCACTGTAATCCAGCCTGGATGACAGCAAGACCCTGTCTCAAAACAAAAAACAAAAAAAACCCAACCAAACGCTAGTATATCCTTCAGTTTCACCGTTTGTTAACATTTCCCACATTTGAATTCTCTTTTTCTCCTTCTATACATATATGTGAAACACACAAACTTTTTTTTGCAGAATCATTTGAAAGTAGTCACAGATATCCCAACACTTAACCCCTAAATACTTCATCTTATATCACTTTAGAAAAAAGGCATCCTTGGCTGGGCATGGTGGCACACACCTGTGTTCCTAGCACTTTGAGAGGCCAAGTTGGGTGGATAGCTTGAGCCTAGGAGACCAGCTCAGGCAACATAGTGAGACTTCATCTCTACAAATACAAAAATAAAATAAGCATGGTGCATGCCCCTGTGGGCCCAGCTACTTAGGAGGCTGAGGTGGGAGGATGGCTTGAGTCCAGGAGGTCGAAACTGCAGTGAGCCATGATTGTGCTACTGCACTCCAGCCTGGACGACAGAGTAAGACCCTGTCTCGAAAAAAAAAAAAAGAAAAAGAAAGAAAATAAAAAGGGATTTTCTTATAGAACGTCAATTCCATATCACGCCCAAGAAGCTAACATTAATTCAATAATACTATATCCAAATTTTTCTAGTTGTCCCCCAGAATTCCTTCATAGCTATTCTTCTTTTTTTTTTTTTTGCTGTCCAGGATCCAATCAGTGTTCACATACTACATTTTGTTCTCACGTCTTTTCAGTCTCTTTTAATTTGGAACCATCCCCCTTGCCTTTCGTTGCTCTTGGTGTTTTGGATGACGCCGACGTTTTAAGAGTCCTGACCAGCTGTCCTGTATAATGTTCCACAATCTGGATTTGTTGTTTCCCTATGATTAGATCTGGATTAAACTTTTTTGGCAAGAATACTATGTAGGTGGTATTATTTCCCATTACATCATATTAGAAGGCACAGAAAGTAAGTTTATCTCATGACTGATGTGCAGTTGGATCGCTTGGCTTAGGTGTTTTCATCACGTACTGCTCCATTGTAGAGGTACATTTTCCCCTTTTAATTAATACACTATCTGGTGGATGATCCTTCGAGACCATCTGAATATCCTGTTCCCCAAAAACCATTCTGCATTTTGTTTTAGTTTCTGAATTTTGCTAGATAATAATTTTTCATGTATACCTGGCCCTCATGCATTGATGCTCTCTCCCTATGTGATTCCAACAAAAATAAAACAAATTTAATACTGTGGTAGCCAAAAAGAGACTCCATTAAGTCCATTTTAAAAATTTTTTATTATTTTTATTTTTTATTGCTATCAAACAGTTGTACATATTTAGTATCCATCAGTTTTGAAAATTACATAAAAGAAGGGAAGAAAATGTCTTCCCTAAAATAATATCAGCACATATACTGAACATTTTAGATTTCATTATGTAGGCTGCAAATATGGAAATTCAGTGAGTTAGTTCACCCACATTTAAATTAAAATAGCACAATTATTTTTAACTTAATTGGTTATTTCCCTTATGACTCATCAAACTCTCAGACCTCTGTTTATCCTGTAACAGTTTAAAGCATGACTTCTAAGCCTCTTACTTTCCGCTCTGCCCAGAATCCTGGCCATTTGTCATGGGGTCATGTATAAACAACTCTCAGCCTGGATGCTCCACGGACTCCTCTTGGACCAGCATGAAGAATTCTTTATCAAACAGGGTCCATCTTCTGGTAATGTCAGTGCTCAGCCAGAAGAGGACGAGGAGGATCTGGGCATTGGGGGACTGACAGGAAAACAACTGAGAGAACTCCAGGACTTGGTGAGAGCCCAAAAAGCAGCCAGCACCCTCCTGCCAGGAGTCAGAAAAGTGTGCAGCCAAATGATCTTCTGGTGATCCCTTCTTAGCTCATAGCTGAGCACCTTCCATCAATTCTTTGGATGTAAACATTTGGCTTTGTCTTAACTAGTGTGAGACTATAAAATAGAAAATATGTTTGTGAGATTCTTTTTGTTTCTCCTTTTCCAATATATGCATTTAAGAGAGTATAAGTCTTACTTATATGGATATAGCTACTCTAATGGAATAGCTAGCTGCGTTTTAGATTTTAAATATAGTTTGGAGTTTTTTTCTTTTTTTTTTTTGAGACAGATTCTCACCTGTTGCCCAGGCTGGAGTGCAATGGCACAATCTTGGCTCACTGCAGCCGCTGCCTCCCAGGTTCAAGCAATTCTCCTGCCTCAGCCTGCCAAGTACCTGGGACCAGGCGTGTGCCACCACGCCTGGCTAATTTTCATGTTTTTTATTTTCAGATTTTTAGTAGAGACGAAGTTCTGTCATGTTGGCCAGGCTGGTCTCGAACGCCTGACCTCAGGTGATCCACCCGCCTCAGATTCCCAAAGTGCTGGGATTACAGGCGTGAGCCACCGCACCCAGCCATTTGGTGTTTTGATTAGACTCCTCAAAGTCTAATCTTATTAGATTGTCCATATTCATCCACCATCCATTCATTCATTTATCCTGTGGTAGTATTTCATTGAATGCCTGTTATGTGCCAGGCATTGTTCTAGGTGATACAAATAAAAAGTAGTAGTCTCTGTCCCTGAGGAGCTCATGGCTTAGGGGAAGATATGTAGAAAAGTAAACAGTTACATTACAGTGTACTAAGTGCTCTGAAAAGACTAAATATGGGTATTCTTGGAACATGGTCATGGGATAGGGTCTTGGAGTGACTAGAGAAGGCTTCTCAGTGGAAGGTATGTCTAAATTGCAAAGAGTTTGGGAGGAGTGATCAAGAGATATCCAGGCAGAAGGAATGATCTGTGTAAAGGTACAGGGGCCATTAAGGACGTGGTTCATTTAGGGAAACAGTAGTAATTCAATTGAAATGGTCAAGTAAAGGCTGAAGTAAAATATTATAAGAGATGGTGTGAGGGAGAGGTGGTACTTGAAACTTTTAAGTTGTTACTTGACAAAACTTGAGTTAAGCAGAGGCAAGATCACAAAGGTGCATGTAAACAGTAGAAATGAATTTGTACTTGAACCTGAAAAGAGTTGGGGGCTATTGAATTTTAAGCAAGTGGGTACCACAGTCAAGCTTCATGATAAATCACTGTGGATGCTGTATGGGGAATCATTTTTTAAAAATCAAGATTAGAGGCAGGTCAACCAGTTAAGAGAGTGTTGGGGAGACTTAGGTGAAAATAATAGTCCCCTAAACCAAAGATACTAACATTGAATATGAAAAAAGAGTAAAGAGGTGTGAGAGATGTTTAGAAGGTGGAATCGATAGGCCTAGTGAGTGCTTGGAAATGAGTCAAGAGGGAAGAATCATTGATGATACCCAGGTTTCTGCCTTCAGCAACTGGGCAAGTAGTCATGATAGGGGTGTATACTGCTGGTATGCGGGGAAGAAGATGGGTCTAATGGCCGGCATGTTGAGTTTGAGGAACTTGTGGGAAATGTTCAGTGGGCTGAACCTGGGGCTCATGAGAGCACTCCAGCTTGCTCTAAATCTACCTATGGAATCATCAGCATGGAGCTTGGAGATTTTTAATCTGGGGCCCTTGGGTGGCTTCAGAAGGTTCATGAAATGTGATATTTCTGTACATTTGTCTGGAAGGTCCATAGCTTTTATGATTGCAGAGAAGTCTGTGACCTAAAAATTAAAACTATCTGTTCCACTGATCAGTCACAGAAGACGATGTGATTGTATAAGGAGTGTAGGCTGAGAGGAAAAGACAGTCTGGGACAGTGCCCTAAGGAGCACCAGCAGAGCAGACAGAGAGAGAAGGCCTGGAAAACAAAAAAGACCACCTCTTTCATTGTATAAGTAAGGAAGCTGGTCAACTGTGCAAGTTTTTACTCAGTAGTAAAGGCAGAGTGAAGGCCCAAGTCCCAGTATTTAAAAAGCCACTCTTATTTCCACCATGCCACTCTGCTGCCTGAAGATGAAATACGTCTCTCCAAAACGGGTGGTTTGAGAACTGTGCAACACCAGATTTGAAGTCCCTGCGTCTTTACTTTAAATCATGGGTTGGGAGAGTTACTAGATATTTTCGTGTTTTCCTTTTCTTGCTTCATACTTCATCTTGATGTGTCCTCTCTCCTTGACTAGCGCCTGATTGAGGAAGAGAACATGCTGGCACCATCTCTGAAGCAGTTTTCCCTACGAGTGGAGATTTTGCCATCCTACATTCCAGTGAGGGTTGCTGAAAAAATCCTATTTGTTGGAGAATCTGTCCAGATGTTTGAGAATCAAAATGTGAACCTGACTAGAAAAGGTAGAAATCTCCTTGTCCAATGTACCGCACCCTCAAACGCTCTTCTTCCTTAACACTGTGTGGCCCCCCAGCATGCCTGGTCAGAACCGAGTGGTCGATAATATTCCTATCCTGAGATTGTAGCAGAATCATGACATTTGTCTGAGAAGCAGGTGAAGTTGCTGCCCCACCGAGATTAGCCCTCCCCAGAAAACCCTGACTGTCCTGGATATTCTCTGTCCTCTTTGACGGTGCCTTCCTATTTTGCAGGATCCATTTTGAAAAACCAGGAAGACACTTTTGCTGCAGAGCTGCACCGTCTCAAGCAGCAGCCGCTCTTCAGCTTGGTGGACTTTGAACAGGTGGTGGATCGCATTCGCAGCACTGTGGCTGAGGTTCGTGTTTCATCATATATGTGTGTATATATATATATTATATATGTATGTTTTTCTTTTTTTAGAAAAATTTAGACTAGTTCCCTAGAAATTGAGTTACTTGGTCAGGTGCAGTGGCTCACGCCTGTAGTCTCAACACTTTGGGAGGCCAAGGCAAGTGGATCACCTGAGGTCAGGAGTTCAAAACCAGCCTGGCCAACACGGTGAAACCCTGTCTCTACTAAAAATACAAAAATTAGTCGGATGTGGTGGCGGGCGCCTGTAATCCCAGCTACTTAGGAGGCTGAGGCAGGAGAATCGCTTGAACCTGGGAGGTGTAGGTTGCTGTTAGCTGAGATCACGCCATTGTACTCCAGCCTGGGCGACAGAGCAAGACTCTGTCTCAGAAAAAAAAAAAAAAAGAAAGAAAGAAAGTGAGTTACTTGACTTTTGTTTTTTTCTTGATGTGCTAAGAACCGAGCTTGGAAAGAGCTGTTGCAGAGAGTTGAAGGCAGGAAGCAGAAAAAGAAAAGCCTCAGTTTTCATTAACAGAGGCAGAACTGCCTTCCCATTTTCCTATCTAACTAAAAGACAGGTGGATTTTAGTTGGTTAGTTAGTTGAATAAAGGGGAGGTCTTGGTTTAAATTTTGAAAATCAGCATTTTGGATCTGTCTCTATTGTTTGCAATAACTCCTAGGAATCAACTAATTCTGACTAAATTTAGTGTCTTTCTTGTAGTTTAGTATGGCTTATAACTTGTACTTTCATTTAAATACACAATCGTCTTATGAGGAAAGCAGAACAAATATGATTTCCTCATTCTTATAAATGGAGCAAACACTCAGCAAGCTGCCTTGTCTGGCTTGTCTGGTGTGGCACAGTGAGTTGCCATAGTGAAGTCAGTGCCAGGCCTCCGACTCCTGGAGCGCAGTCTTCTTCATTTTGAATTGTGCTGCTGCCACCAACTTAAATTGTGACCAGTAAGTTTTCAAAGGAGCATATATGTTCTGTGGCTTATATTAACATTTGTCTCATGGATGTGTGATAACATGAAATGAGACATTTAGTCAACTGCGTTGTTAACTATATTCATGGCTTTCAACATTGGCTAAGCATAGGATCGCATGAGAAAGTTTTAGTTTTTATTTTTTTTATGGAGTCTTGTTCTGTTGCCCAGGCTGGAGTGCACTGGCATGATCTCGGCTCACTGCAACCTCTGCCTCCCAAGTTCAAGCAATTCTCCTGCCTCAGCCCCCCGCAAGTAGCTGGGATTACAGGCACATATCACCATGCCCTGCTAATTTTTGTATTTTTAGTAGAGATGGGGTTTCACCATGTTGGCCATGCTGGTCTGAAACTCGTGAGCTCAAGTGATCCTCCCACCTCAGCCTCCCAAAGTTCTGGGATTACAGGCGTGAGCCACCACGCCCGGCCCACATGAGGAAATTTTAAAACCTGCACTTGCACCAAGTCCTTACTTCCAGACGTTCTAATTCGTAGGTCAGTAGAGGGTTGGTACTTTTATTTTATTTTGTTTTATTTTCGAGACAGGGTCTTGCTTTGTCGCCCAGGCTGGAGTGCAGTGGAGTGATCATGGCTCACTACAACCTCCGCCTCCCGGATTGAAGCAATTCATGTGCCTCAGCCTCCTGAGTAGCTGGGACTGCAGGCCTACACCAGCATGCCTGGCAAACTTTTTTGTATTTTAATAGAGATGGGGGTTTCGCCATGTTGGCCAGGCTGGTCTTGAACTTTTGGGCTCAAGCGATCTTTCTGCCTTGGCCTCCTAAAGTGCTGAGATTACAGGTGTGAGCCACCACGCCCAGCAAGTACTTCTATTTAAGCAGCCAGTCCACCCACCAAAGACAAACCTCTACAGGGGATTCTGAAAATAGAGCTAAAAAGCAGTGCACTTCGCTCAGTGTCTGGAACTGCTAAGAGCATCAAATCTCCATGGGTTGGAAGCACAATCATCTATTATAAATATGGTTTCCCTTTCTAGTCACTGTCTCAAAAACTCCTGGTCATCAGAGATAGAACTGTGTTGTAGACACAGAATGTTCGATCATAAAATGGCTGTGAAATATTGTTTGATTTGATTCTTTCTGGGCAAGTAAATATCTAAATGACCCATGTTCTTGTCCTTTAAAAATTTTAAGACATTGCCTCACCCCCGTCTATAGGCCAAGGCAGATTCTAGTCTAGAGGGGTTGGTATCAGTTCCTTTCATTTTTGAAAATTGTATATTTCCGTTGCTTTATCATTTTTATTATAAATCTTTGGAAAATATAATTAATGGAGGAAAGTAAAATTGTACTGAGTGAATTATAAACAATAGGAAAATTTGTTTTTTTCTTGTGAAAGTTGGCTAGAAATTATATTCCAATTTGTAAAAATGATAAGCAAAGTGAAGCACAGACTCTTTGGAGTTTCTTAGAATTGTAGCTAATGGACTTTGGAAGGCGTTTTTGCAACAATAACAGCCTACAGCAATGAAAAGAAATGGTATGCCCTGAAGGAAAGGGGGGGAGTGTTTTGTAAATATTTGTTATATTTATCCCTTTTGGGATTCTTTCTCTCCTGTAAAAAATTTTTCCTTTTTTTTTTTTTTTTTTTTTTTTTTTTTTGAGACGGAGTCTCGCTCTGCCGCCCAGGCTAGAGTGCAGTGGCCGGATCTCGGCTCACTGCAAGCTCTACCTCCCGGGTTTATGCCATTCTCCTGCCTCAGTCTCCCGAGTAGCTGGGACTACAGGCGCCCGCCACCTCGCCCGGCTAGTTTTTTGTATTTTTTTAGTAGAGACGGGGTTTCACCCTGTTAGCCAGGATGGTCTCGATCTCCTGACCTCGTGATCCGCCCGTCTCGGCCTCCCAAAGTGCTGGGATTACAGGCTTGAGCCACCGCGCCCGGCCAAAAAATTTTTCCTTTAAAGTGTGTATACTGCGCCGGGCGCGGTGGCTCACGCCTGTAATCCCAGCACTTTGGGAGGCCGAGACGGGCGGATCACAAGATCAGGAGATTGAGACCATGGTGAAACCCCGTCTCTACTAAAAATGCAAAAAATTAGCCGGGCGCGGTGGCGGGCGCCTGTAGTCCCATCTACTCAGGAGGCTGAGGCAGGAGAATGGCGTGAACCCGGGAGGCGGAGCTTGCAGTGAGCCGAGATCACGCCACTGCACTCCAGCCTGGGCGACAGAGCGAGACTCCATCTCAAAAATAAATAAATAAATAAATAAATAAATAATAAAGTGTGTATACTGTGTAAACCTATTTCTGTAAAGTTCAAACACAGGCAAAGTGAACCTGGCGCTAGATGTCAGGACTGTATTTGCCTCTGAGTCAGTGGGAGGGGCATGAGTGGGGCCTCTAGGATGCTGGAACACTCAGTTGGTTCCATTTCTTGATCTGGGTGCTGGTAATACAGGTGTTCAATTTGTAAAAATCTTCAAGCTGTGAACTTATGACTTATACTTTTCTGTATGTATTTTAGTACTTAAACAAAAAGGTTTTAAAAATGCTGAAGTACTTAATAGTTTTTATTTTAATTATGTCTTTTGTTAGCTTTTACTGCTTACATAGAGAAATGGTGGTATTACTTTTTGTAGGTTAATCTTATACCTTGCAACTCATTGAACTCTTTTTGGTTCTAATAGTCTGATTATATCAGTTGTTCTAAGCAGATGACCATACCATCTGCAAATGAGAGAACTTTCCTTCTATTTTTATGACTACTTTTTGAGATGGGGTCTTGCTGTGTTGCCCAGGCTGGTCTTGAACTCCTCGGCTCAGGTGGTCCTTCTGTGAGCCACCATAGCCAGTCCAGAGGTTTTTATCATAAGTAAATGTTGAATTTTATCAAGTGCTCTTTCTGTATCAATTAAGGTTCAGTTTCTTGCTCTGGGTTATTTTTCTCGTTTAGTCTATTTATATGATAAATTTCTGGTTAGATTTGGAGATGCTGGTTCTTCCTGAGATAAACACTACTTGATTGTGATGTGTTACATCTGTAATCACTAGTTGTATTAGTCTGTTCTCGTGCTGCTAATAAAGACATACCCAAGACTGGGGAATTTGTAAAGGAAAGTGGTTTAATGAACTCACAGTTCCACATAGATGGGGAGGCCTCACAGTCATGGCTGAAGACGAATGAGGAGCATAGTCAGGTCTTACGTGGCAGCAGGCAAGAGAGCTTGTGTAGGGGGACTCCCCTTTATAAAATACTATAAAAAAATAAAAAATATAATTTATTATAAAATAAATCACCCCTTTATAAGAGTGATTCATTCCCTCTCAGAAGAACAGCATGAGAAAGACCACCCCCATGATTCAATCACCTCCCACCGGCTTCCTCCCACGACACGTGGGAATTATGGAAGCTACAATTCAAGATGAGGTTTGGGTGGGGCACAGCCACACCGTGTCACCAACGAAATAAGACTGTACCCTTCTTTCCCTGTATTTTGCTTATGTGGTTTTGGAATAAAGACTCTACAGTCCTTATAAAATGGGCTAGTTGGGTTTTGTTCTTTTTCTATTTTTTTAAGAACAGTTTATATAAGACAGGAATTCTTACTGAAAATTTGAATTTACCTGAAAAATAATCTAAGCTAGATATTTTTAGGAGGGAAAACTTAACTAGTTCAGTGTATTTAAAACCTATTGACATAAAAGAGTTATTTCTTGTATTAATTTTGGTATTTTCTAGGAATTTACCCATTTCATCTAGATTTAATTTTTAAAAATCTGTAGTCATTTATGTTTTATTTATTTAGAATTTCTTTTTATTGTTTAGTCTTATCAGTGTTTTCAAAGAACAAGCTTTTGTTTTTATCCTTTTTTCTTTTTCTTTTTCTTTTTTTTTTTTTTTTTTCTTTTTTTTTTGAGACAGAGTCTCACTGTGGCCCAGGCCGTAGTGCATTGATGCAATCTTAGCTCACTGCAGCCTCCACCTCCCAGGTTCAAGGGATTCTCCCACCTCAGCTCCTGAGTAGCTGGGATTACAAGCCACAACATCCAGCTAATTTTTGTATTTTTAGTACAGATGGGGTTTCACCATGTTGGCCAGGCTGGTCTTGAACTCCTGACCTCAAGTGATCCACCCACCTCGGCTTCTCAAAGTGCTGGGATTACAGGCGTGAGCCACTGGGCCTGGCTTTTTCTTTAATTTAAAAAAAATTTTAGAGACAGCTTCTCGCTCTGTCACCCAAGCTGGAGAGCAGTGGTGCAATCATGAGTCACTGCAGCTCAACTTCCAGGCTCAATAGGTTTCCCATCTCAGCCTCCCAAGTAGCTGGGACTAGAGGTGCGTGCCACCATGCCTGGCTAATTCTTTTTGTTTGTTTGTTTGTTTGTTTGTTTGAGATACAGCCTTACTCTTCTTACTCTGTTGCCCAGGCTAGAGTGCAGTGGTGTAATCCTAGCTCACTGCAGCCTCCAATTCCTGGGCTCAAGCGATCCTCCCTTCTGCCTCAGCCTCCCAAAGTGCAGGGATTAGATGCATGAGCCACAGCACCTGGCCTTTCATTTTCTTTTTTTTCCCAGAGATGGGGTCTTGTTCTGTCTCCCAGGCTGGAGTGCAGTGTTGTGATCATAGCTCACTGTAATCTTGAACGCTTAGGGTAAAGCAATCCTCCTGCCTCAGCCTCCTGAATAGCTAGGACTACAGGTGCAAATCACCATGCCCTGCTAACTTTTAAACTTTTTGTAGAGACGGAGTCTCAGTATGTTGCCCAGGCTGGTCTAGAACTCTTGGCTTCAAGCAGTCATCCCACCTCAGTCTCCCAAAGTGCTGGGATTATAGGTGTGAGCCACCACGCCCCAGCACTACAGTTTTGACCTGTTTCATTTCTGACCTGGGCCAGTTCACCCATCCTTAGGCAACCTGGTGGTCCCCCACTCCCAGGTGGTTGCTGTACTGATGCCGAATTCATTGTGGACACCTAATTGGTGTAGCACACCACGCTCAGAATTCCTAGACTCAAGTGAAACTTCTGCCTCAGCCCCCCGAGGAACTGGGCCTGTAGGCATGTGCCACTGTGCCCACCAGGCTTTTTCTTTTTTTAATTTTATTTTTTAAATATATATTTTGGGGTCAGGTGCAGTGGCTAACGCCTGTAATTCCAGCACTTTGGGAGGCCGAAGCAGGCGGATCACTTGAGGTCAGGAGTTTGACACCAGCCTGGCCAATGTGGCGAAACCCTGTCCCTACTAAAATAAACTACAAAAATTAGCCAGGTGCGGTGGTGCACGCCTATAGTCCCAGCTACTCGGGAGGCTGAAGCAGGAGAATTGCTTGAACCTGGGAGGCAGAGGTTGCAGCGAGCTGAGATGGCGCCACTGCATTCCAGCCTGGGCAGCAGAGTGACACTCCATCTCAAAATAAAATAAAATAAAATAAGAGATATATACACACACACACATATATATGTATATTTTGTTTGAATTCTCTGTTTCATTGATATCTGCCTTTTTCTTTATTATTTTCTTCCTTCGTGTTTTTTTTTTAGTTACTCTTTCCCAGGTTGAAAGCTTGACTCCTTTATTTTTGACCTGTGTTTTCTGAGAAATATATATAAAACTTTACATATTGTTTTGACTGTGTCTCACAAGTTTTTGGCATGTAGTGTTTTCATTATATTCTATATAATTCTAATTAATTTTGTTTATGATTTTTTAACCAAGGAATTTATTGTTTTAATTTTAATTTTATTGCATTATAGTTTGAGAACATGGTCTGTAAGATATTTCTTTGGAATCTATTGCAGGTTTCTTTATGGACTAATACAGGGTCTGGTTTCTGTTTTTAGCTGTCCTGCATGTGCCTGGAGAATGTATATTCTGTGTCGAGTGTAGACTTCTACGTATGTTCTAATTGTACATTTTGAGGATACCTGTGAAGCATGCGCGTATTTATAATAAATGTTGTGCTTTTCCTTTTATTATACATATGTCCTCTGTATCACCTATGATATATATATATATAAAATACTCTTTTTTTTTTTTGAGACAAAATCTCACTCTGTTGCCCAGGCTGGAGTGCAGTGGCGCGATCTCGTCTCACTGCAACCTCTGCCTCCCGGGTTCAGGCAATGCTCCTGCCTCAGCCTCCGGAGCAGCTGGGACTACAGGCTCCCGCCACCACATCCAGCCAATTTTTTGTGTTTTTAGTAGAGATGGGGTTTCACCATGTTAGCCAGGCTGGTCTCGATCTCCTGACCTCGTGATCCGCCCGCCTTGGCCTCCCAAAGTACTGGGATTTCCCATTGTCTTTTTCATTTGCATGCCTGTAATGACTAGTGAGGTTGAACATTTTTTCATGTGCCTCTTTGCCCATTTTGTATTGGATTTTTGTTTTCTTGTTGTTGAATTTTGAGAGTCCTTCATGTATTCTGAATTTAAGTTCTTTAAGAGGTATGTGACTTACAAATATTTTCTCACTATTTTTTTTTTTGAGATGGAGTCTTACCCTGTTGCCCAGGCTGGAGTGCAGTGGCGTGGTCTCGGCTCACTGCAAGCTCTGCCTCCCACGTTCAAGTGATTCTTCTGCTTCTGCTTCCCAAGTAGCTGGGACTACAGGTGCCTGCCACCACGCCCGGCTAATTTTTGTACTTTTAATAGAGATGGGGTTTCACCGTGTTAGCCAGGATGGTCTCAGACTCCTAACTTTGTGATCCACCCGCCTCGGCCTCCCTAAGTGCTAGGATTACAGGCATGAGACACCGTGCCCGGCCTATTTTCTCACAGTTTATGACTTGCCCCAGAAGTTGTTAATTTTGATGAAATCCAGTTTACCTTTTTTTTTTTTTTCTTTTATGGATCATGGTTTTGGTGTTATGTCTAAGAACTCTGCCTAACTCAAGGATATAAAGATTTTCTCTTCTGTTTTCTTCCAGAAATTTTATAGTTTTCAGTTTTATACCCAGGTCTATGATTGATATGCTTGGATCTGTGTCCCCACCAAAATTTCTTGAGTTGTAATCCCCAGTGTTGGAGGTAGGGCGAGGTGGGGCATGATGGGAGATGATTGGATCATGAGGCAGTTTCTCATGAATGGTTTAGCACCATTCCCCTTGGTACTGTCCTCACGATAGTAAGTTCTCGTGAGATCTGGTTGTTTAAATGTGTGCAGCACCTCCCCCTTGCTCTCTCTTGCTCGTACTCCTGTCATGTGAGATGCCTTTGCCTTCTGCCATGACTGTAAGTTTCCTGAGGCCTCCCTAGAAGCCAAGCAGAAGCCACTATGTTTCCCGTACAGCCTGTAGAACTGTGAGCAACTAAACCTCTTTTCTTTTTTTTTTTTGAGACGGAGTCTCGCTCTGTCGCCCAGGCTGGAGTGCAGTGGCCGGATCTCAGCTCACGGCAAGCTCCGCCTCCCGGGTTTACGCCATTCTCCTGCCTCAGCCTCCCGAGTAGCTGGGACTACAGGCGCCCGCCACCTCGCCCAGCTAGCTTTTTTTGTATTTTTTAGTAGAGACGGGGTTTCACCGTGTTAGCCAGGATGGTCTCGAACTCCTGACCTCGTGATCCACCCGTCTCGGCCTCCCAAAGTCCTGGGATTACAGGCTTGAGCCACCGCGCCCGGCCAACCTCTTTTCTTTATAATGACCCAGTCTAAGGTATTCTTTACAGCAGTGGGAGAACGGAATAATACATTGATCCTTTTGAGTGAATTTTTCTGTGTGGGGCAAGGTATAGTCTTCTTTTAATACATTGCTGGATTGGTGTGGAACCATTCTTTGCAGGACTTCTCACTGTAATGAAATTTGTCCCTGTTTTGTTGGTTGTTTTCACAGCATCTCTGGAAGTTGATGGTAGAAGAATCTGATTTACTGGGTCAGCTGAAGGTAATGGCTTAACTGTTGTGATTCTTACGGTGATGCTGTTAGGCAGTGACTTGCATTCTCTGATGTTTCCTGAGAGCACTGGTTGCCTATACCCAGACTTCCAGAGTCGACTCACTTGTTCCTATCCAAGTGAGCAAACTATACCTAATGCCACAAATCTACTGTAATACAAAGATTTGGGAGTATACTTTTTTCTGGCATGTATATATATAATTATGTTGCTATTGAATAAATAATGCCAAATACACACCAGTCATCCTGCTATCCGGAACTAAGAATGCCTCTTTGAAATGCCAAATGCCTGTATCTTTTGTAGCTTGGGCTCAAATTGATGAAATTAGAAATTACTGTATACGTGTAATTCCTCAGAACAGTGAAGAGCTCCTGCCTTGCTTTACCGAATTGTAAATTGAAATTCTTTCCTCAGATCATTAAAGACTTTTACCTTCTGGGACGTGGAGAACTGTTTCAGGCCTTCATTGACACAGCTCAACACATGTTAAAAACACCGCCCACTGCAGTAACTGAGCATGGTAATTGTCTGTGACCCTGAGAATGATCAACTGATTGACATTGTAGGGTATTTCTTGGCTGCTGCTGACCCTTTTAAGGCCTCCTCCACATAAGAGCAGCCTGGTCAGTTACAGAGCAGTGGCTTCCAGAGATGGAAGGCCCTTGCAGGTAGGCTTCATGCTGGGGTCATTGGGAACAGTGTCTTGGCCTATGACCCTTCCTGGAAGAGTTGGTGCAGGCCTTCACACCAGGTGTTTTTTCTCATTGGATTATAGCCATATATCCTATATGGGTCATATTGGGACTTAGTGCTGCTTGTAGTGTTATAGTAGAATTCTTTCAGTGTGAATGACGGAAACTCACCCAAACTAGCCTAGTTGGGAGAGGGAAATGGATTTGTTATTGTATCTAAAACCCCAGTGGGACAACTTGGATTCATTCTCTCTCTCTCTCGCTCATTCGCTCATTCACCATATCTTGTCTGTGTCTCTTGTGAGCTCTTTGATGACCTTCTGGAAACATGATCACGGGCAGCTCCCAGGAATATGCCTCACAGTGTCCTCTACTGAAGGAACTGAGCCTCGTCCCTCTTGTTGCAAGTTAGAGAATTCTAGGGAATTCCTAGGTTTTGATTGGCCCAGCCCACATCACATGTATCAAAGAGGTCAGACATTAGGCTGTGCCTAGTTCAGTGAAGTGTCCACCCCTTGACCAACTGATGGCCATTTCCATTCATACTGCACGAATAGAGTTGAGTAAGGATCCAAAAAAAGAAATGTGAGAAAATACATACACACAGGCTGATCATTTTTCTAACTCAGTAAAACCATAGATGTCCACTATACTTATATAGTACAAATATAAGTACTCGTGGTTGCAAATATCAGAAAATCCAATTCAAACTCACTTAAGCAAAGCAAAAGGAAAGAAATAATGTATTGATTCTCATAACTGAAAAGCTCAGACGTATGATGGTTTTCGGCAAAGTTTGATCCAGGATGCGTGTGGCACCTTTAGGACTTGGTCTCTTTCCATCTTTCACCTCTTTCTTCTCAGACAGGCCTGCTCTGTATGGTAGCAGATAGTCTCTAGCCAAGTTTACATCCTACTAAGCCCCTGTTTATCTTGAAAAAAGAGCTGGACTCTTTTAGAGTTTGAATAGAGCCTCTGGATTGGCCTGGCTTGGTCATGTTAATATCCCTAAACAATATAGCATAACAGAGTAGAGTATTACGTTCCATTTGATCATGCCTACATCACCCAGCTACCCCTAGAATCGGGTGTTGTCTAGCGCTAACCCACTGGAAATATGTGAACTGTACTGAATAGGGATGATTCTCCAAGGAAAATCAGGAGGCAGTTTGTCAGCAAGAAGAGAAGAATGGATGGATGTTAGACAAATGCAGCAGATGTCCACTGTGCCCTACTGTTAGCACGGGGCATGCTGGGGGAGAAGTGGAAAGCTGGAGGAGTCTGGGTTTGTTACGGAGCCAAGCATCCTTGTCAGCCCCCATGTTCTTTCTTGCAGATGTGAATGTGGCCTTTCAACAGTCAGCACACAAGGTTTTGCTAGATGATGACAACCTTCTCCCTCTGTTGCACTTGACAATTGAGTATCACGGAAAGGAGCACAAAGGTTTGCCATTCCTCCCTGTCACCTTAGAGTTCCTACTTGTCATCATCCATTTTCCCATCTCTGCTTCCATGCACCACCATAGAAACCATATAATTTTGGATCTTAGAAATCAGCTACTACAGTACTGTAATTCCATAGAGAAGAAAAGGAAAGTCCAGAAGTCCGTAGAGGCTAAGTGCGATGCCCAGGCCATGTTTTGGGGGGGTTGGGTTTTTTTTTTTGGTCATGCTGCTGGAATGGTCCCTGTTTATTTATTTCCAGCCCCCAGATTTGAAGGCTGAGGAAAGAATCTCTAGAAGACCTCCCAAGAGAACCTCACGTAAAAGTGTCCTAGCTCTCTTCTTTGTGTCCCCTGTAAGCTTCTGACATCACAGACTCCAGTGAGCTCTGTTTCTTTTCTTTTGGAGACGGAGTCTCGTTCTGTTGCCCAGGCTGGAGTTCTGTGGCACAATCTTGGCACACTACAACCTCCGCCTTCCAGGTTCAAATCTCATGCCTCAGCCCCCTGAGTAGCTGGGACTACAGCCACCACGCCCAGCTAATTTTTGTATTTTTAGTAGGGACAGGGTTTCACTGTATTGCCCAGGCTGGTCTTGAACTCCTGTGAGCTCTAGTTTCATTAATGTTATTCACTTGTTGAATCTCTGGTTCTAGATTAACCAAGTTGTTATCTTTTCTTTTCTTCTTTTCTTTTCTTTATCACAGCAGATGCTACTCAGGCAAGAGAAGGGCCCTCTCGGGAGACTTCCCCCCGGGAAGCCCCTGCATCTGGCTGGGCAGCCCTAGGTCTTTCCTACAAAGTGCAGTGGCCGCTACACATTCTCTTCACCCCAGCTGTCCTGGAAAAGTGAGTGTTTCTGAGTTTCTCACAGGTAAATAATGACCCACCTTACTTGTAAGGGAAGAAACTAGCAGGACAGAATTAGCAAGGTGTGGTGGCACATGCCTGTAATCCCAGCTACTCCAGAGCCTGAGGCAGGAGGATCCCTTAAACCCAGGGTTTCTTTTTTTTTTTTTTTTTTTTTTTTTTTTGAGACGGAGTCTTGCTCTGTCGCCCAGCCTGGAGTGCAGTGGCCGGATCTCAGCTCACTGCAAGCTCCGCCTCCCGGGTTCCCGCCATTCTCCTGCCTCAGCCTCCCGAGTAGCTGGGACTACAGGCGCCTGCCACCACGCCCGGCTAGTTTTTTTGTATTTTTTAGTAGAGACAGGGTTTCACCATGTTAGCCAGGATGGTCTCGATCTCCTGACCTCGTGATCCACCCGCCTCGGCCTCCCAAAGTGCTGGGATTACAGGCTTCAGCCACCGCGCCCAGCCAACCCAGGGTTTCAAATCCATCCTAGGCAGTGTAGTGAGACCCCATCTCGTAAAAAAAAACAAGAATTAATGGGAGCAAGATAGGCACCCAAGTGTTTTTAACAATATGTAAATCAAAAGTTGTAAAGCCCTCCAGGGGCTAGACTGATCACATTAATAAGTGGAGCTGCAGATATGAGACACGGAGTGGTGGGTGTTGGAATCAGTGGGAGAGCATATCTACTTCAAACCATCGTTTTTTCAAATTGCCAAAGAAGAAGCAGTTTGTAGGCCACCAGTTTGTGAGCTCTGGAAAATAAGGTCTCAGGCACCATGTCGAGATAATGGCCCTTGATAATTCCATCACACCTGACAAGGTCTCTCCCTCACTTTTGTAATATTTTTTGTTGATTGACTTGGGAAAGTCCTCCAGCCTGCATGTTTGCTGTGGATGTTAGCCCCTGGGGAGAAGACTGCCTCCGTAAGGGAGAGCCGACAGGGGCAGCCAAGCTTGGGGGTGGGACAAAGGAGCTGACCAAGCTGGAGTCTCCTGCTGTCAGGTCAGCCTCGCTCTTTATCATGAGAGCCTGCCAAGTGCTGTTGCTTGCCTTGGTCAGGACCTAACGTCCCCAAACCAGAGATCTACAGAAAAGAGGTAAGAAGCAAATGTGGCTGGTGGTGACTTTTGAAATCTATCCTCACACCGTATCTAGGAACTTCCCAAACCCAACTACTGGTCAGAGAACTGGCCCCCGGCCTGGATGGAGGATTGAAGCTATCATACTCTGTGAAGCCAGAGGAATGAAGAAAAGGGAAACAAAAAGGCCATCTCTTCTTCTAGCCACCACTCTTAATCCTTCCTATTCTTCTTCCTAGCCCTCTCTACTTGTTTCAGGTAGAGAAGCTTAGGGTAGAATAGACGGCATAAACTAGAAAAGATGAGGCTGGTTCAGGGAGAAGATTCTATGGCAAATTCAGAGCCCACGACCCAGCTAAGCAAGTGGCATGGACCCTGTGCAAAGAACTTCCAAAGATCCTTAGCTCCCAGAATCCTATAGGCCCACAGTCCACTTACCTCCTAACTTGATATGCTCTCAACACCCTTGAAGAAATCAAGTTTAGAAGTATTTTTTCATTTTCATTATAAAAATTTCTAAATATAAACAAAAGTATAGACCATAACAAAATCGTGTGTCCTCATTATTCACCTTCAGTAACCATCAACATTATACTACTTTCATCTGTCCCTCCCCGACTTTTTTGCTAGAGCTGTATAAAGCAAATCACAGTCATTTCATTCTGCCAATAAACAATTGATAAAGGCATATTTCAACGGAAGTACAATGCCATGATCACATCCAGTAAAATTAACAGTAATCCCTTATAATCTAGTATCCAGTCTACACTGAAATTTCTCCAGTTATCTAAAAATTGTCTTTATGTTTGGGTTTGTTCAAATCAGTATCAAGACAAGGTCTATTATTTCATTATGTTTGTTCCTTTAGAAATAGATAATTTTAAAAACCAAACAGAATGGGACTGTCTTCTGCAAGCCTGCCTACAAACAGGTAAATAAATCCTGTTGTACCAAGAATCAGCTGTTCTTCCCATGCGTCTTTTCAGTATGGAGTCTCAGCATTAAGCAGTTAGCTCCTGAACTTACAGGGAGGCAGGAGTCTATCTTAGAGGGAAGCTATTTTACTTTCTTTGGGCTCAGGGATAGAGAATCAGATTCATCATAATCCTTGATTCATAATACACTATTTTTTTTGAGACAGGGTCTTGCTCTGTTGCCCAGGCAGCACACTGCAGCCTTGACTCCTGGGTTTGAGCGATCTTCCTGCCTCAGCCTCTCGAGTAGCTGGGACTATAGGTGGGCACCACCACACCTGGCTAATGTTTTAAATTGTTAGTAGAGATGGCGTCTCACTATGTTGCTCAGGCTGGTCTTGAACTCCTGGGCTTAAGCAATTCTCCTGCCTTGGCCTCCCAAAGGGCCAGGATTACAGGCATGAGCCAACACATCTGGCCTGCTTTAAGAATTATAAAAAAGGCTATCTGTAATCTTTTGTGATTTACCTTTTTCATTCAAAAATCGTATTTTTGAATATGAGAAGCAACATGAGTCAACCATTCAAAAAGGCGTATTTCAACAGAACTACAATGCCATTATCACAGCCAGTAAAATTAACAGTAGTCCCTTATAATCTAATTTCCAGTCCACATTGAAATTTCCCAAGTTATCTAAAAAATGCAGAGATGGGGTCTCATCTTGTTGTGTAGCTGGAGTTCATTCATTTGACTGCTATATAATATTCCATTGTATAAATAAATTATAATTTATTTGTCTACATCTCTAGCCATTCTTTCCTTACTGCCTTTTTGTGAGAGGAGTGGGTGGCACAAAGTCCTAGAGTCTGTCATGGGGGGAAATTTTTATTTTGAATATCCTGTTGTTTCTGTCCTAGGTACAATGTTGTTTTCAAGTACCTTCTGAGCGTACGCCGGGTGCAAGCTGAGCTGCAGCACTGCTGGGCCCTACAAATGCAGCGCAAGCACCTCAAGTCCAACCAGACTGATGCGATCAAGTGGCGCCTAAGAAATCACATGGCATTTTTGGTGGATAATCTTCAGTACTATCTCCAGGTCTGTGCTGAGAGATGAGTAGAAGGAAGGGGTATGGAAAAACGTCTGGCAGGTTGGCAGGGAGTATTGAATAGGGACTATAAGTTTGTATTTGATAAAATGGTGGGGTTTGAGAAAATTCAGGAGTTATATCACTAAGCATGTTTCTTAAAATGAAAAAGCATTTTATTTTATTTTATTATTTTTTAGAGACAGGGTCTGTCTCTGTTTCCCAGGCTGGAGTGCAGTGGTACAGTCATAGCTCACTGAAGCCTCAAGCTCCTGGACTCAAGTGATCCCCCTGCCTCAGCCTCTCAAGTAGCTTGTGACTACAGGTACATGCCACCGCACCCAGCTGGTTTTTAAAATTTTTTGTAGAGGTGGCGTCTCACTTTGTTGCCCAGGCTGGTGTCAAACTCCTGGCTTCAGCCAGGTGTGGTGGCTCACGTCTGTAATCTCAGCACTTTGGGAGGCTGAGGTGGGCGGATCACTTGAGGTCAGGAGTTCGAGACCAGCCTGGCCAGCATGGTGAAACGCCATCTTTACTAAAAATACAAAAAAATGGCCGGGCGCGGTGGCTCAAGCCTGTAATCCCAGCACTTTGGGAGGCCGAGACGGGCGGATCACGAGGTCAGGAGATCGAGACCATCCTGGCTAACACGGTGAAACCCCGTCTCTCCAAAAAAAAATACAAAAACTAGCCGGGCGAGGTGGCGGGCGCCTGTAGTCCCAGCTACTCGGGAGGCTGAGGCAGGAGAATGGCGGAAACCCGGGAGGCGGAGCTTGCAGTGAGCTGAAATCCGGCCACTGCACTCCAGTCCGGGCGACAGAGCGAGACTCCGCCTCAAAAAAAAAAAAAAAAAAAAAATACCAAAAAATGAGCCGAGCGTGGTGGCGCATGCCTGTAGTCCCAGCTACCTGGGAGGCTGAGGCAGAAGAATTGCTTGAACCTGGGAGGTGAGGTTGCAGTGAGCCGAGATCACACCATTGCACTCCAGCCTAGGCGACAGAGCAAGACTCCAACTCAAAAAAAAAAAGGAAAAGAAAAAGAGAAAAGGATGGGGCAGGGGAGAGTGGTCAGCCAGGACATTGGAGGGAGGGGTTTCAGAATTATGCAAATAACTTCCTACAAGGCTGGGCAATATAAAGGTGTCTTTGGTCAGCCTTAATGTGACTTAGTTAGAAGGAAGATGAGTGGGGGCAAAGCATTTTCATTTCAATCTGTCAGGTATCTTAATGTCTTTGCTTAGAATATTCAAGGTGCTAAAATTTTTGTGTAATGCCTATCAGGTAGATGTGTTGGAGTCTCAGTTCTCCCAGCTGCTTCATCAAATCAATTCTACCCGAGACTTTGAAAGCATCCGATTGGCTCATGACCACTTCCTGAGCAATTTGCTGGCTCAATCCTTTATCCTATTGAAACCTGTAAGTAAGGCGCATTCGTTTCCTCAGACTGCTTCTAGCACTGACCATTCCCTTAGGCACTTTGAGTTGACAGGATATGAAACCATCATTAAGGAATTATTCAAGTCCATTTTAAAACATTTTTTAAGAATGTATAAGGCGGCCAGGCATGGTGGTTTATGCCTGTAATCCCAGCACTTTGGGAGGCTGAGGTGGGCGGATCACAAGGTCAGGAGTTCAAGACCAGCCTGGCCAACATGGTGAAACCCTGTCTCTACTAAAAATACAAAAAGAAAAAAATAGCCGGGTGTGGTGGCAGTCACCTGTAATCCCAGCTACTTGGGAGGCTGAGGCAGGAGAATTGCTTGGACCCGGGAGGCGGAGGTTGCAGTGAGCCGAGATCGTTCCACTGCACTCCAGCCTGGGCGACAGAGCAAGATTCTGTCTTTGGGGGTGGGGTGGGCGGGGGAAGAATGTGTAAAGCAAAACTAAAAAGGCATGTTAAAACAGGGCCCAAGATGCCTTTGAACTTCTGAGATATGGGGTGTGGCGAGCAGCCACACATGAAAGAATTATGTGCTTAAACCCTCAGGAGTTAAAGAAACTCAAAATCCTTGCTGATAATACAGAAAAATCAATGAAAAGCATATAGAGTTCACCTTCTTAGAAATCTTTTGGACCAGGATGGATCAGTCATTTGAAAGTTTTCATAGACAACTAGAGTAGTGTTTCTCTCTCGATGTGTGTGTTTCTGTAAATACATATATGTCTCCTTCGTGGCACTCATTCTCAACTTTGGCTGCACATTGGAATCATCAGGACCCTTTAAAAAAATCCAGATGACAGAGCACTTAAATTAGAATCCCTTGAACAGTGGGACCCAGCTACCAATTTTTTTTAAAGCTCACAAGCTAGTTCCAATTCCAGGATAAAGAACAGGAAGATTGAAATGATCTCTGGTAGTTTCTAATGGAATGGTCATGCCTCCTCTCTGACATGAGCTGTTTGTTATTCCTCAGTGTGCTACAGCACAGCTGTTACAGACTTTTTAAAAATGTTCTGGTGTTTAGGGCTATTTCTGCTGTACCAGATATATATTAATAGATGCTACTTCAGAGGGCTGGTTGAAAACAACCAAGAACTACTGTGATGGGTCAATGCTGTCCTTATGTGGCATAGATGTATCCATAGGGAAAAGCCGAGTATCAGAGCAGGTTGTCATCATTAAATATTTATTGAGTGCTTACTGTATGCAAGGCACTGGGGATACAAAGAGGTATAATTCATGGCTCTGCCCTTAAGGAGCTCACAATCTAGTTGGAAAAACAAGACATATATATACATACAGAAATCATTAACAACACAGAGGCCTGAACAATTGCTAAGTGGACAACAGTACAGATAATAAAGCAGCAAGAAACGGGTTTCACTAGAGGCTACAGTGGGGAAGGGAGTGCTTCACGGAGAGAGTGGGCCTTGAACTGGTATTAAAAAGAAGAGCATCCCAGGCAAAGGAACAACACTCACAGCTCAGAGGCAGGAACACACTTTGCGGGTCTAAGAAATGAAGAGTTAAATGTGGCTAGACTGGAGGTTTGGTGCAGGGCTAAGAGTAATACTCGCTTACGCAGGAAAGGATGCGTTTGTTTTACACATATTGTATGTCTGAGGGGCTGGCAGGCCTTGCAAGTGACAGTGTCTATCCTCTCAGATTTGGGAGGTCAGCTATTAGACTGTTCTCCCAAATCTTTAATTTCATGGACGTGCCTTCCTTCTTTTCCTAATGCCAACTCTGTTTCCTGGGTAGGTGTTTCACTGCCTGAATGAAATCCTAGATCTCTGTCACAGTTTTTGTTCGCTGGTCAGTCAGAACCTAGGCCCACTGGATGAGCGTGGAGCCGCCCAGCTGAGCATTCTCGTGAAGGTGCGTCTGCCTGGAAGGGTGCAGCCTTGCCGAAAGGACAGAGGTGGTTTTGTCAATGGAGAATTCATGATCTTTCCTCTGAGTCAGTAAAGCATTTCTTCAATACACACACGTACAGAAATAAGATATAAAGATAAAAATGTTGGTATCAGTTGATTTTGAAGCAGGTAATTACTGTGCCACCTCACAGTGCTCAAAAATAGTTCAGTCCTGAATAGTTTATTCAGCCCATCAAATAAGCATTGGCTTTGTTCTAACTTCCTCACATCCTACCCCTCCTTACTTCCTTGAACTAACCCCTATCTCACTGAGATAATTATCTGCTTGTAATCAAAACAGGTTCTCCCCAACCCCAGTACTTGACAAAATACATTAACTGGAAACCAGCTACTAAATTCCTACTGATGAAAGAGTACTTTCATAGGAAGTCATGCATGTATGGATTTGGTACAAGTCATTTTAAGAACTAAGAGAAACAGGAATGTGGGAAGGCCAGGTGGTTCTGTAGAATTTTGAGCAAGGCTTTTCCAAGAAACTCCTCCCTCCGCCCCCATCCTCCATATGGAGAGTTGGTGAGCTGAAGTGGAATGACAGCTGAGTCCTTCTCTCTGCAGGGCTTTAGCCGCCAGTCTTCACTCCTATTCAAGATTCTCTCCAGTGTTCGGAATCATCAGATCAACTCAGATTTGGCTCAACTACTGCTACGACTAGATTATAACAAATACTATACCCAGGCTGGTGGAACGCTGGGCAGGTAGGAGCAACCCTTGGGTAACTCAGTAGACTTTTTTGGTTGACTTTTTAATGAGTTGCAGAATTCTAGAGCTGGAAGAAGACTTTAGCCATCATATAGTCCAAATACCCTCATTTTATATAAACAAGGCTTAGAGATAAGAGGTGTGACCATCTTTAATAATTTTAATGAAGATTATTTTCTAGTAGAAGTCATCATCATCATAAAATACTAAAAAACCTGACAGTGAGCCGGGCGCGGTGGCTCAAGCCTGTAATCCCAGCACTTTGGGAGGCCGAGACGGGCGGATCACGAGGTCAGATGATCAAGACCATCCTGGCTAACACGGTGAAACCCCATCTCTACTAAAAAATACAAAAAACTAGCCGGGCGAGGTGGCGGGCGCCTGTAATCCCAGCTACTCGGGAGGCTGAGGCAGGAGAATGGCATAAACCCGGGATGCGGAGCTTGCAGTGAGCTGAGATCTGGCCACTGCACTCCAGCCTGAGCGACAGAGCGAGACTCCGTCTCAAAAAAAAAAAAAAAAAAAAAAAACCTGACAGTGAGACAGGTGTTAAGTCCTTTGCTAGGTTATGTATTGCTATGCTGGGAGGCAGTGTGCCTTCCATTCCCAATTCTGATATGAACTAGCTGTGCAGCCGTGGGCACCCCGCCTTGCTGGTCCCTAGCTTCCACATCGGTGAAAGGAGGGGACCACCCCTTCTAACTCTAAACTTTAAGTGAGATTCAGTGGTAGCTGGCTTCCCAGAGGTCTGTCATTCCCATTCAGAAAATCACTTTACTTTCCTTTCTCTCTCTAAAATGTCTGCAAGTAGATTTTTTTCTAAGCTATTTTAGCAGAAGAGTCAAAAGAAACTCTTGTTTTAAGATGGCATTATTTAGACCACAGGTTGTCCTGATTCATATTTCTTTGAAGGCAGTCTTGGGAAAGCATGATACTTAATAAGGCTCTTTTTCTCTTTTGTAGTTTCGGGATGTGAAAAGTTATGGCTCATAAACTGAAATAACAGCCACGTTCCCAAGTTTGTAACAGAAGATTCAAAACAAACATCCCATTCTAGCCAAACACAAATAAGTATCTGTGGCCTAGTGATAGGACTCTACCTTTTCTCCTGGAAGCAGTTACTGAACATCCAGGAGTACAAATCCTTCCCATCATTCCCATGTGGAAAGGCCTGTCCCATCAAGGAGAACATGTGGCATCTCTGATCCTTTACATTGAGAACATTTGTTGGATATGTTCGTTTATTCAATAGTCATTTATTGAGCACCTACTGTACATGCCTTGGTACTGTTCAAGCTGTGGGAGATACAGCAGTAAACAAACAATATAGAGCAGAAAGTTAAGTATTTTATGGTTCATATGTGAAAAAGTAATTATGTTTATAAATAGGCTAACTGCTGGATGTTACCATCAAGTAAGAAAGCAACAGGTAGGATAGGCTTTCTCTCTCCCTATACCAAGTAGTTTATACCTACACAGATTGGGCAATTCTAGCTAATGAAAATATATTTAAAGTATTTCTTAGGCCAGGCACGGTGGCTCATGCCTGTAATCCCAGCACTTTGGGAGGCCAAGGCGGGTGGATCACCTGAAGTCAGGAGTTCGAGACCAGCCTGACCAATATGATGAAACCCTGACCCTACTAAAAATACAAAAATTAGCCAGGTGTGGCAGCATGCGCCTATAATCTCAGCTACTCAGGAGGCTGAGACAGGAGAATCGCTTGAACCTGGGAGGTAGAGGTTGCAGTGAGCTGAGATTGTGCAGTTGCACTCCAACCTGGGCAACAAGAGCGAAATTCCGTCTCAAAAAAAAACAAAAAAAAAGTATTCTCCAATAAAAAGGTCTTTAAGAAAAAATTGAGATCAAGTTGTTAGATTTTTAAATAGTGAAGACTGCAGGCCCAATTACCCATCTTAAGCCATAGGGGTTGAAGTTATCTTAATATGGCCCAGCCATCACTGGTAATCAATATTCATATCAGTGTGAGTAAAAATAAATATTCATTGAACAACGCCCTCCAAATTGAAAAAGAATGCAGTGTTCTGGCATCAGTTTATAGTCACTGAATCTGGTCTTCATCACTACATCTACACACACAGGGAAGTTCTGACAACCTTATTCCCTTCTATTATCAACTAAAGATCACCTTTTCCACCGCTATCTCTAGAGCAGGAGTTGGCAAACTATGGCCTGCTGCCTGTTTTTGTAAATACAGTTTTACTGAAACACAGCCATGCCCATTTGTTTACCCATTGTCTATGGTTGCTTTCATGCCCTCACAGCAAAGGTGAGTAGTTGTGATGGATCAAATGGCCCACAAAGCCTGAAATATTTACTCTTTGGCTCTTTACAGAAAAAAAACTTGTTGATCCCTGCTTTAGAGAATGAGAAGCCATGAACAGGGATCAGTGATGCCAGAGGAAGGGAAGGAACAGCTTCCAGCCATTGTGACAATAATAATAATATTGGGTCTTTGACTAGAACTTGTAACATTTCCAAGTGTTCTCACTTGTGCTTCTCATGTTTATCTTCCGGAAGGTCATTCCATCAAGCGTATGGTCACTGTCCCTTCATGGCAGTTGGTCCTTTCGTTCTCCCTTTAGTTCTTAAGTGGGGGAATACCCACAGGTCAGCTGTTAGTGATCTCAGCTCTAAAGAGAGAGAGAGCATGAGGTCTTTCTTCAACTGTCAGGAAACAGAGCTGTGCCCAATTCTGCTCAACTTTTGGCACAACTGTTAATCCGGGCCTTCACCTACTTTAAACTGAGTTTTTGCAAGCATAGCATTTTAGACACCCTGGAATAACCTTTTGGGAATGATGCCACAGAATAAAGTACACTCTTAACTTTGCAATTTCCTTGGCTAGCTGTCCTCCTAAAGTGAGTAAGCCTATTGAAAACCTCGAGAAAGTACTATGTTTGTCTTGTCATTTGTTCTGAGATTAAGCTCAAAGAAACAGATGAAGAAATCCCAATTACTACAACCAAAGAGATTCAACATTTATTTTATCATAAAAGTTCAGCAAATAAAACTATATACAAGATCCATGCAAGGAATCCAGTTACACACAAGACACATTTAAAACCTGGTTAAAACACAATCTCCACAATAGCAGGGAATAAAACCAGTAAGACCAAGTATCTTTAGTGAGAAACATAATCATGTTTATATTTTGGATGCTGCTTGAATCCAATTCTGTCCCCAACAATGAGGCACTGGATCACCCATTCTTGTGACACGACAGGCAGCTGCAATGCTTCAGCACACTTCAGCACCGAGGCTGGGCAAGAGGGGTCCGTCACCACCACATCAAATACCCCTAAAGCAATATCTGCAAGGAGCAAGGGAAAGTGAAGAAGGAAAGTACACTCAATTTAGCCCTCCATTACAAAGAGGGATTTGATTCTAACCAATACATCCCACTCTGCACAAACCAAAGCCCTATTATGTCAAGCACACTGCTGATCATGACCAAAAGAGGTATAATCACTATGTGCTGACCTTGTAGAAATATTTAACAAATATATGCCCAGTGCTTCATTTATGTTGACTCACCCCTTGAAGGTGGTACTTTTCTTCGCTAAGAAACATGGATACAGTCAACCTATTAGGCCTGAACCACAAGGCCTGACACCTAGAGGGCTAAGGAGATCTCTCGAACAAAGATACACACACACACACACACTCAGGTACCTTTGTTATGGGCACTTGAATGGTGCTGCTTCACAGAGGCTGCCCCTCCAGTCATGAGGATCTCAGACCAGAGCTCCAGGAAGTTCTGCTGTTGGTCTGATACCAAGAGTACCTTCAGATTCTGGAAAGGATTTTCACGGGGTTGCCTAGGAAGGAGGCAGAGAGACAGCCCTATGTAACTGGAAAGGACCTTAGCATGACAAGTAATATCCAACAAACTGCCTTTCTGCAAAGGGATTCATGTACATCTGAATGCTTTCAAAACTAAGTGCCCCATCAGGCATAGTGTTTCAAGCCTGTAATCCCAGCACTTTGGGAAGCTGTGGTGGTTGGATCTCTTGGGCCCGGGAGTTCGAGAGCAGCCTGGGCAATATGGCGAGACCCCATCTCTACAAAAAATAACAAATTAGCTGGGTATGGTGGCGAGTGCCTGTAGTCCCAGCAGCTTGGGAGGCTGAGGTAGGAGGATCGCTTCAGCCTGGGAGGTTGAGACTGCAGTAAGTCGTCATTGTGCCACTGTACCCCAGCCTAGGTGACAGAGCAAGACTTCATCTCAAAAAGCTAAGCCCTGTATTAGGGTCCCCCTTCTCTTCCTTCTTGCTGTGAATGACCTGTATTCCTTGCAATCCTGGCTTTCTGATTTCCATGTTTGTTCTGGGTCTGAGAATAATCTAAATCACGCTCCTGAGCCTATATATTTTTAATGTTTGCTTAAAACTTAGTTCTCTAACTTTACAGGTTGAGAATATTGACCCTATATACAAATCTTCACACATTTTCAAAAGGTTCCTAGCCAATGTATACAACCTATGGAAATAAACTAAACTCCTGAAGTCATTTCAAACCCACTCAAATTTATCCTACCGACATTCCAATTTCTAGAAAGCTTTACTCTCTCACCTAGATTCTCTTCCCTCCAAAGCTTGCTGTCTTCCTGTCTATACAATTCTGGATGGGCTTTCAAATACTTACCAGTCCAGAATTCTTTGCTCCTCAAGGCTGAACCCAGCTGGCAACAGATAATTACGGTAGTTCTGGAGCTGGTTGGCATGGCAACTATCATGGACCCAGACATGAGACACACAAGGAATCCCACTGGCAAGGCACAGGAAGTACTTCCGGGTTCGACAATGCTGATCCGCAATCAGAAGACACTGGTAAGCTGTGTTACACTGGAAGAAAAGAAGCAGAGCCAATGGGTTTGGTGACTTCTGTGGAAAGCTCCTAAGCAGCAGCCATAGTGAGCCATGAAGAGCAGATCTGAAGACTCCCAACTACTACCCAACGTGTGATTTAGTCTATCCTTCTGCCCAAGGCCACTCTTCTCACTGAAAGGCCCAAACGATTTCCATAGATGTTCTCTCTGCCTCACCTGCAGCATTCTGAGGACCTAAATCCTCAAGGGACAAACAAGACCTATGAACTCAGCCTTTCAGGCTAAGAATCAGCAACCTTAATAGAGATTTCTACTACTAAACATAAATATCAATCTTCTTTTGTCCCAGCAACAGAACCAGAGCCATTAACTAACCCAAGGTCCTAACTTCTCTTCCCTATACACAACAAAAATTATATTTCATGCAACGACATTTTGGCAGTTTCTCAGTTCCTAAAATCTCTGGCTACTTTATCCAGGTTCCCCAACCCCTCTCAGGCCTCTTCTCACAGAGCAAGTTGGCTCTTCTCATTGCCACTATATTAGGTTACACAAAGAAACTCCTCACCTGGGCTTCATTGAAATCTTCAAGGATATAGCCAGCCCCTGCTCGAAGCTGGGATTCTGTATACTGCTTGTTGAAAGGAGGAATTTCTAAAAATTCTACATTAAAAAAAATAAGATAATAATTACTGAGTGTTTTTCTTATTTGCTACCTTATGCCTGCTTCTTACTGCCCCCTTTTTCACTCCCCAGCTATCTATGCACAGCAGTGTGTCCCCAAAGACAGGCCAAGGGCTTCCCCATGGGCAGAAAGAGATCTGTCTTGAGGCCTATTAAAATGCTGTCAAAAGAAGGGACAAGAGCAGGAGGAATTGGGAAGATGAGGACTGGAGGTAGGTCCTAGACCTAAAAACATCAAAGGTTCCTGCACCGGACTGTTCACAGGGATGGGCGCACAACCATTTCCCACAGTGACATATTCCAACTTGAATAACCCTTACTTACCATCAGGAAGCTCCCTTTGTGTCTATCCTAAATCTTTCCTGTTGAAAACTAAACCCCATTTCCTCTAGTTCTACCTTCTGTGGAGATGAATAGCTGATGAACACTTTATAATTTATATGTGAAGGGTTTATAAAAAACCCTTCATATTCCCACTGCATCAGCCTTTTTACCCCCTTGTACACTAAAACTTTGATAAACCAGAATGCTCAATGAAATACGGTTTTAAAATTTTAACGGATTAAGTGAAGGTTAGAAAATCCTGTTTCAACCTTTTTATTGAAAACTATCTACCTTTGATGATCTTGAAGTACCTCAGGACACTGAACACCAATGACTGCTCTATAGTCTTGAGGGTGAAGTAGAAGATATGAGAGATGAGGCTGAAGCTGTAATGACCCTAGGCAATTAGAAATTGCTTCTTTTGACCAAATATCTAATTTGAGCTTGTTTTCTTGTCATCTGCTCCTCTCATATATAAATAACAGATTAAAAAAAAAGAAAAGAAAAGCAAGACATTAGAGATTTTAGTTAATTAGGAGTTTTGGGAAATTAAGTTCTAATTAACTGAAATTTTTATCACAAATTTAAAAACCCAACCCAATCCAATGCGTAAGGTTCAATGCCAGTACCACTCCCCTTCCCCTTCACACCCAGTGGTAAAACCTACAGCAGATCCCTTGTGGAGACGGCTCCCCCTTCAGTGCCCTCGCTGCCTGCTGGAGCAGCCCAGGCAGTGCTGAGGCCCCATGTCAGGGGTCTCCATCTCCACTTAGTTCTGACTAGCCAACCTATTCACTTTTATTGCTCTTTTCTTGATTCAGCATTCTCCACATCCTTCTCAAACAGAAAGCCCAAAACAGAAACTCTACATGGTTATAAGAAACTCAGAATATAGCAGACCTGTTTCTCAGCTTTGTCTTAATATAGCACGTCACAATCTTCGCACCAAGATTCTACTGCTGAGTCACTGCTGGCACCCCTCACAGTCCTGCATTTTTCTCAAGACTTCTACTTTATGTCTGCTTAATCCAGGACTGGTCTATTTAAATTTTAATCCTTAATTATATTTCCTTGCATTTGTCTAATGAAGTATTACCCTGTCTAGGCAGTGTGTTTCTCTAATTTTTCTCGAGTAGTCTGGGTTCCAATTTCTTCATTTTTGAGGTATGAGTGCCCTGCCCAGCCAGATGCTAAAATGAATAGATTGTTAATTCTGCCATTTAAATCAAGTATGAAGGTACTAAATAAGCCCAACTCTAGGGTCAATCCCTGTGTCTGAAGGATCTCTCATGGTGTCCCACCCAACAAGATTAGGTACCAAACTCATTAATAAATACATCTCCTAAGACAGATTTAAATATTTTACTGAGCTCCTGTTATAAGGTGGTGTCTAAGAATTCCCATTTATCTGTAACACCTACCAAACAGTTTCTTAAAAACTATAATTCTGCAGAGAATTGTTTTAGTATTAGATGTCTTCCTCCTTCTTGAGATTGAGAAACCCCTAAGCATTCTCATACACTGAAAATATCAAGGATTCTGGTACTGTTGGGCGCCAACATAAAGATACATTCACCATAACCACACTTGCTATCAGAAACCTGGCGATCCCTTCAAAAACACCATCCAAATGCTTCATTTTATTTTTATGAGTAGAGTTTATTACATCTCACATAGGCACACACATTTTAATGAAACTGGACAACCTGCATCTCATACCAGTCAGCTTTCTTGACTATGCTGAACCAAGCAACAAACAAAACATCTATAGAGCTGCCTTGTGAAGTCCTGGTTTTGAGTCCAGCAATATTGTATAAGGGGGAAAAAAAAACAAGCCATGACCATGACCACTGTTTTAATGCCATGACATGCCTCTATGCAGAATCCTCAAAAGACTCCTAATTAGTCCTGTCCAGGAAACTCTTCAAATACCTTATTCCCACTGTGCCTGTCTGATAGTTTGACAAGCTAGATGTTGCACACACTTAACCTTGAAATCCCACCACACCGCATCTACTCACTCCCACAGCCCAACTCTCCCACACCAGAGCCTGTCTACTCAACAACTCTCTGTGCACCTTCCTAATAGCATACACCTGAACTGTAACTCCCTGATCATCCTTTCCATGTCCTTGTACATATCTACACATGGCTGCGGTCGGTGAGATATCGTTTTGGTGAACGAGGAAAGAGTCATCCGCGTACCTGAAATGCCAACCCTCACAGATCTCCAGCGGTGCTATTTTATGATAACCATGTTGCCTAATTCAATTCCCTCTTGCAAGACAACATTAGTCAGAACTCTAACTTGTATAACATCATTCCATCTGGACCTTTAGCCTTGACAGACACATTTAGATACTACTGACAGTCACTTATTTATAGTGTATACATTTATATCTGCTCATTCCCTCTCCTAGATCACACATTTTTCAGACTTCTCCCCACTGCAGTCTTCACTCAAAAACAGACAACACAGAAATAAATGCAATGTACAGATTTAATTTAAGGTTAAAGCGAGGTACAAGAGTTGAAAAGGCCTAGAAGCTGTTTCTTTGCAATCACCCTGAGGAACCGGGCACCCCAAAGTCCCAGTCTTAGACCTCAGGATGGGTTTGCTCTAGCAGATGCCCATAGAACACAAATGGGGAAAATGGCAGGGCATTCAGACCCAATTGACTTGGATGGCTGCAGTAGGCTAAAATGACAGAGCTCTAGTCCCAAGTTTGTCGTCATTGTGGACCAAAAAAAAAAAAAAAACCCAAAAAGTTATTTAACCTTTAACCTCTCCAAACTTGTTTCCTCATCCATAAAACAGATAAGATCTATCTCCCATCTGCCTCACAGGATTGTTTTCAGCAACCACTCACTGAGAGGAATTTTGTGAAAACAGTCTATAAACTGTTAAAAAGCAGGATACAGAGTAATTTCTATGACCAAGATCCCAGCTGCTACTTGCCTTGCCTCCTCTACATACAGCAGGGGGACCACCAGCTCATAAGTGACTGGAAAAGAAAGAAGTGCCTATATGTCAGAGCTCCCAGGGCTTCCTAAGGCCTTACCCTCCTCTTCCTCACTGCTTCCTGTAGGACCATCTGGCAGTTTGGAGCGGCTGGCCAACTTGTCACTGGTTGTGGCCATGGTAAGGAGGAATGCATAGCCCAGAAACAAGGTCTTGTTCAGAGGCAAAGGCCCTCTCTGCTCTTCCAGGGCAGAGGGTTCACCGGTGTTGTCTCCACTCTCACAGGGGCTCACAAACTCTCCTGCCCCCACTGCACCTGGGAAGGACAGGGGGCACAGTTACTAGGGGGATAGACACCATTGCCTTGGCAAAAGCCTTAGCACCAAAAGGCCCCAGCACCAAGCATGACCTGATGGGTAGGCAATGTCCTGATGAACTTATCTGAGCCAGAAACCAAAGACCATTCCAATGGCCAACCATTCTAAATGACCAACAGCCTAGGATGAAATTTACAACAAACAGAAATTTACATATTTAAATTTTACAGTCATAATGTATGCAGTGTTTTCATAAATGAAAATTAACCAAGTATTGTTTTCATATAGCCACACCAAATACTTCTGAGGTCATCTGAAGGAAGAGGTGGTTCTAATACAAAGAAATAGTAGTTGAGAGTGAAAAATGTTTGGAAATCTTCAGCCCACTTTCTCTGTCCCGTGCTCTGATTTCCCCCAGGGTATGAGATATTTTGAAGCAGCCTTTGGAAAAAAAAAACCAACACTTTTTTATTACCAAGAAATGCCCCTTGTAGAAAGACCGTCCCACCCCATTGCTGACCTTCACCAGAATGGTGCAGAGAATACTTGGTAATAAAGTGTTTTTACACATAGATGGTGCCACATCAAAATAGCCTGCCTCAACTGAATTAGTTTTCAACACCTGGGTAAGTAAGTGAACCAGCCAGCCAGAACACCCATGCCAAGAGTGCCCCAATAAGTCCTTCAGAAAAAAAACAGATACCTGACCTGGAGAAGCTGAATCGTAGGTTCATTAGGAGGCTAAGATGACAGACAGGTCATGCATGCCTCCCTAAAATAAAACCAGGAGCAAGAAAACAGTCTCAGAGGCAATATGATGTTATATAAACGAGGCTGGAATTAGAAGTGAAGACCAACAAAGTTTGAATCCTGACTGACTTGGTCATGTTGGGGAAGTTAGCCAACTTTTCTGTTTTCTGTGCCTCAGTCTTCAACTGGAAAAGTCATTCTAGCACCTATACTTCATAGGGGTTATATGTGAGGTGGTATATGTGAGGTGGTATGTGTGAGGCGGTATGTGTGAGGCGGTATGTGTGAGGGTATGTGTGAGGCGGTATGTGTGAAGGGGTTATGTGTGAGGTGGTATGTGTGAGGTGGTATGTGTGAGGTGGTATGTGTGAGGTGGCATGTGTGAGGTGGCATGTGTGAGGTGGTATGTGTGAGGTGGTATGTGTGAAGGGGTTATATGTGAGGTGGTAAGTGTGAGGTGGTATGTGTGAGGTGGTATGTGGGAGGTGGTATGTGGGAGGTGGTATGTGTGAGGTGGTATGTGTGAAAGGGTTATATGTGAGGTGGTATGTGTGAGGTGGTATGTGTGAGGTCGTATGTGTGAAGGGGTTATATGTGAGGTGGTATGTGTGAGGTGGTATGTGTGAGGTCGTATGTGTGAAGGGGTTATATGTGAGGTGGTATGTGTGAGGTGGTATGTGTGAGGTGGTATGTGTGAGGTAGTATGTGTGAGGTAGTATGTGTGAAGGGTTATATGTGAGGTAGTATGTGTGAGGTAGTATGTGTGAGGTAGTATGTGTGAGGTGGTATGTGTGAAGGGGTTATATGTGAGGTGGTATGTGTGAGGTGGTATGTGTGAGGTGGTATGTGTGAAGGGTTATATGTGAGGTAGTATGTGTGAGGTAGTATGTGTGAAGGGGTTATATGTGAGGTGGTATGTGTGAGGTAGTATGTGTGAAGGGTTATATGTGAGGTAGTATGTGTGAGGTAGATGTGTGAGGTATGTGTGAGGTAGTATGTGTGAAGTAGTATGTGTGAGGTAGTATGTGTGAGGTAGTATGTGTGAGGGTATGTGTGAAGGGGTTATATGTGAGGTGGTATGTGTGAGGTAGTATGTGTGAAGGGTTATATGTGAGGTAGTATGTGTGAGGTAGTATGTGTGAGGTAGTATGTGTGAGTGTGTATGTGGAGTAGTATGTGAGGTAGTATGTGTGAGGTAGTATGTGTGAAGGGGTTTATGTGAGGTGGTATGTGTGAGGTAGTATGTGTGAAGGGGTTATATGTGAGGTGGTATGTGTGAGGTGGTATGTGTGAGGTGGTATGTGTGAGGTGGTATGTGTGAGGTGGTATGTGTGAAGGGGTTATATGTGAGGTGGTATGTGTGAGGTGGTATGTGTAGGTGGTATGTGTGAGGTGGTATGTGTGAAGGGGTTATATGTGAGGTGGTATGTGTGAGATAGTATGTGTGAGGTAGTATGTGTGAGGTAGTATGTGTGAAGGGTTATATGTGAGGTAGTATGTGTGAGGTGGTATGTGTGAGGTGGTATGTGTGAGGTGGTATGTGTGAAGGGGTTATATGTGAGGTGGTATATGTGAGATAGTATGTGTGAGGTGGTATGTGTGAGGTGGTATGTGTGAAGGGGTTATATTTGAGGTGGTATGTGTGAGATAGTATGTGTGAGGTGGTATGTGTGAGGTGGTATGTGTGAGGTGGTATGTGTGAAGGGTTATATGTGATGGTATGTGTGAGATAGTATGTGTGAGGTAGTATGTGTGAGGTAGTATGTGTGAGGTAGTATGTGTGAAGGGTTATATGTGAGGTAGTATGTGTGAGGTAGTATGTGTGAGGTGGTATGTGTGAGGTGGTATGTGTGAAGGGGTTATATGTGAGGTGGTATATGTGAGATGGTATGTGTGAGGTGGTATGTGTGAGGTGGTATGTGTGAAGGGGTTATATTTGAGGTGGTATGTGTGAGATAGTATGTGTGAGGTGGTATGTGTGAGGTGGTATGTGTGAGGTGGTATGTGTGAAGGGGTTATATGTGAGGTGGTATGTGTGAGATAGTATGTGTGAGGTAGTATGTGTGAGGTAGTGTGTGTGAGGTGGTACGTGTGAGGTGGTACGTGTGAGGTGGTACGTGTGAGGTGGTGTGTGTGAGGTGGTACGTGTGAGGTGGTACGTGTGAGGTGGTACGTGTGAGGTGGTACGTGAGGTGGTACGTGTGAGGTGGTATGTGTGAGGTGGTATGTGTGAGGTGGTATGTGTGAAGGGTTATATGTGAGGTAGTATGTGTGAGGTAATATGTGTGAGGTGGTATGTGTGAAAGGTCATATGTGAGGTGGTATGTGTGAAGGGTTATATGTGAGGTAGTATGTGTGAGGTAATATGTGTGAGGTAGTATGTGTGAAGGGGTCATATGTGAGGTGGTATGTGTGAAGGGTTATATGTGAGGTAGTATGTGTGAGGTAATATGTGTGAGGTGGTATGTGTGAGGTGGTGTGTGTGAGGTGGTATGTGTGAGGTGGTGTGTGTGAGGTGGTATGTGTGAGGTGGTATATGTGAGGTGGTATGTGTGAAGGGTCATATGTGAGGTGGTATGTGTGAAGGGTTATATGTGAGGTAGTATGTGTGAGGTAATATGTGTGAGGTGGTATGTGTGAGGTGGTATGTGTGAGGTGGTATGTGTGAAGGGTCATATGTGAGGTGGTATGTGTGAAGGGTCATATGTGAGGTGGTATGTGTGAAGCACTGAGCGCTATGCCTCATACAGTAAATATTCAAGAAAGATTATTGTTATTGTTTTTAAATACCCTGAAACACAGCAGCAGCTGGGTAGACAAGGAGATGACACAATTCAAATACTTAGGAAATAAAAGGAGCTCTGGTGCCAGGACAATGTAACAATCAATGGAGTTTCATCAGTTTGCTAGCCTGAGAAAGTTCCAAAAGGGAATAGACTGATTTTACCTCTGTAATCTCCTGAACCCGTAGCAGCTGGGCCTGGGTCACAGTAGGGACTCAATGAACAACAGATGAAATGGCCTTTCTTAATTATTGAATGCTAGGGACTGGAAAGTGGTTGTTTCGGGGATAATGGGAAGAAGGAAGAGCACACTGAGATGAGTCTCACTCTGTCACCCAGGATGGAGTGCTGTGGCGTGATCTCGGCCCACTGCAACCTCCGCCTCCCAGGTTCAAGTGATTCTACTGCCTTAGCCTCCTGAGTAGCTGGGATTACAGGCATGTGCCACCACGCCCGGCTAATTTTTTTTTTTGGTATTTTTAGCAGAGACAGGGTTTTGCCATGTTAGCCAGGCTGGTCTTGAACTCCTGACCTCAAGTGATCCCCCAACCTCGGCCACCCAAAGTGCTGGGACTACAGGCGTGAGCCACCACGCCCAGCCATGACCTTTCAATAGGAAGTCTGAGAAAGCTAGAGGGCCCAAGCACAAGAGAGAGGAGAGCAGAATTTCCAGGAAGATGGTGGTGCAAGCAAAGAGAAATTACACCTATTTTGAATCTGCTTACATTTCAATACTTCTCCTTTCCCTCCTAGAACCCAAATATAGTAGTCAAAGAATGGTGTGATCAAGTCCTGGTCTTTTTTTTTTTTTTTTCTGGAGACAGAGTTTCACTCTTGTTGCCCAGGCTGGAGTGCAATGGTGCAATTTCGGCTCACTGCAACCTCCACCTTCCTGGGTTCAAGCGATTCTCCTACCTCAGCCTCCCCAGTAGCTGGAATTACAGGCACCCACCACTACACTCGGCTGATTCTGGCCTTCCTATCTATCTGCACTAGAGTCTGCAGAGGATGGGGGAGGAGGGATACAGTGAGCTGTCCCTGAATATCACCTGTGGGCTTGGGCAGGACCCCAACTTTATAACAGGACAGAAGGGCCACTGCCACATACTAAGCTCCATTTTTCCAGCAGCTGGCCCTGCATTCTGCCATGGTATGAAGGAAGAATGAGGCAAAAAGGAGCACTTACCAGGTTTTACAGTGGCAGACTTGCGACCTCGCTTGGCAGGAGACCGTTCCTCTTCAGAAGTGATAAGTTTTCTTTTGCCTGAGAGAACTCCCATGGAGGCACGAGGACTTTCTGTGATCTTTCGGGTAGGGGTTGTGCTGCTGCTACTGGAGGCAGTAGGGGTGGCTGGGGAGCTGACGTTACTGCGCCGTTTCCGCTTCCCTTCCACCAAATTGTCTATGGCAGGATAAGCCAAAGGTTGGTCAAATTCTATGGTATGAGGTCCTGAACTCCAAGAAGCTGGGCAGACCCTGATTCAGCTACCACAGTGTTCCTTCCCCCACTTCCCACGAGGCCAAGAAGCTTCTTTTTAAGGCCATAATATTTTTTGATCTAGTCTTTGCCATGACTGAAATGTGTTTAGTCCCCTATAGAACTGAGGAGGCCAGAAAAACCCTAAGGACTTTCTGTTCGGTACTAAGAAGGAAACAGATAAGGCAGTAGCTCTAGAAAATGACAGCTCATCACCATCTGGTAAGCCACATACAGGAATAATAAAAGTTAGGGAAACATTCCTGACAGGTTCAGAAACTCCCCCTCCCACTGTAAGCAGAACAGAAGCCCAAAAGCAGCTGTTCAGGAAGCAAAGGGCTTACCTAAGCTGATATCTGCTGCCTTTGTGAGGGGTGTTACTGCCTCATAGGGGCCAAGCCCATACTGCTCTCTCAGTCTGTTTCCTTGCTCCAAGGACAGGATGACAGCCATTCGCTTATACCACTTTCTTTGGCCTTCTTTTTCAATGCTGTAGTACAGTTCCCCAGACTCCTTCCTATGTCCTTTCACCACTCCTGGGGGGCAGAAAGCATAAAAGAAGCTTGCTGTTGTCTTAGGCTCCTTAGCACCCTCTCACAAGGGCTCTCCAAAGCAGGCCTGAGTTAGGGAATTTAGAGATCCAACAGTGGACTGAAGTTAGGACTTAACAAAATCCCAGTTGTCAAACCCAATCAGTAACACTTAGGATGTATGTAGCTACTACACTGGGATTAGGACAGGAAAGTTTCTTGACAGAAGGTATCCTTTAGTTATCAAATAAAACTTCCCAAAGACAGCCATTATGGATTGCCAGTGGTTCAAATGATTTCCATGAAGTGAAATGGCATGTGGTTTCCTAAAAATTCCATTACAACTTCTAAACCTTTCCTTCTTGGTTCCCTGGGAGGCTGAGTGGCAAGTCTTGAGTTAAGCTGTAAGTGAAAAATGACATCATTCTAAGAAAGACAGCATGTGTGTGTTTTTTGTCTGTGTGTGTAGCAAAATTAGAGATAGAGAGCAAAGAAAGGAAGAAACAGATCCTGCCTCTCCTACCTAATCATCCTCTCTATTATCTATTTTCCTGCACTGATTCAAAACCTGACGATAAGGCCTTTATGTTAGAAGGAAAAAAATGTGGGATGTAAAAGGAAATTAAGCTAGAATTCAGGAGACCTGAGCTTAGGCCTAATTCTGCTGCCACCAAGCTGTGTGATCTTGGATAGGACTCATTACTAATCCTGTGAAAAAGAACACTTCTTCCTATCAATGAATAAACAATTTACAACACACACACATACTACAGCTATAGATACACACACACACACCCCCCTACCCCCACACAAACAAAAACAAGGCAGTACTATGAATATTTTCATTCCTATACACAGAAAGGTCCAATTTCTTCTCACCCATTAGCCTATGCTTGAATGACGAGCTAAAAGAAACCCAGAGCCTAGCCCACCCAAGGAAAATAATGCAGCAAGCCTTGGTTCTCTCTCTATCCTGTGGAATCACTCCCTTTTCCCTTACTTGTTCATCTCCTCGCTTAAATCTCTATCCCCAAACTAAGTCACAAAGTCTCCCTCAAAAACACAAAGAAGCCCAAGGCCAACAATATACTTCACACCAATGAAGAGTTACTAGAACTAGAAGCGGCCTAGTGTTGACATTAGTAAACAGCCTCAAGAAATGGGACACAGAATCCCCACACCTTGACACCACAGTTCACTCTTGTTACAGAACTTTGTCTTTAAAAGGCCAAATATGAGGCCGGGCGCGGTGGCTCAAGCCTGTAATCCCAGCACTTTGGGAGGCCGAGACGGGCGGATCACGAGGTCAGGAGATCGAGACCATCCTGGCGAACACGGTGAAACCCCGTCTCTACTAAAAATACAAAAAAAACTAGCCGGGCGAGGTGGCGGGCGCCTGTAGTCCCAGCTACTGGGGAGGCTGAGGCAGGAGAACGGCGTAAACCCAGGAGGCGGAGCTTGCAGTGAGCTGAGATCCGGCCACTGCACTCCAGTCCAGGCGACAGAGCGAGACTCCACCTCAAAAAAAAAAAAAAAAAAGGCCAAATATGAACCCCTCAGAGTAGCTTTACACCTGAAAGAAGGAATGCATTTGATACAATGAGTCACAGTAAAAGACCCCAATCCATGTGCTACTCCCAACTGATCCCATATATAGCTAACAATGTTATCCAGAACTAGAAGGTGAAGTGGCCCATTTAATAATGAACAAAGGAGCAAACAACAATTACTCAGAGGATTCCAAATACAAGAGAAGCCTGGATGGACTCCAATAAGAAGCCATTTTTCCGGCCGGGATCAGTGGCTCACTACTATAATCCCAGCACTTTGGGAGGCTGAGGCGGGTGGATTGCTTGAGGTCAGGAGTTCAAGACCAGCCTGACCAACATGATGAAACCCCTTCTCTACTAAAAATACAAAAATCAACCAGGTGTTGTGGCAGGCACCTGTAATCGCAGCTATTTGGGAGGCTGAATCACTTGTACCCCAGAGGCGGAGGTTGCAGTGAGCCGAGATCATGCCATTGCACTCCAGCCTGGGTGATAGAGCAAGGCTCTGTTTAAAAAAAAAAAAAAAAAAGCTATTTTTTGGCCGGGCATGGTGGCTTACGTCTGTAATCCCAGCACTTTGGGAGGCTGAGGAAGGCAGTTAAGTTGAGGTTGGGAGTTCAAGACCAGCCTGGCCAGTGTGGCAAAACCCCATCTCTACTAAAAACACACAAAAAAGTAGCCAGGTGGTGCTACTTTTACATACCACCAGGTGATGGTGCGTGCCTGTAATCCCAGCTACTCGGGAGGCTGAGGCACAAGAATCACTCGAACCCAGGAGGCAGAGGTTGCGGTGAGCCGAGATCACGCCACTGCACTCCAGCCTAGGAGGCAGAGTGAAACTGTGTCTCAAAAAAAAAAAAAAAGAAAGCCATTTTTCCCCATTATATCCCAATCTGTGTTCAAAAAGTCCTCAGAAAGATGTTTTTAAATGACAAACTCAACACAAATAGGTATCTTCAAATTATTTCTATAGAAAGGAGACAATATATTCAAAGATCTAGCACATGAAGCAATAACAACAAGCATAAACCTCTCACTATCACCAATATCACCTACTTCAAAAATAAAAAGGCACCGTTCTTTTTTTTTTGTGAGACGGAGTCTTGCTCTGCCGCCCAGGCTGGAGTGCAGTGGCCGGATCTCAGCTCACTGCAAGCTCCGCCTCCCGGGTTTACGCCATTCTCCTGCCTCAGCCTCCCGAGTAGCTGGGACTACAGGCGCCCGCTACCTCGCCCGGCTAGTTTTTTGTGTTCTTTTAGTAGAGACGAGGTTTCACCGTGTTAGCCAGGATGGTCTCGATCTCCTGACCTCGTGCTCCGCCCGTCTCGGCCTCCCAAAGTGCTGGGATTACAGGCTTGAGCCACCGCGCCCGGCAAAAAGGCACCGTTCTTCAAACCAGAAAATAAGTGGTAGATGTGCAGGCATACAGACACAGCACTAAAAACTTCTCCCTAAGCAAAAATATCTCAATATATCAGCCATACTCACCTGCTGGGCTCCAATCAAAGAAGGTAGTTAAGCTTTAAAAAAGAAGAGAGTATGGAAAGGGAAAAACACTAACTTTAAAGTGGAGAAGACCAGATGCGGTGGCTCACGCCTGCAAGCTCAGCACTTTGGGAGGCCAAGGCAGGTAGATCACCTGAGCTCAGGAGTTCGAAACCAGCCTGGCCAATATGGCAAAACCCTGTCTCTACTAAAAATACAAAAATTAGCCAGGTGTGGTGGGGCACACCTGTAATCCTAGCTACTCGGGAGACTGAGGCAGGAGAATCACTTGTACCCGGAAGCTAGAGGTCGCAGTGAGCCAAGACTGCACTACTGCACTCTAGCCTGGGCAACAGAGTGAGTGAGACTGTCTCAAAAAAAGTGGAGAAATCTGGTAAATACAACTTTAACCAGTGATGAAGATTAACATCATCAGTGATGTCTGTCATGTGGATACATCATCATCATCACAAACGTTCCCAGTTCCTGATAACATGAGAAGGGCATTTCACATTTTTAAGAGACAGGGTCTTACTCTGTTTCCCAGGCTGGAGTGCAGTGTCATGATCATAGCTCACTGCGGACTCAAACTCCTGAGCTTAAGCAATCTGCCTGCCTCATCCTCCTGAGTAGCTAGGACTACAAGCATGTGCCACCATGCCCTGCTAATTTATGTTCCTTTTTTTTTTTTTTTTTTTTTCTTTTTTTTTTAAGAGACAGGGTCTCACTATGTTTCAGGCTGCACTCAAACTCCTGGCCTCAAGTGATCCCCCTACTTTGGACTCCCAAAGTGCTGGAATTACAGGCACGAGCTACCAGACCCAGCCATCTATGTGGCATTCTTTTTAAAATATCCCAGAACTCCAGTCTAATGAGAAAATACGAGACAAACGCAAATTGAGGGACATTCTACAAAATACCTGACCAGGACTCCCCAAAACTGTCATGAAAAACAAAAAGGTCATGAAAAACAAAAGACTGAGAAATTGCCACAAATCAGAGCAGACCAAAGGATATACAATGACTAAATGCAATGTTGGACGCTGAAGAGAAAAAGAACATTATGGAAAAGCTAGTGAAATCCAAATATAGTCTAAAGTTTAGTTAACAGTAATAAACCAAGCTTGGATTTTTAGTTTTGACAAATGTCCCATGTTAACACCAGATGTCAACAATAGGGAAAGCTGGATGAGGGTTATATGGGAACTCTACTAGCAGTACTCTGTACTTCGCAAATTTTCTGTAAATTATCTAAAATATTCCAAAATAAGTTTATTCAAAAACAAATGAACAAACAGAAAAGTCAGTGGCAAGAGTAACCAATTTTGTAGGAATGAAATTTCTGACTTTAGAGACCCCAGAAAAGTACCAAGTAATGTCTTGGTAATTACTAACATAACAGAGTATTGCCCCAAGGCACAAAAAAATCTCTACAAACTCTGCTTCTTTCATTACCTGCACTGAAATACTCATCCTCCGAGAGGGCCGTCACTTCAGTGTCCAGCGGGATGGGGTCACATAACAGAATGTCTTTGCCCAACACATCACATTCGTACCCATCATCAAAGAGCAATTTGTACTTCCCAGCTCCGACATCTCGCGTGATTTTCCCAGAGTAAAAGTAGCCATTGGATGACCACTTGGCTACAACACGGAGCCCTACAAAGCTGTTCCCTGGAGAGGAGGCATCTAAGCCATCAGAAGGGCCAGCAGCAGCCTGGAAAGGAATTTCTGGAGAGTCGCTACGACGCAAAGCACCAGCACCCACATCTGTTCGTCTGGTGGAGTCTGGCACTCGGGGCACAACACGGCTGAAGGATTTATCATCTGGTGACAAGTTAGGTGAAATGTCCTCTATGCCCAAGGGGCCAGGCACAGCTGTTTCTCTAAAGAGAGATAAGGGACAGGAGAAGCTGGTGAGAACAAGAACACAGAAGTACATATCTACCAATTTTCCCACTCCTTTGTCCATGGGTCTCCTCAGCCCATTCTTTGAAAACCCCATCATAGCCGGGCGCGGTGGCTCACGCCTGTAATCCCAGCTCTCAGGGAGGCAGAGGCGGGAGGATAGCTTGAGCCCAGGAGTTCGAGACCTGCCTGGGTAATACAGCGAGACCCCGTTCTCCACAAAAAGGAAAAAAAAAACAAAAAAAAAAAAAGACAAAAAAAAAGAAAACCCCATCACAGGCACGAGCCTGGTCTCTCTGTGGCCTCGCTCTGATCCCTACCCACTCCCCAGTCACTATGGGCCCCTCTTCTCCCTCCTGATACCCCACAAATTCTCTACTCCCCTCTCTTCTCTCTATTCCCTTTTTTTCTGAACAAGTAAGTTAGTATATCTCACACTACCCAGGTACCTGGTTCCAGTGGTCCGAGAAGGTGGGCGGCCCCTTCGCCCGCGCCCACGAGGCGTGACTGGAGCCTTCCCTCCCTGTCTGATGCCAAGGCCTGCATCACCATCCTCCTCACACACTGGCGTCCCTGTCTGACTGACCCCTTTTCTAGGACTAGAGAATGAAGACAAGTTAGTCTGATAGCACCTGCTACTGAATCTTTTCTTCAAAAAGTCTCCCCTTGGCCCTCAGACTACATGACAGGCCTACATGTGCTGAGCCTTCAGAGCAGCAGGAAGCTGGTTCACACACCCACCACCAAATCTCATCCAGGGAGTGGGGAGCGTGGGATAAGAAGTAAAGGACATTCTCCTTCATGTAAGTCTATTCCCTCTGACAAAGCTTCCTACTGCTGCTGCAAAAACAGCACACCCCATTTCTGCTATGCCTCCTCCTCTACTTTAGGCTCTGGACACCTGCAAAGAATAACAAAAAGCTAGGGGATATATTAAGTTGGGGCTATTATCCCAAACTTCCTGTACTCCCAGCTAAATCATAAAAAGGCTGTGGTAGGAGCATGTGCCCACCAGATGATAAATTCCCGAAAGTCCCCTCCCGTTACCTACATTTTCTCAGGGGCTGCTTTGCCAATGAAATCTACCTGCCACAAGGCTCCACCCTACTTCCCATGCAAACCCAAAACAGGAAGAGGGCAAACAGTGAGGAGGGGAAGTTGATTTATCTTTAATGGAGGATGGGGGATTTCCCATTACTCCCCTTTTCCTGTGATATTAAAATGTCAGCAACCCTGCCCCTGCTGTGGTTCTCTCTCTCTGGAGACCCTGTCTGCACCTCAGTTTTCCTGGGCCTCCTCGTGAGCTGGGTAAGGCAAAATCTGCGGGTTCTGTCCCGCTGGTTTTCCCTTTGAGTGGTCCGGCTCCTTTCCCTGAGCTGCCACTGCTGTGCATAGCTGAGAGACTTGTCCCACTTGATGTGCGGTGTAAGCTGGATGCCTTGGAGGAGAAGGAGCTGATATCCCCCAGGTCACCTGAGGAGCCCCCAGTCTGTGAAGGGGAAACTTCAGTTTCACACTCCTGACACTCTACAATTGGCTCTTCAGTCTCCTGCAGGAAAAAATAGATACAGAAGATAAAAGACGCCATAATACCATCCTGGCTAACATGGTGAAACCCCGTCTCTACTAAAAAAAAAATACAAAAAACTAGCCGGGCGAGGTGGCTGGCGCCTGTAGTCCCAGCTACTCGGGAGGCTGAGGCAGGAGAATGGCGTAAACCCGGGAGGCGGAGCTTGCAGTGAGCTGAGATCCGGCCACTGCACTCCAGCCTGGGTGACAGAGCAAGACTCCGCCTCAAAAAAAATAAAAAAAAAAAAAAAAAAAAAAGACGCCATAATAACACAATGCTAATATGATGGTTGGAAAATTCTACAGATGGCACAAAATAATTCAAAAAGGTGAGAATCAGAAGGAGACTTTCTGCAATAATGGGAATGTTCTGTATCTGTTTTGAGTAATGGTTACATAAAATTTTCAAAAGCCACTGAACGTTTAGGATCTGTTCTTTTTTTTTCTTTTTTTTTTCTCCCCCAGGTGATTCTGAGAAGAATTGTTCATTCTAATGGGACTATATTGTATCTCAATAAAATATAAAATAAAGATGGTACTATATTGGTAAGAAAGAGTTTATCTTTTTATTGGGTAAGTTCACAACCCCTGGCTACCAGCAAGCATTCTAACCGAGAAGACAGAGGTAAATTCTTATCTGAGCGAAGACAGGCAAGGAGGTAGGCAGGTGAGAGGAGAACACGAGTGGTCAGGAGCCCTTCTAGGTACTTCATTAACAGTGGACAGCACTACATGTTCTGACATTAGTTATTTCCCATTACCTTTCAATAACTGATCAAGGCAATAGAAAAGTATATGCAAAAATAGGCTAAAAGGGGTCAGGTGTGGTGGCTCACACCTGTAATCCCAGCACTTTGGGAGGCCACGGCGGAAGGACTCCTTGAGTCCAGGTGTTTGAGACCACCCTAGGCAACATAGTGAGAACCGGTCTCCATATGAAAATAAAACTATTAGCCAGGCGTGGGAGTGCACACCTGTAGTCCCAGCTACTCGGAAGTCTGAGGTGGGAGGATCGCTTAGGCTTGGAAGTCAAGGCTGCAGTGAGCTGGGATCATGCCACTGCACTCCAGCCTAGGCGACAGCATGAGACCCTGTCTCAAAAAAAAAAGAAAAGAAAAAAAAAGGCTAAAATAGTATTACCATTTGGAAAAATGAGGGACAAAAACATTGTAAGTATCTATAGATTACAAGAAAGTCAAACTGGCTTTATCTCAGATGCCTACTTTGATGAGCAGCTGCCTGGTGCTCAGTTTTAAGAAGTCTTCTGGAGGCTAAATCCCAGACTTAGTGGGAAAAGATTCTAAGACCAATCACCAGTGTCCACCATGGGCACAGCACAGAGAAATTATAGCATGAGTATGACACATCTGCCTTCCTAGAGTGTTTACGCAATATTATGTTAATTGCCAGAGGGGATATGGAAACGGATAAGATAGATCCTTCCCTCATAGAGTTTAGAATTCCTTTTAGGAGGCCAGGCACGGTGGCTCACGCCTGTAATCCAGGCATTTTGGGAGGCAGAGGCAGGTGGATCACTTGAGGTCAGGAGTTCAAGACCAGTCTGGCCATCATGGTGAAACCCCATCTCTACTAAAACAACACACAAAAAAATAGCTGGGCATGTTGGTACACTCCTGTAGTCCCCAGGTACTCAAAAGGCTGAGGCAGGAGAATCACTTGTGAACCTGGGAGGCGGAGCTTGCAGTGAGCAGAGATGGTGCCACTGCACTCCAGCCTGAACAAGAGAGACTCCACCTTGAAAAAAATCAATCTCCATGGGGAGACAGTATATAATGACACACATATGTATATATTTACATAATACTATAAAATGATTAAATAATTATCTCTGATCCCTCCTTCTTGGAAATCTCTCCTCCTTTAAAATCCACAGAAACACTTTTCTCTTTCTTCTGGTCTACCTCTTTGGCTACTTCTATTTATGCTTCTCTGGGTTCCTCTTTCTCTGTATGTTCCTTTAAAATCAGTATTTCCCAGGACTCTGTTTTTATTCCTTTCCTCACTCTCACATGCTTTCCCTCGTCACTCTCACCACACTCATCCTTCCTTATCTACCAAGAATACAATGACTCAGCTTATACAAATTTCTACTTGGATTTACCACAAACACCTGAAATTCAACAGATACAAAACAATCTATGATCCTCCCTTCATTTCTCTGCCTTCAATGAATGAATCCTAGATATCTCCAGTGCATCTCACATCTCCTACAGCTCTTTCTAGCAGAGGCTGGTTTCTTTCAGCCAAACCTCCATTCAAGAATTTTGAGATGAGATACCTCCTTGCTCCCCATTGCCTTTTACAGACCATTTCTATTTCCCCACCTCCTCTCCTTCAAAACCACTATTTGCCATTTTCTTAAAACTATCTTTACCCCCTCCCTAGTTGTTATCCACTAACATTCTCCAAATCACCCTCTCTCATGCATGAAGACCTTAGCTTCATAGCCTGTCTTCCCCATTTCTACTTCTGTCATCATTCTCAGTGGCCTATTTTAATTTGATATACTTCTGTTTCCACATCTGCAAAATGAGAATAATAACTGGATCTATCATAGCATAGTTGTTTAAGGATTAAATAAGTTAATTCACTAACATGCTTAGAACAATGCTTGGCACATAGTATGTGCTCAATAAATGCTAGTCACTATCATTATTTAAGTATGGTAGTGCTTCCCAAACTATCTTCCATAGGGAAAAAACAGGTATTACTTTAAAAAATGCTAATAGTCAAGTAAGTTTGGGAAGTGCTGGGTTGAACAGAATAAAATAGGTATCCTTACTAGAGGACTTCTTAGAACTTTTAATATGGTAATATGTGAATTTTCATGTTAGTGGGGACAGGGATTAATGGCATGCTATGGTTTGAACATTTGCCCCTCCAAAACATATGCTGAAATTTAATACCCAATGTTAACAGTATCAAGAAGTAGGACCTTTAAGAGATGATTGAGTCATAAGGGCTCTGCCCTCATGAATGGATTAGTCCATTCATGGATTAACGGAATTATGAGCTAATGGACTAATGAGTTATCACAAGAGTGGATTAGTTATCACGAGAGTGAGTCTGTTACAAAAACTAATTTGGTTCTCTTTTGTAAGGCCCCTGGCAATGTGATACCCTGTGATGCCTCGGGACTCTTCAGAGTCCCCTCCAACAAGAAGGCCCTCGCCAGATGTAACTCCTTGACCTTGGACTTCCCAGCCTCCTAGACCATAAGAAATAAATTTCTTTTATTTATCAATTACCCAGTCTCAGGTGTTTAATAGCAACAGAAGACAGACTAAGAGAGTGTTTTGTGTTTCTCAAACTTATTTATGACCATGGAATCTTTTCCTTCCATCAAACTGTCTAAGAGCCCTGCTGTTTCCAGAAATATACTTTAGAAAGCACCATATAAAATATTAAATGGGCCTAGCACCATAGCTCATGCCTGTAATCCCATCGCTTTGGGAGGCCAAGGCAGGAAGACTGCTTGAGAACAGTGTTCAAGACCAGTCTGGGCAACACAGTGAAACCCCATCTCTACAAAAGATACAAAAATTAGCAGGTACGGTGGTGTGTGCCTATGGTCCCAGCTACTCAGGAGGCCGAGGGGGAGGCTCCCTTGAGCCAGGAGGTCAAGGCTGCAGTAAGCCATGATCGCACCACTGCACTCCAGCCTGGGCAATCCAAACATAAAAATAAAAAATGTATTTTAAGAAATGAAGTAATGTGTTTAACACTTAATGTAGTGTACTAGGCACAGAGTTTAATATGGACTGTAACAGTTACACAAATTTTCATGAAGGCAAACTGCTTTTCATAATTTCTCCAAAATAGTAATAACATGAAAAAAGTTCCATGAACAAAAATCTTTTTAAAACATTTTTAAAATAGAGATAAAGCAGTATTTTAAAAGAATTATTTCTGGGATTTGGTATACACAAAGAATAAAAAACAGGCCAGACGCAGTGGCTCACACCTGTAATCCCAGCACTTTGGGAGGCCAAGGCAGATCACTTGAGATCAGGAGTTCGAGACCAGCCTGGCCAACATGGTGAAATCCCATCTCTACTACAAATACAAAAATTAGCTGTGCATGGTGGCACACACCTATAATCCTAGCAACTCAGGAGGCTGAGGCAGGAGAATCGCTTGAACCCAGGAGACAGGGGTTCCAGAAGGCCAAGATGGGGCCACTGCACTCCAACCTGGGCAACAGAGTAAGACTCTGTGACCAAAAAAAAAAGGGAATAAAAAACAATGTCTCAATGAGTGCCTGTAAAACCAATGAAATCTGAATAATCTCTGGATAGTAAAACAAACAACAAACAATTCCTCAAACTAACATCAAATGTTACCTGACATGAAGGCCAAATAGCCCACTGAACAATAGCAGTAATATATTCTATTTAATAAAACTATATACTAGAGTTTAACTCTCCCTGAGTTCAACCTCCTACATGGCCAGCAGACAGAATTAAAAGAAAGTATCTAGTTAAAGGAAGAAAACAGTTGTGCCTTGCCGGGCGCGGTGGCTCACGCCTGTGATACCAGCACTTTGGGAGGCCGAGGTGGATAGAGCACAAGGTCAGGAGTTCAAGACCAGCCTGGCCAAGATGATGAAACTCTGTCTCTACTAAAAATACAAAAATTAGCCAGGCACAGTGGCAAGCGCCTGTCATCCCAGCGACTCGGAAGGCTGAGCCAGGAGAATCGCTTGAACCCGGGAGGCAGAGGTTGCAGTGAGCTGAGATTGCGCCACTGCATTCTAGCCTGGGTGACACAGCAAGACTCTGTCTCAAAAAAAGAAAAAAGAAAAGAAAAGAAAAAAAGAAAATAGCTGTGCCTCTTACCAACTAATAAAATGGTTCCCAGATCTTAACATATACCAACAAAGGTCCCAGATCTTTAATTCTAGAAAATCTGTCTAACCTCTCTCATTATTAGATGTAAACAAAGTCAGCATATTTTGCCATTCAATATAACAAATAGTCACTAAATGCCAATACTGAGTTGACATTTGTAACTAGTCTATAATGAATCCCACTAAAAAATAAAGGTGCATTTCTTACCAACACGTCTATGACCACACACAGATAGTGACAAAGAACTGAATGAGTAGACATGAAAATATGTGAGAAAACACAGGTAGTTAAACACAGTGTGCTAAACTTCATTTGAGTTTCTAAGGATTTAAAATAATACATACAATCTTTACACATGAGAGAGATTTATCAATCTCTGCTTTACAGAAAAGGAAAGCATGATGGGACTCATTAACTAACCAATGGTCAAACATCAAACCTACGGTTGGGGAAAGCTTTAGAAAGCAGGAAGTCTAATTTCTAACCCTGTTCTTCTATCTCTGGCAATAAAAAGATGAAGAAAAACAAAGTGTTGCACAGGAAAGGGGGAGGGGGTAGAGAGTCAAGATAATTTTTCTATAGAAAGAAATGTGGGGTCGGGGACAACGGCCCATACCTGTAATCCCAGCACTTTGGGAGGCCAAAGAAGGAGAATCACTTAAGCCTAGGAGTTCAAGACAAGTCTGGGAAACACAGTGGGACCTTGTCCCTCCAAAAAATAAACAAAATTAGCCAGGCTTGTTGGTTCACGCCTGTAGAACCAACTACACGGGAGGCTGAGGCAGGAGGATCACTTGAGCCTGGGAGGCAGAGGCTGCAGTGAAACAAAATCATGCCACTGCATTCCAGCATAGGTGACAAAGTGAGACCCTGTCTCAAAAAAAAAAGAAAGAAAGAAATTTGCCACACAGACTCAGAGTATATGTTACCTCAGTTACTTTTCTTTCTACTTCTGTTCCATCCACATAATACACATCTGTAATGACACGAGTGACAAGTGTGCGTACTTCCCGGATTGTTCTCATGTGACGATGTAAGACATGACCATGTGGAGGCTGAGGCATATCAAACTCTTCTTCTCCCTGTGACAGAAGATACAGAACATGAGCACAGGTCTCACTGCAAGCTGTCAAAATCACAAATCTTATGCTTCATGATGAGAACTGTTCAGAGGTTCCATGAATCTAGTGTGACAGAATCTTCCAACTGTTTTGTTTTATCCACCTATAGATAAGACCAGGGATGGATCAGTTGTATAGCCAGAGGCTAAGAGAAGTTTGTATGAGCATGACCTAAAATGACCTATTTTTGTCTAAATCAAAATCATTACACCTAGTACTTATATCTACGGACATTCAGGTGAAACTTTGACCCCTAAAAGTTCATTATTTTTAAACCATATTTCTCCTAATTCTGATGCTACCTTGCAAATGAGTAAACAAGTTTACATTTAAATCAACAGCTCTTTAGATAAAAGGAATGCACTCTTTAATCTTTTACATAAAACCAGAATGATGTATCTGTTAATCTCAGTTTATGTGTTCTTCCTGTATTAAAGTAAAAACCACAGTTCATTACCTAAAACAATGTACCCTGGGCCAGGCGCGGTGGCTCACGCCTGTAATCCCAGCACTTTGGGAGGCCGAGACGGGCGGATCACGAGGTCAGGAGGTCAAGACCATCCTGACTTAACACGGTGAAACCCCATCTCTACTAAAAATACAAAACTTAGCTGGGCACGGTGGCGGGTGCCTGTAGTCCCAGCTACACAGGAGGCTGAGGCAGGAGAATGGCGTGAACCCGGGAGGCAGAGCTTGCAGTGAGTGGAGATCGCACCACTGCACTCCAGCCTGGGTGACAGAGCAAGACTCCATCTCAAAAAAAAAAAAAATGTACACTGATCTCTCCTAGAATTAAATATAAAATATTTCATCTATTCCAAAGAACAGATTATGACTAAAGAGTTGAGCTACTGTCCAGAAATGGAAAAATTAGCAAATTAAGATTTTATATCTAGTTCTACTGCAAGAATAATGTAGGGCTAAATAAGACCCTACATTTTTATGATAACTATATTAAATAATATTACTTAGGGGGACTGAGCTTCTTTCATTCAAAAAACATTAGGCAAATATTTATCAAACAACTTAAGGGTGCCAGGTACTATACTAGACAAATAACTCCCGGAAAATTCAGGACAGGTAAAATTCATTCAACACTTCTGAAAAACTTCAAAGGCATTATTTCTTATTTACAAAAATAAAAAACTAATAACTACTGCTATTCAAAAGAATAACTGAGTTAACTAATATAGTATCCAGCTTCATTATTTCTTGTTCATAATTTTCTATTTACAGACAGCCCGAGTTCATACTTTAGTCAGATCTGGATAATTTTTAAAAGATAACTTCTTAGCAAATTAGATCTTAAAGCCTTATTTACCACCTCTAATCATTAGTTAGTTTGAGACTTTCGGCTTTTATTACCTAGGACCTGCCTGTGGCTAATAAAAAGTGCTAGAATTTCAGTCCTGTATTTCTGAAAAAATACATGTTTTCTAATAACAACTGTATCACATTTTTTCACATCTTTATCCTCCCTCCTACACCCCACTGGCTCTGTAATTCTGAAGAGAAAATGCACACTTTCGTCTCTCACCTTATCTCCCCTATGGTAGGCTGATTTTACTTTCAGCATTCAGTATCAAAGTAGCCAAGTCTTTAAAAAGAATTACACATACAAATGCAATAATGGTAATTCTGCATTTTTTTTCCTGACATGTGGTAGTAATTTACCAAAAGCTTTCAGTAATTTCTCGGAATAATCCCCACTCCAGTTTCAACGTGGAAACTGGCAGAGGTGAAATATTTGCTAAAATGGAAATATGTAAATTATGTGAATAGTTATAAGTAATATCAAAGGCATAGAATGCTACTCATCGAATTATTCAAAATAGTTCTTTTTTTTTTTTTTTTTTTTTTTTTTGAGACGGAGTCTCGCTCTGTCGCCCAGGCTGGAGTGCTGTGGCCGGATCTCGGCTCACTGCAAGCTCCGCCTCCCGGGTTCACGCCATTCTCCTGCCTCAGCCTCCCGAGCAGCTGGGACTACAGGCGCCCACCACCTCGCCCGGCTAGTTTTTTGTATTTTTTAGTAGAGACGGGGTTTCACCGTGTTAGCCAGGATGGTCTCGATCTCCTGACCTCGTGATCCACCCGACTCGGCCTCCCAAAGTGCTGGGATTACAGGCTTGAGCCACCGCGCCCGGCCTCAAAATAGTTCTACATACACAACTCTGTCTAATGAATGGTTACAGCACAGGTCAGTCCCACCTCAATCATCAGGGTACCCACGCATGGGAACTATGACAGCCTGAACTTCCTGCCTGCACACACAATGAGACTATTCCCCACTACAGAGAAAGTCTAAAAGGTTTTAGGGCTTTACATATTGCTGAAACGCAGCCAAGAAGCTTCCCTGTATTCTTCCAATTACAACAGCCATATGAATGATCACTGCAAGACAGACACTTAAGCGTGTCTGAGAGAATAAGGAGAAAAGGTAAAGGGGGCAGGTAAAAAGAAAGCTATGCTTACTCTCTTCAAATACTTTTCTGAAAAGAGGTGTCTGTAAAATAAAAAAATTGATGATCTTACCGCCATTAAGGGAAGGAAACAAAATGAAAAAACCACACTTTCCCTTCCACCTGGTTCTATGTCCTTTTTGACATATAAATGAAAATTTCAAGAGTGTCAAAGTAGGCTGCCTATGCTTTTCCACTAGCACTAGCCTATATCCTATCTATAATGAAGCGGATTTTTAAAAAGCACTGACACTTGGAAAACTTGCATACAGCCTTTCTCATTTGCTAACCTCTCTTCAAAAGATGGCACACCAATTTCAATTTCTGTTATTCTATACACCATCTATATATTTTTAGTACGCTAAAATCTGCATAACATAAAATTTAGCACTGTCTTGAACACAATGTTCATATGCCATATGTACCATAGGTGTTCAATAAATAAGAACTGTATATTATGTTTACAAAACAAACAACCTGGACAATCGGAATGAGAGGCACATCAATAACGAAGACTTCCTAAGTAGATACCAAATGAAGATAATCTACCACAGCAACTGAAAAGACAATTTGACCACTACAATATCTCTGATTATCTGAGGGAGATATGTGCCAAGACCCCCAGTGGATGCCTGAAACTGCAGATAATATCAAACCCTATACACTATGTTTCTTCCTATACATACAGACCCATAATATTTATAAAACAGGCACAGAAATAGATTAATAACTAATAATAAGATAAACTATAACAATATACTGTTCACAATTTCATGGACAGATTTGTTCTTACCATAGATTTTAGTAACTTCAGCATATGATTTTTTCTTTCCTTATTAAGACCTTTTACCTTTTCACTTAGAGGAAGCATTTTATGACTTCTCTGGCATATTCAGATTGTCGACATCACTACTCTCAAACTTTGGGGTGAGAGTAAAACAAGGGTTACTTGAGCACAAGCAATGCAATACCATGATAGTTGATCTGATAACCAAGACAGCTACTAAGTCATTAACAGGCAGGGAGCATATATAGCACATGGATATGCTAGAAAAAGGGAGGATTCATATCCTAGCCAGGACTAAGAGGAGCAGCACTTGATTTTATCACATTACTCAGAACAGCACACAATTTGAACCTTATTATTTCTAGAATTTTCCATTTAAAATTTTTGGACTGCAGCTGACCATGGACAACTAAAACCACCAAGAAAAAGAAATCACTGATAAGTGGAGACTACTGTTTACTAGTAACTTCCAAATTTTCTCTGCCATGGATCCCACTCTGCCACTCAATGAAATGTTGTGAACTTCTATGTATTTGTTAACACATACATTTCTACAACTTCTTTTTATCTACTCAATTTTTTTTTTAAGAGACAAAGTCTCACTATGTTGCCCAGTCTAGTCTCAAACTCCTGGGCTCAAGTAATCCTCCCACCTGGGCCTCCAAAAGTGCTGGGATTTCAGGCATGTGCCACCATGCACAGCCACCTACTTAATTTTTACTAGTACCAATACTTCCCCACTCTATTCCCTGGAACCTGGTATTCCTCCAGCCTCACTTTCATCAGCCCCAATCCTTTTCCTCCCATTAGCTTCTAGTTTAGCCTCTCTTCTGCAGTTCCCAGTCACCTGGGGACTTTTCTCCATCTCTCTCTATTCCTGTTACCATTCTTTCTGTTTCATATACTGAAATACACTATTCTTCATGCTGCTTCTTTCCCCTTTACCTTCTACTCTGAATTCCTGAGAACCATGATGAAATAGACTTAAGGGAGAAAAAATCAGATCTGATGGTTAGAGGGGAAGATAAAAAATTATGGAGAAGGAAATGAGTGAATGTAGAAGAGTATTACAGGAGTAAACCCAGGCTGAACCTCTGGCTTTCTCCTCCAGTAAAGACCTACCTAAAAAACTGTAGCAATACTACATTTTCCCTAAAAGACTATCTAATGGCTATAGCTACCCACAATTTCACTACCATATCTATATCTTGGAAAAGTTGTTTTTGTCTTTTAACCACTGTTCTGTCCAAAACGTTCAAGAATTGTCATTAAGTAGACATGCCACAACTTAAATTCTCTGAGAATCCTGAAAGTCAAAAACAGGGCCTCTGACGCACCCTAGTATGTTCTCTCACCTGGCTATGGAGTGACTCTGTATCATCCCCAGAAGCACTGACTGGTTTCTCACCACTCCCCCTCTCAGTCTGAACTGTGGCATCTTGCTTTCCACAGTTCTGGTCCACTGTACTGGTCCCCTGCTCACACACATTCTTTATAGTCTGGGTTGCTGCTGAAACAGTTTCTGGGACCCTCAGGGAACACTCCATGGTTTGGATTCCTATGTTATTTTGGCTGGGCCTTTCAATCAAGGCCTTACTAGGATTTTCCTGATTAGTATTCCGTCCTTCTTTCTGGTCTTCTAGCACATCTGTCACCATTGCCTCTCCTTGAGGACTGGATGGCCCTTGTATGACCATCTTCTGGGAAGCAGGAGAAACAGGCTCCTTGACAGGACTAATGGGCTTCATAGGCTGTTGACTTTGCCTGATTGTATGGTCACCCTCCAATTTTTCTTTCTCCTCTTCTCCTTGAGAACTTGGAAAGTGGAGCAAGTTCCCCCTGAAAATGCAACATATAAAGAAGCCACGTCAATTAAGCAAGTGTATGTGTGAATGTGTGTGTGTGTAGTGGCAAGGGGAGAGCCATATTTTGACAATTTGAGAAATGTAAGGAAGGGAGAAATTCAGGTAGTCAAGCATTATCACCTTGGGAGGCCTCTCATTATAATTTCACTCCTGGAAAAAAAATAATGGTAGATTGGAACAATTCCACCATGATGATAAAAGAGTCATAAAATTTCTTCCCATCACTAGCTATGAACTCTGAAACTTGATGTAGGAAAATGAAGTAAACAAAAAGATGTAAACCCATTACTGAAGTCATAGACAATGAAGGGCAACTTAGAGATCTATTTTGAAAAAATATCAATTAGGTCAAGATGTCTCATCTGGCTTTATGAATGGTTCTAACATTCCTTAACTGACTCCTAACATTCTAGATACTGTTTATCCCCCCTGACCAATATTTTTAGGACAGAAAATCTGATTTATAAAGGATAAAGCTGTAGATAGATTCTAGTTTTGTCAGCTATACTGATATATCTACAACTAAACATTTCAGAATGAATTGTTTCTCAAAGACAGTTCTCAAGATATAGCCAATTTCTTTTCGTAAGTCATCCCATTTGGGTATCAGTGATTTGTTCCTTTTTTCCACAAGCATTTGCTGAATGTCTCCTACAAACCACATACCATGATTTCTGAAGTGACTAGGAGCTTTCTTAAATATCCCTAACAGGCCAGGCGTGGTGGCTTACGCCTGTAATCCCAGCACTTTGGGAGGCCAAGGTGGGCGGATCACGAGGTCAGGAGATCAAGACCATCCTGGCTAACACAGAGAAACCAAGTCTCTACCGAAAATACAAAAAATTAGCTGGGCGTAGTGGTGGGCACCTGTAGTCCCAGCTACTCGGGAGGCTGAGGCAGAAGAATGGCATGAACCCGTGAGGCGGAGCTTGCAGTGAGCCGAGATTGTGCCACTGCACTCCAGCCTGGGTGACAGAGCGAGACTCCGTCTCAAAAAAAAAAATCCCTAACAATTCTCCAGAATAAAAACGTCCAGGTAACTCCAAGTCAACAAAAATTTGACGTTCATGTCTTATCCATTTTTATATTTAAAACACCTAACTCACAGCTTAATATAAAATAGATGCTTAATACATGTACTTTGAACAGAAGACTGAATGTTCTCTGAATCAATTAATTGTAAAATCTACTCAGATTAAACCAACATAATGCAGTTTTAGGCTCCATTACATGTACAACAGCCAGAATAAAGATAAAAGGAATCCATTCTGAACTGACCAAGCTAAGACCACATCTGGACTATCTGTTTCAGTTCTGGGCATGACGGTTTACAAGGAATAAACTGTAGATAAACCCAGAAGGTAACACGAAGGACGATAAGGGGCCTAGAAACCATGTCATATGTTGATTTAAGTATGTGGCCAGAAAAAGAGCTGGGGCTGTCTCCTATTTGACAGAAGCTCTTATCCTTAGGATCTCAGCTTTCCTAGGTAGATACAGTAAAGGAAGCAGGAAGTGCTCTTCAGGGATTGCTCTGCTCTAGATCTTTAAGGAAAAGGAAAAAAGAAGTTTCTGAGGTTTCTATATTGTTTACCTCAGCCTACCAGAACAGGAGCTCAAAGAGGGATTTGGAATAGAGTTCTAACCAAGAAGAGCTTAGTATATATACATTTGGTTGTTACAGTTTGTGTCCTATCCCTCAGAAACCTCAACTGAATGAAAATATATGGTCCAATGAAGAAGAAGTAAGAACATGACCACCAGGAGACACCTACCATGAGTAGCACTTACCTTTTATGAGGTTTATAAATGTTCATATATGTAAGATATTGAGCACGGCAGATAATCAATATTAGATGTATAAGACAATGCAAATAAAGAGACTCAGTTCACCTTCAGTATCAACTAAATATTCATATTTAAATCTTTAAGACATCTAACATACCAATGGCTGAGCAAGAAGGAAAGGATTCAAAAGCCAGAAGAGCCAGGACTCAATTTTAGGAATTCAATTATTGTTGTTTCCTATCCTAAACAAGCTTATAAATTTTATCTCATGCTACAGACTAAATGTCTATGTCCTCTTCACCCCAAGACTCATATATTAAATCCTAACCCCCAAGGTGATGGTATTAAGAGGCAGAGCCCTCATGAATAGTGTTAGTGCCCTTATAAAAGAGACCTCAGAGAGCTCTCTTGCCCCCAGCTGCCATATGAGAACAGCTGTCTATGAACCAGGAAGCAGGCCCTCACCAGACACCAAATCTGCCACTGATTTGATCTAGAACTTCTCAGCCTCCAGAAATGAGAGAAATAAATTATTTTGTTTATAAGTTATCTAGCCTATGGCAGTTTGTTGTAGCAGCCCAAAGAGACTAAGACACCTCAGAAGCTATTTATTCAGGTTAGAACATCTGAATGGAATTTTACTTCTATAGCAATCCAATAAATTATAAGAAGTGCCATACCTCTGTCCCTCTCCATTAGTTCTAGCTATGCAATTCTACTCTGGTCACTATATGCCAGACTTAGAAACTGATGCTAAGAAAGTAAATTTTAGGCTGGGCACAGTGGCTCACGCCAGTAATCCCAGCACTTTGGGAAGCCAAGACAGGTGGATCACCTGAGGTGAGGAGTTCGAGACCTGCCTGGCCAACATGGCAAAACCCCATCTCTACTAAAAATACAAAAAAATTAGCCAGGCATGGTGGCGTACACCTGTAGTCCCAGCTACTTGGGGGGCTGAGGCAGGAGAATCCCTTGAACCTGGGAGGTGGAGGTCGCAGTGAGCCAAGATCGCCCTGCTGCACTTCCAGCCTGGATGACAGACCAAGACTCCATCTCAAAAAAAAAAAAAAAAAAGTAATCCAAATTGAATACATCTCCATATTTAACAAATGTCTAACTATTCTATTCTGAGTGTAGCTGTGTTTATGAGGCATCTGGAATCAAACACAGCTAGATTCCCAGGTCTCTGCTCCACCAAGGTTAAACAGTATCACCAACATCTTGGCACCTCTATTTTAAAATGCTTTAATAAAAAAGCAAGGCAATTCAATGACATCAATAAATTCAGTAACAGATGGGTCATTACTACACCACTTTTAAAATCACATGATTTCAGATCATCTGATTCCCAAGAATATCAACAAGCTCACACTTATTCAGAATGCCCATTTAAAGCATTGACATATTTATTTTAAATATTTATTTCAATAATGAACATAGAAATTTAGAAATTATGCTACCTATTACTTTTTTTTTTTTTTTTTTTTTTTTTTTTTTTTTGAGAATGAGGCCGGGCGCGGTGGCTCAAGCCTGTAATCCCAGCACTTTGGGAGGCCGAGACGGGCGGATCACGAGGTCAGGAGATCGAGACCATCCTGGCTAACATGGTGAAACCCCGTCTCTACTAAAAAAAAAATACAAAAACTAGCTGGGCGAGGTGGCAGGTGCCTGTAGTCCCAGCTACTTGGGAGGCTGAGGCAGGAGAATGGCGTAAACCCGGGAGGCGGAGCTTGCAGTGAGCTGAGATCCGGCCACTGCACTCCAGTCCGGGCGACAGAGTGAGACTCCGCCTCAAAAAAAAAAAAAAAAAAAAAGAATGAGTCTTGCTCTGTCGCCCAGGCTGTAGTGCAGTGGCACCATCTTGGCTCACTGCAACCTCCACCTCCAGGGTTCAAGTGATTCTCATGCCTCAGCCTCCAGAGTACCTGGGACTACAAGTACGGACCACCCCACCTGGCTAATTTTTGTATTTTCAGGAGAGACGGGTTTTTACCATGTTGGCCAGGCTGGTCACTAACTCCTGGCCTCAAGTGATCACCTCTCCTCATCCTCCCAAAGTGCTGGGATGACAGACGTGAGCCACCCCATCCCGTCTTTTTTTTTTTTTTTTTTTTTAAAGATAGAGTCTGGCTTTGTCTCCCAGGCTGGAATGCAGTAGCACACTCTTGGCTCACTATAACCTCCACCTCCTGGGCTCAAGCCATCCTCTCACCTCAGCATCCCAAGTAGCTGAGACTACAGGGATGCACCACTAAACCTGGCTAATTTTGTACTTTTGTAGAGACGAAGTTTCCCCATGATGCCCAGGCTGGTCTCCAACTCTGGAGCTCAGGCCATCCACCCATCTCAGTCTATCAAAGTGCCACCGTGCCTGGCTAAATCATGCTACTTATATCACTATTAGTGATATACCTACTGACAAAACATTATCACATTGTCTAATTAGAAAATCACTGAATTTTAGAGGTAAAAGATACTCATTTCACAATGAAAATACAGGTTCTTTTCCATTGCCATTACTTATTTCTCTACACTAAATATAAGAATCATATATTCCATACAAGATACTCTTTTTTTTTTTTTTTAGACACGGTCTCACTCTATTTCCCAGGCTAATGTGCAGTGGCGAGACCACAGCTCACTGCAGCCTTGACCTCCCAGGTTCAACAGATCATCCCACTTCAGTCTTCCACGTAGCTGGGACCACAAGCGCATACCACCACATCCAGCTTTTTTTTTTTTTTTTCTTTTTTTTCTTGGTAGAAACAGGGTCTCACTATGTCACCCAGGCTCATCTCGAACTCCTGGCCTCAAGTAATCCTCATGCTTTGACCTCCAAGTGCTGGGATTACAGGGGTGAGCCACCGTGGCTGGCCACCTCCTTAATTATTTAAATAGAGAAAAAGGGCCTGTAACTCAAAACTTTTTTCCTGACTCAGAACTGTTCTAAGAGATTATGGAGTAAATAAATTATGGGGCTAAGCACAGTGGCTCGTATCTGTAATTCTAGCACATTGGGAAGACGAGGCAGGAGGATCACTTGAGCCCAGGAGTTTGAGACCAGCCTGGGCAACATACTGAGACCTTGTCTCTACAGAAAGTTTACAAAAAAAAAAAAATTAGCCAGACGTGGCAGCACATGCCTGCAGTCCTAGCTACTCAGGGGGTTGAGGCAGGAGGATTGCTTGAGCAAAACTGCTTGCACAAAAGTTAGTTTGAGGCTGCTGTGAGCTACTACTGCACCACTGCACTTCAGTCTGGGTGACAGAGTGAGATCCTGTCTCTAAAAAGAAAAAGAAATTACGGAAAAATTAATTCCATCAAGTCTGAAAAACTTTAAATTTGGGATGTTAAACATCTCATATTTTGCTCTGTGGGAAGCTAAGGAGAAATAAAAAGTCTGTTAAAAGTAAACATGATTTCCAAAATAAGAAAAACTAATCTAAGAAATGCAGAATTACATAAATTATTTTCATAGGTAGGGCACGGTGGCTTACACTTATATTCCTAACACTTTTGGATGCCAAGGTGGGAGGACTGCTTGATCCCAGGAGTTTGAAACCAGACTGGACAACATAGTGAGAAGCCATCTCTACAAAGAATAGAAAAATTAGCCTGTATGGTGGCACATGCTTGTGGTCCTAGCTAGTTGGGAGGCTGAAGCCCAGGAAGTAAAGGCTTCAGTGAGCCATGTTCACGCCACTTCACTCCAGCCTGGTGACAGAGTGAGACCCTATCTCAAAATAAATAAATACATTTATGAAGACAGTAATTTCAAATGGATACAACTGGCAGATAAAGACAAAAATGTGTATCTATAAAATATTTTTAAAAATTTCTCATGATAGCTCATGAATCCATCCAGAATACATCATAGTCCCACAAGGTATAAAAAAAAAAGGTAAGCTAAGCTTACAAAATAGTAGCAGTACATCTTAGTCTATTTTCTGCTGCTATAACAGAATTCCCACTAGACTGGGAAATTTATAAAGAAAAGAGATTTACAGGATTTGGCTCACGGTTCTGAATGCTGAAAAGTCCAAAGACATGGCACCAGCATCTAGATGGCCAGCTGGTGAGGGCCTTCTAGCTGTAACATAACACGGTGGAAGGCATCACATGGTAAGGGTGCATGCAAGAAGGTGGAAAGGGGGCCAAACAGACCCTTCAGTCTTTTATAATTAACCCATACTCACCGTAACAGCCTTAATGCATTCATATGGGCAGTGCCCCCATGGCCTAATTACCTCTTTTTAGTGTGTGTGTGGTCAACTTCTGTAGCTTTATACCAATACCACTAATTACCTCTCAACACTGTTGCACTAGGGGTTAAGCTTCCAACACATGCCACATTCAAACCATAGCACGCTACATATTAGGATTTGGGCACCAACCATTTTGTGAACCAATGGAGCCCAAAAGATTCTATAAAAATAATGCTTACCTGATGGGTGCAGTGGGGGGATCCTCACTTCCAGCCTCATTCTCTTGCCTGGCTTCACAGATACAGCTAAACACAGACATGGTCTTCTGGGGACTAAGACAATATATTAAAGCAATATATTGTTAGTTTTGAAAAGAAAAGTCCTTTTGGAGAGTATCTTTTTATGCACAGAGGAAATAAAATGCTTTCTCTGCATATCAAACTCCAAATCACCTTACACCAAAATGCAAATTCTCCATATTTGTTTTGAATTAGCATAATTTAAAATTCTCAAGGAAGATTTACTGGAAATAAGGCAGACAGAGAACTGTATTAAATACCATAAAGATGTAATCAGCAAAATCCAGAATGTAGAAAATTATACAAAAATCTGTACCTTCAACAAATAATTTGCAAGCAAGAGGCAAAAAAAAAAAAAAAAGACTGGAGGGGTACTCTATATTTTAAAAGACTTAAAGAGACACAATCAAATGCAATATGTGGACCTTATTTAGATCTTGAGTCAAACTGTAAAACACCGTTTATGAGACAGAGAAATCTGAACACTGAATATTTTATTATATTAAGGAACCACTGTCAATTTTTTAAAGTATGATAATAGTAATACGGTTAAGTTTAAAATAAGAATCCGGCCGGGCGCAGTGGCTCAAGCCTGTGATCCCAGAACTTTGGGAGGCCGAGACGGGCGGATCACGAGGTCAGGAGATTGAGACCATCCTGGCTAACACGGTGAGACGGGCGGATCACGAGGTCAGGAGATCGAGACCATCCTGGCTAACACGGTGAAACCCCGTCTCTACTAAAAAATACAGAAAACTAGCCGGGCGAGGTGGTGGGCGCCTGTAGTCCCAGCTACTCAGGAGGCTGAGGCAGGAGAATGGCGTGAACCCGGGAGGCGGAGCTTGCAGTGAGCTGAGATCCAGCCACTGCACTCCAGCCTGGGCGACAGAGCGAGACTCCGTCTCAAAAAATAAATAAATAAACAAATAAAATAAAATAAGAATCCTTATCTTTTGCAGACAGCACTGAAGTATTTCAGATAAAATTATATAATGCTGAAATTATCTTCAAAATAATTCAGTAGAGAGGGGGGTGCTGGAAATATAAATGAATCAAGACTGGCCATAAGAAATTTTTGCAACTGGATGATGAATACACAGCAGTTCATTATACTACTCTCTCTACTTTCATATATGCTTGAAACCTTCTATAGTAAAATAGAGAAAAAGAAATAAAATGAGAAATAAGGTGATAGCAAGTAATCTGAACAGAGTACAGTTACTAACAACACTTAAAAGCTTCACGTAGGCTGGGCACGGGGGCTTATACCTGTAATCCTACCACTTTGGGAGGCTGAGCCAGGCGGATCACTTGAGCTTCAGGAGTTAGAGACTAGCCTGGGCAACATGAAGAAACCCCATCTCTATTAAAAATACAAAAATTAGCCAGCTTGGTGACAGGTGCCTGTAGTCCCAGCTCCTTGTGGGGTTGAGGCAGATCGCTTGAGCCTGGGAGGTCAAGGCTGCAGTGAACTGTGATCGCATCACTGCACTGCAGCCTGGTTGACAAAGTGAGACCCTGTCTCAAACAAACAAAAAAGCTCCACCTAAATGCCGATGAACCAAGGACCACTTCCAATATTGTGACAGAGCTTACTTTAGATGATCTCTTAGAGTGAACCCAATGGCAAATAAGTCAAAATTTTTTAAAATTCAGATTCTTACCTAGAAAATTTTCTTCACAACAACATCAAAAAATTCATCTCATTCTAAGATCCACCATTCCAACCCTCTGCTCAAAGTTTTTCCTTATTTTCTCCTCTCTACTTCCTACCCTGAGGGTTCTAGAAGCTTTAGCAACATACTCTGTTCCCTCTGTATACGCGTATGTACAGACTAACAACAACTTATTCCTGGCCAAAAATTCTGTTAAAGCCAAATGGACCAGATACACACTCCACTTTCCTCAGCTTCTAAGACTGCATATCATTAAAGGTTCTTCAAATGAAAAAGGACTCTAAGGTACTTATCTTTCAGATTAAATATACAATTGCTCAGAGAGGAACTAATCTCTCTAAGACATAGCTAAGAACAGATCAAAAGACTTTGAAAAAGGTCAGAAACTCACAAGTGAGGAGTTACATTTAGTCCACAGGCCTCTTTTATTTGCTATTTTATTTTTAAAAATCCAGATTTCTTTTTAAAAACAAAGATGTGGCAACAATAAGTTTGCAGTCTCGCGTGACAACTACTGGCTGGAGTTCAGTAGGGCACACCCTTTCACATGGACCATACATTCACTTTGCCATTGTCCTCAACACTCTGTCTTGTACCAGCCACTTTAGTCATTTACAGTACCCGCCTAGCCTCTAATTTAAGAATTCTTGCCGGGCGAGGTGGCTCAAGCCTGTAATCCCAGCACTTTGGGAGGCCGAGACGGGCGGATCACGAGGTCAGGAGATCAAGACCATCCTGGCTAACACGGTGAAACCTCGTCTCTACTAAAAAAAATACAAAAAACTAGCCGGGTGAGGTGGCGGGCGCCTGTAGTCCCAGCTACCTGGAGGCTGAGGCAGGAGAATGGCTTGAACCCGGGAGGCGGAGCTTGCAGTGAGCTGAGATCCAGCCACTGCACTCCAGCCCGGGCGACAGAGCGAGACTCCGTCTCAAAAAAAAAGATTCTTGGTGGGGCATGGTGGCTCACATCTGTAATCCTAGCACTTTGGGAAGTTAAGGCAGGCAGATCACTTGAGCCCAGGAGTTCAAGACTAGCCTGGGCAACATAGTGAAATCCCCATCTCTACAAAAATACAAAAATTAGCCAGATGAGGTGGTGCATGCCTGTAGCCCCAGCTACTCAGGTGGCTGAGGCAGGAGGATCGCTGGAGCTCAGGATGTTGAGGTTGCAGTGAGTCATGATCGCATCACTGTCCTCTAGCCTGGGCAACACAGCAAGATTCTGTCTCAAAAAAGAAAATAAAAAAAAGAATTCTTAGGCCGGGCGCGGTGGCTCAAGCCTGTAATCCCAGAACTTTGGGAGGCCGAGATGGGCGGATCACAAGGTCAGGAGATCGAGACCATCCTGGCTAACACGGTGAAATCCCGTCTCTACTAAAAAATACAAAAATCTAGCCGGGCGAGGTGGCGGGTGCCTGTAGTCCCAGCTACTCTGGAGGCTGAGGCAGGAGAATGGCGGGAACCCGGGAGGCGGAGCTTGCAGTGAGCTGAGATCTGGCCATTGCACTCCAGCCCCGGCGACAGAGTGAGACTCCGTCTCAAAAAAAAAAAAAAAAAAGAATTCTTGCCTATATTTCACCAACTGCTGTTAGTGTTTTCATGCTTGATGACATGCCAGACACAAATGAAACAATTGTACTCTCACAGCCACCAGATGGCAAAGCTTACCAACCAAAACCTCAGTATGGGGTCATACTCGTCCTCAAAGCATTACAACATTCATGACAAAGCAAAAATAACAGCTCAACATAGTAGTTAATTTGGCAGGCAGAAGAGAAAATGACCTGAGGCTGCAGCTGAGTATGCGATTGCAGAAAGAACAAGGTCTGTAGCTATCTCGTTAATCCTTCTTTTTCTCATCAACTGGAACAACAATCCTGAGATTGTGGAGACTATTGTCTCAGCAACAGAAAAAAGTGGGGAGAGGAACTCTCACATGAACAAAAGAAAAGATATTTCAATTATCTTAGTTCTAGGTGTAGAAAAAAGCTTCACTGTACTTAAAAAAGTATTAATTAAAAAGTCTATGATCCCTTCAAAACATTGCTAAAACCTTTATGGAAGAGGCTCATTTTAACTTTCTTATTTTAACTTTTTCCCTTTGTTGATAAACCATCTACCCTCATTAACAGTAGCTGCGTATTAAACTCTAAACAGCATCCAGCTTTGGTTACCTGGCAACAGACTCAGCAACAGCAGTAGATCCATTTTTTCTTTCACCAGTTGCAGGCTCTGAATAAAAAAAAAAACCAAGGAGAGAAACGAAAGAGAAACAGAATTTAGTTAGTATCACACCTAAAACCTTCACTCTGCTCTACTAGTATTCGCAACAAATAACAAAAAGAAATAAAAATAAGTAAAACTAGTAGGTGTAAACAAACAAACATTTCTTGTAATTTTGTTTATTTATTTTTTTGAGACAGTCTCGCTCTATCGCCCAAGCTGGAGTGCAGTGGCATGATCTCAGTTCACTGCAACCTCCGCCTCTTGGGTTCAAGAGATTCTGCTGCCTTAGCCTCCCGAGTAGCTGGGATTACAGGTGCCCACCACCATGCCCGGCTAATTTTTATATTTTTAGTAGAGATGGAGTTTCACTATCTTGACCAGGCTGGTCTCAAACTCTTGACCTCACGTGATCCACCCGCCTCGGCCTCCCAAAGTGCTGGGATTACAGGCATGAGCCACCACGCCTGGCCAGCAGTAACATTCTTAAATGAAAATTAAACTTCTGAATCCCAATTCATCTCTGCCCATATAAGAAGTTAAAAAATAATGTAATAATACAAAATTAAAAACCAAAAAAAATTTTTTAAATTTATATATTAAAAACAAATTAAAAATGAAAGAACTTAATAAACTATGTAGAAAATATTTTAGGTTGATGAACTAATTTTAAATAGTTTTTAGAGCACCCACAAATAGAAGGTACCCAAGTTCTTCCCAAAGTGCTTTAGGACAGATACTTGAAAAATAAAGGGTGGCCAGGCACGGTGGCTCATGCATGTAATCCCAATACTTTGAGAGGCCAAAGCAGGAGGATTGCTTGAGTCCAGGAGTTCAACACCAGGCTGGCTAACATGGCAAAATCCCACCTCTATAATAAATACAAAAATTAACCAGACATGGGTGGTGGCATGCTTATAGTCCCAGCTACTCAGGGGGCTAAAGTGGGAGGGTCGCTTGAGCCTGGGAGATGGAGGTTGCAGTGAGCCGAGATCACCCTGCTGCACTCCAGCTTGGGTGACAGAGAGAAGTCCTGTCTCAAAAAAAAAAAAAAAAAAAGAAACAAAAAGGACATTTTCAAGAATATGCAGCAACAAATTAAAGGTCATACTGAAAAGAATCCCATATTCTTAAAACAACGTCACTAATTTCAAGGGATTAAAATGTGTTCATTTAAAATTTATACCAGCCTTAGAGAAAACAACCCTTAAATGTTTTTAAAATATTTATAAAATATTCATGACCCAACATAATCTAAACAGTCATCGGGGAGGCAGCTGAAGTTCAGTTGGAGCCCTGGCTCTAAAATAGAAATCTGGCTCACACCCTGGCTACTGCACTTAATAGTCGAACCTAGGAGTAAACTACTTTGTCATTTTGAGTCTCAGTTTCCTCCTCTGTAAGATAAAAACACGACAAACCTCAAAAGTTTGTTGTAAGGATGAAATGATGTAAGTAACACTGAATATAGTCCTTGATACTATGCTCCTGGTATTAGGAAAGGTAGTAAAATTTACTGATAACAATCATCCTTAACACTTAGCTAGTTATAATTTCAGATCCAAAGGTAAAGTAAGATTTAAGGCTATCAATACTCTCTCTTTACAAACCCTTTTTAAAATTTTTATTTTTTTTGAGATGAGATCTCACTATGTTGCCCAGGCTGGTCTTGTACTTCTGGGTTTAAGCACACCTCCCACTTCAGCCTCTGGCATTGCTGGGATTATAGGAACGCACCAACCACCATGCCTGGCAATAAGCTCTTATTTATTCCAGAGATGATGATAGTAAGAATGGAACCATGTAATACTTTAACTCAGTCTACTGAGTTGCTAAGATTCAAATCAGTAAGTACCACAACATTTAAGATTTGGAATCAGACTTCCTGGATTTGTGTCCAGGCTACTCCATCTACTAGCTATGTCTAGCGAAGGTGCTCAACCGTCCTGTGCCTCAGTTTCCTCATCTGTAAAAGGAGGATAATAGGATCTAATTCATAGGCTTGTTATAAGATTTAATGAGCTATACATATGAAGTGCCTGGCATACAGTAAGAGCTAAAAATGTATTAGCTAAAATTACCTTTCTCTGGTCTCAGGGAAGAAGAAGTCCTGTTTATCCAACCTATTCTGTGTAGTCTTCAATAGCCTCCCTTCCCAACTTCTTCAGGGCCTTAATCAACTGTTTCCCCCAATTCCCTTGTCTTTAATCTATGCCTCCCTCTTTTGGGTCCTTCCTTAACCCATTTATGCTGGAGGTTGCAAATTTTTTTTGGTGAAAAATCAGACTTTGGCAATGACACTGAGCAGTAAGATATAAATAACTCCCACAAGCTTAGCGTTCCAATAGTGGAACATTACGCATAAGTGGCTTAAAATCTATAAACCTGCTCAGGCCTCTCCTAGCCTAAAAATAACAAATCTTCTCTCAACCCTGCATTTCCCTCTAACTCACCATATTTTCTCTTCTTCTCTCACATAAACTTCTCAAAAGCAGACAGTACATGTGCAGCCTCATCTCCTCTTCCTCATCCTTCCTCAATTACTTTCAGTATAGCTCCCACCCCAACTGCTATACTGAAATGGCTCTTGCTAGAGTCACCAAATGGATCCTAATTCCCAAAGTCAAAGTATATTTTCAGACACATCTTACTAAACTTGCTCCTGTGCCTGACATTATCTTCTTGTAATTCTCCTCTCCATAGGATTCCATGGCTTCATACACCCTCCTAGTTCTCCTTCTCTCTGAACGTTCCTTTATAATCTCATTTATGAGATTTCTTCCTCTTCTAATCCTCCTTAAACAGCTTTTACAAACTACCTGAAATGAAAAAATTATAAGCCTCAGAGTTAGGTCTGACTCAAATTCCAACTCTACCTAGCACCAATTATTGTGACCTTAGACATGGAACTTAAAAACCTCTCTTACTCTGTTTTCTCATCAATAAAATGAAAATGCAGATTACCTACTTGGGAGTACTATTATGGAAATGAGAGGATACAGTATATGTGAAGAGTCATTCTCTATTTTTTTCCTCCCCCTTACTTCCATATTCACCTGGAGCCATGGTTCTGCCTACTCACCCCTCAAATTCATCCCTCATCTCCAGTCACACTACCAATGGACCTCACTTGCTGGTTAAAGACTGGGTAGAATTTACCAGGCAGGAGAACAGAATATGGAAAATGAAAGGAAAGGAACCATCATGCACAAAGGCACAAGGTTTTGAAAGAGTCAGCTGACACTTCTTTTAAAGGCAAATCTGATCATATTACTCCCTTGCCTAAAATTCTTCGGCTTCTCAGCATGATGTAAAAAGCCTTTCAGCATCTGGTCCCTACTTTGCATCCCTCCCTTGTATCTTCTCTTTATTCTAGCCCTACCAAACAACTTCTAATTCATGTGAGAAAGCATCAACATTAATCTGCAATGTGAATCCACAGTCCTAAAGTTTTCTACTCTATTCTGAAGTCTTTCTGAATAGGGAAACCAATTACATAGAAACAGACTTAATAGAAACAAGCTATAACATGGAGATTATAAAAGAGTATCTTTAGCAACATGACAGGCTGATCAAAAGCAAAGAATTAAATCTATGGGTGTAAGACTTTACAAATACATTTATAAATATAAAAGTTTCAATTATTATAACTAGATTATAATCAATACTCCCCATATGATCTGCAGTTACTAATTACCCAAGATTAACATAAAACTTACTTTCCAGGTTGAACTGCAAAGACTCTTCACTCGCCTCAGTCTCAGGACTAACCAGCTTCATTCTTAGACATAATTTATCATCCATGTCTGGGGCAGCCCCAGAATCCCCTTTTTCACTCCCAAGTATGGGATCATGGGTCTCCACCATGCTTTCAGACATGACATCACTGGCTGCTATGGTGCTTTCTGGATAGTTGCTAATACCTGAAAGAAGGGAGGCAGGGAGGAAGAAAAAAAGAACACTAAAATACAAACACAAAAAACAGCAATTCAAGGTCATCAATTTGCCTGTTTGGCTCCACAGCTCTGCAGGATTGAGGAGGTTCCTAGGATAGATTCCTGTCATAAGTATCAACAACTACGAACTAGTATTGACACCTGGTCTTAAGAGGAGCAACAGGATTCAGTTCCACTTCTGCATCTGGACAAAGGATGCTGCATGAGCCCTCAGCCAACCCACATCTGCCAGCATCAGGCATAGGTAGCAGGAGACTCCAGACGGCATGATTGTTACCTCCCAGCACTGACTAGAGAAAACAAATAGGTTAATGTAGAAGACTACTGGCTGCCTCAGGGAAGGAGGATCTAAGTTTTCTTGCCCTGTCAAGCAGCAGACTGATTAGCCCAGGTATTGAATAAATAGTACTTCTACCCTACTTCCTGTTACTTCCTTATAAAACAGCTTTATCACTACTTAGCAGTCAGATTCTACTGCTTTGCAAGTAATAAGAGAAAATCCTTTTAAGTATTCTCTTTCTTTCTTATTTCCCTCCACCCTTTCTTTCCTTCCTCTCTTTACCCCTTATCTCCTAGTAGTAAAAGCACAGAACCAGATTTCATAACCCTATTCTCCCTAAAACAAAAATCAACCTTACCAGCCAGGCCCAACTCCTCAGATCTAAAGTATCACTTGTGTAAAAAATGGTATCTCAGAAATTCTGCCTTAAACATCATTACTTTTTATTCACTCACCAATAGGAGTACTGTGTCTCTTGGGCTCCAATTTTAGGTGCCCAATAAGAGGTGGGGTTGCACCAGTCAACGGTGGGATGATATCACCTTCTTTAGGCAAAGTGAAATGAAATGGTGTTTCTGAAAAAAAAAAAAGAAAAAAGAAAGAAAAAATGATTTAAAAAAAAAACAGAAGTATAAAATAAGCAAAAATAATGAGACCTGCAAGAAATATTTCAATTACTCTTTTCCTTTGCTCCCAAATTCTGTCGCATTCCCACCACCCTCACCAGGCCTCCTGACCAGCTCCCTTCTATTGTCTCTGCTCTCTTCACAGTCAACAACTATAGTACTGACACAAAGTAGACAACTAGAGGACAGGCAAATAAGGAAAGCCCAAAGTCTGCAAGACCTGAGGAATCTGGAGTCAAAAGGAACACAAACATCTGAGCTCCAAGACAGTAAGTCAGGGGATATTCAGCAATACAAATTTGGACAGTTTCAAATCAGAAAAACATAATTTTGTGCAATGCTAACCTATAAGCCTTAATGGTCTGTAGGATTCTCCAAAGCAAAGTCAGAAATTAATACTTACAATGTACAATCTAATCAAAGAGATGACAGAGGATCTCACAGGTTAAAGGACTTCAAGATACTGACTGGTTCTACCATAGAAATCTAAGGGTTTCATGGTTCAGCAGTACTGACCAGCATTTGCTCTAGGCCTAAGTGTAATGTTCATACCTAAATCTCTGCACAACAGTAAATCCCTCATATATAAGCATCACCAGTGTACACATTTTAGTTATTAAATTATTATAAATAGAAAATATTTGTCAAGACATAAAGCTACTTTCTACCTAGGTCTCAGTTTCAAATTTTTGCTAATCAGAACTAGAAAACTGTCAAAAAATCACATTTTCTAAATTCCTAATTTATCTTTTAAGAAAATGATACATTTGAGAGAAAGTAAGAATTGCGCCAGATTGCCCTCTTAAAACTAATGAAAATTTCTTCTTACTTTCCTGGGATGGCTCAAATTAACTATAATCTGGCATACTCAGACACTACTACTTATGAAAGTAGTTTGTTTCTTTCATCTTTTTCCACTCCTATCTTTAATAGCAAGCACCGTGATAATTTTTTCCTTTAAAACAAAACAAAAATCTCTTACATCTACATGTAAGAGAAAATGAATTAGTAATCTGAGGAGATAAAAAGAGAAAAAGAAATGGTCTTTAGAAATACTGGATTAAAGTACATATGCTCAGCTAAAGAAACTGTAAAGAGGGGCCAGGTACCATGGCTCACACCTGTAATCCCAGCACTTTGGGAGGCCAAGGCAGATGGATCACTTGAGGTCAGGAGTTTGAGACCAGCCTGGCCAAAATAAGGAAACCCCGTCTCCACTAAAAATACAAAAATTAGTTGGGCGTAGTGGCAGGTGCCTGTAATCCCAGTTACTCAGGAGGCTGAGGCAGGAGAATAGCTTGAACCTGGGAGGCAGAGGTTGCAGTAAGCCAAGATGGTGCCACCGCACTACAGCCTGGATGACAGGGTGAGACCCTGCCTCAAAACAAAAACAAAAACAAAAACAAAAAACCTGTAAACAGTATGAATGAAGAATCTCAACATTACATCTAACTGGCAAAGACATCCACCATAGTTACAGAAAAAAGAGAAATGGGTCAGGTAGATAAGCATTCATTCTGCGGTAGCCCCTTATAAAGCAAGTTGTTCTAATAAAGAACTTATAAGAGATACAGAAACTTAAAAAACACCTTGCAAAGCCTCATACATTCCAGACTTCTGAAAATGTGCATGAAATCTTTAAGCAGACCTTTCTATGTGACATATTATATTATGCAAATACAATATGCAAGCATTAACTGCTGAAAATATATCCCTGTAACAAGGTTTCCTTTGCACAGTATTACATAAAACTTATGAAAAGTAATTTTAGCACCATTTATCTAACTGCATTACTATAACCTAACGGAAAATTGAGACTTTTACAGGCCCTAGGGACAGCACTGCCACTACTCTCCTCAGGTCTCCAACGCCTCATTCCTGGGTTATTACCATAGCCTATCAATCACTTCCTCCGCCTAAAGTCTCCCACTCTCCCTAATCCCCATTCTCTGCACACTGTAAACAAAGCAGCCTTCCTAGAAAACATGGCTTTGTTAGCTCCTGGTCAAAAAACTCCAAGGTTTTCACTAGAAAACAAATTCCTAACTCTACAGTCAGCATTCAACTAACTAGTAGCAGCCTATATCTCCAGTTTTTCTTTAATTATTCACGTTCATAAAGCTTCTATTCAATGTCCTCCAAACGTTTCCCATTTCTATGCTTTTGTTCCCTCATCTGGAAAACACCACCAATCTGCTCAAATTATTGCCAAATCCTTAAAACTACATTTGCTGTCATATTTTATCCTTTTAGATTTATAGAATTTTCCACATATTCCATTATTTCTCTAACATTTAGCATTTCTACATTATTTAAATTATCAAATCCCTTCTTGTTTTTCCGGATAATCATGGGCTATCATGTTGTATGTCAGCATACCAAACAATGAAGAAGGATACAAATGAGGAAACAAAAGGAAACTGAACACTAATTTTGAAACCACCTGAGTGGGAGTATGTCCTTTAAGGACTTTAGAGAATAACTCCAAAGCAGTATTTTAAACTCTAAATGTTAAGAAGGTCTCTCCTAACTTTCTGTTACAGTTTTAAACCCATTTTTCTTCTTTGTTCTTAAAAGAACTGGTTACGTCTAAGAATTGATTAAAAGCCATCTAGTTAAAAACGTAAGAATTCATATATCAGGTGATATCATGCATGAACAATCTACCCTAAAAGTCTGCCTCTGACATTAATAGCCAATTAAGATGGCATTTTATCAAGTAAGCCAATAACGGTTATAACTAGAGCCTAAAACACATCTAGCTGCCCTGATCATTATTAACTATTACAGACTATTACTTATGGATTTAATTAAAGACTTACTGAACTCATTACAGTTTTTCACATCATCAACCCACCAAATATTTGTTCTGTGTTGAATAAGATTGGGTTTCCAAGCACCATCTTGCTTTTTTCAGGTTTAAGAGGAACTCTCCATAGACAGATACTTGAAGAAGTTTCCAAACTGCTAACAGTGGTAAGTTATCTATAAATGGAGACATTTAAAGTAATTCTCTCTCTCCCTCTCTGTACTCACTCTCTCTTTTCCTTCCAACTCCCTCTCCCCACACCCTCCCCATTCACAATCTCTACTTTGTATTGTTTGAATGTTTTTCAAAATTAGGCACGCATTATTTATGTATGTATTTATTTACTTATTTATTTGAGACAGGGTCTCACTCTGTCACGCAGGCTAAAATGCAGGGGTGCAATCTCAGCTCACTGCAACCTCCGCCTCCCGGGTTCAAGTGATTCTCATGCCTCAGTCTCCTGAGTAGCTGGAATTACATGTGCACACCACCATGCCTGGCCAAGCATCTATCTTTTTAAAAAATCAGTAAATCTATTAACAACAAAAAAGTGCCCTTCTTAGTAGATGAACAAATGCAAAACTCTCCCAATTCATACCTTTCATTCTGTCTTTTCAGACTGAAGAACCATTACTTTTTAGATTACTATCATTTAAATTTGGCCAGGCCCAGTGGCTCATACCTATAATCCCAGCACTTTGGGAGGCCAAGGCAGGTGGATTACTTGAGGCCAGGAGTTCGAGACCAGCCTGGCCAACATGGCAAAATCCTGTCTCTACTAAAAATACAAAAATTAGCCAGGCATGGTGGCACATGCCTGTAATTCCAGCTACTCAGGAGGCTGAGGCACAAGAATCATTTGAACCCGGGAGGCGGAGGTTGCAGTGAGCCGAGATCATGTCACTGCACTCCAGCCTGGGCAACAGAGCAAGACTCTGTTCCAAAAATAAATAAAAATAAAAATAAAGTTAGTCTCTCAACGTTTAGCAACTAAACAACTATATTTTTAAGTATAAAATAATATTTTTCTGTTCTTTTTGCAATGCTCTTCTGAATGATTTATACAATTCTCTAAGTTAAAAACTATTATTCTCGGTTGAGCACGGTGGCTCATACCTGTAATCCTGGCACTCTGGGAGGCCAAGGTGGGTGGATTGCCTGAATCCAAGAATTTGAGATCAGCCTGGGCAACATGGCAAAACCCTGTCTCTACAAAAAATTAGCCAAGCATGCTGGTACACGCCTGTAGTCCCAGCTTCTTGGGGTGGGGGTGCTGAGGTGAGAGGATCACTTGAGCCTGGGAGGTCAAGGCTGTAGTGGGCACTGATGGTGCCACTGCACTCCAGCCTGGGCGACAGAGTGAGATACTGGCTCAAAAACAAAAACAAAAAAAGACAAAAAGCTATTATTCTCCCTTCATGTTCTAATTTATAGTTAAAATTATTTTTATTTCCTTAACTTCTCCTCATAAATACTATTTTCCAACCACTGTCTTCATTGCTTTTTGTTTGCCCAAGAACTAAAATCATGAAATAAACACAAAATCACTAGCATTTTCAATAATCTGGATAGTAATAGTATTAATAAAATAATAAGTTTTACTATGGCAAAAAAACTGACTCTGCCAATTAACAATGTAAACAAGAATTCATGAAGGATACTATTAAAATAATAGAATATCTCAATGCTTTAGAAGCTTCTTTTGCATATAATTTAAAAGTACTCCGAAATAACATTAAAACAGTCAACGAGACCTGATATTTTGTTGGCACAGGTCATTAGCAGTATTTAAACGTAATACAATTACAAAAATACCCTATTACAGAATTTTAGATTATTCACTTTATTCTTCACAACAGCTCTTCAGAATCAAATAAACTGTATTAAGTCTTAGTTTTACAGGAAGAAAAAGCACAGCCAGGATCAGGAGACCTAGTTCTAGTCCCACCTCTATCATTAACTAGCCAAAAGATGTTAAAGGCCGGGCGCGGTGGCTCAAGCCTGTAATCCCAGCACTTTGGGAGGCCGAGACGGGCGGATCACGAGGTCAGGAGATCGAGACCATCCTGGCTAACACGGTGAAACCCCGTCTCTACTAAAAAATACAAAAAACTAGCCGGGCGAGGTGGCGGGCGCCTGTAGTCCCAGCTACTCGGGAGGCTGAGGCAGGAGAATGGTGTGAACCCAGGAGGCGGAGGTTGCAGTGAGCTGAGATCCGGCCACTGCACTCCAGCCCCGGCGACAGAGTGAGACTCCATCTCAAAAAAAAAAAAAAAAAAAAAGACGTTAAAAAGAGACTAAATCCAATAACCCCTCATTTCCTTTTCAGCTCTAACATTTCTTATTCTCAAGATTTTAAAAAGTGCTAAATATAAAAGCTAATAAATAGGGACAATTTTTTTTTTGAGGCGGAGTCTCGCTCTGTCACCTAGGCTGGAATGCAGCGGTGCAATCTCAGCTTCTCACGAGAAGCCTCAGCCTCCAGAGTAGCTGGGATTACAGGCACCCGTCATCATTCCAGGCTAATTTTTGTATTTTTAGTAAAGATGGGGTTTCACCATGTTGGCAAGAGAAGTACTAACCCTGTCTCTACTAAAAATACAAAAATTAGCTGGGCGTGGTAGCATGCACCTGCATGTTACTCAGGAGAATCGCTTGAACCTGGCAGGCAGAGGTTTCAGTGAGCCAAGATTGTGCCACTGCACTCCAGCCTGGCAACAGAGCAAGACTCCGTCTCAAAAAAAAAAAAAGGGACCGTTTTAGGCAAACCAAAAAATATGGTCACTATCATATATAAACTTGCCAAATACTGTTTTTTCATTTCATACTAGAAACTTGTTTTCTTAAGTTTGTATCTTGTTCTTACTTTGTTTTTGGAGCTTGTTTTGATTTTACATTATATTAACTTTTTTTTTTTTTTTGAGACAGAGTTTCACTCTGTTGTCCAGGCTAGAATGCAGTGGCTCAATCTCAGCTCACTGCAAGCTCCGCCTCCCAGGTTCACGCCATTCTCCTGCCTCGGCCTCCCGAGTAGCTAGGACTACAGGTACCCGCCACAACACCTGGCTAATTTTTTGTATTTTTAGTAGAGACAGGGTTTCACCGTGTTAGCCAGGATGGTATCGATCTCCTGACCTCGTGATCCACCCACCTGGGCTTCCCAAAGTGCTGGGATTATAGACGTGAGCCACTGTACCTGGCCCTTTTTTTGTTTGTTTGTTTGAGACAGAGTTTGCTCTTGTTGCCCAGGCTGGATGGAGTGCAATGGCGCGATCTCGGCTCATTGCAACCTGCACCTCCCGGGTTCAAGTGATTCTCCTGTCTCAGCCTCCCGAGTAGCTGGAATTACAGGTGCCTGCCAACACATCTGGCTAATTTTGTGTTTTTAGTAAAGACAGGGTTTATCCAAGTTGGTCAGGCTAGTCTCAAACTTCCGACCTTAGGTGATCTGCCGGCCTCCGCCTCCCAAAGTGCTGGGATTATAGGCGTGAGCCACCACGCCTGGCCTACATTATACTAACTCTAAGTATTCACAAAGATTGAATTATTTTCAGCTAATGTCATACTCTACAATTATTTTATTTTATTTTTGGGAAACAGAGTCTCACTCTGCCGCCCAGGTTCCAGCGCAGTGGCATGATCTCGGCTCACTGCAACCTCTGCCTCTCAGGTTCAAGCGATTCTCGTGCCTCAGCCTCTCAAGTAGCTGGAACTACCGGTACACATGACACCACACCTGGCTAATTTTTTGTATTTTATCAGAGATGGGTTTCACCATGTCACCCAAGATGGTCTCAAACTCCTGAGCTCAGGCAATCCGCCCACCTTGGCCTCCCAAAGCATTAGGATTACAGGCGTGAGCCACTGCACCCAGCCTACAAATACTTAGAAAGTAATCTATGTTTTCATGCTAAATTTCATAAAATAAAGAACAAGAACTCATACGTTTTCCAGTTTCAGGTTTAAGAGACTTGTATTTTTTGAACCAAGTTTAGAAACTTTACTTAATGCCCATCAAAAGGAAATAACTAATTAACAGGATACTCATCAACAGTTTTGAATGTGATTTGACCACATACAGTTAATCAAAAAAGATCCTTCTATTTCAAGGCAACTGTCAAAATCTATACACACAGAGCAAGGATACAATCTAAGTCGAAAAAAACAGATTGGCACAATTTCTAAATATTTTTTACCACGTAGTCCTAAGTTATAAAGCTGATAAACCTCAAATATCTCTAATTGCACAAATACTTATAGCTATTAAAAAAATACAATCCAGGCTGGGTGTGGTGGCTCATCCCTGTAATTTCAGCACTTTGGAAGGCCAAGGCAGGTGGATCACTTGAGTCAGGAGTTTGAGACTAGCCTGGCTAACATGATGAAACCCCATCTCTACCAAAAAGACACAAAAATTAGCCAGACAGTGGCACGTGTCTATAGTCCCAGCTACTTGGGAGACTGAGGCACAAGAAATCACTTGAACCCGGGAGATGGAGGTTGCAGGGAGCTGAGACCGCACCACTAGTGGTACTCTAGCCTGGGCAACAGAGTGGGACTCCATCTCAAAAAAAAAAAAAAAGCAATCCAAAAAATTTAATTTCCCAATTATTATTGGTTGTTCATAAACATAAACTAAAGATAATGTTCACTCCTGACATAAGCATGCAGTTCTCGCCAACTTTCCATTCCAAATTATAATTTAGGTGGAGACAGAATAATCTACAATCATACTCACCACTAGAACTTTCACAGAAGCTTTGTGAGGCATGGGCAGAGGGCTTCCCCAGCTTCTGGGCCTCTGCACCTGAGCTTAGCTGCTTTGCAATAGCCATTTTTGAGTCTTCCGTTAATGAATTATTTGTTTTCTCCTGAGTTTGGGGCTGCTGCAACTCCTGGTCAAGTCTCAGAGGATCATCTGCTCTAACTAAAGGTAAGGGAGGCTGTGAAGAGTCTTCCTCTACAGGTTCTGTTTCTGCAGTCCCTGATTTCAGAACTCCTTCATATTCTACACTCTTTTCTTCCTTGGTATCTAATCTATTCTCAGCACATGGTTCTATTTCTGGAGCAACATCCTCCCATGACTGGGAATCTGAGCACTTCTCCACTCCCTCCAAAGGTTCACAAGAAACATCAACTCTGGGAGATGGCTCTTTCACATCTACAATGACAACACTGGAGTCCTCTGAAGTAGCTTCTTCCCAAGCTTCCTGATCCTTATGTTCCAATTCTTGGTCAAGTATCGCCAACTTTTGAGGGGAATCAATACTAATCACACTGGTTTCAACTTCCATAGCTTCTGAGCATTCTTTTTTGGGGATTTCCTTTTGAAGACACAACCCTTGGGACTGAGTTTCAGTCAGAGAAAGGTGCAATGGGACACTCTCCATATTTTCTTCTTTAAGTTCCTCTCCTTGACTTTCACAAGGTGTCTCAGGGATTTCTTCCACCTCAGACCCTGAAGACCCCTCCTCTGGATGGTGTTCTTTAATTTCCATAGCTTCCTCCTGATCTAACACACTGGAGAGTGCCTCAGATCGAGTAGCTGGTGAAGGAACTGCCTGACTCCCCGAATCACAAGTGAGATCAATACAAACATCTTCCGCTACCGTTTCTTCTCTGCCCTTGCAACCAGTGGCTAAAATACTAATGTCATCCCTGGCGTCTGTGTCATCTCCCTTTGTTTTGTCATCATTCTGACTCAGTTGTACTTCACCATCCTGTGCTGGATTCATCAAGATACTATCATTTTCAGCAGGAATAAATTTAGAATTGAGAACTGGAGACATGGGTTCCGTATCCTCAATCTGTGTGTTTTCTCCATCTTCATCAATCCTGTGAGAACTCAAGCTCTCCATTTTTGGGGACTGACTATATTCACTTGTAGAAAGCATCAACTTGCAAGAATCCCCTGTCAAAGATAGCCCAAGATCCTCAGGGGAATTCTTTGGTTCAATCTCTGAAGTTTTAGAACATTCAACTGTCAAAGATGAACTATGCAAATCTCCATCTTTCTTCCCATCATTTGATTGTTCTTCCAGACTTGGGGAGGGAATAAAAATGTCCTAAGGAAGAATAAAAAGAGACAAATCGTAATTTGTACATGATCATACACCTTTTATATCTAATCCCTGGATTCACATAAAATTTCTACATCAAGTCAAATTTCTAAATCAAATTTTTAAATTCATATAAAATTTCTACATCAAATTTAAGAATTAAAGAACTCTAGGATAGCCAAGAGCAGTGGCACATGCTCCAGCCCATTTCAGTTCTCACAAAGTGGGAATACATACTCATTTTACTTCACAATTTCAAAATATGCTAGCATTCAACATGGTGAAACCGTGTCTCTACCAAAAATACAAGAATTAGCCAGGTGGGGTGGTGCATGGCTGTAATCCCCGCTACTCAAGAAACTGAGGCAGGAGAATGGCTTGAACCAGGAAGGCAGAGGTTGCAGTGAGCCAAGATCATGTCATTGCACTCCAGTCTGGATGACAGAGCAAGACTCCATCTCAAAAAATAATAATAATAATAATAATTAATAAATAAAATAAAATCCAAAGGTTACAATATCAATAGTCAACAGAGAAATACAAATTAAAATCACAATGAAATGCCACTACATGCAACAAAAGCAACTAACATAGGCCAGGCGTGGTGGCTCACACCTGTAATCCCAGCAATTTGGAAGGCCAAGGCGGGCGGATCACCTGACGTCAGGAGTTCAAGACCAGCCTGGCCAACATGGTGAAACCCCATCTCTACTAAAAATACAAAAATTAGCCAGGCGTGGTGGCGAGCACCTGTAGTCCCAGCTACTTGCAAGGCTGAGGCAGGAGAATCACTTGAACCCAGGAGGCAGAAGTTGCAGTGAGCTGAGATCGTGACATTGCACTCTAGCCTGGGCAATAGAGCAAAACTCTGTCTCAAAAAAAAAAAAAGCAAACTAACGTTAAAATAGTTCACAAAATAGCCAGGCATCATGGCTCAGCCAGGTGTGGTGGCTCACGCCTATAATCCCAGCACTTTGGGAGGTTGAGGTGGGAAAACTGCTTCAGTCCAGGAGTTCAAGACCAGCCTGGGCAACATGGCTAGACCCCACATCTACAGAAACTTTAAAAATTAGCCAGGCATGGTATTGTGCCCCTACAGTCCCAGCTACTTGGGAGGCTGAAGCAGAAGGATCACTTGAGCCACAGAAGTTCAGGCTGCAGTGAGCTATGATTGTGCCACTGCACACTAGCCTGGGTGACAGAGAAAGGCTCTGTCTCAAAAAAAGAGGAAAAAAAAAAGGGCTCACAAAACCAAAGATTAGCAACCATGGTGAACAACTGCAACTCTCGTACATTGCTGCTGGGAATGCAAAATGTTACACTCACTTTGGAAAAACAGTATGGCAGTATCTTAGAAACACTCATTACTATATAACCTAGGCATTCTATTTGTAGGCATTTACCTAAGAAAAATAAAAATATGTGCCCACAGAAAAGATGGGCATCCAAATGATCACAGAACTATTATTCATAAGATGTGCATGTTGGCCAGGCGCAGTGGCTCACATTTGTATTCTCAACACATTGGGAGGCCAAGGCAGGCAGATCTCTTGAGGCCAGGAGTTCGAGGCCAGCCTGGCCAACATGGTAAAACCCCGTCCCCACTAAAAATATAAAAATTAGCTGGGCATAGTGGTGCACACCTATGATCCCAGCTACCCAGAGGCTGAGGCACAAGAATTGCTTGAACCCAGGAGGCAGAGGTTGCAGTGAGGCAAAATCACGCTACTACACTCCAGCCTAGGCGACAGAGCGAGATTCTGTCTCCAAAAAAAAGATGTGCAAAAGATCATAGGATTATTATTCATAAATTCATGGGGAATTATTCATATATTCACTCATATAATGGTCATATATTAATTATAATTGACTAGATTATTCAAAATAACCAAAAACTAGAACCAAATGTCCTATCAATTGGTGAATGAACAAATAAATTGTGGATACACATATTATGGAACACTATCCAACAATATAAATGCAATAAAATACGAATATGTATAATACAAGCAAATCTCAAAAATATGCTAAGTAAAAGAGCTCAAAAATAAAAGACCATACACACTTCCTGATTCCAATTACATGAAATTCTTTTTCTTTTTTTTTTTTAAAGACAAGGCTTCACTCTGTCGCCCAGGCTCTGGAGTGCAGTGGTGAGATCATAGCTCACTGCAGCCTCAATTTCCTAGGCTCAAGCAATCTCCCACCTCAGCCTCCCAAGTAGTTGGAAATACAGGTGGGCGCCACAACACCCAGGTAATTTTAAAAATGTCTTTTAGAAATGGGATCTTGCTATATTGCCCAGACTTGAAACTACTGAAATACCAAAACTATACTGACAGAAAACTGATGTGTGATTGCCTAGGACAGGAGAAGGGAGTATGTTGGGCAGCAGGGAGATCAACCACAAAAGGTTATAAGGAAACTTTTTAGGGTGAGGGAACTGTTCTCTACTTTGATGGTGGTGATGGTTACACAGCTGTACACATTTGCCAAAATTCATCAAAACATACACGTAAAAATGACAATTTTATGTAACTAACACTTCAATATTTTTAAATAGACATTAACATAAAACTTAGCTGCTTTTACATAAGAATTTACATTTAGTGTGTAATTTTGCCTCATGTAAATGATGTAAAACTCCAGACATAGGGCATTCATTTCCTATGTTTTGTTTTGTTTTGAGACAAGGTCTTGCTCTGTCACCCAGACTGGAGTGCAGTGGCTTAATAACAGCTCATTGCAGCCTTGACGTCTTGAACTCAATTGATCCTCCCACCTCAGCCTCCCAAGCAGCTGGAACTACAAGTGTGCACCACCAAAGCAAGGTGATTTTTATATTTTTTGTGGAGAGGGTCTCGTTTTGTTGCCCAAGCTTGTTTCAAAATCCTGGGCTCGAGCAATCTGCCCACCTTAGCCTCCCAAACTGCTAGGATTACAGGCATGAGCCACCATGCCCAAGCTTTTTTTCCTATGATTTTTAAGGGAATGAGGAATCAAATGGGTAGTCAAGCATTCTGTATATTCCATAACTTCTGGTATTTCAATGTCTGGTATTTTTGTTTATCCTATCAGACTGTAACAATGATCATAAGTTTGAATCTATTCATATACTCTCAGATATGACTGAGTATAAACCGGTTCAAGCCAGGTGCAGTGGCTCTAACTTATAATCCTAACACTTTGGAAGGCCGAGGCAGAAGGATTACGTGAGCCCAGGAGTTTGAGATAAGCCTGCACAACAAAGTGAGACCCTGTCTATACCAAAAAAAAAAAAACATTAGCACACGTCCGTGGTCACAGCTACTTGGGAGCCTGGATGGTCAAGGCTGCAGTGAGCAGTGATTGTGCCACTGCACTCCAGCCTGCACAACAGAATGAGACCCTGTCTCAAAAGGGAAAAAAAAAAAGGTTCAACATTTCTGAATGGAAATTTAGCAAAACACAACAGCCCTGAAATCCTATACGCCATAATCCAATAATTCCATTTCTGGGAAATTAATCAATGAAAGCACACTAATATTTAGCTACAAAATGGTTCGCTGCTATATTATTATTTAGAATAGGAAACAATATGAAATACCTTAAATGGTTACAAATAGGAATTTTATTTTCTTTATTTTTTTTTTTTTGAGACGGGGTCTTGTTTGCTGCCCAGGTTGGAGTGCAGTAGTGCGATCATGGCTCCACTGCAGTCTTGACCTCCTAGGCTCAAGCGATTCTCTTACCTCAGCCTCCCGAGTAGCTGGGAATACAGGCACACACCACCACACCTAATTTTTTAGATTTTTTTGTAGAGACGAGATTTTGCCATGTTGCCCAGGCTGATCCTGAACTCCTAGGTTCAAGCGATCTGCCCGCCTCAAACTCCCAGAGTGCTGGAATTACGGGCATGAGCTACCTCGTCCGGCCAAGATAATAATTTTTAAATTGTGATCTATCACATGATAGAATGTTTTGTGGTCTACACAAAAGTACACAGAAGAAAACTAAAAGATCAAAAAACATTTGGGCTCTAGCAAGAAGTTTCTATTTTAGTAAAAAATTATGTAGATACACATTATAGTCTTTTTTTCTTTTTTTTTTTTTTGAGACAGAGTCTTGTTCCGTCACCCAGGCTGAAGTGCAGTGGCGCCATCTCCACTCACTGCAACCTCCACTTCCCAGGTTCAAGTAATTTTTCTGCCTCAGCCTCCAGAGTAACTGGGATTACAGGCACCCGCCACCACTTCCGGCTAATTTTTGTACTTTTTAGTAGAGATGGGGTTTCACCATGTTGGCCAGGCTGGTCTCAAACTCCTGACTTCAAGTGATCGGTCTGCCTCAGCCTGCCAAAGTGCTGGGATTATAAGCGTGAGCCACAGCATCTGGCCATTATACTCTTTTTACACATTTTATCATATATAATCTTCATGTAATTTTACTTAATAAACATATAACAAAAAAAGCTAAGAGTTGGCCAGGTGTGACGGCTTATGCCTGTAATCCTAGCACGTTGGGAGGCTGAGGCAGGTGGATCACCTGAGGTCAGGAGTTCCAGACCAGCCTGACCAACAAGGTGAAACCCCATCTCTACTAAAAACACAAAAATTTGCCAGGCGCATGCAGAGACTTCATTTAAAAAAAAAAAAAAAAAAAGAGTTGTTATTTCTTAGGTAGAATAACTAATGATCTTATTTTCTCTTTTTTCTTTTCTTCAAGATGGGGTCTTGCTTTGTCACCCAGGCCAGAGGGCCGTGGCACAATCATAGTTCACTGTAGCTTCAGACACCTGAACTCAAGCAATCTTCCCGCTCATACTCCTCCCCTGCGCCAGGAGCAGGACTACAGGTAAACGTTGCCACACCCAGCTAATCTTTTTTTTTGGGTGGGGGGTAGAGACGGGGGTCTCACTACGTTGCCCAGGCTGCTGTCACACTCCTGGCTCAAGCTATCCTACCACTTTGGCCTCCCAAAGCACTGGGATTACAGGTGTAAGCCACCATGCATTACCACATCTTCTGCAAGAAATATGTATTTTTTCCCTTGTTGCAAAAAATAAGTCATTTTACAAAGGCTCATAGATAAAACATCACAATGTAAAGCTATAAATACCTTTTTTTAAATGAAACTCACAACATAAAATTTGGCATTTTAAACTAAACAATTCAGGCCAGGCACGGTGGTTCACGCCTGTAATTCCAGCACTGTGGGAGGCCAAGGCAGGCAGATCACTTGAGGTCAGAAGTTTGAGACCAGCCTGGCCAACATGGTGAAACCCCATCTCTACTAAAAATACAAAAATGAGCTGGGCAAGGTGGTGTGCACTCGTTGTCCCAGCTACTTGGGGTGCTGAGGCAGGAGAATCACTTGAACTCAGGAGGCAGAGGTTGCAGTGAGCTGAGATTGTGCCACTGCCCTCCAGCCTGGGTGACAGAGCAAGATTCCATCTCAAAAAAAAAAATAAGAATCACACACACACACACAAAAACAAAAATAAAATAATTGAGTGGCATTTGGTGCATTTACAATGTTGTGCCACCACCACCACTATTCTAGTTTGAAAACATTTAATTGTGTAATTTGTCCTCACCAAAATTAATACATATATCAAGAATGAGAAAATGTTAACTATCAAACTATGTTCTACTAATCCTCTCCCCATCCCTCATATCCTGGTAAAGGGTCAAAGAGGCTATGCGATTGACAAGTTTATTAGGAAAGAAAGAAAAAAATTGACAAAATTACCTTTAGCCCAATTTTCTCTTGAATAGTAATAATCTCTTTACACATATTTAGATCTTATAACATCAAAATTAGGTTGACTTGGACTCCAGTAACCAAAGTACAAAAGAAATAACAGATGTACAAGGGTTACCCATTAAGAATAACACGTACAAGTTTGACATATAATGAAAAAAGTAGGGAACTTAACAAAAATGGAGGACTGAACATACACATATTCAGAGTTTTCTGAAATCCCATTAAATAATGGTAAAGTGATTTTTCTTAAGCACAAAATTTCAAGAAAAAGAGAAGAAAAGGCAACTGCAAAAAAAAAATCTGGAAAAGGTAATCTATTTAACAGAAGAGTGAAAGCTGAATTCCTAAGCCAGCAGTAGAGAAAGCCAAGAAACACCCAGAGTTATATCACAGTTCCAACTCCTATAATCTCACCCTGCCCCTCCTCTGCCCTGGAGAGCGTAAAATAGAGTGTCCCAGGACTGGCAGACAAGAGGCACAGTTATCAGGAAGTACAATACTGAAAATAGGGAGATTAAATGAAAATCTACATATTGAATGAAACCTGCACCTGTCTCCCAACCCCTTCCCACCCAAAGCCCTCTTCCATTAATAGACTTCTAGTACAATGGCAGCCAGGCCTATACGCCACAAATAGGAGATCAGACATTTTCCTAAGGGATCTGACCAGGCCAAGATAAATCAAGATACTGACATTATGGGACTTCCAATAAAATGTCCCTGCGGATCACATTACAGCAAATCCCAAAAACAAGAAGACCCGACCACCAACTCAGAACTACTAATCATCTGTCTGCTATTTCACTCTTGAACATTACCAAATAATCAAAGATTACCAGACATCTGAGGAAAACCTCTAATTTGAAAAAGATCAAAACAAACAAAACTAAAGTCCATCTGGAAGAAACAGTGACTATTCCAGAGAGGAGAAAACTGTTATTAATACTGTTACAGAGATAAGATAGTATATCCATAAAATAAGAGAAATTGTATTTAAAAAATATATTCTGAAAAAAATTTAGAAATTAAAAACCCAAGAGTAGAAATTAATAAACTAAAAGAAGAATTAAAAGATGGTTGAACCGGGCAATTGCACCTGTAAGTATACATAAGAGAAATAAAACCATGTTCACACACAAACCTGTCCGTAAATGTACACAGCAGCATTATTCACAATAGCCAAAAGGGGAAACAACCCAAATGTCCATCAAATGATGAATCAATGAGTAACTGTGGTATATCCACACAATGGTATTATTCAACAATAAAAAGGAATGAAGGCCAGGCACGATGACACACGCCTGTAATCCCAGCACTTTGGGAGGCCGAGATGGGTGGATCACCTGAGGTCGGGAGTTCAAGACCAGCCTGACCAACATAGAGAAACCCTGTCTCTACTAAAAAAAAAAAAATACAAAATTTGCCAGGTGTGGTGGCGTGCGCCTGTAATCCCCTCAGGAGGCTAAGGCAGGAGAATCGCTTGATCCTGGGAGGCAAAGGTTGCGGTGAGCCAAGATCACACCATTGCACTCCAGCAAGGGCAACAAGTGTAAAACTCCATCTCAAAAAGAAAAATAAACAAACAAACAAACAAATAAATAAATAAAGGAATGAAATTCTTTTTTCCTTTATATTTTTTATAGACAAGGATAGATCAACAGAAAAAAAAGGAATGAAAATCTGACACATGCTACAACATAGGTGAACGCTGAAAACATTATGCTAAATGAAAGAAGCCATTCACAAAGGCTATGTATTTTATAATTCCATTTATATGAAATGTCCAGAATGGGCAAATCTATAGAGACAGAAAGTAGACTGGTGGTCTCTAAGAGCCAGGGGTAGAAGAAAGGTTGAGTGAGTGCTAATGGGCATGGGTTTGGGGAAGGTGATGAAACTAATCTAAAATTAGATCATGGTGATAGTTGCACAACTCTATTAATATACTAAAAACCATTGGATTGTGTACTTTAAATGGGTAAACTGAATGGTATGTGAATTACATCTCAATATAGCCACTGTTTTTTTAATGACTGAAGAAATCACCCAGAAAGTTGAACAAAAGAGACAGAGATGATCAAAAGTAGAAGACAAAATAAAATTAGAAGACTATTCTAGGAGTTTCAACATCCAAACAACAGATAGTCCATTAAAAAAAGAAGAGGAACAGAGAAAACAAAGGGGAAGAAATTAAAGAGATAAACTTCTTTGAACTGAAGGACCTGAGTTTCTAAACTTGAGAGAGCCTACCAAGTACCTAATACAATGAATGAAAATAGACCTATCCCAAAGGTCTGGAAATTTCAGAATACTGGGAACAAAGAGAAAATTCTACAGGATTCCAGTAAAGAAAAAACAGATCACCTATTAAAAGTTAAGATCAGACTGCCTTCACACTTTGCTTTTTGCTGCTCTTGTTGTGTTGTTTTGTTTTGTTTTTTGGTAGAGACAGGGTCTGGCCATGTTGCCCAGGCTGGTCTCAAACTCCTGGCCTCAAGTGGTCCCCCCACCTTAGCCTCCCAAAGTGCTAAGATTACAAGCATGAGTCACCACGGCTGGCCCGGCCCTCACACTTAACAGCAGCACTGGAAGTTGGAAGACAAAAGAGCAATGCCTTCAAAATCTTTAAAGGAAAATTATTTCCCATCTAGAATTCTATAATCCTGCAAACTACAAATCAAGTGTGATAGCAGAATAAAAGCTACTAAACAATGTCCCCCACCAAAATGAGGGAGTAAACCAAGCAAGAAGATATGAAACCCAAGAGGTATCCAACACAAAGACAAGTAAGGAGAATCTCCAAGGATGACAGTGAAGGGAGGTAACAGTTATGCACCAGGAATAGAGGGCAACAGTACAGATTAGAAATCAGGAGGGTCCAAAAGAGGTTTCTCCAAAAAGATGAAACAGAAAGTCTAAGGCTCTTCAACATCCTGAAAGGAGTTTCTGACAATTGGTGGAGAGTCTAGGGTTGATTTAATGAGAGTCACAGAAAACTAAATAAAAAAGCCCCACAAGTACAATTTCAGAGAAAACAAATTACAGAAACATGAAAAAATAATTATAATATGTCATAGGCTCTGCTGTGAACTGTTTACATAGCAATAATGTAAACTCAGTAATAATCTAAACAAAATTATGATTTAACTATACTTGGAAAATGGCTAAAATTTTTTTATGAAAATAGGCTGGTCATGGTAGCTCACACCTGTAATCCCAGCATTTTGGGAGGCCAAGGCAGGAGGTCTGCTTGAGCCCAGGAGTTCAAGACCAGCCTGGGCAACATAGTGAGGTCCCATCTCTATAAAAAAATTTTTTTTCTTTTTTTTTTTTTTTGAGACGGAATCTCGCTCTGTCGCCCAGGCTGGAGTGCAGTGGCCGGATCTCAGCTCACTGCAAGCTCTACCTCCCGCGTTTACGCCATTCTCCTGCCTCAGCCTCCTGAGTAGCTGGGACTACAGGCGCCCGCCACCTCGCCTGGCTAGCTTTTTGTATTTTTTAGTAGAGACGGGGTTTCACCGTGTTAGCCAGGATGGTCTCCATCTCCTGACCTTGTGATCCGCCCATCTCGGCCTCCCAAAGTGCTGGGATTACAGGCTTGAGCCACTGTGCCCGGCCCTATAAAAAATTTTTTAATTAGCCAGGTGTGGTAGTGTGTGCCAGTAGTCCCAGCTACTCAGGAGGCTGAGGTGGGAGGATGGCCTGAGCACAGAGGTTCGAGGTTACAGTGAGCTAGGACTGCTCCACTACACTACAGCCTGAGCAACAGGTCAAGACCCTGTGCCTAAGAAAAAGAAAATATAATCATGCTATGTAGAATTATGGAGGTAAATACCAAAAGAAAAAGCATAAAGAATGAAAAGTGGTTATCTTTGGGTAGAAGGAGGAAGAGGTCTTGTTTTAACTATCTGACTTATTTTTGGGGTTTTACAAATGCTTATTAAGTAAAATCAAATCTTTAACTTAAAAGCTATGTTGTAAAGGCTTTTTTTTTTTTTTTTTGAGACAAAGTCTCACCCTGTTGCTCAAGCTGAGTGCTGTGGCATGATCATGGCTCACTGCAGCCTCAACTTCCCGGACTCAAGCAATTCTCCAAGCAATTCTCCCGTCTCAGTCTCCTGAGCAGCTGGGACTACAAGCGGGCACCACCACTCCTGGCTAATTTTTGACCATTTGTAGAGATGGGGTCTCACTATGTTGCCCAGGCTGCTCTCAAACTCCTGGGCTCACGTGATCCTCCCGCCTCGGCCTCCCAAAGTGCTGGGATTATAGGTGTGGGCCACTGCACCCGGGCTACTAAAGGTACTCTTCCGAGACTTTTTAGGAGGCAGGGACTGCACTGGCTGAGGCAACTTATAAAACATGTGTTCAAAGAAACCTGATTAGAGTCATCTTAGGTTCCAAGAATCTCTGAACTATGTTCAGAATCACTCATTTGTTTGAAATTTTCATTGCTGATTTTTTGGCTAATACTGAAGGTCTTTGGTAAATGTTGAAAACAGAGCAATTCCTTCAATAGTGCCTTGTTTTTCAAAACGTCCGTTCTCCCTTTGTGGCCAGGAATTATCTCTGCCCCCACCAACTGGTAGGAATACCTTTCCAAAGACCATAAATGTCTTGTTCAGTCACTGATAAACATCTACAACCATTTTCTTTAAATCAGTGTTGGAAAAATCTTCTCAGTGCTCTCTGTCAGTGCTTATAGCTCATTCTTAAACTCTTTTTTTTTATTTCTTTTTAAGACAGGGTCTCACTCTGTCGCCCAGGCTGCAGTGCAGTGGTGCGATCTCGGCTCACTGTAACCTCCACCTCCTGGGTTCAAGCGATTCTCCTGCCTCAGCCTTCCAAATAGTTGGGACTACAGGTGCTTGCTAGGCTAATTTTTGTACTTTTTGGTAGAGACTGGGTTTCACTGTGCTGGCCATGCTGGTCTTGAACTCCTGGTCTCAAGTAGTCCGCCTGCCTTGGCCTCCCAAAGTGCTGGGATTACAGGCATGAGCCACTGTGCCAGGCCAGATTTATAACTTTTTTTTTTTTTGAGACGGGGTCTTGCTATTTTGCCCAAGCTGTTCTCAAATCCCTAGGTTCAAATGCTCCTCCCTGAGCTGCAATCTCCTGAGCAGCTGAGATTACAGGCATGCCCCACCACGCCCAGCTACCTTTACATATAACTTAGAAAAATAAAAGCTAAAGAAGGCCAGGTGCAGTGGCCCACACCTGTAATCTCAACACATTGGGAGGCTGAGACAGGAGGATTACTTGAGCCTAAGAGTTTAAGAACAGCCCTGGCAACATAGTGATACCTCATCTCTATAAGAAAAATTAAGAAATTAGTTGGGCATGGTGCCACGTGCTTGTAGTTCCAGCTACTTGGGAGGCTGAGGTGGGAGGATCACTTGAGACTAGGAAGTCAAGGCTGCAGTAAGCCATGGTCGCACCACTGCACTCCAGCCTGGGCAACAGACCAAAATCCTGTCTCAAAAAAAAAAAAAAAAGCTAAAGAAAATGATGTATGGTTTGAACATGCATTTCACCTCCAGGTAACCTTGTTTTCAACCCTTTTACTGTGAGCAACAGCTATCCTTATATGCAGTATTTAGCAAGTGTAAGGCACTAGTCTAGGCATTTTATATATATTAACTCAACTTTCATAAACAACCTATCAGGTAGACAGTATCAGTATCCCCACCATTTGACTGATGAGCAAACTAAGATTCAATTTCAATTTGACAGAGCCAGGAGTGAGTCCAGGAAGTTCTGACTCTAGAGTCCTCATTTTTAATAATGCCACCAAATTGCTTCTAATGAACTGCATAAAATGGAATCCTTTAACAAAACAAGTTTTAAAACTCCAGAAAACAAACCAGTTTCTTTCTTCCTACTGTCCCCTCCTCACTAAATTTACAGTTCATTACTATTCATTTTCAAATTTTACTTTTAAATACAAACTCTTGTTATAACACCTGCAAACTGAAAGGTGTAAAATAAGTTCTCCCAATAAAACTACAATAATTCCCCCACTTAAGGTCTTATAAGAATAGGTATTTAGATTGAATATATAATATAGTCATTTAGATTTAAGGATTTTCAACTCACTATGAAACCTGAATTTCATTTCTTTAAATATTTAAATTTAAAATTATACAAATTAATAGTTTTCTCTTGCTTTTAGAAGAAAATACACATTGAAAACTAAAAACCATATTGATACCCTAAGTATAGGAATGATCCTGTACTGAGATCACATCTACTTAAATAATACACAACTTTTGAAACAATGTAACACTGAAAATTATTACGATACAATGTTAACTGGAAAAAGAAAATTAAAGTTGTGCTATACAAACAACTTTTTAAAAAAACATCAGCATGTGGGGGCACATATCGTCAGGACCTCCTGAGGCTGTGTCATGGGCAAAAAAATTTAGTTATTGAAAAAAACCATAGCCGGGCGCGGTGGCTCAAGCCTGTAATCCCAGCACTTTGGGAGGCCGAGACGGGCGGATCACGAGGTCAGGAGATCGAGACCATCCTGGCTAACACGGTGAAACCCCGTCTCTACTAAAAATACAAAAAAAAACTAGCCGGGCGAGATGGCGGGCGCCTGTAGTCCCAGCTACTGGGGAGGCTGAGGCAGGAGAATGGCGTAAACCCGGGAGGCGGAGCTTGCCGTGAGCTGAGATCCGGCCACTGCACTCCAGCCTGGGCGACAGAGTGAGACTCCGCCTCAAAAAAAAAAAAAAAAAAAAAAAGAAAAAAACCATAAGCATGTGGAAAGACAAAAATTACAGTAACAGTTGTGTTAAGGTAGAATAATGATTTATGTCCCTCTGCAATTTTGCAGTAACATTTTCAAAAAGTTTAAAGACACTGTAAAAAGTTTAAACATAAAAAAAAAAATCAAGATGTTAGGTGATTTCAAAACTGTTCTAAAACTACTTTGTGATCACAGCTTCACAACTCTGTAAATTTTTTTTTTTTTTTGGGATGGAGTCTCCCTCTTTCACCCAGGCTGGAATGCAGTGGCGCGATCTCAGCTCAGCTCACTGCAAGCTCCGCCTCCAGGGTTCATGCCATTCTCCTGCCTCAGCCTCCTGAGTAGCTGGGACTACAGGCGCACGCTACCAGGCCCAGCTAATTTTTTTATTTTTAGTAGAGACGGGGTTTCACCGTGTTAGCCAGGAACAACTCTGTAAATGTACTAAAATATCACAAAATTGTACATTTAAAACGTGTGAATTTTATGGTCTGTAAATTATACCCCAATAATGCTGCTTTAAAAAAAACAACTCTTTCTACAATACTCACATGAGAAAACTGAGGCTGGGATGGGATAGGAAGTGACCCAGAAGTGAAGACTGGTGTGCTCTGAGATATTGGTGTTGAGGCTTGTGGTGATACAGTGGGCTCAGGTGGGAGAGGGCGGTTTTCTAATTCTACTGGTTCATCACTTTGAAGTTTCTTCTGAAAAGGCTCTCCTCCTTCTTCAGATAACATTGACATGTCCATTGGCTTATCTGGTTTAAAACAGGAAAAACAAATTGAGAAATATCACTCATCAATATTACTCATGTTCCAACACCACCAAGAACAATTACATTACAGACATTTTCACTCTAAAAAAATAGTGATGCAATTTTTCAGAAAAGCTGATGGAATAATAGTAGATTGGGTCCTAGCAATCTAGCAATACTTCTTTGGTTGGAAGAGCTGCCCAAGCTTCTATTTTTAGGTATAGATCAAAACTGGATGCATCTGGGGCTACCCACCCATTCATAAGAAATATTAAATTAACTTGGCTCCTTTCCTGATTTTATAGCTCAGTTTTTCACTTCCCTGTAGAAAAGCTCAAGAAAAGCCCAAACTACTATTACCTAATTTAACCATCATATATTCTACCATATTCTACCACAGGCCTTGAAAGACAGTGAACTTGTCACCACTTTAAGTAAACACAGCATCTATAATTAATATTTATGAACTCATTATATTTGCATTAACAATTGCTAAATGCAGAGAGATGGATGCCTGTACAAATACAGATGAAGAAAAAAACATCTATCAATGCCAATCAGCACTGATCTATCAAAGAACTAGGAAAGAGAAGACACTAATCCTGACACAAATTAGGAGGGAACACACACACAAAACACAAAACACTGCTTTCCCATAGTATACTACCCACCTAGGACCTTGCTTGGAGTCAGTCTGGCTAGCTAAGTATTTGATTCATCATTTTTATCCCCTATCTTACAACTTGACCCTAAACAGGCCTCCTCTAGACCACTCACAAACTACTTGACAACATTTACCTTTTCCCCATAATTCACATTCACGCTACCAGTTACCCAAAGTGCAACCTCAATACCCAGCCTTGCTGCTTAGCTTAGTCTCAACCTTACCAGTCTACACCTAATCTGGGATCCGGTGCTACTGGCCTTTAATATACTACCATAGCTGTGCTAAGTACTTTTGTTGCACATTTTGAACTTTCTTGCCATGACAAAGCACATTAAAAACCTGATGTTATAGGCACTACATATAAAAAAGGCTTTAGGCTAATAATCTAAGAGAAAAAGCAAAAAAACAAATAAATACAAAAAGCACACATAGTTTCACAAACACTGATGCATATATTAAGCAAATGCATTAAATCTAAAATATAACTGACAAGTGAAAATATACTGTTACATAAAAAAAGAAAACTGAGTCATATACACAACATGATGCCAATTATGTAAAAGTACTTTATGTATTGAAAACTGAAATATATCCAAATATACTAGTTGTAACTATATCTGGAGTGTAGTATCACAGGTGATTTTTATTTTCATTAATTTCCTATATACTTAACAAACTTTCTACAATAAATATTGACTGTTTACAATCAGGGAGAAAGCATTTTTTTTTTTTTTTGGAGACAGGGTCTCGCTCTGTTGTCCAGGCTGGGGTGCAGTGGTGCAACCCTGGCTCACTGCAACCTCTGCCTCCTGGGTTCAAGTGATTCTCCTGCCCCAGCCTCCTGAGTAGCTGGGATTACAGGCACCCGCCACCACGCCTAGCTAATTTTTTACATTTTTAGTAGAAATGGAGCTTCACCATGGTGGCCAGGCTCGTCTCAAACTCCTGACTTCAGGTGATCTGCCCACCTTGGCCTCCCAAAGTGATGGGATTACAGGCGTGAGCCACCACGCCCAGCCTGAGAAAGCATATGTAATATAATTATTTTTATATTTTTTCAGTGTTCACAATACAGATAAAAGAAACTGTTCTAAGAATTAACCAGTCTTAACTTCTATTACCAAGGTTTTTGTAGAATTCACCTAATCATGTTATGCTTAGATTGATATTAGTCACTAATCATGTTATGCCTAGACTGCTATTAGTCCATTTGGATACCTACAACTGATTTTAAGAGAAATAGAGACAAATTTTATAGCAGAAGAAAGCCTAAGATCAAATTCTATCACTGATAAACTACATTTGAAAAACTGTTAAATGTCTACGTTTTATATTACTCAAGAGCAGAGAAAGGATATAATAGGAGGCATATATATGACAGATAAGGGCACAGGCTCTGGAGGCAGCTGCCTGAGTTCAAATTCTGCCTCTACATCTCATTAGTTGCAATATCTCTCTATGCCTCCATTTCCTCATCTGTAAAATGGGGATAAAAATAACATCTCCTTCTTAGGATGTTTGTGAGGATTCAATGAGAAAAACCACAGAAATGCCTCTAGAATAATGCCTTGCCTATACTAAGTGCTCAATAAATAAAACCATTACTTGTATACGAAAGAGTAAAAAGATGAAAATCATAGAATTTATTAGAAAAAGCTTTGTAGAAATCATAGGAATTCAGAAACATCTTGCATGACTGGATAGGAGACTAGATCAGAGCAAAAGAAGCTTAAATAATGAGATGAATTAGAGACGTGAAAAGGAAAGCTTTCTTATGAATAAAGTAATATAAAATCTCTAAGTCTTCAAAGGAGTAAATGAATGAAGTTAAAATTTTTACCACCTACTTTCAACCACTCTTATGCTAAAACTATTTTAATAATAGCAAAAATAACCTATAAGGACCACAAGAAACAAGCTGGTTCCTTCTCACCAGAAATGTGTTCATATGCTGCTAGAAACAACTAGGCTGTTAGTAATAAGTCCAGTTCTTCCCCATACTAATTCATTTAAGTTCAACTTTAAAAACAAAAATTTTGGCCAGGCGCAGTGGCTCACGCCTGTAATCCCAGCACTTTGGGAGGCCGAGGTGGATGGATCACGAGGTCAGGAGATCAAGACCATTCTGGCTAACATGGTGAAACCCCATCTCTACTAAAAAATACAAAAAATAAGCCGGGCATGGCGGCGGGCACCTGTAGTCCCAGCTACTCGGGAGGCTGAGGCAGCAGAATGGCGTGAACCCAGAAGGCGGAGCTTGCAGTGAGCTGAGATCACGCCACTGCACTCCAGCCTGGGTGACAGAGCGAGACTCCATCTCAAAAAAAAATTTCTTTCAGAGTCTTTTTAAAAATTGAGCCAACAATACAGAAATCTCAATAGAATTAGTGCTAGAAAAGCAAAGAATGGGGGATGGGGTTAGATTAAAAAAAAAAAGAAGAAGGAAGGAAAAGCAAAGAACTGAGGACAGCACTTTACAGTAGGTCTTATTCCTAAAGGTTAGACAAACATGAATCCTACAGAATTGTGTAGGTCACAAGCATTCTAAAGTACAAAGAAGCAGTACATGTTGCAAGGCAGAAGAAGTGTTGCTCCTCTTCTAATCTGAGATCAACAGAGAGATCAAGAGAGCTCACCTTGTCTCCCTTCTTGCTCTGTGGGACTGCTAGGAACGATAAAAGGAGTAGATCGGAAAGCATCAGGAGAAGGAGCAACAAGATCTGAGGAATTCCTTTATACAAAGAGAGAATCACAGGTTATTTTACCATAGCCACAGTTTTGCATTTCTGTATTTGTTTTTACTTTTTAACAGGAAAAAATATCTAAGGCATTCAGATAAATACTTATCAGCACTTCTCCCAAATAGCAACCTGAGGCTGGTGGAAGAACCAACAATACTTCAATAACTATTTCCCATACCACACTTTTCTATTGTAAAAGAAGAACTTTTTTGACAAGAGTAAGGGCAAAGTGAACGATCAGACACAAGGACATCATGACTGAAAAGCAAGATGAGCAGTGCTAGGAAATAAATTCATTTGCAGATTTGAGACATAAAAAAAATTATTCCCTTTTTTTGCCTAATAGACCACGCACATTTTCATTAGAAAACAAAGCTAAAACTAAACCAAAAAAACCAACAAGCGAACCCCTTTGCCCTAACACAGAGATAAAGAAATCCAACTACTGTTAACAACTATTCGCCACCCTCTGCTATTGAACAAGAAGAATTGCAAGTAAAACAGAGGAGCAGAATGCTTGTTTTGGACATGTAACATTTTCTAAATAACTGCGCCTTTTCTTTTTTAGTGAAACCTTTGGGCTACTACTATAAAATTTTCAAAAGGGAAAACAGATTTATCTACCTTCAACAGTTCTTCATCCCCAAAGCTCTAATGCATAGGTTCTACCATTTGGTTTCAAAAAGAATTCTAGACTCGCAGGCAAGTTTAGCCTCTTTCAGTCTTAGCCTAAGACTCTCAGGCACATACTGCCTTGGTATAAGCTATTTTAGGCTTACTTACGTGGAAAGACTCTCCTGAACAAGGGACCTCTGACCAGACAGCTGCAGGAGATGCAGAGTGGTGGCAGGTGTAGAAGCCAAAGAACACCCACCTTCCTCCCTTGAAGGAGTAGAGCAACCATCAGAAGATACTGAAAAAAAGAAATTCCAGTTGCACTTACTTCTCAGATTGACACTACTGAGTAGCCAAAAACCATTCAGTACTGCAAAGAGTAATATCCATATTTCCAGCATATTTCCATATTTCCAAAAGGGCAGAAATTCCAAAAGGGCAGAAATTGTTTTTTATTTATAGTACAACGAATGGAATACCACAATAGCACAAATCTTGAGTGAACATTAACCACCCCTACAATGGGCTTCTTGAATAAAGAATAGATGAAGAGTTCCTTAGTCCCTTCTGTCAGCATCTAAGCTTGGAGATTATAAGCCAGAATCCTAGATGGGGACGGTGGCTCACACCTGTAATCCCAGCACTTTGGGAGGCTGAGGGGGGCGGATCACCTGAGGTCAGGACTTAAAGACTAGCCGGACCAACATGGCGAAACCCCATCTCCACTAAAAACACAAACATTAGCTGGGTATGGTGGCGGGCACGTGTAATCCTAGCTACTTGGGAAGCTAAGGCAGGAGAATCACTTGAACCTGGTAGGTGGAGGTTGCAGTGAGCTGAGATCACGCCACTGCACTCCAGCCTGGAAGACAGAGCGAGACTCCGTCTCAAATAAATAAATAAATAATAAAATAAAAGCCAGAATCCTTATACTTCTGCTTAGCTGCTCTTCTTTCTTGTGATGCTTCTATTAAAAAACAGCAAATAAGCCTTTTATTCCAATGTCTACCTTAGGTGAAGTCAAGCTTATGCCATGATACAGATGGGAGAAGTCAAAACAATGCACATGATAATACCTGATGTTATAAATGCAGCAGTTTTCATGATTTGGGTCTGCTCAAAGGTGACAGAAAAGACTAATGCATTAGTAAAAGGATTTATGAGCAGCCATTACTGATTTATACTATCAAGAGTCTCCTGTTGGTCCCTTCCCCTTAGCAACACATGGAGTATCAACTATATTAATCCCAGTGTAAAAGAATTTCTTAAATAAAACCTTACAACTTTAGTAAGAGGCCAAGAAAGGTTCCTCAGTGACCCTCTGAATGTCTTGCACAGCAACCTGTATCACAGCGTAGCAAAGGAATATACCCTTCTTCCCTTCCCTCCTTACAATCAACGTAATATGTTTTGCTGGTAATTAACTCAAGCTTTCTAGCTCTCTGAGGCTGTGGAATGAGATTGGTGGAGGTTAAAGAGGTGTGAAACAAATTATATTCTGTTAAGTTTTATGTCCTTTCTGCTAGATTTTAAATTCCTATGTCAAATTAACTAATAAACAGATTTAGTAAACTGTTACCCAGATGAATATGAAAAACCTAAGCTTAATATCATATTTAAGATCTGGCCGGGCGCGGTGGCTCAAGCCTGTAATCCTAGCACTTTGGGGAGGCCGAGACGGGCGGATCACAAGGTCAGGAGATTGAGACCATCCTGGCAGACATGGTGAAACCCCATCTTTACTAAAAAATACAAAAAACTAGCCGGACGAGGTGGCAGGCGCCTGTAGTCCCAGCTACTTGGGAGGCTGAGGCAGGAGAATGGCGTAAACCCGAGAGGTGGAGCTTGTAGTGAGCTGAGATCCGGCCACTGCATTCCAGCCTGGGCCACAGAGCGAGACTCCGTCTCAAAAAAAAAAAAAAGATCTGAAGACATAATAGCCATGTAACAGAAAATGGCGGCCAGGTGCAGTGGCTCACACCTGTAATCCCAGCACTTTGGGAGGCCAAGGTGGGCAGATCACGAGGTCAGGAGATCGAGAACATCCTGGCTAACACAGTGAAACCCCGTCTCTACTAAAAATACAAACAATTAGCCGGGCATGATGGCGGGTGCCAGTAGTCCCAGCTACTACAGAGGCTGAGGCAGGAGAATGGCGTGATCCCGGGAGGCGGAGCTTGCAGTGAGCCAAGCTCGCACCACTGCACTCCAGCCTGGGCAACAGAGAAAGACTCCGTCTCAAAAAAAAAAAAACTAAAACAAAATGGCTAGTATCCATAATACTAAATTTACTGTATTAGCTATTCTTCACTATCTCATTTCCAAAAGAGAGAAAATTATGTCAAAATATTAAATGGAAATTATTCCCAAAAAGCCCTTCTCACTAATTAACTGGAAACATATTTTCCTTCCATATCACAAACAGGTCTGCAAACCTATAAAATGCTTTGTAACTTAACCAGTAGCCTCAGAACTAAAACAAAAGTTTAGATCTTTGGAGAAGAGCTGTAACAGCAAATCACTCGTGGTACCTGTTTTATTGCTCTGGTCAAACAAGTCTTCCTGAGTTGACAAAACCTCAGGCTCTGGTGACTTCTGAATCTGCAGTCCACACTCCGTAAGTTCTTGTGCAGACAACTGTTCTTTTGCTTCCACAGCAGCAAGACACACTTTGGGGCTAAAAGGCATGTCCTCTGACCTAGGAAATTCATATCACCAGGAGAAAAAGTTCCTAAGTTCACACGCTTTTACTAAAAAGCTTTTCCTGTTTTGTGTGTTTTTCTTTAGTAATTTCAAAAATTCCAGTGGCTCTAATTTACATAATTATCTATTAAAAAGGAAATAAACTGCTCTTTATAGTGATAAAAGTCCTCAGTCCATTTTAAAACCTGTCTGACTCACACAGCCAATACCTGCATTCAACTCTGCTCAATACTGTGCTTCATGCTTTCTAGGATTTCTGATGAGTGACTTGGGGGATTTTTGTTATATATAATGTTATCTAGACCTGTATGAAGAATTCTGATCCAGACCCCAATAATGCCAGTAAGGAGAACAGTCCAAACTATGACATTCCATGGAAAGTATCTGATGAGAATTATCCTCCGTACTAGTGCCACACATATCTTCTGCTGACCTTTTCCATTTGATGTATCCAAACCCCAAACCAATTCTCCTTCAGACCAATACTAACACGTGTAAGACATTCATCCCTGGCCCCTTTCCAGAGACTTATGAGGTTCACCTGTTCTACCACTCCCCAGGGTAAACAGAATAGCATAACTAGATGGAAGGCAGCATCTAAAAGAAAAGCCTAAAAAGTCACTGTTATGCTGAGTGTTTTACATTAGAAAGACAATTTCTCTTGATATTCAACTTTGCTTAGGACACTCCCTCCCCACTCTTTCTATTGAAGGAAATAACAAAACAATACTGAATGTTTATCCCCTTCCCCAAACTGGAAGCATCCCAGTATTCTTCTGCCATATTCAAATTTCACTGCCTGGCCAGAGGCAATGAAGCTTTGGTTATAAAAATCACTAGAGGCCGGGCGCGGTGGCTCAAGCCTGTAATCCCAGCACTTTGGGAGGCCGAGACGGGCGGATCACGAGGTCAGGAGATCGAGACCATCCTGGCTAACACGGTGAAACCCCGTCTCTACTAAAAATACAAAAACTAGCCGGGCGACGTGGCGGGCGCCTGTAGTCCCAGCTACTCGGGAGGCTGAGGCAGGAGAATGGCGTAAACCCGGGAGGCGGAGCTTGCAGTGAGCTGAGATCTGGCCACTGCACTCCAGCCTGGGCGACAGAGCGAGACTCCGCCTCAAAAAAAAAAAAAAAAAAAAAAAAAAATCACTAGAGACGAAGCAGAGGCACATTTCCCAATTCTACCAAATTAAGAGCCTAAAGAACCTGAGAATCCCTACATCTGTTGATACCATAAAATACCAGATGCAAGACATCTGAGAACCCAAAGCAATCTGGGTGCTCAAGTATAGAAACAGTAGGCTTTCAAATATAATATTCATGTTACTCTTCATAACACCAGAGAGGCTAAGTAGACCTCCCATACACAGGCAGTGTCTCTGTAGACAAAGATCCCAAAGGAGGAGTGGCAACCAAAGATTACGGAGTCATGCTTATAGTTAGAGAAGCCTTAAAACATCATTGTAGGCTAGGCAGAGTGGCTCATGCCTATAATCCCAGCACTCCAGGAAGCTGAGGCAGCACGATTACTTGAGCCCAGGAGTTCGAGATCAGCTTAAGCAACATAGCGAGACTCCATTTCTACAACAAAAAAATTTTTTTAATCAACAAAAAAGTCTTTGTAGAATGCCTAAAGATAAGATTAGTAGTCAAGTGTGGCCCAAAGTACTTGGAAGGCTGGGGCAGAGAATTACATGAGCCCAGGGCAACAGAGTGAGACTTTGTCTCAAACAAACAGACAAAAAACGATTCTTGAGACTTCATAAATAATCAGTGTTTCTAATAGACCACAAGTATGACCAGTACAAGCGGAAAATAATTTAAAAATCAACAATTTCGGCCGGGCTCGGTGGCTCAAGCCTGTAATCCCAGCACTTTGGGAGGCCGAGACGGGCGGATCACGAGGTCAGGAGATCGAGACCATCCTGGCTAACACGGTGAAACCCCATCTCTACTAAAAATACAAAAAACTAGCCGGGCGAGGTGGCGGGCGCCTGTAGTCCCAGCTACTCCGGAGGCTGAGGCAGAATGGCGTAAACCCGGGAGGCGGAGCTTGCAGTGAGCTGAGATCCAGCCACTGCACTCCAGCCTGGGAGACAGAGCCAGACTCCGTCTCAAAAAAAAAAAAAAAAAATCAACAATTTCTACAAATGTTTTCATCTGGTAAAATGAAATTAGTATAACCCTACAGCAAAACCCATAAATCCTTTTTAGAAAGAACACGGCTTACCATGCAGGTGGTGGATTTTGCTCTTTTACCACATGTACATCCTTACTGGGCTGTGCTGTCACAGGGATGTCCTTGCTGGACCGTTCTGCTATGGGGATATCTTCATTGGACTGTTCTTCGTGCTTAATCGCTGACAGAGTTTTATAAAATGACAGGAAGGGGATAATTAATTTTTCAAAATACTAGATACAGTCCCAGATGTTTCTTAAAAAGCAAAGATTTTAACAGAAGTCCAATTTACAAATATACACAGGCATCATTCTATAAAGTAACCAATAACTTAAAGAAAACCTCAGCCCACAAACCAACAACTGACAAGCATTTACCAGAAAACTCTTCAACCTTACTAAATGACTTAGATTATATTAATTTGGATAGCTACAAAACTTATCAAGGAAAAAATAACTACCTTTAGTATGGGAGAAAACACAACAACTCCAAATGCCAGAAAACATGTTTCATACCAGCATTAGCATCCACATCAGATAGCCTGGTATAACCAGAGTTGGTGGTTACTGACTGTAGATGCTCTTTGTTCACTTCACATGGCACAGTATTTTCCTCAACATCCTGGCTCTGGGAGAGTTCCAGAACCCCAAAGCCCAACTGTGATGAGGCAGTATCTAGGAACAAAACACCAAGAAATTAGGTATCATCCCACAACATTATGCAATGTACAAGCTGCTTTCCTCAGCAAAGAAGGGTCCTGTTAAGTCCTTCACCTCAAAGCCCTGTGCACCCCCCAAATTTTTCAAAAATAAAAAATAAATATGGTCGAGCATGGTGGCTCACACCTGTAATCCCAGCATTTGGGAGGCCGAGGTGGGCAAATCACTTAAGGTCAGGGGGTCAAGACCAGCCTGGCCAACAAGGTAAAACCCCATCTCTACTAAAAATACAAAAATTAGCCAGGTGTGGTGGCGCACACCTGTAATCCTGGCTACTTGGGAGACTGAAGCACAAGAATGGCTTGAACCCAGGAGGCGGAGGATGCAGTGAGCCAAGATCGTGCCACTAAACTCTAACCTGGGCAACTGAGCAAGACTCCGTCTCAAAATAATAAATAAAAAATGAAAAAATAAATAAGTGTATTAAAGATGAAGGTGGAAAATGTGTAATAAAAACTACTTCATACTATAAAACCTTATAAGCACTTAATACGGTAGACTATGTCTGCTTTCTAAAGGTACATCATAAACTACACCCACAGTCACAGCAATTCGGATTGTACTTCCACCCCACAAAGTACACATTCCAAAAATATTTGAAAAATAAATGAATACAAAAGGAAGAAAACTCAATATGCAGAAAGGAGCTAACCAATGAACTTCAATTTCCTGAACACCAAATCAGGTGGAACATTTTACATTACTAGCAAATTTCTTAATGACTCTCAATTTAATTATGAGAAATCTGTAACCTAATAAAGAGGAGAAATTTAGACATCTGAACCATCATGTTAAAGGAAGTTAGAACAGTCTATTATTCTGCAAAAGGCACAAGGCTACCTTCAGCACCAAGGGAATGTGTAGTATTGCCTGAAGTATCTTCTTCCTTCTCTTTCTCCTTCTGTTCCAACTCTTCTCCCTTCTCTTCCTCCAAAGCAGGAGCAGATTCCACTGACATTCCCAGAACACTACACAGCAGAAGGATATAATCATGTGTTCCCAGATAGTTTGGAACACTTTAATCAAAGCACTCTGACCCCCGACACATACCAACCACCTCTTAGCCAAACCTGAAAAAGTAAAATACCTCACCTTTATAGTGCTTCTTTCTACAAAAAGCACCTAAAAGATTAACAATTCAACATCCTATACAGAATTAAGTGAAGAAAAAATAAGGCATCAACATACTTGAATTTTATATTTTTGAGTAGAGGTAGAAAAATCTTGCCTTCAGAAGAATTACTGACAAGTGACAAGAAAAGATATGCATCCGATGAGCAGAGAAAGGGCTCAGAAAACTTTTTAAAAGTTCCCAGAAATATTTTAGTAAAAAAATCTTAGAATACATATATAGAACCAGAGAGTCCAAACAAAATTCAGGTAAGGAGCTTATATATGTATATAAATACAAACACACACTTTTTATTTTTTACTTTTTTTTTTAAGAGACAGAGTCTGGGCCAGGTGCAGTGACTCACACCTGTAATCCCAGCACTTTGGGAGGCAAAGGCAGGCAGATCACAAGGTCAAGAGATCGAGACCATCCTGGTCAAAATGGTGAAACCCCGTCTCTACTAAAAATACAAAAATTAGCTAGGTGTGGTGGCACGCACCTGTAGTCCCATCTACTCAGGAGGCTGAGGCAGGAAAATTGCTTGAACCCAGGAGGTGGGAGTTGCAGTGAGCCGAGATCGCGCCACTGCACTCCAGCCTGGCGACAGAGCGAGACTCCATCTCAAGATAAAAAAAAAGGCCGGGCGCGGTGGCTCAAGCCTGTAATCCCAGCACTTTGGGAGGCCGAGACAGGCGGATCACGAGGTCAGGAGATCGAGACCATCCTGGCTAACACGGTGAAACCCCGTCTCTACTAAAAAAACTACAAAAAACTAGCCGGGCGAGGTGGCGGCGCCTGTAGTCCCAGCTACTCGGGAGGCTGAGGCAGGAGAATGGCGTAAACCCGGGAGGCGGAGCTTGCAGTGAGCTGAGATCCGGCCACAGCACTCCAGCCTGGGTGACAGAGCGAGACTCCGTCTCAAAAAAAAAAAAAAAAAAGAGACAGAGTCTGTCTCCCAGGCTAAAGTGCAGTGGCACGATCACAGCTTACTGCAGCCTTGAATTACTGGGCACAAGCAAACCCTGTATATTTTTAAAATCAGTTAACACCGGCCGGGCATAGTGGCTCACACCTATAATCCCAGCACTTTGGGAGGCCAAGGCGGGCAGATCACGAGGTCAGGAGATTAAGACCATCCTGGCTAATATGGTGAAACCCCGTCTCTACTTAAAATACAAAAAATTGGCCGGGCGCGGTGGCTCAAGCCTGTAATCCCAGCACTTTGGGAGACCGAGACGGGTGAATCACGAGGTCAAGAGATCGAGACCATCCTGGCTAACACAGTGAAACCCCAGCTCTACTAAAAAATACAAAAAACTAGCCGGGTGAGGAGGCGGGCACCTGTAGTCCCAGCTACTCGGGAGGCTGAGGCAGGAGAATGGCGTAAACCCAGGAGGCGGAGCTTGCAGTGAGCTCAGATCCGGCCACTGCACTCCAGCCTGGGTGACAGAGCGAGACTCCGTCTCAAAAAAAAAAAAGAAATACAAGTATCTTTTTTCTTTCTTTTTTTTTTTTTTTTGAGATGGAGTCTCGCTCTGTCACCCAGGCTGAAGAGCAATGGTGCAGTCTTGGCTCACTGCAACCTCCACCTCCCAGGTTCAAGCGATTCTCCTGCCTCAGCCTCCCGAGTAGCTGGGATTACAGGCGTGTACCACCACGCTCGGCTGATTTTGTATTTTTAGTAGACACAGTGTTTAACCACATTGGTCAGGCTGGTCTTGAACTCCCGACCTCAGGTGATCCACCTGCCTCGGCCTCCCAAAGTGCTGCGATTACAGATGTGAGCCCCTGCACCCGGCCAAGTATCTTTAAACATGTAAAGAAATCAGAGAAACCATCTGTTGCTAATTAAATTAGAAAAAACAGATTTTTAATCCTGTATTACTATTCAGTGTTACTCAAACTAACATGAAATAAGCATCACCATACACGTCTAATGAGTATAGATAAACAAATACTTTCTGGAGAATCATTTGGAAATATGCATCAAACCTTTAAAAACACACATACTTAGTAATTCTGATAATTTCTATTGTAAGAAATAATTTGAAATATGGAACAATCCTTTGAAAGCTTATTTCTAAAAGTCTACTGTTATTAAGAAACAACCTATTAAGTTCAGCATTAAGGAAATGATTAAATTTATAACATATTAATAAAATATTATATCACCATTAAAAATGTATGAAACAGGGCCAGATGCAGTGGCTCATCTCTGTAATCCCAGCACTTCGGGAGGCCAAAGTGGATGGACTACTCAAGGTTAGTAGTTCAAAACCAGCATGGCCAACATGGTGCAACCCTGTCTCTACCAAAAATACGAAAATTAGGCTGGGCGCGGTGGCTCACACCTGTAATCCCAGCACTTTGGGAGACCGAGGCAGGTGGATCACAAGGTCAGGAGATCGAGACCATCCTGGCCAAGATGGTGAAACCTTGTCTCTATTAAAAATACAAAAAATTAGCCAGGCATGGTGGCACGCACCTGTAGTCTCAGCTACTGGGGAGGCTGACGCAGGAGAATCACTTGAACCCAGGAATCGAAGGTTGCAGTGAGCCGAGATCATGACACTGCACTCCAGCCTGGGCGATAGAGTGAGACTCCATCTCAAAAAAAAAAAAAAAAAAAAATTAACCAGTGTGGTGGCACGTGCCTGTAGTCCCAGCTACCTGGGAGGCTGAAGCAGGAGAATCGCTTGAACCCAGGAGGTGGAGGTTGCAGTAAGCCGAGACTGCCCCACTGCACTCCAGCCTGGGCAACAGAGAAAGAGTCTATCTCCAAAAAAAAAAAAAAAGCGTGAAACAATCAAATACAAAATGTGAACCTGAATTTGGATCTTAGATCCAATCAACCAACCAATCAATAAAACAAGATAACAGACATCTTTGAGACAACTGGGAAAATCTGAACCGTATAATTAGATATTACGGAATTATTTAAGTGTGATAATGGTACTACAATTATACAGAATAAGGGGACATCATATTAAGGAGAAATCTGATGTCTGCAACATAGTTTTAAACAATTCATCCCCCCCAAAAAAGTACAACACACAGAACAAATGTATACTCTTTCATTTCTTCTGTGGGCTTAAACTTTCAAAATAAAAAATCTGTGGAATATGTTAAGTTTTAATTGTCATGGGGAAAATGTTCATGTTTTTAAGCAAAACATCAGCAAACATATACTTTTACTTTCCACATGATGTCAACCATATAAATCAAATGAACAAAAAAAGAGAGAAAAGATGCCAAAATGTTTACAGCAATTAGCCTCTGGGTGGCAGGATTACAGATGCCATCTTTGCTTCCCTGCAACTTTCTATGCAATTAATATTTCATAAAAAGAGCGTTAGGCATAACTTTAATAAACATAAAAGAGGTGAAAACATAAATTTGCAAAGTTGGGAACCGTGACCCAAGCAAGTGAAAGAAGACTAAGTAAAGATTTGTACAAGAACTAAATAGAACATTATCTATATAACTGGAAGGACCAAAGAAATGACCTTGGGAAACACAGGGAAAGAAAGTTCAAGAGCAAATATTGCAAATGGTAGAAAAGAAGCAATGAAGGACAGCACAAAACAACACACACGCTTTGAGCTCTTCTTAGTTTCTTTTGATGTTTTTACCTCATGTCCCTGGTCTCTAAATGCTGGCAGGCTCCGTGAGACCTAGGACCTCTTTTCTAGCTGCATTCACCCACTTAATGACCTCATCCAGACTCATGGTTTAGAATACTATCTATCTGCTTATGAGTCTGCAATTTAAATCTCCAGCCTAGACTTTTCCCCCGAGCTCCAGGCCTCTTTGTCCAATAACCTCTTCAACACATCCAACTGGCTGTTGAAAAGATAGCACAATGTTTCACATGTTTAAAACTGAACTTCCCCTGCTGCAGTCTTCTCCATCTTAATTGCCATTCCATTACTCTAGTTGCTCAAATCAAAAACTTGGAATCTGCCAGGCACAGTGGCATGTATCTGTAGTCCCAGCTACTCAAAGCAAAACAAACCTGGAATAATTATTACTTCCTTCTTGTCTCTCACACTCCACATCTGATCTATCTTTGAATCCTCTTTTCAAATACTCGGAATCTCACCATTCTTCATCTGCTTCAACCCTGGTCCAGCCACTATCACATTTTGCTAAATTATGTCAATAGTTTCCTGGTTGGTTTTCCTGCCTCTAGCCTTGTCCTCCTTTCAGTCTATTCTTAATTAGCCAGCCAGAGCGATTCTGTTAAAAATCTAAATCAGATCATGTCATTCCCTTGCTCAAAACCCTTAAATGTCCTCCTATCTCACTAAAAATAAGAGCCAAATTCCTCACAATGCCTTACATAATCTGGTTCCCTTTTGACTTCTCTGACCTCTTCTCTCACTTCTCTTAGTCACTCCACTACAGCCACACTAACTTCCTTGCTATTTCTCACATATTCCAGGTACACTCATGCCTCAGGGTCTTTGCACTTGCCATTCTCCATGATCACACTTATCCCAGGTAACAACAAATACACTTACTCACTTTAGACTATTTTTTTTTTTTAAGATATGGTCTCACTCTGTCACCCAGGCTAGAGTGCAGTGAAGCAATCATGGTTCACTACAGTCTCAACCTCCCAGGCTCAAGTGATCCTCCTACCTCAGCCTCCCATGTAGCTGGGATCACAGGTGCACACTACCATGCCTGGTTTACTCTATATTTTTTGTAGAGACAGGGTCTCACTGTGCTGTCCAGGCTGCTCTCAAACTCCTGGGCTCAAGAGATCCTCCTGCCTTGGCCTCACTTAGCTTTTTAATCAAATGTCCTATCAATGAAGCACTCCCTAGACACCCTATATAAACTTGCAACTCCTTTGTTGCTTCCTCTCTCCTTCTCTGCTATATTGATCTCTTCAGCCCTTATCAGCATCTAACATACTACATATTTTACTTATTTATCATATATTGCCATACCCTACATAAGAATGTAAGCTACATTACGGTCTAGGATTTTTATTTCTTCTGATCACTTTGTACCCCCCAAATCCAAGAACACCTGGCACACACAAAATACTCAATAGAAAGTACTTTGGGAGGCCGAGATGGGCAGATCATTTGAGGTCAGGAGTTCGAGACCAGCCTGGCCAACATGGTGAAACCCCGTCTCTACTAAAAATACAAAAATCAGCCAGACATGGTGGCACTCGCCTGTAATCCCAGCTACTAGGGAGGCCGAGGGACAAGAATCACTTGAACCCAGGAGGTGGAGGTTGCAGTGAGCCGAGATGGTACCACTGCACTCCAGCCTGGGCAACAAAGCAAGACTCCATCTCAAAAAACAAAACAGAAAATACTCAAAAAAATTTTGTAGAACCATTAGATGAATCAGAAAAAGATGGAATAATCCAGATTAAGACAAAAAACAGTATTGAAGTTAAACTTTTCTCCACTGTCTAAAGTTGATGGAAAGAGAAAACAAAGGTTTAAATATATTATTTAGAGGTATAAACGGAGCCAGTAGAAGAATTAAAATATTTATCATCAAAAACCGAGAAGGCGAAAACAAAAAAAAAAAATTGGGAGGGCCGGTGCGGTTGCTCACGCCTGTAATCCCAGTACTTTGGGAGGCCGAGCAGGGTGGATCACCTGAGGTCAGGAGTTCAAGACCTACCTGACCAACATGGAGAAACCCCATCTCTACTAAAAATACAAAATTAGCCGGGCATGGTGGCGCACGCCTGTAATCCCAGCTACCCGGGAGGCTGAGGCAGGAGAATCACTTGAACCTGGGAAGCAGATGTTGCAGTGAGCCGAGATCATGCCATTGCACTCCTGCCTGGGCAACAAGAGCGAAACTTGGTCTTAAAACAAAACAAAACAAAAAAATTGGGAGGGCCGGTGCGGTTGCTCACGCCTGTAATCCCAGTACTTTGGGAGGCCGAGCAGGGTGGATCACCTGAGGTCAGGAGTTCAAGACCTACCTGACCAACATGGAGAAACCCCATCTCTACTAAAAATACAAAATTAGCCGGGCATGGTGGCGCACGCCTGTAATCCCAGCTACCCGGGAGGCTGAGGCAGGAGAATCACTTGAACCTGGGAAGCAGATGTTGCAGTGAGCCGAGATCATGCCATTGCACTCCTGCCTGGGCAACAAGAGCGAAACTTGGTCTTAAAACAAAACAAAACAAAAAAATTGGGAGGGTGTTGCTGAGTTATCCCATCTTTCATTATCAGAACTCAACTGTCTTAATCTGATAAAGCAAGAAACGACAATACAAAAGTATTACTTTACATATAAAACATATTTATAGTTTTACAATAGTATTAGAGGTAGGAAGATAACCTCCCAAAGAAGTAAAACCATAAACAGTTAAAGAGAGTTGCCTTTGTGAAAAGGGAGCAAGGGTAAGGAAGGACTCTCTGCTTTTCATTATAAGCCCTTTTTATTATACTTATTTATTTATTTATTTTTGAGGCAGGTTCTCACTATGCCGCCCAGGCTAGAGTACAGTGGTGCGATCACGGCTCACTGCAACCTCTGCTTCCCAAGCTCAAGCGATCCTCCCACCTCAGCCTCCTGAGTAGCTGGAACCACAGATGTGTGCCACCATGCCCCAGCTAATTTTTTTGTATTTTTGGTAAAGACAGGATTTCACCATATTGCCCAGGCTGGTCTCAAACTCCCGAGCTCAAGTGATCTACCTGCCTTGGCCTCCCAAAGTGCTGAAATCATAGGCTTGAGCCACTGCGCCCAGCCTATAAGCCCTTTTTAAAGTAAATGACTTATATTATTATGTTAAAAATATTTAACAGCTCTCACCAAAATTAAAAATTGCTCCATGAAAAACCCTATGAAGAGAAAGGATAGAGTGGGAGAAAATATTTGCAAAATACATATTCTACAAAAGACTAGTATCTAGAATACATAAAGAACTCTCAAAACACAACAGTAAAAAAAAAATCCAATTTGCCCAAAATGGGCAAAAAATATGAACAGACATTTCCCTGAAGAAAATGACAGGCAGCAAGTAAGCACGTGAAAAGATCCTCACCATCATTAGCCATTAGGGAAATGCAAATTGAAACAACAATGAGGTATCACTACAGACTTGTAATGGCTAAAATAAAAAATAGTGAAAACACCAAATGCCAGTGAGGATGAAAAAAAATTAGATCACTCATACATTGCTCGTGGGACTACAAAACAGTATGGCCACTCTAGAAAAGTTTGGCAGTTTCTTAAAAAAACAAACATGCAACTACCATGACCCAGCAATTGCAAATCTGGGCATTTATCCTAGAGAAATGAAGACTTACGTTCACATAAAAACCTGTACATATGGCCGGGCGCAGTGACTCACACCTATAATCCCAGCACTTTGGGAGGCCGAGGCAGGCAGATCACCTGAGGTCAGGAGTTCAAGACCAGTCTGGTCAACATGGTAAAATCCCGTCTCTACTAAAAATACAAAAATTAGCCAGGCGTGGTGATGCGCAGCTGTAGTCCCAGCTACTCGGGATGCTGAGGCTGAAGAATCACTTAAACCCGGGAGTAGACGTTGCAGTGAGCTGAGATTGCATTCCAGCCTGGGCGACAGAGCAAGACTCCACCTCAAAAAAAAAGAAAAAAGAAAAAAGAAAAGAAAAACCTGTTCATAAATGTTTATAACAGCTTCTTCATAGTAGTCAAAAACAAGAAAAAAAAAAAACCCAGATGTCCTTCAATCGACGAATGGTTAAACAAACTGCGGTACATCCACGGCATGGAAGACTACTCAGCAATAAAAATGAACTACTGATACATGCAAACACATGGATGGATCTCCAAAAGTTATGCTGATTGAAAAAGCCAATCCCAGGGATGGGCATAGTGGCTCATACCTGTAATCCCTGCACTCTGGGAGGATGAGACAGGAGGATCGCTTGAGCCCAGGCGTTGGAGACCAGCCTGGGCAACACAGCAAAACCCCATCTCTACAAAAAGTTAAAAAATTAGTTGGGTGTGGTGGCATGTGCCTGTCGTCTCAGCTACTTGCGAGGCTGAGACGGGAGGATTGCTTGAGCCCAGGAGGTGGAGGCTGCACTAACCATGACCTTGCCACTGCACTCCAACCTGGGCAACAGAGTAAGGCTCTGCCTCAAAAAAAAAAAAAAAAGCCAATCACTAAAGGTTACACACTGTATGATCCCATTTTACATAATATTTTGAAATGACATTTTACACATGAAGAATGGATTAATGGTTGCCAGGGGTATGGGTGCAAAAGAGGGAGGTAGGGGTGGCTATAAAAGGGCAACAATAAGCATCCTTGTGGTGTTAGAACTGTATCTTGACTGTAGTGGTGCATATACAAACCTACACAGGTGATAAAACTATGTAAAACTTAATACACACATGCACACACACACACACACAAAGTAAAACAGGAAATGTGAATAAATTTGGTGGATTTGGCCAGGCAAGGTGGCTCACACCTGTAATCCCAGCACTTTGGGAGACTGAGGCAAGTGGATCACTTGAGGTCAAGAGTTCAAGACCAGCCTGGCCAACATGGGGAAACCCCATCTCTACTAAAAACACAAACATTAGCCAGCAGTAGTGGTGGGCACCTGTAATCCCAGCTACTCAGGAGGCAGAGGCAAGAGAGTCGCTTGAATCTGGGAGGTAGAGGTTGCAGTGACCCAAGGTCACACCATTGCACTCGAGCCTGGGGAACAAGAGTGGGACTCCATCTTAAAAAAAGAAAAGGGTTTTGAAGGGATTTTATTCTTTTGGAATCAACTCCAAATTCTTTCCACCTTCACGGCCTATGCACACACAGTTCATTCTGTCTGGAAAGCTCCTCCTTGCATACTGCACATAGAAATCTGCAGCCCTTCAACTATGCCCTCCCAAGCCCTTCAACTATGCCTATCAAATTCATATTTATTGTTTAGATTGTATTCCACAAAGAGGTGCTCCCTTATCCTTCAGATTAGGTTATATATATATTTTCTCCTCTTTGCAATGATCACAGTGGTAATGGAATAGCTATTGATGTAACGACTCATTTAACATGTCTCTCCTATTAAATTATAAGCTCCTCAATGGCAAAAGCCCCTTTAAAGCACATGCCACAGTGCCTGCACACTTATTTAACATGAGAAGAAGTAGCATGAAACTTCTCAAACAGCACTGCTTCATTCATAATGAGGGATGTGCATACTTCCTGTCCCCACTGGCTCAAACCAGGATGCTGAGCCACAAAAACATAGATAAGCCTGGCACGTGTTCCTAAAGAGGTACCATAAACTTAAATGCCCACAGAAATCAAAGCAAGGTAACACAGATGAGTGAAGTAGCTGGGTGTAAGAACAAAAGCACAAGCACAATGATAAACAACAAAAGAACACCTGGCCTCAGTGTCCAAGTACAATAGTGAATTTAGTGACTATGGCAAATCATAGCACTAATGCGCCATATAAGCAGAGGTTGACTGCTACTCATAACTCCAGCCAACTGTTGCCAATAGAGACAAGAAATGCCAGAAGCTAGAAATCTAAGCTTTATGAGAAATTTCCCCATTTTAAAATTCTATCAATTAATTCAAATATATTAACATTTTACCACTTATGTAGGCCAAATAAAACACTTCTGCAGTCCACAATGAGCCCATCGGTTTGCAGGTTGTTCTATAGCATTTATTTTACTTGATTTGCGAGGAAAAAAAAATACGTACAAATAAACACAGAGTGTAAAATAAAACACACTTCCAAAAAAGCTTTTCTTTTTGAGACAGGGTCTCATTCTGTCAACCAGGCTGGAGTGCAGTGGCACAATCATGGCTCACTGCAGCCTCAATCCTCCAGGCTCAAGTGATCCTTCTATCTCAGCCTCCTGAATAGGTGGGGCTACAGGCATGCACCACCATGCCCTGCTAATTTTTTTTAAATATTTTATTTTATTTTATTTTGAGACAGAGTCTCGCTCTGTCACCCAGGCTGGAGTGCAGAGGCGCGATCTTGGCTCACTACAACCTCTGCTTCCCAGGTTCAAGTGATTCTCCTGCCTCAGCCTCCTGAGTGGCTGGTATTACAGGTTCCCACCACCACACCCGGCTAATTTTTGTATTTTTAATAGACACTGGGTTTCATCATGTTGACCAGACTGGTATCAAACTCCTAACCTCGGGTGATCTGCCCACCTCAGTCTCCCGAAGTGCTGGGATTACAGGTGTGAGCTACCGTGCCCAGCCCTTTTTTTTTCCTCTTCTGTAGAGATAAGGTCTCACTAGGCTCCCCAGGCTGATCTCAAACTCCTGGGCTCAAGTGATCCTCTTGCCTGAGCCTCCTAAAGTGCTGGGATTACAGGCATGAGCCACTGCGCCCAGCCAAAAACCATTTCGTTTTAAGAAAAAACAATAGTCTTGGCCGGGCGCGGTGGCTCAAGCTTGTAATCCCAGCACTTTGGGAGGCCGAGACGGGCGGATCACGAGGTCAGGAGATCGAGACCATCCTGGCTAACACAGTGAAACCCCGTCTCTACTAAAAAATACAAAAAAAACCTAGCCGGACGAGGTGGCGGGCGCCTGTAGTCCCAGCTACTCGGGAGGCTAAGGCAGGAGAATGGCATGAACCCGGGAGGCAGAGTTTGCAGTGAGCTGAGATCCGGCCACTGCACTCCAGCCTGGGCGACAGAGCGAGACTCCGTCTCAAAAAAAAAAAAAAAAAAAGAAAAGAAAAAGCAACAGTCTTTAACCATCTCGAGCTAACATTCTCCTCTCTAACCACCTCCCCTTTCTACCACCCCAAAACTCCAGATGTTCTCTACATTCTCCTTGGACCTTAGAAGTATTGGGGCAGACGACTGAGAAGCACTGACTAGTTAGAAAGAAAGAGGAGGCATTAGAGTCATAAGGACCAGGTTCAAAGCCCAGCTCTGTCACTTACTAGCAATGTACTCTAGAGCAAGTTATCTAATTCCTTTGCCCATCAATTTTCCCCTCTATAAGATGGAAGTAATAACAATGTCTTCATTGTACAGCTGCTTTAAGAATAGGATTAAATAACATTATACTATATGCCAAATGTCCAATACAGGACCTAACACAGAGGATGAACTCAAAAAATAGATACTATAAAAATATGCATAAGACACGGTAAAAATTGAATCCTGTTTAGGGTATGAATTAAACATTCTAGATCTAAAACTGGTGGGTTACTTCGGTTGACAGATGGAAAACGTGCCTGATAGTTCTGATAATACTCCTAAATTTTTTTTTTTTTCTGAGACAGACTCTCGCTCTGTCACTCAGGCTGAAGTACAGTGGCACAATCTCAGCTTACTGCAACCTCCACCTCCCGAGTTCAAGTGATTCTCCTGCCTCAGCCTCCTGAATAGCTGGGATTACAAGCATGCGCCACCAGGCCCAGCTAATTTTTGTGTTTTTAGTAGAGATGGGGTTTCACCATGTTGGCCAGGCTGGTCTCAAACTCCTGACCTCAAGTGATCCATTGGCCTTGGCCTCTTGAACGGCTGGGATTACAGGCATGAGCCACCGGGCCTGGCCCCTAAATACTTTTCAGTAATTTTTTTTCTACTAGGAGGAATGCTTATTTTGTTTCACATGCACAAGACAGATCATGATTTGAATAATGTAGGTATAAAAATTGTTATTACCGTCACAAAAGAGTTTCCAGCTATCAGTACTAATACAATACTGTCTAATACAACCCTCAAGTCCCACTTCCTAATCCACAAGAAAAAGATTTTATCCTCGGGATGAGGCAACAGGTACAGAGAAAAGAATAAATTTGATAATACACTTAAATAAACCCCTTCAAACACTGTATACCTGCTTGTCCTGTTTGGCTGAGGTAACTGCTCAATGACCTGACTGATGGAACCACATGTGTCCAAGTTAGAAGAATCCACAGGGTCTGAAAAAAGTTACTGGATATTAGCACAAAAGACATTTACCACCAAACTTTAATACAAAATCAGGAATACAGACAAAACCAATCTAATCAGTGACACTAGCACATCAACTTTTGAGTGACTACTATGCAGATACCCCAGTAGGCTTCCTTACATACATTCAGCACAACCACATGAAGTTTAAATTCACCCAGCTCCAACAAGAGCACCCAAAAAATGCAAAGGGGACCGATAGCTTTAAACATCTCACCTGCAACCTTGTTTTCTTTCAAATGTTCATTGAACCCAATATTACTGTCTCCTCGTTCTTCTCCAGCTGTTTGTTCAGCATTGGACACAACATCCTAAAAAATACACATACAAAATATCCCCATTATATATGAAATAGTTCAAAATGAAACCTACTGTGAACAATTTTTCCAATCAACTTTATTGAGAAGATAATGATCTTCTAAATACTTACGTTTGCTGGTTGTTTTTGGTTTTTTAAAAAAAATCTGCTCAATCATTTTCAAACAAGGTATCACTCACCAATACAGTATTTTCTTTGTGCGTCTGAAGATTAGGAAGGTGTCGAGATAGCATACTGAAGTGAGAACCAGAATCATCTTCTAGAACCTGGCTTTCAGGCTGAGAATCTTCAATTATCAGGCAAGGAGTATCTTGCTGAGAGAAATCTGAATCCAACTGACTTCCAGTAGGGTCCATCTGCTCCCCTGGAATGGAATAACAAAAGATCAGTTCCGTGTAACCTACTAGCCTTGCTCACGCAGTCTAAACCTAAATAATGGGGCGGAAGTACAAGAGCTGGGAAACGGGACCAGTTCAGGAATCCGACAATTAGAATATTATATTTATAATTGCTGCAAGCACTTTCCTATCATGCTTACCAAGCCCCCGTTCCTCGTTATTTACAATAAGCCTTCCTATTCCTCCCACTGTCTTTTTCATCACCTTCTCGTAGACACCCTTTCCCCTCCTTCCTAACCTCTTCTCTCCCCGCCCCTTTTTCCACCCCCCTCCCCCCCGCCCGACGTCCTTCTGGCGCCTCTACCTCCCCCCAAAAGACTGTTTTCTAAAATCTGTTCGCCAGAGGCCCCACAGCCTTTCAGCTTTCCTCACGACCACCAAGCCTTCTTAGCTACCATTTCCCCACCCCCTCCTTAGGGCCCTCCAACCCCTTCCCCGTCACCGCCGCCATGCTTGCCACCCCGCCCCCTCCGGTCAGCCATCCTTTCAGACCCGAAATCCAGGCTTTCAGAGCCCACTGCACTCCCATTTCTCTCCAAACAGTACCAGGCATCCCGGCGGGAGGTCCCTCGCGCTCGAGCTAGAGGTCTCTGCACGCTCCCCAAGTCCCTCCAGATCGATCCCCCGGTCTCCGCTGTCGCCACCGCCGCCACCGGCCCCGAACTCCCCCTTTCCCGTCACGTCACACAATATCGGATCGTCCATTCGCTGCCGCTGCCCGCCACTCAAGAACTCCCGTGGATGATAGGTAGCTGAGGCAGAGTGCTCCGCCCCACGTAAGAAAAAGGAACACGGCGGCGCGTTTCCATGGCAGCATGGACGTTGCAGGCCCTCCCCTTCAGTAGAGCCGGAGAATGACGGTATCCTTGAACCGAAGGGACCTTGAGAGGGCGTAAAATACCCTCCCTGCTTCCAGGACGATTGCATTTACCAGTACTCAGACATTTCAGAACCTCTACCTGCTTTTTCTCGTCCCATGCCCCTTAATCCCCGTCCCTCACCCTCTTTCCTGGAAAAGGAGAGAGTTTCCCAGCTTTCTCATAACAGGGCAAAGAAGAAGCGGCTTGAGGACGGCTAGTATTTCAGAGCTGCTGAAAAGAAGAGAAGAGACTCTTCTTTGACACGGGGTTAACCTGTGTCAATGAGGATCCCTTTTATGGGCCTCTACCCTGAATCCAGGGGCCTGACATTACGTCTCTGCCAGGGCGTTTTTAGTTTTTGTTTGTTTTTACATTGTATGAGGGCTCCAGTAAGCCATATTTCTTCCCATTGCCCTTTTCAGCCTAGGACGTATTTCAAGCTTCACATTTGTTTATCGTTGCCTTATCTTTTGTGGAACTGCCTACAGAGACTACAGCCCCAGACATATTTTGCACCTCCCATTGACAGAATTGAGCAGTGTCATTCTCAAACTCCATGGTAAAGAGAACAGCTGCCACCCCTTCTAACTAGATGCCCTCAAAGATAGCTCCAAGCCCAGAGATTCTATTATCCTAATTATGGTGCCAGGGTCTTAAAGAGGGTGTGGCAGCTGTGACGAGTCTTAATGAACTAAGCCCCATGAGGCATATGTGTTTGTTTTTTTGTTGTTGTTGTTGATGGGTGGGGGTATGTTATTTAAGTGGCGGTTGGATCCAGGATATAAGTCTAGCCAGAGCAGCTGTCAATAGGGAAAGCACCTAGCACAGTGCCAAACATATACACAGTAGGCATTCAATAGAAAGCAGTTTTCTCTTTCTACCCCAGGCTCAGATTTATTTCAGCACAGCCCAACCATGATTCTCCATTTCCAGAAATGCCCTATTCAGCACTTGATATAGGCAAAGCTGAAGTAGAGCTTCCCACCAATCTTCTCACTGCTGCTATAAATTACAGTGATCATATTCTCCAAACCAAAATCAAGACATGTGGTCTGAATACATGTTACTTATGGGAACAAAAGGACTGACTCCTTGAAACTGTCCTGAAAAATCTAGAATCTATTACTGCTATAACTGGAATATAATTATGGTCCCCAGAATGTTTTATTAGTGGAGCTAAAATGAAATGGACCACACAGAGACGCATCTCACTTCTTAATCTTAAAATCATTTATAATTGACTGTTTTCATACTCCACTCCTAAAGCTGCAGAAAACCAGTGACTAAACAAATCTAATACTTAAAGACCAGGTTAGATCAATACTAACTACACTAGATGGACAAAGTGAGTTCATCTGCTCTATTTGAGAGGGCACAACCAACCAGGTCCTGTTATGAGTAAATCATGACCTTGAGTCCCATAAAAATCCCCCAAAGTCACCATTTTTTTGCTTTTCTTCTCCAGCCTGCTTCTGCTTCCTCCACAAGTGAAACACAAATAAACAGATCTCTTTGATTACAAGACAAGTTGGTTTGTCAGAACTCATAAAATGGCTGGGTGCAGTGGCTTACACCTGTAATCCCAGCGCTTTGGGAGGCAGACGCAGGTGGATTGCTTGAGCCCAGGAATTTGAGACCAGCCTGGGCAACATGGCGAAACCCCATCTCTAAAAAATATACGAAAAAAAAATTAGCTGGGTGTGGTGGCATGTGCCTGTAGTCCCAGCTACTCAGGAGGCTGAGGTGAGAGCATCTCCTGAACTAGGAGGCAGAGGTTGCAATGAGCCAAGACTGGAACACTGTGCTCCAGCCTGGGCAAGAGAGTGAGACCCTGTCTGAAACAAACAACAATAATAAAAACCTAAAAACCGCCAGGCACAGTGGCTCACACCTGTAATCCCAGTATTTTGGGAGGACGAGGCGGGCAGATCATAAGGTCAGGAGATCCAGACCATCCTGGCTAACACGGTGAAACCCCGCCTCTACTAAAAATACAAAAAATCAGCTGGGCGTAGTGGTGGGGTCCTGTAGTCCCAGCTACTCAGGAGGCTGAGGCAGGAGAATTGCTTGAACCCTGGAGGTGGAGGTTACAGTGAGCCGAGATCGCGCCACTGCACTCCAGCTGGGGCAACAGAGCGAGACTCCATCTCAAAAAAAAAAAAAAAAAAAGCCGGGCGTGGTGGTTCACGCCTGTAATCCCAGCACTTTGGGAGGCCGAGGCGGGCAGATCACAAGGTCAGGAGATCAAGACCACCCTGGCTAACACGGTGAAACCCCATCTCTACTAAAAATACAAAAAATTAGTCATGCGTGGTGGCGGGTGCCTGTAGTCCCAGCTACTCAGGAGGCTGAAGCACGAGAATGGCGTGAACCCAGGAGGCGGAGCTTGCAGTGAGCCAAGATCACGCCACTGCACTCCAGCCTGGGCAACAGAGCAAGACCCCGTCTCAAAAAAATAATAATAATAAAATAAAATAAAAATAAAAACCTAAAAACCTCAACCTGACTAAAAATAGATAGATAAATACATGAGTGAGCCATTCGCATTACTAAACAAGAGTCTTTAAAAAACTGTTAAGAAAAACTATTAATTCCTTGTTAGGCAGTATGGCAATTAAATTAATCATTAAATTATCCAGGAAAAACAGAAACTACAGGCAGAATGGTCACCCATGGAAGCTGTGACTGATTGCAGCTAGATGAGTCAAAGGCCTTTATTGACTCCTAGACTGCAAAGGACCAACAGCACCTTTACCTATCTAAAGGTAACATCTTTTTCTAAACCACCTTAGACAGAGAAATCTAACTTACTTCTAAAACCCTCCCAGAGAAGAAGACTCAACAGATCTTATGTTAACTTGCTTTAAAGTTTAACAAACCTCACTGTCAGAAATTTTTCTTCTAATCCTAATCTTCTAACCTAAATCCTTTATTATATAATTTAAAGTCATTTCCTCTCATATTGTCTTTAACTGCTATCTTTAAAACCTAAATAGATGTCATTAAGTTGGGATCATCTCATTTGGTCCTATAATTCTATAATAAATGTCAAACAATCAAACAACAAGTCTAAATGCTATATGACTTAGTATTTTTCTGAAGCCTCCTCAAAGACTTCTAGCAAAAGAACCCTAGCCACCTTATTCTTCCCTCACAGGTATTCCACCAACCTTTAAAGTTGCTTCATGATCTTATGGAAACTCATAGTTTTGGAGCTCAGTGGCAGAGTACTCTACTGAGGAGACTTGACAAGTGCCAAATTTAATGATAGGAAAACAACCATATATTCCTTTATTATTATTATTATTATTATCATTTTTGAGACGGAGTTTCACTCCTCTTGCCCAGGCTGGAGTGCAATGGTGCAATCTCCGCTCACCGCAACCCCGCCTCCTGGGTTCAAGTGATTCTCCTGCCTCAGCCTCCTGAGTAGCTGGGATTACAGGCATGCACCACCACACCCAGCTAATTTTGTATTTTTAGTAGAGACAGGGTTTCTCCATGTTGGTCAAGCTGATCTCAAACTCCTGGCCTCAGATGATCTGCCCGCCTCGGCCTCCCAAAGTGCTGGGATTACAGGCATGAGCCATGGCGCCCAGCCTCTCCCCTCTTTGTATAGAAGTAATCAAATCTTCACATCCAAGTAGCAACTCCTCTCCACTCTACTTCTCTATGTTTGCAGTCTGGCTTCAACCTCCATAAATCTAATGCCAGACACAAAGTAGTTACTCAAAACATGCTAATAACTGGTTCTAAAATTTTCTTGTCAAATTACCTCATTATCAGCCAGGCGTGGTAGCTCAAGTAATCTCAGTACTTTGGGAGGCCAAGGGAGGCTGATTGCTTGAGCTCAGGAGTTCAAGACTAGCCTGGCCAGCATGGTGAACACCCCTGTCTCTACTAACAATACAATGGTAGTATGCACCTGTATTCCCAGCTACTCAGGAGGCTGAAGTGGAAGAATCACTCGAACTTGGGAGGCGGAGGCTGCAGTGAGCCGAGATCGCGCCGCTGCACTCCAGCCTGGGCTACAGAGCGAGACTCTGTCTCAAAAAACAACAACAACAAATTACCTCATTATCTTTGACGTCTGTAGTGTCTGATGCTGTTGCCATTCCCTCCTCAAAATTCATCCTGTGACTTGGTAAATCCTGGCTCTCCTCCACCATCTCAGCTTTCTTTCCAATTGCTAACGTCCTGAAAGCCAGTACTATAGAATGAAAATCGAGAGTGATACGAACATGCTCAACACAGATGAACCTTGAAAACATTATGCTAAGTGAAATAAGCCAGACACAAAAGAACAAATATTGTGCGATTCTATTTATATGAGGTACCTAGAGTAGGCAAATTCAGAAAGAGAGAAAGTAGAATGGTGGCTGCCAGGAGCTAGGAGGAGAGAGGAAAGGGAATTTATTGTTTAATGATTTACAGAGCTTCAGTTTGGGAAGATGAAAAAGTTCTGGAGATGAATGGCGGTAATGGTTGTACAACAATGTAAATGTACTTAATGCCATTGAACCATACACTTAAAAATGATTATAATGGTACATTTATGTGTATTTTACTACAGTAAACAAGTTTTTCAATGAGACTAAACTTTAATATTTAAAGATGCATACTTAGATCATAAAAAATTGTAATAACAGGATTGCAATAAAAGTCAGAATGTATGGTTAATTTTATAGGGAACAGTGGGGTTGTAATTCATTAAAAGGCATGTGAGGTGCTTGGAAATGTTCTACTTTTTATTACCAGAGGCATTACACAGGTATACTATTTATAATTCATAAATTTGTACATTTATATTTTATTTTATTCACTTTATATGTGCTATATTTCACAATAAAGATGATTCAAAATAAATATCAATACTAAAACTCATAATATGGTGAAAGAGGGTATATACATGATCTCAAAGTATCTCCCTGAAATGTACTGAATTATTACAAAGAGAAAAGTGGTAAATTTGCAGTGAAGAAGCCTGGTATTCACCAACTCAACCAACTAATCTCAGTTAATATACCAGTAAAGGGACAAAAAGCTATCTGTGTCACTTGATATGATGCTGTGAGGATATATCACACTTTAATTGTATTCCTGCCAAAAATATATAATCTGAATCTGATCATGAGAAAATATCAGATAAACCCACATTAATGGGTGCTCTACAGATAAACGGCCCATATTCTCCAAAGAGAGAGAACGTGAGAGAGAAGTGCTGCCAAGGTCAAGAATGACAATGAAAGTCTCAAGAAATGTTCTAGATTTGAGAAGACCATAAAAACAAAACCATGATATGCAACAGATGATTCAGAACTGAATCCTGGACAAGAACTTGGTTTCCTTTCTTCTATAAATAATTCTAATGGGAGCACTGTTGATATCTGAATAAAGTCTGTAGATTAGTAACAAATCAATATTATATTCCTGATCTTGATAATTATACTGTGGTTATCAAATAAAAAACAAAGAAAGAGAGTGGTACTAAATTATCCAAGATTGGAGCTGGGCAGTTTGGTACTAAGCAAAACTAGAGAAAAGTTAACCTGTACCTAACATAGGAACAGCATGAGGACAAGAGAAGGAATATATTTAGAGACTATGGAAACTGCCAGAAATCAGACCCAGAGTGATAGAAGGTGAGAGAAAAGTTCATTTTGCAAATTAAAAAACAACAACAAAAAACAAACAAACAAAAAAAAACAGTTATTCCTAAACTCTTAAGTTTCAATAGGAAGAAAGGAGTTTTTATGTTCTGGGGCCGAGAAATCTAAAAAGAATGTAAGAGAAGCCTTCCGTGGACAAGGACGCCACTGTGTCCTAGTGGCTGAGCTATGAAATGGTTACTCATATTCTGAGGTAGTGTGTGTACATAAAGTAATGTCTACGTACAAAGAAGCGAACAACAGACTCTGGGGCCTACTTGGTGGGGAGGGGGGAGGAGGGTGAGAATCAAAAACTATCAGTTACTATGCTTGTTACCTGGGTAGCAAAATAATCTGTACACCAAACCCCGTGATAATGCAACTTACCTATTTAACAAACCTGCACATGTACCCCTGAACCTAAAATAAAATTTAAAACAATAAATAAATAATAAAGTAAAAGTAACATTGCATGAACACAGTGCCTACTCTTGGATCCTACTTCCTATGTCATTATTGCCCTTTCCCACTCTACTCTGAGCATATGCCTTCTGTAGTGTCTTCAGTAGAGCTAGGTCTCAAAGGCTGATCTGGGCTGTACAGAGCTAGTGTGCTAACTAACTAGTGGCAAGAATAACAGTAATGCATCTTGACTCTACTCACATATAAGCACATCACACAGAGTCTCAAGAACCCAGAGTCAGAGCAAGTCAGAAAAGCCATAAAACTGACCAAAAATTTCTTCACAAACTCAGGTGCATTTATTAATTTCAATTCACTTAAATGCAAGGTACCATTTTGGCTCCATGGTGGTGGTGGAGAGAGAGCAGTGTATAAGGATGAGTAATATCTAGTTTCTAGCTTCAAAGAATTTACAATCTAGGAAGGAGATAAGACATACAAATAATGATAGTACAAGATACAATAAAAGTTCTGTAGGCATTGTGAGACAGAAATTGAAAGAATTTTCGTCAAGTGGTTATAATGAATACTTCTTGAGCACTTACTATGTTCTAAGTTCTATTTACTCTCACTCCTTTCTTGATTTTATCCAGTCACATTGCTATAAATACAATCTATATGCCAATGACTCCTAACTATATCTTTGACCCACACTTCTCTCTCAAATTACAAATTTATATATCTAGCTGCCTATTCAATATCTTCATTTTGATGTCCAACTGACATCTCAAATTCAACATGCTTAAAATTGAACTCCTCTCTTCTACCAAGCCTACTCCACCTGCAGCCTTCCCCATCTCAGTTGATGGCAACTTCACCCTTCTGGTTGCTTATAACAAAAGGCTTGAAGAGACTATCTTTTTATTAATAGAGAAAAATTTTAAAGCTATGTACTTATATAATCCACCTTCAACAATTATCAACAAATGCTCAATCTTCTTTTGTTGTTTTTCTTTTGTTTTTTTCCAACAAATGCTGAATATTATTTCATCTATATCCACCCACTTCCTCCAAACTGATTTCTAAACAAATCCTATACATCATATAATTTTATTCATAAATACTTCTGTGTCTAAAATATACAGAATATTTTAGGCCAGGCTTGGTGGCTCACACTTATAATCCCAGCACTTTGGGAGGCTGAGGTGGGTGGACCACCTGAGGTCAGGAGTTTAAGATCAGCCTGGCCAACATCGTGAAACCCCATCTCTACTAAAAACACAAAAATTAGGCCCGGCGTGGTGGCTCACGCCTGTAATCCCAGCACTTTGGGAGGCCGAGGCAGGCAGATCATGAGGTCAGGAGATCGAGACCATCCTGACTAACATGGTGAGACCCAGTCTCTACTAAAAACACAAAAAAATTAGCTGATCATGGTGGTGGGCGCCTGTAGTCCCAGCTACTTGGGAGGCTGAGGCAGGAGAATGGCATGAACCCAGGAGGCGGAGCTTGCAGTGAGCTGAGATCCGGCCACTGCACTCCAGCCTGGGCGACAGAGTGAGACTCTGTCTCAAAAAAAAAACGCAAAAATTAGCCAGGCATGGTGGTGGGCACCAGTGGTCCCAGTTACTTGGGAGGCTGAGGCAAGAGAATCGCTTGAACCTGGGAGGTGGAGGTTGCAGTGAGCAGAGATCGCACCACTGCACTCCAGCCTGGGCAACAGAGTGAGACTCTTGTCTCAAAGAAATAAAATAAAATAAAAGAGAATATTTTAAACATAAGAACATCATCAACACACCCAAAGAAAATGAACAGGCCAGGCATGGTGGCTCACATCCCAGAACTTTGGGAGGCCAATGCAGGAGGATCACTTGAGCTCAGGAGGTCAGGTCTGCAGTGAGCAGTAATCATGCCGCTGCACACCAGCCTGGGTGACAGTGAGAGTCTGTCTAAAAAACATATATATATATAAAGTTAAATTACTGTATTTTAAAATCATTTAAAACAATACTACCAATTCAATAGTTAGGCTTGTGTCTTTCATTTTGTTTTTTATTTTTAGTGACTGATTTTTTTATTGAGGTAAAATTTAAATACAGTGAAATCCATAGCTCTTAATTGTGTAATTTTTTTTTTTTTTTAAGAGACAGGGTCTTGCTCTGTGGCCCAGGCTAGAGTGCAATGGCTCGGTCATAGCTCACCACAGCCTTGAACTCCTGGGCTCAGCTCCTGGGCTGAAGTGATCCTCCCAGCTGTCTCCCTGGGGCTGGAACTACAGGCATGCACCACCACACCTGGCTAATTTTTCTTTCTTTTGTAGAGATGGGGTTTCACTATGTTGCCCAGGCAGGTCTCGAACTTTTGGGCTCAAGCAATCCTCCCACCTTGACCTCCCAAAATGCTGGGATCACAGGCATAGGCCACTGTGCTTGGCCAATAATTTGATGAGCTCTGACCAATGTATGCAGCCATGAAACCTACATATCAATCAATATACAGAACATTTTCATCGCTCCAGAGAGTCACTCATGGTCCCTTCCAGTCAATCCCTATTCCACAAGGCATTCATATTGTAACTTCTTTTTTTTTTTTTTGAGACGCAGTCTCGCTCTGTCGCCCAGGCTGGAGTGCAGTGGCCGGATCTCAGCTCACTGCAAGCTCCGCCTCCCGGGTTTACGCCATTCTCCTGCCTCAGCCTCCTGAGTAGCTGGGACTACAGGCGCCCGCCACTTCGCCCAGCTAGTTTTTTGTATTTTTAGTAGAGACGGGGTTTCACCATGTTAGCCAGGATGGTCTCGAACTCCTGACCTCGTGATCCGCCCATCTCGGCCTCCCAAAGTGCTGGGATTACAGGCTTGAGCCACCGCGCCTGGCCTCATATTGTAACTTCTATGATGATAGATTAATTTTGCCTGTGATACTATTTTATATAAATGGAATCACACAGTATGTGGTCTTTTGTGTCCAGCTTCTTTTGCTCAATATTTTGCATATTGCTACATGCATCAGTACTTCATTCTTTTTCATTGCTCAGCAACATTCAATTGTATGTACCACAATTTGTTTTATTAATTCTCCTATTACTGCATATTTGGGTTGTTTTAGACTATCATAAATAAAGCTGCTATGAACATTTATAAACAATTCATTTTGTGAATGTTTGTTTTCATTTATCTTGGGTAGATAACTAGCAGTGGAACTGCTGGGACATAGGATGTGTGTTCCTTTCACTTTATAAGAAACTGCCAAAAATAGTTTTTGAAAATGACTGTAGGCCACGTGCAGTAGCTCATGCCTGTAATCCCAACATTTTGGGAGGCTGAGGTGGGAGGTTCGCTTGACCCAGAAGTTCAAGACCAGCCTGGGCAATATAGGGAGGCCTTATCTCTACAAAAAAATGTTTTAAAAATTAGTCAAGCATGGTGGCACCAGCCTGTAGTACCAGCTACTAGGGAGGCTGAGGTGGGAAGATCACTTGAGCCCAGGAGTTCAAGGTTGCAGTGAGCTATGATCGCACCACTGTACTCCAGCCTGGGCAACAGAGCGAGACTCTGTCTCTAAAAAAATTAAAAATAAATAAATAAAATTATTGTATAATTTTATACTTCCACTAACAACATATTAGAGTTTCAGGTGCTCCACATTCTCACTAACATTTGGTTTGTCAGTGTGAAGTGATATCTCATGCTTGTTTTTTTTTTTTTTTTTTTTTTGAGACAGAGTCTCGCCCTGTCGCCCAGGCTGGAGTGCAGTAGTGCGATCTCGGCTTACTGCAAGCTCCGCCTCCTGGGTTCACACCATTCTCCTGCCTCAGCCTCCCAAGTAGCTGGGACTACAGGTGCCCGCCACCACACCCAGCTATATTTTTGTGTGTGTCATTTTTAGTAGAGACGGGGTTTTACCATGTTAGCCAGAATGGTCTCGATCTTCTGTCCTCATGATCCACCCACCTTGGCCTCCCAAAGTGTTGGTATTACAGGCGTGAGCCACCATGCCCAGCTGTTTGTTTTTTTTCTTGAGGAAGAATCTCACTTTGTCACCCCAGTTGGAGTGCGATGGCACAATCTCAGCTCACTACAACCTCTGTCTCCTGGGTTCAAGCGATTCTTGTATCTCAGCCTCCCGAGTAGCTGGGATTACAGGCACACACCACCAACCCCAGCTAATTTTTGTGTTTTTAGTAGAGACGAAGTTTTGTCATGTTGGCCAGGCTGGTCTTGAACTCCTGGCCTCAAGCAATCTGCCCACCTTGGCCTCCAAAAGTGCTGGAATTACATGCATGAGCCACCATGCCCAGCCTATCTTGTGTTTTTTAGTCAACTTTATATATCATTTACGTACAATTAAAATTGGGCCCTTTTTTTTTTTTTTTTTTTTTGGAGACAGAGTCTTGCTCTGTCGCCTAGGCTGGAGTGCAATGGCGCAATCTTGGCTCACTGCAACCTCCCCCTTCCAGGCTCAAGTGATTCTCCTGCCTCAGCCCCAAGAGTAGCTGGGATTACAGGCACATGCCACCGTACCCAGCTAATTTTTTTTGTATTTTTAGTAGAGATGAGGTTTCACCATGTTGGCCAGGATGGTCTTGAACTCCTGACCGCAGGTGATCCACCCGCCTTGGCCTCCCAAAGTGCTGGGATTACAGGCATAAGCAACATGCCCAGTCATAATTGGGCCCATTTTAAGTGTAGAGTTTGATGAGTTCAATAAATGGATGCATACACATGCATCCATTTGTGCACGTGCATGCGCAGGTGTGTGTAGCTATGACCCCAATCAAATATAGAACATTTCAATCACCCGAAAAGTTCCCTTGTGCCCTTTGCAATCAATTCGCAGCCCTAGGCAATCATTTATCTGCTTTCTGTCATTGTAGATTAGTCTTGCCCATTCTAGAATTTCAGATAAACGTATCCATGCAGTATGTACTGTGGCAACCATGAAAATGCACCACTGGGCTGGGGCACAGTGGCTCATGCCTGTAATCCCAACACTTTGGGAGCCCGAGGCAGGTGCATTACCTGAGGTCAGGATTTCAAGATCAGTCTGGCCAACATGGCAAAACCCTGTTTCTACTAAAAATACAAAAAAATTAGCCGGGCATGGTGGCCGGTGCCTGTAATTCCAGCTACTTGGGAGGCTGAGGCAGGAGAATTGCTTGAATCCGGGAGGCAGAGGTTGCAGTGAGCCGAGATCACACCATTGCACTCCAGCCTGGGCAACAAGAGCAAAACTCCATTTCCAAAAAAAAAAAAGAAAGAAGGAAAGGAAGGAAGGAAGGAAGGAAGGAGAGAGAGAGAAGAAAGAAAGAAAGAAGAAAGAAAGAAAAAAAGAAAGAAAGAAAGAAAGAAAGAAAGAAAAAGAAAGAAAGAAAGAAAGAAAGAAAGAAAGAAAGAAAGAGAAAGAAAGAAAGAAAGAAAGAAAGAAAGAAAATGCACCACTGATATGTGCTTACAGAGAGCATAATTAAATGATGGCTCCACCTGCTGCCCTTCTGGCTCTACCATCACATTTGCATTAAGGCCATGTTTCCCACAGGCTGATCCTAGCCAATGGTTAAGCACAGCAGGAATACAACGGCAGGCCCATTCCTGTTAAGATGCAAGATTTCTTTAACAGGTGCCTCTGGTTTAAGGACTCTTCCTTGGCATAGCCAAAACTTTCTTAGATAAGTAGGATAAGGTTCTTCCTTTCCAATCCTCCTTCCTTCCCTCTCTCCTTCCACAGATATCAGGCTTACATCTCAGTCTGAAGTCTCGCCCTGCCTTCTCCTGATTCTTCTTTGTAGTGTTTTAAAATATAGTCAGCCTTCCCTATATGGGGATTCTGCATCTGTGGATTCAACCAACCATGAATTGAAAATATTCAGAAAAAAAAGGATGGTTGCATCTGTACTGAACATTCACAGACTTTTTTTTTCTTGTCATTATTTCCCAAACAATACAACTATTTACATAGCATTTACATTGTATTAGTTATTATAGGTAATCAAGAGACAATTTAATGTATACGGGAGGGCCAGGAATGGTGGCTAAAGCCTGTAATCCCATCGCTTTGGGAGACCAAGATGGGAGGATTGCTTGAGGCCAGGAGTTCAAGACCAGCCTGTGCAAAATAGCAAGACCCCATCTCTACAAATCAATCAATAAATTAAAACAAATTTTTTTGAGGCGGAGTCTTGCTCTGTTGCCCAAGCTGGAGTGCAGTGGCATGATCACAGCTCACTGCAACCTCAAGTGATCCTTTTGACTCAAGTGATCCTCCTGCTTTGGCCTCCCAAAGTGCTGGGATTATAAGTGTGACCTACCATGCCTGGCCATAAATATTATTGAATGAATGAATAAATGAATGAATGAATTCCAGGCATTGTGCTAAGCATATTTAAAAGGTTGTTCCACTTAATTCTTAAAATAATCCCTATAAGGTGGGGTGCTATTATTATTTTAATTTTATAAAAATAATAAACCATAATAATAATGCTAATATAATACAATAATAACATAATAATGAAACTAAAGCATTTTTGCTTTATGAAATAATGAAACTAAACAGAGAAGATAAGCAAGTTGCCAAAGTTCACATAGTTGGTAAGTAAGAAAGTCAGTTTTGCAGAAGCAGTTGTGTTTGAGTTCGGTCATATCCCTTAAATCCTTTGTGGATTGAGATGAATCTTTATTCCACAAATAAGGTAAAGGTAAACAAATAAATCCTTAGATAAGAATTCATGAAAACAGAGTATTCAAGGAAAAATGAACAGCCTAAACAAAAAATACAAGAATGAGAAAAAGGCAAGTGGTTCAGACTGACTGAATAAAGGGTTACTACATGATATTTGCAGCCAGGAGCAGTGTCTCACTCCCGTAATCCCAGTACTTTGGGAGGCCGAGGCGGGCAGATACCTGAGGTGAGGAGTTCAAGACCAGCCTAGCCAAATAGTGAAACCCTGTCTCTACTAAAAATATAAAAAATTAGCCAGGTATGTTGGTGCATGCACTCCTGCAATTTCAGCTACTCGGGAAGGTGAGGCAAGGGAATTGCTTGAACCTGGAAGGCGGAGGTTGCAATGAGCTGAGATCGTGCCACTGCACTCCAGTCTGGGTGACAAAGCGAGACTCTGTTTCAAATAAATAAATAAATAAATAAAATTTTAAAAATAAAAACAGGATATGTGCAGGAGGTAATGTTGGAAAGGGAAGTTAGGACATATTATGAAGGATCTTCAAGAAGGAATTGATGAGAAGAAAGACACAAAGTATTTGTGATTTTGTGATATTGTAAAGGGAATAACATTTCTTCAACCCAAGCATTCCTTGAAAGAAAATAACTCCATTCTATGAATACTTTGGGGATAAAAATGCAAAATATAATTCACACACAGGTACGGACTAAAAACTAAGTTATATAGTTGGGTTTCAATCCTCTTTACCACCATCATCTCTACCACCACAAAGAAAATCCCTAGAGATCCCCGCAGTAAGAGGTAGCTTTGCTCAGATTAAAAGAAAAGATGGTATCAGAGGTCACAGCCAAACACTACCTTCCATCTCACAGGCTAATGGAATGGATAAGGAAAGATGGTATTATTGATAGATTACTTTTTTTTGCTTTTGGGAATCGCTTTCTTAAACAAAAGAACGTGGGAAGTGAGGGAAGAAAAAGGGGAAATTTCTTCATTGTCCTTTGCAATGCTCTGCAGGGGGAAGATAAACCCAGTCCCATTGCTCTGCCCATTTACTTAATGTTAACAAATAATAATTACAAAAATATTTATTGTGGGCCTCCTCTGTGGCCCAGACATAGTAACAAATGCAGAGTTCTTCCCCATCTCAACCTTTTTAGATATTACTTTACTCAGTGCCTTTTTAAAGGTTATTTTACTCCATGCCTTTGCAGACAAACCAGCTGTTCAGGCTGAGGTGACCCTATGGCTGCTGGCATGCATTATGATCATAGTATTTCCCCCAAAAGCCAAGGATAAGCCTCTGACACAGCACTTCTGTAATCCAACACGCCTCTCTGTGTAAGAATGCTTTATAGGCAGAACTGAGTGCAGAGAGAGAATCTGAGCTGTATGCAGTTCCCTTTGGATATTTTGGTGGATAAAACCATGCAATCCAAAGAGCAGGGCTGGAGTTCTACCAAATGAGCTCAGACCCCCAGAAAAACTAGTGACATTCATCAGGCTAGAAGGGCCAGCATCTTTTCTTTATGAATTGCCAGAGTTGTCTTAAATCTTACGGAGACTTTAAGCATTGAAAGAATTATGATGTTCTTCTCTCCCATGAACACATAATTCAATATGAGTGTAACTGGTTGCAAGCAAAGCTCTGATTTTTAATGAGGACAACTTTCATACTTTATTTTAAATGCCAGATATGAAATTATTTCCAGAAAAACTTAAGAGATGCCCTTCCCACTTTGTTAAAAGTGTGCTTAATTTACCTATTGGATAATTTATCACTATACATTATGAAACCCTGGGGGTTGAGAATTCCCTAACTGGTTTAAACTTAGCCAATACTTTTCAAACCATTTGAGATTTATACTATCTTTTGCTTTGTGCTCACTCCAGTGCATAACCAAGGAAAGAGCCTACAATAGTGCCTTCCTCTTGCATCTCTTCTAACCTCCTCTTTCGGTGGTGGATCCTTAGGCACCTTTGACAATTCAAGGGTCCTTCATCACAAATAGTTCAAAAGCATTGGTGTGCCACTATATCTGCCAATTTTGCTTGACAAGACTGTGGAAGAAGCTACAGAATTGGAGAGCTCTCAAAAGATCATACTTGGTCATTCCAGGGGGTCAACAGTTAAATGAAACAAAACAGGAAGCTCCATAGCCATCAAACATTATTACCTGTGTCTGACAATCATGCATATCACAAGTCCCTAATAATCGCCTTGAGGCAGGAGAATAGGGTATGGAGACAGGGAGCCTTCGCTTCAGCCTCTGATTGGTGGGAGCCAAGTCTTCATTTGCATAGGGTGTAACTTCACTTCAGCCTCTGATTGGTCACGGGCCAAGCTACCACTTCAGCCTCCAATAGGTCGCAGGCCAAGTCTTCACTTACATGGGATGTAATTAATAGGAAACCTCTAAAGGGTACTTAAACCCCAGAAGATTTTGCAACTGGGGCTCTTGAGCCACTTACTAGAGCCCACTCCCACTCTGTAGAGTGTACTTTCACTTCAATAAATCTGTGCTTTTGTCTTCCATTGGTTTGTTTGTGCATCTTGTCCAATTCTTTTTTTTTTGAGACGAAGTCTCACTCTGTCATCCAGGCTGGAGCAGAGTGGCACCATCTCCACTCACTGCAACCTCCAGCTCCTGGGTTCAAGCAATTCTCCCACCTCAGCCTCCTGAGTAGCTGGGATTACAGGTGCCCACCACCACGCCCAGCTAATTTCTGTATTTTTAGTAGAGGTGGGGTTTCACCATGTTGGCCAGGCTGGTCTCAAACTCCTGACCTCAGGTGATCCACCCACCTCAGCCTCCCAAAGTGTTGGGATTACAGGTGTGAGCCACTGCACCTGGCTAGTCCAATTCTTTGTTCAATATGCCAAGAACCTGGACAACTCATAGTCAAGACCCTCCACTGGTAACAACCTTGGAAGGACCTTTGAATAGCATCGTTTTACTACCAGGCTTCTGCCATAGCACACTTCCTAAATTCAAAATAGGTTTTTAAATTCTTCATAATTCATATATGTATTTAATTTTTTATTCAGCTTTCTATGTCTTATGCATATGTATCAGAGCATTTTCTGTCTTTGCTTATAATATTCCGGGACACAGATGCTAATGCTCCACAGTTTTCTTTTTTCTTTTTTTTTTTTCTGTTTGAGATAGAGGCTTGCCCTGTTGACCAGGCTAGAGTGCAGTGGCGAGACCTCGGCCCACTGCAGCCTCTGCCTCCTGGGTTCAATTGATCCTCCCATCTCAGCCTCCTGAGTAGCTGGGACTACAGGCACGCACCACCACACCTGGCTAATTTTTGTATTTTTTGTAAAGATGGGGTTCCATTATGTACCCCAGGCTGGTCTTGAACTTCTGGGCTCAAGTGATCCACCCACCTCAGTTTCCTAAACAGCTGGGATTACAGACGCGAGCCATCACTCCTGGCCACAGTTTTCTTTATAGAGCACTTTGGACAGAGCTATGTGCAATTTAACATTTAAAAATATTTTCTGGACCAGGTGCAGTGGCTCATGCCTGTAATTTCAGCACTTTGGGAGGCTGAGGTGGGTGGATCATGAGGTCAGGACTTCGAGACCAGCCTGGCCAATATGGTGAAACCCCATCTCTACTAAAACTACAAAAATTAGCTGGGCATAGTGGCGCAGGCCTGTAGTCCCAGCTACTCAGGAGGCTGAGGCAGAAGAATTGCTTGAACCCAGGAGGCAGAGGTTGCAGTGAACCGAGATCATGCCACTGCACTCCAACCTAGGCAAGAGAGCAAGACTCCGTCTTAAAAAAAAAAAAAAAAAAAAAAAATTCTGGGCTGGGCACAGTGGCTCACACTTGTAATCCCAGTCCTTAGGGAGGCCAAGGCAAGACGATTGCTTGAGGCCAGGAGTTTGGGACCAACCTGTGCAACACACAAAGACCCTGTCTCTACAAAAAATTTTTACAAACTAGTCCAGTGTGATAGCATGCATCCATAGTCCTAGCTACTCCAGAGGCTGAGGTGCAAGGATCATTTGAGCGCAGGAGTTTGAGGTTACAGTGAGCTACAATCATGCCACCGTATGCCAGCCTTGCTGACAGAGCAAGACTCTGTCTCTAAATATATATATATATTCTGACAACATAATCATACTGGAATCATCACCCAGTAGAATGGCTGGAAGACTGTTAACCAAGGAAAGAGGAGGATAATTAACAGACACCTATAGCCAATCTTTCAGTGACATTGTCAGCCTTTGGCAATGAGCCTGCAAAATACTCATCCAGCACACATAAGCAATTGTAGTACTACCATAATCTACATTTGCACTGTAATTAATAAAACCCAATTTTAGCAGGGCCTGAGATCACAAGGCTGAGTTTCTGCCCCTACCATCTAATCTAATCAGTGTGTGATCCTTCCCTATACCATTCAGATCTATTGTCTAGTCTCTTTGTCAGACTTGATGAAAGCAGAATCTTTGGTTAACTACTGCTGACCTTTATACTGAGACCCTGTGCTAGTTAGAGGCCTCATCTCTACAGTTGCTATGGAAACTGTCTCTTTCTCCCCACAACCTATTCTGGCTCTCTGCCTCCACATGGTACTCTTTTTCTGATTGCAGAAGAGGAGGCCTGTACATCTCTCCAAGCTCTTTTCCAGATTCAGATCCACAAATAGTGGGGTGGGGTGGGGCAGAGGTACAGCGGAACACTGTCTCATGTGTCATAGTCATGAGACTAGAGGGTGAGGCATCCCCACCATCTGACATTCTGCCAGTACTCTTATTTTCCCCTTTCTGCGGCAAAAGGATTTTCAGGGCCATGTCCAAATTGGTTGCAGAGTGGACTGGCTGTTTTCCTGTAACACATGCTCCCAGGATTGCTGTAAAGTTTTTGTTTTGTTTTGTTTTGAGACAGAGCCTCACTCTGTCACCCAGGCTGGAGTGCAGTGGTGCATCTTGGCTTACTGCAACCTCCGCCTCCGGGGCTCAAGTGATTCTCCTGCCTCAGCCTCCCAAGTAGCTGGGATTACAGGCGTCCAACACCACGCCCAGCTTATTTTTGTATTTTTAATAGAGGCGGGGTTTCCCCATGTTGGCCAGGCTGGTCTTGAACTCCTGACCTCGAGTGAACCGCCCACTTTGGCCTCCCAAAGTGCTGGGATTACAGGCGTGGGCCACTGAGCCCGGCCACTGTGAAGTATTTAACATGCAGACACTGCCCAATCAAAATGTGGCTCACAGGCAGCCTTGCTGAATCTGGTACTGTGCTCCTTTCTTCCCTGTACTATCTCCAAAGCGAAGGCAAACGGGACCAAAAAAAAAAAACAAGTGCTGCTGGAGCTCTAGGGTGAAATATAGGCGGTCCCATACATACATGCACAGAATGATTCGGTATCCTGGGTAAAAGAAGACTGGCATGTGGAGGAGGTAGAGGTACACTGAGGAACGGGGGAGGCTAGACTAACAGCACATTTTTACAAAGATGTTCCAGTCAGTCATAAAACAGTGCAAGGCCTCCTCAGTCCTTTCCCAACCTCTCTGGTTTTGATCTTAGAACTGTCAACCTCTTCTTTGGGGCAAACATTGCCCCTTCTGTTTTAAGAACTCCCGGGAGCGGGGAGGGGGGGAAGTAATACAACAGTCTCCTGAAGGAGACCCGTCTCACTGTCACATCACTTGAAGATGGAAAGGTCTTTCCTAGGTTTTACTCAAATCCCCCTTGCTGCAGTCTGAGCTCATCGCACTCGAGTCCTGCACTCAGCAGAGATGGAGACTAGCCAGCCAACTGCTATCTTCAGAATAACAACTCACCAGGGACTCAAGGCCGGAAGGTCATTCTGTCCCCTCCAAAACTGCGCAGCCTCCCAGAGCACTCCCAGGGCCTGGGGCAAGGACAGGGAAGCCGAGGATGGAGACCTCGGGCAGGACCCAGCCAGGAAGTGACAAAAAACAGAAACGCCAAACAACGGTAATACAGACACACAGACACAGATGGAGGCAACGATACAAACTCTAAGACAGAGAGGGACAAGATGGCTCCCCTCAGTTCGGGCGAGGCTGCGGAATTGCCAGACAATACTTATCAGGGACACATCTTAACTAGAAGCTTCTTCCGGCGCCGAGGCAACCGCCTCGCCCCTCCAGTGGGTCCCCCAGAGACCCCCACCCCCGTTCAAGTCCAAGTGGAAGCTCCTGGGGGTACTGGGGAGGACGTGGTGGGAGGGAGGAGGCGGCCACCACCCTCGTGCCTGGCGAGACCGCAGAGCAGGAGCTTCCATCTCCGGCCCTGGCCCGCCCCTGCGGCGCCTGTGCCCCGCCCCCTGACAGGCAGCAGCCAATGAACGGCACCTGCCGCCAGCCTTTAAGAACAGCGCGCACTCTCCCTGCAGCGGACTCTGCCGGCCTAACACTCCGCCGGTGTTTCCATGGAGACCGAGGCCGGGCCTGCGTGGCCTCACGGCGTTGCCATGGAGACGACTCCGGGGCTGGGGCTCCGAAGTCCCGGAGCATCGCTGGCTCAGAACCCCGCGGAGCCGCTGTTCGAGGCCGGAGCCGCGGTGGCGACTGCACGCTGGGACCTGCAGAAGCACTCTTTGCTAATTGTGATCGGCGATATCGGTACAGAGAGTCAGCTGAGGGCCGTGCGGGCCCACCTTGAACAAGGTGAGCCACTGTTCTGGCTGTGCTTCAGGCATCTCCACCCTGTGCTTCTCCGCCTTCTGCATTCAACTCCCAATGCATACGTCTGCATCTCCATCCCTAGTGTGCACTTCCTAAGATCTGCGCCCTTGTCACCTGCATCTTCCATGCCATGTGTCCGTATGCTCTCGCTCTACTAACATCTCGCTTGCCCATCCTTCCCGCACACTCCGTGGTGTTCCGCGCTCTCCCTGAGGCAGCGGAGCTCTGTGCAGCCCCTGGGGCCCCACTGGTCACACCTTCCTCCGCAGTGTTTTGGACCAGGCGTCCTGAAAGTCCTCACCATCCCCTGGAGAATCCATGTCCCTATCTTGCTGTATCTTCTTTATGGTCCCTGAGCCAGCGCGGGGAGCTTTCTGAACGCCCCGTACAAATTTCAAATCTCTGAATGCCAGCAGCCAACAACGAAGTGACCTTCGTGGCTACCAGCTCCTAAGTCCTCACCTCCCTCCCCAGTGCTGTGCCTGTGGCTGTGGTGCAGTGCTGCGGAGCCACCTGCGGGTGGAAGCAAGCTGTGGAGGGCTGGAGACAAGGAAGGGAGCATAGAAGGTGAACCTAGAATCCTGCTTAGCTGTAAATGTGGGGAAGGTAGCCCTCAGCATCTGGGAATAGGCCCTTAGGTGTCACTTCCACCACAACTGGGGAACCTTACAAGAAAATTCCTACCTATAAACTCATTAATGACTGAGTTTAGTCTAAACTGTCCTTCTCCCTCTGGCTCAGGTAAGGCCTAGAAAAGGTGTAAACTGGGAGAAAGATACCACTACTAGCCACCTTTCTTTGAGACATCACTGAGGCTGATCATGGCAACTGTCCATATACCCTCCGTCTCCTTACCTGTTCTATGAACTTGAAAGTGTCCCTGCAGTCTCACCACCCCACAACCCGCAACCTTATCCAGAACCCTCTTTGTTTTTCTCCCACAGGGATTCTCTCCTGGAACGTTGACCTGTCATCCTTTGACTTGAACCAACAATTGAGACTCTTCATTACCCGGCATCTAGCTCACTTCTCCTCAGAGGTCAAAGGTTAGGACTAATGTTTTATTTCAGTCCTTTGGGTAAGAGCTGGTCACAGAAGAGCAGTGGTCCAGTCTCCCTGGGAGACTGCGGGATGTTTGGGTGGAGGAGAAGGGAGGAACTTTATAGAGGAGGAAAGTCATGGAATTCCATAGCTGTCCCCACATACCAAATATACTTTGCAGACATGGTTTGATAGTGGAAGGAGCCTGGAGAACATAACTTCTCCCTGAGAAGAGGATTGTTTGTGGATAGCTGTTGACATGCACTAAAGAAACGAGGGATTCCTCTTAGTGATCAATCATCTCTCATGCAAAAATTCACTCTCTTCATTTGTGTTCCCCTTTCTGCATACCCCAGTCTCCCTGCTTCCCTTTACAGACACCCCAGAATCCCCCATTCATCTTCCTAGACCCTTGCTTAGCATTTTTCTTTAGGCTGCACAGGTTTCAGGGTTTCTGGTTCCTGCTTTGGCTTAGCCAACAGATCTCCAGGGCACAACGGAATCCTGGTACTTACATGATGATGGGCACCATCAAATCCAGAGTGGAAGAAGGGGCTCCTGAATTTACTGCTACAAGATCAAGTTGTACTCTGAGATTTGGCCCAAATCAAAGTTCACATAATGCAGTTTCCCATTCTGCTGGGTGGGAAGACTGGGTGGGTTAGAGATTTGAGAAAATAAGATTTTAGGAACTACCATTCCATGACAGATATCTGTGAGGTGACTAAGGAAAGCTCTACATGCTATTTTTTTTTTTTTTTTTTTTTTTGAGACTTGAGTCTCGCTCTGTTGCCCAGGCTGGAGTGCAGTAGCGAGATCCTGGCTCACTGCAAGCTCTGCCTCCCGGGTTCAGGCCATTCTCCTGCCTCAGCCTCCCGAGCAGCTGGGACTACAGGCGCCCACCACGACGCCCGGCTAATTTTTTTTTTGCATTTTTAGTAGAGATGGGGTTTCACTGTGTTAGCCAGGAAGGTCTCGATCTCCTGACCTCGTGATCCGCCCACCTCGGCCTCCCAAAGTGCTGAGATTACAGACGTGAGCCACCGCGCCCGGCCTTCTACATGCTATTATAAAAGAGCTAAGGCCGGGCACAGTGACTCACGCCTGTAATCCCAATGCTTTGGGAGGCCAAGGCAGGGGGATCACCTGAGGTCGGGAGTTCGAGGCCAGCCTGACCAATGGAGAAACCCCGTCTCTACTAAAAAATACAAAATTAGCTGGGCATGGTGGTACATCCCTGTAATCCCAGCTACTCGGAAGGCTGAGGCAGGAGAATTGCTTGAATCTGGGAGGCGGAGGTTGCAGTGAACCAAGATCATGCCATTGCACTCCAGCCTGGGCAACAAGAGAAAAACTCCATCTCAGAAAAAAAAAAAAAAAAAGAGCTAGGTATCTTGTTATGCTATTGGAAAATGTTGACACACCAATCCATGCAGCTTAATGAAATATACAATCCATCCAGGTCAACAGTCACTGCAACTGAATGATTGAATTCATATCTTATACAGATAATTCTCAATTACCCAGTATAGTAGTCACCTTTCCTTAATTACCTCTCCTCCTTTTCCACTGCTCCTAACTGCCAAATCTTTGATCATTTCCTGATCACTGATGCTTATAGATGCTACTAGGAAGTTGGAGAAAATAAGGCTAATATGACTAAAGCTCCATTAGCCTAGGAATATATACAGCAATTTTATATTAATATATGTGAGGCTGACATCTTCCTGATGTGACTGGCTTCCTGTAAAGAAGGCTATTCACTCTTTTGAGAATGCTTCTGTTTAGAATTACTCATGTCATGGCTTCCTCCATTATCGCTGATGATGAAAATCGGCAGTTTTACCACTTAGTACTCCTAGGAGCTTTAGTGCAAGGCCAGATACAAGGATGACAGAGGATGAAATTAATGACTGAACAGAAGTTTGGGGATTATCTGCTGATGTTAATAATTCACACTGTATTCTCTAACCTTGTCCTTTTGGCTACAGAGACTTGAGAGTAAGCTGCTTTCTGGAATAATGTAAGAAATGAAAATAATTTAAACCAAAGTACTTAGCCATTCTTCAGATTAAGATGCAGGGCTACTTGGGAAGACACTTACAGGGAAATACATAGTTATTCTCAGGCACTTCTTAGAAACAAACACTGATATATAAACACCTACTAGGCCCTTTCCATCAAAGAGTTTGGCTATGGTGTCCTCAAGGGGCTTAGGGCCATGTACTCTAGATCAGAGCTTACTTTGGCATACTGAATATTTTTAGGTTTGGACATTTTTATCATGGTCTGTCTATGTCACAGGAGAATAGTAGAGAATTTCCTGGAAAAACCCATACAGCTCAAGACAGCCACAGCCCCACCCCTGCTGGCTCCTCTTTCAGCTGTCCCCACAAACAACAGTCAGCCCAGAGCAGCTGCAGACACTGCCCCTCCCTTCAGCCTTCTGTTAGTAAGGACGCAAAGGGGACCAGGCAGCTGGGATGAGCTCAAGGGGATATGCTAGTGCGTTATGGCTTGACTACCCCACGGGCTGGGCCACCATTCCTATCACCTATCCTCAAGCCCTGGGCCAAAATGCTGAGAAAGCAGACAAAAATGTACCCTACAGTGACAAGGAGAGTGCAATTATTCCTAGGCACTGCACCCTCCACATTGACATAACCACACACAGAAAAGAAGGGACCCTCTGATAAAGAGTCAGTGGCCCAGCTCCTTCTAGTGGTCAAGTCTGGTAAAAGTTTTCAAAGTGATTTTTGCACCAGGTAGTCTCTCCAGTGGTGACTTTCTAACCCCTACAAAAAATCTGGATCTTCCGAACATTCTAATACAAATTCAGAAACAATTAGGACAGTGGAAAACTGAGTTTCAATAACTCTCTGATTCTTTTACTATTGGATACCTATAGGAAATAGAAGGGGGTTCATAATTCATAACTAATATTCTAAGACTAAAAAACACAGGGCCGGGCATGGTGGCTTATGCCTGTATCCCAGCACTTTGGGAGGCTGAGGCGGGTGGATCACTTGAGGTTAGGAATTTGAGACCAGCCTGGACAACATGGTGAAATGCTCTTTCTACTAAAAATACAAAAATTAGCCAAGGGTGGTAGCGTATACCTGTAATCCCAGCTACTCGGGGGGCTGAGGCAGGAGAATTTTTTGAACCCAGGAGACAGAGGTTGCAGTGAGCCGAGATCGTGACATTGCACTCCAGCCTGGGCGACGAGCTAGACTCCGTCTGAATAAATAAATAAATAAAAATACAGGCTGAGGGACCAATCTGGAGGCCTTGGTCTGACTCTCCATTTCCACTGATGGACTTAGGAAGTGATAGCTCTATTACTTCTACCAATGCAAAAGTTATCCTGAATTAATACAGCAGCTCATTAACCCCTAGAACCGGGGTCTGCATTGCTCTCTGAAATGGGAAAGCAAGGACATGAATAGTACTTCAAGTCTCATACTGCTGGCATCTTTAGTTCTAGGTTTACCTGGGAGCTAAGAATTCTCCAGAGTTGATCTGGTCTGAGATCCTGATTTATGATTTCCTTGATCACCTAGATGACCTCTCAGAAATCTTCCACAAAAGGGAGAAAGACTTCCAGTGGCATTTGTACATTGCAGATTTGGAAGTCTAGGAATGAAGAAGCTTTTTTTTTTTCATCTTTTATACAATTCAAACCTCACAGCATTATTGGAGGATGGTACTAATATTATACTCATTTCATAGTTTATGAAGCAGGCTCTGAGAGAGGTGAAGTCACTTGTTTAGCAGCATGATTAGTAAAATGGTGGATCAGGCCTCAAATCCGGGGTTTCGTATCTTAGTTTGTATCTCAGCTCAAGCCTCTCTTTCTTCTTTGGCATCTCACCATTTCATTGCAGCAGAGCCTAGGAATACAGCAGGTGGAGAGTTGGTTGTGGTGGGTAGCTGTTCAGAGGGTGAAGGCTGAAGGAAAACTCCACTGTGAGTTGGCACCATGCCCAGGGTGTGGCCCTTGGGGGTGGCAGCTGAGAATATGGGTGGGCTCTGTATTGGTCTGGGAAATGTTATTTTGTTCGTAAACTAAATGTCTACTCAAGTTTCCCTCCTAACACACTCCAGAAAGCCCTAGAAAGCAGAGAGGAGATAGAAGGCTTGAGGTGGGAGGAAATAAGAACGATGAAGTTGCAGAAGAGGGATATTTCCCTTTTGTGATGCTCGGAACTCAGCCTGTTCCCTGTGTATCTCTGCAGATGGCTGCCCAAATGGGGTTGTTGCCATTGTTGCAGATTTGCATCCCCGGATCTGAGCAAGGATTGCTCCTCTTTTGTCCCCTCAACCCCCAAGAGTACTAGTGACTCAGCTCCTCCTCTCCTGTGGCTGCAATTAAGGGGGATGCTGAGAGCACAGACTATTTTGGCTTCTCTGACCTTCAAAAGTAGCTCTTGGCAGCCTGGGGCAAGGGTGAGGCTAGTGTTGGGGTGTGAGTGGGCGGCTGTGATTGTGAGGAAGGCCTTAGGAGCTGGCCAGGACTGGGGAGGGTGGATGGGAAGAGGGCAGGGAAGGACTATGTAAGAGCATGGCATCCTCAGGTTGGAAGGAAGTGCCATTGCTCTCCAGATCCTTCCTTTGAGTCCTAGAGCACTTTACTAAATCTGAGACGGAGGTAGAGACTAAGGGAAACAGGATCAACATTAGAAGTATCAAAATAATATAATACAGAGATGGCAAAGAGACAAGGAGAGAGCAGGAACGCAACTACCCTACAAAATCATTATAGGGTTTTTTGTTTTTTGTTTTTTTAATCTAAAGAGTACTTCTGTTACATTTAATAATTGGCCTACAACCTTGCTTGGGCCGGAGGCCCTGGTGATCTGTTGTGGTGCTTGTTAACTCCTTCACTCTAAGGCAGAAAGCTCCCTGTCCCTTCAGGGACTTGTCTCTTCATACCCAATGACTCAAGAATCCCAAGAATCAGTGCCTGTGTGGTTACTGTGTTATGCTGCATTCCCACAGAACTTCTTGTAGCTCTCAGGGTCCCTGTGCCCCACCCCAGCAGGCTAGGGACCATGTGTCCTCTCCAGAATTTCAAACTACCCGCTAACCCTAAAATAAGACTTATTTCTGCCCTCCTTGGTTTCTGTAGGGCTGAGGTTCAGAAGAAGGCAGCACATCTCCCCATCCCCAACCTTTCTCTCAAGCAGTTCCCCACCCCTACCCCATGCTTTTGGGCCCATAGCCTTTGTCTCCTGCTCCTCCAGGGACTGAAGGTCACTCCCTGGGTCCATCTGAGGAAGGGAGGCAGCAGATGGTTTCTAAGAGAAGGGGGAGAGCCCACACAGCTCATGCCTCCTATAGCCTTGCTCTGTGCCCTAGCATGGGGCTTTGGTCTTTTGGCTGATGCTAAACGAGTATTTCCTAACCAAGCAGGGTTTGGAGAGAAAGGTCCTGTGGGCCATAGGACATTGTAGAGGCTCTTTGAGCTGTTAAACAATCCCTCAGCCCCACAGAGCCAAGCAAAAGCACTAGAGCACAGATGTCGTGAAGGCAAAGAAACAGTTAAGTCTCCAGTGCCTCGTCACCGACCAGCCCCTCTTCCCCGCCCTGGCGCCGCCCTCCTCATCAAGCACCCCCCCACTCCCACCCCAAGTGCTGCAGACTCTTCCCTGAAGCTGCCGGCTGAGGCCGGAGCTGCCGCCTCCATGAGAGGCTTCCTCCTCCACCCCAGGGTAAGAACCGAACCAAAGGGCTTGGCATCTGGGGATACACTGTGATAGGGAGGTGGGATGGGGGTCATGGAAAGGGTGCTGGTTGGTACCTAATCTGATGCGTCTGGAACTAGCCCAGTGGCAGAAGGCAGGCTGGAGAAATAGAGAGAGAAGGTGAACATTACTGGCTGTGGGCCCAGCCTGGACCCAGAACCAGAGGCCACCAGGGGCTGTGACAGTCCACCTCTCCAGCTGGGCGGGGGTGGGAGACATCAGCCTGGGACAGCAACAGTGGATGGTGCCACTGGCTCTGCCTGGCAGCCCAGGGTGCTGGAGGAATTTGGGGGCTATGTTTCTGGTCAGAGGCAGAAGAATCTGAGAGAAAGGGAGATGTTATGGGAATGTGCCTAATGGGAGGGCCCCTGGGTGTCAGCTGCTGGATTGCTCAGCTGCTCCTGTACTGGGGGTGAGCAGGGCAGTGAGTTTTTGCCAAGTAAGGGAAGGTGGGGGACACTATGGAAAAGAAAGGAGGAAAGGGTCACTAAGACCTGGCTTGCGCCTCCGCACAGATCAACCGGTTTGCACTGGGCTCCCTCTACCCTATTCCCGGTGGCTAGCTTTAGACTGGGACTCTAAACCCCTCCATTCTGGCCCTGCTGAGGCCACTCTGGAGACGGAGAACTCCCTCCCCAGTGGCTGCCTTGCATTTCCCGTCGTGTCAACCTCACAGGTTCCCAGTCTCAGCCCTACCCCCACCCCATCTCTGCTTTTCTTCCCAAGATGGGGGCTCTTGAACAGAGAAGCCAGTTTCTTCTCTCTCTCTGCATCCCCCCATCCCCACCCCCCATGCAGAAGCAGCCAAGAAAATGACTTGTCATGCTGGGGTGGGGGGTGGGGGCGGAGCTGGAGCCAGAGCTCAGCGCGCACACTCACACACTGCGGCAAACTGCAGCTGCCCAAACCGGCCCCCCTCCCCTTCTGCCTCACTGCGGAGACACCTGCCCTCCTGCCTGCTCAGCCTCCGCACCACTGCCCACCCCCCACTCCAGCACTAGCCTAGCACTGTGTGCCCCTGCCTCACAAGATGGTCCTCTCCAAAGAAAAAGGAAAAAACGAGTCAGTTCCCTTCAGTGAGAGAGCCAGGAGAGCAGAAGAAACGGCTGTCTCCCAGGCCTGAAAAACAGAGGCACAGAAAGGATATAAACCATGTAATTTCAAGTCAGAACCACTCCCAGGGATAGGGTGAGGAATAGGACCTTATGTCAGGACAGGAATTGGGATCATAGAAGTCTTGTGGTGATAAATGGGGACCGTGAGGAATGGTTGGGGGTGGGGAGTGGTAGATAGAAAGCAAATCAGTGTGTGCTATAGATATTTGTCTTTCTGACCCTCCTACCTCAAATCTGTGACCTTATTTGTGTGGAGAGAGCTCTTGCCCTTCTAAATCTGAACTACTTAAGGCTGGCAGCTTCCCGAACCTTGATATCCCTCACTTGCCCCAAGCCCTGCCCTTGCCTACATCTGAGGTGGCTCTTGTCCTCTGAATTTATCTCAAATGTTCCCTCAATTCTCAAGTGTATAGAAGGGAACTCTTGAATTCCCCTTTGGCCCAACCCACCCTGTATGGGGTTTGGTCTTCCGACACCATCCATCGTTCATTTCCCCCACAGCTGCATCTGCAGCCCTGTGCTGCCAGATCTGCCTGATCCTGGCACCATGGCTCTTCCTCTTAACAAAGGCCCTGGCCCCAGGCTTCTCTTGTCCAAGCCCCAGAAAGAAGAGACAGCTGGGTCACAGAAGAGGGTCTAAGGGACAAATTATGAACCCTCCCACTAGTATCCCCCAGACAGCCCACTGCCATCTGTTGGATGCTCTGTTAGGTTAATGCCACTATGTACTGCAATTGGACAGGAGGTTGGGAGAGGAAGGGCAGGTGCAGGGAATGGCAGCATTCTTCTTCAGCATCTTCTGTCTGATTTGCCACTTTCTTTCTTTGCTGAATTGCTTGGTGTTTCATGTGAGGCTGGAGAAGGGAAACAGGGGATTTGGGGATGCCTTATCTACTCCATGGCCTGGGGAACACCCTGAATCTCTCCTTCCTTATTAATATGTTTCTTGTTCAAGAACCTTTCACTCCCCATGTCCGTGGTAGAGGCCCCTAGGAAAGGGGCAAAGATGAGAGAAGAAACTGTTCACCAGGAATAGGTTGTGGGGTAGTGAATCTGGCCTCTCTGAAACTTGGGACATGAAGATGAGGTAGAAGAGGGTGCTATGAAAACTTTTGAGTGGGAACAATATGATTGTATGCATGTGTATTAGTGCAGGCTTGGCCTCTGAGGAACCAGAGGACAGAACAGGAAGTTATAGTCCTATGTCCATTCTTTGAATCATAAAACCCCAAAAGTTTACATAGCACAGGCTTCTCTGGGTCTTCTGGAACAGGAATTCTGGACTTGGATGGCAAGAAGGGTAGGGAGTCTATAGATACCACACAGAAGCTCCTATTTCCTTATTTCTAGACACTCCGCTGGCAGGAAACCCCAGGGCAGAGGCAAGCCAGGAAGGAGAAGGGGAAGTGAGGATCATCATCCCAGAGGCCCTCTTCTCCAGCTGAGCCCCCCATCCCCAGGCAGCACCAGGAGCTTAGTGCTCGAGAAGGACAAAAGCTTCTTGTCAACAGGGCAGTCTGAGACCATAGTTCCAGGCAGAGGGGTGGGGGCACAGGCAGCAGAGGGTGTGGTAGATGAAGGGAAGGAGAGGACAGCCAGTGTGGGAGAGGGGAGGTGGAAGCCCTCTAAGGGAAGGGCTGGAGGAGCCAGTTCCTAGACCTTACTCAGCAGTATCCAAGGTGACAGAGCCTAAGGATACCCAAGTTTCTCTTTCCTCTAAGCCCCATTTCCTGATAGCACATTCTTTCCTCTCCTGCACCACAATTTCTATACCTATTCTCAATATAAATTCCTACATCTCTCCCTCAGGCCAGAGGACCCTTTGCCACCAGAGTGAGATCCTAGAGACCATCATCCTGGTAAATCCCAGTGCAGACAGCATCAGCTCTGAGGTAAGGCCAGGGCCTGTGCCTTGCCAAGCAGGCCTCATGCAAGTGCTATACCCACCCTTGCCAGTGCTACCACTATTAGGCCAAGAATTCCTCTCTCTGCCATCTACGCTGACTTATTGTCCCCAGCCCACTCTGGAGGTGTTGTGAGGGACACCAGTTGGGAGCATGTTCTTGAGGTACTGAGGAGCCATTCATTGCCTTCCCCTGGATTTCCTAGATCTGTGACCACTCCCCTTCTTCCATTCCAGGTTCACCATCTTCTTAGCAGCTCATCAGCTCATAAACTACTAATCTTGAGTGGGCAAAGTGTAGAGCCCGGGGGAGACCTCGTCCTACAGAGTGGCACCTACTCCTATGAAAACTTTGCCCAGGTCCTTCACAACCCCGAGGTAAGTTCCATGCCAGAGTGTCCAGGAGAAAGGGCAGCACTAGAGCTGTGGGAGGGATCTAAGGGAAAGTCTCATGTTGCTTGACCATGGGGGTTCCTGGCAGAAAGGTAAGAGTTCACCTTGGAGAGAGGTGAAGATTAGGGTACTGAATCTGAGTCAGACCAAAACAACTCTAGTGACCTGATCAGGTTTCTATCTCCTGTTCTTCTAGATCTCCCAATTGCTCAGCAATAGAGACCCTGGGATCCAGGCCTTCCTCACCGTGTCGTGCTTAGGGGAAGGTGATTGGAGCCACCTGGGATTATCCAGTTCCCAAGAGACCCTGCACCTCCGGCTAAACCCTGAGCCCACGCTGCCCACCATGGATGGCGTGGCTGAGTTTTCCGAGTATGTCTCTGAGACTGTGGACGTGCCATCCCCATTTGACCTGCTAGAGCCCCCCACATCAGGGGGCTTTCTCAAGCTCTCCAAGCCTTGTTGCTACATCTTCCCAGGTGGTCGTGGGGACTCTGCCCTCTTTGCTGTCAATGGTTTCAACATCCTGGTGGATGGTGGCTCTGATCGCAAGTCCTGCTTTTGGAAGCTGGTGCGGCACCTGGACCGCATTGACTCGGTGCTACTCACACACATTGGGGCAGACAACCTGCCAGGCATCAATGGACTACTGCAGCGCAAAGTGGCAGAGCTAGAGGAGGAGCAGTCCCAGGGCTCTAGCAGTTACAGCGACTGGGTGAAGAACCTTATCTCCCCTGAGCTTGGAGTTGTCTTTTTCAACGTGCCTGAAAAGCTGCGGCTTCCTGATGCCTCCCGGAAAGCCAAGCGCAGCATTGAGGAGGCCTGCCTCACTCTGCAGCACTTAAACCGCCTGGGCATCCAGGCTGAGCCTCTGTATCGTGTGGTCAGCAACACCATTGAGCCACTGACCCTCTTCCACAAAATGGGTGTGGGCCGACTGGACATGTATGTCCTCAACCCTGTCAAGGACAGCAAGGAGATGCAGTTCCTCATGCAAAAGTGGGCAGGCAATAGTAAAGCCAAGACAGGCATCGTGCTGGCCAATGGAAAGGAGGCTGAGATCTCCGTGCCCTACCTTACCTCTATCACTGCTCTGGTGGTCTGGCTACCAGCCAACCCCACTGAGAAGATTGTGCGTGTGCTTTTTCCAGGAAACGCTCCCCAAAACAAGATCTTGGAGGGCCTGGAAAAGCTTCGGCATCTGGACTTCCTGCGTTACCCTGTGGCCACGCAGAAGGACCTGGCTTCTGGGGCTGTGCCTACCAACCTCAAGCCCAGCAAAATCAAACAGCGGGCTGATAGCAAGGAGAGCCTGAAAGCCACTACCAAGACAGCCGTGAGCAAGTTGGCCAAACGGGAGGAGGTGGTGGAAGAGGGAGCCAAGGAGGCCCGCTCAGAGCTGGCCAAGGAGTTAGCCAAAACAGAGAAGAAGGCAAAAGAGTCATCTGAGAAGCCCCCAGATAAGTCTACCAAGCCTGAGAGGGTGAGGACAGAGTCAAGTGAGGCACTGAAGGCAGAGAAGCGAAAGCTGATCAAAGACAAGGTAGGGAAAAAACACCTTAAAGAAAAGATATCAAAGCTGGAAGAAAAAAAAGATAAAGAGAAAAAAGAGATCAAAAAGGAGAGGAAAGAGCTCAAGAAGGATGAAGGAAGGAAGGAGGAGAAGAAGGATGCCAAGAAGGAGGAGAAGAGGAAAGATACCAAACCTGAGGTCAAGAAGATTTCCAAGCCAGACCTAAAGCCCTTTACTCCTGAGGTACGTAAGACCCTCTACAAAGCCAAGGCCCCTGGAAGAGTCAAAGTAGACAGGAGCCGTGCTGTCCGTGGGGAGAAGGAGCTGTCTTCCGAGCCCCGGACACCCCCAGCCCAGAAGGGGGCTGTACCACTCCCAACCATCAGTGGGCACAGGGAGCTGGTCCTGTCCTCACCAGAGGACCTCACACAGGACTTTGAGGAGATGAAGCGTGAGGAGAGGGCTTTACTGGCTGAACAAAGGGACATGGGACTAGGAGATAAGCCATTCCCTCTAGACACTGCAGAGGAGGGACCCCCAAGTACAGCTATCCAGGCAACACCACCCTCTGTTCCAGGGCTGGGACAAGAAGAACATGTGATGAAGGAGAAAGAGGTTGTTCCAGAGGTCCCTGAGGAACAAGGCAGCAAGGACAGAGGCCTAGACTCTGGGGCTGAAACAGAGGAAGAGAAAGATACCTGGGAGGAAAAGAAACAGAGGGAAGCAGAGAGACTCCCAGACAGAACAGAAGCCAGAGAAGAAAGTGAACCTGAAGTAAAGGAGGATGTGATAGAAAAGGCTGAGTTAGAAGAAATGGAGGAGGTACACCCTTCAGATGAGAGGAAGAGGACGCGACAAAAGCTGAGGGTTTTTACCAAAAACATATGCAGGAAGCCTTGAAGGTAACTCCAAGGAGCAGGGAGGCTTTTGGGGTTCGGGAATTGGGACTCCAGGGCAAGGCCCCTGAGAAGGAGACCTCGTCATTCCTAAGCAGCCTGACCACACCTGCAGGAGCCACTGAGCATGTCTCTTATATCCAGGATGAGACAATCCCTGGCTACTCAGAGACTGAGCAGACCATCTCAGATGAGGAGATCCATGATGAGCCGGAGGAGCGCCCAGCTCCACCCAGATTTCATACAAGTACATATGACCTCCCCGGGCCTGAAGGTGCTGGCCCATTCGAAGCCAGCCAACCTGCCGATAGTGCTGTTCCTGCTACCTCTGGCAAAGTCTATGGGGCGCCAGAGACTGAACTCACCTACCCCACTAACATAGTGGCTGCCCCTTTGGCTGAAGAAGAACATGTGTCCTCAGCCACTTCAATCACTGAGTGTGACAAACTTTCTTCCTTTGCCACATCAGTGGCTGAGGACCAATCTGTGGCCTCACTTACAGCTCCCCAGACAGAGGAGACAGGCAAGAGCTCCCTGCTGCTTGACACAGTCACAAGCATCCCTTCCTCCCGTACTGAAGCTACGCAGGGCTTGGACTATGTGCCATCGGCTGGTACCATCTCACCCACCTCCTCACTGGAAGAAGACAAGGGCTTCAAATCACCACCCTGTGAGGACTTCTCTGTGACTGGGGAGTCAGAGAAGAGAGGAGAGATCATAGGGAAAGGCTTGTCTGGAGAGAGAGCTGTGGAAGAGGAAGAGGAGACAGCAAATGTAGAGATGTCTGAGAAACTTTGCAGTCAATATGGAACTCCAGTGTTTAGTGCCCCTGGGCATGCCCTACATCCAGGGGAACCAGCCCTTGGAGAAGCGGAGGAGCGGTGCCTTAGCCCAGATGACAGCACAGTGAAGATGGCTTCTCCTCCACCATCTGGCCCACCCAGTGCCACCCACACACCCTTTCATCAGTCCCCAGTGGAAGAAAAGTCTGAGCCCCAAGACTTTCAGGAAGCAGACTCCTGGGGAGACACTAAGCGCACACCAGGTGTGGGCAAGGAAGATGCTGCGGAGGAGACAGTCAAGCCAGGGCCTGAAGAGGGCACACTAGAGAAGGAAGAGAAGCTTCCTCCTCCCAGGAGCCCCCAGGCCCAGGAAGCACCTGTCAGCATTGATGAGAGACTTACAGGCTGTACCATTCAACTGTTGCCAGAGCAGGATAAAGCAATAGTCTTTGAGACTATGGAGGCAGGAGAGCCCACAGGCCCAATTCTGGGAGCAGAAGCCCTTCCCGGAGGTTTGAGGACATTACCCCAAGAACCTGTCAAACCTCAGAAAGATGAGGTGCTCAGATATCCTGACAGAAGCCTCTCTCCTGACGATGCAGAATCCCTTTCTGTCCTCAGCGTGGCCTCCCCAGACACTGCCAACCAAGAGCCCACCCCCAAGTCTCCCTGTGGCCTAACAGAGCAGTACCTACACACAGACCGTTGGCCAGAGGTATCTCCAGAAGACACCCAGTCACTTTCTCTGTCAGAAGAGAGTCCCAGCAAGGAGACCTCCCTGGATGTCTCTTCTAAGCAACTCTCTCCAGAAAGCCTTGGCACCCTCCAGTTTGGGGAACTAAACCTTGGGAAGGAAGAAACGGGGCATCTGATGCAGGCCGAGGATACCTCCCACCACGCAGCTCCCATGTCTGTTCCAGAGCCCCATGCAGCCACCGTGTCACCTCCCACAGATGGGATGACTCGATACTCTGCACAGACAAACATCACAGATGAGAGCCTTGACAGGAAATCACCTGCCAGCTCATTCTCTCACTCTACACCTTCGGGAAATGGGAAGTACTTACCTGGGGCAATCACAAGCCCTGGCGAACACATTCTGACACCTGAGAGCTCCTTCTCCAAGAGTCCTGAGTTTTTGCCAAGCCCTGCCTTGGAGGACATTGCCATCGAGTGGGAAGATAAAGTTCCAGGGTTGAAAGACAGAACCTCAGAACAGAAGAAGAAGGAACCTGAGCCAAAGGATGAAGTTTTACAGCAGAAAGACAAAACTCTGGAGTACAAGGAGGTGGTAGAGCCGAAGGATACAGCCATCTATGAGAAAGATGAGGCTCTGGATATAAAGAATGAGGCTGTGAAACAGCAGGATAAGGCTTTAGAACAAAAAGGCAGAGACTTAGAACAAAAGGACATAGCCCTGGAACAGAAGGACAAGGCCCTGGAACCAAAAGACAAAGACTTAGAAGAAAAAGACAAGGCCCTGGAACAGAAGGATAAGATCCCAGAAGAGAAAGACAAAGCCTTAGAACAAAAGGACACAGCCCTGGAACAGAAGGACAAGGCTCTGGAACCAAAAGATAAAGACTTAGAACAAAAGGACTGGGTCCTGGAAAAGAAGGATAAGATCCCAGAAGAGAAAGACAAAACCTTAGATGAAAAAGTCAGAAGTGTTGAACATAAGTCTCCGGAGGACACGGTCACTGAAATGAAGGGCAGAGACCTAGAACAGACAGACAAAGCCCCTGAACAGAAACACCAGGCCCAGGAACAAAAGGATAAAATCTCAGAAAAGAAGGATCAGGCCTTAGAACAAAAATACTGGGCTTTGGGACAGAAGGATGAAGCCCTGGAACAAAACATTAAGGCTCTGGAAGAGAAGGACCAAACTCAGGAGCAGGAGAGCCTACTGCAGGAGGATAAAACCAGGAAACCAAAGATGCTAGAGGAAAAATCCCCAGAAAAGGTCAAGGCCATGGAAGAGAAGTTAGAAGCTCTTCTGGAGAAGACCAAAGCTCTGGGCCTGGAAGAGAGCCTAGTGCAGGAGGGCAAGGCCAGAAAGCAGGAAGAGAAGTACTGGAGGGGGCAGGATGTGGTCCAGGAGTGGCGAGAAACATCTCCTACCAGAGAAGAGCCGGTTGGAGAACAGAAAGAGCTTGCCCCGGCATGGGAGGACACATCTCCTGAGCAGGACAATAGGTATTGGAGAGGCAGAGAGGATGTGGCCTTGGAACAGGACACATACTGGAGGGAGCTAAGCTGTGAGCGGAAAGTCTGGTTCCCTCACGAGCTGGATGGTCAGGGGGCCCGCCCACGCTACACTGAGGAACGGGAAAGCACTTTCCTAGACGAGGGCCCAGACGATGAGCAAGAAGTGCCCCCGCGGGAACACACAACCCGGAGCCCCTGGGCCTCAGACTTCAAGGATTTCCAGGAATCCTCCCCACAGAAGGGGCTGGAGGTGGAGCGCTGGCTTGCTGAATCACCAGTTGGGTTGCCACCAGAGGAAGAGGACAAACTGACCCGCTCTCCCTTTGAGATCATCTCCCCTCCGGCTTCCCCACCTGAGATGACTGGACAAAGGGTTCCTTCAGCCCCAGGACAAGAGAGTCCTATCCCAGACCCTAAGCTCACGCCATCCATGAAAAATGAACCCACTACCCCCTCATGGCTGGCTGACATCCCACCCTGGGTGCCCAAGGACAGACCCCTCCCCCCTCCACCCCTTTCCCCAGCTCCAGGTCCCCCCACCCCTGCCCCAGAGCCCCACACTCCTGCACCCTTCTCTTGGGGCACAGCTGAGTATGACAGTGTGGTGGCTGCAGTGCAGGAGGGGGCAGCTGAGTTGGAAGGTGGGCCATACTCCCCGCTGGGGAAGGACTACCGCAAGGCAGAAGGGGAAAGGGAGAAAGAAGGTAGGGCTGAGGCTCCTGACAAAAGCTCACACAGCTCAAAGGTACCAGAGGCCAGCAAAAGCCATGCCACCACGGAGCCTGAGCAGACTGAGCCAGAGCAGAGAGAGCCCACACCCTATCCTGATGAGAGAAGCTTTCAGTATGCAGACATCTATGAGCAGATGATGCTTACTGGGCTTGGCCCTGCATGCCCCACTAGAGAGCCTCCACTTGGAGCAGCTGGGGATTGGCCCCCACGCCTCTCAACCAAGGAGGAGGCTGCCGGCCGAAACACATCTGCAGAGAAGGAGCTTTCATCTCCTGTCTCACCCAAGAGCCTCCAATCTGACACTCCAACCTTCAGCTATGCAGCCCTGGCAGGACCCACTGTACCCCCAAGGCCAGAGCCAGCGCCAAGTGTGGAGCCCAGCCTCACGCCACCTGCAGTTCCCCCCCGTGCTCCTATCCTGAGCAAAGGCCCAAGCCCCCCTCTTAATGGTAACATCCTGAGCTGCAGCCCAGATAGGAGGTCCCCATCCCCCAAGGAATCAGGCCGGAGTCATTGGGATGACAGCACTAGTGACTCAGAACTGGAGAAGGGGGCTCGGGAACAGCCAGAAAAAGAGGCCCAATCCCCAAGTCCTCCTCACCCCATTCCTATGGGGCCCCCCACATTATGGCCAGAAACTGAGGCACATATTAGCCCTCCCTTGGACTCACACCTGGGGCCTGCCCGACCCAGTCTGGACTTCCCTGCTTCAGCCTTTGGCTTCTCCTCATTGCAGCCAGCTCCCCAACAGCTACCCTCTCCAGCTGAACCCCGCTCAGCACCCTGTGGCTCCCTTGCCTTCTCTGGGGACCGAGCTCTGGCTCTGGCTCCAGGACCCCCCACCAGAACCCGGCATGATGAATACCTGGAAGTGACCAAGGCCCCCAGCCTGGATTCCTCGCTGCCCCAGCTCCCATCACCCAGCTCTCCTGGGGCCCCTCTCCTCTCCAATCTGCCACGACCTGCCTCACCAGCCCTGTCTGATGGCTCCTCCTCTGAAGCTACCACACCTGTGATTTCAAGTGTGGCTGAGCGCTTCTCTCCAGGCCTTGAGGCTGCAGAACAGGAGTCTGGAGAGCTGGACCCAGGAACGGAACCAGCTGCCCACAGCCTCTGGGACCTCACTCCTCTGAGCCCAGCACCCCCAGCTTCACTGGACTTGGCCCTAGCTCCGGCTCCAAGCCTGCCTGGAGACATGGGTGATGGCATCCTGCCGTGCCACCTGGAGTGCTCAGGGGCAGCCATGGAGAAGCCAAGCCCCTTCCAGGGTCCCTCTGATGACTGTGCAGCCAATGGCCCAACTGAAACCAGCCCTAACCCCCCAGGCCCTGCCCAGCCAAGGCTGAAAACGAAGAGGCTGCAGCTTGTCCTGCCTGGGAACGTGGGGCCTGGCCTGAAGGAGCTGAGAGGAGCTCCCGGCCTGACACATTGCTCTCCCCTGAGCAGCCACTGTGTCCTGCAGGGGGCTCCGGGGGCCCACCCAGCAGTGCCTCTCCTGAGGTCGAAGCTGGGCCCCAGGGATGTGACACTGAGCCCCGGCCCCATCGTGGGGAGCTCTCCCCATCCTTCCTGAACCCACCTCTGCCCCCATCCACAGATGATAGCGACCTCTCAACTGAGGAAGCTCGACTAGTAGGAAGAGGGGGGCGGCGTCGGGCAGGAGGGCCAGGGACCACTGGGGGCCCATGCCCTGTGACTGATGAGACACCCCCCACATCAGCCAGTGACTCAGGCTCCTCACAGTCAGATTCTGATGTCCCGCCAGAAACTGAGGAGTGCCCATCCATCACAGCCGAGGCAGCCCTCGACTCAGATGAAGACGGGGACTTCCTGCCTGTGGACAAAGCTGGGGGTGTCAGTGGTACTCACCACCCCAGGCCTGGCCACGACCCACCCCCTCTCCCACAGCCAGACCCCCGCCCATCCCCTCCCCGCCCTGATGTGTGCATGGCTGACCCCGAGGGGCTCAGCTCAGAGTCTGGGAGAGTAGAGAGGCTACGGGAGAAGGAGAAGGTTCAGGGGCGAGTAGGGCGCAGGGCCCCAGGCAAGGCCAAGCCAGCGTCCCCTGCACGGCGTCTGGATCTTCGGGGAAAACGCTCACCCACCCCTGGTAAAGGGCCTGCAGATCGAGCATCCCGGGCCCCACCCCGACCACGCAGCACTACAAGCCAGGTCACCCCAGCAGAGGAAAAGGATGGACACAGCCCCATGTCCAAAGGCCTAGTCAATGGACTCAAGGCAGGACCGAGTACGTATATCATGAAACGTGGCAGAGAGTGGGTTAGGGCTGGGTGTGGGCTGGTCAGACTCCAGGAATGGGAAAGAGGGGAAGGTTGCCAAAAGGGTTCCACTTTTCCTCTACAATGAATCCTGGCTTGTCTCTACAGTGGCCTTGAGTTCCAAGGGCGGCTCTGGTGCCCCTGTATATGTGGATCTCGCCTACATCCCGAATCATTGCAGTGGCAAGACTGCGGACCTTGACTTCTTCCGTCGAGTGCGTGCATCCTACTATGTGGTCAGTGGGAATGACCCTGCCAATGGAGAGCCAAGCCGGGCTGTGCTGGATGCCCTGCTGGAGGGCAAGGCCCAGTGGGGGGAGAATCTTCAGGTGAGTAGCAAAGGACACCAAGGAAGTAGTCTGGTCAAAGCTCACTCAGAGGCAACAGTGGAACACAGTCCCTAGTTATTAAAGGATAGGCCTTTTCTAAGGGCAGCAGGGCTGCTTCTGAGACCATCAGGTGCCCCTTCCCCCTCACCTTCTAAGGGCAGCAAGGCTGCTTCTGAGACCATCAGGTGCCCCTTCCCCCTTACCTACCTTCCCTTCATGTTCTCACATCAGGCACGTCTTATCTCCCTCCTAGGTGACTCTGATCCCTACTCATGACACGGAGGTGACTCGTGAGTGGTACCAACAAACTCATGAGCAGCAGCAGCAACTGAATGTCTTGGTCCTGGCTAGCAGCAGCACCGTGGTCATGCAGGATGAGTCCTTCCCTGCCTGCAAGATTGAGTTCTGAAAGAGCTGCCCTCCCTTCCCCAAGGATCCACTCCCCCAGCTCCTTTAGAGAATGGCTACTGCTGAGTCCTTTGGGGTTGAGGGAGATGGGAGCTAGGGGGAGGGGAGGGAGATATCTTGTTGTGGGGACTTGGGCTGGGCTAAGTGGGAGGGGTTGTCCCTCCCCGTCATCCATTCCTGAGAGGGGTCTCAAACCAAAGTTAACAGGGGGAGGATGGGGAGGGGAAAAATTAGAATAAGATAGCATCTGATGCCTGAGAACCCTCTCCTAGCACTGTCAAATGCTGGGATTGAATGGGGACTGAGGATGGGTCTCAGAGAGCAACCTCCTCCCTCGTAGAGGGAGATTATATCCCCAACTCCAGGGACCTCTTTATCTCAATCTATTTATTTGGCATCCCGGGAAGGATTTCCAATAGTAATTTATGTGACCTGGGGGCAGGATACTGTCAGTGAGGTGCCCAGAGCTGCATCCTTTTCTCCATTTCCCATCCCCCATCTCCTCACCCACCAGTGTCTGAATTCTAGCAGGGGCCTGGGGGTATCCCACTGCTACACTGTTCTACTGCTTCCCTCAGTATCTGAATGTCTCAATTTAAAACTTGAAGCTCTTTAGACCAACAAACTGGTGAAAGGAGAAAGGAGCTTTTATCCCCCAGCCCCTGCTTTATACCATTCACATCCCAGGGCTGTGTCCGGACAGCACAAAAGGGCAAGGAGAGCCCAAGCCCCAATGCCAGAATTCTTCCAAACTCCCTGACTCTTTGAAGTTTTTACTCACCCCATTTCAATTATCCTGATCCCTTCTCATCCCCTGCTTGGCTTCTGTGCATGTGGTCATCTGCTGTGGCCTGGTGTGTAATGGGTTAAAAATAAGCCACTGCCTGACATCCCAACATTTGACACCCCAGCAATGTGTGACTCCCGCAACATTCCACTATGACATCCTGCAGCTGAAATGGGAACACTGGCTGCCTCTCCAAACCTGCTCTTGGACAGAGGATCTGAGAGGTGGAGGCCAGGCCAGAGGACTTAGGGAAAATGAGAGGGAGGAAGGAAAAAGGGAGAAGCAGCTGAGCCATAGCTTAACTACAGAGTGAAATGAAAATGGGCTGAAAATACCACCCCAGGAGAGGACCTCACCCCAAGCAAGCCAGTGAGCAGCCCTGCCAGACTACTGCCAGACTGAGAAACCCAGAAGCTGGTAGTCATGTGGGCTTACCTTCTCTGGCAAACGACTGGGAAACCAAAATGAGCCCACCTTGTGTTCTTCCTAGCTCCACCCTCCCCGTGCTGCTGTGCTCTGCTCCTCCCCACACTTCCCTGCTATAGTTCCCAGCTGCTGTAACGGAGCCACCTCCAACTCTAACAATAAACCCAGTTCATTGGAGATGATGTAGTGCCGCTTAGGCTTTTTCTGACTCCATACATGCTTAGTTACTGGGCCCCGGTTTCCACCTCTCTGCTTCAACCAGTCTTGAATTTATCTTGAAAGACTCCAATGCTTTTGATTACTGGAAACACTTGTGCCTAAGTATGGAGAATAGGAGCCTAGGGTGGGTACATACGTCTGGTTTGGGGGAAGGGAAGAGGGGCAGGGGGCCTCCTGGGGAGGGGATATGCATTCCACGGGGTCAAGAGTTAAGGACTAAATAACCTGGACAGCCTCTTGGGCTAAAGAGGTAAGAAGCTGAAGGATCCTAAGAGATCCAGAGCCTAATGAGGTTGGAAATGACTCTCCTTGTGCAGTCAGGATTTCCGTGGAGAAAAATGGTCGACTTTTCTCCTCCATGGAAACCCTTTGTAGTCCTAAGTATGTCAGAAGTGGCCAGGCTGAATGTGTATATTTGGGGAGGGGCATATTCTAGCCCTCCCACTGTTCTGGGCTCTCTCATGGTAAAGATGTCAAGGGAGCAGAGAAAGGGCATAACCCCTTTATATAAACTCCTCCTGACACTCCAGAGTGAAAAATTAACAGGATGATTCCAAGAACTTGGTGAGAAGGCATGTACTCTCTGGCACTTCACAGAGAGGGAAACTCTTTCCGGTCCCCCATCCAACACTCTACTTACTCAATAAAGACCTTTTGGGGACCAGGCATGGTGGCTCACACCTGTAATCCCAGCACTTTGGGAGGCCAAGGCAGGCAGATCATCTGAGGTCAGGAGTTCGAGACCAGCCTGGCCAACATGGCGAAACCCTGTCTCTACTAAAAATACAAAAAAATTAACTGGATGTGGTGACAGGCACCTGTAATCCTAGCTACTCAAGAGGCTAAGGCAAGAGAATCACTTGAACCCAGGAGGCGGCAGTTGCAGTGAGCTGAGATCGCGCGACTGCACTCCAGCCTGGGTGACAGAGCAAGACTCTGTCTCAAAAAAGAAAAAAAAAAACAAACCTTTTGAGATAGTGGGTTAACTGCTATAAGCACCTCTTGTAATGCCTGATCTGTTTTTTTTTTTTTTTTTTGAGACAGAGTCTCACTCTGTCACCCAAGCTGGAGTGCACTGGCCAGATCTCAGCTCACTGCAAGCTCTGCCTCCCGGGTTCATGCCATTCTCCTGCCTCAGCCTCCCGAGTAGCTGGGACTACAGGCGCCCTCCACCTCGCCCGGCTAGTTTTTTTTTTTTTTTTAGTAGAGACGGGGTTTCACCGTGTTAGCCAGGATGGTCTCGATCTCCTGACCTTGTGATCCACCTGCCTTGGCCTCCCAAAGTGCTGGGATTACAGGCTTGAGCCACTGCGTCCGGCCTTTTTCTTTCTTTTTTTTTTTTTTTTTGAGACAGAGTCTCACTCTGTCGCCAGGCTGGAGTGCAGTGGCGCGATCTCAGCTCATTGCAATCTTCACCTCCTGGATTCAAGCAATTCCCCTGCCTCAGCCTCCCGAGTAGCTGGGATTACAGGCATGCGCCACCATGCCCGGCTAATTTTTATATGTTTAGTAGAGATGGAGTTTCACCATGTTGGCCAGGATGGTCTCAATCTCTTGACCTCGTGATGCACCCACCTTGGCCTCCCAAAGTGCTGGAATTACAGGTGTGAGCCACCGTGCCCAGCTGATCTCTATATTTTTATAGTCTATTTTTGGATGCCTGATCTCTGTATTTTTACAGCCCATTCCTGCTCAAGTATAATGGCTTTTGACTAATTCAGATCAGTTATAGACACAATTGACTCACATGACTCACAGTCACATATATATATATATATATATTTTTTTTTTTTTTTTTTTTTTTTTTTTTTGAGACGGAGTCTTGCTTTGTTGCCCAGGTTGGAGTGCATTGGTGTGATTTCAGCTCACTGCAACCTCCGCCTCCAGGGTTCAAGTGATTCTCCTGCCTCAGCCTCCCGAATAGCTGGGATTACAGGTGTCCACCACCATGCCTGGCTAATTTTTGTGTTTTTAGTAGAGACAAGGTTTCACCATGTTGGCCAGGTTGTTCTCCTACTCCTGACCTCACATGATCTGCCCGCCTTGGTCTCCCAAAGTGCTGGGATTACAGATATAAGCCACTGTGCCCAGCCCATATTCATTCTTGAATTCACAAGGACATCACCATCATCCATCATCATCATTCTCATTATTTCATATTTATTGAGCACTCATAATGTTCCGGCCCCTGACTCCAGTGACCGTATTACCCCTCCTACCCACTCCCATTCCCATCCCTGGATCTTTGGAAAAAGCTTCATAATCATATCTGACCCTCAGATACAATGATATAAGGACAAATTTCTTGGGGACCCTGGAGTGTTTGGTCTTTGGCCAGTCTGTCCCTGGCACAATTACAGAAATATATATATATATATATATACACACACACACATACACACACATCTATATGTGTGTATATATATATTTATATTTATTAAACCTTTGCTTGTATCTGTACAATACTGATCTCTGCTCATTGCTTACAATAGAACCTGATTATCTCTACTACAACAGCATCTCCTAAGCCAAACAGCCCACCACAGAGGGAGGCCCAGTTTCACAGACTGGCTAAGAATCTTCTAGAGCATTTTAAGTAATTGCTTTGAATTTTGTACAGCAGTCTAATACCTACTTTTCCCTAGAGCTATTGCCCAGAGGAACAGGACTGAGACAGAAGGGGCACTTGGGGATGATATGGAAAGATCTATAAGGCAAGTCTAAAGATTTAGTGGCCATGACAGATGTTTGGGGAGGGGACTTTATTTTCCAGACATTTCAGATAGCCATCCCGGGCTCATCTGAGGAGTGCTGGCAAAGACAAGAGTCCCCCGAATGCACATATGGTCTAAGCATACCTTGAGAAGTCGTGAATATTTCCCCAGAAAAGTGAAGACCCTAGAGTCCCCTCTTTTGCATTTGCTGTCCCCATACGGTGTCTTCAGCAGTGAAGCAGCATTTCCTTTAACAATCTATGATTTCTTAGGATGCTCAGAGAAGGCTGGGTAATGACAGATCAACCCACTCCAAGGAAATCCTATTCAAGTCTAATGGTTAGGTGAAGAGCCAATGGCTTCTTTGAACCTAAAACTGGCTCCTCCTTAAGCACAGCTCTGGCACAGGTATGCTTCACACCAAGAGAACTACTTCCCCAGACACCGCTGGTGAGAGCTGGCCATTGAGTTAGTCAACAGAAAAGGTTGCTGGCTCAAATGGCTGGTATAGTGTGACACCACTAATGAGAAAATTAATCACATGTTGCTGGTGGAAGGGGTGAGTGCTGGTCATGGGCTAGAGACTGACTCTGAGGGTTTGGATCACCAGATAGATGCTGGGCTTGAGGAATACCCTCTCCAGGCAGCTGATGGATCACCTCAGGGACCACCCAGGACTTCTAATTTATCTCCTCAGGGACCTCCTGGGCCTGCAGATCAATCTCCTCAGGGAACTCTTGGGATGGTTTATCAATCTCAGGGATGCCCTGAGATAACAGACTGATCGCAGAAGGCTCCTGGGCCAGCCTGCCAACCTCCACAGAGAACAACCTCCACTCCTGGTATGGCTGGCTGACCTCCTCAGGGATCTCTTCAGCTGGGATGCCAACTTCTACAGGGGTTTCCTGGACCAAGCCACCAACCCCTACATGGAACCTATGGACCAGCTTGCCAGCCTCCACAGAGACCCCGTGGCATGGCTGGCTGACCTCCTCGGGCTTCTCCAGACATAGCTGGCAAACTTCCTCAGAGACTTTCTGGCACAGTTGGCTGGCCTTCTGGCATGGCTGGCTGATCTGAGGGACCTCCTGGCATGTGTGGTTACCATTGTCATGGTTCTCCTGGCATTGCTGGCTGATGTCAGGGACCTCCTGACATGGCTGGCTGAGCGCCTCAGAAATGTCCTGGCATGACGGGCTGATGTCAGGGACTTCCTGACATGGCTGGCTGACCTCCTCAGCCACCTCCTCGTATGGCTGGCTGGTTTCCACAGGTGGCACCTGTGGGGACTGATTTGGTTCAAAAAGCTCTTGTTTCCCTTCTATGGAGAGCTCTTGTGCTCCATTCCCAGGGGTCTCCTGGAGCAGCCCAAGGCACTGATGTTCTTCAGTCACGTGTGAATTTAGGGAGGGTTGATCACTGAAGCCAAATTGGGAGTTACCATCTACTGTAGTAGGGGAAGAAGGACCAGCACTGGACACAGTGCTAGAAGGGCCACTGCTGTCTGTAAAGCAAAGTCAAGAGATCAAGTCAGAGAAGCTGGAAGAGTAGGCTCTACCCTGTGCAGATAGTTCAAATGCTAGAATGGTTGGCCTGTGCTACTTATGTCTTGAGGGAAGAGTGTCTGAATTCTTCCTAAGTTAAGCAGAGACTCCTAAGTTTGCTTAGCTCAAGAACTCTCACCCTGGCCTAAGGTATACTTTGAGAGTAACAATAAGGTACATGTAAGACTTCAGGAGAGAGTGCTAAGACCCACTTCATCTGGTTCTTTCACAAATACACTCCCATCAGAATTCCAAGTTCCCAAGGCCTCTCATTCCTACTTTGGAAGCATATGAATACTTTAGCCCAGTGGTTCATAATCAAAATCATGAAAAAAAATTTTTAAATACTAATTTCCAGTTTTCAGCTCCAGAGATTCTAATTCTATAGGTTTAGTGTAAAGGTGTAGCTTGGAGGAGGAAGGAGGATGAAGGCAATATAATTTTGTTGGAACACTCCCAGTTGATTCTGATGTACACCTTCTGTTAAGAATCATTCTTTAAAGCAATCAATGTATTTCTGGGGCAGAGGTAATCATTATTTATAGCCCAAATGATAAGTTGGCAGGAGAATGTAGAAAAACCACATAAATCAGAACAATAGGAAAGAAAATGGTTTACCTGGCTGGGTGCGGTGGCTCACACCTGTAATCCTAGTACTTTGGGAGGCCAAGGCAGGCAGATCACTTGAGGTCAGGAGTTCGAAACCAGCCTGGCCAACATGGCGAAATCTTGTCTCTACTAAAAATACAAAAATTAGCCAGGCATAATGGCGGCTGCCTGTAATCCCAGCTACTCAGGAGGCTGAGGCAGGTGAATCACTTGAACCCCAGAGGTGGAGGTTGCAGTGAGCTGAAATCATGCCACTGTGCTCCAGCCTGGGTGATAAAGCAAGACTCCATCTCAGAAAAAGAAAAAAAGAAAATGGTTTACTCAAAAATGGAAGATGGCCATGGAATTTCTACATGGCAGTTCTTAACCTTTCTAGGGGTCAGTGGCCCCTTTGAGGTGCTAATGAAAGTCCAGGAAAAATTTATATAAGAATATTCACATTAATCTTTACATGTGATTCCTGAAGCTCATAGACTGTACCCTGAAACCACATCTATGGATCCAGGGTTAAGACTCTTGTAAGTCTTGGGACATACAATGAATGTCACAGGCTTGTGCAAATTATATACACAGAAAACATTAAAAAACTGATTTCCTAGATCCTGACAGTAGTGTAATAAAGACCTCAGAGTCCTCAATTACACTGTGGGATGATTCCTACTCCATCCGCTACTGCTTCATTGACCTCTAGTGTGGGACTAACCTACTTCTCCCTTGGTAAATATCATTTTTATTGATAATATTATAATGATATATTAAAGCACTATGGTATCAATAATGACAGATTCTGAGAAAAGGGGACATCGGGACATATTGCCATTGAAGAAAACCTCGAAAAGTTGGTAAACCTGAGCCTACAAAGGCTCAATCCATCATTGAGTTGAAGGTATGCTAGTTATCTCTTTCTGTAAAGAATCAAAGGAGGGGCCGGGTGCAGTGGCTCACCCCTGTAATCCCAGCACTTTGAGAGGCCGACGCAGGCAGATCACAAGGTCAGGAGTTCGAGACCAGCCTGACCAACATAGTAAAACTCCGTCTCTACTAAAACTACAAAAAAAAAAAAAAAAAAAACCATTAGCCAGGCGTGGTGGCACATGCCTGTAATCCCAGCTACTCAGGAGGCTGAGGCAGGAGAATCACTTGAACCCGGAGGCAGAGGTTGTAGTGAGCTGAGATCACACCACTGCACTCCAGCCTAGATGACAGAGCAAGACTCCACCTCAAAAATAATAATAACAATAATAATCAAAGGAGGCACGCTTCAAGCAGAATAAGAGGCCAGGTGCGGTGGCTCACGCCTGTAATCCCAGCACTTTGAGCGGGTGGATCACTTGAGATCAGGAGTTCGAGACCATCCTGGCCAACATGGCGAAACCCCGTCACTACTAAAAATGTAAAAATTAACCAGGTGTGGTGGCATGTGCCTATAATCCCAGTTACTCAGGAGGCTGAGGCAAGAGAATCACTTGAGCCCGGGATGTGGGAGTTGCTGTGAGTCGAGATCACGCCACTGCACTCCAGCCTGGAGCAAGACTCCGTCTCAAAAAAAAAAAAAAAAAAAAAAGAGAAGATCATGGTTTTGAACCAACAAGCCTTTAAGAGATGTGGAGCCTATTTCTGGTGCAGACATACAGACCCTAAAGAAGATGTTTACCAGTGAGGCTACACACCTGATACTGAGTCAAAAATCTGATACTAGATGGAAAAAAAGAAAAAGAAAAGATGTAAGCTGAGCTTTACCCAAGTAAAGAAGTAGCCTTAATATCCTGCTAGTGGTCTGATTCAGGCAAATCAAAAAGGTCAAACAGAAACAGAAGAGGGAGAAGGGTAAGATTTCCAGGGGAGGCCGGGCATGGTGGCTCAAGCCCGTAATCCCAGCACTTTGGGAGGCTGAGACGGGCGGATCACGAGGTCAGGAGATCGAGACCATCCTGGCTAACATGGTGAAACCCCGTCTCTACTAAAAAATACAAAAAACTAGCCAGGCGAGGTGGCGGGCGCCTGTAGTCCCAGCTACTCGGGAGGCTGAGGCAGGAGAATGGCATAAACCCGGGAGGCGGAGCTTGCAGTGAGCTGAGATCCGGCCACTGCACTCTAGCCTGGGCGACAGAGCGAGACTCCGTCTCAAAAAAAAAAAAAAAAAAAAGATTTCCGGGGTCACAGAACTCATAAACACTCCAGGAGATAGGTAAAAAGGGCAATGGCAAGGTGAGTGTAGGATAATCTGAAATTCAGGGGAGGAATTCTTGGTGTCAGAGAGGAAAGTTTCTTCCTCAAACAGGGTGCCAGAAAAAGAGCAAAATTCTACAACTGTTAAGTCCAATGCTGAATGAAGTAAGAATCTTTACTTTGGTCCTATCCAAGTAAAATAATGAAAGGCATGTTTGATTTCAGTTATTCCCCGGAGGCAGGATAATACTTCACCAGTGCCTCTGGCCCACATCCCCACCTCCAATTACCACTAGTAGCTCCTCCTCTCTGCGGTCACTCTAACAATTCTGTGTGGCTCCACTGTTCACATTGTTACCAAAAACAACTAGTGATAGATTACAGATAATAAACAAGAGATGGGGAAAAGCAACACCTCAACTTAAACTAAAAACTGAAAACAGACAACAGAGAGAAGGGTCATGTAGAAATAAGTAGCAGATTCTAGTCTCTCCTGCTCCCAGCTTTTTCTGTTTGTTTGTTTGTTCGTTTGTTGTTTTTGAAACAGAGTCTCACTCTGTCCCCCAGGCTGGGGTACAGTGGCGCGATCTCGGCTCACTGCAAGCTCCGCCTCCGGGTTCACGCCATTCACGCCTCAGCCTCCCAAGTAGCTGGGACTACAGGTGCCCGCCACCACACCCGGCTAATTTTTTGTATTTTTAGTAGAGATGGGGTTTCACCATGTTAGCCAGGATGGTCTTGATCTCCTGACCTCGTGACCGCCTGCCTTGGCCTCCCAAAGTACTGGGACTACAAGGCGTGAGCCACTGGTCCCAGCCTCCTGCTCCCAGCTTTTCTATATATCTAAGTTGTCGGCTAGTCATCTTTACCAGAGAAAGCTGTAGAGATCAAATAGGGATCAAAGGAGAATGAAGTCTCCATTCTTTATTCCCCAAAGGGCCCTTTGAGTAATCCCAGCTACTCAGGAGACTGAGGCAGGAGAATCACTTGAACCCGGGAAGCAGAGGTTGCGGAGAGCCAAGATCGTGCCTGGACAACAAGAGTGAAATTCCATCTCTCAAAAAAAAAAAAAAATTATTCCTAATACTGCAGAAAAGCTTCTCTCCAATGAAATAGAAGGAACATGGAGAACAGAGGTAAAGAGAGAATAAACAGATTCTCCTTTCATCTTAGAAATGGCAGATGAGACTGCTTCCCAGAATGGATATTCCTGGTCGTTCAACCCTCACCTTCTTTTACCTCATGCAACAGGCCCCTCATTCACCAATCACTCCATTCTTCTTGACTTTTGTCTAGGCAGTTCCAAAAGGATTACTTACACCAAGGGGGCTTCTCAGAGCGCTGCTGGAGTTGCAGAGGAGGTGAATGAAGAGTACGTGGTGGAGAAAATGGGTTATCTGAGGCCTGGCTGCTGTGCATGGAATCAAAGAGGGCTGGAAAGGAGGTAGGGTGAAGGGAGAGGGAAGAAAAAAAGACATATGAGGAAGAATCCAGGAGCCATAGGTTCTTAACGTAAGTCAAAGCCAACTTACCCTTCCTTGGCTGAGAAATAGCATTTCCTGGGGACCCTTCAACCAAACCATTTTCAATTTTTTAAACTTTATATTATGAACATTTCAAACATATATTTTTAAAAAGTAGTTGAAAGACTGGTGCAGCCAATGCCCATATACCCGTCTCCTAGATTTAACACATTGACATTTTTGCCATACTTGTTTCATCTATTTCTGTGTGCTAAAGTGTTTTAAAATAAATGATAGACATTATGAAACATGTCACCTCTAAATACTTCAAAATGCATCTCTAAAATATAACAAATGGCTGGGTGCAGTGGCTCATGCCTGTAATCCCAGCACTTAAGGAGGCTGAGGCGGGTGGATCACTTGAGGCCAGGAGTTTGAGACCAGCCTGGCCAACATGGCAAAACCCTATCTCTACTAAACATACAAAAATGAGCCGGCATGGTGGCACATGCCTGTAATCCCAGCTATTCGGGAGGCTGAGGCTTAAGAATCACTTGAACATGGGAGGCAGAGGTTGCGGTGAGCTGAGATCTCACCACTGCACTCCAGCCTGGGGGACAGAGTGAAACTCTGTCTCAATAATAATAATAATAATAATAAAATATAAGAATGTTTTCCGGCTGGGTGTGGTGGCTCATGCCTGTAAACCAGCACTTTGGGAGGCCAAGGTGGATGGATCACTTGAAGCCAGGAGTTCAAGACCAGCCTGGTCAACATGGAGAAACCATGTTTAGGTCTCTACTAAAAATACAAAACTTAAGGCCAGGCGCAGTGGCTCATATCTGTAATTCCAGCACTTTAGGCAGCCGAGGCAGGCAGATCACGAGGTCAGGAGTTCAAAGACCAGCCTGACCAACATGGTGAAACCCTGTCTCTACTAAAAATACAAAAATTAGTTGGGTGTGGTGGTGCATGCCTGTAATCCCAGCTACTTGGGAGGCTGAGGCACGAGGATCACTTGAACCCAGGAGGCAGAAGTTGCACAGTGAGCAGAGATTGTGCCACTGCACTCCACCAAGGCCAACACAGAGAGACTCTATCTCAAAAAAAAAAAGGAAAGATATACATAAAGAATTTTTTCCAACATAGCCAAACACCATTAACAAGCTAAACAAAATTAAAAATTATTCCCTAGTATTATTCAATACCCAGTCCATATTCAAAATTTCCCAATTATTCCCCCAAATGTCATTTATAAAAGCATCCAAATATGAACCATGCACTGCATCTTATGTCTCTGAAGCCTCTTTTAATCTAGAATAGTGCAGCCTCTCCTTTTTTTCATAGTAACTTTTTTGAGACAGGGTCTCGCTGTCACCCAGGCTGGAGTGCAGTGGCGCGATCTCGGCTCACTGCAAGCTCTGCCTCCCAGGTTCATGCCATTCTCCTGTCTCAGCCTCCTGAGTAGCTGGGACTATAGGTGCCCACCACCAAGCCCAGTTATTTTTTTTTGTATTTTTAGTAGAGACAGGGTTTCACCGTGTTAGCCAGGATGGTCTCGATCTCCTGACCTCGTGATCTGCACCGCGCCTGGCCAGCTCACTGCAGTCTTTACCTCTTGGCTCAAGCGATCATCACACCTCAGCCCCTTGAGTAGCTGGGACTCAGGCACATACCACCACCCCTGGCTAATTTTTTGTATTTTAGTAGAGATGGGTTTTACCATGTTGCCTAGGCTTATCTTGAACTCCTGGGCTCAAGCAATCTGCCTGCCTCAGCCTTCCAAAGTGTTAGGATTACAGGTGTGAGCCACCATCCCCAGCCCATAGTAACTTTTTGAAAAGAAGGCCAGGCATGGTGGCTCATGCCTGTAATCCCAGCACTTTGGGAGGCCAAGGCGGGTAGATTGCTTGAGGTCAGGAATTTGAGACCAGCCTGGCCAATATGGAGAAACCCTATTTCTATTAAAAATACAAAAATTAGCTGGGCATGGTGGTGGGCACCTGTAATCCCAGCTACTCGGGAGGCTGAAGCAGGAGAATCACTTGAACCTTGAACCTAGGAGGTAGAGGTTGAAGTGAGCCAAGATCATGCCACTGCACTCCAGCCTGGGCAACAAAGCAAGACTCCATCTCAAAAAAAAAAGAGAAAAGAGGAAAGAACAGGCCAGTTGTCTTTGCAGAAGGTCATGTCCCACATTCTGGACTTGTCTGATTGTTTCCACATAAAAGCATTTAACTTATTTCACTATCTCTTGTATTTCCTATTAACTGGAAATTAGATCTAACTTAGCTGATTTATTTTAAATAATTTTGTTAAGAATACTTTAAGAGGTGATCCCATGTACTGTATACTGCATCATAGTGGAGGCATATTGTCTCATTGTTCCATTATAAGTAAGGCTAAGTTTACTAACTAGGTTAATGTGGCACTAACAAGATCTCACTGTGAAGTTTTCCCCTTCTGATTAGGGGTGATCTTTTGAGGAATGTCTAGTTCTCCACCATCAACTGGAATATTTTCCTTCTGCAAATAGGACTATTTGATTATACTGAACTACAGTTCTCACTGAAAAGGAAGAATGTTTATTTCTCTTTAATTGGTTTTCAGAGTAGAGAGTGTGAAAAATATTCTCCAATAGTGGCGGATGAGTATTAATTTGTTTTATTTATTTAATTTTTTTTTTTTGGGAGACAGAGTCGTCCTCTGTCACCCATGCTAGAATGCACTGGTACGATCACAGCTCACTGCAGCCTCAAACTCCCAGGTTCAAGTGATCCTCCAACCTCAGCTTCCTGTAGCTGGGACTACAGGTGCATAGCACAATGCCTAGCTCATCTTTGTATTTTTGTAGAGATGGGGTTTCACCATGTTGCCCAGGCTGGTCTTGAACTCCTGAACTCAAGTGATTCCCCTTCCTCGGCCTCCCAAAGTGCTAGGATTACAGGTGCGTGAGCCACCTCACCCAGCACCCAGCTCTTGTTTTCATTCATTATGAGCTTGTGGATTTTTATTATATATATTCAGTGCGTGTGTGTGTGTGTGTGTGTGTGTGTGTGTGTTTTCTTAGAGACAGGGTCTTACTCTGTCACCCAGGCTGGAATGCAGTAATGCAAGCATAGTTCACTGCAGCCTCAAACTCCTGGGCTCAAGCAATCCTCCAACATCAGTCTACTGAGTAGCTAGGACTATAGGTGTGTGCCACCATGCCTGGCTACTTTTTAAATTTTCTTAGAGATAAGATCTAGCTTTGTTGCCCAGGCTGGTCTCAAACTCCTAGGCTCAAGCGATACTCCCACTTCAGCCTCCTGAGTAGCTACATTTAGCATACTTTAATCAACTATAGTGATTATTCTCTCAAATGCTCAAATTGTCCCAATTTTGGTCACTGAGAGCCTCTTTGGGCTTGACTGCTTCCTTACTTTCCTTTACAACATGCTGCAAGATCATCCTGGGCTTTCTTTGCCCTCAACCATGCATTCTAAACAAAATTGGTTTTTGGTGGGAGTAAAAAAATCTTAGCTATTCCAATGGTTTATGGTCCACCAAATGGTCACAATACATAAACAGATATATGATATATCTGTAGTGTTAAATTTTCATGTGGTAGGAGGTAACCAGGGAAAAAAATTCTAAAAAAAACTCCTGGGATGGAGAGTAATTTTTTAAAAGTTTAAAAAAACTCTGCTCTAGACCAAAAATCAAGTTATTTCCCTATGGAATCCTGGTTACTTTTAGTGGAGAATGGTACATAGAGACCAAAATCTAGTTGCTAAAGGAGCTCATGTTACATTTGCCAATGCACAGTGCTAGAAAAAGCACTTAAAAACCAGAAATCATATTGATATTTCCCATTCATATTTATCATTACAGTATTTTAAAAGTCTTTTGAATTTATACTTCTATCTAATTTACCTTACTTTGAAAATCCTGGTTCCTAACAACAGGAACATAATTCCTTATTTGCATTACTCTATAATGTATATATATATAATATACATATTCAAACACTATATACATAGTATCAATATCACTGTAGTATCAATGTCACTATTAACAATTAAACTACTGAATAAGGATTACAATTATAGTTCTTTTTATCCCACCAAAGAACTGATAAAGTATTCTAAAGTTATCTGAAAAATTATTTTACCTGTGTGGTTATGTTACTATTTTGATATACAGTTAGGGTCATTTCTTTCTCTTTTTTTTGCAATTTTAGGTTTTGCTTCTTTTTTTTGATTTAACTTTGTATTTCAAAAAACATTTACAGACTCACAAGTCAAAGCTATACAAAAAGGCATACTCAGAGAAACTGTTTCCTTCATGCCCTTTAGCCCCATTCCCTGTTGTTAACTCTAGAGGTAATAAATTTTGTTTCTGGTTTATACTTTTAGCAAGTTTTTAAAATTTATTTTTATCTTGATTTTTATTTTTTTTTTTTGAGACAGAGTCTCGCTCTGTCACCCAGGCTGGAGTGCAGTGGCGCCATCTTGGCTCACTGCCTCAGCCTCCTGAGTAGCTGGGACTACAGGCACCCGCCACCACACTAGGCTAATTTTTTGTATTTTTAGTACAGATGGTGTTTCACCATGTTAGCCAGGATGGTCTCGATCTCCTGACCTTGTGATCCGCCTGCCTCGGCCTCCCAAAGTGCTGGGATTACAGGTATGAGCTACCACGCCTGGCCTGTAGCAAGTATTTTTTGTAAATACGTATGTATTTTTCATTTATTTCCCCTCTCTACTTACAATATAGGTAATATACTATTAACAGTATTCTACATCTTGTTTTTTTCACTTAATAATATATCCTGGTGATTACTTCATATCATATCATATAGAGCTTCCTCATTAGTTTTAACAGATGCATAGTATTCAATTGAGTGGACATACCACAGCTTTTGCTTTTTTTTTTTTTTTTGAGACGGAGTCTCGCTCTGTCGCCCAGGCTGGAGTGCAGTGGTCGGATCTCAGCTCACTGTGAGCTCCGCCTCCCGGGTTTACGCCATTCTCCTGCCTCAGCCTCCCGAGTAGCTGGGACTACAGGCACCCACCACCTCGCCCGGCTAGTTTTTGTATTTTTTAGTAGAGACGGGGTTTCACCGTGTTCGCCAGGATGGTCTCGAACTCCTGACCTCGTGATCTGCCCGTCTCGGCCTCCCAAAGTGCTGGGATTACAGGCTTGAGCCACCGCGCCTGGCCGACCACAGCTTTTTCAACCACTCTTGCACTAAAGAACTTCTGAGTCATTTCCAATATTTTGCCACTTTATATAATGTCACAATGAATAACTGTATATAAATGTTATTTCAGGCTGGGAGTAGTGGCTTACATCGATAATCCCAGCACTCTGGGAGGCTTAGGCAGGAGAGTCATTGAGGCCAGGAGTTCAAGACCAGCCTGGGCAATAAAGTGAGACTCTGTCTCTACAAAAATTTTTAAAAATTAGCTGGGTATGGTGGCACATGTCTGTAGTTCCAGCTATTTGGGAGGCTGAGGCAGGAGGATTGCTTGAACACAGGATTTCCAGGCTTCAGTGATCATGCCACTGTTCTCCAGGCATGATCATACCACTGTAATCCAGCCTAGGTGACAGAGCAAGACCCTGTCTCTAAAAAATACATAAATAAATGTTATTTCTTTTTTTTTTTTTTTTTTTTTTTTTTTTTTTTTTTTGAGACGGAGTCTTGCTCTTTCGCCCGGGCTGGAGTGCAGTGGCCGGATTTCAGCTCACTGCAAGCTCCGCCTCCCGGGTTTTACACCATTCTCCTGCCTCAGCCTCCCGAGTAGCTGGGACTACAGGCGCCCGACACCTCGCCCAGCTAGTTTTTTGTATTTTTAGTAGAGACGGGGTTTCACCGTGTTAGCCAGGATGGTCTCGATCTCCTGACCTCGTGATCCGCCCGTCTCGGCCTCCCAAAGTGCTGGGATTACAGGCTTGAGCCACCGCGCCCGGCCCAATAAATGTTATTTCAACTTTGCATAGAAATGGCTTCAGAATAGAGTCTTAAAAGTGGATTATTGGGGCCAGGCACAGTGGCTCACGCCTGTAATCCCAGCATTTTGGGAGGCCAAGACAGGCGGATCATGAGGTCAGGAGATTGAGACCATCCTGGTTAACATGGTGAAACCCTGTCTGTACTAAAAATACAAAAAATTAGCCTAGTGTGGTGGCGGGCACCTGTAGTCCCAGCTACTCGGGAGGCTGAGGCAGGAGAATGGCGTGAACCCAGGAGGTGGAGCTTGCAGTGAACCAAGATGGTGCCACTGCACTCCAGCCCGGGTGACAGAGCAAGACTCTGTCTCGAAAAAAAAAAAAGTGGATTATTGGACCAGAGATTAACGATAATTCTGTGAGATACTACAAAATTTACCTCCACAGAGATTGTACCCTTGTTGTACCCCCAACAACAATGTACAGGATTTCTGGTTTCACCAGATTTGCCAAGAGAGTGTATTGTCAAACTTTTGGATTTTTTCCAATCTAACAGGTGAGAAATAATATCTCAGTGTAGTTTTAATTTGCATACCTCTTATAGAAGGTTAAGCATAATTTCGTATGTACAATGGCTATCTGCATTTCTTTCTCTGTACACTTTTTTTTTTTTTTAATTGAGTGATGGGGTTGTTCAGGCTGGAATGTAGTAGCACAATCATAGCTCACTCCATCCGCGAACTCCTGGGCTCCAGCGATCCTTCTGCCTCGGCCTCCCAAACACGTGTTTGGGAGCAGCATGCTGTTATAGGCACGAGTCACCACACTTGGCCTAATTTATCAATCTTTTTTATTAATTCACAAATTTGACTTTGAGTCAGAATTAGGCTTTCCTTACTTTCAGATGATAAAGGAATTTACCACTAACACCCTGCTTACTTTTAGCACTTGCATAGCTTAATTTTTTTTATTAAGGTGAAATCCATATAACATAAAAGTTAACCATCTTAAAGTGTATAATTCTGTGGCATTTAGTACATCCACAGTGTTGTGCAACCACTACCTCTATCTAGTTCCAAAACATTTTCGTCACCCCAAAAGAAACCCCATATCCATTAAGAAGTCAATCCCGGCTGCTCTGCCTATGGAGTAGCCATTCTTTTATTCCTTTACTTTCTTAGTAAACTTGCTTTCACTTTATGGGGAAAAAAAAAAGTCAATCCCCATTCCATCCTACTCCCAAACCCTGGAAACCACCAATCTACTTTCCGTCTCTATGGATTTACTTATCCTGGATATTTCATACAAATGAAATCATACAATATGTGACTTTTTGTGTTTGTTTTCCTTCATTTGGCATAATGTTTTTAAGGTTCATTCACATTTTAATACGTATCGGTACTTCATTCCCTTTTATAGCTCAGTAATACTCCATTGTGTGTACATACTATATTTTATCTATTCATTGGCATTTCAGTTGTTTCATTTCAGTTGTTTCTGCCTTTTGACTTTTTGAGAAAGGGTCTTGCTCTGTCATCAAGGCTGAAGTGCAGTGGTGTGATCATAGCTCACTGTAACCTTGAATTCCTGGGTTCAGGTGATCCTCCTGCCTCAGCCTCCAGAGTAGCTAAGACTACAGGTGCACACCACCGTGCCTGGCTAATTTTTTTATTTCCTATTTTGTAGAGATATGTTGTCCAGGCTGGTCTCAAGCAATCCTCCTTCCTTGGCCTAACAAAGAGCTGGGATTACAGGTGTGAGCCATCACCCTCAGCCTTGATTATTGTAAATAGTGTTGCCATGAACATCTGTGTGTATTTGTTTGCGTGCCGGTTTTCAATTTTCTTTTTTTTTTTTTTTTTTTGAGACAGGGTCTCATTTCGACACCCAGGCTGGAGTGCAGTGGCATGAACTTGGCTCATTACCGTCTCAACCTCTGGGGCTCAGGTGATTCTCCCACCTCAGTCTCCTGAGTACTGGGACTACAGGTGTGCACCACCATGCCCGGGTAATTTTCTGTATTTTTTTGTGGAGGCAAGGTTTTACCATGTTGCCTAGGCTGTTCTTGAACTCCTGGGTTCAAGTGATCTGCCCACCTTGGCCTCCCAAAGAGCTGGGATTGCAGGTGTAAGCCACCATGCCCAGCTCTGTTTTTAATTCTTTTGGGTATATATCTAGAAGTAGAAGTGCTGGGTCATGTGGTAATTCTACGTTTAATTTTTTTTTTTCTTTTGAGACAGAGTCTAGCTGTTGTCGCCCAGGCTGGAGTGCAATGGCACAATCTCAGCTCACTGCAACTTCCGTCTCCTGGGTTCCAGCAATTCTCCTGCCTCAGCCTCCCAAGTAGCTGGGACTACAGGCGCCTGCCGCCACGCCCGGCTAATTTGTTTTGCATTTTTAGTAGAGACGGGGTTTCACCATGTTAGCCAGGATGGTCTCAATCTCCTGACCTTGTGATCCACCCGCCTCGGCCTCCCAAAGTGCTGGGATTACAGGCGTGAGCCACCACACCCGGCCTATTTTTTTTTTTTTTTTTGAGACAGAGTTTCGCTCTTGTCACCTAGGCTGGAGTGCAGTAGCGCAATCTCAGCTCACTGCATCCTCTGCCTCCCAAGTTCAAGCGATTCTACCACCTCAGCCTCCTGAGTAGCTGGGATTACAGGTGCCTGCCACCATGCCTGGCTAATTTTTGTATTTTTTAGTAGAGACAAGGTTTCACCATGTTGGCCAGGCTAGTCTTGAACTCCTGACCTCAAGTGATCCACCCTCCTCGGACTCCCAAAGTACGGGGATTATAGGCGTGAGCCACCATGCCCAGGCGTTAAGAGTATAAACTATAAATTAATAAATTAAAAACATAAAACACTACTGTATTTTCCTAAATCTTGATTGCTTTTCTTCTGCTCACCTTATTACAATAGTCTTGCAATAAGAAAACTGTTGGAGTTTTCTATTTTTATTTATTTATTTATTTTTGAGACAGGGTCTCAGTCTGTCACCCAGGCTAGAGTGCAGTGGCACAATCTCGGCTCACTGCAACCTCCACCTCCCAGGCTTAGGTGATCCTCCCACTGCAGCCTTCCAAATAGCTAGGACCCCAGGTGCATGCCACCACACCTGGCTAATTTTTTTTTTTTTTGAGGCGGAGTCTCACTCTGTCGCCCGCGCTGGAGTGCAGTGGCCGGATCTCAGCTCACTGCAAGCTCCGCCTCCCGGATTTACGCCATTCTCCTGCCTCAGCCTCCGGAGTAGCTGGGACTACAGGCGCCTGCCACCTCGCCTGGCTAGTTTTTTTGTATTTTTAGTAGAGACGAGGTTTCACCGTGTTAGCTAGGATGGTCTGGATCTCCTGACCTCGTGATCCGCCCGTCTCGGCCTCCCAAAGTGCTGGGATTACAGGCTTGAGCCACCGTGCCTGGCCTTTTTTTTTTTTTTTTTTTGGTAGAGATGGGGTTCTGCCATGTTGCCCAGACTGATCTTGAACTCTTGAACTCAAGTGATCTGCCAGCCTCAGCCTCCCAAAGTGCTGGGATTACAGGTGTGAGCCACCAAGACTGGTTGAATTTTTGTTTAATTTTTATTTTTTTAGAGATGGAGTCTCGCTGTGTCACCCAGGCTGGAGTGCAGTGGCACGATCTTGGCTCACTGCAACTTCCACCTCCCCAGTTCTAGCAATTCTCCTGCCTCAGCCTCCTGAATAGCTGGGATTACAGATGTGCACCACCACACCCAGTTAACTTTTTTTTATTTTTAGTACAGACGGATTTCACCATATTGGCCAGGCTGGTCTCAAACTCCTGAGCTCGGGCAATCCAACCGCCTTGGCCTCTCAAAGTGCTAGGATTGCAGGCGTTAGCCACCGCGCCTGGCCTTAAAATTTTGACTGTAAGTAATATTGCATTTCCTATAAAAACATTTAAGAATTGCAAATTAGGAAATAAACCAATTCAACTTTAAATAAATAAATAGAGTGTCCTGTGGACACTTTAAAAAGGGCATTGTGGGCTGGGCGCGGTGGCTCATGCCTGTAATCCCAGCACTTTGGGAGGCCGAGGCAGGCAGATCACAAGGTCAAGAGATTAAGACCATCCTGGCCAACATGGTGAAACCCCATCTCTCCTAAAAAATACAAAAATTGACTGGGTATGGTGGCACGCACCTGTAGTCCCAACTATTCGGGAGGCTGAGGCAGGAGAACTGCCTGAAGCTGGGAAGTGGAGGTTGCAGTAAGCCAAGATTGTGCCACTGCACTCCAGTCTGGCAACAGAGCGAAACTCCATCTCAAAAAAAAGAAAAAAAGAAAAAAAAAAAGTGCATTCTGGCCAGGTGTGGTGGCTCACACCTGTAACCCTAGCACCTTTGGGAGGCTGAGGTGGGTGGATCACATGAGGTCAGGAGTTCGAGACCAGCCTGGCCAACATGGCGAAATCCCATCTCTACTAAAAATACAAAACTTAGCCAGACATGGTGGCACTCCAGCCTGGGTGACAGAGCGAAACTCCATCTCAAAAAATAAAAGTGCATTCTGAGACCAGGCACAGGTTGTTCATTTGCCTTACAATGTTTTTAAGGAATGCTCTTTGCACAGCCACTTTTCTGCCCTGAGTTAGAGTTAGACAAAACAAAGGTAGGCACTTTGTGTCAATCCTTCAAGTAGCCCACCAACAAATTAGAACAGACAAAATTCTTTGAGAATAAGGTCTTCTCTGCTCCCTCTGGAACCAGGAACCAGGGTCCTACATTGAGAACATGGGCTGCCATCTTCAAGAGTACAACCAAGCCAGGGAGGCGGGGTGGGGCAAGAGTGAGTAAAAATGCTGCAAAGCTTTTCTGCCATTTTTAGGTTGCCTCTTCCTGGATTCAGCATTCTCCTGGTTACTGCAAATCTTTTACTATTCTCCAGAGTTCTCAAAATGTTGGTTCTGACAGTTTCTTCTTACTTTTTGGTGTTTCTGTGGATGAACAAGCCCTTAGAGTTACCTACCACATGATTTAATTTTTACATTTAGATTTCTGATCCATATGGAGTTTATCCTAGTATACAGTGGGGGTTCAATTTTAATTGTTGTCAAATGGCTATTCAATTACCCCCAGTCTATTTACTAAAAAGTCTTTCTGGATGGGTGTGGTGGCTCACACCAGTAATCCCAGCACTTTGGGAGGCTGAGGCGGGTGGATCACCTGAGGTCAGGAGTTCAAGATCAGCCTGGGCAACATGGCAAAACCCCATCTCTACTAAAAATACAAAAATTAGCCAGGCGTGGTGGCTAGTGCCTGTAATACCAGCTATTCAGGAGGCTGAGGCAGGGAGAACTGCTTGAACCTGAGAGACAGAGGTTGCAATGACCTGAGGTCCTGCCACTGCACCCCAGCTTGGGTGACAGAGTGAGACTCTGTCTCAAAAAAAGTCTTTCTGTCATACCTGTAATACCAGTGCTTTGAGAGGCCAAGGCAAGAGGATCGTTTGAGCCCAGGAGTTTCCGACTGCAGTGAGCTATGATCACAAAAATCAAAACTAAAATGACGTTTTATAGAATGATTTAAAATGTGGTAGGGCTAGTATTTGCTTGCTCTTCTTTTCAGCGTTTTCTTCACTTCTCACTCTCTCTCTCTTTTTTCTGTGGTAGAACCTTGCTCTGTCCACCCAGGATGGAGGACAGTGGTGTGATCATAGCTCACTGCAGCCTTGAACTCCTGGGTTCAAGTTATCCTCCCGCTTCAACATCCCAAGTAGATAAGAGTACAGGCACACACCACCATGCATAGCTTTTTTTTTTCCCCCCCAAAGAGATGGGGATCTCACTATGTTACAGAGGCTAGTCCCTTTTTCTTTTTTTTTTTTTTGAGATGGAGTCTCGCTCTGTCACCCAGGCTGGAGTGCAATGGCGCGATCTCGGCTCACTGCAAGCTCCACCTCCCAGGTTCATGCCATTCTCCTGGCTCAGCCGCCCAAGTAGCTGAGACTACAGGCACTCACCACCACGCCCGGCTAATTTTTTGTATTTTTAGTAGAGACAGGGTTTCAGCATGTTAGCCAGGATGGTCTCGATCTCCTGACCTCGTGATCTGCCCATTTCGGCCTCCCAAAGTTCTGGGATTACAGGTGTGAGCCACTGCACCTGGCCTGCACAGGCTAGTCTTGAACTCCTGGCCTCAGCAATCCTCCTGCCTCAGCCTCAAGAGTTGCTGGGATTACAAACGTGAGCCACTGCCCCCAACTCACTCTTCACTGTTCTTATTTTTCAATGAAAACTTCAGAAGTGATTTGATTTTAGAAAAACCATATTTTTATTGGGATTATGTTGAATTAATTACCTTAGGAAGGAGTGATATTTCTATGATGTTTAGCTGGCCTATGCAATTATCCTTTTTTTTTTTTTTTTTTTGAGATGGAGTCTCGCTCTGTCACCCAGGCTGGAGCGCAGTGGCATGATCTTGGCTCACAGCAACCTCCGCCTCCCGGGCTCAAGTAATTCTCCTGCCTTAGATTCCCAAGTAGCTAGGACTACAGGCACATACCACCATGCTCGGCTAATGTTTGTTTTTTTTTGTTTGCTTTTTTGTTTGTTTGTTTTTTTGTTTGTTTGTTTGTTTTTTGAGATGGAGTCTCACTCTGTTGCCAGGCTGGAGTGTAGTGGCATGATCTCGGCTCACTCCAACCTCTGCCTTCCAGGTTCAAGCGATTCTCCTGCCTCAGCCTCCTAGGTAGCTGGGACTACAGGTGCACACCACCATGCCCATCTAATTTTGGTATTTTTAGTAGAGACAGGGTTTCACCACGTTGGCCAGGATGGTCTCCATCTCTTGACCTTGTGATCCGCCTACCTAGCCCTGCCAAAGTACTGGGATTACAGGCGTGAGCCACTGCATCCGGCCGTATTTTTTTTTTTTTTTCAGTAGCGACAGGGTTTCACCATGTTGGCCAGGCTTGTCTCAAACTCCTAACCTCAGGTGATCCACCTGCCTCGGCCTCCCAAAGTGCTGGGATAACAGACACAAACCACCGCGCCCAGCCACCAATTATACATTTTTAAGGGTACTTTTGTGTCTTTGTGGATTGCCTAACTAGCTTTTTAATTTACTACTTTCTTATATTCTAGGAAGCATGGGCATGGGGGCAGACAGAAGAGTAAAAAGTAAAAGTATCCATACCTGCAGATGCCTGTGCCTGGGCATCAGTGTGGCGCTGGCAGACTCTACTCAAGAATTCACTCACTTGTCGTAGGGAAAGGGCATTATGCAGTGTTTCCAGAGGGTAGATGGTAGGCACCATGGAACACCCTTCAAATCCTGTTTGAAAAGAGATGGGCAAAGTCAATGTTATTCCTGCCAGATATACCCCAACTGGACAAGGAAGCATGGAGAGTCCCTGAGAACCATCAGGAGAGTCCGTGGCTTTTGGAGTGTGGGGTATCCAAGACTCTTAGGAGAGGGAACTCTTTAGAGCCCCTAGGGGAGTCTCTTTTTCTCACTTTCAGATTTCCTAAAATATCTACCTGCTAAGGCCTCCAGGTGAATCAAATCACCTCTCATGCTACCTATGGAGAGTTTGCAATGTCCCATGGAAAAATAAACAGAATCCCAGTAAGGTAAGCACCAACACTGTTCTCACACTTTCTGGGGGAATAAAACAAGGATCCAGAGGTAAGGGGTGAAACTGCAGATCTAACATGAGATAGGGAGGTCAGGGAACTGGGAAGAAACAGCAGATTTTGGGTATCATGAATAAGAGAACCAGATTAAGGAGAAGGACATGGAATCTGAGAAGGGGTTCATGCAAATTTAGGATGTCTGTAGAAAGGCTAGAGTACTTGGATGCAAACTGGAGGGCATGCAATACACATGAAGCTCAGCCCAGGAAAACCACATGCATGAATAGGATGGGGATGGAAGTTCTTTCTTGATAGTTTCCATCACATCAAAGCTTCACCCTTCTGATCTACTGGAAAACCCCAGACTTGCTAGGATCTTTGTACTTCACCAGAAAAATGAGGCAAATGCCCTAGAAAAAAGAAAAAGCACTGATTTTCTGCTCGAAACCCAAGAATTCCAATGTAGGTCTATCAGTCTGGGTAGGGTCAAGGGTAAACATAAATATGTAACCCTAATACTAGGGACTGGTGATGGAAAAAATGTCCCCAATGGAGGATCAAGAAAAACACATCCCAACCACTTTCTCAGTCCCCAATCTTTCCTATGCCTCCTCAACATCTCCTTAAAGGGACTAAGGATATGCGGGACAACAATGTCTATGCAAGACAGCTTCCTGTTTACCAGTGACTAAAGCCCGTAACTCAAAAGGGTTATAACCTGACCATCTTCTAAGCTCTGTCCTTTGTTTGCCCCAAGGATACAATTGAGGCTTCTGTGCCTCAATTTCCCCCATGATCTAATGGCAGGAGGGCAGGAAAGTTACTGCCTCTAGCTCCTCAGAGTGGCTAGAAAAACATTTGGATTTGAAGATGGTGGCAGTAGAGTGTTAGAGTCGTAAGAACAGATTCCAAGGCAAGAGATTACTCCCGTATTGAATAGAACTGGGGGATGAGTAACATTAGGGGGTGGTGAGAAAGGAGAATAGGAAGGGATGAGCAGCCAATGCTACAGCTACCAGGCAGTCCGGCCCCAATCCCATCCAAGCCACTAAATGCAAGTTACATAACCTCAAGGCAAACAGGAGAAAGAAATAGGTGGGCTCTCCTGCCAGAAGTGCAATAAGCAAAGCAGTCAGTCCCAGCCAGGGTAGTGGCAGCAGCCAGCTTGGTGGCAGGGGGTACCGTAGAGGCACTCGGGATCATCCTGGCCTGAGCGCAGCCAGTTCCGGAAGAGGCGCAGGTGGTAGGAGCACTGGTGCAGGTGATGCGCCAGCGTGGCATCCAAGGAGACTGGCCGGCCCCCTGTACAGTCAGAGGAAAAACTGCGCAGCAACCGGACCACAGGGTGCTGGTCATCCAGCAGCTCTGGAGGGGGTGAGGGGACCACGGCAGGAAGCACAAAGATAGAGAAAGAGAAGAGGGAGAGACAATGAGGGGGGCACTGACTAGCACAAGCATTACTGGGAGGTGGGGACACTCAGATCCAAGGTGAGCTAAGAGAGAAGCAGAGATGGTCAGAGCCACTGGGCATCTCTTGCAGGGAAGAAGAGTGGTGTCATCACACAACGAGTCTGAAAGAAGGGATAAGTGAGACCTCATCATACAGCAATGTCCTCCCCTTCCTCCTTGAGCATAATTGAGTCGGTGCTTGTAGACAGCAGTCACATCATTGTGAACAGGGGTGAGCTGGCAGTTTTGTAGCTGGGAGTCTTGACTACAGCTTCAGGATCCCTCATCATTGGATGAACCCTACTTAGGGCCTACATTCTCAGGTGAATGGATTTACGAAGTAGGGATAAAAATGAAAAGTTCAAAGTCACTCCGAGAAGACTGTCAAGGATGGTATTGGTATCAAGACAGTCAAGCTAAAAAGGCTCTTTTTTAGGGCAGGCCTTCTGGACCACACTCTAAGATAGCCAAAGACAGGGATGGTATTAGGCAGCTGGCACAGGAGACTGACAGGAAACCAGATGTAGAACTCCTTTAAAATGGTATGTGTGGAAAATGGAATCAATATGTGAAAATACCAATATTGACTAACCATCCCTGACCTTACTGTTGTTTAAACAATCAGTTAAAAAAAAAAGTACACATAAAACTCAGGACTTAGAGATACTGTATCCATTATGAAGCTGAAAGTTAGATAAAATTTTACATTTTCTTCCCACTGCTGGTGAGTCTAACTGCACGTTTTTCAGCTGGTGAGTGGAAAAGCTTTGATTCTGAACCCCTCATTTTAGCTACTTGGCAAACTTTGTGGATGCATGTAATTGAGCTACAAAAGGTTGAAGGCAGTCAAAGGCATGTGGAGAGGAGTGTAAGAGGAACAACAGGGAAAGATCTTAGAGAAAAGGTATGGGATCTTAAGACATGATGTGAGGATGGACAAGAACTTGAATACGGGATGTTGGTATAGAGAAGGTAGAATCAAGGCAGCTGAGGATGACTGCTCAAAACTCCCAGACCAGAACTGGCTCCACAAGGTGATCCCATGAGACTGTGGTCTTCAGAGACCTTAGCTTGGATGTCAGGACAGATTTCAGCTCTACCTAGGCTAGTCTTGTGAGCACTAACTGTATGTACCAATGGTCACATAGTTACATGGGTCCCTAGAAGATAATGGGCTTGACAAATCCAGTGGTCACATGCTGACATTCTGGATGAGCGTGAGCCACAGTCTTTCCCACTTTATTAATTTACTTTGGTGAGTTCAGTGTGCAGTTTAGTAACAGGCTATACTTGTGTGCTGGATATAGTTACAGGATATAACAGCAGCTTATCAGGAACAGAGGCAGGGATAGGCTGAGGGCTGCTCTCTCATCAAAGTGTGAAGACACACTGCCTTGCCTCTTTTTCAAAGCCAGGTCCAGTATGTCTAGCTGCTGTTTCAAAGCCAGATATCATGGCAAGGAGATGGTGATGACAGAGCTGCTGTGACTTATCTGCAACTACAGACAAAACATCCACTTTGTAATTGCTGGTCAGTCAAGCAAGATCTTGGCCATGGAGGAGAGCCTTCATATTTCTTGAGGGTCAAATTGAATCTAGATAATCTTCCTCAGCAAGTGACATACAGCTCCAAATTTCTGCTGTTGTCAACAGGTAGAACCCAGATTCTGGCTTCTTAAGCATATTAGCCTCCAAGCTCCAGCACAAGAAAAACAAAGGAGGCCACAAGACCCCTGAGGAAGTGTGCAGGGTATTGGGGATCTTAAATTTGTTTTCCTGCACAATACCTGCATTATCCAGCTCTTTTTTCCTCACCTCCTTTTGGCAGAATTAAAACTTCTTCAATGGGTGAGGCTGCTAAACAGGGCTTTGGGGAACTGGAGGTACATAGGTCTGAGGGTCTGCTTTATGGACTTGGGTCTTTTCTTATGGCACCTAAGAACTAGGAGATATGTGATTTAGCTCTGATTTGAGTAGCCCACGTTCCTCGTACTATACTGTGGACCCTAAGTCCAAGTCCCAGGCTGTGCTATTGATGCATCAGGTTCTATTCTGGAGATGGCTGTGGCACATGAAGGACAGAAGAGCTTGAAGCTAAATGAGCGGGCACACCCATGAGGCTCTGAATGGGAATTCCTGCCACAGGCACAATTGGGAGCCTGGGGGCAGGGATAAACTGAGCCAGCATAGGCTAGTCAACCTAGGGAGAGATTTCAGCAGTGCCTTGTGAAGATGTACAACCTGACTGGGCTAAAATCTAGCAGCTGTCACTTGCTAGGCAACAGGAGATTAGCATATAGAGGTTTGGTAGTCTAATTTTACTTCCCTCAGAGAGTCTTAGCTCTTGAATAGAAGAAAACCATACCTAAAAACTAGATTCACCTTGAAGACAAAATATAATACAGAGAGAAAAATAAGGATACCAAGGATACAACTTACAAAGAGAGTGAGCCTCGGTTCTCCTGCTATACCCTACAAAGAGACCATACCCCTCAATTTATGGTTTACAGAGATCTCCAAGCTCTCCCACCGCAGTGTGGGCAGACCCGGTTCTTCAATGTTCTTAAAATATTATTCATTCCTAAGCTCCCCCAGAATCCCCAGCAGACATCCCATAGGTAGGCTGGTGCCACATGGAAACTACACTTAAAAACTCAAGGTACGGTCCTTTTTCTTTTACCTACTACCTCCTACTCTTTATTTTTTATCCCAAAGCAACCTGGGCTCTTGTTTTCTAGGCCCAGGCACTAGGTTAGTAGTAACATAAAGCAAATGTCAGGAGCACAAGAGCCACACAACATACACATAATGGCAGGAGAAAGAAATATGGAGATGGGAAACTATATACTCAAGACTAACACCCATATAAGTAGGCTTAGGAGCTGGGAACTGCAGCACTGCTCCAAAAGAGGAACAAACTAGTTATCCACATCCACCCCAACAAAAGAGTTGGAGAAAAAACAGAAAGATCAAAGTTATATAAGCTGAGGAATTGGGGGTATGGGGGAAGAGAAGAAATGGAATCAATCTAGGAAACACTATTCCCATCCTAAGAAGGGGAACCATCATATCTGTACACAGCCTGGCAGTCATGTGATAGGAAAGGGAGAGGTTTTGATGGTGTTTTGGTGGTGATGCTGACAAAAGTGATGACGGTGATTATGGAAGTAAGACCCTGAGTTGCCACAGGGATGGGGCAGCCAGGCTGCAACCAAGACTAAGGCTGTCACAAGGAAACCATCCCAGGAGGGACACTTAGTGAGTGGCTCATTCAGAGACAGCAGGGTGTCAACACAGTGGAAGGAGAGGCAAAGTCAGTGTCAAAACTCAGAGTCAAGTGTCTAGAGGTGACATGGTGAGGAGGAATGACATTGAGTCAGAAGCAAACGTACCGTTAGTCGGATGCTTTGCAAACGACACAGAAAATCGTTTTACGGCCGGGACAAACAAGAGCTCTGGGGAGAAAAGACATCATGGGGATTATACCCACCCTTGTCCCCACCCTCTGTTCTGGAGGTTGCTCGCAAGATAGTCTGTTCTTTAAAGTTAGTTATCTGTCCTGCTCCCCTCCCCATCCCTTGGATTTCTAACTAACACATGTCAATCTCTTCCTTTGGTAAATCTCTTAGGAATCTATGTGTCATCTCTACCACAATACACCCCTACAAACAACCCTAATTTTACCACTGTGTCCTCTTTCTGGTCATTTGGAAATAAAATCATCACAGAAATATTCATCCCTTCCCCCAGTCTCTTTCCATATTATCTTTTCTGCCTTAGCTGAGCAACATTCCCTTCCCTAAACCCAATTTGCTGCATTTTATTGGAGGTTTCACTATATTCTTCCCAACCATGCATCATCCTCCTTGGTCCTTACCCCTACAGGCCAGAATCCAGGAAAGAGTACAAACTGATGCAGCAGGACTGTATGTGGGAAATTATGAAGGGATAAGCATAAATAATAGTATTTTTATGGCAAGAGGGAATGCAAATGGAGAGGTGGAAGGGGTCCTGGTGCCTTCTCCTATCTATTACTGATGAAGAAAACTTGTTATAAGGCCAATGTCATCTTAAGCATGAATAGTTCTTGAGCTATGTCCTTGCTGAGAGACAAGTGAAAAAAGGAGTTATCCCCCAAAACCCACCCACATACCATCTCGGTGCTTCAGACTGGCAGGTGGTAGCTTTTTGCCATGGCTGCGGGCGTAGTCCTGAAGATTCGGGGCACTGGAGGAGCCACCCAGCACTGTGGTGCTGAACAGCCCTGTGCACTGTGAGCCTGCAAGGCCGGGAGTGTGTTAGTAGCCACGTAAAGCCACAACTATCACACAGAACTATACACAACTTCACATAACATCAAGACACACACAGCCATTCAGAGTCACCACCATGTGGCCATTCCACATAACTACAAATGGCTTTACACTTCTGCATAGTCACAGTGGGCAAGCAAAAGGGGGATTCTTCTGAAGAGTTACATGGCAGAGACAAGAGGCCACTACAAATGCAGGGTTAGTCATATTAGGGGATTCAACGCTACTGAAAGGGATAGACTGTGCTCTCCAGGTGGCTCTCAGAAATGCTCATATTATAGGTACGTCCCTCTAGATTCCCCCTAGATTTAATTGGGCACCCCTTACCCTGGATATATAGCTTTAGAAACTCAGAAATCTAGTCCTTGTAGGTTTGAAAGGAAAAGCCTTCGACTGAAGCTAGAAGACTGATTCTGAACACTCAGCTGGCACCCTTCTGATCCTTCCTAAGCTTTTCATTCAACATCCCCTCCCTTCAGGCCTTTTTACCTTTCCCAAGAATGAAAGTATGAGGCTCACAATTTTTTTTTTTTTTTTAAGACAGGATCTAACTCTGTTGCCCAGGCTGGAGTGCAGTGGCACAATCATAGCTCACTGCAGCCTTGGTCTCCCAGGCTCAAGTGATCCTCCCACCTTAGCTTCCCAAGTAGATGGGATCGCAAGCATACACCATCATGCCTGGACAATTTTTTTGTTTTCAGTAGAAACGAGGTCTCACTATGTTGCCCAGTTGGTCTCCCGAGCTCAAGTGACCCTCCCACCTTGGCCTCCCATAATACTGGGATTGTAGGTGTGAGCCACAGCCCCCTGTCTCATTGAATTTTTTGAGCTAGAAGGGACTCAGAGACCATCCAGTTCAACTTTCTTATTTTAGAGATGAGGAAACCGAGATCCAAAAGGGACCTCCTTTGCTCAAGGTCACCTAGTTTTTTAGAAGTTAAGCTGGACTAGAACCCAGGTCTCCTGACTCTGAGGACCAATTGTATTGTTAGAAAATAAATAACTATTTTTTGGGAACCAGCACAGTTTCTGAAGTCAAGATGGACACAAATTGAAGGGCATGTGAAGAATCAATTGATTGTATGTAAAGCATGCCTATTATGTGATGAGCACCCTACTAAGAAGGAATACAGGAAATAACAACAAAAAGATATGTTTTTTCTGCTCTCAAAAGTGTATTATCTCATAAGCCTATGCTCAAAGCCAGTTGCCCACACATATAAATTCAAAGAAAGCAAAGAGAACTCCATTGCCAATGAGAAGATTAAATAAGATTTGAATATTCTCTGAAGTATGTAATAAATCAGACCAGTCACTGTCCCCAACAGCTGATCTAGGGGAGGGTTAGGATTCGATGGTTCCTTCTCCTACTATAGCCTATAAAGACAGAGTGCTCAAGAAGAAACAAGACTGACACCCAAGTTCTCAGGATTTGCCTCCCTATTTCCAAATCCATCTTAGCCAAGACCCTGGATTTGGCTTGTGACTTAACATTCACAGGGTTTCCCTATGGATGGAGTGGAAAGGAGTTCAATTCCCTTGAGGCCACCAAGAAGGGACCATGGTTTCAGGGGTCCCAGGATTTCGGGGTCACCAGAGCAATCAGGAAGTTCAGATGGCTGATGATTCCAACCCAGGAATTCAGGACCTCTCCTCTATACAGCAACTTCCTCCACCTTTCACGTTCAAACAGGCTCTGGAATGAGATTCCAGAGAGTAATAACAGTTGCTAAATATGACTGCTTTTCTTCAGCAAAGCTAAAACTAGCTGGCTCTATCCCAGACCACCCCAAGCTTTGTCCTACATACACTTCCTCCACTGAATACTTTCTGGTGCAGTCGTGCCAACTCTGTTCTGCCCAGTCCCCAGATCATCTCAGAGGGTGGTCTCTACCTTACCACCACCATCTGCCAACCAGCTCCATGTCCACACTTCTGCCTTGTTTTTGTAAGCATACCCATGGCCCACTTAACTGGGCCAGACACACCTATCCTCTTTTCTTTCTTTCTTTCTTTTTTTTTTTTTTTGAGACAGAGTCTCGCTCTGTCGCCCAAGCCGGATCTCAGTTCACTGCAAGCTCCGCCTCCCAGGTTCACGCCATTCTCCTGCCTCAGCCTCCCGAGTAGCTGGGATTACAGGCGCCCGCCACCTCGCCCGGCTAGTTTTTTGTACTTTTTAGTAGAGACGGGGTTTCACCGTGTTAGCCAGGATGGTCTTGATCTCCTGACCTTGTGATCCGCCCGCCTCGGCCTCCCAAAGTGCTGGGATTACAGGCTTGAGCCACCGTGCCCGGCCAGCCTATCCTCTTTTCTAGTCTGTCTGGAGCCTATTCTTTACTGAGACTTCTGGGAAGAGAGGCCCATGTCATAGATCTACACTACTGTTGTTTCGGTTTTTGTTTTGTTTTTCTTTTTCTTTTTGTATTTTTGAGATGGAGTGTCACTCTGTCACCCAGGCTGGAGTATAGGGGGCACAATCACAGCTCACTGCAACCTCCATCTTCTGGATTCAAGCAATTCTCGTGTCTCAACCTCCCAGTAGCTGGGATTACAGGCATGTGTCACCATGCTCAGCTAATTTTTGTATTTTAAGTAGAGATGGGGTTTCACTATGTTGGCCAGGCTAGTCTCAGAACTCCTGACCTCAAGTGATCTGCTTTCCTCGGCCTCCCAAAGTGCTGGAATTATAGGCATAAGCCACTGCGCCTGGCCAGATCTATATACTTGTCATTTACTTCTCATGCCCCAAACTATCTTTCTCATTTCAGGAATCTAGAAGGCAACTTATTCTCATAAAATTAGCCTGGAAAGTTATCAAAACCTTTCTCCCTCCTGCTAGTCCAAAAGCTGACCATTTTGGGGCCACGAAAATGGGTGCCAAGGACAAAAGCAACAGAAAAATTAGAGGCGCTAAATAGAATGATAGGACAAGATAGAAAGAGCAAGGGGACCAAGTCCAGACCCCACACAATCATGTCTGACCTCCAGTTCTAGTTATTGGCTCACAAGGCACTGTGCTCAGAGATAGTTCCTCCCAAGGACCGACCCCCCACCCAAAGAATACAATACCCTCTGAGGCTTGGTCCTTCCTGCCGTCTGTGCTCTCAAAAAAAGTTGAATGATGTTCTCTACCCCTTTCCAGGGATCCAAAAATCAAGAGACATTTCCTCAAAGTCCTGAGAGATGCCTCTGCCACTACACCAGTCTCAGACTTGTCAATTTTCCAGAAGGAAGGGGAAAAAGTTACAGGATTAGGAGATGATGGAGGAAAGGGCAAGGTGGTAGGAAGGGCAAGAGCGGAGATGTGAAAAACACAGGTTTCAGGGGAAGACATGGCACAATTCTTCAAATGAGGAATACATTTACGAGGGTTGCAAGTACCTCTATTTATAGCTCTGTCTCTGATAACTCTGAAGGTTCAGAGTCTCCATGGCCCCTTAAGGTCTGGACTAGACTGGAGGGACAGATAAGGAATGAGAGGGAAAGCCAGAAAAATGCCCTTTGGCCAGGGAAATGTGATTGGTATAGAAAACCAAGAGATGAACACCTTCCTGGGATGGAACAATCATCTGAGATCCAAGTTCACATCTAACTATGGCTTCTCCCACTTCATCCTCCCTACCCCCACCTGATGATACTCCACTGACTGGATGGTCCCAAACCGAAAGACAAAGGTTTCCCACAATAAAACTCTGAAGAACAGACAGACAACTTTTCCAACAATAGGTGAGAAATGCTGGCAAAACCATACCTAAGCCACTCTGCTTCATTTCTGTGGGTGGCCGTGAAGATGAAAAGAGCCGGTAGCCACCAGGCCTTGAGGATGAAGTCTCAGAAAGTACCTGCAGAAAAAGGACTCTATATTAATCATTTTGCCACCTCAACCCAAAAGCATAAAACCCAGGTCCTGAATTCCTGTCCCTACAAAGCCAAGCAATGTTAGAAAGTTTGCAAGAACCAAAGGATTTATAGGAGAAGAGGGATGAAAAGGGAACAGAAAATGCACTTTATGGAGGGAACCGTCTGGGGCATCTTTCTATACTAGAAGCCACTTCTATTTTCAAGATGCCTTTTCCCAGAGCCCTCCCATTCCCAATCTGAGTTTGAGAACTCATTATTCAACCCATTCCTAGTTCTCAGCAGAGCAGAGTTTCCTAATCGTATCCATCCCCCCACAAGACTCAGAAAGCCAATCACAATGGCTCAGCCACAAATAAGAAAGTCTGGCCACCCTCTCTTCTTTCCATGGGACAGCTGTGGCTACGGCAACCATACTACATTTCTTGTTTGAACCAAGAAGCCCTCCCCTCCAACTATCTCACCCCTAGAAACATAAAACAGAATTCTTACAATGCCCACAAGGGCCCAATCACACAACCCCCAATACACACACATCCCACCTAGATAGTGTCTGAGTCCCTAGATCCCAAAAGGCAAAGACAGAAGGTAAAACAGGAAGGTGAGGTAGGGAGGGACACCTGTGTGCAGGATGCCAGGTGAGTGGTGGACACAGCCCGGGGCTGTAGGCCGATGGCTGGGGAAGGCCGGGGGAGGTCTCCCGACCTCCTGCGGCGCCGTCCCCGCAAGGGGATGAGGTCCAGGTTCCCCGTGCACTGCATGTTCATGACCTGCAATCAGACCGGGTGGAAAGCCGGTCACGGCTCCTTTAAACCCCAGGATCCCAAAAGTCCCAGTGCCCACAGGGCAGAGCTAGTTACAGGGCTAGAGAGGATGACCAGCTAGGGCATAGCTGCTATGAAGGTCATAAGTTTTATAATCTAAAAAAGTTGAAAAGTATGAGATGACAAGAGGAGAAGAAGGGATGGAGGGAAGGACAAGTTGGATGCCTATATTTATAGAGCAAGGAAGATACATATTAATATTAGTATTATAAGGCTCTGTGACCAAGGAGCAGAGAGATGATTTTCTTGCAAAGCTGAGGAAAATATCCTGGACAGCCATCACCCTGGATAAGCCAGGGTCTAAGCAGTAATTGAAAAGAAGGAATGTGATTACAATAGGAAGCTTCCTATAGGCCTGAAAGAAAGAAATCAATCTTATCAAGTCTGAGAGATGATATACTGAGAGCTTTCCTTTGCCTGTGCCTTCTTTTTTTTACATTTTTTAATTAAAAAAATTTTTTTGTAGAGACAGGATCTTGCCCTGTTGCCCAGGCTGGTTTTGAACTCCTGGCCTCAAATGATTCTCCCACTTAGGCCCCCAAAGTGTTTGGATTACAGGTGTGATTCACCACACCCAGCTGCCTATGTCTTATAACTGCATAAACCACAAGAAAATGGTGGTGGGGGGCGGGGGGCGTGGTTCAAGCACAACAGCACCAGGAGAGACTAGCAGACCATGTGAATAGGAAAGACATTGGGAGGAGCAGTTTATTGATGGAAGATTATGCGTCATTCTATCCATGTGATCTACTGCATGTGAGTATAAAGGGTAATAGAGTACTACGGATACCAACTTACACTCAAAGAGAAAATAATGTATATCCTACCTAAAGAAACTGTGCATATTACCAATGTCAATTTCACCTTAAAATAATCAGGAAGTAAAGGATGAATCAAAAGAAGAGACTGCAGTTCATCTTCTCAGCTTTCTCCAAAATCTGAATTGCAAACCTTTTGCTGAACCTAGGTCAGCTCATTATGGATTCTTCTGATAGATCCCTAAAATGGAAAAACCAATTCCTCTAAGATAGAGACCTGGCACTGAGCCAGGTGAACAGAGTCATCAGGACAGAGCAGAATCTAAATCAGATAGTCAAAGTCTCTGAGACAGGGATAAACTGTGGTGTCAAAATGAATGTAAGTGATACAGAAGGAGCTAGATAGGAAAAAAAAAAAAGGGAGGGGGGATATAATTGGGCCAAAGACAGAAATAGTTTTTCCAGGAAAAAGACCAAAACAAAAAGCTCAGATGGTTAGCTGGACATAATGTGAGATTAATAACACTTACTTCCTTCAGGCTAAAGATCTAGAACCAGAACTAAGACAAACTTCAAGAATAGCAGAATACAGGCCCATGCTGATAAAGATCCTCATCAGAACAAGAGGAAGACAGACAAAGCTCTTGGCTGACCCACTTTCTGGAACGACAGTACAGAAAAAGTGCCAGCTATTTGCTCCTATCTGAGCTATAATTTTTACCCAAGGTGACCAAGAGCTGGAGAGGACCAGACCTTAAATATCAATTGTATTGTTACTATATTACTGTCTGTTGAGCATCTATAAGGTGGATACTACTCACATTTTAGAGGTGAAAAAAAATTGAGGCTTAGAGAAGTTAAGGCCAGAGAAGTGTAGAGAAGTTACCCAGCAAGTCACACAGCTTCCAAGTATCAGACTGGGATTTTAGCCCAGAGTTCAAGCTGTTTCTACTAGATTTCATTTTAAAGAACTACCTTTTCAAATTCATCCAGAGCCCTCCTCTTAATCTTATCTCTTTAAACCCTTATCTCTCAGGCACCCCTCAGTGGCAACTCTTTAATCTGAGACGTAGCAACCAGGGTAAAGAAGCTCTATTGAGAGACCAGCTTGAAAGAGAGATTAGGTAAAACATCAATCAGAGCAGGAGGACTCTGCTTCAAGTCCCAAGAGTACCCCCAAGGGGATCTAGAGGATCTGTGGATATAGTCCTATGAGCACTGCCACCCCTTCATTTTTTTCCCAAGGACCTCTCATTACCTCCATGGAACCAGCTTTTCGGTTACGAATGAGGGGTGATCTCCTTGGGAGGCCAGGGCCCTCAGGAGGCTGGGGAGAAGTCTGCAATGCCCGGTCTGGCTCATCTGATGCCTTTCCTGGACACAGGTTCTCCATACTGCCTTGGTTGGTTTTCATCTCCTCATTCTATACAAAAAAAGGCAGATAAGAGAGGTGTTAATGGCCTCCAAACTCCTAATCCCAGACTACCCAACCCTTTTACTTCTCCCTGTACCGTTTCCCACCACTTGGTTCCTTCAGTCCCAAATCCCAGCACTCTGACCCACCTCAGAAGAGGCTGGACGGAATCCACAGCCAGTTGGGGCACTGCCTTCTTCCTCACCACCTTTCACTCCAGGGCTGAAGTGTAGCTCTACATGGAACCGTTCCTCTGATAAGGGATCCTATGGGACATCACCACAAGAGGGGGAAGTTGGGAGAAGTTGGATACTGTGGTGGAAGTAGAGAGGAACTCAAGAGGATTCATCCTCCCAGGAATTCAGTGTCTTGTCCCACTCCGCGGCTGACCTGTTATAGCTTCCTTTCAACTATATATTGTCTCTTACAGGATCCTCATTCCCTAATGTCTACCATTTATGATTTCGTCATTGCATGTGACTTTTGAATTTCCAGCTTTACAATCGTTCCCATCACCTTCCACAATAACTCAGTTTGGCTATGGTGCATACAGCACATTTAAAGGTATCTTCTGGGCCGGGAGCAGTGGCTCACACCTGTAATTCTAGCACTTTGGGAGACTGGAGCAGGCAGATTACTTGAGTCCAGGAGTTCGAGACCAGCCCGGGTAACATGTTGAGAACCTATCTTCACAAAAAATACAAAAAATTAGCCAGGCATGGTGGCACATGTCTGTCATCCCAGCTACTCGGGAGGTTGATGTGAGAGGATCACTTGAGCCCAGGAGGAAGAGGTTGCAAGGCTACAGTGAGCTCAGATTGCAGCCCCGCACTCCAGCCTGGGTGACAGAGTGAGACCTTGTCTCAAAAAAAAAAAAAAAAAAGTATCATTGTGGAGCCATATGCAGAAGGTATATGTATAACCATGTTTAAGAAAATAAGACTTATAACATTGTCCCAAATTCCATACTCTTCCTAATGCCAGAGCTGTGTTCTAGGTGATCTCTCTGGCTCAGCAATATCCCAGAACATATTTTCTGTTCCAGTAAGAACCTCCTGGATGCTCTGTGTCATCTGTGCCTAAGTGCCATACCTAGCTGGATTCTCCAAATTATAAGGATAAATGAGTTTTTTTAAAAAATAGAAGTCAAAAGAAGGGGCCTTCCTCTCATACCCCACCTGCTAGCTCCTCACCTGTGTGTTGTCCTCATAAAGCATGATGACAATCTGGGTCATGTAGTTAAGCTCTGAGATGGCACTAAGATAATCCAAAGCTCGCTGCCATTGTGCATCCTGGGTCTCCTACCAAATGCAAAAAGAGGTAAGCCATTGCTTAAGGAAAAGGGAGGCAGGGAATGAGCAGGGAGCTAATGAGAAGGGAGAAAGCTTTCATTTAAAAAGCATGAGGAGAAGAGTGAAAGAATGCCGGGAAAAAAATCTGTTCACAGGCTAAAGAAGAAGGAGGATCCTTACATCAAGAAGTCCTCCATAACGGAAGACACTGAGTAGGGAGTGGACGTGGCTCTCACTGGTGAAATAGAGACGCGTTCGAACGTGGCGACCTGGGGAGAGCACGCCTCGGGAGTACCTGAGATAACAGCTAAATCACTCACACAGTCAGTTAATCCTCCTCCCACCCTTCTGCAAACTCTCTTCTCCCAACTCAAAGACTTCTCTCCTTTCCATCCCAAAATCTTGTCTATTCTTGCTTCCCCAGGCTGTCCCAGCCTTGATTCCCCCAAGACTCCCTGACATGCCCCTCCCTCCATCCAACACCCCTCCCAGCCCTCCCTCACAGGGGATGCAGCTTGTTGACAGACTCATCCTCGTGGGTTCTCTGCAGGTCAAGCAGTATCTTCCGCAACAGTGGAAGACAGAAGCCCACAGCAATTTCCAGTTTCTCCTCCCGGCTGATCCCGTACTCCTAGGGGCCACAGGCCAGGAATAAATACCTCAATAAATCTTGTTTTCTCATGTCTCATATTCCCAGGACCAAGATCATGCCTGTCTTCACCTCACGTCTAGGGCTTCTTTCATATCCACTACATTCCCCCTCTTCAGATGTCTCCTGAATTAGCCTCCTGTACTTACCAAGAGCCAGACTGGACCCTGAGAAATGTAGAAACTCAACTTATTCCTCCTCTAAGTGGCTTTCCTCTAGTCCCAAATCACCCTTCCTTTTCACCTTTTCTCTTTCCTTCCCAACACCCTCATCCCCAGGCTAAGTCCCTTATACAAGACACACCTGGGGAATGACCACATCAGCCAATGCCTTAGAGAGACGGAGCAACTCTGCTGTGCCTTCAAGTCCCAGACTCCCATTGTGCTGCACATCATACTTGACACAGTCATAGATGTCAGGGATCTTACTGATATCATAGCGCCCACTCTTCTGTCGAAAGTCACGCTCCAGCTTGCTCCAACGCTGTAGCATTAGCTCTAGTGTCTCACTGTGGTAGAGCTGCAGGTCTGGAAGAAAGGCAGAAATCAGATAAGAATCAAAGATTTTACCTCCAACCAAAGACCCTGACGACTCTGAAGTAGAACCAGAGGCAGGAGGAGGCCTGGTCTCTGACATTTAGGAGATGACACAAGAATGCCTGAGAAACCCATCCATACCCGAGACCTTGAAGGGAAGATAGTATTCATACCCACCTACAGACCTGGGGTCCTGCATTCGTTCCCGGATCTGGTGGGTGAGGTTTTCGATCAGGGCAAATACCTGATCACAGACCTTCACAGGATTCTGGATGATAGTCATGGAGTTGAGCAGGGAAATACTTCTGGTGGGAGCCAGCTAGGAAGAATTGAGAGAAGAAAAGAAAGATAAGCTCAGCACTAATTGCCCAGATTCCTGTGAGCTTATTACACAGAGACGACCCACAATACAGATCTGTATGCTGGTTCACTCCAGTGAGCATTCTTAGGTTACTGGGCATAGCAGCAGCTCTAGGCCTTCAGGTAAGGGCACTGCTCTAGCATATAGTCATCTAAGAGGGATTGATTTTAAGAGTCTTAGAGTCCAGAGAAAATAAAACAGACCTAAGTTCTTTTCTTGAGGGCTCTAGAATACACATGGAAAATACTGGAGAATAAGGATTAAACCAAAATCCCTCAAAATCTCCACAGAATGGTTTCATGAGTAGAGATCAGAGATAACATCATCTTCTTCCTCTAAACAAGATGCTAGCCTGAGCCTAGAGTAGAAATGCTGCCTCAGAACTGGGTTCCGACTCAGGCTTTTAGGACAGTAACAGTCAATGAGAAATGGGGAGGGAGAATCAAGATTGTGGCTGAAAATGCACAATTCTATTTAGGTCTTCACAAGTTTCATTCTTGCTTGCAAAAGAAGGCAAGGCAGAAAAGGAAAGCTGCCTTAGCTTTTTTGAGTTTGACAGTGAGCAACAGATTGGGAAATAAAGGAGCAACGTCCTGTTCCTTATCAAGTCCTATTCAGAGAACACAGAAAATGTTACGGGATCAGAGCAATGTGCTTACTTAGCTCATTTAAGAACCAATCAGAAATGTTACACAACAATGTAAATACATGTAATGCTACTGAACTGTACACTTAAAAATGGTTAAAGTAGCACCACAATTTTAAATTTTTAAACTTTTTTTAAAAGAACCTATCAGAAACGAGGAGTGGGAAGAGTAGAAAACCACTGCCTGGTAAATTGTGGCCTAGATATGCAGGAAAAAGAATGACCATATTGGGTAATGGCATATACTAGAATTAATACTGTAAAACAATGTAACAGCCTGGGTTTTGGAGTTAGACTCCTTGGGTTTGTGTTAGCTGGATGACATGAGGAAAATTGCTTAGATTCTTCTGAGCCTAGGTTTCCTCATCTGTAAAATGGGAAGAAAGTCCTTGTGATCTGTAGTCCTCGTAGTGCTTTAAAGATCACCATCAATTATTTGTCTTCCTTCCCTTCCCTTAAAACTGGCTGGCCTGGTGACTACTTAACCAATAAAAAATAACAAAGTTATGTTGTGCTAATTCTGGGCCTACACTTTAAGAAAGCTTCTAAGCTTCTGCTTTTTTTTTTTTTTTTTGAGGCAGAGTCTCGCTCTGTCGCCCAGGCTGGAGTGCAGTGGCCGGATCTCGGCTCACTGCAAACTCCGCCTCCCGGTTCACGCCATTCTCCTGCCTCAGCCTCCCGAGTAGCTGGGACTACAGGCGCCCGCCACCTCGTCCGGCTAGTTTTTTGTATTTTTTTAGTAGAGACGGGGTTTCACTGTGTTAGCCAGGATGGTCTCGATCTCCTGACCTCGTGATCCGTCCATCTCGGCCTCCCAAAGTGCTGGGATTACAGGCTTGAGCCACTGCGCCCGGCCAAGCTTCTGCTTTTGAATATCCCTACAGCTACCATTTAATACATCCAACTATCATGCTACGGAAACCATATGAAGAACCATGTGGAGAAAAGGGGCACTGAGATTACTGGGAGAGCATGCAGAAGGAGAGAGGCAGCCATCCCACAATCCCAGCTGAAATTCCAGATGGTTCCAGCTCCAGTCAATATCTGACTGCAATTTCAGGGGAGACTCCAAGCAAGATCAGATGAGCCTGGAACTGTGAGAGATAATAAAATGGTTGTTGTTTTAGATTACTATGTTTTGGGGTAGTTTACTATGCAACAATGGATAACTGAAACATTCTTTAGTTCAGGGTCCTTGGGATCTGAGCTGTGCTTTGGAATGAGAATGTGTGGGAATTTAGAAGTGAATACAGTATATACGCCATATGTATATAATACCCCCAACAGGGCCTATGGCACAATCAAACACATTAATATTTCTGCCACAAAATGCATGACTATTTACACTAAGTGGCAAAACTAAGGATTATAAAAATCTTATGACAGTTTGTGTCAGGTTTAGCTGCCAAATGAATCTTAATGTCAAGAAAAAAATCTTTCTAACTTTCAAAATTACGCATAACAGACTGTGGACCTGTACGTATCTCAAAGGGTTGCTGTAAGGATTAAATAATATGTGTAAAACAACTAAAACAGTGCCTGGCATGCAGTAAATACCGTTATTATTGATCCCTACTATTGAGAATTCTAGGACTTGGGGATCCAGGTTATTTTAGAGCCTGACCTGGTCGTAGTCCTCAGGGCCAAAGGGCGCATCCTGCTGTAAAATATGGTGCAGCCGAGCCTTCACCCGGTGCTGGCAGCTGCTCAAGGAATCCCCATCGCTGTCCAGTAGCCCATTCATGTTGGCACTCTTCACCATTTGCACCAAAATGGGTGTCAGCTCCCCTTCTAGAGCCAGAAGGCCCTAAAGAGAAAGCACAAGGTTTATTTCTTTCCCTTGCAGGTCAGTATCCCTAGGCCTAGATGGTCCCAGGGATCGAATGGGACCTGGTTGAAGAGATGGGGCCTACCCTCACTGATAATTCTCAGCTCATTCTCAGTAGTACAAAATGGGTCCAATACATGCAGAAACTTCTGAGTTGGCCTACAAGCACCCTGAAATGCTCCAACTGGTTCTCTAAACTCTCTGCTTCTCTACCTAATGGAAACTGGGACTATAGAACTGTAGTATGCACCTTGGCGAAGGCAGCAGCAGTCATCTGAACACGACCCTCATCAGAGGCATAGATCTTGAGATCGTGGCGGAAAGTGCTATGGAGACGAAGCAGCCCACAACCAGGGAAGCCAGCATAGTCACCTGGGGACAAAGCGGGGGACCAGGAATGAACTGCTATAAATACTCGTGAGGAAAAAATATTCATTTCCCCACTGTTTCTGTCACTTGATTTTCCCCAACTTACTCTCTAATCATTTTTATCCCAGCCCTGTTGTGTTTACTCCCCAAAACACTCACCCTGTCCTCCAGGGTACATGCAGCGAAAAGCTCGCCCCAGCTCCTCAGCCTGAACACGGCCAGCAGGAGTGAGTTCTCCACCCCACTTCAGTACCAGCAACAGAGATGGGGCCAGAGCCTCCCTCTGGGGATCTGAGGAAACAAGGGGCAGTGAATGGTCTAGATCTAAGAAAAGTAGTGGGAACATCTAAATGTTAGGTCTTTTGAGGAGACCAGAGACGTAATTTGGGGTATAGGTCATCTATAGGCGGGGAGAGAAGATAGACAAAAAAAAATAAAAAGAACACAAGATCTGAGAGGTAATGGTAAGGGGGACTACATCTTACCTTGCCCCTCATTAGAAGCTTTTACTCCATGAGGGTAGTAAGTCAATTGTACCTTCCGGTTTATACCTGAGAAGTGACCATACCTGCAGGATAAAGTCACAGTTTATTTTCTGTTCCAGCACCCCAACTCTCACTGTTATTGGCTCCCTTTTGCTATCCCCTTTCTCACATCTCCAATACAGACTTCAGCTGCTCTAGTTTTCCAGTCTTCTCCTCGATCTCACCACCTGGTTCTTTCTCCAGTTCAGCCAACAACAGCCTTGTGATATCCAGCACCTCCTAGAGGAAATAATAAGGTATCCATGCAGAAAGCCAAGCCCTAGACAGTTACCTTTTGATCCTAGTCTTTTATCAACACTCCCAATGCCATACCCTCTCTCTCTCTCTCTCATAGTACTGCTCCTCCTGGCCAGATTCACTACCTTACCTGGAGCTGCTCAGGTCGCTTGAGTTTTAATTTCCCTGTCTTGTAGCCACCATGTTTTTCAAACAGGGCAAAAAACCTAAAGAAATAATGAGAAGCTTCAGTGTGGGATGAGACAGTCAAAGCCTCCAGGAGTTGTCCCCCAAGCAGTCTTCCTCACGAAAACCTACTTGTGTAAATTAGGACACTCTTCCTACCTTGGGTGTTTCACTTCCATCTTCATCTTCTGCTTGGGAGTACGATCCCCATGACGAACAATTGCAATGACACAACGAAGTTCCATCCTAAGATCATAAATGTTATCAGAGCCTCTCCCACACCTCCATCCCACCTCCTGTCATCACATTACTTGACATGTCAAAAAATAGAGGGGCTGAGCAGGGCTCATGCCTGTGATCTCAGCACTTTGGGAGGCTGAGGCGGGAGGATCACTTAGGCCCAGGAGAAACATAGGGTGAGCACGAGCAACATAGGGTCGACCTGTCTATAAAAAAGTTAAAAGAAAAAAAATATCCAGGCATGGTGGCACACGCCTGTGGTCCCAGCTATTTGGGAGGCTGAGGTGGGAGGATCACTTGAGCCCAGGAGGTAGAGGCTGCAGTGAACCATGAGTGCACCACTGCACTCCAGCCTGGGAGACAGAGCCAGACCCTGTCACAAAAAAAAAAGAAAATGAAAAGGAAACTGTGATTAGGAATATAAATGGAGGCTGGGCACGGTGGCTCACGCCTGTAATCGCAGCACTTTGGAATGGGGAAGCGGGTGGATCACTTGAGCTCAGGAGTTCAGGATCCGCCTGGTCACATGGTGAAACCCCGTCTCTACTAAAAACACAAAAATTAGCCAGATGTGCTCACCTGAACCCAGGAGGTGGAGGTTGCTGTGGGCCGAGATCATGCCACTGCACTCCAGCCTGGGCAACACAGCGAGACTCTGTCTCAAAAAAAAAAGGCAGGGAATATAAGTGGAGTTAAGAAGACTGTGTATAAGAGGCCCAGGCCCCATTAGTCAGATAGTGTGGGGTCAGGAAGTAACCAGTAGTCTGGCTGAAGGAATCCCATGGGTCTTAAGTAGGTTACTCCACATCTTTTACTTTTGCTTACATAGTGCCAGATGTGGTAGGAACAATGGGAATGTCCTCAGCCTCTGTGGGGATGGACCATGGAATCTGGAACTGTGGGGCAAGCTCCCGCATTATGGTATTCCTAGAAAGAGAAACAAAGAAGCCATGTAAAAACGAATAAACCAGAACTACTCATATGAATGAACCTCACAAAAACAAGCAGGCTGCAGGCAGAAGAATACGTTGATATAAAGTCTAAAAACATACAAACAAATACCCATACATATGCAGTAAAAATATAAATAAATATATGTGAATGACAAACACCAAATTATGGATTGTGGTTCCCTCTGGGGATGGGGAGGGGATGTTACCAGGGAGGCGTATATAGGGGCTTCAATTACATATATATATACAAAAATATATATACACATACACATACATGTATATATACACACATATGTATATCTACACATATGTATACATGTATGTGTATATATACATACATGTACATATATACACATGTGTACCTATATATGTGTGTGTATGTGTATATATCTATCTATCTATATATTTCTGAGACAGAGTTTCACTGTTGTTGCCCAGGCTGGAGTGTAATGGCATGATCTCAGCTCACTGCAATCTCCACCTCCTGGGATCAAGCAATTCTACTGCCTCAGCCTCCTGAGCAGCTGAGATTACAGGGGCCCACCTGACCATGGCTAATTCTTTGTTTTTGTTTTGTTTTGTTTTGAGATGGAGTCTCACTCCTGTCACCCAGGCTGGAGTGCAGTGGCATGATCTCACCTCGCTGCAATCTCCGCCTCCAGGGTTCAAGTGATTCTCCTGTCTCAGCCTCCCAAGTAGCTGGGATTACAGGTACCCGCCATTATGCCGGCCAATTTTTTTGTGTGTGTATTTTTAGTAGAGACGGGGTTTCACCATGTTGGCCAGGCTGGTCTCACCAGTCCTGACCTCAAGTGATCCATGCACCTCGGCCTCCCAAAGTGCTGGGATTACAGGCGGAAGCCACCAAGCCTGCCCAATTTTTGTATTTTCAGTAGAAATGAGGTTTCACCATGTTGGTCAGGCTGGTCTCAAACTCCTGGCCCCAGGTGATCCACCTGCCTCGGCCTCCCAAAGTGCCGGGATTATAGGTGTGAGCCACCGTGCCCGGCCTATATTCCTAACATTTTATTTCATAAGCTAGGTGGTGAATACATAGATGCTCACTATAGTCATCATTCCTTATATATTTTTGAATGGTTTATACATTATGTGACAAATTTCTTGGAAAGTCAAGTTGCAGAGCAGTATTATAGTATGATCACATTTAGTAAAATAAATACAGCTTGGATATGGCAGAAAAAGATAAATTGTTATGTCTAAAACTTGTAACAACAATGGTCTCTGGAGGGGCAGTGTTAGAAAGGCAAGGAGCCTGAGGAGCCCCTTCTTTCTTATTTTTATTTAATTAATTAATTTATTTGTTTACTGAGACAGAGTTTCGCTCTTGTCACCCAGGCTGGAGTACTATGGCACGATCTCAGCTCACTGCAACCTTCACCTCCTGCGTTCAAGCGATTCTCCTGCCACAGCCTCCCTGGTAGCTGGGACTACAGGCATGCACCACCATGCCTGGCTAATTTTGTATCTTTAGTAGAAACAGGGTTTCACCACGTTGGCCAGGCTGGTCTCTAACTCCTGACCTCAGGTGACCCACCTGTCTTAGCCTCTCAAAGTGCTGAGTTTACAGGCATGAGCCACCGCGCCTGGCCTGCTTTTTCACTTTTAAATCATCTTTATGATATTTAAAATAAAGCAAAAACTTTCAAATATTCTTCTGTAAGCCCATTCTCCCCAGCATAGACCACTATGTCTCTTACCCCAGAATCTTGGCACAGTCATCATAGTATTTCATCGAGTTCTTGACAAAACTAAAACCATTGACATCACACACAAAAGAATGACCATTGGCACGAAGAAGGTCAAACCCACAAACTGTTTGCTGCAAGGAAAAGAAGAAAGATGAGAACAAGACAGTTACTCTTCCTGGACCCCTGTTCCTTCCTTTCTCCCTCATTTCGCAACCTCCCTGGGCCCTCCTCTACCTTGAAAGCTACGCAGACTTTCCTGGCCACCAGCTTTTCCATGGCAGTCAGCATGACTGGATATCGAATCTCTTTCCCCTCACTGTCTCGTTCAACCTTCCCATCCAAAGCTGGAGACTTTCTAGCTTCAGCATGGGCATAATCTGGCCCCACTGTATACACCTGCAGGTACATAGCATCACTGAGTATGCTCACAGCTCACCCTGTATATAAGAAGACAATATGAGCACTAGGTCTGTAGACTAGTTTCAGAGTAAAACAACAACAACAAAAACAAAACCAACAAATCCTGAGCATTAAGGGGACTGACCAACATTTTTCCTACTGAGCCCTACTCAAGTAACATTACGAATTTCTCCTCAGGACTCCACTACTGTCAGACAGTCCTTATTAAAAAATAATTTACCAACATTATACCATTTTTCTAAGTCAGCCTTGCCCTTGCTCTGATAGTAAAAATGTGAATGTCTGAATCCTCCACTCATTATCTTCACCTGAATATGAAAGCCAATCACATTCACATCATGTTATTTTCTAGGACCTCCTCCCCACATACTTCCACCTGCTTCCCAAGTATCCCATCCCCACCCAGACATTTGTAACCTCTTAAATCCCTGTATCCACCATAACCTTGACATCTGTGCCATCTGTTGGCATAAATTCCTCATAGATGTACGATCCCGTCTTTCGGACGCTGCTCTCAGGAGAGTAAACACTGCTTCGGCTGCCAATCTTCAAGAGAAAAAAAAAGAAGAAAAAACAATGTTGTCTCAACTCTCTATTCTGTTCCCAAATTCTCCATCTTCCTTCCCCACAACCTCATCCTTGCCCTTTTACCTCTCTGACTCTCCAGATGCTCAAATGTCTCCCCTACCTTACGAAAGAGACGCTGGCTTCCTCCTCCAGCTGAGCTGGGGTAGTAGATGTAAACATTGTGGTCTTCTGCACTCACTGGCTTCTCCACAAAGGGCTTGGGAAAGACAGCTCCATTGACCTCTACTTGGTCTTCACCTTCTATCAGGTTGCATTCTGAAAGGTGGGTGTGTGGTCATTCCTATGGCCTATGGTTGTGGAATGTTACTAATTCTCATTTCCCCAGGTTTTCATCTCTATAACCCTCAAATTTTTATGACTATATCTTTGTAATAGATGAGGTAAAATCTCTATATAACAGGTCCAAGACTCTGTCCGAAGACTTATGGCTCTAACCCCACCCATAATCCAATAACCAAAACCCCACATAGATAGGTGGTATATAGGAGATGTCTAGAAGATGGAAACGTGGCTAAGTCATAGAAAGCAAGGAAAGGCAGGACTAACCCTCCCTCAGGCCAGGTACTCACCGTCAGGCCGGGCAGGATCACGGTTGAGCACAGCATATCGAGGCAGATCAATACCCTCTTCCTGCAGGATCCGGTACACCTCCCTCCTGTCACCCCCAAATAAAATAGCTGGGAGAGGTGGGAGTAACTAAGGGGAGAGGCTAGGGATTTCATTTGCACACGATTAAAAGACACCAGGGCACACAATTATGGTACAAAAATTAGGCATGTTTGTTTGACTCTGCCCCTCTCAGAGTGGGTTCCCTGAACATGCATGATCCCAAAGCCGCCCATCTCACTGGTCAACAGGAAGTTATACCTATCTTGGATGTAATACTGCATGGCCAGATCATTGATAAGAAAGGGGTTTCGAAGCTTGGAGTAAGCAACAGCTTTGTCCAGAGGGAAGCCTGGAATGGAGACACAAAATAAAGAGACCAAAGAAAGGAAGAGAAAGAGAACGAGAAAAGAGCAAGAGAGATAGAAAGACATATTAAAGCGACTAGCTGTCACTGAGCTCCTCTACCCATTCAATCCATCACTTATTCTTCTGCCCAGCTCCCCAAGTCTAGGATATTTATCAAGAAAAAGTAAAACAAATTATTTTTACAGTCCTTCCAGAGACCCAATTCTGTCCAGAGATCCTAAGAGTTGTCCTGAGGTTAGACTATAGGCTTTAAATCCCCAGCAACTTCTCCAAGATGTAGGGAAAGCAAACTCCTTGGCACCATTCTCTAGTGTGTCACAAGTAGCTGACGGCTCTTTACTAAGGAAATAAGACAATAAGAACCTCATGTCCCAAACCAGTATTCCCACCACCATTCCTTCCCATTTTCCTTCCCAAACCCCAACCTTTGGAGTGGAAAGAGATGAGACAGTGGCAGGATGGCCAGTTTTCCACAGGTTCATTAAGGATTACATCTTCTCCCAGAATGATAACAGTCAGGTAGTCAAATCTGCAGAGTCGCTCTAGGATTTGAGTCATTGGCTTGGACTTGGATTTCTTGGTCATGGCACAGATGCCAACAATGATCTGAGGTTCAGGAGGCTACAGAGAGGAAGTGCTATCAGAAACTCAAGAACTTCCCACCAATATCATCCCCTTCGGGGAACACTGTCTTATCTTCTTAGGGCACAGAGTTTCTTGCCAGGACTCTGGACCTATGGGATAAATGGTGCCTCCTAACTTTGATCTAGGTTGGGGCACAGCTAGGGATTCCAACTGCCTACAGAATAGGAGCCTTTCCACAGTAGGAAATACGTGCTCAAGCAGGAGAGCTACAGAACCAACAACCATGAGACAACAGGAAGATCCTAAGGGCAGGGGTTTCTTTTTTTCTTTTTTTTGAGATGGAGTCTCACTCTGTGGCCCAGGCTGGAGTGCAGTGGCATGATTTCTGCTCACTGCAACCTCCAACTCTTGGGCTCAAGTGATTCTCCTGCCTCAGCCTCCCGAGTAGCTGGGATTACAGGCACCCACCACCATGCCCAGCTAATTTTTGTATTTTTAGTAGAGACAGGGTTTCACCATGTTGGACAGACTGGTTTCGAACTCCTGACCTCAAATGATCCGGCTGCCTTGGCCTCCCAAAGTGTTGGGATTACCCACACCCGGCCAGGGCAGGGGTTTCTAAGAGAGGCAACCTAACTAATCTCTACTGCTTCCCCTAAACCAGGATAGGGCCTGTTTATGACAGGGAGTCTATGCATTTGGAAAGAACAGAGAGGTATCTCCAACCAATAGAATCTTAACTCTTGAGGACAGAGACTCCAACACCAAGTTACATCATTTTCCCCATTCTTACCACTTCATCCTCCTCGTCCTCAAGGAGCTCGCTGTCACTCTCTTCTGGCTTCATGCCTATTCCACGGGTGCCCAGCCCTTCATCTCCAGCTCCAAGGAAGAAGTGGGCAGTGGTACTCTCGCCCTCACTGGCCGTCAATGACCACATCCCTGCCGGAACACCCACTCATCCCGCTCTGCAGAGGGGGGTACCCCATCAGCTCAGAACCCAAGCCCCCTGGCAGTGGGTGGGGATGGGGATGGAGATGAAAAGCATAAGAGGGAACTATAAGGGGAAACAAAAAAAAGCTATAGGAAGAAGGATCAACAAGAAAGGAGGCATATGGGCTATGACTTGAGATGCTGAAAGGGCCATAAAAGAAAAACCAAGGTATCCTTTTTCCTCCCTGCTCACCCCACCCCAACCAATAAATTAGTAAGAGGATCAGATAATCAGCCCTTACAATGCCGGCATGTCCCTGATTTGGCCAGCAAGAAACATTAACTTCAGGCAGTAAATGGGAAAGGCAGGTCCTCAAGGAAGGCTACTGCTGAGTCCTACCAGAAGAGAATTAGAATGACATTTCAAACTTTGACTCATTCCACAATGTTCCTAGCCCTTTTCCACCTCATCACAGTAGTGTTGAATTCAGTGATTTAATTCAAAGGCAGAGGAATGACAGAGCTCAGCTGCCTTTCCCCTTAAACCTCATCTTCATTCTTCCCAAAGATTAACTTGAAAAATATTTATTGAGGGCACCCTACATTCTAAGTATTATATCAGAACATTAAGGCCAGGCACACTGGCTTACACCTTTAATTCCAGTGTTTTGGGAGGCTAAGGAGGGCAGATCACTTGAGTCTAGGAGTTTGAGAGCAGCCTGGGCAACATGTCGAAACCCAGTTTCTACAAAAAAATACAAAAATTAGGCAGGCATGGTGGTGCATGCCTGTAGTCCCAGCTACTTGGGAGACTGAGGCAAGAGGATCATTTGAGCCCGGGATGTGGACATTGCAGTGAGCTGAGATCATGCCATTGCACTCCAGCCTGGGTGACAGAGTGAGACCCTCTCTCAAACCAAAAATAAAAAACATAATAAAACCCCCTTGCTCTCTCTCTCCTTCATCTACTCCACCTTAAAAGACAGATGCCCAGTCAGATGCCATGGTTCATCCCTATAATTCCAGTATTTTGGGAGGCTGAGGTAGGAGGATCGCTTGAGCTCAGGAGTTTGAGACCAGCCAGAGCAACATAGCAAGATCCTATCTCTACAAAAAGAAATATAAGGCTGCACACAGGGGCTCATGCCTGTAATCCCAGCACTTTGGGAGGCTGAAACAGGATGACTGCTTGAGCCTCAGAGTTTGAGACCAGCCTGGGCAATACAGGGAGACCGTGCCTTTACAAAAGCTTTTTCTTCTTTTGTTTTTATCGAGACAGAGTCTTGCTCTGTCGCCCAGCCTGGAGTGCAGTGGCGCCATCTCGGTTCACTGCAAGCTCCGACTCCTGGGTTCAAGCCATTCTCCTGCCTCAGCTTCCTGAGTGGCTGGGACTACAGGTGCCCGTCACCATGCCCGGCTAATTTTTTTTTTTTGTATTTTTAGTAGAGACGGGGTTTCACCGTGCCAGCCAGGATGGTCTCGATCTCCTGACCTCATGATTCGTCCGCCTAGGCCTCCCAAAGTGCTGGGATTACAGGCATGAGCTACCACGCCCGGCCAACAAAAGCTTTTTCTTAAATTAGCCAGAGATGGTAGCACATGCCTGGGGTCCCAGCTACTTGGGCGGCTAACCTGGGAGGATTGTTTAAGCCCAAGAGGTCAGGACTACAGTGAGCCGTGACTGTACCACTGCACTCCAGCCCGGGTGACAGAAGACTCTGTTTCAAAAGAAAAAAAAAGATTAGTTTTCTTTTCTTGAGACGGAGTCTCGTTCTGTCACCTAGGCTGGAGTGCAGTGGCGCTACCTCAGCTCACTGCAACCTCCGCCTCCCGGGTTCAAGCAATTCTCCTGACTCAGCCTCCCGAGCAGCTGGGATCACAGGCACACCCTACCATGCCCGGCCATATTTTGCATTTTTTTTTTTTTTTTTTTTTTTTGAGAAGGAGTCTCGCTCTGTCGCCCAGGCTGGAGTGCAGTGGCCGGATCTCAGCTCACTGCAAGCTCCGCCTCCCGGGTTTACGCCATTCTCCTGCCTCAGCCTCCCGAGTAGCTGGGACTACAGGCGCCCGCCACCTCGCCCGGCTAGTTTTTTGTATTTTTTTCGTAGAGACGGGGTTTCACCGTGTTAGCCAGGATGGTCTCGATCTCTTGACCTCGTGATCCGCCCGTCTTGGCCTCCCAAAGTGCTGGGATTACAGGCTTGAGCCACTGCTCCCGGCCTGCATTATTTTTTAGTAGAGACGGGGTTTCACCATGCTGACCAGGCTGGTCTCAAACCCCAGACCTCGTGAACTGCCCACCTCGGCCTCCCAAAGTGCTGGGATTATAGGCATGAACCACCATACCCGGCCAAAAAGTTTTTAAAAATTAGCCAGGCATAGTGAGTAGTACTTGCCAGTGGTCCCAGCTACTCAATAGGCTGAGGTGGAAGGATTGTTTAAGCCCAAGAGGTCAAGGATGCAGTGAGCTGTGATCATGCCACTGCACTCCAGCCTGGGTGACAGAGTAAGACCCTGCCTCAAATAATAATAATAACAGTAATAATAATAATAATAATAAAAGACAGACGCCCAAGTTCAAAAATCTGTTCAGGCAAAGAGGTCTAGTGTGGTTGGGAGGGGAGGTTGAGGATACAGGCATCCATACAGCATTCTCCAACCCATTCTCAAACTGAAATCTCAATGTTCTCTCTAGTGTCTCCTGGTACTATAGAACCAGTGCTAGTCTAGGCCAAGGTCCCTCATACCAGGAGCAACAGTGACAAAAAAAAAAAAAAAAAAAAAAATCCTGCCTAAAACTGCACAAGTAAGAATATCTTAAGACTTTAACTTGAGGGCCGGGTGCAGTGGCTCACGCCTATAATCCCAGCACTTTGGGAGGCTGCGGCGGGCGGATCACGAGGTCAGGAGATTGAGACCATCCTAGCTAACATGGCAAAATCCCATCTCTACTAAAAATACAAAAAACAAAAAAATCGACCGGGCCTGGTGGTGGGTGCCCACAGTCCCAGCTACTCGGGAGGCTGAGGCAGGAGAATGGCGTGAATCTGGGAGGCAGAGCAAGCAGTGACCCAAGATCTGCCACTGCACTCCAGCCTGGTCGACAGAGCAAGACTCTGTCTCAAGAAAAAAAAAAGAGAGACTTTAACTTGAACCAGCAGTTCCACTTCTGTGTACACACAAGTAACGTAGTGGTTCTCAACCAGCTGTGATTTTGCTGCACAGGGGACGTTTGGCAGGAGACATTTTTGGTTGTCACAATTGGAAAGGTACTATTGGCGTCTAGTGAGTAGATGCCAGGGATACTGCTGAACATTCTAAAATGCATAAGATATCTCCTCACAACCAAGAATTATCCAGCCTTAAATCTCAGTAGTGCCGAGGTGGAGAACCCTGCTGTAGAGAATTCTCCTACATAAGAAGACTTTTGTGAGGAAGTTCTTAACCTTCTTCATCTCTCTGTTGGTAATGAGAAAAACAAAACAGTTCAGAGGTTACAAGTAGAATCAATAAATATAATGTCTTATATAGAAATGACAGACTAGCCGGGCACGGTGGCTCAAGCCTGTAATCCCAGCACTTTGGGAGGCCGAGACGGGCGGATCACGAGGTCAGGAGATCGAGACCATCCTGGCTAACACGGTGAAACCACGTCTCTACTAAAAAATACAAAAAAAAAAATTAGCTGGGCGAGATGGCGGGCGCCTGTAGTCCCAGCTACTCGGAGGCTGAGGCGAGAGAATGGCGTAAACCCAGGAGGCGGAGCTTGCAGTGAGCTGAGATCCGGCCACTGCACTCCAGCCTGAGCGACACAGCGAGACTCCGTCTCAAAAAAAAAAAAAAAAAAAAAAAAAGAGAAATGACAGACTAATCACAATGTAAAAATAAAAGCTATATGTAATAAATGGACAGTTTGCAAATACAAACTGCAGAAATATACCTGCAGTACAATTCTATTTGTATAAATACAAATGTTACATATGGTTTATGACTGCATATATAATTAGCAGAAGTATAAAAACTGGGACTGGAAAGAAAGACATCAAATTCATGATAGTAGTTACCTTTGAGGAGAAGGGAGAATGGAACTGAGGATTCAAATGGTACTTCATAACCTTATCTACAATGTTTTTTTTTTTTTTTTTTTTTTTTTTTTTGAGACGGAGTCTCGCTCTGTCGCCCAGGCTAGAGTGCAGTGGCTGGATCTCAGCTCACTGCAAGCTCCACCTCCCGGGTTCACGCCATTCTCCTGCCTCAGCCTCCCGAGTAGCTGGACTACAGGCACCCACCACCTCGCCCGGCTAGTTTTTTATATTTTTTAGTAAGACGGGGTTTCACCATGTTAGCCAGGATGGTCTCGATCTCCTGACCTTGTGATCCGCCCGTCTCGGCCTCCCAAAGTGCTGGGATTACAGGCTTGAGCCACCGCGCCGGCATAACCTTATCTACAATGTTTATTTCAATTGTAAAAAAAGATCTGAAGCAAATACACAAAAGGTTAACATTTGTTCATATGAATTGTAAGGATATGAATATCTGTTATTATTTTCCAAAAACAAAATTGAGTCACACATCAGCAATTTTTCATGGTCTCCAAAAGCTCTCAGAAACACTGAGCAGTGACTCTAGTAAAAGCCACCAACTTCTTAAGTAAATGAACTTGTCTTACAGAAATGATATCTTATATATGTAATTAGTCTCATAGATTTTGAAAATAATCTTGAATTATTTTCTCTATCTTTATTTTAAACTCTTTCATTACAACTGGGACTTGCAATTTTTTTTTTTTTTTTGAGACGGAGTCTTGCTCTGTCACCCGGGCTGGAGTGCAGTGGCCAGATCTCAGCTTACCGCAAACTCCGCCTCCCGGGTTTATGCCATTCTCCTGCCTCAGCCTTCCCAGTAGCTGGGACTACAGGCGCCCGCTACCTCGCCCGGCTAGTTTTTTGTATTTTTTAGTGGAGACGGGGTTCCACCGTGTTAGCCAGGATGGTCTCGATCTCCTGACCTCGTGATCCGCCCGTCTCGGCCTCCCAAAGTGCTGGGATTACAGGCTTGAGCCACCGCACCCGGCCGGGTTTGCAATTTTGACTAGAAAGTTCTAGCTGACTGCTGGGCACAGTGGCTCATGCCCGTAATCTCAGCACTTTGGGAGGCCAAGGCAGGCAGATCACTTGAGGTCAGGAGTTCAAGAACAGTCTGGCCATCGGGTGAAACCCCGTCTCTACTAAAAATACAAAAAATTAGAATGTTGGGGTGGCGCATGCCTGTAATCCCAACAACTCAGGAGGCTGAGGCTGGAGAATCATTTGAACCCAGGAGGCGGCGGTTGCAGTGAGCTGAGATCATGCCACTGCACTCCAGCCTGGGTGACAAGAGTTAAAATCCTGTCTCAAACGAACAACAAAAAAAAGTTCTAGTGGACCTTTATACAGACCTCGAACTCTCGATTTTTCCAGTCTTCATCAACTGCTGTCTTCACTTCTCAACTGCCACAGGGGTGCAACATTCTCCTTAGACTTAATATTTCTAGTTGCATTACTGTGTGTCTCATATACACACTCTTCTCCCTGATAAAAAGGCTATTTTTTGAATTCCTTTTCAGTGACCTGACCCAATTTCCCTGACTTGGGACATTCCCAAGGTCCCTGCATAGTTTTAGCAATTAGAATTGTGTTGCATTCTTCATCCTCGCTCTGAGGCAGGGACTTTCTCTCAAGTCTAAGATTCCTAACCCTATGCCCTTTCTTCCATTGAGTCCGTCCTCGTTTTCTACCTAATGTACAGTCATGGTCTTGAAATTCTATTGCAACTACATAATGAGGCATGGTAAGTAATAGGGAAGAGACTGTTTACAAATAAGTGGCTGAAGAGAGACGAAAGGTCTAAATTCCCAGTTAACAAAGCAAAAATAGAAGCCTGACAGAAATAGCTATGAAATAAGCCAGGATTTATTTAGATGCACCTCTGGGAGAAGTTGGGCTTTAATGTGGTGTTCCCAGAGCCGCTTCCTTGTTTTCCATGCTCTTCTCCCCATCCGCCACTCTCCCAAACTGTGTTGCGAAAGAAAAGAAAACTTCACACTCCACACTGGGCTAAAGGGCAGTCTTACGCTGACAGAAATCAACGTGAATGGAAGGAAAGAAGCAAGGAGATAGGCGAGTAAGGTAAGGAGGGAGGGGCAGGCGGGCAATCTTCTCAGGAACATCTATGTTAAATCAGATCTGGAGAAGGGGTAGAAGGGAGGGTACACGGTGTAACTTCTTTATCCCTTTGACTTTAGGGCTGCTTGCATAGTCATTTAATTTCCTAAATCACTATGCACTCGATGGTGGACTCCACTGGTAGTGAAGAGGAAATATCAATACAAATTTCAGGCAGGAATACTTCCAACACAGAAAAACTCCTCAGGCCACCAACACTATTTTCTGCCCACCTTGAACAGTGGACGCCTCACTTCCTTCTTAATGCAATTTTTAATTCTTCAGACACACTCCTCCTTCCGACTCCGATCAACTGTCCTCCTCTCCCTGTTCTCAGTATCAGCTGCTTCGTTCCATCGTCCTTCCCCAACTTGCTACGACTCTTGCCCCAATACTGACTGCAGCCTCCCCATCCAGCCCCGTATCATTGGTCAACTAATTCCATCAATCCAACTAATCCTCTCACTCACTGATTCCCCAATATTAAACTCCTTCACCCCCTCGCACCAGTCACCATACTGGGTAATATCTTTATATTGATCCCCCAGTGACCCCGCACAATGACGGCCTGCCATCCATTCTTTCCTCACACCACCCCTCTCGAGGCTGTCTTCTCTCAGCCGCAACCCATTCCTCAAGCTACCCCTTACCCCTGGACTCCAGCCCCACCCCTCCTGGCGCAGATCCCTTCCACCTTGATCCTCTCCCATGTATGATTCCGCTCCTCCATCCTCCCGCAGGACCCCCTCTTCCTCACGCAGACCCCCACATATCCATCCACCTCCTCTCCCGCCGACCCTTTCCTCGGTACTCTCCTCGCACAGCTCCGGCTCACGAATACCGCCCTCCCATCCCGACTCCACTAGCCTTTGCCCGCCCCCGCCTTCGCCGCCCCATTCTCCCTACGCTGACACTAAGGCCCCTCCGCTGGGCCTCCTCCCAAAGCGGAGCCCACCCAGAACGAACCGCTGCTCCGGGAATCCACCAAGCCCACTCTACCGCGCCCACCCCCTCCGATACCGCCCCCAGCCCCAGCCACTCCCCCACCGCCCTCGGCCCTCACTCACCCGCCTCCCTCCGCTCGCGCAGCCGAACCTGCCGGCAGCGACACCTGACAGTGGCCCAATCAAAGCGCGACTTCTTTGCGGTGCCACCAATCAGCGAAGGGCGCGCACCGGCAACAGAGTCAGGCTGCGTTGGCCGGCGCTTCTGCACGGAGGAGCGTGACGCCTGATGGCTCCGGGAGGGAAAGCAACTTGATGCTCCCTTCCTTTGATTTCTTACTGCGTCGCCAAAGTCCAGATGCATGGTCTAGACAGAGATGTTCCATGAGACGACGGGGTGGGTGGGAAGCCTGATGCTGAGAAAGAGGAAGAGGCAGAGTTTGTGCCGTTGCTGCTCCTTCAGAGCAAAACCAGGTCTTCCAAAGGCCGCTCGCGGTTGCTCACGCTTGTAACCCAGCACTTTGGGAGGCCGAGGCGGGCGGATCAAGAGATCAGGACATCGATACCATCCTGGCTAACACGGTGAAACCCTGTCTCTACTAAAAATACAAAAAATTAGCTGGGCGCGGTGGCGGGCACCTGTAGTCCCAGCTACTCGGGAGGCTGAGGCAGGAGAATGAGGTGAAACCGGCAGGCGGAGTTTGCAGTGAGCCGAGATCAAGCCACTGCACTCCAGCCTGGGCGACAGAGCGACACTCCGTCTCAAAACAAACAAACAAACAAAAAAAAAAACGGGTCTTCTGTTTGTCTTATGAGACAAAACAGAGTCTCATATGTACAGATCCAATAAATAAAGGTTGAAAATATTAACAGATGTAAAGAGGAGTGACAGGGAGACTGGAGACAAAAAAGAGACAAGGAGAGAAGCAGACAAAGTTAAGAGAAGGAACAGAGAGACATTTACAGAGGAGGCAAGAAAATGGATGGACCTGGAATTCTAGACAAATTGATTCCTATCTCCACAGCCTGCTTTTTCTCTATGCTCCAGACAAAGCTGGATTTGAATCCTGGCCTTACCTTTAATATCTGTACAGCCTTGAGCGACTCACTTAACTTCTCTGAGCCTTTATTTTTCTCATCCATAAAACTGGGATTAAAAACCTATTGCCAGGCTCGGCGGCTCACGCCTGTAATCCCAACACTTTGGGAGGCCGAGTCATGCGGATCACGAGGTCAGGCGGTGGAGTTGGCCAACATGGTGAAACCCCATCTCTACTGAATATACAGAAATTAGCCGGATGTGGTGGTGCGCACCTGTAATCCCAGCTACTCGGGAGGCTGAGGTAGGAGAATTGTTTAAACCCGGGAGGTGGAGATTGCAGTGAGCCGAAATGGAGCCACCGCACCCCAGCCTGGCAAGAAAGCCAGACTCTGTCTCAGGAAAAAAAAAAAAAAACTAATTAAGGCCGGTTGTGGTGGCTCAAGCCTACAATCCCAGCACGTTGGGAGGCTCAGGCGGCAGATTGCTGGAGTGTAATGGAGTGCAAGGAGTTCAAGACCAGCCTGGGCAACATGATGAAACCCTGTCTCTACAAGAAATACAAAAGCTAGCCAGGCGTTGTGGCGTATGCCTGTGGTCACAGCTACTTATGAGGCTGTGGGAGGATCACTTGAGCCTAGGAGATAGAGTTTGCAGTGAGCACAGATCACCTCACTACATTCCAACCTGGCTGACAGAGCGAGACCCTGTCTCAAAAAACAACAACAACAAAACACCTCACTTAAAGGGTACTGATAATATGGAAGCATTTTCTATTGTATATGATATAGTTCTTATTATCTTTGCATCTTCATTGGGGTTTCCCTGGTCAAGACAGTTGTTCCCTCTTTCTTCTCTGCAACATTAGAGGTCTTGCCACTTTTCCAGTGATGCCACATTGTACTGACCCCACAAGGCCTTCCGAATGGACAGAGAAATGATTCTAAGGGCTGCAATAGATTATTCTAAGAGGAATAGATGCCTCCCTAGTTCATGCTCAGGCTCATACCCCCTCCACCACTCTAGCCCTTCAAACTAGCTATTATAGCATCTTCCAGGTAGTTAACTTCCCTTCCTATCCCCCTGAAAATGTAGACTCTGTCCCTAGTAATCATTGGAACAATCCAATTCAACTCAATGAAATAATACATATAAAAGTTCCTTATAATTGTAAAGTGCTTTAAAAATATTAAATATCATTGACAAAAATAATTCTTATTAAATAAAATACCATATATCAATACCATATATTGATTACTTCCATACGCTGTAAAATAACTTTTTAAATGAGCATTAATATATTATGTGCCTGTCAAAGGCACACGAGGGATAGGAAAAGTGCACAAGTGGCTGGGCCTGGTGGCTCACACCTGTAATCCCTGCACTTTGGGAGGCCGAGGCAGGCAGATCACAAGGTCAGGAGCTCAAGACCATCCTGGCTAACACAGTGAAACCACATCTCTACTAAAAACACACACACACACACACACACAAAATAGCCAGGTATGGTGGCAGGTGCCTGTAGTCCCAGCTACTTGGGAGGCTGAGGTAGGAGAATGGCGTGAACCCAGAAGACAGAGATTGCAGTGAGCCGTGATCGTGCCACTGTACTACATCCGGGCTACAGAGCAAGACACCGTCTCAAAAAAAAAAAAAGAAAAGTGCACAAGTACATGTGTTTTCTCAGTGGAATTATTGTTCACATTTGGGAAGCTACTCTCTAAACTTGGGTAATTTCTCTACTCCTCTGTCTTATTTCTCCTTCTGTAATTATCTCTTCCCACTCCCTATTCCTTAATCTTAGTAACTACCCTCTCAATCAAATAGCTGCCCTACAGCTCTGGAAGATCATCTCCCTATTTATCTGGATAAATACACGCTATTCTAAGAAGTTATATTTATTTACTCATGGCTACTTTTTAACCTAGGTAAAGAGGCCCCACAACACAGGTAACATTTTCCACACTGCAGCTGCATAACTGTTCTCTAACAATTGATGTCTTACCAGGAGAAGAAGGAATGGACCCAAAGGAGAGGTGGACACTTCTAAGAATACCCACAAATGAAGAAGGTGGAAAAAAAGAACACAAGGAAGGCCTAAGGGGAAAGAAGGCAATGAGAGTAGTATGGGGGAGTTCTTGATGGAAAGGGAATTCTCTTTCCCAAATACTCTCTCTTAAGATTTCCGAGTATCTTACTGTCTTGTGGGTACAACAAGATAGCAGAGGTAAGCGACTAATGCCACAGTGCCACTCCACCTTAACTGACCCTCTGTGCTGAAGTCCCTCATCTCTATTTCAACTCTAGCATTCATTCTCCTTGCTACCAGGACAAAGGTCAAGTCATACCTGGAGCTAGGAAACAAAGCCCTCTCAAGTCTGAATATGAGTTTTATGAGGAGAGAGAGCAGAAGAGGGGACCACGAGGAAGGCAGAGATGCCCTGACGACCTCATGCCCTGGTACAACACTTGCCTCTGGATTAAACAGCATTAGGGAGCCAAGAAAGGAAACACATGTGGTGTCTGGAGACCTGTGCCTGCCCGTTCCGGTCCCACACCCAGTCATCTCACCACACCCTTCACCACCTCACTTTACGTTCTCCTCCAGCCCAGGAACTAGGAACTACGGAGAGAGAAGCCAAGGGAGAGGAGGAAGAGGAAACTAACGATTCCCTGCCACCCCGGCCCCACACCCAGCACCACCAACAGGTGAGCAAGCTTGCCGAAAACGCAGAGGGCATCCTGTGAGCAGCGAACACGTTTGAGTCTGGAAAAGATGCAGAGAAGTAAAAGATCAAAGGCGAGGTAGGGGGCGGGGAGGAAAGTGGGAGAAACAAAAGGAAAAAAGTGGGGGATCATGAGAAGTAGAGGCAGGAAGTAACAGGGCTTCAGACTTGGGTGCAGAGTGGAGGTGGAGGACACAGCACAGATGGCATAAGAATTAATATTTCCCTGGTCCCTGCCAGGGACTCCTTTCTCAGCCTTGTAAGGAGTGCACAGAGGTGGCAAGGAAGCACCTTGCTCCTCTTCCTGGTTCTAAGGAAAAGGTGACCTTGAGCCAATGGGTGTCTTTCCCAGTGCCTGCCTCTAACCCTGTGCTTTCTCCATATCCTCCTCTGGTATCTGTGTTTATTCCGCGGTTTCCCCGCGGCTGCCCCCGGGAGAAGGGAGAGGAGGCTGGGGTAGGCCCAAAGCAGAGAATAGGTTGGGCAATGTCACCTTTCCACACCCACAGGGTAGATGGATCAGGTTTCGGTTTAAACCGAGGGGTTTGGGGGAAGGGTGTTGGGGTTTAGCTAGTCCATCCGGGTGCTGTCCTCCACTTGGTGCTGAAATCTGGGCCGCCACATCCCGGGGACCGGTGGGGCTACATCCCCGGCTTTAGACGCGCGAGTCTCAGGTCCCGCTAATTACCTGGCGGGTGCCGCCCACCCCTGCCCCCGCGCACCTAGCGTGATGGCAGGGGGGGAAGGCGGGGCCTCGGGGAGCCCCACCCCTGGAGACTGCGGCTGGGGCCTCCCCCTCCTCCGCCCGCCTGCCACTGGCTCATTGCGCCTCTCCTGCAGTCTGGTTGGCACCGGCTCCCATTCCGGCTCCAGCCTCCAATCCGACCCCCATTTCGGCTGCAGCCTCGGACCTAGCTCCGGCCCTCAGTCTATCCGGTTGCATCCTCCCTCCCTGTTCCGGATCCTATCTTGCGCCAGCGCCTACTCCACGATCCCGTAGCCAGACCTCAAGCCATGGCTGGTCCCTTCTCCCGTCTGCTGTCCGCCCGCCCGGGAATCAGGCTCCTGGCTTTGGCCGGAGCGGGGTCTCTAGCCGCTGGGTTTCTGCTCCGACCGGAACCTGTACGAGCGGCCAGTGAACGACGGAGGCTGTATCCCCCGAGGTAACAGTGCCTGAGGCGCGGGAGGAGGCGGGGGCAGGTGGTGATTGAAGGTGCGGGTAGAAATGAGAATATGGGCAACAGAGAAGGGCTATAATCACGAAGGCCCTGGAGCTGGAGGGCTGTGCAGTCTGCAGACCTCAGCGGGGTGGGGGTGGGGGCCAAAACCATAAAGCAAGAACATTCCTGGGGACCTGCCTAGACCACTTCTGGCCTACGAGTTCCCGCTGCACTCGCTGCCCAAATCCCTAAGTGTAAAGCCAGGAACTATCCTTTTCGCTCCCCTCCATCTCCTCCCCTCATTTCCTCAATTCCTCTCCTTAGGCTTTTCCCCTCCTCCATCCCTAGTGTTGTGTCATGGGAGGAAAGAACTGAGCAGATCTGAAGAAACTGAGTTGGCCAGCCAGAGGCAACTAGAACTACTAGAAAAGCATAGACTCTGAAAGTCCCTAAAGAGATTACCAAGGTTTAGCCTCTTTGTAATTCCCCCTCCTCCCACGGAGCAAAGCCAGACATGGCCAACTGGACAGCTCCCAGGTAACTGCACTAGGTTTAGGGTCTGTGCCCTCCCTCCATAGTCACTGGGTACCCCCTCCCCAGCGCTGAGTACCCAGACCTCCGAAAGCACAACAACTGCATGGCCAGTCACCTGACCCCAGCAGTCTATGCACGGCTCTGCGACAAGACCACACCCACTGGTTGGACGCTAGATCAGTGTATCCAGACTGGCGTGGACAACCCTGGCCACCCCTTCATCAAGACTGTGGGCATGGTGGCTGGAGATGAGGAGACCTATGAGGTAGGGGGTCCCCAGAGTCTCCCTGATGATCCAACTCATCTTCCCAGTCATCCCAGCTCCTTCCCCTTAAAGACCTCTCACTTTCCCCCAAGACTCTGAGCACCCCCATACTTAAGTGTTCTGACCCAGTGAAATCAATGCACAGTTGAAGTCTGGGGAGGGATCCCCTCTCCTTAACCATCTCTCCCTCTTAACTCCCCTTAGGTATTTGCTGACCTGTTTGACCCTGTGATCCAAGAGAGACACAATGGATATGACCCCCGGACAATGAAGCATACCACGGATCTGGATGCCAGTAAAGTGAGTTCAAATATCCCGCTTCTGATTTGCATTGCCTGTGTACAACACTGTATCTCCAATCCCTTCACCTTATTTCCTGACTCATGGTCATTACACTGCTGAGCTTTTAATCTTAATGTAAGGGAAGAATCATATCTTAAGGGGCAGCATATATGGAGATGAAAGGATAGATAAGAATGACCATGGCCCGAGGTGGGCGGTTTGGGGAAGGGTCTGCAATGCCCCCTTCAATTGGAGTGCTTTCCCAACGGGCCTCTTCTTCCAATGCACGCAAGTAGAATGCACAAAGAGTCCTCTAATGCCTAAGGAAGATCTCTCCTTTCCCAGGGGCCCTCAGTTCCCACAGTGTTTCTGTGACTTATATTCATTTCCCTTATCTCCCAGATCCGTTCTGGCTACTTTGATGAGAGGTATGTATTGTCCTCTAGAGTCAGAACTGGCCGAAGCATCCGAGGACTCAGTCTGCCTCCAGCTTGCACTCGAGCAGAGCGACGGGAGGTGGAACGTGTTGTGGTGGATGCACTGAGTGGCCTGAAGGGTGACCTGGCTGGACGTTACTATAGGCTCAGTGAGATGACAGAAGCTGAACAGCAGCAGCTTATTGATGTGAGGGCCTTAAGAGGGCGCTGGTTGGTGGGAGCAGATGGAAAAAAGAGCCAGAGGGAAGCCTGGGCCAGATGAGACATGGGCTCTGAGAGGCCCAGGGGCCGCCATGAAGATTCTTAACCCAAGTCTCGTTACTCTTCCCAGGACCACTTTCTGTTTGATAAGCCTGTGTCCCCATTGCTGACTGCAGCAGGAATGGCTCGAGACTGGCCAGATGCTCGTGGAATTTGGTATGAGGCTGCTCCTTACCTCTTTTGTCTTCATGCCCTCATAAATGCTTTTTTTTTATCCCCTCTATCTCTCCCAATTCTTGCCTTGCCTCTTGAACACTGTCCCTCTCCTGCCCTCAGGCACAACAATGAGAAGAGCTTCCTGATCTGGGTGAATGAGGAGGATCATACACGGGTCATCTCCATGGAGAAGGGTGGCAACATGAAGAGAGTGTTTGAAAGATTCTGCCGAGGTCTCAAAGAGGTTGGAAAAGATTGTGTAGGGGAGCTAGGTGGGAGGACATAAGGAAAACCAAAGAGTAGCATAAATAGATTATGTAATTTATCAACCCACCCAGGATATGTCTGATAGTAAAAAGGACTATCTAGGACTCACTCTAGGAATAAAGGTATAAACCAGCTGGGACCATACTGGGAAAACCAGGACATGTGGTCACCCTAAGATTAGGAAAAGAAAGTGTCAGGAACCTTAGGAAGTGAATAAGGCAGTTGCCAGATAATGCAAAAAAGGAATAACTGAGATGGCAGGTCAGTGCCTGGGATGTGTGCAGTGGAATGGTGAGGTGTGCAGATAAGGAAAACATTTGAGCTTAGATTGATGTTGGCGGGGAGAGGTTGCTGTGTTCATGATTCCAATATAACCACCCAGTTCTGAGCCAAGGTAGGCCTTGACTCTGGATTCTATCATTCTTGTTAAAGTATCAGGTCGAGGCTTTAAGTTGAGAGTTGGGAGGGAGACTGGGGAAGGTGGAGAATCGAATGGCTCGAGTTCTAGAATATGTGGCTCTACATGAGAGGTTGAACTGAATCATCAATCCTACATAGATTGGGTCTCCATATTCAAGTCTACATTAGAAATCCCCATAAACTCAATTCAATCTTAGTCTATGTTCTCAAACATACAGTTCTATTTTAGGTTTGCAAAGAAAAAGGGCTCCTCTTTTAGATTCTGAGAAGTTTCTACTATTTTTGGCAAGTAATAGATAACATATTCTGACTATGAGTGGGTCGGGAAGTACCTTTAAATTATATGCCTCAGTTTCCTCATCTGTAAAATTGGGATAATGAGATTTTCTACATTTTAGGTTGTTGTGGGGATTAAATGAAATACAGGTAAAGTACTTGGTCCAAAGTAAGTGCTTAATAAGTGTTAAAGTGTTAGCTGCATTATTATTCTAGATGGAAGGGTTTCCCCCATGTTCAGCATGTAAGATATGCCCTATGCCATGGTTCTTTCTGAACTATAAACAGGATCCTTTTACTCACGTTGGGTAGTGGTCTTTGTGACCATCACTCTGGTAGATCCCTTGTCTCTTCAACTCTAATAGTCATCTTCATGACTACGTGGTTAAGTGAAGCAAAACGCCTTCCCCCTGCCCCTATTCCTATGAATCTGGCTTTTCTGCTCTGTTTTCATCTTTCTCTGCATTGACACAGGTGCTCCGTTCACAGCTAACAGAACGTTATCTTACCTCTTCCTGGCAAAGCTTACACCTTCATCTTCTGTCTGAAAGGACCCTTCCAAGCTCTAGGCTCATTAGCAAAGCAAAGATAATTGATGCATGCAGAACTCATTCAATAATCAGTCCTCTCTCAGTTCAGTTTACCACCTCTGTTCATTTCCCTAGATCATCCCTAATACACCACTCCTTCGAGTTTTCTTCTTCCACATAAGATATTTTTTCACAGTCTCATTATTATGCACATCATAATTTTGCATCGTGCATGCATGAAAACAATAACAAACCATTTTCATAAAAAAAGACCAATGTCATCCATTCACAGCCACGTTTCTATTGTAGACATATTTCTAGTGTTCTTGTGTGTCTAGCTAAGGGAGGGTCCAGGGTTAATGAAATATCCCTGATTTTTCATTAACAAAACCTTTGTGGACTCAGGTGGAGAGACTTATCCAAGAACGTGGCTGGGAGTTCATGTGGAATGAGCGTTTGGGATACATCTTGACCTGTCCTTCTAACCTGGGCACTGGACTTCGAGCAGGAGTGCACATCAAACTGCCCCTGCTAAGCAAAGTAAAGGAGTTGTGGGGTTATAGAGGGGTGTGAGTAAGGAAGGGTGGGTTGTGGATGGGGAGGGAGTGGACCCTTTGGAAAGAAGCCAAACATGTTGTGGCTAAAGGGTCAGGGGACAGGCCAGGCACAGTGGCTCATGCCTGTAATCCCAGCACTCGGGAGGCCAAGGTGGGCCGATTACCTGAGCCCAGGAGTTCAAGACCAGCTTGGGCAACCTGGCGAAATCCTATCTCTACTACAAATGCAAAAGTTAGCTGGGTGTAGTGGAGGCTGAGGTGAGAGGATCACTTAAGCCTGGGAAGGTGAGGCTTCAGTGACCTGTGATCACTCCAGCCTGGGTGACAGAGAGAGATCCTGTCTGAAAAAAAAAAAAAAAAGGTTGAGAAACAGAGCTCTGAGCAGGTTCAGGGCTCTTTAAGGTAGGACTACTCTCTGCCTCTATCGACCGTGCTCCCAATCCCTATCTCCTCTCTAGGATAGCCGCTTCCCAAAGATCCTGGAGAACCTAAGACTCCAAAAGCGTGGTACTGGAGGAGTGGACACTGCTGCCACAGGCGGTGTCTTTGATATTTCTAATTTGGACCGACTAGGCAAATCAGAGGTGAGATCCTAAGGGATTCGGGTGAGGAGAGCTATAGGTCTGTGGGGGCTGAAATATGGCAGTGAGTGAGCCTCCGGGACATAACATAATCTGAAATGAAATTCAGGTTGAGTGGGGAGGCAATTGGAAATGAGCAGGCAAGTCAGTCAGTGCTAAAGAAAAGCTCAGATTGTAGGAAGCAGAGATCAAAGATTAGTGTCCTTCAGGTGGAGCTTGTGCAGCTGGTCATCGATGGAGTAAACTATTTGATTGATTGTGAACGGCGTCTGGAGAGAGGCCAGGATATCCGCATCCCCACACCTGTCATCCACACCAAGCATTAACTCCCCACCACCAGCTGATGACTCAAGATTCCCAGGAGTTCTGCTCATTCTAATGATGGCCCATTCTACTTGCTCTGGACCTGCCCCCACATCCCCTGCCTCCATCCTAGTAAAGACTCCTTGCTATGCTGCAGCTGTCTATGTTATTTCTAATGGTGGGGTGAGGAGGGGAGCAGGCTTCAGGAAATGAAAAGAGGCAGTGGGATTATTTATGATGGAAAGAGACTCCAGATATGGCATCCTGGGAACACTGATTCTCAGGTGGGTGGAAAGCATTAACATTTTACCCATATTCCTCATCAGCTTCTGAAAATAATCAGGATGCACTTCTGTTTGCACTTTATTCATTATGACTTAAGATTTCTCTCCCCACAATCTCCTTCTACTGTAGAGACAGGCTCAGAGCAGGTGGCCAAGGAAGCTGATAGTCAATACCAGGGACCAGGAAGGTCGTGACCAGTCCTGGAGGCCCCAGGCTGTACTTCGACCTATAATAGACAGGGAATGGGAGTCATATCACAACTTCTGCTCTCCAGGAGCATTGATACTTGGAAATTAGCGCTATGCCTATAGACTCCTTCACTCCAGGGATCTCCCTGGGTGCACTCTAAGAGCCAGACAGCACCAGATTAGGAGTTTGATTCTGGGTCGGGAGATGGAGGCTCAAGCTGTGCAGCTGGGAACTCACCTTGCTGTTCAGGGCTCTCCTTCCCCTCATGCTGGGCCCATGCAACTGCTCGTCGCTGCTCAGGACTCAGAAAGGCCATTTGCTCAGGAGTGACAGCCACAGCCTGAGTACTGGTGAGACTAGATAGTTGGGTGGGACTAAACACCACCTGGGGGCAGGGGTAGGAATCAGTACCAGGAATCAGCCAGTTGGGCCCTGGCTCTCCTGTGGTCACCCCAGTCCATTAATACTTACAGCAAATTTAGGAGGAGGGATGATAGAAATGGCAAGAGGAGTAAGGCCCTGGATCTGTCCCTGCAGCAGTGCTGAAAGAGCCAGGTCTGGGATCCCAGCTGTTGAAGCAAGTGGCATCCAAACATTGTCTTAGACTCACCTTCCTTCTCTTCAAACCGATAGACCTTCTCTGACTACTCCCAAAGTGCCCTACCGTAGACCTTCCCCAGAATGTCTCTAGCTCCTTATTTAAACACCCTCTCAGGTCCCCACCTTAAGAATTGCAGGGCAGGCCGGGCGCAGTGGCTCAAGCCTGTAATCCCAGCACTTTGGGAGGCCGAGACGGGTGGATCACGAAGTCAGGAGATCGAGACCATTCCGGCTAACACGGTGAAACCCCGTCTCTACTAAAAATACAAAAAACTAGCTAAACCCGGGAGGCGGAGCTTGCAGTGAGCTGAGATCCGGCCATTGCACTGTAGCCCGGGTGACAGAGCAAGACTCCGTCTCAAAAAAAAAAAAAAAAAAAAAGAATTGCAGGTCAGTCTTCCATCCAGTCCACCCATGGTATAGAAACCAAACCAACTTGCACCAGCAGTAGCCCAGCTCCCTACCTGCTATGGTGCCAATTTCAGTGAAGATCTCAGGCCCCCAGTTACTGATTGGGCCAAAGCCACCAGGCAGTACAAGGAGGTGGGCCAGAACCTCCAGTTGTTCTTCAGAGCACTGGAGATGCAGGCTGCCCAGGAAGAGAGCTGCTTGGCTGTAGAACAGTGGGAAGGAAGGAAGAAGAATTCAGCTTCAGCAAAAGGGGCTGTGGTCATGAGACAAAGGAAGAGATGGCTTCAGATGAGTTCCCTTCCTCCATGGGACCAACCTTCATGATCCTTCTTTCCCCAGTAAGTCCACCTTTACCTCAGCACCACCACCCTCAGCCCCTTCACAAGTGACCTAAACTCCCAACTGCTGATGTGCTGGAGCTCCTCTGGCCGCAGTCCACAGAGCGTATAACCCAGCGCTGTCAGATGAATGAAGTCCAGGTGGCTCACATGCCGACCACTCTGCCGTAGGAAACTGGAGACCACAACACGGAGCTGGGGTGGGGGTTGGGGGTAGAGGGGAAGCAGAAAAGTTATGGAAAATGAATGGACAGGGAAGTGATAGGTGTTGCTGGGTTACATTCTGTTACTATTAAGACCTGCCGGGCGCGGTGGCTCAAGCCTGTAATCCTAGCACTTTGGGAGTCCGAGGCGGGTGGATCACGAGGTCAGGAGATCGAGACCCTCCTGGCTAACACGGTGAAACCCCGTCTCTACTAAAAATACAAAAAACTAGCCGGGCGAGGTGGTGGGCGCCTGTAGACCCAGCTACTCGGAGGCTGAGGCAGGCGAATGGCGGGAACCCGGGAGGCGGAGCTTGCAGTGAGCCGAGATCGCGCCACTGCACTCCAGCCTGGGCGACACAGCGAAACTCTGTCTCAAAAAAAAAAAAAAAAAAAAAAAAAAAAGACCTAAAGAGTCACGGGGAAGGCCGAGGACTCAGAAAAGAAAAGGATAGAAAAAGAGGAGGCCTCCAGGAAAAGAGGTAGGAGACAGTATTATGTGTTCAGGGCCTCAGAGTGAATAAATCAGAGTCCTGAAGGTCACTAGTAGGGGGTATCAACAAAAGATAGAAAGAATGACCAGGTAAGGTCACAGGAAAAAATTCCTTGGGCTTTAGATGATCTACAGGGCTGGGTCTGTGGGATGGGTGTTTGGGAAGTGGTAGAGAGGAGGAAATGTGTTACCTGAGTGGAGCTCCAGCCATCTATCTGCCCCAGGGTGCTCAGTACTCCCCAGTCCACTAGAATCAGCTCCTGTAGTTCCCGATCTCCTAGACCTATTAAGAGCCGACCGAGCTGCAGGATCTGCTCAGGACGAAATCCCCGGGGGGGGACCCCACAACTAGGAGAAAGAGAGGAACAATGTGAGTGGAAAAGCAGTGGATTAGGAGTCAGAATGCTGGGTTTTAAGTCTTGCCTCTGCCCTTACCTGTATAACTCTAGGCAAGTCACCTGCCTTTTCTTTAGTTTCCTCCACTGTCAAATGAGACAGTTGCCTTACAGTTCCTCTGATTAACGTGTTTTGAAAGAAATTACAGTCAGTGGAAAAGAAGAGCAAACTAACTCTAGTCCATGAGTTCTATACTTTTATGTGCCTCAGACACAGAGACACTTACTAAAACACAGATACCTGAGGCCCAGCACAGTGGCTCACAGCTATAATCTCAGCACTTTGGGAGGCTGAGGTGGGAGGACTGCTTGAGTCCAGGAGTTCAAGACCATCCTGGGCAACATAGCGAAACCTCATCTCTACCAAAAATACAAAAGTTAGCCAGGTATGGTGGTGTGCACCTGTAGTCCCAGCTACTTGAGAGGCTGAGGCAGGAGGATCGCTTGAGCCCAGGATGTAGAGGTTACAGTGAGCCAAGATCACACCACTGCACTCCAGCCTGGGTGCTGGGTGACAGAGTGAGACTCTGTCTCAAAAAAAAAAAAGGCAGATGCAGATGTCTGGACTCCTTCCCCCAGAGGCTTATTTTTTTATTTATGAGACAAGGTCTTGTTTTGACACCCAGGCTGGAGTGCAGTGGTGCGATTTTGGCTCATTGCATCCTCCACCTCCTGGGCTCAGAGGATTCTCCTACCCCAGCCTCCCGAGGAGCTGGGATTACAGGCATGCACCACCATACCCAGCTAATTTTTTTTCTATTTTTAGTGGAGACAGGGTTTCACCATGTTGCCCAGTCTGGTCTCAAACCCCTGGGCTCAAGCAATCCACCTGCCTCCACCTCCCAAAGTGCTGGGATTACAGGCGTGAGCCACTGCGTCCAGCCTCCTCAGAGGTTTTTATTAAGTCAGTGTAGCATGGTAATCTGGCACTGGCATTGTTCCTGTGCTCCGTTCAGCAGTACATACACATAAAAACATGGGAATGATACAAAGATTAGCATGGCACCTGCGCAAGGATAACACGCAAATTCATGGAGCATGCCATTATTATTATTATTATTATTTTATTTATTTATTTTTATTTTTATTTTTTTTCAAGGTGGAGTCTCGCCCTGTTGCCCAGGATAGAGTGTATTGCTTGACCTCGCCTGACTGCAAGCTCCACCTCCCGGGTTCATGCCATTCTCCTGCCTCAGCCTCCCAAGTAGCTGGGCTACAGGCGCCCGCCACCACGCTTGGCTAACTTTTTTGTATTTTTAGTGGAGATGGGGTTTCACCGTTTTAGACATCATGGTCTCGATCTCCTGACCTCATTATCCACCCACCTCAGCCTCCCAAAGTGCTGGGATTACAGGCATGAGCTACCGCGCCTGGCCGAAGCATGCCATTATTTTTTTAAGAAAGAAAGAAGAAAAGAATAAAGAAAAAAATCTGTTCCCTTGATGATTCTGATACACATTAAAATTTGGTAACCACTGCTTTAGTCCCTCTATTCATTATACTAGCTCTCTTTCCTCAATATTTATCCCCACTCACCTCCAACTTATGACCCAAATCTTCTCTTATCTCCTGCTTCCCCCACCTCTGATCCAACTCTCCCTTCTCTTTGTGTCCTACATCACACCCAAACAGCTTCCTCATGGCCATCCCCAGTTGACTCTCCATCACTAACCTGTTTTGCTTTGCCCATGGCTGCCCGCAGTTCCTCAGGCCCAAGTCCTGGGTCCCCTGCAAATAGTGTCAGGCAGTCCTCAAAGTCTGAGAGCTCCATCTCTGCAATCTGGGTTGCAGACCAGGCTGCTGGGAATGTCCCTCGTACATCTGCACAATTTGGCACAGGTTCTGAAGGGGGAAGGCAGGGCCAGGAGGTCAGTATGGTAATAAAATATGCCCAGAGATATCTGTAGATGGAATGACTCTTCCAACCTTTGGAGGATGGAGCACTAGGGACCAAAGGATTATTACAGGGTAAGATGTATAGGGCTTAGAAGATAATAGAACAAGAAGTGACTGGAGATGCCAAGTCCCTTGTTTTATAGATGAAAGACTGAGGATGTTGGTCAGGGATTTAATGGCAGAGCTGAATTTGAATCTAGCTCTTGAGCCTCACAATGTCTCCTTCAAAGCTGCTAGGGATCTCCCCAGCAGAGAGCTCCACACTTAGCTGAGCTAGAGCTTTGTCAGCTGTTTAAAGAGACAAGACAGCAGGAAAATGGAAATTCTGGGCCAAAAGAAAACTTAATAGTTTACAAACTCCCAAAGCTATAGAATTCTAGAACTAGAAGAGATCTGAAGATCATCCCTCTAACCTCTTCTTTATAATTAGAAAACCCAGTCCCAGAGAAAAGCACATGCAGAACCCAAACTATTTGATACTCCCTGTACATCCTGCTGGACATATGAGTATTTGGGTAGTTTCACCTGGAAGATCCTCAGCAGCTGGTCGCACCAGCCCTGCTACCAGGGCTGCTTTCTTCGCAGCCAGCTGTGGCCCCCTACACAGCTGTCCAACTGTGCTCTGCTCCCAGCTCTGTTGCTTTTCTAGAAGCCGCTCCAGGTCTCTGGACCCAAGGCCTCCTGCATGAGAAGGTAGAAGGAGAGTGGGGAGATCTGGACAGATCAGGGCCTGCTGCTGTAGCTATAATTCCAAAGTCCTGTCTCTGTTTCGCAGTCTCCCCCCAGATCTAGGCTTCATATCCTTTGCCCTCTTTGGCCATGGGTCCTCATAACCAGCTCACCAGTCCCCTCTATGCATTTACTCCCTTCCCTTCTTCCTTCATCTCACCCTGGGGATCAAGGAAATTGCCTCAGTAGACAGAGTGAATACTAGGCGTCCAGCTTGCTCTACTTCATCCTGGCTCCACAACTCTGGTTTCCTGGGGACAGGAAGAAAATCGGGGGCTGGGGAGCTGAGGGAACTGTGAAGAAAAGGAGGGGGAAAAGAGGACATGCTCGGATTTGGGACACAGGGCTCCAAGGGACCTTAAGAATATGGAACAGGCTGCCACTGATGATGGTGGTTGAAGGATTGGGTACAGAATGAGTTAGAATCTGAAGTTCTCGAAGGTCCATACCCAAGAACAGACTCCTGCAATAGCAGCCATCCCAGCTCTGTGGCAAATGTCTCTCCTAGGCAGAAACCTTGCAGCTGACTGAGATGGGACAGGAGGATCTGTAGGGGGATCTGTCGTGTGCTCTCTATCCCCAGGAATCCAACCAAAGGGCCTAAGGTCTCCAGCACTTCCCCTGAGAGTGGAGTCTCCTTTGGAGCCTGGAGAAGAGCATCAGAACATGGACAATGCAATTCTGACTCAGAGTACCAGAAACCTTGATCAAGACACCAAGCCCCTTGACCTTCTCTCCTGCTCCCAACCCAGCACCCTGTGATGCTTACTACTTTTGTTCACTTTCTTAAGCAATGAGCCCACATAGGAGCAGGCAGAAAGTCTGAGAGGTGGACTCTAAGATATTTCTTGGACTCCAAGAGGTTTGGACAAGTAGCATGAAGCATATTATCAAGGAACGGAAGCCAGAGGCAAAACAGGGGCCAGGGCCTTGAAGACAGGAATCTGTTTGGCAGCAGGAAAGCAAGAAGTAGAGGGTTGGGGGACAGTCAGAGAGCATTGTCTGAGGAGCAAGAATTGCCCAGGGCAGCAAATCTGAGTCTGGTAGGGTGGACTCTTACCAGGTTTTGTAGTGCCCTCTCTGCCAGGGCTGCCTGGTGGAGTGGGGTCAGTGCCAGCAGCTGCTCTGGAGCTCTCTGCACCAGCTCCACCACCAACATAATGGATTCATTGGATAGTCTGTCCATCAACTGGATTCTATTATAGCAATTTGACAACAACAGCATTCAGCTGGAACTGGGCCAATTCGAGAAGGGACCACAGAACCCCACAGTCCCCAGCTAAGATGTGACTCCAGGCCAAACTTAGTGAAGCTGGACAGGAACTGATAGTAAACAGCTCCAGGGCCAATTCCCACCACCAAGCTTGAATGGGGGAGAAAAAGGGAATGACATATTTCTAGTCTTCCTAAAAAAAAATAACAAACAATCCTACCTGATCTAATGGACGTAAAAGCTCAAAATATTAAGTACCATTAACATTTCCCCATTTTATAGATTAAAAAACTGAGGTTCACAGAGGTCACTGTTGAGGTCTTTCACTCCCAATTCCTATTTTTTTCCACAGGGCCACCCTTCCTCTACTTGTGAAGAGGTCTCATCTTCTTTGTATGTGCTACACAGTTTACAAAGTTCTTTGAGGTGTTATCTCATTTGATCCTACAAGACCTGGCCTCACTCCATCACCCAGGCCGGAGCACAGTGGTGCTGTGATCTCAGCTCGCTGCAACATCCACCTCCCAGGTTCAAGCAATTCTTGTGCCTCAGCCTCCCAAATAGCTGGAATTACAGGCACGCGCCACCATGCCCAGCTAACTTTTGTATTTTTAGTAGAGATGGCATTTTGCCATGTTGGCCAGTCTGGTCTTGAACCCCTGATCTCAGTGATCCACCCACCTTGGCCTCCCAAAGTGCTGGGATTATAGGTATGAGCCACTGCGCCTGAAGAAAATAGGTGTTTCTTTTATCCCTCTTTCACAAATGAGGAACTCAAGATTTTTGATGCATTGTCCAGGACCTTTCACCTCATCTATAACCTTGGAATTTTAAATTATCTCACAGAACCCATATATTTAAACAGATTTGAATGGCATTTAAAAAAGTAAAAGCAGGCTGGACGCAGTGGCTCAAGCCTTAATCCCAGCACTTTGTGAGGCCAAGGCAGGCAGATCACGAGGTCAGGAGTTCGAGACCAGCCTGACCAACATGGTGAAATCCCGTATCTACTGAAAATGCAAAAATTAGCTGGGTGTGGTGGCACACGCCTGTAATCCCAGCTACTCAGGAGGCTGAGGCAGGAGAATTGCTTGAACCCGGCAGGTGGAGATTGCAGTGAGCTGAGATGGCACCATTGCACTCAAGCCTGGGTGACAGAGCGAGACTCCGTCTCAAAAACATAAATAAATAAATAAATAAATAAATAAATAAATAAAATAAATAAATCCTTTTGCCCAGAAATCAGAGGTGATAGCCTGTACCATACCTAGGATTGCCAATTCTGGAACTGGGCTAAGTCATAAAAGAGCTAAAATATGTGGAAACGCCTATAAAAATGTAAAAAGGTTGGGAAGTCGAGGTGGGCAGATCACTTGAAGTCTGGAGTTCAAGACCAGCCTAGCCAACATGGTGAAAGCTCATCCCTATAAAAAATACAAAAATTAGCCTGGCATGGTGGTGCACACCTATAGTCCCAGCTACTTGGGAGACTGAGGCAGGATAATTGCTTGAACCTGGAAGATGGAGGTTGCAGTGAGCCGAGATGACGTCACTGCACTCCAGCCTTGGTGACAGAGCAAAACTCTGTCTCAAAAAAACAAAAAACAAAACAAAACAAAAAGAAAGAATGAAGTCAACTACTTTTACTCCATTTCATCTCCATACTCCCCAGCAAGACTGTAACACCAGCATTTTCCTATTCTGACTTACAGTGCAGATGGCAATGGGGTGGTGGTAGGGGTAAAACGAGAAAAGTAGCATACGAGTAAGATACTAATAAACTTCTCTATCGGTAGGGAGGAGCCCTGGGTTCCTATAGCCTTTTCTTCCCACAACCTATATATGAACGTGCTATACAACATTCCTACCATGGGGCCATCTGACCTAGGCTTAAATAGCTCCAAGGACCAGGAACTCACTACCTTAGTTTTTCTTATACTATGTAAAAATCTGATCTCCATTAACTACTCTTAGTCTTGCCCAATGGGGCCACTCGTAAATATGACAATCTAATTTCTACTTGATAGCCCTTCAGGTATTTGAAGGCATTTATCACATTTTTCATACATTTTCTCTCGATCTACTCCTCTGAACGCACTAAGAACACAGTGCCCTGAGCAAACTACAATCCTCTGGGGCAGCATTGGAGCATTGCCTCCCTCACTTCAGACCCTATATCTCAATCTCAATTAATGTGGACTAGGTTATTGTAAGATTACTCAGCAGGCCTCAATACAGTGTTGCCACCCTCAGCTGCCCCATGCTGGAGCATATTCTGGGAATCAGTCAATACATAGAGCAACTTTGAATAAAATCCTCTGCTTTGGGCTATAAGTGATGTCAGGGAACTACCAGACAGAAAAACCGCCTCCTCTGGGGCAATCCCTAAGGGCAGATCTTCACCCCAGATTGAGCTTTCTGAGGGGCCAATATTTCTAGCTGCAGTACTTACGGTAAGTCCAGGAGTAGCTTGCTATCCAGCCCATTCAGTTCTGGCCCTAGAGTTGTCCATTCTGGTTCTGGCATTGCCATCCTCCGCTGTAGCTCTGCCCAGATACAGGCCCTCTGTAGGGAAGCAGGGTGAGGCCAGAGCAGAACATATGAGCTGGCTTCTATATCTAGGGTCCCAGCCTCCCTGCTCCTACTAATGTCCAGGCACCCCCTCTCACCAGGCTCCCTCGAACTCTAGTGGGCAGCTGATAGATCACGTGCACCACTTCAAGGAAGTCTACCATGGAGTTGATCTGCTGCAGAAACTCACAGGACATGCCCCCTGCTAGGGTGCCCAGAGCCCTGTGGGTGTGTGAGTCGGGAGATGCTCATTCAACACATACAACAGCCTGTTTGCTACTTGATATCAGTACTCTCAACACAAGTTCATTCACGGCAATTTACGGTTTGAGAAATGTTTTACATAGATATTCTCATCAACTCCCCATAACATCACTGCTGTTTATCAGAGAAGAAAATAAGGATTTACAGAGGTCAGGTGACATTCCCAACATCATTCTACTAGAAATGTGGTAAACTGAAACTAGAGCCATGTCTTAGATTCTGAAGCCCTTGGGAGGCTGAGGTGGGTGGATCACCTGAGGTCAGGAGTTTGAGACCAGCCTGGCCAAAATGGTGACACCCCATCTCTACAAAAATACAAAAATTAGCTGGGCATGGTGGCACGCGCCTGTAATCCCAGCTACCCCAGAGGCTGAGACAGGAGAATCGCTTGAACCTGGGAGGCAAAAGTTGCAGTGAGACGAAATTGCACCACTGCACTCCAGCCTGGGCAACAGAGTAAGACTCTGTCTTGGAAAAAAAAAAAAAAAAGATTCTGAAGTCCATTGTTCTTTTACTGTGGTTGTAAGTAAAGTGATACCCTCTTATTCCTATTTATTCTTGCTTGGACGGTGCCTCTGAAGTCACCCTGAAATAAACTAATAGTAGCAAATGCCTACTGGGAGTTTACAATGGACCAGGAACTGTGTTACACACCTCACATGACTTACCTCATTTAATCTTCACAGTAACTACCTATGAGGCTGGTGCCATTGTAATTCTCATTTAAAGAAGGGAAAACTGACACAGGGAGGTTAAATGACTTGCCCAAGGGCACAAGTAGGTGACAGGACTGGAACCTGAATCCAGGTTTTCTGAGTCCTTTGGCTCTAGTCAGGATAGGTATGGCACTGTGGAAGGACAGGAGGGCAAAGGGAGGAGCTAGGAGAACGTCCATGAGGCAGGGACTATGCACCATTCATCCCTATATCCCCCATTCCATATCACATGGTGCCTGGCGCATAGTAAGCACTCAAAAAAATGTTGGTCGAATTCAGTGCACTGCTCAACACAAGTTACTCACTGTAGATTCCTGAGGGTCAGGTTGGTGGGTACTTGCATCTTCTTCCAGAGAAACTGTGCCTACAAGAGAAAGAAAGAGGAGCCACTTCCCAGAAGAGACACTGTCCAAGGATACTCCCTAGAGTAGAGAGGCAGGACTGCCTTGGACCCAGTCCTGCCTCTTCACTCTGTAGGACGCAGCAGCCTCTGACTTTCCCAGATGCCCACTCTTCTCTTAGAGAGTGAGAAAGAAATGAAAGAAAAGGGAAGGAGAAAGAAAAAGAAAAGCAACTCAAATTATAAGGGATTCTAAGGGGCTGGGTGCAGTGACTCAGGTCTGTAATCCCAACACTTTGGGAGGCCAAGGCAGGAGGATTGCTTGAGGCCAGGAATTCAAGACCAATCTGGATAGCATAGTACCTTAACATAGTGTCTCCGCAAAAATTTTAAAAATTGGCCGGGCGTGGTGGCTCACACCTGGAATGCCAGCACTTTGGGAGACCGAGGCAGGCAGATCACAAGGTCAGGAGTTCGAGACCAGCCTGACCAATATGGTGAAACCCCCATCTCCACAAAAAAAAAAAAAAAAAAAAAATTAGCCAGGCACGGTGGCAGGCATCTGTAGTCCTAGCTACTCGGGAGGCTGAGGCAGGAGAATCACTTGAACCCAGGAGACAGAGGTTGCAGTGAGCCGAGATCGCACCACTGCACTCCAGCCTGGGCAACAGAGCAAGACTCCATCTTAAAAAAAATTTTTTTTAAATTAGCCAGGCATGGTGGTAACCACCTGTAGTCCTAGCTAATCAGGAGGCTGAGGCAGAAAGATCGCATGAGCTCAGGAGTTTGAGGCTACAGCAAACTCTGATCATGCCACTGCACTTCAGCCTGGGCAACAGAGTGAGACTCTGTCTCAATCAATCAATAAAGGATACTAGCGATAAGCTGACCAAATAGGGCTGAGGGATGGGTAAAGAAGGTAGACTACATTGAGGGAAGGAGTTCTGAAATTAAATGGGGAGAATTACCTGCTGCTCAGACCAGGGCAGCTCCCGGTAGTGTCTTCGGTTTGCCAGAAGAGCCAAGGAATCCAGTTGTAGCAGCTTTAATGGGAGCAGGGGAAGCAGGCAGTCTGGCCAGGTGGTGGGAACAGGCTGCTGGCAGCAATGGGTATAGCAGTGTAGTGATAGGTGAGACTCTGGACTTGGCACTCAGAGAAAAGAAACCATGGGGGTGGAAAGGGACCAAAGGTGGGACAGAAGTGGAATGGCATTTGCCACTATAGCAATAAACGCCTAAGAGCCTCAGACGGCTGGCTGCCGTGGTCAGGTGTTGCTGCTAGTTAGGCACCAGGCAAACAAAGTCCCTTAGCTTCTCTGAGCCTTGATCTTTTCAGTTGAAAGCAGGGTGGGTGGCTTGGAAGATTTCTCAGGCCCTCGCAGCTTTGACATTAGTCTAGGACAATGTGGGTGGATCATGCTGTCCTGCATCCAGAACTGGGGAGGACTGCTAATGGGTACAGAGCTAACCAGAACTCTCAGGGCCACTGCAGGGTAGTGGGGGAGGCAGCACCAGCCATATGAAACTGCCCCAAAATGGGGAGAGGAGTTCAGCTGGGAGATCTCACACTTACCTGACCAGGGATACACACAGCTGGACTGGCACCTGTTGTACCCATATTTTTAACGCCATCTTTAACCTGCATGAGAATTGGTTGTGTGTGTGTGTGTGTGTGTGTGTGTGTGTTTAAGTGGGGAGGTATGAAAGGCCTTCCCTGGCCTCAGGGGAGATGCCTTCCTCCCAACCAGAGAGAGCCCGCATCCCTGATTGTCTCCTCCTTGCTACTCTCATACCCGAAAGGTCTGCAGTAGTGCTGCAGTCTGGCAGGCTGAGAGGCGTGACAGTTCAGGGGCCAGGCAGGAACAAGCCCCAACCAGGACTCGCCTAGGGATGGCCTGGAGTGTCTGGGGGCTGAGGCCGGGCAGCAGAAGGTGCAAGGAGCAGAGTTCCTCCAGGGATAGCTGAGGAGCAAGAGAGACAAGAGGTCTGAAGAGGAAGGGAAGGGTGGTGGGGAAGACAACAATCACAATGCAGCAAGGCAATAAGTATGAGGGGAGTGGAGAGAGAGGAGGAGCAGATGCAGAAGCCAGGGCAAAGGGGGATAGAGACCTCCGGCGAGAGGCTGAGAGGTTGCTGCTACTCACATCATGCCTAGGAAGGAGCCGTCCAAGCAGCAGGACAGCCTGTGTTGAGATGGGACCAAAAAAACAGCTCTCAGGACCCAGCAGCCAGGTCCTAAGTGCGTTCCTAAGGCAAACCCTCCAAAACTTCCCGCTCCCTCTTAAACATCCCCAGTAACCATCCTCAGTGACTCAGGTCCCTTCTTGATCTGAGGAAAGGGAATGAAGGTGTCCTCGTGTGGACAGAGTTTACCTCTACTGTTCACCTGGGGAAAGGAGGGGCTGCTTTTATCCCTGAATGGGATTCTCTTGACAGGGCTCAAGCAGGGATGGAGGGTGCATGCCAGGGAGTGAGAGAGGCAAACCTGAGCAGGTGTAACACTAGCTCCCTGCAGGACAGGAAGCATGGCTCTAAGCTGGGGCTCTGACAGCTCCTGCAGGAAGCGGAGGCCCAGCTGAGGGAAGAGAGGGGCCCAGACCCGCAGCTCCCTAGGGCTCAGCACCGCTCCTCCAGATGAGCGCAATACCCCCAGAAGTTCATATGCCACCTGTAACCAAAGAAGGTTTAGGACTGCAGAGAAAAGACAGATGAACCTTGAACTTCCTCTCTAATCCCACATCTGAATTTTCCAGGGCTTGGGCTAGGGTTTGGAACTAGGGATTGGACTGGAGTAGATTAGGTTCAAAATGGCAAAGGGTGTGTTTAGCGTGCCACAGACCAGATAGGGAAGGGCCGGGAAGAGGTGGTAACAGGTAAGAATGGCCATGGAGTAAGGAATGGAGGTTGTTGCAAAAGCGGGATGGGGGGCTGGCACCACTGTGCTCAAGTTGACACAATGGGAAAGCCATCCACACAGATCCAGGGGAAGCCTAGAGTCTTCTAGGCTTGGGCTGAGGGGCTCACTCATCCTTCTGAGCTGAGGGTCCCGTTGGCTGCACATTCCAGCAGCCCCCGTTCTACCGGCCCCATCGGATCACTCAGGGGCACTAGGCTCTGCAGCTCCTCAGGGCTCAGGAAACAGGCGAGGGGCCCAAGCCTGAGGAGGGCATGAAGCGGACCTTTGTGTGGTCCCTGAGACTAGCACTAAGGCAGGCCTGGCAGCAGACAGTGTGGGTACATACACTGGGCACTCTGACCACTACACCACTACCCAGGGGCACCATCTATAGGCCTCTCCTGGAACTCTGCGCTGCCTGGGGCCACTGCCTACTCCCTTGCCCCTTTCTTCCTAGAACACCTACCCACCATGACACCTGTACCTTCCTCTCTCTACCTCTTCCACTTTGGCCTTGGTTACTGATCCCACAACTCACCTGCGTACCTGCTCCTCACCATCCTGGACACTCTGGTTTACCAGGCTGCGCAGCACATGGCGGGCATGCCCTGGCCCCAGACCTGCTGCTGGCCAGCTATCCTCCAGGGCCTGGATCTGAGATGGGGAAGGTTAGCTCGCACTGGGGTCACTGTGGGGTTCTTGCAGGGAGGGGCCCCTGAGAGACACGCCATTGACTCTCGTCCCCACTAGCAGATGGGCCAGTCAAATAAAGAAGATGATTCTCATACCTGGTGAGGGCTGAGCTGCAGAAAGTTCTCCAGAGGGAGGTGGGGGAGGAGGGGCAGCACTGCCCACAGCAGCTCCTGGGGCCAGGCAGGCACTTCCCCAAACAGTTCAGGGGCCAGTAGACGCTTTGCCAGAGCCTCCTTCTGTTCAGGCCTCATTCCTGGGCTGTAATCCCGGATGGCAGCCAGGCTGCGAGGAGTAATGGGTCTTAACCCTTTGTCTTCTTCCAAACTGTTTTCCCCTGACCCTCTGTAGCCCTGCTGTCTAGACAGGAAGGAGACTCTCCCTTTTTTGTTTTGTTTTGTTTTTTTGTTTTTAAGATGAAGTCTCTGTTGCCCAGGCTGGAGTGCAGTGGCGCGATCTTGGCTCACTGCAACCTCTGCCTCCCAGGTTCAAGTTATCCTCCTGCCTCAGCCTCCCAAGTAGCTGGGACTACAGGCACCCACCACCAAGCCTGGCTAATTTTTGTATTTTAGTAGAGACAGGGTTTCACCATATTGGCCAGAGAACTCCTGAACTAGTGATCTGCCTGCCTCCGCCTCCCAGAGTACTGAGATTACAGGTGTGAGCCACCACGCCCGGCCCCTCCCTGGTTTTATAGAGAGGACCTCTCTGATCCTTTTGTAGTTCATTAGCATCATGACTGGGTTTTCACACTCAGGTATGAGATGTGCCTCTCTCAAACCTTGTTACGATGTTGGCACATTACCTATCTGGCATGAAAGAAAAAAACAGGAGCTCCGGAAGGAGCTGCTCCAGCTGGATGGGGTTGGCCTGACCCTGACAGGAGCGGGAGGAGTGGTGCAGGAACCTTACACACTGTCGTTGACTAACAGGGATGGTGGGAAGCGCATCAGGTCAGAGACAGCCAAGAAAGGGATGAGTGGTGACAGGTCAATGAAGAGCTGGGAGGTGAGGCGCGGGTACCGCTGGAGCAGCAGGGCTGTCAGGCGACCCAGAGCCTGCTCCTCAGATGGTGGTACCTGTGGGGGCACAGGAATGGATTCTGCCTCTGGAGATGCTCAGTATCCCTGCCATTTCCTCTCTGGAGTTCCTCCTCCCACTAAGGCAAGCCCTCTGAACACAAGGCTCCAGGTGCCCTTGCTCCCCTCTTTCTCTATGCTCACCTGTAGCTTCCCCTGCAGCATGAGTGTCAGGAAGCCCTGTGCAGCCTCCCTCTCTGCCGAAAGCACCAGCTGCTGGAGGTTTTCTGGGGGCATATGCAGGTATGCCTGTGAATAGGAGGTCATGGTGGGTATGGCCTCACAGGCCAGGGACCTCTGGCCATGGCTGTCACCCAGCCCACCCATGGGCCCTCCACCTGTTACCTGCACTAGAATCTGCAGGGCCCAAACACTCTTTTCCCTCTGGAGCAGATCCCACAGCACAGGCTGGTGGGAAGAAAGACAATATGCCAACAGAGCTGTCTTCTCTGCCTCTCCTGCAGCTCCCCCAGGCTTTCCAACTCCACTTGCTGGGATGCTTGTCCTTCATCTCAACTGTGATTCTTCAGATATTAAGCTCTTTTAGGTCCAGGATCACATCTCTAATTTCTCTTGTACCCTCTCCCATGCCAGGTCCATAGTTGGATCAATTAATACCTGCAGACCTGAACCAAATACTATGAGACTATCTAATTCCATTTTACTGGGCCCAGGGCTTGAAAAATGGAGCCCCAAAATGGAGTAAGGAATCTTTATATATCCTACAGAACCTAGCAAAGTGCCTGGCATATAATAGGCACTCAGTGAATGAATTATGGTGTTTAACATATTCCCACCCTTCCATGCAACAGAGTAAAAACTGAAGCCCAGAAAAACTAAATTAAATTGCTTGCCTAAGATCACACTAATGTGTGGCACAGTTGAACCTAGAACCAAAGTTTTCTGATTGGTAGTGTCCCTGAATCTTTCTCATTCCTGCCTTATCTTCCTGTATTCTGCCAGCCTCCAATTCTCAATCTCTAGGAAAAAAATCAAGAGTCCTCTAACTTGATCCTTTTTCTTTCTGGTACAGAAAATGGGAGAGTCAAAGAGCCCAAAAGAATAACAAGGTAATATTTATTGCACATTTGTGTATCATGCACTGTGCTAAGCCCACAGCATGTATTATCTCATATACCAGTATCATCCCTAGTTTATAAATGAGACGAGAAAAATATTGCTCAGAGAAGTTAAATAATTCATTCAAGGCTGGTCACAGAACCAAGATATGAATCCAAGCCTGTCTGACTCTAGAGCTGTGTGCTTCAAATACTACCCCACACTACAGCCTCTGAGTACACGAGGAATTCCCCTGGAGGGCCTTCTCACTGTTCTAGGAGCTTTCCCTCTGGCAGAGCACTCACACTAAAGCAGGCCAGCAGCTCCATCTTGCTTATACCAGAGCTGGGGTTGACAGTGGGTTCAAAGCCTGGTGGGGTTGGCTGCTCCTCCTGTTCCAGGTATTCCCCAATCGTCCGTAGCACACTGCGCCGGCCCTCTGGGCGAAAGGCATCCCAGAAGGAGCAGTTGTCTGGGAGACTGGAGAGCAGTAGGGCCCGACCCAGCATCCCCTGGGCCTCAGCGCCCCCAGCCCCTGGACCCAAGAGGAAGGTCAGCAGGCGGAGGAGATAGTGTAGGCGTGTGGGATGAGCAAGGGCTGCCACAGAGGACTGACAGCGTGGCAACTGGGATAGCATGCCAAGGAGGAAGGGGCCAGGGGTCAGACAGAGTGGGGATGGTCCCAGTGGTGGCAGAGAGGGCAGAAGGGGGCCCAGCAGCCCTTCTAAGAAGCAAGTGTCATTGCCCCCACGACTTATCCTGCACTGGCCTGCTAGCCAAGGCCAGAAGGGCACCAGGGCATCATACATGGTGTCATTGGCACAGACCATCACCAGGAAGCTGCCCCCATCTGGGCAGCGTTCCCCACAGGGACCAATGTGGCAGGGTGGGGAAGCAGTGACATCTGGGGTGGGGCCCTGGCACACATGCTGGACCCAAGCCTGGTTGCTGGGGGGCACAGCCTGTAGACTTGCCTCCCCACACAGTCGCTCAGCCCACAGAGTTTCATTCTCCAAGAAACAGCCCCAAAAGATATCTGGGGTGAGGGGAACAGGGGGCAGGCCTTCAGGGCAGCTGGTAGGGGGTGGGAGCAGACCAGCACAGAGCCGCTTCACCAGGCGGCGGTTGGAGCCAGACAGGGCTGAAAAGGAGAGATTACTACAGACCGCATTCAAAAACTCATCAGGAAACTGGTCATGACAGGCCTGCAGCCAGCCTTGGGCACCTGGTGCCCATGAGACTGCATACCACACAGCTGTCTGGCAGATGGCAATGGTGCTGGGAGGGGGCTGTGGAGTGACAGGCTTGGTGTGTTGGCAGAGCAAGTGGATGGAGAAGTTGGAAATGCTGTAGGGTGGTGCTGGGCCTGAGTGGTTCTCACAGAGGGCCTCCACAGTGATGGCTCGCCGTTGGCGTGGGCTGATGTGGGCTGAGGGCTGAGAAGCTCTGGGCAGAGGCACACCTGTGCTCAGGCAGTGAAGGAGGGCAGGGGGTGGGGGTGGTGATCCAGACAGAAAGCCCAGCGCCTGGACATCCCAGGAAAGGTTGTGCCGGATGCCCCTGGGTGCAGAGGGAGGAGCAGGCAGGATCTGGTCAGTTCACATTTCCTTTGGCTGAAGATTCTGACCCTGACTCAGAGCCCTCAAGGGGCATGGCAAGCATAGGCTTTTCTACAAGCGAGGTCCCTGAGAGTTTAGGCATTACTGGTTGAAATGCTGCGACAGGGCAAAAAGGAGAGAGCTGCCCCGCCAAGCTCCAAAATCACCTAGGAGAAGCCCCAGTTGGAATTCTTTCTGTCCACCTGGCTCCCTTCTGTCTCCTTTCTTCATATGCTTTTAGATAGCTGAAACACAACCCTCAGCGGGCCTCCTGTTAGGAAATCTGCTCAGCAACTCAATATGTCTAACTATGCTCTGGCACTGTTGTACTGAAGTAGGAAGAGGGTAGAGGAATCCAGCTGTGTCCCTATTTTCCAAATCCCATCTCTACTAGCTAACATTATTAAGCACTATGTGCCAGCACTGTTTTGTTTGCATGCACAGTATCAACTCATTTAATGGGGTGCAACAACTCTGTGGTAACTAATATTATCATTCTCATTTTATAAATGGGGAAACTGAGGTATACAAAGATTATGTAACCTGCCCAAGGTCATATGGCTAGGAAGAGGTGGAGCTGGGACACTAACCCAGACAGTCACACTCCAAAACCACTAAACCACACTCCTCCCTAGAGGAGTTTTCCTCTCTAAAGGCTGATGTTGTCAGCTCTCAACCTCCAGATTTTCCAGACCCAATCCCTCAGAACTGGTCCCCTCTTACTTACCATAAGAGCAGCTGTTGAAGGTTACCTAGGAGGGAAACAGTAAGGAAGAGAACTACCCCAATTTCACTTTCCTTGCCCTGCCACATCCCAGCCCCAGAACTGGCCACACTCACCTCCCTGGCACTGCCCATTGGCATCAGGCTCTGGCTGCCCCAGAAGGGAAAAGACCTCATCCTGCAGGGAGTGAGTGACACGGAGCAGCCCCTCCTGAAAGGCAGCATACAGTGGGGCCCCCACTGTGCGTAGCAGACCGCCCCAAAGCGCCTCCTCAGAGCCTAGCTCCCCTGTTGGGGTAAGCAAACCCAACAGACCCTGCAAAAAGTGAGGAGCTGTTTCCCTCCCACCAAGGCCTGTGCCATTGGTGGGTTCCACACTGGGCTGCACCTGCACCAGAGCTTGCCAGCGTGTGCCCTCTAACAACAGCAGCAGAGAAGGCAACCAGTCAGCAGCCAGGACACAGTCAGAGGGCCCATTACGGGTGCATGGGGGCCGAGTTGGGGTAGGGGGACCCCCAGGAACTAAGGCTCCCAGCAGCACCTCCACAAGTCCACCCAGCACCCCTGCCTGGTGCACCAGGAAATCTCGGGGAGTCTGCTCCTGTCCCAGCAGTGCCAGCAGATCCCCCAGCAGCCCTAGCATTGGCTCCCAGTCCGGGCTGCCTCTCAGTGTCACTAGAAAATCATGGAGCCGGAGAGCAGGTGGCTGGAGAGGTGGGGGCTCTCCTACTGGTCCTTCCCCGATTCTCCCAGGCTCAAAGGAAGAAGAAATGTTGGCCAGGAATGTAGAGAACTGTGAGCGGCTCAGGGAGCCCTGGGAAGCCTGGTCCAGAGTGGAGAGCAATGGCTTCAGGAAGGAGAGACCAGGGCCCAGGGACTGAGGCCCAGTAGGTGCAAGAGTCACTGTAAGGAAAGAAACCAGAGGTCACTAAAGGGGAGGAACATAGATCCCAAACTCAACCCTGCCTCTGAGCACAGTTCCCTACCTAGATCTAAAGATGAGGTGAGGGGATGGTGAGCTGAACCCCTTTCATTGGCCCATAGTAAGTCTTGGCCTGCTTTTCTTAGCCCTCATTTTTTCCTTTTGCATAAGTCTCTGCCTCTCTCCTTTGTCCTTCTATCTAACAGGTTAACCTCCATATTCTTAAAGTCTTTTTCCAGCCACCCTCCTCCTCATCCCCAGTTCTGTTCACTGTTCTTCTCACCTGCAAAGGACAGCAGCAGCAGTGGCAGCGGGGGCCAGAGGCTCCGAGCCATGTTTCCAGGTGAACACTGGTACCAGAGGGGAGTTCTGGTTATTCTCAACTGTGTGGGATAGCCAGGTGAGGGCAGGGCACTGCAGGCAGCCTGAGGCTCCACTGACACTGTAGTGTGGTCTTTCAGGAAACAATATCTGTAACCTGACAGCAGGTTTGTTACCTGAGCACTGAATATCTGATCCTTTGGCTCTGGAGAAGGGTATGCTTCTGTGAGAGGGACCAAGGATAGGGGATCCCAGGGCCCCTGAGAGGAACCCAAGGAGATTGCTTGAGTTAGGAGCCTGTGATGCAGAAAGGAATAGGCAGACATGGAGATGGAGAACTGGAGAACAGGTGTGTAAGGGTGTAATCTGGGGTTCTGCAGAAACATAGAAAACAAAGAGAATAGAAAGTAGCTAAGAAGCAAGTAGGATTTGAGGAAATTGAGGAAGAAAGGATGCCCAGGAGCAAGAAACAGGGCAGCAAGGTATAAACAGATGAGAAATGAAAACAGAGGTCTGGTCCAAGGATGGAGAATTCAAGGAGAGGAAAGCTGCTTTCAACTCACTACCCAGAATCACAGAGTGTCAAGAGCTGAGCAGTACCTGAGAGATCACATAGACCAAACTTTTCAACTTATGGATAAGGAAACAGACCCAGAGAAATGTGATTTGCTCATTAGGCCATTCAAATATTTTGGTTTTCCCTTCCCCCCGGGATCCCTTATTATTTGGTTCTTTCTCTGTGGCCTAAGTGAAAGTCCTATCAAAAACTCTGAGCCAAGAAGAGAGAAACCCGATTAAATCACTACGCACAGGGACTGATCTCCCTACACACAGAACTGCTCATGGAACAGAGAGAGAAAGAGATGTCATTCAAAATAATCTGGTCTGGTCAGGGTTAGAAGTCTTTTTTGTTGTTTTTGGTTTTTTTGGGTTTTTGGTTTTGGTTATTTTGAGATGGACTCTCTCTCGCCCAGGCTGGAGTGCAGTGGGGCTATCTCACCACTGCAACCTCTGCCTCCCAGGTTCAAGTGATTTTCCTGCCTCAGCCTCCCGAGTAGCTGGGATTATAGGTGTGAACCACTACTGCCTAATTTTTGTACTTTTAGTAGAGATGAGGTTTCACCATGTTGACCAGGCAGGTCTTGAACTCCTGACCTCAAGTGATCTGCCCACCTCCTTGGTTCAAGCTATTATCCTGCCTCAGCCTCCCAGGTAGCTGGGGACTACAGGCACGCACCACCACACGCAGCTAATTTTTGTATTTTTTGGTGGAGACAGGGTTTCACTGTGTTGGCCGGAGACAGGGTTTCACTGTGTTGCCCAAGCTGGTCTTGAACTCCTGACCTCCAGTGATTTGTCCACCTCGGCCTCCCAAAGTGCTGAGATTACAGGCTTGAGCCACCGCCCTAGGCCAGGGTTAGAACTCTTTTCCATTCTCCATTTATATCTCCCCAAAGGCCTTCACTTTACACCAACTCTAAATAGCAACTCAACACTGAAGCTATACCCAAACTTGCATTCTATCCGCCTTTCCCTAGAACCCTTCCCCATTCTCTCCCTCAAATTCACACATGGAACTTCATTATTAATGTGCTTCTGACCTAGAAGATTCACTTAGGATCACGGAGTTTTATTTTTATGTATTTATTTATTTAGAGACAGGGTGTTGGTCTGTGGCCCAGGCTGGAATACTGTGTATGATCCTAGCTCACTGCACCCTCGAACTCCCGGACTCAAGCAGTCCTCCTGCCTCGGCCTCCCAGGATCACAGAAGAGACCTGAGGAATCCTCTGGTAAGAACTTCTCATTTTATAGACAGGGGAATTGAAGCCCAAAGAAATGGAATGACTTAACCCGGGTCACAAAGACAGCTGGGAGCAATGATGGGATTTTCCAAGGCAAATCAAAAGTTGAGATGTGTGAAACGATCTGTTGTGTAATTTTACCAACATTCCCTTTGCCCATCAAGGATACCACATCTAGTCTAGAAAGCAGACAGATGAATCCGAGGGAGAATATGACCCGAGTTCCCAACAGCTTTCCAGTTCCAGCCCATTGTGTAATCCTTCTGAATTTCTGCCCTTCATTCTGTAACAACCCTCTTATAATAAATTCTCCTTTTCCCCTCATAGGGTAGCAAAAAATGAGATGGTCTAGGTTCAAACCCTGGTTCCAACATTTACTAACTGTGTGTCCTGGGGCAGTTTCTAAATCTCTGTTTTTGGTTTTTTGGGTTTTTGTTGTTGTGGTTGTTGTTGCTGTTGTTGTTTTCACTGTAAAAAGGAAAAAAGTCCTAGTGTAGAGTTTTTGTGAGGATTAAATTAGATAATGCATTTAAAGTGCTTAGTGCAATGTCTAGCATTCATTCAAGAAAGATTAAGCACTTATTACATGCCAGACACTGGTACAGAATAAGTATTCACTCAATGTTACTATTACTATTATTAGAATAGCTCAAGATGATTTTTTCTACTTGAAACTAAAGGAGTTCTAATGAAGACATAAATGATTATCTGGAAGTTGTATCTTGAGTGAAAGACCTTCAGAACAAATATGGAACTAGTTGAGTCAACCAGAGAGAGAAACAATGAGGATTCCCTCAACTCAGCACGGAAAATTTCCTGGCAGTCCACGTTCTGCGGTTCTAAGCCATTGATTAAGCAATTCTCTTGCTGCTAAGGATTCAGACTATGTGCAAACTGAGGGCAAAGTGCTTAGGGTTTATGGCAAATATACCAGGCTATTTGAGTGTATTGGTTATTGCTTATAATTTGATAAACTTCAACAAGAGCGAGACAAGTTCCAACCTACAGATGACCAAATGGAAACAAGAACAACCAGCAAATTTAAATTACAAGAGTCCAGAACAAGAAATTAATCATATGTCCTGCTAAAATGAAATGGATAAGGCTGGTGATAACTGGAACATCCTGTGATCTGCCAGTTAGAACGGACATACCTGGGAAGAGCCACAGGAGTTGAGACCTCTGAAACATCCTCACTCCCCAAAACTCCCACAGGGCACTCTCTGCCTGACAAGAACAAATGCCTCCTTTAAAAAAAAAAAAAAAAAAAAAATTGGCCGGGCGCGGTGGCTCAAGCCTGTAATCCCAGCACTTTGGGAGGCCGAGACGGGCGGATCACGAGGTCAGGAGATCGAGACCATCCTGGCTAACATGGTGAAACCCCGTCTCTACTAAAAAATACAAAAAACTAGCCGGGCGACATGGCGGGCGCCTGTAGTCCCAGCTGCTTGGGAGGCTAAGGCAGGAGAATGGCGTAAACCCAGGAGGCGGAGCTTGCAGTGAGCTGAGACCCGGCCACTGCACTCCAGCCTGGGCGGCAGAGCGAGACTCCGTCTCAAAAAAAAAAAAAAAAAAAAAAAAAAAAAAAAAAATTGAAACTGAGCCTCACTCTGTTACCCAGGCTGCAGTGCAGTGGTGTCATCTCAGCTCACTGCAACCTCCACCTCCAGGGTTCAAACAATTCTCATGCTTCAGCCTCCTTGAGTAGCTGGGATTATAGGTGTGCGCCACCAAGCCCAGCTGCTTTTTTTGTATTTTTAGCAGAGACAGGGTTTCGCCATGTTGCCCAGGCTGGTCTCAAACTCCTGAGCTCAGGCAATTCGCCTGCCTCAGCCTCCCAAGTGCTAGGATTACAGGCGTGAGCCACCGCACCTAGCCAGATGCCTCCCTTTGTAAAGTACAATTCTTTTTCTCTTTTTTTGTTTTGGCTTTTGTAACTGAAATATTAATTGCTTACTAGATATCTAGGTGTTCCTCACATTTCCCAGATCTCTTGCAGTTAGGTGGGCTCAGGTGATTAGTTCTGTTCAATGGACTGTGGTTGACCAAAGAATTTAAGAGCTAGCAAATGAGCCTCCAACAATCTCTTCCCTGTTGAGGCAACCTAGAAACTACATGTTGAGATGGCAGTGTCACAAGGTCAAAATAGCCCGAGGCTCCAAACTACGACAGCATTTACAGTCAGTCTTCGACACTTGTGAGTTCTGTATTAGTGGATTTACCTAGTTATTAAATGTGTTTGTAATCCAAAATCAATACTTACAGTGCTATTGAGGTCATTCACAGACTTGTATTGAGAAGTGACAAGTTTGAGTCACCTGATACACATGTTCCCAGCTGAGGAGGAACAAGGCAGTGCTCTGCTTTCTTTTCTTGTTGCAGCTCTCATAGTGTAAATATTAGTAAGTGTTTTGTTTTGTTTTTTTTTTTTTTTGAGACGGAGTCTTGCTATGTCACCAGGTGGGAGTGCAGTGGCGATCTCAGCTCACTGCAACCTCCGATCCCCTCGTTCAAGTGATTCTCCTCCCTCAGCCTCCTGAGTAGCTGGGATTACAGACACGTGACACTGCCCCAGCTATTTTTTGTATTTTTAGTAGAGACGGGGTTTCACCATGTTGGCCAGGATGGTCTCAATCTCCTGACCTCGTGATCTGCCCACCTCAGCCTCCCAAAGTGCTGGGATTTCAGGCATGACCACCACGCCCGGCCAGTAAGTGTCTTTTCTAAGGTCTATCTATTGATGCACTTTTTGCATTTTGGGGCTATTTGTTGGTGATTTCACTGTTTAAAATGGCTCTTACGCTTAATGCCAAAGTGTTGTGTGGTGTTCTTAAGAGCAAGAAGGCTGTAATGTGCCTTATAAACTATGCTGGAAAAGCTTCATTCACTGCCAGGCGAGGTGGCTCACGCCTGTAATCCCAGCACTTTGGGAGGCTGAGGCAGGTGGATCACCTGAGGTCAAAAGTTCAAGACCAGCCTGGCCAACCTGGTGAAACTCCGTCTCCACTAAAAACACAAAAATTAGCTGGGTGTGGTAGCGGGCACATGTAATCCCAGCTACTCAGGAGGCTGAGGCAGGAGAATCACTTGAACCTGGGAGGCAGATATTGCAGTGAGCCGAGATCGCTCCATTGCACTCCAGCCTGGGTGACAGAGCCAGACTCTGCCTCAAAAAAAAAAAAGAAAAGAAAAGCTTCATTCAGGCATGAGTCACAGTGTTGCTGGCCATGAGTTCAATGTTAATCAATCAACAACATATATTAAATAAGGTGTCTATAAACAGAAACACAAAGAAAACCAAGGTTATACATTTGATCAGTTGATGAAAATGTTGTGACCAGAGGCCCACAGGAATCTAACGCTGTATTTCTCCTGGGAGCAGTGGTTCAGTAGTCACTAATTCAGTTGTTTGCTGCAACTTTATAAAACATAATTATCACGAATAATAAAAATTTACTGTAGCTGCCTTGAACAGCTACCCAACCAGTATTGAAACCTCCACGAGTGAGTAATATGCCTTTCTTATACTTAAACCACTGAGATGTAGGGGTTAATTTATTCTTGCAGCACAGCCTTTGACTCTCCTGATTAAGACAGTTAAATTATATTAGCATTTTGATATCAGATCTCTGAATTCTAGGTCTTCGTTCCATATTTATTAGTCTGGTGACCCCAAGAAGTTTCTATAATTCACTCATCTGTAAAATGGAGATACTATTACTCACCCACCCAATTTTGCTCATTCACTTGTATTATAAAGTGTCTTGATGTGCCAGGTACTGGAACAGATCCACTAAATCTTATCACCACTATGAATAGACTAGCTCAAGATGAATTCTTCTTCTGCAACTCAGTCTTTTCAGCTGGGTGCAGTGGCTCACGCCTGTAATCCCAGCACTTAGGGAGGCCAAGGCGGGTAGATCACAAGGTCAGGAGATCGAGACCATCCTGGCTAACAAAGTGAAACCCCATCTCTACTAAAAATACAAAAAATTAGCTGGGCATGGTGGTGAGCGCCTGTAGTCCCAGCTACCTGGGAGGCTGAGGCAGGAGAATGGCATGAACCCGGGAGGAGGAGCTTGCAGTGAGCCGAGATTGCACCACTGCATTCCAGCCTGGGAGACAGAGTGAGACTCCGACTCAAAAAAAAAAAAAGAACCTTCTTTTTTTAGAGATGGAGTTTCGCTGTTGATGCCCAGGCTGGAGTGCAATGGCACAATCTTGGCTCACTGCAACCTCCGCCTCCCGGGTTCAAGAAATTCTCCTGCCTCAGCTTTAGTAGCTGGGATTACAGGTGCAGGCCACCATGCCCAGATATTTTTTGTATTTTTTGGTAGAGACGGGGTTTTGCCATGTTGGTCAGACTGCTCTCAAACTCCTGACCTCAGGTGATCTGCCCGCCTCGGTCTCCCAAAGTGCTGGGATTACAGGTGTGAACCACCGCGCCTGGCCAACTTAAAGAATCTTAACACAAAAACTGATACAAGAAATAGCATCTTAAGTGAAAGACCTTCAGACAAAATACAGAAAAAGTTAAGCAGTAAGGAGATCTTTGAGGACTCCACCAGCCCATAGAAATTGTTTGGCAGTTCTTGAGATTACAATAGGAAGAACAGGTTTGAAGAAGTGGGAATAAGTTCAGTTTTGGACATATTACAACACAGTGAAACCCCCATCTCTACAAAAAATTTAAAAAATTAGCCAAGTGTGGTGGTATGCACCTGCAGTCCGCACTACTCGAGAGCCTGAGGCAGGAGGATCACGTGAGCCTAGAAGATCAAAGCTGCAGTGAGCTATGATTGCACCACTGCACTCCAGCCTGGGTGAAAGAGCAAGACCCTGTCTCAAAAACCAAACCAAACCAAACAAACAACAACCAGAAAACAGGGGAGGAGATAAAATTACTATCTTCATGGAAGTCTTATTATTTGATCATATGAGGAACTAGTTAGGATGGACAGGGATTTCTGTTTTGTTCATTCACTGATATATCCCAAGTGTCTAGAACAATATTTGGAACATACAAACTCAACAAATTTGTTGTATAAACTTCCACTCCTGTAGGATTAAAGCCAGATTGTTTTCACTGAAGAAAGAGTTAAAGAATAAAATGCAAAATGCACAGACCACAGATCAGCTATAGAAAGTCAGGAGAGGGCCGGGCACAGTAGCTCACACCTGTAATCCCAGCACTTTGGGAGGCCAAGGAGGGGCGGATTACTCGAGGCCAGGAGGTCAAGACCAGCCTGGCCAACATGGCAAAAACCCGTCTCTACTAAAAATACAAAAATTAGCCAGGCGTGGTGGCGTGTGAATGTAGTCCCAGTTACTTGGGAGGCTGAGGCACAAGAATCGCTTAAACCCAGGAGGCGGAGGTTGCAATGAACAGAGATTGTGCCACTACACTCCAGCTTGGGCGACAGAGTGATACTCCATCTGCCCACGGCCCAGTTCCGTGTTTTTAAATATATTGTTGAACTATTCAAGACTATTGAATTCCAGAACATTTCCATCACCTGCCAAAGAAATCCTATACCTATCATCAGTCAGTCTCAATTCCTCCCTCCCCAACCCCCAAGAAACCACTAATTTACTTTCTGTCTTCATAGATTTGTTTATTCTGGACATTCAATTCATTTGCCTTTTCCCCATCTTGGCCTTTTTGCCAGACACACTCTTAGGTGAGGACTTTATAATTACCTCCTTATTGTCCCCTTTCATTTCTTCCCCATTTGGGTAGCAGCCCTTACTTCAGGTTGGGTGTTATTGACCTTACCTCCAGTTCAGGAGAAAGCCTTAATTAGTGATTCCATCACATTCACCTTACCTCAACAATTCGTTCAGATGTAAGCATATGACCTAACTTCTTGGTCCAATCAGAGTGGTGGTCAGGATGTGTCTGTAGAGGAGTGGAGATTGACTTACATACAGTTAATGCCCAAATTTTAAGTGTAAAGTTTGTTGAATTTTTACATCTATATATACCTGTGTGACCACTATGCAGATCAAGATATGGAACATATCTACAGCACTCCAGAGGCTTCATGCTTCCTCCCCATCAGTATCTTCACTCCAAGAATAACCATGATTGTGACCCAAAGCTCAAACATTTTGTTCATTGACAAAGAAAGGAGTCACTGGCTCTCTTCCCCTGGATATGGGTAAATAGGTATGCAAGCCTAGGCACTTCAGAAAATTATCTGGCTACCCAAGTGAAGCAAGTCCGAGAATAACAAGAACACATGGAGGAGAGCGCAGATAGCAAAATTCCAGAGAAACAAAACCACAGATCTAACAACAGTGAATTTTTACATTAAATCAATCCTGAAGCTATACTACCTTTGAACTGCCCAGTCTTAGTAAGCTATTTTGTTGTTTAAATGGCTTCAACTGATTTTTTTCACAACTCAGAATTTTTAACCTGAGTTAGAACCTTAGCTCTACCTCTTACTTGGTATATGCTCTTGGGCAAGTTACTTAACTTACTTAATTTCTTTAGGCCTTAGTTTTCTGATCTCTAAAAATAAGAGGCTATCTTCCATATAAGATTATTTTATGAAATATACATACTCTATATACAGTATATATATACTAAATATATAAATATCCTCATATGTGTTAAACACTCAATAAGTGATATAATTTTTAATCATAAACATGTCTAAAGACTTAAGTCTTCTAACAATGGAATGGGATCCCTTCTAGATAATAAATCCCAAATAACTAGAAACATTAAGCATTACCTGGATAATCCTCCTTTCAGTGATGTTCTAAAAGGTGTTCCTGCTTTGATGGGAGACAGATTAACTCTGAAATCCCTTCTAACACTAAAAACCTGTACAACACTTACTGATTTGAACACTGCCCTGAGCAATGGCAAAATGAAATAGAGACTTTCGATCCAGTAACAGGTAAAAATAATATCCAATTAAAGTTAATGGTTCACAAGAGAAGCAACATGAGTAAAACAGGCAATGGAAACAACACTTCTCAATTAGTTAAACTAACAGCTCTGAAGATCTCCTTACTCCACAGAGAGGCCTTTACCTATGCATCAGGGAGGGAGAAGGTAAAATTAGGACTATAATCAGGCAGCAGATATTGCAGGAAGGGTGGAAGCTATAATGATAAAGACAAGAAATGAGTCAGATTTAGGAGCTGTGGAAAGGGTAGAAAGCTAAGGAGCACAGACCCCACTGGCATCTGAGCTAACTCGTTTTGTTCTTTTTTAGAGACAGGGTCTTGCTATGTTGCCCAGGCTGGAATGCAGTGGTATGATCCTAACTTACTGCAGCCTCGAACTCCCAGACTTAAACAATCCTGCCTCAGTTCATAGCTGGGACTAGAGGCACACATCACCACACTGAGCTTTAACTAACTCTTTTGCTTGACCTTATGCCTTTCAATATCCCTTATCTCACAGACAGACTACTGAGCAGCTACTAGGAATATCTATTAGACACTTATACACTTTTTTTTTTTTTTGAGGCGGAGTCTCGCTCTGTTGCCCAGACTGGAGTGCAGTGGCGCAATCTCGGCTAACTGCAAGCTCCGCCTCCCGGGTTCACGCCATTCTCCTGCCTCAGCCTCCCGAGTAGCTGGGACTACAGGCGCCCGCCACCTCGCCCGGCTAGTTTTTTGTGTTTTTAGTAGAGACGGGGTTTCACCATGCTAGCCAGGATGGTCTCGATCTCCTGACCTCGTGATCCACCCGTCTCGGCCTCCCAAAGTGCTGGGATTACAGGCTTGAGCCACCGCGCCCGGCCCACTTTTTTTTTTTTTTGAGACAAGAGTCTCACACTGTTGCTTAGGCTGGAGTGCAGTGGCGTGATCTTGGCTCACTGCAACCTCTTCAAGTGATTCTCCTGCCTCAGGCTCCCAAGTAGGGTAGCTGAGATTACAAGCATCTGCCACCACATCCAGTTAAATTTTTTTTTTAACTGTATTTTTAGTAGAGACAGTGTTTCACCATTTTAGCCAGGCTGGTCTTAAACTCCTGACCTCAGGTGATCCATCCACCTCGGCATCCCAAAGTGCTGGGATCACAGGCGTGAGCCACCAATCGGCCTAGAAACTTACACTTTTTAATTTTAATGAACAGACATTGTTCTATCTGAATGTTTATATTTTCAATTCTCTATTTCCAACAGTTCCCTTCATTATCTTTTGCTGGGCCCAAGGATATTGAAGCCATCCATTGCTTTGTCTTCCAAGTTCATCAGGGCCTACACTGCAAAGGAAACAGATGGTCAGGCTGGAGAACTAAGAATATTATACATATATAAATGTTTGGTGAAGACTTTGCTTTTCTGGGTTCTAGGTTCCCACAAAAGTCTTTTTTTTTTTTTTTTTTTTTTGAGACGGAGTCTCGCTCTGTCGCCCGGACTGGAGTGCAGTGGCCGGATCTCAGCTCACTGCAAGCTCCGCCTCCCGGGTTTACGCCATTCTCCTGCCTCAGCCTCCCGAGTAGCTGGGACTACAGGCGCCCGCCATCTCGCCCGGATAATTTTTTGTATTTTTTTAGTAGAGACGGGGTTTCACCGTGTTAGCCAGGATGGTCTCGATCTCCTGACCTCGCGATCCGCCCGTCTCGGCCTCCCAAAGTACTGGGATTACAGGCTTGAGCCACCGCGCCCGGCCTAAAAGCCTTTACTAATCTTTAAGCCTTATGATTCTGTGTACTCTTTGCCATAGACAAGTTTATCAGGATTAAAGAAACCACCTTGCTGCATTTTCCTCCTTTTCACCCTGTCCTCCCTAGAGAATAAGTGGGAAGGCAGGGCTAAGAATGACTAGCAGGAACAGGATTAAATTTAGGCAACATTTTGAAGTAAGCAAAGCCTGTCTTTCACATCTTGCCCTAAATTCCGTGTTCCAATGTTATAAATTCCTCGTTGCCCACCTGTGCCCACCACACACAAACACACAGTCCTCCTCTCTAATTTCTTATTTTCACACTGAGTTGATTTCAACTAGGTATGAGGGGAAAAACCCAGATAACACATATTAAATTATAAAAATCCACCCCAACTCTTCTGTTTTAGCTTTGTTTTGAGACGGAGTGTCGTTCTGTTGCCAGGCTGGAGTTCAGTGGCGTGATCTCCGCTCAGTGCAACCTCTGCCTTCCAGGTTCAAGCAATTCTCCTGCCTCAGCCTCTGGAGTAGCTGGGACTACAGGCATGCGCCACAACGCCCGGCTGATTTTTTGTATTTTAGTAGAGATGGGGTCTCACCATGTTGGCCAGGATGATCTTGATCTCCTGACCTCGTGATCCTCCTGCCTCGGCCTCCCAAAGTGCTGGGATTATAGGAGTGAGCCACCATGCCCAGCCTTTTTTTTTTAACTTTTAGAGGGAAATTTTATTAATTCAAATTAGTCATAGAGTAATTATTTTTAGGAAAAATAACTGAATAGTTCTCAGTTTACATCAAACTCTACGATTTAAATCACGTATTTGTCTTTATAGAGGCTGACACTAAAAGGGGCAGATACAAACAGAAGTTTAGAATTCATAAACCTCTTTAGGGAGTTAGGACAGTGAGTACTTGTGGGCCTCCTGCTCATTGTCTGATCCCCCATAGCTCTCCAGATTGAGCCTTAGGCCCTGCTGCTCAAGTCTGAAAAGCAATCTTCAGAGAGAACAAACGTGCAGAAACTGGTGGGCTGCCCAAATCAAGCAAGAGCCTACCTTGTCCTAATTCCCAACAACTGGGATTAGACTTTCTCTTCTTGGGAAATAAGCTCTCAGACCTCATAGGATTTGGGCGTCCCCTGCTACAGAAGTAGAGTTTCTAGATTCTCTCTCAGTTAGGGAAAAGTGGGACACATGCCCAGAATATGACAAACCAAACCAATAATTTGCCTATTTTAGGTGTAGGCAGAAATTGAGAAGCTGAGATGCCAGAATAGTGGACATTCTCCTCCTCCTCCACAGCTATAAACGCTATATGTATATATTCCCATGGTCCCCATGACTACCTTAACTCCATACCTGCAAACTCTTGTAACTTCTTACGCTCCTCTAGGTTATACCTAAGATTTTCTAGCAACTTAAAATATCAGAAGAGTGAGTCTCTGGGCCAAACATGGTCATCCTGATCCATTTCCATTAGCCTGGGCAGATTTTCATGCATAAGAGTCTCCCAGTCCAAATGACCTGTCGGGAGGAATGCTTCAGAAAAGCATGACTAGATTTGTAAAAGTTGGGTAAGAGCTGGTAAATCCTATGGTGCGGGTGGAAAGGTGGGGTGGGAAAAGGTAACAGGAAGCAAGGAGGGAAAGGGTGCATCAGCAAGAAATCACTTTTTACAGTGAGCAAAGAGGGCCACAGCCACACTTACCCAAAGTGAAGAAGGAGGACAGGGGAAATTAGAAGCAAAAAGAAAGTCATTAAGACCAGAAAATTGGGCCGGGCGCGGTGGCTCAAGCCTGTAATCCCAGCACTTTGGGAGGCTGAGACAGGTGGATCACTAGGTCAGGAGATCGAGACCATCCTGGCTAATACGGTAAAACCCTGTCTCTACTTAAAAATACAAAAAACTAGCCGGGCGACGAGGCGGGTGCCTGTAGTCCCAGCTACTCGGGAGGCTGAGGCAGGAGAATGGCGTAAACCCGGGAGGCGGAGCTTGCAGTGAGCTGAGATCCGGCCACTGCACTCCAGCCTAGGTGGCAGAGCAAGACTCCGTCTCAAAAAAAAAAAAAAAGACCAGAAAATTGGAGAGGAGATATAGTAGGAGAGCTCCTGTTAAGAGTAAGATGTCTTATAGAATAGTCTGAATTCAAGTGGAAAACACTTATTATTATAGTTCTTTGACTCACCAATAGATTCAGAAAATCTGGATTCAGAAGAGGAAGAATAGGAAGAGGATGTGGAGGAGACAGAAGAGGAAGACTGGTACTCTCTCTTTTTTGACAAGGTCTCTTCTGTTTTTGATGCAGATGTTATTAAATCCTCTTCAGTGGCACCATAATTAGACTCTACTTCAGACACTTCTGATAAGTCCAAACTTTCCCTTTGTTGACCAGCAACTCTTGAACTGAAAGGAGAAAATCACGACTTCACAAACATTTACAAGACATGATTAGTCCACTCATTATTCTGGTTCTGGCCCTGGCCACTTCCTAAAGCTGGGGCATAAGACAATGAGAGCCAAACAACTCCCAAACTCTCAACTCAGGCACTTCCAAACTCAATCATTCATGTGTCATCCTTAACTCTTCTCTTCCCTACCATATCCAGTCCATCAAGAAATCTTGCTGACTCTACCTTCGAAATAAATCTTTTCTCACTAACTCACTGCTACCACTCTGGCCTAAGCTGTCATCATTTCTTGCCTGGGCAGCAGCATAGCCTCCCAACTAATCTCTCTGCTCCTTCCCTTGTTCTTCTATCAACACAGCAACCAGAGTAATCCTTAAATATAAGTCACCTCATATCACTCCTCTGTTCTGCTTTCCATTTCAAAGTCCCTACAATGGCACCCATAACCCTACAGGATCATGTCACCATTATCTCTCTGACTTCATTTCCCAGCACTCTTCCCCCTGCTCACTCTACTCCATTCACAATGGCCTCCTTGCTGTTTCTCAAACACACCAAGCATGCTTCCAGCTTAGGACCTTTGCACTATCTGTTTCATCTGCCTATTAACACTCTTCTTATAGATATCCACATGGTGATCCCCTTACCTCCTTCAAGTCTTTGCTCACATTACCTTTTCAATTAGGTCACCCTGACTACCTTGTTTAAAACTACAACCCATCTGTGGCTGGGCACGGTGGCTCATGCCTGTAATCCTAACACTTTGGGAGGCTGAGGCAGATGGAGTGCCTGAGCTCAGGAGTTTGAGACCAGCCTGGGCAATATGGTGAAACCTCGTCTCTACGGGAAAAAAAAAAAAATTAGCCGGATGTGGTGGCAGGCACCTGTAGTCTCAACTTGGGAGGCTGAGGCAGGAGAATCACCTGAACCCAGAGGCAGAGGTTGCAGTGAGCCGATATCGCGCCACTGCACTCCAGCCTGGCGACAGAGCAAGACTCTGTCTCAAAAAAAACAAACAAAAACACTACAACACATCTGCAATCCCACTTTCTACTCCCAATCTCCCTTAACCTGTTCTACGTTTAATTTTCCCTTAATGCTTATATTTTAACATATTATTTAATATGTTCACTGCTTATTATCTCTTTGCCACTACTAATATGTAAGTTTCATGAAGCAGGCATTATTGTCTATTTTGTTCATTGATACATCCCAAGCACCTACTAAGTATTCAATAATTATTTGTTCTTTATTGTTTTTTGTTTGTTTTTTTGAGACAGGGTCTTGCTCTGTCACCCAGGATGCAGAGCAGTGGCACAATCACGGCTCACCACAGCCTCAGCCTCCCAGGCTCAAGCGATCCTCCTAAGCCTCCTAAGTCTCCTAAGTAGCTGGGACCACAAGATGTGACCACAAGAGCACATCACCACATCCAGCTGATTTTTGTTTGTAGAGGCGGAATTTTGCCATATTGCCTAGGTTAGTCTTGAACTCCTGAGCTCAAGTGATCTGACCACCTCAGTTTTCCAAAATGCTGGTATTACAGGCATGAGCCACCGCACCCACCCTGCTAAATTTTTGAGATGGGATCTTGCTCTGTGGCCCAGGCTGGAGTAGAGTGGTGCAATCATGTCTCAATGCAGCCTTGAACTTCTGGCTTGAACTTCAAGCAATCCTCTTGCCTTGGCCTCTCAAAGTGTTGGGATTACAAGTATAAGCCACCACATCTAGCCAGTAATTATTTGTTAATGAGTGAATGGGTTCATTTTTGCTTCTGCTTTCTTTGTCCACTGCTAAACGCTTGGGGTCTAGAATTATATCTGTTTCATTGAAGGTATTTGTATTAGTGTCCTGTGGCAGCCATAACAAATTACTATAAACTTGGTATCTTAAAATGACAGAAATATATTCCCTCACAATTCTAGAGGCCAGAGTCTGAAATGAAGGTGTTGGCAGGGCCATACACCCTCTGGAGACTTTAGGGGAGAAGTTCCTTGCCTCTTCTACCTTCTGGCAGCTGCCTGGCATTCCTCAGCCTCCCTTGGCTTGTGGCGGCTTTAGCCCCAACCTCTATCTCCATCTTCACATAGCCTTCTCCTATTCTCTGTGTCTTCTCCTCTTTCATCTCTTATAAGGACCCTTTCCATTGGATTTAGGACCTACCCGGATAATCTAGCATGATCTCATCTCAAGATCCTTAACTTAGGATCTTTTTTTTTTTAAATAAGGTCACATTCACAGGTTCCAGGGAGTAAGGACATGGACATGTTATTTTGGGTGCCACTAGTCAACCTACTACAATATGCAGTTATTAAATAAATGAATTCTCTCTCAAAGCCAATCTTCATCTTTAGTTTTCCACCCTCTCCTCCTTCATGTGTTTCTATCCCAGTTCACGTACATACTCCTAACCTGTCATCTATTTTGCTATGGCTTGACCTCAGTGCCTCCTGTGACACGTTTTTTCTCCTGCAAAGCAAATTAAAAAAAAAAAAAAGGGCGAAGACAGTTACATTCAAGTAAAAGTGTGGTAAGAAAAAAGGAGTTCATATCAGAAAGTGAAGAAAACTAACTGGGGAGAACAAATTGTAGTCAAGGGGTGAAAAAAAATGGAGGACTCCCCACAGTGGATGAAGAATCAGGCAATGTTCTAGAGCTAGAGAATTCTTATCCTTGGCGGCAAATCTTCTGTCACAAAGGGAAAAATGGGGTCAAGGAGCAGAAACAAAAAATGAGCTCAGGAAACCCTTGAGAAGGAAAGTTGGGGTTGAAAAGGGAGAAGCAGACCTCTGGATGATCTGCCGCTTGAACATGTCAGCTTTGAGCTGAACCTCCTGACGTGCCATCTCCTCATTCATCTCTTTCCTGATATTCTGAAAGTTAGTAACTGCCCCAAAGGGCCATTAGGAGTTGGGAGATGGTAATGACTAGACCTGGGAAGAGGAATTGGGTGGGGAGAATCCAAGTGAAATATCCCATCCAGAACCCAAGCCTTCCTGCTACACTAGGTTCTCTATACCCATAAGCCACCAATCCCTGCTTTCAGACTAATTTCTTCCCAACCACCCTTCCCAAACAAGTTTCACCTCCTCTATGCTTACCCATCATGGCTACTATGATACTCCGAAAGATAATGGAGCCAAGCAACAACCAAAGGATGAAATAGATGCTGCTGAAGATGCGACTGACTTCACGCACCTTCCAGACGTCCTGAAGCAGTGCATACCAATGATCCAAGGTGAAGAGAATGAACACTGTTACCAGGGAATTTGGGAGGTCCCTAAAGAAAAAGGCATGTGAATAGACAGAAACAGAGGCCTAAACCTTTCAAAAATGGTACCATTCTTTTTTTTTTTTTTTTTTTTTTGAGACGGAGTCTCACTCTGTCGCCCGGGCTGGAGTGCAGTGGCCGGATCTCAGCTCACTGCAAGCTCCGCCTCCCGGGTTCACGCCATTCTCCTGCCTCAGACTCCCGAGTAGCTGGGACTACAGGCGCCCGCCACCTCGCCCTGCTAGTTTTTTGTATTTTTTAGTAGAGACGGGGTTTCACCGTGTTAGCCAGGATGGTCTCGATCTCCTGACCTCATGATCCGCCCGTCTCGGCCTCCCAAAGTGCTGGGATTACAGGCTTCAGCCACTGCGCCCGGCCAATGGTACCATTCTTAAAGAAACATAAAAGCATTTCTTTGTAGTTTGTTCTGATTTTGGTTCCTTTTGTACCATACTCAGTTTTTAGCTAATCACTCTTCAGTTTGAAGTTGTTTTATTTTATTTATTTATTTATTTTTTATTTTATTTTTTTTTGAAACGGAGTCTCACTGTCGCCCAGGCTGGAGTGCAGTGGCCAGATCTCAGCTCACTGCAAGCTCCACTTCCCGGGTTCACGCCATTCTCCTGCCTCAGCCTCCCGAGTAGCTGGGACTACAGGCGCCCACCACCTCGCTCGACTAGTTTTTTGTATTTTTTAGTAGAGATGGGGTTTCACCGTGTTAGCCAGGATGGTCTCGATCTCCTGACCTCATGATCCACCCGTCTCGGCCTCCCAAAGTGCTGGGATTACAGGCTTGAGCCACCACGCCCAGCCTATTTATTTATTTTGAGATGGAGTCTCGCTCTGTTGTCCAGGCTGGAGTATAGTGGCGTGATCTCAGCTCACTGCAACCTCCACCTGCTGGGTTCAAGAAATTCTCCTGTCTCAGTCCCCTAAGTAGCTGGGATTACAGGCAAGCACCACCATGCCCAGCTAATTTGTGTATTTTTAGTAGAGATGGAGTTTTGTCATGTTGGCCAAGCTGGTCTTGAACTCCTGACCTAAGGTGATCTGCCAGTCTCAGCCTCCCAAAATGCTAGGATTATAGCCGTGAGCCACCACACCCAGCCTAAATTCTCCTTTATCATGAATAATCTATGACTACCTCTCACTACTCCATTAGTCCTGGGGTATAACAAATACTCAATAAATAGGTATTGACTGAATTTTCAAAGATGAATGAATCACCAACTAGATAGTTTTTTCTTTTTTTTTTTTTTTTTTTTTTTAGACAGAGTCTTACTTTATCATCCAGGCTAGAGTGGCGCAATCTCAGCTCACTTCAACCTCTGACCCCCAGGCTCAAGTGATTCTCTCCCCTCAGCCTCCTAAGTGATCAAGATTACAGGCATGTGCCACCATGCCCAGCTAATTTTCATATTTTTAGTAGAGACAGGGTTTCACCACGTTGGCCAGGCTGGTCTTGAACTCCTGACCTCAAGTGATCTATCTGCCTGCCTCGGCTTCCCAACGTGCTGGGATTACAGGTGTGAGCCACCATGCCTGGCCGTTTTTTCTAATTTTATTCTCCACTGCTCTATGGACTCCACTTAATAGAAGATCACTCTCAAATTTAGCAAAATTTAGCAAAATTAGCAAATTTAGCAAAATAGAAGATCATTCACAAAATTATTCCTATTAGTTTGCTGATATGAAATGATATGCAGGTAAATGGGCATGTTACATAAATATATGTGATCCTAAATAATGAAATATACAGATTATAAAATTAATAATATTTAAAAATTGCTAAAAAAGTAAAACGTTTCCGGGAAGGTACCTAAATTTTCCTTCCTTTCCTTCTAGTTCCCCATACATAATTTATTGAAAACATCAGAGCTTGTATAGGATAAATTCTAGGACTTTCCTAACTCAATACTCTTAAAGAACTATCTGTTAGAGTCTAACAGAGTCCTGAGAGTTGATGACAAGATTGAATTCTAATTCATAAACAGATTATCTACTCTAAATTCAAGTTGATTTTCTTCTAGAAAACAGATTAGTGGGGTTTTATTAATATTTTAAAAATATGTAACACTTCATAAATTTGTGTGTTATCCTTGCAGAAGGGCCATGCTAATATTCTCTATATCGTTCCAATTTTAGTACATGTGCTGCCGAAGTGACCATTGATTAGTGTTTTCTACACAGAGACCAGCAATAGGCACGTGCATGTGTAATATGTAGAGATTGGGATAAAACCAGTGATCATATTTGGGAGTCACAGTAACATTCATTGATCACTTATAATGTGTTACATACTACGTTAAGGGCTTAAATGCATTACCACATTTATCCCCACTCTTATGAAGTAGCACTGCTATTATTCTCCCCCACCGCCTTTTCTTTTTTTTTGAAACGGAATTTCACTCTTTGTAGCCCAGGCTGGAGTGCATTGGCTCAATCTCAGCTCAATGCAACCTCCGCCTCCCATATTCAAGCAATTCTCCTGTCTCAGCCTCCCGAATAGCTGGGATTACAGGTGCTCACCACCATGCCTGGCTAATTTTTGTATTTTTAGTAGAGACAGGGTTTCACCATGTTGGTCAGGCTGATCTCGAGCTCCTGACCTCAGGTGATCCACCCGCCTTGGCTTCTCAAAGTGCTGGGATTACAGGTGTGAGCCAAAGCGCCTGGCCCCATTTTTCAAAAGAGGTAACTGAGTCACAGAAACCAAGCTTAACCACTGGAGTGTACTGCTATTTAAAGATGCCTGATGACAGTGTGGTTTGAATTTGCAAAACCCAGAATAAACATGGAACTAGCTGCCCTACTCTCAAGATCAGAGGTAAAACCACTCACTATTCTTTTGCTTTCTCTTTCCCTCTCCCTATTGTGTTCTATTTCAGTTTCTTGGAATAGACTGTACTTTTTATATTACTATACTTTGGACAAGCTTCCTGGTCTCTTAGCCAAATTTTCTCCCCTCACCCAGCTGTTCGCCAGCTCTGCTTACAAGAAGAACACATGGTACTCCAGGTCCTGACGAGGTGAAGGGGTGTACTCTGGGAAGAGGTAGACACCAGTCACAACAAAAATGTAGAAGAAGATAAGCAGCAACATCAAGAGGAAGGTCATGTTCTAGAGGCCATAACCTCAAGTCAGACGCCGGCCAAACTAGGCTGATCTCCACCAACAGCCCAGTCAAGCCCACCTGGCAATCCTGCACCAAACCCTCCCTTGCACTCCTGAACCCAGTCATCTCTGAACCATGGCACCTGTCCCCAGCCCCTTCTCATCCAATAACATATCACAGGACGTTTCATTGCCTTCTTTGACCCACCAAGATTTGTTTCATATTCTTTTTTGTTTTTAGATGGAGTCTCACTCTGTCGCCTAGGCTGGAGTGCAGTGGTGCAGTCTCGACTCACTGCAACCTCCGCCTCCCAGGGTCAAGCAATTCTCCTGCCTCAGCCTCCTGAGTAGCTGGGATTACAGGCACACAGCACCACACCTGGCTTTTTTTTGTGTGTGTATTTTTAGTAGAGACCAGGTTTCACTACTTTGGTCAGGCTGGTCTTGAACTCCTGACCTCATGATCTGTCCCCCTCGGCCTCCCAAAATGCTGGGATTACAGGCGTGAGCCACCGTGCCTGGCCGATTTGTTCTATATTCTGTGTTAAGTCCTCATATTTATCTATCTTGCCCCCTGCTTTAGCTTGCAACAGTCAAATCACCTTGAGGGCCCTGACCAGGACCAAAATAATAACTCGAATTTGACGGAATTGTGCAAGGAGTTTGAGAGACCTCAGCACCCGGCAGATCCTCAGAAACTGAAGCCACACCGATTGGCCTGTTACCCCGACCAATACCACAACCTCGGGAAGCAGGGACTGTGGAAAACACACAGATTATGAGTAAAATACACCCCAAGGCACGCAGGCACAGTTGCACCTTCTTCATCTCACCCTCTTCATTGTTCCCTGGGCATTATCCCTTGAACAGCATTCTCTGAGAATTGTTTCCTATTCAGCCTCTCTATATTAAGTTGCTTAAACACTGTACTTCAACTTGTTCAGATATAAAAAGGGGGATAAAATTCATGGTTATTTAATTGGGTTGTCGTGGAGCATAAATGAGGTAATGTAAGGAAAACACTTAAAATAGTGCCTGGCACTTAATAAGTGCTCAGTAACAGGCAGATGTTCTTGTTGGCACTGACGTTGTGGTCTACCTTGCTCCTAATACCAACAACTCCTACAATGACTGATGTTTAGTTTTAGGAAAAAAAATCAAAAGAAGGAAGTTAAGTCAATTTTTATTTCTTCCTATTATTATGTTAACTTTTCTTGTCCTTTCGATTCACCTGGGCACATTCTTCATCCCACTAAAGGAACTCTCAGGATCTCTATCCTTACCAACACGGTAACAACAAAGTCAAAGACATTCCAGGCACTCTTCCAGAAAAGGGAAAAGTTGGATAGCCACTTAAGAAGGATCTCCAGGAAGAAAATAAACAAGATAAACAAAGTTGCCACCTCCAAAGTCAGCTTCAATGGCCATAGTTTGGTATTTGTGGACTCCAGCAATTCTGTGAGGATAGAGTAAAGGAGGAATAAAAGTTAAGGAAGCTGGAAACCGAATGATGGAGAATGATCACACTTAATAAATCACAGTTTTGCCCACTACTGTTCCATTTTTCTTTGAGTTTCTCTTCTTAACATTGTTGCTTCAACCTGTGAAATACAGGGAAGGACAGAATTGACCATAAAACATAGCCACAACTAATCTGTTGATATAGTCATGTCTGCCCAGCTACAAGTCACTTCCTATCCACTGTGGGGGTCACGCAGCCACTAAGAGAATACTCTCTTAATTACCCCTACCTCCAACCCTCCACCCCCACCTACTGCACTGTTATCTCAGTCCCAAAGTTCACACGAAAACAATGGGTCTTGAGAACAGAATGAAAATACAGGGCCATGAGATCTGAAGTACTTTATAATGAATGTAGAAACAAGCCAGAATCATTGGGGTATATCCAATTATAACAATAAATCACCTGGTTCTGTTAGCTTCCTTTTAAAACTTTTCCTTTCTTCCCTGTCTAAAATTGGTTTTGTTCTGCAGAGCAAATTGAATGCATACTTCCTCTCTAGAACCCTATTATTTACTAATTGCTATTCCTTAATTCATTGCTTTCTCTTTCAACCTCCTTCATCTCGTTTATATAATTAATGGATGTATGCCATGCTCTAGAAAAAAAAAACAAACTGAGATTAAAATAGGCTTAAAAGCTAAATAGAAATCAAGATTGTGGTGCTCTGGCTTTAAAGTCATCGTGATGCTGAACTGGATCCAGACAAAAAGAACAGAGTCATACTTCATCATCCCTAGAATTTTACAGAGGTTCGCCCCTTCTAAAAACCAATGGAGTTATGTTATACTTATTCCTATGCTTGTTTTGAGACAGAGTCTCACTCTGTCACCCAGGCTGGAGGAGTGCAGTGGCATAATCACGGTTCGCTGAAGCCTCGATCTCCCGGGCTCAAGAGCCTCTGGGTAACTGGGACCACAGGCACATGTTACCACGCCTAGCTAATTTTTTATTTACATTACTTGTAGAGATGGGGTCTCCCTATGCTGCCCAGGTTGGCCTCAAACTCCTGGGCTCCAGCGATCCTCCCACCTTGGTCTCTAAAAGTGCTGGGGTTATAGGCATGAACCACTGCACCCAGCACTCCTATGCTTATTTAGGCTCTGTGTTTCTTCCATAAATTTTCCTTTCTCCTACGTTTCTCTAAGATGGACAATTTTTCACATTTTAACATATATGAAATTAGGATGCTTTTTTTTTTTTTTGAGATGGTGTCTCGCTCTGTTGCGAGGCTGGAGTGCAGTGGCGCAATCTCAGCTCACCGCAACCTCCACCTCCCAGTTCAAGGGATTCTCCTTCCTCAGCCTCCCGAGTAGCTGGGACTACAGGCATGTGCCACTATGCGCAGCTAATTTTTGTATTTTTGGTAGAGATGGGGTTTCACCACGTTGGCCAGGATGGTCTCCATCTCTGGACCTCGTGATCTGCCGTCTTGGCCTCCCAAAGTGAGGATGCATTTTACAACCAGTGATGTGTCCCAGTTTAATTGGGCATGATTTTTATTTCTTAGTGGTAAATAGTGAATTTCACCATTGATGACAGCTTAGATTCAATAAAATACAAATTTTTTTCACTTAATAAATTCTAGCTCTCAGGAGCATGGGATTATATAATTAGAAAGAGCTGAGAACCACATTTGTGGCTGGAAAATAGAATGCTATCATTCTTATTCAGTTTTTGCCCTTGCAAAACAGGAACCCAAAGAAAGAAATGAAGTAAAATAAGGCTCTTGTGAAGCAGAAGATAGTTTTAAGTAGTTTAAAATAGTTTTAAGTAGGGAAGTCCAAATTACAGAGGCAGTAGCACTTTTACTCTCTGGAAAAAGGAATACTTTCATAGAAGCTAAACGAACCCAAGGAAGTTCAGAGGAATGAATAGCAGAAATTGCCTCAGCAGCACAGAATATGCAAAAGTGACTGCCTCCACTCTACATCAAGTAATGTGTCCTCTCTGAAGATGAAAAACAACTTTCTAAAATTCTTGGAATTTTTCAGGCTGCTATAGCAAGGCAAAGGAGTCTTAATGGAAATAGAGACCAGGAGCCCAGTGAAGTCTACCCAGGAATCTTAGCCAGTGTAGTGAAGTAGCAGTGAACATCTATGCATGAATATTCTTCTCAGGGTGATAGACAGTAGTCATTGGATCAAGCAAGTCAGCTAAAGATATAATTCTGCTTTACAGGGTAGAGTTCACCATGAACAGTCATCTATTTCTACTCCCTATTCTAGAAAAACAACAGTAGGTCACCTCACAGAATACCAGGTAAATTCACATTGGTTTCAAGGAGTCCAATATTATAGGTGAGAATAGTACACTGTAACAACAAACTGAGACGTAGATTTTGACATTTACACAGTTTTAATATTTTTAGTAACAATTGGCCACTTATATCTATCATGAAGCAAGAAACACTGATTTTTTTTTTTTTTTTTTTTTTTGAGACGGAGTCTTGCTCTGTCGCCCAGGCTGGAGTGCAGTGGCCAGATCTCAGCTCACTCACTGCAAGCTCCGCCTCCCGGGTTCACGCCATTCTCCTGCCTCAGCCTCCCGAGTAGCTGGGACTACAGGCACCCGCCACCTCGTCTGGCTATTTTTTTTGTATTTTTTAGTAGAGATGGGGTTTCACTGTGTTAGCCAGGATGGTCTTGATCTCCTGACCTCATGATCCGCCCGTCTCGGCCTCCCAAAGTGCTGGGATTACAGGCTTGAGCCACCGCGCCTGGCCGGAACACTGATGTTGAAACATAATTTTTTTCTTTTGAAATGGATTCTCACTCACTCTGTTGCCCAGCTGTTATCTCGGCTCACTACAGACTCCGCCTCCTAGGTTCAAGCGATTCTCCTGCCTCAGCCTCCTGAGAAACTGGGACCATAGGTGCACATCATGATACCCACTGATTCTTGTATTTTTAGTAGAGATGGGGTTTCACCATGTTGGCCAGGTTGGTCTTGAACTCCTGACCTCAAGTGATCCACAGGACTAGGCCTCCCAAATTGCTGGGATTACAGGCGTGAGCCACACGCCCAGCCAGAAATACAATTTCATGAACAGCATTAAAAATGATAATTCTGGCCCAGCGCGGTGGCTCACGCCTTTAATCCCAGCACTTTGGGAGGCCGAGGCAGGCAGATCATAAGGTCAGGCGATCGAGACCATCCTGGCTAACATGGTGAAACCCCGTCTCTACTAAAAATATAAAAACTTAGCCAGGCGTGGTGGGCGCCTGTAGTCCCAGCTTCTTAGGAGGCTGAGGAAGGAGAATGGTGTGAACCCGGGGTGGTGGAGCTTGCAGTGAGCAGAGATCGCAACACTGTACTCCAGCCTGGGAGAGAGAGCAAGACTCCGTCTCAAAAAAACAAACAGAAATACAAAAAAAGAATGATAATTCTGCAAGTTTAATCTCAAGATGATCTTCATCAGATTCTATATATTCCATTCATTTGACCAAAAACTTTATATAGCACATCAAGCCATCTCTAGGACTTTAAAAGTCAATGTAAAAAATGGTCACCTTCAGGAATACGCCCACCTTTGGGAAAAAATTGTAATGATATTATACTTAGGTTTTATTTTATTTTTGAGACAGGGTTTGCTCTGTCAACCTGGCTGTAGTGCACTGGTGAGATCATAGCTTACTGTAGCCTCAATCTCCTGGGCTCAAGTGATCCTTCCACCTCAGCCTCCCAATACACTCAGTTTTTAATTTTAAGCAAGGATTGTCTACACTTGCGATGTGTTATTTTCTGACAAAGGCTTGCAAATGAGTCAAATCTTTTTTTCTTTCTCATTTAGAAACAAAATATGAGATTTTAAAAATAAGCCAATTGATGCTTAAAGTACAAAACAGAATTACCAATATCCAGCTGTGGAAGTAGATTTTTTAAAGCCCTAACAGTTTAGATCACTTTGTGATCTGGAAAAAAAAATTCTAAGCCTAAAAAAAGTCTTAATGTTTATCATATGAATTAGTCTGTTCAAAGAAATCTGTTAATCACAAATCATTTCCCTTTGCAAAATCCCTCCTCCCTCTCTACCACAAGAATAAGCTTAATAAGATAAAATTTCCATGAGCTTGACAGGTAATTTCCAGTCTGGCAATCTACTTATCCTCTGGCACAGTGATCATGTTGCATATTCAGTTAACTGTTTTAACAAATAGAACAGTTAGTGCTATTCTATTTTGATTTGTCTATTAGATCTAGGGCAGGGGTCCCAAGCCCCAGGCTACAGACTGGTACCAGTCCATGGTCTGTTAGGAACTCGACCATGCAGCAGGAAATGAGTGATGGGTGAGTGAGCATTACCGCCTGAGCTCCATCTCCTGTCAGATCAGCTGCAGCATTAAATTCTCACAGGAGTGCAAGCCCTATTGTGAACTGCATGTGCGTGACCCTTAGGAGAATCTAATGCCTGATGATCTGAGGGGGAACAGCTTCATCCTGAAATCATCCCTCCTACCCCATCCATGGAAAAACTGTCTTCCAAGAAACCAGTCCCTGATGCCAAAAAGGCTGGGGACCACTGATCTAGGGAATCCTGTATATTTACTATTGTTTACTTCATTCCAAGGTTTAGGACTATAATCCTAGCCGTACAAGGCAAATAAATGGCAGCAATCATACAATAAAAGGCAATTATAAGTGACTTAGTTCAGAACCTTCAACATTATGAGGAAGAAATAAAACACCTCAAAGTATATAGTATACTGTACTGGGTCAGCAACATCAATTATTGTTGTATATTTAAATATCTTTGACCTCACTACACTAAAGGACTATCTTATTTTTTTGAGACAGGGTGTCACTTTGTCACCTAGGCTGGAGTTCAGTTGCACGATGGCTCACTGCAACCTCCGCCTCCCAGGCTCAAGTGATCCTCCCACCTCAGCCTGCTGAGTAGCTGGGACTACAGGCATGTGTCACCATGCCTAGCTAATTTTTGTATTTTTTGTAGAGATAAAGTTTCTCCACATTAGCCAGGCTGGTCTCAAACTCCTGAGCTCAAGCGATCCTCCTGCCTCAGTCTCCCAAAGTGCTGGGATTACAGGCATGAGCTACCATGCCTGGGCCCCAGAGATAAGCTTGTAGGGGAGTTGGACCTAGAGGCAGAGTTCTGAACTGGCTACAGGCACTGGACATTTCTGTTGAGGAAAATATCTATGTGACATAAACAGCCAAGAGCTTCATAACTATGCCCTTCTCTTAAATATTCCTCGTAGGCTGGACATGGTGACTCATGCTTGTAATCCCAGCACTTTGGGAGGCTGACGCATGAGGATCTTTTGAGCCCAGGAGTTCATGACCAGCCTATGAAACATAGTGAGATCCTGTCTCTACAAAAAAAAAAATCAACATAATTAGCCTGGTGTAGTGGCACGCACCTGTACTCCAAGCTACTCAGAAGGCTGAGGTGGAAGGATCAATTTAGCCCTGCGGGGCGAGGCTGCAACGAGCCATGATCACAGCACTGCACTCCAACCTAAGCAACAAAATGAGCCTCTGCCTCTAAAAAATAAAGTGGTAGACTTCCCCACAAGAGTGAAAATGATACAAATGAGTAGTTCTACTGTCCTTTCATCATTTCTGAGCAGTTTGAGATTATCAACAAATGAGCTCACTGATTTTGCAGATATCCTTATGTTTTGAATATGTTTCATATAATTTATTAGGGTTTAAGAATCATTTCCTTTTAAGTAATTTTTTTGGCTCAGCTAATATCTTAGTTGTACCTATCTTTCCATACTTTGTGAGCTTTCTTATTTGTACTTAAATAATCTTTCTAAATATACCTGTAAAAATGTAAATCTTAGGCCGGGCGCAGTGGCTCACGTCTGTAATCCCGGCACTCTGGGAGACCGAGGCGGGCGGATCACGAGGTGAGGAGATTGAGACCATCCTGACTAACACAGTGAAACCCTGTCGCTACTAAAAAATACAAAAAATTAGCTGGGTGTGGTGGCGGGTGCCTGTAGTCCCAGCTACTAGGGAGGCTGAGGCAGAAGAATGGCATGAACCCAGGAGGCGGACCTTGTAGTGAGCTGAGATCGCCCCACTGCACTCCAGCCTGGACAACAGAGCGAGACTTCGTCTCAAAAAAAAAAGAAATGTAAATGTTAGACCGTTCACCAATAGGCACCAATATCTTTAACAGAAAACATTAATTCAGGCCGGGCGCGGTGGCTCAAGCCTGTAATCCCAGCACTTTGGGAGGCCAAGACGGGCGGATCACGAGGTCAGGAGATTGAGACCATCCTGGCTAACACGGTGAAACCCCGTCTCTACTAAAAATACAAAAAAACTAGTCCGGCGAGGTGGTGGGCGCCTGTAGTCCCAGCTACTCGGGAGGCTGAGGCAGGAGAATGGCGTAAACCCGGGAGGCGGAGCTTGTAGTGAGCTGAGATCTGGCCACTGCACTCCAGCCTGGGCGACAGAGCAAGACTCCGTCTCAAAAAAAAAGAAAACATTAATTCAAACAAACGTCAGGCTAAACTCACAACAGAAATAAAAGTGGTCTTCCCAAGTTCAGTTCCTTGTGGATTTGTTACATTGCTACATATTACAGCTAGTTTTATGTGTCTAGATGCTCTGTATCTAGTATACTCCTGAGAGCCCTCCAAATATTAATATTTCTTTTTTTTTTTTTGAGATGGAGTCCAGTGGCATGATTTCAGCTCACTGCAACCTCCGCCTCCCAGGATCAAGTGTTCTCCTGCCTCAGCCTCCTGAGTAGCTGGGATTACAGGTACCCACTGTTTTGACGAACGGAGGCAAGATGGTGCATTTCCGGGTTTTTCATCACCAACTTTTCCCCGTGTGCGCGAGGATGCAGCTGGCGCCCGGGAAGGTGCAGACCAACCAGGCATGCGCCAGGTGATGTCAATCCGAAGAGATCAAGATTTACCTGGTGGCACCTGCGGCGCCTTCCCCCCCCCCTCCCCTGACGTGTCCGTGCCCCGCCTATTGCCCTGCCACTCCTAGAAAAGCCACTCCGGGCAGATGCACGGGGCGGGCTTCCTCAGCCCCTACCTTTGTCGGGACTGCATTAGGAACTCTGCCCGAGAGCTCTACTGGGTGACTCTCTCGGCCTCCTTTGCCGGAGGCCAACAGACTTCACCCCCGTACCTTTTTCTCTGGAGCTAGATGACCAAAGAATAAATTTGCAGTTTTGCTTTTAGCCTTGCCTACTCGCTGGTTCTTTTGTGCTCGCTCTGGTGGTCTTAGAAAAACAAATCACCCACCACTACACCCAGCTAATTTTTTGTATTTTTAGTGGAGATGGGGTTTCACCATGTTGGTCAGGCTGGTCTTGAACTCCTAACCTCAAGTTATCCAACCACCTTGGCCTCACAAAGTGCTGAGATTACAGGCGTGAGCTACCGTGCCCAGCCAATATTTCTAGATTTTATCAGTTGCATAAATCCTACTCTAGGAGGCTTAATTGTCCTTAATATGTCACAATTCAAATGACATTCAAAAATGTAAAATGATCAATTTAGAAAAAAAAATTATTCCTACCCACTTCCTTTTCCCTTTTTTTTTTTCTTGAGACAGAGTTGTACTCTGTCGCCCAGGCTGGAATGCAGTGGCACGATCTCCGCTCACTGAAACCTCCACCTCCTGAGTTGAAGGGATTCTCCTACTCAGCCTCTTGAGTAGGTGGGACTACAGGCCGTGCCACCACGCCCGGCTAATATTTTGTATTTTTTCAGTAGAGACAGGGTTTCACCATGTTGCCCAGGCTGGTCTTGTACTCCTAAGCTCCAGCAATCTGCCCGCCTCCGCCTCCCAAAGTGCTAGCTAGGATTACACGCGTGAACTGTTGTGCCTGGCCTCACTTCCTCTTTCATACAATGTTCTCACCTATTTCAACCATCAATACGATCGTATTCAAAAAGATCAGGAAGATGATGAAGTTTTTGAAGAGAGGACCTGTTGTCTCTTAAGGAAACGTACAGAGTGGAGTTCTTTCTGATTTATGCAGCTGAAATAGTAAGGGCAATAACATAAGCAGTGAGAATGAGAAAATGGAGTTTGGGGAGCAAAAATAAGTCATTAGGCAGATCATCAACAGCCAGGACAAAAATGAGTGACGTGAAAGGATACACTCAAGGACCCATTCGGCCCACAAAGAAAGAGGTGGCCTCTGACTGTAGCGCACATGAAGCCTGCTCAACAGCCTCTGGGCATGTGAAATCCGTCCTACACGTTGAGGCTTTATAGAGAAGCGCACTAGCTGGTGTTGATCTCCCAACATAAGTTTCTTCTGGCGGGAAGGATCTACAACAAAAATTAAAAAGGGATAGTGGATAAATACAAAGAAAATAGAGCAGGTAGGGTTGGGGGCAGGGATATTGGTCAGATAATGGGTCCCCCTAATGCCTTACTGCTGGTCCTTCTCTTCTCACAGCAACTAAGAATTCTGTTTGGAGTGAGAGAAAATGTACTGCTTATGATCAACACTGTCCATGCCCACAAAAGCAACAGGTTCACAAAGTCTTAAGTGTCTTTGACAGAAACTTTTCCAAATCACCCATGGCTAGTGGCTATCCTAGGCCTAAAAGTGAAAGACATGTATTCTATCTCCTCAGCTTTATTTACAAGCCCTTGATTTATCCAGTTTGGTAAACCAGAAACTAAGCCGACCTCCCCAGAATTTTCCACTCTTAAATGTAGAGGATGTGCATAGGAGTCTTAAATTTAAATTAGTGAAGAAACAGGCTGCTGACCAAGTAACTCTCTGATAGTGTGCCGCGGCACAGCTTGGCTCAAGCCTTGCAAATGCTCGATGGGAGAGAAAGTATTGATGAGACATGAACGAAAGGCATCAGCTCGGGGCAGCTGCATCTGCCCTTCTTGGTGGTAAGTGGCCATGTCTGCTAAGAAAATGTAAGCATCAAGTGTCATTTCATTCTTGGAGTTGCACCAAGGATCACAGGTCTTCTGTCCCCTCCACCCCACCCTCTTTGTCCTTAAGATTCCTTAATGTACCCACATTTAGGAACTAGAAGCAGTTGGGAAGAATAAACATTGTACTAATACTCAGGGTTTTTTTTGAAACAAAAGGGGCTAAGAGGCGTAAAGACATTGCGCAGTCGACCAAGTGGTCTCGCATCTTCACTTTGTGACGGCATTACTAATTAAAAGCCTATTAAAAAAAAAAAAAAGTCCGGGCGCGGTGGCTCACGACTTTACGTAATCCCAGCACTTTGGGAGGCCAAGGCAGGCGGATCACGAGGTCAGAAGATCGAGACCATCCTGGTTAACACGGTGAAACCCCGTCTCTACTAAAAATACAAAAAATTAGCCTGGCGTGGTGGCTGCCCCCTATAGTCCCAGTTACTCTGAACTACAGGAGGCTGAGGCAGGAGAATGGCGTGAACCCGGGAGGCGGAGCTTGCAGTGAGCCGAGATCGCGCCACTGCACTTCAGCCTGGGGTACAGAGCAATACTCCATCTCAAAAAAAAAAAAAACACCTCAATAAAAAAAGGAGCAGCCACAAGGGCAGGGGCCCGGGACTGGACAAAGAAGAATCTGGGCCCCACCTGGGCCTGAGAGAATCGGGCAATGAGATGAGTTCGGCGAGGACTTGGCCTGCCCATGAAAGAGAAACCAAGTGAAAAGAAATTGGACAAAATGTAAAAGCCTGACATTTTGAAAATGGGTTCCGTCCAGGTGTGTCCACCCCAACACTCCTTTGGGGGCTAGCTCCTTCTCTCCTCCATTCTCGCTTCTGGGCCTCACCTCAGCCCAGGTTCTCTTCGCCCACTCAGTCTTCACTTCACGCTTCCTCCTCCAGCTCCGGCGCCCCCTGGGCCCAACTACCCCTACGCAGGACGAGCTCTGGACCGCCTCCCAGCCTCACTGCGCCCCATTCCCCGCCCCGCCCGACCCCCAGGTTTCGGCTCACCCCGGGACCCAGCCCTAGCTCCTGCCCCCTGCCCAGGACCGGGCCCAGCCACACTCTCCCAGCCACTCGCCGCCTCGGCCCCGCCCCGCACTCCGGCCACTCGGCGGTTACCAGCTGGTCCCGCCCGCCCGACGCAGGCGCCGCGCAGCCAATCGGCGGCTGCCACACAGCGGCCCGAGCCGGGCTTGGGGGTTGGGACCTCGGGCTGCAGGTCCGCCTGGGCCAGACGCGCGAGCGCAGGCAGCCGGTGTGTGGTCGCGCTCACGACCTCCGCAGTCCCAGCCGAGCCGCGACCCTTCCGGCCGCCTCCACCCCACCTCGCCGCCATGCGCCTTCGCCGCCTTGCGCTGTTCCCGGGCGTGGCGCTGCTTCTCGCCGCGGCCCGCCTCGCCGCTGCCTCTGATGTGCTAGAACTCACGGACGACAACTTCGAGAGTCGCGTCTCCGACACGGGCTCTGCGGGCCTTATGCTCGTGGAGTTCTTCGCCCCCTGGTGAGTCCACTCTTTCGGGACGAGGGAAGAACGGCCGGGCTGGGCCGAGGGCGAGGGCGCGGGGAACTGTTGGGCCTACGCAGCGCCGGCGCCCTTCATTCCTGTGGGCCCCTGCTGCGGCGGGCACATTTCTCACTACCGGGGGCTGGAGGCGCCTGGCCGAGAGCAGGGGAGTAGGTGCTGATCGGCAGAAGGAAAACCCGAAGGCTGCGCTCACGCAGGGCCTCATCCTCATCCTAGTGCTCTTGCGGCACTTCCTATTTGCAGAGGGTTTAGCCACCCCTTCCCCCAGTTCAATATGTAGCTATATCGTTTCTGAGTGAGTCAGTATTAACGTTCCTCCAGTCTACAGACTAGACATCCCAAAGCCTTGTAGTGGAAGCGGACGTTTCACCAAATGCACAAGTCCTGGATCCCTAGGGTATTTACTTTCCTCTTACCTCACACTGCACAGCCATTGGTTTCTAGCCAAGGTCACTGAGTGGCTGCAGAATGGTCGTAAGTGCTTTCTTAAGGCAGGTAATTTGTCCGTCACGTGGTGTACAATTTCTCCCTTCAGCTGATCACTTACATTTCAGTACCGGCAGACACCTCTGTCCAGAAGAAAAGAGTAGGTGAACAAGAATAATTCCATCAGAATCTGTCCATATTGTCGGTTTTTGATAGAATTTTTTTAAAATGTCAAGACTCCAATGATAAAATAACCAATATTGATTAAATACTCCACTTTAGGGTGACTTAAGTGAACAAGGGTGTAAATTCCTTAGATAGAACTAGCTCGAAATAAAAATATGTTGAGGAGAAGGAAGAGCAAATAAGATTTCTGGCCCAGTTTTTTTTTGGTTTGTGTGTGTGTGTGTGTGTGTTTTAAACCTCCAGATGATTACCAGAGTAAACAGTGATTCCTTTATCCTTGGGATAGCTCTCTATATATAATTCAATATATATAATTACAGTACTTAATTTTTCCCCTCCTGGCACAGTGACCCTTGGTTTAAAACTATCTGTGTTCAAAAATGTTAGTAAAAGTTGTTTATAACTTTTATTTGCTTCAGACTCAAGTCTTCACTTCTTAGCCTCAATCAACTAGCCAAGGGTTGCACGAAAAAAAGTCCTGTAGTGAAGACCACCTGAATCAAAATGATGTGCTAGAGTTGGCAAATTTTGTTTTCAGCTTGGACAGATTTTGTGTCCAGGGCATTTCTGGGGCTGACAGTACAGATTACACATATAGATAGTTCTTTTTTTTGAGACGGAGTCTCGCTCTGTGGCCCGGGCTGGAGTGCAGTGGCCGGATCTCAGCTCACTGCAAGCTCCGCCTCCCGGGTTCACGCCATTCTCCTGACTCAGCCTCCCGAGTAGCTGGGACTACAGGCGCCCGCCACCTCGCCCGGCAATTTTTTTGTATTTTTTAGTAGAGACGGGGTTTCGCCATGTTAGCCAGGATGGTCTCGATCTCCTGACCTCGTGATCCGCCCGTCTCGGCCTCCCAAAGTGCTGGGATTACAGGCTTGAGCCACCGCGCCCGGCCTATAGATAGTTCTTATTCATCTCTGAAACTCATGTTCTCTCTTAGGAACAACTCTTCCCAATTATATAATCATGCTGTTAGCTTTGAGGGGGTGTCACTAAATTTGTAAAAACTGGGGGTGTCACTGAGTTTGTCAGATCTGAGTGATGCTTTTTACTACAGGGGTCATGCAACAATTTAAAGTAGGAATTGTTGGAGAATAGTGGGCCACTAGAATATTAATTTAAAAAAGGAATTGGCCGGGCGCGGTGGCTCAAGCCTGTAATCCCAGCACTTTGGGAGGCCCAGACGGGCGGATCACGTGGTCAGGAGATCGAGACCAATGGCGTAAACCCAGGAGGCGGAGCTTGTAGTGAGCTGAGATCTGGCCACTGCACTCCAGCCTGGGCGACAGAGTGAGACTCAGTCTCAAAAATAAATAAATAAATAAATAAATAATAAAAATAGAAAAGGAATTTTGGGGCTGGGCACAGTGGCTCCTGCCTGTAATCCCAGCACTTTGGGAGGCCAAGGGGGGGCGGTCACCTGAGGTTGGGAGTTCGACACCAGCCTGACCTTCGTGGAGAAACCCCATCTCTACTAGAAATACAAAATTAGCCGGGCATAGTGGCACATGCCTGTAATCCCAGCTACTCAGGAGGCTGAGAGGAGAATAGCTTGAACCCAGGAGGCAGAGGCTGCAGTGAGCCACGATTGTGTCATTGCACTCCAGCCTGGGCAACAAGAGTGAAACTCCCATCTCAAAAAAAAAACAAAAAACAAACCAAAAAAAAAAAAAAACAGAATTTTTTGTTTGAATTGAAAGGGGTCTTTCCTACTTGAAGTTTTGCACGTGCTACTCTAAGAACTACATATCCCATCAGGCACTGACTATCCCAAGAATTGGGTGGATCTCTGCTGTGGTGTCTGCTTTTAATTGGTTTAAAAGAAAAAGTCATCCTCCACGATGTCAGCAAGGAAGATGAGTTATCTGAATGAGCAATTTGGAGTTAAAGAGGTTTCCTGTTGAGGTCTTTATTTCTTCACATTCCACTACAGTTGTTTTTTTTTTTTTTTTGAGATGGAGTCTCGCTTTGTTGCCCAGGCTAGCGTGCAATGGCACGATCTGTACTCACTGCAACCTCCGCCTCTTGGGTTCAGGTGATTCTCCTGCCTCAACCTCCTGAGTAGCTGGGATTACAGGTGCCTGCCACAATGCCCAGCTAATTTTTTTGTATTTTTAGTAGAGATGTGATTTCACCATGTTGGCCAGGCTCCTTACTTCAGGTGATCTGCCCACCTCGACCTCCCAAGGTGCTGGGATTACAGGCGTGAGCCACCTAGCCTGGCCTCGGTATTTTTATTTATTAACATTTCAGCTGGAAATGTTTTCTGACTGCTATATTCCTTTGTACATTTCAGGAGTACTATCTTACAAGGAACAGTTAAAGAATCCTTAGTAAGAGTAAAATGGGGTCTGGTCCTGTTGTGCATGCCTATAATCCCAGCAGTTTGGGAGGCCAAGGCAGGCAGATCACTTGAGATCAGGAGTTCAAGACCAGCCTGGCCAACATGGTGAAACCCCATCTCTACTAAAAATACAAAAATTCAAAAATTAGCTGGGCGTAGTGGCGCACATCTGTAATCCCAGCTACCTTGGAGGCTGAGTTGGGAAAATCGCTTGAACTCAGGAGGCAGTGGCGAGATTAGAGACCAGCCTGGGCAGCATGGCCAGACCCCATCTCTACCAAAAAAGGACAAAAATTAACCGGGCGTGGTAGCACACGCCTGTAGTCCCAGCTACTCAGGAGGCTGAGGTGGGAGGAGAGGATCACTTGAGCCTGGGAGGTGGAGGTTGCAGGGAGCTGAGATTGCACCACTGCACTCCAGCCTCAAGGATAGTGTGAGACTCTGTCTCAAAAAAGAAAGTTAAATGGACTTTTAAAAAAAATATTAGTCTCATCACAAAATAGAGCTATTTAAGCAAGTTCTTTCTCCACTTTCATGTTTCAAGTGAAAGTGAAAGTGAAAGCTTGCTTGCTTTTTTTTTTTTTTTTTTTTTTTTGGAGACAGAGTCTCTGTTGCCCAGGCTGGAGTGCAGTGGCGCGATCTTGTCTCTGCAACCTCTGCCTCCCAGGTTCAAGTGATTCTCCTGCCTCAGCCTCCCTAGTAGCTGGGATTACAGGCATGCACCACCACCACATCTGGCTAATTTTTGTTTTTGTGTGTGTGTGTGTGTTTTGTTTGTTTTTTTTTAGTAGAGATGGGGTTTCACCATGTTGGCCAGGCTGGTCTTGAACTCCTGACTTCACTGATTCCCCTGCGTTGGCCTCCCAAAGTGCTGGGATTTCAGGCGTGAGCCACTGTGCCCGGCGTAGTGAAAGCTTTCTTTGCAGTTGATTTTGTAGACTAATATTTCCATTATGGAGTTAATCTTCTATACACTTCTAAGGATAAGAGTATCTCAATTTCTCTGGGGAAATAACACTATTTAAATGTTTGAAAATATCTGAAAATTTATTGATCAGTGTTAATATTTAATATTAAGTCCTCAACATCTATTTATGCTATAGATGTGTATGCTACCCTCTAGGGCAGTAGTAATAAATAATGGCCAGGTGCGGAGGCTCACGCCTGTAATCCCAGCACTTTGGGAGGCTGAGGCGGGCAGATCATGAGGTTCAGGAGTTTGAGGCCAGCCTGGCCAATATGGTGAAACCTTGTCTCTACTAAAAATACAAAAATTAGCCAGGCATGGTGGCAGGAGCCTGTAATCCCAGCTACTCAGGAGGCTGAGGCAGGAGAATTGCTTGAACCCAGGAGATGCAGGTTGCAGTGAGCCGAGATATGCCACTGGACTCCAGCCTGGGTGACAGAGCAAGACTCCGTCTCAAAAAAAAGTGTGTATATATATATATATATATATATATATACACTAATTTCTTTACTTGTAATCCCCACCCCCAGTTGATCTTTTCGACATCAACATTTAGCTCAAATTTTTTTTTTTCCCTTCCCAGGACAACTAACTGATTGATCCTGCCTCTCCATTGGCATCTAATAATACTCTGTCACCCCTGCCAGACTGGTGTTCCTATAAGGAAAGGACTATATCAATTTTCTTATCAAAGACACTTGATAAGGCACTTATCAAAAAGCACTTGACACATGGCACACATGATGAAGTGATGATTATTGGGTGAATATATGTTGGAATTCATTATCAACTGTCAGGTGCCATCCCTGAGGATAGATAGAATTAATTATGTTTTAATATTTTCTAGGGGTGGGTGAAAGAAGTAGTGGTTAATCTTGAAGGATCTATGTTAACTGACTCTGATTTCCCTTAAATACCACCTGAGTTCCATTCCTGGTGGATTTGAAGAGGGGAGTTTCCTCCGGCCTTGTTGAAACTCATTTTGTGGATTTGATGACCTTATGGATATTGCCAAAGTTTAAGGCAGTGTATTTTAGTCCCAGCCTTGCAGCTTACACACACACCTGGTTGCTCCCCAGATTTCTGGAGATTCTCAATCTGTAAGCCATGCATACTTTTTTTGTTTTAATGCTCCATGGGTATTTTCGATAAGCATCTAGAGTTGACACCCACTAGCTTGACCTAGTAACTATTGTATGTGAATTTTTTATCTTAAAGTGTTTGAAGATAGTTGAAACGATTAACTCATAAATCTGTTGCCTCAGCCTTGACAACTACTATATATTCAACAGAAATCTCTCTTCTGTCTCTTTATTTTCATTGCCACCACTCTGGTAGAAGCTTTTATTGTCTGCCATATGAAATATATTATCTTCTAGATGCCTTTGTTCTTGTCTCTGTTTTCTCCCTTTCTGTCAGTCTTTGACATTGCTAATTGATGTAGTGTTAGTACACATGCATGCACATTTATTATCGCAAAAGAGCCCTTTACAGTTCTCTGAATGCATCATGCTTACTGGTATTCTTTTATGTTTGCTCTGCTATCTCCCTCATCTTGAATACCCTGCCCTCTCCTCTCTGAAGTGCTAAATCCTTCAAGACCCAGATCCAGTTGTTACTCCCTTTAAAATACATTTACTATGCAATATTAAAGGAATACAGAGGATATAATGAGTAATACCCTATTTCACACACATAAGATCTTATATCACTGATTGTGAGAGGAACTATCTTGTGTCTCACTGAGAAAGAAATACTACCATTGAAACTATAACATGACTGCAAAACATATCTTAATTTCAGAAAAAAAAGTGAATCTGTGAAATACAGCGTAAGGAATACCATTTGTTTGCACTCAGTCTGAAAAACATAGCCGGTACTTTGAAGTTCCCTATGTGCCCCTTTACCATCTTATACACTCCTTTATCCTGAATTTGATATTTGTCATTTGGTTCTTTTATACTTTAATAGGCCTGTTGAAGACCTTGGAGAATAAGCTCTTATAGTCCTTTATTTTAAACAAGTTTTGGATGTACAATATTTCCAAGTCATCCATCACTTAATAAAATTACATAATTGACTATTGAACTACATCTGCTCAAGTTTCTTCTCTATTATATTATCTTTCTATTTTTGCTGTCTGTGGGGAGGTTACAGAACTCACCCTCTCAACGTGATCCCTCTGCAACCCATTGGCTTTTGAAGACGTGATGTACAGCTGGTGCTGGCTGTATATACACTGATTAGGACTTTCTGGGCAGAGGAGTTCTGGTGCTTCTGGTGGCCCTCTGGGAAAGGTATTCTAGTTTACATGCTTTGTTTTCAGTTCTCATGGCCAGGTGAACTGTGTAGCTGTAAAAAATCAGGCCTGCCATCTAAAAGACATTACAGGGTTTCAGTTACAGTTTTGTCGCCTCCGAGACGGAGTCTTGCTCTGTCGCCCAGGATGGAGTGCAGTGGCGCAATGTCAGCTCTCTGCAACCTCCACCTCCCAGGTTCAAGCGATTCCCCTGCCTCAGCCTCACGATTAGCTGGGATTACAGGTGCCCACCACCACGCCTGGCTAATTTTTGTATTGTTAGTAGAGATGGGATTTCACCATGTTGGCCAGGCCAGTCTTGAACTCCTGACCTCAAGTGATCTACTCGCTTTGGCCTCCCAAAGTGCTGGGATTACAGGTGTGAGCTTCAAAACAGCCACAATGCTGGTTTTCCAGGGAATTGTATTTTCCTCTGGGGAGTTCTATCAGAAATGGGATTATTTCTATCTTGTCCTTCATTCAGCCTCATTAATTGGTCAAAAGGGCATTAACCCATTCAACCCTCTTTAATAATGTGGCGTACTCTTTTGACTACAGCTTTCACGACTTACTTATACTTTATATTGAGAAAATAAAGCTGCCCTGGGTTGAGCCATTATTATAGAGTCAACCTCAGTCTAGAGGTAGGACCTTTACCTTCTGAGAGTTCTGGTTTACTTTAACAATAATGAATGTTGTTCATGTGATGATTTTGCTTTTGGAAGTGTCTACTAGCTCAAAAGTAATATTATAGTTTGAGATTCTTCCTAGTGAGACAACATTACCAAATTCACAGGATTAAACTGAGAATTTGGCTTTTTTAATATGTATATAGGTGTGGACACTGCAAGAGACTTGCTCCTGAATATGAAGCTGCAGCTACCAGATTAAAAGGAATAGTCCCATTAGCAAAGGTAAGTACAGGTGGGTTCTTCACTAACGAATGTGAAGTATTTTAAAAAGTAGTTTGTTACTTGGAAAAAAATAACAGTAATAAATTGTAAGATTAACATTTATTTTCTATACTCTTATTCTGCTAAGAAGAGTGAATACTAGTTTCTGGGCAAATACTTAGCTGACTTAGTTTCAAAAGATTAAAAGTAGTAGCTGGGCACGATGGCTCATGCCTGTAATCCCAGCACTTTGGGAGGCCGAGGTGGGTGGATCACGAAGTCAAGAGATCCAGACCATCCTAGCCAACATGGTGAAACCCTATCTCCACTAAAAATACAAAAATTAGCTGGGCGTGATGGCACACGCCTGTAGTCCCAGCTACTCAGGAGGCTGAAGCAGGAGAATTGCTTAAACCCAGGAGACGAAGGTTGCAGTGAGCTGAGATTGGGCCACTGTACTCCAGCCTGGTGAAAGAGCAAGACTCCGTCTCAAAAAAAAAAAAAAAAAAAATTAAAAGTAGTGAGACTAAGGAAATTACTGGCATAAGAAGTAAAATAAAATAGACCAGGTGTGATGGCTCACAGCTGTAATTCCAGCAGTTTGGGATGATCACTTGAAGCCAGGAGTTTGTTCCCTGGGCAACAAAGCAAGACCTCATCTCTACAAAAAATTTAAAAAGCTGGGTGTGGTGACTCACCTGTAGTCCCACCATCTCAGAAGGCTGAAGCAGGAGGATTGCTTGAGGCTGCAGTGAACTATGACCATACTACTGGACTCCAGCCTAGGTGACGGAGTAAGACCCTGTCTCTTAAAAAAACAATCCCAGTACTTTGGGAGGCCAAGGCACGCAGATCACTTGAGCCCAGGAGTTTGAGACCAACCTGGGCAACATGGCAAAATTCCATCTCTACTAAAGATACAGGCAGGCTCCCATAGTACAAGCTAATCAGAGGCTGAGGTGGAAGAATTGCTTAAGCCAGAGAGGTTGAGGCTGCAGTGAGCTGTGATTGAGCCATTGCACTCTAGCCTAGGCAATAGAGCAAAACCCTGTCTCAAAAAAAAAAATAGTAGTAAAGTATATGGTAAATAAGAATTAAAGGTCAAATATGGAAAGCAGAAGTACAGCTGTAAAGGCTAAAATAATCATTGAGGCTGGGCATGGTCGCTCATGCCTGTAATCCCAGCACTTTGGGAGTCTAAGGAGGGTGGATCACCTGAGGTCAGGAGTTCGAGACCAGCCTGGCCAACATGGTGAAACCCCGTCTCTACTAAAAAATATGAAAATTAGCCATGTGTGGTGGCAGGTGCCTGTAATCCCAGCTACTTGGAAGGCTGAGACAGGACAATCACTTGAACCCAGGAGGGTGGGGGGTTGCAGTGAGCTGAGATCATGGCCACTGCACTCCAGCCTGGGCGAAAGAGCAAGACTCCATCTCAAATAATCATCATCATCATCATCTATGAGTAAATGAGTTCCCTAAACTGCCATATGATAATCACAATGATGGGAATATGAAAATGATTTGAGGATATTGATGAAAATGTAACCAAATGGTCAACTGTAAACTTGTATTTGTTTTTACAATTAAAGTAATGCTTCTAGAATGTTGCCATTCTGTAGTAAACCCGTAGTTGTTCTAGTCTAAAAGTTCCTACTTCTGCCAGCCTCAAATATTTCATATATAAGGCTATTTTTGGAAACTACTTTTAATCCTATCAAGCAGCTTGCCATAGGAAAAAAAATATTCAATCACAGCCGGGCACTGTGGCTCACGCCTGTAATCCCAGCACTTTGGGAGGCCAAGGTGGGTGGATCTCCTGAGGTCTGGAGTTCAAGACCAGCCTGGGCAACATAGTGAAACCCCATCTCTACTAAATTTACAAAAATTAGCCAGGCGTGGTGGCGGGTGCCTGTAATCCCAGCTACTCAGGAGGCTGAGGCAGGAAAATGGCGTAAACCCGGGAGGCGGAGCTTGCAGTGAGCTGAGATCTGGCCACTGCACTCCAGTCTGGGCGACAGAGCGAGACTCCGCCTCAAAAAAAAAAAAAAGAAAGAAAATTGTTTGTGTATTTTGATCTTTAGGTTGATTGCACTGCCAACACTAACACCTGTAATAAATACGGAGTCAGTGGATATCCAACCCTGAAGATATTTAGAGATGGTGAAGAAGCAGGTGCTTATGATGGACCTAGGACTGCTGGTAAGGATCCTGAATTGCATTCTGGAAACTAATGTTAAGTACCTTATTCATTGTAGTGGAAACATAAAAATGTGTTTTTCTACACAGTGTACTTTCAGTCTTAAAAATTCCTCATCTAAAAGGTCAGTTAGTTTGGTGGTAACAAAAGACCTCTCTAAATGAACAGATTATATAAGTAATACAGAAAATACACAAACTTGATTTATAAGGTCAGCTCGACATTTTTTCATTTTACAAATATTTATTGAGTATTTGTAATGGCATATTTAGAATATGCCAGATATTCTAAATATACTAGGTGGTTGGTATTTATTGATAAAACAGACAAGGTCCCTACTCTTGTGAAGCTTACATTCTGGGGGATGAGGGGAAGAAGGCAACAAACAAGTTTTAAAAATATAGATGAGCTGGGTGCAATGGCACGTACATACCTATAGTCTTAGCTATTCAGGAGGCTGAGGTGAGAGGCTGTCTTGAGCACAGCCTGGGCAATATTAGTCCCCATCTCTAATAAAAAGTGTGGGCTGGGCCACTGTGCCCAGCCCACACCTGTAATCCCAGCACTTTGGGAGGCTGAGGTGGGCGGATCACAAGGTCAGGAATTTGAGACCAGCCTGGCCAGCATGGTGAAACCCCATTTCTACTAAAAATACAAAAATTGGCCGGGCGCGGTGGCTCAAGCCTGTAATCCCAGCACTTTGGGAGGCCGAGACGGGCGGATCACGAGGTCAGGAGATCGAGACCATCCTGGCTAACACGGTGAAACCCCGTCTCTACTAAAAATACAAAAACTAGCCGGGCGAGGTGGCGGGCACCTGTAGTCCCAGCTACTCGGGAGGCTGAGTCAGGAGAATGGCGGGAACCCGGGAGGCGGAGCTTGCAGTGAGCTGAGATCCAGCCACTGCACTCCAGTCCGGGCGGCAGAGCGAGACTCCGCCTCAAAAAAAAAAAAAAAAAAAATACAAAAATTGGCGCCGGGCATGGTGGCACACGCCTGTAATCCCAGCTACTCAGGAGGCTGAGGCAGGAGAATCGCTTAAACCCGGGAGGCGGAGGTTGCAGTGGGCCGAGATCGTGCCACAGCCCTCCAGCCTGGGCGACAGAGTGAGACTCCCATCTCCACCAAAAAAAAAAAAAAGCGTATGTGTCTCCATATATATATGGATAACCATCTCATACCCATTAGGATGGCTACCCATCTCATACCCATTAGGATGGCTACTATTAAAAAAAACAATAAAATAGGCTGGGCGCGGTGGCTCACGCCTGTAATCCCAGCACTTTGGGAGGCCGAGGCTGGCGGATCACCTGAGGTCGTGAGTTCGAGACCAGCCGACCAACATGGGGAAACCCTATCTCTACTAAAAATACAAAATTAGCCAGGCGTGGTGGCACATGCCTGTAATCCCAGCTACTCGGGAGGCTGAGGCAGGAGAATCGTTTGAACCTGAGAGGCGGAGGTTGCGGTGAGCCGAGATTGTGCCGTTGCACTCCAGCCTGGGCAACAAGAGCGAAACTCGGTCTCACTCACACACACAACCAAAACAACAAAATTGCCAGTGCTGGTGTGGATGTAGAGAAATTGGAAACTTTGTGCACTATTAGGAATGAAAACTGGGACAACCACTATGGAAAACACAGTATGGTAGTTCTTTTAAAAATTAAAAATAGGGGCCGGGTGCGGTGGCTCAAGCCTGTAATCCCAGCACTTTGGGAGGCCGAGACGGGTGGATCACGAGGTCAGGAGATCGAGACCATCCTGGCTAACACGGTGAAACCCCGTCTCTACTAAAAAAAAATACGAAAAACTAGCTGGGCGAGGTGGCGGGCGCCTGTACAGTCCCAGCTACTCGGGAGGCTGAGGCAGGAGAATGGTGTGAACCCGGGAGGCGGAGTGTGCAGTGAGCTGAAATCCGGCCACTGCACTCCAGCCTGGGCGACAGAGTGAGACTCCGTCTCAAAAAAAAAAAAAAAAAAATTAAAAATTAAAAATAGGGGCCGGGCATGGTGACTCAGGCCTATAATCCGAGCACTTTGGGAGGCCAAGGCAGGCAGATCATTTGAGGTCAGGAGTTTGAGACCAGCCAGGACAACATGATGAAACCCTTTCTCTACTAAAAATACAAAAATTAGTGGGGTGTGATGGCGCACACCTGTAATTCCAGCTACTTGGGAGGCTGAGGCAGAAGGATTGCTTGAGCCCGGGAGACGGAGATTGTAGTGAGTCGAGATCAGGCCACTGCACTCCAGCCTGGGGAACAAAGCAAGACTCCGTCTCAAAAAAAAAAAAAAAAAAAAAATTAAAAATGGAAGGCCATGTGTAGTAGCTCATGACTGTAATCCCAGCTCTTTGAGAGGCCACAGTAGGTAGCTCACTTGAGGTCAGGAGTTCGAGACCAGCCTGGCCAACATGGTGAAACCCCCGTCTCCACCAAAAAATACAAAAATTACCTGGGTATGGTGGTGCACACGTGTAGTCCTAGCTACTTGAGAGGCTAAGGCAGGAGAATTCTGCTTGAACCTGGGAGGTGGAGGTTGCAGTGAGCTGAGATCACATACCACTGCACTCCAGCCTGGGTGACAGAGTGAGACCCTGTCTCAAAAAAAATAAAAATAAAATTACCATATATATGATCCAGCTTCTGTATACCCACTTCTGAGTATACATTAAGTTCTCATTTAATGTTGTCAATAGATTCTTGGAAGCTGTAACTTTTAAGTGAAACAACCTATAACAAAACTTGGTGTTTTTTTTCCTCATCAATGTTATAGGAAACAGTGTTATTCTAGGACTTGCTGTACATTCTTTCGCTTGAAGTTGCAGTTTCTGAGAACATATGAATAATGTTAAGTGAGGACTTATTGTATACCCAAAAGAAGATAGTTGTACACCTACATCCACAGCAGCATTATTCATAGTAGCCAAAAGTTAGAAGAAACCCAAGTGTCTATCAGTGAATGAATAGTAAACAAAATACAGTATATGCATCCAGTGGAAGATTATTCAGCCTTAAAGAAGAAAATTCTGACTACATGCTGCTATATGATTCCATTTACATGAGGTAGCACAAATAGTATACAGAATTGTATGTTTAAAAATGGTTTGGAGGCTGAGGCAGGAGAATGGCGTGAACCCAGGAGGCGGAGCTTGCAGTGAGCTGAGATCCGGCCACTGCACTCCAGGCCTAGCGACAGAGCGAGACTCCGTCTCAAAAAAACAAAACAAAACAAAACAAAAAATAGGCCGGGTGCAGTGGCTCAAGCCTGTAATCCCAGCACTTTGGGAGGCCGAGACGGGCGGATCACGAGGTCAGGAGATCGAGACCATCCTGGCTAACATGGTGAAACCCTGTCTCTACTAAAAATACAAAAAACTAGCTGGGTGACGTGGCGGGCGCCTGTACTCCCAGCTACTCGGGAGGCTGAGGCAGGAGAATGGCGTGAACCCGGGAGGCGGAGCTTGCAGTGAGCTGAGATCCGGCCACTGCACTCCAGCCTGGGTGACAGAGCGAAACTCCGTCTCAAAAAAAAAAAAAAAAAAAAAACAACAACAACAACAAATAGTTAACTAGGGCCGGGCACAGTGGCTCATGCGTGTAATCTCAGCACTTTGGGAGGTCAAGGTGGACAGATCACGAGGTCAGGAGTTCAAGACCAGCCTGGCCAGCCAACATAGTGAAACCCCATCTCTACTAAAAATACAAAAAATCAGTGGGGCGTGGTGGCGGGCGCCTGTAATTCCAGCTACTCGGGAGGCTGAGGCAGGAGAATCACTTGAATGTTGCAGTGAGCCAATGTTGCAGTCATGCCATTGCACTGCAGCCTGGGTGACAAGGGTGAAACTGCGTCTCAAACAATCAAACAAAAAAAGATGGTTTAACAAGGCTCATGCCTGAATCCTAGCACTTGAGCCTGAATCGCTTGAGCCTAGGAGTTGGAGGCTATCCTGGGCAACATAGTGAGACCCCATCTCTATAAAAATACAAAAAACTGGCCAGGTGTGATAGTGCGTGCCTGCAGGCCCAACTACTCAGGAGACTGAGGAGAGAGATCTGATTGACCCTCCTGGGAGGTCGAGGCTGCAGTGAGCAATGATCATGCCACTGGACTCCAGCCTGAGTGACAGAAGGAGACCCTGTCTCAGAAAAAAAAAAAAAGAAATAGGAAACAAATGTCTATCATTTTTGCAGTTGTGTCTGGTTAAACTGTGGCACTTTTATAGTGAAACACTAGCATTGTAAACAATGTTTATGTAAAAAAAAAAAACTTTTTAAAATAATAAAAACGCTATGCCACTGTAATAAAAGGTTGAAGTAGCTATTTATATATAAATGCCTGTTTATGCATAAAATGTCTGGAAGGATATACAAGAAACTGAAATCTTGGCTGGGCACAGTGGCTCACGCCTGTAATCCCACCCAGCACTTTGGGAGGCCAAGGCGGATGGATCACGAGGTCAGGAGATCAAGAACATCCTGGCTAACACGGTGAAACCCCGTCTTTCTAAAAAAAATACAAAAAAAATTAGCTGGGCGTGGTGACGGGCGCCTGTAGTCCCAGCTACTCGGGAGGCTGAGGCAGGAGAATGGCATGAACATGGGAGGCAGAGCTTGCAGTGAGCTGAGATTGCATCACTGCACTCCAGCCTGGGCGACAGAGCAAGACTCCGTCTCAAAAAAAAAAAAAAAAAAAGAAACAAATCTTATAAGGAGGAAACTGGGTGACTAGGGACAAGGGTGGCAAGAAAATTTCGTCATATACCCTTTTGTACCTTCTGAATTTTGAATCATGAATAATTGCCTTCTCAAAATTTATAAATAAATTGTGTTGTTATAACTTTTATTTTGATTTCTAAGATGGAATTGTCAGCCACCTGAAGAAGCAGGCAGGACCAGCTTCAGTGCCTCTCAGGACTGAGGAAGAATTTAAGAAATTCATTAGTGATAAAGATGCATCTGTAGTAGGTAAGTAGCAAATATTAAACCGTGCCACAGAATCATCAACTTGGTTTCCAAAACCCTCCATGTCTGGGAAAGCCACAGAATTAAAGCAGTTAAGGAAACTTTGGGGCAATTGAAAAGGCAACTGACAGAATTGGGTTAGCAATTACTATAATGTACTATAGTACATTATATAATTAGTATATAATGTAATTATAATGTGGGGGCAATTGGTGTTTTATTTGGGTGGGTTTGTGGTCTTATAGATGTGAAGGTTTAATTTCAATTAAAGGACTAGGAGGGGTGGGCGTGGGAGAAAAATAAAGGACTAGGATAGGAATATCTTCAGCATTTTCTAATGCTTCTTAAACTCTGAGATTTAACTCATATAATAAGGTAGTTATGACTGAAAATAAGGTTTTAAGGTAGGAAGATACAAGTAAATAATAAAACTCTGCTATTTTCACAATAATTAGGGAACTTAAAAGTTAAAATCAGATTACTAGGATTTGTCTTGTTTTTGCAGCATTCATTGCTTTCTCATGTGTTGCAATATCTCGTTTTTAAATGACATGAGCCAGTTAAACACTTTCTGCATCTTAGATGTTCATTGTTTTGTTTTTTAAATGTGATATATGATAAATTTGACTAAAAAATAAATATAAACGTAAAAGCTATGTTTGTGCTTCTCTTAGTCTCCTAATTACTGTAATAAAACTGACTTTTGCTGGGCACGGTGGCTCACGCCTGTAATCCCAGCACTTTGGGAGGCTGAAGCGGGCAAATCACCTGGGGTCAGGCGTTCTAAACCAGCCTGACCAACATGGAGAAACCTTAGTCGGCGTGGTGGCACATGCCTGTAATCCCAGCTACTCGGGAGGCTAAGGCAGGAGAATCACTTGAACCCAGGAGGCGGAGGTTGGTGTGAGCCAAGATCGCGCCATTGCACTCCAGCCTGGGCAACAAGAGCAAAACTCTGTCGCAAAACAAAAAACAAACAAACAAAAAATACTGACTTTCTGGCAGCAGAATATGGTTTACTGTTTAAATTTGGCCAAAAGCCACTTTTTATCATCTAAATTTTACTGATTCTTTATATTTTACAAGGAGTTAGCATGTATTCATTAAACATTTATGTTTTAGTCACTTTTCTAAATGAGTAATACTAAAGACAAATATAGAGAAAGAAAAAAATTGGGTGAAGTGGTTTACAGTTTATTTTGACGTATCGTCTTAATCCTTCTGATACCTCAAATAGTCCCTGAAACTCTTAAGTTAAGCAATTTGCCCGAATTTGTTCAATTATGGGAAAGTAGAATGAAGAGTTGAACACTGACAAATTTTCTCCCTTGGCTCTCTCAAGAAGTGTGTCCATAAAGGGTAGAGGGAAAATTCTCATCCTAAATATTGTGCCTGTCTGAAGTAGTCATGACAAAGCAGACCCAGTCCTCAAAGTAGAATGAAACCCTTGAAAAATAGACGTTTATGGTTTGGAATATCTATCTGTCAGCACTTATTGCTTCTTCCTTGTGTTTAATATTTTCTGTATAGGTTTTTTCGATGATTTATTCAGTGAAGCTCACTCTGAGTTCCTAAAAGCAGCCAGCAACTTGAGGGATAACTACCGATTTGCACATACGAATGTTAAGTCTCTGGTGAACGAGTATGATGATAATGGAGAGTAAGTGACTGAGTTGAATCTCCAGACCAAGTATTATTGTGTGAACTGGTGTGATTGATTGACTGATTGATTGATTAGGACAGGGTTTCACTCTGTCGCCCAGGCTGGAGTGCAGTGATGCGATCTCTGCTCACTGCAACTTTCGCCTCCCAGGTTCAAACGATTCTCGTGCCTCAACCTCCTGAGTAGCTGGGAGTACCGGCACGTGCCACCATACCTGGCTAATTTTTGTATTTTTAGTAGAGACAGGGTTTCATCATATTGCCCAGGCTGGTCTCAAATTCCTTGGCCTCCCAAAGTGCTGAGATTGCAGGCATGAGCCACTGCACCAACCTGAATTGGTCATTTTTATACCTAATTTTTCCCAAGGGTTTATTGAGTACTTTCAAGGCATTATGCTACATGCCAGAAACTATTGCTGCCTTTAAGGAACAACCCTCTATCTAGTAAAGGGAGATTGTATACATGAACATATGTAAAAATGAAAGTATAAGTATATACAGAGTGGTTGGAAGTACAAAAGAGGGAGTGATTGTTTTTCTTCTTTTGGGGTAGGGGGTAATATCAGAAAAATTCATAGAGGGGGTGACTCTTGAAGGATGAGTTTTTTTCTGGAAGGTTATGGCCTTTGAAATAAAAATTATTCCAGATAGAGCACCAGGAGTGAAGGCCTTGAAATGTAAGATAGCCTAGGCTTGTTGGGGCCCATAGTACTGCTGGAGTGTTGTTTGTGATTGAGAATATGAAAGATAAAATCGGAGTGTTAAGCAGAGACCAAATTATAAATTTTAAGTGCCATACAAAAGAGCTTAAATTTTATCTTTTAGACATTTGAGAGCCATTGAAAGACTCTGGGCTGGGGAGTAATGCTTACTGTTCTGTTATTGGAATACTAAGCTTGTGGGAGTTATAGCCTCCTGCTCAAGGTCATTGCCAAGGTCTGATCTTTCACAAAAACAATTTACAACCTCCCACATAAATGGGTTAAATTTGTGAAGAAGTCACTGGCAACCACATGATAATGGTTTGAAGGGGGAGTGGTGAAAGGCATTCAAGGGATTCTAAGGAGAATTCTAAGGATTATAAGGAGAATTTAAACTGAGGATGACATGTGAGAGTCTAAACTCAGTCAACAGCATTAGTGGCAATGGATAGGAAGGAGTGAGTATAAAAAATGTAAACAATAGTCACTAACCATGTGTGAAAAGGAGAAGATTTAGAGTAAGTTTGAGGGATTTTTTTTTTATTTTTTTCAGACGGAGTCTCACCCTTCTTGCCCAGGCTGGAGTGCAGTGGTATGATCTCGACTCAATACAACCTCCGCCTCCTGGGTTCAAGTGATTCTCCTGCCTCAGCCTCCTAAGTAGCTGGGATTACAGGTGTGCACCACCACACCTGGCTAATTTTTGTGTTTTTAGTAGAGACAGGGTTTCATCATATTGGCCAAGCTGGTCTCAAACTCCTGACCTTTGGTGATCTGTCTGCCTCAGGCTCCCAAAGTGTTGGGATTACAGGCGTGAGCCACCACAGCCAGCCTGCTATTGTTTCTAAAGGTTTGAAAATCTACTCTAACCCCCTTTTGAGATAATGAAAAAGCTGAAGACCAGAAGGATTAACTGGTCTAATGTGTTTGGAATTAGTTGGGGAACTATGATTAGAACCACGTTCTCTTAATTTTCCAACCCAAAATGTATTAAACCCTATACCCGGCCGGGCGCGGTGGCTCAAGCCTGTAATCCCAGCACTTTGGGAGGCCGAGACGGGCGGATCACGAGGTCAGGAGATCGAGACCATCCTGGCTAACACGGTGAAACCCCGTCTCTACTAAAAAAATACAAAAAACTAGCCGGGCGAGGTGGCGGGCGCCTGTAGTCCCAGCTACTCCGGAGGCTGAGGCAAGAGAATGGCGGGAACCCAGGAGGCGGAGCTTACAGTGAGCTGAGATCCGGCCACTGCACTCCAGCCCGGGTAACAGAGCCAGACTCCGTCTCAAAAAAAAAAAAAAAAACCCTATACCCAATTATTGCATTTAAGATTAAGGTGGTTAGCATCTTAGTGTTAATGAGAATGTCATGTTGCTGAATCTGTGGTACTAGAAAAGAGTCCTTATGTGCTTAGATGTTGCTAGTTAAAAGTGGCAGCAAAAGTAATCGTCCTGAGCATTACATGAAACATGGGGGCTCCGCCTGTAATCTCAGCATTTTTGGAGGCCGAGATGAGAGGATCACTTGAGCCTGGGAGTTCAAGACCAGCCTTGGTAACATGGTGAGACCCCCATCTCTATAAAAATTTTAAAAAATAAAAAATTAGTTGTGCATGGTGGTGCACACCTGTGTTCTCAGCTATTTGGGCAGCTGAGGTGGGAGGATCACTTGAGCCTGGGAGTTCAAGGCTACAGTGAGCCATGATCATACCACTGCACTCCAGTCTGAGCAACAGTGAAACCCTATCTCAAAAAAAAAAAAAAAGGATGGGAGACAGTTCTTCTGCTATCTGCCTACTGAGACTTTTTTTTTTTTTAAGGGGTATCATCTTATTTCGTCCTTCACATCTGACTAACAAGTTTGAGGACAAGACTGTGGCATATACAGAGCAAAAAATGACCAGTGGCAAAATTAAAAAGTTCATCCAGGAAAACATGTGAGTACTTCTTTGTATCTTGTCTGGGATTTATTTGCTTGATTTTAGTTTGTTTACCTCAGTTATTAAGCAGAACTATATTTTGGCTTAAACGGTCTATTCGGGGGGATTGTAATAATAATAGTTTGAGTTTATATTAAAGCTGTAATGTATGGGTGTTAGAACTCCTGTTGTCATCCTGTAAGGTATATATTGCTCAGTACTTGTCCTAAATGTTGAAAATCTCTTTCCTTCATAAATGCTATCAGTTACTTTGTGGCAACTTTATGATATAGCTAAAAACCTGCCAAGCCAGTTGATAATGGATTATTTCATTTCAGTTTCGGTATCTGCCCTCACATGACAGAAGACAATAAAGATTTGATACAGGGCAAGGACTTACTTATTGCTTACTATGATGTGGACTATGAAAAGAATGCTAAAGGTTCCAACTACTGGAGAAACAGGTAATAAGAATTATGTTTTTCCCACATGGACAAGTTTACCCAATGTATAAACAGTCCCTTCTAACTATCTTGTTGTTTCCTTAAGAATCTGTAAAACAATAAATGGTTCCTTAAGCTGTAAAAAAAAAAAAAAAAATTAAAATTACTGTCCTGTTACCATGTGTGGTATAAGAGCAGGAAAGAATGGGAACATTTGGCTTCCAAAAACTACATTTGAAGCCATAGGACAAATTACATAAACTGTTTTCAAAATCTATTGGGCATGTATTTCATAGGTGTTTCTTTGCTTTGTGACACAGTGACTCTAAGTAGAAGGTGGAAATTTGATATGAAATGCACTTAAGCATTGTGCTTACTTGCACATTTAGACTCTCAGTGCATTTTACCTTTACAAATTTTCTTTTCAATCAGTCATTATGCCTAAAACAGATTTCAGTTGTATATTACAGCAAGATTTAGCAGGAATGCACCAGTTGATTGGGCATCACCAATTTGCCAGTGAAGTTCAGTAAGGCATTGAAGTATATCATAACCCTATGTCAGGGCCCAGGAGCTCAGACTGTTCAGACTGATTCCAGAAGGCTAGAACTGTAGAACTTAGTCTTTGCTTTCCAGTCACTTGCTTCTTAGTTTCAAAAGTGCTTGACCACCCTGTATAGTCTTGGCACAAATGTCTCTTGTTTCCCACAGGGTAATGATGGTGGCAAAGAAATTCCTGGATGCTGGGCACAAACTCAACTTTGCTGTAGCTAGCCGCAAAACCTTTAGCCATGAACTTTCTGATTTTGGCTTGGAGAGCACTGCTGGAGAGATTCCTGTTGTTGCTATCAGAACTGCTAAAGGAGAGAAGTTTGTCATGCAGGAGGAGTTCTCGTGAGTTGCTAGTTGGGCTTTGATTCTCCAAGGCATTTATTAAAGCCTTTTATACTACAAAGGATTTCTGAAGAACAATAACCCTGGAATGTGAAGATAGGTCTTTTAATCAAGACCTATGACTGTCGTATTTCTCAATTTAAATATAGATACTTTAGGCCAGACATGGTGGCTCACACCTGTAATCCCAGCACTTTGGGAGGCCAAGGTGGGCGGATCACCTAAGGTCGGGAGTTCGAGACCAGCCTGACCAACATAGAGAAACCCCGTCTCTACTAAAAATACAAAAATTAGCCAGACACGGTGCATGCCTGTAATCCCAGCTACTTGGGAGGCTGAGGCAGGAGAATCGCTTGAACCTGGGAGGCGGAGGTTTCGGTGAGCCAAGATTGTGCCATTGCACTCCAGCCTGGGCAACAAGAGCGAAACTCCGTCTCAAAAAAAATAAATAAATAAAAATAAATAAATACATATAGATACTTTAAGGATTATGATCCTTAATGAATTCTGAAAACTAATGAAAGGATGGCAGGTTGGAATTCTTACATAATTCCACTTGGTCATTATTAATTGCAGATAAAGGCTGAGCACAGTGACTCACACCTGTAATCCCAGCACTTTGGGAGGCCAAGGTATGTGGATCACTTGAGGTCAGGAGTTCGAGACCAGCCTGGCCCAAATGGTGAAACCCCATCTCTATTAAAAATACAAAAATTAGCTGGGTGTGATGGTGTGCACCTGTAATTCCAGCTACTAGGGAGGCTGAGGCACCAGAATCACTTGAACCCGGGAGACAGAGGTTGCAGTGAGCCGAGATCACGCCACTGTTCTCCAGCCTGGGTGACAGAGCAAGACTGTGTCTCAAAAAACTAAAAAAAGATAAGATTGGACAACCTCCTTTGGGCCAGATGTGGTTGCTCACACCTATAATCCCAGCACTTTGGGAGGCTGAAGCAGGAAGATCACTTGAGCCCATGAGTTTGAGGCCAGCCTGGGCAACATAGCCAGACCCCGTCTCTTAAAAATTGGAAAATCCAAAAAAAGATTGAACAGCCTCATTGATACTGATGTAATTGCAAACCAAACCATTCCCCGCTCATCCCTACAGAATGTATTTTCTTTTTGAAATACCACATGGGTCTAAAGTAAACTCAGAATCAGTAAGATCTTAAGACCCCAGAAACAATTTTTACCCTCACTTTCTGAGATTTTGGGAGATTGAGACGAGAAAATATTCCTTGTGAGACAGTCAATAAAATGAAATACTGTAAACACACACTATCCTCCAGAGCAATAAGACCTGGTTCTTTTACAAAAATGAATCTCTAGCAGACCAATGATTCTTTCTCTGAACTTTGAAATCCACAAAGAACACATTAGAAATAAAAGGAACGGTTTGTTTCTTCAGTCTGTAGTTCTGCATATTGAGAGATAAGAGTTCCCCTTTTTTTTTAGCCTTGAAAAGCTAAAATACATAGTAACTATTCAAAGCAATTGCTATAATTTTCTCAGTGGTGGGAATAGATTAACAAGCCTTACCCTTGTCTTCCAATTGTAGGCGTGATGGGAAGGCTCTGGAGAGGTTCCTGCAGGATTACTTTGATGGCAATCTGAAGAGATACCTGAAGTCTGAACCTATCCCAGAGAGCAATGATGGGCCTGTAAAGGTGAGGTACTGACAGCCTCATCAAGCTATGAGCAATTGCCTCTCCTCATTTCTTTGTTCCAAAACTGTGGGGTCTAAATGAAGACTTTGTTGGCCATCTCTTTTTTTTTTGTCCTTATTCCCTGAGTCATAAAATAAGCATTGGCAGGGCAAGCGATAGTTCATGCCTATAATCCCAGCACTTTGGGAGGCCGAGGCAGGCAGATCATGAGGTTGAGCATTCGAGATCAGCCTGCCCAACATAGTGAAACCCCGACTCTACTAAAAATACAAAAAAATCAGCCAGGTGTGGTGGCGGGTGCCTGTGTTCCCAGCTACTTGGGAGGCTGAGGCAGGAGAATCGCTTGAACCTGGGAAGCAGAGGTTGCAGTGAGTCGAGATTATGCCACTGCCCTCCAGCCTGGGCGACAAGAGTGAAACTCCATCTCAAAAAAAAAAAAAAAGCATTGGCAGGGCTCATAATGCTTGGTAGGGGCAAGAGTATAAAGCCTGCATAGAATTTTGTGATGAAATTTATATTGGGCTGTTACTCTTGAGGATAGAGCAACCTCTAAGAACAGTGTGTTACTTCGAATTTTTTTATAGAGATGTGGTCTTACTCAGTTGTCTCAGCCTTCTGAGTAGCTTGGACTGCAGGCATGTGCCACCAAGCCTGGCTTGAAATTATTTTAAGCAACGGTTGGGTAGCACTTCTATGTCCTGTAACTTCCTGAACATAGTTTGACAGGTGACAGACAAAGGAACGAGTTGGTATCTAGTGAATGACAACATCTTTAATCTGTAAATGTGATTTGGGTTTCCATGACTTATTTTCCGTGGTAACACATCAAATTAGAGAGGGATTGGGTCTAGGAACAAATACAGCTTGTGAATTTATTTTTTTATGTTACCTTACCAACTAGAGATTCTTCTGTGTTTTCCAGGTAGTTGTAGCAGAGAATTTTGATGAAATAGTGAATAATGAAAATAAAGATGTACTGATTGAATTTTATGCTCCCTGGTGTGGTCACTGTAAGAATCTGGAGCCCAAGTATAAAGAACTTGGAGAGAAGGTAAGTGTGAATCCTATTCTGAGGATAACATTTGAGCGGGAGCAAAGTTTATATATGTATTCAGCATTGGTTCATTTGTTTGGTTCCTAAGTACTGGTAGATTTTTTTCCCAATTGCTGTTTACTCACTTTCTCTTGACTGCCCCCTAGTGCTCCAGCCTGTGCAGTGCCTGAGATACCCACTTTTAACATTCCATTCCTCAGGCTCAATCTAGATAATAGTTCAAAATATCTAAGAACTTCTCAATTTTGGTAATGGCTTACATGAATCCATATGGTTCTTCATCTTAAAACATTTGACTTAGCCCTTGTAATGTTTTATTTAGACCAGGTAAATTTGAAGGTGGCAATATGTAGTCTTAATACAAGAGAAAAAAGAGAAGCTTGTGGAAAGTGAGGTACTACCATCTGCAAAGCACTCTTCCCACCTGAACAGCAGTTTATCTGCTGGAATTAGAGCGCACCACCACACCCGGCTAATTTTTGTATTTTTAGTGTTTGAAGAATGAGATTGTTTTAAGTCTTGAATTGACTTAAGTGTCCCTCTGTCACTGAAAACTTGAAATGTAAACATTTAACCTGTTTTATTAACAGCTCAGCAAAGACCCAAATATCGTCATAGCCAAGATGGATGCCACAGCCAATGATGTGCCTTCTCCATATGAAGTCAGAGGGTAAGTGGATTAAAAATTAACAAAAATGTCTAGGCAATTGATTGGAATAAAGCTTGTAACCACCAGGAAATCATTACTAGACATAGTCTTCATATTCCAGTTGAAGGCAGAACCACTGATTCCTTCTTGGCTTAAGAGTTCTGCACATAAGCCCACATAACTGCTTCAAATTAATAAATGTTTCTTTCCCCAGTTTTCCTACCATATACTTCTCTCCAGCCAACAAGAAGCTAAATCCAAAGAAATATGAAGTAAGTGAATTGTCCCATATCCCCACAAATAAATACACAGACATAAACACACACTCTTAAACATAGTTCTTTAATTGGGTTGGTTTATTTACTTATTTTTATTTATTTTTGAGACGGAGTTTCGCTCTTGTTGCCCAGGCTGGAGTATAATGGCGTGATCTCAGCTCACCGCAACCTCCACCTCCCAGGTTCAAGCGATTCTCCTGTCTCAGCCTCCCAAGTAGCTGGGATTACAGGCATGTGCCACCACCTTGGCTAATTTGTTTTTTTTTTTTTTAATTATACTTTAATTTCTAGGGTACACGTGCATAACGTGCAGGTTTGTTACATATGTATACTTGTGCCATGTTGGTGTGCTGCACCCATCAACTTGTCATTTACATCAGGTATAACTCCCAATGCAATCCCTCCCCCCGCTAATTTGTATTTTTAGTAGAGATGGGGTTTCTCCATGTTGGTCAGGCTGGTCTTGAACTCCTGACCTCAGGTGATCTGCCCACCTTGGCCTCCCAAAGTGCTGGGATTACAGGCGTGAGCCACCATGCCAGGCTAATTGGGTTTATTTAACTAAAAACTGTTTAAACTCTCATGGTCAGTATATGTGGCTGCTAATGGGCTTTTACAAACTCAAAAGTCTTCCTGTTTGGAGCAGATCAGGGTTATTTAAAAAGTTACATTTTTAAGATAATCTTTCTGTTTTCAGGGTGGCCGTGAATTAAGTGATTTTATTAGCTATCTACAACGAGAAGCTACAAACCCCCCTGTAATTCAAGAAGAAAAACCCAAGAAGAAGAAGAAGGCACAGGAGGATCTCTAAAGCAGTAGCCAAACGCCACTTTGTAAAAGGACTCTTCCACCAGAGATGGGAAAACCATTAGGGAGGACTGGGACCCATATGGGAATTATTACCTCTCAGGGCTGAGAGGACAGAATGGATATAATCTGAATCCTGTTAAATTTTCTCTAAACTGTTTCTTAGCTGCACTGTTTATGGAAATACCAGGACCAGTTTATGTTTGTGGTTTTGGGAAAAATTATTTGTGTTGGGGGAAATGTTTTGGGGGTGGGGTTGAGTTGGGGGTATTTTCTAATTTTTTTTGTACATTTGGAACAGTGACAATAAATGAGACCCCTTTAAACCGTCTTATTTTCCACAAGATTGAGAACCAGGTGTTCTCTGCACACTATCACTGTTCAATAGAGCTTTCCTCAGTGATGGAAATGCTCTGTAATCTACAATGTTCAGTACAGGTAGCTATGGAGCATCTGAAATATGGCTAGAAACTACATTTTTAGTCTTCATTAATTTAAATAGCAATACAGTTGCTACCATACTGATCACTGCAGCTGTAGACTGACTGACTGGGTCCATAATCACCTCAAAATTCTTTCAAAATTTATTATCTCTTTCTCTCCTTACATGTTTATTGCCCAGGCCTACCCTGGTGATTAGAACAGGTGAAGGGCCTTTCTTGTTAGGCTGTCCATGCCCTAAGGATGGGTTCCTGTTTTTCCTTGCCACACAGCTAAGCTTACTGCATATTTATACCTCCCAAGGACTGTTCTCTGCCCAGAAATGCCCTGTCAAGGGTGTGGCATCATGAGCTTTCATCCAAGTTGTTTCAGGAATTGCTGACACTGTTGGGTGCAGTTCTATCTCCCAAAGCCTAGGGTGTGGCCCTTTAACCTCCCCCTCAGTAGAACTGGGAAAGGCAGTATCATTCCTAGTTATGAGTAAAGCGTTCACTTTCCTTTGTAACACTGAGGAACAGAAAGGACTGAAGCGTGATCTTTTGTCCAACTAAACCATTTATCTCCTTTTGTAGGTAAATTCAAATCCTGCCCAGTTATAGTTTTCAGTCACTGGATAATTCGAGGTAGGAGCCCTACTTTAGGTGATCCTAGGAACTCCTATGTTCAGAAAAGAATTTTCTTCCTACTATATAATTACAGTATGTAGCTATCATTTTTTTTTTTTTTTTTTGAGGCGGAGTCTTGGCTCTGTCACCCAGGCTGGAGTGCAGTGGCCGGATCTCAGCTCACTGCAAGCTCTGCCTCCTGGGTTCCCACCATTCTCCTGCCTCAGCCTCCCAAGTAGCTGGGACTACAGGCGCCCGCCACCTTGCACGGCTAGTTTTTTGTATTTTTAGTAGAGACGGGGTTTCACTGTGTTCGCCAGGATGGTCTCGATCTCCTGACCTTGTGATCCGCCCGTCTCGGCCTCCCAAAGTGCTGGGATTACAGGCTTGAGCCACCGTGCCCGGCCGTAGCTGTCAATTTTAAGATGAATTTGGTAGAGCCTTACAGCAAAGTATGTATCTTGGTCACACACAGAGCTTGGAAAAAGTAAAAGATGTCTAAACCATAATCTTGGAGATTCTAACTCATAACATCTGGGCTGGGGTCCAGGGATCTAATTGTTTAGAGAGCCCCAAAAGTGGCTCAGATGTGAAGGTAGGATTAAGAACCACCTGCCTTGGAAGATTTAAGGAAAACATATAAACCTGTACAAAGGACATAGAAGCAGTCAGTTTTAATTTTTTAGCCATGTTGGTAAAAAAGTTCATTTTCAGTATGTGGGTAACACCCAGGCCCTTTCCCATTATATCTAGGTATGCTACAAGTTATTTTAGCTCTTACCAAAAGTTATTATTACTGTTTCCTTAGGAAGGCTACCAGACTAAATTCACTTTGGTTTGTCTAATGTCCTCATTATCTTATCCTGAAGATGATGTCATTTCTCAGGACTTGAAAATGACTTGGCTGAACTAAAGGTGAAACAGCCAAGACTCTGTCACTTTTCCTAAACTCCTAGGCATAGCTATGGAGTCTTTGCACAGTGCCCACACCCCAAAAATTAACAATGAAAACCAAACCTCAGGAAGCTAGAGCAACTCTCTACTTGCCACCATGGACTCCAGTGGTCAGCATAAGAAAAGCAGATAGTTGCATTCTATTTAGTTTACAGCTGCTTTGTTCCTTCGTGTTTCACTAAGCAGAGGCTCAAGAACTCCCTTGATAACTTCAGCTGCCCCTGTTCTTTTCCTCAAACTCCAGGATGAGACCTTTAATGTGGGACAATTTCTGGTGAAGGTACTCACAGCGACGCTTGTCTTCTCTGTAACCTGGGTACCGCTGCAGAGAAAAAGCGTCCATGTCAAAAAGTAAAAATTCTCATTTCTACCTTGCTTGCTTCCATTCCCCGACCTTGTCTTACCTTCCTGAACTTTTTATATTCCTGGACTATCTTGTTTTCCAGCACCTGAAACAGAAAATACTAGCACTGAGTTCAACATTAAGAAATAAAGAGAGGGGTGGCCAGGCACGGTGGCTCACACCTGTAATCCCAGCACTTTGGGTGGCCAAGGTGGGCAGATCATGAGGTCAGGAGATAGAGACCATCCTGGCTAAGACAGTGAAACCCCATCTCTACTAAAAAATACAAAAAAATTAGCCGGGCGTGGTGGCAGGCGCCTGTAGTCCCAGCTACTCGGGAGGCTGAGGCAGGAGAATGGCGTGAACCCAGGAGGCGTAGCTTGCAGTGAGCCAAGATCGTGCCACTGCACTCCAGCCTGGGCGAAGTGACTCCATCTCAAAAAGAAAAAAGAGAGGGGCCAGGTGCAGTGGCTGACACCTGTAATCCCAGCACTTTGGGAGGCTGAGGTGGGTGGATCACTTGAGGTCAGGAGTTCAAGACCAGCCTGGCCAACATGGTGAAACCCTGTCTCTACTAAAACAAAAATTAGCTGGGCATGGTGGCACCTACCTATAATCCCAGCTATTCGGAAAGCTGAGGCATGAGAATTGCTTTAGCCTAAGAGGTGGAGGTTGCAGTGAGCCAAGATTGTGCCTGAGAGACAGAGCTAGACTGTTGCAAAAAAGAGAAGTAACTTCCCTTCTCATTCTACTGAGTGATACAATGATACAGACTAATTTTTCCCTTCAAACAGGTTTCCTTGTCACTTTGCTTAGTCACTTTATGAACACAGGCATATGGGTGGTTAGCAGGGGGTTAATGGCCAGTAGAGTTGGAAAGCCAGGCTGGGTCCTGTCCTTACCTTGTATTCCGGAGTTCCTCGCTGAACTCTTTTAATCTCTGCTCCCAGCTCTATGAACCTTTGGCTTGCAGTCCCAACACGGGCATGCAGGATGCGGTATTCAGCATAATCTATCTCAAAGTCCTGCTCATAGGCATGTTGCTGTTCTGCACTGCGGATGGCCCTGTATTGCCTGCCAGGAGCAGAGAGCTGTCACCTTCAATTTCATTGCCCCTGAAAAGCCCTCAGCTTCCAGGAAGTGTATCTTAATATATGCACAAGGCTTCATGAAATTGGAAAAAGCAAGGGAACTCACAGGAGGTAGTCTGGTACGTCTTCTGGGCTTGGGGATTCAGAATCTAGGAAGGAATCAAGAAAACACAAGTGATTATAAGTCTTTTCCACTGGCATTTTTACCCTCCTCTCATTAACTCACCTTCTTGAACTGAGGAACTGCGTTCTAATCTGGGGTCCATGTCCTCATCTTTATCTTCTTGCTCCCAATCTTCAACCTCTTGTAAATCCTGATTGGTCAGGCCTTGTAGGGGGCTCGGCGCTAAAGGCAGAGTTCTGAACCTCTTTTCTTCTAGTTCTACAGTGGCCACAGGCACTGAACGTTTCTGTTGAGGAAAATATCTGTGTGACATAAACAGCCAAGAGCTTCCTAAATATGTTCTTTTCTCAAGAATTCCTCCTAGGCTGGGCACAGTGACTCATACCTGTAATCCCAACCGTTTCAGAGGCTGAGGTGGGGGAATCGCTTGAACACAAGATTTCAAGACTAGTCTGGGTAACATAGTGAGACCCTATCTATCTGCAAAAAAATCAGAAAATGAGCCTGGTGTGGTGGCACACACCACCTGAGGAGGGAGAATCACTTGAGCCCAGGAGTTCAAGGCTGTGGTGAGCTGTGATCATACCACAGCACTCTAGCCTGACTGACAGAGTGAGACTAAGAAGAAGAAAAAAAAAGGATGACTTGAACCCAAGAGTCTCCAGCCTGGGGAACAGAGAGACCTTGTCTCTAAAAAAATTCCTCCTATATAATGAGCTTCCAAATTCTAAGTTTTCGCTTGACTAAAAGTGCTCTTCAAAATAGTCTTTGCCACTGTTTCATTATATCAATGTTACAAAAAAAAAAAAAAAAAGAAAAGCCCTTGCCATTATAACTTACCTTGTCCAGACGTTTCCGGCTGGCAGAGGAAGGCAGCGCCTGAACAGGTTCTCTGTTTGGAAGATGGGTCTGGTTTCTAGGATATTTTCAGGGAATGGGACAGATGAAGACCAAGGTAGGAGGTGGAACTGGATCTTTTATTACAACATTTAAGAGTGGAGATTAGAAAGGAAGACAATGCCAAAGCTTCCCATGTTAGTCCCACCCCGTCCCAAGTACCTCACTTCCCACTGTGCCATGTGCTCCCTTGAGGATCCTGGGAGTGACTGTCCTTGGTTGCTTGCCAGTGGATCTGACACTGACACCTGGTGGGGAAAGTGGCAGGAGCACTTGGTTCCCTGGAGTACTGGGATACCTTGGACTTCAGGCTTTGCCCCACCTTATCACAACTCCCTGCAGTTTCTGGCCTCACCTCCTCTAGTGCTATCTGTGGCTGTGATACTACATCTGCTTCAGAATAGTTTCCTGTGTTCTGCCAACTCTCAGGATGTCTGGCATCTTCAGGCAGGTTGTGTCCCTGAACTGATAATGGGGCTGGGATAGAATCCATGGCTGCCCAAATAATGAGGCGCTCTCTGAGTGAGCCTAGGCAGTGGAGGCGGTTAGACCCAGACCTGGAAAGGGGTGGTGGAAAAAAATAGGGGGGTGAGCTCTTAAGCACCTCTCCACATTTCCCTCCCCCACTTTCCACAAACCCTTTCTTGCCTGCTACCTGTTCCCCCTTACCTGACGAAGCGTTGGCACACAAGATCCAAGCTACCACCAGCTCCCTCCTGGCAACACTGGGACACTATGAAGGAGAAGAGGCAGGACCAGCCAGGGCCTGGGAGCCTCAGATACTGGAGGTGGAAGGAGACGGTAAGCCCCATGAAGTCAGCCCCTCCCCCTCCTGCCGCCGCCACTCCTCCGGGAGCCAGCCTAAGTAAGACTAAGACGGGCCCCACAGGGCTCGTTAGCACACCAGGTGCAGCTGGGCCTGAGTTCCCCAGGAGGCTGAAACAGCACAGTCCCCTCAACCACAGCCCCCTGGGACAACCCCAGCAGCCTCCTCGCCCCACTTGGAGTTCAGTTCTCGGAAATACCTCAGACCGTGACCACTCGCAGCCTCCGGCCCCGACCACACCTTCCACCTCCAGCCCACGTTTATGCTCCCTCGCCCTCACCTCGCTCACATACCCTGAGCTCGCACTTACCCCTCGGTGGCCTTGGAAAGCAATCACCGGCCGTACCTGCGGGGAGAGCGAAGATGTGACCATTGAGCGCAGGTGAAGCGGTATCCCCAGGATCTGGGGTCCGGAGCCCGGGATCACCTGCCTAGCGGGCTTCACTTGGAGAGGTGGGGAGGCCAGAGCTTGCGGATGCCGCTCCCTCTCCCCTGCACCTTCTCCAGGGTCGCCGGCTGAGGCCCAAGGTTCCCAGGGGCAGGGACTAGAGAAGAAGGGAGCCGGCCGTACCTGTTGCCGCTGACACTCTTGCAGCGCCCGCAGCACCGCGTCGTTGAGCCTGAGCAGTAAGAGGCTGGTCCGGGCAGCTGGCGTGAAACAGAGCCGGCGCTGTCCACTCAGAGGCTCCTGGAGCGCCTCCATGGCGAAGAGTTCGAGTGCAAGCAGCACGGGGACCACAGGCGAGGGCCACCACCGCCACCTCCTCTGTGCAAGGTTTGGCTAGCACACCCGGTAACCCACGTCTGCCCCACCCTCTGCCCGGAACCCGCCCCTGGCCCCACCTCCGACCAGCACCATCCTGAGGTTTCCCAGCCGCGTGGGCGGCGCTTCGCTTTCCCGGGCCAACCCCCCGGACCTCGGCGCTCTCTTCTAGGATCTGCGTGAGTCGCTTTGGGCTATCGGAAGAGCTATCCGCAGTTCTTGGGAGAAAGAGTCCGCGACCAGCGTCTGACCTCTCACCCAGAGTCCCCAGTCCTGCCTCAGTTTCCCCAGCGACCCTGAATTTGGAGTTGCTGTCTCTAAGTGAAAGCTGAAACTGCAACCCTTTGAGAGTTTCAGCTGCAGAGGGGCGGGAGAAAGGGCCTGATTGGTAGGCGGGCTCAGCGGTTCGCGCCCAGTTAGCCCCGAGCCTCGGAGACCAGAGGATGGCTGACCCGAAGGGGCACCCGAGACAGCGCTTGGGCTTTTTCCCGCCCGCGGTTCCACCGCGGATCTGAAACCGGTTTCTAACAGACTGGAGAGGTAATCGGGCCCTGCGGTTGTGGTGGCAGCAGCGAAAGTTGGCTGTCACCGACTGGAGCGCTCCCCATTGGTGGGCAGGGATACGGGCGCGGGTAGTGGCAGGAAAGTTGCAGAGAGCCAGAACCCAGTCCTAGGTCTCATCTCGTGGCCTAAACATACGTCAGAGTGGTGAGACCGCTCCCTGAGGAGGGCCGGGAGCTGCCATAAAGTCGCCAGGCATTCCAGAGGGCCAGATCCTGGTGCAGTGAGACCGCAGGACCCACCTCTGGCCAGCCCTTGGGGTTTCCACTTGTTCCTGTTTGATTATGTTTCCCAAGAGCCTTAATGTTGTCCTGTTTCCTAACCAGGATCCCTCTGTTAAATCCCTGGACCTGCACAATCCCAGGGAACCTTAATGTCCTCCACCACAAATAAAATTACCTATACATTTGTCAAAACTCATCAAAAAAATACACATAATTTTTTTTTTTTGAGACGGAGTCGCGCTCTGTCGCCCAGGCTGGAGTGCAGTGGCGCGATCTCGGCTCACTGCAAGTTTCGCCTCCCGGGTTCACGCCATTCTCCTGCCTCAGCCTCCCGAGTAGCTGGGACCACGGGTACCCACCACCACGCCCCACGCCCGGCTAATTTTTTGCATTTTTAGTAGAAACGGGGTTTCACCGTGTTAGCCAGGATGGTCTCGATCTCCTGACCTCGTGATCCGCCCGCCTCGGCCTCCCAAAGTGCTGGGATTAGAGGCGTGAGTCACCGTACCCGGCCAATACACATAAAATTTGTATGTAAATTGTACTTCAATAAAGTTGATCTTTAAAATCTGTGCTATCTCTGTTTCTCTGCGACAATATCCTAATTTGATAAACACTTGTGGTAATGGATAAAGCTGGTCTCTTAGCTGGGCATAGCAGTGCATGCCTGTAGTCCCAGCTACTCAGGAGGCTGAAGCAGGAGGATCGCTTGAATCCACGAGGTTCAGGCTGCAACAAGCCATGTTTTGTCACTGCACTTCAGCCTGAGCGACAGACACAGACCCTGTCTCAAAAAGAGAAAAAAAAAAAAAAAGGCCGGGCACGCTAGCACGTGCCTGTAATCCCAGCACTTTGGGAAGCTGAGGCGGGTGGATCACCTGAGGTCAGGAGTTTGAGACCAGCCTGGCCAACATGGTGAAACCCCGTCTGTACTAAAAATACAAAATTAACTGGGTGTGGTGGCACACGCTTGTAGTTCCAGCTATTTGGGAGGCTGAGACAGGAGAATCACTTGAATCCAGGAAGGCAGAAGCTGCAATGAGCCAAGATCATGTCTCTGCACTCCAGCCTGAGCGAGACAGAGCAAGACTCCATCTCAAAAAAAAAAAAAAAAAAAAAAAGAGGCTGAGTGCAGTGGCTCATGCCTGTAACCCCAGCAGTTTGGGAGGCCAAGGCAGATGGATCACGTGAGCTCAGGAGTTCGAGACCTCCCAGGGCAACATGGTGAAACCCTGTCTCTACTCAAACTACAAAAAAAAAAAAAACCAGATATGGTGGCACACACCTGTAGTCCTAGCTACTTGGGAGGCTGAGGCAGGAGAATTGCTTGAGCCCCAGAGGTGAATGTTGCAGTGAGCCGAGATCACGCCACTCCATTCCAACTTAGGCTGGAGAGATACTCTATTAAAAAAAAAAAAAAAAGAAACCTGAGTTTTGCTCAATATGGGGACAGAGAAATAGGAGTCATGGTAGGGGAAATAGATTCAAGAAAAAGTTTTAGGATGGAAGAAATAGCATGTTCTAAGTTGACGGAAATAATTTTTAGAACATCTCCAAAATTTTGATGGTGTAGGAGATTTACTGCAGTAATGCCCTTGAATAGGTTTGAGGTCATGAGATCTATTCAGGATTGGCTTTAGGTAGGAGTGTGGGCAGTTCATTTATGGTAACAGGCCACAAGCAGAGAAGGTGGGTGCAAGTGTAGAGGTTAGGTAGATGTGGTGGGAGTCTGAAAATTTTTTTCTGATTGCTTCCATTTTTCTCAGTGAAGTAGGAAGCAACTGAGAGAGAGAATGAGGGAGGAGTGATTGGGGTTGAGGTGTGAAAATAGTGTCAAACAGTTGCCTGTGTGAGTGAATAAGTTAGAAATGTGTCAAACACTAAGGACTGATGATAAATCCGAGGCTTAGAGAAGCAGAGATTCTAAACCTGGACCTACAGATCATAGAATTCAGGGAATTTGTGAACTTGGAAGGGAAAAAATTACTTATTTATTTATTTTTGAGGCAGGTGTCCCTCTGTTGCCCAGGCTGGAGTGCAGGGGCACAATCATAGTTCACTGCATCCTTGAACTCCTGGGCTTAAGCAGTCCACCCGCCTCAGCCTCCTTCACAGCTCTAACTACCGGAGTGTGCCACCATACCTAGCAAATTTTTAAAATTTTTTGTAGAGACAGGATCTTGCCATGTTGCCCAGGCTGGTCTCAAACTCCTGGCCTCAAGTGATCCTCCTACCTCAGCCTCCCAAAGTGCTGAGATTACATGCATGAGTCACCATGCCCAGCCAAAATTACATCTGTATTTTCACTAACCTTTAACAGAAATTTAGCATCTCCTTTAATTATGAATGTACCAGCAACAAATCACTGGTACTGGCAGTAACTGCAATGTTCTTTTTTTTTCTTTTCTTTTTTTTTTTTTTTGAGACGGAGTCTCGCTCTGTCGCCCAGGCTGGAGTGCAGTGGCCAGATTTCAGCTCACTTCAAGCTCCGCCTCCCGGGTTTACGCCATTCTCCTGCCTCAGCCTCCCGAGTAGCTGGGACTACAAGCGCCCGCCACCTTGCCCGGCTAGTTTTTTTTGTATTTTTTAGTAGAGATGGGGTTTCACCGTGTTAGCCAGGATGGTCTCGATCTCCTGACCTTGTGATCCGCCCGTCTCGGCCTCCCAAAGTGCTGGGATTACAGGCTTGAGCCACCGCGCCCGGCCGCAATGTTCTTACTAATAGAAATAATAGATATTTTCATTTTACATTACAAGTGTTGAAGATACATCTAAGGCCGGGCGCGGTGGCTCAAGCCTGTAATCCCAGCACTTTGGGAGGCCGAGACGGGCGGATCACGAGGTCAGGAGATCGAGACCATCCTGGCTAACACGGTGAAACCCCGTCTCTACTAAAAATACAAAAACTAGCCGGGCGAGATGGCGGGCGCCTGTAGTCCCAGCTACTGGGGAGGCTGAGGCAGGAGAATGGCGTAAACCCGGAAGGCGGAGCTTGCAGTGAGCTGAGATCCGGCCACTGCACTCCAGCCTGGGCGACAGAGTGAGACTCCGCCTCAAAAAAAAAAAAAAAAAAAAAAAGGCCGGGCGCGGTGGCTCAAGCCTGTAATCCCAGCACTTTGGGAGGCCGAGACGGGCGGATCACGAGGTCAGGAGATCGAGACCATCCTGGCTAACACGGTGAAACCCCGTCTCTACTAAAAATACAAAAAAAATTAGCCGGGCGAGGTGGCGGGCGCCTGTAATCCCAGCTACTCCGGAGGCTGAGGCAGGAGAATGGCGTAAACCCGGATGCGGAGCTTGCAGTGAGCTGAGACCCGGCCACTGCACTCCAGCCTGAGCGACAGAGCGAGACTCCGTCTCAAAAAAAAAAAAAAAAAAAAAAAAAGAAGATACATCTAAATATTGTTTGCATTCAGCACACTTTGTAATTATAATTGCTATTAGACTTACTGTTAGATCTTTAATGCATTGATAAAAATCAGTTACTACACCATAAACATTTTAATATTTTGATAATTATATGTGAATATGATTGTTTTCCTTTATGAACCCATGTGTTTTTTGCAAATTTAAAAAAATGTTTATTTATTTTCTTTTTTTGGAGACGGAGTTTGGCTCTTGTCAACCAGGTTGGAGTGCAATGGCACGATCTCAGCTCACTGCAACCTCCAAATCCCTAGTTCAAGGGATTCTCCTGCCTCAGACTCCCAAGTAGCTGGGACTACAGGCATGCGCCACCACACCCAGCTAATTTTTGTATTTTTAGTAGAGATGGGGTTTCACCGTGTTGGCCAGGATGGTCTCAATCTCCTGACCTTGTGATCCGCCCACCTTGGCCTCCCAAAGTGCTGGGATTAAAGGTGTGAGCCACTGTAGCTGGTGATCTTAACTGGTTTTTTTTTTTTTTTTTGAGACGTGGTCTCGCTCTGTCACCCAGGCTGGAATGCAGTAGAGCAATCTCAGCTCACTGCAGGCTCCGCCTCCTGGGTTCACGACATTCTCCTGCCTCAGCCTCTCAAGTAGCTGGGACTAAAAGCGCCTGTCACCACGCCCGGCTAATGTTTTGTATTTTTTTTTTTTTTTTTAGTAGAGACAGGGTTTCACCGTGTTAGCCAGGATGGTCTTGATCTCCTGATCTCGTAATCCAACCACCTCGGCCTCCCAAAGTGCTGGGATTACAGGGGTGAGCCACCGCACTCAGCGATCTTAACTGTTTTTAAATGTATGGTTCAGTAGTGTTAAGTACATTCATATCGCCCTGCAGCCAATCTCCAAAGCTCTTCATCTTGGAAAACTGAAACTCTATACCCATTTAACAATTCCCCATTTCCCCCTCCTCCCAGCTCCTAGCAACAACCACCCTTCTGCTTTCTGTTTCTGTGAATTTGACTACTGTAGATAACTCATACAGTAGTCTACCCTTATCTTCAGGGAAATTCCAAGGCCCTCAGTGGATGCCTGAAACTGCAGATAATACTAAACTCGAATGCTGACAATCAGAACATGTTTCTGTTCATGTCTCCCATCCACAAATGTAATGCCTTTTCCATCTTAATTAAGCACTTATGATGCACTGTGGCCATACCTTTTGCAGTTTGAGGTGCAACAGCAAAACTGGCATGAGTTTTTTTCTCTTTTTTTTTTCACAGTTCCACGAATAAGGGAGATTTATTCTTACCTGAAATCTTAGCAACCTCAGCACAAGATTTTTTTTTTACTTATTGAGAACTTCCACCTTTTCACTTAAAGGAAGCACTTTATGGCTTCTCTTTGGCAAAGCCAAATTGGCAGCACCACTACTCTTGCATTTTGGGCTCATTATTAAGTAAAATAAGGGTTGCTTACATACAAACACTGTGATGCGCTCTGATAACTGAGATGGCTACTAAGTGATTAGTGGGTGAGTGTTGCCTACAGTGTGGATACACTGGACAAAGGGAGGATTGCCATCCTGGGTGGGATGGAGAGGGAGGATATTTTATCACACTATTCAGAACAGCACTTAATTTAAAAGCTTATGAGTTGTTGGCTAGCCACGATGGCTCACTCCTGTGGTCCCAGAACTTTGGGAGGCCGAGGCAGGTGGATCATTTGAGGTCAGGAGTTCGAGACCAGCCTGGCCAACATAGTGAAATCCCATGTCTACTAAAAACAAAAAAATTAGCTGGGTGCGGTGACTAATTTTAGTCCCAGCTACTCAGGAGATTGAGGCAGGAGAATCACTTCAACCCAGGAGGCAGAGGTTTCAGTGAGCCGATATCGAGCGAGGTTCTGTCTCAAAAACAACAACAATAAAAAACTTATTGTTTATGTCTGCATTTTTCCTTCTTTTTTTTTTTTTTTTTTTTGAGACAAAGTCTCACTATGTTACCTAGGCTGGAGTGCAGTGGTACAATCCCGGCTCACTGAAACCTCTGCCTCCTGGGTTCAAACGATTCTCCTGCCTCAGCCTCCTGGGACTACAGGCATGCCACCATGCCTGGCTGATTTTGTATTTTCAATAGAGATGGGGTTTCACCATGTTGCCCAGGCTGGTCTCGAACTCCTGGACTTAAGTGATCCACCTGCCTCGGCCTCCCCAAGTGCTGAGATTACGGGTGTGAGCCACTGCACCTGGCTCTTCTTCTTCCTCTTCTTATTCTTCTTCTTCTTTTTCTGAGACACAGTTCACTTTCTCACATTGGCTGGAGTGCAGTGGCACGATCTCAGCTCACTGCAACCTCTGCCTCCTGGGTTCAAGTGATTCTGGTGCCTCAGCCTCCCGAGTACCTAGGATTACAGGCACACGCCACTGTACCCTGCTAATTTTTGTATTTTTAGTAGAGACGGGGTTTCACCATGTTGTCCAGGCTGACAACTGGTCAGATGTCCAGTTGAACTCCTGACCTCAGGTGATGCCCGCCTCGGCCTCCTGTAGTGCTAGGATTACAAGCGTGAGCCACCACGCCTGGCCCTACTTCTATTTTTAAAATGAGGATTTAACTCTCATCTGCCCCCAAAATATGCATGTACTTTCTCTCTCCTTCCTCCTAATGTAGTAACGTTATTTTTGTTATATCAATATTGAATGTTTCTATTATTAGGAGTATGTAAATGTTACTTGCAAGCTGTGACACTTAGAGTTCACATTTTCTTTCTTGCATATTCCTCTACACGAATTAATAATTATGCATTTTTTTTGTTTGCTTTGTTACCTATGTACTTATTACCAATTGATTCTCATACCCTCTTCTAGGAGTATAACTCTCCTCTCAGTATAACCAAATACAATCAGATAATTTATCAATTTTATCAGTTTCCATTTTTTCTTAGATACATGGCTCCGGCCGGGCGCGGTGGCTCAAGCCTGTAATCCCAGTACTTTGGGAGGCCAAGGCGGGCGGATCACGAGGTCAGGAGATCGAGACCATCCTGGCTAACACGGTGAAACCCCGTCTCTACTAAAAAAAATACAAAAAGCTAGCCGGGCGAGGTGGCGGGCGCCTGTAGTCCCAGCTACTCCGGAGGCTGAGGCAGGAGAATGGCGTGAACCCGGGAGGCGGAGCTTGCAGTGAGCTGAGATCCGGCCACTGCACTCCAGCCCGGGCGACAGAGCGAGACTCCGTCTCAAAAAAAAAAAAAAAAAAAAAAAAAAAAAAAAAAAGATACATGGCTCCAAAGCCCTCCATACTCCTGCTCCAATCTGAAATGATTGTTCTCTTTTTTTTTTTTTTTTTTGAGACGAAGTCTTGCTCTGTCACCCAGGCTGGAGTGCAGTGGCAGGATCTCGGCTCACTGCGAGCTCCGCCTCCCGGGTTCACGCCATTCTCCTGCCTCAGCCTCCCGAGTAGCTGGGACTACAGGCACCCGCCACCTCGCCCAGCTAGTTTTTTGTATTTCTAGTAGAGACGGAGTTTCACCGTGTTAGCCAGGATGGTCTCGATCTCCTGACCTCGTGATCCGCCTGTCTCGGCCTCCCAAAGTGCTGGGATTACAGGCTTGAGCCACCGCGCCCGGCCTGAAACAATTGTTCTCTAAGTCGGATGCAAAGCTATTATCCTGGGATCTCCCTTCAACCTCAGCTGGAGGATTTCCTTCACTTACTGTGTCAGATACACTTTTTCCTGGATCCTATAACTTTTTTCTTGTCTTACTCCCTCATTTTGGTGCAAAGCCTCAAAGGATTTATTTACCATGCATTCTTTTCAGGAAGCTTTTGGACAAATCCTTTGAGACTTTGCATATCTTTATTTTATCCTCATAACTTTTTTTTTTGAAATGGAGTCTTCACTCTGTCACCGGGCTGGAGTACAGTGGCATGATCTTGGCTCACTGCAACCTCTGCCTGCTGGGTTCAAGCCATTCTCGTGCCTCAGCCTCCTGAGTAGCTGGGATTACAGGCATGTACCACCACACCTGGCTTTGTTTTTTTGTTTTTTTGCTTTTTGAGAAGGAGTCTCACTCTATCACCAGGCTGGAGTGCAGTGGCACGATCTCGGCTCACTGCAATCTCCGCCTCCCAGGTTCAAGTCATTCTCCTGCCTCAGCCTCCTGAGTATGTGGGATTACAGGCACGCGCCACCACACCCAGCTAATTTTTGTATTTTTTTTAGTAGAGACAGGGTTTCACCACATTGGCCAGATGGTCTCAATCTCCTGACCTCATGATCTGCCCACCTTGGCATCCCAAAGTGCTGGGATTACAGGCATGAGCCACCATGCCTGGCCAACATTTTTTTTTTTTTTTTTTTTTGAGACAGTCTCACTCTGTTGCCCAGGCTGGAGTGCAGTGGCACAATCTTGGCTCACTGCAACCTCTGTCTTCTGGGTTCAAGCAATTCTTGTGCCTCAGCCTCCTGAGTAGCTGGGACCACAGGCATGAGCCACCACGCCTTGCTAATTTTCATATATTCTTTTAGTAGAGATGGGGCTTCGTTATGGTGGCCAGGCTGGTCTCAAACTCCTGGCCTCAAGTGATCCACTGGCCTCGGCCTCCTAAAGTGGTGGGATTACAGGCATGAGCCACCATGCCCGGCTTCATAATTTTTTTTTTAAGAGACAGAATTTTGTCCTGTTGCTCAGGCTAGAGTGCAGTGGCGCAATCATAGCTCACTGCAGCCTCAATCTCCTTGGCTCAAGAAATCCTCCCACCTCAGCCTCCCAAGTAGCTGGGACTACAGGTGCCCACCACCACATCTAGCTAAGTTTTTTTTTTTTGAAATGGAGTCTTCCTCTGTTGCCTAGGCTGGAGTGTGGTGACGTGATCTTGGCTCACTGAAACCTCCACCTCCTGGGTTCAAGTAATTCTCCTGCCTCAGCCTTCCCGAGTAGGTGGGACTACAGGCGCGTGCTACCACGCCCAGCTATATACATATATATATTTTTAAAATATATGGCTAATTTTTTAAAGTTTTGTAGAGATGGGTCTCCCTGTGTTGCCCAAGCTGGTCTCAAAGTCTTGGCCTCAAGTGATTGAGGTTTCTCTAAGTGTTGGGATTTCAGGCATAAACAACTGAGTCCAGCCTATTCTCATACTTAATTGATAGCTTGGCTTGGTGAAAAAGTGTAGGTTAATTATTTTTCTTTGGGTATTTGATAACATTGCCCCATTGTCTTCTTGTTTCCAGTGTTGCTGCTGACAAGTCTGTGGCCATTCTGATTCTTCATCCTTTGTATATGAACTATTTTTTATGTCAGAAGCCATTAGGCTCTTTTTGGTTCCGATACTCTGATGTGTGGTGATATAGAGCTTTTCTCATTTCTTGGGCTAGGCACTCTGTGACCTCCCTCTATTTTTGTTTTATTTATTTACTTATTTATTTTTTATTTATTTACTTTTTTGAGACAGAGTCTCACTCTGTCGACCAAGTTGGAGTGCAATGACGCAATCTTGGCTCACTGCAACCTCCACCGACTGGGTTCAAGTGATTTACCCGCCTCAGCCGCCCAAGTAGCTGGGACTACAGGTGTGCACCACCACACCCAGCTAATTTTTGTATTTTTAGTAGAGACGAGGGTTTGCCATGTTGGCCAGGCTGGTATTGAACTCATGACCTCAGGTGATCTGCCCACATCAGCCTCCCAAAGTGCTGGGATTCCAGGTATGAGCCATCATGCCCAGCCCTTATTTAGTTTATATATATATATATATATATGTATTTTTTTTTTTTTTTGAGACAGAGTCTCACTCTGCTGCCCAGGCTGGAGTGCAGTGGCGCGATCTTGGCTCACTGAAACCTCCATCTCCTAGGTTCAAGCTATTCTCCTGCCTCAGCCTCCCAAGTAGTTGGGATTACCAGTGCCTGCCGCCATACCCAGCTAATTTTTGTATTTTTAGTAGAGACGAGGTTTCACCATGTTGGCCAGGCTGGTCTCCAACTTCTGGCCTCAAATGATCTGCCCGCCTCGGCCTCCCAAAGTACTGGGATTACAGGCATGATCCACTGCGCCCAGCCTGAATGTTTCTTTCTTTCTTTTATTTTTTCCTCTTTTTTAGAGACATAGTCTGCTCTGTTACCCATGCTGGAGTATGGTGGGGAGATCACGACTCACTGCAACTTCGAATTCCTGGGTTCAGGCAATCCTCCCATCTCAGCCTCCTGAGTAGCTAGAACTACAGGTGCATACCACCACTCCTGGCTGTTTTTTGAATATCTGTTTTTATAAACTCCCTGTTGTTGTTCAATATCCTCTCTCTCAAAGAATGCTATTAATAGTCCTGTGTCTCTGATTTTCTTGTGGTCTTGAAATTGAATTGTTTCTGTATCCTCAGGCTACAGTGCAGTGGCTTGATCTCGGCTCACTGCAACCTCTGCCTCCCGGGTTTAAGCAATTCTTGCGCCTCAGTCTCCCAAGTAGCTGGAATTACACGTGCATGCCACCGCACCCCACTAAAACAATTTTTGTATTTTTAGTAGGGACTGGATTTCACTATGTTGGCCAGGCTGGTCTTATACTCCTAACCTCAAGTGATCTGCCCGTCTCGGCCTCCCAGTGCCTGGATTATAGGCATGAGCCACCATGCCCAGCTGTGAGACTGAATTTTCTGTTTGTGTTTTTTTGGGGTCTATTTTTATGTTAGGACTGTTTTCTCCAATGCTTGGTGATCCTAGGCTCTATATTCATCTCTACAAGCAAGGTACTAAAAAGCTGGTTGACGTTTGGTATGCATGGAAAGAGCTGGTTGCACTTCAAGGTAATCTGACTGGACCATTTCATTATATAAGGCCTAAATTCATCTAATTATCAAGCTTATCCCCCTCTCAGGGACTAGGTATATGCTGTTTCTCTTGTCTGTGTTTGATTAAAATGTATGTGGGGCCGGGCGCGGTGGCTCAAGCCTGTAATCCCAGCACTTTGGGAGGCCGAGACGGGCGGATCACAAGGTCAAGAGATCGAGACCATCCTGGCTAACCCGGTGAAACCCCGTCTCTACTAAAAAAATACAAAAAAAACTAGCCGGGCGAGGTGGCGGGTGCCTATAGTCCCAGCTACTCGGGAGGCTGAGGCAGGAGAATGGCATGAACCCGGGAGGTGGAGCTTGCAGTGAGCTGAGATCCGGCCACTGCACTCCAGTTTGGGCTACAGAGCGAGACTCTGTCTCAAAAAAAAATAAAATAAAATAAAATAAAATGTATTTGGCTGAAGTAACAGAAACCTGACTCAAGGTAGCTTAAACCAACAAAACAATGTGGTAGTTCCCACATCAGGAAACTCAGTGTAGAACAAATGTTTCAGTTGAGGTATCCAGTGGTCCAACAGCATGACTAAGTACCAAGAATCTTTCTGCTACTCATTTGCTTCAACCTAAGGGTGGCTCTCTTCTACGTGATAGACTAGAGCTGCTAGGAGCAGTATGGGCTATGTGTTTCCTCATTCATGTCAATGGGAAACAGCATCGTCACCACCCTAGCAATGGAAAAAAAGTCCTTCTCTTTTGTCTGATCAGGCTAATTTAGGCCACATGCTCACTCCTGAACCAATAACTGTTACCAGGTGAATACCACAAAATAATGTGATTAGGCTAAGTTCCTAAACCAATCAATATTAAAAGGGATTAGTTTACTTTGATTGACTTAGCCATTCAGTACCACACTTGGAGTATAGGCTGAAGGGGAAGAATTTCGTTTTGTTTTGTTTTGTTTTTGAGACAGAGTTTCATTCTTGTTGCCCGGGCTGGAGTGCAATGGTACGATCTTGGCTCACTGCAACCTCTGCCTCCTGGGCTCAAGTGATTCTCCTGCCTCAGCCTCCAGAGTAGCTGGGATTACAGGCATGCACTACCATGCCCGGCTAATTTTGTATTTTTAGTAGAGATGGGGGGATTTCACCATGTTGGTCAGGCTGGTCTTGAACCCCTGACCTCAGGTAGTCTTGCCCACCTCGGCCTCCCAAAATGCTGGGATTACAGGCCTGAGCCACCTTGACCAACCAGAATTTTTTTTTTTTTTTTTCTGAGACAGGCTCTTGCTCTGTTGCCCAGGCTGGAGTGCCGTGGTAATGATGACAGCTCACTGCAGCCTCAACCTCCTGGGCTCAAGCCATCCTCCCACCTCAGACCCTCGAGTAGCTGGGACTATAGGCACACACCACCATACCTGGCTAGATTTTTAGTTTTTTAAAAATTGTTTTTATTTTATTTATTTATTTTTTTGAGATGGTATCTCACTCTATTGCCCAGGCTGGAGTGCAGTGGTGCGATCTTGGCTTACTGCAACCTCCTCTTCCCAGGTGCAAGCAATTCTCTAGCCTCAGCCTCCTGAGTAGCTGGGATTACAGGTATGTGCACCATGCCTGGCTAATTTTTGTATTTTTAGTAGAGATGGGTTTTCACCCTGTTGGCCAAGCTGGTCTTGAACTCCTGACCTCAAGTGATCTGCCTGCCTAGACCTCCCAAAGTGCTGGGATTACAGGCACGAGCCACCACGCCCAGCCTAATTTTTTAATTTTTTGTAGAGACAGGGTCTCACTATATTGCCTAAGCTTGTCTCAGACTCCTGGACTCAAGGGATCCTCCCGCTCGGCCTCCCAAAGTGCTGAGATTACAGGTGTGAGCCACCGTGTCCAGCAGAGAATTTCTCAAAATTGCATTGCTCTTCAGTGATAAAGGAGGGATGGTAGGAATATTAGGGGTTCAGCTGCACAAACCAATGATATATAGTTTACAGTTATTATTGGGTTTTTTTTGTTTTTGTGTTTTATGAGATGGAGTCTCGCTCTGTCGCCCAGGCTGGAGTCCAGTGGAACAATCTCAGCTCACTGCAACCTCTGCCTCCCGGGTTCAAGCTATTCTCCTGCCTCAGCCTCCCGAGTAGCTGGGACTACAGGCATGTGCCACCATGCACAGCTAATTTTTTTTGTATTTTTAGTAGATACGGGGTTTCTTTTTCTTTCTTTTTTCTTTTTTTTTTGAGACGGAGTCTCGCTCTGTCACCCAGGCTGGAGTGCAGTGGCCGGGTCTCAGCTCACTGCAAGCTCCGCCTCCCGGGTTTACGCCATTCTCCTGCCTCAGCCTCCCAAGTAGCTGGGATTACAGGCGCCCGCCACCTCGCCCGGCTAGTTTTTTGTATTTTTTTAGTAGAGACGGGGTTTCACCATGTTAGCCAGGATGGTCTCGATCTCCTGACCTTGTGATCCACCCGTCTCGGCCTCCCAAAGTGCTGGAATTACAGGCCTGAGCCACCGCGCCCGGCCGAATGCCTGGCTAATTTTTGTTTTTTTAAAGTAGAGATGGGGTTTTGCCATGTTAGCCAGGCTGCTCTCATACTTCTGACCTCAGGTGATCCACCTGCCTCGGCCTCCCAAAGTGCTGGGGGATTACAGGCGTGAGCCACTGCGCCGGCCGATGTTCTCAAAGAGAAACAAAGGTGTAAGGAAAAAGAATAATAGGAGAACCACTTCTCAGGTAATATTTATTTATTTGTTTGTTTTTTGAGACAGGGTCTCACTCTGTCAACCAGGCTGGAGTGCAGTGGCGTCATCATAGCTCACTGCAGCCTCCATGAGGTAACATTTAAACTGAGAGCTAAAGCCTGTTGCCTGTGATAGTCTCCTGACTGGTCTTATCATGCTGTAATCCATTATCTACTGGTAAAGTGATCTTTTCTTTTTTTTTTTTTTTTTTGAGACGGAGTCTTGCTCTGCCACCCAGGCTGGAGTGCAGTGGCCGGATCTCAGCTCACTGCAAGCTCCGCCTCCCGGGTTTACACCATTCTCCTGCCTCAGCCTCCCGAGTAGCTGGGACTACAGGCGCCCTCCTCGTCGCCCGGCTAGTTTTTTGTATTTTTAAGTAGAGACAGGGTTTCACCGTATTAGCCAGGATGGTCTCGATCTCCTGACCTCGTGATCCGCCCGTCTCGGCCTCCCAAAGTGCTGGGATTACAGGCTTGAGCCACCGCGCCCGGCCTAAAGTGATCTTTTCAAAACTTACACTCTGCTAATGAAGAGCACAGGCTAGGTTAGACTCTCAGCTCCACCCCTTATTATCTCAGTTTCGCTGAGAAAGTTATTTAACCTGCCAGGGCCGAGGTTTCTAAATCGGTAGGAGGGGGATAATGACACCTCAAAAGATCATCGTAAGGCTAAATTAGAAAAGTACACTAAATGTACCAAATAAAAACCACCTGGTGTTAGCTTGTAGTTATATTAGCAGTAGTAACTTGGATCTTGTCACAACCCTACCTCCCTGTCTGACCTAGTTTCACACTACCCTGCTCATTAGGCATTAGTGACTTGCCCTTTACCTACACAATAATCCTGTGGCTCTTGATGGGATGACCTGAGGGAGGAGGGCCTTAGGGCATTCACACGTGCTGTTCCCTCCTGAAATGTTCTCCCTGCCCTTCCCTCCTGGACTTGGCTAACTCCTCATCTTTTTGCTTTAGCTCAGATACCACTTACTTCACCTCCCTAATCAAAATTAAAGTCTACAGTGTCCACAGGTGTACTCCCTTCATAGCACCAGCAGAACTATTTAGTTACTTCATACCAGGTGGAATTGTTCACAAAGTCTTCATTCAAATTACACTGACATCTGTTTTTATGGGTCAGTGCTTAAGCTGTGTGCACTGTGAAACATTTTGAATCTCATCCTTGCGTGGAATCTGTTATTTTCCTTTAAAGCTATTATCACAATCAGTTTTCATATATAGGTGGGGCATGGTGGCTCATTTCTATAATCCTAACACTTTGGGAGGCTGGGGTGGGTGGATCACTTGAGGTCAGGAGTTCGAGACCCGCCTGGCCAACATTGTGAAACCCCGTCTCTATTAAAAAAAAAAAAAATACAGTCCGGGCATGGTGACTTGTGCCTGTAATCCCGGCACTGTGGGAGGCCGAGGCAGGTGGGTCACCTCAGGTTAGGAGTTCGAGACCAGCCTGACCAACATGGTGAAACACCGTCTCTACTAAAGAATATAAAAATTAGCCAGGCGTGGTGGCATGCACCTATAATCCCAGCTACTCAAGAGGCTGAGGCATGGTAATGGCTTGAACCTGGGAGGTGGAGGTTGCAGTGAGCCGAGATCATGCCACTGTACTCCAGCCTGGGTGACAGAGTGAGACTCTGTCTCCAAAAAATCCAAAAATTCATATATGTAGACACACAGACATACAAATACATATATGGATATTAGAGAGAGAGAGGCAGACAGGGAGAGAGAGAGAGAGAAAGTGTATGAGAGAGCTTTCTTCTCTTGGTATCTTTCATGATAATAGGAATATGTTCTGCTCATCAAGATATACCCAATGCTGACTGTGCACTGTGGCTCATGCCTGTAATCCTAGCACTTTGGGAGGCCAAGGCAGGCAGATCACCTCAGGAACACCTGAGGTTAGGAGTTCCAGGCCAGCCTGGCCAACATGATGGAACCCCATCTCCAGAAAAACAAAAATACAAAAATTAGCTGGGCATGATGGTGGATGCCTGTAATCCCAGCTACTCGAGAGGCTGAGGTGGGAGAATAGCTTGAACACAGGAGGCAGAGATTGCAGTGAGCCGAGATCACGCCATTGCACTCCAGCTTGGGTGTCTTTTATTAACTCTTTTTTTTGGGGGGGGAATGGAGTCTCGCTGTGTTGCCCAGGCTGGAGTGCAGTAGCGTGATCACGGCTCACTGCAAACTCTGCCTCCTGGGTTCACGCCGTTCTTCTGCCTCAGCCTCTGAAGTAGCTGGGACTATAGGCGCCCACCACCACACCCAGCTAGTTATTTATTTTTGTATTTTTAGTAGAGATAGGGTTTCACCGTATTAGCCAGGATGGTCTCGATCTCCTGACCTCGTGACCTCCCCGTCTCGGCCTCCCAAAGTGCTGGGATTACACACGTGAGTCACCGCACCCAGTCTCTCTTTTTTTTTCTTCTTTTTTTTTTTGAGACGGAGTCTCGCTCTGTTGCCAGGCTGGAGTACAGTGGTACGATCTTGGCTCACTGCAACCTCTGCCGCCTGGGTTACAGCGATTCTCCCGCCTCAGTCTCCCAAGTAGCTGCGACTACAGACGCGCTCTACCATACCCAGCTAATTTTCGTATTTTTAGTAGAGATGGGGTTTCACCCATGTTGGCCTGGCCTGGGGTTGGCCAGGATGGTCTCAAACTCCTGACCTCAGATGATCTGCCTGCCTCGGCCTCCCAAAGTGCTGAAATTACAAGTGTGAGCCATTGCGCCTGGCCATTTTTAAATTTTTTTATTTTTATTTATTTGTTTTGAGATGGAGTCTTGCTGTATCTCCCAGGCTGGAGTGCAGTGGCACGATATTGGCTCACTGCAACCTCCGCCTCCTGGGTTCAAGCAGTTCTCCTGCTTCAGCCTCCTAAGTAGCTGTGATTCCAGGAGCCCACCACCATGCCTGGCTAATTTTGTATTTTTGGTAGAGACGGGGTTTCACCATGTTGGACAGTCTGGTCTCCAAATCCTGACCTCAGGTGATCCACCTGCCTCGGCCTTCCAAAGTGCTGGGATTATAGGCGTGAGCCATCTTGCCCAGCCTTTCTTATTAACCCTTTTTTTTTTTCTTTGAGAAGGAGTCTGGCTCTGTTGCCCAGGCTGGAGTGCAGAGGTCCCATCGTGGCTCACTACAAGCGCCGCCTCCCAGGTTCACGCCATTCTCCTGCCTTGAGGAAAGAGAGAGACCCTCTCATATTGTTTTATACTCAGTACCTGTTTTAACAAAAAAACAATGAAGGAAAACCAAAGACAGGCAGTCCGGCGCCAGGCCCAGAACCAGGCCTGGGTCTCCCTGGCCTAAACCCGGTAGTTAAAAATCAACTTATGACTTAGAAACCAATGTTCCTGACATTGTATAGAAGAACATTGTGAAACTCCCTGCCCTGTTCTGTTTCTCTCTGACTACCAGTGCATGAAACCCATGTCACATACCCCCTGCTTGCTCAAATCAATTACAACCCTTTCATATGAAATCTTTAGTGTTGTGAGCCCTTAAAAGGGACAGAAATTGTGCACTTGGGAAGCTTGGATTTTAAGGGAGTAGCTTGCTGATGCTCCCAGCTGAATAAAGCCTTTCCTTCCACAACTGGGTGTCTGAGAGGTTTTGTCTGCGGCTCATCCTGCTACAGCCTCAGCCTCCCGAGTAGCTGGGACTACAGGCACCTGCCACCACGCCCGGCTAATTTTTTCTATGTTTTAGTAGAGATGGGGTTTCACTGTGTTAGCCAGGATGGTCTCTGCTGACCTCGTGATTCACCTGCCTCGGCCTCCCAAAGTGCTGGGATTACAGGCATGAGCCACCGCGCCCAGCTTCTTATTAACTCTTTAACACTTGTTACTTTCTGTTTTTAAGAGCGGTCAGAGGCCAGGTGGATAGCCTAAGCTCTGGAGTTCGAGACCAGCCTGAGCAAAGTGGTGAAACCCATCCCTTCAAGAAATACAAACAATAAAAAAACAAAAAATTAGCTGGGCGTGGTGGCATGCACCTGTAGTCCCAGCTACTCTGGAGAATGAGCTAGGAGAATCACTTCAGCGTGGGAGGTGGTGGTTGTAGTGAGCTGAGATTTTACCACTGCACTCCCATATGGGTTAGTGAGACCTTCCCAAAAAATAAAAAGGTTAGGTTCCAGGCTTAACACTCTGAAATAAGACATAATTTGGATATTATTTATTTAATTGTATTACTTTTTTTTTTGTAGAGAAGTGGGGGTTCTATGTGGCTCAAGCTAGTTTCAAACTCCTGGGCTCAAGCAATCCTCCTGCCTTTGCCTCCCAAAGTGCTAGGATTACTAGTGTGAACCACCATGCCCCACCTATTTTGGTATACTTTAATTATGTATTTCATTTTATACTTACTTTCTGTCGGCAAGTGATATTGATTTTAGACGTACTATAGGAATATGAAGTTTGATTTATATCTTTTATTTAAGACTGATACAAAAATATTTAGTAATTGTCATTCAGATACTTTGGTATGGAAGAAATTGTGAGGATGGTTCTGATTGAGATTTATTACTTTCCATCAGCTCTATGTTAAGGTGAAGCCAGTTTGAAGTTTGAACCTCAACTTGGTTGTGCTGTGGGCACTAGCTGAAGAGAGTCACAAGTTAATATTTACAACCAATCATTTCCTGTGCTATTTCATAAACATTTCTCCTTTATCCAGCTAATTCCTCAGGTCTGGAGGAGGGTCTTGTAGACAGATTAATGGAACTGGCAATGAGAATGAGTTTAATTTTTGCTTCCGGCCTTATTCCAGGGTCATTTTTTTTTTTTTTTTTGAGACGGGATCTCGCACTGTCGCCCAGGCTGGAGTGCAATGGTGCGATCTCGGCTCACTGCAACCTCCGCCTCCCGGGTTCTAGCGATTCTCCTGCCTCAGCCTCCTAAGTAGCTGGGATTACAGGCGCGCACCACCATGCCAGTCTAATTTTTTTGTATATTTAGTAGAGAGGGGGTTTCACCATGTTGGCCAGGCTGCTGGTCTTGAACTCCTGACATCCTTATCTGCCCACCTTGGCCTCCCAAAGTGCTGGGATTACAGGCGTGAGCCACCGCGCTCGGCCTTCCAGGGTCTTAATACAAAACCGGGTGTGGCTGGTGGCGATGGTCAGTGATGAAAGATCCAGAGGGGAAAAGCGGACATACTATGTGCATTATCTAATCTCAGCCAGTGATCCAACTCCATAGTCTGTGACTTTTAGAGTCCTCCAATACTTGCAAGCTGCATCTTCACATTTAAACTTTCTGGGGGAAAACGAGCAGGGACGAGTTTTAGGAAATACCAGATGTGGCTGCGATTTTCTACAGTGAAGGGGCGTGGAAGGGGACAATGGCAATAGAAGCGGGTTTCTGAAGTTGTGTTTGTACTTGATTTTAAGCGAGCTGTGAACAACCCGTGTCCAAGTAAGTGGCTGAGAGGTGATCGTAAGAACAAGTTCAGTCGTAGAGTACTCGTAACACAGAACTGGTTGAAACCCCGCCCTCCGTCTCCGGGCTTTCTTTCAGGGCGACTTTGTCAGTACCCCAAACTGTCCCCGCATGAGGTCACTCTGCACGGTCACGTGCTCGAGGCCACGGGAGCGCCACATCGCCAGCCGCACCCCTCCACCCCCACTCTGCCCACGTGACCCGGCCTAGTTTCTCCAGGCCCATCCCTACGCCTCACTCGTGAGGCCCCGCCCCACGCTGAGCGCTCCGCCCGCGACCCTCCGCCACTTACCCTCCCCGGCTCAAGCACGACCCGTGGACCCACGTGCTTTTTCTTGTCCAATGGGAGCCGGCTCCCGGGGGCGAAGGGGCGGGGAGGAAAGGAACGACTGCGTTACGTTGCGAGAAGGGGCGGGACCTGCAACGTCGGACAGAACGAGGGGACGTAACGGAGGCAGGTCGGAGCCGCTGCTGTCGCCATGACCCGTGAGCACCGAGCCCTCTTCTCCTTGCCCTTTTCTTTCCGTTCACCCTAAACACGACCGCCAAGTCGCCTGCTTTGACCTTCGGTAGCTTCCCTAGCGAGGCCTTTCTCTGGGCGCGCTCTGTAGCCACCCTCACACTCGGTGTCCGGAAATCGAGCCCTTTGCCTACGGCCACTTCACGGGACCACCCCTTCGCGTTAGGCATAGGCCCTCCCGGATCTTCCGCGGTGTGAGGAGAAGGCTAGTGCTCCGGTGATAGGCCCAGAGCCCCCTACTCCACAAGTCAACCCATCCCCCACAGAGACCCAAACCGTCCACACACACCCCGCCAGCTGTTTGGGGCCCACGCTGCCCCAAAACATGCCTCCAGCTGGCCCCTTGGACCCCTTTTCTCCGCTCCTCATTTTGACCTGGCCCGTGGCAGATTCGCCACTCCCCCCTACCCCAAGCAGCCTGGGCCTCGAAGTGGGCCGTTGTCGGGGCCCGGGGATTGAAGTGGTGTTGGATCCTGCTGCTGGCCGTGCTGGGGTAGAAGGGTCGCCGGTGTGTGGGCAGAGCGGCCCCCGCATCTCACCTTTAATCTTCTTTCCTTAGGCGGTAACCAGCGTGAGCTCGCCCGCCAGAAGAATATGAAAAAGCAGAGCGACTCGGTTAAGGGAAAGCGCCGAGATGACGGGCTTTCTGCTGCCGCCCGCAAGCAGAGGTAGCCCCAGGGAGGGGAGGGAAAGGGACGGTGGAGACCTGGGTTAGACCAAGGGTTACAGTAGGAGAGACCTACCTCAGGGCTTGAATCTGGACTAGTCGTGAGGAGCAGAGTGCATTGCTTCCTCTAGGGTTTTATTTCCTCCCCACCCTGCAAATTGTCAGCTCACAGCCTTACAGGAAAGGACGGGGGCGGGCACCTGCCCTCAGTCTGATTTCTGAGCGTCCCTGGGTCTGACCTTAAGGGCAAGGGCAGGGAGCTTCACATTTTAAATACAGTTGTGGTTATGGCAGCCCAGTACTTTTGGCCCTCCTTGCTGTTCGGTTTTCCTCCCTTCTCCCAACCTACTCACTGGTGTTGCTGGGTGTGGTACTCAACACAGAATAGAGAGCCTTGGGCCTGTGTCGCCAGACTTCTGACCCCTTGGGCAACAGCCAAATGGAGACTGGTTGCCTTTTGAGCCTCAGCTCTCTTCCTCTTGTTCTCCTAGGGTGGGAGTACAGCAGCCAAACGCTGAACTTAGTCCCATCCACTTCCATCTTATCCTTTGTGCCCTTCATCCCCCTGCATCTTGTCCTTTTTGCCCTCTGGTACCTCCCAGTGCCCCATCATCTCTACCCCCAGGGACTCGGAGATCATGCAGCAGAAGCAGAAAAAGGCAAACGAGAAGAAGGAGGAACCCAAGTAGCTTTGTGGCTTCGTGTCCAACCCTCTTGCCCTTCGCCTGTGTGCCTGGAGCCAGTCCCACCACGCTCGCGTTTCCTCCTGTAGTGCTCACAGGTCCCAGCACCGATGGCATTCCCTTTGCCCTGAGTCTGCAGTGGGTCCCTTTTGTGCTTCCTTCCCCTCAGGTAGCCTCTCTCCCCCTGGGCCACTCCCGGGGGTGAGGGGGTTACCCCTTCCCAGTGTTTTTTATTCCTGTGGGGCTCACCCCAAAGTATTAAAAGTAGCTTTGTAATTCCTTGAGCGCCTGGTTTGACTGGGGACTTGGGGGGATGGGGTTGGAGGAATGACTGCCCTTTCCCACCAAAAAGGGAGAACTCTTTAGACTCAGATTGTGGATACAGGCTTAATCAGTGAAACATCACAGAAGCCTTTTATTATGCAATGACAACCAAACAAGTACTCCGGATATGCGGTAGAGGAATCCTCAAAGAACCATAGAGACTTCTTTTCTGTGATTTTTGTTCCCCACCCTTGAACACCATCTCTAGGATGGAGTTGGCCTAAGAGTGAAGGCTGCAAGATCTGTGTTTATGCCTCTCTTCCTCATTCTTCCTCAGTTTGTTCGTCTACTTGAAAGTTGGCCAAAAAATCCTGCTGCTCACCAACTTCCCATGGTCAGCTGCTGTCAAGTGTTCACATTCTCTTCTGTCATTCCTCGTGGAATGAGGGTGGTTTTGTCTTCCCGCTTCCCTTGACCTCAAGATCAGGATTAAAACCTGGGGTAGCTCTGTGCTCCTTTCTTCCTATGCCCTGGTTTGTTCTGTGTCCGGGCTTCTTATATCCGTGTGCCCAGGGCTGAACTGCTTATTTTCCTTTCTCCAAGGGCAATGCCGAGTCTTCAGTCCCTGTTGGTCTTTCCCCACCCCCACTTCCAGCCCAAGAGCCAGGAAAAGGCTGGTGCCACACTGTCTGCTGGGATCAGCAGTGGTTCCTGAGCTGCTGATTTGGGTGTTAGGCTCTTGAGCTGGGATGCAGCAACAGTAGCTCCAGTGAGTCAGACACTCTGCCCAGCGCATTAGACTGTATTGGACCACTTCTTCGAGTTCATAGTATTGACTTCAGCCCAAAGGGAGATAACGCCCCATGTGTCCTTGAGGTATTGAGCTGGGCTGGACAGTTCCCCTTGAGCCAACTCTAGGAGTACAATGTCAGGAGAACCCCAGTTTGTGAAAAGGACTTAGACTGGAGGATATTTGTTATCTGGGGATATGATGCGGTGGCGGTGGCGCCTCAAGAGAAGGGGCTGGGGTTTCTGGGTGGGGGACCAACAGAGTGGTGCCAGTAACAGCCCCAGATAGAGGAGTACGCAGGCCCAGCATGAGGCAACCTTGACCCAGAAGGTGGCCCAGCTACCCTTGATGAAGGTCTTTTCCAGTTCTGCTCCCTCATAGCTGTGTAACCAAAGGCTCTGGTTAGAGAGTATGAAGGGCCTTAGCTTTTAGATGTGTTCTACCTCCTCACCAATTATGGCAGACCCACGTGTCTGGAATGGCCTTGAATTGCTCTTTCTGTAAAACAGCTCTTCAGGAGAGTATCTAAGGCCCACCTCCATCTTACCTGAACCAGTTGGTAAGGGTAACCATGACATAGAGTGAGGCAAGGAAGAAGACGAAGTGGAAGGCAGAATAGTTGTAGGAAAAATGCTGGACTTGGACTGGAGGAGCTGGAGGGGTCTCTTGGTCAGCTGGCCTAGCAGCACCACCCCTTTGCCCTGGAGAGATGAAATGGCTGCTGGGAGCAGTGCTGCCGAAACACCTCTTCTCCTCTCCCCCAACTACCTTTGTTAAGGCTCTTGAGGGTTCTTACGGCACTCCACACTTCGGTTTCTCACTTGGCACTCACCTTCGTCTGCCTCCACTATTTCAGGGCAGCAGAAACACAGTGAGGGCTTCTGCAAAACATAACGCAGGTTTTGGAATGGTCTTAAAAGATGTGAGGGTGTTAATCTAGGAAACTTCCCTCGTGAAAAGATTGGTCTAGTATTAAAAAGTGGAGGCACACCTGGGTTCAAATTCTAGCTCCAGCATATAACTGGCTGTGCAGACTTTGGTAAGATGTTTAATCTTTTGTGCCTCGATTTCTCCATTTGTAAAATGGAGCAAATACCTACCTCACAGGGTTGTTGTGAGGGTTAAATTAAATGAGATTATGTAAAAGTATCTAGCACAGTTGCCTAGCACATTGTGGGTACTCAATAAAAGGTAATAGCTATAATCAGCATTCTGGGTAGAGGTTGGTAGGATGTGTGTGTGTCTTTGTGTGGGGGAGGGAGGGTGTTGGGGTATTGAGCTCTTTTTCCTCACCTGAAACTCATAGCGGTAAACCTTGACAATCCACAAGGGTCCAAATACCTCAGCCAGGTAGGAGGCCTCATTGCTGAGAAATAATAGAGTTCTTAAGCTGGTCTAGTTAAATAGGTATTATCTGGGGGCATTTACTACCAATTGGTCCATACTGGTAATCCTCAAAAGGGTACCATACTCCCTGTGCCCTTTTCCACCAAAGATTTGGAATTCTATTCATGGGAGAGCCCTAAGATCTTTGGACATATTTTAAATTCTCAAATCATTCCCCCAACCCCCTTCATCTCATACAGATCATCTAACAAAGTACTATTCTTAGAATTTGTCCCTGTTTGTGGAGAGCTTTTCTCACTCTCGTCTTGCTCTAAACTCTATGGTCCCAGACATTCTCCTGACCATCCTTCCCTGTCTTGGGCACCGTCCTTTCATACCTCCACCCTTGACACTTACGCACCAAGCAAAAAGCACACAAGCATACATGATGCCAGCACTCAGCATTGCTAGAGAGGTATCTGGTGTTTGGGGTTCCATTTTACTCAGGCCAGGGAGGCACAGGGTGTGATTCTGTCCTTGAAGGATTACTGGGAAGGGACAACAGAAGAGATGGGTATTAAGAACAATGAGCTAGGTATTTGGCAGGGGCAAAAAAAGGTCTTAGCATGGAGGATCCAGGTCCTGTCCCTTACCTCTCTCTGGAGGACGGCTGGACAGCGCAGAGAAAGTCAGATACATGATGTAGCAGCTGATGACAGAAGCTTGTAGAAGGCCAGAGCGGGGTTGCTCTGGGGAGTGAGTATCATTGCTTTAGTCTACAGGCTGGCAATTTCCTCCATTTCTACCCCCACTTGTACTTCTGTCTCCCCATCCCTTGGTGGGGGTAGGGAAGCAGAGATTCTTTTATGAAATAATTGAGATTAGGGAGGTAATGAAACTTGCTACGCTTTTAAGGCCCCCAAAACCTGGAATGTACCCACTGAGGCGGATGCAAGGAGCGATGGAGAGGAAGGAGATGAGGCCACAGAAGCAAAGGTGCAGACTGAGGAGCATCTTGTTGAGCAGGCAGCCAGCTGGGTGTGTATAGTAGCGGAATAGGAGCACAGCTCCCACACCTGCCATGCTGTAGAATCCTAGGGTGGCCAGCAGGACAGCCAGGAACCAGCTGCAGTCTTGAGCTGCACCTGTCTGCCTAAGGGTGGAAAGTCGGCAGTGGCTTGGAGCTCCAACTTTTTTTTTTCTTTTTTTTGAGATGGGAGTCTTGCTCTGTTGCCCAGGCTGGAGTGCAATGGCACGGTTTCGGCTCATTGCAATCTCCACCTCCTGGGTTCAAGTGATTCTCCTACTTCAGCCTCCTGAGTGCTGGGATTATAGGTGCCTACCACCATGTCTGGCTAATTTTTGTTTTTACTAGAGATGGGGTTTCACCATGTTGGCCAGGCTGGTCTCGAACTCCTGACCTCATGATCCACCCACCTCGGCCTCCCAAAGTGCTGGGATTACAGGCGAGAGCCACTGGGCCCAGCCAGTGCTCCAACTCTTTTACCCATTACCAACTATTCCCATCTTCCCAGAAGACTGCTGTGACTCTCCATCCTACTTGGCTCACACAGTCATCACATTCCTAAGCTTTTTTTGATACTGCTCAGTGGGAAGCTGTGGGACCAGTGTTCTGCCGTGCCTTTTGCCCAGCCCTCTCCCTGTAGTATTACTAGAAACCTCCCCAGGAAGAGGCTTTAGGGTTATGTGCCCCTTACCAGTTCTTGTTCCAGGAATGGGCAAAAGCTGTAATAAGCACCAACTGCAGTAGGATGAATGCAAAGCCTCCGCAGATGCCAACGTAATGCCATGCTGCAAGATGGGCACCGGTGGAAAATTGTGGTCAAATCGTTACTTTTTTTTTTTTTGAGAGGGAGCCTTGCTCTGTCACCCAGGCTAGAGTGCAGTGGCGTGATCTCAGCTCACTGCAACCTCTGCCTCCTGGGATCAAGTGATTCTCCTGCCTCCACCTCCCGAGTAGCTGGGATTACAGGTGCGTGCCACCACGCCCGGCTAATATGTTGAATTTTTAGTAGAGATGGGGTTTCACCATGTTAGCCAGGATGATCTCAATCTCCTGACCTCATGATCCGCCCGCCTCAGCCTCCTAAAGTGCTGGGAATACAGGTGTGAGCCACCGCACCCGGCTGTTACTCCTCTTGTTACCCACTTGTTATCTTAGAAAACTTAGCCTACTCCTGCCAAGAGTATGGGAGGGAGAGTACCTGGGAAGAGATGCTCATCAGGAATGCAGAAGGCAAGAGCACAGAGACCTAACAGGAACAGCAGCTTGAGGAGCCAGAAGCTGCTTAGGAGGGAGAAAGAAAACCAGACTCAGAAGAAAAGGCAAAGGACAGTGGAGAGTGCCTATGGGCAAAGGCAAAAGAGAAACCAAAAATATAGGAAAGAGGACAGAAGAGACAAGGAGGAACCAATCCCAAATGAGAGGGGGCTGGGACAGGCCTACTGCCCCTTATTCCAAATTCTAACTCAAAGATACTTAAATAATAGCATCTGGGCAATGTTTTACAGTTTATAAAGGATTATGTTACCAAGATAACCTCACTGTTATCTTCATTTTAGATGCTAGGAGCACAAAGAGGATAAGTGTCTGGCTCAAGGTTATACAGCAAGTACACCAGAAGCAGGGACTTAAACCTGTTTTCTGTCTTTTTACAGTGCTATTACTTCATTCCGGAATTTCCTTTACCCAGCTTGTGTCTACTTTCCCTCCTCTGCCCCCTCCCCACCCAGAAAGTACACACAAACCTATTATGCAGCTGTGCCCGCGGGCTGGTGGGGGAGTGGAGGTGGACCAGCAACACAGCCTGCAGCAGGTGGAAGGTGGCGGTTCCTGCACATACTCGGTACACAGCCCCAGAGCCACTGAGCACTGGACAGTCAGAGAGGCCAAACAGGTGGGCACACAACCCCGAGGGCATCTGGATCTGGGAGTGTGTGTGTGAGAAATGGCAGGACAAGTCATAATGCATGGAAAGGTACCTACTTGTCACGGGTATGACCACTCATTTGTCTCCTGCCCCCAACCGAAATCTATCTTAGGGTTTTTCCTTTTATCTCTTCCCACCTGACAACCCCACCCCCTCTCACTTACTCTGTGTGTCTTGCCCCACACCCTTTCCACTACTGTCCTTGACAGCAGGAGGCAGCAGATTGCTGAGGCCCCCACATGGAGGAGGATGTAGAACAGGCGGCTGCAAGTGGATGCGGTGAGAGAGGGCCACCTAGAGTGGCAGCAGCTGGCACAAGGAGCAGGCCCACAGCAGCACACCTGGGGGTAGAGCAGATGCAAGGCAGCGAGGTGGAGACTTGCTGAGGAAAGGCATACGTTAATGTATGTGTGAGGTTAACCCAGGAGGCTGAATTCCAGAATTTCCCCTTCCCCTTTCTTCCTTTTACTCAGGTTCTGTTTCAAGCTGATTCCAGCCATTTGGGATTGCCTTCCACTGACAACTTAGTAGGGCTTTCATTGTAAGCAGGCTTGAGATACCTGACCTTTCTCTAGACCTAAACACCTGGGGCTGGGAACATGGCGGGAGACATTTACAGATTACCGGGGGCAAAGTACCAGAATGACATTAGAGGAGAAAAGAGTCCTGTCGTTTTTACTGGCTTCTGCATGTTTTCCTCCCCAGCTTCGGCCACTCTACCATTCGCACCCTCTCACCTGACAGAAGGGGCTTTTCACTAGGACACTGCTGCCTCCGCTGCGCTGCTGTGCCAGGCCCAGGGAGGTGCTGGGGCTGGGGCCGGCCTTGGCACCCACCATCCTTGTCCCAGGGATTAGGCTTAGGTCCACCAGATGGAAGGCAGATGAGAGCAGCAGCTCCTTCTGTCCTCAGCCCATTGGACTGCCACTGTGTTGGGGCTGAGCACCGGGTCCCGGGCAGAATGCGGACGTCTGGAAGAGAACACTGACCTCCAGGATGTGGTAAATGCAAACGCCCTGTGAAGGAGCTTTGTCCTCAGGGCCTCAACACTGCGGCCACTCAGGCTGTTCTCTCCAGATTATGGGGCAGTTTGTCTATCTGGCCCCCTGTGGATTAGCATTCTTAAATTGGTTTAGGATTAGACGTCATCCATTCAGGTTGAACGGAGTTCCCTGAGGTGGGTGCGTCTCTGTGTTGAGGGAACTATTCCTAGTTTATGAGGTGGTAAGGATGTCGGTGGGGTGGGCTGGAGCGGTGACGGGTTAGGTCTGAGAGAAAGCCCTTGCACAAAACACTGTACAAACCCGAAAGGAAGTCTGAGAGACGAACCACCTTCCTCGCTGAAGCTTCTAGAACTGGAGCAGAAAGAAGGTGTGGCCCAGGGCCAGCTCCGCCTCCTCCCCGAGCGGAAGCTGTGTCAGTTGCCGGAAGTCGCCGTGAGGTGGGGCTTATGCGGCGGCGTGGTGAAATAGATATGGCGACTGAGGGAGATGTGGAGCTGGAATTAGAGACTGAGAGCAGTGGACCAGAGCGGCCTCCCGAGAAGCCACGGAAGCATGACAGCGGTGCGGCGGACTTGGAGCGGGTCACCGACTATGCGGAGGAGAAGGAGATCCAGAGTTCCAATCTGGAGACGGTGAGGTTGGCCAAGAGCATGTCGGGGCGGGCTGAGAGCAGAGGGGGGCTCTGAGGCTGTAGCTGGAAGCCAGCATTCCAAGACGGGGTTCTGATCCCGATGGCAGGAGGAGGCAGTAGGGTAGAGCCGAGGGAAACAAGGGTCACCGGAGCCCGCCGCTTGCCTTAAGGAACTTGATAGGGGGTTTAAGGGGACCTCAGGTGCATAGAATGGAATTAAACATGGTCCTTGCTACCTGGTAACACTTGTCATCGTGAATCCATACATGAACCGCTTGTTTTATTGGCCTTGTAGATTATTGGGAATTGTGGGTAGCGGTGCAGTAACTAGACCTGCCTTTGCCATAGGCCATGTCTGTGATTGGAGACAGAAGGTCCCGGGAGCAGAAAGCCAAACAGGAGCGGTAAGTCTTCAGGGGCAGCCAACTTTTAACAGTTCTTCCCTCCCCGCTCCCCAGACAAAAATAGAAACCATTATTAAGCCTTTATACCGCTCTTCAACTTTATCACCAATTCCTGCAGATCTAGGCGCCACAACTTTGTTAGTAGAAAGCCTCCTGGCAACTCCTGCTGCCAAGACTCCAGGGGAAAGGAGTATTAGTGGGAGTTTTTATTTTTTATTTTAATTTTTTTCTGAGACGGAGTTTCGCTCTTGTTGCCCAGGCTGGAGTGCAATGGCACGATCTCAGCTCACTGCAACCTCGCCTCCCAGGTTCCAGCGATTCTCCTACCTCAGCGTCCCTAGTAGCTGGGATTACAGGCATGTGCCACCACGCCCGGCTAATTTTGTATTTTTAGTAGAGACGGGATTCCTGGCTAATTTTGTATTTTTAGTAGAGACGGGATTTCTCTATGTTGGTCAGGCAGGTCTCAAACTCCCGACCTCAGGTAATCCGCCCGCCTCTGCCTCCCACAGTGATGGGATTATAGGCGTGAGCTCCCGCGCCCGGCCCTGGAGTTTTTACTTTCAATCAAGGGCTTATCAAGATTTTTTTACAGGGCACATCTGGGAATGACCCTTCCTGGGAGTTTATGGTGTTGGTTGAGAATGAGGCCTAATATACTTAAACATTTGCAGGGAGAAAGAACTGGCAAAAGTCACTATCAAGAAGGAAGATCTGGAGCTGATAGTGAGTAGTAGTGCCTAAGTACTGTATGGGGAGGGGAGGCTATTCTGCTTAATTTGGGTTGTTTCCTGAAACAAGCGGAGTCAGAATATTTGGTTGCACATTAATGCCTGGGAATCTATGTAACATGGTTTTTTTCTGCAGATGACCGAGATGGAGATATCTCGAGCAGCAGCAGAACGCAGCTTGCGGGAACACATGGGCAACGTGGTAGAGGCGCTTATTGCCCTAACCAACTGACGCGTGCTTCCACAAATATACCTACTGGATTAATTTATGGCAATAAAATTTTTTTTGTCTTTTTCAGTTCTATCATCTTGGGTCAAGTGGAGTATATACTATATATATATTTTGTGGGGAATTTATATGTTGGAGAATAACTGAATTTGAGTGACCCATTAAAATCTAGCACACCTGTATGAAAAATTAGTGTAGAAGAATACCTCATGTGCAGATGCTAGGGGGGCAGGACAGTCTCATTTGACTAGCTCTCAACAGTAAATAAGGTACATCTGGAGTCTCAGCAGAATTACTGTACTCAAATGGCATGTGTCTCCAAGACAGCTTATGAATATCTAAAAGGCCAGCTACCTGCCTAGGAGCCACTATACGTATAGATAGATGTAAGTTATGAACCCAGTTCATAGGCCACCTTGAGTTAGAATTTTGGTACCTACAACATGCTTGATTTCGAGTGATTAAAAAAAAAAAATTTGGCTGGACGCCGTGGTTGACGTCTCTAATCCCAGCACTTTGGGAGGCTGTGGCAGGCAGATCACGAGCTCAGGAGTTCGACCAGCCTGGCCAATACGTGAAACCCCATCTCTACTAAAAAGAGAAAAATTAGCCAGGCATGGTGGCGGGCACCTGTAATCCCAGCTACTCGGGAGGCTAAGGCAGGAGAATTGCTTGAAACTGGAAAGCAGAGGTTCCAGTGAGCTGATATCACGCCACTATACTCCAGCCTGGGTGAAAGAGTGAAACTCCATCTCAAAAAAAAAAAAAAAAGGCCGGGCCCGGTGGCTCACACCTGTAATCCTAGCACTTTGGGAGGCTAAGGTGGATCATGAGGTCAGGAGTTCAAGAAAAGCCTGAACAACATGGTGAAACCCTGTCTCTACTAAAAATACAAAAAAGAAAAAAAAAATTAGCCAGGTGTGGTAGCGCATGCCTGTAGTCCCAGCTACTCAGGAAGCTGAGGCAGAAGAATCACTTGAACCAGGGAGGTGGAGGTTGCAGTGAGTTGAGATTGTGCCACTGTACTCCAGCCTGGGTGATGGAATGAGGCTCTGTGTCAAAAACAAAACCAAACAAACAGAATTTAGGGGCCAGGCATGGTGGCTCACGCCTGTAATCCCAACACCTTGGAAAGCTGAGGCAAGAGGATCACTTGAGACCAGCTTGGGCAACACAGTGAGACTTCGTCTCTACTGGCCTCCCCTCCCCACCCAGCCCCCCTGGCCAAAAAAAGAATTTAGATGCCTGAGGGTTAGAACATGGTAAGACTAGAAGATACCAAAGGTTGGGCCAGGTGTGGTGACTCATGTCTATAACCCCAGCACTTTGGGGAGGCTGAGCTGGGAGGACTGCATGAAGTCAGGATTTCCAGAACAGCCTGGCCAACATAGCATAACCTTGTCTCTACTAAAATTAAAAAAAAAAAAAAAGCCAGGCATAGTGGCATATGCCCACCTATGGTCCCAGCTCCTCTGGAGGCCGAGATGGATTTGCTTGAGCCTGGGAGGTTGAGGCTGCAGTGAGCTGAGATGGTGCTACTGCACTCCAGCCTGGGTGACAGAGCAAGACTGTCTCAAAACAAAAATTGATTGGTATTCATATTCTGAGCCATAATACATTCTACCTGCCATTTCCTATCCTAGAGAGAAGGTAATTTTACTTTAAAGGTTAATCAGGGCCAGGCGTGGTGGCTCACGCCTGTAATCCCAGCACTCTGGGAGGCTGAGGCAGGTGGATCACTTGAGGTTAGGAGTTTGAGACCAGCCTGGCCAAAATGGTGAAACTCCAGCTCTACTAAAAATACAAAAAAAAATTAGCTGGGCATGGTGGTGGTGGTGGTGGATGTCTGTAATTCTAGCTACTCGGGAGGCTGAGGCAGGAGAATCTCTTGAACCCAGGAGGTGGAGGTTGCAGTGAGCAGAGATTGCGCCACTACACTCCAGACTGGGCAACAAGAGTGACAATCCATCTCAAAAAAAAAAAAAAAGTTATTCAGCTTGGACCAAGTCACACTTGTTGAACTAGTTTCCTCAACTATAAAACTGTAACGGCCCTGGCCAGGCACGGTGGCTCATGCCTGTAATCCCAGCACTTTGGGAGGCCGAGGTGGGCGGATCATGAGGTCAGGAGATCGAGACCATCCTGGCTAACACGGTGAAACTCTGTCTCTACTAAAAATACAAAAATTAGCTGGGCGTGGTGGTGGGCGCCTATAGTCTCAGCTACTCAGGAGGCTGAGGTACTTCAGCCTGGGTGAGAGCTGTCTCTTAAAAAAAAAAAAAAAAAAAAAAACTGTAACGGCCCGAGTCTGCTGTATGGACACTTAAATGGCAGTTACAGACATTTCTCCAAAAGAATTTCAAGGCCTGGGCCGGGCGCGGTGGCTCAAGCCTGTAATCCCAGCACTTTGGGAGGCCGAGACGGGTGGATCACGAGGTCAGGAGATCGAGACCATCCTGGCGAACACACTGAACCGTCTCTACTAAAAAATACAAAAAACTAGCCGGGCAAGATGGCGGGCGCCTGTAGTCCCAGCTACTCGGGAGGCTGAGCCAAGAGAATGGCGTGAACCTGGGAGGCGGAGCTTGCAGTGAGCTGAGATCCGGCCACTACACTCCAGCCTGGGCGACAGAGCGAGACTCCGTCTCAAAAAAAAAAAAAAAAAAAAAATTTCAAGGCCTTACCCTCATTCTGACTCTAGGATAATTCTTAGATTGTATCCCACACCACAGTGACTTGTACCTATGTTCATCTTCATGTATTTACCACCTCATAGTAATTATTTCCATTCATTTTTATCATACGACACTAAACTATTTGATTCCTCCAGTGGGACATTTAAAGGATGTGAAAGGCCTTGGTCTTCTCAAACACATCTGTATTTGCTCATGGAATAAATCCAGATGTGACCTAAAGCCCAGCTAGTACCTGAGCTTGTTTCTGACATCAAAGGGAATTATCAAAATGTGAAACACCTTCTGCCTGACAATTCTGTTATCTTTTACTTCAATAGGCAATTAATACTTGTCAGCCTGGACAACTTATTTCCAGTATCATGCTAAAAATCTCCTTGTTGTGTGATTCTTTTATTTCTTGACATGCACACATACATGGATAAAAAAGTATGTACACCTAGAAAAATGGACTCCAAGCAAAAATGGAAAACATGTTTCCATAAGCTTAGATTTCCTGGTATATTACTCCTAAACCTAAGGTAGAAGTAATGCATTGTTCACTTACATGCCCACTTTTCTAACCCAAGCTAAGGGCTGGAAAAAGAAACTCAGAACAGTCCCAAGTAAATATGGGAAACCATAGCAGTGATAAAACCTAAGATTTCTCAGAAATAGTCTTAAGTGGGAAGCCTCTAATCCTACCTGGACAGTGCTTTCCTGTGGGTTTCTCAGCATGAGTCCAAACCTCACAAAGCACCTTCAAAGTCTGGGCTACCCAGTATCACAAGTACAGCAGTAGGTCCAATAGCTGGATACAGGGGCCAAGGAAATAATGAAAAAAACAAATCAGGGACCAGATGCTGAGACTTCCCCTTGTGTTCCACAGTTGGAAGAACATGAAGCTGGACCCTAGGTAGTTTTCCGCTTCTTGGCAGATGGCCGCTCAAATACATCTCGTACCCCAGCTGCCTTTTGTTTGAAGAACTTTGTGTTCTGGGCACTCTCTTGGCCCCAAGCTGAGTCAAAGGAGGTGGTATCTTGATCCACAAGGTGAGTGTATTTGGTGCGACCTGAGCGTCCAAAGTTCTTGACCTGAGGGAAGGACGGATCATGAGTTACACCACCAAACCAATCATGCCTCAGCTATCAATACATTACTTTTCTCTCTGTCATGTTATTAAAGATCCCCATACCTGCATGACTTTAGGAAGAATGGTTTTATTGAAATGATCCTCCAGGGTAGGAGCACTGAAATCTCTCTTGTATACTTCTTCATCCTCATCCTGTATAAAAAAAATCTTATCAATCTTGTGGCTTTATTTCCTATATATTCAAACCACAAATTTATTAAACTCTACAATGAGGGATACAAAGAAAGCAGAGGGTACTGAGCCTTTCTTCAAGAGCTTACGTCTAACTGAAGAGATGATATATATATATTTTTTTTCTGAGACAGATTCTCGGCCTGTTGCCCAGGCTGGAGTGCACTGGCGCAATCTTGGCTTACTGCAACCTCCGCCTCCCGGGTTCAAGCAATTCTCCTGCCTTGGCCTCCTGAGTAGCTGAGACTACAGGTCCATGCCACCACACCCAGCTAATGTTTTGTATTTTTAGTAGAGACGGGGTTTCACCGTGTTAGCCCAGATGGTCTCGATATCCTGACCTTGTGATCTGCCCGACTTAGCCCCTCAAAGTGCTGGGATTACAGGCATGAGCCACCACGCCCAGCCAAGATGATATTCTTTTTCTTTTGTTGTATTGTCTTTCTCTTTTTTTTTTTTTCCCGAGGCAGGGTCTCATTCTGATGTCCAGGCTAGAGTGCAGTGGTGTCATCACTGCTCATTGCAGCCTTGACCTCCCAGCATCAAGCGATGCTCTCACCTTAGCCTCCTGAGTAGCTGGGACTACAGGCGCATGAAACTATGCCTAATTTTCTCCTTGAGTGTAGATGTGTCTTGAGGGTTGACTTATTCTCTCTGCACTCAGTGTGTTAGTTTACTCATGTGACTTCAACTCTGCATAGGCCTCTCAAATCTCCAATCCTGGATTTTCTACTGGCTTTCATATATCATAAGTTGGATATTTTATTGGGACTTGAAACTCATGTCTAAAGTGAAAACCATTTATTAATACCTAACCTTTCCACATCAACCTCCTCTCTTTAACTTTTCTGTTAGTAGGCCCAGCATACTCTTCGATTACCTAGATTCAAAATTGAGTAAGGGTGCATTCCATTAGTTGCCACATCTTACAAACTCATCACCTGGGTTATTAGTTTTCCCTACTATCAGTCTTACATACTGTCATTGCACTGATGTTTCTAAACTGTAACTCATTATAATCTTTGCCTGGCCCAAAAAACTTCAGTGGTTCTCTATTAAATGAATGCAACTCCTAGGCTGGGCGCAGTGGCTCACACCTGTAATCCCAGCGCTTTGGGAGGCCAAGGCGGGTGGATCACGAGGTCACGAGTTCAAGACCAGTCTGACCAACATGGTGAACCTCTGTCTCTACTAAAAATACAAAAAAAATTATACCTGGTGGCATGCACCTGTAATCCCAGCTACACAGGAGGCTGAGGCAGGAGAATCGCTTGAACCCAGGAGGTGGAGGTTGCAGTGAGCTGACATCGCACCACTGCACTCCAGCCTGGGCGACAGAGTGAGATTTCATCTCAAAAATAAATAAATAAATGAATACAACTCCTCTGTGTAGTAATCAAGGCCAAATATTATACAGCCTTAATCCACCTTTTCAGTTCTCTTTGCCACTTCCCTTCACAGCTGATGCTTTCTGCCTCCACTCCTGCTGGTCTCCACCTGGAATGTCTTCCCAGCACTGAATGTCAAAAAGTCTATACATCTTGGCCGGGCACAGTAGCTTACGCCTGTAATCCCAGCACTTTGGGACATGAGGTGGGCAGATCACCTAAGGTCAGGAGTTCAAGACCAGCCTGGCCAACATGGAGAAACCCCGTCTCTACTAAAAATACAAAAACTAGCGGGGCATGGTGGTACACGCCTGTATTCCCAGCTACTTGGGGCACTGAGGCAGGAGAATTGCTTGAACCCGGGAGGCGGAGGTTGCAGTGAGCTGACATCACGCCACTGCACTCAAGCCTAGGTGACAAAAAAACAAAAAACAAAAAAAACTATACATCTTAAATGCTTAAATGTTACAACCTTTATGTCAACCCTTTCAATCTTCTACCAAATATAATCTCTCTCTCGTCAGAACTCCTACAGTACTTTACTTATGTTACAGTGATTAAGTATTCTCGCTAACAGTGCTGAACAGTTACCTTTGCATAGTATATGCACTAAAGGTTACTTACTCAATGAAATAAACAACATTAGTAAGGCTGGATCCAGTTGCTCTTGCCTGTAATCCCAGCACTTTGGGAGGCCAAGGTGGGAGGATAGTTTGAGCCCAGGAGTTTGAAACTAGCCTAAGCTACATAGCAAAACCCCATCTCTACAAAATAAAAAAAAAATTAGGTGTGGTGGCACACACCTGTAGTCCCAACTACTCAGGAGGCTGAGGCAGGAGGATTGCTTGAGCCCAGGAGAATGAGGCAGTAGTGAGCCATGACTGCACCACTGCACTCTAGCCTGAGTGATAGTAATATTACAATGCTGTGATACAGATTTATAAACACATATGCTGAAGGAATTAAAAATACCACTATCTTGTTTAAGAAAGACTTTTAAAAAAAATTTCTTTTGAGACAAAGTCTTGGTCGGCCACCCAGGCTGCAGTGCAGTAGCACCATCACAGATGACCGCAGCCTCAAGCTCCCGGGCGGAAGCAGTCCTTCCACCCCAGCCCCTCGATAGGTGGCACTACAGGCATGCACCACCACACCTGGCTAATTTTTGTAGTTTTTGTAGAGATGGGGTTTTGCACATTGCCCAGGCTGAACTCCTGGGCTCAAGTGATCTGCCGGCCTTGGCCTCTCAAAATGTTAAGATTACAGGCATTAGCCAATGTACCTGGCCCACCAAAGGACTTTCACATACACTTTTCTCATGTATCTTAACTAGCAATGAACTGCTTCTCTAAGAAGCTTGATTATTAAAGCTGTGAATTGCTTAAGCAAAGAAACTTTATGACCGAAGCAGTACAAGAAGTAATTCATAATCTCCACTGAATAGAAAGCCACATCTGCTGGAAAACTATGTAAGCAGACAGTTCCTGCTAATCAGATAGACCTGAAACTGATTTTGGAGGGTGGTAGGGAAGCTACCACTGAAGTTTTAACAGCATCTGCAGTGAAAGGCAGGAATTCAGTTGCAGTGGGGATATTTAGAATTTGCCACACAGCACTTGAAAAAGCTAGTCTAGTTTTTGGTACAAACTGCTTTAACATTAGGAAATAATAAACCATACAGGATTAACAGATTGCTATTTTGATCTTAGTCTTTATATGAAAAACAAAGATGATGGCCCTCCACCTAATGGTTAGATAATAAACCATTCTTTTGGTTAGTTACTCTTGGGTACTGTCAGTTGAGAATGAAGTGAACTTTCTACCACACAAAAGTGAATTAATGTAAAGCTATTTGCAGAGTTTGGTTTTCACAAAGTGGAGGACCTAATTCGTCCCCTATCTATACAGATCACTTCTCTATTTCATTTCCTCAATTTATCTAAGGCTGAGGACAATAGCTCATGCCTGTATTCCTAATACTTTGGGAGGCTGAGGTGGAAGGATTGCTTGAGGTCAGAAGGTTAAGACTAGCCTGGGCAACATAGTGAGACCTGGTCTCTATGAAAAATTAAAAAAAAAATAGCCAAAAAAAAAAAAAAAAGTGCCAGGTATGGTTGTGCATACTTATAGTCCCAGCTACTCTGGAGGCTGAAGCAGGTGTATCCCTTGAGCCCAGGAGGTCAAGGTTGCAGTGAACTTGCACTACCGTACCCCAGCCTGGGTGACAGCAAGACTCCGTCTCTCAAAAAAAAAAAAAGGCCATTACATCATTTCCTCTTTTTGAGAGTTGGAGCCAAAAGAGAACAGTTGATGCTACTTCTATAATCCAATTGCTGATGCTTTTCTCTGAGTTTATATTGTTCAGAAGGAAAAAACAAATGAGAAAGCTGACCATTGGCAAGTGGAAATAACATTCCAGAACATTCTTGAAGAGAAAAAATAATTCAGAGTTTCTGAGTTATTCCTACTGCCCAATTTTCTGACTCTCTTTTCACTTCTTACCATGAAGAAGGCACCCCGGTGATAATACTTCTGTAAGAACTTATATTTGCCCTTAACAGCTTTGTTGGTAATGACTTTGCCATTTGCCCGAAGTTCAGCTCTCCTCTCTTCCTCAGTCAGGTTTCGCATGCGTTCAATTTCTGCTTTCTCCTTTTCAAGCCTGTCCAGGGAGCAAAACAATTTATTGGTACTGTTACAGCTTCAGAAAGACCAAATTATCGAAAATAACAGTCCCATGTCATTTCAAGTATTAGTCACCTTCTTTAATTCTAGTCATTGCCTATTAGGAATCAAGATCAAGAGCTCAATAAACAAAAGGGTGAGTTAGTCTTCATTATGTTTGCCAGACTAGGTATTGCCAACTTCCAAAAGTTGATTCTAGCTCTTTTGACATTCAGACATACTATTATTGCTGGGTTTTGCAACATTACGAATTCTCTTTCCCTAAAAGGTCTTCTCAGCTTTAAAAAAAAAAAAAAAAGTGAATTTAAAATAACTATCCAAGGCTTTGCTGGTATTCCTTTATGTAAGTGTATCATAATCATATAGGTGCTTGCATGTCATAAACCAAAGATTACCATCATTAATTAGATTGCAGTAACTTTTTTTTTTTTCTGGTGACAGAGTCTTGCTCTGTTGCCCAGGGTGGAGTGCAGTGGTGCCATCTCGGCTCGCTGCAAGCTCCGCCTCCTGGGTTCACGCCATTCTCCTTCCTCAGCCTCCCAAGTAGCTGGCACTATAGGCGCCCGCTTCCACGCCTGGCTAATCTTTTTGTATTTTTAGTAGAGACAGGGTTTCACTGTGTTCACTAGGATTTTGATCCGCCCACCTGTGCCTCCCAAAGTGCTGGGATTACAGGCGTGAGCCACTGTGCCCGGCCAGATTGCAGTAACTTTTTTTTTTTTTTTTGAGGCGGAGTCTCGCTCTGTCGCCCGGACTGGAGTGCAGTGGCTGGATCTCAACTCACTGCAAGCTCCGCCTCCCGGGTTTACGCCATTCTCCTGCCTCAGCCTCCCGAGGAGCTGGGACTACAGGCGCCTGCCACCTCGCCCGGCTAGTTTTTGTATTTTTTTTAGTAGAGACGGGGTTTCACCGTGTTAGCCAGGATGGTCTCGATCTCCTGACCTCGTGATCCACCCGTCTCGGCCTCCCAAAGTGCTGGGATTACAGGCTTGAGCCACTGCGCCCGGCGATTGCAGTAACTTTTTAGCCAGTGTTGGGGAGAGAGGGGGTGATACCCCTTTTCTCCAAAAAAATGTATATACACACATAATTTTGTGTACAATTGTATTTTATTTTTTTAATTTTTTGAGATGGAATCTCATTCTGTTGCCCAGGCTGGAATGCAGTGGCACAATCTCGGCACACTGCAACCTCTGCCTCCCAGGTTCAGGCGATTCTCCTGCTTCAGCCTCCTGAGTAGCTGGGATTTACAGGCGTGTACCACCATGCCCGGCTAATTTTTGTATTTTTAGTACAGACGGAGTTTCACTATATCGGACAGGTTGGTGTCAAACTCCTGACCTTGTGATCTGCCCACCTCGGCCTCCCAAATTGTTGGGATTATAGGCATGAGACACCATGCCCGGCCTTGTGTACAATTTTAAAGGGCACTTGGACTCCTACTCCTTCAGGTCCAGGATAAAAACCTTAGAAACTACAGGCTGAGGGCCAGGTGTGGTGGCTCATGCCTGTATTCCCAGCACGTGTGTGGTGGCATATGCCTGTAGTCCCAGCTACTTGGAAGGCTGAGGCAGAACTGCTTGATCCCCAGGGGGTGGAGGTTGTAGTGAGCCAAGATTGTGCCACTGCACTCCAGCTTGGGCGACAGAGTAAGACTCTGTCTCAAAAAAAAAAAAAAAAAAAGAAAAGAAAAAAGAAACTACAGGCTGAGGATGGAGTTATCTATTTATCGTGTGCAGCTCATGTTGAAGCAAGTTTTCTTTTTTTCTTTTTTCCAGATAAGAGTCTCACTCTGTCACCTAGGCTGGAGTGCAGTGGCGCTATCTCAGCTCACTGCAACCTCTGCCTCCCGGGTTCAAGCGATTCTCTTGCCTCCACCTTCCAAGTAGCTGGGAATAACATGCACACACCACCACACCCAGCTAATTGTTGTATTTTAGTAGAGACAGGTTTTCACCATGTTGGCCAGGCTGGTCTCGAACTCCCAGCCTGAAGTGATTTGCCTGCCTCAGCCTCCCAAAGTGCTGGGATTATGGGTGTGAGCCACCACGCCCAGCCTAGAGTTACCTATTGATGGTTTCCTTTGTAATCTGGGATTACCCTCTTATACCTATTAATTTATAGGAATGAGTGATGCAGCTCAGAAATGATTCTGCTTGGGCTGGGTGTGGTGGCTCATGCCGTAATCCGAGCACTTTGGGAGGCCGAGCACTTTGGGAGGCCGAGGCAGGTGAATAACCTGAGGTCACGAGTTCGAGACCAGCCTGACCAACATGGTGAAACCCTGTCTCTACTAAAAATACAAAAATTAGCCAGGTGTGGTGGCACATGCCTGTAATCCCAGCTACTTGGGAGGCTAAGGCAGGAGAATCACCTGAACCCAGGAGGCAGAGGCCGCAGTGAGCTGAGATTGTGACACTTCACTCCAGCCTGGGTGAAAAGCAAAACTCCATCTCAAAAAAAAAAAAAAAAAAAAAAGAATTCTGCTCTAATGTAGTGTAGATTATTTAAGTGCCACAAATTCTTCCCCTCACAGTATGCATGCCCCTTTTCAAAAAGTATGACTTTGCTGCTTCTCCTATCCAGAGGTGGAGTCTGTTTCTCCACCTGCTTAAAGCTAGGTTGGCCTTGTGACTTGCTTTGACCAATATGTGGCAGGATTGATGTATGAGTTCTGGAACCTAAGTGTCAGAAGACCTTGCCCTCTTAGAATGGTACCCTGAGACTACTATGTAAGGAAGCCAGTCTAACCCAGTGAAGGATAAGTGAGGCATCCTAACTGATAGCCACCACCTACTACTAGACATGTGAGTGAAGCCCTTTTAAGTTTCTAGCCCAGTCAACTATCTAGCTGGATACAACGACATAAGTGAGCCCAGGTGAAATCAGTAGAGGAACTGTTCAGCCAACCTCCAAAATTGTGAAAAGTAATTGTTTTTTCAAGTCACTCAATTGTGGGTTGGGTTGTATACAGTAAGAGATAACTGCTAACAGTTACTAATTTTTGTGTCTACTAGGAAACTAAAGGGAGCACTGGCTGGCACTCTATTATGGACACACATCGACAAAGTGTGTTTCTCTTCCCTGATTTCACTGTAACAAGTGAAACTCGCATTCCAATTATAGGAAACTCACCCAGCAGCAAGAACTCTGAAGATGGCTAGAATGGAACTCACAGTAGGTGATGAGTCTCAGAGCTATCCTACTAGAAACCTGTTCCACTAGCAGCATTAACTCTAGGTTCATCTTTTTACTCACGCTTCTCGATCTTCTCTGTCCCTCTTGATTCTTTTTAGCTCCCGAACTTTCCATGCCTCATATTCCTCCTCGTCATTTTCATCATCAGTATTGAGTGCATCCAGTGCAGCCAAGGATCGCTTGTTCTCTTCCAGCTCTTTCTTGGTTTCCTCTTCGACAATCTGGGTAGGGAGAACAATTTGGCTTGGACTTCTTTACTCTCCTCAGACAAACCTGATTACACTATTTCTTATACTCAATCCTTGCAACCACTCCCCAGTACCTTGAGTGTGTACTTGCGCCTCTCCTCTGCCAGGCGTTTTGCTTCCTGCTCCAGCTCCTTCTGTTTCAATGCTTCGGCTTCACGTTCTTGAACTGTCACTCGGTCCTTCCTGCATCACAGAGGTCCTGTTAATTGCCTAAAGTCCTTAGAGTGGAGTGCTTTGTTCCCCTAGACCTAGTCCCATCCAAATCAGACAAAACCAAACTCTTTGGCTCTATTATTTTCAAAGAGCAAAAAACGTTGAGTCATCCGAGGTCTTTTTTTTTTTTTTTTGAGATGGAGTCTCACTCTGTCTCCTGTGCAGTGGTGTGATCTCAGCTCACTGCAACCTCTGCCTCCTGGGTTCAAGCAATTCTCTGCCTCAGCCTCCCGAGTAGCTGGGATTACAGGCGCCTGCCACCACACCTGGTTAATTTCTTTGTATTTTTAGTAGAGATGGGGTTTCACCATCTTGGCCAGACTGGTCTTGAACTCCTGACCTCGTGATCCACCTGCCTCAGCCTCCCAAAGTGCTGGAATTACAGGCATGAGCCACAGTGCCCGGCTATCATCCCAGGTCTTTGGAGCACTAAAATCATGTTCATCTTTGAGAACTGCCTGGAGAGCAAAGAACTTGCTGGCCTGTAAGTAGTAGGATTTCTAGCCATCAAGAAAGGAATAGGAATTTGCTCGTTGAGTTTAATTTTGTGCTTAAAAATATATGGCCTTGGCTGGGCACGGTGGCTCATGCCTGTAATCCCATCACTTTGGTAGGCTGAGGAGGGTGGATCACCTGAGGTCGGGAGTTCGAGACCAGCCTGACCAATATGGTGAAACCCCCCCTCTATACTAAAAATACAAAATTAGCCAGACGTGGTGGCGCATGCCTGTAATCCCAGCTACTAGGGAGGTTGAGGCAGGTGAATCGCTTGAAACCGGGAGTTGGAGGTTGTGGTGAGCAGACATGACGCCATTGCACTCCAGCCTGGGCAACAAGAGCAACACTCCGTCTCAGAAAGAAAAAAAAAAAAAAGGCCTTGGACAGATATATGCTATATAACTGAAAAAAGAGATGTGAAAACAAACTCAGGGTCTCTGCTAACACCAAGATATTCCTCAGCAGCTCATCTGGCAAGGCTATAGCACTAGCAAAAGCACTTTCACTCAGTGCTTAGATTTCAGAATAGCACAACAGAAAACAGACTTTTGTTTCCACACCTGGAAAGTGGTAATTAAGTGGATTCAGATCTGGCTTGTGAGATACTTACTTTCGAATGAAGACTGGCTTAAGGCGAGGCTCCATCTCATCTTCACTGTCTGTGTACTCTTCATACTCAGACTCTGATTCTGACTCCTCTCCAGAACGTCCCTCATCTTCCACTTCCATGACTTCCATCTCTTCATTTTTTCTCTCCTGTGCTCGCTGACGCATCATGCCACGCCGCCGCTCTATTTCCTATCAAGTCATATATGTAAGCCAGTCAGTCAAATGGCCTATGGCTTTTTGTTTTAGTCTCATCAAACCCAACAAATTCAAATGTAAAAAAATACAACTTAGTACGATTCTATTTTTAGTCCTATCCCAACAAACAAGGAACATGATCAGAGTCCTGCCAAAAGCAGTGATCTCATGTTTTTAAGGCTTCAACAAATGAGCACTGGCGTCAACTTTTTCTTATATCCAGAAAAAAACTTCCCATGTTCCTTTATCATACCTCATCATCAATTTCCTCCTCCTCTTCTTCACTGCTATCTTCTCGTTCCATGCGCCAAGCATCTCCTTCTACTTCTGAGTCACTCTCTCCTACCACTTCAGGTTCCACTATTTTCCGATGTCGAGCCAATCTGAAAAGCAGCATCTCCAAATGTAACACCAATGTCATAAAAATGAAGTAGCATCAACTGCATTTCCATAGCCACACAGTATATTATGTTTGCCTTCATTAATACTGAAGTCTTTTTTTTTGAGGCAGGGTCTTGCTCTGTCACCCAGGCTGCAGTGCAGTAGTGAGATCTTGGCTCACTGCAACCTCTGCCTCCCAGGCTCAAGTGATCCTCCCACCTCAGCCTCCTGAGTAGCTGGGACTATAGGCATGCCAGCACACATGGTTAATTTTTGTATTTTTTGTAGAGACGGGGTTTTTACCATGTTGCCCAGGCTGGTCTTCAACTCCTAGACTTAGGCAATCTGCCCGCCTCAGCCTCTCAAAGTGCTGGGATTACAGGTGTGAGCCACCATGTCCATCCAATATTAAAGTATTGAGGTGAGGGAAACTGAGGTGCAGATTAAAGAAACTAGACTAGGATGTCAGAGCAAATAGTCAAGTTGGGCCTGAAATACTAACTAAACGTATGTTGAGGCATCCTAAGGCACCACAGCAAACCAGCAAACTCATAGGGATGCATTGGGATTTTTTTTGAGACAGAATCTCAGTCTGTTACCCAGGCTGGAGAGCAATGGCGTGATCTTGGCTCACCACAACCTCCCCCCACCAGGTTCAAGCGATTCTCCCTGCCTCAGCTTCCTGAGTAGCTGGGATTACAGGCGTGCACCACCACACCCGGCTAATTTTTGTATTTTTACTAGAAAGGGGGTTTCGTCATGTTGGCCAGGCTAGTCTTGAACTCCTGACCTCAGGTGATCGCCTGCCTCGGCCTCCCAAAGTGCTGGGATTACAGGCGTGAGTGAGCCACCAAGCATGGCCTGCATTGGGATATTTTCAATAGCTCAAGGTAATTCAGTTTCAACATTAAGTCACACTACATTCCTTTTGAGAATATCGTATCTCTGTGAAATTGGGTTTTGGTGGCTGCTGTGGTAAAAAGTAAGTGTAGCGTGAAAATCAATATAAAACAAGACATGAAAAAGTGACAGTGCTGATTCCAAGGTCTGAAAGGCTGTCAGTGTCCAACAGGCACACAAATCCCACTAGTAACTGTGGTTATGTGAGAATGAATAAGTGTTTTTTTCCCCACGGGCACTGTAATTTTATTTTTTTCTTTTTTGAGACGGAGTCTCACTCTTGTCACTCAGGCTGGAGTGCAGTGGCGTGATCTTGGCTCACTGCAACCTCCGCCTGCCAAGTTCAAGCAATTCTCTGCCTCAGTCTCCCAAGTAGCTGGGATTACAGGTGCCCACTGCCATGCCTGGCTAATCTTTTTGTATTTTTTTTTTTTTAATCTTTTTGTATTTTTAGTAGAGATGGGGTTTCACCAAGTTGGCCAGCCTAGTCTTGAACTCCTGACCTCGTGATCCACCTGCCTCAGCCTCCCAAAGTGCTAGTATTACAGGCATGAGCCACTGCACCCGGCCATGGGCACTGTAATTTTCAAGTGGCAAAGTTATTAGGACATAAATACTTATTAAGTTACTTGGCTCTAACTACTTACTAACTAAAATAAACAGAACTGTTTTGGCCCAGGAGCTCTGTGAAAAAAACCCCTGGGATAATTATGAACGGTGAAAGTTCAGGACCCCTGGTCTGCTCTATTAAGGTAATGTCTCAATCAATATATAACATACAAAATCCCTCACTGGGAGGCTCTCTTTCTACGAGACCTTTATGAGGTCTTTTCTCCTACTTCAGTGTCATTTCCCTTTATTAGCATTTAGAATAAGCATATGTATAAAATCAATTTATCAAAGTTTATAAAACATCTTTGTGCTAAAAAGACTCCCCTCAACAGTCAAGGAATAGTCTGTGTTTTCTATTCCCATAAGGAGTTGAGTAGGTCCTTTAGGCCAGAAGTAACCTGCTGTTTTCTAAAGCTGCCACTTTGTAACTTTGGTCATGTAACTTTCTTAGCCCCTTTGTGCTCTTAGTTTCCTCCTTTTGTGAAATGGGGATAACAGCACCTATTTCATAAAGCTATTGTATGGATTACAAGAATTAGCAAATGTAATCTACTTGGCAGTACTATTCAAGTATTAGCTGTTATTACTAAGCTGTAGAGGTTCATGTTCAAGTAAAACACAATCACAGACATTACCTCTCTTCCACATCTTCACTAATACGGTTCTGTAAACGCCGTAGCCGGGGGTCACTAGATGAATCCTCCTCCTGTTCCTCAGGCTCTGCTTCTTGTTCTTTGGCTTTCTTAATGAACTGAAATTCTTCATCCTCCTCATCTGAGGACTCCATTGGGGCATAGTCTGGCCTCTTTCCGGACACATAACGCTTTACCTTCACTTTTTCCATTGAAATCTCACCTGGGTGAGAAAGATAACTTACGTTTCAGTAGCCTGTTTCTCAATGTGCTTCATCCCATCATGGCCTTTGCAAATAGAGCCCTTTATTCATAGTAGACAAGAGTCTAAGCAGGAGAAGAAGAGAGCCACTACCCAACCATCTATTCATCTAATGGTGTTTTCCTACAAAGGCCAAGTCATGAGACTGCCTCCTTGTGAAAGCCAACACTGATGATAATGAGGCTTACCTTGAGTACAATGAAGTGGAGGAAGGTAGGCAGTGAAACAGTAGGAAAAAGTCCCCGGCAAAAAGGCAGACTGCATCCATCATAAATTCATGGCATCCCACCTCAACTATACCCTTAAACAAATTATTTGTAACAGTGCCCACCACATACTAAGGATGATTTCTGCAGGAACATAAAACTAAAATGCTGCTCAGGCATTCTTGTAGTTCCTTCTGGGATTTCCATGGCAGCCTTTATAACATATTGCCACATGACTCAATATTCTAATCTTACCTATTTCTACCTTCTTTTCCTTTACCTTATGTGTTATGAAACCTGCAAGAGTAGGTAATCTGTTATAAATACAATTCTTCTTCTTTTTTTTTTTTGAGACGGAGTCTCGCTCTGTCGCCCAGGCTGGAGTGCAGTGGTATGATCTCGGCTCACTGCAACCTCTGCCTCCTGGGTTCAAGTAATTCTCCTGCTTCAGCCTCCTGAGTAGCTCGGACTAAAGGCGTGTGCTACCACGCCCAGCTAATTATTTGTATTTTTTAGTAGAGACGGAGTTTCACCGTGTTAGCCAGGATGGTTTCCATCTCCTGACCTCAAGATCCGCCCACCTCGGCCTTCCAAAGTGCTGGGATTACAGGCGTGAGCCACAGCACCCAGCCTACAGATATAAACAATTCTAGTCAACAAAGAGAGACAGTGAAAACTAACCAACTTATTTTATGAGTATAACCTTGATAACCAAATTGGACAGTTCAAAGGAAAACTTTAGGTGGATTTCACTTACAAACACAAATACAAAAATATTAAATAACATAAAAGCAAATTTATCCCAGCGATATAAAAACTACCAAAAAAAAAAACAAAAAAAAAACCCGAAACAAAAAACCCCTAAGCCAACACAACTTATCAGAATTTAGCCCAAGACTACAAGGATAGTTTAACCTTAGAAAATTAATGAGGGGGCCAGGTGCGGTGGCTCATGCCTGTAATCCCAGCATTTTGGAAGGTTGAGGCAGGAGGACTGCTTAAACCCAGGAGTTCGAGACCAGCCTGGGCAACAAAGTTAGACCTCGTCTCTACTAAAAATAAAAAAATTAGCCGGGCATGGTGGTGTATGCCTGTGGTCCCAAGCTATATGGGAGGCTGAGGTGGGAGAATCACTAGAGCCCAGGAGGTTGAGGCTGTGGCGAGCCGTGACCACAGCAAGGCACTCACTTCAGCCTGAGTGATAAAGTGAGACCCTGTGTCAAACACAAAAATATATATAGCTGGGCACAGTGGCTCATGCTTGTAATCCCAGCACTTTGGAAAGCCAAGGTGGGCAGATCAGTTGAGGCTAGGAGTTCGAGACCAGCCTGGCCAACATGGTGAAACCCCATCTCTACTAAAAATACAAAAATTAGCCAGGCGTGGTGGCACACACTTGTTAATCCCAGCTACTCAGGTGGCTGAGGCAGGAGAATCATTTGAACCTGGGAGGTGGAGGCTGTAGTGAGCTGAGATCATCCTGTTGCACTCCAGCCTGGGCAACATAGTAAGACTCTGTCTTTAAAAACAAAAAAAAAACCCAAAAATATATATGTAGATACAGACAATGGGAGGGAAGCAATATACTATTTTTGCTTTTGTAAATTTCATTTTTATTTATTATTATTATTTTTATTTTTATTTTTTTTGAGACGGAGTCTCACTCTGTCGCCGGGGCTGGAGTGCAGTGGCCGGATCTCAGCTCACTGCAAGCTCCGCCTCCTGGGTTCACACCATTCTCCTGCCTCAGCCTCCCGAGTAGCTGGGACTACAGGCGCCCGCCACCTCGCCCGGCTAGTTTTTTGTATTTTTTAGTAGAGACGGGGTTTCCCCATGTTAGCCAGGATGGTCTCAATCTCCTGACCTTGTGATCCGCCCGTCTCGGCCTCCCAAAGTGCTGGGATTACAGGCTTGAGCCACCGCGCCCGGCCTTTTTTTGTATTTTTTAGTAGACGGGGTTTCACAGTGTTAGCCAGGATGGTCTCGATCTCCTGACCTCGTGATCCGCCCGTCTCGGCCTCCCAAAGTGCTGGGATTACAGGCTTGAGCCACCGCGCCCGGCCTTATTTATTATTTTTTAAAAGGTAGAGAAAGGGTTTTGCTATGTTGCCCAGGCTGGCCTTGAACTCCTAGCCTCAAGTGATCCTCCAGCCTCAGTCTCCCAAAGTGCTGGGATTATAGATGTGAGCCATCTCTCCTGCCTACTATTTTTTAAAGTCACATTTAAAAAAAAATAATAGATACAGCAGACTTTATAATGATAAAACAATAACCATTGTATTTATGTATTTCTTTATTTATTGAGATGGAGTCTCGCTCTGTTGCCCAGGCTGCAGTGCAGTGGCACCATCGTGGCTCAGTGCAACCTCTGTCCCCCGGGTTCAACCAATTCTCCCTGCCTCAGGCTCCTGAGTAGCTAAAATTACAGGCGCCCACCATATGCCTGGCTAATTTGTGTATTTTTTAGTAAAGACAGGGTTTCACCATGTAGGCCAGGCTGGTCTTGAACTCCTGACCTCAGGTGATCCGCCAGCCTCAGCCTCCTAAAGTGCTGGGATTACAGGTGTGAGCCACCACGACTGGCCAGAAGCACTCTCTATAAAAATCAGTGGGCATCCAGCTGGCCATGGTGGCTCACGCCTGTAATCCCAGCGCTTTGGGAGGCCGAGGCAGGCGGATCTCAAAGTCAGGAAATTGAGACCATCCTGGCTAACACCGTGAAACCCCGTCTGCACTAAAAATACAAAACAATTAGCTGGGTGTGGTGGTAGGCGCCTGTAGTCCCAGCTACTTGGGAGGCTGAGGCAGGAGAATGGCACGAACCCGGGACCTGGAGCTTGCAGTGAGCTGAGACAGCACCACTGCACTTCAGCCTGGGCGACAGAGCAAGACTCCATCTCAAAAAACAAAAACAAAAACAAAAACAAAAACAAAAAATTAGCCAGGCGTGGTGGCACGCACCTGTAGTCCCAGCTACTCGGGAGGCAGAGGCAGAAGAATGGCGTGAACCAGGGAGGCGGAGCCGAGATCACACCACTGCACTCCAGCCTGGGCGACAGGGCAAGACTCTGTTTTAAAAAAAACAACAACAAAAAAACCCACAAAAAACAAAAACAAAAATCCAGTGGGCATCCTAATGTTGTCCCTATCACACCTTCTAGTCAACACTGTATTATGGTTCTAATTTGGGCAATAAGGAAAAGTTATAAGGATGTTAAAGGAAGAAACTGTCGGCCGGGCGCGGTGGCTCAAGCCTGTAATCCCAGCACTTTGGGAGGCCGAGACAAGCGGATCACGAGGTCAGCAGATTGAGACCATCCTGGCTAACACGGTGAAATTCCGTCTCTACTAAAAAATACAAAAAACTGCCGGGCGTGGTGGCTCAAGCCTGTAATCCCCGCACTTTGGGAGGCCGAGACGGGTGGATCAAGAGGTCAGGAGATCGAGACCATCCTGGCGAACACAATGAAACCCCGTCTCTACTAAAAAATACAAAAAACTAGCCGGGCGAGGTGGCGGGCGCCTGTAGTCCCAGCTACTCCGGAGGCTGAGGCAGGAGAATGACGTAAACCCGGGAGGCGGAGCTTGCAGTGAGCTGAGATCCGGCCACTACACTTCAGCCTGGGTGACCGAGCGAGACTCCATTTAAAAAAAACAAAAAACAAAAAACAAAAAACTAGCCAGGCGAGATGGCGGGCACCTGTAGTCCCAGCTACTCGGGAGGCTCAGGCAGGAGAATGGTGTGAACCCGGAAGGCGGAGCTTGCAGTGAGCTGAGATCTGGCCACTGCACTCCAGCCTGGGCAACAGAGCCAGACTCCACCTCAAAAAAAAAAAAAAAAGAAAAAAGAAAAAAAAAGGAAGAAACTGTCATAATTTGCAGATTATATGGTTGTCTTTGTAGAAAACACAAGATAACAAATAGATAAGCTAAAAGAGTTCAGAAAAAATGCTAGATAAAAAACTTATTTCTAAAAATAAGCATACCTGTACATTAGCTACATATAATCAGAAAGTACAATTTTATTTTTATTTATTTATTTATTTATTTTTTGAGACGGAGTCTTGCTCTTTCGCCCGGGCTGGAGTGCAGTGGCCAGATCTCAGCTCACTGCAAGCTCCGCCTCCCGGGTTTTACGCCATTCTCCTGCCTCAGCCTCCGGAGTAGCTGGGACTACAGGCGCCCGCCACCTCGCCCGGCTAGTTTTTTGTATTTTTAGTAGAGACGGGGTTTCACCGTGTTAGCCAGGATGGTCTCGATCTCCTGACCTCGTGATCCGCCCGTCTCGGCCTCCCAAAGTGCTGGGATTACAGGCTTGAGCCACCGCGCCCGGCCTTTTATTTATTTTCTTGAGACAGGGTCTCACTCTGTTGCCTAGGGTGGAGTGCAGTGGCGCAATCATGGCTCACTGCAGCCTCAACCTCCTAGGTTCAAACCGTTCTGCCTCAGCCTCTGAAGTAGCTGGGACTACAGGCGGGCAACACCATGAAGGTCTAATTTTAAAAAATTTTTTGTCTAGACAAGGTCTCACTATGTTGCCCAGGCTGGTCTTGAACTCCTGGGCTCAAGCGATCCTCTTGCCTAGGGTCTCCCAAAGTGCTGGGATTACAGGCATGAGCTACCATGCCTGACATATTTTCTACTTTTTGAGAAAGGTCTCACTCTGCTACCCAGGCTGGTGTGCAGTGGCATGATCACAGCTCACTGCAGTCTCAACCTCCTGGGCTAAAGTGATCCTCCCTCTTCAGCCTCCCAGTAGCTGGGACTACAGGCAGGTACTGCCCAGGTAATTTTATTTTTTTGTAGAGCATTGTATTTTTTGGGGTCTCACTATGTTGCCTAGGCTGGAGAGAATACAGTGTTAAAATACCATTAATAGTCACAAGTAATCTATAAGATACTGAGGAATAAATCCAACAAACAATGTACAAGGATTTTAGGAGGAAAAATATATAATTTTATTGAAAGATAAAAAAGATCTAAATAAACGGAGAAATACTTCTTTTTTTTTTTTTTTTGAGGCGGAGTCTCGCTCTGTCGCCCGGACTGGAGTGCAGCGGCCGGATCTCAGCTCACTGCAAGCTCCGCCTCCCGGGTTTACGCCATTCTCCTGCCTCAGCCTCCCGAGTAGCTGGGACTACAGGCGCCCGCCACCTCGCCCGGCTAGTTTTTTTTTTTTTTTGTATTTTTAGTAGAGACGGGGTTTCACTGTGTTAGCCAGGATGGTCTCGATCTCCTGACCTCGTGATCCGCCCGTCTCGGCCTCCCAAAGTGCTGGGATTACAGGCTTGAGCCACCGCGCCCGGCCACGGAGAAATATTTCATGTTCAAGGATGAGAAGATGGCAACTGCACCTGAATTAACCTATAAATGTATAATCTATCATTTTAATGCAATTCCATTAAAAGCTGTCTCCAGGCTTATCCCAAAATCATATGGAAGAATAGGAGGCCCCCAAATACCAAGACAATGCTGAAGAAGAATAAAACTGATGGGGGCTGGGAAGGAGGGGTGGGGCGTAGTTTACCGGATATGTCACTGACCCAGGAAGTACACAGAGATCAATGGAACAGAGTAGAGAGAAGAAAAACAAACTTATATGAGAACTTGAGTATACTATAGGAATGGCATTAAAAATCAGTAGAGAATGGATGGGCTAATCCATCAACTGAGAAGGGACAACTGGCCAACCATACAGTAAAATTAGACCTCTAACTTCCACCACAGACACAAAAATTCCAGATGGATTAAAGACCCAACTATGAAAAACATATTTTAAATATTTACACTCCCTACTGGACTGTAAGCTTCCTAACTTATAATGTCTTGTATAAGTGTGTATCGAATTCAATTTAATATATACAAACACTCAGAAGATAGAAAACCTTTACAATATCAGTATCTGTGATCTCAGTGCAGGGAAGGATTATTTTTTAAACGATATACAAAAAAAAAAAGCTAAAACCATAAAAGATCAAGTTGATAAATCTGATAATACTAAAACTAGAAACATCTGTGTAAGAGAAGACTCCATAATTAAAAGACAAGCCAAAAAATGAGGAAAAGGATACTATAGATTTGGAATATATAAAAACAAAGCAAACAAAGTGGGTGACTGACAGAAACAGGTAATTCACAGAAAAGAAAACCTAGAGAGTTTATTAGACACATGAACAAGATGCCCACCACTGGCTGGGCACAGCAGCTCACGCCTGTAACCCCAGCACTTTGTGAGGCCCAGGCGGGTGGATCACGTGAGGTCAGGAGTTTGAGACCACCCTGACCAACATGGAGAAGTCCCATCTCTACTAAAAATATAAAATTAGCTGGGCATGGTGGCCCATGCCTGTAATCCCAGCTACTCAGGAGGCTGAGGCAGGAGAATCGCTTGAACCCGGGAAGTGGAGGTTACAGTGAGCCGAGATGGTGCCACTGCACTCCAGCCCGGGCAACAAGAGTGAAACTCTTTCCTCTTTCTCAAAAAAAAAAAAAAAAGCCCAGCATCACTAGTAATCAGGGGAACGCAAATTAGAATAATGAGACACCATTTCAACACCTGTCAGATTGGACAAAAAATGTAAAAATTTGATATAACCAAGTGTGTAGATGATGAATATATGGGAAATAAAGCTCTTAGGTTCTCGAAGTTTGTTTTCTTTCTTTTCTTTTTTGAGATGGAGTCTTGCTCTGTCGGTCAGGCTGGAGTGCAGTGGCGTGATCTTAGCTCAGTGCAACCTCTGCCTCCCAGGTTCAAGTGATTCTCTTGCCTCAGCCTTCCAAGCAGCTGGGATTACAGGCGTGCGCCATCACACCCGGCTAATTTTTGTATTTTTAGTAGAGACAGGGTTTCACCATGTTGGCCAGGCTGGTCTTGAACTCCTGACCTCAGGTGATCCACCTGCCTCGGCCTCCCAAAGTGCTGGGATTACAGGTCTGAGGCACCATGCCCAGCCTTTGTTTTAAGAGACAGGGTCTTGATCTGTTGCTCAGGCTGGAGTGTAATGGCACAATCATAGCTCACTGCAGATTTGAACTTCCGAGCATAAGTGATCCTCCTGCTATGGCTTCTTCCAAGTAGCAAGAGCACATCACTACATCTCGCTAATTTTTAATTTTTTTTTTTTTGGGATGAAGTCTTGCTCTTGTCCCCCAGGCTGGAGTGCGATGGCATGATCTCGGCTCACCACAACCTCCACCCCCCGGGTTCAAGTGATTCTCCTGCCTCAGCCTACCGAGTAGCTGGGATTATAGGCGCCTGCCACCACACCCAGCTTATTTTTGTATTTTTAGTAGAGACAGGGTTTCACCATGTTGGCCAGGTTGGTCTTGAACTCTTGACTTCAGGTGATCCACCCGCCTCAGCCTCCCAAAGGGCTGGGATTACAGGCGTGAGCCACCAAGCTGGGCCTTAATTTTTAATTTTTTCTGTAGAGATGGGGGGCGGGTCTCGCTATGTTGCTCAAGCTGGTCTTGAACTCCTGGCCTCAAGTGATCCTACTGCCTCAGCCTCCCAAAGTGCTGGGATTACAGGTATGAGCCACTGTGCTCCACAAATTCTTATGTTCTTACAACTTACTTTGAGGAGCAATTGGTAGCAGGTACTAAATAATGCTAGTATTGGCTACAGAATGACAAATGCAGAACTGTGTTTTTTTTTTTTTTTTTTCTTTTTTGAGACAGAGTCTCACACTGTGGCCCAGGCTGGAGTGCAATGGTGCGACTCTCTGCTCACTGCGACCTCCACCTCCCGGGTTCAAGCAATTCTCCTGTCTCAGATTCCTAAGTAGCTGGGATTACAGGCACCCACCATCATACATGGCTAATTTTTTATATTTTTATTAGAGACGGGGGTTTCACCATGTTGACCAGGCTGGTCTCGAACTCCTGACCTCAGGTGTTCTGCCCGCCTCAGCCTCCCAAAGTGCTGGGTTTACGGGCATGAGACACCATGCCTGGCCGCAGCACTTTTTAAAACAACGGGACAACCACCTGCCCCTCAGTAGGGAATAAACTGTGGATTACACTTTATTTTATACAATGGAATTCATAAGCTGTTAAGATGAATGAATTAGATGTATAGGGATTAAAAGATAATTCTTAAAAGCCATGTTGAGACTAGACACGGTGGCGTCTACTTGGGAGGCTGAGGCAGGAGGATAGCCTGAGCCCCAGGAGTTCGAGTCCAGCCTGGGCAGCATAAGTAGACTTCTATGGAGAGCAAAAGAGGGACCGTATCCCGCACAATGCCTTGCCAACAGGCAGTTTCTATCTATCTAGTCTGATATTATGTATATATTCTGCTATATACTTAAGTTCCTAATTATTAGATTTATATATTTAAGTTCCTTAGTAATTATTAGACTAATAATACATATATTCTAGTATTTATATGTAATTAGTGATATTATATTCTAATCATTATATTAGAACAAAATCATGTATTCTAGAATACATGTATTAAACATATATATTCTGATATATACTTAATTTCCTAAGTAACTAATATTTTAATATATGTAATATACATTATATATATGTAACACTAGTCTAAGGAATTTGTGGAGGCTAAGAGAGGTGCTTGCTGAATATGAAAGCAGGCCACAGGAACAAGATCGGATGAAGGGGATGGGGGTGGAAAGGTCCAAGAACCTGGGAGCCAGATCTTAAGAGCTGGAGGGGTTGGAGTGGTGTGTCCGGGAGAGGTCTGGAGGTTGCTGGGGCCGGAAGGGGTTAAAATTCGACTGGGAAGAGGGTGTCCGCACCGTACCTTTCTCATTGCGAACTGGGACGGCCCCAGCCGTAGACTGAATGGGCGGTTGCTTCATGAGAGCGCTTGGGACCGACATGTTGATGGCAGCGACGGTGATTCCCGAAACTTGACTAACTCCAAACAGTGAACACCAACAACATCAACGAAGAGAAGAAATTCCTTCTACCTAAATCCACGAACACAGCTGCGCGACTGATAGAGAAACTACTTACGGCTGAGCCAGATAAACCGGAAATACGTGACGAGAGGATTGTGGGATGGTGGAGGACGTTTGGGCGCCCACAGCTAGGAAGTTGAGTCTGTTTCTGCGCATGCTCATCGGCTGCCAGCGTGTCCTCTACGTTGCAGAATTTGGAAGCTGCTTTTGGCGGGATATTTTGCTTCCTTTGGGCCTTGCTGTTAGGACTTTGCGGTGAGGAAGGTTCAAATGAAAGATTTTACGTGTTAGCTTGGTTTGAAGCCAAGAACGGTATAGTGAATAAGAAACTCAGGCGACAGTGAGTTACTGTTTGTCTGGCTTGTTGAAAGCTCAGAAGAAGTAGAGTTTGATGGAATAAAAATCTTGCCAGTAGTATCCGATTAGCTCAGTTCTTGAGGCCAGGGTGGACTGTGGTGCAGTATTTGGTGTCACAGGGCAGGTGGTGCTGATTTAGGCCAGTGACCAAAAAAAAAAAAAAACAAAAAAAAAACTCTCAAGGTGCCTGGGACATTACCTGCCTGAAATCCCAAAACTCCACTTTTAGGCTTTCAGGTTTTTCCAGTTTCTGGAAAATACCTATTAGAATACATTCCTGATTGGAAAAAGTTTGTATTTAAATATCTAAGTAATTATGATTTTGAGACACGGTCTTCTTCTGTCACCCAGGCTGGAGTGCAGTGGCTCGATCTCGGCTTACTGCAGTCTCCACCTCCCAGGTTTAAGCGATTCTCATGCCTCAGCCTTCTGAGTAGCTGGGATTACAGGCGCCCACCACCATGCCCTGCTGATTTTTGTATTTTTAGTAGAGATGAGGTTTGACCATGTTGGCCAGGCTCAAGGGATGAGCCCACTCTGGCCTCACACAGTGCTGAGTGCTGGTGTGTGCCACCACTCCCGGCTAATTTTTGTATTTTTAGTAGAGGTGGGGTTTCACCATGTTGCCCAGGCTGGTCTTGAACTCCTGACCTCAGATGATCCACCTACCTTGGCCTCCCCAAAGTGCTGGGACTACAGATGTGAGCCACCGCGGCCGATCTATTTAAGAACTCTTTGGCCGGGCGCGGTGGCTCAAGCCTGTAATCCCAGTACTTTGGGAGGCCGAGGCGGGCGGATCACGAGGTCAGGAGATCGAGACCATCCTGGCTAACACGGTGAAACCCCATCTCTACTAAAAAAAATACAAAAAACTAGCCGGGCGAGGTGGCGGGCGCCTGTAGTCCCAGCTACTCGGGAGACTGAGGCAGGAGAATGGCGTCAACCCGGGAGGCGGAGCTTGCAGTGAGCTGAGATCCGGCCACTGCACTCCAGCCCGGGCTACAGAGTGAGACTCCGTCTCAAAAAAAAAAAAAAAAAAAAAACAGAACTCTTTAAGAACTTACAGAATAATAACAGAAGCAGCCCCAATTTACAAGCTGGGTTGTGTTAAAAAAAAAAAAAAAATATATATATGCTAATTAGAAAGTCAGGGTACATTTCACATTAGAAAGGACTTTATAACTGCAGGGGAGACAAGGGACAGCAGGAACAAAGTTCTGAAGTCCAGAAACAGTATGCATTATACAGGACACCATGAAAAGTTTGGTTTTATCAGTAATTTTTGAGTCATGGAGGGCCTTGAAGTTGCTGTTAATGTGATTAACCCAAATTACTTCACCTGTGTTCTACAACTGGGCCTTGAGTGGGAGAAGAAATGAAACTGGACAAGTCTCAGGCAAGGAACAGTGTGGGACCCAATTAAAAAACCAAGGAAACAGTTTTGGGTAGAAGGAAACTTAAAGAGAAGAATAGCCAGAATCTTATTTTATTTTTATTTGTAAAAGAGACAGGGTCTTGCCCTGTCGCTCAGGCTGGAGTGCTGCGCGACCACGGCTCACTGTGGCCTCATCCTCCTAGGTTCAAGCCATTTTCCCACCCCTGCCTTCCCAGTAGCTGGGACTACAGACGTACAACACCACGCCGGGCTAATTTTTGTATTTTTTGTAGAGATGGGGTCTCACTATGTTGCCCAGGCTGGTTTGGAACTCCTGGGCCCAAGTGATCCACTCCTCTCAGCCTCTCAAAGTGTTAGGATTACAGGTGTTGGTCACCGCTCGGGGCCTGCCAATGTTTTTCAGAGCGAGATCCCAGTACCACCTGAATCAAAATCAGCAGTCTGAGGTAAAAATGTCAGTTCAGCCCCAGGACTTCTCTAAAGAATGAGTCCTTCTGCAAGTTTTCTTTATTTTAGTCTTCTTACACGCAACTTCATTGTTAGAATTCTTTTCTAATAAGGGATTTGGGGCACATAAGCTGGTCTAGCTGGTAATTACTGAGTGAAAAGGGGGCAAGATAGACCTTAGCTGTTTTTATTAAAACTGTAGTCTGTACTGGTCTCAGAGACACATAAGCGATGTTTTTTTGTTGTTGTTGTTTTTTTTTTTTTTTTTTTTTGAGACGGAGTCTTGCGCTGTCACCCAGGCTGGAGTGCTGTGGCCGGATCTCAGCTCACTGCAAGCTCCGCCTCCCGGGTTCACGCCATTCTCCTGCCTCTGCCTCCCGAGTAGCTGGGACTACAGGCGCCGCCACCTCGCCCGGCTAGTTTTTTGTAGTTTTTAGTAGAGACGGGGTTTCACCGTGTTAGCCAGGATGGTCTCGATCTCCTGACCTCGTGATCCGCCCGTCTCGGCCTCCCAAAGTGCTAGGATTACAGGCTTGAGCCACCGCGCCCGGCCTGTTGTTTTTTTTTTGAGACGGAGTCTCACTCTTGTTGCCCAGGCTGGAGTGCAATGGCACGATCTCGGCTCACTGCAACCTCTGCCTCCTGGGTTCAATCAATTCTGCCTCAGCCTCCAGAGTAACTGGGATTACAGGCACGTGCTACCACGCCCGGCTAATTTTGGTACTTTTAGTAAAGACGAGGTTTCATCATGTTGGCCAGGCTGGTCTCAAATTCCTGACCTCAGGTGATCCGCCCGCTTCAGCCTCCCAAAGTGCTGGGATTCCAGGCGTGAGCCACCGCGCCCAGCCAAAGCGGCCTTCTTTTTTTTTTTTTTTTGAGACAGAGTCTCACTCTGTCGCCCAGGCTGGAGTGCAGTGGCCGGATCTCAGCTCACTGCAAGCTCTGCCTCCCGGGTTCACGCCATTCTCCTGCCTCAGCCTCCCGAGTAGCTAGGACTACAGGCGCCCGCCACCTCGCCCGGCTAGTTTTTTGTATTTTTTAGTAGAGACGGGGTTTCACCGTGTTAGCCAGGATGGTCTCGATCGCCTGACCTCGTGATCCGCCCGTCTCGGCCTCCCGAAGTGCTGGGATTACAGGCTTGAGCCACCGCGCCCGGCCCTAAGCGGCCTTCTTAAGAAGCGCGGGTAACCCGGACTTCCCGCTCTGGCGCTGCGGCAGCTGAGGATCGGAGCGGGCTCCGCCCCGTCCCGGCCCCGCCCCTCTCGGCCTCCCGCCGCAATCTTGGCGGGAAGGCGCCGGCCACTGAGAAGCCGAAAGATGTCCAGGTCGGGCGCGGCGGCTGAGAAGGCCGACTCCAGACAGCGACCCCAGATGAAGGTGAGAAACGGATTGGTGCTTCCAGGTGTGCTCCTGCCTCGGTTTTTGTGAGGGTTATGCGGGACACAGGCCCGGAAGGTCGAGGGCACCTGGTACCGGGGGTTGGCGGGGATCCCTGCCCTGAGGCCTTCGGCTTTGACGAAAGTTTCTTATCAATAACCCTAGAAATAGTGGGAGAGTCACATCTGAGATTCCCTTTTTTCAACCTTCTGCGTTTGCTTTTGCCACAGTTATGATCAGCTTCACACTCTTTAAATAATTCCAGACAATCCGCAGCTGACGGGGTATTTGCCTCAGTCCAAATGCTAGTCATTATTATTGGTCTGGAAAACCCTGATGGGCAAATATGCCCAGTAAATGAATTCTGTTGGGGTTAAGGTTAATGAATTACATATCTAGATTTTGGAGGGAAAAAAGTTTTCTTACAGGGTGTCAATTTGGATTTATTTATTTTTTTGAGCCTGAGTCTCGCTCTGTTGCCCAGGCTGGAGTGCAGTGGCGTGATCTTGGCTCACTGCAACCTCCGCCTCCCGGGTTCAAGCGATTCTCCTGTCTCAGCCTCCTAAATAGCTAGAATTACAGGCAGGTACCACCACACCCAATTTTTGTATTTTTAGTAGAGACGGGGTGGGGGGGGGGAGGCAGGGGGCGGGGGGCGGCGGGTTCCATCATGTTGGCTAGGCTAATCTTGAACTCCTGACCTCAGGCCCTGCCTCAGCCTCCCAAAGTGCTGGGATTACAGGCGCAAGCCACCGCACCTGGCCTCAATTTAGATTTATATTGTCATTGTGAAATGGGAATTATTAGATCTGCTGGGGATCCTGTAAGAAAAGGCACAGGACTTGGAATTCTAATACTCTCTTTTCTTTTATTGATCTGAATAGGTAAATGAATATAAAGAAAATCAAAACATCGCTTATGTGTCTCTGAGACCAGTACAGACTACAGTTTTAATAAAAACAGCTAAGGTCTATCTTGCCCCCTTTTCACTCAGTAATTACCAGCTAGACCAGCTTATGTGCCCCAAATCCCTATTAGAAAAGAATTTTAACAATGAAGTTGCGTGTAAGAAGACTAAAATAAAGAAAACTTGCAGAAGGATTATACCTACAAAGATGAAAACCACGTCTTCTAAGTCTGAATCCACGCTGCAATACTCATCCTCAGCTGTTCATACTGAAAGTAACAAGCTACAACCCAAGAGAATGGCAGATGCGATGAATCTCAGTGTTGATGTGGAAAGTAGTCAGGATGGAGACAGTGATGAAGATGTCACACCAGGGGTAAGAACTTAATTAGTAGCTTGTTCTAGTATCTATTTTTTTAAATGTGAAGTTCTGATAAATTGAAGTTTTTCAAGGATCTTTCTGGTACAAACAAATTATTTTATCTAATAATGTAAGAATAAATGTAATAATACATTTTTATTATTTTTAAGGTTTAACAAATAACTTCCTTGGGTTATTTTTGCTTTTGCTGTTGATGTGTCAATGAAAGGATTTACTTAATCTTTACTCTGCTTCCCTTTTTCTTTCTCTAAACTTACTGCATATATTTTTGGGTTTACTCATACTTTATGGTGCCTTGCTCACCTTTACATATTTATGTACAGTATATCAGAAGTCATCAGTTTGTGGGATATATGGTATTGACTGACCCTTGATATCAGGGTAGGGAAACTGATTATATGGATGTGTTGAATAATATTTCCTTTAAATGCAAAAGGAGACAAATGACAGAGTAGATAAGATACATGAGAAATGCATTAATTAGTTCTGTATAATTCCAATCAACTTAAGGAATTTGGTGTGTAATTTTTTTTTTTTTTTGGAGACCGAGTCTCCCTCTGTCGCTCAGGCTGGAGTGTGGTGACACTATATCGGCTCTCTGCAACCTTGGCCTCCTGGATTCAATAGATTCTCCTCCCTCAGCCTCCTGTGTAGCTGGTATTACAGCCACGCCACCATGCCTGGCTAGTTTTGTGTTTTTAGTAGAGATGGGTTTTCACCATGTTGGTCAGGCTGGTCTCTAACTCCTGACCTCCTGATCCACCCGCCTCAGCCTCCCGAGGTGCTGGGATTAAATGGTGAGCCACTGCGCCCAGCCTGGTCTGTAATTCTTTTGGCTTCTACTGCCTACCAGGAGGGCTGTGCCCCATTCAAACTGACAAATTTTAACAGGACAAGATAAAATATAAAGCACATGACACAATGTTGCTGGAACTCAGGGAACAGAAAATGATAGTAGGGAAAGGGAGATACTATAATTGAAGGGTTATTGTTATGAAATAGAAGTTTGGTTTATGCTTTCTTATCCCAGAGTTACGAACCAGGACTCATAGTGGGACAGCATGGGATAAGTATTAGATGAATTGGACTTGGGGTTGATAGCCTAGCATGGCCACTTCTTTTTTTTTTTGAGATGGAGTCTTGCTCTGTTGCCCAGGCTGGAGTGCAGTGGCACGGTCTCGGCTTACTACAAGCTCCTCCTCCCGGGTTCATGCCATTCTCCTGCCTCAGTCTCCTGAGTAGCTGGGATTACAGGTGCCTGCCACCACCCCCGGCTAATTTTTTGTATTTTTAGTAGAGGGTTCCGCTGTGTTCGCCGGGATGGTCTCGATCACCTGGACTTGAGATCCGCCCACCTCGGCCTCCCAAAGTGCTGGAATTACAGGCGTGAGCCACCGCGCCTGGCCTAGCATGGTCACTTCTAAGAAACCTTGTTCCTTTAAGCAAATCACCTTAGGGGATTGGATAAAATCTGTGGTTCTCAAACTTTAGGCTATATCAGAATTACCTGGACAATGTGTTAAAACTCCATTGCAGGGCCCCACCAACAGAGTTTCTGATTCAGAAGTTTTGGAATTGGAGCATACAATTTGCATATCTTTTTTCTTTTTCTTTCTTTCTTTCTTTCTTTTTTTTTTTTAATAGAGATGTTGGTGGGTTTCGGGGTGGGAGGTGTTGCCCAGGCTGGTCTTGAGCTCCTGAGCTCAACCAGTCCTCCCACCTCAGTCTCCCAAAGTGCTGGGATTATAGGCTTGAGTCACCACACCAAGCCCAATTTGCTTATTTAACAGTTTCCTAGAGGCACTGATGTAGTTAGTCCAGGACTGCACTTTGAGAACCACTCGATTAGATTATCCCTTTGGCCTCTTAGACAAAGATTCTGAAGAATATAAGGTAAACATAAAGCAGATTAGTTTGATGTAATGAAATAGGTCCGTTAATAGAGTTGCTCCTAAAGAAAAAAAAAATTAAAAATTAAAAAAAGGTGGATGGATCACCTGAGGTCAGGAGTTCCAGACCAGCCTGCCCAATATGGTGAAACCCCATTTCTAATAAAAATACAAAAATTAGGTTGGTCATGGTGGTTCATGCATGTACTCCCAGCACTTTGGGAGGCTGAGGTGGGTGGATCACTTGAGGTCAGGAGTTCGAGACCAGCCTGGCCAACATGGTGAAACCCCGTCTCTCCTAAATATACAAAAATTAGCCAGGTGTGGTCGTGGGCACCCGTAGTCCCAGCTACTCGGGAGGCTGAGTCAGGATAATTGCTTGAACTCAGGAGGTGGAGGTTGCAGTGAGCCATCACGCCACTGCACTCTAGCCTGGGCGACACAGCCAGACTGTCCCCACCTCCCTCCACCAAAGGAAAAAAAAGAAGATATAAAAATTAGCCAGGCGTGGTGGCAGGTGCCTGTAATCTGAGCTACTTGGGAGGCTGAGATGGGAGAATCGTTTGAACCTGGGTGGTGGAGGTTGCAGTGAGCCAAGATCAAGTCACTGCACTCCAGGCTGGGTGACAGAGCAAGACTCTTGTTTTTTTTTTTTTTTTTTTTTTTTTTTTTGAGACGGAGTCTCGCTCTGTCGCCCAGGCTGGAGTGCAGTGGCCGGATCTCAGCTCACTGCAAGCTCCGCCTCCGGGTTTACGCCATTCTCCTGCCTCAGCCTCCCGAGTAGCTGGGACTACAGGCGCCCGCCACCTCGCCCGGCTAGTTTTTTGTATTTTTTAGTAGAGACGGGGTTTCACCGTATTAGCCAGGATGGTCTCGATCTCCTGACCTCGTGATCCACCCGTCTCGGCCTCCCAAAGTGCTGGGATTACAGGCTTGAGCCACCGCGCCCAGCCAAGACTCTTGTTTTAAAAAAAAATATATAAAGCCTCCCAAATAGCTGAGACTACAGGCATGTGCCACCTTGTCCGGCTAATTTTGACAATTTTTTTTTTTTTTTTTTTAAGAGATGTGGGTGTGCCATGTTTATTGCCCAGGCTGGTCTCAAACTCCTGGGCTCCAGCAATCTGCCCACCTCAGCCTCCCAAAGTGCTGGGATTACAGGTGTGAGCCCCACTGTGCCCAGCCAAGATACTTTTTTTTTTTCTTTTTTTGAGATGGGGTCTTGCTCTGTCACCCAGGATGGAGTGCAGTGGCATGATCTCAGCTCACTGCAACCTTCACCTCCCAGGTTCAAGCGATTCTCCCAAATCAGCGTCCCGAGTAGCTGGGATTACAGGCATGCGCCACCATGCCTGGCTAATTTTTTGTATTTTTAGTGGAGAAGGGGTTTCTCAATGTTGGCCAGGCTGGTTTTGAACTCCTGACCTCAAGTGATCCGCCTGCCTCAGCCTCTCACAGTGCTGGGATTATAGGCGTGAGGCATCGTGCATGCCATGTCTGTCTGTCTTGGTTTATTCTTTCATTTTGGTGAAGTGCAGCTTTCTGAGAAAAAGTGTGTAAGAGGCAAATGTTTTGCATTTCAGAAAGTCTTTTTTTTTGAGACGGAATCTCACTCTGTCACCCAGGCTGGAATGTAGTGGTGTGATCTCGGCTCATTGTAGCTTTTTGTATTTTTAATGGGGACGGGGGGGGGGGGGTGTCACCATGTTGGCCAGGCTGGTCTCGAACTCCTGACCTCGTGATCTGCCCGCTTCAGTCTCCCAAAGTGCTGGGATTATAGGCGTGAGCCACTGCGCTCAGCCCAGAAAAAGTCTTTAGCTTTATGTTTGATTGATGACCTAATTGGATTTAGAATTGTAAGCTGAAAATAATTTAATCTTTCCTTAGAATTTTTAACGCATTGTTCCATTGTCTTCCCACTTCCTTCAATGTTGAAAGTTTGTGTCATTCTGATTCTGGATTCTTTGTGATCTTTTTTTCCCTCTGCATGCTTTTAAGATCTTTTCTGGCTGGGTGTAGTAACGCAGGCCTGTAGTTTCAGCTACTTGGGAGGCTAAGGCTGGAGCCCAGGAGTGCAAGTCTGCAGTAAGTTTTAATCAAGCCAATGCACTTCAGCCTGGGTGACAGAGAGTCCATCTCTTTAAAAAAAAAAAAAAAAAAATTGTGATGATATACCGAGGCCTGGGTTCTTCTTTGTTTTGTTTTGTTTTGTTTTCTTGAGACGGGGTCTCACCCAGTTGCCTAGGCTGGAGTGCAGTGGCACAATCTTGCCTCACTGCAACCTGTGCCTTCTAGGTTCAAGTGATTCTCCTGTCTCAGCTTCCTGAGTAGCTTGGACTGCAGGCACGTGCCACCACGCCCAGCTAATTTTTATAATTTTATTAGAGATGAGGTTTCACCATGTGGGCTAGGGTGTCTGGAACTCCTGACCTCAGGTGATCTGCCCACTTCAGCCTCCCAAAGTGCTGGGATTACAGGCATGAGCCATTGCACCCGTCTTGCTTTTTTTTTTTTTTTTGAGGCAGTCTTGCTCTTGCCCTGGCAGCTAGAATGCAGTGGTGTGATCTCCGCTCTCTGCAACCACTGCCTCCCAGGTTCAAGCAATTCTCGTGCCTCAGCCTCCCAAGTAGCTGGGATTACAAGTGTGCACTACTACGCCCAGCTAGTTTTTTTGTATTTTTAATAGAGACGGGTTTCACCACGTTGGCCAGCCTGGTCTCCCGTTCCTGGCCTCTAGTGATCTGCCTGGTGGCCTCCCAAAGTGCTGGGATTACACACGTGAGCCACTGAGCCTGCTTGCCTGAGTCCTTTTTCATTCATTATGCTGCATACTCATTGGGCTTTTTGTAATCTGGAAGCTCATGTCTTTAGTTTTGAGAAACTTTAAAATAATATTTTTGTTTTCAGACTATTATTTTTTAGAGATGGGATCTCGCTCTGTTGCCCAGGCTAGAATACTGTGGTGTCATCATAGCTTACTGCAACCTTGAACTTCTGGATTCAAGTGATCCTTCTGCTTCAGTCTCCCACTTACATTATTTTTCTTTCTGTTTTTTCTTTTTTTTTTTTTTTTTTTTGAGACGGAGTCTTGCTCTTTCGTCCGGGCTGGAGTGCAGTGGCCGGATCTCAGCTCACTGCAAGTTCCGCCTCCCGGGTTTTACGCCATTCTCCTGCCTCAGCCTCCGGAGTAGCTGGGACTACAGGCGCCCGCCACCTCGCCCGGCTAGTTTTTTGTATTTTTAATAGAGACTGGGTTTCACCGTGTTCGCCAGGATGGTCTCGATTTCCTGACCTCGTGATCCGCCCGTCTCGGCCTCCCAAAGTGCTGGGATTACAGGCTTGAGCCACCGCGCCCGGCCTGTTTTTTCTTTTTCTTTCTTTTTTTTTTTTTTTGAGAAAGAGTCTCGCTCTGTCGCCCCCCGGGCTGGAGTCCTGTGGCGTAATCTCTGTTCACTGCAACCTCCGTCTTCTGGGTTCAAGCAATTCTCCTGTCTCAGCCTCCCGAGTAGCTGGTACCACAGGCGTGTGCCGCTATGCCCGACCAATTTTTGTATTTTTAGTAGAGATGGAGTTTTGCCATGTTGGCCAGGATGGTCCTGATCTCCTGACCTGGTGATCTGCTCGCCTCGGCCTCTCAAAGTGCTAGGATTACAGGCTTGAGCCACTATACTCGGCCTCCCATTTATATTGTTGTTATTATTATTATTATTATTTTTTTTTTTGAGACGGAGTCTTGCTCTGTCATTCGGGCAGGAGTACAGTGGAGCCATCTCGGCTCACTGCAAGCTCCGCCTTCCAGGTTCACGCCGTTCTCCTGCTTCAGCTTCCTGAGTAGCTGGGACTACAGGCGCCCGCCACTGCGCCTGGCTAATTTTTTGTATTTTTAGTAGAGACAGGGTTTCACCTTGTTAGCCAGGGTGGTCTCGAACTCCTAACCTTGTGATCCGCCCACCTCGGGCTCCCAAAGTGCTGGGATTACAGGCGTGAGCCACCGCGCCTGGCCTTTATTATTTTTTAATAATTGATTCTCTTCCAATTTCTCTGCAGTTTCTCGAACAATGAATATTGGACCTCTAATATTGAGTCTGTTTTTTGTCTTTTCTGTCCATGTGTTTATCTTTTTGTTCTACTTTCTAAATTTAAGCCTTTTAATGGATTTAAAAACTTCCGTTCTTGGCCGGGCGCGGTGGCTCAAGCCTGTAATCCCAGCACTTTGGGAGGCCGAGACGGGTGGATCATGAGGTCAGGAGATCGAGACCATCCTGGTCTACACGTGAAACCCCGTCTCTACTAAAAATACAAAAAACTAGCCGGGGCGAGATGGCGGGCGCCTGTAGTCCAGTACTCGGAGGGAGGCAGGAGAATGGTGTAAACCGAGGCGGAGCTTGCAGTGAGCCGAGATGGTGCCACTGCACTCCAGCCTGGGCGACAGAGCAAGACTCCTTCTCAAAAAAAAAAAAAAAAAAAAAAAAAACTTCCGTTCTTATTTTTTGAATTTTCTTATAGTATTTTGCTATTTCCTGAATATACTGTCTTATATCTCAGGGTTTAAAAAAATTAGCTTACTGTTACATTAGTGGCTCTTTAGGAGAAAGTAGAGACATGTACTTACTGCATTTAAAGAAAGTTTTTTTGTTTGATAAAATAACTTTTTTTTTTTTTTTTGGAGACGGAGTTTCGCTTTTGTTGTCCAGGCTAGAGTGCAATGGCATGATCTTGGCTCACTGCAATCCCCGGCGCCTGGGTTCAAGCGATTCTCCTGCCCCTGCCTCCAGAGTAGCTGGGATTACAGGCACCTGCCACTACACCTGGCTAATTTTTTTTTTTTTTTGTATTTTTAGTAGAGACAGGATTTCACCATGTTGGCCAGGCTGGTCTTGAACTCCTGACTTCAGGTGATCTGCCTGCCTCAGCTTCCCAAAGTGCTGGGATTACAGGTGTGAGCCACCACATCTGACCAATTTTTATATTTTTAGTAGAGATGGGGTTTCACCATTTTGGCCAGGCTGGTGTTGACCTCCTGACCTCAGGTGATCCACCTGCTTCAGCCTCCCAAATTGATGGGATTACAGGCGTGAGCTACCACACCTGGCCAAAAATAACTTTTGAGTAATAGTACAATTAATTGCCACTAGGAAATAATTTGCTACTAGATTATACTACTTGATTTCTAATATCAGATCACTTCTTAACTGGGAAGCCATACAGATACTCTCTGAGTATCCCAAATTCAAATTTACTGAAATATCCAATTCAGCAAACGTCTGTTTTGGTAAGATGGCATGAAATGAATAGAGGTAGTACAATTTGAAGTAAAGTATTCATGTAGAAAATGAAACACATAGTTTTGTGAAGTGCTTTTCCTATAGATTATATAAAGTAATGGAATCTTCTTGGTGTAATTTTATAGGATGATTTTTCGGGATTGTCACCCTACGAAAGGAAGAGACTGAAGAACATATCAGAAAATGCAGACTTTTTTGCTTCTCTTCAGTTGTCTGAGGTTTGTGTGGAGTCTGTATTTAAAACCAAGATGCTGGGCCGGGAGCAGTGGGTCACGCCTGTAATCCTGTCACTTGGGGAGGTGGAGGTGGGAGATCAACCTGGGTAACATACGGAGACCATCCCCCATCTCTATAAAAAGTAAATTAGTTGAGCATAGTGATGCATGCCTGGAGTCGTAGCTACTGGGGTGGCTGAGGTGGAAGTATGGCTTGAGCTTAGAAAGTCGAGGCTGCTGTGAGCTACGATCGTGCCACTGCATTCCAGCCTAGGCAACAGAGCAAGACCCTGTCTCAAAACAACAAGAGCAATAAAACCCAAGATGTCATAACTCCCACCAGAAGGTCAATAACATACCAGGTTTCATAGTGTCAGATGAGGAAGGCTAAAATAGGAGCAGGCTTTGCACTTAATAGGAAGAGGTTACTGTATTCCATTGATTCAAAGGCATTTTTTTATCTTTTTTTTTTTTTTTTTTTTGAGGCAAAGTTTTGCTCTTGTTGCCCAGGCTGGAGTGCAATGACGTGATCTCGGCTCACTGCAACCTCCGCCTCCCGGGTTCAAGCGATTCTCATGCCTCAGCTTCCTGAGTAGCTGGGATTACAGGCGCCTGTCACCATGCCTGAGTAATTTTTGTATTTTTAGTAGGGATGGGGTTTCACCATGTTGGTCAGGCTGGTCTCGAACTGCTGACCTCAGGTGATCTACTCTCCTTGCCTCCCAAGTGCTGGGATTACAGGTGTGATCCACCACGCCTGGCCTTTTTTTTTTTTTTTTTTTTTTAGACAGGGTCTTGCTGTGTTGCCCAGGCTGGAGTGCAGAAACGCTGATCATGACTTATGGCCTATCTTTAGGATCTTTAGTTCCTGAATAGACCTTAGTTTAGCGTGGGTATAGTAGCAGAAACCTAATATTTTAAAAGGTAAGATATGTAGTTAAAATATTTTTACATGATTTTTATACTTTACAGTCTGCTGCAAGACTCCGTGAAATCATAGAGAAGAGACAGCCTCCTAAATCCAAGAGGTAAAATACCTGGTTTGCAATGCCTGAACCATGATACATTGCTCAACTGTTTTATAATTTGAAAAAAATGGTTTGGCGTAGTAAGCTTAACAGATCATAAAGTGCTATTTAATCTCAGTCCCTCTAGGATCTCTGAGGTAATGCTACCCTTTAATAACTTTACAATTCTCATCTTCATCAAAGTAATATGGAGCAAATACAACTGAGAGCTGAATTTTGTTTATATTTGTTGTTGCTACTAATGGAGGGAAATCTTTTTTTCCACTAAATTATTGTTACTTAGAAAACTATTATTCTTAAAGACTCTTCTACTTACTTTTAATTTTTCTAGCTGTCTTTTTGCATCTCAATTTGTTTTTGCTTTCTTAGTCCTAGAATAAAGGAAAGGAATTAACATTTATTGAATATCTATGAAACATACTGCAGTGATCTAGCAATTTTGTCCTGTGTTATCTCATTTAACTCTGACAACCACTGTATCCATCCATGTATGTGGTAGGTAATATATTCATTTTGTGAGTTAGAAATCAGGCTCAAAAGATAAGATTGTTGGCTGGGTGCAGTGGCTCATGCCTGTAATCCCAGCACTTTGGGAGGTTGAGGCAGGGGGATCACCTGAGGTCAGGAGTTAGAGACTGGCCTGACCAACATGGAGAAAACCCATCTCTACTAAAAAAAAAAGATTAAAATATTAGCCAGGCATGGTGGCAAATGTCTGAATACCAGCTACTCAAGAGGCTAAGGCAGGAAAATCGCTTGAACCTGGCAGGCGGAGGTAGTGGTGAGCCAAGATCACACCATTGCACTCCAGCCTGGGCAAAAAGAGTGAGACTCCATCTCAAAAAAAAAAAAAAAAAATTATTTGCTGAAAGTCAAAACAGCTTATAAGTGGTAGCTTTAGGATTTGAACTACAGGGTTTTAAAATTTTGAATTATCTCCATTGCATTTTAGCAGTGCTTACATATAAATGACAAAATTAAAAATCTCGGTATCATTAGCTCATTTGTTTAGTGCCAGATCCTAATGAAATGTAGCTTCATTTACTTGGTTTGATTCTGTTAGAGGACAATTAGCTTGAGAAAAGCTAGACCTTTAATCATGGCCAGGTATTTTCAAGTATGAAAAGTTACTGTAAGAGGAACATCATTAACACTGGAAAAACAGTAGCACTGGTCCTGTTGCCAGCTGATTAGTACCTTTACATTTGCATGTTTTTTATTAGCCAAGATTGGTGATTTCTTTCTAAATAACAAAATTCCAGCCCTTAATAGTTGCATAGGTAGTAGCAAGTTGATAGTATAGAAGTTGCATAATGTAGAGGAAAAAGCGTAGGCTTTGAGATGTAGCAAATTTGGGTTCAAGTTTTTTTTTTTTTTTTTTTTTTTTTTTGAGACGGAGTCTCGCTCTGTCACCCAGCTGGAGTGCAGTAGCGCGATCTCGGCTCACTGCAAGCTCCGCCTCCCGGGTTCATGCCATTCTCCTGCCTCAGCCTCCGGAGTAGCTGGGACTACAGGCGCCGCCACCTCGCCCGGCTAGTTTTTTTGTATTTTTTAGTAGAGACAGGGTTTCACCACGTTAGCCAGGATGGTCTCGATCTCCTGACCTCGTGATCTGCCCGCCTCAGCCTCCCAAAGTGCTGGGATTACAGGCTTGAGCCACCGCGCCTGGCCACTGGGTTCAAGTTTTGATTCAGTCACTTACAGCTATGATATTAACCTTGGATACTTTATATAATTTTTCTTTTCTGTAAAACTGATGTTATGCTAATCCAGAAGGATTTAAATTTTTTGAAAATTATTAAATATACATATAAAAAGGTACATATAATGTATTTGTGTAGTTGAAAAATTATACAGGTCCCATCCATGTACCTGCCATCCAGGTTAATAGAAATTATGAGTACCCCTGAAGGCCCATATATACACCTCCCTCCAGATACTACCACTATGCTGACTTTTGTGATATTTCCTTGCATTTATTTATAGTTTCTTTTTTTTTTTTTTTTTTTTTTGAGACGGAGTCTCGCTTTGTTGCCCAGGCTGGAGTGCAGTGGCGTGATCTCAGCTCACTGCAAGTTCTGCCTCCCGGGTTCACACCATTCTCCTGCCTCAGTCTGCCGAATAGCCGGGACTACAGGCACCCGCCACCATGGCCAGCTAATTTTTTATATTTTTAGTAGAGACGGGGTTTCACCGTGTTAGCCAGGATGGTCTCCATCTCCTGACCTCGTGATCCACCTGTCTCGGCCTCCCAAAGTGCTGGGACTACAGGCGTGAGCCACCGTGCCCAGCCTATAGTTTCATTTTTATTTATTTATTTATTTTGAAACAGTCTAGCTCTGTTGCTCAGGCTGAAGTACAGTGGCGCCATCTTGGCTCACTGCAGCCTCTGCCTCCCAGGTTCAAGCAATTCTCATGGCTCAGCCTCCTGAGTAGCTGGGATTACAGGTGCTCATGACCATGCTTGGCTAATTTTTGTATTTTTAGTGGATACGGGGTTTCGCCATGTTTGCCAGGCTGATCTGGAACTCCGGACCTCAAGTGATCCACCCGCCTCAGCCTCCCAAAGTGCTGGGATTACAGGTGTGAGCCACTGTGCCTGGCTATTGATTTATAGTTTTACTACCAGTGAGTGTATCCTTAAACACTCTATTGTTTAGCTTTGTCTTTTTTTGGTGTTCACATACAGTATGCCATTTTTATATTCTGAGATTTTCTTATTTTGCTCATCTTTACATATTTATGCTTTTAAATTTACCCATGTTGATGTGCACAGCTTTATTTCATTCTTTTTTTTTGCTATATAATATTCCACTGGATAAATGTACTACATTTTATTCCACTGTTGATGAACAATTGAATTGTTTCCAGGTTTTTATTATGAAAAGTGCTGCTCCAAACATTCTTAAGTCTCTTAGTGCTTATATATGGGAGTTTCTCTAGGAGTAGATTTCTAGGAGGACTGTATGACAGCCCATATTATTCCGTATACTCAGGCGTGTTTTTTGAGGATTAAATATGAGATGGAATGTTGAGTACAGTTTTTAGTATATAGTATACTTTCAATCAATAATAGTTTTTACTAATTCTCTAACTAATGTGGACTATAGCTGATAATTTTTTGTGAATTTTTGGAAATAATTTCAGAGGCTTCTCTTTCCCTGACATTTTTTTTTTTTTTTTGAGACGGAGTCTCGCTCTGTCGCCCAGGCTGGAGTGCTGTGGCCGGATCTCAGCTCACTGCAAGCTCTACCTCCCGGGTTCACGCCATTCTCCTGCCTCAGCCTCCCGGGTAGCTGGGACTACAGGCGCCGCCACCTCGCCCGGCTAGTTTTTTGTAGTTTTTAGTAGAGACGGGGTTTCACCGGGTTAGCCAGGATGGTCTCGATCTCCTGACCTTGTGATCCGCCCGTCTTGGCCTCCCAAAGTGCTGGGATTACAGGCTTGAGCCACCGCGCCCCGGCCTTTCCCTGACATTTTAAAATGAATTTTTTTAAAATGAAAAAATAGTGCATAAAAAATAGGGACTGTATATTATTTAAAAAGTAAACTGCCAGGCGTGGTGGCTCACGCCTGTAATCCCAACACTTTGGGAGGCCGAGGCGGGCGGATCATGAGGTCAGGAGATCGAGACCATCCTGGCAAACATGGTGAAACCCCGTCTCTACTAAAAATACCAAAAAATGAGCTGGGCGTGGTGGCGGGCACATGTAGTCCCAGCTCTCGGGGGGCTGAGGCAGGAGAATGGTGTGAACCCGGGAGGTGGAGCTTGCAGTGAGCTGAGATCGTGCCACTGCACTCCAGCCTGGGCAACAGTGCGAGACTCTGTCTCAAAAAAAAAAGTAAACTACAGTGTATGGAAGGGAATGCAGTGAAACGTTTACGTTTCCTTCCTACTTTAGACCTTAGTTTTCCAGGCCTTTTCCCTAGAAGTAGTAGTTTTATGTGTATTCCTCCATAGGTAACCTCAGCATGTACAAATTTATGTGTATACGTAACCTTTTTGTAAACCTGTACTGGACTTTGTTTTTGCTTTTTATAAGCTGGGGTTCCTTTCAGCAGTGCATTAAGATCTATATCATTCTTTTTGTGGCTGCATATTATTCTATTAGATATGTACACCATGATTTAACAGACCTCACCTCCTTTTGATGAACATTTAGGTTTAAGTTTTTTCCATACTTATTAAAATAATTGTGGCCATGTATATATATGCAATGTATAAATAGATCTGTGGGATATATTCCTAGAAGTTATCTCCTTAATGTTAGTAAATTTTATTGTTTTGTGAGTATAACATGAATTTTTCCCCACTCCTGCAGAAAGAAGCCTAAGAGAGAAAATGGGGTTGGATGTAGAAGGTCAATGCGATTACTAAAAGTTGATCCTTTGGGAGTTTCATTACCAGCAACTCCAACACCGCCGACGTTAGTAGCAGATGAAACTGTAAGAAAATGTGCAAATACAATATTTTAATGTAATAAAATACTGAAAAATTTGAAGTGTTGAAACTAGACTAAAAGTTCATTAAATTATGTTTAATTTTATATTTCATTCTTGAATGTTGTATGGTTTTGTTTTTTGTTTTGTTTTTTTTTTAAGACGGAGTCTTGCTCTGTCACCCAGGCTGGAATGCAGTGGCATGCTCTTGCCTCACCGCACCCCACTCCCCGTGTTCAAGCGATTCTCCTGCCTCAGCCTCCCAAATAGCTGGGATTACGGGCACATGCCACCATACCTGGCTGATTTTTTATATTTTTGGTAAAGATGGGGTTTCACCATGCTGGCCAGGCTGGTCTTGAACTCCTGACCTCAAGTGATCTGCCTGCCTTGACCTCCCAAAGTGCTGGGATTGCAGGTGTGAGACACTGAGCCTGGCCTGTTCTCTGGTTTAATGAGTAAGATTTCAAAGTCGTAAAGACGGGATTAAATTCTGTATTTCTGCGGGACTTACCTGCTATAGGATTGTGGGTGAGTTAATTAACCTTTCTGATCGTTTCCGCATTAAAAAAATGTCAGCAATAATAGAACCCTCAGTAAATATGTACAGTTTTATGTCAGTTTTAAAAAAAGAAACCTCAAAGAGCTACTGTGAAGATAAATTGTATCTATCAAGTTTCTCACATTATATTAAGGGCTTAGTAATCAATAAAATATAGTTATTAAGTTAATAATATGTGATAATGTGTAGTTTAATTTTAGTGAGTAGAGTTTTATTTAGCAAACATTGTCTAAATAATATTTTTCAAGAACACCTATTTTTAATACTTTATATCAGTGTTTAATTATAAATAGGAAGATAGCACTAATTAGGAAGGTGCCCTGGGAGCAAATTGCAAATCTAGGTGTTACGGGAAGCAGCATGGAAGAGTAGCTTCCAAACTTTTTTGAAGCCTTAGCCCACAAATATATTTATGACCAGGTATAGTGGCTCATGCCTGTAATCCCAGCACTTTGGGAGGCTGAGGCAGGAGGATCACTTGAACCCAGGAGTTTGAGACCAGGCTAGGCAACATCAAGTGACCCTGTCCTCACAAAAAAAATACGAAAATTAGCTGGGTGTGGTGGCATGTGCCTGTAGTCCCAGCTCCTCAGGAGGCTGAGGTGGGAGCATCACTTGAGACATTAAATTAAAAAAAAAAAGATAGTTACATTGTAACCATTACACATATATGCAACTGAAACCACAGTTTGTCAAGTGACACTACATGTGCACTTTGATATTTCTTTTTTTTTTTGAGCCACAGTCTCCCTCTGTCGCCCAGCCTGGATTGCAGTGGCATGATCTCAGTTCACTGCAACCTCCGCATCCCTGGTTTAAGTGATTCTCGTGTCTCAGCCTCCATAGTAGCTGGGACTACAGGCGTGTGCCACCATGCCTGGCTAATTTTTGTATTTTTAGTAGAAATGGGGTTTCGCCATGTTGGCCAGGCTGGTCTCGAACTTCTGGCCTCAAGCTATTTGCCTGCCTCGGCCTCCCAAAGTGCTGGGATTACAGGTGTGAGCCATGTTCCTGGCCTGGTATTTCTATTCTATTCTCATTCACTAAAACAAATTGCTAGTTGTGACATATTAACATGATTTCTCACCCATTGGTTGGTTACAAACTGTTTAAAAAAACAGTAATGTAGGTATAATACTGAGTAATGAGTTAAGATAATCTGAGTCAGTTCTCAGCTTTTCCGGTTATTGGCTGTGTGACTTCGGGCAAGTTAACTCCTCTAAGTTTCTGCTTTGTTTTTTGGGGACGGAGTCTTGCCCTGTTGCCCAGGCTGGAGTGCAATAGTGCAATCTCGGCTCACTGCAACCTCCACCTGCTGGGTTCACACGATTCTCCTGCCTCAGCCTCCCGAGTAGCTGGGATTACAGGCACCTGCCACCATGCCCAGCTAATTTTTGTATTTTTAGTAGAGATGGGATCTCACCATGTTGGGTAGGCTGGTCTTGAACTCCTGACCTCGTGATCCGCCTGCCTCGGCTTCCCAAAGTGCTGGGATTACAGGCTCTAAGTTTCAATCCACTGTCTTTAAAATGTGATACCTCATTCACTAGGTTCTTGAGAGGATTAAATGAGATAATACATGTTATTACCTTAAAGGGTACCTGGCATTCATTTATTGAACAATTATTTTGAATGTCCATGATATGCCACCGTTACTGTTAATGTTGAAAGTGAAGTTGTGGGAAAACAGACAAATACCCTTGCCCTCCTTGTGTTTACATTCTAGGTAAACGTAAACCAACAAATTTACGAGACCAACAAATAACTTTTTATTTTTTATAACAGCCTTTGTTACCTCCTGGGCCTTTAGAAATGACTTCTGAAAATCAAGAAGACAATGAACGATTTAAAGGATTTCTGCACACATGGGCAGGAATGAACAAGGTATCCCTTGGGAAGGCTAATAGCCTTTAGAATCATCTGTTAAGGAAATATATACTATATATATATATAAATGTTAACGTAGTTCTTTGATCTCTCCCAATGTTCCAGCCAAGTAGTAAGAACACTGAGAAAGGATTATCTAGCATTAAAAGGTAAGTTGCAATTCCTTGTGTTTCTTTTATATTTTTTGAGATGTTTGAGTTATAAAGACTATACACCATTTTAGGGAATTTTGAAAGTGAGATGAAATGTTTCCACCCTAACAACCGTTGTTTTTGTGTATTTCCTCTCAAGTGTTGCCATATATAATACTACTAGGATATAAGCTTCATGAGGGCAAGAATTTTATTTCAATAACCAGAACAGTGCCTGGCACATAATATATGTTCAGTGTTGAATAAATGAGTGAATCCACTTACAGTTTTTACTGTATGTTGTAATGTATATACAATTTTGCATTATACTTTTTTCTTCCTTCTATTTTTTTTTTTTTTTTTGAGACAAGGTCTCCCTCTGTTGCTTAGGCTGCAGTACAGTGGCGCAATCTTGGCTGACTGCAACCTCTGCTTCCTGGGCTCAAATGATCCTCCCACCTCAGCCTCCCAAGTAGCTTGGACTACAGGCATGCACCATCATACCTCACTAATTTTTGTATTTGTAGAGATGAGATTTTGCTATGTTGCCCGGGTTGGTCTTGAACACCTGAGCTCAAGTGAGCCATCTGCCTTGGTCTCCCAAAGTGCTGGGATTACAGGTGTGAGCCACTGTGCCTGGCCTGCATTATGCTTTTTTCATTTGTGGTTACATGTTATTAGAGTCTTTAAAATTATTGAATAATTATAAAATATTTCATTGAGTAGAAGGAATTCACTTCTCCTCCTACCTGCTTGATATTTGCGGTTGTTTTCCATTTAGTTTTGTGTGTTTGTTGAAGTATATGGATATGATAGTGGATTATTTCTTTAGGTTAGATTTCCAGAAGTGAGATTAATGCATCAAATATTGTGAACATTTTTATAGCTTTTAGTACACACTGCTGAATTGTTTCTCAAGTCTTTTTTTCTTCTGAAAATTTTGTACGAACTTACGCTTCCACTAGCTATATGTGTGAGTATGTGTATTTAACTGCAGCCTACCAGTTTTTGGTGGTGGTAAAATTATCAAGGGTAATTTAAAAAGTGAAAGAGTATTGCTTAATTTGATTTCCTTGGTTACCAGGAGATTGAATAGTTTCCCATATTTGTTTACTAATTGTAATTTTTCTTTTTGAATAATCTTTTACTTATTTTGACTATTGAGATTGGTTTTACTTACAAAATTTAACTTTCTAATTTTCTTAGCTACAGAGCCAATTTAAATGGCATGGTCATTAGTGAAGATACTGTTTACAAAGTTACCACAGGCCCAATATTCTCTATGGCTCTCCACCCTTCAGAGACTAGAACTTTGGTAGCAGTTGGGGCCAAATTTGGGCAACTTGGACTTTGTGATTTGGTAAGTTGTTATTCTTGAATATATTATAGTTTGTCTAAAGCAAATAGTCTGGAAGAGAATAGGCTAGAGCCATGTGTTTATAAATGTTGCGTGAGACTTACAGTTTTGGGCTTTATGATGCTTTATGATTCCAAATTTTAGAAATCTGGAGGAATTTAAATTTGCTTTATAGAACTTTAATATTTTTAGCTTGAATATCATTAACCATCTGGGCATAAATTAACTGCCAGAAAACTTTGTTACACTTTAAACATATATGTGAAAAGATCACACAAAGTGGCCGGGTGCGGTGGCTCATGCCTGTAATACTAGCACTTTGGGAGGCTGAGGCGGGTGGATCACCTGAGGTCAGGAGTTTGAGACCAGCTTGGCCAACATGGTGAAACCCTGTCTCTACTTAAAAAAAGCAAAAATTAGCTGGGTGTGGTGGTAGGTGACTGTGATCCTAGCTACTTGGGAGGCTAAGGCAGGAGAATTGCCTGAACCCAGGAAACAGAGGTTGGAGTGAGTCAACATGGTGCCATCCAGCCTGGGCGACAGAGCGAGACTCCGTCTCAAAAAAAAAAAAAAAAAAAAAGTTTAGTGTTTTTTTTTTTTTTTTTTTTTTTGAGATGTAGTCTCGCTCTGTCGCCCAGGCTGGAGTGCAATGACGCGATCTCGGCGCACTGCAAGCTTCATCTCCTGGTTCACGCCATTCTCCTGCCTCAGCCTCATGAGTAGCTGGGACTACAGGTGCCCGCCACCATGCCCAGCTTATTTTTTGTGTTTTTAGTAGAGACGGAGTTTCACCATGGTCTTAATCTCCTGACCTCGTGATCCGCCTGCCTTGGCCTCCCAAAATGCTGGGATTACAGGCGTGAGCCACGACACCCGGCCTAAAGTTTAGTTTTCTAGTTGTGTTTAAAATATGGTCTGCTATGGTCTGAATGTTTTTGTCCCCCCCAAAAATTCATATGTTGAAATACTAATTTCTGTGGTATTAGGAGGTAGGACCTTTGGGAGGTGATTAGGTCATGAATAAGGTTATAACGTGAATAAGATTCTTATAAAAGTAAACCTAAGAGAGACCACTGTCCCTTCTACCATGTAAGGACTCAGCTAGAAGGCACCAACTATGAACCAGAAAGTAGGCCCTTAACAGACACTCAGTGAACTGGAACCTTGATCTTGGTATTCCTAGTTACCAGGACTGGGAGAAATAAAATGCTGCTGTTTATAAGCCACTCAGTTTATGGTATGTTGTTTTAGCAGCCCAAATGGACTAAGAAACAGTTTCTAAGCTGTATCAAAATATCTTCCCAGGGACCTGCTTTGGAACGATTCTAGTCATCTTTGATGAATCAGAAATAGATACTGAATTCCATTCATTGTGCATATAATTCTGCATGAAATGCTGTCTGTTGTTACAAAATTGAGAAAAGTCAAGTTAATGTTCTCTGAATTTATTTTCTTATTGGGGAAGAAGACCAAAGACATGAAAAATGCCATAAGGACAATTAATGAAGATGAAGAAACAGTGGTGACTTGAAGTTGGTTGGGGTTTATGAACAAAATTTGCAAGTCTGGAGACAGATAGAAACCAAGTTCTTTCTTATTTTGGGATCATAGCTTCTCCCTTATTTTGATAAGATGTGAATTGGGGGTAGGAGGTGATAGAATTTAGCAAAGAAAACTGAAGCAAAAAAGTGGGAAGAAGATCAGAATAGTATGTTTTAGAAGCCAAGAGATAAGTTTCAAGGATGGGAGGTTGGCAGAGCCTTTTGCGGAGAAGTTGAAAGAATGGAGAAAAGGCCATGGATTTTGAAAATAGGGTACCATTCGTGAGTTGAGAGAATAGCTTTGACAGTGAGGTAAGTAAGGAACAAAGGCTTTAGGAGATTAAGAAAGTATGGGGGTAATGAAAGAACTGGAAGAAATGGAGATAGAGACTACTGTTCTCTCCCCCCCACCCCACTGAGACACAGTCCCGCTCTGTTGCCCAGGCTGGAGTGCAATGGCATGATCATAGCTCACTGCAGCCTCAACTTCCCAGGCTCAAGTGATTCTCCACCTCAGCTTCCTGAGTAGCTGGGACTACGGTCATGTGCCACCACACCTGGCTAATTTTTTTTATTTTTTGTAGAGACTGGGGTCTCACTATGTTGTGTAGACTCATCTCAAATTCCTGAGCTCAAGCACTCCACCTGCTTCAGCCTCCCAAAGTGCTGGGATTACAGGTGTGAGCCACCACACTCATCTGAGACAACCTTTTGAATAATTTTGAAAAGGAAATATTGAAAATTAGCATGATTAAGTGAAGATATTTTTGGATGGGTTGATCTGTATATAATTTAAGACATACATAAAAATTCTTTTTTCATATCTTTCCTGGTGACTCCAAAAATCTGTATTATGGCTGGGCGTGGTGGCTCACACCTGTAATCCCAGCACTTTGGGAGGCCGAAGTTTGGCGGATCACCTGAGGTCTGGAGTTGGAGACCAACCTGACCAACATGATGAAATCCCATCTCTACTAAAGATACAAAATTAGTTGGGCGTGGTGGCAAATACCTGTAATCCCAGCTACTTGGGAGGCTGAGGCAGGAGAGTTGCTTGAACATGGGAGATGGAGGTTGCAGTGAGCCGAGATGGCGCCATTGCACTCCAGCCTGGACAACAAGAGCAAAACTCCCCTTCAAAAAAAAAAAAAAAAAAAAAAATCTGTTACTAGATCTCCATAGTCCAGTATCTCCATCAACCTAATTTTCCAGGACATTTGGCAATCTCATTAACAGATTTAGCAAGTCTAAAAGCAATATTACCTTGCCTATCCTGTGCTCACAATTTCCCCGGTTTTTTAAGAAAGTAGCTTTATTGAGGTAATAATTTACCTATCATAAAATCCTACTTAAAAATGTAAAATTCAATGCTTTTCCTTTTTTTGAGGTGGGAGTCTCGTTCTGTCACCCAGGCTGGAATGCTGTGGTGCGATCCTGGCTCACTGCAATCTCCACCTCCTGGGTTTGGGTGATTCTTGTGCCTCAGCCTCCTGAGTAGCTGGGATTACAGATGCTCGCCACCACACCTGGCTAATTTTTTTCTTTTTATTTTATTTGTTTGTTTGAGATGAGTCTCGCTCTGTCGCCCAAGCTGGAGTGCAGTGGCATGATCTCTGCTCACTGCAACCTCTGCCTCCTGGGTTCAAGCAGTTCTCTGCCTCAGCCTCCTAAGTGGCTGGGATTACAGGTGCCCGCTACCACGCTCAGCTGACTTTTTTTTTTTTTTTTTTTTAGTAGAGATGGGGTTTCACCATCTTGACCAGTCTGGTCATGAACTCCAGACCTCGACCTCCCAAAGTGCTGGGTTTACAGGCGTGAGTCACCGTGCCCAGCCTAATCTTTGTATTTTTTATAGAGATGTTGGCCAGGCTGATCTCCTGGCCTCAGGTGATCCACCTGCCTCTGCCTTCCAGAGCTGGAATTATAGACATGAGCCACTGTGCCTGGCCTAAGTGGTTTTTAATAAGTTTACTCAGTTGTTTAACTATCATAGTCTGGTTTTAGAATATTTTCATTATCCCTACAAGATCCCTCATGCTGGCTGAATGCAGTGGCTCATACCTGTAATTCCAGCGCTTTGGGAAGTTGAGGCAGGAGGATCGCTTAAGCCCACTAATTCGAGACCTGCCTAGGTGACATAGTGAGTTGCCTGTCTCTACAAAAAAAAAATAGCTGGGTGTGGTGGTGTGTGCCAGTAGTCCCAGCTACTCAGGAAGCTGAGCTGGGAAGATCACCTGAGCCCAAGGAGGTTGAGGCTGCAGTGAGCCATGATTGTGCCACTGCACTCCAGCCTGGATTGACAGAGTGAGACCCTATCTCAAAAAAACAAAACAAAAACAAAACAAAACAAAAAAAAAATTACTGCAATAAAAAAGAAGCAGAACCTAATGTAGTATACTTCAAAAACTTGCTACCAAGGAGAGAAACGAATCCTGTAGCAGAGCTAGGAGACAGCATAATTTAGCTTCTGCCCTGACCCATGTGCAGAGTCCATACTGGTAAATTGACCAAATCCTGAGAATTTTCTCCTATATTATCAAAAGTAGAGAGAAGCACATTGGGTATTCCGATTTTTCCTCTTTAGAATGAGGACTAGGGAAATGGTTGCTGGAGGAAAAATAGAGGAAGTAGGGAAAGTGAATAGTAGAACTGATTGTCTTCAAAGGAAGTTTTCTTGACCCATGGCAGTGGTAACACCCTCTACCCCTATACAAGTAGGTGGTATGAATCCTAGTATAAGATAATGAACAAGGGCAGGCGTGGTGGCTCATGCCTGTAATCCGAGCACTTTGGTAGGCCGAGGCAGGCGAATCACCTGAGGTCAGGAGTTCAAGATCAGCCTATCTAACTAACATGGTGAAGCTCTGCCTCTACTAAAAATACAAAATTAGCTGCGTATGGTAGCGGGTGCCTGCAATCCCAGCCACTCAGGAGGCTAAGGCAGGAGAATTGCCTGAACCCAAGAGGCAGAGGTTGCAGTGAGCCGGCATTGCGCCACTGCACTCCAGCCTGGGCGACAGAGTTGAGATTATCTCAAAAAAAAAAAAAAAAAATCTGCGTTTCAGATTACCTGCTGTCACAACATGGTGAAACACCATCTCCACTAAAAATACAAAAATTAGCTAAGTGTGGTGGTGGGTGCCTGTAATTCCAGCGACTCAGGAGGCTGAGACAGGAGAATTGCTTGAACCTGGGAGGTAGAGATTGCAGTGAGCTGAGATCGTACCACTGCACTCCAGCCTGGGTGACAGTGAGACTCCATCTCAAAAAAAAGAAAAAAAAGAGAAGACTTGGAGGAAGGGTGAGAATAATATTCTCAAATCAATATAAATTGTCTAAAATTAACAGTTTAAAAAATAAAAAGCGGCCGGGTGCGGTGGCTCAAGCCTGTAATCCCAGCACTTTGGGAGGCCGAGACGGGCGGATCACGAGGTCAGGAGATCGAGACCATCCTGGCTAATACGGTGAAACCCCGTCTCTACTAAAAAATACAAAAAACTAGCCGGGCGAGGTGGCGGGCGCCTGTAGCCCCAGCTACTTGGGAGGCTGAGGCAGGAGAATGGCGGGAACCCAGGAGGCGGAGCTTGCAGTGAGCTGAGATCCGGCCACTGCACTCCAGCCTGGGCGACAGAGCGAGACTCCGTCTCAAAAAAAAAAAAATAAATAAAAAATAAAAAATAAAAAATAAAAAATAAAAAGCATAATGACTACAATTGCTTTTTGTTTTATACTTTTGCCATTGTAGGAGATAATGTCTCTAAATACTTGGAGTTCAAAAATTCCTTTAGCTTCATTTTCTTATATTATTTTGACATATTTATATGTACCTATACAGATAGAATGATAGAGAAGAAATTTTAAAAAAGGACCATGCTATATATGCCATTTTGAATCACATTAAATTGAACTATAAAGATGTCTATAATCTCAGTGTTTTAATGATAATTTTGGTTAATTTTAGATTTGGAATTTTTTTTTTTTTTTTTTTTTTTGAGACAGACTCTGCTGTATCGCCCAGACTGGAGTTCAGTGGCACGATCTCGACTCACTGTAAACTCTGCCTCCCCGGTTCAAGCAATTCTCTGCCTCAGCCTACTGAATAGCTGGGATTGCAGGCATCTGCCACCACGCCCGGCTAATTTTTGTATTTGTAGTAGAGACAGTGTTTCACCATCTTGCTCAGGCTGGTCTTGAATTCCTGACCTCGTAATCCACCCGCCTTGGCCTCCCAAAGTGCTGAGATTATAGGTGTGAGCCTCCGTGCCTGGCCGGGAGTGATTTTTTATTTTATTTTATTTTTTATTTTTTATTTTTTATTTTTTTTGAGACAGAGTCTCGCTCTGTCGCCCTGGCTGGAGTGCAGTGGCCAGATCTCAGCTCACTGCAAGCTCCGCCTCCCGGGTTTATGCCATTCTCCTGCCTCAGCCTCCGAGTAGCTGGGACTACAGGCGCCCGCCACCTCGCCCGGCTAGTTTTTTGTATTTTTTAGTAGAGACGGGGTTTCACCGTGTTAGCCAGGATGGTCTCGATCTCCTGACCTCGTGATCCACCCGTCTCGGCCTCCCAAAGTGCTGGGATTACAGGCTTGAGCCACCGCGCCCGGCCGGGAGTGATTTTTTAAAACGTTCATCTTTGTGCATTTCTGCATTGAGTTCTTTATAACAAGAGAAAGTATTATTTTTCTAGAAAACAAATGCTATAAACAAATATGTCTGTCAGTAGTTTCTAACTCTGGTAACAGGAAGAATATGTGTGATTATAATAATTTTTTCTCTTTTTTTTCCTGTTAAAAAATACTTTTCAATTTTAAAATTTAAAATAATAAAACAAAAATGCTTGACGATTTCAGAGTAGACTAAGCCAGATTTAGAGGTGATGCTTTGTGTGTTTCATAATGTGCCATATGGCATAGAAACATAACTTACCTTGATCTGAAAAGTGACTTCTCAGGAGTTGGCAATGCAGTTGTAGAAAGGATAGTCCTTAGGAGTAGGTATATTAATATGGAAATTCAAATACATGTATTTTTATGGTGTATTTAGAGAACAAAGTATGTTTAAAACTATCATCTTTGTCCCAGGACCAAATACCTTATGAAAATTATGCTGAGAATGAGTAAGTTAATATTATACAGAAGCCTGCTGCAGAAGCAAAGTGGTAAGGTACTGATACTGTTTTAGTTAGCAATTATACCATGTGTGAAATAGAGTAGATTTCTCATTTCCTGAGGATTTTATAAACTGTCAGTAATATATAAACTAGTTTGTTAGTTACAGAAAGCTGGTCACTGTTAAAATTAGTGTGACTTGGTATTGTTGGATTGAAAACTAGAAAAAAGTTAATGACAAGATTAAGTTTCTCATTCTGACTTTCTGATGGGGAGAGAGGTTACAATTATAGACTAAGAAAAGACTGAATATAATCCAGTGTAAATTCTTTAATGACATAATAGCATAGCAAAAATCACTACTTTTCACTAGCTTTTTTTCTCTCCCCTTACCTCCAACTCTCTTCCAGACCCAGCAACCTAAAGAAGATGGAGTTTATGTTTTTCATCCCCATAGTCAACCAGTTAGCTGTCTTTACTTCTCACCCGCCAATCCGGCCCACATACTGTCACTGAGCTATGATGGCACGTTACGCTGTGGGGATTTTTCCAGGGCTATTTTTGAAGAGGTAAATGTTAATGTGTTTACATGCTGACTTCAGATGATATTCTAGATTCTCTATGAAATGCCACATGAATAATTATTATACCAATTGGGAGAAGTGATATAGCAGAAGGACTTTGAGAACTACACTGCCTAAGTGCAAATCCCAGATCATCTATTACTAGTTATGTGACCTTGACAAGTTGGTTAACCTCATTGTGCCTTACTTTCCTTAGTTGTGAAATGGGATTTAACAGTACTGACCTTATGGTTGTCATGAGAATTTGATGAGTTTATGCAGATAAAGTACTTAGAACAGAGCCTGGCACGTAGTATGTGTTTGCACTTGTTAATTTTTTTTTCCCCCAAAGCTTTTAAATAAAATAACTTACTCTTCCATTTTTAGGCATAAGACTTGTATTTAGCTGGGTGTGGTAGCTTATGCTTGTAATCTCAGCACTTTGGGAAGCCAAGGTGGGATGCTCACTTCAGGCCAGGAGTTCCAGACCAGCCTGGGCAACATGGCGAGACCTTGTCTCTATAAAAAATAAAAAATACTAGCTGGGCGTGGTGGTGTGTGCCTGTAGTCTGAGCTACTCACGAGGCTGAGGTGGGAGGATCACTTGAGCCCAGGAGTTAGAGATGAGCCTGGGCAACATAGTAAGACCTTGCCTCTAAAAAAAAAAATTAGCTTGGTGTGTGGCACGTGCCTGTAGTCATAGCTACTCAGGAGGCTGAGGTGTGAGGATTGCTTGAGCCCAGGAGATTGAGGCTGTAGTAAAGCCATGATTACATATGTAATTGGACTTCAGCCCGGGCAACAGAGTGAGACCCTTTCTCAAAATAAGACATCTTCTACTTAATGCTTAAAACAAACACGTCATTTGAGATGAACTTTCAGATTTGCTTAACTGTATCAGATTGTCTCAATAAGAGAAGTCTTATAAGTTGAACTTTATTTTTTATTTTATTATTTTTTTGAGACGGAGTTTCACTCTCATCACCCAGGCTGGAATGCAGTGGCACGATCTTGGCTCACTGCAACTTCTGCCTCCCAGGTTCGAGCAATTCTCCTGTCCCAGCCTTCCTAGTAGCTGGGATTACAGGCACCCACCACCATGCCCGGGGAATTTTTGTTGTTGTTGTTGTTGTAGAGATGTAGTCTCACTTTGTCGCCCAGGCTGGAGTGCAGTGGCATGATCTTGGCTCACTGTAACCTCCACCTCCCAGGTTCAAGCGATTCTTCTGCCTCAGCCTCCAGAGTAGCTGGGACTACGGGCGCATGCCACCACGCCAAGCTAATTTTTGTATTTTTAGTAGAGATGGGGTTTCATCATATTGGCCAGACTGGTCTGGAACTCCTGACATTGTGATCCACCTGCCTCAGCCTCACAAAGTGCTGGGATTACAGCGTGAGCCACTGCGTCTGGCCAGATTTTCCTATTCTGGACATTTCACATAAATGAAATCATACAATTTGTGGTCTTTTGTGACTGGTTTCTTTAACAAAATGTATTCAAAGTTCATCCATGTTGTAGCCATGTATCAGTACTTCATTCCTTTTTATGGCTGCATAATATGCCATTGTATGGGTATTCCACATTTTATTCATCTGTTCATCGATTGATGAACATTTGTGTTTCTTTTTTTTTTTGAGACGGAGTCTCGCTCTGTCGCCTCGGCTGGAGTGCAGTGGTGTGATCTCTGCTCACTGCAAGCTCTGCCGCCTCCTGGGTTCATGCCATTCTCCTGCCTCAGCTTCCTGAGAAGCTGGGACTACAGGTGCCCACCACTACGCCCGGCTAATTTTTTTTTGTATTTTTAGTAGAGACCGGATTTCACCGTGTTAGCTAGGATGGTCTCGATCTCCTGACCTTGTGATCCGCCCGCCTCGGCCTCCCAGAATGCTGGGATTACAGGCATGAGCCACTGCACCCAGTCGAACATTTGTGTTTCAATTATTTATTTACGTATTTATTTCTGAAGCAGAGTCTTGCTCTTGTTGCCCAGGTGGCAGTGCAGTGGTGCAGTCTTGGCTCACTGCAACCTCCGCCTCCTGGGTTCAAGCAATTCTCCTGCCTCAGCCTCCCGAGTAGCTCGGATTATAGGCACGTGCCACCGCGCCTGGCTAATTTTTGTATTTTTAGTAGAGATGGGGTTTCACCATGTTGGCCAGGCTGGTCTCGAACTCTTGACCACAGGTGATCCACTCACTTTGGCCTCCCAAAGTATTGGGATTACGGGTATGAGCCACCATGCCTGCCCTTATTTATTTTTATTTTTTCGAGATGGGAGTCTCTCTCTGTCACTCCAGCTGGAGTGAAGTGGCTTGATCTCGGCTCACCGCAGCCTTTACGTCCTGGGCTCAAGTGATCCTCCCACCTAAGCCTCCTGAGTAGCTGGAACTATAGGCATGTGTCACCATGCTTGGCTAATTTTTGTATTTTTAGTAGAGACAGTGTTTTGCCATGTTGCCCAGGCTGGTCTCAAACTCCTGAGCTAAAGTGATCTGCCCACCTTGACCTTCCAAAGTGCTGGGGTTACAGGCGTGAGCTACCACGCACGGCCGTAACTTACATTTCAATAAGCCTGACCTTAAAACAATAGGTGGAGAACTCCTACAGCTTCATTAAAAAAGCTAACCCAATTAAAAAATGGGCACAAGATCTTAAAACAATAGGTGGAGAACTCCTACAGCTTCATTAAAAAAGCTAACCCAATTAAAAAATGGGCAATAGACATTTCTCTAAAGAAACAGAAATGGCACTCGGCGTAGTGGCTCACACCTCTAATCCCAGCACTTTGGGAGGCTGAGGCAGGTGGATCACCTGAGGTCAGGAGTTTGAGACCAGCCTGGCCAACATGGTGGAACCCCCATCTCTACTAAAAATACAAAAATTAGCCAGGTGTGGTGGCAGGCACCTGTAGTCCCAGCTACTTGGGAGGCTGAGGCAGGAGAATCGCTTGAACCCGGGAGATGGGGTTTTCAGTGAGCTGAGATCGCGCCACTGCGCTTTAGCCTGGGCGACAGAGCAAGACTCTGTCTTAAAGAAAAACAAACAAACAAAACCACCACAAATGGCAAATAAGCACATGAAAAGATTCTAAGCATTAGGGAAATGCAAATCACAATGAGATACCACTTTATACTCACTAGGATAACTACACTTGCCAGTAATAACAAGTGTTGGCAATGATGTGGAAAAATTGAAACTCTTATCCATTGAGAATTGGTATGTAAAATGGTATAGTTGGTTGGGGAAAGTTTGACAGTTCCATAAATGTTAAACAGAGTTACCATATGACCTAGCAATATCCCTCCTAGGTATATACCCAAGAGAAATGAAAGCACAAGTCCACACAAAAACTTGTACAGGAATATTCATACCAGCATTATTTGCAATAATACAAAGAATAGGTCAGGCACGGTAGTTCACACCTGTAATGTCAGCACTTTGGGAGGCTGAGGAGGGTGGATCACTTGAGCTCAGGAGTTCGAGACCAGCCTGGCCAACATAGTGAAACTGCACCTCTACTAAGAATACAAAAACTAGCCGGGCATGGTAGCTTGCACCTGTGGTCCCAGCTACTCGGAAGGCCTGAGGCATGAGAGTCACTTGAATCTGGGAGGCAGAGGCTGCAGTAAGCTGAGATTGTGTCACTGCACTCCAGTCTGGGTGACAGAGGGAGACTCTTAAAAAAAAAAAAAAGGTACATATGGTACAATTTACCATTTTAGGTGTACAATTCTGTGAGTTTTGGTGAATTGTGTACACCTGTGTAACTATCATAATCAAGCTATAGAGCCGGGTGTAGTGGCTCATGCCTGTAATCCCGGCACTTTGGGAGGCTGAGGCAGTGGATCACTTGAGATGAGGAGTTTGAGACCAGCCTGGCCAACATGGCGAAACCCCGTCTCTACTAAAAATACAAAAAATTAGACGGGCATGGTGGCTCATGCCTGTAATTCCAGCTACTCAGGAGGCTGGGCCAGGGAGAATGGCTTGAACCCAGGAGGCGGAGGTTGCAGTGAGCCAAGATTGCGCCATTGCATTCCAGCCTGTGTGACAGAGTGAGACTCCATCTCAGGAAAAAAAAAAAAGAAAATTTCTATTTCCCTCAAAACTACATCATAACCTTTTGTAGTCATTCTCCCACTGTCTGCAATCCCTGGTAACCACTGATGTGATTACTGTCCCTATAATTTTGCCTTTTCCTGAATGTCAAGCATTTGGAATTAAATGATATATAGCCTTTTGTTTCTGGCTTCTTTTACCTAGTGTAATGCTTTTAAGATTCATTCATGCTATTGCATGTATTTGTAATTTGTTTCAGATACTACTGACTGAACAGGTACCTTATACTAGGCACTATCTTGAGTGTGCTTTATATACATCATTAAGCCTTATAACACCCTAGAAAATGAGTAATGTTATTGCGTTTAACAGGTGAAAAAATTGAGGCAAAGAGAGGTTTATGATGTTGCTCAAGGACATAGATGGCAGAACAAGAATTTACACCAGGATTTGTCTGACTCCAAAGCCCCTGCTCTTAATCATTTAAATATATTGAATATGCCAAGTTTCATTTGTATATATTGGTCTTTTTGTGGGGTGTGAAGGTTGTGATGCCTTTAGTATATTAATTTATTCTTAGTTTATAATACTTGTTTTTAAAACTAAAAATCAGCAATTCATGATTCAATAGTAAGAATTGTCATCCCCTCTTAGCTGACAGGAAGATTTATTTTTTATTCTTTATATGCATGAGTCCTAAACCCAAAGTGATTGCATTGTGGATTACATGTGATTAAAAACTTAATAACATGCTCACGACATAGCTGGGTGTGGTGGTGCGCACCTGTAATCTTACCTACTTGGGAGGCTGAGGCAGGTGAATCACTTGAAGCTGGGAGACAGAGATTGCAGTGAGCCGAGATTGTGCCATTGCACTCCAGACTGGGCAACAGAGTGAGACTTCGTCCCAAAAAAAAAAAATGCTCATGATAAAATATTTACAGTAACTCAGATATAAAAGTAAATCTGTCTGTCCTTCATTTGCATTATCCACAAGTAACCATTGTTGCGTATCTTGAGTATGCTTCCACAAAAGTATACCTGTGCTTACAAGCATATAGTTATACATTTTTTTCTCCTCTTCTTTATACTAATGGCTTCATACTAATATACATAGCCTTTTGCAACTCTTTTTTTTTTTTTTTGAGAGCGGAGTCTCGCTGTGTCGCCCAGGCTGGAGTGCAGTGGCGCGATCTCGGCTCACTGCAAGCTCCGCCTCCCAGGTTCCCGCCATTCTCCCGCCTCAGCCTCCGAGTAGCTGGGACTACAGGCGCCCGCCGCCGCGCCCGGCTAGTTTTTTGTATTTTTAGTAGAGACGGGGTGTCACCGTGTTAGCCAGGAGGGTCTCGATCTCCTGACCTCGTGATCCACCTGCCTCGGCCTCCCAAAGTGCTGGGATTACAGGCTTGAGCCACCGCGCCCGGCCGTGCAACTCTTTTCTTAATAGTATATACTTAATAGTATATCTTGGACAGTTAATACTATAAAAGTACCTTAGTCTTTTTAGCATTGTGTGATATTTCAAAGTAGAGGTGGACCATCATTTATTTAACCAGATCTCTCTTGGTGGATATTTATGTTGCTTCTTATTGCTATTATAAGCAATCTTGCAGCAGACATTGTTACAGATCTCTTAGTGAAATTACTGGGTCCAAAAGTATAAGCATTAAGCATTTTGATAGATGTAGCCTGATTAACTGTCAAAAAATGTATATATTTACTCCTCTACTAAGAGTAGGTGAGCATTCAGCTGTGTATCTTGGACTTGGTTGGCAAAGTTACTTTGCATGTTAAAATATAATTTCAATTGGGTAGAATTCAGATTCAGTTCTTTTCTTGTTAAGTTTCACAGGGTAGATCTGGAACTGAGGTTTATTGGGTTTGAGAGATTTGGGATGTAGCCCTGACATGGGTAGATGGGCCATTTAATTGTAGACACAGCTGATCAGTGCCTTTGTTTCCTCTTTTTTTTTTTTTTAATTTTCAGTTGGATAGAAGGAATAAGTTCTAATGTTCAGTAGCAGAATAGGGTAACTATAGTTAACAACAGTGTATTGTGTATTTAAAAATAGCCAGAAGAGAGGACTTGAAATGTTCTCAACACATAGAAATGATAAATATTCAAGGCAATGGACCCCCCAGATACCCTGACTCTGTTTCCATTATGTCTTGTGCATCTGATGGGGATGATGAGAGGATGAATGAGGTTATTTGGGTAAAGTGTTTTATAACCCTTTTACCAAAGAATTTATGTTTTGGCTTTCTTTTTTTTTTTGAGACGGAGTCTCACTCTCTCGCCCAGGCTGGAGTGCAGTGGCCGGATCTCAGCTCACTACAAGCTCCGCCTCCCAAGTTTACGCCATTCTCCTGCCTCTGCCTCCCATGTAGCTGGGACTACAGGCACCCGTCACCACGCCTGGCTAATTTTTGTATTTTTTGTAGAGACAGGGTTTCACCGTGTTAGCCAGGATGGTCTCGATCTCCTGACCTCGTGATCCGCCCGTCTCGGCCTCCCAAAGTGCTGGGATTACAGGCGTGAGCCATTGCGCCTGGCTGTTTTGGCTTTCTTTACAAGAAGAGTGTGATACAAGCTGATTGTTACTTATATTCTTAGGTGTATAGAAATGAAAGAAGTAGCTTTTCCTCCTTCGACTTCTTGTCAGAAGATGCCTCCACTTTGATAGTAGGACACTGGGATGGAAATATGTCACTGGTGGATAGACGGACACCTGGAACTTCTTATGAGAAACTTACCAGTTCTTCTATGGGAAAAATAAGAACTGTTCATGTCCACCCAGTGCATAGACAGTATTTTATCACTGCCGGATTGAGGTATGGTCTTTATAAGACTTTATGACTTAGACATTTTAATGTCAAAATTACATGGGTTAGTTTGGTTGTCAAAGATACTGTAATAAAATATTACAAAAGGTATTACTTTTGTAATACCCAAAGGCCAAGTAGTTTTCCTTTCTACACTGATTGAGACTTGAGTGATTTTTTTAAAATAAATTCTTTTAGATTTAATAAATAGTGAAAATGCTGAAAGAAATTTTTTTTTCTTGGCATTGTATGTATTTGCTTCTAATCTTACGAGAAGAAAGTTTAAATTTTAAGGAAAAAAAGTTACATGTGACCTATAACTTGTTGGCCTGTGTTAACTTTTTTCTTGGAAGGATTGAAAAACCAACTAGAAACTTGACAGCCGGGCGTGGTGGCTCATGCCTATAATCCCAGCACTTTGGGAGGCTGAGGCAGGCAGATCACTTGAGGTCAGGAGTTTGAGACCAGCCTGGCCAATATGGTGAGACCCTGTCTCTACTAAAAATACAAAAAATTGCCAGGTGTGGTGGCATGCACCTGTAATCCCAGCTACTTGGAAGGCTGAGGCAGGAGAATCACTTGAACACAGGAGGCAGAAGTTGCAGTGAGCCAAGATTGCACCACTGCACTCCAGCCTGGATGACAGAGTGAGACTCCATCTCAAAAAAGACAAAACAAAATAAAAAAAACTTGTCTTTCTGTATGCACTGGATCCATGTATCTGCTATAGTTTTGGAATGTGTCTAGTATTGTACTTGTTATCTATACCAGTTTTGGGAAAACTAATAGAGTATTAGAGGGTGCTGTCTTTTTTTTTTTTTTTTTTTTTTTTGAGATGGAGTCTTGCTCTTTTGTCTAGGCTGGAGTAAAGTGGCGCAATCTCACCTGACTGCAACTGCCGCCTCCCATGTTCAAGCGATTCTTCTGCCTCACCCTCCCGAGTAGCTGGGATTACAGGTGTGCACCACCATACCCAGCTAATTTTGTATTTTTAGTAGAGATGGGGTTTCTCCATGTTGAGGCTGGTCTCGAACTCCTGACTTCAGGTGATCTGCTTGCCTCAGCCTTCCAAAGTGCTGGGATTACAAACGAGCCACCGCGCCCAGTCGAGAGTTGTGTCTTAAATGTTCCTCAGTATAGCAAGTATGTGAGTGTCTAACTTATGTTTAGCCCTGTTGTAGAGGCTCATTACATGTACTATGGCAACATTGATCATTGTTTCTCCCATTACAGGGATACTCATATTTATGATGCAAGGCAACTGAAGTCCAGGGGAAGTCAGCCTTTGATTTCTTTGACTGAACATACAAAGAGCATTGCTTCTGCCTATTTTTCACCTGTTACTGGTAACAGAGTGGTGACCACATGTGCCGATTGTAATCTGAGGTAAATTGGGAAGGCAGAAATGTTTTTAAGGAATGTAAAGATTCTATAGCTATTGTGTCAGTAAACCAAAAGCTTTGTTTACTGCTGTTCCCTATTAAATTGCTAATGTTATTGTTTAGTAGTCATATCTAGGTTCCTAAAGACTGATGACCTGTATTTAATGGCTTTTCAGCAGTTTTTGGGTCCTGGAAATTTCCTTGAGACTGGCAAAGGTCCGTAGCTACCCTGGGGGGTTTATGGTCCAGCTTTCCTTTAAGCACTGAAGAATCCCCGAAACCAGGCTGTGAGAAGGAGATAATTTTAGCATACTTTGGGGTCAGTGTGATCTATTCTGCAAGTGAAGTGCTGAATGGAAATTGCAGAGCCCCAGACCGTGAGCAGACAGAAAATAGCAAAAACTGGGGTTCTGTACAAGCTATTGGATATGGCTTTATAGTTCTAGGGTTTTAGCTTTAGTACTTTTCTATAGCTACTTCCCAAAAATGGATTTAGTGTAATATAAACCAGTTGAACAAAAAACAAAACAGTGTCAATAAAGATGTCGGGAACATTAGTGTAATCACAAAGGAAAATTATTTTGTTCTCTTTTAGAATCCCTGATTTTGCTTAAAATTGCAAGCACTTTTCAGTTTCTAAGAGTTTTACCTTAAGCCATTTTGGAATTCCTGTATTATTCAGTTGAGTGTATACTGTGCACCAGGCTCCAGAATGGCACCCAGTTTCTGTTTAAACCCACCTGTTGGGAAGAGCGTGGTCTGCAGTGTGTGACAGTTGTCCAGTTAGTTTCTAGCAAAGTCTGTGAGTATTACCAGATGGTGCAGAAAGAGAGTCACCAGGGAATGGTAGGCCAGCATTCCCTTTCCACTCATTCAGTTTCCTTTGTCTCGAAAGCTACCTGTTCTGTTCCTGTTCATTTACACTGCAGTTTAGTCTTGTTACATTAACTATTAGTGGTTTGGCTTTCTACTAATCTATTTAGGCAATAAACTCTAGTGCCAAGCAACCATACTAGAAAAGCTAGGCACAAGGAGAAGAGAAGGAGGTGGTGATGCTGTTAGTTTCCTTCTGCTGAAGTGCTCAGTGGAGGCTTCTAGACTCTTCTCCAACTGCTGTATAAAATCTCCTCTCTTTGGCCAGGTGTAGTGGCTTATGCCTATAATCCCAGCATTTTGGGAGACTGAGGTGGGAGGATCACTTGAGCCCAGGAGTTCGAAACCAGCCTGGGCAACAGAAAGAGACCCTGTCTTTACAGAAAAAAGTAGGCAGACATGGTATTGTGTGCTTATAGTCCCAGCTACTTGGGAGGCTGAGGTGGGAGGATCACTTGAACCTGGGAGGTTGAGGCTTCGGTGACCTGTGACAGTGCCATTGCACTTCAGCCTGGGCATCAACTGAGATGCTGTCTCTTGAAAACCAAAACACAGCTCCTCCTTGGTTGCTGGTTGGTCTTAGTCTGGAAATGACACTATCAAGCCTTCAACTGATGAGTCTCGGAAACTGCTCTTGATACACAGATGTACTTTTAGGTGATTTGTACATTTTCAGACCACATCCTTTATGTCTCATATTATTGTGAATTGTGGATATAATTTTACAGTTCAGATTATCACTTTAGAATGTGCATTTTATTTCTATTCGTTTATCATTATTAATGTTTTTTTTAGAGACAAGATCTCTTTGTTGCCCAGGCTAGAGTGCAGTGGCATGATCATGGCTCACTGCAACCCTGACCTGCTGGGCTCCAGCAATCTTACGGGCTCCAACAATCTTACTGCCTTAGCTTCCAAGTAGCTGGGACTAGAGGTATGCGCCACCATACCTAGCTATTATTACTATTTTTAATTTTTTTTTATAGAGATAGTGTCTCACTATATTGCCCAGGCTGGTCTCAAACTCCTGGCCTCAAGTGATCCTTCCACCTTGGCCTCAAAGTGCTGAGATTACAGGCATGAGCCACAACAGCCAGCCAAATGATTTCTACACTAAACTGTAAGCACTGACTTATTTTATAAAACGTCTTGCAACTTTTGTTTAGTATTTTAGCCAAGATTTGTTGGAGCCTGATCCTACCCCCGCTGTTTTTTTTTTTGTAGACAGGGTCTCGCTCTGTTGCTCAGGCTGGAGTGCAGTAGTGTGATCATAGCTCAGTGTAATCTCAAACTCCTGGGCTCAGGTGTCAAGTGATCTTCTCACTTCAGCCTCCTGAGTAGCGTGGACTACAGGCATGTGCCCCACACCCAGCTAATTTTTAAATTTTTTGTACAGATAGGTCTCACTGTATTGCCCAGGCTGGTCTCAAACTCTTGGCCTCAGGTGATCCTCCTGTGGATTACAGGCATAGGCCTCTAAACCTGGCCTGATCCTACATATTTTTAAATGACAATTATGTATTTCATACCGTGAATTAATGAGAAGCTTGTTAAATACACTGATATTTATTTCAGAAAGTTTTTAAGAAAGAAAATAATGTCTTACTCTCTTTATTTTGCAGAATTTTTGACAGCAGCTGTGTATCTTATAAGATTCCTCTCCTCACCACCATCAGGTAGGCTTCTGTATGCCAAATAATGTAGATGTGGATTACCATGAACCGTTTGTTGCAGTGCATACATTAGACATCTGATTGTCAAAGAGATGTAATAGTCCTAATTTTTGAATACAAAAATTGTAAGTGTCCCAGTTTACTAGTTCCTATCCGGAAGGGTTCTTGGTTCTAGGTTCTCTGTGTCTGTAGAGGTTCAGTCTCTTATAGTCAGTAGCTGTTCTCTGCAGGTGGGAGGTTATTGTTGGTTAAGGTTAATGACTTTATTCTGAACTGAATTACTCATGTTATCTTATTGAAGACTGTAATTACTCACTTGCTGATGAGGCTGTCTGAAGCTCTGTTTATTTGTGTCTGTTTATTCTGGGCCTAGAGGGTTTCCCCATCTTCCCACTTCATTTCTTTGATTATACTCTTATATCAACTACTTTGAATGTGTATATATACATATATATATATATATATTTTTTTGGAGACGGAGTCTCTTTTACCCATGCTGGAGTGCAGTGGTGTGATCTCTGCTCACTGCAATCTCCGCCTCTTAGGTTCAGGTGATTTTCTTGCCTCAACCTCCTGAGTAGCTGGGATTACAGGCACGTACCACTACGCCCGGCTATTTTTTTGTGTTTTTAGTAGGGATGGGGTTTCACCATGTTGGTCAGGCTGGTCTCGAACTCCCGACCTTGTGATCCACCCACCTCAGCCTCCCAAAATGCTGGGATTACAGGCGTGAGCCACAGCGCTCGGCCTTGTATGTGTGTATTTAACATCAAACTTTACTCAATGCCTTCTCCTGATATCCCTGTTTGTCAGTATTTATGAAGTTGGGAATAGTGTGTGATACCTATTGATTGTTGCTTCATACCTTTTTTTTTTTTTTTTTTTTTTGAGATGGAGTCTCGCTCTGTCGCCCAGGCTGGAGTGCAGTGGCCGGATCTCAGCTCACTGCAAGCTCCGCCTCCCGGGTTTACACTATTCTCCTGCCTCAGCCTCCTGAGTAGCTGGGACTACAGGCGCCTGCCACCTCGCCTGGCTAGTTTTTTTGTATTTCTTAGTACAGACGGGGTTTCACCGGGTTAGCCAGGATGGTCTCGATCTCCTGACCTCATGATCCACCCGTCTCGGCCTCCCAAAGTGCTGGGATTACAGGCTTGAGCCACCGCGCCTGGCCTGCTTCATACATTTTGTTCCATTTTATCAGTTTCTTTTTTTTTTTTTTTTTTTTTTTTTTTTGAGACGGAGTCTCGCTCTGTCGCCCAGGCTGGAGTGCAGTGGCTGGATCTCAGCTCACTGCAAGCTCCGCCTCCCGGGTTTACGCCATTCTCCTGCCTCAGCCTCCCGAGAAGCTGGGACTACAGGCGCCCGCCACCTCGCCCGGCTAGTTTTTTGTATTTTTAGTAGAGACGGGGTTTCACTGTGTTCGCCAGGATGGTCTCGATCTCCTGACCTCGTGATCCGCCCGTCTCGGCCTCCCAAAGTGCTGGGATTACAGGCTTGAGCCACCGCGCCCGGCCTCAGTTTCTTTTTTTTCAGGTCCACAATTTTTATTTATTTTTATATTTTTTTAAGACAGAGTCTCACTTTGTAGCCTAGGCTGGAGTGCAATGTCATGATCTCGGATCACTACAACCTCCGCCTCCTGGGTTCAAGCAATTCTGCCTCAGCCTTCCAAGAAGCTGGGATTACAGGTTCACACCACTCTGTCTGGTTAATTTCTGCATTTTTAGTAGAGATGAGGTTTCTCCACGTTGGTCAGACTGGTCTCGAACTTTTGACCTTAAGCGACCACCCACCTTGACCTCCCAAAGTGCTGGGATTACAAGTGTGAGCCCCCATGCCCAACCTATGTTATGTTATGTTATGTTATTTTTATTTTGAGACAGAGTCTCGCTCTGTTGCCCAGGCTGGAGTGCACTGGCATGATCTTGGCTCACTGCAGCCTCTGCCTCCTAGGTTCAAGCAGTTCTCCTGCCTCAGCCTCTTGAGTAGCTGGGACTATAGGCACACGCCACTATGCCCAACTAATTTTTGTACTTTTTTTAGTAGAGACAGGGTTTCCCATGTTGGCCAGGCTGGTTTTGAACTTCTGGACTCAAGTGATCCACCTGCCTCGGCCTCCTAAAGTGCTGAGATTACGGGCATGAGCCACTACACCCAGTCTTATTATTTTTTTTTGTTTGTTTGTTTTTTTTTGAGATGGAGTCTCGCTCTGTCGCCCAGGCAGGAGTACAGTGGCCGGATCTCAGCTCACTGCAAGCTCCGCCTCCCGGGTTTACGCCATTCTCCTGCCTCAGCCTCCCGAGTAGCTGGGACTACAGGCGCCCGCCACCTCGCCCGGCTAGTTTTTTGTATTTTTTAGTAGAGACGGGGTTTCACCGTGTTAGCCAGGATGGTCTCGATCTCCTGACCTCGTGATCCACCCGTCTCGGCCTCCTAAAGTGCTGGGATTACAGGCTTGAGCCACCGCGCCTGGCCAACATTTAAAGCCTTATTTTTTAATTGACTAATAAAATTGTATATATTTATCATGTACAACATGTTTTGAAATATATACATTGTGGAATGGCTAAATCAAGCTGATTAACGTATTACCTCACGTACTTACCTTTTTTTGTGGTGAGAACACTTAAAATCTGTCAGCAATCTTCAAGAATATAAATATTGTTATTGACTATGGTCATCCTGATATACAGTAGACCTCTGGAATGTATTTCTCCTATTAAATGAAATTTCATAGTTTTTGACCAACATCTCCCCAACCCTTTTCCTCTCTGCCCAGCAGTTTCTTAACTTCTCTTTTTTTTTTCTTTTTTTTTTAAAAAAGAAACAGGGTCTCGCTCTCTTGCCCAGTATGGAGTGCAGTGGCATGATCATGGCTCACTTCAGCCTCAATCTCCTGGACTTGAGCAGTTCTCTTGCCTCAGCCTCCCAAGTAGCTGGGACTACAGACACACAGAACCATGTCCCTCTAATTTTAAAAATTTTTTGTAGAGATGGGGACTTGCTGTTGCCCAGGCTGGTCTGGAACCCCTGGCCTCAACTGATCCTCCTACGTGGGCCTCCCGAAGTGTTGGTATTATAGGCATGAGACATCATGCCTGGCCTTACAACTTTGTTGTTTTTTATTTATTATTATTTTTTAGACTAGTCAAGTACAGTAGTGAGAAGGTGGGAAAGAGTAGAACAAAGAGTATTATCTGTAACTGACTGTGAACAATCAATTAAAATAAGTCACTACCTTCGAACCAGCCTCAGCTTTTTAAAATTCCCCGTATGAGTGAGTATGTGGTATTTGTCTTTCTGTGCCTGGCTTATTTTACTTAACATAATGTCTCCAGGTTCATCCATGATAGGGTTTTCTTTTTTTTTTTTTGATTCGGAGTCTCACTCTATCGCCCGGGCTGGAGTGCAGTGGCCAGATCCCAGCTCACTGCAAGCTCCGCCTCCCAGGTTTACGCCATTCTCCTGCCTCAGCCTCCCGAGTAGCTGGGACTACAGGCGCCCGCCACCTCGCCCGGCTAGTTTTTTGTATTTTTTAGTAGAGACGGGGTTTCACCGTGTTAGCCAGGATGGTCTCGATCTCCTGACCTCGTGATCCACCCGTCTCGGCCTCCCAAAGTGCTGGGATTACAGGTGTGAGCCACTGCGCCCGGCCCATGATAGGCTTTTCTTAAGTGGAATAGTATTCCATTATGTGTATATACTATGTTTTCTTTATTCATTTATCCATTGATTGATTGATTCCATATCTTAGATGTGACAGTGAATGTGGGAGTACAGGTGTCTCACAGATAGTTCATTTCCTTTGGATATATTCCCGGTAGTGGCATTGCTGGATCATATGGTAGTTCTACTGTTAATTTTTTGAGGAACCTCCATACTGTTTTCCATTATGGGTGCACCAATTTACATTTCCACCAACAGCATACTAGGGGTCCTCCTCTATATTCTATGTCTTTACCAATACTTGCTATCTCTTCTTGTTTTGATAATGGCCATTCTCCTAGATGTAAGGTGATATCTCATTGTGGTTTTAACTTGCATTTCACTGATGATTAGTGATATTGAACATATTTTCATATAATTGGCCATTTGTATGTCATCTTTTAAGAAGTGTGTATTCAGATTCTTTGCCCATTTTTTAATTGGGTAAAATTTGTTTTCTCTTTTTTTTTTTTTTTTTTTTTTGAGACGGAGTCTCACTCTGTTGCCCAGGCTGGAGTGCAGTGGCCGGATCTCAGCTCACTGCAAGCTCCGCCTCCCGGGTTTACGCCATTCTCCTGCCTCAGCCTCCCAAGTAGCTGGGACTACAGGTGCCCGCCAACTCGCCTGGCTAGTTTTTTGTATTTTTTAGTAGAGATGGGGTTTCGCCGTGTTAGCTAGGTTGGTCTCGATCTCCTGACCTCGCGATCCACCCGTCTCGGCCTCCCAAAGTGCTGGGATTACAGGCTTGCGCCACCGCGCCCGGCCTTTGTTTTTTTTTGAGAAGGAGTCTCGCTCTGTTGCCCAGGCTGGAGTGCAGTGGCGCATCTCAGCTCACTGCAAGCTCTGCCCCCCGGGTTCACGCCATTCTCCTGCCTCAGCCTCCCCAGTAGCTGGGACTACAGGTGCCTGCCACCATGCCCGGCTAATTTTTTTTTTTTTTTTTTTTTTTTTTTTTTTTTTTTTTTTTTTTAGTAGAGACGGGGTTTCACCATGTTAGCCAGGATGGTCTCGATCTCCTGACCTCGTGATCTGTCCGCCTCGGCCTCCCAAAGTGCTGGGATTACAGGCATGAGCCACCATGCCTGGCCTTTTGTTTTTTTAGTGGAGTCTTGCTCTTGTTGCCCAAGCTGAAGTGCAATGGCATGATCTTGGGTCACTGCAACCTCCGCCTCCCAGGTTCAAGCAATTCTTGTGCCCCAGCCTCCTGAGTAGCTGGGATTACAGGCCTGAGCCACAATGCCTGGCTAACTTTCCTATTTTTGGTGGAGATGGGGTTTTACCATGTTGGTCAGGCTGGTCTCGAACTCCTGACCTCAGGTGATCCGCCTGCCTCGGCCCCCCAAAGTGCTGGGATTATAGGCATGAGCCACTGTGCCCAGCCAGTATTTTGTTTTTTAATTTTTTAATTTTTATTTTTTGAAATGGAGTCTCCCTCTGTCACCCAGGCTGGAGTGCAGTGGTGCAATCTCAGCTCACTGCATCCTCCACCTCCCGGGTTCAAGCAATTCTCCTGCCTCAGCCTCCCCAGTAGCGGGGATTATAGGCATGCGCCACCATGTCTGGCTAATTTTTGTATTTTTATTTTTTTTGAGACAGAGTCTTACTCTGTTGTCCAGGCTGGAATGCAGTGGCGCAATCTTGGCTCACTGTAGCCTCCATCTCTTGGGTTCAAGCGATTCTCCAGCCTTAGCCTCCTTAGGAGCCGGGATTACAGGCGCCCGCCACCACGCCCAGCTAATTTTCCTATGTTTAGTAGAGACGGGGTTTCACCATGTTGGCCAGGCTGGTCTCAAACTCCTGACCTTGAATGATCCACCCCCTTGGCCTCCCAAAGTGCTGGGATTACAGGAGTGAGCCACTGCCCAGCCAATTTTTGTGTTTTTAGTAGACTGGGTTTCGCCATGTTGGCCAGGCTGGTCTCGAACTCCTGACCTCAGGTGACCCACCTGCCTCGGCCTCCCAAAGTGCTGGGATTACAGGGGTGGGCCACTGTGCCCACCTATATTTTGTATATTTTTAAAACATTTATGTAGGGTGATTATTCTAGGGGCTAAGAATTTTCATTAACGATAGGGTCATTTAAGTAGCAGTGGGAAATGTGTTTCTCTGTAGTCCATACTTTAATGAAAAAGGATTGTTAGTGATATTAAGGCACAGGGCAGTACTTCTGTTTTTGCTTTTGAAAACTATAAAGACTCCATATGTTTTACTTTGGGAGATTTTTGGATGAGGAGGATATCTGTCCAGAGGTTCAGTCCTGTAGAGAGGATGAGATAAGGTTGGTGGTAACTCAGTAACTTACTGAGAAGAAACTTGGCAGAAAAAACTAGCATTTAGGAGCAATGCCATCTTTACCCTCTGCCCAGTGCTACCTTATTTAACCTTACTTCATTTAAAAAATATATTGTTTTCCTCACTAGGCACAACACTTTCACTGGGCGATGGCTGACCAGGTTCCAAGCCATGTGGGATCCTAAACAAGAAGACTGTGTCATAGTTGGCAGCATGGCCCATCCACGACGGGTAGAAATCTTCCATGAGACAGGAAAGAGGGTGCATTCGTTTGGCGGAGAATGCCTTGTCTCTGTGTGTTCCATCAATGCCATGCACCCAACTCGGTATATTTTGGCTGGAGGTAATTCCAGCGGGAAGATACATGTTTTTATGAATGAAAAAAGCTGCTGAGTTTTTGGTTTAAGAACATCAATTTGTTCAAATAGACCACTGTCCAACGAACCTAGTTAATTGGCGTGCTTTAGTGTGTTTACTTGGTAATGTGTTACATTTAGCAAATATTAACATTATTTTATTAATAAGACTATAAGAAGAGTAATTTTAGTAAGGGAGAAGTCTTGGAGGGTTGCTTCAGCAGGATGGGGACAGAATTTGAGGGGAGGCTCAGGTGCCTTCAGGACTTTTTAAAAATTTTTTTGAGACAGAATTTTGCTCTTGTTGCCCAGGCTGGAGTGCAATGGTGTGATCTTGGCTCACTGCAACCTCCGCCTCCCAGGTTCAAGCGATTCTCCTGCCTCAGCCTCCCAAGTAGCTGGGATTACAGGCACCTGCCACCATGCCTGTCTATTTTTTGTAGTTTTAGTAGACATGGGGTTTCATCATGTTGGCCAGGCTGGTCTCAAACTCCTGACCTCAGGTGATCTGCCTGCCTCGGCCTCCCAGAGTACTGGGATTACAGGCATGAGCCACTGCACCTGGCCATGGGCACTTTTAATCGAGACAGTATGCTGAGAAATTCTAATATTATAAATTATAAAGCTTTGACTATTAAAGTTTTTGTGATCTAATGATATGGTTTTGATTCTATAGTGATTTGTGGTTTATTTTATAGTTTGGAATGAATACTTATCTCTAGGCTCACACATTGGAAGGGGATCCGGAAAGGTAATCTAACTCAGTGATTTGAAACTTGATTTTTTTAACTGAGAACTTTTTTTGCCCCCTGCCTGTAGGTTAAATCTTATGTGAAATGCCAAGATAATTGCTGAGCAGCTTTGGTTTACCCAGGGCAGTGTCTGGGTCTGTCTGTGTTTTCCTTTCCCCTTCCTCTAGATGACTCCTGAGACACAGGCAGGACTCCCAAGCACAGGGTTTGGATCTGCCCCGGTCCCGGCATTCCAGGATAAGATTGCCTCAGACCTTTGTTTTTCAGACTGGGGGTTTTTGCTCTTCACATGAAATCAGTTAAATGACAATGACTGGTGTTGAAAAAAATGAAAAGGAAAGAATTTGTAAAGAACAGAAAACATATTTGAGTAAGTATTGTTTGGTAAAACTTAGTTACATATGCATATATATTGGTAGGTATATATGTTTATGTATATTTTGATGTAAATAAATATATATATATATTTATCACTGTAGTACCATGGGTAATGGATAAAGAAGTGAAAGCTACTGCTTAGAATGAAGAATGCCCCAGTCTTACCTGTCCCGATCTTTAAACTGTCCAAAGGAAATTCAGTGGCCTGTTAAGTGAATACCTTCATTCTTAGTCATATTTAGGTGAAATATTATGAAATACTCACCACTTTTGGTATTTTATCAAAAATGTTTTCTTTTCAGAAGTTATGGTAATTTCAATGTGTTTGTTGTTGGGAGGGGAGCTGCCAAATCAGTTATTCATATTACTGTGTGACATCTATCCAACTTTTTTCATTATTCTTCATTGCCAAATACTGAAAGACTTGTAAACAGCTTTGGCAATATGTTTGAATTCTAAGAGGAAATATTTTTGCATAATTCTATATCAGAGAAATATAGTGATATATAATTTCCTTGAAAACAAATTTCTTAAATAATTTTCTTCTCTGTAATCTAAGTGTAAAAAGGTTTAGTTTTTCAATAGGTTTAGGTGTTTATGAACAATAGTTCTCTATTTTCTAGTTGATATAAGTAGAGGAATTGACAAGTGAGATGGAAATGTTAATTTATAAAGGGAAAGTAAAGCTAGGTGAGGTTGAGTTACAATTAAACTGTTCAGGAAACATCGTAAAGGCTTTAGGCTCCCTTTTTCATTTCTACACCAATTAATCTCATGGGTTCTAGAGTGGTTCTATGGGAATTGTTTTTGTTTTTAAAGAAGCTGAAAACTACTCTCAATCAAATTAGTACCATCATTTAAGCTTTGAATACTTGGCGGTAGTGGCCTGTCCTCTTCAATAAATGTTAGCAAATTCTTGATGTTCCTCACTTTTGTGGTTTCTTTTGCCATACTAGCTTCATAAACAGTGCTATTTATATTCATTTACACGTAATAGAGTTATATCTGGAGGCAATGCAGGAAGAAAGTAGAATGAGTAGGGACTTTTTTTTTGTGATAAGCTTTCTAATGGAGTAATTGTTTAAATCTAGACAGCACATAAAAGAAAATTGTCCCCCTTGGGACATTCTTACACTGTAATCTGTAGTGAAAGGTACTTCTCCCACAGACTTGCCTGCAGCTGGCTTCTGTAATTATGTGTGTATTATTGCTTCCTTCAGGATAAGCCTTTTCTGTAAGTTTGGCCTTTATAGTATCTCTTAAGCTCTGAATTCCACTTTTTATTCTTTTTTTTTTAAACATACCCAGCCTTTTGTTATGTAACTTTTAAGTAAGGAGCAGACAATTCTCATTTTCGGTTGTCAGAGACTTGGTCAGACTAGGAGAGACCACAAATGATTAGGAATTAATAGAATCTGAGTTGCTTAAGTCCTATTTTAAGTATTCTGGCCTTTGAGCTTCCTTTTCACCAAGATGATTTTAGAAAGGGAGTTCTCTAGGAAAGGAGGGATCCTTAGGGCTGTGGATACAAGGATTTACATCCTTTCAGCCATTGTACAGTAAATGGGGTAGAGTGGGGGAGAAGACACACATGCCTTCTGTATCAAACTAAGAAGAGGAAATATATGCCCTCTAACTTCAGATTCCGAAAACTTCCATGTCCTATTGGGTTGTCCTTTCTGAGTTAGTACATTTCCCCCTGCTTTTTAGTAAGGTGTTGATGGCTAGAAATACCAAGACAGCAGATTGTATTTTGACTCATTTGGCTGTAAATATTTGGATTTTCAAATGAAAAAGTGGAATTTATGAGGAAGATAACATTTAGTACAATTACACAGCTGAAGAACAAAACATTTTATGATACATTTTCCCCAAAATGGAAGCTGGGCAAGAGGAAATTTATTAAAAGTGTGCTTTGCTTGTTTTATTCCATTCCATCAGCAGGCTGTAGGGGTCTGAAGAGTGAAGCCTGTTCATGAGCTAAAACCAAGTGTGTTCAGGTGCAGAGGAGCTAGATTGTGCTAGAGGAATCCAAAGCAGAGGGAATAGGGACTAGAGTCCTACCAGGGTGTGTGCACAGGCTGTTCTTGATAAGCCGTCAGCAGAAGGGAGGCTGCTGTGAATCAGCAGGGCCATGGGAAGCCACCCAGGTCCAGTGTTTCTTGTGCTTTTTTACTCTTTGGATCACTTCAAGCAAAATCTTATGTCATGAAAACATACAAAAAATTCCACTGGGGATAGGGTGCTGGATAGCATTTTATAGATAATGTGGGTACCTCTGAAATTTGGAGGTAACATAGCCCGATTGGTGTTTAGGAAGATGATCTGGAAACAGAAATGGGAGAGTGGAGGGTAGGCAGAATTGAGAAGACAAAGATTAGGTAAGAAGCTAGCACAGTGGACCAAGCCCCCAGAGTCACCTCTTATCCTCATGGAATTTGGAAGACCATTTTCCAATTCTGTAGCCACAGAGTGATGGTTACATAATCAGATAAGATAATGCTATAGGGATGTATTTTGTAAATATGTGGTGGTGGTATCATTGTAGTTCCTTCTTAGAAAGTATTTTCTGTGCTCCCACTTACTCCAGGCTTGAATAAGAACACCAGACCAGAAGCTGGACCATCTGGGTTCTAGTTTGGGCTCTACCACTATATAATTTTGGGAAAATCACTTAGCCTTCTTGGTTTTCCTCATCAGAAAAATGATGTCCAATTCACTTTAAAATTATTACATTTTATAGCTTCTCAGTTTCTCTTTTTTTTTTGAGATAGTCTTGCTCTGTCACTCAGGCTGGAGTGTAGTGGTACGATCTCAGCTCACTGCAACCTCCGCCTCCCGGATTCAAGCGATTCTGTCCTGCCTCAGCCTTCTGAATAGCTGGGATTACAGGCATGCGCTGCCATGCTCGGCTAATTTTCGTATTTTTAGTAGAGACGGGGGTTTCACCATGTTGGTCAGGCTGGTCTTGAACTCCTAACCTTGTGATCTGCCCAACTCGGCCTCCCAAAGTGCTGGGATTATAGGCGTGAGCCACTGTGCCTGGCCACTTCTCAGTTTCTAACAGTATGTATTTGGGGGTATGGGACAAGGATAATAGGTGGATACAAGCAAAATGATTATTTTATATGATCCAAGTGAATAGTAGTCAGCTGTGTAAATCCCACCGGTATTCTTTTATCTATGTGTAACTTTAAGGGAGGAAAATAAGACAGGCTGTTATTAAAGAAAGAGCCCACTCTTCCATGATATTTAAATATTTATTTAAGTTTAAAAATAATCTTCATGGCACCAATGATTTTATGCTAACTACATACTGCATATGTAGAAAAAAGTACATTGCTTTGAAGGAAAATGTAACTTAAGAGTTTTTGGCACACGGAAGGTTAACAACTATGTATTTTTAAATGAAACTAAGAAATTCACATTTGCAGGTAGTTTACCCTCTACTGCTTAAAGATGCAGTACGCTATTCTTTATTAAGAGTTTTATTTCTTCTGATAGATAAAGCTATGAAAATCAGTGCTTTTTCTACAATGATAAAATAATTTTGAGAGAAAATGAGAGACATGTTAGAACACAGTATAACCAGGTTAAAAACTTGAACAATTTTTAATGGTGGAGATATACCAAAAAAGACTAATCACCAAAAGAGGTTTATTATTCAAGCACTATTTGAAAAGCAAACTGAAGGAAACTTTTCTATCCATATTTTCTGGGATGAGCCCTGGAAAAAAACCCTAAAGTTTCTGTTTAGAGAGCAAACTTTAGCTGTTAGAAATGGCATAGACTACTGTACTGTTAGAACTCTAGACACAAGGAACATACTAGGATATGGAATACTGCATCTGTCTCTAATGTGAATATGAAAGGTCGGAGTTGAGGCTATCACTCACTGCATAGAAACACCAGATTCTACAAACTGAGGTAGGAGCACTACACTAAAAGGTAATCTTCTATGTTGCATAAGACAGTAGATATCCAGGTTGACACCAGCCCCCTGTCTCCTGACAGCCTTTTCATCTCTGGGTCTACTTTTCACGTTAGTCCTGTGCTAAATAAAGCCTTTGCTATGTAGATGACAAGTGGCAGTGGCTAGTTGGTTTTAACTGACCCCTAATCTCTACTAGGATCTCTTTCGGTTTGTATTGTCACTCGATAAATAGATGTTTATAATTCTGCCTAAATTGTTGCTGGTATGAAAATGGTCAGAGAGGCCCTCTTCCCTTCTTAGATTCCAGCTGTGTTTTAGCATTCCAGTATTTGATCTTGCCCACTTGGCATCAGACATCTTTTTGCTGCTGGTTAGTTGTTCAAGCACCCTTTAAACAAGCAACCCTGGTGCCTCCACTGGGAAGAGGTCTCAGATCTTTAATGCATGTCAGGCATGGAAACAGAGCTGACTGACCCTCTTCTGCTAACATACTGGTAAGGATCGGTTTTACTGTCTAGATCAGGATTGGCATATTATGGCCTGTAGGCCAAATTCAGCTCACTGTTTTCATAAAGTTTTATTGGAACACAGCCATGTTCCTTCATTTACAAATTATGGCTGTTTTTGTGCTGTGATGGCAGAATTGAGTGGTTGTGACAGAGCAAGGCGTGCTAAGCCAAAATATTTCCTGTGTAGCACTTTACAGAAGTTTGTTGACCTCTGGTCCAGATGAAAGGATGTCTTTAAAATTATGCAAATCTCTCCCTAAGAGCCCCAGTTATTCCACAGTTGTCGTATTCTAAACATGGACATGGTTCTACCATCTCAGGGGACAAAATAGGGGGGGTCAAATCTACAAGTGACTCATTCTGTTCTGCGTTTGGGGCTGTCTGATTAGGGAATCAGCAGCTGCTCTACTTTTGTGTGGGTCCAGGAATATGTCCATTGACCATCCTTAAATAAGCCCTCAAGCCCCAGATGACTTAGAAATCTCTCCCTGAGATGAAAACAGGATCTTGTGTGTGATTGGTTTTAGAGTTGAAGAGCTTGGGCCTAGGACCCCACACTCACCCTTCATGTGCCTGTGCTTCTGTGTGCTTCCAGGACTTCCCTCTGCAAGGATGGTGATGCTTTCCTAGAACTTATGCAGAGGATGACCCTAAGGGGCAGCATTTCTACATCTAAGTGTTGGTCTCTGCCACGGTCACCTTCTGTGTTTTGTAGGCATCTCTTAGAAATCCTATTTTAAAAGATTGTTTTCCTGGTCCCTTCTAAGGCTGTTGATCTTGGAATTCTATTTTCTGAAGCTTTTCATTCTCAGGATCGGTTTCTTTCTTGCATCATTTAGTTCATCAGGCTCTATTTTCTTAATCCATAAAGTAAAAACAAAATATGAATTGTTAAGAAAATAACATTTTGTTGTTAAAATATAAATTGAAATAGTCTTTGGGTTGGGGGGTGTATATAAAATAAGCACTGCTCTCCAAATCTCAACAGTCTCTCAGGTAACTTAACTCTGCTTTCTCTTAACCATACTTTGTCTAACATTTCTGACAGAACTCTCTGGCACCACTGAATTCATTTAACGCCCCTGGAGCACTATAAAAGTCTTGAGGTTCTTCAGAAAAAAAAAATCACGTTAAGTCTAGTTTCATTATACAAAACTATGGTGATGCCCACTAGGCTCTAGACTAAGGGGACAGACTTACCCCACCCCTGCTGCTGCTGCTGCTGTAGCGGTGGTCCCTTCAGATGCCCACTCTGCTCAGATTTGAAAAAACAAAAGGAAAAGAAAATCCAACTCAGACCATCGTAAGAAGCAACTTTCCATTTAATCATTCTACATGGATGTTTACTTTTTTAAAAGTTCTGTCTGGCAAAAAAAACTAAACAGTCCCCATTGTCCAGATCCCTGGCCTGCCCTGCTGAGGCTGCAGTGACGAATCTACTGGAACCCAGTGGCACCAGCAGGAAAGCTCCTGCAGAATACAGAGGACAGCAGCTCTCTAGTCTTCAACTAGTGTCCCCTCTGCTAGGTGACACTACTGCAATAATCAGTAATAGTAAAATAAATTATTTTTATTTGATACTTCAAAATAATACACATCTATGAAAAATCAAAATTCATAAACCAAAAATTATCCTGCAAATTGGAAAGATGAGAAACAGAGTTGCTGAGCCTTTCTTGAAATAACTTCTGAAGAAAATTAGTTTTCCCAGTTTGTTTAGACAGGGCGTGAGCCTATCCCTTTCTTCTTCTGGGAAACACCCTCCTAGGCTGCAGTGGACTTTGAGTCATGAGAGGAGGACTTGGTATATGTGCCGATGGTTCCGCGATGGGTCCCATTGCTGGGAATGGGTAGCTGGGCTCCTTGGTCCACCTGGCTAGTTTTTGGGAGGAGTCATGCCTTCTCAGGTGTCAATGAGCAGGCTCACCACTGAGCGGATTTTGCAGGCAAACCATCGTCTGAGGGGACAAAAGTATTGATAGTGGAATTGTTCAAACTCGGGGGTCTGGCGGATATCGCGGAAAAAGGCAATGTCAAGGTCAGACTCGGTAAGGATGATCAGGAGGAGGAGCAAAACAAAGAGGAGTCCCATGGTCACAAGGAGCAAACGGAGGACACTTAGAACAAACTTATTCACCTGTTCCTCCTCGGGCCCGCTGTGCCCCTGACACAGGGCCCTCAGCTCTCCCCCAAGGGCCTCCACCTCTGTAGCAGTTGGGGTGCTGGCTTCAGATTCCTTCTCCTCCTCAATGCTGCAGGTGGCTCCATTGATCTGCCGGGAAAGCAACATCAGCTCCAGGCTGTGCTCAGCCACAGGGGTGGGCAGCACGCTGTCTGCAGGGCTGTAGGCCTCGTCTGCAATCACAGCTACTCGCTCATTGCTATCTGTCCGGCTGCTTCTCACGTGAGGCAGGAAGGTGTCCCCATGGGAAGAGGAACGCACTGGCGTGGAATGGGCACTGTCCCGTAGGGACTCTAGGCCTAGAAAGGCAAAAGGAACATGACTAGGCTGTGTCCCAGTGCACCCTTTACTCTCCAGTGGCACCCACTGTGTTTTATTGGGTACCATTCTGCACATCCACATGACCAGCAGCAGTAGCCGCTGCACTCTATTTCGATATATCAAGAAGATGACAGCCTGGGCGTGATGGCTCATGCCTGTAATCTCAGCACTTTGGGAGGCCAAGGTGGGTGGACTGCTTGAGATCAGGAGTTCCAGACCAGCCTGGCCAACGTGGTGAAACCCCATCTCAAGTAAAAATACAAAATTAGTCAGGTATGGTGGCACATGCCTGTAATCCCAGCTACTTGGGAGGCTGAGGCAGGAGAATCGCTTGAACCTGGGAGGCGGAGGTTGCAGTGAGCTGAGATTGCACCATTACACTCCATCCTTGGCAACAGAGTGAGAGAGACTCCATGTTAAAAAAAAAAAAAAAAAAAAAGCTGGGCACCGTGGCTCATGCCTGTAATCCCAGCACTTTAGGAGGCCGAGGCAGGCGGATCACGAGGTAAGGAGTTCGAGACCAGCCTGACCAACATGGTGAAACCCTGTCTCTACCAAAAATACAACAATTTATATTTGTGTGGTGGCGGGTGCCTGTAATTCCAGCTACTCGGGAGGCTGAGGCAGAAGAACTTCTTGAACTTGGGAGGCAGAGGTTGCAGTGAGCAGAGATCGTGCCACTGCACTCCAGCCTGGGCGACAGAGCAAGATTCTGCCTTGGGGCGGGGAGGAAGCCAGGTGTGGTAGTGCATGCCTGTTGTTCCAGTTACTTTGTAGGTGGGTGGGTTGCTTGAGCCTGGGAGGTCAAAGCTGCAGTGAACCAAGATCACACCACTGCATTCCAGCCTAAGCAACAGAGCAAGACTGTCTCATATATATATATAATATAAAATATATATCGTATATGTGATATATACGATATATATAAAATACATATACGATATGTATGAAGCAAGAGGAGCCACAGAAATCACAGTGGCCATTTTAGAAAAGTATTTCTTTGCTTTTTGCTTATGGCTTTGGCCTAATTTGTGTGTGCGTGTGTGTTTTTTTTGAGACGGAGTCTTACTCTGTCCAGGTTGGAATGCAGTGGTGCAATCTTGGCTCACTACAGCCTCTGCCTCCTGGGTTCAAGCGATTCTTCTCATGTCTCAGCCTTCTGAGTGGCTGGGATTACAGGTGTCTGCCACCACGCGTGTCTATAATTTTTTGTATTTTGAGTAGAGATGGGGTTTGCCATTTTGGCCATGCTGGTCTAGAACTCCTGGCCTCCAAAAGTGCTAGGATTATAGGCGTGAGCCACCACACCCAGCCCCTAATTTCTTAAAGATTCTGCCTTCCTTGCCTTTGGTGTCCTGGGCCTGGTTTTTACCCCAATTTGAAAGAATCTGAATTCCAAACTACCCGATGCAGAGCTGGGACCACGGTTTGAGTCTCAAGTCTGCCTATTGGTTGGAGGGCTTTAAGAGGCAGGAATGGGCCAGACGCGATGGCTCCCATCTGTAATCCCAGCACTTTGGGAGGCCAAGGCGGGTGGATCACTTGAGCCGAAGGGTTCAAGACGAAGCTGGGCAACATAGCGAGACACTGTAACTATAAACTTTTTAATAAAAGAGAGGTAGGAATGGGGAGAAGGAGAATGTCTTGCCTAACTGGGTTCCATCAAATACTGAGTATCCTTGTAAAAATCCAGCATACAGCATCTTGAGCTCCAAGGTCAAAATTTTTGGATTTCTGCAGCTGCTGGCAGTCTCTTCAGCCTCCGTTCTAGCTGTTCTGACCTTGTGGAATGATGGGGTAGAAACTCTCTCTGCTCTTCTTGAGGGGGCGTGGGAGCAGTCCCTGGCCAGCTCCCTCTCTTTTCCCCTGAGGAGCTGGGTCTAGGATAGGCTGAAAAGTTCCCCTATCTTTAGGCACTTCAGAGCACAAAACGGTTTCTGAGAAGATCTTGTTGGGTCACAGGGGTGGGTGGGTGGATTTCTCTTACATTTGGTAGGAGAAGGGGTATTCTATCCCCTAAAACTACCCATTATCTCTTCTCTCTTTCCAAGGTTCTCACAGGACTCAAGCCCTGGCAGGGAAAACTAGCTGGTTACATCCTCAACTGAACAGCAGCTACCCAGGCCAGAGGCTTTGGGCATACAGTGAGTGAGTGTGGCCCACATCACAGTGCTCCCAAGGACGTGGCTTCTTGTTTTAGGCTCAACGTCTACATTTTCCACTCCTGGCCATCTTGGTGGTGCTGGTGTGGTTCTCTCTGCCTTTGTGACCTATGACAAGAAAAGCCAGTCCCTTTCTGTTGCCCTGAAATAGTCCCTGACAATCCCAGACTGAACCAGATTCCCAGCTCAGTAAAGGTTTTACCTAAGTCAGGCTGATTAGGGAGTTTTTTGGTTCAGGGCTAGCTCCAGACACCCAAAGCTGTCTTTTTTCCCGTTCTCCCAGGACACAAAGCAGTCCAAAGGTCTCTCTTAAAAAGGTGTTAGTAACCTTTCAGAAGCCGTGTGTCCATCTCCCTTGGCTCCCTCATGGCTCGACCATTTGCATCCAGGCAGCCTGCCTGACCAGCCTGGTGGAGCCTATCTTGGCACAGGCACAGTTAAGGATTCTCCAGAGGAATAAGCCCTGGAATCTGGGCTATGAATGAGTAGGACAAGGGAGAGAGGGGGTGGGGGCAAAGGCAGGGCACCTGCCATCCCGTTACCCTCCCCATTGCCTCACAGCTCATACATTTGCCACAGCTCTCAATCTCTGCTTTCAGAAGCTCCTCATAGTCCTGGCTGTAATTTTGTCCCTGTGCTAAAATCTTAAATTTGTATAATGCTTTCAACTTTTTAAAGCACTTTCATTTTATCTTTCAGTAACTCCACAAGGTAGTGTGGGGCAAGGGGTTACCTGAAGTCATGTGGTTGGTGGTTAATGGCAAAACCAAGGATAGAATCCAAGGCACTTTCTACTTCATGATCCTGCTGATCATATCCATTAAGTCCTCACGTCAACAGGCTCCTGGAAACCATGACTTTAAGCCAAATGATGTTACAGCAGGTCCTCCAATGTTTTCTTCAGCATCATTTTGTTATAATTTTGAAAAAGTTTTTTAGTTTTTTGAGACAAGTCTTACTCCATTGTCTAGACTGGAGTGTAGTGGTGCAATCACAGCTCACTGCAGCCTCGACCTCCCAGGCTCAGGTGATCCTCCCACTTCAGCATCCTGAGTAGCTGGGACTACAGGCATGTGCCACCATGCCTAGCTAATTTTTGTATTTTTTGTAGAGACAGGTTTTTGTGCTGGGATTACAGATGTGAGCTACCATGCCCAGCCCCATTTTGTTATAATGTTGATAAGGAAAACAAAAGTTTCATTGTACATCATTTTGCTTAAAGTTGCAGTTTCTAAGACCCTATCAACAATGTTAAGTGATGACTTAACTGTAGTCTGATTCCATGGAATAGAACTATGGGCCAAGACAGATTAAATCAACAGCCAGCATCTACCTTAGATTTAGGTCTTAATTGCCCAAGAAACTTTTGAAATAACCTGAAATTAAGAGCCTCTGTCCCTTGTTCTAGAGCTCTTGCTGTTCCTTTGACCTCTCTCTTACCCAGTATTCCTCCCTGATGTCCCCATTTGCACATGCAGCTTGAGGAATAGTGCCTTGGAACAGGTTATGGGTCACTGATAAGGCAGAAACCTTAAGGCTCTGGTTGCAGCATATTGCTGGCTTGGCTCATTTCCCAGGCAGTCCTCTGCCCCCCTTTTCCTGGAACCTCGGCCCCATTGCACAGGGCACCTGCCACCCTTTCAAAGGCCTGCCCCTTCACGAGGACAGCTCTGACTGCAAGATCTTTCAAAGTAGAAAAGCTTAGCTTAACCTACGATTACGCGCCCTCAGCTTATGGGGAAGGAGAGAGGCGAATGCTGTGACATCAGAAGAGAAAAAGTCAGCCACATCATCCTGGGAGCTATTGGTGTTCTCATTAAACAAGGTAATGGATAGATAGGCATTTCTTTTTCTTTTTTTTGAGATGGAATCTCATTCCATCGTCCAGGCTGGAGTGCAATGGCGCAATCTCCGCTCACTGCAGCCTTCACCTCCTGGGTTCAAGCGATTCTCCCATCTCAGCCCCGCGAGTATCTGGGATTACAGGAACCTGCCACCACGCCCGGCTAATTTTTGTATTTTTAGTAGAGACGGGGTTTCACCACATTGGCCAGGCTGGTCTCATCTCCTGACCTCAAGTGATCTGCCCACCTCGGCCTCCCAAAGTGCTGGGATTACAGGCATGAGCCACTGCATCCAATTAGATATGCATTTCTAGTAGAAATGTCTGACAAATATAGTTGCTCAGTAAATATCAGTCGGTCTCCTCCCTCAATAGAAGATCTCACCTGTAAGGTGACCCTCCCACATCAGGTTAGTCCTATATTAGAAACTGTTTTCACTGCTGTAAAAGCCACCACCTGTCCTGCCATTTCATCGAACCTGTGATTTTGGGATAGATGGGATGGGTGCTGTGGGAAGGATCTGTGCTAAGCGGCACAGCAAAGCAGGAGAGTCTTTTTTACCTTGGAAGTGCTCCAGCTGATTCCCTTGCCCGGGGGTCACAGCAGTCAGGACCCTGCCCTGGAGTCGGGGCCCCATCCTCAGGATACGCACACTTAGGGGCCGAAAGCAGTGATTAGTCAGCCGGAGCTGGACTCGGACTCTGGTGTGAATCTTAATCAGACTCTTCCCCATGGCGGCCCAGGAAGGCAAATACTTCTTCAGTGGAAACCAGCTGATCACTTCAGAGAAACCAGCCAGGCAGGGAAAGATACAGAGAGGGAAAGACGGAACGCCAACTAGGAACAAAGGATTTCAGCAGATCCCACACCATAGCAGCCCCTTAGCAGTGCCTCGCGTGCTGCAGGAAGAAGTTCACCTCCCCAGGCTTCAGATCAGGCTGAACTGCAGGGAAGGAGCAGCACTGAGAGGCCACCGTTATCAGGGGACTGGATTTAGTCAGAAGCACTTACAGCCATAAAAAGTAATGCTTCCTTGGCCTGTAGCTCTTTCCCTGAGGCCTGCATAAGGGCTCCAAGCTCTCAGAGGGCCAGGGACAGAGGGGGCAGAGAACAATCCCAGAGGGTAAGGGGAATCAAGACTGTCCCAGAAAATCCAGGATGTAAAGTTACAACGCCATTGGGCTTTATCCAGGCCATATATAATCCAGGCCTGCCCTGGTGCCAGCTAAGTTGCATGGTCAGCGCTACCTTTGGGGCCGGGTGGCTCTGAAGTGGGAGGAGGTGGTCTCTGTGATACTAAGTGGGCCAAATGGACTACAGAAGAGACATGGTGGAGCATGAACCAATTTCAAATGCCCATAAATTCCTTGGGGTTTTTGTTGGTTGTGCCCTTCTTCTGAGGCCCTCATCGCATCCCTTGCAGCCCCTTCCTCCCTAGTTGGGGTGGGCAGTTAGGGTCAGCTGTGCTTGTCAGGACCGTTAAAGGCAAGCCCTCTTGAAAGATGTTGCACCTGAACTCTTGCCTCCTAGAAACTAATCCATTCTTCCACAGGCTTGGTAACCCCTGTACTGATAAAGCCATTTAATTGCTACAATCTTTTTTTTTTTTTTTTGAGACGGAGTCTCACTCTGTCGCCCAGGCTGGAGTGCAGTGGCTGGATCTCAGCTCACTGCAAGCCCCGCCTCCCGGGTTCACGCCATTCTCCTGCCTCAGCCTCCCGAGTAGCTGGGACTACAGGCGCCCGCCACCTCGCCCGGCTAGGTTTTGTATTTTTTTAGTAGAGACGGGGTTTCACCATTTTGGCCAGGATGGTCTCGATCTCCTGACCTCGTGATCCGCCCGTCTCGGCCTCCCAAAGTGCTGGGATTACAGGCTTGAGCCACCGCGCCCGGCCGCTACAATCTTTTCTTTATTTCCACATCCAAACCCGATGTCATCTCCCTCTCCTCACTCTGAGCGTGTGAGGTTCATTCGGGCCAGGTCAGTTTTACTTGCCCTGTCCTGCATCTAATGGGTCCTGGGCTGGGGGCCATGACCAGGGCCACAGGCTGTGTTTGTCCACTGGCAGCCTTGGGCATAGGGTGTGAGAAGCACCTGGAAGTCTGCTAAGCTATAACCTACCAAGTGTGCCATTCTATGAGGCTGGTTTTGAGGAAGTGCCCCAGCCCTAGAGAGCCTATACTCCTCAGCAGCCTCTCCCCACTGTACCTCTCCTTGCATTTGACAACAAGGGGCAATAGTTTGGACAAGGAACCTGCTGCTGCAATGGGAGAAGAGAGGCTCTGGGAGGAGGAGGAGGCTGGAGGTAAAGCCAGAGCTGAATGGGGAACTTAGGCAGCCTCAGCATGTCTCAGGATCACAAGGACTGTTTTCCCCGCCTCTTGAGTTGTTCTACTAACCCTACTTGGCAGCAACTCTCAATGAGTTTTGTCTACACAGAGAGCCTCAGCCCTCCCTCTTTTGGGAATGCTGGTTTCCTGGACATTCTTCCCCATTCTGGGAAGTCGGCTTGCACAAGGCTCCTCTCCTGTTTTACATCCTGCATGGTGCTGGCTTCCCTAGGGTGAGCCTTCTGTTCGGGAGGACAGCTGTCCCAGCTCTCTGTGGAAGACTTGGGATGGACTGTCTAGCTTCAGCCTCAGGAGGGATGGAAAGAAAGGCCACAGAGGGGAGAAAGTTATGTTTCCTCAAAGAGAAGTTCATTCTACTTCCTGAGATGTACACCCCAAAAGAGGGACAGTGAGAGCCAAGCTCAGTTCTCCGGGTCAGCCTAAGATGGGAGGAAACACCAGGAGGCTGTGTCTGATGATGGTCATGTATCCATAATTTTATTCTTTGCATAATGATTCTACTTGGTAGTCCACACTCTCCCGCACTCAGCTCTGTTCTGCAGTGGGGGCACTAGGATCAGAGAGAAAACAACCTGTTTCAGAAGGTGCATGGCAGAGCTCCTAGTCAGACCTTGGCTTCCTGACCAGGACTCTGCACTGTGCTTGCTGCCTGCCTGTAAACGCTTTAGTCTCTTCAAAGTACTTCTGCACTTATTAGCTTCTTTGCAACCAATGGATTGGGCAAGGAAGATGTCCCTGTTTTACAAATGGAGCAATGAAGATACTCAAGTAACTTGACGGTGTTTGTCTAGGTGGGGTTCTCAACCTCTAGACCGTAGGGAGTTACATACCAGACTCTGGTAACATGGAATCTCACACAGTGACACATCCTAAAATCCTAAACACAAATTAGATCTCGGAAACAGCAGAGTGATATCCTTCCTAACCTGAGCAATTCATTTTCATTCCCAAGCCGCATTCTTACAGAAAGGGCAAAGGGCTGTCCCCACCAGCTTCTACACCGTTAATCCCAGGAGAGAGACAGGTATGAACCAATCCTTCTGTCTCCTGCTGTGTGAGATCTTCTGAGGTCCTAAAAAAAACACCATCTTTGGGAATGAAAGCACTCAACTTTACACCTGTATCCAGCCTGCGGGTGACCTGGGCCAGTGACAACAGCTAGAGGACAGTATTTCGAGAGCACCTCCATTAACTACCCAGAGAATAGATTGTTGGCCTCAGCTACTGGGGTATCTAGTTCAGTGGAGATACATAGAATCTCTCTCTCCCCACCTCTGCTGCCTCCAAAGGAAGGGAATCTGGAGGGAGATGGGTCATATTGGATTTCCTGAGACAGTGGTAAGATATGCAGATAGCAACAGGACAAATTGCTTTTTTTTTTTTTTTTTTGAGACAGAGTCTTACTCTGTTGCCCAGGCTGGAGTGCAGTGGCAAGATCTTGGCTCACTGCAACCTCTGCCTCCTGGGTTCAAGCGATCCTCTTGCCTCAACCTCCCAAGTAGCTGGGATTACAGGCGTGCAGCACCACACCCGGCTAATTTTTGTATTTTTAGTAGAGACGAGGTTTCACCATGTTGGCCAGGCTGGTCTCAAACTACTGACCTCAGGTGATCCACCTGTCTCGGCCTCCCAGAATGCTGGGATTACAGGTGTGAACCACTGTGCCCAGCCAACAGGACAGATTTCTATAGCTGAAGCAAAATATGGTGGGTGACAGCTACTAGAAATGCTTCAGAATCATGAATTTTCACTTGTTGGTTAACAGTCTCAGCCATCCTGATAATTTAAGCTGTGGAGATTGGTCAGATTTAGCAAAACAAGTGAAAACCCTCTTTTTGTTTTTTCTTGAGATGCAGTCTCTGTCACCCAGGCTGGAGTGCAGTGGTGCAATCTGGGCTCACTGCAGCCTCCACCTCTGCCTTCTGGGTTCAAGCAATTCTCCCACCTCAGCCTCCCTAGTAGCTGGAATTACAGGCTTGTATCACCACGCCCAACTAATTTTTTGTATTTTTAGTAGAGAAGGGGTTTCACCATGTTGGCCAGGCTGTTCTCAAACTCCTGACCTGAAGTGAGCCTCCCAAAGTGCTGGGATTACAGGTGTGAGCCACTGCGCCAGCCCCCTTTTAAAACATTTTTTTGTGTGTGTGACAGTCTCCTTTACCCAGGCTGGAGAGCAGTGGCATGAACTCAGCTCACTGCAACCTCTGCCTCCCAGGCTCAAGCGAGTCTCCTACCTCAGCCTCACGAGTATCTGGGGTTAGTCATGCGCCAGCACACCCAGCTAATTTTTATATTTTTAGTAGATAGGGTTTCACCATTTTGGCCAGGCTAGTCTTGAACTCCAGACCTCAAGTGATCCACCCATCTAGGCCTCCCAAAAGTACTGAGATTACAGGCATGAGCCACCATGCCAGGCGTGAAAAGCCTCTTGATGGAAAGCAATTTCATAACTGCATGGAACCTTTAGATCCCACATATGCACGTCCCCCAAAGGGCTAACCCAGCACCCTCAAATCCACAATCCCCTGCCTAGATAACCCACACCCCTTTACCCCGTACCCAGCTAGTATTCCCATCCACTGGATAAAACCTCCTACTTGCCACTGGAGGTCCTTTTCCCCGAGACGTGCTGCTGTCACTAATGTAAATTAGCCTCTTTTCAAAGTCCTTTTCAAGGTCCCAGATCACAACTTGGAGGACCCCAGTGCTCACCTCAAGAAGCTCATGCTCACCTTCCATGATGGAGATGTGAACAGCTCTTCTGCGGGTCCTGGGGACGCTGCTCAGCCTTGGGCCATGGGTTATGGAGGGACAGCTCCGGCTGGGAACCATCCCTGCTCTGAGATTAAAGAACCTTGTTAATTCAATGCATGGACACATTTAGTAGGCACTTGAGAGCTGAGTACTGGCTACTAGAATTGCCTGGCTGTATTACGTTTTGGTCTCTCTTTTTAAAATCTTTAATACCTTCTCTTTGCCTTTGGTCCCTGGATTCCAGTCAGAGATAGTGCTTCAAACTCCTCCACTTCCTTGTAAGCCTAGACCAATCTGAAGCTATTTTTTTTAGTGTGGCAGCGGTGCCACTGGTCTCAGGGGTGGGGGCAAGATGGTCAGAGAGTAGAGCCCCAGGACGAGCAGTACTCCTGAAAATATGCTTGCACCAATACTGGCAGCCTCCCCTGACTTCCAGTACAGGCTGCGGATGATGGGGCTCCATGTGAAGGGGTAGGCAGTAATGTTCCCATTCCCAGAGGCAAAGGCTGGTTGGCAAGTCCTACCCTTCTTGGTCAGTCATATCCTTTCTGGGTCTTAGATTCTGGGAAATAGGCTTCTGGAAACATGATTTGTGGATCTACATGAAACATGGATCCTGAAACTATTTTAGAGCCAGTGTGGTAGGGCTGTGGGACTATCCTTGGCTTCATGTAATCGAATGGTTCCAGAACCACTGAAATTGGGTGACACATCTATCATCAATGTCAAGACTTTCGCCGGGCGCGGTGGCTCAAGCCTGTAATCCCAGCACTTTGGGAGGCCGGGATGGGCGGATCACGAGGTCAGGAGATCGAGACCATCCTGGCTAACACGGTGAAACCCCGTCTCTACTAAAAAATACAAAAAACTAGCCGGGCGAGGTGGCTGGCGCCTATAGTCCCAGCTACTCAGGAGGCTGAGGCAGGAGAATGGCGTGAACCCAGGAGGCGGAGCTTGCAGTGAGCTGAGATCCGGCCACTGCACTCCAGCCCGGGCGACAGAGCAAGACTCTGTCTCAAAAAAAAAAAAAAAAAAGATTTGGGAGGGCAGAAGAGAACTGCCAAGTGAAGTGGCACCTGGATCTGATGTACTATCTGCAGTAGCCCTCCCTCCCCTGCTCTCTTATTAAGGGTCCAAGACTTTTCCCCATCCCTTCTGAGAAATTTCTTCAGCCTTCTGCTTTATTTTGGACCTTTTGGTAGCCACTGGAGCCAGGGGCTTCACAGTACTCATACTGTTGGACTGAGATTCTGGGATCTGAGATAGAACTGTTTTGGGGGAAGCCCCTGGCAGCCTACCTGTGTATTTCCGGTGGCTCCCGTTTGATCTTAGCACTTGACTCCATGACTTCCTTTGCAACTCGGCCGCTGTAAGTAGTATAATAAAAACAAGTAGCAAGACATGAGACTGTGTTCCAGGACAGCTCCTCTCCAAGATCTCAGGTGCTTTCCCTGAATCAGGAAATGGCATCTGTGGCCCACCCTTTCCACAATGTTTTGGTCACGGAGAAAGGCTTGCTTGCTGGGGTACAGAGTTCTAAAGTGTCATGACAGCCTATCTGAGAGAGAGCTCTCTCCATCTCTAGAGTCTTTAGGATCTTCCATTCTATTTAGGAATAATTCCTTAATTTCCAGCATGTTCCAATTGCATCACAAAAAAATACATACGAACAACCTTTAGACAGTGAGACATGAGAAGAATCACTGTTACAGTTCTTACTTTGCTGCTATTGTAAGGGAAAGAGAAGATACACATTTATTTTTCATTTTCTTGGAGACAGGGTCTTGCTCTGTCTCCCAGACTGGAGTGCAGTGGTGTAATCATAGCTCACTGCAGCCTCGACCTCCTGAGCTCAAGCGATTCTCCCACCTCAGCCTCCCAAGTAGCTGGGACTACAGGCACGTGCCACCACATCCAGCTAATTTTTTTTTTTTTTGGTATTTTTAGTAGAGATGGGGTTTCATCATGTTGCCCAGGCTGGTTTCAAACTCCTGGCCTCAAGCAATCCACCTGCCTCAGCCTCCCAAAGTGCTGGGATTATAGGCGTGAGCCGCTGTGGCCGGCCGATATACATTTAAAACCCTACAGACAAATAGCTGTAGGGAAGGAAGGAAATAAAGGGTCATAAGACAGGATAATTGGATGGAGACCTCAGACTTTTCTGAGTCCTCCCGTTTCTCTGTTCTAAAGGATAAGGACCACTGAGTGTTCTCCAAAGAAGGGTCTGAAAATAGATCCATAATGGTTACTTACTGTCACTATTTACCTGTATCGGAACCGGCTCCCTTTAAAGAATAAATTGCTGCTGGACACTGTGCGGACTTGGCTTGACTTCTCCAGCCTGCAGCAAGGCAAAGTCCAGTGTGATAGACAGCCTGAACTGCCTCACACAGGCTAAGGCAGCACATCCCCAGCTTCTTCCAAAGGCTACTTGAAACTTCAGGAAAAAGCCCTTCATAGTCCACACTTGTCTCTGACTCTCACTATCCTAGGATCTGGGGGCTGTGCTCACAGCCAGCTGCCTTCCTGCCTCAGTGCCTAGGACTGTCGCATGGAAACCCATTTTCGTGTCAGGAGAGTGAAGGCTCCCCCAAAGTGCTTCACAGGTTTTACCAGGGGGACTGAGAGAATACATGCTAGGGTGGACGGTCTGGAGGAATAATAGAATGCCACCCGTCTAATCTCAGCCAGGTCACTTATTAGCAGTGTGACCTCGGGCAAATTTCCTTCTCTCTTAGCCTCACCCTTCTTATAAAATGATAGAGCTGGGACTACTGGACCTTAGGGGTCTCCTTTCTAGTCCTAACGTTTGATTTTGTGTCCATGTCTGGGTAATTGTGGGTAGAGAAGAGGATGGGGGCTGTCCTTCCTGTTCCATCTCCCTTTTGGAGGGTCCTAAAATACATGACCATGGTAAAGACTGAGAAATCCTGCGATGAAGAAACTAGCTTAACTTTAATAAAAGTTCTGTCATGTATTTGAACTTGGAGCCTTCCTCCCTCCCCTGGGATGTCTATTTAATATCTCGTTTGAAGCTGCAGACAGCTGATGTGGAGCTCTGTAATACTTTCTCCTGGGTGACTTCACTGAGCCCATCAGCTCTCTCAGCTTGGGCACAGCAGCTCAGAGAGAAGCCTCCTAAGATGGGATCTACCTGTAACACGCCCCGGTGCCTAGGATACTGATCCAACCAGGAACCCATGTGGGTCTGAAACCTGTGCTATGAGCAGTGAGTAGGAGCTGTCTCCACAATCCATGAACAGTTCTTGGGAGACACCATCTCTGCCCGTCTCAGGGCTCCAGGACATCCGAGCTGCTTACTCTCCTGCCTGGGCATGCTGTTGCATCTGACTGGGCTCCCGCCAAGGCACTAGGCCAAAGGCAGGACTAGGGATCTGTATGTGAGAGACACTGAGGGCAAGGCCAAAGCGCTGCTGCCAGAGACCTGGCATACCTGGGGATCTGACCCAGGCTAGAGGCTTTTATCATTTAACGAGAACATCAAGGAGGCAATGGAAAACTGAAAAATGACCTCCGTTTCCAGTGTGGGTGCAGGCAGGGCTGGGTGGGTATGGAGATCTACTCGTGGGAAGACTCAGAAACCGACTGTGGTCACAGGTTCAGAAGCACCCTTCTGTTTCCATGACACAGATGGGAAAACCAAGCCCTTAAGAAATGGTACTGAAGGCATGAAAAGACAAGAGGCAAGGAGACTGCTTCCATTTGCATTAGACCCTTTGGCAGAGAGAAAGGGAACGCTTCCACATACGCCATTCCCAGGGCAGGGACAGCTCAGTGTGGAGTAGGCCCCTGTCTGCTAGTGCCTTCCTCTCTGTGCTGGGGAGACCCATGGGACCCCCGTCCTTCCTGGGCTGCTCCTCAGTCCCACAAGCAGGAGCTTGCATCTCAGATTGCTTCTCTCTAGGTTCAGGTAGCTGGCCAAACCTGGATTACATCCTCACAGGCAAAGGGACAGTGGTAGCAAAATAAAATAAATGTTTTCTTGACTTTCTATGGATAGTAGGGACTGAGCAGGAGGGAAGTGTGACCATGCCAAAGTCTCCCCTGAGTGTATTCAGGAGAAGAACTCACTGCCGATTCAGTGAATCCTTGATTCTGGTATAAACACAGAATGAGTATTAAGCAATTCAGAATGCCTGTCTAAGAAACAGCCTCTGGGGCTGTGGCCCTGGCAACTGGGAGGACCCAGTTCTGCCAACCAGCATCCCATAGCAGCCAGCAGCCAGCAGAATCTTCCCTGGAGAGGAGCATGGTGCCACTCAGCCCAGAGCAGTTCTCATCTCTCCAGGATCCTTCAGGTTACTAGAACCAGGACCTGGCCTGTCAGGGCCATTTGGTGAGAGCAGGGCTCACCCCAGGTAGAATATACCACACGCTGTCTTGCCTTGACCTCATTCAGATACATCTTAGTAAAGCACAAATCATTATGGTATATTTTAAAACCAAGACCAAGGGGTTTAGTGAGACATACTTTACCTGGCATCACCCCCTCGATAGGCCATTTCTTCACTACCTCATGCTTTTATAACCACTTTCTTAATCGAATAGAAGAAAACAAGCCCCACATTCTTTACAAAATCCCTTTGGTAGGCAAAGCTCTTGCCTTTGGCCTCAACCTGGCTTCTTGGTAACTGTCAAGCTTGTGACCACTTCCAGCTACCCTGCACCAGGCTCCTGGGCACTTGGCCTCCTGTCACTGACTCTGTGACTCTGGCTCTAAGAAAGACAGTCCCCATCACATGTATCCACTCACTTGTAGAAGGCTTGGTTCTCGATTCCACATTTCCAGAGGTGCTTACATGCTTCAGGAGTTGGAGCAAAATATGTAAGAATAATCTTCTTTTCCTGCAAAAAATTCCACATTGATATGGCTGAGTGTGGATGGAGAAGCAAAGGGTGAAGTAGGCAAGGACCCTGACGCCAGAGCTGTTAGAGGCCCTGGCAGCTGGCTAGTTAGAGGGGAGGGCCCATGGGACCCACTGAGGCAGAGCTCTGTTCAGTGTATCACATCATAACATCATACTTAGCAAGTCCAATCAGGATAAGTCTCAGCTGGCACAAAAGTGGCACAAATTGAACCAGGAGAGCTCTTGGTGAGAAAGTAGCCCTTGCCTCTGGAATTCCCATATACATGAAAGAAAAAGCCTTCCTTTGCATTTCCTGGAGGTAAAGCTCTCTTGAGTGAAAGCTCTGGGTGTCAACAGCATCCCTGAGGAAGTCCTGTGCTCCAGGGCCTTCCCACTCCTTCATATTGTACCTGCAGGTCCTGACCTTGGTCTTGGCTTAGCATGTGGGTGGCTTGGCTCTACTGGGTCCCTCAAGCTTGGCTCTGGCCACCAGGAAGCATCCCATCACCCCAGCCCTCCCTGAAGAGAAGGAAGCCAGCACTCACCTCTTTCTGACTTACGTATAAATAGAAAGTCTTTCCTTCAAATTTCAGCTTGGTCACCTCATTCCTAGAAGTACAAAGATAGTGCCTGTCACCTCATTGCGGGCTGCCTGTTGACAGCTAAATCTTGTAGATGCACAGCCCACCCCAACTGGAAGGGGCTCCAGGCACAGACACAATTTTAGCCAAAATCAGAACTGAAACAAGACAGCAGCGCAGTGGCCTTAGAGAACGTTGTTGAAACAGTTCAATCCACAGTTTTCTGGTCAATCACACTATAGTAATAGGGTGACAGGAGGATTTCGGGCTTATCAACAGTGGCTGTAAAAGGGAAACATTTGCATGGAAAGTGAGTCTAGGCAGAGTATCCGGGGTCATTTCAGGATTGGGTTCATAACACAGGTGCATTATCTGGATGGGACTGTCAAACGTAAGATGCCACAGGTAGCTGATGAGGCCAAAGTTCAAGATACAGCAAATAATGAGAAACAATGCAACCAGGTTCTGAGGGAGTTGAGTCTTTCAGGTGACTGTGCCACTGGATGGAAAATGCAGTTTAATGCAGACAAATGTCAAACAATCTCAGGGAGCGGGGCAGGGCAACATACCAAAGAGAGAGAACAGATTACATGGAACAGTCATGCAGCGTACTGACCAGGAAAGGGGCTTAGGGGTTATTGTAGAAAAATCCTTGAAGCCACCAGCCCAGTGAATGGCTGCAGTAAAAGAGGCAAACAGGATACTGGGGTACATCACCCGTGGGACGGACACAAATCAGAAGAAGTGACATGGTTACTGTACATGGCACGGCCTAGACCTCACCTCCACATCTACCTCCTGCTCTCAGCCTTGGTTACATTTGCAAAATGGAAAAACTACCAGGTCTTAGGTGAATGTCCCTGAGAGCCATGGAACTAGGCCTCCAGTACTGGTTGCTCCTCACTTCCCTTGTACCTGCCCAACATAGCTGCCCTCTGGCGCCTCTCAGCCCTCTCCATGTCACTGCCCCATTTTTCTACCCAACTGGGACCCCCAAGGTGGTCTTGTCATGCACATTCACCTCCATTTGGCTGCTGCTTTTTTTGTGACTTCTAAGGAGATTTCCTTAATCTCCTAGGAAATAATAGAAAGGTAGTGAGAATCATGTACCCAACTTACTGCTGGAAAAAGTTCAGGGGACAGAGGAAAATCACTTGTTCTCTACGCTCCTGAAAATCATGGCTGGTTCAGGATGAGATTTCACAACTTGTGACCACCAGTTCTGAGCTAACACAAGCCATATGGTAATCCTTCCCTTTTGATTCCCTCTCAAACTCCCTCTCAATCAACCATCTGATTCCGTCTCAAACTCCCTCTCAATCAACCATCAATCTCATACACACACACAATACAATAAATGCCAATTGGCTAATATATAGACAAGCACACAGATCACCTAGGTTCCAACAAGCAAGCTAGGAAAGTAAGGAGTTTTATTTTGAGAGTGAGATTGGGCTTACATCTATTATTACAGAGTTGACACATGGTGACGAGGAGACTTCCAGAAGTGGTGCATGAGAGAAGCCGTGGAAGGAAAAGCATCTGTGAGAACCAAGAGCCATCATGGTTTCTGGAGGGGTGGGGATAATTTAGGGACTGCAGGTGTCTGTGGCAGGTGTGTCCTACTTGTTTCTAGCCAAACACTTCCCCTGACAGGGACCTCACCCAGCAGCTACTCTGGCTGGAATGTGGATCTGGGCCCTGTAAGGAACATCGACAGCCCAGACGTATCCAGGCAGCAGAGACCCCACACTAGGAGGGCTGTGGTCTGATCCTGCTCATTGTCTTTTTCTGAAAAGCATTTTGTTGGACAGGAGATTCCAAATCCTCACATCTTCACCCAGAGAGCACAGTGAAGTGAGCCGACTTGATGCCTAGGAAACAGGTATGTTGGGGTGTATTCTGCTAACTCCAGGGCAGCAGCTGCCTTGTGGCGTGGCTGTTGTCCTGGGGAGTCGAGGCCCCCCTGCATGTGTGACGAGCAGTTTCACCAGCACTCTGGCTGACGACTGTAATGCCCTCCTTCACAAAATCAAGATGGGCTGGAAAGGCGGTATCTGTCCTCAAGCTCAAGCTCAGTGGCCCAGCTGAAGAGGGCACAGCGGGATAGATGGCCTGCAGTGTCCCCAGCAGAACGCTGACTAGGAAGCAACTGTACCCAAGATTCCTCATGAGCTCTCCTGGAGAAAACAAAGAAACCAAACAGACGTCCCCCCACTGAGCTCTGCTGGACCAAGGGAAGCCACTTATCTAAGCCCCTCGGAGGAGCTGGTCAGCTTAGACTTGGCAGTCTGAGGCCCAGGAAGGTACAGGAATCACAGGAGCTTAGTAGAATATGCAAAATGTTTTGATGACGCTGACAGATGTTTGTATGGACTGGCCAGCTAAAGGGTCTCCAGGAGAACCAAATGTCAATCAACAAACCAGAGTCTGCCCAGAGGCATGCAGCAGAACAGACCCCAAACAAAACAGACAGGGGCAGGAGAGGAAGCAGTTCAGAGTAGCTGCAGCTGAGGCAGTGGCTCTTGCCTGTTAGATGGGAATGGAGAGGGGAGGGAAGGAAGGAAGAGTGGGAATGTGACTCCTGGAGGCTGAGGACACTTGAATGCCCAAGAGAGATAGGAGTGAGACAGCAGCAACTGAGCTTTTGCAGACACAATGCCCATAGTGAGGGCTGGTCTGAGGAGGGTGTTTTGCCAAAGTAACAGGGGACTTATATCTGCCCCAGAGGTCACTGTCTGTGAGCCCCTCCTTTGTTAGTAGAGCAGGTAAGGGCACTAAGCCATCCACAGAGATGCTCCAGAACAGCCGGCTCAACAGGGCTGATTATGACCCTCAGTGAGTGACGGCCCCAAGGACTCAGTTCTCACAGGAACTTGGCTCCACTTACACTGGCTCCAGCCCCAGGCCTCTCACCCTCCCCAGAAATCAAACCATTGTATCCCTTTTCCTTTCTGGAGAGGCTGCTGGCTCTCAGGGACACCCCTTTAGAAGAACAGGATCCCTAGGAAGAGGCCACTCCCTGCATCAGTTACCACACTATCAACACAAGGCTTTGGAGAGGGCTCTGAACCAGAACTGCCCAATCACAGACAAAGGACATGGGAACCATCACCCCTCCCCAGGTGGTGAGATACAAAGAGCCTATTTTGGAAATGAAGACGCTCACCATTTAATGAAGTGGACTCGCTTGTTTCCTTGAAGAACAACAAACCCAAAAGGAGTGAAGGCGAGAAATGCAGCATTTCCTGACACGTCCTGCAACACAGAAAGACTTCTCGTTGGGTGATGCAGGCCCAGAGGTCAAAGGGTAAGAAACACAGCTGTTCATAGGTGATGCAGGGTTAATACTTGGCAGTAAATCACAGAGGGAAAAGCATGTCCTCTGGAATCACAAGACCATAGTTTGAGTCTCAGCCTTGCCACTTGCCAGTCACATGACTACAAGCAAGTTACCTGCTGAGCCTCAGTGTCCTGATCTGTAAGTTGTAGATTATAATGATACCAACCTTAGAAGGTTGCTGTGAACATCCAAAGAGAATGGCAACACCTCATGCATTGCTGATGGGGTTGTAAAATGCTACAGTCACTTTGAGAGAGTTTGAAAGTCATTTAAATTGTTAAAAATCGGGTTACCACATGACCCAGCAATTCCACTCCTCAGTATGTGCTCAGAGAATTAAAAATGCATGTCCACACAGAAACTGGTACATGTATGTTAATAGCAGCAATATGTGTTAAGAGCTAAACAGTAGAAACAACCCGATCCATCTTCCAGTGTAAAGTTTCCATTAACTGATACATGAATAAACAAGTAGTATATTATGATACAGTAGAATCTCATTCACCAGTAAAAAGGAATGAAGTACGGACAGATGCTACAACACAGGCGAACCTTGAAAACACTGTGCCAAGTGAAAGAAGACAGTCACAAAAAATCAGGTTGTGATCTTTTAACTCTGCGATTATACTAAAAACCACTGAATTGTATACTTTAAAAGGGCATATTTGGCCGGATGCGGTGGCTCATGCCTATAATCCCAGCGCTTTGGGAGGCTGAGGCGGGTGGATCACCTGAGGTCAGGAGTTTGAGATCGGCCTGGCCAGCATGGTGAAACTCCGTCTCTACTAAAAAGATAAAAATTAGCCAGGCGTGGTGGCGGGCGCCTGTAATCCCAGCTACTCAGGAGGCTGAGACAGGAGAATTGCTTGAACCCAGGAAGTGGAGGTTGCAGTGAGCCAAGATTGCAGCAGTACACTCCAGCCTGGGCGACAGAGTGAGACTCCATCTGAAAAGAACAAAACAAACAAACAAACAAAAAAACAAAAACGTTTTATGATATGTGAATTATATCTTAAAAGGCTGTTATTAAAGAGTGGGGGAGTTGTTATCTACGTTCATAATAGTCCTATAACACTGGGCCCCTCAGGAAAGTTTAGCTGAAGAAAAAAATAAGAAGCAACTGGCAAAACAGAACAGTTGCCATCAGCCCTGAGGTGCCTGAACCAACAGAGAGGGCCTCCTGGTCACTGGCACCCTCAGTCGGTAAACACCAGGCTTGAGGCACTGCTGAACACAGTGGGGAGGGGATGGAGCAGAAGCTGCAGGTCTCACTTCCTCACATCGGAGTAAGCTCTGTGAGGACTAGGCTGGGTGGAGGATTTTGCCCTCCCAGAGGGCTTCCTTTGTGACAGGGGCATCAGGTGAGATTTGGCGCTGTCAGGCTGCATGAATGGCAATGGAGAGGGTGTGAATGTGTTGAGGTGACCAGAAACTTATGCCGCGATGCTGGTCAAATATGCCTGCGGGAGAGTCTTTGGGCCACAGCTCAAGTGGTGCCATGGAGTCAGGGCGTGAGTCACCGAGCGTGAGGCATGGGGGTCGGGGCTGAGGCTGCCAGGCCAGGTCGGCCCGGGGTTTGGCTCTCCTGGCCTCTCCACGTTCAGGGCTCGCCTCTCTGGCACAGATTCTCTGCCTGATTGGTCCTAAGGACAGTGGGGCCTCTGCAGAGCCTCATGAGTCCTGCCTCAAGAAGCAGGTCCAGTTCTGCCTTAAAACTCTCTCTCAGAGCCAGGGTTACAGGTATGAGCATCTGGGTCCAGGGAATAAACTAAGTATATGTTTGGCAAACACTTGCAATTAATGTAATGTTGTTATTGTCCTTTCCTTAGGGTCGGTCATGATCCAGACACTTGGCTACAAGCACAATGTCATGGGCACAACAAAAAGCTGTTTAAAAATAACTGGAATGCAGACACTGTGAAGCCACAGGGCTGGATTTCCTCCTGCTTGTCATCAGTGCCTGGTGGTGGTTATTAATATCTGAGTACCAGGCACTGCACACAAACACTGTTCCTGACAGGAGGCACCAGGGCTAACCTGGCAGGCTTGGCAGAGGTATGGGTCAGGGAATGGTGGCCTTGAGGGGAGAATGACTGGGAGAAGTGGGGGAGGGAGGCAGCCTGCCTGTTCTGCCTCTTCTGCTCACTGTGTAAGCAGGACCCAGGGAAGTCCTACAACTGCAGGCTTAGAAAGACAGAGACTGGGAGTGGAGACCTTATTGTGTGAAAGGTGGTGTAGAAAGGGCCTGCAGAAAATCTTGAGCAGATGAAGGTGTGAGACAGTGGGGTGGGTCAGAGGGGCCAGTCTGGCTGCAGTGGGGAATGTCCGTATGTGCGTAAAAATGAGAGGGGAGCAGAGGTGGGGCAGAGGCACGGAGCGGGTCATAATGCTTGCTGAGATAGAGGAAAGACCTACAAAGGAGAGGTGGAGGGATGGAAATGAAGCCTTGGGCCTGCAGGAGGCTACTGGACAGTTTGAAATAAAAGGGAAAGAAGTAGGGAAGGGAGGTGGGGGGAAGGCAGGGGAGGGAGGCAGCAGAGGGCCCCCCTCTGCTTCTTTCACTCTGGCTCATACGGGCAGTGAGAGGCAGAAGAGCACCCCCACTAGAACCACAGTGGGGCGGGCTCTGGGTCAAACCGCTCGGGTCCAGCTCCAGCTCTGCCTCTCACTGTGTGACTGTGGCCAGGTCCTTAGTTTCTCCATGGTCAGAATCCTTGTTTTAGAATGAGGGTTGATCATATTACCTACCTCATAGGTTATGTTTAGGAGGCACCCCACAAATGCTAGTGGCCATGTTTTTTGTTTGTTTTAGAGACAAGGTCTCACCATGTTGCCCAGGTGGGTCTTGAACTCCTGGGCTCAAGTGATCCGCCCACCTCAGCCTCCCAAAGTGCTGACATTACAGACATGAGCCACCACACCCGGCATGTGTTTGTTATTAATATTATTATGCCTGCTACTAGTTAGCTGAGTTTGTTGAGCTTAATACAAATCTAACATTTTACCATTTTTCCTGATGTTGACAGATTTAAATTTTGCTAGCTAGGAAACAAAATGTGGGAAATTAGAATGAAAAAAGTAGAAGTAATTGACTGTGAGGGGACCATGGAAGAGTGGGGTGATCCATGAATATGAAGTGAGAATGGGAAGGGAACAGAGGCCACGACAGTCAGAGATCCACCCGAGTCCTCTCAGTGACCTGTGTCCCTCAGGCCAGAGCAAAGGGGAGATGCGGTCCCACCAGATGGGCGGTGCTGCCAGGCTGCCCTGCATCCTGCAGATACCTCAGAGCTGACCTCTGAGTGAAAGCAGGTATTAGAGTTAGAGAAGCACAGCCTCTCCTAACCAGACTTGCTGCTTTGGAGCAGAGAGCTGGGAATAAACCCCAATGAGATGCCACATCATTTCATAAGCAATCATAGCACCTTGAACAATCCCAATTGTTCCCAATCTCATATGAAGAGAGCAGTTCTCCAAACTGCTTCAAATGCAATAGATGCAGATGAAGGCCACTGCAAGACCCTGGCACCTGGTGTCCGCAGGGGCAGGTGACAGCTGGGATGTTTGCAACTTGCCTCTGGCACATGAGGCTCAGCAATCAGTGTGGAAGGGACTTGAATTACAGTGAGAAATCTCACATCTGTGCTGGCATAAAAATATAAGCAGGCAGCCACTCTGACACCTTCCCTGGAACTTCTCCAGTTTCTTCTATCTGACTTGTCATTCTTGTTGTGAGCCTGTCCTTGGAGTTTGTGTGTAAAATAACAAGTTGCATGACAAAAAGAGGAGGGAATGAGGGCAAGGTGAGAAGTGGAGTCAACAGTCGCCTGTTCTTCAGATCTCCCATTTTATCAAGCTGAACTCTCTTTCTTCCCTGTCCCCTTCCCATCCCTATGAAATCAGTGCCCACAGGACTGAGCCATTAACAGAGTCGGGAGGTGGAATACAAACTAGGGTCCTGATAGCTATGCTGTGGATACTGCCAGCTACACTCTGCAGCAGGTAATAGTCGAAATAATCTAGTTCACTTCTTCAGTGGTAAGGTTAAAAAATTGTTTTCAATTTCTCATCCTTGTGAAAAGAGCTTCTGTCTCAGTTTAGGATCCCAGCTCTGCTTCTTCTTTGCTGTGACTTTACTTCTCTAAACCTCAGTTTCCTCATTTGTAAAATGAGGACAATAATATATACCTGGAGAAATACTACTTCCATCTGATTTTAGGGAGATAGATCAAGTATCTTACTGCTAGGACATGGCCAACGGTATTCTCTTGGAGAGGGGATGAACATGCATTCCTTGTCATTCATGTGTATTCTCCTTGGAGAGGGGATGAACATGCATTCCTTGTCATTCATGTGTTTACATGGCCCTCGCCATCAAACTTGACCTGTGTCGGTCAACACCAGCAAAGTTCACCCTAAGATGATCACTCTGCCCAGGAAAGGATTTTTGGAAATCAAAGCACTGACTGGTTCAGAAGCAGGAACATCTGGCCACCATTTCTAGTCCCCACCGGTTCCACTTCCGGATTCAAAGTAGCCATCTGTCTCCTGCCACCCTAGAGGACACACTGGGTATGACTGAGTAGGCAATGCCTTCTTGGTTTTTAGGCCTCTAGGGTCATCCTGTCCCCTCTCGGGGCGTGACTCAAAGTAATTCAGTTTTGATGAATGAAGCCACTATTTCTTATAAAACCCTCTGGAAGATGATTCCACATGCTCTACCAGATACCTATGCCCATTTCTGAAAGAGCTCACAGTTGGACGCTGAAGTCAGTCATGAAAATCACCTAGTCTGAATATACTACACTTAAACTTGGCCACCGTAAACTAGAATGGAAATGAAGAGGAGGAGGAGGCGGCACCCTGTAAGAGACTTGGTGTTACTCCATGACAGCTCAGAAATAGAATTCCTGGTGGAAACTGCACCAGGTGCCTTTGGTGAAGTTCTTCATTTCAGCAGTAAATCTAACATCCTACCTGCCGCACAGCCAAGAGGGGCCCACCCAAGGGTGGGAGAGCCATCATTGATCCTTCTTGTTCTGTTTCTCAGAAGTGAGGGGTGCTGGGCATGGTGGCTCATGCCTGTAATCCCAGCACTTTGGGAGGCTGAGGAGGGCGGATCACCTGAGGTCAGGAGTTTGAGACAAGCCTGGCCAACATGGTAAAATCCCATTTCTACTAAAAATACAAAATTAGCTGGGCGTGGTAGCACGCACCTGTAATCTCAGCTACTTGGGAGGCTGAGGCAGGAGAATCACTTGAACCTGGGAGGCAGAGGTTGCAGTGAGCCGAGACAGGCCATTGCACTCCAGCCTGGGCAACAAGAGTGACACTCCATCTCAAAAAAAAAAAAAAAGAAAAAAAAGTGAGGAGAAACTCGTCAAGATGGGGGAAGGGGTTCTTCTTTAGACAGCTGGCTCAGTGGCTGGATTATGAAAGTAATGATTCCACTTTAAGGGCAAAGGGACAGTGTAATTTTATTTTTGTGGTTGATCTAACCTAGATCCTGTTGAAATCAATTTTATCCTGGTCTATACAAAGCAGACATAAAGACACTGGTGAACTTACATTAAATTTTTATAGGATGGTGATATGGTTTGGCTCTGTGTCCCTACCCAAATCTGATGTGGAATTTTAATCCCCACGTGACAGGAGAGGGGCCTGGTGGGAGGTGACTGGACCATGGGGGCAGTTTCCCCGTGCTGTTCTCATGATAGTGAGGGAGTTCTCACAAGATCTGATGGTTTGAAAGTGTGGCATTTCCCCGGCGTCCTCTCTTTTCTGCTGCCATACAAGACGTGCCTTGCTTCCCCTTCCACTATGATTGTAAGTTTCCTGAGGCCTCCCCAGCCATGCGGAGCTATAAGTCAATTAAACCTCTTTTCTTTATGAATTACTCAGTCTCAGGTAGTTCTTTACAGCAGTGTGAAAATGGACTAAGACAGATGATATCAATATTCTTGTAGATCAGTGTCCTTTCTGTTTCAGAATTGGCAATAAGTTGTGCTCAGTTCCTAAATTCCATCTCTCCAGAAGGAAGACCATGAATAGTAATTGAAAAAGCCCAGCATTGAGACTCAGATAACCCTGGGTTCCAGTCTCAGTACTGTATTACCCAGTACCTTTGGACATGTTAGTTGGCCCCTTAGAGGGGGCTTATCTCCCTCATACCACTTCTCGTCTGCGTCTTCAGAGGCTCAGTATTCTTATCTTCAAATGAGGACAAGAATATCTTCTTGGCAGTCATGTTGTAAAGATTCAATGAGATAATGTATGAGCCTGGCATAAACAGACTCTCAGTAAAGAGTACCTTCAAGACTCTTAACAACAAGGCTGGGTATCTGTAACAGGCCTAACTACTCCATGAGGCTTAACAGGACATCTCCATAAGTTGGGCCCAGGAGGCCAAAGTACAGTGCTGCAGGAGACCCAGGCCAAACCACCAGTCTCAGGGCTACCTGGATGGAGAAAGATGGTGGCTCCTGAAGTTGGAGTGCTGTCAGGGCCAGGGAACAGATGTAGCAATGGACTGCCAGTGGTTTGCTTCATTCTCTTCCTCCAGCAGCTGTAGGCTTGGGCTGCTGGGGCTCTTGCCAGGAGTTGGGGGCTGAGGGTCAAGGCAGAGAATGCATGATGGCCTTGTCCTGCACTTTCGGAATTTGGGTGTTAGCTAATAGGGCTCTCTGGCTGTCCCATTCAGCATTTGTAGAATCTCCTCTTCCTGGTCCCAGGGCCAGACAAGGACATTCTGGGCAGAAAGAAACCATCAGTGTGCATAGGAAGAACAGCAGCTTCTTAATCAGTCCAGGGGACAGAGCCTAAGCTAGAGCGTTACTCTGCTCTCATTTAATTATCAAAATGATTCCTCTTCTTCTGTCCTCCCTAGGGCTGCATGCCCCAGATTCCCTGGGCCCAGTAATTGCCTCTCTGTTAATAGAAATCATCAGTATTTATTACACCAAGTGTGCCAGGTTATTTCAGCTCTTCTTGTAGCAGCATTAAGGCGAGCACTTGATAGCATATCACTCAAGCGACTCTACTTAATAACAAGAGTAAAGGCCCCTGAACCGTTCTCTTTGCTGGGAGAGCTGAGGAGTCATGGTCAGAGTCTAATGAGAGGAGCTGAGGGGCTTTGTGTGGGGTCGGCAATAGGGCCCTGGCATGGCCCTGGGTGAGGAACAGGCACAGGGCTCAGGAACAAGAGACCTGAGCACTCCCACCTTCCCCCAGCAGAAGTCTCCTGGGGAGTGTTCTTCCATAGGGTACATAACAATGGGTAGTAACTTGAGTTCAAATTCTTGCTCTACCGCTCAGGGCTTGTGAACTTTGGCCTCCTGGAATGCCAGTCTTCTTATCTACAAAACAAGGAGAATAACATCTACCTCCCACAGCTGATGTGAGGATTAAATGAGAAAATAATGTGAAAAGACTCCACTGAGGCTGCCATGGGAGGCATGCTACAAACATCTCTTTTTCCCTACCTCCCTCTTTGTTTCCAGGAGTTGATGCTGTGGGATTGAGAGGGCATGACATATGTAACTGGGCCGCAACAGTGCCTGGTATGAATGCTGGTTCCTCCCTGCAGCCTCTTCAGCCTCTCTGCATCCAATGATGGACAAACTCACCCAAGACAAGGCCTCATGAGACAGGAGTCTCACAGTCCTGGGGTGCTTGTATATTTGGGTTGGAAACCAGGCTGGCTGCTACTATAGCTTCCAGACTCCCATGGGCAACGGTGGAGAATCCCTTTTCCCCCTTTAGTCAGTGTAGTGCTTGGGCTCACTGTCTGCCCGTCTCTATGGCTTTTCAACCCTGCTCAGGGACCCGTCTCTGAAGAGGTGGATGCTATGTGTGGCCTCAAGGGGACTGGGCAGGTTTGGAGTCAAATGCAGAAGTAACCTGGCCCCTTCTGATGACCATATCTTCAGGCAGCTGTCTTTAAGGTCCTGGAGTGACTCAGCAGTTCAGGGAGCACAGTTATTGAACACATACTGTGTACTTTCAAGTGAGGCTCAGAGAAGCTCCCAAAGGCCCCAGTCAACAGGGGATGGGAACTGGAGCCCAGGGCCAGCTTATCCAAAGCTCTCTTCACTCCTGTGTGGGTGCCCCATGAACAGTATCGGAGCAATTTATGGAGGGGTTTAAACTGCATCTGTTACACAGAGGACATTGTTTAGGAAGTTTTGCTAATGTGTAAATATCCAAATGTCGATTCTCTGGTATAACAGGCATGAATGTGTTTTCTGACAGTGTGGCCCCAAGAACACAGGGGTTACTTTGCAGCAGGCTGTGCTAGTGGATAGGGAACTGTGGGGTAGGGAAGATGACCAGGGTTTCTGAATGTCAGGATGTTCTCAAGGTTCATAACTCCTAGGCAAGAATAAATCATCATCTTCTCACCAAGGGACGAAAGGACACTGCTCTGTCCCTGTGTCACTGTGCTGTTCATTCCTGTTTTGTTTTTTTTTTGATACAGACTCTCACGCTGTCACCCAGGCTGGAGTGCAATGGTGCAATCTCAGCTCACTGCAACCTCTACTTCCCGAGTTCATGTGATTCTCCTGCCTCAGCCTCCTGAGTAGCTAGGATTACAGTCATGTGCCACCATGCCTGGCTAATTTTTATATTTTTAGTACAGACAGGGTTTCACCATGTTGTCCAGGCTGGTCTTGAACTCCTGACCTCGTGATCCGCCCACCTTGGCTTCCCAAAGTGCTGGGATTATAGGCATGAGCCACTGCGCTCGGCATTCCTGTTTGTTATGGGCTATACACTGTGCCCTCAAAAATTCATATGTTGACATTGTAACCTCCAGTACCTCAGAATGTGACCTTCTTTGGAGACAGGATCTTTATAGAGGTAATTAAGTTAAACTGAGGTTGTCAGGGTGGGCCCTAATCCAATATGACTGGTGTCTTTGGAGAAATCTGGACAGAGACATGTACAGAGAGAAGACAGCGTGAAGACACAGGCTGATGACATCCACAGGCCAAGGAGAGGGGCCTGGAAAGGATCCTTCTCTCAAAGCCCACAGGAGGAACCCACCCTGCCAACACCCTATCTCAGACCTGCAGCCTCCAGAACTGTGAGACAAGAAACTTCTGTTCTTTAAGCCACCCAGTCTGTGACACTTGTTACAGCAGCCCTAGGAAACTAAGAGACTATTCTTTTAATTTTTGCTTGAAACTTAGTATCCCCTCTCCAGTTAGGAAGAAAACGTTGATGTCTTCCTGTTCCTGACTGATACTGTTTCCTTCAGATCAGCTTGACAGTTGGTTTTACGGTGATACTGGACACACTCCAGTAATGGAAAGAGAGAGGCAGAAATGTGGAGAAACTGAGGTAGAGACCAGCAGCGTCAAAGCAACAGGGACAGGAGGTGACATGAAGGGCCACAGCCACAGAGAGAGACTGGAAGGGGCCATGGGTCTGCATAGGCCTTGGCAGCGACTGGCTGCCCCCACTCATCTCCAAAATGCCAGATGTGTGTGAGTAATTACAGAGGTTTTCTCTGGGCAGCCTCCCTGGCTGGTTCCCGTCTATCCCTCACAGGCGCATCATGGAATTAAATGCGACTCCACTGCAGTTCTGTGCAGTGACTTATGCCACTGCAGTCAATAAAACCCACTCTTGGAAAGAAACTAGATTACAGGTCAGGAAAGGGTGGACAGTCACTGAGCCGCCTCTGATGGTTCCCTGTGGGGGGCTTCCACATCCCTTCTCTCTTCATTTCTACCAAATTACCCACTAGCTTTGGATTTGTTATTTAGATTGACTTTGCCTCGGTTCCTCTGACATTGATGTGGCACCACAAAATTATGCAGCATGGGATCCAGAGGAGTTTTCAAAGGAGGCATTTTCTCTGACATCTCACTGAAAGTGCCAGCCATGTAAACGTTGAAGGGGGCCTCCGAGTGCAGGCATGGGGGCCCTTGCTCCTGACACCTTCTAGAGGAGGAAAGGTCACGGAGTCTTCAACCAGGGGGTCTTACCTTACATGGGTGAGGATCCACTCCATATGTTTCCAATGTCTGTGCTTTTCTTAAGAAGTTCAGCTCTGATGTTGCTGGTGTTTGACCACTGGAATAAAGAAAATGAGATGGTTTCAAGGTGTCTTGTTCCCACAGGTTCCCCTGAGGTAACTCTCTATGAAGACGTGCTCAGGGTGAGCCACACATCTCAATGTTTCTAGGGTGTGCTCCCTGCTTGGTTCTAGGACCAACTTCAGAGACTCCTGCTAGAGTCTCTGACTGTCTTCAAATGTTTTCAGAGTGAGGCAGGCTACATAATGAATTACTTGGGCTGAGTGTGAACAATGGGGAGTGGTGGGGACTGTGCCAGCAGCACCTTAGCTCTGAGATTCCCATTACTGAGAATGCAGGGCCCACTACTTGGGAGGCTGAGGTGGGAGGCGGGAGGATCACTTGAGCCCAGGAGTGCAAGGTTGCAGTGAGCTATGGTCACAGCCCTGTACTCCACTCTGAGTGACAGAATGAGACCCTGTCTCAAAAAAAAAAAAAAAAAAAAAAAAAAAATAAGGATACTGATTTTTCTGTGGTATTTCACAATTTAAAATACTATGGGGTAAAACAAAATACATCTGTAGGCCGGAGGCAGATCATAGGCTTCTCATATGTGATCTGATCTAGACTGAAATATAAAGAAGGGCCTCATATAGCTGGTTGGTGCCACCCAGCCCTCTTCCTTTGCCAAAAGGAAACACAGGAAAGTAGGGTGAGGAGAGGCAGGAGACAGTACTGAGGTCCCATGCTCCACAACAGCTGTCTGTCCATAGGGTGATGACCATGAAAAAGACAGACACTGAAAAAGGCAGAGATCAGCTCTGGCTCCAGGCCATCTGAAGGACCTTTGGCATCACTCCTTCCCACTGCCTCTTTAGCAGGTGTGTTGATGGGTTCATTGCAGACCCAGTGGCAGAATCACCATCAGGCTCTTGCCTGGGTCCAGACCCTGCAAAGCAGATGTGCTTCTACAGATACAGGGTTGGCTCTGGTGAGGAGGGGCGGGCAGCTTGTGAAGTCAGCATCTCTGATGGCTGGTGGGCAGGACTGCACATTGCTCATTTCTAAGCTTATCATTTGCCTCAGGTGATATGGCCAGGCAGGAAGATAAGCTGACCCCAAGGAGAAGCAGGCCGGATTCCCCCTAGTGGCCCTCTGGAGAGGCATCAGTCAGGCAGCATCTTTATGTGCCAGTCTCGTGCTACTTGCTGGAAAATATACGAAGAAACACAGTATACAGTTTGTGCTCTCAAGAGCCCATATCACAGCTGCATAAAGGAAGCATGGATGTATTTTTACATTATGAAGACGAGGCAGGACCTGTGGAAGAAGTACCTGTGGAAGGGGGTATTACTATGAATAAAGACTTCTGCATCCACTAGCATACCTGAGGCACGTAAGGTAAGTTTGGAAAATATTTGTGTGGCAAGCAAAGGGCTGGCTAGAGCACCGCTTCCCTTTCCAGGGAGTGTCCTTGTTTGCAGGGGGAGTGGGCCCTGGGGGCTCCATTTACCCCTGGAGTTGGCCCAAACCTTCAGGGTCCTTAAAGCGGGCATCATTTCCTGGGGGATCCCCTGCTTTGAACAGCTTTCTGGGAGGGCTGTCCCTACTATTCTGATGTCTCCTAAAGCCCTCCAAGCAGTTCCAGCACATCCCTGATCTCTTTGAAGGAACCTTGAGGACACTGCCCCCACCACCACAAGCCCGTGTTTATTCTGATTTTTACCACAAGGGGTCACTATTCCCTAACAGAGTGACTGGAGGAGCCGCGGGGTCCTGCACCCGAGAAGGCACACCCAGGGAGAGGGGCGGGAAGCATGCAAGATTCCATTTGTTTGGTGTTGCCATTCCGCTGGGAGGGTCAGGAACCCCTCCTGTCACAGAGCACGGGCAGAGGGGTCTATTTACAAAGGCGAAGGAGGCTTTGGGTTATATTTGTTGGTAAAATCATTGAGTGAAGGGTTTCTGGGGGCCTGTGGTTAGGGAAGGAACAAGTTGAAGCTTAGTATTAGCATTAGAAATATCCAGCTCTGCTCCCTGTTGCCAGGCATAGTCTTTCCTCAGAACAGTAGATACACAAACCTTTTAAAATATTTTTTTAAAGCTGTAATGTATTATAATGACAACATAACTTTATTTTTATTTTTATTTTTTTGAGACAGGGTCTCGCTCTGTGGCCCAAGCTGGCATGCACTGGCATGATTCCAGCTCACTGCAACCTCCGCCTCCCGGTTCAAGCGATTCTCATGCCTTAGCCTCCTGAGTAGCTGGTATTACAAGCATGTGCCACCACATCTGGCTTTTTTTATTTATTTACTTTCATTTTTAGTAGAGACAGGGTTTCTGCCATGTTGCCCAGGCTGGTCTCTTGAACTTCTGGCCTCAGGTGATCTGCCCTCCTCCGCCTCCCAAAGTGCTGGGATTACAGGTGTGAGCCACTGCGCTTGGCCAACACTGCATTCTATATCCCTTTTTTTCCTCAGTTTGTCAGTTTGGGGAATCTGTGCTGTACACCAAGTGGAGCCCAAACACCCTATTGCTGCTTTTAAAAATCAGGCTTTGTAGAAAATCCTACTTCATGTGTGTGAAAGGCTGCATTAATGCTGTTTTATGGTATTCAGCATATTCCGGACAAAGTGAGAGACGCTGAGAAAGATGAGGCGCCACCCTTGAAGCCACGTCTCCTCCACTTCCAGGGTGCAAAGTCGGGGACTCCAGGTAGGGTATGGTGGGGGGCCTGAGTTAGGCGGGGCTGAGGACATAGTCCTGAACCAGAGCGCTCCCAATGCACCCTCAGCATTTATGAATCAGCTCCATCCTCCGCTGAGAAGCCACCTGTCACACTGTCACAGACTGAGAGCAGAGGCCTGCCCTTTTTCACATCCTCACTCAACCTCTCCTTTTCCTTTCTTTCTTTTTCTTTTTTTTTTTTTGAGATGGGGTCTCGCTGTGTCACCCAGGCTGGAGTGCAGTGGCGCAACCTCAGCTCACTGCAACCTCTGCCTCCCGGGTTCAAGCGATTCTCCCACCTCAGCCTCCGGAGTAGCTGGGATTACAGGCACCTGCCATCATGCCCAGCTAATTTTTGTATTGTTAGTAGAGATGGGTTTTCACCATGTTGGCCAGGCTGGTCTTGAACTCCCGGCCTCAGGTGATCCACCTGCCTCGACCTCTCAAAGTGCTGGGATTACAGCCATGAGCCACCGCACCTGGCCTTTTTCTTTCATCTTTTTTCTCTTATGCAGTTTCCTTTGTGTTTATCTTTTCCTTTTCCCCAGTTCATGCTTTCCTCTGTATCTTCATTAAATATCTTAGTGAGGTAAATGCCTTTCAAAGGCCAATCCCTCTCTGTTTCCCCTATAACACAATTCTCCCTTGTCTTTAAAGCTTCAGCCTGTATCGCTCTTCTTGGAGAGGGAGCACACAAGGCTTGTGGCTGTGACTTGTGCTGTCAGTGTATCACTGACAATGGTACATCCTGGGGTCAGGAAGGCTGGGGAGCATCACTCTGTGTCAGCAAACAGTCTGCGAGAGCGGAGGACACGCTGTGGAGCCTGTGTGCTCAGGCTGTGGAGAAGCCACAGCGTTCTGGGCCTGACTCAGTGCCACGTACCTGAGTTCTGTCTTGTGAATCTCGGCAATTTTCCTTTCCAGCTTCTCTGAATGTTTAGGGAACAACTGGAACTTGGAGCTGTAGCCTTCAGGGTGTTTTCCTGAGTCATAATCCCCAATCTCCGCTTTCAAAAGGAACGTGGAAGAAAACAATTATGGAGACAGGTAAATCATCATTGACAAAGCAACAGGAGATTAGCACACAGAGCAAAAGCCAAAATACACATCAGATTTACAGGAAACAGTGGATTTTGAGCACGGCTGTCAGCTGGTCAGAGGGCAGGCCCTTCAGGAGCATGTCCACCTTTGTTTTCCCAGGTGCACACACTGGGTTGGCATTCAAGTCCATGCAGAGAGCCAGAGAGCTGGCCCTGTGTTCTGAGATCACAAGTAAATTTACAATGAAAGAGCAGAGGCCTGCACTATGGTCCTCATCCATTCCGCCATGAGAAGAGGGTCTAGGAACAATGCTCTTTGTGGCAGCACAGGAAATGGTGAGCTTGATCAGAAAGGGAGATCCTCTTGGGTCTCAGCCAGATCAGAGGTCAACATCCTAGTTTGAGGATGTTAGCAGGGACACAGTAAATTGATGAATGAGCTGCGATCCAAATTCAGAACTCAACCCTCAGTTCAAATCAAATCAAATGAATAAATTTGAATAAATATTCATTAAGGGCTGACCAGGTGCCAGGTTCCTTCGAGCGGCCTGCAGAGTGGGAAGCCTGGCTGTAACCACAAAGTATCATTGAATTCAGAAGCAGCAAGTTCTAAGGCTCATTTCTCAAGTCCCTGCCAGGTGTGAGCCTTTCTCCTTCAGCTATTCACAGAGAGAGTTTATCTCTCAACCTGATGAGATCTCAGAGCAGTAAACTTTAGGAGGGCAGAAGACCCACGGTACTTTCCACACCCAGGTCAGAATCCGGCTTTTTCCACGTGAAGCTCTCCACAGGGAGGATGGTGGGTATGACAAAAGAAAGAGGAGGGGCCAGCTACTCTGTGGGTGCCCTTTTTCCTTCCCAGGTGAGAGCCACAACCACTTCAGATGTGAAGTCTTGAGAGAGAAGTAAATATTAAGAGGAAAACCTGCCCTCCTCCCATGGCTGAATATTATACTTGTGGCTTGTACTTTTTCACTACAAACCTACTCACTGTGTCTTCCAAATTACTTGGGAACTTCTGCTGTTATCAAGAGACCAAAATCTGAAGTCTGGGGTGACCTTGAGCCTTGGAGTCTTTTTTCTTTTGAGACAGGGTCTCACTGTCACCCAGACTGGAGTGCAGTGGCATGATCATAGCTCGCTGCAGCCTTGACCTCCTGGGCTCAAGTGATCTGCCCACCTCAGCCTATAGCTGAGACTACAGGTGCACACCCCAGGCATGGCTAATTTTTTTTTTTTTTTTTGAGACAGAGTCTCGTTCTGTCACCAGGCTGGAGTGCAGTGGCACGATCTCAGGTTGAAGCGATTTTCCTGCCTCAGCCTCCTGAGTAGCTGGGACTACAGGTGTGTGCCACCACACCCAGCTAATTTTTGTATTTTTAGTAGAGACGGGGTTTCACCATGATGGTCAGGATGGTCTCGATCTCTTGACCTCGTGATCTGCCTGCCTCAGCCTCCCAAAGTTCTGGGGTTACAGGCGTGAGCCACTGCGCCAGGCCTAATTTTTAAATTTTTTGTAGAGATGGGGTTTCACTCTGTTGCCCAGGCTGGTCTCAAACTCCTAGGCTCAAGTGATCTTCCCACCTCAGCCTTCCAAAGTGCTGGAGTAACAGTTGTGAGGCACTGTGCCTGGCCCAGAGTCATTTATATTGACTTTATTTAGAAAGTTCCAAGTGGAAAACATCAAGGTTGGACATCAAGTACTTTTTTGGAGAAAAACAAATGATTGGGTAAAACTATAGAAAAGACTAGAGTTTAAGACTCGACTTAGGTCAGGCCAGGCTTTCTCTTTAAAAACAAAAGGGGCATTCAGGAGTTCAAGATCAGCCTGGGCAATGTGGCGAAACCCCATCTCTACAAAAAAATAAAAAATTTAGTTGGGCGTGATGGTGCATATTTGTGGTTCCAGCTACTTGGGAGGCTGAGGTGGGAGGATCACTTGAGCCCAGGAGGTGGAGGTTGCAGTAAGCCGAGATTATGCCACTGCACTCTGGCCTAGGGGACAGAGCCAGATCCTGTCAAAAAAAAAAAAAAAAAATATATATATATATCAAAGGGGCGTCTCTGGGTATCTTAAAATTATTAAGTACCTGCTGGATTCCCCATGTAGACGATTTTAAAAACAAGAGTCTCAGAAGTCAAAGTGGCAATGAGCTAAATTTTACATTCTTAACACAGGCAGCCGGCCGTGATATTTCTAGTGCCAGAAGGACTTTAGTTTCTTATTGGCAAGCACTTTCCAAGTTCTCTTCACAAAGTTGCTTCTGGGATTTCCAATTAAGAGTTCAGATTCTTTGGGGGAAACTTCATCATTTTAGTGCTATGGTCCAAAATGATCCAGTAGTAATGGCAGTTTCAGGCCTAGGGACTAAGAGAAATCTAGGAAGTGGCACTTAAGTGTGTCTGCATCTCAGAAGGGGATGTGTGTGAAGAGTGCGTATGTCTCCTACTGTTTTGCAAAAAAAGCCCATCTGGGCATCAGCTGGGTAAGCCTCAACTCTTACTTATTAGCCTGTTAGGAAATGTGCTTGTTACTTGGAAACACTTTCAACTTTGAGCACACTGAACTAAAAGGTTTCTGAAATAGATACTAGAATTCTAAGATGCTTCTTATCTTGGAGATTTGCCTAAGAGGATGGGAAAAAAAATCAAGCCTAATTACGCTCCAGAGTCTCAGGGACTTTCTCAACCAGGGGCCCAGGGCAAATCCCTAAAACAGAGTCAGAATGACTTTAAGGGACTGCTACTAAGATCTCAGGCACAGTTTAGGGTTGAGCGTTCAGTGTTTTCTGGCTCTAGGAAATCCAAGCAAAATCCTCTAACTTGACTGGGTGTGGCAGCTCACACCTGTAATACCAGCACTTCGGGAGGCTTAGGCAGGTGGATCACCTGAGGTCAGGGGTTCGAGACCAGCCTGGCCAACACGGTGAAACTCCGTCTCTACTAAAAACAAAAAACAAAAAACAAAAGTAGCCAGGCATGGTGGCATGCACCTGTAGTCCCAGCTACTCAGGAGGCTGAGACAGGAGAACAGCTTGAACCTGGGGGGTGGAGGTTGCAGTGAGCCAAGATCACACCTCTGCACTCCAGACTAGGCGGCACTGCGAGACTCTGTCTCAAAAAACAAAACAAAACAAAAACAACAAAAAACCCCTCTAACTTGAACTCTGTTTCAAGTTAGATGTTTGTTTGTTTATGTATTTATTTATTTGGAGATGGAGTCTTGGTCTGTTACCCAGGCTGGAGTGTAGTGGTGTGATCTCGGCTAACTGCAACTGCCACCTCCTGGGTTCAAGCAATTCTTGCACCTCAGCCCCCCAAGTAGCTGGGACTACAGGTGTGTGCCACCACACTGGCTAACTTTTGTATTTTTAGTAGAGACGGGGTTTCACCATGTTGGCCAGGCTGGTCTCGAACTCCTAACCTCAGGTGATCTGCCCACCTCAGCCTCCCAAAGTGCTAGGATTACAAGTGTGAGCCACAGCAACTGGCCTAGATACTGTTTAGATTCAAGAAGGAGTCATCAGTGGTAACTGAAAATAATGTAATCAGTACTTGGCATGAAAAGCAAAATTATCCTGTCAAAAGTCATTACCTTGAAGGATGTAAGCTGCTAACAAGGCGGCATCTGATGTTTTACAGAGGAGTCGGCCGTGGTAGAGATCCCTTTTGATCTGGAGGAAGACTAAATACCTGGAGAGAAAACAGAGAATGAACTATAAAAAGATTTCTTTGATTGCTTTAAAGATAGAAATATGTGATGTAAGCCTATCAAAATCTTTGTCAGAATACTTTTACTACATTAAAAAAAAATCTTAAAACATATTGTAGAACAAATACATTCTCCATTCCCCTGGAAACTCTTTCAAGTACTTTGCCCTAAACTGACTTGAGGTTCAGTTCAAAATATGTCAGTTTCCTCCTGTAGCTCAAAACAGAAATGGCTGTTTCCTGGTAAAACCATCACCCCCAGTGCTGGGCTTTGGAAGGAGCCAGCCCCAGTTGGTCTGGTGCCGAAAAAGAAAACTATGCCATCAGAGACTGGCAAACTGGGCCCTTATCTGCCTTGGATGCTGGCTGATGTTCCTTCTTAAGTAGAATGGCTGGTGAAGGAACTAGCCCAGGAAGAGTTCAGTCTCAACTTGCCAAGAGAATCTGTCCATATGTGGAAACAGCCTGCAGTTACCAAGATCAACCAGACCTTTGAAATGGAATAAAGTGTAAGAAGATTAAGTCGGCCAGGTGTGGTGGGTCACGCCTGTAATCCCAGCACCTTGGGAGGCCGAGGCGGGCAGATCACGAGGTCAGGAGATCAAGACCGTCCTGGCTAACCAGTGAAACCTAGTCTCTACTAAAATATATAAAAAATTAGCCGGGCGTGGTGGCAGGTGCCTATAGACCCAGCTACACAGGAGGCTCGGGCAGGAGAATGGCCTGAACCCAGAAGGCGGAGCTTGCAGTGAGCTGAGATCGCACCACTGCACTCCAGCCTGGAGGACAGAGTGAGACTGTCTCAAAAAACAAAACAAAACAAAACAATTAAAAAAAGAAGACTGAGCCAAGATTGTGCCACTGCACTCTAGCCTGGGCAATCGGAGAGACCCGGTCTCAAAAAAGATGCAACAAGGGGCACTGGTGAAGGAAGCATACAAACAATGCAGAAACCTGGGACCAGCACCTCTTTAAATACAGAAAGCTGTTGCCTCAGGTGAAAGCAGGATATCAAAAACAAGAGCAAACAGTAGCTGACATGTATTGAGGGCTTACGATCTGCCAGTCCAGGTGTTACACACTTTACATGCAATATCTTATTTTAATGCTCACATAACACTTTGAGATAGGTATATTATCCCCATTATTCCAGATAGAGAAGCTGAGGCTTTAGAGATTTTCTCATGGATATACAACTAAGTGGAAGAGCCAGGATTCAACTTCAGCACTGTGAGACCCCTGAACTTGGCTCTTCATCACTATGATATTCTGCCCTCCTTGTGTGTCCGGAATTGGTGGGTTCTTGGTCTCGCTGACTTCAAGAATGAAGCTGCGGACTCTCACGGTGAGCGTTACAGTTCTTAAAGATGGTCTGTCCCCAGTTTGTTCCTTCAGACCTTCAGATGTGTCTGGAGCTTCTTCCTTCTGATGGGTTGGTGGTCTCGGTGGCTTCAGGAGTGAAGCTGCAGACTTTCGCGGTGAGTGTTATAATTCATAAAGACAGCATGGACCCAAAGAGTGAGCAGCGGCAAGATTTAATGCAAAGAGCAAAAGAACAAAGCCTCCGCGGTGTGAAATGGGAGGAAGCCACGCTGCTGGCTCAGGCAGCCTGCTTTTATTCCCTTATCTGACCCCACCCACAGTCTGCTGATTGGTCCATTTTACAGAGAGCCGATTGCTCTATTTTACAGAGAGCCGATTGGTCCGTTTTGACAGGGTGCTGATTGGTGCGTTTACAAACCTTGAGCTAGACACATAGTGCTAGAGGGAAAAGTTCTCCAAGTCCCCACTAGGTTAGCTAGATACAGAGTACTGATTGGTGTATTTACAAACCCTAAGCTAGACACAGAGTGCTAATTGGTGTATTTACGATCCTCTAGCTAGACATAGAAGTTCTCCAAGTCCCCACCAGATTAGCTAGATAAAGAGTGCTGATTGGTGCACATACAATCCTCTGGCTAGATATAAAAGTTCTCCAAGTCCCCATGTGCTCAGGAGCACAGCTGGCTTCACCTAGTGGATCCTGCACCTGGGCTGCAGGTGGCGCTGCCTGCCAGTACCGAGCTGCACCTGTACTCCTCACCTCTTGGGCTGTTGATGGGACCGGGCACCAAGGTGCAGGGGGTGGTGCCTGTCGGGGAGGCTTGGTCCGCTCAGGAGCCCACGGCAGTGGGGGAGCTCGGACATGGCGGGCTGCAGGTCCCCAGCCCTGCCCCGTGGGGAGGCAGCTAAGAATTTGAGTGCAGCCCCAGTTGGCCAGCACTGCTGGGGGACTGGCGCAACCTCCGCAGCTCCTGGCCGGGGTGCTAAGCCCCTCACTGCCCTGGGCCAGCGGCGCCAGCCAGCCGCTCCTTGTGCGGGGGCCGCTGCGCTGGAGCCCGCGCCCGCCGGAACTCGCAATGGCCCGGGAGCACCATGTGCAGCCCCACGTGGGTTCCCGCCCACGCCTCTCCTTCCACACCTCCCGGCAAGCAGAGGGAGGTGGCTCTGGCCTCAGCCAGCCCAGAGAGGGGCTCCCACGGTGCCGTGGCAGGCTGAAGGGCTCGTCAAGTGCCGCCAGAGTGGACGCTGAGGCCGAGGAGGCGCTAAGAGTGAGGGCTGCTAGCACATTGTCACCTCTCACTTGCACTATAAATGCTTTGCAGTTTCACTAGTTGGATGGACCCTGTCACAGTGGAATGGAATTGATGACTTTCCATTTTGAAATGTCTTCACAAGGAGTGTGGTCTTTATTGCTCCTCTTAGAAGACCTGTAAGATTATGAGGAACATCAATCCCTTGAGTGGGTCACCTACGATGGTGTCTCCTTGGCCAGGGAGCATCTCTGGTGATTTAAAAATATTTCCACAGATTCTTTGATAATCCTAATTTCATGAGGTAGAGCTTAATTCCTTTGAGTGTGGCTTAGACTTGGTGACTCACTTCTATCAACAGAATAAAGCATGAGTGAGTGTCTGACTTCTAAGGTCATAAAGTCATTGCAGCTTCCTCCTTGTTCTCTTGCCCTTGGATCACTCGTTCTTCTTGAGGTTGCTTCAGCATTCCTATAGAAAGGTCCATGTGGTGAGGAACTGGGGCCTTTGCCAACAGTCAGCAAGGAACTGAGGCTTTCGGCCAACAGCCATTTGAATGCCCCATCGTGGAAAAGAAGTCCCCAGCTCCAGTCAAGCCTGTGGATCACTGCAGCCCCAGCCAACCTCCTGACTGCAACCTCGTGACTGACCCTGAGCCAGAACCACACAGCTAAGCTGCTCTTGAATTCCTGACCCACAGACAATACTCTGAGACACTTAAATGCTTGCTATTTTAACTTTTATGATGCAGCATCCCTAGGGGAGTAATGAAAATGTAGTAAAATTCCTTTAAATTCTAACAGTCTGAACCAAAAAGAAATTGACCCCTCCCTGGATAATTGGAAGTTTCCACCGTTTCTGTTTTCAGGCTGAAGAATAAAATAGAGGATTCCGTGTCCACTTGGCCATGTAAAAATGCTCAAGAGGAAGAGGGCTGTTGATGGTGCAACTTCCAGGAGGTGGTAGGAAGGGGTCCTAGCAGGTAACTCTGAGAGGCTCGGGCTTGGAGATTCATGCAATTAACAAACAGAAATGAGGGAGCAACCAAGCCTTCTTCTCTCTTCAGGGCTTACTACTCAAAGTGTAGCCCACATATCAGGGGTATCAGCATCACCTGAGAGCTTATTGGAGCTGAAGAATATAGGCCCATCCTACACTTACACCTACACCTTTTAACAAGATCCCCAGGTGATTTGTGTATAGATTAAAATTTAAGAAGCTGTCCTAAGAAAATTCAAAAGCAACCTTCTAACCACAGCAGGATGGACTGCCTTCCTCAGAGCAAAGGGAAGGTGAGTCTTAGTCTGGAAGTTAATAAGAACCCATCCTCTCACTCCCATCAACCCTACTCTGCTCAAATGTTTGCCAAGAAAAACTAAAGGAAAAAAGACATGTAGAGTGAATAAGATGGATCTACCAAATCAAGCTCGTCTTCACTCTGCTTCCCACAGTGAAATGCCAAACAGTGTGTGGGAGAAAGTGAGTGAGCACTTCTCTGCCTCTCACTGTTCCAACTCCCACCTTCCACAGGCTTCAGCAGGATGTGGATGCAAACCTTTTGCCCCTTACTCACTGATCACTCCCTGGACCTGGATTCATGCATCACATCTTCCATGTTTCTCTGCTTGTCTGTGTCCAAAATTCAGGGACTGTACATATTGGACTAAAGGAGATATTGCAAAGGGATAATATGGATAATATGGCTCTGGGCAGTGATTCTCAACGTGGCAGAGAGGGGAACATCTTCCAGGGGGAGCCCGTCAGAATCCGTATGTGTCGGGGGTGCTCCTGTGGTTTGAAAAGGCCCCTTTGGGCCGGGTGCGGTGGCTCACACCTGTAATCCCAGCACTTTGGGAGGTCGAGGTGGGTGGATCACCTGAGGTCAGAAGTTTGAGACCACCGTGGCCAACATGGTGAAACCCCCATCTCTACTAAAAAAAAAAAAAAAAATTAGCCAGGCATGGTGGTGTAGGCCTGTAATCCCAATTAATTGGGAGAGGCTGAGGCTGTAGAATCACTTGAACCCGGGAGGCAGAGGTGACAGTGAGCCAAAATCGCACCACTGCACTCCAGCCTGGGCGTCAAGAGCAAAACTCCATCTCAAATTAAAAAAAAAAAAAAAAAGAAAAGGCCTCTTTAAAGTTTCTGATTTGCTCTCCTTCTCCTCCCACCAAGGGAACATGATCCTGCTCACAATGAGAACCACTGTCTTTCCAAGGCATCATTATTGATGGCAGGTAGTGGCCTCAGGTGAACTGGAATGGAAACAAGGCTTTCCACTGCTGGGCCAGGTTCCTTTTGATTTCTGGTGATAAAAACAACTGCAGGGAGGTTAAAGGCAAGGCCACGGGGCATTCTCAGACAATGTCATAGAACTAGATGGGAAGAGGGAAAAGGGTACACCAGTATCCTTAAGAAGCAAACCATAGTTGAGGACAAGAGGAGATGAGCTCATGAAAGAATCAACTGACAGCTTCAAGAGAGCGAGCCGGCTGCACCGGGGCTCCCCCTCCCCTTTCTGCCACAGTGGCTTCCATCAAGCTTTGTGTTTGGTTCATTTAAGGAGATAACCAGTGACTCAGTGTTGTTGGTGGAAATATATTCCACATGACTCATAGCATCCTTAGACCCATTCACAAGAGACCCTGGCATGTTCTCCCCGGCCACACAAGGGCCTAAGGAAGACTGTCTTGTTGCCTGAGGCACTATCTCCAGGGCCACTGTGTGTTGCCAGGCAAGGGATCAGCCTGCTGGAGCTGCCCGGTGCAGCCCTCCTGAATCTCTGAACCTCAGAACATTTCATAGCCAAGGAAATAGAAGTCCAGAGATGGAGAGTGACTTATTTGAGGTAACACAGCAATCAGAATCCAGGCCTTCTGACTCAGCCCAGTGCCTTTTCTAGCCCCATGGTAATTCACTCAGTTATCAGATTAGTCCTCATCCAAGTCAGGAGAACCCTTTGTCATCAGAGAGAAATTCTCACTGGGACCAAGGGAGAAATCAGTTCTAGACCAGATTTAGGAGAACAAGCTTGCTTCTGAGGAAAGTGGGTTTTTGGTTTTTAAACTCTGCTGATCTCTTTCTGGCCTCAGAGAGGCTTTACCTCACCTTTTTCTTTGAATGCTACTGTTGTCCTAAACTGATTGGAGTGTGAATCAGGACAGAATGAGCAAGAGCCTGCAAGATGCCAGGGAAAACCTGAGCTTTTGTGTAACGCGAACATCTCTCCAGGGTGTTGGCTTTGGCATAATGTTGTCTGATATCCCAGGGTAGGGATGAGCCCACAGGAAAGCACTGGAGGCTCCTGGAGAGTTTTTTCCAGAAGATCCTTTGGCCTCACCTTCCCTTCAAATAGATTCTTTTTCAAAGGGATTCTTTCCTTCAAATAGCTTCCTCTATTTACTATTTCCTTTTTCCTGACTATAATTATAGTCAGGTTTTAGTATGTCTTCCTCCCCCATATTAGACTATAAGCTCCTTGAAGTCAGAGACTATGTTGTATTTACTTTTAATATTCTTCTAGAGAGCCTAAACATCCTGTGCCTAGCTTATCCATCCGTCCATCCATCCATCTGACACTTACTATATGTGTCAGGCACTGTCACAGGTGCTGGGAATGCAGTAGGGAACAACCCAGAGTCCTGTTAATGGAGCTTACATTTCAATGGGGGAGATGACAAAATAATAACAAAACAAAATAGCAATAAAGACTCACATTTACTGAGTGCATGCTGTGTGCTCTGTTTCACATGCCCTCTTTCATTCAGTCCTCCCAGCAACTCTATGAGGTGACTACCTTTTTTTTTTTTTGAGACGGAGTCTTGCTTTGTTGCCAAGCTGGAATACAGTGGTGCGATCTCGGCTCACCGCAACCTCCACCTCCTGGGTTCAAGTGATTCTCCTGCCTCAGCCTCCTAAGTAGCAGGGATTACAGGCACGTGCCACCACGCCTGGCCAATGTTTTTTGGTTTTAGTAGAGACAGGGTTTCACCATTTTGGCCAGGCTGGTCTTGAACTCCTGACCTCAGGTGATCTGCCCACCTTGGCCTCCCAAAGTGCTGGGATTACAGGTGTGAGCCACTACGTCTGGCTGGTGACTACCATTTTAATCCCTGTTTAATGGATGAGGAGACTGAGTGCTTAAGAGATACTGTTGCTTGCCTTGTCACAGAGCTAGTTAAAGAACAACCTGGGATTTGAAGCCAGCTCTTTCTGATTTCTTAGCCCAGGGGTTGGCAAACTACAGCCTGCTGTCATAGTTTCCAATGAAATAAAATTTTACTGGAACACAGCCTTGCTCATTCATTTATGTATCGTCTATGGCTGCTTTCACACTACAATGACAGAATTGAGTAGTTGCGACAGAGACCATATGGCCCGACAAGCCAAAAATACTTACTATTTGGCCCTTTACAGAAAAAGTTTGCCAATCCGTCTTAGCCTAAGCTAGGCTCAAATGATGTTCATTGAAGGAATAAGTGACCTGATGACTCCATTCATTCATGTATGTATTTATTCATTCTATTAACATTTTTTGGAGCACCTGTTGCGTGTCAGACATTTTGCTTCCTTGGACAGTGGGGTCCCATTTGCAGTCAGTTTGTTCTCTTACTTGATCTTCCCAAAGAGTTCATACACCTGCAATCCCTGTTAAAAGCCAAATCTGTTACCTGATTTCCCATTTTCTTTGCCTTGTCTCTAGCCTAGACAAGAAAATCTGTCTATTACTTTAAAAATGACAAAAGAAATTAATCAGGATTTGGCAACTAAATTTATCATCTGGGAAGAAGCCAAGAGATAAATTGAAGCAAATTCTGTACTTCCTACTTCATCCCCTTCTCTCAGCCTGGCTTTATGGGAATGGCTGAGACGGCAGTGAAATTTAGGACCTATACTGCCTGGAAAAAACACACTGACAGCTAAATTAGTTTGGCAGCAAGGTGGGATGGAGGGCTGTAAGCCAGGGATGAATTACGGGTGTTGAGTGAGGCTGGGGCCAGTATCTACTCTCTTAAGATTAGTAGGGATGTGAATGAGGAGAAAAATGCAGCTAATTCCACAGCCTCACAGAATGCCCCAGGGAGGGAGGGGCACAAAGACTGCAAATCAGGCCCAGGCACCTGTGGTTCACACTCCTGACAATGCTGGAAAATTGCATACTAGGTAAAGAACGCTGCTGAGGTTGAGAGAGAGGGGAAAATTGCCCAAGATGGTTAGCACACATGCATGCAGATGGAGAGGAGCTCATTATCTTGCTAGTGTCCTTGAAGTCTGCTGACTTGGTGAGAGGCCTGGCCATGGTCCTAATGCTGTGCTTACCAGGACTTGGATGATTACCTGGGATAGCTTTCTCTTTCAGGACTCAGAAATTAGCTGCTTAAGTTTTAGGATTCTAGCTCGTGGGGAAAGGGGACAGAGGAGGAGTGGAGATTATTAGAAAAGAAGTGCCTTTCACATAAACAAGGGAGAAAAGCCAGTACTAACTGTACTTGTGCATGATGCAGAGCCCCTGGGGCCTATGGACTGTATAATGAATCTGGCAACGAAATATTGAGCCTTTGCTCAGTGTTAGGCTCACTGTGGGTGTATTAAGAAGTATAAGAGGCCGGGATAGTGGTTAATCCTCCCGACAACTCTATGAGGTAGATATTATTATCCCCATTTTATAAATGAGTAATCTAAGGTCAGAGAGGTTAAGCATCTTATTTCCAAGGCTATGCAGCGAACAAGTGACATAAGTAAGATTGAGCTCCCAGGTCTATGCTGCTTCTTGGGTAGGAAGGTCTGTCCATTCATATAAGACAGTGACGCTGGATTTAGAAAATTGTATTTTTTTTTTTTTTTTTTTGAGATGGAGTTTCACCCTTGTTGCCCAGGCTGGAGTGCAGTGCCACGATCTTGGCTCACTGCAACCTCCGCCTCCTGGGTTCAAGTGATTCTCCTGCCTCAGCCTCCCAAGTAGCTGGGATTACAGGCGCCTGCCACCACGACCAGCTAATTTTTGTATTTTTAGTAGAGATGGACTTCACCAAGTTGGCGAGACTGGTCTCGAACTCCTGACCTCAGGTGATCCACCCGCCTCGGCCTCCCAAAGTTCTGGGATTACAGGCGTGAGCCACCACGCCTGGCCTGAAATTTTAAACATAGTGGTTCTACCCTTACCTCCCTAAAGCCTTAGGTAGGGTGTCTATGATTTGGATGGATTTGGTTTTCTGAAGCAAAGCAAGAGCCACCTCTACTTCCATGTAGATGAGCAGAGCCTGGAGCTTCTATGCCTCGTAAGAGACATGAGATTTGGTTCTAGCTATATTCACTGTCTTCAGTACTTCAAAATAGGTGGGCACACACTGCCCTATGCATCTGCAGGAAACAAGCCCTCCTGATCCTTCTGACTCCATCAGAAGATTTCCCTCAACTCCCATATGAAGAGCCCATGAAGAAGCCACTTTTCTCCCCGTCCCACTTCCTTGTTGCCTTTGCACTACTAATTCCTGCTTTTGCCCGCTCCTCTCCCCATTTCCTGATTTCCCCTCTTAGAGAAATTTTTGCTCCTTTCACCTGGGCTGCTCTTTAGATCGGGAAATGAAAATAATTCTGGCCGGGCACGGTGGCTCACGCCTGTAATCGCAGCACTTTGGGAGGCCGAGGCGGGCGGGTCACGAGGTCAGGAGTTCGAGACCAGCCTGGCCAACATGGTGAAACCCCATCTCTATTAAAAATACAAAAAAAAAAAAAAAAAAAAAAAAAACCGGTGGCAGGCACCTGTAATCCCAGTTACTCAGGAGGCTGAGGCAGGAGAATGCTTGAAACCAGAAGGTGGAGGTTGCAGTGAGCTGAGATCACACCACTGCACCCAGCCTGGGCAACAAGAGCAAAACTCCGTCTTAAAAAAAAAAAAAAAAAAAAAAAAAAAGAAAGAAAAGAAAAGAAAAGAATTCCATATTATTTCCTCTTTCTTCCTTCTCCTTTTCTGTCTTTGGAATTTTCCCAAGCAGTTCAGGATCTAGGAGTGGATCTCAAAGCCTTATAGGATAAATGGTCTATATGGCTGGCAATATCCTCATTCCCACGTTTGCTGTCTCCAAGGTCTTAGGGAAGGGGTTAGGGCTGACAGTGCTGTCTCTTCCTCAGCTCTAGGATTCCCTGGCATCACATCCTCACCTATGGTCCTGCCTTCTACAAAGTAACATCAAGGTTTTGCTTATGTCAAAATTAGGTCTTTCTAATATAAAAATTAGGGATCCCTGTTGTAGAGTTCTTGAATCTCTGAGGTGAGGCTTTCAGAGTAAATTTGGCTCAGACACACAAAATCCTGGGGAAGCTTTGAAGCTTTCACTCACTGACCCTCTTTTAGGATGGCTGTAGGCAGAGAGATTCTTTCTCATCCTCAAGTGGCGCTGGATAGATAGGATGCATTCCACGCAGCTGTCTGCCTGCCACAGAACATGATTCCCACAGTAAAGAGCTGATCATGAACCTGATCCAACAGCACACTAGAGGTTACCCATTTTGATTTAAAATCTTCAGTATCTCCTAGCTTATCTTTCGGTGTGATGCCTTGGCATTTTCCAAGTATATCCATTAGACTACCTGAAACTGTTTTCAACCCCCAAAATAAGCAGCAACATAGCTCTCTCCAAAAATGTCCACAGTGGCCTCATAATAGGTAAAAGAAAAGATGCTTCTGATTAGTTACTGCAGATCCCTTTGAGAGTGACCAGTTCAAGATGTAGTATTCACACTTCTTGAAGGAAAGAAGTCTGCTCTGTTCCAACTGCAGTGAGGGATACACAAAGAAAGCATGTGGAAATGAAATACAGAAGTCATTATATTTAGGAAGAGTCCCTTGCCTCTAAGAGTTAGGCGCTTCCAAACGAGAGGCTCTAAGAGTTCACCATCCCCCTTTCCTATGCTCTCCAACAGGTCCTAATGGCTGCGGGAAGCATGTTCACCTCACCTGGTTATTTCTTCTTTCAGAGCAGCAGGGTCTGCAGGATAAAACTTCACACGGAAGCACATGGTGAATGGAGGCTGGGCTGCAGAGAAAAAGAGGTGCCCATCAGGGAAGACCCTCACCCAGAAGAGGACAGGGCTCTACTGCCCACTAGCATGAAGCATCAGAAGAGAACCCTCATATATTTAGGGCCAACTTATACTGAGAACAGTGGGAAATTATATATGTAGACCAAAACTTGCGGCAAGTGGGAGGTTTCATGCCACCCTCCCCAGGGGTGTGGCTTGAGTCTTTTCATGGAGAATACTTACATCTCAATTGCTTCACCACAGACTTTGTAAATTCCAGCCAATGCTGAAACAGAGAACACAGAACATGAAAACCCTAATGAGAAGGGCTGTAAAATATAACTTGTTTTCTCCAACTTAAAAAACTAGACAGATTGTAGCCTAGGGTGAAAGCAGCCCAAAAGCTTGGAAAGATAAGTTTGGAGAGTAAAGAGTGACATGATTTTCTGAAATGAGCTCCCATGAAGCCAGCTGTGAAGGGGGGAATAGTTCCAGCTTCAGATGCCATTTCTGGGCTTCCCTGGAAATGCTGTCTTCTAAAGCAGGGTGCCAAAGTTCTCAGCCATGTTTTTGGCATGCGATTAGGCACAAGCAACTGCATGTATGTGTGGTGGGGACAAAGCCCCACCTGGGTTGAGTTGGGAAATACTGACTTTAATGGGTGGTGTGTGTGTGTGTTATGCACCAGCTTTTTTTTTTCTTTTTTTGGCAGCAGAGTGGGGATAGAAGATATTGGTAGCAACTCTAGAAAGCAGCGATAAGTGGAAATTTCCTAAGTCAGGGATGGCTGGTATATATTCCATCTTTCTTTGAGTAACATAAATTGCCAACCCTTGTGTTAGAAAACACATACTCAAGATTCCTTGGCATCCAGCAATGTTTTAAAATCCAAATCTCAAATGATAACTAACCACAACCAACGTGTAGGATAGTACCCTTTTCCCCTTGGATTTTCAAGGAGGCAGGACACAGAGGCAAAATACGTTTTCCCATGGTACTTAAATGTTTGGGGGAAGCAATGAAACCATTCTATATGTGTTTCTTAATTCTACATGGGTCCTTTATAAAATTTATTATTGATGTTTGTTGCTTTTTGCTAATCAGGATTAGGTAGGACTGCTATTAATTGGGGTTTGATTATCCAGAGGTAACTTAACATTGCCAGATGTAAGCTCCATGAAGGCCCAGAACTGTCCGTCTTGTTTACAACTGTATCACCAGTGCCTAGCACAGAGTTCAATAGGTAGCTGCTGAATGGCAAAGGGACTGGGCCCATACTTCCTTCTTTTCTGGCTACTTCCATTTAGTGTAATGTCTTGGCAGAGTCCTCCCTCTGGCAGGAGAGCAGCCAGGGCCCTGCAGTCAGCATCCTGGCCTCCCTTAATTCCCAGTGATCACCTTCTGGGCTGAGCCATGGGTCATGCAGTTAATGGACCCACTAAGAGCCAGTTCTTCCATCAGCTCCACATGGATAATCTGGGCTGACATTCTGCTCTCCTGCTTCTGCTGATCTGAGTTCCCATGAGGCTGGCAACTCATTATAGCCACTCAATGTGGCTAAGAGGTCCTTCTCACATTACACGGCCCACCGCGGCTCAGCTTCACAAGGAGGCAAAGGCAAGAGATGAAATTGCTCAGAAATAACTGGGGTTCCAGGGTATGCCTGTGAAGAGGGAGGAGGCCTATCTGTTCAGGGCACACTGGGGTTGTGGACAGTTAGGAGAACATAGTCAGTGCCAGGGACTCAGTACACAGAACACCAACACCTCTAGACATTAGACTGATAGATTAAAAGAAATAAACAAAGGAAGGTGGAAATTAATGACTGTGAGATGCATTATCAGCAGAGGGCAGATAAAGCTGAATGACAAAAGGCTATTCCCCTTGGCAATAGCTGGAAAGAAGATTTCAGTTTTATTGTAGTGAGAGCTCAAGAAAGGACTGAGGCGGGAAGAGAGTAGCAAGGGGTAAGAAGGGACTGGAGAGCTGTCACAGTCGATCCATAGGATTTGGAGTCTGGCAGAGAAATCTTGAGAGGAACCCAAGAATATGGTGATGGCTAGAGTGGCTTTTTGTAAATGCCTGACCAAATCAGTCCCAGATTCACTAGCAAACAGACAACATGGGCTTAAGGAGGAGGGATTAAAAGAAGAGGAAAAGAAGATTCAGAGAGGAGGGTTTCCTCCTCTATTTGAGTGAATGGGCCAATGTGGCACAATCTTCAGACTCTAGGGACTTGAAAGGGTACAAAGCAGAGGCCAAGAGAAGGTGGAGGCCCTGGGCCTGAGTCAGGAATCCTGGGGAAGGAGAGTGAGGACAGCTCCTCCAGGAGAGACCAGGAGAGCTTCCAGATGCATGGAGGCTCCTGCAGAGCAAGCAGTGACATGGGGATGGATTTGAGTGCTGGGTTCGGACTGTCTCGAGACCCAGGGAAGGAGGTTTATTTTAGGCCCTTACACCCTGAGGGAGCAGGGGAGCTCAGCTCCTCCATCCTACCATGAATCAGTGGACTAAGGACAACTCTTTACAGGTCCCCATTTCCCTACAAACCCTCAGATACTCTCTCAAGTCTCTCTGCTCTCCTTAACCCCTCCCACAAGGCACAGAATTACACAACTTTCAGAGGCTATCAGTTATACATTCAGCATGGAATCTCAGAAACCACATTGTCCCTGGAGTCAAACAGGTCTGAGCTTGAGGCTGGCTTTGCCACTTACCTTGGGGAAGTTACTTAACTTATCTGTGATTTTATTTACTCATCTGGAGAACAGATATTATCATTAGGGATGCTCATCTCATTTTGTCAAGGATGAGATGGAATAACACACGTGAAGCTCTTAGCTTAGTGCCTGACACAACTCAGTGAGCAGTATACATCAGCTGGAAGAACTAGATTTGTGTGCAGCGCAGAGCCTGGCAAGCAGTAGGAACTCCATAAATGTTTATTTCTCCTCTTTCCCATGTTCTTATCTCTCTCTAGCTCCTTCTCATATTCTTCTCATATGTGGACCAGATCCACATATTCTCTTACTCTCCTCAAGCAAGTTCTGACCTAACTAAAAAACCAATGAACAGGATACAATTTGGCTTTTTTTCTTCATATACCACTACTCTAGGGGATGAAGAGACCTTGGAGTAACTGGCCCTTTTTTTTTTTTTTTTTTTTTTTTAAAGACAGAGTCTTGCTCTGTCTCCCAGGCTAGAGTGCAATGGTGTGATCTTGGCTCACTGCAACCTCTATCTCTTGGGTTCAAGTGATTCTCATGTCTCAGCCTCCCAAGTAGCTGGGACTACAGGCACATGCCACCATTTCCAGTTAATTTTTGTATTTTTAGTGGAGACAGGGTTTTGTCATGTTGCCCAGGCTGGTCATGAACGCATGGGCTGAAACAATCTGCCTGTCTTAGCCTCCCAAAGTACCAGTATTACAGGGATGAGCCACTGCACACAGCCAGCCTGCCTTTTTAAGGATAAAAGTTTGGACCAAACAAAGAAACACCATTTGTAAAAAATAGTCCACCGTTACCTCTCCACTTTAGTGGGGATGCCAGAGAGTACATCTCCACAAAGAGCAAAGGGTAGATGAAGGGAAGTTATAGAAACTGCAGGTGGGAGGCTAAGCAAATGGACGTCAGAAATACAACACTATAAGCCATTAACTCGCTCACACATTCATTTCTTCAGAAAACATTTATTGAACACCAACTACATTGTAGGCCTGTGCTAGTTACACGGGAGATAGTGATGAATGAGGTAAAGTCCAGGCCCTCATGGAACTTATATTTTTGCAGGGAACACAGGTAATCACAGAATGCTGTAATAAGTGCTATAACAGGGTAGCAGAGGGCACATGGGGGCCCATAGGAGGATCCCTAATACCGAGTGGGGTTAGGGAAGACTTCCCAGAGGAAGTAAAAGTCTAAGCTAAGATCTTAAGTGTGAAAAGGAGTTAGCTGGAAGAAGGGTGTGGAGTGTGGAGTGTGGAGTGGTGAGGAAAAGAAGATTCTAGGCAGGGGAACTCTATAGATGAAGGCTCTGTACAGAAAGAAGGTAGGATGTATCTGGAGAGCAAAAATATTACTGTCTGATGGCACCACAGCAGGAAGAAGACAGGTCAGGGAAATGAAGGTGGAGAAATAGGCAGGGGCCTGAGATAATGGACTTGTTCCTGTATCTGTCTGGAATATCAGAACCCTTGTCTGTCAGAATGCCCTGTGTCTGCAGAGTTGCCTATGCTGTGTAGAGCAGAGCAAGAACTGCAAGACCTGCAAGGCCCATGCTGGTTTGGCTCTGTCTCTGTCCTGTCTAAATTGGGTTGGTATGGCACTTTTGGTGAGGCCTTTCTTAACCAGTACAATGTGGTTCAGCTGCTTACTAGAAAGGGGGCAGGAGAGGCTCACCTGTGACCTGGGCTCCGAGACCACAACTGCAGCCCAGCTGCTCTGCCTCCAAATTTGTGCAAATCACTTAAGCTTCCTAGCCTGCCATTTCAGCAACTGTAAAATGACAAGCTTCTCCAGGTGAGCTCTAGCCAAGGTGCCTTCCAGGTCTAATGCTATGATTTGAAGAGACGACATCCAACTGCAGGGTCTGGTTGGTCCCTGATTCCTGAAGCTTGACTTTGAATATGAACGACAGTTCAAGACCTCAGGCTTGCTGACTAGCTCTGTCCTCCTTTTGTGTTTTGAATATTGACTTACCCGCTGCTTATCTGGGTCTACAAAGCGGATACCAAAATAGTCTTTCTCAAGTAGGTTCAGGTGGTGGCAAAGAAGGTCAAACAGGTACTGGCCTTTGGCATCTCTCTGCAAAGAAAGAAAGTTCCATTGAGAAATGAGTGGGCTTTTTCAGTGTAACTTTGTTTTGTTTGTTTGTTTGTTTGTTTGTTGTAGCCATTAAAAGTTGTTTACAACTGCTGCATGTGTCTATGAAAGGGGTGAATGTCCATAACTATGTCCTCCACATTGTGATACATCACTGTCTGGAATTCAAGGCTTTTAGCACCTGGAAGGAGCCCAAGAACTCTTCCCACCACAAAGATGTCAGAGAAGTCAGGGTAGAGTCAGGTAAGCCCAGTTCCCACCTCAAATGCACAAAGCTTTCTTAAACTGTGGGTGTAGGGAATGTCAGTGTGGAATACAGCAGTAATTACACCAGGCCCAGCTGGCTGAGCCACTAAAGTAAATCGTGAATCCATCCACATCTCTTCCTCTCCATTTACCAACACCATAGGTTAAGCCACCACCATCCCTCAACACGACCACTGCCAGAGCCTTCTAACTGACCCTCTGCCTCTGCTCTTGCCCTCTCCAGTCCATTCTCTGCACAGCAGTGAGGGTGTCCGCAATTCAGACACCATCTCTTTTTTGCTGAATAAGTGATCAGGCACATTGTAGGATATTTAAACATACAAAAGGATATACTATGAACAGTAAGTCTCCCTTCCACCCTGGCCACCCTGTGCCCCAGTTCCTCACCCCAGAAGCAACTGTTACCAGCTTCTTGTATAGCCTTTCTTTTTTTTTTTTTTTTTGAGAAGGAGTCTCGTTCTGTCGCCGAGGCTGGAGTGCAGTGGTGCAGTTTCGGCTCACTGCAACCTCTGCCTCCTGGGTTCAAGTGATTCTCCTGTCTCAGCCTCCCAAGTAGCTGGGATTATAGGCATGCGCCACCATGTCCAGCTAATTTTTGTATTTTTAGTAGACACAGGGTTTCACCATGTTGGTCAGGCTGGTCTCTAACTTCTGACCTTAGGTGATCTGCCTGCCTCGGCCTCCCAAAGTGCTAGGATGATAGGCGTGAGCCACCATGCCCAGCCCTCTTGTATATCCTTTATGTGATGTTTTATACACAGGCAAACCTACATACATATACATCTCCTCTTTTAAAAATACGTTTTGTAACATATTTTTAAGCTCTTTTCTCCCACTTAGGGTATCTTGCAAATCCTTCTATGGCAATATATATAGATACGCCTCACAGTTTTTAACTGCTGCATGTCACTGCAATGAATCTAAAATTATTTACCCAGTTCCATATTGATGACATTTGTTTCTAATTTGCTATTATAAACAATGTGGCAGTGAACATACAATGATCTTTATGTTACTTCTCTTAATACTTGTTGCTCTTAGAATAAAATGAAAACTCTTATCGTGGCGTCCCAGGCCCTGTATAGCCTGGCTCCTGACTTCTCTCTGCACTCACCCAAAATCATTCTCCTCACTATACTCCAGCCATGGCCTTTCCGTTCTGAACTCCCTAAGGCTTTTCTGCCTCTCTGTCTTTGCATTCCCTCTGCCAGGAATGTTCTTCTTGCAGCTCTTTGCAGCCACTCCTATTTTTTGAGGACTCAGCTCAAATGTCCCCTCTTCAGAGACGCCTTTCCCTGTAGTACAGACCTTCCCAGTTACTTTCCATCTCATTTTGTCATTTATGTCCTTCATAGCACTTATACCAATCTGTAATTATTCTGTTGATTTGTTTACTTATTTATTTACTATCTGCTTCCTTTCTAGAGTGTAATTTTCATGAGGTCAGAAGCCTTCCCCCAGAACTTAGCACAGGGCCTGAGGCATGGCAGGCAGGTCCTCAACAATTCTTTGTGGAATAAATTACTGAACGAATAGAAGAGAAAAGATTGGCTGAAAGATTTCACAAAATGGTGAAAAGCTAGGCTGTTTATAACCCATAACCTTCTACTTCAGAGACCTGCCTGGGTGCCAAGGATGAAGTGGGAGGAGAATGACTTGCAGGAAACTGTCAAAACACCTGGAGCCTGCACAGCATCCATCGCTGGCCTCCCCGCAGTGGTCTCTGCAGCTTAGTTCAGATGATCATCTCTGGCGGGTCTGTGTCTAATTTTGCACACAAATTGAGGTTGTATGAGGAATTTCTGTAGTGTCGTGGTTATCATGTTTGCCTCACAAATTGAGGTTGTAAGATAAGATCCAAAGATCTCTCCCGTGCCAAGGCCCAAGGTTGTGGGTAATTATCGAAGGGCCTGGCCCTGCTCCAAGAATGAGCATATTTTTAAGACCTTCACAAAAGGTTTATACCTCCCCTCTTCCCCTTCTGCTAGCTCACCCCATACTATCCAAGGAGAACTAGGGTAGGATGCTAATCTCGTAGCAGTTATGTTAAGAAGTTTGTCCTTGCAGGAGCTGGAAGAATGGGTGAGTAGACAGCTCAACTACAGAAGGAGGCAACATGTGGGCACATGTCCCTCCTCGTCTGAGACAGGAATAATATACGGTGGTCACAAGAGAATAAAAATTCCAGACAGCAGTTTCACATGACTAGAGGCTATGGGCTGATAAGACCCTAAAAAACAGGGCATTGACCAAGCTAGCTAAGAGCTACTGAACCCAGTATGTGGCTGGATTTGACCTAGGTTTCTCCTAGGACCTCATTATAAACTCATTAACATACTAGATCACACACCTACCAGTGCCAGGACTGTTCCAAGACCACCCATATTTGCTGTAAAAATAGGTGCCACTGCAGTTATGAGAAATCTCTATCCTTTCCCAAGAATTTTCATGAATATTCCACCCCTTGGTTAAAGAAACCCATAAAGACAGAAACCCCAAACCCCACTGTGTGACTCTCTCAAGTGCGCCTACGCTCCCTTTTCTTGAATGTGTACTTTGCCCTTTGCAATAAATCTCTGTACTTTTACTATTTTCTGACTCTTTGTTGAATTCCTTGACAGAATTATCTTCTCAATGGTGTCAAGAGCCTGGACACCAGCTGGGGTGGAGGTCTCACCGGTGTTTGGGGAGCTCCCCCAGCCCACTGGCACTTCTGCTGGCCTCACACTCCCTCTCACAACATAAGCTGAACTCGCAGGCCCTATTCCCCCTGTCTTTGGTCCCCCACAGGAAAGAGTGACTCTCAGGACAGAGACTCATTATGAATCATGCTGGGATTTCTGGGTGGTGGGCCACAAACCAGGTCTTTCAAAGGACTCCATCAGAACTTTCTTTTTTTTTTGAGGCGGAGTCTCGCTCTGTAGCCCGGACTGGAGTGCAGTGGCCGGATCTCAGCTCACTGCAAGCTCCGCCTCCCGGGTTTACGCCATTCTCCTGCCTCAGCCTCCCGAGTAGCTGGGACTACAGGCGCCCGCCACCTCGCCTGGCTAGTTTTTTTTTTTTTTTTTTTGTATTTTTAGTAGAGACGGGGTTTCACCGTGTTAGCCAGGATGGTCTCGATCTCCTGACCTCGTGATCCGCCCATCTCGGCCTCCCAAAGTGCTGGGATTACAGGCTTGAGCCACCGCACCCGGCCTCCATCAGAACTTTCTTTGTGCAGGGCCTATTAACTACTTCTTCACTGATGCCCAGAGAGTGAGAAGAGCTTAAAGAGGTATTTCAGGTTCTCGGGGAGCAGAGGAAACATGTTCAGCGCTATTCCATGCAGCATATCCTACACTATTATCTCTCTCAGAGCAACTGAAATGAAACAGTGGGAGACAGTAGCATATTTTCATTGTTTTTCTCTACAAATTTTACTTTGCACAAAGCTGGCTATTGCATTGTGATCAGCTTTTTTTTTTTTTTTAAATGAAAAAATGTTTTCCACAAACACTGCTACAGTATCATGTGAGTTTTACGGACTCAAGAAGTTTGCTTCCATACATACAACAACCAGATTAGCAATGGGATAGAGATCGCTATAGGGAAAACATGCTTCTGTGATGGAGATCATATGGACTTTTAATAAGAATCTAACTCATTCTCATGGGCTGCAGGCTCAGGTGCACTTGTAAGGCTCTTAGCTGGTGAGAACCCTGAACTTAGTAGATCCAACTTCAGATTTGTTCCACTTCACAGGAAGAAAAAGGAAGTATGGCTTTTGTCTTGGAGTAGTTAGGAAATAAGGACATATCCCATTACCCATTCCCTACAGCTACATAAAAAAAGACCTTTTTTTGGTTACTTTTCAGCACCTGGTGAATCCCCCTGCTCCCAGCTGTGAAGACATAGTTCCCTCAAGTTCCCATTTACCAGTTACCAGTATTAGATACGTTGTTTTGAGCTGCAGGGCTCTTGCATAGACTAATGAAGAGAAGCATCTTCCTTTGCTATTTCTCCAAGGCTGGGGTGGGGGTGAGGGGAATGAGGAAAGAGGTAGAAGACACAGACTTCCTTCTTGTAGCAGAATTCCATGACATTTAAATCCCCAGCAGGTATGCAAAGGTAGAATCAACTCAGAGCACAGCTGCGAAGGCACCTTTCACAGAGGGTTGGACAAAGCCCTTCCTTTGAGGTACTCACACCTGAGGCTGGTGGAGTGGCCTGAGGCAGCATTGGGTGAAATCACAGGAGCTGAACCATCATGATGGGCTTCCTATAAGCCAATGGCAGGGGCAAGATTTTAGGAATTTTACCACTTCCTGGGCTTGTGGATCCCCTTGTACTTCCTGATGCCAGCCGTGTCCTAGGATACCCTCTCCATGGTCTCCCAGTCCTAAGTCCAGGAGTTTCTGGAATATTCTCTGACAGCCAGTCTTTTCTTTTGATGAGGTGGCAAAGCCGTCCTCCCTTCCCTTTGCCTGCAGTTGCCCTGGCACTGTGGCTAAACTGTGCATTGAATGTTGTGCCACTGATTATACTAGAGAAACAGGCACTTGCGCTGACAGGTGATTACTGTTTAGTCACAAAGTCAGAGCTTCATGCCTGAGGACATTTATCTTCAGGACAAGTGAGCTGAGGCAGAGCACCCAAATCCTCACCCTGCAGCTAAACTTCTGAGGTTATTCTCTTCCCAAAGACATGATTGGATCAAAATAACTTATTAAGCACTTGTTTAAAAAATAAATTTATGTTTTATGAACCACAATACCTATACATATTTGAAAATACTAGTGCATATAGGTACAACCCATTTATTCTCTCTATATGGTGCACAGAATGATTCATGAGCCTCTTGGAATCACTGTGCACCTCTGAGGGTGGGATAATTCCTATTTTTGCTCCTCCCTGGAACGCCTGGTTCTGGTTCTCTATGGTTTGCCTATTCTTTAGGGAAGGGACTGAGGCAGCAAGCAGTAAGCCAGCTCGGGCCAGTGACCTAAAGTATTCGAGGTTAATTGCATTTTCTCTCTCATCATCGATATCCATGGGCAGGAGAGAAACTTTATTTTAACCCATCATGGATGAGGTTATTCCCAGGCTCTCTGGCATGCAGCATCCTGATGAGAGAAGCCAATATGCAGAAAGCCCCACTCATTAGGCTCCACTTTATTCAATCCTGCTTACTTGTGAGAAGTGAATCTAGCAGAGGGTAAGAGTGATTCCAGTTTCCTCCTGGCCACATGCTATGATCTTGGTTCACAATCTGTTAAAGGGTAGCTGGCCTTGGTTTCACGGGCCCTTAGAGAAGGCAGAGTAAAATGGAGGGATTACAGAAAGTGGGCACCCATAGCCCAAAGTACAAGAGTCCAGAGGTGGAAGAAAGCCACACCGAGACTAGCATCCTGGAGGAAGGGCAAGATTTGAATGAGTTGTCCTTGGAGGCCTGCCAGGGAAGAAACAGGCACCAGGGATGGGATGACATCTCAGCCTGCATCCTAGCTTAACTTCATATTTACATTTCTTGTGGGCCAAAAACTTCCTTGCTTTCTTTATCAGTGGTGTGAGGGCATGAGTGGCATGCCGATGTCTGCCAGGTTCCAGAGCAGATGCTGTGTAGAAGCACTTTAATGTTACAGAGGAGCAGCCACAGTAGGTCATCTTCTCAGGGCCATGGCATTAGTGAGCTGAGCAGAAAAGTGTGAATCAATTTCTGGGGTGCACTCCCTGCCTCTGTGGTCACATGTGACACCCAGCCCAGCTTTCTGAGGCAGAGGGAGGGTGTGGGGCACAAGTGCTAACAGCAGAGCCCCAGATTCCCTAACTTCAGCACCTTCTTTACACTTTCTTTGAAGGGAGGGAACCCCTGCTGAGCTCTTGGCCCAGGAGCTCGCTTTTCCTGCTTTTCCTGCTTAGTCGTAAACCAACAAAATCTGTCCAGGAACTGCTGAGGCTGCAGCTAGAAGAGCAGCCAGCTCACTCTGGGAGAAGATTAAGAAAGCTCATTCCAGGGGGAAATGCAAAGACGTCCATCTGCAAGCAATACTGTCTTGAGTAGCAGGTCACCACAAATGCGGCAGGGCCATAGCTCACCCCTACCCAGGTACTCCCTTCTGTTTCCTACTCTCAGAACTCGGCCATCAGGCTGGAAAGAATGGGGCCCAAGCAGGCTCTTGGTATCCAAACTACAGTGCCAGGAGGCTGCTGTGGGGCCAGGTAACCATGTGGCTCCTGGAGGAGTGGCCAGGCCCCGAAGTGGAGGGAAATCAGAGCTCAGAAGGAGAGAGGATCAGTGCTTCTTAGCCACTGTTCTCACCAAATCCTTAAATACAGCAACTTCTTTGCCCCAACAACCCCCTTCTACATGCAAATTGAGAGCTGGGGTGATTTTCATGATGTCACACAGATATCGCTAGGTTCAGATGCCAGGTGCAGTGCTGCAGGGAGCCCTGCTGGCAGTTCTCACTTGGGTCAGAGGACTGGCTTTGCTCATCACCACATGGTGTGACACACAGGACGTGTACATGGGGCGGGGAAATCACATTCAATCTGGAACATGGAGGTCACTGTGTGCAAGGAAATGTCATGGGAGGGAGGACTAAGTGTTCCGTCAGCACAGATGGCCCAAAGCAGACTCAACAAGGGCAATTAAGACCCTCTGAGCAGAACTTCAAACCTGCTGTTGTACAGCTTGTAAGAGCCCGGCTAACGAGAGGGCTAGTCTTATTGAGATATCAATGGTGATGCTTCAAGAGACAAGGTGTCTCATTTCTATATGAAATCTTTGTACCCTGTGAAGTGTCTAGAAAGAAAAACAGAGCCAGGTCTGAAGAAAAGCAGACAACTCGTTCATCTTTCCTATCTTTGGTGAAGCCACTTTTACAAGTAAGGTGACTCTTAAAAGCATCACTGCATCTTGTTATTGATTGAATAAATTTTAGTTGTATTTTTCCAACCAGTGCTGAATATCTCAGTGGACTAGTCATGTCACAGCTGCAGGATTACTGGAAACTCAGTCAGGCTTGTTAGAAAAAAACTCATTGCTTTGTATTTGTGAAGCTCATATTCTCTTTCGCTATTCTCTGTCTGTCTCTCTCTTCTCTTTCTCTGTCTCTCACACTTACACCTCCCCCCACCCCCAACACACACGCACATTCTCTAACACAGCTGCACTTCTCATACAATGCTGCTTCAAATAACTCGTAAAGAAAATCCAGAATTTGGGGAACTTCCCCTTGCTCCAACCCTAAGGACAGTTTGACAACTCATTTTATTGCTTTTTTTTTTTGGAAAGGACAAATGCATGTTTGGCAAGTCTAGGAATTTCTGGGGTTTTAGGGAGTATCCTGGGTGGCCAGGGTCAGGAGAAATATGATAAACTCATTGTTCCTCATAACTCTTTGGCTATTTCCCTCCTCTTCACAAAAAATTGTTTACTGGCCAGCGCCAACATATGTGATGTATCCCGAGGTAGACATATTTCATTAGTAAACAGGTCAGGATCTTTGAGTCCTGAGTGCAGTTTCCTTTTCAACTCTCCTATCAGGTTACTCATGTTCCTTAGAAGTTGAGGCACAGGGAGCAGAAAGGGGAAGAGCTCTGGGAAGGCAAAATCTACCTGAATTTCAGCTTCCTTATCTATAAAACAGAGTTAATCCTATATCTCTCTAAGGATCTCTGTGGGGCTCAAATCAAGACACAAAATATACATAAAAACCCTGTGAGTTTTCTTGCCAACTTTCTCCGCCTCTTGTGACCTATTCTTCCTCCAGGATGGATGGACTTGAACACACAAGTCCTCAGCAATAAGTCAATGCACTCAAGGAACAGAAGCCTGTCCCCCCAGATAAGAATGCATGAATGGATCGTGGCTACATGTCCACCTTATAGTGTCCCCAAGATTTGGAAGTGGCTAACATTTTGGAAATATGCCCAAAGCGGGTCTTAAAGTACAAATCTGCACCTTCTTCTTACCCAAGGCTATTTCTTTTCCTGATCAGATCAGAAGAGTAGAAAATATCAAATATATGTAATCAAACCAAATCCCCTCAGAAGCCTGGCAGCTTCTAGTCAGTGCCACAGAGACAAAGGCAAAGCTTCTGTGACAGGCTCCAGACATGAAAGGAGGAGTTGAGTAAGGGGAATAAGATATGACACAATTCCAATAGACACTATATCTTTTAATGCCTTGACTTTAATTAAAATACAAAGAAAAAAGCATTTGGCAAAATATATTTCAAGATATTACCCCAGTGCCCTGATCTGTCTCAAAAAACAGAACAGGTTTCCTCTGTAGTTAAAGCTATGGGAGCTACCTGTAGCATTAGAGTTTTCCCCCTGGGATTCCCCAGGGCACTGCACAACAGGATATGGACAGATAAACGAGAGAAGGACGGGCAAGCAGGGCCCACAGCTCTCTGACTGAAGCCCCAACTTCCCCAGAGCCTGCCCAGTCACACACAGCTGCTGGCATCCTATCCCAGGACCAGACAAGTCATTTTCACTGCTTCTCCGGAGAAGGACTGCCAGGGCCTCCCTTGAAAGCCCCTTGTCACAGCAAGCAGAACTCTGAAGAAGAGTTCCATGGTCTGCCTTGATCTGTGATCTCACTAGAGGAGCAGAAGCCAGGTTTATGCCTCCCTTCCCAGCACTAAGCAGAAACAACCTCACTGGAACAACAGTAGTGAGAGTCCCAGGAGAGGAGTGAGACAGCTGGGGCCCGGAGCCAGACAGATGGGGAGAGACAGTTTCCTGTACAAATACAGGACAAACCCCAAATCTTCCAATACTGGCTGTCCCAGTGGTGGACGAGAGGAGAAGGAGGCAAGATAGGAGGCAGCTCGCTAGCTCACTCGGAAGGCAGACTTTCCTTAATAAACAGCAAATTAGGAACCATACCATACTCCGGACCATTGGTTCTCACACCCGAGTCTGCCTCAGAATCACGTGGAGGGCTCGTTAAAATACAGATTGCTGGGCCCCGCCCCTAGAGTTTCTAGTTCATAGGTCTGCTGTGGGGCCTGATAATCTGCATTTCTAACAAGTTCCCAGATGATGCTGCTGTTGCTGGTCTGGGGATCACTGGCATCTGTTGGTCTTGCAGCTCTTGAAGCCAAGACTACAGGGATAAGGGAAAGAGAAGCAGATATTTGACTTCTGTCACAATCCAACTCTGTCAGCACAAACCCCACTTTCATTAACCTTCCATGTTTTCATATACCAAGAGTACCAACTTCAGAGCATTAGGCTGTGAGTTAAATACTACAGAGAAACACTGCTCCTTCCTGCCAGGTTTTTAAATTCTGCCTTTCATGACAGTGGGCAGCTACCCAACTCTGTCTTGCAAGTTCGAGTCCACAATTACCATTCATTTTCAATGGCTAACTAGCTCAAAACTCACTGCACTTTTGCTATGAACTAGATCATCAGAAAGTAAAGCCAGCAGTTATCATCAAACTAAAGCTGGGGAAAGAACTCCCCTTCTCACCCCAGATCTGCTGTCAGTGACAGGGAGTCTGTTCCAGAACATGTCCCATCCTGGCCTTTGGGTTCTCTTATCTAGGAGGTGGGGCTGGAAGGTGCCCCAGAACCTCAACCTGCTGTTTCCTCCCTATATCTGTGATCCTTGAGGCTCCTTAGTCAGAATTCTGTCTTGGCTGTCAAGACCAGCCTTCTTCTTTCTCTCCTTTTCCTGGGAGAGGATCCAGCTGCCCCTCCATGGAGGGTTGGGGTGGGTATAGGAAATATGCTGAGCATGTAGTTCCATGCCAAGGAGGCAAGTCCTCCACGTTCAACTTTGGCAGGGAGTTTGGGGCAAGAGGGAAGTGATGGGAGTAAGAAAAGGCACATTCTGATTGTGATCTCTTGGGCAGGTCATTTTCCCTTTCTGTGCCTCAGTTTCTCTATCCACAAATAATCTCATGTCCCCTTATGGGCTCAAAATCCTCTGTTATTAGTCGATCAAAGTTATCACATCCCAGGTTCATCTTCTCCTAAACAAGGATTTAAAGAAGTTTTTTTTTTTTTTTCTTTAAAAAGGGTAATCGAGTAGATTTAACAAGGTAGATGTTTATTGCTAGTGAAATTAATCTAAAAAACTCAGGGCCATTGCTCAAAGTAAATTGAAAGAGTAACTAAACAGAATCCATTCAATTTTAGAAACTGCCTCTAGCAGGCCTGACACAGTGAACAACATTATGTGAAACTACTTTCCTGCTACAAGTCTGGTCATTTTACATTCCACTGTGAGCGATAGAAAAGTCCCATTAGATCATCTAATGCACGCCTCCAGCCTCATAAAATGAAGATCGTTGCAAGATCTTCTCAGAGTGGATCCTGAGGCTAATACCAGCTTCTGTCCTTCCCAGGTCCGCTATTTCCTAGACTATAACCCAGGCAGCAGTGGGACTGCTGGATTTCTATATGCAAGGGCTTTAGGGGTGACAGTCTGGTTGGGGTGAGGGTGGGGAATAAAGATTTATTTGTATGATCTTGTACACAAGATTGAGAACTCTTCAACTGTGCAGATGAAGAAGGGATAGGAACTGACAGAGATGGAAAGGGGCTAACAAAGTGTCCCCTGCAACGTCATCTCACTTAATCAGAGGCAGAGCCTCTGAAACTTGGCTGAGGCAGAAGCTGTGGATGTGCTTTGAGACAAGTACCATTGGGTCCCTCAACTCGTTAGTTTCCTGAGGGTTCTCCCAGATGTGGTATCTCAGTGGCTGAGCAGCAACAGATGTCTCTTGGTCTATAAATAATTCTTAGGGGTTGGGCGTGGTGGCTCCCGCCTGTAATCCCAGCCCTTTGGGAGGCCAAGGAGGGTGGATCCTCTGAGGTCAGGAGTTTGAGATTAGCCTGGCCAAAATGGTGAAACCGCATTTCTACTAAAAATACTAAAAGAAATTAGCCAGGCATGGTGGCACATGCCTGTAATCCCAGCTACTTGGGAGGCTGAGGCAGAAGAACTGCTTGAACCCGAGAGGCAGAGGTTGCAGTGAGCCGAGATCGTGCCATTGCACTCCAGTCTGGGCAGCAAGAGCGAAACTCTGTCTCAAATAATAAATAAATAAATAATTCTTGGGCTTGGAAATGTATGTCTTAATGTGCACTGGGGGTAGGGTGGGAATGACCAGGTCCCCAGAGCATCAGGGAGAATCATGGTCCAGGCTTTGCAGTGTGATGGAGACAGCAGACAGAGGAGGCAGGTTTTCCGGAAGTGTGTGACTGCTCCTTCTTCAGTTTTTGGTCAAGAAGAGTAGGGGTGAGTGGAGGGGAGGCAGGAACCATGAGCCCAGCAGGCTCCCTGAGGCCTCTGGCATATCCCTGTCATCTTCTGTGCCTCTGCATAGCAAGGTTACAAACATGAGACCTAGAGTCCACTGAGGGCTGCACAGCAACACTGGTTGGGATATTACTGCTGAAAAAATCTTAACATCTGCTGCCAACTGAATATTGTGTTATTTGAAGGCCAAAAAGTGAATGGAAAACCACTGGGAAAAACACTCAATTCAATGTGTATCTACTGAGGGTCTCATTTGAGCAAGGCACTACCTGAGCTATCTCAAGTTTGCAGAGACACGCGGTTTAGAGATATCTGAAGAAGTGACTTGGAAAAAGCCATCTTTTCTCTGGTCTCATAGTATTCACTGCCTGTACAGCTTAGCTGTCCTAATGCTAACCTTCCTATGTTTAAGTCCACTCTCCTCTCCATTACTGGGAGAGATAGAAGCATGGTGTCCAGTGTTTGCATTCATGGTTCACAGCCCAGTGCTGTACATGATCCGCAAGAAATATTTGTGGGTTTTTGTTTCTCTTTTGAGACAGGGTCTTGCTCTGTTGCGGAGGCTCAGGCTGGAGTGCAGTGGCACAATCACTGCTCACTGTAGCCTTGACCTCCTGGGCTCAAGCGATCCTCCTACCTCGGCCTCGGAGTAGCTGGAACCACAGGCATGTGCCACCACGCCCAGTTAATTTTTAAAGTTTCTGAAGGGGGGGCGGTCTCCCTATGTTGCCCAGGCTGGTCTTGAACTCCTGGGCTCAAGGAGTCCTTCTGCCTCGGCCTCCCAATGTGATGGGATTACAGCCATGAGCCACCACAGCTGGCCAAGAAGTATTTGTTGATTAATTACTGAATGACTATGACCAGGCTAATTACCTGATGAGCTCCTCCTTCTGGAGTCTTCAACTCCTAATACCCAGTGAGATCAGTGTAGGAAAGAACAGAGGATCAAACTGGTGTAAGGGTATTCCTGGAGATGGTATCCCTGTCCAAATGAGAGTCTAGTTTCACTCTAGACATTCACTTCAGAATTGGTCTGCTGGGTACAGCCTTTTATCTACTTTGCTGATTCCAACTACATAGGCTGTACTTGGGAGGGGAGGGAAGGGGAAGAAGTTGAGTGAGACAAGGGGCTCCCAGCCTCAACTCCAGAAAGATGTCGACAATGCAGCCCGGCTCTAAAGTAACTTCTTATACAACTGACACAGTCACAGGCAAGTAAAATGGCTTTGCTTCCAGGAAGGTCACTAACTGGGTCCTTGCCATTGGAAAGGGAATTAAGAGTTCAATACTGGAAAAGACTAATCATTACATTTGCTTAATTATACTGATGTGAACCTCATAGTCAAGTTATTTTCAGGAAATTGAGGCTAAAAAATATTTCCATGCTCTTGGGGTCCTGTGGAGCAGGATTTAGGATGTTTTTAACTTTTGGAAATTATCAAATGCCTTTCTATAGGAAAGTGCTACATTTCTAAGATTTTTCTTTTTACAGTTTTTCTAGTGCTTTGCCTGTCTTTCTGAAATACATCCTGACACCTCGCCAAGATGTCACAGGATCGTTGGGCTTCAGATCCATGGGTGATAAATGATAACATAGAATTGGCTACCGGCCTTATCATCTGTCACAGGTCAGATTCCTTAGGAAATAAACTCTGGGACAGAGTTCAGCATGCAGGATGTTTATTAAGAAGTGTTCTTTGGCCAGGCGTGGAGGTTCACGCCTGTAATCCCAGCACTTTGGGAGGCCAAAGTGGGCGGATCACTTGAAGCCAGGAGTTTGAGACCAGCCTGGCCAACATGGCAAAACCCCATCTCTACTAAAAATACAAAAATTAGCTGGGCATGGTGGCACAGGCCTGTTAATTCCAGCTACTGGGGAGTCTGAGGCAGGAGAATTGCTTGAACCTGGCAGGCTGAGGTTGCAGTGAGATGAGACTGTGCCACTGCATTCTGCACTCCAGCTTGGGGTGACAGAGTAAGACACTGTCTCAAAAAAAAAGTTCATGGAAGAGAGGGGGAAAAAGCTGGAGTGAGCAGAGGGAGAAGCTGAGCTGCCATGTGGGCCCATTGTTGACTTGGTTGGACCATGGGGAGATCTGGAGCCAGAATGGGCCTTTAGAGTTGTTTCAAGTTAAGCCAAGATAGCCAAATCTTTTATAAGCTTGTCTCAAGCAGTAACTGAATGTTGACCACTGCCAACAGGACTTCTAGTGGGGACCTGGGTGGAGCATTAGCATCCATCACACCACTCTTGACGGAAACCCCAAATCATAACTACCATTTCTTAAGAGCCTACCACGTGCAAAGCATTCTACAAACATTATCTCTAATGCTAACAACAATCTCACAAGGAAAGTTTCTATTAACCCCATTTTATAAAGAGAAACAAAGGTTTAGCGAGGTTAAGTGACATGCCTAAGATAACATAACTAGTACATGGGACTCAAATCCATGCTGCCTTGCTCCAAAGCTCACATTCTTTCCAAATGCTAGACTCTCACTTTTTGATTTTCTCATGTAGCTGCTGCAGAAGCAACCTACAGCTCCATCCTTCTATGCAGCTTTGGGTTGCCTTTATAGTCCTCTGACTACATTTACAAATTGGTGGCTATGCACACATATACGGCCCATTGCTTGAATTCTTTTCTGAACTCTTTGGATTCCTTAGATCTGGGCACTATTGGCCTGCTTCAACCAGAACACTACTCCTGTTGAAAACAGTATAGAGGCTGGACTTCTCCAAGAAGGCACACAAAGAGGGAAACCCTCAAAATTTAACAGAAACCAGTAACTTAGCCAACAATATTTGAAGATCATGAAGTAAAAAATGAGCAGCATTTAAAGCCAGATTTCTTTTTAGATTTTTTTTTCTTTTCTTTTTTTTTTTTTTTTTGAGACGGAGTAAAAAAATGAGCAGCATTTAAAGCCAGGTTTCTTTTTAGATTTCTTTTTCTTTTCTTTTTTTTTTTTTTTGAGACGGAGTCTCGCTCTGTCACCCAGGCTGGAGTGCAGTGGCCAGATCTCAGCTCACTGCAAGCTCCGCCTCCCAGGTTTACACCAATCTCCTGCCTCAGCCTCCCGAGTAGCTGGGACTACAGGCGCCCGCCACCTCGCCCGGCTAGTTTTTTGTATTTTTTAGTAGAGACGGGGTTTCACCGTGTTAGCCAGGATGGTCTCCATCTCCTGACCTCGTGATCCGCCCATCTCGGCCTCCCAAAGTGCTGGGATTACAGGCTTGAGCCACCGCGCCCGACCGATTTTTTTTTCTTAATGACACCACACTCATCCTTAATATTTATTTGTTTTATTTTTGGAGACAGAGTCTTGCCCTTCATCCAGGATGGAGTGCAGCAGCATGATCTCAGCTCAGTGCAACCTCTTCCTCCTAGGTTGAAGGAATTCTCCAGCCTCAGCCTCCTGAGTAGCTGGGACTACAAATGTGCGTCACCACGTCCAGTTTTTTTTTTTTTTTCAGTAGAGACGGGGTTTCCCCATGTTGGCCAGGCAGGTCTTGAACCCCTGACCTGAAGTGATCCACCTGCCTCGGCCTCCCAAAGTGCTAGGATTACGGGTGTGAGCCACTGCGCCCAGCCAATAGATTTTTGATTAGAACATTTCCAAATTTCTATATCCTGGAGATTAAATATCAGTGGATAACCAATCCCAAATCCCCCAGATAGGGAAGCTGATGAGGCAGGTGCCAGGGATAACATGAGAGGTTATATACACCTTCCCTACATTCCCAAAGGCGGTTACTAATCTTGTTCTTCCTTTCCACACTCCAGACAGATCTCCCTAATCTTCAGCATGACATGTATGGGCCAAAAGAAGTCATCAGTTCAAGACAAGAAAAGCTGCTGCCTCAGTAAAAAGATGCACCATTGACAAGTTTATTTGGCTCTGTAGGTTTTTCTCCCCAGGTAGAGTGTCTTATAGTTGTTCTCTGGGGTGCTCTTTTTAATTAACTAATGTACTTATTTATTTTTATCTTTTTGAGATAGGGCCTTGCTCTGTCACCCAGGCTGGAGTGTGGTGGCGCAATCATGGCTTCCTGTAGCCTTGAACACCTGACCTCCATCGATCCTCCTACCTCAGCCCACTGGGTAGCTGCGACTACAGGTATGAGCCACCAGGCCCGGCTAATGTTTGTCTGTTTGTTTGTAGAGATGGGTTTTGAGCATGTTGCCCAGGCTGGTCTCAAAATCCTGGGCGCAAGTGATCCACCTACCTCAGCCTCCCAAAGTGCTGGGATTACAGGTGTGAGCCACTGCGCCAGGTTGGGGTGCTCTTTTTAATTTGTCAAAGATGCTTAGAAAAGCACCGGGCATGGTGGCTCATGCCTGTAATCCCAGCACTTTGGGAGGCAAGGCAGGCGGATCACCTTAGGTTGGGAGTTTGAGACCAGCCTGGCCAACAGGGTGAAACCCTGTCTCTACTAAAAATACAACAATTAGCTGGGCGTGGTAGCAGGCGCCTGTAATTCCAGCCACTCGTGGGGCTGCAGCAGGAGAATTGCTAGAACCTGGGAGGCAGAAGTTGCAGTGAGCCCAGATCACTGCACTCCAGAACCTGGGCAACAGGGAGAAACTCCATCTCAAAACAAAAAATGATGACAAAAAAAGATGCTTAAAAAAGCGTGTGGCATCAGACTGCAAGATGCAGAGCCAAGGAACATTTTCTGGGGCAGCCTCCTCAGTGCATTCAAGTCATCCCCGTACTCCAAGAAAGTAATGGGGCCCTATTTCTTGTGCCCATTCTTCCCACCCAGGGAGACTCTAGAGATGAGGAATGATAGAATGATTCCTTTGACTATCCATTAATTAGAAAGTGAATCTTATTTTTGGGTAGGGGAGAATATCTCCCAAATTACAATGGGATGATAGCTATTATAACAGAGGTATGTACAAGGTACAGGGGTAGTCTGGTGGGAGTGAGACCATCATGTCTAGGGCATGTTCTAGGAATTTCAAGTAACTGCCCTGGTACAAGGATGTCTGTTGCAGGAGATCAATATGGAGAGGTAAACAGGGGCCAGATGGTGAAGGGCTGTGTATACCATGCTAAGAACTAGTTGGGAAATCACTGTAACAATCCAGGTGAGCTATAATAGGCAATAAGGGCAATGAGGATAAAAATTAAATATTTAGGTGGCAGAATAAATAGTATTTAAGTGACCAATTTGAAGAGGGGCGTGAATGAGAATGAGGAATGCAGGGCAGTTTCCACAATTTCAGTTCAGCCACGAGTCTGGGAGAACAGGTTGAAAGCTATCTTTAAATTGAGTATTATCACAATGACTTTGGGGAATGGGCCATTAATTCTTTCAGGGCTCTGACTACTGAATTAATTAAGGAAATAAGATTTCTTAGATCAGCCATTGCATTGATTTCTTTTTAGAGCGCACTGTTTTGGCAATCCCTATGTTTTAAAAAAATGGTTGCTAGAATACATTATCTTCTTGTAGGTACCAAAGTTGAAGTCAATATCAAAGCATAGAAATCATGTTTGGGCCAGGCAGAGTGACTCACACCTGTAATCTCAGCACTTTGGGAGGCCAAGAAGCAGACTGCTTGAGCCCAGCAGTTGGAGACCAGCCTGAGCAACATGGTGAAACCCTATCTTTACAAAAAATACAAAAAATTAGCCAGGTGTGGTAATGTGTGCCTGTAGTCCCAGCTACCCAGGAGGCTGAGGTGGAAGGATCACTCTGTTGCCCACATTGGGGTATAGTGACTGATCATAGCTTACTGCAGCCACAAACTCCTGGGCTCATGTGATCCTGCCACTCAGCCTCTTGAGTAGCTAGGACTACAGGTGCCTGGCTACTTGTACATTTCTTTAAAGCAAGTTTTAGATGCTCTTTTCTGAGCTTCCACAGCATTCTGGGCATAACCCTGTCAATATGTTGTATCTGCTTCTCAATATGTTGTAATTATCTGTAAGTTGTCATGGAGAGCTGGGTGGGTGGAATAGGGACTTTGTCTTACTTCTCCTGGTATGCCCACTTCTTGAAATATGGCAGGCACTTAAAAAATAAATCTTGACAGCATAAGAGCTGTAAAAATAAAAGTAGTAAATTATGTCATACAAATACCATTCTAAGTGCTCTTTTCTCAGACTGGCCAGCAGAACTGAAACTAATTCTGCACAGAAAACTACGGTGGGGGTGTCGCCTGTGAGCTCAGCTGAGCCTAAACACTAACTTCAAGTTGTATATTGGTGATCATTTTCATAAGAAAGTGGGTCAATTCCAGACATGAAATACATCTGAAGATGTAGCCCATCAGCAGGAGCCTTTGGAAGCAATATTTTCTTACCTCTAAGATTCTTATTCAAGCCGGGCGCAGTGGCTCAAGCCTGTAATCCCAGCACTTTGGGAGGCCGAGACGGGCGGATCACGAGGTCAGGAGATCGAGACCATCCTGGCTAATATGGTGAAACCCCGTCTCTACTAAAAAAATACAAAAAACTAGCCGGGCAAGGTGGCGGGCGCCTGTAATCCCAGCTAGTCAGGAGGCTGAGGCAGGAGAATGGTGTAAACCCGGGAGGCGGAGCTTGCAGTGAGCTGAGATCCGGCCACTGCACTCCAGCCTGGGCGACAGAGCGAGACTCCCTCTCAAAAAAAAAAAAAAAAAAAAAAGATTCTTATTCAAGAAATATATTAAGAGAATTACTGATGCTCATATTTATTGTCAAATTAGCCATGACAGCTGCAAAATGTTTTCATTTTAAGTTGAATCTCCAAGGCTTCATTTGCATTTTCTCTAACTTAAGGATATTGTTAGAAAAAGTCAGGCTTGCTGGTATAGGGGCAGAGGGAGAGGAAGGAGAAGATATCCCATCTTTGGCTCTTCTGAGTTGAATTAAATATTTTAAGTTAATCATCTCTGATCTGTCATTAGGGGATTTGTTCATATGCTTTTTACAAATTATGACTGCTAGGAATTCATAATTAAAGAATGTATGAAGGTCAAGAATATAGAATTTCAACTAATGTCTGAAATGATGGTCTCAAAGACAAGAGTCCCTCAGACATCTGCCCTCGCCCTCTCCTAGAGCAGTCTAGTACAAGGGCTGATGCTGAGATGCAAGCATTTCCAAATGCAGCAACACCGAAACTCATTATGAGTTTTAACAACTTGTTTTTCAGAGTCTATGGGTCTTTGACAATCCAAATTTAGGGTTGCTTAATGGAATGGCTTTGCTTTAGAAAGCAGATTTTGTGGAGGGTTTTATAACCCTTTTCTCCCCAAAAATGCATTTAACCTTACTCATCTGGAACAATGGAAGGGAGCAAAAGACAGGGAGAAGGCTGGAATTAGTATTTAGTGATATCTTAATTTTAAATGTTTACAGTGAAATGAAATTCTTGTTACTACTAATGACAACATATAAGAGTCAAAATATAAATGAGTCATGAATAATTAGGTATTAATCATAACACATAATACACTGTCATGAATAATAATGTTCCATAAAAGAGAATACTTTTTTTTTTTTTTTTGAGACAGGGTCTCGCTCTATCACCCAGACTGCAGTGCAGTGGTACCATCTTGGCTCACTGCCATCTCCGCCTCCCGGGCTCAAGACAGCCTCCTATCTCAGCCTCCCAAGTAACTGGGACTTCAGGCATGTGCCACCAGGCCCAGCTAATCATTGTATTTTTTTTAGAGATAGATTTTAGCCGGTTGGGTGTGGTGGCTCACTCCTATGACCCCAGCACTTTGGGAGGCCGAGGTGGGTGGATCACCTGAGGTCGGGAGTTCAAGACTAGCCTGACCAACATGGAGAAACCCCTTCTCTACTAAAAATACAAAATTAGCTGGGTGTGGTGGCGTGTGCCTATGACCCCAGCTACTTGGGAGGCTGAGGCAGAGAGAATTGCTTGAACCCGGGAGGTGGAGGTTGCAGTGAGCCGAGATCACACCATTGCACTCCAACCTGGGCAATAAGAGCGAAACTCTATCTCAAAAAAAAAAAAAAAAAAGAAAAAGAAAAAAAAAAGAGACAGGGTTTTGCCATGTTGCCCAGACTGGTCTCAAACTCCCAGACTTAAGTGATCCTCCTGCCTTGGTCTACTAAAGTGTTGGGATTACAGGTGAGAGCCATTGCTCCTGGCCATAAGAGAGTACTTTAATACTAAGGATTAAGTAGGCCCAGAACTGTAAGACCTTGGATATTTCATGATACTTTTAATTCACCTCTGTACTGGGTAGAATAGTGTCCCCCAAAATTCATGTTCACATAGAACCTTAGAATGTGACCTTATTTGGAAATAAGGTCTTTGCAGATGTAATTAGTTAAGATGAGGCCATACTGGATTAGGGTAGACCTAAATCCAATGATTGGTTCCTTATAAGAAGACCATGAAAAGACGTAGACACACACAGAGGGAAGACAGAGGCAAAGATCAGAATGACGTAGTAACAAGCAAGGAATGGCAAGGATTGCCAGCAACCACTAGCAGCTGGGAAGAAGCAAGGACGGATTCTTCCCTAGAGTCTCCAGAGGGAGAATGTCTCTGCTGACACCTTGATTTCAAACTTGTAGCTTCCATAACTGTGACAGAGTAAGTTTGTTGTTTCAAGCCCGTCTGTGATTGCTACGGTAGCCCTAGAAAATGAATACAACCTCTCCTTCAGGGCAAAAGTTCCACATTGTCCATGAAATCTTTCCTTTTACCAAATCTGGCCTCTGTGACCCCTCTTTCTACTTACAGCAAAGCACAGACTTTGTTATTTTGCACTTGGGGCTCTCCATGATTGATCATTTACTTTTCAGTGCCATATCCCATCGGCCACTGCCTTAGTCCTTTTCTGTTGCTTATAACAGAATACCTGAAGTTGGGTAATTTCTAAACAAAGGAAATTTATTTCTTACAATTGTGGAGGCTGAGAAGTCCAAGGTTAAGGCACTGCATCTGGCAAGAGCCTTCTTGCTGGTGAGGACTCTACAGACTCCTGAAGTTCCACAGGGCATCACATGATAATGGGGTGGCGTGTGCTAATGTGCTAGGCTCAGCTCTGTCTTCCTCTTCTAAGAAAGCCACCAGTCCCATTCCCATGATAACCCATTCATCCACTAACCCTTTCATCTATTAATGTAGTAAGCCATTCAGGAGGGCAAAGCCCTTACAAATCCCAATACCACTTAAAGGCTCCACCTCTTTTTTTTGTTTTTGAGACAGAGTTTTTGCTCTTCTTGCCCAGGCTGGAGTGCAGTGGCGCAATCTCTGCTCACTGCAACCTCCGCGCCTCCTGGGTTCAAGTGGTTCTCTTGCCTCAGCTTCCTGAGTAGCTGAGATTACAGGTGTGAGCCACCATGCCCAGCTAATTTTTTTTTTTGAGATGAAGTCTCACTTGTGTTGCCCAGGCTGGAGTGCAATAGCATGATCTCGGCTCACTGCAAATTCCACCTCCTTCCACTTCTGGGTTCAAGCGATTCTCCTGCCTCAGCCTCCTGAGTAGCTGGGACTACAGTTACCCATTACCACACCCGGCTAATTTTTGTATTTTTAGTAGAGACAAAGTTTCACCATGTTGGTCAGGTCGGTCTCGAACTCCTGACCTCAAGTGATCCACCCACTTTGGCCTCCTAAAGTGCTGGGGTTACAGGTGTGAGCCACTGTGCCCATCCCACCTCTTTTTTAACTATATATTTTTATTTTTAGTAGAGACGAGTTCTCAATATGCTGCTCATGCTGGTCTCAAACTCCTGGGCTCAAGCAATCCTCCCATCCCAGCCTCCCAAAGTGCCTCCCATCTTGGCCACCATGCCTCAGCTGCCACCTGTCAATAATGCCACATTTGGGACTACATTTAAATTTTTTTTTTTTTTTTTTTTTAAAAGACAAGGTCTCGCTCTGTAACCCAAGCTGGAGTGCAGTGGTGTGATCACAGCTCATTGTAGCCTTGAGCTCCTGGTCTCAAGAGAGCCTCTGGCCGCAGTTTCCTAAATAGCTGAGATTTCAGGGTTGTGCCACCACACCCAGCTAATGTTTAAATTTTTTGTAGAGTTGCATCTCGCTGTGTCTCTCAGGCTGGTCTTGAACTCTTGGGCTCAAGTGATCCTCCTGCCTCAGCCTCCCAAAGTGCTGGGATTATAGGCATGAGCCACTGCATCTGGCTCAGTACTAAATTTCAACATGAGTTTTGGAGGGGACAAATATTCAAACAATAACTTCCCTCCTCATTTCCAAGCTGGCACATTCACTGTTTTAGGCAAGTCTGGCTACATGACATTCCCCAAACAATCTCTTTATTTCCTACCTTTGTGCCTTTGTGCCTTTGGTCATGCTGTTTGCTCTGCTTAAAATATTCTGTTTTGTCTCTGTCAAAATTCTGGACAGTCTTCCACACTTAGACCACATGGTACTGAGTCCATGAAAAAGTCTTCTATTTCCTACCAGAAGTAATTTTTCCTTTGTTTGTATATTATTTCATCATTTATAATCTTCTGTTACTATGTTGCTATATAAACTAAGCTCCACAAACTCCTTAAGCACAAGGGCTATCTTATATATCTGAGTAGTCCGCGAGCATACAGCCGATTTTTCTTAATTCCTATGGCATGAACAATGTATAGAGATCTTTTGACGTGTTATTTAATTTCATATGTGTATGTGTTAACCTCCTAAAGATATTTCAATTCCCCAGCATACACAGCTGGGCACCAAGAAGGCATTCAACAAACTAGCTCTGAAATGGCACCCTCAAAGATTGGAGTTCTTCAGGGCTCTTGGCTGACAAATTCTAAAGTCCCAGGTACTTATGAAAATAACATTTTTCCAAACTAAATGCTCAATAAACCAAAAATTAATTTTCATCATTTAAAAAATGAGATGCAGCCAGGAGCAGCGGTTCTTGCCTGTAGGCCAGGAGTTCCCGACCAGCCTGGGCAACATAATGACACCTTGTCTCTACAAAAAAAAAAAAAAGTAGCCAGGTGTGCTGGGACATGCCTGTAGTTCCAGCTGTTCAGGAGTCTTAGGAGGGTCGCTAGAGCTTAGGAGTTCAAGTTTACAGTGAAGTACAATTGCGCCACTGTACTCCATCCTGGGCAACAGAGTAAGGCTCTGTCTCTTAATTTAAAAAAAAAAAAGAAAAGAAAAAGGAAAAAAAAGAACTGCTATTCAGAAGTCGTGGTTCTTTTAGGCTTAGCTGGGTTCCTTGGAGTCTGTCCCGTGCATATGTAGTTAACGGGTGAGCCAGATATTTGGGCAGGATTTATGCACAGAATTTGGGCTTCCCATTTGCCTCTCTCCTTTCTGGAATTTTCCTCCTCATTTTCCAGCTGCTGTGGTTATCCCAAGCTGTGGCCTCTGTGGGTTTGATAGAAACTGTGGGTTTCTATAAGTTTATTTATTTACTTATTATTATTATTATTTTTTTTGGTAGAGGGTGGGTTTCACCATGCTGCCCAGGCTGGTCTCCTCCTGAGCTCAAGTGATCCACCTACCTTGGCCTTCCAAAGTGCTGGGATTACAGGCGTGTGCCATAGCACCTGGCAGGTTTCTATGAGTTTATATGACACCAGATAGGACATCCCTTAATCTAAAAGCCATTAAAAAATGGGAAACTTACCCACTGCCATTTCCTTCTTCCAAGGGTAGACCCTACCCTACCCTGCCTACTTTTTCTTATGCTCCAGTGGCATTTGGTGATTGCTTTTTATATTTTATTCAACATTTACACTAACCTGCTGGAGAGTTGGTTCAATAGGAAGTGCTTGGGCATTATAGGAAGACTCCCTTCATTAAAAATGTCATTTTTTTTTTAAATAAAAAATTTTCCTGAACCCAAAGAACTAGAAAGAATACTAAACAAAAGCCAAAGTCATCGTCAGTTGTGGGCAGAGGAGAACTGATTTAAATTACTACTGAGGACATTTCAATTTATTTATTTTTTTTACATATGAAAGTACTTTTACTTGTTACAGTGGAATATCATTATAAACGAAGTGGGACTTTTATATGCCTGCCATGTCCCCATCCTATGCCAACATAGGACACTCATACACAAAACACCACATGGAACTTCTTGGACACACACTGCATGCATCCCACTCTAAATGCACTCAAGTGTAACATAACGTTTCTGAAGATTTCTTAGGCATATGGACAGGAGGGCACATTGTACCACAGAAAGCAAAACTCTCCCCTCTGCCCCCCAGATCTTTTAAAAATATTTTCTCCAGGCCGGGTGCAGTGGCTCACGCCTGTAATCCTAGCACTTTGGGAGGCTGAGGCAGGTGGATCACGAGGTCAGGAGTTCAAGACCAGCCTGGCCAAGATGGTGAAACCCGTCTCTACTAAAAATACAAGAATTAGCTGGGCATGGTGGCACGTGCCTGTAATCCCAGCTACTTGGGAGGCTGAGACAAAGAATTGCTTAAACCTGGGAGGCGGAGGTTGTAGTGACCTGAGATCGCATCACTGCACTCCAGCCTGGGCAACACAACGAGACTCTGTCTCAAAAAAAAAAAAAAAAAAAAAAAAAAAAAAAATTCCCCAAAGTCTCACTTCCTCTGACAGCACCCAAATCTCTCCTCCTCTTGGCTTCCCTCTTCCAGTCCTATCCAGGCCCCTTGCTCTCTTATCTCTCTCTCTTCTTTTAAAGGCAAAGTTCTTGACTATTCTAAATTTGCAGCTGTATCTATTTCTCTGCTCATCGCAACAAAGGCAGCATGGTTAGCCATGCAATTACAGGATTCTTCTTCCTCAGTGTGTGTGTGTGTGTGTGTGTGTGTGTGCGCGCGTATATAGCACGACTGTAAATACTTATAAGTTAATAGTTTTCTCCTGTTATATTTATATATGCATATACATGAGGAAATAACATAGGCCGCAAAGGGATGTGGTTCAGGCTGGCAGAGTCTGAGCACTATGTGCCATGCACTTTATTTACACGCATTATTTCTAATTTTATTTTTCAGATGAGAAAATTCAGCCTCAGAGCTACTGTTCATTCTCTTTCCACTCCAACACACAGCCTCTGGGGTATCTCTAACATAATAATGTAAAATGCATTACAAAACATGAAGGATATGTCTGGGAGTCTTAGGGGAGGGGAAAGGAAGTAGAGGATTGGGTTGTCTTATGTTCAGAAGAGAAGGTTTAGACTCTGGGTGGTTGAGGGAAGAAGTTTAATGAAAGAGTTCTGCTAGATGGAGCAGTGGGCTCCCGGGATGGAAGGGGGTCTCCACCTTCACCTTGCTCTCTTCTGTCCCCTTGCTCCCTACATGGTGGTCACATGGCCTCCTCTGTGCTCCTCAGACACTTCAAGCTCATTTTAAAAGACAGACACATTCCAAATGATGACCTGGCTAATTTATTTACTAATGTTAGTTCAAGTAGATACCTTGGAAGTCTGGTAGGCAATTTCAGTCTTTAGAACACCAGGTGACCCCATTTCTGGCATTAAACTACTTTTCTCAGTTTACTCATAAGCTGGAAAAGTACAAGCTTTTAAATTCCCATGTACCATGTCGATTTGAGGTGAACTGGTTCAAAAGAAAAAGGAACCTATAGAAATGTCTACTTTTAACGTTATCATTTGAGTAGAATTTAATGAACACTGGTGCTTAAGCAACTTCTCTTTCATTGTATAATATCCTTTAAAATCTAAATTTCCTGGCATAAATGTCTTGAATGGTTCACTTTTAGCCAACATTACACAGTGATGACTGCTGGATATTTACCTTGAGTGTGAGAATATGTGTGAAGAATATTAGCTAGGAAATAGACTTATTGGTAGATTACAAAAAGCTGTGCATGGCTATACAATGTCCATTTATTCTGTTTTCCAAACTCCATATATTTAAAAGCTATCATCTCTCAATTTCATGCTGATAACTTTGAGTTTGGCAAAAGTTGACAGTTAAAACTATCTTTCTACAGTGTTTGGGTATGGCTTTATAAAAAGCAATTTACAAAAGAAAATCCATTTGAAATTCTAAATTTAATTTCAAAATGATGGTTTTTATAATCGTTGGTTTTAAGGAGGTTTCAAGGAACGGAAAGGCATGAGAAACAAAAAGAAGGATGAACAAAGAAAGAAAGATAGAGAGGGCAAGGGGATGAATGGCTGCATCATGAACCCAGGTGACGACAATCAGAAAGGCAGGGAGGAACGCCACCCCCAGGGAGACAGCACAGGTGCACTTTCTATCAGACAGAGTGTGTAGAGGCCTGGGAAAGCTTTAGTTTTCATAAATTCAGTCTCCCTCATTGCTGAAGCAGAGGCAGCTGGGATACGGGAAGATTAACAGATAAACCCTACTACATTTCAAACCCCTCCAGTACTTAAACTGTTTACTCCAGATGTTAGTAAAAGCTAACAAGTAGCCAAGCTGGCGATTTTTAATAACTATCCTTGGGCTTATTCTCCCACAGGGGGAGATCCTGAATAGGAGGGGTAAGGAGGGAAGGATAAAGAAAGCTGATGCTGGCTGAGTGCTAAATCTGTATCAGGTACTGTGTTAAGAATTGTACATGTATTCTTTAATCATCACAACAACCTTATGAGGTAGGTACCACAATCCCGCCCATTTAAAAAAGGGAAAATGAAAGTACAGAGAAAGCAGGCAAACTTGCTTAGTAAGTGACTGAGATGGGAATTGAACCCAAACAGTTTAATTATAGAACCTGAATATATAATCATTGTGCCATATGGCATTTTCCAAAATAACAAAAAATAACCAAGTTGACAGGATAAAAGGGATTGAAAGTGTATTATGCTCTAATATATGGCTGCTGCCTGGGAAACTGTTAGGACATAGTGGTAGAAGTCTGGAGTCCTCTTCAGTGTCCATCTCTGCCACCCACCATTATTCGTAAGCAAGGGGGAAGAAAAAACCTACCTGAAACCATCCTTTCTTCTAAATTCAAATTTGAATAAGTTAAAGAATTAAAAATCTATTTTGATTTTTGACATATTCACTCCATTATATTAAAATTTCTATTAAATGTCAAATCCTCCTTGCAGGGAACATTTCAGTAATTTGGTGGTTGAATCATGTAGCAATTATGAGCCTAACTTGTAAAGCAGTTTCCATAAAGAGGGCGTATTTTTTCCAAAGTATGTATAAATACACACACATACCAATACTCCCTCACTCTATATAAGATACCTTAAAGCCAAGTTCCCATTTTTCAGGTTCTATTTATATGCAACCAGTTCTAACAATTCTCCGAAAAGGACAGGCCTGTACTGTCCCCTAACTAACATCTGTCAGAGGAAAACTCCTCATCCATTTTTCAGGCATGACCCACTTTGAGGGTTCAGATTCTGTGATGAGTCACATGCAAATCTTCTAAGAACCTTTATGGGTTGCAAATGAGATGAAAATGAAAATGACCAAAATGTTCGGAGTCAACCACCTTAGTTTCTCTTTCCTATTTGCCATCTGTCCACAGCTCATTAGGTTCAAATCATATTTTTTGTGAATAAGAATCTAGAATTTGGGGACCTCTTCATGGGACACTTCTCCTGCTTCACAGACATACAGACCAAAAGAAGCGCTCAGTAGGCTGCAGGGCTCCATGGTTAGTAGGCAAAGCCTGCAGGGAAAGAGCTCAGCAACGGTCACCAATGGGAACACCTCAGACACCCAAACTTACCACTTTGGTGGCCTGTGTGGATGACCGGAAAAGGCCCTGCAAAGCCCCCGCAAGGTTCCCTGACATCCCTAGCAGTAACTGTAGGTTTCTTACTCCTTCCCTTCCCCTCAGTCCCATCCACTACCATCTATGCTCACTGTTCACATGGGTTCCCCCTTCACAATGAGATGGACTTTCCATTCCCTTTAAAACTCAGTCTTAGGGCCCTCATAACTTTCCACCCAGTGATACAATTATTCACAAACATATTCTACTTCCTACTACACTGTAAACTCAGGTAGGACCTACCTCCAGTTCCCCTTTCTGGAACTCATGGAGTCTTGCCGGATGGATGCTCAAAAAAATACTGAATTAAACAAATTGTCCTAGAAGCCAGTCTCTGAAAGTCCTGCTCTGTAGAAACTACAGGATGAGATGGGCACACCACATGAGCCTCAAAATGTTCATTCCTTGTACGACACTAGAGTTGTTGGATCATTCCACATAGCCAATGGTGTTTTTTGTAAGTCGGCTTTGTGTACTCCCCAGTGTCCTCCAGGTGCAGCAGTCCGATTAGGCAATGACTGTTTAAACACACATTAATCATGCATTAGGAGTCTTAAATTGAATAACATAATACCCAGGAAAATACTCTGGACACAAGGCATCCATTACAGACAGAAGTGATCTCTCACATCATGCTGTGCACATATTTGGAGAGTAAGGGCACTTCAGGGAGTTCTACTAATTTAAAAAAAAAAGGATGAAAGAAGAAGACATTTGCATGCTGCATGGAGATGCCATAGCTTGGGAAGGGCACATGTGTCAGGCAGCCAGGAGCTCTGGAACTTGCATTGGTCATCACAATTATGCCTCAGTTTCTCGAACTGCTTCCTTCTTCCTTCTTGGAGAACAGGAAGGCTAGGGGTTGTCCTACACTGCATCTGGGCAGGCTCTGGTTACAAATTCAGGCCCACTGCTCAGTGGTCTCAGCCCTCGTTACTGGTGGGATGGTGCAGCCTTTGAAGAAACCCATTCAGATCTCTGCCCTAGAGGCCATGTGTATTAGATGTGCTTCTGTACAACTGGGAAGGTGGATGGGTGAAGGAAGGAGTAGGGTGTGACCAAGGAGAGACATGTGCCTCCTTTAATGAGATCCTAAAATCAATCCTATTTTCCTCAATAAAAAGGGGAGCAGGCCATTGTCTGGGAAGGAAAATTGGCTTCATGTTTTAAAACACGCATTCACATAGACAAACAACCATGCTTAAACTACACTAGAGTGAAAGCTGATGACAAGTCCTGGGGTATGAAGATTCTATAGTCTCTCTTCAGCTACCTCAGGCATACTTGGAAATACATATGCATTCACATCCACTCCTGTGGGCAGGGATGCATTAAGAGAGACATCAACTGAGCCTCTCTTAACCTCAGTTTCACCTGCAGCTCCTAAATAACGTGGGCAGAGGCCAAGCATTCCCATTCAATGGATCTGAGTCCCCAGAGTGAGCTCAGCTTGGGACCTGGCATCTTGAGATGATGAAGAGAATTTTGACAATAAGGCACAGCTGGGACATCCTTACCAGTGACAGCAAACCCCGGATTCTAAAATGGTTTACTCCAGCTGCCTTGCTCAGCGCTATTTTAATAACCGGAGAGGCTGGCTGTTTAACAGTTGAATGCTTCCCCTGCCATCATTTTGGTACTTTGATTACAGACAAAGTGAGACTGACTTTTAACAACAGGGATATATAGTCTTCAATATAATGCCCCTCATATCAACGGAGGATGATTAATCTTGGTTTCTTTCCTCTAAATGTGGTGTGAGACCAGATAACAAAATTCAGGTGGGCCAGTCAGAAGATCTACAGAGGAAAAGCAGTTTAAATATATATAGTACTATGATGAATGTACAAGAATGCACAAGAAAGAAAGACTGGAAGAAAATAAGAGCAAATGATAATTATCAGTGTACTAAGGTGCTAAAGTTAGGTCAAGAGGGTTTTTCTCTTACTTTCTAAATGTTTTGTGATGTGATTTGTTTTATAATAAAACCTATTTTCATATTCATACAATTCATCCCTTTTGCTTTTATTTTGAATTAACTCATAATGTCCGTATTTATGAATACAGTGTGGTATTTCAACACAGTATACCATGTGTAATGATCAAATCAGGTAATTAGCATATGCTTCACCGCAAACATTTATCATTTCTTTGTTTTGAGAACATAAAATCTGCTCTTCTACCATTAGAAAATATACAATAAATAGGGTCGGGTGCAGGGGCTCACACCTGTAATCCCAGCACTTTGGGAGGCCAAGGTGGGAGGATCACGAGGTCAGGAGATCGAGACCATCCTGGCTAACATTGGGAAACCCTGTCTCTACTAAAAATACAAAAAAAATTAGCCAGGTGTGGTGGCGGGTGCCTGTAGTCCCAGCTACTCAGGAGGCTGAGGCAGGAGAATGGTGTGAACCCGGGAGGCAGAGCTTGCAGTGTGCCACTGCACTCCAGCCTGGGCGACAGAGTGAGACTCCATCTCAAAAAAAAAAAAAAAAAAATATATATATATACACACACACACACACACACACACACACACACAATAAATTGCTGTTGATTGTAGTTACCCTATAATGCTATAGAACACTAGAAGTATAATGAAAAATATTTTATAAAGAAAATAATTCATGGTGCTCTTAGACTTCAAATACTAAACATTATGCTCTGGATAATTAAGAGTGGATTACTGAATTCCCCACACAACACATAATATGTTGAAAGTATGTCATGCACAGTACAGTGGTATAACTGTATTAGATGTTATTGTCCTTTAATGCTTTTGAGCCTTAGACTGCTGTATTAGCAAACTACTTAGGATGGCTCCTGTTTGTTGTGATGAGTGATGGTCAGTAAGGCTGAAGGGACAATTCACATGCCATCAACCAAAAACATCCTTATATTAAACAAGGACTCGCCCACTACGTTTCTGAAAATAGAGGAACAACAATACAGGAGAAATTCTCCCCTGACCAGGCCTCTCTTACATCTTGGGTGGAAGGCTAAACCTGCTAAGGGGACACATCCTTTTGGGCCCGAGTCTGTATGTGCATCTGTGTGTGTGTGTGTTTCAGAGTTGCCATGTGGTCAAACTGCCATAGAGTGTCCCATCTAAGCTGAACAAGTAGCTCTCCCAAGAGGGGTAAAAAACAAACAACAATCTGCTCAGCACAGTGAGCAACTTCCTCACCAGGTGGGAAAATCTGGACTTGCCTCATAATGACTTTTTGTCATGTCCCACATAAGCAAATGCTGCACTAAATATACATCCTAAATACATTCTATCAGGGAGCTGGAGCAACACCAGTATTTATGCACAGGCTAATGTTCTATTATATGGATTATACTCAACTGGAATAAAATGAATATTCTCTAGCACAACTCAATTGTTCTTTATACAGTTTTTAATGAGATTCCGCCTAGTGTCACAGCAGTACTTATGTAATTACTCTATATAACTCTGCCAGCAAGGAGGGAATGAAATCTCCTTATCGGGGTGTTGCAAACCAATAACACCTCAGCAGCCTGTCTCTTTCCATGCGCTGCTGCATTTTGGATAGTCTGGGAGCACGGCCATCATGCAGAGGGAACGCTAGGGTGACCAAGGCTTCAGCACTGCAGACTCGCTTCCAGGAATGAGCACTGCACTTTCTTGAGATTTCCCAAGAAAACATATGAAAAGAAAGCAAGACTGCAGCTTCTGAGCTGGGTCCTCTTTACTTGCGATGGCCAAAGCGGCATGTGTGGCCAGTGTGCAGCCATGCGGTGAGCATGCAGCTTTTGTCAGAGGCTGCTGAAGGCAGCTTTGCTGGAACTCTGGAATAATCCACCCAGGAAGGGAAGTGAATAGGAGAAGAGACAGATGGAGATGAAAAATTATTTGTTTGGCTCCTTGAGGAAAACTGTAAGTCAGCAGAAAGCAGAATTAAGAAAAAAAGTGCAGCTGAGAAAGAGGCTAATCTGGTCCTGATACATTATCTAAATTAGGAAGATAGTCTCTGCCCTCCACTGCTGGAGGACCCCAGAAGCCAGTGGCAAGACCTCAAGAAGTTCCACTAAGGCTTTGTCCTGTGATCCTAAGAATGACTTTTCCTCTACTGGCAATTCTGCTGTAGATGTGAGAGGAGCCCGGAGCTGCCCCAGGGGTTATGAAATCAAGAGCACAGCCCAGGGACTTTCCCACTACCACAATGTCCAGTGAAGTAATTCAATCAGGAGGACTTAGCAGCATAGTCTTGGTATCTGCTAAAGAGTTCTCAGGGCTTTCCCAGGGAAGCAAAACTACACAGATTCTGCAATCACAAAGTCCTTGCTGGCTGCTCTCTGGGCTTTTCTCTGGTAGCATCCCCATCCCTCAAGCAAGGCTCAATCCTTGGTGGTGGAGATGGGTAGCAGAGGGAGCAGAATTAGGAAGCAAGCATCACTCCTACTCCACAACCAAAGAAAATCAACAATGAGAAGAAGGCTTGGTCAGATAGCAACAGGAAAACATAAATGAAGAATCACTACTCTTATGGCCTATGTTGTAGACATTGTTCTTTATGGTCAGACCACATCACTCACTAAGCTTTGTTGTAGAACTAGGAGAACCAGGATAGATCCTTCTTTGCTCTTTATTTGCAGCTACCCCTCACAACCACTTCCCTCACAACAATAAAAACTTCACACCTTAGCTATAATTTACACTCCTTTGCCAACAGAAAGAGTGATAACAGGTTTCGACAAGGTACTTGTCATTTGTTACCCCCATGGGTGGTATTATTTGCACTTAATTGTGTTAATAGTTAAGACTCTAGTAATAAAAACAACCCTTCAAAAGGCATTCTCAGCTATTTATGTGACTTTACAGTCTTAGACACAATATTCAGGGAGACCAGTAGGATGGGTGGTATTCTTCCTACTTTATAAATGAAGAAAAAAATAACTCACAGATGTTAAATGACTTGCCTAACGTTTATGGCACAGCTGAAACTGGTTCCCAGGTTTCTTGATCCTTACCCAAGGCCTCATTCTATGAAAAAGTTCTGGGCTACCTGAGTAGAATGATCATTACAAGAGAAATCTGGCAGAGCTGAGCTGCACGTGAGGGAAAGAAAGCTACTTGGCCAAGCCTTGTCGATGCCCAGATTCAATTAAATATCATTAGGAAAGGGCTATTCAGTTTGTGCACTTCTCATCTCTTCTGCTCTCACGCTGTCCCTGGGGGCTGGCACAGAACGGCAGACTGTGATTTAGGGCGTTCTTCTGGGCCAGAGATGCTTCTGCCTGTTTTCTTACCCAGGAGACGAAGGCCTGCTGGAGGGCTGAGGCCCAAAGCAGATGGGCAAGCTCATCACTGCACTGGGTACTGTCCTGGCCCACAAAGGCACCATGTGATAGTGACTCAAAGGTTATATTTACAGACCCCAAATTATTCAGTTGCCTGCTTCCCTACTTCAAATGCAGGGGATGAGTGATAGGACAAAGTGACAGCTGGGTGGCCAAAGTAAGATGAGTAATAGTGAAGGGCAGGCATAAGGATGACTCTCACCCAACACCATCCCAAAATGTGTAGGTGATAATGTGTGTGAGGGGAAAGGGGTTAACTCATCCTGGTTTGCCGTATCTGAACAACAACTATGGCATTTTACTTAGCATTTCCATAGCATCTCTTTCTACAGAGCTTGGCACGTGCCGCATCCACCTTGTCTCGGCCGGATGAAATAGCCTTGTCTAACAGGGGATCAGAGGGAGCAATCCATGTCCCTATCATCCTGCAAAGCCTCAGATGAAGTCTATCTTCCTTCATGAAGTATTTTCTGATTCCTTCCAACTAGCTATGATATTTCCTTCCTTTAAATGTCCCAAGAATTCATATCTATACTTGTGTCATTTTTTGTACATTTGTGCAGTCTACTCAATCCCTCACAGCCTTTTAGATTTTGTTCCTTGGGAGCAGGGACTGTGTCTTACTCATTGTTTACCCACCCCAATCCCTGGCAATAATGTCCTCACTGTAGTGAGTGCTCCATAAATACTAGTTAATCAGACGTGAGTTATTTTCTTCCTACACTCTGGGTCAGGAGCTTTTGCAGTACTCCCCAGTATTATTCTAGGAAGTCTTGATCACAGTGTGTGCCCATCTTAATGGAGAGGTACAGCTTTCATCTCTTGGGGGTGTGGTATAAGGGAAGTTGGACAAACTGGCTGGGAGGTCAGATTGCTGAGGTTTCTCCTAGTTCTACAACTCTGTAATTCTTTTTGACTAATTGAAAATAAGAGGTTAGTAAATTTGGAGAGAAAATAATAAATACTGGAATAATGAAAAAATGAAAAGGGAGTTGGGTATACTGTAGGCCCCAGGAAAATATCAAATATTCCGAGAAGGCTTTCTGGGCTTGATTTAAGATGCTCTATGAATACTGGGAAGAACATTTCCTAGATAAAGTAGGGTATCTCTGTTATAAGGTTAGGTTTAGGAAATGTCTTGAAATGAAATCAAATGGATATACTGTTGAGTAAATCTGACAAGAGGAGCAAGGACAGTCTAGTAAGGGCAATGAGATAGTCTAAAACAAGTGAAAATCTGAAGAGATAGCTCAAAGAATCCCTCTCTCTCTGTGTGTGTGGCGGTGGGGGGGGATGCGATATATTAAGTATAGACATTGGAATTAAATTAGTATGGAGTCTTGTCTGCCATGGTTACTAGCTGTGTGACATTAAACAAGCTATTTAATCTTTTAAGTTTCAGTTTCTTCATCAGAGGAAGCAATCCATGCCCTTTAATAAGACTGTCCCTATCACTCTGCAAAGCCTCAGATGAAATCTACTTTACATGAGCTAAGTGATATAAAGTGCTACAGTGCCTAGTACAGCACCTAGCACTCTTCATTTAACAGCTATTTCTCTTATGTGCTAGATGATATGCTGAGCATTTTACACAGTAAATAATCAGAAAATGGAAGCTACCATTACTATCTGAAGGGACTATCCTCCTGTTCCTACACTCTCCGATTGCAAATGAAGCTCCTTTTGATTGTGGAACACAGAAGAAAAAAATGTCATTTTACTGTTTATATGAGTAAATTTATTTGCCTTTGATGTATCTTGCTAAATCAAAATTTGGCCTCGGCTTTAGGTACACTGTAAATGCAAATGAAGTAACAAGAATTTTCTCAAAGTCTCAACTCTTTATCTCTCCTTTGTGCACAGGGATGTAATAAAAAAGCTAAACACAAGGCACTCGGCACCCTTGGAAAGTCACTTCCCAACATGGTACCCAAAGAGACATCTTGAAAGAGACATGCACAGTTATGCGTTCCCTCTCCAGGGACAGTCTTCTCTAGTGGATGTGAAACGGGCTGTGGCAGCTGCTTAGTATCATTAGACCCAGGGCAAGTCAACTGCTCTCTCAGGCTTAAAATAAAGTTATCATCTCAAACCAAAAATACTCAGCATTTGGCCAACAAAAGAAAGCCAATGAAGGCCCAGTTATCATGAGGGATTTCTTATTGATCTTATGAGATTTCTACAGTGAATAACTGAAAGTGTGATTTGTATGCATGTATGGCATTATGGAGAAGTTGATGAAAGGCAACTGCTTTGTGAAAAGGGCCATTTTGTGTGTGTGTGTAGATCAGTAAACCATCAAACCTGAATAAGTTTGTTTTTGTTAAGCACACAATTTCTTTCTTTTTTTTTTAACCACTTTTTTTTTTTTTAATTAGTATGTGGGAATCAAACATTTCAGAGCACATCAATTTAGATTGGATGGAAGCTGAGCAATAACTAAGGGTTCAACCCCCTTTTCCCTCAGATGAGGATATTGAAAGTAAGTGGCTTGCCCAATGTCATATCTTTAGAGTTCCTAAAAAGAAAATAGTTTAATACAAAGAGAAAAAAACCAGCTAAAAAAATTTAAACAAAATAGTTCAAAAATTGAACTAGTATTTGATTAAACTATGTTGTTTCTAAAAAGGGACCTAAAAGAGTGCCTTTTTTATTTTATTTTTTTTGAGACGGAGTCTTGCTCTGTTGCCTGGGCTGGAGTGCAGTGGCCGGATCTCAGCTCACTACAAGCTCTGCCTCCCGGGTTTACGCCATTCTCCTGCCTCAGCCTTCCAGTAGCTGGTACTACAGGCGCCCGCCACCTCGCCCGGCTAGTTTTTTTGTATTTTTTAGTAGAGACGGGGTTTCACTGTGTTAGCCAGGATGGTCTCGATCTCCTGACCTCGTGATCCGCCCGTCTCGGCCTCCCAAAGTGCTGGGATTACAGGCTTGAGCCACCGCGCCCGGCCAAGAGTGCCTTTTTAAAATTATTATTATACTTTAAGTTCTAGGGTACATGTGCACAACGTGCAGTTTTGTTACATACGTATACATGTGCCATGATGGTGAAACACACAATTTCTTAATACATTTCATAAGCAATCAACCTCTGAGTAAAGAACATTAGGCTCCAATAAAGGAACAAATTATTCTTCTATACATTCCATGTTTTCCAATGAACTGTCTCTATTCTGGTTATAATCAAGTAAAAGGCACCAACTTCAGAGACTTTTTTTTTTAGGGCATGGTCCTTGGCTATACAAGAGAACCAACATGTTTTCAGAGTTTCAGATGATAATTGAGGATCCATTTGGGGTTCTGATTTCTTGGTGGAAGTTTACCACAGGTAAGACAAAAACATAAAAGGCTAAGTAGTACATGCAAACAAGGACCACTTATAAAATCACTCATAGCTGTACTTATTCAAGCCCTGGATAAAAAGGGAAGGCTCATACTATTTCAACTAATAATTTGAATATGATTCCATCACACTTAGAGTAGATCCATTTCCAGTCTAATGCTTGGTTTTCTCTAATTTTGTTTATTGTTAATTGACACAATAATCTCTAGGCAGGATAAGGTATTTTCTCTCATAAATTTATAAATCTTTACAAAAGAAATTACTTTGCAGAAATTACTTCAAATGTCAATTAAGTCAAGGGACTTAATCTTGGAATTATGTTTCTATTTTTAATGTTTTAATCCAGACATGGTTTTTTCCCTAAGTCTCCTCAAGTATTGAAGGTACTAAATCACCTCTCATACAAACACCTCTTCAGAAGGGAAATAATCGGAATTTTCTTCCTCATTCAGTTGTTTTAAATTCAACTACTTTGAGGGAAGATATGAAAATAAATAAAATCAAACTGATTTAAATACACAAGATGTGAGATGACTTTTTTTTTTGCTCTAGTGTTCAACATCTTAATTAGAAACATCTGCTCAATTAAGAAAAATAGATTGAATGGAGAAATCTCAAAAAGTCAGTCAGTCTCTGACCCTGCTCTTGGGTAACAGGTTAACTAAAGCATCCCTAAAATGTAATTACCTATATTAGTGTTTCTTAATCAACTTTGCAACACTCCAAGGCATTAAACAAAATGAATTTTAAAGTCATTTTTACTTGTCAAAGCTGCTCATATGTACGTGTGTCTGTTCAGAAAGGCTGGAAATGATGAGTTCATAAATTTCAGAAGAAGTAAAGCAACGAGGGGATTACTTATGTTCATTAATAGCTGGCCATTATTTAGACAACTTAATGATTGGGCCTTTTCTCTTTTGTCTCTACAAAGTTGACTGTACTGCATTCCCGTTTCTTCCAATTCTATCATCTATGAAAATAAAGATTTACCATCATCTACCTTTCATTTATTCTTTCATAGATAATATCTACAGGCAGTTAAGTCAGCCTTTTTAAAGGGAGTATCTTCCCCTATCATCCCTTTAAAAAACTGATTTATATAATGTTTTATACTTTGCAAAGTACATATTCCCAAAAATCCTCAGAAATTTTAAAATTATTTTTAACCTGGTTTACAGATGTGAGAACTGAGTGAGGTCATGTGTCACCTATTTGTGATAATTTCTTTCTTTCTTCTTTTTTCTTTTTGAGATGGAGTCTGGCTCTGTCACCCAGGCTGGAGTACAGTGGTGAGATCTTGGCTCCCTGCAACCTCTACCTCCCAAGTTCAAACAACTCTGCTGCCTAAGCCTCCCAAGTAACTGGAATTACAGGTGCCTGCCACCATGCCTGGCTAATTTTTTGTAATTTTAGTAGAGACAGGATTTCACCATGTTGGCCAGGCTGGTATCAAACTCCTGACCTCAAGTGATACACCTGCTTTGGTCTCCCAAAGTGCTGGAATTACGGGTGTGAGCCACCAAGCCCAGACCGTGATAATTTCTAGTTAGTTAGGTGGCTAGAAAATGTTGAGCCAGGGGCTCAAGCCCAGGCTTTCAATTTCTAATCTTTGGTTCTCTCCACTGTTCTTTATTAGCCTCTCAGAAGGTATTCAGTCATTTGTATTACTTGATTTAGTTTTTAAGCCATGCAGCCCCCAACTAAAGTAACACTCCAGTAATGTGCAGTGAAATCTTCATCACTTCTATTTTGAATGTTGTGCTCTTGACAAACAGCCTTTTAAAAGAGTCTCTTTCATTGATCATTAATTCAACTACCAGTCTGTTTTTATTCTTAATCATTTTTCCTGTGTTTCCGTGTAGCTAGCAAGCAAGTCAGCATCCTTGCCTACTTACTTAATTTACTTTTCCTCCTTAACACAGAGACCACTTACTGAGTCTTTACTGTGGGCAAGACACTATGCTTATTTCATTTTCATATAACTCCACAAGGCATATATCATTAACCTATTTTGCAAATGAAGAACTGAGGCTCAGAAAGGTCAAGTGTGTGTAACCTATTATTTTTTTGAATATATCGAAGAGAATCTGAATTTTGTCTTTCAGGTTTCTCTTGGTCTTATTTATGATACAGTGTATATTCCCCTTTTCTTAATTAAATAAGCACTAAATATCATTCCAAATAATGATTCATTTGTGCATACACTAGGACCCAGAATATAAGATAAGCTGCCCATGTAGTTTCAGGGCTAACATGGTGGTCAGCACACAGGTGCTGAATAACGTACTGAGAGCTGCTCATGCCTTTGAGGACCATGTCTTAGAGTACCATTGATGGACTGAAAATAGAAGAAAAAACAATCTAGAAGGAAAAACAAAATGAAAAAGGCAAAAGACAGAGGAGAAAGAAGGCGGAGATGGTTTTGTAGTCTCTGAAGTAAAACTTTTTTTTTTTTTTTGAAACAAAGTCTCACTCTGTCGCCCAGGAGTGCAGTGGTGACATCACAATCAGGATCATGGCTCACTGCAGCCTCTACCTCCGGGGCTCAGGTGATCTGCCCACCTCAGCCTCCTGAGTAACTGGGACTACAGGTGTGTGTCACTATATCTGGCTAATTTTTTGTAGTTTTTTTTCGAGACAGGGTTTTGCCATGTTGTCCAAGTTGGTCTCGAACTCCTGGACTCAAGCGATCTGCTCACCTCCTAAAGTCCTGGGGTTACAGGCGTGAGCTGGCTGGCAGCATTACCTGCCTGGCTGGTAAATGCTTTTTAAAAGGAAGATTCATTGCTTTACATTCTATACTCAAGTTCTTATTAGTACTTCTATTGCTTGAGTTCCTCTTCTCTCCTGTGTGGTGGTCTCTGTGGCTATGTCACCAAGGTGGCAGACTCCTTAGAAACAGAAACGAGCAAGTATTCAACTTTGTGCGTCTCTGCTGGCCATTTGTGTCATTCCAGCTCACACCTGGCATACAAACAACACTGACATCAACTGTCTTATGCATCCTCTGAAGGGAGTTGGAAAATAGCCTTCTCTAGCCTTGACACAAAGGCCAGCCTTCCCTCCCCCACAGATTACTGTGCTTTCTTACAAATTCAAACAACCTCTAGTGACTAATTATGTAAGAAGTCTCTCTCCTTGGACTTCATAGCTCAATGCCTCAATTCCTCTAAACAGAGCCATCTGTTAGCCAAGGACTCAACATCAAAACATTCTTTGATGAGTCACAATTAATGACAAGTACAATGTGAGTACTGCCAGAATGATAAATTTAACACTACTCAAATATTCATCATGAACTAAATAAAGAGCCTTTTAGGTTTCGAAGACGAAATATTTTAAGGTTTATAAAGCTGCTTGGCTTTAAAAATAAACCCAATACAGTCCTGGTAGTTCCCAAGAAATCAAATGGATCTGAGGTAGTGTTAGCAAAGCTGACATTATGTGCCTGAAAATAATCATAATTTAGATTTTAATAGTTGATATGAATATTTCAATAGTTGATTTAGATTTTAACAGTTGCAAGTACAGAAGTCAGGTGAGCACAATGAACTGACTGTGAGATGAGACACAAGAACTCTGACTCTAGCTGGGACACCAGCTACTTTATGTCCCTAGACCAGACGATTACCAAAGTCCCTGCCAGGGCTAAATACTGAATCACTCTGTGAATACATGATTTAGACACATGCCTACCTTTTGGATTCAAAGAGGACTCCACTGACAATATTTTTTGTGTTTAGATTACTGTCATCTGAGATTTTTTTTTCTAGACATTTTTGCTTATTAAAAGACAAGCAAATTCAATGAGTGAATTTAGTCAATATTTCTTTTCCCTTTTAACGGACCTATTGCATGATACTACTGAAAGGGCAAGTTATTTGCATCCACACACTAAATTTTTTCAGTAAAATGATGATGATGATGATGAATGATGATTTTTTTAGACTCTTGTTGCCCAGGCTGGAGTGCAATGGCGCGATCTCGGCTCACCACAACCTCCATCTCCCGGTTCAAGCAATTCTCCTGCCTCAGCCTCCCGAGTAGCTGGGATTACAGGCATGTGCCACCACGCCCAGCTAATTTTGTATTTTCAGTAGAGACAGGGCTTCTCCATGTTGTTCAGGCTGGTCTGGAACTCCTGACCTCAGGTGATCTGCCTGCCTTGGCTTCCCAAAGTGCTGGGATTACAGGCATGCGTCACCATGCCCAGCTAATTTTGTTTTGTTTTGTTTTTGAGACGGAGTCTCGCTCATCGCCCAGGCTGGAGTGCAGAGACGTAATCTCGGCTCACCGCAAGCTCCGCCTCCTTGGTTCACGCCATTCTCCTGCCTCAGCCTTCCGAGTAGCTGGGACTACAGGCACCCGCCACCACGCCCGGCTAATTTTTTGAATTTTTAAGTAGAGGCGGGGTTTCACTGTGTTAGTCAGGATGGTCTCGATCTCCTGATCTTGTGATCTGCCTGCCTTGGCCTCCCAAAGTGCTGGGATTACAGGCGTGAGCCACCACGCCTGGCCTAATTGTGTGTTTTTAGTAGAGATGGGGCTTCTCCATGTTGGTCAGGCTGGTCTCAAACTCCCGAACTCAGGTGATCTGCCTGCCTCAGCCTCCCAAAGTGCTGGGATTATAGGCGTGAGCCACCACGCCCAGTCTAAAATGATAATTTTTTTAAAAATGAGATCCGTATAATGAAAACCAACAGTTCTCCTTAGGTCTGTTTTGCAATCAGTAAAAGACAAATAAGAAATAGCTCAGCAATAATGAGCAGTAGAAAAACAAATGTAATTTCAAGTCTGAGTCCCATTTTATGGCTTAAAACTGAGTAGCAAAAGTAGACAAATTGAAGTCTAATCTTGTATTTGAAAAAAACCTAAACTACATATAATTGTGGCTTTAAAATCATTTGTGAATGCAACTTTTGTTATAACCATAGATTAAGGTGATGATTCACTGGGTATAGATCAACTTTAAGAAGATCAATCACAAGGGATCTAAGAAATGGCACCCTAGTGGGTCAGACTCAATCAAAAGTCCTTATAAATATAATAATCCAGTGATTCCTTTTTCCATGTTCATTTCTGTGATAACTAATCTTTTTGTGGCTATTTTCCCGAACTTTTTTTCAAGCATGAAAACAGCATAGCATTAAATATTAAAATAAGTGAGGCCAGGCACAGTGGGTCACGCCTGTAATCCCAGCCTTTTGAGCCATGATTGTGCCACTGCACTCCAGCCTGGGCAACAGAGTGAGACCCTGTCTCAAAAAAAAAAAAAAAAAAAAAAAAAAAAGAAAAGAAAAGAAAAAGAAGGCCGGGCGCGGTGGCTCAAGCCTGTAATCCCAGTTTGGGAGGCCGAGACAGGCGGATCACGAGGTCAGGAGATCGAGACCATCCTGGCTAACACAGTGAAACCCCGTCTCTACTAAAAAAATACAAAAAACCAGCTGGGCAAGGTGGCGGGCGCCTGTAGTCCCAGCTACTTGGGAGGCTGAGGCAGGAGAATGGCATAAACCCGGGAGGCGGAGCTTGCAGTGAGCTGAGATCCGGCCACTGCACTCCAGCCTGGGCAACAACAGAGCGAGACTCTGTCTCAACAACAACAACAACAACAACAATAACAACAACAAAAAAAAAAAAGAAAAGAAAAAGAAAAATGAGTGCTCATAATGACAGAATCCTGATATAACAAGGTTTTTTTTTCTTTTTAATTTTGGCATATTAGATTTTGGCCTCTTTCACATGCTAATGCTTTTTCTTATGTGTAAGTAAGCACATATTCAGAATCCTGTCCTCAATGGAGAAAAGATATTCCCTAAAAGCCAATTCCAGATGATGACAATTCTCTTGTGACCCTGCATTCTGCTTATACGCTCAAGTATTGACAACACTGTGCTTTATGACTGAAGTCCTTCTATACCATTGCTTTGGGTCTTGTCTAGAAGAGGCAACCTTGGATCACTAAATAAATGAAAACACAATGACTTACAGACCACAGTTCAGAAGACTCAGAGCTGGCAAACGCACCATGACTGTAGGCAGAAGACCCAGGAGGACTAAGTACAATTAGAGTTGCCGTGAAATAAAGAGCAAGCAAAGAAAGAGGATATGACTGAGCTATGGTTTGGATTGAGGGGAAGTCTCCAAAAAAGTATAGTGAGGGAACTCACCTAGTATGGAAAGGGATAGAGCATGGCCTGGGGACTCAGTACTTTTTAAATTGACAGGGATTCCAGGTATATTTAGCTTATAACCCTTACTGACGAAAGATGCACAAAAGCAAATACAGAGCACAGAGGCAGGGCTTGGAGAAATGGGCAGGGACTTTTTCTGATTCTTCTCTATATTTACTGCATTACATCTCCTGAGAATTAAAAACAACCATGATCATTCACTTTGATGACCTGTCAAAACCATCTGATGTGCACTAGGATAATGATATCTGCCTTTTACTGATGACATGTCAGGGACTATATATACACTGTGCCTAATGGTGCAAAGCAAGTCTTATTACTGTATTTCCAGTTTATGATTGAGGAAACTAAGAAATAAAGAGGTCAAGTAAAGTACCAGGATTTCACATAGCTAATGTGTCTAGGGTGGGATTTGAATCCAGGTATGTGTAATAAATAAGACTGAACCTAATTTCTCACTATGCCACCAATATGCTATGCAAAATTAATGTAATTTTTTTTTTTTTTTTGAGATGGAGTTTCGCTCTTTTTGCCCAGGCTGGAGTGCAATGGCACAATTTCGGCTCACCGCAACCTCCGCCTCCTGGGTTCAAGTGATTCTCCTGCCTCGGCCTCCTAAGTAGCTGGGATTACAGGCATGCGCCACCACACCCGGCTAATTTTGTATTTTTAGTAGAGATGGGGTTTCTCCATGTTGGTCAGGCTGGTCTCGAACTCCTGACCTCAGGTGATCTGCCTGCCTCGGCCTCCCAAAGTGCTGGGATTACAGGCATGAGCCACCGCATCTGACCTAAAAAGTAATTTTTTAAGATCCAAAGAAGCACATATGAGGGCAGTATTAATATGCTAAGTATAGCTATCAGGAACTATATAATCCCAGCTCAGTTTAGGTAATATTTTTCCACAAATGTTAACGAAAGTGCCTGCTGTGTGCAAAGCACTGGGCCTTGAGGCAGGAAGATATAAAAGTCACAATTCTTGCCTTTTAAGAGTTTATCATCTGGGGTGGGTGCGGTGAATCACGCCTGTCATCCCAGCACTTTGGGAGGCCAAGGTGAGCGGATCACTTGTCAAGAGTTCAAGACCAGCCTGGCCAATATGGTGAAACCCCATCTCTAATAAAAATACAAAAGTTAGCCAGGGTGTAGTGGCGCGTGCCTGTAGTCCCAGCTACTTGGGAGGCTGAGGTGGGAGAACCACTTGAATCTGGGAGGTGAAGGTTGCAGTGAGCGGAGATTGCACGCCATTGCACTCCAGCCTGGGTGACAGAGTGAGACCCTGTCTCTAAAAAAGCAAAACAAACAAACAAACAAAGTTTATCATCTAACTGTGCAGGATAGGAAAAAAGTAACAATAGGGATAATTAACTGCTTAAAACAAGAATAAACATAATATCACAAAGGAATACATGATTAATTGCCAAACCAATCATATTTCAGACTAAGAAAAGGGAGAGATTACATGGTCTAGAAGGGTTTAGGAAGACTCCATAAAGGAGAAGGAGGGATGAGGGTGATTTTTAGGGACTGATAGAATCTAGACAGGGAGAAAAGTAGTACTGGATTCCAAGAGGAGAAATGGGGAACAAAAACACCAGAGAGAAAGCCTTTTGCTTAGAACTGAAGGTTTAGAACACGAGTGGTTGTGAGATAGCTGGAAAGGCAGGTTAGAGACCAAGCACTGGAGACTTTGAAGGGCAGGTTAAGTAAATTAGATTTAATTCCATGGGCAATGGTGATCCAGAAATGTTTCTGAGCAAGGGAGTCACATGATCCAAGTGGTGTTCTAGGATGATTTCTCCAGCAGGTTGCAGAAAGTTTGCAGTGGGGCAGGAAGACCAGTTAGGAGTTGCCTATAGGAGCATCCCAGAAGCAGAGAAACAGAAGCAGAGAGAAAGAAGAGGAACATATTTCAGTTTCATTCTGATGCTACAGATTTAGAAAGACATGGATTGGCTTCTGGCTAGAACTGGTTTAATTAAATGTAAATTTGGAAAATAAAGCACAAATAACTTTGGATAGATGTATAGTTCAATTTAAAATTATTTGGATTTATAGTTTTGTGTCATTTTACAGATTATATAGCACTTTCAGAAATATATATATATTTGAGATGGAGTCTCGCTTTGTTGCCCAGGCTGGAGTACAGTGGCACAATTGCAGCTCACTGCAACCTCCACCTCCCAGGTTCAAGCAATTCTTCTGCCTCAGCCCCCCAAGTAGCTGGGACTACAGGCATGCACCACCATGCCCAGCTAATTTTTGTATTTTTAGTAGACACGGGGTTTCACCATACTGGCCAGGCTGGTCTCAAACTCCTGATCTCGTGATCTGCCCACCTCGACCTCCCAAAGCACTGGGATTACAGGCGTGAGCCACCGTACCCAGCCCACTTCTAGAAACATTAATTCATTTATCTGCATAACATCCTATAAGGTAAAGTTTGGCATCATTTCCATTTTTCAAATGTTGAAACTGAGGTTAAAGACTTGTGGTAACTAACACGATGCTGCACTGTTCGTACATTTTAAGATTGAGACCTGTATATAATGGTATATAATGGGCTTCTGGTTCTATATTTCATGCATTTCCTTTTTTTTTTTTTTTTTTGGTCTGAGTAATATCTTTAAATCTTTGTTTTTAAATTTTACTTTAAGTTCTGGGACACATGTGCAGAATGTGCAGGCTTGTTACATAGGTATACATGTGCCATGGTGGTTTGCTGCACCCATCAACCCGTCATCTAGATTGTAAGCCCCGCATGTATTAGATATTTGTCCTAACGTTCTCCCTCCCCTTGCCCCCAACCCCTCGACAGGCCCCGGTGTGTGATGTTCCCCTCCCTGTGTCCACGTGTTGTCATTGTTCAGCTCCCACTTATGAGTGAGAACAATGCATTTTCTATTTAATACACTAATCTAAAAAAAAAAAAGGGAGATTTTTTTCCATTTTAGGAAATCATCATTTTTAGTTTTTTTCACGGAATATTTTAAACATACACAAAAGCAGAGAGAATAACACAATGAACTCCCACTACCTATCATCCAGCTTCAACAAGGATAAACTCACAACCAATCTTATCTTTATCTCATCTGTCCCCCAACCACTCCCAATTACTTGATGCATATCCCCCAAATCATGTCATAATCCTTTAAAGTAGAAGGCCTAGGTGATATTTTTAAGAAGAATTCAAACTCAGTTGTATTCCTTGCCAAATGGAGTATTTCCTATCTTTAGCTTCAATTGAAAAGCTGAGGTAGATGTATGCTGTCCAGCAGAGCATTCCTATTCTTACCAAGATGTGAGAAGGTGAGGAGCAAAATAATTGACCCCTTTTCTCAGAAGAATTTCCTGGGAATTTCATTTTTTTCAAGCTACCTCTGAAATGAAAAGTGAAATATATTTCTTTTGTTCTCTTGACTCCTATTCTGTGCGTTTCTTTTTTCCAAGCTGGAAAGATGACAGTCATTAATTGTATATAAGGTGCTTGTAGCTTTCCTAAAGGTGGTTTAAATAGAATGCCTTGTATCTATCTACTTTATTCTACTATGTATGAACGTGTATGGAATATATGCAGGGTGTTTTATTGGCTAATCTAAAAGAAATTGTTTTTCTTTCTGTAATTTGAGGGCAAAATACATTCCTATGTTTAACAAGCTTTTCCTTCATTGCAAAATGACTGCTTTTGCTAAGGACACTATCATTTCACAATCATTTATTCCCACATTGCTTAGGAAAAAAAAAACCTACCTAGAATTTTAAAGTTAGTAATGGAAAGACACTGAAAAAAATCTTTACTTTCACAAAAATCCAATGTTGTTATTTTATTCTGAATTTGTGCCTAATTCATAGAATATGTTTCCTAGAGTTAGGACTGTGGGTGAATGTAGACTGATTATATCTAGAGACCTTAATAGTGATTTAGAGGGAAGAAAATAGTTTGTTACTGGCATCCTAAAAAGATGTTTAAATTGCCTTCATTCTTTTTTTTTTTTTTTTTTTTTTGGAGACAGAATCTTGCTCTGTCATCCAGGCTGGAGTGCAGTGGCACAATCATGGCTCATTGCAGCCTCTAACTCCTGGGCTCAACTCCTGCCTGAATCTCCTGAGTAGCTGGGACTACAGGCATACACCACCACATTCAGCTAATTTTTAAATTTTTTGTAGGAATGGGATCTTACTATGTGGTCCAGGCTTGTTTCACACTCCTGGGCTCAAAGCGATCCTCCCGCCTCAGCCTCCCAAAGTTTTGCTGGGATTATAGGCATGAGCCATTGTGGTCCAGCCACCTTTATTTTTCAATCATTGAGAATTTTACAGTCATGCACATCCATTCATTCATTCGGTCATTTATTTAACAAATATTTACTCAACACCCACTATGCCCAGTTCTATGTGTGCTTCTGAGGATATAATAATGAATAAGAGAGATATGGTCCCTCTCCTATGGGTGGAACTTATTCATATAAATTAGTGGAATTTCTATATATAAATATTGTAATCTTTTGGTTCCCAAAAATTGTCATATACACTCAAAAAGACTGGAAGTTCTTATAAAGGACTCCTTTTAAACATTTTAGCCAATAAATAACAGCCCCAAGAGGACATTGCCTATAACCAAATTCATAAGACTTGCCAGACAGAACATATGCCATTGAGGGCCTATACTAGTTAACTGGATAGTTTCCTCGTTAAGAGGAGATGAATGATACTATTCGTCTGTCCTAAGATTTTCTGGAGGTAAGAACTGTATTGGTTATAAATGTACTTTTGTTGGAGTTATAGAAGTTATAGTTTTATTTCTTCTGTGTTCTAATATAAGCATCCTCTTCCCTCAGCACCCTGCCTTTCATTATGAAACCTGCCAACTGGCCACACAGAAAGTCAGCCACATGAGAGTGTCCTGGCTGAGACACAAACTGCACTTGACAAAATGCAAATCATAAAAGGGAGGATAGAAGAAAAAGTGGGAATTGGATTTTGTGCTTAATTTTCTGCAACTACTGTATTGTAACGTGATTGATGAACTAGATAGAGTTCTAAAATTAAAACTAGAACCAGGTGCAGATTTCTTTTAAGATAAATCTCTATTCTCAGAAACATCAGAAGACAACCCAGGCTGCTGGCCTCACACTCATGGCCTAGCTACTGCCAGCCTTTCTTGACAATTTACTCTTGTTAACTGCTCTGTGCTTCTATTCTTTGTCTTTGAAATGTTCCTCTCCCAGCATTCTTTGGATTGGAGGCAGAAAAGGCTTAGAAGTTGAAAGCACTGCATCAAATGTTTTTTTAGCTTATGCCCTCTCTCGCTTCAACATATATAGTATCTAGGGTAACATACTCTTCTTGGATATAGCATTTTACCTCATTATTTCTTTGTTGTTGTTGTCGTTGTTGAAACAAAGTCTCGCTCTGTCACCCAGGCTGGAGTGCAGTGGTATGATCTTGGCTCACTGCAACCTCTGCCTCCCGGGTTCAAGTGATTCTCCCGCCTCAGCCTCCTGAGGAGCTGGGATTACAGGTGCGTGACACCACACTTGGCTAATTCTGTTGTATTTTTAGTAGAGGCAGGGTTCGCCATGTTGGCCAGACTGGTCTCGAAGTCCTGGCCTCGAGTGATATGCCTTGGCCTCCCAAAGTGCTGGGATTATAGGTGTGAGCCACCATACCTGCCATACCCCATCTATTTCTGAAGTTCATTTCCAAGAGCATTTCTTTAGTAAATGAGGTGTCTTTTTCCCCAGCAGATTTTAATTGCACTCTGTTTGGGCAGCATATTATAGTAATGTGATAAAAGAAATGAGAATATAAAAAATGAAAATTTAATTGGTGATTAAGCTGATGACAAGGTGGGAGGATAAAATTCAGGCCCTTTAGAAATCTAAATTCTAGCCAGTCGTGGTGCTTCACGCCTATAATCCCATCGCTTTGGGAGGCCGAGGCAGGCGAATCACCTGAGGTCAGGAGTTTGAGACCAACCTGGCCAACATAGCAAGACCTCATCTCTACTAAAAAAAAAAAATTTATATATATATATATATACTCTCTCTATATATAGTATGTATATAAAGATTTTCAGTAGAAAACATTTTGATGGTGCTTCATCTCCAAAGAAACATATGACAGGCACTGAATATGCCTCAGATGTAGCAGAGCTCACACCTTGTTACTAAGAGAGTTCATAGAGCATGGAAGTCCAACCAACTCCATCTCTCTCTCATCCCCTTCTGCAGCACATCACACAACATCATGTGGGATGGGATTAGGGAGGCCTTTAAATGCATCAATATATTAAAAAGCATATATAAGTTATTCGCCTTTGGGTTAAATGGAATTTGTTTGCTTAGATTTTCTTCACCTTAGTTCCTTGAGTTTTAATTAAATACAGCTGTGACCATAGACTAATGGACAATAAGATTTGGCAGGGGGTTAGCAGTTACTGATCTGATCTCTCACCTGATAAGAAAACCTTTCTATATCCAGTAGACCTGGGGCATCTTTGGGTGAATTATAAAAGGTACCTCTTCCTCTGGGTAACCGATACCAGGATACATGATGTAGTTACTGCAGCACTGGCTAGATTTCAGCCCTAGTTGCCCCCTTGACCAGGTGCCCTTGTACAATAACTAACCTATACAACTGTACAGTCCTAATCTCAGGGCTATGGTTTTCCAGCCTCCACGTGAATAACAGAGAGCTCACCACCTCATACAGGTAATCCCATTCACCTTTGAACAGTTTTGCGGCAAGTTCTTAATAATAAGAAAGCTCTCCTAGGTAACTTCTAGTGTGCAACTTCTACCCCCTGACCCTAGCTCTGCTTTCTGAAGGAAAAGAGATCAACTCCACCCAGGCTTCTACATAATAGCTTTTCAGATATTTGATACTATCCTATCCCATGTCTTCCAAGTCTTCTCTTCCCCAGGCTAAATACCTAATTCTTACAACTGGATCGCCATATGAGATTTTTTTAGATTTTGGTTAATATCCTATGTTATTTTGTTTGCTAATGCTAATGACTTTTTTTTTTTTTTTTTTGAGACACAGTCTTGCTCTGTCTCACAGGCTGGAGTACAATGGCACGCTATCTCGGCTCACTGGAACCTCCACCTTTTGGGTTCAAGGAATTCTCCTGCTTCAGCCTCCCGAGTAGCTGGGATTACATGTGCCCATCATCATGCCCAGCTAAGTTTTGTATTTTTTAGTAGAGACGGGGTTTCACCATGTTGGTCAGGCTGGTCTCGAACTCCTGACCTCAGGTGATCCACCCGCCTTGGCCTCCCAAAGTGCTGGGATTACAGGTGTGAGCCACCACACTTGGTCATTAATGTTCTTTAAGTCAGAAGATCATATTGAGCATGATACTCCAAATATACTGCAGCATTATAATACAGCAATTAAATCTTAATCTAAATGCTATATTTTCCTTAATACAACCCAAACCTCTATTTGTTTCCTTAATACAACCCAAACCTCTATGTAAGTTTAGAGAAATAACCATTGGCTTATATTCAATTTGTGGATATAACCATTGGCTTATATCCAATTTGTGGATATAACCATTGGCTTATATCCAATTTGTGGATATCTGGAACTCCATTTCAAACATTCTCCTCTAAGTCAGGCCTCCTCAATCTTCTACTTGTACAGTTTAACTGCTGGAACTAGATGCAAGATTTATGCCTAGTAAATTTCTTCTTGATTTTAGCCCACTGTTTCAGTATGTTAGGATCCCATTGAACATATCGAATTAATTTTTTTTTTTTGAGGTTATTCCAAAAGGGATCAGCTTGATCTTGAAGTTACTTGAAGAGGCACTTTCAATGCAAAGTGCTAAGTGGAACAGTTGGAGTAAGCAGTAGGGTGCTATGAAAGCACATAAAGCATCCTCTAGTGATAGTGAGAGGCAAGCAAGAAAACTTGCCCATGGGAATAAAAATCTCAGGTGACTCCTTAAGGGTGAATGAGAGTTAGCCAAATGAAAAGGGTCACGGAAAGCAATTTAGGAGGAGAATGGCATGAGCAAGGATTTGGGATTACAGAAATCTTTGACTGCCAACATCTTTTAGTGTCTTTCTCTTTTTGGACTCCTATGCAGTTGTCCAGAAATTATATGCTGCAGGTGTTCATTTAATTCTCTACTTACACTCTTCCTGGACAAGTTTCTATAGGTTAAGGTTGCTTGCTTTTTATGCCTTAGGATGGTCCCATTCCTGCATCTACCCTCCCTTTTCTTTCTTTGAGAAAGCACTGGAGTTAGTTAATTTCTACCCACACTCTGGCTTCTGTAAGCTTTTCTAAGAGAGGGCCATGCCTTATTCATTTTGGTGATTCTGGTTCCTAACACAGTGCTTGGCACGCCATAGGCATTTGACAAATGTTTAAAGTGTTGAAAAGCAAAACAACGATTCACAAATTGTAATATGCATAAACAATATGCTGCAAGATACAACCAGATTCATGTAGCTGTCTGACTTAGACATCACAGAAAGCCTACTTTGTAGCCAGCAGAAATCAAAGGCTTCCTTTTTAATAAAAATGAAACAATAACTTTTTGAGAATGTGTTATATGCAGATCCTTTTAATTGTTCAAAGCAGGTTCACAGAACAATGACTGGGGCTCTTGTGCCTTCTGACAATCATCTCCCAGAGTTGTTGAGCAATTTGCCAAGTTGCCTGCTGGCTCAAAGGTGAGAACTCCAGGCTACCTAAGCTCTGCCCAGTGATGCGGAATTGTCTCTCTCTTCTAATGTGCTCAGCTGGAACAGAATCGCAGAATGTCCAGAGCAGTGAACCATGAGGAATGAGAGCAGATTAGCTTAGCAAAAAGATAAACTAGGCATCGCCCAAGGGACACTGACAAGTGAGATGACCTCATGCTTTGCTCTCAAATCAGAGTTCTCAAAAGTCATCTAAGCTAGAATATGCCAGGGAATACCAGAACTTCCTATTGGCAGAAAGTAGGAGAGATAAAACTAACAAGGAATGAAAGATGTAAAGAGGTATTTGCCTCAATATCTAAATTATGATTTCAGAATTCAAGAGCCAAAAAAGAGAAACATCTCCACTATCAATAAAACAAACAAACACAAAATAGATGAAAAACAAGAGACCATAAGATCACCCAACAGAGATATTCTTGGCAAATAAAATACAGGGCCAATATAAAAGCAATAGAGAAGAGGAAACCTAAAGGGCCAATAAACACTTGACAGATGCTGGATTTCACTGGTGATCAGCAGTGAAACCACAAGGAGACACCACTTTACACACAGTTATTAGCAAATATTTAAAACTCTAACAACAAGGAAAACCATAAAACGTTGCTGAGAGAAATGAAAGAAAACCTAAACAAATGGAGGGATATATCGTGTTTATAGATTTCAAGATTCAAAATTGTTAACATGTCAGTTCTCCCCAAATTGGTCTATAGAGTCAATGCAATCTCAATTAGGATCCCAGGAGGCTTTTTTGTAGAAACTAGCAAATGAATTCTAAAATTCATGTGGCAATAAAAGGATTTAAAATATGCAAAACAACTTTGCAAAAGAAGAACAAATTTGGAGGACTAATATGATCTAGATTCAAGATTATAAAGCTACAATAACCAAGACAGTGTGGTACTGACACAAAGAAAGACAAATAGATCAACGGAACAGAATAAAGAGCCTATAAATAGATCCACACATGTTCATTTTCAACAAGGTGTAAAAAGGAATTCAGTAGAGAAAGGAAAGCCTTTTAAAGAAGTGGTGCTGGAACGGCAGGATAGCTATGTGCTTAAAAAAAAAAAAAAGGAGAGGGAGACTTCAACTCATACCTTGTTCCATATTAAAAAAAAAAGCCAACTTAAAGTGGATCATAGACCAAAATGCACAACATAAAACTATAAAATTTATAGAAGAAAACATTTATAACCTTGGATTAAGCAAATACTTCTTAAATATAACACCAAAAACACAACCCATAAAAAACAAATAAATAAATCTACTCATAAAATAAATTGATATGTTGGTCTTTATCAAAATTTAAAACTGCTTTTCAAAAGAAACTGTTGAGAGAACAACATGACATGCTAAGAACTAGGAGAAAATCTTTGCAAAGCATTTATCTGATGAAGGACTTGTGTGTAGAATAAAAAGAACCCTTAAAATTCCATAAAAAAACAAGCAATGCAATTTTTTTTTTTTTTGAGACGGAGTCTCACTCTGTTGCCCAGGCTGGAGTGCAGTGACCGGATCTCAGCTCATTGCAAGCTCCGCCTCCCGGGTTCACGCCATTCTCCTGCCTCAGCCTCCGGAGTAGCTGGGACTACAGGCGCCCGCCACCTCGCCCGGCTAGATTTTTGTATTTTTTAGTAGAGACAGGGTTTCACCATGTTAGCCAGGATGGTCTCGATCTCCTGACCTCGTGATCCGCCCGTCTCGGCCTCCCAAAGTGCTGGGATTACAGGCTTGAGCCACTGCGCCTGGCCTGCAATGCAATTTTTTTAAAAAGGCAAAAGATTTGAACAGACACTTTACCAAAGGTGTCTATGGATGGTGTTAGGGAGAGTTTTAAGAGGAAGAAAGTGAGAGAGAAGGCAACTCAATGGCCAAGCAGGTATATTTATAAGAATAAGCTTGTGAGGGGTCCCAGTCAGGAATCTGGCTGAGACCCTTGACTGCTTACACGCTGAGGTTTTTATACTAAAGTTTCTTTTTTTATTTTTGAGACAAAGATTTGCTCTTGTCGCTCAAGCTGGAGTGTGATGGCGTGATCTCGGCTCACTGCAACCTCTGCCTTCCAGGTTCAAGTGATTCTCCTGCCTCAGCCTCCTGAGTAGCTGGGATTACAGGTGCACACTACCACACCCAGCTAATTTCTTTGTATTTTTAGTAAAAATGGGGTTTCAACATGTTAGCCAGTCTGGTCTCGAACTCCTGACCTCAGGTTATACAGCTGCCTTGGCCTCCCAAAGTGCTGGGATTACAGGCGTGAGCCACTCTACCTGGCCTTATACTAAAGTTTCTATAGAGGAGGGGTTGGCAAAGTACTAGCAGGTTGGAACTGTAGGGGGCTGGGGAAGGATGTGGTAAGGGCCAGGCTTTGTTGTGGTCAGGGTTGTTACTCTCTGTTAAGGTATGGGCGAGGTTGACCTTTGCTTTGTTTTTGAAAACACTGTCACTAAGGTAGGAAACACAGTCACCAAGGTAAAAAAATGGCATCACTATTGTTAATTCTCACATTCCCACCTCTTTGTATTATTATTATTTAGGAATAGGGATGTAGGTTGTCTTTGACTACTTCCTGCTGACTGGGGGTGGTGCATGGGAGAGGTGGCCTTCCTCTGGTGATGAAGTCATTCATTGTTGCTGTAGCAGGAGTGCCTCCTTGATGTGTTATGTTATGGTGGTCTGAGCAATTGAGGTTACTCTTTCCAAAATAAACGTTTGAAAACAATTTATCAAGCAGCGTAAAAACATTAATATTAAGCAGATGACAATGAAAGGACCAATTAAAGGGAGTGCCCAATGGAGGAAAGAACTGAAAAAGTCAGCAGGTTGTTTGTGTAGGCATTCCGCAATTTTTCTAAGTTTGGCTATTCCTTCTTGTACCAATGCAGATTTATTTGTAAAGAAACAGCATTCTTCTTGCAGGAAGAGGCATAGGCCTCCCTTTTCTGCAGCGAGGATATCTAGTCTCCTGCGATTTTGGAGTACTACTGTTGCTAGGGAGTTTATCTGGTCAGCAAAGGTCAACCTCTCCTATACCTTTAGCAGACAGTAACAACTCTGACTACAACAAAGACTGACTGGCCCTTACCACATCCTTCCCCTGCCCCTACAGTTCCAACCTGCCAGCACATCCCCAACCCCTCCCTATAGAAACTTTATTATAAAAACCTCAGCTTATAAGCGATCAGGGTCTCAGCCAGATTCCTGACTGGGACTGCTTGTAGGCCTATTCTTGTAAATAAACCTGTTTGGCCATGGAGTTGCCTTCTCTCTCACTTCCTTCCTTTTAAAAATCTTCCTAACAGATGGCAAATAAGCAGATGAGAAGAAGCTCAAAATCATTAGTCATTAGCAAAATACAAATGAGATACCATCACAAATACATACCATTACAAATACAAAAGAGATACAGATACTAGAATGGCTAAAGTGAAAAAGATTGGCCCTACCAAGGGTTGGCAAGCATATGTGCAGGTACTAGAACGCTCATACGTTGCTGGTAAGAATATAAACATCATAATAATGTTTACTAATCAGGGAAAGAAGGGGCTGCGATTGAGTTGGGGTACATGGGCAGGGCTTCTAGAGTAGGTGGCAACATTCTATTTCATGATCTAGGTGATGTTCACTTTATTAAGACAAACATTTGGTTAACATGATTTTCTGAATCTCCATGTGTTTTTATAATCAAAAAGTTTCACCCAGGCTGGAGTGCAGTGGCGTAATATCGGCTTACTGCAACCTTCACCTCCTGGGTTCAAGCGATTCTCCTGCCTCAGCCTCCCAAGTAGCTGGGATTACAGGTACCTGCCACCACACCCGGCTAGTTTTTGTATTTTTAGTAGAGATGGGATTTCACCATGTTGGCCAGGCTGGTCTTGAACTTCTGACCTCAGGTGATTCACCCACCTTGGCCTCCCAAAGTTCTGGGATGATAGGAATGAACCATCATACCTGACCAAGTTTTCTTTTAAAACAAAAAGTTCTTTAGCCTTTACTCTACTGGATAAATATAGATTTTTTGCATGTTAAGTTTGCTTAAAGGAAGATGGAATTCTACTGGCAAAATGCTGTCTCCTAAATCTCCAGTAAGTAAGCTTGTACTTTTGAGGACAACACTATTTTTGGCAATGTAGAAAATGCTTATAGAAAGGGTTCAATTTGTGGCTGGGTGCAGTGGCTCACGCCTGTAATCCCAGCACTTTGGGAGGCCAAGGTGGGTGGATCACCTGAGGTCAGGAGTTCAAGACCAGCCTGGCCAACATGGCAAAACCCTGTCTCTACTAAAAAAAACACAAAATTAGCCGAGCATCATGGCAGGTGCCTGTAATCCCAGCTACTCAGGAGGCTGAGGCAGGAGAATTGCTTGAACCTGGGAGGTGGAGGCTGCAGTGAGCCGAGATCACGATATTGCACTCCAGCCTGGGCTATAAGAGTGAAACTGTCTCAAAAAAAAAAAAAAAAAGGCTTCAATTTGCTTCCCATAGCATGTTCATCTAGCTCCTACACCTCCACACTCTTATAGGCAGATACTGATCCATGGTTACTCAGATGCAGGGAAACGCCACTAGAGTCCACTGTTGAGGCAAGGGACTGGGACTTGAACTCTTAAAAGTGGCAGTCTTTTCTGAGATTCAAAATAGGTTATTCCTCATGAATTGGATGAGGGTAGTGGAGGAAGGGCATTTGGAAATAACACGTACATTACTGACCAAAAAGAAACATAGATAGCAATACACAAAACTATTGGATGATTTCTTTCTCTCCAGTTCAAAAGTCCAAATGAATTGTCATCATGCATTAGTAGAGATATTCTGAATTTTTTTAAATTCTCTTTTTCATGAAGAATTTCCAGAGTGATTGTACTTTACTTTTACCCACTGTTCTTCACAAATCATAGAAAAGCCTGGGAAGTGTCCCAGAATGGTTAAATAATGCGATAAAGCAGAATGTTTCTTACTTAAAAAAAATTAAAGCAGCAGCAACATAGAAGTTGGGCGATGCTGTGAAAATAAAGACTAGAAGAACAAAACCAACTCTAACTGGAGAACAGAGTATTTAGGGTAAAGGAACCAGGACATATTAGATTATAGTTGAATTCCAAGACTAATGTGCTGCTCAGAATCCTAGACGTTCCATTTGAATTCCTCCTGTTTTTGCTTTGAAATACTAGTCTATAAATCTAATTGATTATAAGTGTGATTTCCCTAGATGCTTGTTTACTCATTTAATGTAGTACTGTATTGCTTTTAATAAGGTATTCAGGCCCTATAAAGTATGCTTCCAAAAAAATCAAAAGCTACACTTAAGTGTTTCTCTAATAAAATCTACCTCCGTTTAAGTATAAGTAGGACCTCAACTATGCCAGCTTTTCTAATAAGGGACTGTCCCACTCCTGCAGAAGTCTTTCAGAAAACTGAGAATGCTGGTGGGGTGTGGGAGATATCCTCAATATCATTGCTATTAGAAAATTAGTACTGGGGAAAATAACTCAGCATTTCGAATACAATATTCCCCATTAAGCCTTCAAACAAACATTTCCTTATTTACCTCCTAAAGACTTTTCTGCTACCATTTAAGTCATTGGATCTTTAGATGCTTTCTTGCCTCTGATTTTAATGAGAAGCTGGCCCCTGTTTCTCTTTCAATACTCCCTGGCTTGTGGTGCTAGATCTTTCTACTCTTGACACCATTCTTGTCTCTTGACAATTTTCCCTCAATTGAAAGATATGAAACTGAGTATCACTGAAAATGTAAACACCCAAACCACACATCTGAAATCTGAGTATTTTTTTTTATCTTAAAGCTGGTCCCAGTTGGAGGTAGCATAGGAGACCAAAAATACATGTTATTTAATGGAGAATACTTCAGTAAAGTTAAAGCTGCGCTTATTTTGGCTAGACACAGTGGGTTGTGGGTGCTGCTCATTTTCATATATTCATTATACAATTGACTCTTGAACAATCCAGGAGTTAGGGGTACTGACCCCCTCCCACCTGGTACAGTAAAAAATCTACCTATAAAATTTGACTCCCCCAAAACTTAACTACTGACAGCTTACTGTGGACCAGAAGGCTTACTGATAACAGTCAATTTCACACACACACACACACACACACACACACACACACACACACACAATTTTGAGACAGAATTTCACTCTGTTTCCCAAGCTGGAGTGCAGTGATGTGATCGTGGCTCACTGCAGCCTCCGTCTCCTGGGTTCAAGTGATCTTCATGCCTCAGCCTCCCAAGTACCTGGGATTACAGGCATGCACTACCATGCCTGGCTAATTTTTGTATTTTTAGTAGACATGGGGTTTCACCATGTTGGCCAGGCTGGTCTCAACCTCCTGGCCTCAAGTGATCCATCCACCTCAGCCTCCCGAAGTGCTGGGATTACAGGCGTGAACCACCTGGCCTTAACACATATTTTGTATGTTATATGTGTGATCTACTGTATTCTTACAATAAATTAGAGAAAAAGACATTATTAAGAAAATCACAAGGAAGAGGAAATATATTTACTATTCATTTAGTGTAAGTGGATTATCATAAAGGTCTTCATCCTCGTCTTCATGTTGAGTAGGCTGAAGAGGAGGAGGAGAAGAGGTTAGTCTTATTGTCTTGGGAGTAGCAGAGGTGGAAGAGGTAGAGGAGGTGGAAAGAGAGGCAGGGGACGCCAACACACTGGTGTAACTTTATAGAAATACATTGTAATTTCTGATTTTTTTGCTTTTTCATTTCTCTAAAAATGTTTCTATATGGTACCAATTCTTCCTCCACTTTCTGCTTTAGTTTCAGTGTCCATATCATAGAAGGATCCGTGTCATACAAGAAGTCAAAAACAGTCTTGAATAATTAGAACCCTTCTGCTAGACTGTCTCAGGTCAATTTGCTTTCTGGTCCTGCTGCTTCTACATCTTCTTCCTCATTGTTTAGCACTGATTCAGAAGCACTCATCTCTATCAAGTTGTCTTCTGTGAATTTCTCTGGTGTGGTGTCTATTAACTCTTGCAGTTCTTCAAGATCTGTATTTTAAACCTTTAACCCTCTCCCCTCTCCCCAACTTTTCTGCCATTATCTACAATCTCTTTCATGATTTATTTGATTAGCTCTGTCATAAACACTGTGAAGTCATGTACAACATCTGAATACAGTTTTCTCCAGCAGGAATTTATTATTTTGAGCTTGATGGCTTTCATGGCTTTTTCTATAACAATGGTGTCTCCAATGGTGTAATCCTTCTAGACTTTCATGATGTTCTCTCTATTGGGGTTCTCGTCCATAGGGTTGACATCCTTCCATACAGTTCCGTGTGAAATGGGTCTTAAAAGTCCTTATGATTCCCTGACCTAGAGGCTGAAGCTGAATTAGAGATGTTGTGTTTCAGGGCAAGTAGACCACTTCGATGTCTTTGGTGTTGAACTCATGGGGTTCTGGGTGGCCAGGGGCATTGTTTGATATCAAAAGAACTTTAAAAGGCAGTCCTTTACTAGCAAGGTGCTTCTTGACATCAAGGACAAAACATCAATGGAATCAATCCAGTAAAAGGATTCTTGTTGTCCAGGTGTTCTTTTTGTATAACCCAAAGCCTAGCAGCTGGTGTTTATCTTTTCACTTTAACGCTTGAGGGTTAGCAGCTATACAGATAAAGGCAGTCCTGATCAGAAACTCAACTGCATTTGTACAAAACAGTAGAGTTAGCTTATCCCTTCTTGCCTTAAATCTTGGTGCTCACTTCCCTACTAATAAGTGTCCTTTGTGACATTTTTCCCCCCAGAATAGGGCACTTTCATCTGCATTAAGAATTCAATTTTTAGGCCGGGCGCGGTGGCTCAAGCCTATAATCCCAGCGCTTTGGGAGGCCGAGACGGGCAGATCACGAGGTCAGGAGATCAAGACCATCCTGGCTAACATGGTGAAACCCGGTCTCTACTAAAAAATACAAAAAACTAGCCAGGCGAGGTGGCAAGCGCCTGTAGTCCCAGCTACCCAGGAGGCTGAGGCAGGAGAAGGGCGTAAAAATCCGGGAGGCGGAGCTTGAGATCCGGCCACTGCACTCCAGCCTGGGCGACAGAGCGAGACTCCGTCTCAAAAAAAAAAAAAAAAAAAAAAGAATTCAATTTTTATACTTCATTAGGGGAGAAATGGAACTTTAGCAATCCTACCAATAAGTTTTTAAAGAACACACTGAGCCTTTATTAGCTGCATTTTTAGGCCGGATGCAGTGGCTCACACCTGTAATCCCAGCACTTTGGGAGGCCGAGGCGGGTGGATCATGAGGTCAGGAGATCGAAACCATCCTGGTTAACACGGTGAAACCCCGTCTTTACTAAAAATACAAAAAATTAGCCGGGCGTGGTGGCGGTCGCCTATAGTCCCAGCTACTCGGGAGGCTGAGGCAGGAGAATGGTGTGAACCCGGGAGGCGGAGCTCGCAGTGAGCCAAGATTGTGCCACCGCACTCCAGCCTGGATGACAGAGCAAGACTCCATCTCAAAAAAAAAAAAAAAAAAAAAAAAAAGCTGTATTTTTAGGGGTTTTTTTTGGAAAGGAAAGATAGAAAATGAAAATAATTACCTAAAAACAGACCTCTTACATGGTTTCCAAAAAACATAAGGTTTTATTTTTAAAATCAGGGTATGAGATTTACTGTAAAATATTTATTGATGCTAATGTGAGCCTTCAGTTGGAAAGAAAAAACTAGATAGTCACTCGCAAACTAAATTTCCCCAGGTGTCTTTTTTTGATTTTTTTTTTTTTTGGCGATGGAGTCTTACTCTGTCACCCAGGCTGGAGTGCAGTGGTGTGATCTCAGCTCACTGCAATCTCCACTTCCCAGGGTCAAGTGATTCTCCTGCCTCAGTCTCCTAAGTAGCTGGGATTACAGGCATGCACCACCACACCTGGCTAATTTTTGTATTTTTAGTAGAGACAGGGTTTCACCGTGTTGGTCAAGCTGGTCTCAAACTCCCGACCTCAAGTGATCCACCTGCCTCAGCCTCCCAAAGTTTGGGGATTACAGGTGTGAGCCACCGCGCCTGGCCCCAATCTTCTAATTTTTAAAGATACTCTTTCCCTTCTCTTTATTCTGAGATCTAATGTATCTATACATAAGCAAACTAGGTACTTTATATACATTTTTGTACCAGCCTTCAATGTAAACCTTAACTTAAATCATTAATGGTGCCTTTTCTGGCACCCTAAGTTGAAAAGTTATAATAGGGAGGCTGTGAGGATTTTTTTTTTTTTTTCAGCCTATGGACCAGTATTTACACTAGTTTCCTTGATCTGGTTTCCTCAGCTATAAAAATACAGTCCTATCTCCTCCAAAAGTCTGTTACAGCCAGCAAGATTCACAACTGCCAAATCACCCAGGATTTTGTATTTCATTTAAGAAGTCTGACAATGTTTTTTTGCACAATATGATACAGCCAAAACCACATTTGCCTGGGAATCAGAAAACCTGAGTTCTAGTCTAAATCTAGCCCTAAACAAACTGTGCAACGTAGCTAAGTTTGTTGACCATTTGGGGTCTCAGCAGAGAAAACAAAAATTTTGGAATTGGAATTGAAGCAGAAGAGTACTAAGGTACCCCCCCACCATCACCGTCTCCACCTCTGGCTCTAAAATATCATGTTGTTGTGAAATGCTATCTTACATCTTCTGGGGCCTAGTGAGAGGCCAGGGTCCCAGGCAGCAAGTGCTAGAGAAAAGGTAAGGACAATTTATAAGGAAGTCCCTTGATCTCAGTTTCCCTGAACTATGCAGCTCTTCAGTCTTTAAAATGGCTACAAGACACACTAGCATTTCAAACACTGCTGTTGCCTGTGACAGGTGAACTCAGGGAGATTAGGAAGTAGCAAAATTCTGTTTTTGATTTTCTTCAAGACAGAATGGGTATGTAAGCATTAACTGTTGCTATTATACATACTATTCAACATTCTCCATTCATTTTTCATGAACTCACACAACATATCAAAGGGATGAAGCTCTACTCCTTAGTGCATCTCTCAGAACTACAGACAGACTCATTTCTCTCTGTCAGCAGAGACTCATTTCTCTCTGTCTTCAGTTGTGAAAATATCTTATGGAAATAGAAAAAGCTTTACAGAATAGTATATTCAACCCCCACACAACCCCACATTCCCATCTTCTCTATACACTGCCTCCAGAAACAAGCACTGTGTGCACAAGTCAAATAGATACCTAAGCCCCCAGTGGACAGCAGCTTAGGCACCAGTGGGCAGGCACAGAGGAGGCAGAGGGTAGAGCACTGGAGCAGGACTGGATTAAGGCCTCCAGAGCTGCTCCAGGCCTCCATAGCTCCTACTACCTCAACAATCCTTGCCGCAACTGCTTTCCCATTCACTACAGAGAAACCTACTTGAGCATCTCTCTTCAGATATTATTCCACAGATACACATAAAAAAATCACCACAGGAGAGTCTGAAAAAGATGATTATCAACGACTTTGATTGTGTCCCACAGGATGGAAATTAGGTTGAAAGACTGGGAGTTTGGGGTGGGCACAGTGGCTCACGCCTGTAATCCCAACACCTTGGGAGGCTGAGATGGGCGGATCACTTGAGGTCAGGAGTTCAAGACTAGCCTGGCCAACACGCTGAAATCCTGTCTCTACCAAAAATACACAAATTAACTGGGCGTGGTGGCATATACCTGTAATCCCAGCTACTTGGGAGGCTGAGGTGGGAGAATCGCTTGAACTTGGGAGGCGGAGGCTGCAGTGAGCTGAGATCACACCATTACACCCCAACCTGGGCGACAGAACAACTCTGTCTAGGGAAAAAAAAAAAAAAGGTCAGTAGCGGTGGCTCACGGCTGTAATCCCAGCACTTTGGGAGGCCGAGGCGGGCAGATCACGAGGTCAGGAGATTGAGACCATCCTGGCTAACACGGTGAAACCCCGTCTCTACTAAAAATACAAAAAATGGGCCAGGCGTGGTGGCGGCCACCTATAGTCCCAGCTACTCGAGAGGCTGAGGCAGGAGAATGGCGTGAATCCAAGAGGTGGAGCTTGCAGTGAGCCAAGATCACACCACTGCACTCCAGCCTGGGTGACAGAGTGAGACTCCATCTCAAAAAAAAAAAAAAAAAAAAGAAAAGAAAAGAAAAGAAAGATTTGGCATTTGCAACCACCAGTTTTAGTTCCTACTCTGCCTGTAACTGGGAAGCCATGGGCAAGTCATCTGGCAACTCTGGCCTTCGTTCTCTCACTTACAAAATGAGTAGATTTGACAAAACAATCTCTAGTATATTTGTCAGATCTAAACTTCTATTAGTCTATAGTAAGATTACTAAAAACCAGGAAAGCATGGTTTATATTATAAATCAAACTTAGCTATAATACGGAAAGCATTTAAATATATAGATTCTGAGGCCCCACCCAGGACCTTTACAGAGTTCCTTACACAACTGACTGGACAGTATGACCAAAGGATAAGGATGAGCTGGCTGGGTGAACCTGTGCTAGTATTCAGGAACTGACATTCTGTGGGGTAATTAGTATTCACATTAATGAATGGAAAAATGTCTATTTAATTTGCAAATGATCACAAGCTAGCAGGGCAAATCAGTATTTCAAACAAATTTAGAGATTGAAGGAGAGTGGTCAGAAGCCAAGAGCATAAATGTCAGAGAGGAAAGATCAAATGTATTGCCCCTGGAGAAGAAAGAAAAACTTCACTAAGATGAAGTTAGTAAGGCTATATATATCAGAAAAAGATCTGAATGTCAGAGTAGATAACTGACCAGCAATCAGAACATTAGCAGTGGGCCTGAAGGAATGTAGGAATTGACTGAGGTTGTCCTTGCTTTGCATGGTTCTAAAATGAAAGAATGTCAGTCCCCAAACCATAGGGTTGAAATTTCAGTTGCCATGGTTTATTAACTGTGAGTAATTAAATGAAGTACAAACTTGATTGCTAGCTCTTCAGTTCACAACATAAATAACAGATGTGTATTATGATCAGTGTCAAATCACATCACTTCTTTCACAGTCTGTCGGTGACTAGTCACTGTGCATCTGTTATTCAGTTAATGCACAAACAGCAAAGTGTGCAGTGGGGTTGCCTCCTTGTCTTCCAATGATGAAACCCAAAAACAGATAACTGAAAGAGGGAACTGGCTAACAAAGATGAAAATGCAGCAAAGTAACAAAAAGTGGTAACAGTAATGTAAATAGGGTTATAGAAGAAATAGCTTAACTGTGGGATTATTGACATTGCTGCTATGTAAGGGACTCTAGATATGCACCAGAGGAACTTAGTGAAGGAAAACTAATCTATGTAAATGAGGAAAGTGGTTGGGACGAAAGGTATGAAGATGTCCCAGAGGAAGTGATGCTGGCAAAAACTTCACATTAAAGAAACTCTTGCAGATATTTCATGACACTGAAAGCACAAAGTGTAAAATATTGGAAGCTCATCCAAACTTAGAAGGGAGTATGATGACAACTCACCAAGGCACAGAAAAGATGTTTTCTCAGTATCATAAACCATATGACAAAAAGGAGGCAAGTACAATTCAAATTACTTGGGATTTTTTTTTTTTTTATAAATACAGACACACCTAGTTTTATTGTGTTTCGCTTTATTGTGTTTTGTAGATATTGTGGGTTTTTTTTATTTTTAATAAATCGAAGGTTTGTGGCACCCCTGCACTGAGCGAGTCTTTCAGCATCATTTTTCCAACAGCACGTGATCATTTTGTGTCTTTGTCACATTTTGTTAATTCTCACAATATTTCCAACTTTTTCATGGTATCTGTTATGTTAATCTGTGATCAGTGATCTTTGATGTTACTATTCCAATTGTTTTGAGGTGCCATGAACCACACAGATAGAAGACAGTGAACATAACCCATAAATGTGTGTATCCTAACAGCTCCACTGACAGGATATCCCTCCATTTTCCTCCCTCTCTTCAGGCTTTCCTATTCCTCCAGATACCACAATATGGAAATTAGGCCAATTAATAACCCTAAAATGGCCTCTTTAAGTGTTTAAGTGAAAGGAAGAGTCACCTGTCTCTAACTTTAAAGCAAAACCTAGAAATGATTAAGCTTAATGAGAAAAACATGTTGAAAGGCCAAAAGCTAGGCATCTTGTGCCAGTTAGCCAAGTTGTGAATGCAGAGAAAAAATTCTTGATGGATATTCAAAGTGCTACTCCAGTGAACATATGAATGGTAAAGTGAAAGAGCCTTCTTGCCAATATGGAGAAAGTTTTAATGGTCTAGATAAAACAGCGGTCCTCAACCTTTTCAGCACCAGGGACCAGTTTTGTGGAAGACAATTTTTCCACAGACCAGGTTGCAGGGGGGTTCGGGATGATTCCAGCACATTACAGTTATTGGGCACTTTATTTCTATTATTACTTTTTTTTCTTTTTTTGAGACGGAGTCTTGCTCTGTTGCCCAAGCTAGAGTACAGTGGTGCGATCTCGGCTCACTGTAACCTCAGCCTCCGGGGTTCAAGCAATTCTACTGCCTCAGCCTCCCAAGTAGCTGGGACTATAGGCATGCACCACCATGCCCAGCTAATTTTTGTATTTTTAGTAGAGATGGGGTTTCACCGTGTTGGCAAGGCTAATCTCAAACTCCTGACCTCAAACGATCCCACCTGCCTCGGCCTCCCAACGTGCTGGGATTATAGGTGTGAACCACTATGCCCAGCCTATTATTACATTGTAATATATAATGAAATAATTATAAATTCACCATAATGTAGAATCAGTGGGAGCCCTGAGCTTGTTTTCCTGTAATTACATAGTCCCATCTAGGGGTGATGGGAGACAGTGACAGATCATCAAGCATTAGATTCTCATAAGGAGCATGAAATCTAGATCCCTCATGTGCACAGTTCACAGTGGGGTTTGCGCTCCTATGAGAATCTAATGCTGCCATTGATCTGACAGGAGGCGTAGCTCAGATGGTAATACAAGTATTGGGGAGCAGCTGTAAATACAGATGAAGCTTGTCTTGCTCACCCACCACTCACCTCCTGCTGTGTGGCTTGGTCTGTGGCCTGGGGGTTGAGGATCCCTGAGACAGAAGATCAAACTAGCCACAACATTCCCTTAAGCCAAAACCTAATGCAGAGCAAGGTCCCCAGCACTGAGGCAAGACCCTTTTACAGCAAAAAGATTACTACTCACTGAAAGCTCAGATGGTCATTAGCATTTTTTTTAAGCAACAAAGCGTTTTTAAAGGAAGGTATGTGCGTTGTTTTTTTAGACATATGCTACTGCATGCTGAACAGACTACAATATGGTGGAAATGTAAGTTTTCTTTGAGGCATGCACTTTTATTCAACTGGTCTCAAGTCAGTGTATGGGTATTCCCTGGCTACCTCCACCCACTCCCAGGGAGACCAAAAGCCTTCATACATCTCAAGTTGGGGGACAAAAAAGGAGGGCCACAAAGGCCGAGCATTCAAAATAAAACAAAATAAAGAAGTATTAAGGCGAAGATTTAAAAAATGTTGCATTACATAATTTACACGAAAGCAGTGCTATCACCTCCCCTGTGTGGATATGGGAGAGGATTGGGCCATTCTCCTTAGAGAGAAGTGGGGTGGCTTTTAGGAGGGCAAGGGACTTCCTGTAACAATGCATCTCACCATATTTGGAATGACTATTAAAAAAATGTACAATCAAAGTCTCGCCACATTGTAGAACTTTGGGGGATGCTTGCTCCAACCAACTGCTGTCACCTCCACCATTCCAGTTTTTAAATCCCGAGTCAAGCTAAACAAAACAAAACAAAACAAAATAAAAAAACAAAGTCATGCCAATCTCATCTTGTTTTCTGCGCAAGTTAGGTTTTGTCAAGAAAGGGTGTAACGCAACTACATCACAGTCCACCTAGAAGCATTTGCGGTGGACGATGGAGGTGCCTGACTCGTCGTACTCCTGCTTGCTGATCCACATCTGCCGGACGGTGGACAGCAGGGTCAGGATGGAGCTGCTGATTCACATGGAGTACTTGCGCTTGGCAGGAGCAATACTCTTGATCTACATTGTGCTGGGTGCCAGGGCGGTGATCTTCTGCATCCTACCAGTGATGCCAGGGTATGTGGTGGTGCCGCCAGACAGCACTGTGTTGGCATACAGGTCCTTGAGAATGTCCACATCACACTTCATGATGGAGTTGAAGGTAGTTTCATGGATGCCACAGGATTCCATGCCCAGGAAGGAAGGCTGGAAGAGCACCTCGGGGCAGTGGAACCGCTTGTTGCCGATGCTGATGACCTGGCCATCAGGCAGCTTGTAGCTATCTCCAGGGAAGAGCTGGAGGCCACCATGGCCATCTCCTGCTCGAAGTCCAGGGTGACATAGCACAGCTTCTCCTTGATGTCATGCATGATTTCCCACTTGGCTGTGGCGGTGAAGATGTAGCTGCGCTAGGTGAGGATCTTCATAAGGTAGTCAGTCAGGTCCCGGCCAGCCAGGTCTACATGCAGGATGGCGTGGGGGAGGGCATACTCCTCGTAGATGGGCACAGTGTGGGTGACCCCATCACTGGAGTCCATCACAATGTCAATGGTACGGCCAGAGGTGTACAGGGGCAGCACGGCCTGGATGGCCACGTACATGACTGGTGTGTTGAAGATCTCAAATATGATCTGGGTCATCTTCTTGCAGATGGCCTTACGGTTCGGGGGGCCTTGGTCAGCAGCATGGGGTGCTCCTTGGCAGCCACACACAGCTCGTTGTAGAAGGTGTGGTGCCAGATCTTCTCCATGTTGTCCCAGGTGGTGACGATGTCCTGCTCGAATGGTGTACTTCAGGGTCAGGATGCCTCTCTTGCTCTGGGACTCATTGCCCACATGAGTCCTTCTGAGCCATGCCCACAATCACACCCTGGTGCTTGGGGCGCCCCACAATGGAGGGGAAGGTGGCCCGGGATGGGCATCGTCACTTGCAAAGCCGGCCTTGCACATGCTGGAGCCGTTGTCAACAAGCACAGTGATATTATCATCCGTGGTGAGCTGGCGGTGGGTGTGGACGGGAGGCAGAGCGGCGAGGGCGAGGCTCTGTGCTCCCAGGGTGGACACGGTCTCAGCAGAAACATAAGTTTTATATGCACTGGGAAACCAAAATATTTGTCTGCCTTTGCTTTTTTGTGAAACCTGCTTTTGCAATGGTGTGGAATCCAGCCTGCAATGCCTCTGAGGTATGCCTATAAATAAAACTTCACTTCTCATTATTCATAATGTTTTAAATTACAGCTCACTAACATTCGTTTTACTGGTTTTCTTTTCATTTCTCTATACATAGATAACCAATAGAAATAGTTTCAAATGTTTTGACACACATTTATGTATCATAAATTTTCTCATTGATTATTAAGATCATATAGAGTCAGTTAGCACGGTAATTTTTGGTCTCACACTAGTGTGCAAAGCAAAAACTACAAGTATTTAGGAAACATGAGGTGAGTTTTTCACTCTACTAAGTACTCATCAGATATTTCTGCAGCACTGGGTCCAGTTTAAGCTTTACAACCAAAGATGGGCATGGAAAATGAAGGAGAAAGTAATAATAACAGGTAAGATACTAAAAAAACTGGCCATAGAAAAACTGTTTAAGGAATTTGATAGATTTTAGCCACTGAAAAGACAGTTGAAGTGGTAATTTAACTATGGCTGATCTTCAATGACTTTTCCATAAAGGACACTGACTAGTCATTATACATCTCTATAGATGACTGAACAAACAAAAACCAGTTTTAAGTGGAACATGATGGATTTGGGTTAACTTAAAAATGAACTTACAGTGAAAGAGGTACTATATATCTGAACAGATTTCAAAGACAGCTCTGTAATTTTATTTCTGGAAGTCCTAAAATGAACAATTAGTTCTTATCCAATTGGAATGGTTTAAGTTTTGAAAACAGGCAAGGGAAGATGGACTGTATGACCTGTAAAGGTCTCTGCCAGAGTTAAGATGCTGTGATTTTTACTATTCTAGAACTTTATTTTACCCGAAGCTGCCAATTATTTTTGAGCACTGTACTCAAATTGTTCTTTGCTTTGCACATTCAGCTCCCTTTCTCCCAGACCCTCTCCAGCTAAAGGGCATTAGATTATGGAGTGGAACTCCGATGGGAAAGAAAAGCTGCAGAACAATCCTTTTCTCAGTGAGGCTCTGTGATGGGGACTGCAGTGGCTTTGATGTACACAGCTCCCACAGCATCGGTGCAGCCATACAAATGAGCCCTGAGTGCCTGGGACAGGTCTTTGCTGCTGTTGCTACTGCTGCTGCTGCATTCTGTGCACTCAGACAGTACTGCTCCAGAGCACCTGCTTGGGTTTGAAATATGGATATTCATTATAAAAATCCATACGTTCATTGCCAAATTGGGCATATTAACACCCTCCCAGGACAAGGAATTTACAGGGAGGACAAATACGGACCTTTTGATCTGTCTTCGGTGCTGATAATTCTTGAACATTAAACTAGACAATTCTTGTTACAAAAAATCCACAATCTCGTCTCCATTAAAAATCATCAGGCCTACCAGGTAAGGGATTGATATTTTCAAACAGGGCACTGATGTGTTCTCCATTCTCCTGTTTGCTCAACTCCATTTATGTATTAGCTCTGCTAAACTTGAATCTTGGTCCAACATTCTTTGGAGGTGGCTCAATAATAAAATCTCTAACACAGTGCAGTATCCTAGCCCTGCATCCTTTTTTTAATTAGTAGGTTTCCAGAAGAAAATCATGTGTCAGAAAAAATCCAAACCCTGAATGCTGATAGCTCCCAACAAGATGAAGTATGAGAGAAACAGAAACTCTTTAAACTGTAAGTTATTTGAGGATAAGGTATCTTCTACTAAAAAACTACTACTAGGAATATTTGTTTTCTACTATAATTCTGGCTTTGAAAATAATAAAGTTGGCTTCAGAAATAGAGACTACAAATATTCTCCAATAATGAGTCTCACAGCAGAAATGAAATTTGTTCTTAAATCAAATTTCCAGTTGGAGATTGTTCTGGGTTTTTGTTTTGTTTTAATCTGACATAGAGTTTTAGACTTGAGAATTGTCTCTACAGCAAAAATATCCAGTATTGGTTGGACATTCCTGAATATGTCCAAATATTTACTTGATGAGAAGGTTGTAAATTCTTTTTTTTTTTTTTGCAAGGGACTGGAGTTTTATTTTTTATTTATTTTTATTTTTTTGAGATGGAGTCTTACTCTGTTGCACAGGCTGGAGAGCAGTGGTGCAATATCATCTCACTGCAACCTCTGCCTCCGGGTTAAAGTAATTCTGCCTCAGCCTCTTGAGTAGCTGAGATTACAGGTGCATGCCACCATGCCCAGCTAATTTTTGTATTTTTAGTAGAGACAGGGTTTCACCACACTGGCCAGGCTGGCCTCGAACTCCTGATCTCAGGTGATCCACCTGCCTTGGCCGCCCAAAATTCTGGGATTACAGGTGTGAGCCGCTGCACCCGGCTGGACTGGAGTTTTATTATTACTCACATCAGTCTCCAATTCTTATTTTATTTTTAGAGATGGGGTATTTCTCTGCCCAGGCTGGAGCACAATGGCATGATGATAGCTCATTGTAACCTCAAACTCAGGCTCAAGTGGTCCTCCTGTCTAAGCCTACCAAAACACTGGGATTACAGGCATTAACCAATGGGCCTTTTTTCTTTTTTTGACATAGATGTTTATTGCTACAAACTCGCCCCTTAGCACTGCTTTTGGTGCATTCCATAAGTTTTGGTATTTTGTATTCTATTTTTGTCTCAAGATATTTTAAAAGTTCCCTTTTAACTTCTTGACCTATTGTTTAGAAGCACGTTGTTTAATTTCCATGTATTTGGAAATTTTCTAAAATTCCTTCAGTTCTTAACTTCTAGTTTCATACTTTGGTGGGTAGAAAAGATATTTGATATGATTTCAATCTTCTTAAACTCATTTAAATTTATTTAGACTTGTTTTGTGCCTAAACTTTTTTTTTTTTTTATTTTTTTGAGATGGAGTCTCAATCTATTGCCAGGTTGGAGTGCAGTGGCACGATCTCGGCTCACTGCAACCTCCAATTCCCAGGTTCAAGCGATTCTCCTGCCTCAGCCTCCCGAGTAACTGGGACTACAGGTGGGTGCCACTATGCCTGGCTTATTTTTTTGTATTTTTAGTAGAGATGGGGTTTCACCTTGTTGGCTAGCTTGGTCTTGATCACTTGACCTTGTGATCTGCCTGCCCTGACCTCCCAAAGTGCTGGGATTACAGGCATGAGCGACCGCACCTGGCCCTAACATAAAATTTATCCTGGAGAATGTTCAATGTGTGCTAGAGAAGAATGTATATGATGTCGTTGCTGGATGCAATGTTCTGTATATGTCTATTAGGTCCATTTGATGTAAAGTATAGTTTAAGTCCAATGCTTCCTTATTGATTTTTTTTGGTCTGGATGAAATGTCCATTGCTTAAAGTTGGGTATCAAAGTCCCCTACTATGATTGTGTTTCGATCTATCTCTCCCTTCAGGTCCTTTAATATTTGTTTAATATACTTAGGTGTTCCAGTGTTGGCACATGTATATGTATAATTGTTATAGTCTCTTGATGAACTGACCTCCTTGTCTTTATATAATGACCTTGTCTCATTTTACAGCTTTTAACTTAAAGTCTATTTTATCTGATATAAGAATAGTTACCCCTGCTTTCTTTTGATTTCTATTTGCATGGAATATGTTTTGCCACCCTTTTACTTTCAGTCTATGTGTGTCCTTAATGGTGAAATGAGTGTCTTGTAGGCAACATATAGTTGGCTCTTGCTTTTTAAATTCATTCAACCATTCTATGCCTTCTGATTAGAGAATTTAATCCATTTACATTCAAAGTAATTATTGATAGGTAACGACTTACTACTGCCATTTTGTTAGTTTTCTGATTGTTTTGTGGATCCTTTTTTCCTTCTTCTCTTGCTATCTTCCTTTGTGATTTATTTTCTCTAGTGTAAGGTTTTGATTCCTTCCTTTTTGTTTTTTGTGAATCTACTACAGGCTTTTGTTTTGTGGTTACCATGAGGCTTACACAGAACATCTTATAGTTATAACAGGCCATTTTAAACTGATAACTTTGAGTGCATAAAAAATCTCAGTACTTTTACTCTACTCGCCCCTCATATTTTGTTTTTACTATCAACATTTACATCTTTTTATATTGTGTATCCTTAAGCAACTATTATAGCTATTATTATTATCATTTTATTTTTTTTCCAAGACAAGGTCTCATTCTGTTGCCCAGCCTGGAGTTCAGTGGCGCAATACTGGCTCACTGCAACCTCTGCCTCCCAGGTTCAAGTGATTCTCCTACCTCAGCCTTCTGAGTAGCTGGGACTACAGGCACGTGCCACCACACCCAGCTAATTTTTGTATTTTTTGGTAGAGACGGGGTTTTATCATGTTGGCCAGGCTGGTCTCGAACTCCTGACCTCAAGTGATCTACCTGCCTCAGCCTTCCAAAGTGCTAGGATGACAGGCGTGAGCCATTGCACCCAGTGCTATTAGTATTTTTAAATAGTTTTGCCTAACCTTCATGCTAAAGATATAAGTAACTTACCACCATTACAATATTATTCTGAATTTGACTGTGTACACTTTTACCAGTGAGATTTATACTTTTATATGTTTTAATGTTTACTAATTAGCATCCTCTTCTCTCAGCTTGAAGAACTCCGTTCAGCCTTTTTCATAAGACAAGTTTGGTGGTGATGAACTCCCTCAGCTTTTGCTTATCTGAGAAAGCCTTCACTGCTCCTTCATTTCTGAAGGACAGCTTCCAGGCATTCTTGTTTTCTCCTTCAGCACTTTGAATATAGTCATCCCTCAGCATCTGTGGGGAATTGGTTCCAGGACCATTTGAGAATACCAAAATCCACAGATGCTCAAGTCCCTTACATAAAATTATATAGTATTTGCATATAACAACATATGCATATCCTCCCACACATTTAAAATAATATCTAGATTACTAGTAGTACCTAATACAAAGTAAATAACAGTTATACTGTACTGTTTAGGGAATAATGACAAGAAAAAAAGTCTGTACATGTTTAGTACAGATGGAACCATTGTAGGCTTAACTACATATTTGATCCATGATTGGTTAAATCCATGGATGAAGACCCTGCAGCTACAAAGGGCTGAAGCCTGATTTCAAAGGGGCTGGTCTGGTGCTGGGGGGTACCTGGAGCCTGAGTTTGTGGGGGCAGGCTGGGTCCTGGGTCCACAGGAGCTGGCCTGGATCATGGGTCTCCAGGGGTGGTCCTGGAGACATGGTTCATGGAGACTGTCCTGGCACTGGTGTCTACAGGAGTGGGTCTGGACCCTGGGTTTGTTGGAACAGGTTTGGATTCTGAGTCCACTGGAGGTTGGGTCTATGGGGACTGGCCTGGAGTCTGGGGCCAGCCTGGTGTTAGGGCAGGAACAAAGCTTGGATCTGTAGGGGCTAGTCTGGGGTCTGGGATCATGGGTATTGGCACGGTACCTGGAGCCCTGGGGGCTGGCCTGAAGACTGGGTCTATGGGGATGTGCATGGAGGTTAGGTGTGCAGGTGCTGGTCTGGAAGCTAGGTTTCTGAGGGCTGACCTAGGTCCTGGAGCCGTGAGAGCCAGCTTGGAACCTGGGTCCACAAGGATGTTCCTAGAGCCTGTGTCCATGGGTTCCAGCCCAGTGCTGGGGTCTACTAGTATAAGCCTGGACCCTGGATCTGCTAGAAAAGCGCTAAACCCTGGAGCTGCTGGAGTGTGGGGTTGCAGAGGCTCGCCTACAGGGTGGGGTCACGAGAATCAGCCGGGCCTAGAGCCCGTGTCTGAAGGTGATGGCTTGGTGCCTGAGGCCTAGCGTGCTGCCTTGGCACTGGGGCAGGCTTAAAGCCTGGGATTATGTGGGCTGACCTGCCTCTGGGCTGTTCTGGAACCTGGGGTAGGCCTGGAGACTAGGTCTGCAGGGGCTGGCCTGGAGGCAGGGTCCACTGAGCAGGCCTGGAGCCTGGTGCTGCAGGATCTAGCTTGGCACTGCGGTGGACCTGGAAGCCTAGTCTGTAGGTACACGCCTGGAGTCAGAGAACATGGGGGCCTACCTAGTGATGGGTTTTACTGGGACAGGACCAGTGTTGAGGAATGAGGCAATGTCCGGTACCCACTCCTCCTTCCCTCACACAGAGGGTATCTTTCTCCATGCTGTGCTGTCTGAGGTTTAGGGAAGTGTGACGAGGGTAACGTAAAACTATCTTTCCTGCCCTCTTCAATGTATCTTTTCTCATTTCCACATGATACCTCATTGCTGCAATCTCTCATCTGATCTCCCTAGCTCTTGTGAAGGTATTTTCATGCATGGATAGTTGTTTACATTAATATTTCTGTGAGGTGATGAGTGCTATAAAGTTCAGTTTCACCGTCTAGCTCATGTTCAAATGCTCAGTTTCTCTCCTATAGATTCTTACTGTAGAGTAAAGAATGAGTAAAATGAGTAAAGAAATCATTTCCAGGGCACAGCGAAAGTATTAAAGGACAGATTTGAGTAGGGATTGCCTTTTTTTTTTAAGCTCCTCAGCTGATTTTTTTTTTTTTTAATTGTATACCAGTTTGAGAACCATTGTTCTGGAATTTGCTGCTCAAAGTGTTCTGCATGTTGAAAATTTTACATGCAGAATTTTAGGCTCTATCCTCTTTAACAAGATCCCCAGATGATTCATTTATACGTTAAAGTTTGATAAACACTGCTCTTGAACAGTGTCAACCTTGGCTACACATTAGAATCATGTGGGGGGCTTTTGAAAAATGATACATGCATTGATATTTCTTTAAAGTTTTCTAATGATTAAAACATGAATACCACTGAACTACAATGTACAAACACAAATATCTGCTCAGGTATACTCTAGTCATGATGAGTAGAAGGAAAAAAGAAAAAGTTTGAACTCCCACTTTCAAGAAGAGACACCCGGGGACTACCTCAACAGAAGAGTGCTGCTAGCACCAGAAAGAAAATGACCCTTACGATGATAAAGGCCTGAAGGGTAACTCCCAAATTTCATTCCACAATACTCTAACTGCTATGCTTGTTTACGGCATCTTCGCTCTACCTCTCTAAAACCAGCCTTCGTTGTTGTCCTGTTCTCTGCCCACTCCTCTCCCCAATCCATACCCAAAGATTCTACTCCTGAGATTCCTCAAGCAAACATGTTTCTGACTCTAAGGAAGAAAAATGGATCAAGCTCAAAAGAAATTCCCCATTCTGCACTAAGGTTGCAAAGGATATATTCTTACCAACACGTTGTCTTGTGGTTCATCTCATTCCCTTCAGAGTGCCTGCTGGCAATGACGCAGGATACCAGAATTGCTGATAGAACCTAGTCTGTCTCCATAGGAGAAACTGTCTCCTTGCCTGTTGTCTCCTTGCCCCGGAGCTTTCTTAATGTAGTTCTGCTGCCAAAGTGAGTGGATTTTTCCCGTGGGCCTGATTTCTATTGTTAAGTTTTTACATTATTGAAATCTAACAGTGACAGTTGCTGCCCTATAATCTAGACGATGCTTGCAGATGATGAAAAGGAAACATGTCTCTCTCTACTCTTTACAGAAAAACCAGAATGATCATACATGCCGTAAGAAACAATAGTTTCAGTCCATATGACTTCTGTTGTTTCCAAACAACCACAACAAAATCATAACGATGACAAAAAGGTATGTTCTTCAATGTTCATGACATTGAGATCTCCCATCTACTTCCAGTAGGCCTTTTAAAGGACTCTTTTCCTGTCTTAAAAAAATATTATATATATTTAAGGTAAACAACATGATGTTATACTATATATAGTAAAATGGTCTTTTGTGTGAGGTATTTCCTACATCACACTAAAGAGACTTTGTTAGATAATATAATTAACAAAGCTACATTTCTTCATCTGGTTCGACGTGGAACTAAGGTATTGTCATCAGGGATATAAGGATCACAGCTGCTTACAGGTGGTATATGATCTGGAGCTATGATTCCTTCACCACAAAACGGGGATAAGACTCTCTCCTTTTTAGTTCTGCTATCAAGATTAAATGAGATAATACATATATAACTTTGTAAATTGCAAAGTGGTCTACAAGATTTAGATATGCTTATTATTAGTTGGTAGGAGTGAGTGATGTATGCTGGAAGACGAGTAAAGAAATCATTTCCAGGGCACAGCAAAAGTATTAAAGGACAGATGAAGTTCTCTGATGGCAAATTTCTGCACAGGGGAACAAGGGTTCTATGTCTAGTTTCCTATTAAAGATAAGAGGCAACACTAGACATTGCCTTTGACATTAGTTTCAAGCAAGCAGACTGATCAGAGGCAATGCATATGTGATTCAACACTCCACGGAAAGGGTGTCTGTCAATTCTGTCATGACCATTAGGCTCTCTACCTCATTCAGTTTAAGTACATACAAATCCCTAAACTCCACTACCATTCAAACTGGCAGATACTAAAGCTTGAGCACTAAAGGGAAAACAAGGGGTGCTTTTTCAGATCTAATAATGGCTGGCCAGAGGATTCTATCCCTGGCAGCACAGCTGCTTCTACCAGGAAATTGATGAGATGAGCTTGTGAGATGATGGCTGATTTCACATCAGGAAGTTCGGTGTGATTTGAATGAAAGACTCTGTATTCCAAGGCTCTGCCCTGCCGTGAGATAGGCAGGCCTATTTCTATCCAGCTGCTCTCTACCATGCAAAATGACGTCACTTGCTAGAACACAGACAATCTCTGGGAACAACCTGCTGGCAAGCAAGCAAGCACCAAAACTTCTGGAAAAAGAAAATAAGCTGTAGTCATCATACACTAGGGATAGGAAACAGACGATAATTTCATTCCTCAGCTGTTAACACTGTTTCTTCTCTCTTCACAAGTTGCTTTCATTTTTATTTTTGTGTTTTTTTTGGATGGAGTCTCCATCTATTGCCCAGGTTGGAGTGCGGTGGCGTGATCTCAGCTCACTGCAACCTCCACCTCCCAGGTTCAAGCAATTCTCCTGCCTCAGCTTCCTGAGTAGCTGGGATTATAGGTGTGTGCCACCACGCTTGACTAATTTTTGTAATTTTAGTAGAGACAAGAATTTGACATATTGGCCAGGTTGGTCTCGAACTCCTGACCTCAGATGATCTGCCCATCTTGGCCTTCCAAAGTGCTGGGATTACAGGCGTGAGCCACTGCGCTCGGGCTCCTCACAAGTTGCTTTGAAATAAATCCCAAGTTCTTCTTCTAGGATGACTAACAGGATGACTAACAGTGAAGTTATAAATATTATTGAGGGAAATATAATGAAATATTTAACGTTAGAATGTTGGATTGTTCCAAAGCCCAGTGCTTGGTTCTATTCCACATAAGATCATGCCCTTGGTGACGTTACCAACTCTCATAGCATTGAATGTCATTTATATGTAGACCCCAAATTTGATAACTTTAGCCTAAATCTTTGTCTCAAACTTCACAATGTGTGTACAACTGCCTATTTGACATCTCTATTTAGATGTCTGATAGACACCTTGAACTTCACGTGTTCAAGATCAAACTCCTTTTTGCAATTTTTTGTTTTGAAACAATTTCAGATTTACAAAAAGTTACAAGAATGGTACAAAAAATTCATATTCTGTTTATCCAGATTCCCTGATAATTAACATTTTCCAATATTTAATCATTCTCTTAATCCATATGTCATATATAAATATATCATTATTTTCTGAGCCACTTGAAATTGTAGACATTATGACCCTTTATTTCCCAAATACGTCTATGTACTTCCTAAGAACAAGAACATCCTCTAACATAACCATAGTATAATTATCCAATTCGAGAAGTTGACGCAGTACTGTTAACTGATCCACAGGTCTTACTCATATTTAAGTCAATTGCTCCAGTGTGTTACTGCAAAGCAAAATATATATATTTTTTTCTGATTCAGGGTCCATCCAACCCAGAATCACAAATTGTATTCAGTTGTCATGTCATATTAGTCTTCTTTAATCTTCAACAGTTCTTCTCTCATGACTTCAATATATTTTGTACAAGGTTCCCTAATTTTTGTTTTTTAGATTTTTTAAAAATTGTGGCAAAATACACATATCATCTTGTTTTTTTTTAGTTTTTAATTTTTTTTTTGAGACTGAGACTAGGTCTGTTGCCCAGGCTGGAGTGCAGTGGCAAGATCTTGGCTTGCTGCAGCCTCTACCTCCTGGATTCCAGCGATTCTCCTGCCTCAGCCTCCCAGGTAGCTGGGCTTATAGGAACGCGTCACCATGCCTGGCTAATTTTTGTATTTTTAGGAGAGATGGGGTTTTACCATGTTGGCCAGGCTGGTCTTGAACTCCTGATCTCAGGTATCTGCCTGCTTTGGCCTCCCAAAGTGCTAGGATTACAGATGTGAGTCACCGCGTCCAGCCTTTAATTATTTTTTTAAGTGTGCAGTTCAGTAGTGTCAAGTACATTCACCTGTTGTGCAACCAATCTCCAGAACTCTTCATCTAGCAAAATTAAAACTCTACATCACAGATATATGTGTGACATACAGATACACACAGATACATACCATTTTATATTTGTGCGCATATATATATATATACACACACACACATATATATACCATTATTTTTCTTTTTTTTGGAGACAGTATTTCACTCTGCCACCCTGGCTGGAGTGCTCGTTGCAGCCCCAAACTCCCTGGGCTCAAGCCATGCCCCTGCCTCAGCTTCCCTAGTAGCTAGGACTATATGTACCATGTCCAGCTATTTTTTATTTTTTGTAGAGACAGGGTCTTGCTATATTGCCCAGGGTGGCCTTGAATTCCTGAGCTCAAGTGATCCTCCTGCTCAGCCTCCCAAAATGCTGAGATTACAGGTGTGAGCCACAGGCACCTCACCCTACCACAATTTCTTTGTCCATTCTTTTGTGAATGAACACTTAAAGATTGTTTCCATTTCTTGGCTATTGTGAATAATGTTGCAATGAACATGAGAGTGCAGAAATCTCTTCAACTCATTTCCTTTGGACATATGCCCAGAAATGGGATTGCTGGATCACATGGTAGTTCTATTTTTTTTTTTTTTCTTAAGACAGTCTTGCTGTATCCCCCAGGGATAAGTGGCACAATCTTGGCTCTCTTCAACCTCTGCCTCCTGGGTTCAAGCGATTCTCATGCATCAGTCTCCCGAGTAGCCGGGATTATAGGCATGCGTCACAACACCCAGCTCATTTTTGTATTTTTAGTAGAGATGGGGTTTCGCCATGTTGGCCAAGCTGTTCTTGAACTCCTGACCTCAGGTGATCCACCCGCCTTGGCCTCCCAAAGTGCTGGGAGGTGTGAGCCCCTGAACCCTGTGGTGCTTCTATTTAAAAATTTTTGAGGAACCTCCATACTGATTTTCAAAATGGCTATACTTTTTTATTTTTTGGAGATAGGGTCTCGCTCTGTTGCCCAGGCTGGAGTGAAGCAGTATGAACACAGCTCAGTGTAGCCTCAACTTCCTGGGCTCAAGTAATCCTCCCACCTCAGCCATCCACGTAGCTGGAACCATAGGTGTGAGCCACCATGCCCAGCCTCAAAATGGCTGTACTACTTTACATTCCCATTAATAGTGTACAAGAGTTCCCTTTCCTCACCAGTAACAAGTATTCTCACCAATACTTGTTATCTTTTGTCTTTCTAACGTGTTTGAAGTGCTATCTCATTGTGGTTTTGATTTGTATTTCCCTGATGATCAGTGATGTTGAACACCTTTTCACATACTTGTTGACCATTTTTATGTCTTCCTTGGAAAAATGTCTATTCAGCTCCTATGCCCATTTTTAAATCAGGTTATTTGTTTTTCTGTTATTGAGATGTATGAGTCTCATATATTTTGGATTTAATCCCTTATCAGATAGATATATGGACTATAAATATTTTGTCCCATTCTGTGGGACACTTTTTCATTTTGTTGATGGTTCCCTCTGCTGTGCAGAAACATTTTAATCTGACGTAGCCCTACTTGTTATTTTTGCTTTTGTTGCCCGTTTTTAGTGTCATATTAAAAAAATCATTGCCAAGACTAATGTCATGGAGCTTTTCCCCTATATTTTCTTCTAGGATTTTTATGGTTTCAGGTCTTATGTTTAAATCTTAAATCCATTTTGAGTTTATTTTTGTGTATGGCATAAGATAAAAATCCAATTTTATTCTGTTTTTGTTTGTGTTTTGAGACAGGGTCTCACTTTGTCATTCAGGCTAGAGTCCAGTGGCATGAACGCAGCTCACTGCAGCCTCCGCTTCCCACACTCAAGTGATCCTCCCGCCTCAGCCCTGCAAGTGGCTAGGACTACAGGCACGTGTCACCATGTCCAGCTGATTTTTTGTATTTTTTTTTGTAAAAATGGGGTTTCAAAATGTTGTCTAGGCTGGTCTTGAACCCCTGAGCTCAAGGGATTCCTGCCTCAGCCTCCTGAGTAGCTGGCTAATTAGTGCCCGGATAATTTTTGTAATTTTAGTAGAGACGGGGTTTCAACATGTTGGCCAGGCTGATCTCAAACTCCTGGCCTCAAGTGATCCACCTGCCTCAGCCTCCCAAAGAGCTGGGATTACAGGTGTGAGCCACCATGACTGGCAAGCCACTGCACCCAGCTCATTCTTTCTTTTGATGCTAAAAGACTGCTAGGTTTGGCCAAAGTGAGCCCCTTTGTTTCCTGTCCTTTTGACATGTCATCATTACTTGAGCACTTTTAAAGTTTCTGGCACAATAAAATGTCCCAGGCTCATCTTACCCTTTCTCTGCCCTGGCCCAGAACAGGCTAGTTCTCAAAGGCACCTGATTTTTTTACTGGAGAGTGGCATTTAAAAACCTACATCTGGGTGTTGTGTGATCATTGTTATTGGAGGGTCATTTGTCACAGGTCATCTCAGTAATGAAGTTAAGAAAGTATGTTTGAGGGTGTATATGTATATTCATCTCTGTATCTCAATATTAAAAACCATGGGTTTACATTAATATCTCTAATTCTATTCCAATATCAAAGGGTTCATTCTGTAGCAGGACGAGCCACAGACAAGAACCCCTCAGACACTGAGTTGTGGAAGGAAAGGGCTTTATTCAGCTGGGAGCATCGGCAGACTCATGTCTCCAAAAACTGAGCTCCCCAAGTGAGCAATTCCTGTCCCTCTTAAGGGCTTACAACTCTAAGGGGGTCCGTGTGAGAGGGTCGTGATCTATTGAGCAAGCAGGGGGTACGTGACTGGGGGCTGCATGCACCAGTAATTAGAACAGAACAGGACAGGGATTTTCACAATGCTTTTCCATACAATGTCTGGAATCTATAGATAGCATAATCGGTTAGGTCAGGGGTCAATCTTTAACTACCAGGCCCAGGGTGCAGCAGTGAGCTGTCTGCCCGTGGATTTCATTTTTGCCTTTTAATTTTTCCTTCTTCTTTCTTTGGAGCCAGAAATTGGGCATAAGACAGTATGAGGGGTGGTCTCTTCCTTTAATTCTAGTCTCCTCCCTTTCCATATTTGCAACTCCCTTTTCTAACAATGAGAGACCTACCTCCTATTATCCTCACTTTACTTATGTGCTCAGTCCCAGGATACATGGAAAGTAGTTTCAGAATTTCCAAGTCATACCACAGCAGAAGACTGAACTCTTGATCTTTTGTTCCAAATGGGGTCCACCCACAGCCTTTCCCATTTCAGTTGATGGCAACTCCATCCTTCTAGTTGCTCAGATCAAAAACCCTGGAATCATCCTGGAGTCTTTATTCTCTCTTTCATACACACATCTATCTAATCTGTCAGAAAATCCTATCAGTTCTATCTTCAAAATGTATTCAGAATCTAACCACATCCCACCACCTCCGCCGCTATCAATCACCCTGGTCCAAGCCACCACCATCGTCTTGGGCCTAGATTGCTCCCAGCTAGTCTCCCTGCCTCTACACTTACCCCTTAATCAGTCTGTCATCAACATAGCAGTCAGGGTAGTGTTTTTAAAAATGTAAGTCTCTTTCAATCACTCCTCTGAACATTCCAGTGATCACAAAACACTCAGATGTAGGTTGTTAAAACTCTGTTTCACTCAAGAATAAAACCCAGAGTCTTAAAAATGCCCCTATAACTTTCTGGCCTCACCTCCTATTACTGCCTCCATCATCCTACTCTACTCCAAACACACTAGCCTCCTTGCTATTTGTCACACACTACAGCTATAATCTTATTTATGCCCTTGGCTATGATTCCTCTACCAGAAACGAGTATTTTACTTCCTTCAAGGGTTCAATCTCACTTCAACAAGGCCCATACTGACTACTGTATTTGATACGTATACTTGATATTACAACCACCCTCCCAACTCTAGCAGTCCCCATTCTCCTTACCCTACTCTGTTTTCGTCTTCTACAGCACTTATCACTTTCTAATATACCATATATTATATCATTTACTAATTTTTTGTTTATTATTCATTGCTTATTCTCCACCCCTGGATCACTGCTAGAATTTATGAGGACATGAATTTTTGTTTCTTTCATTCACTGATGAACAAAGGGGCCTAGAACAGTATCCAGCAAGCTGTAGACACTCAACAAATATTTGCTGATGTTGAATGAATAAATTATTAGAAACCCAGAATTATGAATTGTTTCCCCCCCTATTTTGGCAGCATGGTTTGACTAACAATTTTCTGTAAAACAATTTGATTTTTAATCTATAATAGTAATTTGGACCAATAGCTCTCATATTTATTTTTCAAACCAGCATTCTCTCAAAGAGGAATGTGTCCTTAAAAGAAATTTAGTAACACACTCACACCAGTGAGCCAAGGTACTTCAAATGAATGTTAAATCAAACTTCCAGAGGAAATGCCATAGTTTTTATTTAACATGTGTGTATACCTATGTCTGTACATATCAGTACAAGCATACCTCATTTTATTATGCTTCACTTGATTGTGACTCAGATACTATGTTTTTGGTTTTTTTTTTTTTTAAATAAATTGAAGGTTTATGGCAACCTGGCATCCAGCATGTCTGTTAGCACCATTTTTCCAGTAGCACATGCACACTTCATGTCTCTATGTCACATTTTGTTAAATCTTGCAATATTTCAAAATTTTCCATTATTATTTTTTTTCTTATGGTGATCTGTGGTCCTTAATGTTACTACTATAATTGTTTTGGGGCACCATAAACCATGCCCATAGAAGATGGTGAACTTAATAAATGTTGTATGTATCCTCACACTCCAACAACCAGCTGTTCCCCCAACTCAGTCCCTCTCTTTGGGCCTCCCTGTACCCTGAGACACAACAATATTGAAATTAGCCAATTAATAACCTTTCAATGGCCTGTAAGTGTTCAAGTAAGAGGAAAAGTCACATGTCTTTAACTTTAAATCAAAAGCTAAAAATGATTATGCATAGTGAGAAAAGCAGGTTCAAAGCCGAGACAGGCTGAAAGCTAGGCTTCTTGAGCCAAATAGTGAGGCAGATTTGTAAATGCAAAGGAAGAGTTCCTGAAGGAAACTTAAAGTGCTACTCCAGTGATCACATGAATAACAGGAAAGTTAAACAGTTGTCATGCTGATATGCAGAAAGTTTTAGTGGTCTGGATAGAAGATCACACAAGACAACATTCCCTTTAACCAAAGCCTAATCCAGAACAACGCCTTAACTCTCCTCAATTCTGTGAAGGCTGAGAGAGATAAGAAAGCTGCACAAGACAAGTTTGAAGCTGGCAGAGGTTGGTTCATGAGGTTTAAGGAAAGAAGCTATCTGTATTAAGTCCACTCTCATATTGCTATAAAGAAATATCTGAGGCTGGGTGTGGTGGCTCATGCCTGTAATCCAGCACTTTGTGAGGCCGAGGCAGGCAGATCATCTGAGGTCAGCAGTTCGAGACCAGCCTAACATGGTGAAACCCTGTCTCTACTAAAAATACAAAATCAGCTGGCATGGTGGCGTGTGCCTGTAATCCCAGCTACTTGGGAGGCTGGGGCAGAAGAATCACTTGAACCCAGGCGGTGGAGGTTGCAGTGAGCCAAGATCACACCATTGCACTCCAGCCTGGGCAAAAAGAGTGAAACTCCATCTTGAAAGAAAGAAAAGAGAAGAGAAGAGAAGAGAAGAGAAGGAAACGAAGGAAAGGAGGGAAGGGAAGGGAAGGGGAGGGGAGGGGAAGGAAGGGGAGGGGAGGGGAAGGAAGGGGAGGGGAGGGAGAAAGGAAGAATTAAAGGGAAATATTTGAGACTGGGTAATTTACAAAGAAAAGAGGTTTAATTGGCTCACAGTTCTGCAGGCTATAAAGGAAGTATAGTGGCTTCTGTTTCTTGGGAGGCCTCAGGAAACTTACAACCATGGTGGAAGGCAAAGGGGAAGCAAGGCATCTCACATGGCCGGAGCAGGAGGAAAAGAGTGAGGGGGAAGGTGCTACACACTTTTAAACAACCAGATCTCGTGATAACTCTATCACAAGAACAGCACTAGGGGGATGGTGCTAAACCATTCATGAGAGGCCACCTCCATGTCCAATCACCTCCCACCAGGCCTACCTCCAGCACTGGGGATGATCTTTCAACATGAGATTTGGGCAGGGACACAGATTCAAACCATATCACCATCTCCATAACATAAAAGTGCGAGATGAAGTAGCAAGTGCTGATACAGAAGCTGCAGCAAGTTATCCAGGAGATCTAGCTGAGATCACTTATTAAGGTGGCTACAACAACAGATTTTCAATGTAGATTAAACAGGCTTTTACTGGAAGAAGATGCCATCTAGGACTTTCACAGATGGAGTAAGGTCAACGTCTGGCTTCAAAGCTTCAAAGGACAGGCTGACTCAGATTAAGGGATAATGCAGCTGATGACTTTAAGTTGAGGCCAATGCTCATTTATCATTGTGAAAATCCCAGGATCTTTAAGAATTATGCTAAATCTATTGTGCCTGTGCTCTATAATTCAAACAGCAAAGCCTGGGTGACAGTACATCTGTTTACAGCATGGTTTACAGAATATTTTAAGTTCATTGTCGAGACCTGCTGCTCAAAAAGAAAAAAAATTCCTTTCAAAATATTACTGCTCACTGACAACCTACCTGATTACCAAAGAGGTCTGATGGAGATGTACAGGAGATTAATGCTGTTTTCATGCTTGCTAACATCCAATTGGTAGCCCATGGATCAAGGAGTAATTTTGACTTTCAAGTCTTATTTTAAGAAATACATTTCATAAGACTATAGCTGCACAAATAGTATTCCTCTGATGGATCTAGGCGAAGTAAATTGAAAAAATGAAAAGGATTCATCATTCTAGATGCCATTAAGAACATCTGTGGCTCATGGGAGGACGTCAAATTATCAACATTAACAGGAGTTTGGAAAAAGTTGATTCTAACCCTCAGTTTCAAGGTGTCAGTGGAGGAAATAACTGCAGATGTGGTAGAAATAGCAAGAAAATTAGAATTAGAAGTTGAACCTGAAGATGTGACTGAATTGCTGCAATCTTAAAGATCAAACTTGAAGGTATGAGAAGTTGCTTCTTATGGATGAGCAGAGAAAGTGGTTCCTTGAGATGGAAACTACTCCTGGTGAAGATGCTGTGAACATTGTTGAAAACAACAAAGGATTTAGAATATTCCATAAACTTAGTTGATAAAGCAGTGGCAGGATTGGAGAAGATTGACACCAATTTTGAAATAAGTTCTACTGTGGGTAAAATGCAGTCAGACAGCATTGCATGCTACAGAGAAATCTTTCATAAAAGGAAGAGTCCATTGATGTGCCAAACTTCATGGTTAATCTTATTATAAGAAATTGTCACAGCCACCCCCACCTTCAGTAGCCACCACCCTGACCAGTCAGCAGCTGTCAACATCAAGGCAAGACCCTCCACCAGTCAAAAGATTTTAACTTGCTGAAGGCTCAGATAATTGTTAGCATTTTTCAGCAAAAAGGTATTTTTAAATTAACGTACATAGGCCAGGCGCAGTGGCTCATGCCTGTAATCCCAGCACTTTGGGAGGCCGAGGCAGGCGGATCACAAGGTCAGGAGATGGAGACCACCGTGAAACTCCGTCTCTACTAAAAATACAAAAAATTAGCTGGGCGCTGTGGCGGGTGCCTGTAGTCCCAGCTACTCAGGAGGCTGAGGCAGGAGAATGGCGTGAACCCAGGAGGCAGAGCTTGCAGTGAGCCAAGATTGTGCCACTGCACCCCAGCCTGGGTGACAGAGCGAGACTCTGTCTCAAAAAAAAAAATATATTAAAGTATATAAATGTTTTTTTCTAGACATAATGCTATTGCACACTTAACAGACTACAGTATAGTGAAATATTACTTTTATATGCACTGGGAAACCAAAAAATCTGTGACTTGCTTTATTGTAATACCCATTTTATTGCAGTGGTCTGGAACTGATTCTGCAATATCTCCAAGATGTGCCTATATATATATATATATATAATATATAATATATTTAATTTATAATATATATAAAAATATATTTATATATGTATTTTTTATATATATATATATATAATATATAATATATAAATATATAATATATTTAATTATATATATTTAATATATATATATATATATAAACCTCTGCTTTTTTTTTTTTTTTTTTTGAGATGGAGTCTCGCTCTGTCACCCAGGCTGGACTGCTGTGGCCGGATCTCAGCTCACTGCAAGCTCCGCCTCCCGGGTTCACGCCATTCTCCTGCCTCAGCCTCCCTGGTAGCTGGGACCACAGGCGCCGCCACCTCGCCCGGCTAGTTTTTTGTAGTTTTTAGTAGAGACGGGGTTTCACCGTGTTAGCCAGGATGGTCTCGATCTCCTGACCTCGTGATCCGCCCGTCTCGGCCTCCCAAAGTGCTGGGATTACAGGCTTGAGCCACCGCGCCCGGCCAAACCTCTGCTTTTAATGATACTGTGAGGGCCTAGAATTTCATTTGGAGTTAATGCACACATTTGACAAACTTGACTGTTTTGAGAACAATGTTTTTAAACCCTCAAGTTCTCTGTCTGCTGATCAAAATGGACATTAACATCCTAACATACTTTGCATTTTCCTAGTATCTACAAAGCCAGATATTTTTATCTTTTAATTTTTCTAATTTTTTTAAATTTATTTTTTTTTTTAAAGAGATGGGGTCTTGCTCTATTGCTCTGGCTAGAGTGCAGTGGGATGATCATGGTTCACTGCAGCCTTGACATCCTGGGCTCTGGTGATTCTCTTACTTCAGCCTACTGAGTAGCTGGGGACAATCGGCAATTTTTTTGGGGGGGGGTAGAGATGAGGTCTCCCTATGTTGCCCGGGCTGGTCTCAAACTCCTAGGCTCAGGTGACCTTCCTGCCCCATTTTTCTGATGTGCTGGGATTGCAGGCATGAGCCTGTAAGCTTTATTTCTGGAAGCCTTTATTTTATTTGGAAGGTTTTATTTTTTTATTTTTTTGAGACAGAGTCTTGCTCTGTCACCCAGGCTACAGTATAGTGGCACTATCTCAGCTTGCTGATCTCTGCCTCCCGAGTTCAAGAGATTCTTGTGCCTCAGCCTCCCAAGTAGCTGGGACTAGAGTCGTGCGCCATCACACCTGGCTAATTTTTTTTGTATTTTTAGTAGAGATGTGGTTTCCTCATGTTGGCCAGGCTGGTCTTGAACTCCTGACCTCAAGTGATCTGCCTGCCTCAGCCTCTCAAAGCGCTGGGATTACAGGCATGAACCACCGTGCCCGGCCACAGGCTTGATTTTTAACATGTGGTGTACCAGGGGTTTTTGTATGCAAAATTTTGTGTAAATGTATTTTCATTATGGAACCTAACACTTGTATCAAAATTTCAAAGGAGTCTCTGACCTAAAATAAGTTAAGAATCACAGCATTAAACTTGTAGAGTTCCTCCATTAAAAATTAGCTTCCCAGGCTGGGCGTGGGGGCTCAGGCCTGTAATCCCAGCACTTTGGGAGGCTGAGACAGGTAGATCACAAGGTCAGGAGATCGAGACCATCCTGGCTAACACGATGAAACCCCATCTCTACTAAAAATACAAAAAATTAGCCGTGTGTGGTGGTGGGCGCCTGTAGTCCCAGCTACTCGGGAGGAGGCTGAGGCAGGAGAATGGCATGAACCCGGGAGGCAGAGCTTGCAGTGAGCAGAGATCGCGCCACTGCACTCCAGCCTGGGCAACAGCACGAGACTCCGTCTCAAAAAAACAAAAAAAAAATTAGCTTCCCGAGGACAGAGACCATGTCTGTCCCATCATCAAATCTTAGTTCCTAGCAAGTAGTAAATAATAAATGTTGAACAAATAAAAATAAGGAAATGAATAAACAATGAATGAACAAATCACTAATATACTACCTCAGCTCACACTATCTCTTCTTTGCCCAGCTTTCTAAGGGTTGGGTCACAGTACCCCATATGACTGATAATGAGTCAGAGAGGGAATAAGACTTGCTCAATGAAGTTACCACTAAACTTGCCTGGGGGTAACCTTTGTAGGAGTGAAAAAGAAATCTTAAAGATGCGAAAGACATTTGTCTTTCTGTACATTTTTAAAGTAAAATGTGGCTGGGTGCGGTGGCTCATGCCTCTAATCCCAGCACTCTGGGAGGCTGAGGCAGGAGGATTGCTTGATCCCAGGAGTTTGAGACCAGCATGGGCAACATGAGAGACTCTGCCTCTACAAAATACAAAAACTTAGCTAGGCATGGTGACATATACCTGTAGTCCCAAGCTACTCGGCTGGCTGAGGTGGGAGAACTGCTTGAGCCTGGGAAGTCGAGGCTGCAGTGAGCCGTGATTGTGCCACTGCACTCTAGCCTAAGTGACAGAGTGAGACTCTGTCTGAAAAAAAAATCTACTTTTATGGCGTTTTTTGAGGCATGGGTTTCCAGGGGGCTTTGGGGATACTGTGTACTTCTAGGTACTAAGAGGAAAGGCCCAGAGTGCTGGCTGCTAAGAGTTTGCTCCAGGTCCCAGGCTTAAGGGGAGAAGGTAATATTTATTACCTTTAAAGTTCCCTATTCGGCTGTCCAACTCAGCTTATAAAAGTAAGAAAGGAGACAGAAATTCAAATAAGAATTCTGCCAAGGAGTAAACACTGGATCTCTACTGCATCTTTTTGGAACCTGAGTATATTAGACAGAGCACAGAGGCTACTCTTCCCTAACATCATACCCTGACCTTCAAAGGGATTTTGAAATTTTTATTATCCAATTTCTGCACTATGCTGGCCATAAAGAATCATTTCTATTTATAAGGGAATTATCCACTAAGGTTGACCAGGCTATTGTTCAGGACAGATTCCATCTCTGGAATGGCTGCATCTATTCTGCTGAGGAAACTTTCTGCCATAGATGGCTTGGCAATGAATTACCAGAAATACTCAAGAGGACAGCAAGTTGCCTTCTGTTTCTGCTTTACATACAGCAGAAAACCCAAGTGGTTATGGAATACAGTGAGATACCCAGAAACAAACAGTTACCAGAAGCTCTCTAAGAGTACAGTGATGACTAACCTCAGAGATGAAGCCTTTCAAGAATCTCTTCTCAATTTTTCTTTTTTTTTTTTTGACAGTCTTGCTCTGTCACCCAAGCTGGAGTGCAGTGGCATGATCTCAGCTCACTGCAAGCTCCATCTCCTGAGTTCAAGCCATTTTCCTGCCTCAGCTTCCTAAGTAGCTGCCTAATTAGTACCTGGCTAATTTTTGTATTTTTAGCAGAAACAGTTTCACCATGTTGGCCAGGCTGGTATCAAACTCCTGACCTCAAGTGATCCACCTGCCTCGGCCTCCCAAAGTGCTGGGATTATAGGCGTGAGCTACTACACCTGGCCTCAAGAACCTCTTCTCTAAACCAGACCTACGAGTGATATTCTTGACAATGGAATGGATTATTCGAAGCACAAAAAACAGAAGGGAAAACAAACAAACATGAATACAACAGGGAACTCTTCCGTATAGCTTTTATGCCGGGCAAAAGAGCTCTAACTGTGGGCAAGAGTTGTTCGAACTTCATTACTCAACGTTAAAAAAAATGCTTCAGTGGGTACCTACTATGTGTTAAAGCATAGCATTGCTCACAATGAGAGAACTAGGGTGAACAAGATGAGAAGAGTTCATGATCTCTAATACTAGAGACAACATATGAACACTAATAACTGGAATGCAGGTGAAAAAGAGATACAGATACATTTAGAAGAGACAGAACATTTAGCTAGTGGCAGTGGGGTCTTGTTGCTTCTGCTTGGTGGATTAAAGAAAGAAGGAAAGAAGGTTAGGGTCTTGGATGCCCAGCTAAGTAGGCTTCTTTTCTTTTTATTTTCCCTTCCTTCTTTTCTTCCTCCCTCCCTCCCTTTCTTCCTGCCTAATACTTTACATCCTTAAAAGTTTTAAGTAGAGAACTGAAGATAAGAACTGCTCTCTGGAGAAATTAATACAGTAGTAGTGAAGTTTGTAGCAATGGGAATTGAGAGACAGAGCCAACAGATATAAATTTAGGATATAAATCAACAGGTCCAGTCAACTAACTGTTGTGGGGATCACTAAGTGGGAAGAGTCAAAGGTGACTTGGAGAATGCTGATGTCATTCAAGAACAGGTGCCCAGGAGAGAAACAGAAGAAGGCTGGACAGATGATGTGTGGTTCTGGACACACTCAAGTGTTAGTGAAGCTACCTGACAGGCTGTTGGAAATGTGCGAGTGAAGTCCTGAGGAGAGGTCTGGGCTGCTGAAGCTATAGATGGGAGACTATTCTGCATACAAATGAGCTGTTACCATGAAAGTGGATGAGATCAACAAGGGAGACAGCAAAGGAGGAGGAAAGAGAAGGGTAAAGGGCAGAACCATAGGGAATACTTGCATTTAGGATAAGAAAAAGACCCTCATGGTGCTACGAAAGAAGGAATCATCAGAGCAGTAATCTGAGAATCAGCAGACTGTCACAAAGCAAGAAAGAGGCTCAAGAGGACACAGGAGGTCACAATAGAAAATACTACCCGGAGGTCAAAAAGGATGGGGTTTGAGAAAAATGCCAGCCAGACATTGAGGAGCATTTTTCACTAGACTTTTGGTGGGATCAGAGATCAGAGGTTTCAAGTGCAAAGGTTAAAGAGGGAACAAATGGGCTATTCAATTCATATTTGTTGGTGTCCATCTGTCTTTACTGCTTGCCTCTTCTTTTCCTTCCCGAACTCACCATCTGTTCCCTTTCACCGCTATGTGCAAGTTTCTGAAGACTCCTCAATTTAAGGATTCAATAGATACTGACAAATACTGACAAAAGTAATTAATAAATCCCCCTAAGAAATCCTAGGTTCCTAGAAGGGTCACTGCTTATTCACATTTTGTTTCCCAAGCAAAGATATCCCGAAGACAAGTGAAATGGTCTGCGGATAGAGAAGGCTGACTGTAAGTGCACCACTGAGTAAATGACACTTTCAAAGTCTTTCTGAGTATCACAGAGACTCTAAACTTTTCTAAACACTCTGAAGATATTCTTTTGACACCTCACATTTAGTGAGAAGCTTTCTTAGAACTTAAGTGTATTTAGCCATTTCAAGTCTATAGCAGAATATGGCATTAAATGGTAAAGTTCCCCTACCAAATTTAATAAGGCTGTTTCATTCATAGATGAAAGACAAACATAACACATCTTGGTATATGCCTCTTTCAAAATCAGCCAATAACTTCCCAAACATCTTCACTGAACACATACGATGTGGAGAAGTGTTGTGGGGGGGACAAAATTATAGGATATGACTACTAATGTTATGCACCGATCTCAATTAATAGGGGGTACACTTGCAGGGTACATAAGTATAATCTGGGTTTAACATAATGTTTTGGGTTTACCTAAAACATTACTGGTTACTGGCAAGTTACTGTATCTTTTTTGTTGTTGTTGTTGTTGAGATGGAGTTTCGCTCTTGTTGCCCAGGCTGGAATGCAATGGCACAATCTCGGCTCACTGCAACCTCTGCCTCCCCAGTTCAAGTGATTCTCCTGCCTCAGCCTCCCAAGTAGCTAGGATTACAGGCATGCGCCACCATGCCCAGCTAATTTTGTATTTTTAGTAGAGACGGGGTTTCACCATGTTGGTCAGGCTGGTCTCGAACTCCTGACCTCAGGTGATCTGCCCTCCTTGGCCTCCCAAAGTGCTGGGATTACAGGTGTGAGCCATTGCACTCCACCTATTGTATCTTAAAAAGTAGATTATCATTATGAAAAGCACACATTGATTTCTAGAAGTCAACATTTTATCCCAGTACTTTGAGAAGCTGAGGCAGGATGACTGCTTGAGGTGAGGAGTTTAAGACCAGCCTGGGCAATATAGCAAGACCCTGTCTCTACAAAAATATTTCGAAAAAATTAGCTGGGCATGGTGGCATGCCCCTGTCATCTCAGCTACATGGGAGGCTAAGGTGGGAGGCTCACTTGAGCCCAGGAGTTTGAGGTTAAGTCCCTAAGTTATACAAAAAGATATATTTCCAAAGTTCTTCAGTAACTTAGGTACTTACAAATTCATGAGTATTTTCTCACCGATTCAATTATATTAATAATGGTTAGGTCAAACCATGGACTTAACCATGGTGGTGATTTGTATCCCTAGAGCCTGGTATAGTATCTCGCATGTGGTGTTCTAAAAGGTTGCTGAACAAATGATTGAATGAGTCAACAAATAAAGAAAGTGTAGGCCTATACTATTCTGAAGGTAAGTAATAAAAACTATTACATATAAAAATGTTTCCTTTGAAAAATACTTTCTGAATTCTAGCTTGGTTGTAAAGAACAATCTCTCCTATGGTTCATTCTCTAATTTTGGTGGTTGAATGAGAATTTCTTTCCCAGTTATGATATTAATTACATGTTACATTTCAGTTATCCTCGACATTTTCTTACGTCCATTGGTAAGGCCCTATAAGGAAAGATAGAGGAACGAAAGGAAATAGATGATGAGGAGGAGGAGTGATGCAAGTATCTGGAGACACTTTCTTTTTTTTTTTTTGAGATGGAGTCTCGCTGTGTCACCCAGGCTGGAGTGCAGTGGCACGATCTCAGCTCACTGCAAGCTCCGCCTCCTGGGTTCACACCATTCTCCTGCCTCAGCCTCCTGAGTAGCTGGGACTACAGGTGCCTACCACCATGCCTGGCTAATTTTTTGTATTTTTAGTAAAGACAGGGTTTCACCGTGTATTAGCCAGGCTGGTCTCGATCTCTGGAGACACTTTCTACAGAGACAATCATCAGGGTTGGTTGAACCAATCCTGTCATCATTTGTTCAACATTAGCCTAACTGGAACAAGGTGAGGACAGAGACTGGTGTGAGAGGGGGTCTCGGTCACAAAAGACTCTGCAGCTGTGATGGGGGAAAAGCAGTCTGAGGAAAGGAGTCTTTCTGTGCAAGCTTATCTAAGTCTGGTATTCATCCAAACAAAAGTAGTATAGAAGAATTGTTAAGTGTAAGGACTTGGGCCAAACTTTCTGGGTTCAAGTCTCAGCCCCCTACTTTTTAGCTATGAGATGTCAGACTAGATACTTAACCTCTCTATATCACACTAAAATGGGTATAATAAGAATACCTACCTCGGCTGGGTGCGGTGGCTCACGCCTGTAATCCCAGCACTTTAGGAGGCCGAGGCGGGCGGATCATCTTGAGGTCAGGAGTTTGAGACCAGCCTGGCCAACATGGTGAAATCCCATCTGTACTAAAAATACAAAAATTAGCCGGGTGTGGTGGCGGATGCCTGTAATCCCAGCTACTCAGGAGGCTGAGGCTGGAGAATCACTTGAACCCGGGAGATGGAGGTTGCTGTGAGCCAAGATTGCGCCAATGCACTCCAGCCTAGGCGACAAGAGCGAAACTTCGTCTCAAAAAAAAAAAAAGAAAAAAGAAAAAGAAAAAGAAAACCTACCTTAAGGGTTATTAGGAGGATTAAATAATTTAACAGTATCTGAGATATCCTGAAAGCTATATAAGCATTAACTAAACAAGCACATCAGGCATGTGTAAGTTGCTGATTACATGTTATGTCAATTATAAACTTGGTTAACTTTGAAAACTATAGGTTTCCTAGGGATGAAAGCACAAGAGGAAATTAAGGTGGGTACTGTTTATTAAATATCAGTAAAAACCACAGTACTATCTTCAATCATATGTGATCTCTGTTTTTCACCTCAAAAGGAAAAGAAAAAAACTATGCTTAACCTTGTGTCAAATCACCACTTAGAACTAGGAATTTTTAAATGGTACCATGAGACCCAAGCAAGCCTTACTGAAACCTTTTTTTTTTTTTTTTTTTCCAAGACAGGGTCTTACTCTGTTGCTTAGGCTGGAGTATAATGGTGTGATCATAACTCGCTGCAGCCTTGAATTCCTGGGCTCAAGTGATCCTCCTGTCTCAGCCTCTTGAGTAGCTAGGACTACAGGCAAGCATCACCATGCCTGGCTAAATTTCTACCTTTTGCTTTTTGTAGAGCTGGGGTCTCATTATGTTGGCCAGATGGGTCTCAAACTCCTGGTCTCAAGTAACTCTTCTGTCTTGGCCTCCCAAAGTGCTGGAATTATAGGTGTGGGCAACCGTGCCTGGCCCTGAGAATATTTTAAGAGTGTATTTTCTTCTGATGATGGGAACAGTATAAAATATATCTTCTTTTCTGACAGTGTTGCTCTAAGACAAACTATTCAAAATGGACTCTACTTAAGAGTACAACTCATTTCACTAAGTGAAATAAGGTCATTCTTTTAATTTCAGAAAAGTCTTTGTCCAGACAAATGTCATTTGGACCCTTGGTACAGAAATTGCAGTAATTTTTGAGACAAAAATTTCAGGGTTGGGCTGCCAAGTCCACATGCTTTCTTTCATGGTTTGCCAGCACAAAGAGTTACTAGGGGAAAATGGTCATTAAATGAGAAAGGTTACGTCATATTGAAGGACTACGCACTTACGGATGGCTTGCCTTTGCCCAGTATTCAAGGATCAGAGTAGCTGCTATTTCTTCCTTTACTGCAGGATTATTATTAAGTAAACGAAAGGTTGATTTATATCTGCATTACACTTATCATCCTGCTAGGGTACAGAGTAAGGTTCAGAATACAATATTCAGATATAGGGAGCGTCTAGCTGTGGAGAAGTTTCCGGTTTACAGATAGTCTCTAATAGAAAAAGACCTGGCCTTCCTACCAGTTCATAGGACCCAAAGAAGCATTATCTCTTGCTTCAAAACCCAGCCACTTATCAGCTATGCGAATGAACCTCCTGGTTCTGTCATCCTTTACAGAGCAATCTAATTGAACAGCAACATCTGCAAACCCAGAGTGCTGACAAAATGTGGCAGATCTGGTCAGAAAGGGAAAACCTACCAAAACTAGTCATACTATTTGGCCAACAAAACTGAGCAATCTAGTGGGAATTATACCACTGAAGTGTTTTACTAAGAAATTATCAGATTCCTTATAAGGTAGTTAATATTTGTACATACAAATAAAATGTAGTTCTTCATGATATCCTGAAACAGGCCATAGGGATGCAGGAATGACATTGTGGAAACTATAGTTTCTGGCAAATGAAGACTTGGAGGTCGGGCGTGGTGGCTCATGCCTGTAATCCCAGCACTTTGGGAGGCCAAGGCAGGTGGATCACCTGAGGTCAGCAGTTTGAGATCAGCCTGGCCAACATGGTGAAACCCTGTCTCTACTAAAAATACAAAAAACTAGCCAGGCATGTTGGCATGCAACTGTAGTCCCAGCTACCTGGGAGGCCAAGACAGGAGAATTGCTTGAACCTGGGAGGTGGAGGTTGCAGTGAGCCGAGACTACACCACTGCACTACAGCCTGGACAAAATAGTGAGACTCCATCTCAAAAACAAAACAAAAAAATGAAGACTTGCGTTCGAGTCTAGCTACTAGAATTTTATAAATAGAGTAGCTTTGGATAATAGATAATAATAATACCTGCTGTGGTTCACAGATTTTTTTTTTTTTTGAGACAGGATCTCACTCTGTTGTGCAGGTTGGAATGCAGTGATAAGCCTCCTGAGTAGCTAGGACTACAGGTGTGTGCCACCACACTGGGCTAATTTTTTGCAGAAACAGGGTTTTTGTTTTTTGTTGCAGGCTTGTCTTGAACTCCTGGGCTCAAGTGATCTGCCCACCTCAGCCTCCCAAAGTGCTGAGATTAAAGGCATGAACCATGGCACCCGGCCTCTGATAGAATTTTTGAGATCAAATGAGATCATGTATCTGCCAGTATTTTGTAAACGGTTAAGGCCTTTCGAATTCTATTTTTTATTATTGTGATTACATTTATTTAGTACCTTAGTCACTATGGATTTTAAACACAGTACACTGATAAATTAGTTGCCATGTATTGTGCTCATTTTGGGCAAGTCTTGATCTAACAGCATGAATCCCCAAAGATTTCTTTCTTTTTCTTTTTTTTTTTTTTTGAGACTCGCGCTGTGGCCCAGGCTGGAGTGCAGTGTTGTAATCTTGACTCACTGCAAGCTCCGGACCTCCCGGGTTCATGTCATTCTCCTGCCTCAGCCTCTCAAGTAGCTGGGACTACAGGCGCCTGCCACCATGACTAGCCAATTTTTTTTTTTTGTATTATCAGTAGAGACGGGGTTTCACCGTGTTAGCCAGGATGGTCTTGATCTCCTGACCTCATGATCCACCTGCCTCGTCCTCCCAAAGTGCTGGGATTACAGGCGTGAGTCACCGCGCCCGACCAAACATGGCTTTCAAACCCTGCTGCAGTCCCACTACACAAGGGCTAATTTTTTGTATTAGCCTAAGTCCCGCTGCCTAGGAAAGGATAAATGTTTATCCATTTTTGCTTATAAGGAATGATATCCATTTTTGCTTATAAGGAATGAGAAAGTGGAACTCTGCACATCTATATTAGCATTTAAATCAATATTTTATCTGAGAATATGTTAGGCAGCAGGATTATTTAAGTTAATGTTATCTACTTGAAATATTTGTTCAAAGCACAGGCTGGCATCAAAGTATTTAATATGGTTTAGATCAAGGGATTAGACTTTGTGACTTAATGGAAATAAACTTCAAAAGGCACTTTTGACAAAAGTTAATATAAATGGAATATATAAACATAAAATAACATTTTGTCCTCAAAGGAACAGTTAAGCAGTATTTACCAATCTGTTTATTTCATGCCTCAGTGGAATTTAGATATTATTAAAAAGGGAGCGGTAACTCCTTTAGTAAAGTGTGGAGCTACTCTTAATGGCTATCTGCATAAAGTGATAAGGAAAATTTGATTAAGTTTGGGCATGTGAGTAATTAATTCTCAGCAAGGAAATCTGATAGGGGCCTTTGCAAATAGAACACTGAAAAAAAATCACTTTGGGGCATAATCATTAAAAATGTCCTGTCACTAAGTTCTCAATCTATTCACTTGTTTAATACTCAGTCCACAGGCACAGGTCTGTGGCTGCGCCCGTAAGAATTCTAGTCTGACTCAAGGAGTGAGACAAAGTGTACAGGGCAGGAGGAGAAAGCCCTGGCTTCCACAGCCCTAATCCTTTCTTTTTCTATTCTTCTTTCTCATCTGGTCAAATAGACTTTTGCACTGTAAATCCCAAGCCAGCACTGTCTCCTTGTCGTCCACGTTTTGATCTTACTGATATAGACAGTTTATTTCCAGAGAAATAATTTTTGGCATATTAAGATAGTTAAGAGGGAGAGAGATGGCTAACAGTTAAGGTGGGTATATATTTCTTTTCTTTCTTTCTTTCTTTTTCTTTTTTTTTTTTTTTTTTGAGACGGAGTCTCGCTCTGTCACCCAGGCTGGAGTGCAGTGGCCGGATCTCAGCTCACTGCAAGCTCCGCTTCCTGGGTTTACGCCATTCTCCTGCCTCAGCCTCCCGAGTAGCTGGGACTACAGGCGCCTGCCACCTCGCCCGGCTAGTTTTTTGTATATTTTAGTAGAGACGGGGTTTCACCCTGTTAGCCAGGATGGTCTCGATCTCCTGACCTCGTGATCCGCCCGTCTCGGCCTCCCAAAGTGCTGGGATTACAGGCTTGAGCCACCGAGCCCGGCCTCTTTTTTTTTTTTTTTTGAGATGCAGTCTCGCTCTGTTGCCCAGGCTGGAGTGCAGTGGCTGATCTCGGTTCACTGAAACCTCTGCCTCCCAGGTTCAAGCGGTTCTCCTGCCCCAGCCTCCCGAGTAGCTGGGACTACATGCGTAGGCCAGCGCACCCAGCTAATTTTCGTATTTTTAGTAGAGATGGAGTTTCACCATGTTAGCCAGACTGGTCTTGAACTCCTGACCTCAGGTGACCTACCCACTTCGGCCTCCAAAAGTTCTGGATTACAGGTGTGAGCCACCATGCCCGGCCGATGGGGGTATATATTTCTAATGCATTTATGATTGCCTATTTGTTTTCCACAGACCGTATTTCACCAATTTTGTAAATCCTAGAGTTTATATTTTTATTAGCACAGGTACATACAGTGACCATCTATTAAATGCTTACTGATGATGATCTAACACCACCATCCAAGATGCCCTGGAAAATAATATCCAAGAAGGATTTTTAATAATCAGAAAGGCTAGTCAAAATATCTTTGGCATCCTATTAAGAAAAAAAGAAAGGGCCAGGCATGATTCTTCATTCCTATAATCCCAACACTTTGAGGGGCCGAGGCGGGTGGATCACCTGAGGTCAGGAGTTCGAGACCAGCCTGAAACCCCATCTCCACTAAAAATACAAAGAATTAGCTGGGTGTGATGGTGGGCACCTGTAATCCTAGCTACTTGGGAGGCTGAGGCAGGAGAATTGCCTGAACCCAGGAGGCAGAGGATGCAGTGAGCTGAGATTGAGCCACTGTACTCTAGCCTGGGCAACAAAAGCAAGACTGTCTCAAGAAAAAAAAAAGAACAAGCACTAAAATCCTTGGCACAGTGTCTAATACCAAACATTTCCCACTTAATTTTTTCTGTTCTCTAAATGTTGTATTTGTTATTATTATGAGCATATATGCACCTTTTGAGTGCAAGAAATCTATTTCTGTATTTTCCAGAACATCTAGCATTGAACCAGGCAAATGAGACTGCAAAATATTTATAAAGAAATAAATATATTTTCTTTGAGTGAAACAAATCATCTATATACAAATCCTTATCTCTATTAGAGTCCTTTAACCAACCAACATCTGAGGTAAATACATTCAATATATGGTATGATATCATATCATAATATATCTTTTTTCTTTCTTTTTTTGAGACAGGGTTTTGCTCTGTTGCCCAGGCTGGAGTGCAGTGGTGCGATCATCTTGGCTCACCATATCACAATATATCTTAATAAGACCATCTTACATCTGCTTAATGCTGTTTGTTCATAAAGTGGTTTCAGCTTTGTTATCATGTTTGCTCTTCCCTCACCCCAGCACTGTAGCAGCATAGGTCTATTGTCCTCAATTTACAGATGAGAAATTGAGACACTGAGAAGTTATATGTCTTCATTTATTCAACAGCTAGGCACTTTTGTAGGTGCCAGATTTACAGTGATGAACAAGACAGAGTTCCTGCTCCTAGGATGCTTACTCAGTAGTGTGTTTGTAAATTTTTAAAAACTAGCTCTTCAACTGTGGGTCACCATGAATGTATGAGTTAGTATTTTTTTAACAATAAGACAAAAGTAAAGCAAAAAACTGTATGTTGGAATTTTATTAATTTATCAATCATATGAGTGACTTCTTTGCTAAGTCAATGAATAATTTTCCCATACTGGAAGAATATTTCTCAATTGTTTGTGCTATTCACAAGGAATAGCTATAGACAATGAATTATTAACATTTTCTTCATCACTTTCTTGAGTCTAGACAATCAACAAAACAGTAAATCAAGCCCTGATTTGTAGTGTTTGTTGATTTCAGTGGTGTAAGTACGTCTATCACAGGTAATTTCAAGCTATCAACATGAAACCACTGAACTCAGAGTTGGGGAAAAAATGCGCAGTGGTACACCATTACATAATATTTCCATCACTTAGATATAATAGATGTAAATATCTCAAGAGCACAAATGACCATAAAATGATTAGCTTTGAGTGTTTATTTTGTTTTTAATATAACTTGACCTGGTGCAGTGGCTCACACCTATAATCCCAGCACTTTAGGAGGCCAAGGCAGGCAGCTCACTTGAGTCCAGGAGTTTGAGACCAGCCTGACCAACACAGCTAAACCCAGTCTCTACAAAAAATACAAAAATTAGCCAGGTGTGATGGTGTGCATCTGTGGTCCCAGCTACTCGGGAGGCTGAGATAGGAGGATTGCCCGAGCCTGGGAGGCAGATGTTGCAGTGAGCTGAGATTGCAACATTGCACACCAGCCTGGGCAAGACCCTGTCTCAAATATACATAAGTTTTTATTTTATATAGTTTAATTTTTAATAATTTCTGTGCTTTAAAACCAGTTCATAAAAGGTAACTAATTCATAGCATGGGAGGAAATATTTGCAATGCATATATCTGATAAGGGATTAACATATATAACATAAGGAACACCTACAACTCAACAACCCAAAAAGCCAAACAACTTTATTTTAAAAATAGGCAAAGGGCTTGAACATTTTCCCAAAGAAGATATACAAATTGCCAGCCAGTGAGCACATGAAAGAATGATCAACATTACCGATCATTAGGGAAATGCAAATCAAAACCATAATAAAGTACTACTTTGCATCTACTAGGATGGCTATTAAAAGAAAAAGAATAAAAATGTTGCTGAAAATGTGGAGAAACTAGAACTCTTATACATGTAAAATGGTGCAGCTGCTATGTAAAATGTTATGGTTGCTAATCAAAAAGTAAATATGGAATTACCATACAATCCAGCAATTCCACTTCTAGGTATATATTCAAAAGAATTGAAAACCAAGATTCAAACAGGTATTTGTACCTGTGTTCATAGAAGCATTCTTCACAATAGCCAAAAGGTGGAAACAACCCAAATATCCATCAACAAATAAACAGAATATGGTATGTACATATAATGGAACAGTATTTAGTCTTAAAAGGAATACAATTCTGGTACATGCTACAAGATAGACGAACCTTGAAAACATCATGCTAAGTGAAATAAGCCAGACAAAAAAGGAAAAATAATGAATAGTATCTACTTACATGAGGTACACACAGGAAACTCATAGGGACAGAAAGTAGAAGAGTGGTTCCTTGGGTCTGTGAGGAGAGAGTAATAGTTTCTGTTTGGGATGATTAAAAAGCTCTGAATATGGATAATAGTGATGGCTTCATGACCATGTGTATGTACTTTAAAAATAGCTAAAATTATAAAATTTATGTTATGTATATTTTAACATAATACAAAAGAGGGCAGGCAGCTGGGTGCAGTGGCTCATGCCTGTAATCCAGCACTTTGGCAGGATGAAGTTGGGGGATCACTTGAGGCCAGAAATTTGAGATCAGCCTGGGCAACATGGCAAAAACCCGTCTCTACTTAAAAAAAACCATACAAAAATTAGTTGGGCATGATGGCATGTACCTGTAATATCAGCTACTCGGGAGGCTGAGGCAGGAGAATCACTTGAACCTGGGAGGCAGAGGTTGCAGTGAGCTGAGATAGCACCACTGTACTCCAGCCTGGGCAACAGAGCAAGACTCTGTCCCCGCTCCACAGACACAAAAGAGGGCAGGGAATCATGAATATTCTTATGCTTGAATAATTATAAAAGAAGAAAGCTCAGAAGATTACCAAAAATGTAACAATCATATTTTGTGGGCCAGGACAGGCTGGCTCCAGGATTCCAATGAGCTTACTTTCCTTCTAATGGAAAGGAGGGAAGAGAGACTTGCTCAGGGACACATGTGAAATGGAAGAGCCAGCCCTGACTCTAGATCATCTGAGTAGTACAGCACTATTTCCACAGCTGCATACCATTTTTCATATAGTCAAGTAATTATCAGATTAATGTTACAAAGTTCTGGGTTATATGCATTTGTTACAGAATGGCTTCAGGAAGATTAGAAAAATGACCCTGGAGGTTAAGCTTCATGAACATGGTGGTTTGGAAAAAAGTAATGGGGCAAATTTTAAGGAGAATAAATGTTGGGGAGAGGAGTGAGAGGAGCTCAGAGGTCCAGTAGCTTATCTGTTAGATATGTATTTATGTAAAAATAGGGGCGGGGGGACACAAAAAGCCCCAGTCTTTGGGCCTCACCAATTATGTACACTCCTGGGTTGAGGTCAGGGGTCTACAAGAGATGTTCTTGCCCCTAAATGTAGTTACCATCTAGATGATACCTGAAGATACTCCCATCTCCCCTAAATTAAGTAAGCACTTAGTAAATTGTGACTGCTATTACCATTGTGAACATAAATGAAATTTTAATTCAGTAAACATTTGTTAAATGTTACAATGTACAAGACACAGTTGGAATCTAGGTTTACTTTGTTTCATCTTTTATTTTGTTTTGTATTATTAATATTTTAATCATAGAGAAAAGTACAGAAAATAAACACCAGATGCGTGGCAGATCATTTAACTCCCAGTGATTTTTGCCTGTATGAAAATATTACAATTTGTCCACCCCCTCGTAATACTGGCACTAAACATGTCTCCCGAGAGAACTTAAGATATATATTAAGAAGTGGAATTGCTGGGTCACAGGGTATGATAACCTTCACATCACCAGAGTGTTCTCCAGAATGGCATGCCATTTTCTTTTGTACCTAGCATTGTGTCTCTCAGGTGCATTCTCATTTACCAAAACTAGATGTCAGGCATTTTAACTTTTGCTAACATTACAGGTTTGAAATGGTATCTCATCTTCTAACTTATATTTCCCTAATTGCTAATAAAGTTATCATTTCATATGTTTTTTCCTATTACAGGTTACCCTTAAGTAAACTTCCTGTTCATTTATTTTGATCATTTCTTAAATTAGGGAATTGGACCATTTTAAAAAATTGATTTGTGGAATTTTAAAAACATATTCTGGCTCTGAATTCTTTGCCAGTTAAATAAAATACAAACACCTTCTCAAAGTCTATTATTTTTCTTTTTATCTTTGTTTATAGTGAACATGGGTTTTCTCATCTGTAAAATGTAAATAAAAACATCTACTTCATATGATAAAATACCTGAAAGCTCTTAGTCAAGTGTAAGGCACAGATTATACATTCAGTGAAGTGAGTTTCCTCCATTTGCCCTCAACCTACATCCTTAGTCAATTCATAAGTGAGTAATAGGGGAATGGTTATAGGTATGAGAGCTAGAGAATAACAGATTTGCTTTTAAATCTCAACTTTACCACAAGTAGCTGTATGAACTTGGCCCACCTAGCTCAAGCTCTTTCAGCCTCAACTTCCTTATTTGTAGAAGTGGGGTAATAATACTTAACTTACAGTGGTATTGTAAGGAATAAAGAGTTTAGGCCAGTGGCTGACCAACAGAAAGTTCTCAACATATAGTAGTTTCTATCACCATCAACATTAGGGGGGATACAAATATATACAAATAACTATAATATAGAACAAAATATCATTAAAACTCCCTATGAAAAAAATAATTAAATGCTATTGGAATGCAGAGATGGGAAGAGGTAATATCTAGCTAGGGGCTGAGAGAGTGAATGGAGGCTTCACAGAGAAAATACCATTTAAATGGACATTAAAGGAAGTTAGAAATTGAGAAGAAGGACATTCTAGCAAACCAAAGAGATGCATAGGAGAATATACACACACACATATATATACAAATATATGTGATTATATGTATTATATCTAATATCTTATATATCCATGCAGTCTGCCAAAGTATAGGAACAACTGACTAAGTCAAAATCAGAAGCAAGCATTCATTTTTCAGGTTATTAGTGTACTCTATGCATTAAATGGTAACTCATAATATTGTTGGCTTTGGAATAAAATTTGGTATAGTAGGATCCATGGAAGAATTAGAGCTGGGAATGTTAAGAAAATTAAGGGTATTAAATATGACTGGTATAGAGAAACCAAACAGATAGAGATGCTCAATTAATGACAGGTGAGGAGCCTACCACTCTTGAGAGTCAGGCTTGGTGGCTGCTCACTTACTGCCTTTCTGGGAATCAGCAACACATGATTTTCTTTGTTAAACAGGGTAAGTTCTGAAACCTGATCCAGGAAAATCACACCTCTTCTCATTCACTTTAGTTATACAGGCTTTGGCAATTATGGTCAGCCTAATTTCCTTCCTCCCTCCTTAATTCCTTTTTTTAGGGGGGACAGGGTAGGGCAGAGTCTCGCTCTGTCACTCAGGCTAGAGTGTGGTGGCACCATCTCGGCTCACTGCAACCTCTACCTCCGGGGTTCAAGTGATTCTCGTGTCTCAGCCTCCCGAGTAGCTGGCACTACCTGCGTACCACCAAGCCTGGCTCATTTTTTTTTTTTTTGTATTTTTAGTAGAGACAGGATTTTGCCATGTTGGCCAGGCTGGTCTCAAACTCAACCTCAAGTGATCCACCCGCCTTGGCCTCCCAAAGTGCTGAGATTACAGGTGTGACCCACCCTGCCTGGTCTCTCTGTTTCTTTCTTGAGAGAAACAAATTTCATTCAGTATGTTTTGTCTTAAGCAAAAAGTTCCACTCATTACCTGCTTTTGTCATACTTATTCCACGATTCTTTTTATTTTTATTTATTTATTTTTGAGACAGAGTCTCACTCCGTCACCTAGGCTGGAGTGCAGTGGTGTGATCTCAGCTCACTGCAACCTCCGCCTCCTGGGTTCAAGTGATTCTCCTGCCTCAGCCTCCTGAGTAGCTGGGACTACAGATGTGTGCCAACACACCCAGCTAATTTTTCATATTTTTAGTAGACAAGGGGTTTCACCATGTTAGTCAGGATGGTCTCGATCTCCTGACCTCGTGATCCACCTACTTCGGCCTCCCAAAGTGCTGGGATTATAGGCATGAGCCACGGTGCCCAGCCCTGTGCTGACTTTCAAAACTTCTGCCCAGATGTGGTCTATATCATATCTGTTCACACGTCATTGGCCAAAGAAAGTCACACATTTAAGCCTAACATCAATGGGGCAAGGATGTGTACTCCTATCATAGGAGGTGCTGCATATCACATGGAAAAGGGAAAATGAACAAGCAGAGAAAAATATAATCTATGATATGCAGGAAGACAGTAGTTTATAAGCGAAAAGTCATCTTAAAGACTTTTCCAAAATACTTTTTCTCCCTTTTCTAAATCAACCAACATGCCCATACAAAAGGGAGTATAGAGAAGATATTCCATCCAACTATAACTGCCATGCTATGTCTATGGCAAGAGAAGGATATAATGTAGGAAAAAGCCCAGCCCTTCCAGACTATGCAAGATGGAACTGCAGCAAAGCAGCCCTGAGTTCCTCAGTCTGGAGATAAATCAGTTTGTTAAATAAGTGAGGATAAAACCAAAGGCCAGTGCCCACTCCTTCTTCATGTCTGGGAATCTAGATAAGATCAACTCTCAAGCAGCCTCCACCACAACATGGTGCACAGAAACAGTGACTCAGGGTTGTAGCTGGTCTGGTAGAGAAGCATCTAAGGTTCAGGTTTCCTGAGCTCCCATAGTTCCCACAAGGCACAGACACTGATTATAAGGGGGTGAACTGGATGGCAGACACACCAGAGGCTCAGCGGGATGCAACCAGAAGTCAGGGGGAGGCCCAGGTAGCCAGAGTGCTACTGGGTTCTGAGCAAGCAGCCTACAGCCACATATTTCAGCCATAAATGACAGCAGAACAAGCAGCACTCACGTGGATGAGGGACCTTGCCCCTGAGACCAGGAGACACCTATGGCCATCATTTATGATACTACCCCAAGGGACTGTCTGAATTATTGGATCAGTTTAAGCTTTAAACCAGACTGGATATTTAGATAATTTTTCTCTCCTGGGGCTCACAGGGTAGGAGCTCAGGATAAATAAAGGTTGTTAAGACACTGACAAAGAAGTGATATTTTCTTTGAGGAAGGCTCAAAGAAATAGACTAAACCCTTCTATTTATTTACCACTACATCCACTGCTTTAACAGTGCTTGACATAAGTAGGTATTCAACTAATATTTGCTGAATGAAGGAACGAGTAAGAGGCCATCGTGAGAGGAAACTGATCAACTAGCAAAGCTATGATAGAAATATCAGGCAGGCTGAATTGAAAAAACAATGCCAGTTCCATTTTGGCACCAAGTCAAAAAAGTCCCCACCTCACTCCTAAAACAAGCTTGTAACCTTTATAGAGTGGCTCCTGCCACTATATTTAACTTACATTTAGTTCACTGTTTTAATGCTCTTTGGATAACATTGCTGCATCCTTTTGCTTCAAGGAAAAAAGAAACCAGAACCATGCATAGCTGTGCAGGATTTCGACCTTGCAGTCACAATAAGAAAGCAGCAATAGGAACCAGAATGGGTGATGTCTGAACCAATGAACTAACTCTGGTGTTTAGTAGCAACTTTATTTTACCTGCCCCAGGACAACTTCAGTGTTAAAGCTGTTAAACCCGTAGGTATTCTAGTGGCTAGGATTAGTAAATAGAACATAACGGGGAACAGTACAGAGAACATATGGTAACTAAAATATAAGGTTTATACAGGATTGAGGTGGAGACATAGGCTGACATATGCTGACATGGTAACTAAAACACAAGGCTATACAGGATTGAGGTGCAGACATATTCAATCACTGTACTTTCCACAGTAAATTTGTTTCTCAACACTCTAGCAGTAACATTAGAGTCACCTGTCAGGCTTTAAAACAGAACAGATGCTTAGAGATTCCAATTCAGTAGGTCTGGGGTGGGGCATACGCAATGCTAATTTTTAGTAATTTCTCAGGTGATTCTGATGCACGGCCACAGCCGTCTGCAAGTGAAAACACCGGAAGAACATCATCAGTAAACACCGAAAGAACTTATGAATGAAAAGCCTCTTTGGATTATAAATGTTTTAAGAGTATGGACTACGTTTTATTCATTTTTATACTCTAGCCTCCAATGTTTCTTGTAATTAATGAATAAGTGAACAAACAAACCACGAATTCTCGGCCTTGGTAGCTGGACACTCTCAAAGAGACTGGAACATGAGAAACAAAAAAGTTGACAGCTGATGTTGTAAATCTACTTCCTTAATAGAATTCCTTTAGACAGACTAAATGAGAATGAACATGTGTGATCATTACAACACAGACTTTTTTACAAAATTAATTTTTGTTGAATCGGGGTGAGGGGTGGGGAAAGGAGGGGAAATTGGTGCTCTAATAAGATTTATGTATGGAAATCCCATACCCAGAGTCAGAGTATGAAGAGCAGAATCACAAAGCCACTCCATTTATAAATCCTGATTCTGCCCTCTACTGTTTGTTTATTTTCATATTTACTTCTCCTTGAGCAACAGTATAATGTACAACTGAAAATACTTAGTGTTACTGACAAGATTTATAATTCAGCACTACTTTACGTGTTAATGACTTCAAAGCTCTGGATGAATAAGGCAAATAGGGATTGATTCAGTGAAATTTCTAGCTTCCTGTAAACTTCATTCATTCTGAAGCTTAATAGAAACAAAACCCTATGCTTCCCTTTCTGAGTCTCCCTAGTTAAACACTATAATCAATGGCAACTCCACCTTGCAGCAAAGCTCAGTGATACCATGGATCTCATTACAATCCCCAAGAAAGAGAAGGTAAAGGAGGAGGAAGATGAAAGTTTGGCATGGTTTGACTCTCTCCACAAAACCTGCAGTCTTTCTGTCACCCTCACACTTTAAGTTACATGGAAAGGAGGAAGAGGGAAGTGCTGGATGAGAGACACTTAAGAGTGCAAAGTCTGAAAAAGGTAGGAGAGAGAATAATGGTCTGAATTAAGTAGGCAGAAGAAATCTATTCTCTATTAAAACAGCAAGAATTTGTTGAAGCAGGTTTTCCAAATGAGACCAGAAAAAGAAAAAGAAAAAAAAGGAGAAGCCCTAAAATGATGCAGGAGGAGTGTCAGTCAGTCTGACTGAGTCTCCTAGTCAAAAGTTCTGGCCGTGTGACTAGACACTCATATGCTCTACAGCCCTAGTGAGGAGTGCTCTGGGCTCCCACCTGCCAGGATGGATGGGTGCTGCACACTCAACTACCTGCTTGGGTGATAAAAAATAATTAGAATAGGTGGTGTAGATGAAGGCTGAAGTCCTTGAAAAGTGTAAGAATATAAAGTTCTGCCCAGGGCCCCTCTTCCACAGGGGAGAAAAAAAAGCCACACACAACTGGATATTACAGTTATCCCATCACTTCTCTATGAAAATATAAAAACAAAATTAATGTTTGTCTTAGTTCATTTAGGGTTCTGTAACAAAATACCATAACCTGGGTGACTTATAAACAACAGAAATTTATTTCTTATCGTTCTGGAGGCTGAGAATCTAAGATTAAGGTGACAGCCATTCATGGTGTCTGGTAAGGGCCCTCTTCTTGGTTCATAGATGGTGCTTTCTTGATATGTCCTCACATGGTGGAAGGGGAGAAATCTGGTATCTTTAATGGCTTATAAGGTCATTAATCCCAATCAAGAGTGCTCTATCCTCATGACCTAACCACCTCCCGAAGGCCCCATCTTCTAATACCATCAGACTGGGGATTAGGTTTCAACATATGAATTTTGCAGGAGACATAAATGTTCAGTCCATGGCAATGTTAACCCCTTTTGGTCCTATTTCATGTACTCCAGTATTTGGTGGCTACTTTCCTGATATTCCCCAATCATCTTATCCTTACATCTGCCTTAACTTTAAGATTACTAGAAACTAAAAACGGGGACATCTTTCATTTTTATCAAATGATTATTCTGTTCCAACTCTATAGATTATAGATGCAAATCTTTATGGATCAGGTCCCTTGAGAGCTATTTTAAAATTCAAGCAGCCTAGAAAATAATTACTGCAAGTCTACAGTATCCAAAACAGCATAGAACTGGTACTAAAACAGGCACACAGACCAATGGAACAGAAGAGAGAGCCCAGAAATAAGGCTGCACATCTATGACCATGTGATCTTCAACAAAGCTGACAAAAACAAGCAATGGGGAAAAGACTCCCTATTCAATAATGGTGGTGGAAAAACTGGCTAGCCATATGCAGAAGATAGAAACTGGACCCCTTCCTTACATCAGACACAAAAATCAACTCAAGATGGATAAAGACTTAACTGTAAAACCTCAAAACTATGAAAACCCTGGAAGACAAACCTAGGCAATACCATCCTGGACATAGGAACAACCGAAGATTTCATGATGAAGATGCCGAAAGCAATTGCTATGAAAGCAAAAGTTGACAAGTGGGATCTAATTAAACTTAAGAGCTTCTGCAGACACAACAAAAGAAACTGTCAACGGAGTAAACAGACAACCTACAGAATAGGAGAAAATATTTGCAAACTATGCATCTGACAAAGGTGTAATATCCAGCATCTATAAGGAACTTAAATTTACAAGAAAAAACAAACAGCCCCATTAAAGAGTGGGCAAAGGACACAAACAGACACTTCTCAAAAGAAGACATACATGCAGCCAACAAGCATATGGAAAAAAAGCTCAACATCACTGATCATTAGAGAAATGCAGATCAGAACCACAAGGAGATACCATCTCACACCAGTCAGAAAGGCTATTAATAAAAAGTCAAAATATAACAGATGCTTGTGAGGTTGTAGAGAAAAGGGAACACTTATACACTGTTGGTGGGAGTGTAAATTAGTTCAACCATTGTGGAAAGCAGTATGGCAATTCCTCGCTACAAAGAGCTAAAAAGCAGAACTGACATTGGACCCAGCAATCCCATTACTGGGTATATACCCAGAGGAAGATAAATCATTATGCCATAAAGACACATGCATGCGGATGTTTACTGCAGCACTATTCACAATAGCAAAGACAAGGAATCAACCTAAATGCCCATCAATGACAGATTGCATAAAGAAAATATGGTACATATACACCATGGAATACTATGCAGCCATAAAAAAGAACAAGATCATGTCTTTTGCAGGAACATGGATGGAGCTGGAGGCTATTATTGTTAGCAAACTAACACAGTTACAGAAAACCAAATACCTCGCATGTTCTCACTTATAAGTGGGAGCTAAATGATAAAATATAATTTTGCTAATTACAGCTATATTGTAAGAACCTATAAACACAAAGAAGGAAATAACAGACACTGGGGTCTATGTGAAGGGGGAGGATGGGAAAAAGGGGAAGATGTGAGGCGAGAGAGGAGCAGAAAAGATAACTAGTGGGTGTTGGGCTTAATACCTGGGTGATGAAATAATATCTACAACAAACCCCTGTAACACGTTTACATATGTAAAAAACCTTCACATGTACCTCCAAACCTAAAAGTTAAAAAAAAAATAGTTTTTCAAACTGATAAGAGGCAAATTCTCTTTTAAGAGGAGTTTCAATAAATATCCCAAATAATAGTTTTTGTTCAATCCTCTTTTTTGATAGAGCATAAATGAACTTAATATTTTCATATATAATGTTCATTGTGTATATTCAATTGAAGCTTTCATTTTTTTGCAGAGAACTACACCAGTAAACAATTCTAACATTTCAAAAATGGTTTTAGTTCCGAATTTCAAAATGGGAAGAGAAAAGGCAGTAGAATATCATGATTAAAATCATGGGCATAATAAACGTCAAACTCCAGTTCAAATTCTGGTTCTGAAACTTAGTAACTGGGTGAGTTGGGGTAAGTTGTTTGAACTCTCTTAGGCTAGCTTCCTCTATAAAATGGGTGAAAAGAGTTTGTCCCCAAAGATTCATAAGAATTAAATAAGATCATTTATGTTTGAGGCTTGGCACACTGTCTGATATTTATTAAGTGTTCAATAAAAGGTGATTAGGATTCATTCTTATTTATTTGATCTAGAGTATAAATTTTCCCATGAAGCATTTGTACAGGAAAACACAATGGGCCACAGACAAGGCATCTCTGATACTGGTCATCAGAAAGACTCCAGGAGTTTGCCTGGTCACATGGGGTTCTGGAATTTAGCCAGGCTGCTGAGTAGAAACTGTTACTCTTGTTTCCTTGGCAATAGTCTGGGCATGAGAAATATCTCAATTTTTGATAGTCAAAAGTCAATGAAAAATATGCTCCTCAGGCAGATGTCTAATTGAATGTTGTCTACTTGAAAAGTACAGTGATATAATTCACCATAACAGGGTCTTAAAAGTTTACTAATCACACAGGGATGATGACTGCTCATTCAACCTCCTTTTTCAGCAATTTATTTTTTCAGGTTTTCCAGTTAGAATTATTTGACTACCTACTTATATGGTCTGTTACCCTGACCAAGTAATACCCATGTGTTTTCTTTTTTTTTTTTTTTGAGACGGAGTCTTGCTCTGTCGCCGGGGCTGGAGTGCAGTGGCCGGATCTCAGCTCACTGCAAGCTCCGCCTCCCGGGTTCACGCCATTCTCCTGCCTCAGCCTCCCGAGTAGCTGGGACTACAGACGCCTGCCACCTCGCCCGGCTAGTTTTTTGTATTTTTTAGTAGAGACGGGGTTTCACAGTGTTCGCCAGGATGGTCTCGATCTCCTGACCTCGTGATCCGCCCGTCTCGGCCTCCCAAAGTGCTGGGATTACAGGCTTGAGCCACCGCGCCCGGCCCCATGTGTTTTCTTTAAAGGTTTATTTGGTCTATACTTGGGTTCACAGACTTCTAAATGCTGGGAAACAAAGTTACATTCCTCTCACTTGCCACCTGCATTAGTGTCTGTTTCTGCATCAGTAAATTTTGCAATAAAAGATTATTGTGAAATAAGCACATGTTCCCTTTCATACTCCTTTGGGAGTTAATGGGGTTATGTGTCCATGTATCTTAGGAAAATATTTCCCCCTTACTTAGCACTGCCTGGAGCAGGAAGATGTAGGGCTTGCCTAAGTCCATGCCCCAACCTCCAAGTTGCATCCTCAGCAACTTCAGCTAATTTTAGATTTAGCTCTTTTTCCAGGCTTTGGGCAGTCTGAAACTTGGGAACTGAGGGGGAAGAGAGGATTTAAGAAGCCCTAGTCAAATACTGATGAGTTCTATATCAGGCTCAGTCTAGCCCTAACCTAACAACTGGGTGCTTGTAACTATTTTCCCTCTCCCCAGGTTAGAGATCTCTCCATCCTGTCCACTTATATATCTAATCCCTTCTTTTTGTTACCTCAGTCCCTAAAGCTGGTTCCCTGAAACAGTGAATGTTGCTTGCTCCCCATTTCCACTGGCCTATCAGAACACTTAATTCTTGTTAGAATTCTGCTGTTATCCATTTCTATATTTGCTTAAGACCTGGTACTGTATTTAAAATTTCTGATGTAGCATATGCAGCAGTTTCCAGACTTCAGTCCAAGTCCCAAATAGCCTGCAATCATGGTGTCACAGGTGACTCTTCTGGGGCTGGCTAAGTCACAAGATATGGTATCCATACCCAGAAAACACTCTACATAACCAGTGCTTTTAAAATTTTTGTTGTCTTGCCATGCCATGCTGACAAAAGGCCATAAAGACCTTAAGGAATACAAAATTGCTAGCAATTATATCAACCTTGAACAGGTTGTATACCACTTAGGTCTGGTCTGAGCTCAAGTTTTGAACATTTACACAACCAGAACACTGTCTTAAGTGTTACTCTGGTGGTGTAAAGAAGCAACCGTCAGATTTTGCCTGTGCCTGACTGGCTGTGAGTCAAACACACAGTATCCTGGATGACTGCTATTTTGGCATTTGCTAGAATGTCTTTTGCCAAATTCCTCCAGCATTCATTTGAAGGCATCAAAATCCGTTCTATCTCCCAAAGAGTATTTGATTTTTCTTGTCCAAAAAATGCCTGTTATGGTGTACTTATTAGTGTTGTTAGGGTACAACAGAAGTAATAAAATTTGGAGGCCCTTTTGGATCTGTCAGGGATGTGCCATTATGCAAATGTTTCTCTTATTAGAGGCTGGTACCTATTTTTTCTTGGGACCAAATGCCACCTCAGCGTTGCTGATCCCATTTTAAAAATCTATAATGTTTTATATTTTCTGTTTATATATCATAAAACTTGAGCAGCCCTATGCTATTTTAAGGCATTTAAGAAGGTGACATCAGGTACTTTCTATTCATCAGCAGGGAGGCTTCTATTTTGTCCTAAAGCCAACTAGCTAGAATGACTAAACAATGTTATACATGTGCTCCTGACAGATCTTCTGCGTAGTAAACTCTCTCTGAAAGCACCGCTTGGATGCACTAAGTGAGAAATGTATGCTGACCTAAGAGAAGCCTCTGGCCAGAGAAACTGCGTCATATGTCACAAAAATTAAAGGAACAACTCCTAACACAGCATTGCCCATAATATGTACTGAGAGAGCACTTGTCAATAGGATCAAAACAAGACCAGAAATGCCTACTCCAAACTCTGTGGTTTGTTTCAGACATAAAAACCCTTAAGCTAGTGTCAGAGGATGAGGGCACATTTCTCCTGACCAAGGTTGAACTTCTCTCAAGTTCTTCTATTATTATTTTTAATCTCTTCCAAAACTAAGTTCCTTCTATTAGTCCCTCTCTTCACCCTCACTCACACACCTGCTCAACATTCTCTTATCTTCAAATTAAAACAAAACAAAACAAAAAATCCTCCTGGCTCCTTCTAATTACTATTTCTATCTCTGTCTTTGAAAATTGAGGAGAGAAGTTGTTTAGAGAGTATGGGGCCCGGCAGCTGGGCCCTTGCAGCTGATTGCTTGGACTCAAATTCTTATACTGCTATTCGCATGGCTGTGTGACTGCACAAGTTACTTTAACCTTTCTGCACCACAATTTCCTCATCAATAAAATGGGACTGAAAATTGTAGTTGATCATAGTTATTAAGAGGATTAAATAAAATTGTATGTGTCAAGCACTTAGAACAAAAATCAAACTCTGAGTTTTACATATTCTTGTACTCACTAGCTTGTAGATTTTCTTGGATTTTTCTAATACAAAATAGTATGTCATCTATAAGTAATGACACTTTTGTTTCTTTCTAATCCATATACTTTTTCGTTTTGTGCATGGGTTTTCAGTACAGTGGTAAAGCAGCAGTGCCAGGGAGCATCCTCATTACATTCCTGACCCTGCCATTTCCTTTGGGTCTTCTTCCCTACTTGGTCACTAAAAGGTTCTGGCAAAGGCCACTAATGAAATTCTTGTCGTTAAATCCAACAGGCACTTTTCAATCATCATTTCGCCTGTTAGGCAGCATTCAACGTTACAACTACAGGTGATTTTTTTTTTTTTAATACTTTAAGTTCTGGGATATATGTGCAGAATGTGCATGTTTGTTACATAGGTATACACGTGCCATGGTGGTTTGCTGCACCCATCAACCTGTCATCTACATTAGGTATTTCTCCTAATGCTATTCCTCCCCTGACCCCCTAACCCCCAACAGGCCCCAGTGTGTGATGTTTCCCTCCCTGTGTTCATGTGTTCCCATTGTTCACCTCCCACTTATGAGTGAGAATATGCAAAAAAAAAAAAAAAAAAAGAGAATATGCAGTATTTGGTTTTCTGTTCCTGTGATAGTTTGCTTAGAATGATGGTTTCCAGCTTCATCCATGTCCCTGCAAAGGGCATGAAGTCATCCTTTTTTATGGCTGCACAGTATTCCGTGGTTTATACATACCACATTTTCTCTATCCAGTCTATCATTGATGGGCATTTCGGTTAGTTCTAAGTCTTTGCTATTGTGAATAGTGCCGCAATAAACATACGTGTGCATAAGTCTTTTTTCTTTCTTCTTCTTCTTTTTTTTTTTTTTCTTTTTTTTGATACAGAGTCTTGCTCTGTTGCCAGTCTGGAGTGCAGTGGCACAATCTCGGCTCGCTGCAACCTCCGCCTCCCAGGTTCAAGCAATTCTCCTGCCTCAGCCTCCCAAGTAGCTGTGACTACAGGCGCAGGCTGCCACACCCAGCTTTTTTTTTTTTTTTTTGTATTTTTAGTAGAGTTGGGGTTTCACCATGTTGGCCAGGAAATGGTCTTGATCTCTTGACTTGATGATCCACCTGCCTTGGCCTCTCAAAGTGTTGGGATTGCAGGCGTGAGCCACCGTGCCCAACCGCATGTGTCTTTATAGAATGATTTATAATCCTTTGGGTATATACCTAGTAATGGGATTGCTGGGTCAAATGGTATTTCTAGTTCTAGATCCTTGAGGAATCACCACACTGTCTTCCATAATGGTTGAACTAATTTACACTCCCACTAACAGTGTAAAAGCGTTCCTATTTCTCCACATCCTCTCCTATATCTGTTGTTTCCTGACTTTTTAATGATTGCTATTCTAACTGGTGTGAGATGGTATCTCATTGAGGTTTTGATTTGCATTTCTCTAATGACCAATGATGATGAGCTTTTTTTCACATTTGTTAGCCGCATAAATATCTTCTTTTGAGAAGTGTCTGTTCATATCCTTCATCCACTTTTTGATAGGGTTTTTTTTTCTTGTAAATTTAAGTTTTTGTAGATTCTGGATATTAGCCCTTTGTCAGATGGATAGATTGCAAAAATTTTCTCCCACACTGTAGGTCACCGTTCACTCTGATGATAGTTTCTTTTGCTGCGCAGAAGCTCTTTAGTTTAATTAGATCCATTTGTCAATTTTGGCTTTTGTTGCCATTGCTTTTGGTGTTTTAGTCATAAAGTCTTTGCCCATGTGTATGTCCTGAATGGTATTGTCTAGGTTTTCTTCTAGGATTTTTATGGTTTTAGGTCTTACATTTAAGTCGTTAATCCATCTTGGGTTAATTTTTGTATAAGGTGTAAGGAAGGGGTCCAGTTTCAGCTTTCTGCATATGGCTAGCCAGAGCTTTTTTTTTTTTTTTTTAAATTCTCAGTGGCTGTCAAGATGGCCGAATAGGAACAGCTCCAGTCTGCAGCTCCCAGCAAGACTGATGCAGAAGGCGGGTGATTTCTGCATTTCCAACTGAGGTACCCAGTTCATCTCACTGGGACTGGTTGGACAGAGGGTGCAGCCCACAGAGGACGAGCCGAAGCACGGTGGGGCATCATCTCACCGGGAAGCACAAAGGGTCAGGTGATTTCCCGTTCCTAGCCAAGGGTAGCCTTGAGAGACTGTACCGGGAGGAACAGTGCACTGCGGCCCAGATATTACACTTTTCCCACGGTCTTCACAAACGGCAGACCAGGAAATTCTCTCCAGTTCCTGGCTCGGTAGGTACCACCCAAACAGAGCCCAGCAAGCTAAGATCCACTGGTTTGAAATTCTTGCTGCTAGCACAGCAGCGAGGCTGACCTGGGATGCTCAAGCTTGGTGGGGGGAGGGGCATCCACCATTGCTGAGGCTTAAGTAGGAGGTTTCACCCTCACAGTGTAAACAAAGCCTCCTATAAGTTTGAACTAGGTAAAGCCCACCGCAGCTCAGCAAGGCTGCTATGGCCAGACTGCCTCTCTAGGCATGGCATCTCTGAAAAAATGACAACAGCCCCAGTCAGGGACTTTTAGGTAAAACCCTCATCTCCCTCGGACAGAGCACCTCGGGGAAGGGTCAGCTGCAGGTGCAGCTTCAGCAGACTGAAACATCCCTGTCTGACAGCTCTTAAGAGAGCAGCAGATTTCCCAGCACAGCATTCAAGCTCTGATAAGGGACAGGCTGCCTCCTCAAGTGGGTCCCTGAGCCCCGTGTATCCTGACTGGAAGACACCTCCCAGTAGGGGCCGACAGACACCTCATACAGGAGAGCTCTCGCTGGCAACTGGCGGGTGCCCCTCTGGGACAAAGCTTCCAGAGGAAAAAACAGGCAGCAATCTTTGCTGTTCTGTAGCCTCCGCTGGTAATACGCAGGCAAACAGTGGAGGGTGTTTTTTTTGGGTGAACTTTGCTTGGGTGAACCTCCAGCAAACTCCAGCAGGCCTGAAGAAGAGCGACCCGTTAGAAGGAAAACCAACAAACAGAAAGGAATAGGAGCAACATCAACAAAAAGGACCTCCACTCAGAGACCCCTTCCGAAGGGCACCGACTTCAAAGACCAAAGGTAGATAAATCCACAAAGATGGAGAGAAACCAGCACAAAAAGGCTGAAAATTCCAAAACCCAGAATGCCTCTTCTCCTCCAGAGGATCACAACTCCTCGCCAGCAAGGGAACAAAACTAGATGGGGAATGAGTTTGACGAACTGACAGAAAAGGATTCAGAAGGTGGGTAATAACAAACTCCTCCGAGCTAAAGGAGCATGTTCTAACCCAATGCAAGGAAGCTAAGAACCTTGAAAAATGGTTAGATGAATTGCTAACTAGAATAACCAGTCTAGAGAAGAACATAAATGACCTGATGGAGCTGAAAAACACAGCACAAGAACTGCATGAAGCACACAAATATCAACAGCCGAATCGATCAAGCAGAAGAAAGGATATCAGAGACTGAAGATGAACTCAATGAAATAAGCAAGAGATAAGATTAGAGAAAAAAAGAGTGAAAAGAAACAAAGCCTCCAATAAATATGGGACAATGTGGGAAGACCAAATCTACATCTGATTGGTGTACCCGAAAGTGACAAGGAGAATGGAACCAAGCTGGAAAACACTCTTCAGGATATTACTCAGGAGAACTTCCCCAACCTAACAAGGCAGGCCAACATTCAAATTCACGAAATACGGAGAACACCACAAAGATACTCCTCGAGAAGAGCAACCCCAAGACACATAATTGTCAGATTCACCAAGGTTGAAATGAAGGAAAAAAACGTTAAGGGCAGCCAGAGAGAAAGGTCGGGTTACCCACAAAAGGAAGCCCATCAGACTAACAGCAGATCTCTCGGCAGAAACCCTACAAGCCAGAAGAGAGTGGGGGCCAATATTCAATGTTCTTAAAGAAAATAATTTTCAACCCAGAATTTCATATCCAGCCAAACTAAGCTTCACAAGCAAAGGAGAAATAAAATATTTTACAAACAAGCAAATACTGAGAGATTTTGTCACTACCAGGCCTGCCCTACAAGAGCTCCTATAGGAAACACTAAACATAGAAAGGAACAACCAGTACCAGCCACTGCAAAAACATACCAAATTGTAAAGACCATCGACACCATGAAGAAACTGCATCAACTAACTGGCAAAATAACCAGCTAGCATCATAATGACAGGATCAAATTCACACATAACAATATTAACCTTAAATGTAAATAGGCTAAATGCCCCAATTAAAACACACAGACTGGCAAACTGGATAAAGAGTCAAGACCCATCAATGTGCTGTATTTAGGAGACCCATCTCACACGCAAAGACACACACAGGCTCAAAATAAAGGGATGGAGGAATATTTACCAAGCAAATGGAAAACAAACAAACAAAAGCAGGGGTTGCAATCCTAGCCTCTGATAAAACAGAGGTAAAACCAACAAAGACCAAAAGTGACAAAGAAGGGCATTACATAAAGGTAAAGGGATCAATGCAACAAGAAGAGCTAACTATCCTAAATATATATGTACCCAATACAGGAGCAGCCAGGTACATAAAGCAAGTTCTTAGAGACCTACAAGGAGACTTAGACTTCCCCACTGAACACAGACAGATCAACGAGACAGAAAATTAACAAGGATATCTAGGACTTGAACTCAGCTCTGCACTAAGCGGACCTAATAGACATCGACAGAACTCTCCACCCCAAATCAACAGAATATACATTATTCTCAGCACATTACACTTATTCCAAAATTGACCACATAATTGGAAGCAAAACATTCCTCAGCAAATGCAAAAGAACGGAAATCATAACAGTCTCTCAGACTACAGTGCAATCAAATTAGAACTCAGGATTAAGAACCTCATGCAAAACCACACAATTACATGGAAACTGAACAACCTGTTCCTGAATGACTACTGGGTACATAATGAAATGAAGGCAGAAATAAAGATGTTCTTTGAAGCCAATGAGAACAAAGACACAACGTACCAGAATCTCTGGGACACATTTAAAGCAGTGTGTAGAAGGAAATTTACAGCACTAAATGCCCACAAGAGAAAGCAGGAAAGATCTAAAATTGGCACCTTAACATCACATTTAAAAGAACTAGAGAAGCCAGAGCAAACACATTCAAAAGCTAGCAGAAGGCAAGAAATAACTAAGATCAGAGCAGAACTGAAGGAAACAGAGACACAAAAAATCCTTCAAAAAATCAATGAATCCAGGAGCTGGTTTTTTTGAAAAGATCAACAAAATAGATAGACTGTTAGCCAGACTAATGAAGAAGAAAAGAGAGAAGAATCAAATAGATGCAAACAAAATTATAAAGGGGATATCACTGCTGATCCCAAAGAAATACAAACTACCATCAGAGAATACTACAAACACCTCTAAGCAAATAAACTAGAAAATCTAGAAGAAATGGATAAGTTCCTGGATGCACACACCCTCCCAAGACTAAACCAGGGAGAAGTCAAATCCCTGAATAGACCAATAACTAGTTCTGAAATTGAGACAGTAATTAATAGCCTCCAACCAAAAAAAGTCCAGGACCAGACAGATTCATAGCCGAATTCTACAAGAGGTACAAAGAGGAACTGGTACCATTCCTTCTGAAATGATTCCAAACAATAGAAAAAGAGGGATTCCTCCCTAACTCATTTTATGAGGCCAGCATCATCCTGATACCAAAGCCTGGCAGAGACACAACCAAAAAAGAAAATTTTAGGCCAATATCCCTGATGAATATCAGTGTGAAAATCCTCAACAAAATACTGGCAAACTGAATCCAGCAGCACATCAAAAAGCTTATCCACCACAATCAAGTCAGTTTCATCCCTGGGATGCAAGGCTGGTTCAACATATGCAAATCAATAAGCACAATCCATCACATAAACAGAAACAATAACAAAAAGCACACGATTATCTCAATAGATGCAGAAAAGGCATTTGACAAAATTCAACAACCTCCATGCTAAAAACTCTCAATACACTAGCTACTGATGGAACATATCTCAAAATAATAAGTGCTATTTCTGACAAGCCCACAGTCAATATAATACTGAATGGGCAAAAACTGGAAGCATTCCCTTTGAAAACTGCCACAAGACAAGGATGGCCTCTCTCACCACTCCTATTCAACATAGTATTGGAAGTTCTGGACAGTGCAATCAAGCAAGAGAAAGAAATAAAGCGTATTCAATTAGGAAAAGAGGAAGTCAAATTGTCCCTGTTTGCAGATAACATGATTGTATATTTAGAAAACCCCATCGTCTCAGCCCAAAATCTCCTTAAGCTGATAAGCAACTTCAGCAGTCTCAGCATACAAAATCAGTGTGCAAAAATCACAACCATTCCTATACACCAATAACAGACAAACAGAGAGCCAAAACATGAGTGAACTCCCATTCACTATTGCTACAAAGTGAATAAAATATCGAGGAATCCAACTTACAAGGGATGTGAAAGACCTCTTCCAGGAGAACTACAAACCACTGCTCAAGGAAATAAGAGAGGACACAAACAAATGGAAAAACATTACATGCTCATGAATAGGAAGAATCAATATCATGAAAATCACCATACTGCCCAAAGTAATTTACAGATTGAATGCTATCCCCATCAAGCTACCATTGACTTGCTTCACAGAATTGGAAAAAAAACTACTTTAACTTTCATTTGGAACCAAAAAAGAGCCCACATAGCCAAGACAATCCTAAGAAGAAAGAACAAAGTTGGAGGCATCACGCTACATGACTTCAAACTATACTATAAGGCTACAGTAACAAAAACAGCATGGTACTGGTACCAAAACAGAGATATAGACCAATGGAACAGAACAGAGGCCTCTGAAATAACACCACACAGCTACAACCATCTGATCTTTGACAAACCTGACAAAAATAAGCAATGGGGAAAGGATTCCCTATTTAATAAATGGTGTTGGGAAAACTGGCTAGCCATATGCAGAAAGTTGAAACTGGATCCCTTCCTTACACTTTATACAAAACTTAACTCAAGATGGATTAAAGACTTAAATGTTAGACCTAAAACCATAAAAAGCCATAGAAGAAAACCTAGGCACTACCATTCAGGACATATGCATAGGCAAAGACTTCATGACTAAAACAACAAAAGCAATGGCAACAAAAGCCAAAATTGACAAATGGGATCTAATTAAACTAAAGAGCTTCTGCACAGCAAAAGAAACTACCATCAGAGTGAACAGGCAACCTACAGAACGGGAGAAAATTTTTGCAATCTATCCATCTGACAAAGGGCTAATATCCAGAATCTACAAAGAACTTCAACAAATTTACAAGAAAAAAACAACCCCCTCAAAAAGTGGATGAAGGATATGAACAGATACTTTTCAAAAGAAGACATTTATGCAGCCAACAAACATGACAAAAAGCTCATCATCACCGATCATTAGAGAAATGCAAATCAAAACCACAATGGGATACCATCTTATGCCAATTAGAATGACAATCATTAAAAAGTCAGAAAACAACAGGTGCTAGAGAGGATGTGGAGAAATAGGAACACTTTTACACTGTTGGTGGGAGTGTAAATTAGTTCAACCATTGTGGAAGACAGTGTGGCAATTCCTCAAGGATCTAGAACTAGAAATACTATTTGACATAGCAATCCCATTAAATGGGTATATACCCAAAGGATTATAAAATCATTCTAGTATGAAGACATATGCATACATATGTTTATTGTGGCACTATTCACAATAACAAAGACTTGGAAACAACCGAAATGCCCATCAATGATAGACTGGATAAAGAATATGTGGCATATATACACCATGGAATACTATGCAGCCATAAAAAGGATGAGTTCATGTCCTTTGCAGGGACATGGATGAAGCTGGAAACCATCATTCTCAGCAAACTAACACAAGAACAGAAAATCAAACACCCTACATTCTCACTCATAAATGGGAGCTGAAAAATGAGAACACATGGACCCAGGGGATGGGAACATCACACCCTGGGGCCTGTTGGGGAGTTGGGGGCTAGGGGAGAGATAGCATTAGGAGAAATATCTAATGTAAATGACTGGTTGATGGGTGCAGCAAACCACCATGGCACATGTATACCTATGTAACAAACCTCCACATTCTACACATGTACCCCGGAACTTAAAGTATTAAAAAAAAATTCTCATTCCCTCTGTTTCCCTAATACGACATGTTCTATGTTCATTTCCTCTCTAAGTTTTCTGTCCCAGACTGCTTTAAAGACTATACATCCTCTCCGTTCCCCATAAATAAAACTGTGACACATAACTCACACTATAACTCAGATGTGGAGAGAAAAATAAAATTTCTTCATTTCATTTAGAACTAATCTGACTCTCCTTCCTATACTCACGAGTTAGTGGGAAAAAAAAAACAACTAAATGTTCAGTTCAGTGTAAAGTATAGTCTTATTCAATCATTTACAAAATTCAATTAGGTCAAGTTCAGTCTATCTTGGATTACCCAGATGTGTCCAGGAAGTAAATAATTAGCAAATTCCATCATTTATCCCAGATATTTTCCAATTTAACCTTAGATTTTTGAACATGGCATTTATGGCAAGGACTCATTTTCCTGTCATGCTGTCTTTTCTAACAAAAGAGAAATAGCTAGTAAGTTCTGACATTCACTTCCCCTCTCTGGAGTATCTTGACTACGCTTAAATGATTCATACCAAAAGACTGATCAACCCACATCAACGATAATCAATGAAAAAAAGCAAAAACAGGGGAAAGTGGAAAAGTTTACTACGCCTGTGTACATATTTGTATATGCATGTATATCCTTTAAATTCAACATGGAAGATCAGATGATTTATTAAGAAATATCAGTGACAATAAAACTAGTAATAAAGACTATTCTTCAACAGACAGTACAGTAATATAGGAGGAGGAGAAACAAAACGATAGGAGTGGTTAGAAACGGCATTCAGAGTGTAAGGAAAGGGCAGAAGGAGAAGAGTAGAAAGAAGAAATGTAGTATTTGTCACCCATACTCTTTGGTAAGTGAATACATGCTGTTGTACCCTAAATATGAGAACAGATGACTTTAATATCAGGTCAAAGCACTATCTGACTAATAGGAAATGCAGTTATTCCTTCAGCTCATGATCAAGGCTTGAACAAGGTCTGTTGTCATTTATTACTCTGTCAGATAGTTCAGTGGAATTATTTTGTTTCTTCTGACCTACAATTGCATAGTCTCTTTGCTGCTATCATTATGCATAGCACCGAAATGTTACTTTAAACAGTACCTCAGAACTCAGCTCTGCAGGCATCTCCTTGATTAATTTAGAAACACCCAACCCCTAGCATAATACCTTGCATAGAGTATATAATAAATAATTCCAGAATGAATGAATGAATGAGGTTCTCCTTTCATTGAAGATGACGGAGTGATGTCACAGTCTTCTGTTCTTAAATATTCCCCAAAGAAAAAGATTGGGACATTTAAAATTTAACCCTGAATAAGGAACAAGTAGGAGAGAACTCAAGAGAAAATAAAAAGGGGAATTAATAAGTAGCTACAAATACCTCACAGCAAGAATGGAAGTAGACAAGCCGCACATACTGAAAAAAATAATTTTGACGACAAATGACAGAAAATGCATTATGAGCTTTATTGCACCAAAGACACTTCCATATCCTTACACATTTCCATACCCATATGCACGTTCATTTATGTCTTTAAGGTTTATTCGGTGTCTAATTACCAATGCCAACTCAAGGCAAATAGAAAAGTACAATGGGCTATGCACAAAAATACTGGCTCAAGAGGCTAATATGAATTTAAATTTCCAATCTTCCTTCATAGCAGCTTTCCTGGTGTTTGCTAGCTGAATCTGACACACATTTTTTTGGCACTGGAATTAAAATACAATGTTGGTGTAATTACTTTTCCAAGAATAGCAATGGGCACTATAGTTTTTCTAAGCAGTTCCTAACCTTTTAACATTTTAGTGTTTGCAAATTCTTGGAAACACTACAATACATAATGTAATACATTTGGAAGTTATATAAGGCTAGCCAAGTTCAATTTCCCTTAATTTGAAAATATCAAAAACTAGACATCCATGTAGCCTAAGAAAATATTATCCTATAACCTTTCTACACTGAATACCAACTGGAACCATTTTTAGAAGATATTAATTCAGATTTTGCTATAGATGTCTAGCATGCCAGCGTCATCTTCACTGTGAGGACATCCTCTTAGGAAACAATCCAACTGTTAAGTCAATGAAACAACTGTTTAAGGCCGGATGCAGTGGCTCATGCCTGTAATCCTAGCACTTCGGGAGGCCGAGGTGGGCGGATCACTTGAAGTCAGGAGTTCAAAACCACCCTGGCCAACGTGGTGAAACCCCGTCTCTACTAAAAATACAAAAAAATTAGCCAGGCCTGGTGGCGGGCTCCTGTAATCCCAGCTATGTGGGAGGCTGAGGCAGCAGAAACACTTAAACCCAGGAGGCAGAGGTTGCAGTGAGCTGAGATTGCGCCACTGCACTCCAGCCTGGACGACAGAGTAAGACCCTGTCTCGAAAAAGAAAAAACTGTTTAAACTTCCTCTGACCAATTACTAGGCCAGACATGGGTGCCCTCTGGCCTGCTGTCTGATTTGTCCTTTAGTTTAATGTTCCTAGGCCTGTGGAAAGTTTTAAATGTTATGTGTTGATGGGGTGACCCTTTCCCTATCATAAAGATCAATAAATTTTATAATACAAACATCCACGACAATTCTTTTTTAAAAATGGATTTGAGATATACTTTACCTATCATAAAATTCACCATTTAAAGTGCACGATTCCATGATTTTTAATATGTTTACAACAATCTAATTTTAGAATATTTTTGTCCCTCCTAAAAGAAACACTGTATCCATTAGCAGCTAATTCTCATTTCTGCCAACACCTTTCCTAATCCCTACCGGTGTCTGGCAACCACTAATTTATTTTTTGTCTCTAATGGTTTGCCTATTCTGGACATTTTATAAAGAGGGAATCATATGACTTGTGGCCCTTTGGGTTTTACCATAACTTTTTCAAGTTTCATCTATGTTGTGGTATGTATCAGTACTTTCTTTTTATTGCAAAATCATATTCTATTACATGGATATACCACGTTTTGTTTATCCTTTTCTCAGTGGATAGCCATTTGGGTTGTTTCCACTTTTTTTTTTTTTTTTGAGGCGGAGTCTCGCTCTGTCGCCCGGACTGGAGTGCAGTGGCCGGATCTCAGCTCACTGCAAGCTCCGTCTCCCAGGTTTACGCCATTCTCCTGCCTCAGCCTCCTGAGTAGCTGGGACTACAGGCGCCCGCCACCTCGCCCGGCTAGTTTTTGTATTTTTAGTAGAGACGGGGTTTCACCGTGTTAGCCAGGATGGTCTCGATCTCCTGACCTCGTGATCCGCCCGTCTCGGCCTCCCAAAGTGCTGGGATTACAGGCTTGAGCCACCGCGCCCGGCCCGGTTGTTTCCACTTTTAAGCTACTATGAAAAATGCTGCTATGAACGTTCATTAGCAAATTTGTGTGTGGACATCTATTTTCAATTCTCTTGGTTGCCAACTTAGGAGTGGTATTGCTGGGTCACATGGTAACTCTATAAACATAGAGTTTAACTTCTTGAGGAACTGCCAAACTGTTTTCCAAAGTGGCTATACCATTTTCTATTCCTACCAGCAGTATAGGAGAGTGCTAGTTTCTCTCCACATCCTCCCAAGCAAGGTTTGTCTATCCATTTAGTTATAGCCATCCTAATGGGTATGAGGTGGTATCTCACTGTCGTTTTGATTTTAATTTTCCCTATGACTAATGATGTGGAGCATCTTTTCATGTGCTTATTGGCCATTTTTGTATCTTGTTTGGAGAAATGTCTATTCATATCCTTTGCCCTTTTGTTATTGGGCTATATTTTCATTATTGAGTTGTAAGAGTTCTTCATATATTCTGGATATGAGTCCCTTATCAGTTACATGATTTGCAAACATTTTCTCCCATTTTGTGGGTTGTCTTTTTACTTTATAGGTGACATTTGCAGCACAAAGTTTTTTATTTTGATGAAGTCCAATTTATCTATTTTGGTTTTTTTTTTGAGACAGAATCTCACTCTGTTTCCCAGGCTAGAGTGCAGTGGTGTGATCTCGGCTCACGGCAACCTCCATCTCCCAGGTTCAAGCGATTCTTGCACCTCAACCTCCCAAGCAGCTGGAATTACAGGTGCTCACTACCTTGCCTGGTTAATTTTTGTATTTTTAGTAGAGACAGGGTTTCGCTATGTTGGCCAGGCTGGTCTTGAACTCCTAGGCTCAAGTAATCTGCTGCCTCAGCCTCCCAAAGTGCTGGAATTACAGGTGTGAGCCACCATGCCCAGGCTCATTACGATTTTGATCTCATACCTACACTAATTTTGAATATAATCATATACTTAGAAATCCACTGCTAAGCCACTCTGCAGTTCTTGGGGGAAAGGCAGCATACATTGTTGTTATTGCCTATAGATTTAAAAGTTGGGTCAATTTAAAAACAAATTACAATAGTGCAACCAACACTATTTTAGGAGGGAAACCCTCCTAAAAATGGCTGGCATGTGCTATCAGCCATGTCTTAATTATCCATAGAAATAAGGGAGATAGCCTACACAACTGAAATCCACAGATGATATGCAATCTTTATTTCAAACATAGTTTTAAGCTCCCAAACCAGAACTCTAACCAGTTGTTAAGAAGTAGACCACTCATTCGATTGAGTTTTACTTCTCCTGGAATCTGTACCATCACCTGACAGATACTTCCACAAGCTTCAAAGTAGCTTAAAGAAATAAGGCACACAAAAGTATAACTAACCCGAATAAACCTTAAGCTGGACAGTGGGCTCCTTAAAAAACAGAGTAACCCTAGTGAATAAAGGGCTGGCTTTGCTCCTTCATTCCATATTCCAGCCATCAAAAAGTAACTATAAAAAGCCTTTGTTGGCCGGGCACGGTGGCTCACGCCTGTAACCCCAGCACTTTGGGAGGCCGAGGTGGGCGGATCACGAGGTCAGGAGATCGAGACCATCCTGGCTAACACAGTGAAACCCCATCTCTATTAAAAATACAAAAAAATTAGCCGGGCGTAGCGGCGGGCGCCTGTAGTCCCAGCTACTCAGGAGGCTGAGGGAGGAGAATGGCCTGAGGCAGGAGAACCCGGGAGGCGGAGCTTGCAGTAAGCCGAGATCGCGCCACTGCACTCCAGCCTGGGGGCAGAGCGAGACTCCGTCTCAAAAAAAAAAAAAAGCCTTTGCAAACAATATATTTATAAATAATATATTTGTTGAGATGTAAAAATGGAAAGTGACATAATCAAATTAACTCATTTATCAAATGAGGAATCAATAAGAAAAAAAGAATAGATATTTGTTTTATACAACATTGTTACAAGCAATAGGTAGAACTAGAATATCTTTCCTTGTCCTTTCTCTCATCTCCATTTGCATTTAAAATCCTTCAGTCATTCAACAAATGTTATTTAATACCTACTATGTGCTGGAAGTACATATATCAGTAATATATGACTCTTGACTCAGAGGAATCTGAAATTATTCAAGTCTAGGTCAACCTACTAATTCCTCTATGAAACCTTCCCAGAGCTCTCCAATTGGGAATAATCTCTTCCATTACTGATTTTGGATAGTTATTTTATCAACATCTTTATTGGAAAGTTATAAACCTCTACTTTATGATTTAGTTGCTTATAAACATGTCTTGTCTCCAGCACTAAACAATAATCTTCTTGTGGGCAGGATCTGTGTACAAGTAACCTTCCTGACCCCTATATCACCCTGAATATGACCACAATAAATTTTAGTTTAGTGAATAAACTTAAAAAAAATCAAATTTAGGAACACCAGAAGATTAGAATAAACCATACCTTTCACAAAAATTACATCTATGAATTATTAATGCAGAAGCTTATTACTTTAGTCTGGAATATCAGCGATTCTAGTTTCCATATAAATGATTTCTTCTCATCTTAAGCAGTGTGCAAAAAAGAGAGTGGTTACATCTTTAGAATATTTCAGCTCAAGTAATAAAATTCAAAACACTAGAAAGAAAAAAATGATAGAGAAGTTATACTTGAGGAGTATCTGATAACTAAAGAGTATTTTTCTTTTTCTTTTTTGTTTTGAGATAAAGTCTCACTCTGCCGGCCAGGCTGGAGTGCAGTGGTGTGACCATGGCTCATTGCAGCCTCAACTTCCTGAGCTCAAGCTATCCTCCTACCTCAGCCTCCCGAGTAGCTGGGGACTACAGGCACATGCCACCATGCCTGGCTGCTTTTTCTTTTTTGGTAGAGATGTGTTGCTATGTTGTCCAGCCTGGTCTTGAACTCCTGGGTTTAAGTGATCCTCATGCTTCGGCCTCCCAAATTACAGGTGTGAGGCACACTGGCCTTTTTTTCTTTTTTGAGACAGTCTCGCTCTGTCGCCCAGGCTGGAGTGCAGTGGCGTAATCTCAGCTCACTGCAACCTCTGCCTCACAGATTTAAGTGACTCTCCTGCCTCCACCACCCTGGTAGCTGGGATTACAGGTGTGCACCACTACACTCAGCTAATTTTTGTATTTTTAGTAGAGACAGGGTTTTGCCATGTTGGCCAGGCTGGTCTTCAACTCCTGACCTCATGTGATCTGCCCCCCTCAGTCTCCCAAAGTGCTAGGATTACAGGCATGAACCACTGCACCCAGCCCAGTCACTTTTTAAAAAAACATTTAAATAATTTTTATTTAAGAACAGTTTTAAAGATATTACAGTTTTAAAGATTGATAGTTGTAAACATAGTACAGACTTCCAATATATCTGATATCCAGTTTCCTTTCCTATTAACATCTTACATTAGTACAGCACATATGTGACAATAACCAATATTATTATTATAAAATAAAATCCATACTTTATTCACATTTCCTTAGTTCTAACCTAATGCTCTTTTTCTATTCTAGGATCTCACAATATATTTTGTAGTCATGTCTCCTTAGGCTCCCCTTGGCTGTTACTGTTTTTTAGATTTTCCTTGGTTTTTTTTTATGATCTTGACAGTTTCAAGGAGTATTAGTCAAGTATTTCGTAGAATGTCTCTCAGTGGGGATTTGTCTAATGTTTTCCTCATGATTAACTGAGCATATAGGTTTTTATGAGAAGTAAGAACTTACAGGGAGGAAGAACTACAGAGATAAAGTGCCATTTTTATCACATCATATCAAGGGTAATACTATGAACATTTGTCACTGTTAATGCTGATCTTCATTGCCTGGCTAAGGCAGTGTCTGTCAGAATCTTCCACTGTAAAAGTTAACTCATGACCGGGCGCGGTGGCTCAAGCCTGTAATCCCAGCACTTTGGGAGGCCGAGACGGGTGGATCACGAGGTCAGGAGATCGAGACCATCCTGGCGAACACGGTGAAACCCCGTCTCTACTAAAAAAATACAAAAAACTAGCCAGGCGAGGTGGCGGGCGCCTGTAGTCCCAGCTACTCGGGAGGCTGAGGCAGGAGAATGGCGTAAACCCGGGAGGCGGAGCTTGCAGTGAGCTGATATCCGGCCACTGCACTCCAGCCTGGGCGGCAGAGCGAGACTCCGTCTCCAAAAAAAAAAAAAAAAAAGTTAACTCATTTTTTTTTTTTTTTTGCCTCTTTACATACTCTATTATTTGGAAGTAAGTCACTACATACAGTCTATACTAAAGGAGTGAGGAGTTGTGCTCCACCTCCTTGAGAACAAAGTAGTTACATATATTATTTTGAATTTTTCTTCATGGGAGGTGTGTCCATTCTCCCTATTATTAGAGCTTTTTCTATTATCTCCAATGTATTCAGGCTTTTACTTATATCAGTATGGACTGATATATATCAATTTTATACTTTGGGTTACAATGCAATACTACTTTATTTTGTTGCTCAAATTTTTCTAGCATTGACCATTGGGAGCTCTTTCAGTTGGATCCTGTGTCCCTTTAACATACGCAACCATTGTGTTTCTTTTGAGCACTTACTGTCTGGCACTATAAGATGCTTCAGGCTTATATTGTATATTTTCTGTCCCCATCCTAGAATCAGCCATTTCTCTAAGGATCCTTCATTCCTTTACCTGAGAATGGTATTTGAATCTAAGAGCTGAGTGCAAGGTATACTTGTTACTAGTTGGGTATTATTGCTTCCACAGCCACTTCTTTTTACATAACATTTGTTTCCATTTCCAGAATCAAAATATTGCTCAGGACACCCTGAGATAGTGTCTAGGAACAATATTAGAACCCTTTCACTCTGATTTTGGGAAGCCCCACTCTAATGTATCAGTTTTAGTCCCAACAAAAGACACCATGACCATTTTTTTTTCTTTTTTCTCTTTTTCAGACGGTGTCTCGCTCTGTCGCCCAGGCTGGAATGCAGTGGCGCAATCTACGCTCACTGCAAGCTCCGCCTCCAGGGTTCATGCCATTCTCCTGCCTCAGCCTCCCGAGTAGCTGGGACTACAGGTGCCCGCCACCACGCCCGGCTAATTTTTTTGTATTTTTAGTAGAAACGGGGTTTCACTGTGTTAGCCAGGATGGTCTCGATCTCCTGACCTCGTGATCCACCCGTCTCGGCCTCCCAAAGTGCTGGGATTACAGGTGTGAGCCACTGCGCCCGACCGAACATTTCTTAAACACAGGGAACAATTACACTCCATTTAATACTTATCTAGTGGTATAATTCTCTGTCCCTTATAGAATCATAGAATGTTAGAGGCAGAAAGGGCCTTAGAGAATATTGAATTCATTCGTTCATTCATTCACAAATGTATACTGAGGGTCTAGTATGTGCTGGGTAGTATCCTAGGTGATGGGGACATAACAGGACATAAAATGAGACACTCCCTGCCATGAGGGAGTTCATGGTCTGGTAAGAGAGATGCATGCTATTTTTAAAATATCACACAAATAATTACAACAGTGTAACTGTGCTAAGTGTTACAAAGAAGAGGTAGATGGTATTATGAGAGAATACTGCAGGGAGACTAGATCTGTCATGGATTAGGAGTCAGGGAAGGCTTCCCAGAGGAAGCTAAAATCAGATGGAATAGGAGGTAACTAACTTTGAACAGGAAAACAACTTCAAACAAGGGGAAGGCAAAAGTTTGTAGCAGGAGAGAACGTGGTACATTAAAAAGCTGAGAGAATTAGGGGGATACTGGCAAAAGATGAACATGGAAGGAAAGCAACCAAAGTAGTCCTTGCCAGTCATGGTAAAGATTTGGTCTTTATTTTAAGAGCAATGGGAAGTTCTTGAAGTAAAGTTCATTAGAGTTTTAAGGAGGGTGAGATGGGTAGTGACATCTTGAAATTAGTGTTTTGCAAGGATTATTCTGGTTGCTGTGTGGAGAATGAATGTGAGCGTGTGAAAAGCCCAAATACTAGTATTTTTATTGGAATAGCAGAAAAAGATGATGCTAGAGAGCTTGGATGGGAGCAGTGACAGTAGAGATGGGCAAAAGCAGACAGATTTGAGTTATGTAGGAAACAAAATTGAGAAGACTCTGTGACATACTGGATAGGAGACAAGAATAAGGATGGCTTAAGGCAAGACCTAGGTTTCTAGTTTTGCACAATCAGATGGATGATGAATGATGTCATTCATTAATAAAGAAAACACTGGAAGAGGACCAGGTTTGATAGGGAAGTCCACAAGCTCAGTTTGTTCTGAAATATCCAAATGGAGAGGCTAAAAAGACCATTAGATATAAAAATCTGAAGCTCAGGGTGAGAAATATAAATTTGATGTACTTACTAATTTTATAGATGATAACTGAAGTCATAAGCACTGATAAGATAGTTTAGGAAAGAATTCAGAATATGAAAAGAAGGGGCACTGAGTAAGTCAAGTTATTCACAAAATGAGATTAATAATTTCCATTTCATAGAATTATAGTCAGGATTAAACGTCATCATATGTGTGAAAGCAAATAGCAAACTGTAAGAACCCAACCTTTAAAGCATTAAAATTGTGCATTTTATAAAAAACACTCCCATGGAATATATCTATGGCTGTTTGCCTTCTCATGATCAACTACTTGACATAATGTATATATGATCATTTATGTCTTTTAAAACACAAAATCTCTGGCAGTTATAGTAAAGGATGAACAGCTACTAATAACATGAAAAACAGTGTTGTTTTAATGTTATTTCATTTTCCTAATCATTGACTCACAGGTGAAAATGAGGCATTGAGGGAAGAAAGCATCAGGGTGTGGGAGCAGCTTTTATCCCAACCTCTTATCTTCCCTGCAATCGTCTGCTCTCCAGAGCCATTTGGAACAACTCTTTACAACCATAAAAATCCCAAGCCTGCCAGATTTTACCACAGTCCCTTCAAATATACATTAACTAATTCCATGACAAATAACATCTTCATTATAGAAACTGACTCTTGAGTGAATGCAAAACATCTAATACAAATAATTGTTTAACAGATTGTAACCATCAACTGAATGATATTTTCTAGGGGTTGTCCGCCAAAGAATAGAATTATTCTAGCTATAATAATTCTATAGAATTATAACTGATTTCTATTCTTTGGAGAATATACTAATAATCCTCTAATTAGATTCTACCCATATTTTAATCATATGTAAACTCTTAAGGATAAAACTGTGAGTGATATGTCAGTTTTCAAAAGGGTAATACCAGAATCACAAGGATGAAAGGTACACAAGGATCTGCTTCCAAAAGAGTGGAGCTGGCTGGGCATGGTGGCTCACACTTGTAATCCCAGCACTTTGGGAGACAGAGGTGGGCAGATCACGAGGTCAGGAGTTTGAGACCAGCCTGACCAACATGGTGAAACCCCGTCTCTACTAAAAATATGAAAATTAGTCGGGTGTGGTAGTGCACGCCTGTGATCCCAGCTACTCAGGAAGCTGAGGCAGAAGAATTTCTTGAACCTGGGATATGGGGGTTGCAGTGAGCTGAGATCGCATCATTGCACTCCAGCCTGGGTGATAGAGCAAGACTCTGTCTCAAAAAAAAATTGCACAGTTTGTGTACTGCTCAAAGGCACCTGGCTATGGGATCTGAAACGCAGCCCTGTTTCTCTCACAAAGTTTTGTGACCAGGAGCTAGGGTGGGTAGCTGGGGTGGAAGTTGTTTGTGTCTTATTTTACTTTTTTACTTGGCCCAGGAATAATGACTCTGGCACCTTATAGACGAGTAGTAGCACTGTAGAAGGATCAAACACGAAAACAATTATTTGGACTCCGGAAAAACACTGGAGTCTTTTATAACTTGATTTGGGTTTAGAGAGTGGTCTATGTTTTTATGACAAAAGCAACCACTAAAGTGCTTTTATTAACTGATTAGCACTATCCTCAGCTACTAAGAAGATCTCTTTTGCTTGCTGAAGCCCTGTAACTGACAGTATACTGTCAACGTAAAGTCACCATATACACTACAAGCTTTAATATGCAATGCATTTTAAAACATTAAAAATAAATTAAAAATCAAGTCCTTTAAATTTTACCAAATATTGCTATGAAAAAGCCACCAAATAGTAAAAACAATTCTTCAGGAAAGGAAATACGAAACATTCTTAAAGTAGCTGTGGTACTCTGTGGTACAGTGGTACAACCATCTGCAATCCAAAGGCCTCAGTTCAAATCTTGGGCTCTGATCTTAGCTATTGTGTGACCTTAAGTCACTTAACCTCTTTCAGCCTCAGTTTCTTCAGCTATACGTTAACTGGATTAAGCTAAATTATTTCTAAGGCCTCCTCAAGCTCTGACGATTCTCTAATTCTATAAACGTCATGATTATAAATCTTCCTTTCTTTGCATGATCTTCTTCGTTTTCTATACCAGGTATTTTCTAACCACCATTTTATCTCCTTATCCTGGTATTTCTTCCCATTTGTCCCCAAATTGAAATAACCTCCTCCCTTATTCATTAATCAACATATGATTCTCTCTCATCTTCAAACCTTTCGAAACAACTAACTTTAACATTTTCATGTGCAGTTATTCGCTGAAGAACTTAAAGCTTTAATTATTTCTTTGTCCACTGCCCAAATTCTTTGTGACAACTTGGCCTAGAACAAATACTCCAGCTTATATTTAGGTAGTCAACAAGCATTTAAAATTCAAGGCAGTAGGAGGATTCCCAAAAATTACAGATATCCAGGAGGAAAACTAGCATATAATCAAATCAGGATAGAAAAATCCGAAGTAATATTTAAATGAAAGAGGGTAGGGTAAACATAGTGACAATAAACTCGAAGTAGTCAGAGCAGGAGAAATCTCAATATAGGCTAGTCAGTTCATCTGGAAAGAAGAATAAGAATTGAATTGACTGAGGAAATCTCCACATGTGGGGCAACCTACACAGAAACCCAGGTACCAAGGAATTATAATTCTGAAAAGCCTTTCCAGGTGTTTTCTTTTTTCTAGAAAAGAGAGATGGCCAAGAGAACAAGTTTCCTAATGACAGTTTTAGTTACATGTTTCAATACTCTAAAAAGCGTCAGCCATGGCAGTGTGAAAAAATGTCTCCTTAGGAAAAAAACATGACTGCCAATTTAAGTAATTCCTTCAATTACACTAGCTAAAGGGGCCATCTTGCTCATAAAAGATGACTTCAGAAACCTAGGCTAGGAAGAACACTCTCTTGGGAAGTGTATCAGACACCTCCTCGGTTCTCCTCCACACCATTGTCTCACTGTCCCTTAAACACCTTCTCAGTTTCCCTCCACACCATTGCCTCAGCATCCCTGAGGACAACCAGGGACATTATAGAGGGAGGAGGAGATCCTCCCTAGTGACTACAAATTAACTACATACCTGGAGCTTCTGGATTCTCCTACTACTTCCAAACTTGGATGAAATCCTTCACCAGGGCATGGAATCTGGCTTTCCAAGTAGAAGGGTAGGATGACACCACTCAGAACTGTGAGTTAACTCTCCAAAGACTGACCTTTGATAATGGGAAACAGCAGCCAGAGAGGAGATGGGCAGATAAATTCCCTCTCCCTCTTTGCTCTCATGAACTGTTCTATCTATTCTACCTGGAGATATTGCACATAGTCAAGCACATGTACTTGCTGAATAACCAGCTGTGTCTCTTTGAGGATCATCACGACACAATTACTAACATGGTAATCTAATCACCATGCTTTGCTTCTCAGAGCTTCTCATGTCTTTTCCTTCACTCTTACTGTTTTGAAATTGTACAGCCAAATAAAGCTTCACTTAATTTCCAGTCAGTCTCTTGTTTCTGGAGAACCCAGGATACAATAGCAACAAAATCCAAAAAGAAGTAAAGAACCTTGGATTACGACTTGACACACATTAGTTCTAATCTGGCTATAATTGGTTCTGTTATTAATTAGCTATCTGATCTTGAACAACGAACATTCTGAATTCTGTAAAATGGGATAGGAGTTAGAGAAGAGGGACTAAGCTTCATGACTGCTGGGCCCCTTCCAGTTCCAGTGCTTTATGATCCTTAGGAATTAAAAACCTCAAAGCCTCTAAATGGGTCAGTGTGAAAACCATGGAGTCCTAAATATCCCAATTCATTTGACCACATCCATAGTTTGGATCAGCTTTATGAAATACATCTATAACCTAATCTTAGCTCTGAAACAGGGCCATTTTCATTATCATCAGCAGCCAGTGTTATCTGATGTGAAACAGTATATTCTTCAACTTAACCAAATCTCACAAATCCAATAAAACCAGGCCACAGAAGTATAAGACCACATCTGTTCTGAGGAGAAGATACAAATACAAGAATATTTTTAAAAACCGAATATCAAGCAGTATCAAGTGAAGGAATCCAGTCACAAAAGACCACACATGGTAGGTATAATTTTGTTTATATGAAATGTCCAGCACTGGCAAGTCTATAGAGACAGAAAGTAGATTTGTGGTTTGCCTCAAATCGGAAGCTGGGGAACTGTGGAGTGACTGCTAAGGGACATGAGGTTTCTTTTGGGGGTCATGAAGATGTTCTAAAATTATATTGTGGTGATGGTTGTACAACTCTGTGAATAAACTTAAAGCCACTGAATTATGTACTTTAAATAGATAAATTATATGATGTGTAAATTATATCTCAATAAAGCTCCTTTTAAAAGTAATGGGGCTGTTTTATTGTGGGGAGTGAACTGGCTCAAAGGCAAAAATATGTGAGGAACAAATAGACATTTTTCTGTAAGAACAGAGCATTTTTAAAGATTTTATCTTTTAAATGACTCTGGAAGGGGAAGCATACAGTAACTTTATTTATTTCTGTTTGACACTAAATTTCCCCAGCAGCAAAGAGCCAGGATCTTTGGGGACAGACAACAGGAAAAACTTAGAAACCTGTGCAACTGGCAGAGAAGTTTTAATGTGAGCAAATGCAAGATGACACATTTGGTGGGAAGAACCCTCAACTAGCATCAATCACAAACTACAGAAGGGACCTGGGAGTGAGCAGATTATCCAACTCAACAGAACATTTTGGAGAAAGCTATGATATACAAGGTATTGTCTTAAGAGCTGTAGTAAAGAGGGAAATATAAAGATGATACAAATAGATTCCCACCCCTCCACGATTTCAAAGAGTCTTTAAGGGAGAGAACATGCACATTTCAAGGCCAGGTGAATAAATGCTATGATAGAGTCTGCATAGGTTCTAGAAAGGTAAAGAAAGCCTTCATAGAAGAACTGGAATTTTCTCTGGGCCTTAAACATCTGAGAATATCAAGCCAATAGGCTGGATAATAAATACAAAAACTAAATTATTCTACTCTTATTTAAAACAAGAGATATTCTTAGTATGGGTCACTGTATTTCTTTCTTTCTCTTTCTCTCTCTCTCTCTCTCTCTTTCTTTCTTTCCGATGGAGTTTCGTTCTTTTACCCAGACTGGAGTGCAGTGGCACGATCTTAGCTCACTGCAACCTGTGCCTCCTAGGTTCAAACGATTCTCCTGCCTCAGCCTCCTCAGTAGCTGGGACTACAGGCACACATCACCATGCCCAGCTAATTTTTTTTTTTTGTATTTTTAGTAGAGATGGGGTTTCACCATGTTAGCCAGAATGGTCTCCATCTCCTGACCTTGTGATCCACGTGCCTCGGCCACCCAAAGTGCTGGGATTACAGGCGTGAGCCACTGTGCCCAACCAGGGTCACTATATTTTATAAGAGGTAAAGTAAAACTTCATTTATATAGAGACAGGTTTCTGGACAAATCCCTGGTTTCAAATTCAGAAACACCTTTAAAAAAAATAGTATTTAAGTTTCAGATCAAGTCCCTGAACACCTGGCAACAAAAATAGCCGAAAGTGCTAAAGAGCTGCACTGGCTATTTGTAGGAAAAGCCTTCTTCCAATTTGCTGACAATGTCTACGACACAAAGGAGAAAGAGAAGACAAGAAGGAGAGAGCTGTCAGATAGAACAGAGACTAGAAGCAGAAGCAGAGGTTCTAAATGATGACAGAGTAGGCAGCAAGGTTGCAAGTAGCAGACACTGGCACATAAGAAAGCCAGTTACAAAAGAGGGAGAAAAGAAACTCATTCTACAGCCTAATCCGACAAAGAGTTACCAGCTCATAAGCAGCCCTTGAAGGCAGCGAGGGAAGACAGCATGCAAAGAGTGCCTAAGGACATGCTCCTTAGTATCTACTCTAGGAGGATACCCAGAAGCCTGACAACCAAGGCAGTTCAAGGACCCAGGGGAGAAGAGGCTGTGACAGTGCCGAGCTCTACAGTGACAAATTAAATCATTCAGCTTCATGCCCTGCACCATATATATCTACAACACAGAACACTGACATTCCTAAACATGACCTTGAATCAAGAATAAAGATAAACATTCTCTGTTTAAAAAGGTACATCTTAGAAATATTCCCTTCAAAATTAAAGTCAAAATATTTGGGGCAGAAATAATAAAATCCTCCACTATACAGCACACTTATTTTTTTAGTCCCCAAATGGCTTATGCACTGATGACCTAGGACAACAGAAATTTCACTCCATAATGGAACAAGAGGGCAGCTAAAAGACAGAAATGATAATTCTATGAGAACTGCCTAAAAAAAAGTGAGAAGCCACTTAATTACATAAAATAATGAAAAAGGAAAAAATCCCTGGCACACTAACTTATTCTTCAGATCTGAATCTGAGAGTAGTTGGATTAAGGGCTTGAGCTCTAAGAGAGGAACTGAGACAGGCCCCTGTCTGCAAACATTTTATATCCCTTAAAAATATATAGGCTCAGTGAACAGGAAGAAACTGTTTCATATTTTTCTATCCTCCACAGTACTTAGATATAATGTCTAGTACACAACATAAACTTTCAAACTGTAACACTCTCCCCTACCACTTAACAACTAAATCTTATTTCACTGTGTACTTGCTGCTTTTGATTAGCTCAGAAGAGTAAGGCAGTATCCTCTCACATTTTTCAGCTCTTGACACAAAGATACATCAATGGGGAAATCCTATGTCCTTCCTGACTCCCTACTCCATGTGATTTACAATGCAATTTTATCATTATATTCTCTTTTCTCTCACTTCCCACAACTTAGACATTCCAGCTTTTCTCAATATCATAGTGACTTAACTCTGACTCCTTCACAGTCAAAATCTAGGGGCAGATTTCTGGGACAAGTCTCAATGCATTTGAAAGAGATTATGGTTTCAGTCTGGGCTTAAAGTAGACAAACTGTAATGCCCTTGGATGCTCTCACAGCCTCAGTCCTAAAGAAAAGTGTGGGGTTCTCCCAAGCTTCACCAAGATTACTGCTTTTTAGCAGTAAAGGGTGGCCCGTGGTCTCTCACTATTAGTCTGGCCCTTTGGCTGGACTATTATCATTACCCTTTATACTTCTGATACAGGCCATAAATGTGTAACTACTCATCCCAGCCTGTTATGCCAGTCCAATTTACCTGCTGCTGTCAGGGAAGTCCATAAAGTTTGACATTTGAGATTTGAATCAGAATGTTAACTTTTCAAAAATTATTACTCGTTGCATTAAAATAAGCTGGGGCGGGTGGTTGTGAACGTTGCAGGATCTCTGCTTTAAATTTCCAGCCTTTGTCATGGTCTTATCTAATGGTGAGATGCATTAACATTTTCCATATGGTGGTACATCTGAAATACTGCCAGCAGTCACTTTTCCCCACCATTTTCTGATACTGGACGTAATACTTCTCTTTCAAAGATGGCATGCACATGCTTGCTGAACAAATGAATTGTACAGGTACACGAGTGGCTAGGGACAGTTCATTCTTCCTGACCATGTCTTTTGTGAGATGCACAAAGCTGCTAGGCTGCCAGATAGTGAGGTCAGTGGGAAATATGAGAAATCATAAGTTAGATACATGTGCAGGAAATACAATCTGAATAGCCTTGCTGCAACACATTTAGACAGTAGTCTGTATGCTCTTTCACAGTGATTTTATCATTTATTTTCCTGATGTAAATAAAGACTTTATTTTCTTGTTTGGTGATGCCTTTTTACTTTGCAACAAACATTTTTGGCAGCAATAAACTTTAAAAAGTTCATGTTTAATAAAAATTTAAGTCCCAAATTTCCTTCTCAAGTAAGTTGATTATGAATATGTACACCACACATAGGGACCACAGAGATGCTACTTCCAGTATTAAAACTAGAAGACACAGTCTTTCTGAAGAAGTATCAGTATTACTTCAAAAGTTAGTAGCTACAGGCTGGGCTCTGTGGCTCATGCCTGTAATCCCAGCACGTTGGGAGACCAAGACAGGCAGATCACTTGAGTCCAAGAGTTCGAAACCAGGCTGGCCAACATGGTGAAACCCTGTCTCTACTAAAAACACAAAAATTAGCCAGACATGGTGGTGGGTGCCTATAATCCCAGCTACTCGGGAGGCTGAGGCAGAGAACTGCTTGAACCCGGGAGGCAGAGGTTGCAGTGAGCCAAGATTGCACCGCTGTACCCCAGCCTGGGCAACAGAGTGAGAGACTCTGTCTCAAAAAAAAAAAAAAAAAAAAAAAGTATATGGGAAATGTACCTAGGTTACATGCAAATACTTTACCATTTATATAAGGGATTTTGGTATCTTCAAGGGGTCCTGGAATCCCCCCATATACAGAGGGACTACTGTAATTTTTTTTTGTATAAGGAGTATGGTAAAGGTTGAGGTTACTGTACATGGATATCTAATTTTTCCTTGGTACCTTTGTTAAAAAAAATCAATCGACTGTATATATGTGAGTCCATTTCTGGACTCCATTCTGTTTCACTGATGAATATATCTATCCTTAAGCCTAAACAATATGATTTTGATTACTGGTGCTTTATATTAAGTCTTAAAATCAATGAGAGTGAAATCTCCAGCCTTTTCTTTTTCGAAATTGTTTTGGCTATCTACATTCTTTCCATTTCCACATGATTTCAGTTTGTTAGCTTCTTTTTTAAAAAAGCCAGCTAGGAAGAGTTTGTATAGAACTAGTAAAATGTATAAGTAAATCTATCTAGGAATACAGTTTTATTTTTGGTTTTGAGATTTTAAACCATTAATTAAATTTCTTTAAAAGACATAGGGCTACTCTGGTTATCTTTTTCTTCCTGGGTGAGCTTTGGTTGTTTATGTCTCTCAAGAAATGTCACTTCGGTTGTCAAATTTATTGGCATAAATTTATCCATGTATTTATGTATTTTAATATAAAATAGTCTAAAGTCCACCAATGTATAAAACAAATTTTCAGTCAAGAAATAAATATTTTGAAAATTAGGCTTTCTGCTCCTCCCGTTTGACAACAGCATCTTCTTGTGCAGGGCCAGCTGCACCCCTGGGACACCATGGTGAAGGTGAAGGCCAGGGTAAAGGAATTTAGTTGTACTGGGCACCTGGTCACCAGGCTGCTTTTAACTCTGGCAAAGTGGATATTGCTGCCATCAATGATCCCTTTGTTGACCTCAACTATATGGCCTACATGTTCTAGTATGATTCCACCCATAGCAAGTTCCACAGCATCATCAAGCCTGAGAATGGGAAACTTGTCATCAATGGAAACCCCATCACCACCTTCCAGGAGAGAGATCCCACCAAAATCAAATGGGGTGATGCTGGCACTAATTATGTCATGGAGTCCACTGGTATCTTCACTACCATGAAGAAGGCTGGGACTCATTTAGATGGGGGAGCCAAAAAGGTCATCATCTCTGCCCCCTCTGCTGATGTCCCCATGTTTGTAATGGGTGTGAACCATGAGAAGTACAAAAACGGCCTCAAGATTGTCAGTAATGCCTCCTGTACCACCAACTGCTTAGTTTCCCTGGCCAAGATCATCCACGACAATTTTGGCATCATAGAAGAATCCATGACCACAGTCCATGCCATTACTGACACCCAGAAGACCGTGGATGGCCCCTCTGGGAAACTATTGCAACAACGGCTGTGGGACTTTCCAGAACATCATCCTTGCATCTACTGGCACTGACAAGCCTGTGGGTAAGGTCATCCCAGAGCTGAACAGGAAGGTCACTGGCATGGCCTTCCATGTCCCCACCACCACTGTGTCAGTCATGGATCTGATCTGCTGTCTGGAGAAACCTGCCAAATATGATGACATCAAGAAGGTAGCGAAACAGACTAGGTGCAGTAAAACTCATGCCTGTAATTCCAGCACTTTGGGAAGACGAGGTGGGTGGATCGCTTGAGGTCAGGAGTTCAAGACCAGCGTGGACACATGGCGAAACCCCATTTCTACTAAAAATATAAAAATTAGCTGGGCGTGGTGGTGCATGCTGGTGATCCCAGGTACTCAGGAGGCTGAGGCAAGAGAATCACTTGAATCTGGGAGGCAACGAGGTTGCAGTGAGCTGAGGTTGCACCACTGCACTTCAGCCTGGGGAACAGAATGAGACTCCTCTCGGGACTGGGGGCAGAGGTAGGGGAGGTAACGAAGCAGGCATCAGAGCGCCCCCTAAAGGGCATCCTGGGCTACACTGAGCACAAAGTTGTCTCCTCCGACTTTAACAGTTGACACTCACTCTTACATCTTTGATGCTGGGGCTGGCATTGCTCTCAATCACCACTTTCTCAAGCTTATTTCCTGGTATGACAATGAATTTGGCTACAGCAACAGGGTGGTTAACCTCATGGCCCACATGGCCTCCAAAGAGTAAGACTCCCAGACCACCAGCCCCAGTGAGAGTACAAGAGGAAGAAAGAGGACCTCAGCTGCTGGGGAGTCCCTGCCATACTCAGTCCCCCATCACACTGAGAATCTTCCCTCCTAACAATTTCTATGCAGATTCCCTGAGGAGGGAGGCGCCTAGGGAGCCCTGCTTTGTTGCATACCATCAGTAGAGTCCCCTGTACTCAAAAAAATTATATAATAATTTTTAAAATCCTCTTTTACTCTCAAAAGTGAATGGATGATAAATTACATTATCAATTTAGGCATAATCCACTGCCAGTATCAATATCAGTATGACTTTTTAAGATTTTCCTATGACTTTAATGACTTTGAAAGTCATTTTAGCTGGGCATAGTGTTCACACCTGTAATCCCAGCACTGTGGGAGGCTGAGACAGGAGGATTGTTTGAGCTCAAGAGTTCAAGACCAGTCTGGGCAACATGGTGAGACCTGTCTCTACAAAAAATTTAAAAAAAAAATCAAAAAATTAGCCAGGTGTGGTGGCACGCACCTGTGGTCCCAGAGCCTCTGGAGGCTGAGGCACAAAGACCACTTGATCCCAGGAGGCTGTGGCTGCAGTTAGCTGTGATCACATCACTGCACTCCAGCCTGGGCAACAGAGGGAGACGCTGTCTCAAAACCAAAGAAATCTTCAGAAATCTGATGTGTATTTTACACCTACAGCACATCTCAACTCAGACCAGTCTCATTTTAAATGCTCAATAGTCATGTGTGGCTAGTGGCTATCACATTGGACAGCACAGAGCTAGAGCCTTGCTACTCAAAGGATCGGCATCACGTGGGAACTTATATTAGAAACACTGCATCTCAGGCCCATCCCCAGACCTACAGAGTCAAAATCTGCATTTTAACAAGATGACCAGGTGATTCATATAAACATTAAAGTTTATAAGACAAAACCTGGAGCAGAGTTTCCTAGCATGTATGATATGGCAAAGTGTTACAAGTGTGATTAAATAACAATCCCTTCGGCTCTCAAGATGGCTGTGGGCTGTTAGCCCTGCCATTTACCTCTCCTCTGTTTACTACAGTATCTCATGCAAAAATCCTTTTCTTTCTCTTGAAACACAGGAACACAATAAGATATGTACAGGGATGACCGCTGAAGAATCATCTATGAAAGAAAAAATATGGAAATCATCCAAATATCCAGCAATGGTAGATGGGACAAATTGTGATATATTCAAACTATGGAATACAATGTTTGAACTAGATCTGAAGATTAGATATGAAAGCAATGTTTTAAAAGTTGCTTAATATTCAATATAACGTTTGTATATGCTGTTTACGTTTCTGTTAAGTAATCATTTCTCATTCCAAAGACAATGCAAAAAACTTCAGTACTGCTTGACAGTTGTATTTCAACCACAGATATTTTCCCCATTGGAAAGCTGTTTTCATTTTAGAAAAATGGGTTGCTTGAAGATGAAAGTCTTTTATCTTTTTTCACAATTTATTTTGGTTATATGTTCATATATTCTTATTAAATATTTCATACACTTTATTGCAACTACTTTATTATTTCTATATCTTAGATAAATGCTGAAAACGAAAACTTTATTTCATTGTTCAACTAATTAAATAAATTAAGAAAAGAGCAGTTTGTGTAGAAATTGGAGAGAACTATGTTTTATATGAATCACAAGAGTGTTCATTGTGGAATGTAATTAAATGCTTTGCCCTCTGGAATTTGATTTTTGTGTATCTGAGACTTATTAACAGTGTTAACTGCTAAGGGTACTGTTTATCTTGTTCTGGGCATTAGAGTCTCAGTTTTTAAAAAATTCTCGAAAATGTATGCTGTGAAACTATTCATACCTCTCTTCCTGCAAATTTTCTCTTAAGAACTAGGTTTGGGGCAGAAATGAATTGACATTATTTTTTCTTTTGTTTTGTATGGTATGAAGGATTTGTAAAGCCTTGCTCAAAGTTGTGTGTATTTGTAAACACTCTCATGATATTTTCAATTTTATGTGTAAATTTTATTGTCTGTGTTTGGTGATTCTGACATTAATGAAAGAGAATATTTTCCATTAGATTTAATTGTTTTCCTCTCAAAAACAGTTGCTTAATATTAATAGAATATATTACAATGTATGTAAAATTTAAAATATGCAAAATACTGTACAATGTTTATGGATTTATATCTTTGTAATATATACATAAAACATGGAATGACTACCAACCAAATTTATGACAGTCATTGCCTTCAGGGAGGAAAGAATGAAAATAGAATTGGGAAGAGAAACCAGGAAACTTCAACTTTATAATTTTAGAAATTTTCTAAAGCAAATATGAAAAAAGGTTTACATTTCTTTATTTTGAGTAACTGGTGTTTGGAAGTATATTTTGTTATCTTTGTTCATTTTGTATTTGGGGAGTTATTTTTCAAGAAAAATAAACACAACCCAACAAATATGGAAATTAACATAAAATTTCAAACAAAACAGAAATATATGGAGTTATTTTTCAAGAAATATAAACACAACCCAACAAATATAGAAATTAACAAAAAATTTCAAACAAAACAGAAATATATTGGCCAGGTGCAGTGGCTCACACCTGTAATCCCAACACTTTGGGAGGCTGAGGCGGGCAGATCACCTGAGGTCGGGAGTTCGAGACCAGCCTGACCAACATGAAGAAACCCCATCTCTACTAAAAATACAAAATTAGCTGGGTGTGGTGGCGCATGCCTGTAATCCAGGTACTCGGGAGGCTGAGGCAGGAGAATCGCTTGAACCCGGGACGCGGAGGGTGCAGTGAGCCAAGATCTCACCATTGCACTCTAGCTTGGGTGACAAGAGTGAACTCTGTCTCAAAAAACAAAAAACAAAAAACAAAACACGTTGCCTCTACCTCTCCCTTTAGAGAAGCTTAGAAAAAAATAAAAGTGAAAAAATCCTACTGAAATAATATCAGAAAGCACATTGTAGTCTTATATTACCTCCATTTCAAATCCAACTTTCAGAAAAAGAAGAAAACCATTTTGAGTAACCAAATAACAAGACCCTTTTAAGCCCCAGAATTTAAAGATCACTGAAAAATGAAAATCATGTAATGTCTTGTACTCAAGATGCTCTGAAAATTATTTTTGAATTCCCACACCATTATCATTAATGGACACCAGCTGCGGGCTTACAGTATCCTGGGTATATTACACAATAAAAACATAGACAGGATGTCACTGCACATATGCCATGTGCACAGCTTGGTTCTAATTAGCATCACTGAGAATAGACATTTATTAAAGAAGATGGTGTAGTGGTTAAGATCATAGGCTCTGGAGTCAGACCACCTGGCTCAGTCACCTACGCAGTGTGTGACCTTAGGCAAATTATTTAAGTCTCATTTCTTCCTTGGAAATAACTCACAAAGTTGCTACGAGAATTAAACAAAATAATGAATATACAGTACTTAGTATAGTGTCTATCTCTTAAGCACTCAACAAATATTAAGGACTATCATTATTGGTACTACTGAATAATTATAATGCTAAAGAGGTCCTGGTAGGACTAGGGTTTACAAAAATATATGGCACAGTTTCTCAGCTTTCAAGAATTTACAATTTAGAAATCAATTCAAAGAGCCCAAAAGGAAGGATAAAATAACGAAGAGTATCATTTTCCTATTAAGACCTAAAAAATAATAAAACAAAAGCACCTTTAGTTACCCAACCCAAACAGGTAAATATTTAATCGATTTAGTCTCATTTGAATACCCAACAGAGTTAATAACACTATGCATATGATGGAGGTTGATTACAATCTAGTACACAGGTTGACTTAAAACTTTTTAACTGGGTTTATCCTTGAGAATATATTGATTTTGGTCGTGATACTGATTTCATGACCCACTCATCCTTAAAGAGCCAGCTGAGAGACCGCTACCACCTACCAACCAGCTAACAGTAGTCTGTAAGCATATAAATTGACCTACATTTTGTAAGAAATATTTTTCAACTTTAAAGGTCAACTTATATACAGTGCTTTAGAGTTTGCAAAGTTCCTGCAACTTATTACTTTTTATCTCCATAATTGGGAGATGAACATGACATCTTTCACAACAATTGTAGGGCCTTCATTCAAAACAGATGATACAGTTTGTCAGATAAGGTGACTTTATATCATTTTACTCAACCAGTTCCACTTTTTTTTGTTAACTCTTAGTGTTTTGAGATTAAAGAGTAAATATGCTATGCACTGATTGTTTTTCAAAAACAAAACTGACACTCAGAAAAATGAGGTTTTGAACTCCAGGTGCTCTGATTTGCTGTAAAGCTAAAGCATAAATGACATTCTCAGCTTCACCTCCCACTGTCTACCCCATGTTTTCTGCTTTATCTTTTCAAGACTTTTCATCATGGATGTAGGTGTCTAGGTTCTTGTTTTCAATTTAAATCAAAATAATTCAAGAAACACTCAACTCAATAAATCATTTCAAGCAATACCTACTAGCTCTACCAGCTCAGGATGGCTGCTGGAGAGGTCCACAGATAGGTAAGTCTCTGCCTTCAGAGAATTCACTATCTACTTTCAAAAGCTGTAATACGGCCGGGCGCGGAGGCTCAAGCCTGTAATCCCAGCACTCTGGGAGGCCGAGACGGGCGGATCACGAGGTCAGGAGATCAAGACTATCCTGGCTAACACCGTGAAACCCCGTCTCTACTAAAAAATACAAAAAACTAGCTGGGCGAGGTGGCGGGCGCCTGTAGTCCCAGCTACTCGGGAGGCTGAGGCAGGAGAATGGCGTAAACCCGGGAGGCGGAGCTTGCACTGAGCTGAGATCCGGCCACTGCACTCCAGCCTGGGCGATAGAGCGAGACTCCGTCTCCAAAAAAAAAAAAAAAGCTATAATACGAGGTCAAATAATAAGGGCCACATAGTCGTTCACGATGTGATAGGGATTCAAAGATTGGAGAGTGCCCTCTGGTGGAGGGGGAAGAGATGATCAACAGAGACTTCAAGGCATTTAGTAAGTTTTACACAGAATTTCCATAGTAAGAACTGAAGGAAGACAGGCATTCTGGGGAACAGGCATTATGCAGGAAACTAGTGGCAAGGGGGTGTTCAGGGAAAAATGAGTTGTTCAGATCTATCAGAGTTGAGAGAACATGTTATGAAGGGCTTTGAATATTAGGCTGGAAAGTCCTATAGATAACTTGATATTAAATGAGTCATCGAAGTTTTTAGGCAGGAGGGTTAGGTGATAAGAACTTTACTTTGGGAAGATTCATCTGATGGCAAGTGTGTAAGAGGAGTCCAAGTGGGAGGCTTTGGACTTGGAGGCCACTGAGAGGGTTACTACAATATTTTAGATGAAGTGAAACTGCTCTTTCAAGATTATAAGTAAAGGGAAGGAGTCAAAGAAGTTGGTAGCTTAAAGGAAAAATAAAATTGGGCAAAGCTCCCCCTCCATTCTTTTTCTTAAAGGGGCAACAAAGACCTGAGATTGTATGAAGGCAGAAAAGAAAGATTAATAGAGAACAAAATATTATTGATGCTGGGGGGAGAAAAAGATCAATCACTGAATTAAAGTCCAAGAAGAAGAGGAATGGAATGGACCAGGTGGACGTATTCAGTTTGAAAAGGAAAATTCCTGTACTTCAAAAGAGAGAGAGAGAGTATAAAAGGGAAAAGAGTGAAAATACATGGAAACTTATTAAGTCGAGACAGGGGAGGTTGAAGAATTTATGGCAAATAATCTCAACTTTCTCAGAGAATAGGAGGCAAGCTCATTTGCATTGAGAACTGGAGAGAGTCTGGGTATGTGCCATGAATTGGGTGTACCTGGAAAAGATATTGAGAGGGATATAATCATGAGCAAAAAAGTACTGATTAAAATATTGCTAAGACACCAAAGTAAATGCAACAAATAAAAAACAGTTAAAATGGTCATATTCAAAATGTAAAGACTTTTGTGCTTCAAAGGACACTGACTTAATCAGTGTTAGGCTGCTATAACAAAATACCATCAACTGAGTAGTTTATAAACAGTACAATTGCTTATAGTTCTGGAAGCCGAGAAGTCCAAGATCAAGGCATCACCAGATTTGGTGTATGGTGAGGGCCTGTTCCTCATGGATCATGCCTTGTTGCTGCATCCTCAGAGGGTGGAGGGCAGAGACAAGCTCCTTGAGCCTCTTTTATAAGCATACTAATCCCATTCATGATGGTGGAGCCCTCATGACCTAATCACCCCCTAAAGGCTCCAACTCTTAATACTATAGCATTGGGGATTATTTCCAACATATAAATTTGAGGGAAATATCAACATTCAGACCATAGCAAACACTACCAAAAAAGTAAAAATACAACCCACAAAATGAGAGAAAATATTTGCAAATTTGATGCCTGATAATCATCTGGCACCCAGAATATACAAGGAGCTCTTAAAACTCAGCAATGAAAAACCAAATAATGCAATTTAAAAATAGGAAAAGATTGAAATAGATATTTCTTCGAGTAAATACAAATGGCCAATAAACACATGTAAAGATGCTCAACATCATTTATCATTAAAGAAATGCAAATCAAAACCACAGTGAACTATTCCTTAACTGCCAGGATGGTCATAATAAAAAACACAAATGGACACAATAAAAAATAACAAGTGTTGCTAAGGGTGCAAAGAAACTGGAACTCTCACATATTGCTGGTGGTAATATAAAATGGTTCAGTCATTTTGGGAAACAATTTGGCAGTTTCTCAAACAGTTAAATATAGAGTTACCATATAACCCAGCAATTAATTTCATTCCTAGATATATACCCAAGAGAAATGAAAACATATAGCCACACAAAAACTCACACACAAATGTTCATAGCAGCATCATACATGATAGCCAAAAAGTGGAAGCAACTTAAATGTCTATCACTTGATGAATGAGTAAACAAAGTGTGGGATATCTGTATAGCGGAATATTATTTAGCCATAAAAATGAAGTACTAATATTAATACATGCTACAGTATGGATGAATCTTTCAAACATTATGCTAAGTGAAAGAAGCCAGGCACAAAAGGCCACATATTGCAGAATTCCGTTTATATGAAATGTCCAGAATAGGCAATTTGGTAGAGAAAGAAAGTAGATTAGTGGTGTCCAAGAGCTGAGGGAATGGGAAAATGGGAGAGTGCAGAGTGACTGCTAATGGGTATGAGATTCCTTTTTTGCAGTGATAAAAATGTTCTGAAATTACATACTGGTGATGTTTGTACAATTTTGTGAATGCTAAAACACAATGATTTGTATACTTTAAAGAGGTGAATTTTATGACATGTGAATCTTATGTTTAAAAGATTGCTAGCAAGTTTAGGTGACCTGTATTTTGTTCCAGATCTATTCAGAATGGAATCATGATTTTCTCAGGCTACAATATATCATACAAGTCAGACGTGAGGGTTACCGTGAATAAGGTATTGGGAAGGCAGGAAGGCAGAGTCAAGGAATGAATAGCACATTGCTGAAATTGATATCTATAAAGCCCAGGCTCTTTCAAAACCCAATAATAATAATACAAACAATTCAATTAGAAAATAGGCAAAAGACATACACAGACATTTTACCAAAGAGGATATATGGATGGCAAATAAGTACATGAAAAGATGTTCAATAACATTAGCATTAGGGAAATGCAACTTAAAACCATGAAATATCACTGCACACCTATCAAGATGGCTAAAATAAAAAATAGTGACAACACCAAATGCTAGCAAGGATGCAAAGAAACTGGATTATTCACACACTGTCAGTGGGAATGTAAAATGGTACAGCCACTCTGGGAAACAGTTTGGCAGTTTCTTATAAATCTAAACATGAAACTACCATATAACCTAGCATTATTTTCCTGGGAATTTATCCCAAAGAAATGAAAACCTGTGCTCACACAAAAACCTTTACACAAATGTTCGTAACAGCTTTATTCATAATAGCTGAAAACTGGAAGCAATCCAGATGTACTTTACCAGGTAAAGGTTAAACTAACTGTTATACCATGGAATACTACTCAGCAATAAGAAGAAACAAACTGTTGATACACTCAACAACCTACATTAATCTTCAGGAAATTATATGGAGTGAAAAAAACCCAAAAAGTTATACATGGTATCATTCAATTTATATGACATTCTTAAGATGACTAAATTATAGAAATGGGAAAAGGATTGGTGGTTGCCAAGTGTCAAGGATGGGAAGGTGAGAGGTGTCTATAAAAGGGCAATAGGAGGGATCCTCGTGGTGACTAACATGTTCTATATCCTGACTGCATCAATGTCAGTATCTTGACTATGATATTGTACTGCAGTTTTGCAAGATGCTACCGTAGGGAAAAACTGGGTAAAAGATACACAGGTGCTCCTCTTTGTATTACTTCTTACAACTGCATGTAAATCTACAATTATCTCAAAAAGTTTAATTTTTAAAAAACAGCTCAGGTTAAGGGGAAGGCAAGACAAATCAAAAGCTGACATGCAGTTTTCATATTCATAATATGAGGATTATAACTACTAAGGAAATTGTTTAAATGTATACAAAGTAAGAAGATTTGGGAACACAAGGTCTCTTAATGACACATGGTAATTTAATATTACTTCTACCATTATTGAAATGGCTTAGGAACTACAAACGACTAACCATTTCCAGAGGATTTATTCTCAAGGACTATGATGGCATAAGTGCCTCCAAGGGTAAATTAATGATACCTGAAACCCATAGGAAAGCAGGGCTGGGTGCAGTGGCTCATGCCTGTAATCCCAGCTCTTTGGGAGGCCAAGGTGGGAAGATTGCTTGAGTCTAGGAGTTCAAGAGCAGCCTTGGTGACAGACCAAAACCTTATTTCTAAAATAAAAGTGAGAGAGAGAGAGAGAGAGAGAGAGAGAGAAAGCAAGAAAGCAAGAAAGCAAGAAAGCAAGAAAGCAAGAAAGCAAGCAAGCAAGCAAGCAAGCAAGAAAGAAAGCAGATCCCCTAATGCAAGCTAGTCCCTCTCATTGAGTCTGCTTCTGTTCCAGAATGCTTGAACAAATAATGCTTGAACAAAAGCTTAAAGAATAAATCACAAAAGAACGGATCTAACTAATAGTTATGTGAATTAGAGATCTGCAGCTGTAGCACATAAGTTAGCAAAACTACCTCCAGATTTGAATCTCACCTCACCAATACTGTGTGACCTCAGACAAGTAATCTGTGGAGCCTCAGCTATTCAGCTTCCTCAAATATTATAAGAATCAAAGAGATTTATATATATGCCACACTTGACATGGTAGCTCCATAAACTCAATAAATGTTTGCTATTATTAATAATAAAAAGGGGACATAATTAACTTGTGTAGTCCAACCTTTCCTGCATGAAAAGAATCACTCAACAGCATTCCTAACATCCTATCCAACCTTTACCTGAACATAGCTAGTGATAGGTAATTCACTGCTTTTCAAGGCAATCCATTCCAATGTTAGGCAGCTATACAATAGCTAGAAAGTTGTTCCTTCTATTTTTGTCCCAAATCATCTCTGTAACTTTCAAACGCTAGTGTTGGTTCTGCCTTTTTAAGCTACTGAAAAGGTCTGGCCCCTCTTCTGCACAGCATATCACCTGTTTGGCACCTGCTATCCCATTGTCTGGCATGTTTGGAAACTAGTCTGTAGTCTGTTCCTGTCTCATCATGTGACCCAGGACACATCTCTCTGAGCCTGTTTCCTCAACTTGAAAGTCAGGATTTCAGATCAAATAATTTCTCAGGCTTTCTTCCCCCAGAAGCAAGAGCTATACTTTTACTTATGTCTTCACCCAGTTATTCTGATTCATCCTCCCAGGCCAGTTTTCAGTCCCCACATCCACTTGGTGCCTTCCTCTGAGTACACCCTAGCTGGTTAGCATCTTTCTTAAAATTTGATCCCCAGAATAGAACACAAAACTAAGGTTCTCACACCTGTAATCCCAGCACTCAGGGAGGCTGAGGCAGGAAGATCATTGGATCCCAGAAGGTCAAGGATGCAGTGAGCCATGATTGTGCCACTGCACTCCAGCCTGGGTGACAAAGCAAGACCCTGTCTAAACTAAACAAAACAAACTAAAATTCTGGCAACAATAGTCAAGTGTACTATAAAACTCTCTCCTCTCTACTTAATACAGTTTAAGCGTTTGCAACTAACATTCTACCACCTTGCTTTACAGTGAGCTTAGAGCTAATTATAAACTTGGGGTCTCTTCCCATAACATACTATCTTCTCCATCATGGGTATCCAGAGTTGATTTTTGGAACCTAAGTTCATGATTTTAAGTTTATTTATGGTTAATGTACTCTTTTCCATCTGTTTCATCATTTCAGCCTATCAAGCTACATTGGACTCTTGTGTTATTCATTGTATTAGTCAAAGTACATTGACTGTATTCTTAGTAATTACGAAAATACTTTTAAAACCTTTTAATATTCCACTATATACACAAGTGCTTGTATACAAAAAATGTTTCCTTACTATTGATGCTGAGACGGAATCTTGCTCTGTTGCCCAGGCTGGAGTAGAGCGATGCGATCTCAGCTCACTGCAACCTCTGCCTCCTGGGTTCAAGCAATTCTCCTGCCTCAGCCTCTTGAGCAGCTGGGATTACAGGCGCCCGCCACCATGCCTGGCTAATTTTTGTATTTTTAATAGAGATGGGGTTTCACCATGTTGGCCAGGCTGGTCTCGAACTCTTGACCTCCGGTGATCCACCCACCTTGGCCTACCAAAGTGCTGGGATTACAGGCTTGAGCCACCGCACCCAGCCGAGTTCTTAAAACTTTAAAAATTTTCTTAAGGGTTCTGATTGTACAAACAGACAAAACATGCTTTAGACCTACTGACCTCATATGTTCTCTTTTAAAGATTCTAAAACTTAATAGTTCCAAGTATGACATAAAACAGTCAAAATAAAGAACAGGGTATCCCTCTCAGTGTGTTGGGACTGCCTGATAGAAAAGAACTCACTCCACACTACCATATAAATGTTTGCACCTTTTTGCTACTTGTTATAGTAGCAAATGATTCTCCCTCGTTAATACAGTAAGAGATTTTGAAACACAGCTAGACTACCTTGCCCTCTCAAGGCGGAAAAAAAAGATTATAATAAAAGTTTGCTGTTACAGACAATTTAACCAGCTTTAAAATGCTTTAGAATTGGTTACTGCTTATCTCCATTATAAAGCTTTCCAGTGGAAAGCTCTGGATGTTTTTGCTTTTGTAGGACACCAGAACATACCATGCTGTATTCCTTTATGTCATACTAATAATCATAAGAAGACTGTGTTCAGATTGAAAGAACCTCATTCAACTAATTGGATTATGATTCGAGATGGCAGATATTGTCCCTTTCAAAGATAAAATTGTCCCAAATTTGTGCTAGCAACAAAAAACAAAAAACAAAAAACAAAACTGTGCTTTCATTATCTATGTTTTATACCTGAATAAAATAAAAGATCAAGGCTGGACACAGGGCTCACACCCATAATGCCAGCACTTTGGCAGGCCAAGGTGGGAGAATTTCTTGAGGTCAAGAGTTCAAGACCAACCTGGGCAACATAGTAAGACTCCATCTCAATTAAAAAAAAATTTTTTTAATAGTTGGGCATGGTGGCACACACTGGAAGTTCCTGCTACTTGGGAGGCTGAAGCAGGAGGGTTGCCAGAGCCTGGGAGTTAAAGGTTAGAGTGAGCTTATTGATCACGCCACTGCACTCCAGCCTGGGTAACAAAGCCAGACTGTCTCTAAAGAAACAAAACTAAAAATTTTAAGATAAGAAATAGTAAAAGTTCATCTTTCAGGTAAACCTTAAGTATTCCTCTCCCTATTGCATGATTTCCTGTATATTTGCCTGTTCCAGAGTTTCAAATTCCTTTTCTTGACCCTTCCAGATATTCTGCACACAAAAACATATGTGTATAAGAGTAAACTTAATATTCAGCCCAAACACCTTGAAGTTTATTACTAATGTTTATAACGATATGGGTGTTTGCATACAATTACTGTCCATAAATGCTGTAGCAAATGTCCATAAATTAATGTAGCAAAATAATATATTAATTTGAAGACTGCCTGCTAAATGGATAAGGACTTGTGATTAATTTTTTTGGAACTATCAAATTATATTGACTACCTATTACATTCTGACATGTTAATAATAGCAGAAATGCAAAACATCATGGACATAGGAATCTTGATCCACTTCAAATCCTTGACCTTGCCCTGACTGCATAGTTTCATCTTTGGTTTTCTTTATAGGCCTTACAAAGGCTGATCCCACTGTCCAAAAGGGTCACTCTCTAATGGATGCCTAGTCCTGATCTCAAGTTAGTAAGATGCACTCTCAAGCCATTCCCTCTCCTGGGGCCATAAGGAGGGTGTTCCCACATTCTCCCCAGACAAAAACAAGTCCTCTATGACACCTATTCATATGAAATTTTTAAAATCTAATAGAATTTTGCAGCTTACAACAATAAAACATTGGTATGAACTGTGAGCTAGATCATAGGGATATGTAATGACACTATATATAACTAGATATGAGATAATACAGTATTTGTTAAATGGGATTCTATCCATAAATTCTGTCCAAATTTATGTTAACAATACTGTAACACCATCTATTCTTAAAAAGGAGCCAGGAACTTAAGGCCTCATTCTAGAATACTCTCTCCAAGCCCTATCCTATATATCCATCCTAAATAAGACTCTGAACTGGGAAATGGGAATCAATTAGTTTGGCTTTGCACAAGTCATTTCTCCCTAACTCCTTAAGCATTACCATGTTTATCTATAAAATGAATAGTTCAGACAATATTACTGAATTTTAGTCTGCTTGCTCAGAATCATAGAAGCCCCCTAAAAGTAATAATTGGGCCTGGAAGTTATTTTTATTTCAAAAGGCTTGTTACACAACCCAAATAAAATATTCACTTTTTTTTTTTTCTGAGCTGAAATTATGGTACTAACCAACTATGATTTTCTCATATTGACCAGAAGTCCTGGTTGGCTTTGGTCAGTAAAATTAGGAAACAAATGAATTATTATTTAATCAAAGCAGAATAAATAAATATTTCAAAATATGGAGGCCATGAGAAACAGAAATAATTAACATGATCTTTGGCAGGAGAAAAAATGGAAATCACTGAGCTGAAGTTTTTATTTTATTTTATTTTTTCTTGAGACGGAGTCTTGCTCTGTTGCCCAGGCTGGAGTGCAGTGGCACCATCTCAGCTCACTGCAACCTCCGCCCCCCTGGGGTTCAAGTGATTCTGCTGCCTATTCTTTCATCTAATATTTACTGTATATTTTAAGTGCCAGGTTTTTCACTAGGTCTTAGGGTTACGGGGATACCATTGAGAAGTCCATGGCCACAGTTCAATAAAGGGGGTAAGGTACCTTCTAGCTGCTATGTAAGGTCTATTTATTTGTTAATGGGGAAGCTAGTTGCTATAAGAAACTTTTAAAACTTCCTCACAAGGGGTGCAATACCTCCTGCCTGCTTTTCATAGTGATGTCAGCTTTAGTGCCATCACCAGGCATTTCTTAGGTCTGCATTTCAGAGGTCTAGTACTAACACCCTAAGCACTAAGGAAAAGACCATTGGGGTCCCTCTGAGCTATAGCGTGAAGCTAGTGCTTGGGCAGCTCTGGGTGATGAGCAGCCATTACAGTGCCTTTCCCTGTCCAGGCCAGCTCTTAGTACAAGTGACTCCTGAGGGAAATGGCTGATTACTTGGCTGTGAATAGTATAAAATAGAACACGTTTGCTTCTTCATTCCACATAATAAATTCTTTTCAAAAAAATCACATAGGCCTTGGAGGGTTTCTAAACATGGTTGGTTAGATACAGAGCCATCATAAGAAGACCCAGAAAATATCCTCTCCTTGGCTTGAACATCAACAATTTTAATGAATTGGATGGGAAATGAGGTCTTAGCCAAGTAGATCTCAACTGGAAATTCTAAAGTGGTGCCAATTTTGAAGGAAAACAAATAAATTGCTTCAAACAAGAGACTGCTCAACTCTTGAACAGTCATAGTTTATTATAGATGTTAAAGGAGTTAAAGGAGATGTAAGTTTATTAAGCCACTATTTCCATCATTTAAAAAAGTTTCCCCTCTTAATTTGAGTCCTGTCTCAACCTTTTTGACATTTATAATACAAAACACTCCATTGTAAATACTCAGACGATGGTATAAATATAGGGAATATCTCCCTATTTTAGACAGCAGTTTCCTTTTAACTTAGGGTTTAGCAAATCAAAGAAAACAGATATGTATATAGCCATGGAAGCATTCAGAATTGCCTCCCCTGCACGTTCTCTGTTTGACTCATTTTTTCTACAGACGTTCCATAGGAAAAGGAGTGTTGCAACTCAAAAACCAAAAAACTATCCAAATTCAATTATTCACTCCCCTGATATGAGAGCAGGAGCTCGTGAAAGCACAAGTCCTGACAAGCAGAGGAAAATACTCAGATAAATGAAAAGCTCTATGAACAAGTATAGAGGTTTTCTGGTCTCCAGACTTAAAATGATACCTCTCATAGTCATCTCTCAGTCTGAGATGTCCAGAAATGGGTATCTTAGAGTGACCACAGTTGTTACCAAAAATCTCAATGCAACCATCACATGTATTCTCAGAAATGCCAGATTCATCTGCTTGGCTAGCACAGATTTATTCTTGGATATAGACTGCTATAGGGAAATGTGATGTCTGAAATAACAACACTCTCGCCTTGATACTTTCCCCAGAAAACATTTCTTTTGCTCACTCTCTTAGAACATTTTCCCTGAGGAGATCTATAAGCCAAGGACAACAGGTTATGACATATCCATGTCAATGGGTAACTGAATACATTTTAGGAAAAAACTGTCATTACCTATCATGGCTTAATGTTCATGCAAATCAAAGAAACTACTTTCCACTTAAAACACACAGAAACAATTATTTTTCCTTTTCTTCTCAAGAACTATGATGTACTACTCTGGAGTAGGAATATTACTAGAGTAGCTTGAGGATTTGTTTCTGAGAAAAATCATTACAAAGAAATGGGCACTTATTTAAAATATTCTTAAATACATGGGGAATATATTCAATTGCACTGTCAAAAAAACTAAACCAAAACTGTAAGAGATTACAAAAAGAAATTATAAATAACTGCAAGATTAAAAAAGAAGACAACAAGGACTACAGCATGCTTAGGTTCAAAGCAAAAGATATTTGATAATTCAAATAAATACAAATATTGATGGGAAAATACTAACTTTTTACCTTTTAATCAAAATGAGTGAGTCTAGAAAATTGAAAAAAATGTGATCACTAACAAATTTAGTAAGTACCTTTCCTTCAGATACATAGGGGAGAAAACTAAGTGACTGGATGTATGAAATAACTAACTAAGCCAGAAAAGTTCCTTCAAATACTGCCTATTACTGAACAGGAAAAAACAGACATAAAATTATTATTATTAAAATTTCACTAAAAAACAATTATCAAACATCTGCTAAGGAAAGTAACTGTGCTAGATTTCATAAAGCTCATGAAGATGAGAAGGACTTATCTAAAAGTTATCATGATTTATGCATCCTTAAATAACAAAAGGTGGCCCCTGAAGATGTGGATTTTTACAGCTTGCTAAAGTGGTTAAACTATGTGTATTTTTTATGTCTATATTACATACATATGTTACACACTGCAGTATAAAATCCCCCAAGCTTATTCATTTATAAAACAAAAAATAAGATTATTGAGAATGGGTGGGAGGGGAGTCAATCTAAAACCTTTGCTAAAGGCAAATGCTGAATAGCTGAGTATTTTCCAATCAAACTTTTAAAAAATTCAAAAGGCATGATAACTGTTTTTTCGAATGTAGTTTCCTCCTTTTTCTCTAGAAAGAAAATATCTTTTCAAATCCTTTATCCTGTAATCTTTTATTCCCCCTAAGGGTTTAAATAATACCATGTAGCCCTATACTGGCTTAAATTATCAGACTCTTCCATTTATCCTAAACTTAGATGCACTAGAGGGGATTACCTCAAAAGGAGTTTTTATAATAAAAATGTCATAAAGGACTTCCTATAAAATACTTCAAAGACCACAAGTAAAAGTATGTTACTGTGCTATAATTCACATAGAATCTCAAGAATACCAGAGTCAAAACAATCTTATAAAAGAAGAGCAAATTTATGTCTCACAATTCCTGATTTCAAAACTCACTACAAAGCTACCATAATCAAAATAGTGTGGTACTGTACTGGCATAAGAACAGACATATAGATCAAAGGAATAAAATAGAGCCCAGAAATAAAACATTATGCTATGTGAAATAAGCCCATGGCCAAATGATTTTTCAACAAGAATGCCAAGACCATTTAATGGGTAAAGGAAGTCTTTTCAACAAACGGCTTTGGGATATCCACATGCAAACGAGTAAACCTGGATCCTTACGTTATACAATATACAAAAATTAATTCAAAGTGCATCAAAGATCTACATATAGGAGCCAAAACTATACAACTCTTAGAAGAAAACATAGGGGAAAAAATTTCAAGCCATTAGATTTGGAAGTTTCTTAGATATGAAACCAAAAGCAGAGACCACCAAAGCAAAAACAGATAAATTGGACTTCATCAAAATTAACAAAGGGCACTATCAAAGTATGCCAATGGACATAATCAACAGAGTAAAAGGCAATCCACAGAATGGGAGAAAATATTTGTAAATCACATATCTAATAAGCAATTGATATTCAGATATACAGAGAACTCCTATAACCCAATAACAAAAAATATTCCAATTAAAAAATAGGTAAAGGATTTGAATAGATATTTCTCCGTCAAAGACAAACAGATGGCCAATAAGCACATGAAAAGATACTCAAAATCACTAATCCATTAGGAAAATGCATATCAAAATTACAATAAGATACCACTTCACACCTATGTGGATGACTATTGTTTAAAAAAAAAAAACCTAAAACAATGTAACAAGTGTTGTCAAGGATATGGAGAAATTAGAATGCCTGCACATTCCTCATGGGAATGTAAAATGGTGCAGCCATTGTGGAAAATAGTATAGTGGTTCCTCAAAAAAGTAAACATAAAATTATCATATGATCCAGCAATTGAGCTGGGTGCTGGCCTCTCTGGCCTGTAGTCCCAACTAATTGGAAGGCTGAAGCAAGATGATCCATTGGAGCCAAGGAGTTCAAGGCCAGCCTGGACAACATTGAACTTGTCTATAAAACAAGCCCATCTGGGTAAGTATACCCATATGATAACTATACCCATATGATCCAGCAATTGCACTTCTGGGTATATACCCAAAGAATTGAAAGCAGGGACTTCAACGGATATTTGTACACCCATGTTCATAGTAGTAGTATTCACAATAGGCAAATAGTGGAAAAAACCCAAGTGTCCACTGAGAGATGGATAAACAAAATGTGGTATATACACAAAATGGAATATTGCTCAGCCTTGAAAGGAAATGGAGTATTATTCAGTCTTAAAAAGGAAGATGGAGGGGTGCGCCCAAGATGGCCGAATAGGAACAGCTCCAGCCTCCAGCTCCCAGTGTGAGTGACACAGAAGACAGGTGATTTCTGCATTTTCAACTGAGGTACCGGGTTCATCTCACTGGGGAGTGCCGGACAATCAGTGCTGGTCAGCTGGTGCAGCCCAATCAGCGAGAGATGAAGCAGGGTGAGGCATCGCCTCACCTGGGAAGCTCAAGGAGGAAGGCAATCCCTTTTCCTAGCCAAGGGAAACTGAGACACACAACACCTGGAAAATCCAGTAACTCCCACCCTAATACTGCACTTTACCAAGGGTCTTAGCAAATGGCACACCAGGAGATTATATCCCACACCTGGCCCAGAGGGTCTCACGCCCATGGAGCCTCCCTCATTGCTAGCACAGCAGTCGGAGACCTAACTGCAAGGCGGCAGTGAGGCTGCAGGAGGGGCGCCCACCATTGCTGAGGCTTAAGTGGGTAAACAAAGCCACTGGGAAGCTTGAACTGGGTGGAGCCCACCGCAGCTCAAGGAGGCCGGCCTGCCTCTGTAGACTCTTCCTCTGGGGACAGGGCATAGCTAAACAAAAAGCAGCAGAAACCTCAGCAGAGGTAAATGCCCCTGTCTGATAGCTTTGAAGAGAGCAGTGGATCTCCCAGCATGGAGGCTGAGATCTGAGAACGGACAGACTGCCTGCTCAAGTGGGTCCCGGACCACTGAGTAGCCTAACTGGGAGAAATCCCCCACTAGGTGCAGACTGACAGCTCACACCTCACATGGCAGGGTACACCCCTGAGACAAAGCTTCCAAAGCAAGAATCAGACAGCAACACTCGCTGTTCAGCAATATTCTATCTTCTGCAGCCTCCGCTGATACACAGGCAAACAGGGTCTGGAGTGGACCTCAAGCAAACTCCAACAGACCTACAGCTGAGGGTCCTGACTGTTAGAAGGAAAGCTAACAAACAGAAAGGACACACACACCAAAACCCCATCAGTACGTCACCATGATCAAAGACCAAAGGCAGATAAAACCACAAAGATGGGGAAAAAGCAGGGCAGAAAAGCTGGAAATTCAAAAAAATCAGAGCACATCTGCCCCTCCAAAGGAACGCAGCTCATCGCCAGCAACAGAACAAAGCTGGACGGAGAATGACGAGTTGAGAGAAGAAGGTTTTAGTCGATCAAACTTCTCAGAGCTAAAGGAGGAACTACGTAACCAGCGCAAAGAAACTAAAAACCTTGAAAAAAGAATGGATGGATGGATAACTAGAATAATCAATGCAGAGAAGACCTTAAAAGAACTGATAGAGATGAAACTCATAACACGAGAAATATGTGACAAATGCACAAGCTTCAGTAACCAACTCGATCAACTGGAAGAAAGAGTATCAGCGATTGAAGATCAAATGAATGAAATGAAGTGAGAAAAGAAGTGTGGAGAAAAAAGAGTAAAAAGAAATGAACAAAGCCTCCAAGAAGTATAGGATTATGTGAAAAGACCAAATCTACGTCTGATTGGTGTGCCTGAAAGTGACGGGGAAAATGGAACCAAGCTGGAAAACACTCTGCAGGATATCATCCAGGAGAACTTCCCCAACCTAGTAAGGCAGGCCAACATCCAAATTCAGGAAATACAGAGAACGCCACAAAGATACTCCTCGAGAAGAGCAACTCCAAGACACATAATTGTCAGATTCACCAAAGTTGAAATGAAGGAAAAAATGTTAAGGGCAGCCAGAGAGAAAGGTCGGGTTACACACAAAGAGAAGCCCATCAGACTAACAGCAGATCTCTCGGCAGACACTCTCCAAGCCAGAAGAGAGTGGGGGCCAATATTCAACATTCTTAAAGAAAAGAATTTTCAACCCAGAATTTCATATCCAACCAAACTAAGCTTCATAAGTGAAGGAGAAATAAAATCCTTTACAGACAAGCAAATGCTGACAGATTTTGTCACCACCAGGCCTGCCCTACAAGAGATCCTGAAGGAAGCACTAAACATGGAAAGGAACAACAGGTACCAGCCATTGCAAAAACATGTCAAAATGTAAAGTCCATTGATGCTAGGAAGAAACTGCATCAACTAGTGAGCAAAATAACCAGCTAATATCATAATGACAGGATCAAGTTCACACATAATAATATTAACCTTAAATGTAAATGGACTAAATGGTCCAATTAAAAGACACAGACTGGCAAACTGGATAAAGAGTCAAGACCTATCAGTGTGCTGTATTCAGGAGACCCATCTCACATGCAGAGACACACATAGGCTCAAAATAAAGGGATGGAGGAAGATCTACCAAGCAAATGGAGAACAAAAAAAAGCAGGGGTTGCAATCCTAGTCTCTGATAAAACAGACTTTAAACCATCAAAGATCAAAAGAGACAAAGAAGGCCATTACATAATGGTAAAGGGATCAATTCATCAGGAAGAGCTAACTATCCTAAATATATTATGCACCCAATAAAGGAGCACCCAGATTCATAAAGCAAGTCCTCAGAGACTTACAAAGAGACTTAGACTCCCACACAATAATAATGGGAGACTTTAAACCCCACTGTCAACATTAGACAGATCAAAGAGACAGAAAGTTAAAAAGGATATTCAGGAATTGAACTCAGCTCTGCACCAAGTAGACCTAATAGACATCTACAGAACTCTCCACCCCAAATAAACAGAACATACATTCTTCACAGCACCACATCTCACTTATTCCAAAATTGACCACATAGTTGAAAGTAAAGTACTCCTCAGCAAATGTAAAAGAACAGAAATTATAACAAACTGTCTCTCAGACCACAGTGCAATCAAACTAGAACTCAGGACTAAGAAACTCAATCAAAACCACTCAACTACATGGAAACTGAACAACCTGTTCCTGAATGACTACTGGCTACATAACGAAATGAAGGCAGAAATAAAGATGTTCTTTGAAACCAATGAGAACAAAGATACAACATACCAGAATCTCTGGGACACATTTAAAGCAGTGTGTAGAGGGAAATTTATAGCACTACATGCCCACAAGAGAAAGCTGGAAAGATCTAAAATTGACACCTTAACATCACAATTAAAAGAACTAGAGAAGCCAGAGCAAACACATTCAAAAGCTAGCAGAAGGCAAGAAATAACTAAGATCAGAGCAGAACTGAAGGAGATAGAGACACAAAAAACCCTCTAAAAAATCAATGAATCCAGGACCCAGTTTTTTGAAAAGATCAACAAAATTGATAGACTGCTAGCAAGACTAATAAAGAAGAAAAGAGAGAAGAATCAAATACACGCAATAAAAAATGATAAAGGGGATATCACCACCGACCCCACAGAAATACAAACTATCATCAGAGAATACTATAAACACCTCTATGCAAATAAACTAGAAAACCTAGAAGAAATGAATAATTTCCTGGACACTTACACTCTCCCAAGACTAAACCAGGAAGAAGTTGAATTCCTGAATAGACCAATGGCAGGCTCTGAAATTGAGGCAATAATTAATAGCCTACCAACCAAAAAAAGTCCAGGACCAGATGGATTCACAGCTGAATTCTACCAGAGGTACAAGGAGGAGCTGGTACCATTCCTTCTGAAACTATTCCAATCAACAGAAAAAGAGGGAATCCTCCCTAACTCATTTTACGAGGCCAACATCATCCTGATACCAAAGCCTGGCAGGGACACAACAAAAAAAGAGAATTTTAGACCAATATCTCTGATGAACATCGATGCAAAAATCCTCAATAAAATATTGGCAAACCGAAGCCAGCAGCACATCAAAAAGCTTATCCACCATGATCAAGTGGGCTTCATCCCTGGGATGCAAGGCTGGTTCAACATATGCAAGTCAATAAATGTAATCCAGCATATAAACAGAACCAAAGACAAAAACCACACGATTCTCTCAATAGATGCAGAAAAGGCCTTCGACAAAATTCAACAGCCCTTCGACAAAATTCAACAGCCCTTCATGCTAAAAACTCTCAATAAATTCGGTATTGATGGAACGTGTCTCAAAATAATAAGAGCTATTTATGACAAACCCACAGCCAATAACATACTGAATGGGCAAAAACTGGAAGCATTCTCTTTGAAAACTGGCACAAGACCGGGATGCCCTCTCTCACCACTCCTATTCAACATAGTGTTGGAAGTTCTGGCTAGGGCAATCAGGCAAGAGAAAGAAATCAAGGGTATTCAGTTAGGAAAAGAAGAAGTCAAATTGTCCCTGTTTGCAGATGACATGATTGTATATTTAGAAAACCCCATTGTCTCAGCCCAAAATCTCCTTAAGCTGATAAGCAACTTCAGCAAAGTCTCAGGATACAAAATCACTGTGCAAAAATCACAAGCATTCTTACACACCAATAACAGACAAACAGAGAGCCAAATCATGAATGAGCTCCCATTCACAATAGCTTCAAAGAGAATAAAATACCTAGGAATCCAACTTACAAGGGATGTAAAGGACCTCTTCAAGGAGAACTACAAACCACTGCTCAGTGAAATCAAAGAGGACACAAACAAATGGAAGAACATGCCATGCTCATGGATAGGAAGAATCAATATTGTGAAAATGGCCATACTGCCCAAGGTAATTTATAGATTCAATGCCATCCCTATTAAGCTACCAATGACTTTCTTCACAAAATTGGAAAAAACTGCTTTAAAGTTCATATGGAAGCAAAAAAGACCCCGCATTGCCAAGACAATCCTAAGCAAAAAGAGCAAAGCTGGAGGCATCACGCTACCTGACTTCAAACTATACTACAAGGCTACAGTAACCAATACAGCATGGTACTGGTACCAAAACAGAGATCTACACCAATGGAACAGAACAGAGCCCTCAGAAATAATACCACACATCTATAGCCATCTGATCTTTGACAAACCTGACAAAAACAAGAAATGGGGAAAGGATTCCCTATTTAATAAATGGTGCTGGGGAAATTGGCTAGCCATAAGTAGAAAGCTGAAACTGGATCCTTTCCTTACTCCTTATACGAAAATTAATTCAAGATGGATTAGAGACTTAAATGTTATACCTAAAACCATAAAAAAAACCCTAGAAGAAAACCTAGGTAATACCATTCAGGACATAGGCATGGGCAAGGACTTCATGTCTAACACACCAAAAGCAATGGCAACAAAAGCCAAAATTGACAAATGGGATCTAATTAAACTAAAGAGCTTCTGCATAGCAAAAGAAACTACCATCAGAGTGAACAGGCAACCTACAGAATGGGAGAAAATTTTTGCAATCTACTCATCTGACAAAGGGCTAATATCCAGAACCTATAAAGAATTCAATCAAATTTACAAGAAAAAAACAACCCCATCAAAAAGTGGGCAAAGGATATGAATAGACACTTCTCAAAAGAAGACATTCATACAGCCAACAGACACATGAAAAAATGCTCATCATCACTTGCCATCAGAGAAATGCAAATCAAAACCACCACAATGAGACACCATCTCACACCAGTTAGAAAGGCAATCATTAAAAAATCAGGAAACAACAGGTGCTGGAGAGGATTTGGAGAAATAGGAACACTTTTACACTGTTGGTGGGACTGTAAACTAGTTCAACCATTGTGGAAGACAGTGTGGCGATTCCTCAAGGATCTAGAACTAGAAATACCATTTGACCCAGCCATCCCATTACTGGGGATATACCCAAAAGGATTATAAATCATGCTGCTATAAAGACACATGCACACGTATGTTTATTGCGGCACTATTCACAATAGCAAAGACTTGGAATCAACCCAAATGTCCATCTGTGACAGACTGGATTAAGAAAATGTGGCACATATACACCATGGAATACTATGCAGCCATAAAAAAGGATGAGTTCGTGTCCTTTGTGGGGACACAGATGCAGCTGGAAACCATCATTCTCAGCAAACTATCACAAGAACAAAAAACCAAATACCGCATGTTCTCACTCATAGGTGGGAATTGAACAATGAGATCACTTGGACACAGGGAGGGGAGCATCACACACCGGGTCCTATTGTGGGGAGGGGGTGGGGGGAGGGATATATTAGGAGATATACCTAATGTAAATGATGAGTTAATGGGTACAGCACACCAACATGGCACATGTATACATATGTAACAAACCTGCACGCTGTGCACATGTACCCTAGAACTTAAAGTATAATAATAAAACAAAATTTAAAAAAAAGGGAAGGCAATTCTAACACATGCTACAACATGAATGGACCTTGACAACACTATTCTTGGTGGAATAAGCCAGACACAAAAGGACGAATATTGTATGATTACACTTATATGCAGTACCTAGAACAGCTAAATTTACAGAGACAGAAAATAGAATGGGGAGCTACTATTTAATGTATACAGAGTTTCAGTTTGGGAATATTTAAAAGTGCTGGGGATGAATGGCAGTAATGTTAGCACAATAATGTGAATGTTCTTAATGCCACTGTACTGTATACCTAAAAATGGTTAAAATGCTTATGTTTTATATATGTGTATGTATGTATATATATATATATATATAGCCACAACTAAAAACAACTAAAGCATGTGACTGAGGCTATAAAGGAATAATAAAATAAAACTTTTTATCTCCTTTAGTTAATTTTGTTTGAATTTCCAAACCCAGTTTTAAATGAAGAATTTATATATGCATTCTTTATCTTCCAAAATTTGACAGTACTGTCTTTTACAATCTGTCCTTGTCATAAAGGGTTTGTAGGTATATGGGATTGTGTACGTATATATAACAATTATCACCTCTCATGTGTGCTGAAAAAACCTGAATTCTATATTTGTAACCCAAATGATAGCTTTGAGAAAATACTCCATTTTTGTACGTGTGTCTACATTTCTAAATCTACTTGAAGTTATCAGAAAGTTTATATTTCTCTACTCAAAAGTTGATGGGCGAGGTCCAAAAGGCAGTTGACTACTCAGATCTGGGGCTTACAAGAGAAAACGAGACTAGGAAAAAACATTTACGAGTCTTCAGACATAGGAGTATTATTTGGTACCACTTCCTGGTATGCTTATTGTTTGTGTACTTGTCTCTTTGTCCATAATAGATTATACGCTCTTAAAAGGCAATGAAATGCCTCACTCAGCTATTTGTTCCATGCAACATTAGCACATCATTTTTAACAGAACAGGCAGGTGTTTGATAAATTTTTTAAAAATTGAACTGAATTGAGTCCTAGACAGAGAACTCTCAAGTCTTTCTCCAGCTGGTCTACCCAGATGTGACATTTATGAGCTTCCTCTAAATCCTGGCTAATTGTTTTGTTTCATTTGCAAATGGAAGGTCAGAGGTTTGCAGCTCGGCCATAATGCCGATATTTCAGTCTCCATTTTACTATATGAGAATCATTCAATAAATAATACAAATGAGATCTACTTTTTTTGGTTCATTTGGCACCATACTCTCCTTGTATACCTACCCCACTGAGGATCACGGCATAGAGATTCACAGCCAGAGACTTTGCTGAAGTTGCTTATCAGCTTAAGCAGATTTTGGGCTGAGACAATGGGGTTTTCTAAATATACAATCATGTCATCTGCAAACAGGGACAATTTGACTTCTTCTTTTCCTAACTGGATACCCTTGATTTCTTTCTCTTGCCTGATTACCCTAGCCAGAACTTCCAACACTATGTTGAATAGGAGTGGTGAGAGAGGGCATCCCTGTCTTGTGCCAGTTTTCAAAGGGAATTTTTCCAGTTTTTGCCCATTCAGTATGATATTAGCTGTGGGTTTGTCATAAATAGCTCTTATTATTTTGAGGTACGTTCCATCAATACCAAATTTATTGAGCGTTTGCCAAGACAATCCTAAGTCAAAAGGACAAAGCTGGAGGCGTCACGCTACCTGACTTCAAACTATACTACAAGGCTACAGTAACCAAAACAGCATGGTACTGGTACCACAACAGAGATATAGACCAATGGAACAGAACAGAGTCCTCAGAAATAATACCACACATCTACAGCCATCTGATCTTTGACAAACCTGAGAGAAACAAGAAATGGGGAAAGGATTCCCTATTTAATAAATGGTGCTGGGAAAATTGGCTAGCCATAAGTAGAAAGCTGAAACTGGATCCTTTCCTTACCCCTTATACGAAAATTAATTCAAGATGGATTAGAGACTTAAATGTTAGACCTAATACCATAAAAACCCTAGAAGAAAATCTAGGTAGTACCATTCAGGACATAGGCATGGGCAAGGACTTCATGTCTAAAACACCAAAAGCAACGGCAGCAAAAGCAAAAATTGACACATGGGATCTAATTAAACTAAAGAGCTTTTGCACAGCCAAAGAAACTACCATCAGAGTGAACAGGCAACCTACAGAATGGGAAAAAATTTTTGCAACCTACTCATCTGACAAAGGGCTAATATCCAGAATCTACCAAGAACTCAAACAAATATACAAGAAAAAAGCAAACAACCCCATCAAAAAGTGGGGAAAGGATATGAACAGACATTTCTCAAAAGAAGACATCCATACAGCCAACAGACACATGAAAAAATGCTCATCATCACTGGCCATCAGAGAAATGCAAATCAAAACCACAATGAGATACCATCTCACACCAGTTAGAATGGCAATCATTAAGAAGTCGGGAAACAACAGGTGTTGGAGAGGATGTGGAGAAATAGGAACACTTTTACACTGTTGGTGGGATTGTAAACTAGTTCAACCATTATGGAAAACAGTATGGCGATTCCTCAAGGATCTAGAACTAGATGTACCATATGACCCAGCCATCCCACTACTGGGTATATACCCAAAGGATTATAAATTACTCTACTACAAAGACACATGCACACGTTTGTTTATTGCGGCACTATTCACAATAGCAAAGACTTGGAATCAACCCAAATGTCCATCTGTGACAGACTGGATTAAGAAAATGTGGCACATATACACCATGGAATACTATGCAGCCATCAAAAAGGATGAGTTTGCGTCCTTTGTAGGGACATGGATGCAGCTGGAAACCATCATTCTTAGCAAACTATCACAAGAAGAGAAAACCAAACACCGCATGTTCTCACTCATAGGTGGGAACTGAACAATGAGATCACTTGGACTCGGGAAGGGGAACATCACACACTGGGGCCTATCATGGGGAGGGGGGAGGAGGGAGGGATTGCATTGGGGAGTTATACATGATATAAACGTCATGCACATGTACCCTAGAACTTAAAGTATAATAAAAAAAAAAAAAAAAAAAGAGATTCACAGCCAGAAATAAGGCAGGAGGTCAAGCAAGGCTCCTTATGCAGGAAGGATATTCCCTCCTTCCCTTTTGGGAACACTTCAACTAACCCTCTTTTAGTTTGGCTGCTTTGCCTCATTTCTAAAAAAATTTCATTACACTCCGTAGACCTTCTCTTGATGCCCTAGTTAATTAAGTTTACATAATTTCCTACTGATTAGTTTTGAACAGCTTGTTCTGGATTTTCTCTCCTTTAATTTTTCTGTCTTTACTGACTGCTTAAAATCCTTAACTATGTGTTACCACAAAGTTCTCTGTTATACATACAGAAAGAAAAGCAAATCAGCATTGTGATTCATAAAGAGATCTGGGATCAACTATTTCAGGAAACAAACTTTTAGGTGGAATCCGGTAACAAGCCAGAAATAATAAACAACAGGAAGACGCTTGTTATATTCTTTCACACACAAAAATGAACTATGGTCCAATCGTTTACTTATATTTTACATTTACTGAGATCCTATGGGATTCTTTCTCTGTGCTTTGGAACTCAGAGGATTAATGAAAAGAATTATTAACATGTATTTAAAATTATTGTTCAAACTGATTTATATCCTCCTCAAGTAAAATTTTGAACTGACATTTTGTCTGTGTTTTGGGGCCATAAATGAATAGCTTACAAGGTAATTTAAAAATCCATTCATTTTGGCCATTTTTGTGGCTAATGTAAACTGCGACATAACCAGTGAAAGTTTCTAATAATGGAAATAGTGAAAATTAACAGGTCAGCCGTGCCACAATCTGGTCCATCTGCTACATATAGACAGCCTCAGAGGACAATGAAGAAGAAAAATGAACCCAAAATGTCAACACCAATATCCTAAGGCCTTTCATGATCCAAGAAATGACAATTGGCTGTGAAATTATTCTGAAACCTGCTTTTCCCAAAAATTCTTTCATTTTCTTGGTACTTTAGGAACAGTAGAACAATTTATTTTCAAACATAAGTTAAATTTTTTTTTATTTTTATAAATATCAAAATTCTTAGGACTGTTCAAAATTTCACACAGATTCTTTCTTGCTCACATTAACCCTACAAAACAAAGGTAAGGGTCCCCATACGCCACTAGCTCATATCAGAACACAGAGGGGAAAAGCTGACTTTAAAGGTTGCAGCAAATCTCCTTCAAAAACACTCTGCTAATCGAGAATAAGTCTGCACTGGCAAAACCAAACTAATATATTTTTAAATGTATTCTCAAATGACTTTTCTGTGGTGAGATACTCTCCACTTCATATATTGAACTATGCTAGGTCAGCCAGTATTCTTGCTATGTGACAATCAGTCCTCCTCCCTGGAGAGACCAGGTGTTTGCTTTCTGGTGATTTTGTCCATAATTGACAGCCAAATGTGCTGTTTTGTACAAATCGCATTCAGTATTCTTTCACTTCTATTGAAGACTCCCTTGTTTTATATGCCAAGAAATTCTATGAGACAGGAAGTTCCTTTAAAATTTGTTTTAAAAAATTAGTTTCCACAAACAGTCTGAAGATTTTTTTTTAATTCAGACATACATAATCACTTCCTAAAAGCATAGCTGAAGGTCATATTACACAGTGATGAGATGTCAAGCAAAGGAATACATACATTTCAATTTGCAAGCTCACAAATAAGTGTTGGTACTTAGAGGAAAAAAAATCACAGGCTTGGGAATGAAAGATAAGATATGAAACACTAGCTAATTGGCTAATTCACAAGGATAGCTTCTCCTTGGAACAAGCATAATTCCCATTATGATAAGCACTTTGCAGGTGTACTGAAGGAAGAAGAGATAAAGTTTGCCAATTAAGTTAGTGTTTTCCCAAGTGAATTCTGACTCCAACAATGGTACCAAAGGAGTGTGATGCAATTATGAACCTAAATTTCACAGGATTTTGTGTGAAAATACTCTGTAAGCAATTCACTGAAAGTGCTCGTAATTCATGACAAGCTTCTCAAACTCTTTCTGATTATACACCTTAAAAGACAGATTAAAATGTCCTTCTTTTACCTTTGGACCTCAGTGGTCATATATAAGTATCACAGGACATTTCATGTGATTTTTAAAAAGTGAAAAAATAACTGGAAATATGCAAATATCCTACTCTCTTTGGTATGCCAGGAGGAAGATTAAGACGTGTAATCTCACAGGGCAAATCTATATGGTCCCATTACTTTTTTTTTTTTTTTTTTTTTGAGACGGAGTCTCGCTCTGTCGCCCAGGCTGGAGTGCAGTGGCCGGATCTCAACTCACTGCAAGCTCCGCCTCCCGGGTTTACGCCATTCTCCTGCCTCAGCCTCCTGAGTAGCTGGGACTACAGGTGCCCGCCACCTCGCCCGGCTAGTTTTTTGTATTTTTTAGTAGAGACGGGGTTTCACCGTGTTCGCCAGGATGGTCTCGATCTCCTGACCTCGTGATCCGCCCATCTCGGTTTCCCAAAGTGCTGGGATTACAGGCTTAAGCCACCCCGCCCGGCCAGTCCCATTACTTCTAAATGCATCCACTTAAGCAAGAAAATTTATTTGATAAACTCCTCTTAAAATATTTAAAACAAGGATCAAGATTAGATTTCATTTTCTCATGCCAGTCTTGCTTGGTTACTAATTGTAATATTTTAATACTATGTGTTTAAATTTGAAGGACAGAATTGGTGTCCATCCATAGTCTGGCACAATTGTTTCTAACCTCAGTGATCCTGCTCAAGCTTCACTATTGGCTGATATACTCCTAGCCGAGCTTCATCTGAGCCCAGGATTTTTTTTCCCCACTGCTTGTATTTCATTGTTCTTGAATGCCTTACTGCTTTTACTGTTATTGATGTTAGAAGTTACAGTGCCTTGCTGTTTAATGCATTTGTTGTTTGTGTTGAACATTCAAAATGCTAGATAAAAGTGGACTTGGAATAAAATGGGATACATGGGATCAAACTATGGAAATAATAAAACATTCAAAAATAATGATAAAAGCAAAGAGAGAAAAAACATAAAGACATACACAGTTTAAAAGCCATTCTGTGTTAAATAAGTGGTTCATTCAGTTCAATATCTTCTTTCTGTCAGCAGCACCAGGGTAAGTTTTGTAGTAAAGCTTGTCCATTCATACTCTTTGATCCTCAAAAGGTTTGAAAGGTATCCTGAACATACCTACCTTTCATTAATAATACATTAAGGATGTGGTCATAACCTAGTCTTGGACCTGTCAGTTTTTCCATCCAGTATTTTTATCTTAATTATTAAAATGAATAATTCCTTTATTTGTCTTAAAACAATAGGGAGTCTAGTTCCAACTCTGCCATTGACTGGCTATTTGACCTTGGGCAATGTTTAATAACCTCTGTATCTGAATGTCCCATCTATATAATGAGGAGACTAACCTCAAATTTTATGTTTTGAGTACCAAATTTCAAGAAGATGATAACACACCTATCTTTACATTATATAAACCCCCTGTCTTGCAAGCTGTAAACTTCTCCCTTTGTTTTCTTTAGCCTTCAAAGAATCGATCTCTCATAGTAGAAAGAGACCACAGAAATCATCTAACACAACCCACGGGATGCCTGAATCACCATTACAGAATTCCCCACTACCAGTCATCTTGCTCCTGTTTGGATACTATTATTGATGGAGTTTTATGAACTCCCGAGAGAGCCCACTTTATTTTCAACTAATGCCAACTGTCAGAAATTCTTCTGATATGAATTCAGATATAAATGTTCTACCTCCTTGCAACTTTCTGGTTCTTCCCGTTGGGGCAACACAGCACAGACTTAAACCCTTTTTCTACATGATCCACATGATAGACCTTCTAATACTGGAGGAAGCTGTCACATTCTTATAAGTTTTCTCTCTTCTCCAGGCTAATCATCCTTTATCTTTTATTCCATCGAATTGTACACTTTAAATGGGTGAACTGTATGGTATGTGTTGTATCTCAAATTTGTTTTCTAAAAAGAACTATAGAAATGTAAGACACTTCAATTGCTATATCTCTAGTGAAAAACTGACAGCAGCTCCAACAATACATCCCTGAGCTATGAAACTCAGAGGCCACCATTCCCTATGGGCAATTATAATTCTGCCAAAAGATGGTGACTTTGATATATAATCCGGGGAAGCAATCTGGGGATGTGGTATAAACCACATCTAGATATCATTACACATAAATGATTTTGATCTGAACACTAAGAGATTTACTTATGGAAATCTAATATGGCTACCAGGAAATGTTCCCCTATGTACAAACTTCACTCAGCAGCTGTCATTTATATAGATTCTTATTTGGCAATTGCAGCAATCAGTTTGTTGTGAATTTTAGAAGGTAAACAAGTATTCCAAATAAACACTGTGGTTTGGAGAATATTCATTAAATAGATATTATATAAACACTATGTTCTAGAGCCTAGGAATATAAAGACATATGGAACCCACTTCTAGCCCTAAGTTCTGTATGAGAAGCAAAGTGGAAAGACAGGAAATTCGACAAGAAATATAAAAAAGACATTTCTGTCAATAGGGTAGACCAGATAACCTAAATAGCCTCCCCCAACAAAACTCAAAGAAACTGCAGAATAAAATATAGCAAACATTTTTTAAAAATACATAGCTAAGTTTTCAAGAAGATAAGGGAACTACTTAGAGGTCAAAGTAGAAAAATGAAGTAAGAAAACAGAAGAGAAAGCAAATGACCTGATACTATGGCAGCCCTGTGGTTGGGATGCCGATACTGGTCTTGACAAGGAGTCACATAGGCCAAGAGAAGCCAAAGAGGGGCATCTCAAATCAAGCTAAAAAGTTTGGGCATTATCTTATAGGCACAGAGAGTTACAAGAAAATACAAAATAGGGAAGCAACGGTTAATTTCGCAATTAAGAAAAATTACTCTGCCAGCAGTATGGCTAATAAATTTTGAGGTAGACCTGAGGAAGAGAGACAGGTTGAAAGACTATTAATAATCACAAACATTTATCGAGCCCTATTATGCCATCAGAAGGCTAAGAGCTTTATATGTATTATCTCAATTATGACAACCCTATATATACATTATCCTCTCTTATCAATAACGAAATGGAGACTCGAAGACATTAAATAATTTGCCCAAATCAGTTAGCAACTGGTTAGGTAAAATATACTAACAGTCTGATGGTTTGAATGGAAATGGAAGCTTTTAATTATCTCCTGTCATATTCAGGAGATAATTTTAAAAGGTAGAACCAAGAGGGCCTGAAGACTCCAGGAATGAGAAAAAGAGAGGTATTTAATAATGATACAAGCAATAATATCCATATGTGTTATACAATATCTATAAAATTATACAAGGGATATTAGAGTTTTCTCAATAAGCTAAACATAGAACTACCATACAATATAGCAATTCCACTTCTAGGCATATACTCAAAAGAATTAAAATCAGGTGTTCAAATACTTACATATGAATGTTTATAGCAGCTCCATTCATAACAGCCAAAAGACAGAAACAACCCAAACATCCATCAACAGATGAATGGATAAACAAAATATGGTATATTCATGCAATGAAATATTATTCAGTTGTGAAAAGGAATGAAGTATTAATACTTGATACAACACGGATGAACCTTGAAAATGCAGTATGTTAAGTGAAAGATGCCAAAGGCCACATATTAGATAATTCTACTTATATAAAGTATCCAGAATAGGCAAATCTACAGAGACAGGAAGCAGATTAGTGGTTGCCAGGGACTGCAGGTAGGAGAGAAATAGCAGGGACTGCTAAGTGGGTTTCCTTTTGGAGTAATGAAAGTCTTCCGGAACTAGTGAGTGATGAGGTTACATAACATTGTAAATGTACTTAATGCCACTGAATGATACACTAAAAATGGTTACAGTGATAGATTTTATATTATGTGTATTTACCACAATTTTTAAAAGGTGAATATTGGCCTATTGATAGAGCATTTCCATGGAGATACTTAAAGGGTAGGACTGATAGGGGTGAGGCAGAAAGATTAGTCTATCATTAAAAAGCAATAATCATGGCTTTTATGAAACACTTGTGTTATAAAAGGGACACTGACCTTAAAATAAAGCAGTACTATGGGGAGGATTTCCATTCACTGTAAAAATCATCATCATTCATGATCTTGATAATATAAAGGGCAACACAGGACAACAATGGCCAGGGTTAGAAACAGATAAAGAGGTAGCCTGTGCCCTTACCAGTGTTTTTTTGTTTGTTTGTTTGTTTGAGACAGAGTCTCATTCTATCACCCAGGCTAGAGTGCAGTGGCGCAATCTTAGCTCACTGCAACGTCCCTGCCTTGGCCTCCCTAAGCGTTGGAATTCCAGGCATGAGCAACCGAGCCTGCTCAAGTTTTAAAAGAGAGTAAGTAGGACTCACAAAAGCCCTACAATATAACAAGTAATAATATAAAAACTTAAGAGTAATGCAGTCAACATATGCAATGAATTCAGAGAAGAAAGTAGTCAAGGCAGGTTCCTTTGAAATATATGAACCAAAACGTTATGGCACATTCTAGTGCAGTAGTTAAAAGTACAGGTTTTGGTACCGTATTGAACTTTGGCTTCACCACTTACTACCTGCCTGAACCTGTGCAAGTCACTTTTCCTCAATGTCCTTATCTGGAACGTGAGAACAATAATAGAACCCATCCCCAAATTGTTGTGAGGATTAAATGAGATATATATACACATATTTATTCATTTATTTTAAATGCTTAGAATAGTGCCTGAAGCATAGAAAGTGCTCAGTAAATATCAGCTGCTATCATCATCATCATCCCAGGCACTGAAGAAAGAGTAAATTGCATTTAGGAATAAAATTTGGTATTCCAGCCGAGCAATCTTCAAACTTTTGGGGGAATGCAAACAAAATCAAAATTGAAAGTCCAATAGTTACACTGAGTTGAAGTAAAACTACTCTAGCTGAAGTAATTCCTGTATGGTGAGTCACACTGTTTGGGAATTCTGTCCTAGACTTACTCAAGGAGTTATTCATTATTCAACATTTCGTGAACATCTACTATGTGCTAGTTTTTATGCTAGGCTGAGTGTTTAGAGAGGAAAGATATAGGTCCTGTTCTCCAAGAAAGTTACATTCTAGTTGATGAGATAGGCAAAAACTCCCCCAATTTTAAACATCTTTATTGAGATATAATTCACAACCCCACCCGTTTAACATATACAATTCAATGGTTTTTAGTGTATTCACAGTTATGCAACCATCATCACAGTCTTAGAGCATTTTCACCATTCCCAAAAGAAATCCTGTGCCCATTAGCAGTCACTCCTCACTTTCCATTAACTCTCTCCCCAACAACGCTATGCAACCCCTAATCGACTTTGTATCTCTATAGATTTGCCTATTCTGAACATTTAATATAAACAGAATCATAAATATATGGTAAAAATCCAACAATTTTAAGATCACTCTACAATAATTATAATATTTCTTTATTTAAGTATTTAAGCAATATCAGGACTTAGAAAAGAGAAATGACGCTCTGATTCTTGCTCAACAGGTTTTGACACCATGTGTGCACCTCTGACAGATATCAACTGTTTCAGGTTATCCCTCCTCATGTTTTCTCCCCTTCCTTCCCCAAAACCTTGGGTGTACAGAGAGGTACTCAGGATTGAAGTTAAGAGGAGAGAAAACAATACGGGAGGCTATCAGTTATTCATTCCATACCATATGCCAGGCACTACAATATACTTTATATATGTGCCCTCCTTTAATTGTCACAATAACTCTGGGAGACAAAAACTACTAGTATCTTCATTTTATAAAGGAGGAAGCTGAGGTTTAGAAAGGTTAACTAGCTGGCCCAAAGGCACACAGCCAGTGACGTCAGAGGTGGGATCCGAACCCTGTTCAGTCTGACTACAAAGCCATCAGCTCTAAGCCCCTAAACTGTTAAGCTCTTTCACTCAGTAGTGGTTTTCTCCTGACCCAGTCAAAGTGGCTTATTTTTCAAGAAACTCCTTAATGTATAATATAAATGGATTCTTAATATTACTGATAAGTTTCATATTTATTCTATATTTTACAGACTTATATTAAAAACTCAGGTTTCAAAAGAAAATAAAAGTTGGCTAGCGGACTGATAAAATAGAAAGAATTTATCAGCACAAGAGGGGACAGAAAGATGGTGACTCTGGATCTCACATTTGTTTGCCCTCCCTTTTCCCATTCTACAGCATGAATATACTTTACAACCTCAGACATGCTTTTAAATCTTTCTTTGTGAGTCCATTTTTATATATAGAACAAGAAAAGAAATACCACATAAAACTATTAACAATGGCTTTAAGTATATGTGTAATGTGGAACTGACCACTCCTTGTCAGTACCAGAGTTTCCAGTAGATAAACAGGCATGTTTGCTTGTCCTTTAAAAAGTTTATCAGGGCTGGGCATGGTGGTCCTCACCTGTAATCCCAGCACTTTGGGAGTCCACATGGGAGAATCACTTGAGTTCAAGAGTTCAAGACCAGCCTGGTTAGCATGGCAAAACCCAGTCTCTACAAAAAATACAAAAGTTGGCCAGGTGTGGTAGCATGTGCCCATAGTCCCAGGTATTTGGGAGGCTGAGGTGGGAGGATGACTTGAGCCCAGGATGCGTAGCTTGCAGTGAGCCAAAGTCATGCCACTACACTCCAGCCTGGGCAATAGAGCCAGATCCCATGTCAAAAAAAAAAAAGTTGATCACTTCCTAACAGGAGGCATTTTATTTGGGTGGTTTTCTGCAGTCAGAGCAAGCAGAAGCAAAGCAACTGGGACATAAAGAACAGAAACAATTTCAGTGGAAGATGTCTGTAGTGCATGTAGCCAGGTAAGTCAAGACATCAGAAGTGCTTATTATAAAGCAGGAACAAAGAGAAAGGCTAATGAAATTTTGCCTTCCACCTCTCTTACTATTTATCATAAAGAAAGAACACAGCAAAGACCTCCATCACACTAACCCTTAGCAGTGTACACCCTGCATGCACGCACACATGCACGCATGCTCACTTCCGTCCCTCACTTCACTTGAACTTAATCTGTGTTTAGGGAGCTTTTACTTGAATTCCCATTTTAAACTTGTCTATCCTGAAGTTGGGGCCAAGAATCCAAAAATCTGTGGTATAGGGTACAATTTCAGATCCCATTTATAAGCTGCAAGGTCATAAGCGAATTATTTAATCTCCTAGATCCTCAGCATGCTTGTCCATAAAATTACTGAGATGATGTAAATAAAATCCCTAGCGAGTACTGCTCTCTTTAGATGTCCCATTTGATTTGTAACTATATCTCAGCATATACAATATTTAGCCACAATAGCTAGCTCAATATTTTAAAATTAAAGATAAAATGTTATGGAAGCCCTGCCTGTCTAAATTACCAAAATAACTGCCTTTTTTTTTTTTTTGAGATAGAATTTCATTCTTGTTGTCCAGGCTGGAGAAGAGCAATGGAGCAATCTCGGCTCACTACAACCTCTACCTCCTGGGCCCAAGTGATTCTCCCGCCTCAGCCTTTTGAGTAGCTGGGATTATAGGTGCCTACCACCATGCCCAGCTAATTTTTATATTTTTAGTAGAGACGGGGTTTCACCATGTTGGCCAGGCTGGTCTCAAATTCCTGACCTCAGGTGATCCACCCACCTCACCCTCCCAAAGTGCTGGGATTATAGGCATGAGCCACTGTGCCTGGGTGAATAACTGCAATTTTCTTCTGACAATGTGCATTTTAAAATTAAGTCTTATAAGTACTTATTTCCAAAGAAAGTGCTGTATTTTAATCACTCTACATCCCATGTTTTGAATTTTTTAAAAGACTACTATGAATCCTTACCATGACAACTAAATTCTTTCCATTACGAAAGCCTGCAAATACATGATCTGAGAAAATGGGCAATTTGAGACAACCTAACACAACCAGCTTGGGGACCCTGCACAAAGAGCACTGTAACTATGGAAACACCTAGCAATGAGCTTACACTATAAATCACAGAACCTGTTCCATTATTCAAGCACCAAGCATTTGAGATCAATTTATAGCAACTGTAAGCTATTAATAATGGTATTCTATTTAATTTGTCAAACCCAATTTTCTCTCTCAATGAAATCTTTGGGAAATACTGAAGTATTTTTCTTCAGGAGAAGAAAATGTTAAATCCACCTAAGTGGTACAGTATACCTGACTGGTGGTATGGTATACTTGACTGGTGGTTTTTAACCTCTTTGTGAAACAAATATTATGAAATCAAGCTTATTTAGCACTTGGCATATGTTTATGATATTATTTACATTTTACATATATAGCTGGATATAGATATATAAGCACGCACACACACACATATATACCCTGTTTCTTCAATCAGGTTAATAAATTCCTTAAGAACAGAAAGCATAACTTAGAAGTCTCCTTATCACCAGTGCTTAGTGGAATGCCCGTGATCCAGTCCTTAATGAATGCTTTCCTGACTAATTTTAGCTCTTCTTTTCTAAGCACAGGAGACTTTGGAAGAAGATAAATCACAGCACATTAATGTGAACAAGATTTTGTGATGGGGGAAAAATGGGAATCAGTAACTGAATGAATCTTACAGTGCTAAGTTCCAGAAGGAGGTATATAAGAAATACCCTTGAAGGAGGTGTGTAAGAAATACCCTTATATACATGGTGTCTGGTTCATTAAATACTCATCTGTTTTCCACAAACTTTTTTTTATTGAGAAAACAAACTTTAGGCCAGTGCTAACACTTAATTTTCCTCCACCCACGGGAATTTTTTTTTTAACTGGTAGGTTTTGCTTTTTGTCTAGAATTGTGTGCTGCTGAGCCTCTACTCTCCTCTTTCCCTGTTTCCCCTCAGTCAAGAGAGGAAGGAAAAATACATAGTGCCTATATATGAATGTTAGGATAGAGCTGAGACCTGACATCCTACATGAAATATAAACAGAGCATCTCACTGTATGATGACACAGGGTGTAAGAGAAGCAGACTTTGAAGTATTTAAGTTTAATATTCCCATTTTTTAATTGAAAAAGCAAGGGAAATAAACTGCTTCATATTTTTCTCTCATAAAACAGTAACGTGTAGGTATTTTTCTTTTGGTCATCAGTCTCTTTTGGGAATCTAGTCCCTTGATTCAAAGGGTCTCTTCCCTCCCCGGTATGTCTGGTCCTTCAGATTCCATTTCCACAATGTTCTATAAGTCAGCCTCCATCCTTTCTGTTCTAGCTCAAAGGTCTTCATTAATTCTCAGCCAAGCTACCATATTCACCTCCAAATTGGTCTCACAGCTCCCAGTCTTCCCCTATAACTCATTCTATTTGGTGCTGCCAAATTAACGTTGCTAAGATACAGCTGTGATTCACGAAGTCACAAATATTTCTTAAGCACACACTCTCTATGCCAGACACTGTGCTAGACTCTAAAGATTCAGAGAAAAAGACACATAGTTGTTGTTGTCATCTTATCTCATGAAGCTTACATTCTAATGATGTATTCTGCACAAAATTCATCAACCCATTGCCAAAGGAATTAAGTGTAATTTCCTCAGTCTGTTCATCATAGGATATGAGCTAAGTGATCCTTTCTAGATTCATCTCCTACTGCACCCTTGCCCTCTGTTCTAGTGAAATGGGTTTTGCTCATCTAGAATTTTGCTACAAGCATGCTCCTATTTCTTTCTGACTTCTGCACCTAGAATCCTCTCCCTCCTCTCCCCACATCAGTCTCTAGAAACATAGTTTAAATTTCAAGGCCTAATGTTTCTCTCCCTATAACGTCCTCTAAAACTTTTATTTTACTTTGCATTATAGTAATTGTGTATTTATTCTATCCTCTGTCCTACTTTTTTTTTTTTTTTTTTTTTTTTTTTTTGAGACAGTCTCACTCTGTCGCCAGGCTGGAGTTCTGTGGCACAATCTCGGCTCACTGCAACCTCCACCTCCCGGGTTCCAGTGAATCTCCTGGCTCAGCTTCCCGAGTAGCTGGGACTACAGGCGTGCACCACCACTTCCAGCTAATTTTTGTATTTTTAGTAGAAACAGGGTTTCACCATGTTGGTCAGGATGGTCTCGATCTCTTAACCTCGTGATCCACCGACCTCAGCCTTCCAAAGTGCTGGGATTACAGGTGTGAGCCACTGTACCCGGCCATTACTCCCTTTTTATTACTCACAAAAATTAACACAGAAACTTGTATACATTAGATACGGAGTATTTTTAGGAATGTACATATTTTCTTTTTTTTTTTTTTTTTTTTTTTTTTTTGAGGCGGAGTCTCGCTCTGTCGCCCGGACTGGAGTGCAGTGGCCGGATCTCAGCTCACTGCAAGCTCCGCCTCCCGGGTTTACGCCATTCTCCTGCCTCAGCCTCCCAAGTAGCTGGGACTACAGGCGCCCGCCACCTCGCCCGGCTAGTTTTTGTATTTTTTTTTTAGTAGAGACGGGGTTTCACTGTGTTAGCCAGGATGGTCTCGATCTCCTGACCTCGTGATCCGCCCGTCTCGGCCTCCCAAAGTGCTGGGATTACAGGCTTGAGCCACCGCGCCCGGCCAGGAATGTACATATTTTCTAAACTCTCTTCCATTCCTTCCTTCAGAACAAAAAGAAACTTGATCTTATCAGGGTAGGGAAAGGGAAGGGCATGAAGAAACAAGGAACACTGACCGATGAGCACTTCTCCTGAAGTTATTTAATCTGAAACTTGAACATGACTGAGGCTAGTCAGGTGAAGAAGGGTAGAAATGACTACATCTATTAGATTATGCAAAAGCACGGATGAGAGACAATACTCTGTTGACAAAACACTGCAGCCATGCTAATATCTTAATGGAGCAATACAATCCAGCCCCACTGAAAAAAATAATCATAAAAGTCTTCACCATTATGTATCATAATAGTTGCATTTTGGGGTGAGTGAATCAGCTTGCAAGAACCCTCTTTCTCAAAGACCATACTTCCACATTGCATTCCATATCCCCAGAAACATATGGACTCTGGCATATGTGCTTACCGTGAACCCAAGATACACACTGACCCAAGCCAGGCCAGCCAGATTCCTTCTCCTGGGAGTTTGGAATTGGAACCATGAGAACAAATCAAGGCAGTGTCTTCATGAGTTACTCAGGCACTGCAGCTTGGTCATTTTTCTACCAAGTAGACTGTGGAGCAAAGAAATCTTGTCTGTATATAGATAAGAAGCAGATATGCAAACAAAAGCAGAGGGAGAGGGAGCATGAGCACCTCCTAGGTCCAGGCCGGCTTTCCATTTGTTCCCTAATTGCAGTCTCCCTCTGAGGCCCAGCTGCTCCCATTCTTAGGTCTGGCAACCTCTACATCCTTATAATAAACCCCTCTTTCTGCTAAGGCTAGCTCAAGTTCTTCTCAGACACCTATAACCCATTAGTCCTAACTAGGACATAAACGTTTTAATGAGCCACCAAACTTGCACTTAACAGTGTGTTGGAATTCCTCTAGTATTTATCAAGCTCCTACCATGCTCAACTTATTCATCACCAGTACAGACATCTAAGAGTTTTATTTTCCATTTTATTTAACATTTTCTTTTGATTGTAGCACAAATTATTTTAGGTCACACATACTTAAAAGTTTTGTGTCATAATGTAAACCCAAAGCCTATGATTCGTGTTTTATTTTGCAGCTAATATTCACTCTGAGTTACTGATATATGCATATCAATATTCTGAAAGACACTTTGGGAGATAAAGGGGCAATGAGTTCAAAAGCCATTTTTCATCTCTTTAATCAGACTAAGTTCATCCAACAAATTTCAATTGTGCTGATAAACAGTTTTAAGAAAATTCATTGAGGAACACATTGAAATGGCCTCTCTAGAAAGCTCTGACTGAATTATTATATCCATAGATATAACATTACCATGATCCAGTGATTCACTGTGCATTACTCACTGGACCCCTAGGGAGCCAGCCAACATACAGTCCCACCCAACAAGATTAATATAATCCAGCAGCAGAGTATTTCTCAAAATTACCCAAGCATAAGACTCATCTAGAGCATTTGAAAACATACAGATTCCACGAGTCCATCTGAGACCTCATCAGAATCTCTATGAGACAGGACTTAGACTCCATTCATCTAACGAGCACCTCCAGGGGATTCATACTTTTTTTTTTTTTTTTTTGCTTTGAGTCAGTCTTGCTCTGTTGCCCAGGCTGGAGTGCAGTGGTACAATCATGGCTCACTGCACCCTCAACTTCCTGGGCTCAAGAGATCCTCCTGCCCCAGTCTCCTGAGTAGCTGGGACCATAGACATGCACCACGACACTTGACTAATTTTAAAAAAATTTTTTGTAGAGCTAAGGTCTCACTATGTTGCCCAGGATGGTCTCAAACTCCTGGGTTACAGCGATCCTCCCACCTTGGCCTCCCAAAGTAATGGGATTACAGGTGTGAGCCAACTCGCCTGGCTTGAATTCACAGTTTCTGTTTAGCATGACTTTAAAAATGAACCCTGAGCTTCATGCCCAAAAGGAAGCCCCTGTCGGATGTTGCTGAAGGAGCTCTGATTCACCTGTGCCTCTTCTTCTTTCTTGCATTTTCTTACCTTCATTTAATTTTCAGGCTTCTCCTCAAATGTACCCCCTGCAGCAAGATTCTGTAGCTTTCCCAGAGTTCAATTACTTTATTCCCTCCTGGCATGGCCAAGTGGAAACCCACTGAGATAAACGAACTGCTCCTATACCTTCTCTCCTTTCTTGCCTTAGTCCTTCCAACTGTATGCTGCACTCAGAGGGACACCTGACTGGATATAGCCTGGCCTTGAAAGCCCACTTCCATCCTAAACAGACTCCAGGAAGGCTGACTTACTCTTACTACATAAGAGTAAATTGGCCGGATGCGGTGGCTCACCCGGTGGTGAGAGTGATTATAGGGTGGGCCTATAATCCCAACACTTTGGGAGGCCGAGGTGGGCGTATCACCTGAGGTCAGGAGATTGAGACCAGCCTGACCAACATGGAGAAAGCCTGTCTCTCCCAAAACTACAAAATTAGCCAGGCCTGGTGGTAAATGCCTGAAATCCCCACTACTCAGGAGGCTGAGGCAGGAGAATCGCTTGAAGCTGGGAGGCAGAGGTTGCGATGAGCCAAGATCATGCCATTGCACTCCAGCCTGGGCAACATGAGTGAAATTCCATCACAAAAAAAAGAAAAAGAGTAAATTAAATTATGTCCATCATTCCAGCTCAGGGTGATCCATTTAATCACAATGCCGCACCTTTGCTATACAAACACTAAAGCAATTGTAGTAGCATAAGCCCACTCATTTAACAACCTGAAACAAATGCTCCAGTGTATTACTGAAGGATCAATCTAGTACAGTGTTTTTTTGTTTTTTTTTTAGACAAAGTCTTGCTCTGTTGCCCAGGCTGGAGTACAATGGTGTGATCTCGGTTCACTGCAACTTCCGCCTCCTGGGTTCAAGCAATTCTCCTGCCTCAGCCTCCTGGGTAGCTGGGACTACAGGCATGAGCCACCACACCCAGCTAATTTTTGTATTTTTAGTAGAGACAGGGTTTCACTGTGTTGGCCAGGCTGGTCTTTTACTCCTGACCTCAAGCGATCCACCCGCCTCAGCCTCCCAAAGTGCTGGGATTACAGCACTCTGTAAGTGAAGCCACCACACCTGGCCTAGTAGTGTGTATCTTTAAATTTTGTAGAAGGGAACTTGCAGGAGGGCAGTCCTTGGCCAGCCCATTTCATACACCACACATGTGTTCTTAAGGTCAATGTGCAGACAGTCACCACTCTGTATTCCAGCTGTCACACAGGGGAACTACTCACTGAAAAATGTCAGGAGCAAGAAAGGAGGCAGTGAGAAGCAGGGATGATGGCGAGTGACCCTTGCCATATCTCATCCTTACTGATGCTTCATACAAAAAATGTGGGGTCTGCTTTGGAAAGTACAAAAAGCATGATAGTGAATCAACAGACAAAATAGAGAATGGATGTCTAGAAGAGTTTATTTGTAGACTGACTGATAACAGTTAATCAAATAAGGTAATGATGCAAAATTATAATGCTATCATTTTAGTACGGAACATACAAGATTTTTTTTCTTCACAAAAGCTAGTGAGACAACAAGAAGTTCAATAAAACCACTTTGTTCTCTGAAATAAAGAATACTTCTGATGGTTAAATCCACTTTGCCACAGTTGATAAGTGAGAGTAAAGTAAACCTAAGGGGAGATAAAGAACAGCTACCCTCACCTGTAGGAACAGCAAACTTTGTAGAAAAATTCTGAAGTGCCTTTAGCAAAGCCTCACTTTGCCTCTGCAAAACTCTGCTCTTGGGAGACTTCAGACAAGCAGCCTGGGCCATAAGGCTTATCTGGGTCAGACTTGAACCCTTAGAATGACATGGCTATGAAAGTGTCCAGGTCAAACAGACAAGAAGAGGGGCTCCTGTACTAACCTTAAAAGGAGTAGAACGTGCTATCAGAGCAGACTATAGGGCAGCTCTCTGAAGAAAGCAATGTATCTCAGGGGAGGGCTCCGCCTTTAATACTGTATACAGAATAACATGTTACAGCGTATAAACACAAATACATACACACACAGAGCCGTCTATGTGTGTCTTGGAGATTCAGACTAGTAACTTGTCTAATGTGTGCAAACTCCTGTAGGCAGAAGGACTGCTACTGTGTGCCCAGATGGGTACACAGGACAAATTAGGTTTACTCAACTTCAGAGAAACCATGCCAAAATATTCTTCCCAAACAACTGATTTCAACTTGTTCTTGTTTTCCTCCAATACCAGCCTGACAAACTGTTTTATACATGCATCTGACTTTTCAAAAACGTGCATGCAATCATGGCAAAGTCAGCAAGTCTTTGTGCTCCAGGAGCTGCAGAACGGCCTTTGAATGACATGTGTACTGCATCCTAACATAAAATGTCATCTTCTTAAAGTCTAGGAGAAAGGACCTGCAGCAGCATGAACCTGGTGTGACCCCGTGTTATGTGCATCAGCAAGAGCCAAATGCCTAAAGCAGCCAGAAAACAATGCCATGCTCCCGAAAGGTCAGAGTGACAAAAAACAAAACCAAACAAACAAAAAAATGAAATAAAAAGTCCAAGCTTCAATGATTATGTTACTGTCTGTCACCTGACTCTTCACTGAACAGGAAGCGTATTCTCTACAAAAAGAGACACAAGGCCGGGCGCGGTGGCTCACACCTGTAATCCTAGCACTTTGGGAGGCCAAGACAGGCGGATCACGAGGTCAAGAGATCGAAACCATCCTAGCTAACATGGTGAAACTCTGTCTGTACTAAAAATACAAAAGTTAGGTGGGTGTGGTGGTGCGCGCTTGTAGTCCCAGCTACTTGGGAGGCTGAGGCAGGAGAATCACTTGAACTCAAGATCACGCCACTGCACTCCAGCCTGGCAACAAAGCAAGACTCTGTCTCAAATAAAAAAAAAAAAAAAGAGAGAGAGAGACACAAGCAGAAAAGCAATCTATGAGTTAGTTTCTGTCAGAGTCTTGGGTCTTTCTTTATCCACAGACTTAGAAAACTATGAACCAGAACTGTAAATGTACCATTTCCTCACCAATGGTCATTTGACACTTCTGATGCCTCTCAAAGAGACCCTGTCACAGTTGTGACTTAAAGAAGACTCTCGGTGGCTCAAGCCTGTAATCCCAGCACTTTGGGAGGCCGAGACGGGCGGATCACGAGGTCAGGAGATCGAGACCATCCTGGCTAATACGGTGAAACCCCGTCTCTACTAAAAAAATACAAAAAACTAGCCGGGCGTGGTGGCAGGCGCCTGTAGTCCCAGCTACTCGGGAGGCTGAGGCAGGAGAATGGCGGGAACCCGGGAGGCGGAGCTTGCAGTGAGCTGAGATCCGGCCACTGCACTCCAGCCTGGGCGACAGAGCGAGACTCCGTCTCAAAAAAAAAAAAAAAAAAAAAAAAAAAAAAGAAGACTCTATGTTTTACTGCCTCCATTTTTTACATTCTCTTGATTCCTTTAAACTTCATATATTAGAATAATTAGACAAAGTCACCTTTTTCCAACATCTACAAACTTCATGCAAAACAAATCCTCATTTAAAAATTATCTTTTGAGCTTTAAAATAGACTATTTGCTACTTATAGTAAAGATGCTTATTTTGCAAATGAAGAGTAGTAAAGTGCTCCCCATCTCCTGGACATGTTTATAAACTTGAGCAGGACAGTAGTCAAACATCAAAAACACGACAATATTATCTTTCAGTTTCCTAGGTTAAAGACAACCTCATCAGAAACTGTTTAGGCTGGGTGTTACATGGTTTCTGCATGGAAGTCAACCACCTTCACGTATAAACACCTCCCTCACACCAATATGTAGTAGTTCTAGTAAGTTCACAGTCATTTTAATAATTCAGAGAGGTCAGGAAATTAGTGCACACATGACCAATAAAATAAATAGCCACAGTTCCCTCTACCAATGCTCCTCAAACTTGAACATGCATGCAAATCACCTGAGGATCTTGTTAAAATACAGATTCTGATTCAGTAGGTCTAGAGTGGGGCCTGAGATTATGAAATCCTAACAAACTCCCAGGTAATGCTGCTGCTGCCTCTGCTGATCCATGGACCACATTTTCAACCGTAAGGCCATCTACCATGACCTCTCTTGGAGGTGGTAATGTCCAAGTCATCTCTTTGATACACGTGAATTCCCATCGTATGATTATGAAAAAGGAGACGCTGTTAAAACTGAAAAAAAAAATGTGGAAACTGCAATCCTCGGTTCTGGAGAATGGAAGGAAGAAGTAAACTTGGGATTCTTGGCCCCTGTTTTGATTCATATCATCATTCTATTATCTGTTCCTCAAAATTTGCTTGGCATCCTGACTCCCTCGAGAGAGATGGAGATTGTTGCCAAAGGTCACCAGTATCCAAGATACAAAAAGATACATCTTTTATCCTCTACTTGCAAGTACCATAAAGAGGCCAGCCCTGGGGTACTTTCAGGCTTGCTATGGAGGTAGCCACAACACTATTTCTGGCATTGGAAATGCATCTGAACAATCTGGAATTCTAGAGTTGCAAAGAATTTCACAACATCTAAAAAGATAAGCTTGTGTGAGTTCAACCAAACTATTCTGATTAAACAATTTCTGCCAGCTTTCCCTCTTCCTGATTTAACCTAGAGCATTTAACAAGCACTCTGAAAGCCCCCCTACACTCTGAGTCTAGCCACACAAAAGCTGAAATCCAGTCATCCTGACAGTATCTAATAGCTTTTATTTTTATTTTTATTTTTTTTGAGATGGAGTTTTGCTCTTGTCTTACCCAGGATGGAGTGCAGTGGTGTGATCTTGGCTCACTGCAGCCTCCATCTCCCAGGTTCAAGTAATTCTCCTGTCTCAGCGTCTCAAGCAGCTGGGACTACAGGCATGTGCCACCACACCTGGCTTTTTTTTTTTTTTTTTTTAAGTAGAGAGGGGGTTTCACCATGTTGTCCAGGCTGGTCTCGAACCCCTGACCTCAGGTGATCTACTTGCCTCGGCCTCCCAAAGTGCTGGGATTACAGGCGTGAGCCACCGTGCCGGGCCAACTAATAGCTTCTTAATCACAGTTTTGCGTCCCAACTATCCACATTGTCACTTAGCTGCAAATGGAATCCATAGCACTAGAAATAATTAGGGTATGTCGAACTGCTCATAGGTGCATTAAGATCACTAATAAAGAAGCACATACTCTATGAATACAGTATACTTCCTCCCAGTACAACATTTAAAAATACAAGCTGTTGACAAGCTGCTCCTCTGAGCTAAAAACCACTTCTACATTATAATACTAGTGACCTCACATGGGACCCAAGCTCTCTCGTAACAACAGAAAGTGACAACCATCAATGAGACACAGCGCAAGGAGGTGTTAACTCCCAAAGCAGATGTGAGCCACAGTAAGATTCTTTTTCTTTACCTCCCAAAGAAATTGCTGTATGGAAACAAGCCTGTTTTTTCTGAATTCTTTTTACTCATTAGACTAAATGGCCTAAACAAGAGAACTAGTTCCTGCAGCTAGAAACAAACTAGTCTTGGGGCCGGGTGTAGTGGCTCACGCCTGTAATCCCAGCACTTTCAGAGGCCGAGGCAAGAGGATCACGAAGTCAAGAGATCGAGACCATCCTGGCCAACATGGTGAAACCCCATCTCTACTAAAAATACAAAAATTAGCTGGGCGTGGTGGTGCACGTCTGTAGTCCCAGGTACTCAGGAGGCTGAGGCAGGAGAATCCCTTGGACTTAGGAGGTAGAGGCTGCAGTGAGCCAAGATCGTGCCACTGCACTCCAGCCTGAACAACCAAGTGAGACTCTGTCTCAAAAAAAAAAAAAAAGAAAAGAAAGAAAAGAAAAAGAAAAGAAATAAGCTAGTCTTTCCCACCCTGTGATGCCAAGATGGAGAAGTCAGCTTTGTGGCCTGGCAGTTATTCACATGATTCTGAGGGGCTTTCACCCCAGAAAGAATATAAAGCAAGCTTGTGGATAGCAGGCAGGGTATGAAATCAAACCAAACCAAGTACAAATGTCACAAGATACACATTTTCCCCAAAATGTAGGCATAGTAGAGTATCTTAAACAATGTAAAACAATACTAACACCATAGCCTCATTAACTAACCTACTTACTATGTATTTCTTGTTGCTATTTCCCTTGGGTGCCTCTGGATTCCAGGCCTCTTACAGATGATTCCGAAACTCCTATGAAGGTGAAAATACACTGATCATGAAAGCTGGTATCCCTGCTTCTTTTGGATCTTTTCTGTAAAGAATGGTAACAAACGTACTTGTTCCCAAGGTGAGGATGAACAAACATAAGATGATGAGTAGTGTTTTTACTTCACAGGTAATTATATTGTGGCAACTTATACTACATTTTGCAAATTACTCTCAGTTCTGAATCTCTAGGGATGGAGCCTATTACTAAAGGAAAGGTCGTTATGACATTGTTTCCTCCTAGAATGATGCCTGAACCAACTCCATCAGAAACACTTGGGTGCTTTTCAAAAATGCAGATTCCTGGGCCCAACTTCAAGACAGTTTAAATCACAGATTTGGAGGGGTTCCAGAAATCTATTTTAAACCGCTATCCTTAGTGATTCTGAGCTCTCTAAAGTCTAGAAACTCTGGCTTAAGGTACTGCGCAACTGAAAAACTGGACTACTGACTAGTTGAAAGCCGTGTAATTGATTCTTATGGTGACTGCCATATCACACTCAATGGCAGAAGCAGTCCACTTGGCACCAATATCCATTCTTTGCATACCTTTAACCTCTTGGACATATCCACTCCCCTGGACCACAAGGTCTAAATACAAACAAGATGTAATGCATGTAGAGCCTTCAGAGAATACTCTGATTAGAGAATGTGAGGAATGTGTAGTTCAATGCAAGAAACAAAGATGAATCAGCTGAAAGGTAAGAGTTAGCCTGGATGCTACACTGTGAAAAATATAGTCAAATCTAATAAGCATCAGTTGAGTTCCACTCAAGAAAAGATTGAGTTCTGAGAAGGAAGGAGTTGTCAGGAATATTATCACATAAAGCTAAGTCAAAAGAGGACACAAGGTTTTGGCATGAAGGAGGTTCTCAATCTAAGAATGTACTTCTGGTAAACAGATCTGACAAATCAATGGAAATAAAAGCTAATTGAAACAGGGCTATGGAGAAATCAGGGTATGGAAATGAAGATCTCACAAACAGACTACTCTTCAATAGGAAAAGGAAAGAAAGAAATTGTCCTAGCTTGGAATTAAATATAGCGTTTGTTTGAAGATGGGAGTCTTTTCAGGAGTTCCCAAGCAGACTTTCATTCTGTCCTGCAGAACAAAAGGGTAAAGGGTTCAAAAGCTACTATGTAAGAGTTCCAAAGGCCTCCCAGTCTACAGCCTACCCAAACCACTAACCAAATGGATGGTCAGAGTTAGACCTAAGGTCTCACTGACTCACTTGGGAATCACTGAGACAAGCAACAGTATAACAAAATTGGCTGGACTCCCAGCTGTTCACTGTGTGTGCCTGAATGAGTAAACAAATCAGAAAGGCTCACTAGTCACAACCTTCTGCTCTGAGGCTTGGAGACCTAAAAGGAATGAAAAGGGGAAATTGATAAAAGGAGATGACAGCTTTGGAACAAAAGCCTTGCCTACGCTCATAACCTTGGGTACTAGGAGAGGGAAAGGAAGGAATTCCAGAAGTCATGGTTGGGAGATTTTCCTTCTATTATTCAAAGAAAAGAGGACACACATGGTCAATTAGGAAGAAAAACCTCTTTGTGCCTGATACATTGAATGCATTGTCCTCATGCCATTTGCCCTAATGTAAGAATAGTCTTGGGAAATCAGCCAGCATGACTGTCCACTTGACTCATTAGCTGCAACAGTACTAGTCTCTGAGACCTTGTCAGGTCAATATAGAATGAGCTCTGTCTGGCTGAGCGCGGTGGCTCAAGCCTGTAATCCCAGCACTTTGGGAGGCCGAGACGGGTGGATCACGAGGTCAGGAGATCGAGACCATCTTGGCTAACACGGTGAAACCCTGTCTCTACTAAAAAAAAAAAAATACAAAAAACTAGCCGGGGCCGGGCGCGGTGGCTCAAGCCTGTAATCCCAGCACTTTGGGAGGCCGAGACGGGTGGATCACGAGGTCAGGAGATCGAGACCATCCTGGCTAATACGGTGAAACCCCGTCTCTACTAAAAAATACAAAAAAGCTAGCTGGGCGAGGTGGTGGGCGCCTGTAGTCCCAGCTACTCAGGAGGCTGAGGCAGGAGAATGGCGTGAACCCAGGAGGCGGAGCTTGCAGTGAGCTGAGATCCGGCCACTGCACTCCAGCCTGGGCGACAGAGCGAGACTCTGTCACAAAAAAAAAAAAAAAAGAATGAGCTCTGTCTGAATCCAAAGTTTCTCCAGAGAGAAAGAAGCAGGAATTAAATATTAATAAAATGGTAAAAGATATAGAGGATTTTTATCTTCAAAGGAAAAAAATCACTCTATTCAAATTAGGAAGGAGTTTTATAGAATAGTTTTGATTAGACATACACTGGTAAAATGTAGTCTTTGGCGTTTTACCTTCCCTCACAACATGTATTTTCAAACTTCTCAATATTCAAGTTACCACTCTAACTGTTGAAATACAGATAGATCAAACAGCTTTATAGAGGGGTAACTCATATGCCATACAATTCACCTATTTAAAGTGCACAATTCGGTGGTTATTGGTACATATATAAGGTTGTGCAATCTTTGCCACAATCGACTTTAGAACATTTTCATCACCCCCCCAAAAGAAATCCTCCCATAGCCATTAGCAAGCAATCATTCCCCATTTCCCAACTTCCTTCTTCCCCAGTCTTGGACAACCATTAATCTACTTTCTGTCTCCACGGATTTGCCTATGCAGTTATGCAGCTCATACAACGTTTTGGTCAACAACGGATCTCATATATGATAGTGGCCCCAAAAGACTATAATGAAACTGAAAAATTCCTATTGCCTAGTGGTGTCACAGTCATCATAATGTAATATATTACTCATATGTTTGTGATGATGCTGGTGTAAACAAACCTACTGCAACGCCAATCATATAAAAGCATAGCACATACAATTATGTACAGTAAATAACACTTGATAATAGTAATGACTATGTTACTGTTTTATGTATTATTATACTATACTTTTTATCATTATCCATGTGTGTTATTGCCCTGAAGACCTTCCAGTGGGACAAGATACAGAGGTTAAAGACAGTGATAATGATGATCCTGACCTTGTTTTTTTTTTTTTTTTTTTGAACAGCAGCAAGATTTATTGTAAAGAGCAAAACAGCAAAGCTTCCACAGCGTTGACTGGAACCCAAGCAAGTTACTGCTACTGGCTGAGGGTTGGCCAGCTTTTATTCCCTTATTTGTCCCCACCCATGTTCTCTTTCTGTCCTATCAGAGGGCCCTTTTTTCAATCCTGCCGCAACTGACTACTTTTAGACTCCTGCTGATTGGTGCATTTTACAGAGCGCTGATTGTTCCGTTTTACAGAGTGCTGATTGGTGCATTTTACAATCCTCTTGTAAGACAGAAAACTTTTCCAAGTCCCCACTCGACCCAGGAAGTCCAGCTAGCTTTACCTGGAGTCTCCGAGCAGAAAGGACTGGCTGATGGAGAATGCACCCAGTTTTTTTTTTTTTTTTTTTTTTTTTATTATACTTTAAGTTCTAGGGTACATGTGCATGACGTTTATATCATGTATAACTCCCCAATGCAATCCCTCCCTCCTCCCCCCTCCCCATGATAGGCCCCAGTGTGTGATGTTCCCCTTCCCGAGTCCAAGTGATCTCATTGTTCAGTTCCCACCTATGAGTGAGAACATGCGGTGTTTGGTTTTCTCTTCTTGTGATAGTTTGCTAAGAATGATGGTTTCCAGCTGCATCCATGTCCCTACAAAGGACGCAAACTCATCTTTTTTGATGGCTGCATAGTATTCCATGGTGTATATGTGCCACATTTTCTTAATCCAGTCTGTCACAGATGGACATTTGGGTTGATTCCAAGTCTTTGCTATTGTGAATAGTGCCGCAATAAACATACGTGTGCATGTGTCTTTGTAGTAGAGTAATTTATAATCCTTTGGGTATATACCCAGTAGTGGGATGGCTGGGTCATATGGTACATCTAGTTCTAGATCCTTGAGGAATCGCCATACTGTTTTCCATAATGGTTGAACTAGTTTACAATCCCACCAACAGTGTAAAAGTGTTCCTATTTCTCCACATCCTCTCCAACACCTGTTGTTTCCTGACTTCTTAATGATTGCCATTCTAACTGGTGTGAGATGGTATCTCATTGTGGTTTTGATTTGCATTTCTCTGATGGCCAGTGATGATGAGCGATCCTGACCTTGTGTACGCCTAGGTTAATGTGTGTTTGCCTTAGTTTTTAACAACAAAGTTTAAAAAGTAAAAATAAATTTTAAATACCAAAAAGCTTATGGGATTTTTAAAATGTTTTTGTACAACTGTTCAATGTGTTTATATTTTAAGCTAGGTGTTATTACAAAAGAATCACAAAGTTTAAAAATTCTAAAAGTTCATGAAGTTACAGTAAGCTGAGCTTAATTTGTTATTGAAGAAAAAATTTTTAAATAAATTTAGTGTAGCTTAAGTGTACAGTGTTTATTAAATCCATAGTAGGGTACATCAATGTCTGAGACCTTCGTATTCATTCACCACTCACCCACTGACTCATCCAGAGAAACTTCTAGTCCTGCAAGCTCTATTCATGGTAAGTGTCCCATATAGGTGTACCATTTTTGATGCTTCATACATTAAAGATGTTTGATGTTTTACTGTACTTTTTTATGTTTAGATACCCAAACACTTACCATTTTGTCACAAGTGCCTATAGTATTCAGTACAGTAACATGCTATACAGGTTTGTAGCCTAAGAGCAACAGGCTAGCCCATATAACCTAAGTAGTATATATAGTAGGGTATACCATCTAGGGTTGTGTACACTCTATCATGTTCACACAACAAAATCACCCTATTCTCAGAACATACCCTGTTGCTAAGTAATGACACATGACTGTAACTGGAATCATACAATATATAGTCTTCTTTGATTGGTTTCTTTCATTTAACATAACATTTTCAAGGCTCATCCATGTAGAAAATATATATTTCTTTTCATTGGCAAATATTGCATTACCTGGATATACCACACTGTATTTACTCATTTCTCAGCTGACAGATATTTGGGTTACTTCTACTTTTTGGCTATGGTGAATAATGCTGATAAAACTTTCATAACAGTACCATACATGGTAATAAAGAGCCTATATCACTCAAATTCTTTTTTTTTTTTTTTTTTTTTTTTTTGAGACAGGGTCTCACCCAGGCTGCAGTGCAGTGGCACGATTACAACTCACTGCAGCCTTGATGTCCCAGGCTCAACTGATCTTCTTCCCTCAGCCTCTTGAGTAGCTGGGACCACAAACACACAACACCATGCCCAGCTAATTTTTGTATTTTTTGTAGAAACAGCATTTTGCCATGTTGCCCACGCTGGTGTCTAACCCATGGGCTCAAGTAATACACCTGCCTCAGCCTCCCAAAGTGCTGAGATTACAAGTGTGAGCCACTGTGCCCAGCTCAAATTATTTCAAAGGTGTGAAAGGCAAAATTTCTTAAAAACACCTGCGCTATTCAAGGTGCCATCCTAGAAGCAGAGTGACCAAGGTGCTAACTTACTGACCTTGAACTTCCCAGACTGTGGGAAATATATTTCTGTTCTTTATTTTTTTTTTGTAGTGTGCTAGTTGTAAGAAACCATCAGTTAAATTTAAATGGTGGCAATAAAAATGATGCAGATTTGGTAACATGTTTTGTCATTTGTACTAAGTTGAGAATTTAAAGGTTTAGGGTCCACTTTACTACTATTTATTTGTAGCTTGTCATTTTTCCTTTCATGCCTGTACTGCTTTTAGCGCTAGTAGTTCTCAACTTAGTCTTTAAAAAAGGACTAAGTTCTCAACTTAGTCCTTTAAAAAAAGGACATATTTTTTTACCTTCATTAGCTTCAACAAGAAAACCCATAATTACTACTGCCCATTAGAACTAAATGGATGGTGAATATTTACCACACAATTTCTTCCTATTAAGCCTACTACAGCTGTCCCTTGAGGACTCGTTCCAGGAACCCCCATAGATACCACAATCCAAATGCTCAAGTCTCTTATATAAAATAGAGTAGTATTTGCATATAAGCTAGCACATCCTCCTATATACTTTATCTTTCTGGGTTACTTATAATACCTAATACAATGTAAATGTACATAAATGGTTGTTTTACTGTTGTTGTTTTTTTCTTGTTTTTTTCCCAAACATTTTCCATTCACAGTTGGTTGAATCCATGGTTGTACAATGTTTTAGTACGGTTATATTCCGTTTCCTAAGAAAACACTTAACTTTATTTTCCTGTTTACAGATGGGTCTGATACCCAATAATTAATATTATTTTAATAAGCCAAATTCTTCACATATAGAAAGATGAATTAATACCACATATGTGCTCAAAAATAAAGAAAGAAAGGTGGGGTTTCCCTTTAAGGATAGAGTCTGAACTCCTAAAAGGCTAAAATTAGCTCTCTAAGATCTGTTCCCTGCCATATATCCAGCCTCATCGCCACTACTCTTTAAACCCATCCTGCATGCAGTAACAGAGGCCTGCTTGTGTTTGCCTGTACATAGTGCACTCTTTGCTTCCCTGTCTTTGCTCCTGCTGCTTTGTCTAGAAGGCCTCCTACAACAATCCTTCACCTGCCTCATTCTGATTTTTAAAATAATTGGTTCAGTGGTCACCTCCTAGGAAGGCTTAATAAACGTGGTTCCAGCCTCTCATTGACCCCTCCCCTATCACCAGTAACATAATCACAAGTTAAGTATAGTTTCCTCTGGACTCCTGTGATGTGTACAATCTCTGCACTTACTGACTCCAACTGTACTTATCCACTGAGAAGTATGTTTTCACCTCTAAACTGTGAGGGAAAGTTCTGTCACAGATTCTATACAACCAGTACTGGGACTGAAAATACAAAGCTGTTTAAGAAACGTTTTTAGTTTGCTGATGAAATACATTAGCCATTCTCAAACTTTTTGGTCTCAGGACATCTTTACACTGCTAAAAATGATTGAGAACATCAATGAGCTTTTGTTTATGTGGATGATATATATGGTATATTTTTACCATTTTAGAAGTTTAAACTGAGAAATTTTTTAAAACATGCATCAATTCAAGAAAAGAAAAGTTAATAAATAACCCTTAGCATTTTTTGAAAATATCTGTGACTCCAGGGACTCTCTGAAAGGGTGTCAGGGACCACCCAGGGCCCCAGACCACAGCATAATGGTATTGTGGGTAGTTTCCTAAATTACAAAATGTATTTTCATTCACAAATAAAATATTTGAGAAGGTTGATAGGCAAATGAAAAGATATAAAGGAAGGGAAGGGGGATACAACCTTAACCATAGCTAGAGAAAATAGCTGTGGACAGGGAGGCAAAGCTAAGGAAGAGTGGTGATAAAGTACAAACATCACCAGTCTTGAGAAAAATAATAAAGAAACTAAAAGTAATTCTGCATCAACAAAACCAAAAACAGGAATGACACAGAAGGCCAAAAGTTTGAACGAAACTTTAAGTAAAAATTGATCTTTTGGGTAAGAAATGTACCACTTTAACAATTCTGTTCCACACTACTCCCATCTTTTCATCTTTCTCAATCCTCATATGCTCTTTATTACACACCTCTTCTCCCTCTTTTGGATCTCTATTCTCTCTTGATTTGTAGTTATCAGCCAAAAAATGCTGCTCAAATGTTATATGATTAGAGGGGAGAAAGCAACAGCTCTCGTGAAGCTGCATGATTGGAATTCAACTGATAAATTTTTTAACATTCTATTAAAATATAAAAAATGTTAATGAGATTTTAAAATTAGAAATGCTGAAGTTATTTTTACATGCTGAAAATACATTAAAAATTACTGTTCTTAAAATATGCTGCCTAAAGGCCAGGATTGGAAAGTAATTTGGATTTGGCTATTGTGCTAGGGTGGTAGAATTATAGATGACTTAAATTACTTCTTTAATTTTGTTATATCACTGTTCCTACAGCAACAAAAGCCACGGAAATATGACAATTAATTCTCAATTTCCATATGCCTTTGGTCCTTTCTACAGACTTTTCAGGGATGTGCAAGTGGTTTGGATTTTGTTAAGTAGTCATGTGCACTGGGGTCAAAAGCTTAAAGTCTAGACCGGGGTAAACGAATTATAGACTAAACCAAATTGAGCCCACATACAGCTTCTGTATAGCCCTCAAGCTAAGAATGGCTTCTTACATTTTTAAAAGGTATAAAAACAAAACAAAATGAAAAAAGAATAATAGACAGAAGAAATTGTAAATAGTCTGCTAAACTGAAAATGTAATTACTGTCTGGACTTTTATTTTTAAAAGTCTCCCTTGCCAGGTGCAGTGATGCATGCCTGTAGTCACAGCTACTGGCGAGGCTGAGGCGGAAGGATCAGAGGATCATCTGAGCCCCTGAGTCCAAGGCCAGAGACTCTGAGATCTCTTTGGGGGAAAAAAAAAAAAAAAAAACAAGCCCAGGTGTGGTGGCTCATGCCTGTAATCCCAGCACTTTGGGAGGCCAAGGCGGGTGAATCACCTGAGGTCTGGAGTTCGAGACCAGCGTGACCAACATGGAGAAACCCCATCTCTACCAAAAATACAAAATTAGCTGAGCGTGGTGGTGCATGCCTGGAATCCCAAATACTCAGGAGGCTGAGGCAGGAGAATCGCTTGAACTCGGGAGGCAGAGGCTGTGGTGAGCCAAGATCGTGCCATTGCACTCCAGCCTGGGCAACAAGAGCAAAACTCTGTCTCAAAAACAACAATAACAGCAACAAAAAACAAACAAAAAAACCTCTGGACACAGTGGCTCATGCCTGTAATCCCAACACTTTGGGTGGTGGCCAAGACAGGAGGATCTCTGAAGCTAGGAGTTGGAGACCAGCCTGACCAACACAATGAGACACCTCTATCAGTAATTTAAAAATTAGCCGGGCATGGTGACACAAGCCTGTAGTCCCAGCTACTTGGGAGGCTAAGACGGGTGGATCCTTGAGCCCAGGAATTCAAGGCTGCAGTGAACTATGATGGTACCACTGCACTCCAGCCTGGGCAACAGAGTGAGACTTCTCTCTAAATAAAAATAAAAATAAATAAAATAAAATAGTTTGCCAGTGCCAGATATAAAGCATTTCAGCTTAGTGCCTGGCCCATAATATGTACTCAATAAAATGTTAGATACTATTGTGATATTATTGCTGTCTTCTATTATCATTAATGGTTATGTTCCTCGAATAATTTTTTTTTTTTTTTTTTGAGACGGAGTCTCTCTCTGTCGCCCGGGCTGGAGTGCAGTGGCCGGATCTCAGCTCACTGCAAGCTCCGCCTTCCGGGTTCACGACATTCTCCTGCCTCAGCCTCCCGAGTAGCTGGGACTACAGGCGCCCGCCACCTCGCCCGGCTAGTTTTTTGTATTTTTTAGTAGAGACGGGGTTTCACAGTGTTAGCCAGGATAGTCTCGATCTCCTGACCTCGTGATCCGCCCGTCTCGGCCTCCCAAAGTGCTGGGATTACAGGCTTGAGCCACCGCGCCCGGGCCCTCGAATAATTTTTAAATCTCTAAACTGGTCTCATCACATTAACAATGAAGTGTCAGTGCCATTGTTTGCTCTTTGCATTCTTTTCATCCAGCTTTTTCATACATATCTTGATCTCTCCTTTCTTTTACTGTGGTAAAATACACATAACATAAAATTTACCATTTTTCTCCTTCATTTTTGAAAGACATTTTCACTGGTTATAGAATTCTGGGTTGACAGAATGTTTTCCCATTTAAATATGTCACCCATTATCTTCTGGCTTGCAAGGTTTCTTTCTTTTCCTTCTTTCTTTGCTTTTTAATTTCGTTTTAGTTAACAAAAAAAATTTGTTTTATTTTTTGAGACGGAGTCTCGCTCTGTCGCCCAGGCTGGAGTGCAGTGGCTCAGTCTTGGCTCACTGCATGCTCTGCCTTCCAGGTTCATGCCATTCTCCTGCCTCAGCCTCCCGAGTAGCTGGGACTACAGGCGCCCGCCACCATGCCCGGCTAATTTTTTTTGTATTTTTTAGTAGAGACGAGGTTTCACCATTTTAGCCAGGATGGTCTTGATCTCCTGACCTCGTGATCCGCCTGCCTCGGCCTCCCAAAGTGCTGGGATTATAGGCGTGAGCCACCGTGCCTGGCCATTTTTTGTTTGTTTTTGTTTTTGTTTTTTTGAAGGAAAATTTGTATTTTAATTATTTTTATGTACAGAAAACTCAACAGTGTACATTTAACCCAGCTTAGTGGCAAGTTCTTTAGCCTTTGCCTTTTTGAGCTTGGCGATACAAGCCACAGACTTGGGACCCAGGACATTGCCGCCCCAGTGACGGCGGATCTCATCGTATCTGTCGTTGTAATTGGTCCTGATAGCTTCCACCAGCTTAGCCAAAGCGCCTTTGTCTTTCGAGTTCACCTGTGTGAAGGCGACAGTGGTGCAGGTCTTCCTGTGGACTAGACGACCCAGTCTGGCCTTCCCCTTGATAATGCAGTAAGGGACCCCCATTTTACGACACAGGGCAGGCAAGAAGACAACCAGCTCGATGGGATCCACGTCGTGTGCAATCACCACCAGCTGAGCTTTCTTGTTCTCCACCAAGGTGGTGATGGTGTTAACTCCTGCTCAAAGGACAGGTGGTCTCTTAGTGGGGACATCCCCTTTGCCAGCAGCGTTCTTCTCGGCCCGGGCCAACAGCCTCTGCTTCTTCTCTTGCTTTGTCTCTGGTCTGTACTTGTGGACCAGCTTAAGCAGCTGAGTAGCTGTTTGGCGGTCCAGGGCCTGGGTGAACTGGTTAATAGCAGGAGGCACTTTCAGCTGCTTATAGAGGATGGCTCTCTGCCGCTGCAACCTAATATAGCGAGGCCATTTCACAAAGCGGGTGAGGTCTCTTTTGGGTTGGATGTCCTGTCCAATACCAAAATTCTTAGGTCTTTTCTCAACCAGGGGATTCACCACTTTCTTGGCCTCCTGCTTTTTCACGACAGCAGGGGCCGGAGCCACCTTCTTTCCCTTGGCCTTCTTTCCTTTCGGCATCTTGGGCGGCGGGAGGAGCCATTTTTTTTTTTAAGAGAAGTTTTGGGTTCACAGCAGAATTGAGCAGAAAGTACAGAGTTCCCATATACTCCCCTACCCCCTACATGAAACCCATCCCCCAACTATTGACATCCCACCCTACAGTGGTACATTTGTTATAATCAATACATTGATTATGAACCTACGTTGACATATCATTATCACCCAAAGTCCATAGTTCACATTAGGGTTCACTCTTGATAGTGTACTTTCTCTGGGTTTTGGAAAGTGTACAATGATGTATATCCATCACTTTCATATTATATAGAATAGTTTTACTGCCCTAAAAATCCTCTTTGCTCTACGTAAGTTCCCTCCTTCTTTCCTAACCCTTGAAAACCAGTGATCATTACTGTCTCAATAGTTTTGCCTTTTCCAGAATGTCATATAGTTGAAATTATACAGTGTATAACCTGATTGGTTTCTTTCACTTTGTAAAATGCCTTTAAGTTTCTTCCATGTCTTTTCATGGCTTGATAACACAGTTATTTTTAGTGCTAAGTGGACCATGGTTTATTTATTTATTCACCTTCTTGTAATTATTTGTTGTACATTTTTTGTTTGTAATTTTTTGTATTTATTCACCTTCTTGTAAATAACCTTCTTTCTTCTGAAGAACATTTTGGTTGTTTCCAAGTTTTGACAATTATGGATAAAGCTGTTATAAACATCCACATGCAGTTTTTGTTTTTTTAGAGACAGGGTCTTGCTATGTTGCCCAGGCTGGAGCACAGTAGCTATTCACAGGCATTTATAGCATACTACAGCCTCAAACTCCTGGGCTGAAGCAATCCGTCTGCCTCAGCCTCCTGAGTAGCTGGGACTGCAGGACCACATCACCATGCCCAGCTATGTACAGGCTTTTGTGTGGATATAAGTTTTCAGTTCATTGGGGGTAAATACCAAGGAGTGTGACTGCTAGATTATATAGTAAGAGTATGTCCAGTTTTGTAAGAAACTGCTTGCAAGGTTTCGAGAAGTCTACTTTTCATAGGACTTCATATATTTCACAACTGCAGTACAGACAGTCCTCAATTTACTACCATTCAACACAGTAAATCACTGATACAATCCTCTGGCAACTACTTTCCATTACCTCTCTTAACACAGAAAAAGTGTGGACCATCTCTACTTTTCCATTATAATCCATCTCTAGCTTCAATATTTTTTCATCGTTCTAGTTATTGCTAACCTTGAAACTCTCAAGGGTCAGCATTTTCTAATCCCTTTAATGAAGCCATGCTCTAGCACTTTCTTGCCCTGTGATCTTCTTCAGATTACTGAATCTCTCTCAACTTGTTTCCTCATTTGCATAATGAAGATAATAGTGTGAGAAATTAAATAACAAAATGTATTATCTTTGAAAAGTGCTTGCCTATTATTGTACTTTTCTATCACTAATAGCTGATTAAATATTACATTTATAACCAATTTTATAAAGACTCAGATATCTCTCCCCCAGTTAAGCATATAACTCTGTTACAATGCTACTTCCAAATGAAAACCAAATTAAACTTAAGAAAACCACTTCCATTTAATTAAAATGCCTTTTCCAGAAATTCAACCTGCTGTAAATATGGTCTCCTATGAACTACAAAATCTTTCCTTTCTTAACTCTCATGTTTACATATATATGTAACATACATATGTGTGTGCTTCTATATATATGAGCCTGATGACTCGTGACTGCCCCTGCACATCTGGCCTTCCATCTGCAACAGGGACAGTGGCAGATACAATGCTTAGCTAATTTTTTATTGAACAGACTCCATTACTCACTCATATATTTCACTGACTCTGAAAGAACCAAGCAAATGATCTGATGGTTTTGGTAATTAAAAAACTTCCTGCCAGCATGCATTTTCAGCAATTGTCAAAGGTATTCCAGGGTGATAAATTGCCCCTGCAAGGGCCTGATCAATTTATTTCTCTTGATCATCAGGTTCAAGGGACTTCTTGTCTATAAAACAACGTCCCTAAGAATATTTTAATGCAGCTGCTAGCAGTATCCTTGGAAGGCTGACTGGGTATGCATTCCTTCATAACAGTAAGTCTCAGGCTGAAAAAGGACTCATAACTTTCTCTCAACTCCAAAAATATTTAAAGTTGTTCTTAATCACCCATTCGGAACCCTTTGAAGAAGTAGAGCAATCAGCATCTTGTTTCTAATCTCTACAAAAGAAATAGATGCTAATTCTAGTACTCTCTCCATTCTTAGTCATTTGAGGTACACAAAGGAGCTAGGGAATATTGGTTGGTGACAGTCACCAATCAAAAGTCAACACGAGGAAAACTATATGCCAAAGGGTTCATTCTCCTGCCTCAGCCTCCTGGGTAGCTGGGACTACAGGCGCCCGCCACCACATCTGGCTGATTTTTTGTATTTTTAGTAGAGACAGGGTTTCACCATGTTAGCCAGGATGGTCTCGATCTCCTGACCTTGTGATCTGCCCGCCTTGGCCTCCTAAAGTGCTGGGATTACAGGAGTGAGCCACTGCACCTGGCCGAATACTTCTCTCTTTCCATATAAAAATGTCAGAAGTCCCTGGAGATAGAAGTATATCTTATTTTGTATTTCAAAAGTTGTGCTATAATGCTTATTTTAAGTGCACAGGAATTATAATGAACTTATACTAGAAGTTTTATTTTAAAATTCCTGTTATATGGTTTTAGAAATCATTTTAAGAGAATAAAAGCCTGAAGGGACTATTAAGAACTCCATATATTATTTATGTACTATTTCTAAATTCATAATTTAGTCTAATTTTTTAAAAATACTGAAACAAAAACATAATAAAAAGGAAAGCCCTTATCTGGCACTGTCCCTTCACTGATTTTTTTTTTCTTTTTTTTTTTAAGAGGGAGTCCCCCTCTGTCGCCCAGGCTGGAGTGCAGTGGCGCGATCTCAGCTCACTGCAACCTCCACCTACCGGGTTCACGCCATTCTCCTGCCTCCGCCTCCCGAGTAGGTGGGACTACAGGTGACCGCCACCACGCCCAGCTAATTTTTTGTATTTTTAATAGAGACGGGGTTTCACCGTGTTAGCCAGGATGGTTACAATCTCCTGAACTCGTGATCTGCCCACCTCAGCCTCCCAAAGTGCTGGGATTACAGGCGTAAGCGACCGTGCCTGGCCTGTATTTTTAGTAGAGATGGGGTTTCACCATATTGGCCAGGCTGGTCTTGAACTCCTGACCTTGTGATCCACCCGCCTCGGCCTCCCAAAGTGCTGGGATTACAGGCATGAGGCACCGCGCTCGGCCACCTTCACTGATTTTTCCCTTTCATATTTTTAAGTCATCTATTAAAATGAAAATGTTTCAGAGATAAGTTAAGCTTCATTAGTGAATACCTTTGTATTTAGCCAGATGAAAAGGGGGTCTTATAGGAATGGTTCTATATAAAACCTCTCTTTAACTTTTGCCCTTCTATCTGCAGCTGTCCCAGAGAAGATCAAAGCGTACCAAATTTGCAGGATTCTCCCTCACAAACAGGGTATGACTATATCCCCAAGAACAGCTCTTGACAAGCTCTGTGCCACTTATACCAAATAGGGTGACCCTGCCTTCCCGATAGGAACAAAAAATGAACTTCCAAAAGAAACAATCTGCATCGTAGAGTTATGCTCCCTTCTCATTTCACATCACTAAGTCCACTGCCTGATTCTACTGCTTATCTTGGAAACATGGACTTTGAAGTCAGAAAATCTCACTTTAATTCCCAATCCTGTTACTTACCAGCTTTGTTTTTCAAGTTTTCATTTTTGTGGGTACACAGTAGTGTATATATTTATGGGGCACATAAGATACTTGATACCTCTCATGAGGTACATGATACGAGCATGAAATGTGTAATAATCATATTATGGTAAATGGGGTATTCATCCCCTCTGACATTTATCCTTTGTGTTACAAACAATCCAATTACATACTCCTTTAGTTATTTTTAAATGTACAGTTAAAATATTATTGACTATAGCCACTCTGTTGTGCTATCAAATACTAGGTCTTATTCATTCTTTCTAACAACTTTTTGTGCCCATTAACCATTCCCACTTCCCCTCCTCCCCACTTCTACCTTTCCCAGATTCTGGTAATCATCTTACTAGCTTTTTGACCTTGAATAAGTCACTTATATTCTCTGATCATCAATTTCTTTGTTTTCAAAAATGGGAATCATGATACCCTTGCAGATTAGTGACACAGGGTCTGAACTGGATAAAACAGCATGATATATGTGAACTTTATTTGTGTAACCATGAAATATTAAACAAATGCCAGATTTATCAACATATAAGAACAAAGTATACTGAGAATTTAGAAGACAAAATTAAACATGAATCTAGAAAGGGTAAATATATAATGAATGGCATCTCTGTCTGTAAGTCATCCACCATAAAAAGACCATTTGAGTTCCTCTATCCCAAGTCCCATAAGGTAATTAGGTATTTCAGAAAAAAAATGACATATATAAAGACATAATCTAATGGTACTAAAATTCATATCAAGAATGTATTAACAGAAGACAGTAGTATAGACAGATTTTTTTAGAAAGAAGGAGAGGGTTGCAAGAAGAATTTGGCAGTATTCACCCAACAGTGTCCAAGGAAAATGGATACTGACTCAGCAGGCATTACAATTTTGAGACAAATGTTCTGTACTATAAAGCAAACTTAATGTATCAGTCCTCACTAAGGTATAATGAAATCTCCTTCAAAACTACTGCTTTCTTTATTCTGAGTCTGTGTTCACCATGCCACTTTTTGATTACTAATTGGATCAGCAAGAATAAAAACCAGACCTAAACTGATATGATCTCCACAAGGACACCATGAGGTCCTGTAGGTAGAAGGCCAGCATTTCTTCTGACTTCGCTATTGACACCTCTTTCTAGCTTCAACATTAGCTATTTTTATTGTGAAGGCACTTTGCAAATTTATCAAGAGCCATATAGTTGTTCTCATTTTTTTGACTCTATACTTCTGCTTCCAGGTTATAATGCCAATGTGAAAGAATATGTTTACAAAGTTGAAAATCACAGAATTATATATACTTTAAAAAAGAAAGAAACCTGATCATTGTAGTACCCTTACTCCATGAATATTTCATAATACTTTAAAATAATGATTTATATAGTAGGGGCCACAAACTCAAACATCTACAGGATCAGGAAAGAAGCAATAAAGAGAAAAGTAGACTCGCTTAAGAGATAATAGAGAATGACGAAGACTGTGGCCAACTACTAGCTCACAAGGGCAGCCACTACTCAGCTCTGGTCATTTATTGCCACAGAGGAATGTGCACCCAAAGTTGTTAAATCTTCTGATTATTCAAGAGAAGCTACAAGTCAGGAACTCTTCCTGAAATATCTTTACTTTCAAACATTGGCAATTAATTCACTTTTTTAAAAAAACTGAGTGAGCTAATATTATGAAGACCAAACAAAACATTTCTATAGCCTGATTTGGCCTGGAGTCTACTACCAGTTTGAACTCTGTTCTGCAACTCTGAAAAATGCTTATGAGTCAAATTATATAAATACAATATACTCTTCTCATAAACAGATACATAAAAACTATCTACATGTGTTACATGTAATACATGTAATAAGCCAGTAATAAATTCTGTTAACATCAACTTTCATCTCCATAAAAACAGTAGTTACCTGCACTACTCGGACATATATGTCACATTGCATTTTATTCTTTTAATCTGGGATTGACTTGCAAAATAAACAACATATGCTATACTTTTAAATATATTTGAGCTGGAAATGTGTTTCCTTCTAGTAAAGAAAACTATAAATAATGTTCAGATCTTTAATGACATTTTGAGTCAATCATACATAGAGGTGATATTATATGAAACTACAGATACCTGTATATAAAATAATAAAAACTAAGACTGGGTTGAGATGATAGACTTTATGCACATATCTGAACCCCTTTCCCTCCTAAATCCAGTAAAATGAAATACTTAAAAGAATAAATTCAAAATTTCAGTGAAAGCAAGGAAGAGTGCTAAGCAGCTCACAGATTTTGAGGATTTCTCAAAGGAAAGAAAGCATGTGGAATCAGATCAGAGAAACAAGATCAGAGGAAATCTGAGTTCTAAACATTTGTAGGAAAAAACTGCTAGGTGCAGTTTTTACCTAGATAAAACTGCTAGGTAGGTGCAGTTTCAGCAGCTGCAAACTTAGAGTCAATTGAATAAGAAGCAGATGCAAATTCTGAGGCAATCATCAGGATAAGAAAGCATCCCGGTACAACAAGGCAGGTCCTTTCTTTCTCTGGATTATGCTAATAAGCAGATGACTGATCAAAGCAGCTAATGTGAGCACTGGAGTCCAATCTATTGCTTGTTAATAATTCAGGTCCTGTCCTATCACCCCTATTTGATTGCCAGCCTTCCTCAAAATGACAGTTGCTCAGATATATGCTAACCAGGGGAAGGAGTGCAATAAGGAAGAAGAGGAAGGATGATTTCTTAGGGGAGATGGAATAATGTTTCAGAATATATATATACACAAGTATATATATAATATATATACAACTACATATAATATATAATATATATACAACTACATATAATATATATACAACTATATATGATATATATACAACTATATATCATATATACAACTATATATATTATATCTATATATAGGGTTTTTTTGTTGTTTGTTTGTTTGTTTTTCAAAGAGACAGGGTCTGGCTGTCTCACTCTTTGCCCAGGCTGGAAGGCAGTGATACAATCATAGCTCACTGTAACTTTGAAATCCTGGGCTCAAGTGATCCCCCTACCTCAGCCTCTGGGGCAGCTGAGACTAAGGATGCCACCACACCCAGCTCCAAATATATTTCTTTGACTTTAACAATTGGCAGAGCCTGCACTCTGACTACAGGGCTACAACAGCCAGAGAAAGGGTACATTTTGAAAACTGTCACAAAAGCATCTGAAGATGTCAAGTAGACATGTTGTTGCCAGCATAATACACTTTCATTAACTGGCTAAAGGGTTAAAGAAGGAACCGGTTGCCTGCAACAGGTTAGGGTTGGGAGAGAGGGAGAAGGGTCAGCACTATCTCCTTTATGCCTCTCCCTCCCCAGTGCTGGTTACCAGTCTTTTCTGTCTGCATCATTCCTCCCTTGGGCTCAGAAAACAGAATTCTTGGATCCTCAAAGCAACTTTATGTAACCTTATAAAATTTATTAAAGTGTGAATGCACAGGCTGGATGCAGTGGCTCACACCATTAATCCCAGCACTTAGGGAGTCGGAGGCAGGTGGATTACCTGAGGTCAGGAGTTCGAGACCAGCCTGGCCAACATGGTAAAACACCGTCTCTACTAAAAATACAAAAAGTAGCCGGGCATTGTGGCATGTGCCTGTAATCCCAGCTACTCAAGGGGCGGGGGGGGTGGGCAGGGGCTGAGGCAGGAGAATCACTTGAACCCAGGAAGCAGAGGTTGCAGTGAGCTAAGATCACACCACTGCACTCCACCCTGGGCGACAGAACAAGACTCTGTCATTAAAAAAAAAAAAAAAAAAGTGTGAATGCACCCATCCAGGAGGAAGAGATAGCTAAAATGTATTTTGTCTTTACCCAGTCAATTTGCCTTCACTGCCCTCTAATGAAAGTTCTCTTTGGACTGTCCAGTTTCCCAGGACTTTCGTGATTCAGAAGTGAGAGAACGAGTAGTAGAGAAAGGCAGGACTGAAGAGCTGAGAAGAAAGAAGAAAAGATTCCTGCTTGCTCAGTTTCTGAACTCACCTTTGTAGAGAATCTGAATAATGGGCAAGGAGTTGAGAAAAATGAGAGAATAAGTCAAAAAGACTAAGTCTGCCCATCTAATAAAGAGTTGGGGAGGAAAAGATGAACGGGAAAAAAATCAGACTGGGGTAGCACAAAGACCTCAGGCTGAGCATTTTTGGGGTTTCTGAGCTGTGCTACAATGAAAGAATCGGAGGGAGGATAGAGAGATGGTGAGAAGCATTGCTATGGGTTACAACTTAGATGTTATTTAACAATCTTTGAGAAAAGCACATCAAGACTGAGATTCCTTTTAAATTCCTTCTGGATGCTGGACTGTGCTGCTTTGTATGCAATTCTGCAGAGATGGCCCACTTGGCCCTCAGCATTTATGAAGGCTAAGGCCTTAGAGGGGCCAAAGGAGGTTGAAGGGAAAGTGATATAAATAGAATCAGGGGACCTAGCAGCAGTGTGTACTTCCTTTGTCCAAGATAATTATAACCTAAATTAAAAGGAATTTCTAAATAAAACAGCAGTTTTCAATCACTAATAAATCTTCTTCCCTTGCTCTCAAAAACACACAGCCTTTAAAGGTTTGCTTTGAGGAATTAGAGCAAGGAATAAAAACTAGTCAATCTGGATTACATTTCTTTCTTTCCTTTTTTTTTTTGCCAATGTTCTTTACAGGGAGAAACATTTCAAAGAGTAATGAAGCTTGCTAGGGGAAGTGATTGAGGAGGATACATATATTCCAGTAGTTCTCTTCTAATTTAAAATCAAACTATGAGGAAGAAATTAAGGAAGTAATTATGAAAACCTCTGTACTTAAACTTCTTTAATAGCCCCCAGGTAACTCCATGGCAAGCCCTACCTGAGCCAAATTTCAAAGCAGACCAAGTTAGTCTGTAAAGGCTATAAAGTGTTTTCCCTTCTGGGTATATTGTATTGTACAAGGACAAAGACATCTTTAAAAGAATGTTCAGCCTTCACTAGTAAATGGAAAATACATTTTAAGGCAGATTTTAAGGGTCTTTCTGGGGCTCTAAAAATCCAGAACATAACTGTGGTCTCTTCCTCTGACCACTATAAGGCCAACTTTAGTTAATACTCTCTATTATTTCAGCACAGATTTCCCATTTACCACTTCTACATCATTTTGCCTCTATATTCAATCACTTTCTTGGCCCCTATACTCACTTTTCTATGAACTTGTCTTTTTTTCATTTCCTATCCTACCATTTCACTGTACTGAATATTACCTCAATTTATCACAGCATTTACTTCTCTTTTTAAAATTCCAATTCAAACTCAAGCCTAAAGCAGGAAATCTTCATAAACTAGGCAGTCAAAATCTTAGATTCAACCAGATCCCCCAATGGGATTCAAAAGGTATAATACAGAGCTTTGTATTGAATCTGTCCTCTAAGATTTTCCCTTTTTTTTTTTTAAATAAAGGCAGGGTCTTGCTCTATCACGCAGGCTGGGGTGCAGTGGCACAATCACTGCTCACTGCAGCTTAGACCTCTTATGCTCAAATGATCCACCCACCTCAGCCTCCTGAGTAACTGGGACTACAGGTTCATCCCACCATGCTAATTTTTTTAAACTTTTTATTTTATTTTATTAAATTTAACTTTTATGTTTTAGACAGGGTCTTGCTCTGTCACCCAGACCAGAGTGCAATGGTGTGATCACAGCTCACTGCAGCCTCGATCTCCTGGGTTCAAGCAATCCTCCCACCTCAGCCTCCTAAGTAGCTGGGACTACAGGTATGCACCACCACACCAAGTTAATTTTTTTTTATTTTTTGTAGAGACAGGGTCTTAACATGCTGCCCAAGCTGGTGTCAAACTCCCGCTGGGCTCAAGCAATCCTCCCACCTCGGCCTTCCAAAGTACTGGGATTACAGGTGTGTGCCACTGCACCTGGCCACTAAGAACATTTTTAAAATCACACTCATTAATTAATTACCATTTATAAGATAACAGCACTTTTCCTCTAAAATGGCTTACCCATCTTCCCAAGATCCATGTAACGGGAGGTAAACAAGGCTACTGACTTCGGGACATACAGTGACACTACCCACCATAACTTAACTGGTTCCGTTCTAGGTTGTTTTTTTCTTTCTTGTTTCCAAAGTTTAAACTTTATTTTAGGCAATCTGGTGCTTAAAATTCCCCAAGCTTAAAGTTTCTCTGGCCTTTTGGAATAAAATATCCCTAAGAGGGATATTTTAAACCCTTATTTTTATTTACCATGAATAAGTTTCGGATCCTTTCATCAGAGCAGGTTCTGATAATAAAGGAGAGAGAAGGCAGTTTATTCATTAGCTGTGGTTCCATCTCCTAGAAGGATTCTGAAAGGTGCATGATAGAAAAGCTGAAATCATAGAGACTGTCTACTTTTTTTTTTTTTTTTTTTTTTTAAGTTTAAGGCACTGTGTGAGGACAAAAGCACCTAACCCAGTCCTGGGTTCTGCCAGAACACAAAGCTCCATGAGCATAGGGATCTTTGCCTCTTTTATTCATTACTATCTCCAGCACCTAGAACGGTACCTAACATATAGTAAGTGGTAAAAAAATACATACAGAATAAATGACCGAGCATCTCAGAGGAAGTAACCAACTAAAGAAGACAGAATATATTTCAAGGGAATAGAATGTGCAAAAGCATAATGAGCAATAAACAGCATGGTCCCAGAGATGTACAGATAGTTCAATATGACTGGAGCATAGAACACCTGTCAGGGAATGTCAAGACCTACAATTCTGAACAGGCACAGAGGAGAAAGTTCACAGGGGGACCTACAAACCATACTAAGGAGTTTGGGCTTTATCCTGACAATAATGGAACATTAAAGGATCCCAAGAAGAATGGCAGGGGCATACTGAGTTTTAGAAAGATCTCTCTGGAATCACTTTGCCAGAAATAGGAATGAATAGGAAAGAACTGTCTAGAGGCAGGAAGATTAGGTAAGAGGCCACTGGAGCTCAGGCAAAAATAATGAGGGCCTGAAATAAGACAGTGGCACAGGAAATGGAGAAAGGCCAGATTTAAGAGAGATTTCGAAGACAGAGCTGACAAAACATGATAAAAGATTAATGTATAGGTGGGATAGAAGAAGAATTATAGAATAAGTACTAGATTTGGCTTGGGTAACTAGAAGGATAAGGAAGAATTCCCCAAAAGTAGGGATTATTGGGAAGAGTGGCTTTAGAAGATGGGATGATGAGTTCAATTTGAACATGCTGAATTAGAGGTGCTAGATTGAACCCAAGTAGAGATATGTAGCAGGAAATTGGGTATACATAGCTTGTGCTTAGGAACACAGCCTGAACTCAATCAACTTATAAATTTAGTAGTCATCAGTGTTTAAGTGGTAGTAGAAATTGAGGCCACAGGTAAAATCAATCAGAAGGAAAACACAGAGTGAGAAATGAGAAGTTCAAGTATAACCCCCTGAAGGAAGGAAAAAAGAACCTGCAAAGAATTCAAAGATGCAGGAAAAGAATGAAGGGAAAAAGAGTAGTAATTATGCTGATTTAGAGGAAACTATCAAAAAGAAGTGCTTAACAATGTCAAATATTACAAAAAGCTCAATTAGTATAAGGGCTGATAAAGTATCACTAAGGACATTAACTAGGTATTTGGGGCAGGGGGTGGGAGGGGGAGTCAGCTTTCAGTGGATGTGAAGTGAATAAATGCCAAGGAGGTGAAAACAGCAAGATATTTTTCAAGGAGATTGGCTATGGAAGAAAAGAAGGAGAAGAGAATTAAAGGATTTTTATGAAGTGGGAAAGGCCATTTAAAAAGTATTGCCATATTAGTGCTGAAATCTTGATCTGCTTTCAGTCTTCAATCCAATGATCACTGGTCTAAATGTAGCAAGATTTAAGACCTGTAGTCCCCAATGAGTAGACAGAGTCTAATCACCATGTCTCTCAAGCTCGAGTTCTCTCTCAAGCTTGACCCTCTCTCTCTAGTTTTCTAGATCTTTCATGGGTATCTCCAGGCTTTAAAGGGGAAACAAAAAAAACCTCCTTATATGACAGTTGAAATAGTCTATTCAGGCCGGGGCGGTGGCTCACACCTTTAATCCCAGCACTTTGGGGGGCTGAGGCAAATGGATCACGTGAGGTCAAGAGTTCAAGACCAGCCTGGCCAACATGGCAAAACTCTGTCTCTACTAAAAATACAAAAATTAGCCGGGCATGGTAGCATGTGCCTGTAGTCCCAGCTACCTGGGAGGGTGAGGCAGGAGAATCGCTTGAACCCGAGAGGCGGAGGCTGCAGTGAGCCAAGATTGCACCACTGCACTCCAGCCTGGGCAACAAAGGGAGAGTCAAAAAAAAAAAAAACAAACAAAAAAAGAAAAGAAAGAAATAGTATAGTCATATTTTTCACTTTAACACATAAAATATATTTATTCAAATCACATTCCTAAATTATAGTGACATGTAAGTAAAAGCTTTAGTAAAAAATAAAAATTTCATTAACAAAACGTAAAAAACCTTGAAATACTCAGACATTATTTTAACCAAATGTAAGGTATTTACTTAAGGAAAGAGACAAACTGTTAATGGTAAAAGAAGGCATAAATAAATTAAAAGCTATACTTCAAGTAGATAAGACTAAGTATAGAAAAGATAATAGGCTGGGCATGGTGGTTCACATCCGTAATCCCAGCACTTTGGGAGGCCAAGGCAGGCAGATCACTTGAGGTCAGGAGTTTGAGACCAGCCTGGGCAACGTGGCAAAACCTTGTCTCTCCGAAAAATACAAAAAGAATTAGCCAGACATGGTGGTGCACGCCTATAGTCCCAGGCGCACTTGTGTGGCTGTACTGTGGGGGCTGAGGCAAGAGGATTGCTTGAACCTGGGAGGCAGAGGGTGCAGTAAGCAGAAACAGCATCAGCCTGAGCAACAGAGACCCTGCTTCAAACAAAACAAAAGATAATGGCCAAGCATGGTGGCTCACACCTGTAATTCCAGCAGTTTGGGAGGCCGAGGCGGGCGGATCACGAGGTCAGGAGATCGAGACCATCCTGTCTAACATGGTGAAATCCCGTCTCTACTAAAAATACAAAAACAAAATTAGCCGGGTGTGGTGGCAGGTGCCTGTAGTCCCAGCTACTCGGATGGTTGAGACAGGAGAATGTCATGAACCTGGGAGGCAGAGCTTGCAGTGAGCTGAGATCACGCCACTGCACTCCAGCCTGGGCGACAGAGCGAGACTCCATCCCAAAAAAAAAGAAAAAAAAAAAGATAAAACCTCTAATTTAATAATAAGTTTAATTCAGTAACAACTAAAAGCCTTTCATATTTTCAGTGATTACAAGCCTGATAAATACAGAAAATAAGATGGCAAGAATCATTTTATGGCTATCATAATGTGAACATTAATCAAAATGATATGGCAGACCGGGCATGGTGGCTCATGTCTGTAATGTCAGCACTTTGGGAGGCTGAGGCGGGTGATTACCTGAGGTCAGGAGTTTGAGACCAGTCTGGCCAACATGGTGAAACCTCATCTCTACTAAAAATACAAAAATTAGCCAGGCGTAGTGGCAGGCACCAGTAATCCCAGCTACTCTGGAGGCTGAGACAGGAGAATCACTTGAGTCCGGGAGGCAGAGGTTGTGGTGAGCCGAGATCACGCCATTGCACTCCAGGCAGGTGACAAGAGTGAAACTCCATCTCAAAAAAAAAAAAAGTGATATGGCATAGGGTGAAAGAAAAGTGACCCTCAAGGAATATGACAGACAAGTGTATTTGGTACTATTTTAGTATATAAACAAGCTGGAAATCAACAGCAACTCAATGTTGGGTAAAGAAATGACCACTTGGGAATTGTTGGGATAACTGAATATTAGTACAGAAAATTTATTTGTATACCTATCTTGCTTCATATACCTATGTATATGTAGGATTAAATAGTTTTTTCAAATAAAGAAACCAGAAAATCATCTTTTATAAAAAGCAATACGTTGAGAAAACTGACCAAAGTTTCGTGTCCAAAAATGTAAAAGAAAACAGACATGTAATTATATAAGGGTGACACCTAAAATTCACTCATAAGTGGTCAAAGAGAGAAAAAGATAAATATTGGAAAAGAAAATACAAATGGGAATCATATGAGAAAATACAATGTTAGAAATTAAAGAAATGCTAACTAAAATAGCTTTAAAGTACTACTGCTTAACTAGCAAGATGTAAATTACAAAATCTGAGGTTGACGAGGCTATATTTCTACTTAGTGATATTATTTTTTTGATACAATCTTCCTGAAAAATAATCAAGATTATGTAATAAGTACTATAAAATTGTTCATATCTTTTGTTTGTTTTGTTTGTTTTTTGAGACAGAGTTTTGCTGGAGTGCAGTGGCACGATCTTGGCTCACTGCAACCTCTTCCTCCTGGGTTTTAGCAATTCTCCTGCTTCAGCCTCCCAAGCAGCTGGGATTATAAGCACTCACCACCATGCCTGGCTATTTTTTGTATTTTTACTATAGACGGGGTTTCACCATGTTAGTCAGACTGGTCCCGAACTCCCGACTTCAGGTGATCCACCCGCCTCGGCCTCCCAATGTGCTGGGATTACAGATGTGAGCCACTGTGCCCAGCTGTTCATTATCTTTTGACCCAATAATTCTACCTGGTATTATAAGGAATGTAAGGAAATATTCAGTACCCTCAAAATAAAAGAAGGAAGGAAAAAAAGAGGTAGGAAAGGAAGGAGGAGGAAGAAAAATAAATAAAGATGTTCTTGTCGTTGGTGGCTCACACCTGTAATCCCAGCACTTTGAGAGGCCGAGGTGGGCGGATCATGAGGTCAGGAGATTGAGACCATCCTGGCTAACATGGTGAAACCCCTCTCAACTAAAAATAAAAAAAATTAGCCGGGCATGGTGGCAGGCACCTGTAGTCCCAGCTACTCTGGAGGCTGAGGCAGGAGAATGGCTTGAACCCGGGAGGCAGAGTTTGCAGTGCACCGAGATTGCGCCATTGCACTCCAGCCTGCGTGACGGACCAAGACTCTGTTCTTAGATGTGCTATTTGAAACAGTGAAAAACTAGAAATCATCCAAGTATCCCTCAGAAACAGAATGGTTATAAAAATTAGGATATATGAATAAGACAGACTTCAAAACAATTAAGAACATATCCAGAAGCCAGGTGTGGTGGATTGAGGAGAAGGGGATGGAGAGATCACTTGAGCCCAGGAGTTCCAGACCAGCCTGGGCAACATAGTGAGATCTCATCTCAAACAACAAAAATCCAGTGACAAACAAGAACAATTAATTTGGAAAAATGTAAATAAAGTTTTGTTTTTATTGTATTGTAGTCCTTTTTTCTTTGAAGTTACTTAAGTTTGTGAAAAGGGTGTTTTCTTAGGTTGTCAATAAGAATGTTGTGTGAGTCAAAATCAAAACCTTACTACAATTAGTAAAGAATAACTAGCTGGGCATTGTGGTTCATGCCTATAATCCCAGCTACTCAGGACACTGAGGCGGGAACATTGCTTGAGCCCTGGCGTTCGAGGCTGCAGTGGGCTAGGACCATGCCACAGCACTCCAGCCTGGGCAACAGGGTGAGACCCCATCTCTTAAAAATAATAATAATAATAACAATTTACTATTTCATCCTCATCTATGGGTCTTTCATTCTATCAGAGAAGAACAGGAAATAGATCTGACATAACTGATTTTCAGAGTCATTCTGATTATTACTATAGTACCTTCTGCTCTTATATGTAATACCAAGCTAAATGTTAGATGATTTATTCCACTTTCTTTCTAAATGCTGAGGTTAAGCTGATTTTAAAATTCCTTTGCTTTACCTTGGGAACTATGGAATTGAAGCTAAAGCCTCAGATGCAATTTCTGAGATCATGAAATTCTTAGGCACGAGAAGGGTGGCCTGATGAATACTAACTACTGTGATTTGACATTCAGACAAAATAAAAACTCTGATTTCTGAAGAAGAAAAGAAGACTAAGAAGATAATAAAAATCAGTTTTTTCTCATCAGTCTTCCAAATTCCAACATCATTGTTATGACATCTTGTGGCATTTTTCATGTGTCAATGATCACTGAATACAGCACTCATCACCAATCTTGCCACAGTAGTCCTCCTTCTACTGTCATGTAGAATTCACTCTGCTACCCTGCCACCACTGACTGCAGGGAAGCATATTAACAGGGAAGCCCAGGACATCTTAGCCTTTTCTGAGTCTATCTGAAAGCAAGAAAAAGCTTTTTAAAACGTAAGTAGTCTTATCGGTAAATTCTATAAATTACCTTCCACTTGAAGAAATTCCCACGATGGTATCAAAAAGAACAATATAAGTGAAATCAGCTACTGCAATGATTCTGCTGGACAAATGTATCATGAGTACACCAAAGTCTCATTAAAAATTCACCTCTCTGAGGCCAGATGCGGTGGCTCACGCCTGCAATTCCAGCACTTTGGGAAGTCAAGGCGGGCGGATCACGAGGTCAGGAGATTGAGACCTTCCTGGCTAACAGTGAAACCCTGTCTCTACTAAAAATATAAAAAATTAGCCGGGCGTGGTGGCGGGAGCCTGTAGTCCCAGTTACTTGGGAGGCTGAGGCAGGAGAATGGCGTGAATCCGGGAGGCAGAGGTTGTGGTGAGCTGAGATCGCACTACTGCACTCCAGCCTGAGAGACAAAGGGAGACTCCGTCTCAAAAAAAAAAAAAAAAAAAAAAAATTCACCTCTCTGAACCTCCTCCCAAGAAATAATCAGTACCAGCATCATTTTCTCCTTTTCTCTTATATATGTTACCACATTAAAATGACACAATCCAGCTTGGTGAATAAAAAAGGATTCAAGAAATATGGCTCCAACTGACAGCTTTGAAATTCAGGCACTTCAAAGTGTTTGAGATAATGGCATTTCCCTATGACAGGTGCTACTTTCCACAGATTTAACCTTCTTCTTTGCCACAGTAATTACTTGAGATCAAACTTCATTTTTAGAAAAAGCTAAAATGCGTGAATCTTTACAAAATACAATAAATCTTTAAAATAAGCTAAGTTTGTACGTGATCTGTTATGCCAGTTTTACAGACTATGAGTATCATGCAGTTCCTAATAAAATGTGAGCATCTAAAAAACACTGAGTTTCTCTTCCATCCACAATGACATGACCCTGCCATAAGCCTTTGCAGAAACATCACACCATCCTATTGGCTAGGAGCCAAATTCCAATCTGAGTTTCACATTCTTATTGCCACACTCCAAGGACCCTCTACTCTTTATACTCTCCCATATAGGCCCTAGACTCTTCCCTCATTAGAATGTATCTAGTCCTCATTCTCTTTACCAGCCCATTGTTCCACCCTTCCTTTTGGCTCTCATACACTATGTCCCTCCCACTCTCAGTTGACCAATCTTCCAACCTGTCATTGCCTAATAACTTTGGAAATTAGTCTTCTTCATAAAAACTTTCCCAAGTAACTAGAAGTAAGGGGAATAGTCCAGTCAAGAAAATGTTAAGCTAATTAAACTAATGTACTTCCCTCATACCAATCACTGGGCACTACTACGTTCATGAACTATAAATACTTTTTTGAGTACTTTGATCCTAATGAGTGTTCATTCTGCAATTGGTCACTTTAAATAACAAACACCTAGAGAGGAACAATCTTTCTGTATAGTATAGAACAGAACACGTTTCACAGTCATTTAATAAATGCTTTTTTTTTTTGAAATGGAGTCTCACTCTGTCACCCAAGCTTGAGTGCAGTGGTGCAATATTGGCTCACTGCAGCCTCCACCTCCCAGGCTCAAGGAGGTTCACACAATTCTCATGCCTCAGCCTCCCAAGCAGCTGAGATTACAGACGTTCACCACCACGCCGACTAATTTTTGTACTTTTGGTGGAGACAGGGTTTTGCCATGTTGGCCAGCCTGGTCTCAGACTCCTGACCTCAAGTGATCTGCCCAGCTCGGTGTCCCAAAGTGCTGCGATTACAGGTGTGAGCCACCACACCCAGCCTAATAAATGCTTTTTTATTGTGAAGGTTGTAAGAGACTTATACCCAGATCTCAATCTGGAGTCTTCAGTGTTCATTTCAGAAACCATCACCACTCCCCATTTCCATGACTACTGTACAATCTCAACTTCATTGCTCTTGGCTCTCCTTTCCCTCAATGATATTTATTAATAAAAATAACCAGGGCGGGTGCAATGGCTCACAACCTGTAATGCCAGCACTTTGGGAGATTGAAGCGAGAGGATCACTTGAGCTCAGGAGTTTGAAATCAGCCTGGGCAACATGGCAAAACCCCATCTCTACAAAAAAATTAAAAAATTAGCTGGGCATGGGGCACACCTGTAGCCCCAGCTACTTGGGAGGCTGAAGTGGGAGGATTGCTTGAGCCTGGGAGGTTGAGGCTGCAGTGAGCTGTGATCTCACCACCACACTCTAGCCTGGGCAATAAAGTGAGACTCTGTCTCCAAAATAAATAAATAAAAAAACAACCCAGCAGATGTCAATAAACAACATTCTAAGATAACAAACTTTTAGTAATATGAAGGAGGCAGCTGCAGTAATCAGGCTTTTCCACATTTTCCCATTTTTTTGCTTACGCTTCCACTTTTAATCATTTTAATTATTATTTAGCAGCTATGCCAAGAGAGAGGAAGGTAAAATTTCACCCCCACCATACAGATAGAATCATGGCAGTTACATTTCAATGACGATTCTAAGAAAAAAAAGCAATCTTGAAAAAAATGCCCAAAAAAGCAACTATTTTTATATCTATACTATTCAGCACTCATGAGTTAAGAAATTAAGTTTTGCTGGGCACAGGGGCTCAGGCCTGTAATCTCAGCACTTTGGGAGGCCAAGGCAGGTGGATCACATGAGGTCAGGAGTTCAAGACCAGCCTGGTCAACATGGCGAAACCCTGTCTCTACCAAAAACACAAAAATTAGCTGGGCATGGTGGTGCAGGCCTATAACCCCAGCTGCTGGGGAGACTGAGGCAGAATCACTTGAACTCGGGAGGCAGAAGTTGCAGTGAGTCGAGATCATGCCATTGCACTCCAGCCTGGGTGACAAGAGCAAAACTCCATCTCAAAAAAATAAATAAATAAAAAGAAATTAAGTTTCACAAAGAAGTATCATTAAGAAAGAAATGGGATTATGAAGCTGATTAAGATATATGCTTGGCATAAATCACTAGGATTTCAATATTGGCATTCATCAATGAGTAGGTTAGGGTATTCCTAGATATGTGCTTACCTAAGCAAACTGGTACCATTATTCAAAAATAAAATAGTCATACAACAAATAATATGACAACTTTCAGGATCTCTTCTACCATCCCCTCAACATCATTCTTCCTTTAAACTGAAGACGATAGGAATCAGACTGAATTAAGACTGAATTTTTAAGATTTGAACAAGGATAGAAATAGGGAAATTAAAGGAACTAAAAAAAAGAAAAAGAAAAAGAAAAAAACCCAGAATGATGTGGTACGAAGACTCTAAGCATGAGTGGGGAGACAAGGCATATATAATGAGTTACTTTTGGAGAAGGTAGGCAGTGTTAACCAAACAGCAGCTAGAAGTACAACATTAGTGGAGGTCTGAAGCTCTTCACACAGTCAACAACATTGGGCATAAAACATTTCCACATTACAAAATCTCAGGCAAGTCCTACTTTGAAAGAGATAATACAAAAACTGAGACTACAGGCTAACCTTAATCCAAATAGCCCTTAAGGATCAATGTCAATTATATTAGAAAAATGTACAGAAAGCTCTTATGATTCCCCAACCTAAAATGAAAAACCAAATCCCTTGCTTACATGCTATTTTTTAAAGTCAATTCAAGAAACTCCATCTAGTAAAAAATAATTGTGTCTCTAAAGCCAAAACCCAACTTTTGTATACTTAGTAAACATTTCATAAACCTGAAACCTGACCATGTTGATTATAAGTCTGATTCTAGAATTGCAAGAGTCATTGTTCCAAAAATGTAATAAGCAAAGGAATCACAGACTTTATCCCAGGGCTATGGAACTATAACAACAACTTTGTCCTGTTTCTTAAGAATCCAGTGAGGAGTGACGGCAGTTCCTCTGATTATGTCTTTATCCTGTCATCCGTAACTCAGAGGCACTCGTTTTTAATTTAAAATAAATAAAAAGTGAAAGTAATCTTTAGAGATCCCCTGCAGTCCCCAGATATTAGAACTCAGTTTCTGCTTCAATATCGCATTAACTCCAAACCAGGAAAGACAGCCTGAAGTCATTTTCAAGGGCATCAAGAGATACTGTAGGGTAAGCCTTTAGAGCGAAGTTTCTAACAGCAGTCCGTATCACAAAAATGACCTAACTAGAGCCCAAAACAAAAGGAAGTCTTTTCCTCTCCAATTTTCATAGCCATTTTGTTTCTTCCAACAGAAAGATCATTCTAGATGCTTTCACTTGCAGCAGTTCCTCAGGTCAGTAACCAGGACCCTTCCCATAATTGACTTCTGGCAAGGAACAAATGAGCCACAGGCAAAGCACATGGGTCAGCAAACTTTTATAACCACTGCTCCCCAGAGAACATCAGCTTGGGGAAGACCAACCAATAACCTCAATGTCCACATTTACAATATCAACTGTCCCTAACTCAGTGTCCCCTGCCTTCTCTTAAAAGATGCTGGGATAGTTTGAACCTTGCTTGGTGATTCCTGTAGTCAACGGTGCTCCCTCCAGGTGGGCTGCACTAATACTATAACTACCCTCTCCCCTCTAAACCCATCATGCTTCAGCAGGTTGCTAATACTCGTCACCATTATCACATCTATTACCCTGTGCAAGGTGAGGACCATGAAAGACTGATATCCCCGCCAATCCTTGGAGGCAAGAGGATTTTCCCACTAGACTGGGACAGCTCTGTCTCGCCTTCATGGCCTTTTTCCCCTACGCTGGCAATGTGTATTAGATTCCTTCCCCAGGGCCCTGATGGCATTCCTTCCCACCTCTTTTTCCAAAGATTACACTTCAGTTCCACTATTCCAGGGAACTTCCAAGTGAGACACCTGGTTCACTAGTAAAGCTTAGTTTTAGGTGACCCTGGATAACTAACAAGAAAAAGGATAAATCTATTGCACTCCCCGCAAAGTGAACCCTGTTCAAAGTTCTAAAAAGATGACTCTGGAGCAAGTCTTTCCATAATATATTATTACCTACTAGAACTATAAAACCTGTTTAAGAATTTGTATGCTTAGCACTTCAGAAGGTACATATTTCTTCCAAACTTGAATAGTTACAAATTATAGGGCAGCACCTGTTTACAGTTGTATGGACCAACTGGGAATAAGTAAAAGGGAGCAAGCATAGCATCTCTTGGGGAACTTTCATTCAGTAGAACTTCAAAGCACAAAATGCATAGATTTATAGATTAACTTACAACCCTGACACTGGCAAGCAAAAACCAGCTTAGCATAAACTAGTTGTTTACATTAAAAGAAATTATTATTTCTATACTAGTAATTTCACAGTAAAAGCAGTAGCAAAAAATAAATAAACAATTTGTTTTCTCTAACACAGATGACCTCTACTGACCAAAGGATGAAGCCAAGCCAGGATTCAGCCTTATAGTTATCCAAACTTCATCTCAAAGGCCTAACCAAAAAGCTATCCAGTCTAATAGTTTTTAATCCTTCAATTGCATTTATAAAATCTCCAAATCTTACTGTGTTGCCAAGGTTAGTGCTATCCACTTTCATTCAAATGAGTATCAAAAAGTAATTCTTCAGACATTTCTCCAAAGAAGATACACAAATAGCCAATAAGCACATGAAAATATGCTCAGTATTAGGAAAATGCAAATAAAAAATACAATTAAATACTACCTCACACCCATTAAGATGTCTATTATCAAAAAAACAAAAAATAACAAGTGTTGGTGAGGATATGGAGAAAATGAAACCCCTATAAACCCTTGATAGGAATGTAAAATGATACAGTCACTGTGGAAAACAATATGGCAATTCCTAAAAAAAAAAAAAAATCAAAATATAATTACTATATGATCCAAAGATTCTACTCTGGGTTTATACTCGAAACAACTGGGTCTCAAAGAGATATCTGTATATCCATGTTCATAAGCAGCATTATACACAACAGCTAAAACATGAAAGCAACCCATGTCTATCAACAGATGAATGAATATGCAAAATGTGGGATACACATACAATGGAATACTATTCAGTCTTTAAAAGGAAGGAAATTCTGACATATGCTCTACTATAAATGAACCTTGAAAACATTAGGCTAAGTTAAAATAACCCAGTCACAAAAAGAGAAATGCTGAATAAATCCACCTATAAAGGTAAAGTAGTCAAAATCATAGACAGACAGTAGAATGGTAGTTGCCAGAGTGTGGCAGAAGAATAAAATGGAGAAGAATTGTATAATGCAGTGGTGCTCAAAATTTTGGGCACCAGGGACTGGTTTCATGGAAGTCAATTTTTCCACGGGTGGGCGGGAGATGGTTTTGGGATGATTCAAGTGCTTTACATTTATTGTGCACTTTATTTCTATTATTATTACATTGTAATATATAATGAAATAATTACACAACTCACCATATGTAGAGGCAGTAGGAGCCCTGAGCTTGTTTTCATACAACTAGATGGTCCCATCTGGGAGTAATGGGAGACAGTGACAGATCATCAGGCATTAGATTCTCACAAGGAGCATGCAGCCTTGATCCCTTGCATGGGCAGTTCACAATACGGTTCATGCTCTATGAGAATCTAACGCCACTGCTGATCTGACAGGAGGCAGAGCTCAGGCAGTAATGTGAATGATGGGGAGTGGCTGTAAACACAAATGAAGCTTCACCTGCTCGGCCACCGCGCACCTCCTGCTGTGTGGCCTGGTTCCTAACAGGCCATAGATCAGCACCAATCCATGGCCTGTGGGCTGGGGAACCCCTGATGTAATGGGTATAGAGATTCAGTTTTACAAGATGAGAAGAATTATCGGAGACAGATAGTGATGACAGTAGCACATTATGAATGTGTGTGTGTGTGTGTGTGTGTGTGTGTGTGTGTGTATTTGTTTAGAGAAAGAAATTCGCTCTGTCACCTAGGCTGGGGTGCAGTGGCATGATCTCTGCTCGCTGCAGCCTAAACATCCTGGACTCAAGTGATCCTCCCACCTCAGCCTCCCAAGTAGTTGGGACTACAGATATGTGCTATCATGCCCAGCTAATTTTTCTATTTTTTGTAGAGACAGGGTTTTGCCACATTGCCCAGGCTGGTCTCGAACTGCTGAACTCAAGCGATCCTCCCGCCTCAGCCTCCCAAAGTGCTGGGATTATAGGCGTGAACCATCATGTCTGGCCATCATGAATGTGTGTTTATTTATTTATTTATATTCTTTTGAGACAGAGTCTCGCCCTATTGCCCAGGCTGGAGTACAGTGACGCGACCTTGGCTCACTGCAACCTCCATCTCCTGGGTTCAAGCGATTCTCCTTCCTCAGCTTCCCAAGTAGCTGGGACTACAGGCACCTGCCACCATGCCTAGCTAATTTTTGTACTTTTAGTAGAGATGGGGTTTCACCATGTTAGCCAGGATGGTCTCAAACTCCTGACCTTGTGATCCGCCCACCTCGGCCTCCCTAAGTGCTGGGATTACAGGCGTGAGCCACCATGCCCAGCCACATGAATGTATTTAATACCACTGTACTTAAAAAATGATGACACCTAAAAATGATTAGGCAGGAGAATCCCTTGAACCAGGGAGTCGGAAGTTGCAGTGAGCCGAGATCGCACCACTACACTCCAGCCTGGCAACAGAGCGAGACTCTGTCTCAAAAATAAATCAAAACAAAACAAAAAAATGATTATAATGGCAAATTTTATATGTATTTTAGCACTATAAAAAATTAAAAAGGCCAGGCATGGTGGCTCACACCTGTAATTCCAGCACTTTGGGAGGCTAAGGTGGGCAGATCACAAGGTCAGGAGATCGAGACCATCTTGGCTAACATGGGGAAACCCCGTCTCTACTAAAAATACAAAAAATTAGCCAGGTGTAGTGGCAGTAGCCTGTAGTCCCAGCTACTTGGGAGACTGAGGCAGGAGAATGGCATGAACCCGGGAGGTGGAGCTTGCAGCGAGCCAAGATCGCGCCACTGCACTCCAAGCCTGGGCAACAGAGTGAGACGCTGTCTCAAAAAAGAAAAAAAAAAAAAAATCAAAAAAGATATAATTATTAACTACTTCTGTGAGGAATCTTTAAAACTACTTATTAAAAAAGAAAAAATAAAGAAAAGATGCTAAATAGAACTTAATTCTGACAAACCAAAAAGAATAGGTTGATGTTGTGAAAATAACAAAAATCTAGGAAGAAGAAGAAGAAGAAGCCTATATAAAATTCAAGTATTTAATCGCATACGAAAAATTAACCCTGGTCATATCAGGCATACATATTAAAGTTTAAGAGTTTCAAAGTTTTTTATAATAGATTACAAAAAGTTCAGAGAAGAATCAGATATAAGCCAACGTCCAGAGATTGTAAATAATTTAAGCCCTAGAAGGCGAAAAAATCAAAACTTTATATATACAATCACTGAAAGAAAAGGAATAAAAGGGAGAGAACTCTAAACAAGCTAATATGGATGGTCAAGGAACTCTCTGAAGCACCCAAACTTTAAAAGATGTGTTCAAAAGATAGATGGAAAATAATCAGATGACCAAAGCAAAATATACAAAAGACTGGCAAATACTTTTCTTTCTTTCCTTTTTTTTTTTCTTTTTGAGACAGGGTCTCACTCTGTTGCCCAGACTGGAGAGTACAGTGGCACAGTCATAGCTCAAACTCCTTGGCTCAAACTATCCTCCTGCCTCAGCCTCTTGAACAGCTAGAACTACAGGTGTACACCACCACGTCCAGCTTCACAAATATTTACAAAAGAATATCTGGAAGGTGAAGGCCGAAAATGAGCTAAGGCTCATGAAAAATATGGAGGGCAATAGTAATAGTTCGTCTTAGAGGCATAGAAAGTAAGGAGAATAAGGGTGTGGTAATTCTTTAAAAAATAAAGCTAGGTAGGATGACAGAGAGGTATACTTCATTTTTATTCTTTTGAGACAGGGTCTCGCTCTGTCACCCAGACTGGAGTGCAGTGGCATGATCTCGGCTCACTGCAACCTCTGCCTCCCAAGCTCAAGAGATTCTCCTGCCTCAACCTCCCGAGTAGCTGGGATTATAGGCGTGCGCCACTATTGTCTGGCTAATTTTTGTATTTTTAGTAGAGACAGGGTTTCACCATGCTGGTCAGGCTGGTCTTGTACTCCCGACCTCAAATGATCCATCCTCCTCGGCCTCCCAAAGTGCTGGGATCACAGGCATGAGCCAACGCACCTGGCCCCAAGAGGTATACTTTAGCTAGTCAGTGATAGCCTTTCTGAGAAGGTAGCATTTGAATGCAGACCTGAATTAAATGAGGGTGCAAGCCATGGGACAAAGACCCTGCAAGCTGAGGCAAGAGCAAATGCAAAGGCCCTGAGTTGGCAAGATGCCTATGTGAAAAACAGCAAGAAGATTGGGGCTAGAATGGAGGCAACAAGGGAAAGAGCAACAAGAAACAGGTGGAAAGATCTGACTTATACTTTGAAAGTGTTATTCTGGCTACTGTAGAAAAGAGACTATTGAGGGATAAGCATGAAAGGAGACAGACCTGCTAGGAGGCTACAAGTTCAGGACAGGAATGAACCCTCGTTTCTAAAGAAGTTTGAATCCCCAAGTCTATACAAACTATACCTCAGAGTACTGAAAAAAATGTAAGGATGTGTGGTTCATACAACCATCCTCAATAATTTTTTACAACTTACAAAAAAGAGTGGTGCCAGAAGCCTAAGAGTTAAATGTTTTTCTAGGTTTTCACAAATGGAGAAAAGAAAAGGCAGATTTCAGAAACTAGGAGTCAAAACAAGCCTACAATGAACAAAACAAGCCCTACTGGCTTTATTTCCTCTAAGAAAGCATCAACTGTTTCTAATTTTTTATTCTTTACAGTCCCTATTCCTATGTATACCTGATTTTTCAGTTACAATTATAACAGACATGTTTTATTGCCTAATTATTTTAGATTTTACTATATTATAGACATTTCTCTGTGCTGTAACTCTGACATCATTTTAAAAATAACTACAAATTAGGCCAGGCACGGTGGCTCACACCTGTAATTCCAGCACTTTGGGAGGCCAAGGCAGGGGGTGGGTGGGGGGGTTGATCAAGAGGTCAGAAGTTCAAGACCAGCCTGGCCAATATGGTGAAACCCCGCCTCTACTAAAAATACAAAACTTAGCCGGGTGTGGTAGCATACACCTGTAGTCCCAGCTACTCAGGAGGTGAGGCAGGAGAATTGCTTGAACCTGGAAGATAGAGCCGAGATCATCCCACAGTCTCCAGCCTGGGAGACAGAGTGAGACTCCGTCTCCAAAAAAAACAAAACAAAACAAAAGTGCAAATCAAAGGCAACAAGGAGACTAGTAGATGCATAAAATTTTCAGGATATTTTTGCTAATTTCCTGAACTATATTCATAATATTATTTAAAATACAAATCTGACACCAGTTAAGTTTTGGGTCACAATACGTAATGCCAGGAAAATTGTAAAATAGAACATTTCCCTTTTTTTCTTTTTCCTTTTTTTTCTTTTTTTCTTGAGACAAGGTCTAGCTCTGTCACCCAGGCTGGAGTATAGTGGCGCCATCTTGGCTCACTGCAACCTTCACCTCTCAGATCCTCCCACCACTGTCTCTTGAGTAGCTGGGACTACAGAGGTGCACCACCACACCTCGCTATTTTTTGTTTTGTTGTTTTGTTTGGTAGAGACGGGGTTTCACTATGTTGCCCAGGCTGATCTCAAACTCCTGGGCTCAAGCAATCCACCCACCTCAGCCTCCCAAAGTGCTAAGATTACAGGCGTGAGCCACGGTGCCCGGCTTGAAATAAAACTTTTCTTATCAGGTGCAAATAACATTTTAATACAAATGGAATGTCAGAAATCCCAGAACCCTTTCACAAAGATGGCTAGAGTTAACATTTATTTTTATTCTCTAAATTCTAGAGAAGGACTTTATATCTCTAGGCACATAACTCACAAACTGGCTATGATAAAATATAAAAGTAGAAAGAAAAGAGGGAGAGTAAGATTTATTTGTAGCTAGTTGATATTTTCTACTTTTGATCATATGAATTCGTCATAGTCAAGGAACACAACCCTTTATTACCTTGCAGTGGCAGAAAAATGTGTTACATCTTCCAAATTTCCTTAGGCCAATCACTTTGTATTAAACTCCTAAATAAACACTGCCTTCTTTCTCCTCTTCTAGGGTAACAGATGCCATTATATTTTAGTTTTGTAATGTTATGGTTGAGACAACCTTGCAATCAATAATGGTTTTACATACCAAGGAACTAAAAGAAATCATTTGAAATTGAAAAACAATATAAGTAACAGATAATTCTTGTTAAAATGACTGTGTAGGTTCATACTTTTTGAGGTCACACACCCCAACACATACACACTCCTACACCATTCACACAACAGTGATAGATAGAAAATTTAAAAAAATTTTCTTAAAAAAGGAAAATTATAGCTGCCATATTAGTTAGGGTTCAATTGCAGGTATAAAAAAAACCTCTAATATTTTAAATAGGATCAGATTTAATATTTAGGTGCTAACACTTAGATGCTAACAAAATAAGTGGAAGAGTTGGAGGAGGAGGTTATAAGCTAGACCTTAAGGAATGTAATTCGGAATCCACACAGAACTGGCCTGCCAAAGAAACTGCCACTTCTGCCACCATCAGAAAGCTGAGGAAGCAAGGCACTGCTGTGCCAAGTGCTGGCTACAGGATCACACCTCCTTAGCCACAATCCAGGAATTCGGTAGCCACCAGTGTGATTGCCGTCTCCTAGAACATACTGCCTTAGCTTCAGTTAGATCAATAAGCTCCCACCAGAATTGCTGGCTCTGAGGAACACAGCCCATGGCTGCAATTTGGGGATTAGAAACACTGTAAACGCCAAACCACTGGATCTGCATCAGCAAAATGAATGCTATGTGCCCTACCACCCTCTCCCCACTGACTCAATTCTCAATTCAAATCTCATGCAAGTAAATATGATTAATGGAATCAGAATCACATCAGGAACTCTAGATGTAAGGAAGCCTAACTAGTAGCTTTTACTTTCCAGTCCCTGTAGTACAGGAAGGCATACCAGAAGGAGGTTGAAACAGATGCTAAATTAGCCCATCTACCATATATGCCAGATCCATCAAAATGACAATAAATTATATGATACGACAGTAATTATTTATAATAAATATTTCCAAGGACTATAAATGGAACAGAAACAGAAAGCAGTCAGTGGAGCCTAATGGGTTCCATATCTGGAAGCAAGCAAAGATGGTCAGGAGTTCAACTTCTGTAGGTTAATGAGAACTTAAAGCGTCTCACTTAAGGCAGGAGACTGAGGCCAGGCACATTGCTTAAAACCAGGAAGTGGGCAGCACTCCAGAAATGAGACTGGAAAAAGCAGTCATGTCATACTGTACAATAAAAAAGGCAGGAGGCACCAAAATCTAAGCCAGCCACTTGCTAGCTCAGTGGCTAGATATGTACTATTTACCATTATCACAATGATCAGAAATCTGAGTTACCTACAGGCACCAGATGGAGGTAACCACAAAACTGATAGGCTGGGTAGGATATGATGATATTGGTTAACAACTGTCATTCAAATTAAGCTTTCAAACCAAAATTCCAAATACATGAAAAAAAATAACACCATGATTACCAATAAAATCAACTCTTTGGTAGATGAATTCACTCAAGACAAAATGAAAATAATAAAACAATCTGAAAATGACCTTAAAATAAGTATTTAGAATCCTCAAAGATATAAAGGAAAAATAGCCATAAAACATAAAGATTCAAAGTGCAATCTCAGTACCAATCAGGATAAACATAAATAAATCACACCTAGACATATTATAGTGAAACTGCATAACATCAAAGTGCCATAAAGAAACATTACCTACCAAAAAAACAATTAGACTGACAGCAAACATTTCATCAGCAATAATGGATGCCTTAAAGATAATGGAGTTATAAGTCCAAAATGTTAGGAGAAAAGAACTGTTAAGCTAGGGTTCCATGCCCAGCTAAGTAATCATAAAGAATGAAGGCAAAATAAAAACATTTTAAAACCTACAATGACTATGTTCCACTAACAGACTCTTAGTAAAGAATTGATATCTCACAGAATGGACTTCAGAAAGAAGAGCCCAAAGAAGGAAGCAAGACAGGTTGGTGGTCACAGAAATTGATAAAATATATTATCAAATGCAGCCAATTACAGATTATAAATTATGATTAAAAGTGATTATGATGAAAAGTGGCAACATGGATGAACCTTGAAAACATTATGCTAAGTGAAACAAGCCAGGAACAAAACCACACATTATATAACTCCATTTACATAAAATGTTCAGAATAGACAAATCTAAAGAGACAGAAAGTAGATTAGCGGCTGCCTATTATTGGGGCAACAGAGAAAAAAGTGGGGAGTAGGCCAGCACTGTTGGTGAGCACAGGATTTCTTTTAAGGGGACAAAAGTGTTGTAAAATTAGATTGTGACAATGGTTGCACAATTCTGAATATACTAAAAAAATGACTTGTACACTTTAAATGGGTGAATTGTATAGTACGTGTATTGTATCTCAATAAAGCCATTTTAAAAAGCGGAACTAGAAAGGAAAAGGGGATGTTCAAATATACCAAGATCCTTTTAAATTTTGATAGAAATTTTTATAATTATTTATGAATGCTAAAAACTTAGAAATAACCATTACAAGAACAGAAACATCATCTATAGCTCTCCCTCTCTCTATAGACATACACATACACATACACACACACACACACACACACACACACACACACTTTCTCTCATCTACTAAAAGACAGAGTCTATGAGACTAGGTTAAAAAAAATCTTACTGAGAAGCCAGAACAGAAAAAGAAAAAAAATCATAAAATAAATTTTTTAATCCAACTATACACTGCTTATGAGACATGTCTAAGCCAAAATGATGCATTAAGTTTGAAAATAGACAGTGAAAAATATATCAGGAAGGTGCAAAAGAAAGCTGGTACAACATTAACAGACAAAATAGAACTTAAGATAAAAAACGAAATTGGAATTAAAAAAAGACATTACAGGCCAGGCATGGTGGCTCATGCTGTAATTCCAGCACTCTGGGAGGCTGAGGGGGGAAGATCACTTAAGCCCAGGACTTGGAGACCAACCTGGGCAACAAAGTAAGACCCTGTCTCTACAAAAAAAAAAAAAAAAAAAGACATTACATAATGATAAAAAAGAATACTCTTCAAAGAAGCTATAATGAACGAATGTATACAATTAATATAAGCTCTCAAATGCACATGAAACAATGGCAGATACAATTAATAAGGAGAAACTGACAAAACTACAGTCATGATGGGAGACTTTAATACTGTATTACCAGAAACTCACAGACTAAATGGACAAAAATCCCCCAAGGATACAGCAAATCTGAACACAACAGTAATCTGATCTTACACATATACACATATGTATATACACATAAACATATATACATATGCAATACATGTCTGTTTGTGTATATATTCACATACATACATGTGTATATATACACACATATAGATATAAAACTCTGCTAAACAGAAAAAGAATATACAGTGTTTTAAGCACATAAGACATTTATAAAACTTTACTATTGTCTCAAAGGTAGTATCAACTAACTTCTAAGAATAATAGATTAATCACATTATGCACAATGCAAATTAGAAATCAATAATAAAAAGTAAACAGAAATAATCATAGAGATAACGTACTAAAAAAACTCATAGGGAGGAAATCTAAATAGATACTATGAAATACTAAAACTAAACAACAATGAAATTCCCATATAAAAAACTTTGTAAAAATACAACTAAAAGTGTAAAGAGGGGTAGTCAAGAAGATAATAAAGATATCCATTATCACCACTTCTAAACAACATTGTTTTGGAGGTCCCAGACAATAAAATAAAGCAAGAAGAAAAATACAAGGCACAAAAATTAAAAAAGAAATATCAAAAATGTCATTATTTGCACGTTATCATTGCTCTCATAAAAAATCCAAGAAAGGCCAGGCACAGTGACTCATTCCTGCAATCCCAGCAGTTTAGGAGGCCGAGGCAGGTGGATCACTTGAGCTCAACAGCTGGGTACCAGACCGGGCAACATGGTGAAACCCCAACTCTACAAAAAATACAAAAAAATTTAGCTGGGCATGGTGGCACATGTCTGCGGTCCCAGCTACTCAGGAGGCTGAGGTGGGAGGGTCACTTGGGCCCAGGAGGTCAAGGCTGCAATGATCCAAGATTACATCACTGCACTCTAGCCTGGGTGACAGAGTGAGACTGTCTCAAAAAAAAAAAAAAAAATCCAAGAGAATTTGCAATTAAAATTAATAAAGAGGATTCAGCAAGGTTGCTGGATATAAGATCAACTTGTCAAAACTGATAGTGTTCTCTTATATACCAGTAATAACCAACTAAGCCACCAGGACCTATTATGGGGAGGGAGAGGGGAGAGGGATGGCATTGGGAGTTATACCTGATGTAAATGACGAGTTGATGGGTGCTGACGAGTTGACAGGTGCAGCACACCAACATGGCGCATGTATACATATGTAACAAACCTGCACGTTGTGCACCTGTACCCTAGAACTTAAAGTATAATTTAAAAAAACAAAAAACAAGAAACAAAAAAACAAAAACAAAACAAAACAAATGTAATTTTTTAAGAAAAACCAATTACAATAGCAATAAACATTAGAGGGTAACTGTGGAAAAAATCCTACAAAATGTGTAAAACTCTGTCCAGATGAAAGCATACAATTATATTTAAAAACCCCCAAAAATAACGTGGGGAAATATATTATGTTCACAAATATGAATACCTGATGGAATAACATCAATTCTCCTCAAATTATGCCATAAAAAAAATCAACATTCTACAGGGAATTTTTATAGAATTTGACAAGTTCATTCTAAAGTTGACATGGGGCCCGGCGCGGTGGCTCAAACCTGTAATCCCAGCACTTTGGGAGGCCGAGACGGGCGGATCACAAGGTCAGGAGATCCAGACCATCCTGGCGAACACAGTGAAACCCCGTCTCTACTAAAAATACAAAAAACTAGCCGGGCGAGGTGATGGGCGCCTGTAGTCCCAGCTACTCGGGAGGCTAAGGCAGGAGAATGGCGGGAACACGCGAGGCGGAGCTTGCAGCGAGCTGAGATCCGGCCATTGCACTCCAGCCTGGGCGACAGAGCAAGACTCCGCCTCAAAAAAAATAAAAAAAATAAAAAAATAAAGTTGACATGGAAGAATAAATAGCCAAGACAATTTGAAAGAAAATGACAAAATAATTACAAGAATGTGATACTAGCCCAGGGGTAGACAAACAGACCAATGGACAGGACAGAGAATTCAGAAACAGTCAATTACATACACAGAAATTTGGTTCTAGACGATGGTGGCACTGCAAATTAAGGGGGAAATTAGACTATTCAATAAAAGGAGCTAGGATTAGCTATGCACAAGGCAAATTAGATCACTACCATGCAACAAAATAAAACTGATGGAAGAAAAAAGAACCCTAAATGTGAAAAGCAAAACTGCAGAACATTCCAAAGGAATTATAACATTGTGGTTCCTTTGACTTTCTTACTTGATACAATTTCTAGGCTCTAAACTATCCTACTTGCTCTCCTGAAGGGCACTCTGTATCCAGAACTGAGTTCTCCTTGTAAATGGAAGCTGCAGAGTTAGAGTGTAAGCATCACTTTCCAAGTGCTGTTATTAGACTTCTGGTGACACAAACCACCTCAGACCACACTAGCTTTACTTATTCACTACAAAATTGGAATGATGAACACTGCACTTGCCATCTATTTAACAGCTAAGTTAACAGCTACCTAACCTCTCGCATCCTGGGTTCATTTGTATAGGGTTTTTTGTCTCCTCCAAGTGTAAGGCCTTATTCTTACATCTACTTATTGCTATCATTAAATCAGGCTTGTTGTTCTTGTCTGTGGCCTTTTCCATAATCTCTTTATGTCATCAAATGTATTCATTATCCCATCCTGCACTATGTCATTCATGAAATCAATAATCCTGCCTTCTATAGAAGGCTTTATCCAAAGAACTGATTTAAAATGTGGATCAAGAAGTTTTACACAGAGAATCCTAGAGACATAACAGAAAATTTCCTCTTAATATGAATCCACTTAATTATATTAGCAATCAGTCCATATTTTCCTATCTGGCCATCAAAACCCTTATAAGACAAGGTAAAATGTCCCGCTCAGTTTTGGTTTAACTTTGCTGGTTGTATTTCCATGATCTGCCAATCTACTAAGCTTTTCAAAGAAGTGAGATAGGAGTAAGATAGTCTGACATCACTTGATTTTAGTGAACACATGGTAGCATCAAACAACTTGTACATCTTCTCTCAGAGGCTCACAAACCACTCAAAAATTTTTAAGTAAATTCTGAAAAATTAGCACAAATTACAGAAGAGACCAAATTATAGAGACTCCACACATTCATAACATAATTATTATAGTCTCTATGGGGAATATATAATTATTTAAAAAACATATCCACAATATGCAGGCCAGAAAATTTCTTTAAAATCTATCATTCACAGAAAAAGAACTGGTAACTCTAAGAAATGGAGCCCCTTGGGGTGGAGAGGAATATGGGGAGAGTGATAAATGTAAAAGGATAATAGAGTTCAAAAACATTACTTTGAAAGTTTAAATTAAGAGAAGGCAGACAGGTATACAACTGGGCAAATGCTGTACTTCCTCACAAAAGAAGAGTAAACGTAGGCTGGCTGCGATGGCTCATGCCTGTAATCCCAGCATTTTGGGAGGCCAAGGCGGGTGGATCATGAGGTCAGGAGTTTGAGACCAATCTGGCCAATATGGTGAAATCCTGTCTCTACTAAAATATACACAAATTAGCTGGGCGTGGTGGCGCGGGTCTGTAGTCCCAGCTACTCAGGAGGCTAAGGCAAGAGAATCACTGGAACCTGGGAGGCAGAGGCTGCAATGAGCCGAGATTGCGCTCCAGCCTGGGCGACAGAGCGAGACTCCATCTCAAAAAAAAAAAAAGAATAAACGTGTTCAAAATCCTTAAGTTATAAAACTCAGTTCCCAAGAAAACATGGGGCACCTATCCCACCTAATCACAAAGGATGTATCAAGACACAGTACACCCTGAACACTGAAACTAGAGAGTAGAAAATATTCTGCTACCTTCATGTAGCCTGCTTTGAAAATGTTCCTCATTTGATCTTCCTGGTGAATTCACACATGAGCACCTAAGAGACTTACTTCTATCTGGTTCTCTCAGTGTTCCTCACAAACTTTTTACTTGGGGACTAAGAAACCAGCTATTTACAAAGACATTGTGTATAAGGAGATGGGCATATAGCCAAAAATTTTCACTGGCCATAAAGAACTATGATATGGAATAAATAATTTGCTACTTAAGGCATATTTCCAAGGGTTCCATTAATAAGCAAGATATTATGAGCATTTAATTGCAAAAACCCATTCTTTTACATTTCCCAACAAACTATAATAGAGGTATCAGAACGCATTACCAGATGGTAGAAAGTATTATCTTTTGGCTGGGTGCAATGGTTCATGCCTGTTATCCCAGCACTTTGGGAAGCTGTGGCAGGGTGATCATGAGGTCAGGAGATTGAGACCATCCTGGCTAACGTGGTGAAACCCCATCTCTACTAAAAATACAAAAAATTAGCTGGGTGTGGAAGCATGAGCCTGTAGTCCCAGCTACTCGGGAGGCTGAGGCAGGAGAATCACTTCAACCCAGGAGGCGGAGGTTGCAGTGAGCCGAGATCACGCCACTGCACACCAGCCTGGGTGACAGAGTGAGACTCTGTCTCAAAAAAAAAAAAAAGGAAAAAAAAAAAAAGAAAGTATTATCTTTTCTTGAAGCTCCATTTCTTGACTGTAAAAGAGAAATGTAAATATATGACACTTAAAAGCTAAAAAACATGCCAGATATTCTGCATAACTATGAAGTCCCTGAGAACCTCTCAGTGTCCAAAAAAGTGGCATTCAATAATTTTTAAATTTTATCTGCTCCATCTGCCAGTGTTCTTCATACTTTGTTATAGGATTTCTCTCTCTTGTCTTCTACTTTTTTTTCTAGCATAGCTTCTGCTTAAAAACAAAAGCTTTGTAAGTTGAGGATATCTATAGAGTAGGTATTATTTTATAAATATTTCTTCATCTTTTCAGTTAAAGGCTCATCTGGAAAAGGAACTTGTAAGTAAATAAGGCCAACTCAGCCTCCAATTCTGTATCAGTTTGTGGTCTGAATGTTCCCTCTTATCGACTGGGTGACACCTAGGCATGGATAGTGGGTAGAGCCAAGGACACAGTAAATCAGTTAGTAGAAAAGGGAGTGTGCTCAGGAGTTTCCACCTATTTCATTCAAAGGACTCCATGTGATACAAGAGTTTAAGCTATAGAGTGTCTTGGGCCCAGAGGACTTTGTGGTTCAGGGGCCCCAAAGGATCCTAGAATCCACAACTTCTCTTTCCAGGGGCACCCTGAGCTAAATGGTTTCTGTGAACTAGCTTGAAAGCCTCATCACCATTTAGAGTATTGTATCTATTTAAAACACATCTTCCCATAATAAACTGACGTTCGAACACTTGCATTATTCATAAATATCCATTGTTATACTAAAGACTTTCCATTCATTTTCTCAAAAACAAAATTCTTCCAGAAGGGGGAAACTGCAACAGGGTGAGTCAAGTCCATCTAAGCGTTTTAAAATGTGAGAAGACTGAGGAAACCTGTGCTTGTTCCCTTTCTGTAGCAGGCTGCAAAGAAAGCTGGTCCTAAGTGCAGGGTTGGTATACAGGATAGGAGAAGAAAGGGTCCTGAATGAAACCTGGCCAGTGCCCAGTATCACAGAGTTACTAATGAATTTGTCCTGATAAAGTGTTCTGGAAGCAGAGAGCTCTTATCCTTTTCAGTTTACTAAAATTTAAAATTAAAATTTTACACTGAAGTAGAATCCCAGAGGGATATATAAACTACAGCAGACTATTTCTGTTTTTTGCTCCTGATGCTGCTTGACAGCCTACCTATAAAGGCCTGCAAACATTTGTCCTGAGGTCCCAATGCTCCAGGCCATCAGGGAGCTGGCAGATATAAAACTGCACAGAACTGAATGCACGAGCTACTCATTTCAGTCCAAAATGGGAACGGAAAATGTCTTTTATGACACCATCAACTTAGTGTGCCTGTTAATACAACCACTTAAGAAATCCTGCATTTCTTTAAAAACTCACTATTTCAAGTAAAGTATTACTTTTTACTATTATATTTGCTTGAACAGTTGTTTCATAAATGCAGTGTTCTTATACCAGTGAAACTGACAGGGATTAATAATTGCTGGTATCACTAAGAAAATTTAGAGAAAGAGGATTTTGGGTTTTCAAATAAGGTTTGACAGGAAAAATTAATGGAAACTTAGATTAAACATACATTTCAAAACACAAAATTTGGGAGTAAAATCCATTTTGATATAAAACTCATTTTGAACAGGACCCCAACTCTAAGAAACCTAACCTTAGAAGTTGCTTTTGGAGTCTGGAATTTGCTAGCATATTACTCACAGTTACAATTCTGATTGCACACTAGCAGTCCAATTTTGTTTGATAAGCACCTAGGACACATGGCTACTAAGGATAATTCTGCCCAACTGAATGAAAGTTTAAGATTTAACACAAGTAATTTAGTGGGCATTATTTGGCCACTAATAAAATATAACTGACCCTTTGTATTTCATTTTAATCATCCTTATTAAAAGAAAAACACATCATACTAAGGGAGCTTACCAAATGGAAATGGCAACTTAAACTTGTATGCTCTATTAACATGCAGAAATTTAATACATTACATTTTTGCATAGTAAGAATGGAACTGAACTTTCACTTTAAACGTTTAAGTTCCAGGATACATGTGCAGGACGTGCAGGTTACATAGGTAAACAAGTGCCATGGTGGTTTGCTGCACCCATCAACCCATCATCTAGGTATTAAGCCCCACGTGCATTAACTATTTATCCTGATGTTCTCCCTCCCCTTACCATCCCCCAGCAGGCCCCAGGGTGTGTTGTTCCCCTTCCGTGTCCATGTGTTCTCATTGTTCGGCTCCCACTTGTAAGTGAGAACATGTGGTGTTTGGTTTTCTGTTCCTGTGTTAGTTTGCTGAGGATAATGTCTTCCAGCTCCATCCATGTCCCTGCAAAGGACATGATCTCATTCCTTTTTATGGCTACATCGTATTCCACAATGTATATGTACCACATTTTATCCAGTCTATCATTGATAGGCATTTGGGTTGATTCCATGTCTTCGCTATTGTGACTAGTGCTGCAATGAACATACGTGTGCATGTATCTTTATAAGAGAATGATTTATATTCATTGGGTATATACCCAGTAATGGGATTGCTGGGTCAAATGGTATTTCTGGCTCTAGGTCTTTGAGGAATCGCCACACTGTCTTCCACAATGGTTGAACTGATTTACATTCCCACCAAGAGTATAAAAGCATTCCTATTTCTTCACAGCCTTGCCAGCATCTATTGTTTCTTGACTTTTTAATAATTGCCATCCTGAATGGTGTGAGATGATATCTCATTGTGGTTTTGATTTGCATTTCTCTAATGATCAGTGATGTTGAGCTTTTTTTCATATGTTTGTTGGGTGCATAAATGTCTTCTTTTAAGAAGTATCTGTTCATGTCCTTTGGCCACTTTTTAATGGGGTTGATTTTTCTTGTACATTTGTTTAAGTTCCTTGTAGATTCTGGATATTAGACCTTTGTCAGATGAACAGATTGCAAAATCTTTCTCCCACTCTGTAGGCTGCCTGTTCACTCTGATGGCAGTTTCTTTTGCTGTGCAGAAGCTCTTTAGTTCAATTAGATCCCATTTGTCAATTTTGGCTTTTGGTACTTTTGTCATGAAATCTTTGCCTGTGCTTATGTCCCGAATGGTATTGCCTAGATTTTCTTCTAGGGTTTTAATAGTTTTGAGTTTGACATTTAAGTCTTTAATTCATCTTGAGTTAATTTTTGTATAAGGTGTAAGGACGGGGTCCGGTTTCAATTTTCTGCATATGGCTAGCCAGTTTTCCCAGCACCATTTATTAAATAGGGAATCTTTTCTCCGTTGTTTGTTTTGGTCAGGCTTGTCAAAGATCAAATGGTTATGGATGATGTGTTGTCTTATTTCTGAGATCTCTATTCTGTTCCATCAGTCTACATGTCTGTTTTCATAACAGTACCATGCCTTGTAGTATAGTCTGAAGTCGGGTATCGTGATGCCTCCAGCTTTGTTCTTTTTGTTTAGGATGTTAGTGGCTGCAGGGGCTCTTTTTTGGTTTCATATGAATTTTAAAGTAGTTTTTTCTAATTCTGTGAGGAATGTCAATGGTAGTTTAATGGGAATAGCACTGAGTCTGTAAATGACTTTGGGCAGTATGGCCATTAAGTTGAAAGCATTTTGTCTTTTAACATGACTTAGAAAACAGGTGTTAGACCAGTACAGGAAAGGATTTTGGTAAGATGGCAGAGTAAGAAGTACCAGGAATCTGTTGCCCCACCTAGACAAAAAATCTGTCAGCAGCATAGCAAAAGGATTATACAACATAACCAAGTTAGATTTTTTTCCTGCAATGCAAGGATGGTTCAACATATGAAAATCAATCAATGCAATATATCACACTAACAGAATGGAGGAAGGAAAAAAATAATCATTTCAACTAATGCATAAAATTATTTGACAAAAATCAACAGCTTTTCATGGTAAAAAACATGCATTCAACAAAGTAGGAATAGAAGAAATTACCAATATAAGAAAAGTCATATATGAAAAATCCACAGCAAACATCATACTCAACAGTGAAAGACTGAAAGGTTTTCCTTTAAGATCAGGAACAAGGCAAGTATGCCTACTCTCACCACTGCTATTTAATATAGAACTGGAAGTTCTTAGCAAAGAGATTATGCAAGAATAAGAAATAAAACTCACAGAAGCCAGAAAGGAAGATATAAAATTGTTCGTTTGCTGATATGTGTAAAAAAATCCGAAAGAGTCCACCCCCGCTAAAATAAAAAATAAAATAAAAAAAAAACCTGTTACAACTAATAAATGAATTCATCAAAGTCTCAGGATATAAAGTCAACACACAGGCTGGGTGTGATGGTTCACTCCTGTAATCTCAGTGCTTTAGAGGCCAAAGCAGGAAGATCGTTTAAGCCCAAGAGTTTGAGACCACACTGGGCAATACAGTGAGAGACCCTGTCTCTACAAAAAATTTTTTTTTTCTTTTAATTAGCCAGAAGTGGCGCTATATGCCTGCAGTCCCGGCTACTCAGGAAGCTGAAGTAGGATTGTTTGAGTCCAGGAACTCAAGGCTGCAGTGAGCCATGATCACACCACTGTACTTCAGCCTGGGCAACAGAGCAGACCATGTCTCAGAAAATAAAGATGCCAGGTGCCGTGGCCCACGTCTGTAATCCCAGCATTTTGGGAGGCCAAGGCAGGTGGATCACTTGAGATCAAGAGTTCAAGACCTGCCTGGACAACATGGCAAAACCCCATCTCTACTAAAAATACAAAAATTAGCCAGGTGTGGTGGTATGCACCTGTAGTCCCAGCTACCTGGGAGGCTGAGGCAGGAGAATCACTTCAACTTGGGAGGCAGAGGCTGCAGTGAGCCGAGATCGCATCACTGTACTCTAGCCTGGGTGAAAGAGCAAGACTCCGTCGAAAGAAAGGAAAGAAAGAAAGAAAACACAAAAATCAGTTAGGTAGTATATATTAACAAATAATAATCCGAAAAGAAAAGTACAAAAACAATATATAATAGCATCAAAAATAATAAAATACATAGGAATTAATCAAGGAGGTAAACGATTCATTGGATGAAAACTACAAAACAGTGCTAAAAGAAAATAGACAGCAGTGCTAAAAGACCTAGATGTAAAACCTAAAACTGTAAGACTCTTAGAACAAGCAGAAGATTCCCAACACTGGATTTGGCAATGATTTTCTGGATATGAGACCAAAGGCACAAGCAAGGAAAGAAAAAAAATTTGGACTTCATGAAAATTATAAAAATTTGTGCATCAAAATCAACAGAGTAAAAAGGCAACCTACAGAATGGGAGAAAATCTTTGTAAATCTTGTATCTGATAAGGGATTAATGTCCGGAATATATAGTAAACTCCTAAAACAAACAAAAATCCCAATTAGTTAAGCGGGCAAAGGCCAGGCCGGGTGCCGTGGATCATGCCTGTAATCTCAGCACTTTGGGAGGCCGAGTGGGTGGGTCACTTGAGGTCAGGAGTTCGAGACCAGCCTGGCCAACATGGCAAAATCCCCTCTCTACTAAAAATACAAAAATTAGCCAGGCGTCCTGGTGCATGCCTGTAGTCCCAGCTACTCAGAAGACTGAGGCATGAGAATCGCTTGAACCGAGGAGGCACAGGTGCAGTGAGTTGAGATTGCACCACTGCACTCCAGCCTGGGCGATAGAGGGAGACTGTCTCAAAAAAAAGAAAAATTCTATTTTCCCCTTTTCCAGTCAAAAACCTGCAGCAGTAAACACTATTGTACATCTTTTGTGCCTCCCTTCTTTTGCTCAATTTTAAAAAATAAATCTAGGTTGTTGTATGTATCAATACTTCGTTCTTTAACCTTATTGTGTAGTATTACTCCAATGTGCAAATATATAAATAAGCCATAATCTGTTTATTCATACTCCTACTGAACATTTGGATTGTTCCGGTTTGGGACAATTATAAAGTTGCTACATTCTTGTACAAGCCTTGCAGAATAGGCATATGCTTAATTTTATTAGAAACCACCAAACAGCTTTCTTGAGTTATCTCAGTAAATGGGAAAAAGCTCCACCAGATTTGGTTGTGAGCTAAGTTACTCTAATCTCTGCTAACACTTGGCCTTAATTTTTTTTTTAACTTTAATCACTCTGGTGGATGTCTATGGATATTGCACATCAATTTTTACTTGCATTTCCCTGATAAACAATAATGGAACATACATTTACTGACCATCTGGAGATATTCTTTTGTGAAGTGCTTGATGACATATTTTGCCTGTTAAATTTGCTGCTTATCTTTTTCTTATTGATTTGCAGGAGTTCTTTATGTATTGTGGATCTGACTTCTTTATTAAACTATACTGCAAATATTTTCTATAAAAAAAAAAGTAGGCAAGATGGCCGAATAGGAGCAGCTCCAGTCTCCAACTCCCAGCGCGAGCGACACAGAAGACCGGTGATTTCTGCGTTTTCAACTGAGGTACTGGGGTCATCTCGCTAGGGAGTGCCGGACAATCGGTGCTGGTCAGCTGCTGCAGCCTGACCAGCGTGAGCTGAAGCAGGGCGAGGCATCGCCTCACCTGGAAGCGCAAGGGGGAAAGGAATCCCTTTTTCCTAGCCAGGGCAACTGAGACACACAACACCTGGAAAATCGGGTAACTCCCACCCCAATACTGCGCTTTAAGGAAACAGGCACACCAGGAGAATATATCCCACACCTGGCCGGGAGGGTCCCACGCCCACGGAGCCTCCCTCACTGCTAACACAGCCGTCTGCGGCGATCTATCCGCAAGGCAGCAGCGAGGCTGGGGAAGGGGCGCCCGCCATTGCTGAGGCTTAAGTAGGTAAACAAAGCCGCTGGGAAGCTCGAACTGGGTGGAGCTCACAGCAGCTCAAGGAAGCCTGCCTGTCTCTGTAGACTCTACCTCTGCGGACAGCGCACAGCTGCAGCCCATTAGGGGAAAGAGCGGGGGCGGTGCAGACGTGAACGACTCTGTCTGACAGCTTTGGGGAGAGCCGTGGATCTCCTAACGCGGAGGTTGAGATCCGAGAACGGACAGACTGCCTGCTCAGGTGGGTCCCTGACCCCTAAGTAGCCTAGCTGGGAGACATCCCCCACTAGGGGCAGTCTGACACCCCACACCTCACAGGGTGGCGTCACCCCTGAGAGGAAACTTCCAAAGAAAGAATCAGACAGGTACACTCGCTGTTCAGCAATATTCTATCTTCGGCAACCTCTGCTGCTGATACCCAGGCAAACAGGGTCTGGAGTGGACCTCAAGCAATCTCCAACAGACCAACAGACAGTCCTTCTGACTGTCAGACGGAAAACTATCAAACAGGAAGGACACCTATACCAAAACCCCATCCGTACGTCACCATCATCAAAGTCCAGAGACAGATAAAACCACAAAGATGGGGAAGAAGCAGGGCAGAAAAGCTGGAAATTCAAAAAATAAGAGCGCATCTCCCCCTGCAAAGGAGCGCAGCCCATCGCCAGCAACAGATCAAAGCTGGTCAGAGAATGACTTTGACGAGATGAGAGAAGAAGGCTTCACTCCATCAAACCTCTCAGAGCTAAAGGAGGAATTACGTACCCAGCGCAAAGAAACTAAAAATCTTGAAAAAAAACTGGAAGAATTGACAGCTAGATTAATTAATGCAGAGAAGATCATAAACGAAATGACAGAGATGAAAACCATGACACGAGAAATACGTGACAAATGCACAAGCTTCAGTAACCGACTCGATCAACTGGAAGAAAGAGTATCAGCGATTGAGGATCAAATGAATGAAATGAAGCGAGAAGAGAAACCAAAAGAAAAAAGAAGAAAAAGAAATGAACAAAGCCTGCAAGAAGTATGGGATTATGTAAAAAGACCAAATCTACGTCTGATTGGGGTGCCTGAAAGTGAGGGGGAAAATGGAACCAAGTTGGAAAACACTCTTCAGGATATCATCCAGGAGAACTTCCCCAACCTAGTAGGGCAGGCCAACATTCAAATTCAGGAAATACAGAGAACGCCACAAAGATACTCCTCCAGAAGAGCAGCTCCAAGACACATAATTGCCAGATTCACCAAAGTTGAAATGAAGGAAAAAATCTTAAGGGCAGCCAGAGAGAAAGGTCGGGTTACCCACAAAGGGAAGCCCATCAGAATAACAGCAGACCTCTCGGCAGAAACTCTACAAGCCAGAAGAGAGTGGGGGCCAATATTCAACGTTCTTAAAGAAAAGAATTTTCAACCCAGAATTTCATATCCAGCCAAACTAAGCTTCATCAGTGAAGGAGAAATAAAATCCTTTACAGATAAGCAAATGCTTAGAGATTTTGTCACCACCAGGCCTGCCTTACAAGAGACCCTGAAGGAAGCCCTAAACATGGAAAGGAACAAGCGGTACCAGCCATTGCAAAAACATGCCAAAATGTAAAGACCATCGAGGCTAGGAAGAAACTGCATCAACTAACGAGCAAAATAACCAGTTAATATCATAATGACAGGATCAAGTTCACACATAACAATATTAACCTTAAATGTCAATGGACTAAATGCTCCAATTAAAAGACACAGACTGGCAAACTGGATCAAGAGTCAAGACCCATCAGTCTGCTGTATTCAGGAGACCCATCTCACATGCAGAGACATACATAGGCTCAAAATAAAGGAATGGAGGAAGATCTACCAAGCAAATGGAGAACAAAAAAAAGCAGGGGTTGCAATCCTAGTCTCGGATAAAACAGACTTTAAACCATCAAAGATCAAAAGAGACAAAGAAGGCCATTACATCATGGTAAAGGGATCAATTCAACAGGAAGAGCTAACTCTCCTAAATATATATGCACCCAATACAGGAGCACCCAGATTCATAAAGCAAGTCCTTAGAGACCTACAAAGAGACTTAGACTCCCATACAATAATAATGGGAGACTTCAACACTCCACTGTCAACATTAGACAGATCAACGAGACAGAAAGTTAACAAGGATATCCAGGAATTGAACTCATCTCTGCACCAAGCGGACCTAATAGACATCTATAGAACTCTCCACCCCAAATCAACAGAATATACATTCTTCTCAGCACCACATCGCACTTATTCCAAAATTGACCACATAATTGGAAGTAAAGCACTCCTCAGCAAATGTACAAGAACAGAAATTATAACAAACTGTCTCTCAGACCACAGTGCAATCAAACTAGAACTCAGGACTAAGAAACTCAATCAAAACCACTCAACTACATGGAAACTGAACAACCTGCTCCTGAATGACTACTGGGTACATAACGAAATGAAAGCAGAAATAAAGATGTTCTTTGAAACCAATGAGAACAAAGATACAACATACCAGAATCTCTGGGACACATTTAAAGCAGTGTGTAGAGGGAAATTTATAGCACTAAATGCCCACAAGAGAAAGCAGGAGAGATCTAAAATTGACACTCTAACATCACAATTAAAAGAACTAGAGAGGCAAGAGCAAACACATTCAAAAGCTAGCAGAAGGCAAGAAATAACTAAGATCAGAGCAGAACTGAAGGAGATAGAGACACAAAAAACCCTCCAAAAAATCAATGAATCCAGGAGTTGGTTTTTTGAAAAGATCAACAAAATTGACAGACCGCTAGCTAGACTAATAAAGAAGAAAAGAGAGAGGAATCAAATAGACGCAATAAAAAATGATAAAGGGGATATCACCACCGACCCCACAGAAATACAAACTACCATCAGAGAATACTATAAACACCTCTACGCAAATCAACTAGAAAATCTAGAAGAAATGGATAATTTCCTGGACACTTACACTCTCCCAAGACTAAACCAGGAAGAAGTTGAATCCCTGAATAGACCAATAGCAGGCTCTGAAATTGAGGCAACAATTAATAGCCTACCCACCAAAAAAAGTCCAGGACCAGATGGATTCACAGCTGAATTCTACCAGAGGTACAAGGTGGAGCTGGTACCATTCCTTCTGAAACTATTTCAATCAATAGAAAAAGAGGGAATCCTCCCTAACTCTTTTTATGAGGCCAACATCATCCTGATACCAAAGCCTGGCAGAGACACAACAAAAAGAGAGAATTTTAGACCAATATCCCTGATGAACATCGATGCAAAAATCCTCAATAAAATACTGGCAAACCGGATTCAGCAGCACATCAAAAAGCTTATCCACCATGATCAAGTGGGCTTCATCCCTGGGATGCAAGGCTGGTTCAACATTCGCAAATCAATAAACGTAATCCAGCATATAAACAGAACCAAAGACAAGAACCACATGATTATCTCAATAGATGCAGAAAAGGCTTTTGACAAAATTCAACAGCCCTTTATGCTAAAAACGCTCAATAAATTTGGTATTGATGGAACGTACCTCAAAATAATAAGAGCTATTTATGACAAACCCACAGCTAATATCATACTGAATGGGCAAAAACTGGAAAAATTCCCTTTGAAAACTGGCACAAGACAGGGATGCCCTCTCTCACCACTCCTATTCAACATAGTGTTGGAAGTTCTGGCTAGGGCAATCAGGCAAGAGAAAGAAATCAAGGGTATTCAGTTAGGAAAAGAAGAAGTCAAATTGTCCCTGTTTGCAGATGACATGATTGTATATTTAGAAAACCCCATTGTCTCAGCCCAAAATCTGCTTAAGCTGATAAGCAACTTCAGCAAAGTCTCAGGATACAAAATTAATGTGCAAAAATCACAAGCATTCTTATACACCAGTAACAGACAAGCAGAGAGCCAAATCAGGAATCAACTTCCATTCACAATTGCTTCAAAGAGAATCAAATACCTAGGAATCCAGCTTACAAGGGATGTAAAGGACCTCTTCAAGGAGAACTACAAACCACTGCTCAGTGAAATCAAAGAGGACACAAACAAATGGAAGAACATACCATGCTCATGGATAGGAAGAATCAATATCGTGAAAATGGCCATACTGCCCAAGGTGATTTATAGATTCAATGCCATCCCCATCAAGCTACCAATGACTTTCTTCACAGAATTGGAAAAAACGGCTTTAAAGTTCATATGGAACCAAAAAAGAGCCCGCATTGCCAAGACAATCCTAAGTCAAAAGGACAAAGCTGGAGGCGTCACGCTACCTGACTTCAAACTATACTACAAGGCTACAGTAACCAAAACAGCATGGTACTGGTACCACAACAGAGATATAGACCAATGGAACAGAACAGAGTCCTCAGAAATAATACCACACATCTACAGCCATCTGATCTTTGACAAACCTGAGAAAAACAAGAAATGGGGAAAGGATTCCCTATTTAATAAATGGTGCTGGGAAAATTGGCTAGCCATAAGTAGAAAGCTGAAACTGGATCCTTTCCTTACCCCTTATACGAAAATTAATTCAAGATGGATTAGAGACTTAAATGTTAGACCTAATACCATAAAAACCCTAGAAGAAAACCTAGGTAGTACCATTCAGGACATAGGCATGGGCAAGGACTTCATGTCTAAAACACCAAAAGCAACGGCAGCAAAAGCAAAAATTGACACATGGGATCTAATTAAACTAAAGAGCTTTTGCACAGCCAAAGAAACTACCATCAGAGTGAACAGGCAACCTACAGAATGGGAAAAAATTTTTGCAACCTACTCATCTGACAAAGGGCTAATATCCAGAATCTACAAAGAACTCAAACAAATATACAAGAAAAAAGCAAACAACCCCATCAAAAAGTGGGGAAAGGATATGAACAGACATTTCTCAAAAGAAGACATCCATACAGCCAACAGACACATGAAAAAATGCTCATCATCACTGGCCATCAGAGAAATGCAAATCAAAACCACAATGAGATACCATCTTACACCAGTTAGAATGGCAATCATTAAGAAGTCAGAAAACAACAGGTGTTGGAGAGGATGTGGAGAAATAGGAACACTTTTACACTGTTGGTGGGATTGTAAACTAGTTCAACCATTATGGAAAACAGTATGGCGATTCCTCAAGGATCTAGAACTAGATGTACCATATGACCCAGCCATCCCACTACTGGGTATATACCCAAAGGATTATAAATTACTCTACTACAAAGACACATGCACACGTTTGTTTATTGCGGCACTATTCACAATAGCAAAGACTTGGAATCAACCAAATGTCCATCTGTGACAGACTGGATTAAGAAAATGTGGCACATATACACCATGGAATACTATGCAGCCATCAAAAAGGATGAGTTTGCGTCCTTTGTAGGGACATGGATGCAGCTGGAAACCATCATTCTTAGCAAACTATCACAAGAAGAGAAAACCAAACACCGCATGTTCTCACTCATAGGTGGGAACTGAACAATGAGATCACTTGGACTCGGGAAGGGGAACATCACACACTGGGGCCTATCATGGGGAGGGGGGAGGAGGGAGGGATTGCATTGGGGAGTTATACATGATATAAACGTCATGCACATGTACCCTAGAACTTAAAGTATAATTAAAAAAAAAAAAAAAAAGTACATGGGCAAAGATCTTGAATAGACATTTCTTCAAAGAAGATATAAAAATGGCCAATAAGCACATGAAAAGATACTCAACATTACTAATCACTAAGGAAATGCAAATCAAAATTACAATTAGATAACTCCTCACACCATGAAGATGGCTACCATCAAGAAAAGAGAAGACAAATACTGGACAGGATGTGGAGAAACTGGAACTCTTATGCACTATTGGTGGGACTATAAAATGGTACAGCCACTACAGAAAATAGTATGGCACTGCCTCAAAAAATTCAAAATATAATTACCATATGGTCCAGCAATTCTACCTTTGGGTGGGTATATAGTCAAAATAATTGAACACAAGGTCTCAAAGAGATACTTGTATATCCACGTTCATAGCAGCATTATTCACAATAGCTAAAATGTAGAGGCAACCTAAATGTCCATTGACAGATGAATAAGCAAAATGTGGTATATACATATAATGAAAGATTATTCAGGCTTTAAAGGGAAGGAAACTCTGACATAAGCTTTAACATAAATAAACCTTGAAAAAAACTATGCTAAGTGAAATAAGCCAGTCACAAAAAGACAAATACTATATGATTCTATTTATAAGAGGTATAGACAAATACTAGAATGGTGGTTACCAGGGGTTGAGGGGATAGGAAAATGAGAAGCTATTGTTTAAAGGGTATAGAGTTTCAGTTTTACAAGATGAAAAAGACTGTGGAGGTGGATGGTGGTAATGGTTGCACATTATGAATGTATTTCATTTGACTGGACTGTACATTTTAAAATGGTTAAGGCCGAGCATGGTGGCTCACGCCTGTAATCCCAGCACTTTGAGAGGCTGAGGCGGGTGAATCACCTGAGGTCAGGAGTTCAAGACCAGCCTGGCCAACATGGTGAAGCCCTGTCTCTCCAAAAATTCAAATATTAGCTGGGCATGATGGCAAGTGCCTGTTATCCCAGCTACCCAGGAGGCTGAGGCAGGAGAATTGCTTGAACCCAGGAGGTGGAGGTTGCAGTGAGCCAAGATGATGCCATTGCACTCCAGCCTGGGTGACAGGGCAAGACTGCGTCTTAAAAAAAAAAAATGGCTAAGATGGTACATTTTATATGAATTTTAAGTACAATTAAAACTTGGGAAAAAATGTTGGTGGGTACAATGGCTCACACCTGTAGTCCTAGCACTTTGGGAAGCCAAGGTCGGCAAATCACTTGAGCCCAGGAGTAGGAGTCCAGCCTGGGCAACATGGCAATTACTCCATTTCTACATAAAATACAAAAATTAGCTGGGTTTGGTGGTGCATGGTTGTCATCTCAGCTATTCAGGACGCTGAAGTGGGAGGATCAATTGAGCCTGGGGGGTTGAGGCTGCAGTGAGCCATGACTGCACAACTTCACTCCAGCCTGGGTGAGAGTGAGTCTCAAAAAACAAAAACAAACAAAGAAAAAAATCCTTGGGGAAAAAAACTTTTAAAAAAATAGACCAATAGAGTACACAAGTTTTTAGCTTTCCCTAATCAACATGTTAACTTTATCTGCTTACATACTTGATTATTGAGGCCACCAAAGCTTTTACTTCGGGATTAATTTGGTTTTTAATCCTATGCAAAGGTATAAAATAGTTATTTATGATTTATAATCAGTGCATACTTAGAAAATGCTTAGAGTGAAAACTGCTTGGTAGATTTTTTTGTTGTTGTTGTTGAGACGAAGTCTCACTCTGTCGCCCAGGCTGGAGTGCAGTGGCCGGATCTCAGCTCACTGCAAGCTCTGCCTTCCAGATTTATGCCATTCTCCTGCCTCAGCCTCCCGAGTAGCTGGGACTACAGGCGCCTGCCACCTCGCCTGGCTGGTTTTTTGTATTTTTTTAGTAGAGACAGGTTTTGTTTTGTTTTGTTTTGAGACGGAGTCTCGCTCTGTCACCCAGGCTGGAGTGCAGTGGCCGGATCTCAGCTCACTGCAAGCTCCGCCTGAGACAGGTTTCACTGTGTTAGCCAGGATGGCCTCGATCTGCTGACCTCGTGATCCGCTCGTCTCGGCCTCCCAAAGTGCTGGGATTACAGGTTTGAGCCACCGCACCTGGCCATTATTTTTAAGCAAGCTTTAGTGAATTGTTTTCCCTGCAAAGCAGGCAACACTTTATGTGTAAAGCCTTTATTGCAACCATTATATCTGGACAGTCACAAAGCACCTCATGTTGTATGATTCCATTTACATAAAATATCCAGAATAGGCAAGTTAATAGACCCAAAAAGTAGATTAGTCATGGGGAAGGGCTGAAAGGGAGAAGCTACATGGTGACAGCTAAAGGGTGTAGGTTTTCATTTTGGTATAATAAAAATTCTCCAAAAATTGTGGTGATAGATGTACAACTCTGAATACCTTAAAAGCCACTTAATTGTACACTTTAAATGGGTGAATTGTAGGATATGTGAATTATATCTCAAGAAAGTTATTTTTAAGAGAAAAAGAAAAATAGATACTTCACTAAAAAAGCTAATGAAAATATGAAAAGATACTCAGTATCACCAGGCATCAGATTAGCACCAAAATGAGATACCATCATACATCTATTAGACAGCTAAAATATAAAAGATGGATAATAACATGTGTTGGTGAGGAGACAGTACAGCATACATACACTGTTGATAAAAAGAAAAGCTGGTTAGACAAGGTGGCTCACGCCTATAATTCCAACACTTTGGGAGGCCAAGGCAGGCGGATCACAAGGTCAGGAGATTGAGACCATCCTGGCCAACATGGTGAAACACCATCTCTACTAAAAATACAAAAATTACCTGGGCATGGTGGCATGTGCCTGCAGTCCCAGCTATTCAGGAGGCTGAGGCACGAGAATCTCTTGAACCCGGAAGGCGGAAGTTGCAGTAGGCCGAGATCGCACCACTGCATTCCAGCCTGGTGACAGAGTGAGACTGTCTCAAAAAAAAAAAAAAGAAGAAGAAAAGCTGTGTAGTCACTCCGGAAAGTTATTTGTTAGTATCTATTAAAGCTGAATATAAGCATACCGTATGATGTAGAAACTCCATTCCTTTATCAAGAAAAAGGGTTGAATTCTTTTATTCACAAATTTAATTCGCATACATTTTTTTTTCGAGACAAAGTCTCACTCTGTCACGTAGGCTGGAATGCAGTGGCACCATCTCGGCTCACTGCAACCTCTGCCTCCCAGGTTCAAGTGATTCTCCTGCCTCAGCCTCCCAAGTAGCTGGGAATACAGGCACCCACAACCACATCTGTCTAATTTTTGTATTTTTAATAGAGACGGCATTTCACCATTTTGGCCAGGCTGGTCTTGAACTCCTGACCTCAAGTGATCCGCCTGCCTCAGCCTTCCAAAGTGCTGGGATTACAGGTGTGAGCCACCACTCCGGGCTCTTCCCCAGACATATTTTTTGAGTGACCACTGACTAGGTGCAATAAGGAGTATAATGAATATGCAAGAAGTTCGCCAGAGGAAAGCAGGAAAAAAAGAGCTGATAGTCATAAAAAACAGCATAGTGTCACAAAATAGAACCACTGAGGCAAGGTTCAAAGCCTTAAGTGTATTGAAAAAGACTAATATTTAGTCTCAGTGAACTGAGGCCAGTCAACTACTTGCCCAATTGTGAAAAATAAAAAATGACATACAATTTTTTTTTTTTTTTGAGACAGAGTCTTGCTCTGTCACCCAGACAGGAATGCAGCAGCATGATCTCGGCTCATTGCAACCTCTGCTTCCCAGGTTCAGGCAATTCTCCTGCCTCAGCCTTCCAAGGAGCTGGGACTACAAGCAGGCGCCACCATGCCTGACTGACTGTTGTATTTTTAGTAGAGACGGGGTTTCACCATGTTGGCCAGGTTGGCCTCAAACTCCTGATCTCAAGTGATCCGCCCACCTCGCCTCGCAAAGTGCCGGGATTACAGGCATGAGCCACCTCGCTCAGCCCATATAAATAATTTTAACTGTAAATAGAGGTCAAAGATTGTGCTTTAAAAAGTAAGGCAGCCGGGCGCGGTGGCTCAAGCCTGTAATCCCAGCACTTTGGGAGGCTGAGACGGGCGGATCACGAGGTCGGGAGATCAAGACCATCCTGGCTAACATGGTGAAACCCCGTCTCTACTAAAAATACAAAAAACTAGCCGGGCGAGGTGGCGGGCGCCTGTAGTCCCAGCTACTCCGGAGGCTGAGGCAGGAGAATGGCGTAAACCCGGGAGGTGGAGCTTGCAGTGAGCTGAAATCCGGCCACTGCACTCCAGCCCGGGCGACAGAGCAAGACTCCGTCTCAAAAAAAAAAAAAAAAAAAAAAGTAAGGCAAAGTTGAGGATTTTTAAGTAGCTTTTAGTACTCTAAACTTCCCTTAAAACATGTGAGTCCAATGTTTGAGGTTCACATATTTGACTTTTTTAGGTGTTTCTAGAAACATATATATGATCTAAGTTGAGGAATACCTATTAGACCCAGATAGGCTTCTGTTGCTTATGAACCTAAATCTCATCTCTACCCTGTCATTTGGAAGTATGAAAATAGGATTTGATATGCATCTTGACTTACACCCACTATATGTTTGGCATTGTAATAAACATCAGGAATATATCTTTTTAATTGCCTCTTCTACTCTAGTACCAGCTACTCGGGAAGCTGAGGCAGGAGGGTTGCTCTAGCTCAACAGTTCATGACCTGCCACCTGGCCAACATAGAGATTTTGTCTCAAAAAATATATATATGTAAAAATGCAAAAATAAACTGCCCCTTCTAGACACATAAGAACCTAGTTAACAGTAGTTTTTCTGAACAGGCAAGCTGGGAATTGGAGGTCAGGGATGAGACAAAGATCAATTTTTCATACTACATTCTTTCTGTTATTAAAAATAAATCAAGCTTCTCAAATAAAAAAGGCATTATGATTACAAGTTACATATCATATTAAATACAAACAATAATTTTTACCTGTATTATTTTGAGAGCTGAAATACAGACACTGTCAGATATGTTTAATTCCTACATCTCTAGATGAAGCCTCCTTCCTTCATGAAAAGTAAAGCATACTTTATGTCAACGAACAGTTATCTTCAAAAGTTTTCTCTAATGTCCAAGTGCTCAAGAGTAATCAATCAGTATCAATGCAGGCAATATTCTATATTTATAATCTACCTATGCGGTCCTCTCACATTAGGAGCTGGGCCTTCAGACTCCTCTTTAAATAACTGTGGGTCATGTGATTATATGAAAGGTCTAATAGATCTCTAAATTATTAGTACCATTGTGGTATCCTGCAGGTAGCAGTATTCACATAATACTTCACATAATTCAGTGATGACTTAAAAAGTCCTAAGCAGGTAAATCACACTATCAAGCAATTAATTGTACAATGTGTTAAAACAGAAATTTCTAAATGTGTTGTGTGAAAAACAACTATTGCTAAGTCATTTATATCATAAAGTGTAAACAAAAAATACCACTAGCTCTATGGTATGCAAATGTACAATTTTGTCTCACTTCCTTTCTTCACTAGACTCCAAATAAAAAAATGAAAGATTACAATTCAGCAGCTGAAAGAAAAGGAAAATCCAGGAAATTCAATCAGATCTACATGACTCATGTTGTGTCAATTGCAAATTTCTGATTTCAAACTTAAAAAAAAAAGAAACTTCAAGGACCCTTCAAATTATGTCCAAGTCATATGCCTGATTAGACAATTGAATCACGTTACTGGACTACATTTTTTCCCCTTGATTCAATCTCTTCTCTTGCTGCCACAAATATGTTTGTTCAGTGTAAATGGAGTGATAAAGATTGACCTTTCTAAGTTGAGCATCTGGCGGAACTGGATTTTAAATAGTATGCTTAGGATTTTACTTTACTTGATTTAAGGCAAAAGAAGTCCATAGATAATAGATCCATATATCTAATTTTAATTCTAGGAATTTTAGAGCCTCTATCTCACCCTCTTTGACAAATTCAGCATCTCACACCAGGATGAGGTATAACCAGAAGAGAAACGTTAAACTACTACTGTGAGAACTTAGTAGCAGTTCTACTTTTAAGAATTGTTCCCATCTATTTTCTGTTCTAAAGAAAGGGGAAAAAATAGAACAGAAAGGAGAAAAAAATTGTTGTGACCTTAAGCCCTGCCTAGTACCTTGACTCATTCCAATGTCTTTTCACTGATTTTCTATCCAACAATACCAAAATAATAAGACTTCCATTTCCTTCTTTCTTTTGTACCTCATAACCTGACAAATAAAACAGTCTTGGAAATTGTTCCGGATATTTAAGACCACACATATTTTCAGCTTTTTGTAAAATTTTTACTCTTCCTAATATTTGTCACCTTATCCTAGTTACTGTATACTCCTGACCCAACCCATTACTAAAATGATAAACAAAGAAGATTATGTGCAACTACAGAGAAATTACATACTCAAAGCAGCCCTCAAAAACAAATTTCCACGAATACCTAATGTAAAGAAGAAAGAGCCTACATTTATGAAATTTCTTTTAGACCTGCTACCTGATTTTCATTCAACGCTAGCATGTGATCAAGAGCTAATTTGCATAGCTGATAGGAAGCTGAGTCCAATCATTTATTCACAGCAGGCATAGTACTAGAAGCTAAGGATGCAGAGATAAAAGACTCAGTCAGACTCTTCATTCAAAGACCTCAAAGTCTAGTGGAAGAAAGAGCCACATATACCTACAATCACAGTATTATGGGCAAGTGTCATGGCAGGAGTATGCCCAGCATGGCATAGGAGGACAAAAAAAAAATGAGCACCTAACTCAAGTCTGAAAAGACTGGGAAAATCTTCTCAATGTAGCACTAGAACCAAGTCTAGAGAGATCCTTAGGAGGAACAGGGATGGAAGTAGAGGAATAGGGCATTCTATTCAGAGGAAAAAGACACACAAGTTCGTTTGGATGATGAAAACATTCTGGAAATAGAGAGTGGTGTTTGTTACACCAATCTCTATTGGTGTACCTACTGTCACTGAATTATACACTTAAAAATGATAAATTTTATGTGTATTTTACCATACACACACGTTTGGGAGGGTAGAAACACCATATAAGGTATCTGCGGAGGAGACTGAGTGGCAAGAGAAAGGACTGAGATGCAACAGGGCTAGACCATAAAGGGCTTTGTATTCCATGATAAAGGAGTATGGAGGCTAAATCAGGGTGGAAGACTGGAAGGTGCAGGAATGACTAGGAGGCTACTGATCTCTCCAGATGAGAAATTAAGGTCTAAATTCTGAGATGCAGTGAGACAAAAAGAATGAATTGACTTCCAAGACAGCAAGAAAGAAGAATGAAGGGATCTTGGAGCCTAAAGTTAAGGAACAAGAGGAGTTTAAGATGTCTCTCAGATTTTGTGCTTGAGCAATCAAGCAGATGACACTGCTAAGTCACCTAGAGAATGAAAACAGGAGAAGCATCAGGTTGGATCAGGAAGCATTGGTAATTTTTGCTTTGATCTACCAAGTTTGAATGCTTGTGGACAAAGGATAAAGATTAGCAGTTAGAAGAGTTGCTTCATTTCTTAAGTGGATCTGTGGACTTTGTGCTGCTTCAAGGCCCAGGCAACAAACAGCAGCTGAGATTTAAGGAGGAAGCCATTTTTCCTACCTTTAAATAGAATCCAGCACTACCACCCAGAAAATCAGAGGCTTTGACAGGCTCAAGCGGTAGCTTCTCTGGCAAGGTCCTGAGGTTCTCAGTAGTACCTTCAGTGAGGCTTCTCAAGGGGCAGCATCTATCATCAAGGGTGAGCAAAAGATGAATAAGTAGCATGGCTGACCCTTCATGGTAGCCACTGCTGACATTTAGTTCTCATAGAAATAACTGGGGAAGCGCCAGGCACAGTGGCTCACGCCCATAATCCCAGCACTTTGGGAGGCTGAGGTGGGCAGATTACTCGAGGTCAGGAGTTTGAGACCAGCCTGGCCAACATGGTGAAACCCTGTCTCTACTAAAAATACAAAAATTAGCTAGGCATGGTGCCACTTGCACCTGTAGTCCCAGCTACTTAGGAGGCTGAGGCAGGAAAATCACTTGAACCCAGGAAGCAGAGGTTGCAGTGAGCCGAGATGGCACCACTGCACCCAGCCTGGGCGAAAGAGCGAGACTCTATCTCAAAAAATAAATAAATAACTGGGAAAGTTTCGCAGGATAGAACAGAACCTGAAAGTTGGGGAGGAGAGGGAAGGATAAGCTGTAATCATTTTGAAATGCAAATGGAACCTCTTGTATTATTCCAGATTACTAAAGCCTATAGCTTACCAGTTTATAAACATTTTAGCAAAAGCAAAACCTTGTTCATATTGTTTGTATTCGCTTTTTTGTAATTAACAATATGGTGAGCATCTTCCTATATAACATTCTTCTATAACTTCATGTTTAAAGCTACATAGTATCTGATTATATATCATGATTTATTCAACCACCTACTGTTGGAAGCTTAAGTTTGAAGAAAGCTTTTCAAGCTAATTTTAAAAATTAAGTCCATCATTCTAAGTAATCCAATTCTATTTTTATGGTGACATCTAGCAATATCTTAGTATTTTATTTGAAGATTCCTTGTCTATAAAATTCCCTTCAGATTTTTGTTTAAATCATTTTTAAAACCAGCTAAAAGAATGCATAGCAACTTACTAGCCCTTTTATAAGAAGGAAGTAAACTGCTCACTTGTTGCAGGTGCATTAATTTTATCAAGCCACTAGTGTACCATATTGTACAAGAGAGGAGGCAGGTAATTTGCTAAATAGCACCCTCATGGCACAAAAGAGCAAATGCATCTCCAGTAAGTGAACCATGTGCTCTCTGTCAGCAGGATCAGCATATTATTTTGTATCTCCTTTCCCATCCCATGGATGCTTATTGGTCCCTCCTTGAGTTAACAATAAATGCAGAGATGCCTCCATCTGTGCTCATGTTGTTCCTTCCACCCATGTCCCACAGCTCCCTCAATTTCTATGCCTAACCAACCCTCTTACTTATAATCCAAAAACGTTCAACTGTTACTTCCTCCAGAAAGTCTTCTCCAACCATGCCCATCTTGAGCCAAGTAGTCCCAAAGCGTCCTGCCTGCATCTCTGAGTATAAAATATAGTTTACTAAAATGATAATTTTATATTCACCCACCAAATCATAAGCCTCTTTAGGATACCACATAGCTTCATTAAATAATTGCTGAGAAGGAAAGCTGTGATTCAAAGAGTGTCACAAAGTTATCTGCCTTCTTCTTCACCTGTAATATTAATACTATCTATTGCAAGCAACTGGGCAACATGCTTAACTATTAAGGTTATGTACAGATTTCCAATAAAATACAACAATAATTTGACACATGCTCAATGTGTAATCACTGTTGTGATGCATGGTATTTAAACATGATTTGTATAAATTACTACCATTGGTAGTTTTCAGGAATGTAGTGGGATAGCATATGGTAACCAACTTCTCCCTCCAACAGAGATACAGCTGACCTCATCTACCTCTGTTCTACATCTTTCTAAACGTTCCAAGTTCCCAAACAGCCCCTTACTATACCGTATTTTCCTCTCCCTCCACAAACTCTCCACTAAAATGACTATTTTCACAGTAAATTGAATTCCACTGAGACTTCTATCTTTGCTTTTGTACTGAACTGCCATCTTTATGAGCCTTATGTTCCACCATCCCTTCTTGGGATTTTTAGGTAGAGGTATTTCCTTGAAAGGTTATAATAACCTCAGACTTCCCTCTTTTCCTTGTCTCTCCTAGTGCTTTTTTTTTTTTTTTTTTTTTGAGAGGAAGTCTCGCTCTGTTGCCCAGGCTGGAGTACAATGGCATGATCTCGGCTCACTGCAACCTCCACCTCCTGGGTTCAAGCAATTCTCCTGCCTCGCCCTCCTGAGTAGCTGGGATTACAGGCACGTGTCACCAGACCGGACTAATTTTTGTATTTTTAGTACAGATGGGGTTTCACCATGTTGGTCAGGCTGGTCTCGAACTCCTGACCTCATGATCCACCCGCCTCAGCCTCCCAAAGTGCTGGGATTACAGGCATGAGCACCATGCCTGGCCTCTCCTGGTGCTTTTTTAAGAAATGAATAGATACAGTAGTCTGGATGGTATGAATTTTTAAAAGCCTTTCCTGACTCAAAATCCCTCTCCCAGATTACTAGCTATTTCATCATTTACAGATTCATTTGGGTTAATAAATAAACACCTTCCTCTCCTCCTGCTGACAAAAAAGCAAACAAACTAAGCAGCATAGGTTTACTGGTGGTGCAAAACAGGCTGATAATTAATCATAATTTTTGAGAGAAAGTGGGAAAGGGAAGGAGTAAGGGTAGAAGTTCCACTGAGCTAGTTAGTGGAACTGCGATAGTGGGGGAGCAAGAAAGCTCTAGCTCTGAAAGAACAAGGGGATGCAATAGAAAGGAGAAGGAAACAGGGTAAAGCCCAAAGATTGACTTCAAATTTCAACACGAAGCTCCCCAGATATCCACCTTTTTTCCCTTTCTCTTTGAAAGTTGACTTCTATCTTCAATACCCACCACACAAAAAGATTGGTTTAACTCTTGTTGCTCTTAACTGTTACATACTCATTTACTTTATACAATACTTTGACCTATATGGAGTCTTCTCATCTTGAAAATGGAGATAGCACCTGCTCGTAGACCAGAAGTAGATGATTACTCAGGAACATACTGACATTATTTCATTACATTAAGAAGAGATGCACTTAAAATAAAAGTCTAAAGTTCTTTCCTCCACACGTCATTGAGCATTGAGGTATTTCAGATTAAAAGAAAATGCTGGTACACAAACGTTCATAGCAGAATTATTCATAATAGCCAAAAAGTGGAAACAATCCAATGTCCACCATATGACGAGTAGGTAAACAAAAGATGATATATCCATACAATGGAATATCATTTGGCAATTAAAAAAAAGGAGCACAACAATGTGAATGTACTTAATGTCATAGAACTGTACACTTAAAAATTGCTAAAATAAGAAAATTTTATGTTATAGTTTGCCTTTTTTTTTTGAGACGGAGTCTTGCTCTGTCGCCTGTCACCCAGGCTGGAGTGCAGTGGCAGGATCTCGGCTCACTGCAAGCTCCACCTCCCAAGTTCAAGCAATTCTCCTGCCTCAGCCTCCCAAGCAGATGGGACTACAGTTTCACACCACCATGCCAGCTAATTTTTGTATTTTTAGTAGAGACAGGGTTTCACCATGTTGGCCAGGATGGTCTCAATCTCTTGACCTCATGATCTGCCCACCTTGGCCTCCCAAACTACTGGGATTACAGGCATGAGCCACCATAGCTGGTCTTTTAAGAGAGATCAGGTCTCACTATTTTTCTCAGGCTGGTCTCAAACTCCTAAGCTCAAGCAATTCTCCCACATCAGTTTCCCCAGTGGATGGGATTACAGGTCCACACCACCACCCCTGGCTTATTTAACTCTGTCTTTATATTAATATTTATATTACTTTGCCTAATACTGCATTTCCTCCCTTTGCTAGCTTTTATTATAATTTGCCAATTTTGTATTTCTATTGCCTCTAAAGTCATGTTTTTTCCTGCCTCCAGGCTGAAAATTTAATGTTCTGTTTATCTTAAAACTCCTATGTCTGCAGGGAGCGGTGACTCATGCCTGTGATCCCAGCACTTTGGGAGGCCAAGGCGGGCGGATCACCTGAGGTCGGAAGTTCGAGACCAGCCTGACCAACACGGAGAAACTCCGACTCTACTAAAAATACAAAACTAGCCAAGCATGGTGGCACATGCCTGCAATCCCAGCTAATCAGGAGGCTGAGGCAAGATAATCGCTTGAACCTTGGGAGTCGGAGGTTGCAGTGAGCCGAGATCGCGCCTTTGCACTCCAGCCTGGGTAACAAGACCGAAACTACGTTTCAAAAAAAAAAAAAAAAAAAAGACCTGGCGCAGTGGCTCACGCCTGTAATCCAGCACTGTGGGAGGCCGAGAAGGGCGGATCACGAGGTCAGGAGATAGAGATCATCCTGGTTAACACGGTGAAACCTCATCTCTACTAAAAATACAAAAAAATTAGCCGGGCGTGGTGGCGGGCGCCTGTAGTCCCAGCTACTCGGGAGGCTGAGGCAGGAGAATGGCTTAAACCCGGGAGGTGGAGCTTGCAGTGAGCCGAGATCGTGCCACTGCACTCCAGCCTGGGCGACAGAGCGAGACCCTGTCTCAAAAAAAAAAAAACTCCTATGTCTCCCCCATATCTGCATCTTTCAGAGCTTATATTATGTTTGACTCTCTCAGGATTTTAAGGAAGTGTTAAACATGCTCATAACACTTCTTGATTATACTCAATGTGTCTACTTCTTCAGTGGACTCTTCTTGTGAACTCTTCAAGGGCAGAAAATAGGTCCGTCTGCCTTCTCTGCTGTACCCCCATGTATATAACTAGTGCCTGGAATGGAGGGGTTGGGCATTCTAATACTTTTTGAATGATTGAGTGGATAAATAATGAATGTGGTCATGGTACACTTCTTTAGCTTTAACAGATTCATTACATTGTTTTGATCACTTCATATCAAATTTCCCTACCACTTGTATCAATTTGTTAACTGCTCTAGAGTCCTATTATTCATCATCCTCACATGACTAACAAAAGCTGAGTTACTGAGAATTTGGCTTCAGTGCATACAGATATTCTACCATTTGATAATTGAGTTGCTAACTAAATCTGCATGAAATGAAACATTCAAGTATTCATTCTTTACCAGATTTAAAAGGGAATAAAGTGAACGTCTAATGCATAACAACTTCTGCAGGGTCTCGGGCAAAGGTAAAAACTGCTATCTCCCTCTCTTCTCTGTTTTAAGATTTTTAATAAGGCCACTTCTCTTGCTACATGGGGAGAATGTGCAGCTGATTAGAGGTCCCGAATGTTGCCTAGTCAAGTCTCTACACTTCATTCTGTATGAGCCAAATTAAATGTTGACAGACGTCATCATCCATCTTTAACTTTACATTCTCTGTCTCTGCCTTGCTTCCAGCAAGGGGAAGTCTTTCAAACCTGAGATCCATTTTATGCTGCTCCTTAACCTCTACACCAGTTCCTAAGAATGCAAACAAAATGCTTCTCTCCTCCAGTCCTCATCTGTCCTTTCCTGCTTCTCACTGTCCTCCCTACCTTTCATTTCTGCAGCCCCACCCCCTTCCAGACAATGTCGATCCCCTATCATGTTTTCTTTGGCTTCCCTGAAAGCCCTTACTTACTTAATGATAACTTAACCTGAAATTCCCCCTAGTTGATGATGGTACATTCTGGTAGTGTACTATTTTTGTATTTTAAGCACCTTTTTTTGCATTGTAAGAAAAATACACTAGTTCCAACTTTTATGGATTCACTTAACAACACTGACTACTTACCATGTTCACAGCACATATTATTGGTCATTTGTTTGGCAGATGCAGACCTACTCTGCAAATTAAAATCAGCCTAAGGATTAGGGACCACAAAGAAGATAGACTGTCACATACTCATAAATAGCACCATACAATAACAGAAATTAATGATGTTAGCCTATTCACTAGCAAGATAAGAGGCAACAGACAGTAAATTTTAAAACTTTGTTCATATTTTGATGAAATAACATAAATATAATGGATTGTTTCCTGTCCAACATGTGGACTACTTTCTATACAAGTCTTAATGGGAGACACTTTAAAAACTGAAAATACCAGATACTTACTTTCCCAGTCTCTCCTACAGCTAGGATAGAGTACATGACTTGGGCTTGGCCAATCAGACACTCCTACCTTGGTCTTTGACAATGAAACTGTCACAGTGAAGAAGCAGGAACCATGGAGAATACATTTTGGTAGTCAGCAGAAGCAGCTAAGACAGCTGCACCACCAGTATGAAGTGCACAGGGGCAGATGTGGTAGCACTGTGGCACTAGTGCCTAGTGTTCAGTGTCCCAGATGACAGTAGAGCAAGCTGGAGCATCCAGATACATGTTCGGAGGTGGAGGCAGCAGTGTCCTCTCAGACTGGCTCTGTAGTAGTATTCTGGGTCCTGGGTGCTCCCTAGCCTCCCTTTTTGTTGTCCACTTTCTAAGCCCATTTCTGCCTGCACCCTTCTTACCAAATTTCTGAGCTACCCAATGTCCTTGCAATAAAGTTCCCTTCTGTTAAAATCAACCAAAGTCAGCCGGGAGCGGTGGCTCACACCTGTAATTCCAGCACTTTGGGAGGCCAAGGCAGGCGGATCACCTGAGGTCAGGAGTTCGAGACCAGCCTGGCCAACACGGCGAAACCCCATCTCTACTAAAAATACAAAAATTAGCTGGGCATGGTGGTGGCACACGCCTGTAATCCCAGCTACTGGAGAGGCTGAGGCAGCAGGATTGCTTGAAACTGAGGGTGGAGGTTGAAGTGAGCCAAGATCACGCCACTGCACTCTAGCCTAGGCGACAGAGCGAGACTCCATCTCAATCAATCAATCAATAAAATCAACCAAAGTTGGTTGCTACCACTTGCAACTAAGAACTCCAACACGGTAAGTAGTAACTATAAATCTATTAAATTGGCAGCTGGGAATGGTGGCTCATACCTGCAGACCCAGAACTTTGGGAGGCCAAGGTGGGCAGATCTCTTGAGCTCAGGAGTTTGAAACCAGCCTGGGCAACATGGTGAAACCCAATCTCTACAAAAAGTACAAAAATTAGCCAGGTGGGTGGCGTGTGACTGTAGTCCCAGGTACTTGGGAGGCTGAGGTGAAAGGATCGCTTGAGCTGGGGAGGTTGGGGCTGCAGTGAGCCATATGCCACTGTACTTCAGCCTAGGTGACAGAGAGAGACCCTGTCTCAAAAAAATAAAAATAAAATAAATCTATCAAATTAATATTTCCCACTCAGCCTCTGGGTACTAAAAGAGGTATAATTAACATACATGTTTCAATATGTAAAAGAAATTTTTTCACTATTATAAATAATGTTCTAATGAACATCTTGGTATAAAAATTATTTTCTTGTATTTTAAATCATTTCCTTAGGGGAGATTCCTAGGAGTTAACTTGCAAATCTTTTAATAAAGACTGTACTGACTTAAACTTATACTCAGTATATTCTTATCATTATTTTTCAGTTCCTGCTAATTTACATAATAAATTTGGAACTTATTTAACTTACAGTTTTTGCTTACTAGTGAGGTTGAAATAAACATTTTTCACATGTTTATTAGCTAACTGTAATTCCTCATTGCATTAATTGTCCACTTTGTGGCATTCTCTCCATCGAGCTAGAGTTCTTTTTAGTGTTCATATAATGGATGATGATGATGGTGGTGGTGATTATTATTATTATTAAGGATAGTAACCCTTTGGCATATTGGATGCAAATTTTTCTCCTAAATTTTTACTCACTTTGTAGCTTTTGGCTTTAATGTTTCTGACATAAAAAGATTTATGTGGTATATCTTTGGATCTTTTTCTTTTTTTTTTTTATCTCATTATCTTTATACTTAGATAATTCTCATGTATGCCGGGGTGATGGCTCATGCCTGTAATCCTAGCAATTTGGGAGGCTAAGGAGGGTGGATCACTTGAGGTCAGGAGTTCAAGACAACCTGGTCAATGTGGCAAAACCCCATCTCTACTAAAAATACAAAAATTAGCTGGGCATGGTGGTGGGCATCTGTAATCTCAGCTACTCAGGAGGCTGAGGCAGGAGAATGGTTTGAAGCCAGGAGGCAGAGGTTGCAGTGAGCCAAGATCACACTGCTGCACTCTAGCCTGGGTGACAAAGTGAGACCCTATCTCAAAAAAAAAGAAAAGAAAAGTTCCTGTGCAAAGATTAAAAAATACTCACTTCTATTTTCTTCCAGTAACTCCGAATACTGCTTATTAAGGTTTATCCAAAGTGAGAAATCAAGTTTACTGAGTTTGTTTTTATCTAGTCAGTATGTCTGAAAGTCGGTGAATCATTGAATCATTCCAAGTAAAGCAAATGAAAATAGATTTAGCATCTTTCAGTTCAACTAATTCCTTAATTAGCAATTTTTTTCTAAGACATCTATTTCTACCAATTAGACTTTTCAATATAAAAATAACACTAGATGGTAGAGCCAACAGTTTCACCTCCAAGCAATTGGTTGGTACTGGCTGCCTAGAGCACTGGATTTAGAAAAATATTCAAGCCTGGGCAATGTAATGAGACCTCGTCTCCATGAAAAAATTTTTAAAATTTTTAAATTAGCCAAGCATGGTTGGACATCCCTGTAGTCCCAGCTACTCAGGAGGCTGAAGTGAGAGGATCGTGTGAGCCTGGGAAGTGGAGGTTGCAATGAGCCAAGATCGTACCACTGCACACCAGCCTGGGCAACAGAGTGAGACCCTGCCTGTCTCAAAAAAAAAAAAAAAAAAAAAAAGTGTTCAGCAGAGAACATTACTGATTGTGTCAGGAAGGAGAGTACAGTAACAAATACTCTCTCTGCCCTAGACACCTGGATCCTGGAGGACTTTATTCTTTATCTTCTATATTTGGCCTACTACCTTTTGAGTGACCAAATGATGTCCAATCCAAGGACCTCTCTCTGAGGCATCCTAAACACTTTAGTGAGGCATTTCATTATTACAATTTTTTTTTTTTTTTTTTTTTGAGACAGAGTATTGCTCTGTTGCCCAGGCTGGAGTGAGATGGCACAATCTTGGCTCACTGCAACCTCCGCCTCCCAGGCTCAAGTGATTCTCTGGCCTCAGTCTCCCAAGTAGCTGGGATTACAGGCATGTGCCATGATGCCCGTCTAATTTCTGTATTTTTTAGTAGAGATGGGGTTTCATCATGTTGGCCAGGCTGGTCTTGAACTTCTGACCTTAGATGATCCACCCGCCTCGGCCTCCCAGAATACTGGGATTACAGGCGTGAGCCACTGTGCCCAGCCATTGCAATTTAACTTCAAATTTGTTATAGAGTCACTGAGACAAAATCCCTATTCAACAAAGCAGAACATCACTCCTATTTATTCTGTTCTAAGATACACTGATACTAATATACGTTAACACTACAAACAATCTTCAAATTAGGTAAAGTGAGTAGAAACTCCATTACTAATCAATCAATAAATGGATAACCAATCCTTCATTAAATAGGCGGAATAATTTATTTAACTGTTAGGACAACCATTAGAATAAATCGTTTGCATTGAAAAAACACACCTCTTATGGCAACAGAGTGAATACACCAAACAGAATGGACCATCGCATAGTTTATGTGGCTGTTTAAACACAAGTCTTATGATCTTTGAGTGACTTCCCAAGCAAGAGGGAATAATTTTATAATGCAGTAAATACTGGCATTTTAAAAACTGCTCTTATTTTAAAGTCAGACTTGACTGTGACTAAGGGCCTTTATGAATTTAGGATCCTTTCACATACAGATCATCTATTTGATTAAGTTCTCACAAGGATTAGTGGAAGAATCATGCATATAGACTTGCTCAGTGCCATTTTTAAGTGAATTTTAAGATTCTTGTGTGTCATTGCCAATTTTATTTTGGGTGGCGAACACAATTGTAACTATAATAGTAATGACAAGAACAGTTACTTGATGTAAAAACTTTTTTTAACAATTCCACTTTCTGAAAGTGAAAATAATAAACAGTATCCTCATTGTCCAATCAGAGTTCAGGAATTAATTTAAATGTATGTTAGCGTTAAAAGTTAAAACTGTAGGTACATCTATATTAAGGGGCTAGGACAATTCAAATAATTCGCCAATTTCCCCAGCGTACTTCATTTTTGACTGACCAGATTTTGTTTATTTCATTTCTACCCAATCTTTCTCTTCTGATTCTCTCCTAGGTGCTGATCTCAATGAGCTAGGTTCCTCTTCTGCCAAGCTGACTAAACGCTATTTCATCCTAACACCCACCTGCCACTACAAGTCTCCTTTACTTCAAATGTTTCTTCTCTCCTTGTTGTTCCTTGGTCAATACCATTTCAAGATCACCTAGGCTACTCCTGCCCATCACTTATTACTTCAGATTGCTTTATTTATTCTCTCCTGTGCTCATGTGCAATCATTGGTCACAGGCCCTGATGAACCAACTTCAATTTTATTCAGTAGAAGCTGGTAAATATAAATTTTATGCATCTAATAAAATACTTACTTTTGGCTTCTGTATTATACTCAGATTTACTCGATTCACCTCCCCAATTATTCCTGTCGCCTTTTCTTCTCACTTTGCATGTAAACGCTTTCGTCGCCTTTTCTTCTCACCTTGCATGTAATTCTTCAGAGTATGCTATACCCTACCTTCCATAAGGAAAATGTAAAACAGTCCCCTAGATTATCCTCCATTCCTCCAGAACTTACATGAAGGTGACCTTTAACCAAATGATTCTTTTGGAATTAGAATCCCTCCCAAAAAAAAAAAAAAAATTAAGAGAAGATAGTTATTTTAAAAAAACCTCTGAGACCTAAGATCACCAGGTGGAAAGGGAGTAGAGAGAAGTGAAGCTCCTAAGAAACCAGAGTTGAAAGGAGAGAGAACTGCCCAATCTGCTAGTTATGAATCTTTCTTGTCTAGTGAGTATTCAACACTACAGGCTTTTGGTTATAATTTCAAGGCTGTATAAGGAATCCAGTATTTTTGTTTTGGCCGGGCGCGGTGGCTCAAGCCTGTAATCCCAGCACTTTGGGAGGCCGAGACGGGCGGATCACGAGGTCAGGAGATCGAGACCATCCTGGCTAGCATGGTGAAACCCCGTCTCTACTAAAAATACAAAAAAACTAGCCGGGCGAGGTGGCGGGCGCCTGTAGTCCCAGCTACTCGGGAGGCTGAGGCAGGAGAATGGCGTGAACCCGGGAGGCGGAGCTTGCAGTGAGCCGAGATTGCGCCACTGCACTCCAGTCTGGGCGACAGAGCGAGACTCCGCCTCAAAAAAAAAAAAAAAAAAAAAGGAATCCAGTATTTTTGTTTTGGGTTTTGTTTTTAATATACTTTGAAGCATATAATAATACACACTGAGAATGCTGCCCCTATAGTTTCTTTAGAATTTGTTTTCTTCTGGGTTAAGGTATGATTTTTCCCTCAATATGAATGACTGAAGTATATGACAACCTCTGAATTCCCTATGAGGTTGGGAATTGAACTCAACTGGCATTGATACTTCACCTACCCCATTCCAGCCTCTGTCTTTCTACCCCTCCATGAATGATTGCTATGAACAAAATGACCCTAGAATGTCATTATGAGAGAGAGTACACTTTTGGTCAGTATCTGCTGGCTTTTGAGACAGAGTCTCGCTCTGTCACCTAGGCTGGGGTGCAGTGGCATGATCTTGACTCACTGTAACTTCTGTCCCCTGGGTTCAAATGATTCTGGTGCCTCAGCCTCCCGAGTAGCTGGGCTACAGGCGTGCCCCAACATGCCCCGGTTAATTTTTACATTTTTAGTAGAGACATGGTTTCACCATGTTGGCCAGGCTGGTCTCAAATTCCTGACCTCAAGTGATCCATCCACCTCGGCCTCCCAAAGTGCTGGGATTACAGGCATAAGCCACCATACCCAGCCTCTGCTGGCTTTTAACACAACATCACTACTTTTTTTTTTTTTTTTTTTTTTTTGAGGCAGGGCCTTGCTCTGTCACCTAGGCTGGAGTGCAATGGCACAATCATGGCTCACTGTAGCCTCAACCTCCTGGGCTCAAGTGATCTTCCCATCTGAGTCTCCTGAGTAGCTGGAACCACAGGTGTGCACCACCATATTTGGCTTTCTGGTTTTTTGGTTTTTTTGTTTTGTTTTGTTTTTCCTGTAGGGACAGGGTCTTGTCATGTTGCCCAGGCTGGTCTCAAACTCCTGGACTCAAGCCACCCTCCTGCCTCGGCCTCCCAACCAAAGTGCTTGGGGTTCAGGTGTGAGCCACCATACCCAGCCCATTTTTATTTCCGAAAACATACATTAAGAGTGTGGTTTCTGAAATACAAAGTATAAATAACCCAGAGGTAATTCTAGACAAATTATAAACACATCAATCAGTTTCTATTTCCTTTGCTTTAATTTAGAATTCAGTGACTTTTTGAAAACTAGCCTCTAGTTTCAAAAATGGGACATGCTATTATTTTAAAAATATTACTCGAAATGATGAAAGTAGATCTAGCAAGCATATGAAACTCCCAAGAATGAAACAGTATTTGATGCTAGATATGATGGTTCTATTCATCTCAGAACTACTTAAAATATATAATTTTATTTTTTAGTTAATTTAAATAAAAATAAATTGATTAGATAGTAACCACTGAAAATAAAAACCCTCAGGAAAAAGTTTTCCTTCTCTTAACCAGGAAGAAAAGGAAATACACTAAAATTGACAGCCTTACCAGCTTTAGCTATCAAAAGGGAAGACACTTCCATTTCACCACATTGTTTCCAACATTGTCTCCTGTGTCTATAGTTACTGAGGACTGGCAAATAACTTTTAACTCCATCTAAGACAAAGGAGTCAAATCAACAAATGAAATCTCTTTTCATCATTATTGGAGAAGTTGAAATATATGACCCCACCATTCATGTCTACAAAATATATCATGATAAAGTATCATAACTCTATTATAGACCAACAAATGGGCTTGACCAAGGTAAAGGCATATTAGGTTTCAAACACATCTAAAGGAAACAGAAATCCCAGAGGAAAGGCAGGCAGAAGTACAAGAAACTTAACAACCACAAGGAAGGGAAATTCAATGCCAAATAAGAAAACCTACATGCAGCTTATAGGTTTGATACTTTAGCTAGGGTTGTTAGGCTAAATATATGTAGAAAATAAAAACTCTTTCTTTCTTTCCATAGGAAAAAACTAATACAGCTAGTTCTCCTAATGGACAAAAGTGAGAAAATATCACCTATTTGAAAGAGGACGAGGGGGACTAAGAACAGAGCAAAGTTTCCAAAAAATCCAAAAATGACAGACATAGGACAGAGACAAAAAGAATATAAGTAAATTATAGCCAAATATAAGGAAGAAAAATATATATGTATTTTCTTAAGACACAGTCTCCCTCCGTCACCTAGGCTGGAGTGCAGTGGCACGATCTCGGCTCATTGTAACCTCCAGGTTCGAGTGATTCTCCCACTTCAGCCTCCTGAGTAGCTGAGACTACTGGCATGTGCCACCATGCCTGGCAAATTTTTTATGTATTTGTAGCAGAGACAGGGTTTCACCATGTTGCCCAGGCTGGTCTCGAACTCCTGAGCTCAAGCGATCCTCCCATTTCGGCCTCCCAAAGTGCTGGGATTACAGGCATGAGCCACCGCACTTGGCTGAAAAAATCATTTTTTAAAAATCCTGTATGTTCTAAGTTCAAAGACAATTATTAGTAATAAAACTATAGCTAAATAGCACTAAAACGTATAAAGTACTTTCAGATACATTTTCTTTTTTTTTTTCCTCATTCTCACAAACTCTGGGGAATAGGCTGATCACAGAAGTTAGGTGACTTATTCAAGGTCATATAAGTAGTATGAAGTAGAGTCAAGTCTTGACCTCGTTTCCTGAGTTCAAACATTATGCTCCTTTCACTATATCATTATTAAATAAAATTTCTACTCAAATCCACCAAAGGCATTCTAATAAAATTCTGCTCAATGTAACCATGCAATGCTCACTCACCAGTCCTAAAGCCAATCTCAGAATTGCCAACACTGTATAGAACTGCTTTCACACTCCAGTAATTCCTAGAAAAACCTCAATAAAGGAAAGATTTCAGAACTGAATCTTTCTTATTAAAAAAAAACAAAAACTTACTCTAACCATTATGATTGCATCTAATGAATTCAATTTTACTCTTTCAACATTGATGAACCACTGTCAGTGTTCATCAAAACTGGTAACAAAATATAATGTCTGTTTCCCCGTGGCAAATCCCTGCTTGTTCCCTCACCTATTTCTATAATGTATTGTCATTTATAACCTCTGACAGTTGTGCCACATTTCCCACATTACACAGAAACCAAGCACAGTAATTTTGGAAGGTTTTATACTTGAAATTGGATTCCTGAAGAAAATCTTCATTTTTTAGTCAGTACAGCTAATTCATGAAAGATGATTTAGTTTCCATATACTACTTTTCAATATAAAAGAAATTTTTAAAATATTTATGGCTTCAACAAATCTTGGTCAGTAGACTTTTTATCATAATTCTTGAGTCAACAAACAGTAGAATCTGAAACTCATGACAAGATATACACTGCAGAATAAAGAGCCCTATTGTATGAATCCATTTCAGACTACAGGATCTTGGGTAAGTCAGTTTACCTCTCTGGGTCTCAGTTTTGTCCTTTAAAAAAATTCAGTTCAGCCGGGCGCGGTGGCTCAAGCCTGTAATCCCAGCACTTTGGGAGGCCGAGACGGGCGGATCACGAGGTCAGGAGATCGAGACCATCCTGGCTAACACGGTGAAACCCCGTCTCTACTAAAAAATACAAAAAACTAGCCGGGCGAGGTGGCAGGCGCCTGTAGTCCCAGCTACTCGGGAGGCTGAGGCAGGAGAATGGTGTAAACCCGGGAGGCGGAGCTTGCAGTGAGCTGAGATCCGGCCACTGCACTCCAGCCTGGGCGACAGAGCGAGACTCCGTCTCAAAAAAAAGAAAAAAAAATGCAGTTCAAATGAGAACACACAGACACAGGGAGGGAACATCACACACCGGGGCCTGTTGGGGTGTTGAGGCGAAGGAGAGGGAGAGGGAGAGCATTAGAACAAATACCTAATGCATGCGTTGATAGGTACAGCAAACCACCATGGCACATGTATAACTATGAAACAAACCTGTACATTCTGCACGTGTATCCCAGAACTTAAAGTAAAATAAAATTTTTTTCTAAAATTCAGTTCAGTACCTTTCATTTTTGTTTAACAGAGGCACCTTTTTTCTAACAATTTATCACCTGGAAATTCAATATTTTTAAAACTGATAAAAAGTAGAGCCCTTCTGGGCAGGTTGCTCAGATCCCACCCACTCAGCACTCAGCATGCTCCTCAGTCCCCAAATCCCCACCTCAGACACCCCATGAAATATGTCTGAGGAACGGAATATAAAAACCAGGAATGAACTCTTTCAAGTCTCTTCCAGCTCCAAAAGTCTAGGATTTCATGAATTTTACACTCCATAACATTAGTCATTAGAGAAATATAAATTAAAACTTCAATGAAATATCAATATACACCTATCAAAATAACTTTTTAAAAAAAAGTTAATAACACCAAGTGCCGGTAAGAACACAAAGCATCTAGAATTCTCATATATTGCTGGTGGGAATGCAAAATGATATAGCCACCTTGGAAAACAGTTTGGCAGTTTCTTATAAAGGTAAACAGACACACATATACAACCAGTAACTCTACTTCTAGGTATATACCTAAGTAAAATGAAAACCTATGTTTATATAAAAACCTGTATGTGAATGTCTTTTTTGCAGACTTATTCATAACTGCCAAAAAATGAAAACTCCAATGTCCATCAATGGGTTAACAGATGAACAAATTGTGATATATCCATAAAATAGTACTCACAAATGAAATGAAAGAACTGCTAATAAACGCACTAACATGAATGAATCTCAAAAGCATTATTCTTACACTGAAAACCACAAAGCATTTTTTAAAAAATTAAAGATCTAAATAAATGGAAATACACCCTACATTCATGAATCAGAAGATTTAATAATGTTAAGATGGCAACACTCCCTGAATTGCTGAATTGATCAACAGATTCAATACACTTCCTATCAAAATTCCACCTGGAATTTTTACAGAAATTGACAAGCTCATTCTAAAATTCATATGGAAATGCAATAAACCAAGAATAGCCAAAATAATCTTGAAAAAGAACGAAGTTGGTGAACTCATACTTTCCAAATTCAAAACTTACTACAAAGCTATTAAGATACTGTGTCAAAAAGATATACAAATGGCCAATAAACACACGAAAAGATGCCCAACATATTTAGTCATTTGGGAAATGCAAATCAAAACCACAATAAGATACTCCTTCACACCTGTTAGAATGGCTATAATTAAAAAATAATAATAATAAGGCAGACAATAGGGAGGATTGGCCAGGAGAAACTGGAACCCTTGAACCCTGTGGAAAAGGGTTTGACAGTTCCAAATGGTTTGAGCACTGTGGAAAAGGGTTTGAAAAAGGGTTTGGCAGTTTGCTGCCACACAGAGTTACCACACAACCCAGCAATTTCACTCTTAGGTATCCATCCAAGAGAAATAAAAAACATACTTCCACACAAAAACTTGTACAAAAATGTTCATAACATATTCAAGAGAAATGAAAACATGTCCATACAAAAACTTGTACATAAATGTTCATAGCATTATCCATAATAGCCAAAAAGTTGAAATGTGCATCAACTGATGAATAAACAAAATGTGGTATATCTATGACCTATACAATGGGAAATTACTTGGCAATTAAAAAAATAAAGTATTCATTCATGTTACTACATGAATGAACCCGAAAAACATTATATTAAGTGAAAGAAGTTACAAAAGACCACATGTATGTATGATACCATTAATTAATATATCTAGAATATTTGTCTGGAGAGACAAAAAGTAGGTATTTGCCTAGAATAGGGAGCTATGGGGGGGGAGTCAGAATTGGGGAATAACTGCTAATTAGTACAACGTTTATTTTGGGGTGATAAAAATGTTTAAAATTAGGTATCTTGATGGTTGCACAACTCCGAAAAAATACTAAAAGCTGTTGAAATGTACACCTTAAACAGATGAACTTTATGGTATGTAAATTGTATCTCAAAAAAGCATTATGCTAAGTGAAAGAAGCCAGACTCAAAAGATTACATATTGTATGATTCCATTTATAACACTGTGGAAAAGGCAAAACTGTAAGGACAGAAATCAGATTTGTGGCTGCCAGAAGCTGGAGAAAGAGAAGAGGACTGATCATAAAGGGGCATAAGAGAAATTTACAGGGTACTGAAAATATTCCATATAAGGTAGTTACACAACTTGCATATATTTATCAAAATTCATAGAACTGTACAGCTAAAACAGTTCATTTTAATCTATGTAAATTGTACCCCAATAAATCTGACTTGCCAGGCACAGTGGCTCATGCCTGTAATCCACTGTGGGAGGCCAAGGCGGGCAGATCACAAGGTCAGAAGTTCGAGACCAGCCTGGCCAACATAGTGAAACTCCATCTCTACTAAAAACACACAAAAATTAGCTGGGCATGGTGGTGGGTGCCTGTAATCCCAGCTATTTGGGAGGCTGAGGCAAGGAGAATCGCTTGAACCTGGGAGGTGGAAGTTGCAGTGGGCAGAGATCACACCACTGCACTCCAGCCTGGGTGACAGTGTGAGACTCTGTCTCAAAAATAAATAAATACAATAATAAAAAAAAAAAAGGCAAGTTTACATTGAGGAGATATAGCAAACTATATTTGGAAACCTGAGGTCAAAAGAACAGTGGAAACTTTTGAAATATACCAGAACTCACCCTTACTGAGTTCTATAACATACGAGGAGCATGCCTCCTATGGATACCATCAGGTTTATATATTGCCTATGACAGACTGACAATATAGTCAAAAACATATGGACCATGGCAGAATTTCTCTTGGAACTCAGGATCAGTGTTAGAAAAAGTCCTCCCTCTGAAAGGCGAATAGTGAAAGTCAACATAAAATTAAAGTTGTCTGGCCAAGTCCTCTAAATTACAGGGAAAATGACATTTAGAGTTGAGTCTTAAGAAATACCCAAGTCTAGGCGGGGCACGGTGGCTCACACCTATAATCCCAGCACTTTGGGAGGCCAAGGCGGGTGGATCACTTGAGGCCAGGAGTTCGAGACCAGCCTGACCAACATGGTGAAACTCTATCTAAAAATACAAAATTAGCCAGGTGTGGTGGCACGCACCTATATTCCCAGCTACTTGGAAGGCTGAGGGAGGAGAATCGCTTGAACCCAGAAGGCAGACGTTGCGGTGAGCCAAGATTGCGCCATTGTACTCCAGCCTGGGCAACAAAACCGAAACTCAGTCTCAAATTAAATAAATAAATAAATACCCAAGTCTAATCAAAGTAAACAGTATCCTGTAGACTGGGATGTACCTTTAAAAAAAAGTAAGAAAAGGAAAAATTAACCTGTCTGAAAAAAAGTCATATTAGCATAGGTACAATAATCTGCATAAAAAGTCATATTAGCATAGGTACAACAATCTGCATGAAGTAGGAGAAGAGAAGACTACCAGCCATTAGTAACTACTACTTAAAGGAGAAAGAAAACTGATTCTGGTAGATACATAATTACTAGAACTCTACTATAGAACAGAGATCATTTATAAGACTTTGAACCTGAAAGAATATCCCTCAAACTCATTTGATTCCCTTTGCCTTCCAAATAGCTTTCTAATCTGGTTTTCCAAAGTCTCTGATCCTAAAAGAAGTGCCTACAATGGCAGAAACTAGTATTCACTATTCCATTATAATTGACAAGCTAAGATTTTGGATTATATATAAAAAACAAAAGCTCTTATCATTTTGGTTAGCATGATTCAATCCCCCAGAACCTGAAATCTGTTGAACGAGGATATAAAGCTGTATTTTATGTTCTGCAAAACCAAAGACCAGATCATAAATGGAAGCAGTCACCAAGCTCTTCCTTTGACATCTCTTTCATTAAAAGGAATATCTGTATTTATAAAGAATATCCTTCACAGAGGGAACACACACATTAAACAAACAACTTATAGAGCCAAGGATAAATTTCTTTTTTTTTTTTTTTTCTGAGACGGAGTCTCGCTCTGTCGCCCAGGCTGGAGTGCAGTGGTCGGATCTCAGCTCACTGCAAGCTCCGCCTCCCGAGTTCGCGCCATTCTCCTGCCTCAGCCTCCAGAGTAGCTGGGACTACAGGCGCCCGCCACCTTGCCCGGCTAATTTTTTGTATTTTTAGTAGAGACGGGGTTTCACCATGTTAGCCAGGATGGTCTCGATCTCCTGACCTCGTGATCCGCCCGTCTCGGCCTCCCAAAGTGCTGGGATTACAGGCTTGAGCCACCGCGCCCGGCCAGGATAAATTTCTTGAACTACAGAACGTCTGTGCTAAAAGGGGCTGGAGGAATCATCTATTTGTGCCTCCTCATTTGGCAGACAAGAGGGCTACACTGCAATTTTAGAGATTAAGTTACCTGACCAAGGTCTCAAAGTTAATCAGTGCCAGGCATTTAACACAGTTCTCCCAGTTCACTCCAAGTTATCATCAGAGAGAAGGAAAACAACTGTAGCCAGGCACAGTGGTGTGTGCCTATGATCCCAGCCACTTGGGAAGCTGGAGTGAGAGGATCACTTGAGGCCAGGACTTCAAGGCTGCAGTGTACTGTGCTCCACACTTGTATAGCCATTGCATTCCAGCCTGGGCAAGATAGTGAGACTCCAGCTCTCAAAAAAAAAAAAAAAAAAAAGGCAAAGACGACAACTCTGTAGTCACAAAGACCTAAGTTCAAATCCCAGCTCCCCGACTTACTACTGCTGGGACATTAAGTTATTTCACTTCTCTAAGCCTCATTGTACTCATCTGTAATTAAAGATATCATTTTTTATCTTATAGATAAGATTAAATGAAAGAATCCATATAAAGTACTTAGCACAGAGACTGGAACAAAAAACCCAATAATTTTTTAATCAATTAACATATTATAAATTAAAGATATATAATATGGACATTACAGCAAATAACTACGACACAAAAATGACATGTTGTAATATTCATAACTTATCAGTACCTTCATTTTAATTGTAATTATGTCAGAAATATTATTTTAAAAGGAACAAAGAATTACAGAGAAAGGATGTAAAAAAAAAGAAAACTGGCCAGGCGTGGTGGCTCACACCTGTATTCCCAGCACTTTGGGAGGCCAATGCAGGCGGATCACTTGAGTCAGGAATTCGTGACCAGTCTGGCCAACATGGTGAAACCCTGTCTCCACTAAAAATACAAAAATTAGCCAGGCATGGTGGTGGGCACCTGTAATCCCAGCTACTCAGGAGGCTGAGGCAGGAGAATCATTCGAACATGGAAGGCGGAAGTTGCAGTGAGCCAAGATCATGCTACTGCACTCCAGCCTAGATGACAGAGTGAGACTCCGTCTCAAAAAAAAAAAAATACTGCCAAGATACCATTTCTAAATCCTTAATTTTTATCTTTTTATTAGAACATAATTGATAATTATATTGGATTATTTATAAGTAGATAGGTTTTGACATATGATACTTGAGAATAAAATACTGACACATAATTTTGAAAAGTAACTGGATCCTAATCAAGTGAGAAAACATTCTATAGCAATTCTAAACCATAAACCCAAACTCAATAATAAACACATTTGGTTAGAAAAGCTAATTTAGCCAGGCGCGGTGGCTCAAGCCTATAATCCCAGCACTTTGGGAGGCCGAGACGGGCGGATCACAAGGTCAGGAGATCGAGACCATCCTGGCTAACCCGGTGAAACCCCGTCTCTATTAAAAAATACAAAAAACTAGCCGGGCGAGGTGGCGGGCGCCTATAGTCCCAGCTACTCGGGAGGCTGAGGCAGGAGAATGGCGTGAACCCGAAAGGTGGAGCTTGCAGTGAGCTGAGATCCGGCCACTGCACTCCAGTTTGGGTGACAGAGCGAGACTCTGTATCAAAAAAAAAAAAAAAAAAAAAAAGAAAAGAAAAGCTAATTTAATCACTTTTTTATTTTTAAGACCAGGTCTTGGTCTGTTACCCAAGCTAGAGTACAGTGGCTTGATGACAACTCACTGCAGCCTCCAACTTTGGGGCTTAAGCAATTTTTTCACCTTAGCCTCCCAAGTAGCTGGAACTACAGGAGCATGCCACTATGCCTAATTCTTTTTATTATTTTTTGTAGAGACAGCGGTCTCACCATGTTGCCCAGGCTGGTCTCAAACTCCTGGAGTCAAGCAATCTTCCTGCCTCAGCCTCCCAAAGTGTTGGAGGCATGAGCTACTGTGCCCATCCTAACCTTTTTACATTTTTTTATTATGCAATAGTTATAGAAACACAAAAAGTTGCAAAAAATAGTATGGAGATGTCCCATGTGCCCTTCACCCACCTTCCCCCAATGGTAAAGTCTTACATAACTACAGTATGTTATCAAAACCAGGAAATTTACATTGGCACTGAAATATAATTCACATATCATATAATTCACCATTTTATAGTATATAATTAAGAGGTTTTTAGTATGTTCCCAGAGTTCTGCAACCCTCACCACTAACCACCTTTTAAAGTCATCATAGGCTGGGCACAGTGGCTCACACCCATAATCCCAGTACTTTGGGATGCTGACGTGGGAGGATTACTCGAGCCCAGGAGTTTGAAATCAGCCTGGTCAACAAAGCAGGATTCTGTCTCTACAAAAGAAAATTTTAAAAATTAGCTGGGCTTGGTGGCATGCACCTGTAGTCCCAGCTACTGGGGAGGCTGAGATAGGAGGATTGCTTGAACCCAGGAGTTCGAGGGTGCAGTGAGCCAAGATCATGCCACTGCACTCCAGCCTCAGCAACAGGGCAAGACCCTATCTCAAAACAAAACAAAACAAATAATATCACCATAGCATAATTGTAAAGAATAGAAAACATGATGGGTTCATTTTTTCACCTATTTAACTCAAGCTATAGGTAACTTTACATTTGCTTTTGCTGTTTTTTGTTTTTTGGTTTTTTTTTTTGAGACGGAGTCTCACTCTGCCGCCCAGGCTGAAGTGTAGTGGTGCAATCTTGGCTCACTGCAACCTCCATCTCCCAGGTTCAAGCGATTCTCCTGCCTCAGCCCCTGAGTAGCTGAGATTACAGGCGTGCAACACCATGCCCAGCTAAGTTTTATATTTTTAGTAAAGACAGGGTTTCACCATGTTGGCCAGGGTGGTCTTGAATGCCTGACCTCATGTGATCTGCCTTCCCTCGGACTCCCACAGTGCTGGGATTACAGGTGTGAGCCACCACAGCTGACCCTACATTTGCTTTTTTTCTTTTTTGAGACAGAGTCTTGCTCTGTCACCTAGGCTGGAGTGCAGTGACATGATCTCAGCTTACTGCAACCTCCACCTCCCAGGTTCAAGCGATTCTCCTGCCTCAGCATCCCGAGTAGCTGGGACTACAAGCACGTGCCACCACACTCAGCTAATTTTTTGTAATTTTAGTAGAGACGGGGTTTCATCGTGTTAGCTAGGATGGTCTCGATCTGACCTTGTGATCTGCCCGCCTCAGCCTCCCAAAGTGCTGGGATTACGGGTGTGAGCCACCACATCAGGCCTACTTGCATTATTTAATAATCATTTTTTTAGAGCTAATATTTTTATTCATACACATCTACAATCAACATATGTTAAGCCCCTTGGTGACACCTTAGTTACTAGCTGTACAAAGATATCTCTGCTCTTCAAACAGTTCACAGTACACTGAGAGGCAGACATGTGAGAAAATATTCACATTTCTTTTTCTGAGATGGAATCTCGCTCTGTCACCCAGGCTGGAGTGCAGTGGCACGATCTCAACTCACTGCAAGTTCTGCCTCCTGGGCTCACACCATTCTCTTGCCTCAGCCTCCCGAGTAGCTGGGACTACAGGGGCCCGCCACCACGCCCGCCTAAATTTTTTTTACATATTTTTAGTAGAAATGGGGCTTCACCATGTTAGCCAGGATGGTCTTGATCTCCTGACCTTGTGATCTGCCCGCCTCAGCCTCCCAAAGTGCTGGGATTACAGGCCTGAGCCACCATGCCAGGAGAAAATATTCACATTTCAATATGGTAAGTGCTAAGTCCCCCAAGGCACTGCCCAACAACAATGGGGAGGGAGTCTACCCTGGAACAAGAAGGCTGCTGATCCATGCAGTGAGAAAAGATTTATATATAAGATGAGACAAGACAATGCTGGAAAGGGAGGTAGCAGAGAGATTATGGAAGGCCTTTTATGCCATGCTAAAAGGCTCCTGTTATCCTGTAGGCAATGAGAAAACCATGTAGGATTTTTAAAAGAAAAAATAGAGTTGCATTTGGGAAACATGTGAAAGATATGAATGGGCCCACCACTCCACAGGAAGGTAAAACCTACACAATTCGGTCCCCACATCTGGCAAGGGCAAATGGAGAGCCAGGGAATGGAATGTGGTCAGCACTAAATAGTTAGTGGCCTGTCCAGCAGAGGGTTCTATACCCAGCACCAATGCACTGTGGCAGAGTATTGTGCAGTGAGGTGTTCACTATGACTCATTCATTGTTGAATATTTTAAATGTCACCCCCGCATGGAGGCCAGGCCCAGAGGGCTCCTTTAAACCATTAAGCCTCTATCATCACACACAACTACAACAAAAAATAGATCTCAGCTGGCGCGGTGGCTCACGCCTGTAATCCCTGTACTTTGGGAAGCTGAGGCAGTTGGATCACCTTAGGTCAGGAGTTCGAGATCAGCCTGGCCAACATGGTGAAACCTTGTCTCTACTAAAAATACAAAAATTAGCCAGGTGTGGTGGCTTGAGCCTGTAATCCCAGCTACTGGGGAGGCTGAGGCGGGAGAATTGCTTGAACCCGGGATGTGGAGGTTGCAGTGAGCCAAGATTGCGCCACTGCAGCCTGGGCGACAGAGCAAGTGTCCATCTCAAAAAAAAAAAAAAAAAAAAAAAAATCTCCAATGTTCTTTCATTATCCTCAACCTGCTTCTCCAGATTCTCCCTCCAGATTCTGACCAGGTATTTCTGCTTAAGGCTCCACTTAAGCTCTCACTTAAGGCTCTCACTCCAATCCCTCTGTTTCTCTGGTTTTGATCTTTTGTTTCTCCATTTAGCCAATTATTTTAATTCTTCCTCCACTCTAACTTCAGCTCTCCAACATAAAGACTTTACTGGCCATGGAAAGTCCACCTCCTGCCACCATGTCTACCCATTCCTGAAGCACCAGACCTGAAGACATAGTAGACACAGAGTCACATTGGTTCCATTAATCCATTAAGAAACTATTACCAAGAAAAGTTAATAGAAAACTCTAAACATATAATACAAATCCAGCTAAAGCCCACAGCTTTCAGGAATCTTTAGGTTGGAGCTTCAAGATGTCATTTTATACAATACAGATTTCCATTTGTTTGTACTGCCTCAATTAACTAAATACACAACACTCTTATGTTTAAAAATGAACTTAAAGTACACATATCACATTATGCCTTAGTGTACATTTACATACACTATGATTGCACCTATTTAATATCTCTTACCACCAAGAGAAGGTGTCACCATCACACAAAGAATCTGACCAACAAAAGTATAACTAGGCAGTGATGGCAATTAGAAATGGTGATAAAAGACTCTATTAAATGAGAGGCTAAAAGTATAAATTAGCATAAAGCAAAGGAGATAATAAAAGATGAACAGAAGGGCTATTTTGTTCAGGAAAGATGGCAAGAAATAAAATTGTGAAATTCAGAAAGTGAAGAAAAAGTAAAATTCTTCCACTTTTTGTCATTGTCTTTCAGTCAGAAAGTAGCTTAAGTGAGATAAATCATTAGTAAAAATAGTCCATAATATTTTATAATGACACACTGAAAGATCTCATTTGCAGCAAGATAGTATATCATTATAGTTGCCTCTTTAAAAATAATCAGACTGACTAGTATACCCAATATTACAAATTAGAATATGGGTAATATCTCCTTTACCATAAAATTAGAAAGCAGTTCATAGATGTACATTTAAAGTGGCCATTTAAACAAACTTTTTAAAATTGCATAAGATAGATTAAAAAGTAAGCAAAGAAAGTATTACATTTTCAGATTAGCTGTGCTGCTTAGTTGGTTCAGTATTTTATGTCCTGTAGCTACACCAAGCAAACTCCTCTCCCAGTTTTTTAAAAACCTATTTCACATGTGCTAGAATCTGAAGCTGGGCATAGTTTGAAGAAGTTCCATTCTAGTACTGGGACTTCCTTATGTTTTTATCAGAGTTTCACTGCTCAACAGTCAAATTTCTTTTGATAATATAACTTCCAAATGGCCTCCCAAAGAGCTGATGGTCTAGTCTGTTAGATAAGTGTACACCGAGAAATTGCAGGTTTAATACGCCTTATAACATTCCAGGCATCATTGCCATCCATGGAGTCCTTCTGACCTACAAACCTCCAATTCCATATAACTTTGGGCCTTTTAGAGTCTTCTAGAGGCAAGGTCAGCCATGGTGGCTCACGCTTGTAATCCTAGCACTTTGGGAGGTTGAGGCGGGTGGATTGCTTAAGGTCAGGAGTTAGAAACCAGCCTGGCCAACATAGTGAAACCCCTTCTGTACTAAAAATACAAAAATTAGCCGAGCGTGGTGGCGCATGCCTGTAACCCCAGCTACTCGGGAGGCTGAGACACAAGAATTGCTTGAACCTAGGAGGCAGAGGTTGCAATGAGACATCATCATACCACTGAACTCCAGCTTGGGCAACAGAGTGAGACTATGTTTTTAAAAAAAAAAAAAACAAAAAAAACGCTTCTAGAGGCTAAAAATCTAAAAGAGGGCAGGCTGGATCTTAAATTACCTGTAGAAGTACATGAGATCCTTATGTGAATTGACTAATTCTGCTTTCTTGTGTCTTTTTGTTTTGTGTTTTTTTGTTTGTTTTTGAGATGGAGTTTCGCTCTTGTTGCCCAGGCTGGAGTACAATGGCGCGATCTCGGCTCACCACAAGCTTCGCCTCCCTAGTTCAAGCGATTCTCCTGCCTCAGCCTCCAGAGTAGCTGGGATTACAGGCATGCGCCACCACACCCAGCTAATTGTTTTATTTTTAGTAGAGACAAGATTTCTCCATGTTGGTCAGGCTGGTCTCAACCTCCAGACCTCAGGGGATCCACCCACCTCGGCCTCCCTAAGTGTTGGGATTACAGGCGTGAGCCACCGCGCCCAGCCGTTCTTGTGTTCTGATCAATGTTCTTACCTGCTTAGTTCAAGTCTAACAAAACAAGAATCTTAGTGGCACCTCCTGCCTAGAGTATTTGGAATCCTTTGGAAATCCTGAAGCCAACTTTTCTACTCTATCCTCAAAATTAGACTGAGGCCCAGACTAGAGGTCCTTGGGTTAAGTCGGGGTGTAGAGAAAAAAGGCTCTGCACCTGTCTGGAGGTGAAGGATAATTTGCCTGACTAAGGAGTGCCTGGATGGAGTGCCAGCCTATGAGGGTTCCTAATGATTTGGCTTTTTCCTACTACAAGTTCACTGAAAGTGGCCAGACATTTGAGTGTGCCCTAGGGCATGCGGATTTGATGTACCCTATTTATTTCAGGTCTTGGGCCTGTGGGCCTTTGCTAATTTTTCTGGCTCCCACAATACCACTTCACAGCAAGCCCCCTTAATCTCTCCAATAAAGTGGAGTGTCTGTATTGTCAGTCATCCCCTATTCATCAGTCTTTAGACTATCCCTTCTTTTTCTCCTTTTCCAGAGCAAAATAACCTATTAGCATTGGCATTCTGCCGAACACTGATTGCCCAGTGCTTTCTTGGAGGTTCCCATCCCCAAAGCTCTAGCCTGGCATTGTGTTGAGTGCTAAAAGTACACCCTGTATAGGGCTGGGAACTTAGAAGCTGTCAGGGGTTCACTGGGGAATTCAGAGACGCAATCCTCGGTCTTCAAGAGAAGCTATTTTTGGTGGCCGCTTAGGTTTAGGAACAGAGATGCTGAAATGTGCCTTTTAGGACTCCATGGGTCACGTTTCTTAACTGTTAATACACAATTGGGGCTGCACTATATTCGTCAAAGGATTTTCAAACATCAGCTAAATGTTGCAATTTGATACTCTCTTTTTTGTCAGATGACTAAACTGATCCCAAAGAGAAGAGTCCTCTTGGAAATAAAATTCATATGTAGTTACTGCAGCCACAGAATGAAGATTGAAATCTGAATCCACCTTTTCTTGACATAATGCCATTGCTTTGTGAAGAATCTTAATTTGTGTTATACAGTTTTAGAATTAGATTTAATTCATCACTAGCTTTATGCATTATTAGTTTAGATTGATTCCTCTCTGCATGTCAAGTATGATTGAAATTTACTGACGGTAATTTTCCCTAAGCAGATTTCTGTTGTTTGACTCAACTGTACCAGAGTAAGTCAGATAAACTGACTTACTAATGAAAAAAACTAAAGACTTTACATTTTTAACTTTTAACTTTTCCACTTAGAAGTAGTCTGCTGTTAACTCAGTCTGGAATGCTCTTTACACATCCACACACCATTTTATGCTTTTGCCAATTTTTTTTTTTTTTTTAAGAGACAGGGTTTCCATCTGTAGCCCAGGCTGGAGTACAATAGCACAATCATAGCTCACTATAACCTCGAACTCCTGGGCTTACGAAATCCTCCCACTTCAGCCCCCTCATGTACCTAGGACTACAGGCATACACCAACATGCCAGCCTAAATTTTAAATTTTTTGTAGAGACAAGGTCTTGCTATGTTGCCCAGGATAGACTCAAACTCCTGGTCTCAAGGGATCCTCCTGTGTTGACCCCCCAAGCACTGAGATTACGGGCATAAACCACAGCACCTGGCCCTGCTTTTGGCAATTTTTCACAGCCTGGTTCAAATTTCGTCTCCTTTGAAAAACAATTATTAATTTTTGAATCCCTCCCCATCTCCCAAACTCCAACCCAAATTTACATTGCCACAACATATCCCCTTGTCTTAGCTCCAAATTCTATGATGCTTTATAGTTTGTTATTTATGTGTTTGCAATCCCTAAGTTGTAAGCCCTTCCAACAGGGGCCTTGACTCTTCCTTTCCCCCAGTGCGTCAAGTTGTGAACAAAATTTGTTTGAAAAAACAATATACAAATATACAATAATCATACTGTTTTTAGGTCAGGAGAGACAAAAAATACTAACCAATAAATACAACAGCATCAAACTGGCATAATGATGCACTGCAGAATCTTTAGACTCCTACCCACTTGAAAATAGGTATGCGTATCTGTAGACAACCTAGCATTCACCTTGCAAAGGAAGAGAATCTACTAAGACAATTCAGGAATAAAATTAAAAGTTAGAAATGTGAGATCCATCATTCGCCTCTTCTTCTCCCTCACCTTTTACATCCAGTCAATCAACACTTGCCCATTTTACCTACTAAATATCTCTGTAATCCAGTAGTAGCAATTCTCAAACCTCATTAAGCCTAAGAATCACCTGCAAGACTTGTTAAACAGACTGCTGAACCCCATCCCCAGAGTTTTTGATTCACTAGGTCTGGGATGGAGTCAATAATTTGCATTTCTAACAAGTACCCAGGTGATATGGATAATACCTATCTAGGGGCCATACTTTGAAAACCACTGCTTTATCCAATTCCTTATTTCATTTTCCATGCTTTTGAGAGGCCTCACAATTTCTACTGAAGGAAAAGGGTTCCTGAGTTGTGACATAGTAAAATGACTCAAATGAGGCATAAGAATAGCTAGTTTTGGTCCTGATTTTGAATGGTTTCTCTTGGTGGGCAGTCGTTGTCTGAGGCTTTGAACTGATCTCTAACACACAGGAATGAGTTCTAGGCGTTTCTGGAGTGGTCCAGAGCACCTCTAAATATGAAGCAGCAGATGAGGTCATGGTAATTCAGGGAGTCAGAAGTGGAAGGGTGGGGGGTTGAAAGCTATAATCACTGTCAAAGGGGTGTTTTCTGTAGACAAGTGAATGGAGCTATTGTACACAAACTCAGTGGTTGCCAAGCATGTGGCCCAATTATTTTGCCTTCATGAGCATGGCACGGAAGGATCTCTTTAGAGAACTTGATTCACATGAGTTTGTGTTTAGTCTAACGGTAGCAGGCAAAAGCCTGAGGAATTTGAACCTAAGAGTCTTTACAAGTTCCTGCCTCCCAAATCTAGGATATGATACTAGAAAGTTGGTAAGACCACAAAAGTAAAACACAATCCTTAAAAATAATACAACAATTACAACTGTTGAAAGACCAATATAGGGGCCTATCTTGGTCAAAATGTTGACAACAATAATGAAGATCACATGTTGACCTTGGGAGGCAAAAGGTTCATAATTTAAATGTCTCTGAGACGGTTTTAGCTCATGGAGAAACTGGAGGTTGGGAGTATGTGAACTTAGACCCTCTGCTCTCCCTGGTTTATCTTTGGCTCTACCTGTATTTAAAGTGCTTGTAAAAATCCAGACTTTTTTTTTTTTTTAGAGACAGAATCTTGCTCTGCTGCCCAGGTTGGAGTGCAATGGCGCTATCTCGGCTCACCGCAACCTCCGCCTTCCAGGTTCAAGCGATTCTCCTGCCTCAGCCTCCCGAGCAGCTGGGATTACAGGCATGTAACACCATACACCTGGTTAATTTTTGTATTTTTAGTAGAGACGGGGGTTTTACCATGTTGGCCAGGCTGGTCTTGAACTCCTGATCTCAAGTGATCCTCCCACCTCAGTCTCCCAAATTGCCAGGATTACAGGATGTCTAGCCAAAAGTCCAAAAAGTTTTATTGGTCACCAGGGTCTAGGGTCTTAAAAGGAATGGAAGACCTGCTTCAATTGCCAGGATAGACATATGAATTGGCGATTTGCTGTCTTAGGTGAAACACCATTCTCCCTGCAACATGGGAATGGAAATGCTTTAGTATCCTTCAAATTTCCTAGCTGCATAAGAAAACCACTGAGGTAGTTGGCCTAAGCCCCAAAGGGTCAAGGCCAGAAAACAGAGGGGCAACAAGCATCACCTGGACTCCAGGAAAGCAGCACTGTCCTTTCTGGGCACTACAGAAGTGAGAAACAGAAGCTATAAGGTTGCTGCCAAATCCTCCATGCTATTCACTTCTTTAATACAAGCCCTAACTAGGCACATTTGGGGGATAAGCAACTCACAGTAGGCTACTCCATGAAACAGGGTCTGCAGAGTCAAACAGGATGTTATAGATGAGGCTATCAAAGGTGAATTCAGCTTAAAATAGATATAACTAGAAATAGGATGGGACGCATGGTTCGCTTCCTCTTGGAGCAAGAGGTGAGAAAATGAAGCTGTGAGGAGGTCTGTCTCCTGTTTTATGGGGTATTAAGGGGGAAAATGTGAGGGAAACTTCTGTAGCTATGGTGATCTCTACACTCAAAATCCTAATTCTGGCAGAACTCTAACACTCCATAAAGTACTGCATCACACAGTATTCATTTGATCTAAGTCCTCTAAACTTGCACAGATGGAGGCGGGGGGACCCGAAAGTTTTGAAATCCTAAAAGACAAACCAAAAAGTCATAGGAGCTATACCACTGGCACTCCACTAATTCAACAAAGGATAATTGCAGAAATTGACTTCATAAATACCTCAAAGACCTCATAAATACCACACTAACATACTGTACTTCTCACCAAGGAGAGGGGTCACACAGCAAAATGGTTTGCAATGGAATGGATTAAAACTATAAAGGGTTATACAATTGTTAGAACTGTTTATTGTTTTCAGGAATAAGAAATTTTGAAGTGAAGTTAACATAGTAATCATGTAGCACAAACAAATTAGAACAAATATTTATCAAACTAAACTATATAAGGCATCGAACTAGATGTGATAATTCTTGGGGTTTATGATTTATAGCTTTCTCTTAATCTGTTATAAATTCCAGACTGCCTGGCAAGCACAGGGCTCAATATATTCTCTCCCTCCCTCTCTCACCCTAGCTACCACAGCTACTAAGTGTTTGAGCCACAATCAAATCCAAATATTGGTTATACTATGGAAATGCCCCTGCACACACATTCTATTTATGGTGGTATCTTATTTAACTGCACAATTTAACCTGGCTGCTTAATCCATTATTTTAATGTGTCTCCCAGTAAAATCAAATTCATTTCTAAAGTAGCTCACCTTTCAGTAACCAGAAAAAACTGATTAACATTTCCGACTTGAGAATAGGTATTTTTTCAACACATATTTCTACTAGAAATTTTGCAATATATATTCTTTTAATTTATAAACTATTGCAACCTGAAAGACAGTTAAAAATCTATTCCTGGCCGGGTGCAGTGACTCACATCTGTAATTCCAGCACTTTGGCAGATGAGGCGGGTGGATCACGAGGTCAAAAGATAGGGACCATCCTGGCCAACATGGTGAAACCCCATCTCTACTAAAAATACAAAAATTGGCCAGGGGTAGTGGTGGATGCCTGTAATACCATCTACTTGGGAGGCTGAGGCAGGAGAATCACTTGAACCGGGGAGGTAGAGGTTGCAGTGAGCTGAGATCGCACCATTGCACTCCAGCCTGGGCAACAGAGCGAGACTCCCTCTCAAAATAATAATAATAATAATAATAATGTATTCCTTATAAGCAGGGCATGGTGGTGCACTTCTGTAGTCCCAACTACTTGGGAGGCTGAGGCGAGAGAATCACTTCAGCCCAGGAATTCAAGTCCAGCCTGGGCAACATAGCAAGATCCCGTTTTTTGTTTTTTATGAGACGGAATCTTGCTCTGTCGCCCGGGCTGGAGTGCAGTGGCCAGATCTCAGCTCACTGCAAGCTCCGCCTCCCGGGTTCACGCCATTCTCCTGACTCAGCCTCCCGAGTAGCTGGGACTATAAGCACCCGCCACCTCGCCCAGCTAGTTTTTTTGTATTTTTTAGTAGAGACGGGGTTTCACCGTGTTAGCCAGGATGGTCTCGATCTCCTGACCTCGTGATCCGCCCGTCTCGGCCTCCCAAAGTGCTGGGATTACAGGTTTGAGCCACCGCGCCCGGCCCGTTTCTTAAAAACATAAAAATCTATTCCTTAGGATATTACATGCCTAAGCATGTAAATGACTCCTTCAGTACACTGAGTTGAAAGATATTAGGTATCTTTTCATTTTTTAATTTTCCCTATTTTCTCCCAAATAACAAAGGAAGGTGATAAATGTGGTAAATATATATATATTTATATATATATATATATCCATAAATGAAACAGTTGAGTGAAGAACAGATGAGTAGACTAGATCTGCATTTACGAGGCAGTGACCTTCAAAACGGGCAGGGAGCTGTTAACAATGTTCTTCACAGGGGAGCAATTACACTACAAACCTCCTATGTATACTTTCATTTCTCATGGTCTACAAATACATTTGCATATCAGAAAGAGTGAAAGAATAGTCTGGTGACTGTGGCAACCTTCACTGAAAACATATAAGGCATTTTCATTACCTTAATAATTACATCCTAAATGCCAGATTAGAATACATGCTGCATTACGAAAGGACAAATACTTTGATGGAATTTCCTACAACTGAAATTTACCAAATGTAACTATCATGACTCCAACCCAGTGATACATTTCTGATTCTGTAATACCCTAAGTAGTCTCTGATTATGCTGAGGCAGTAAAATCATTCTAAAATAGATACCTTATTTAAACAAAAATATGGCATACAACATTTTAAGGAAAATGAGTTCAAATTATCACCCTAAAAATTAAAATATACAGTGCTACAATGCCTAAAATGTTGGGAATATTGCTTAACCTAATAAGAAGCTCATAGATCCTTTCCATACTGATTTAAAAGATCCTGTGCCTAGTATTTAACAAACAGTATTTAACAAATGAGCACGTGCACACATACACACACACACACACACACTACAGAAATGCATGAGGAAAAGTTGATAAGAAAAGCTCAATTTCTAAATGTTCAAAAAAGCTACATGTAGAAAATATTATTTTCATATAAGATACTGTCTTTTTGCTACATTTCCTCACGAGTAAAAACAAAAGCAATTTACAAAAGTGGTGCCAAAGAATGACAACATTACATATACTTTACAATCCCTGTTTTTTAGATTCCACGCAAAAATCACAATGCACAATCATTAACATGTCTAGACAGTGGACACTTACTACAGTGTGGCCATATTACACCAAGCTTAATTTTTTAAGTGGCCTAGATATTTTATAAAATTAAATTGCAATAATGTAAAATGAGAGCAGTAGGAAAATAACCACAACCATAGTAGGATATAGCAAGCACAAACCCAGTAAGTCCTATTTAACTCAAAAATATTCTTTTTCTAAATGGTAATAAAAACTACTCACAATTATAATACCAGTCAAACAACCTCAAAGGTTCCACTAACTGGGAAAAAAATAACTAGTTGCCTCATTGCAATACTTTCAAACCACAAGGTTAACAATCATTTCTAGCGAAATGGTGATGTGAATTGTGTTTTATTTGTATTCTACACCTTGGCAGAAGTTAGTGACCTGCCTCGGAAATTCTTTCACATACCCCAAAAGTATTCTTAGGACTCATGAAGTATAAATCTCACACTGCCCTTGATATGCTATTGGATAAATGCTTTAAATTTTAAAGCTAAAGGATAAAGACTTTTAAAAAGCTCTAGACAATATACTCAAATGGTGAAGACGTCAACTCAATGTATTCTCCTACCCCAGCAAAAGAAAAAAAACAAAAAAAAAAATTGGACATGGCACAACGATACAATAGGAACAAAAAGTAGTATTCCACTCATTCAGCAAGGAAATAATACAGAGCATCTCTCTATCATATTCAACTACAAAAATCCTTTCACTTGATGGCTAGCATCTTTATGACTGCTTAGTCTGTATTTAAGTGGCCTTAAAAAGAGATTTTGTGCTCTTTCTCTACCCTCATGGATCTTTGGCAACAGTCAGCACTTATACCCAGGGCTGGTTTCGAGGGGAGGGAGAAAAGGGAAAGTGAGGAGAAGGCTGAACTGAGCACGGAGTCAGCAGGGAGCAGCTGCTCTCATACACTACCCAGTGTCTTTCTCACACACCGCTATTTTCCGCTATTGAGCACTGTCAGCAAAAATAAATAAATAAGGAGGCGGGGGGCAAGGAGACACTGAGGGTAGGACCCAGGCCGACAGTTTTTGTCTGTCACATCCGAGCCAGAAGCCTCCTCTGTTTTCCTGCTGCAAAGGCAAAGGATCAGGTGAGACCCCTCCGGGTCCAGCTCAATTTGCTTCTCCACAAAGAGCAGCTTCCGGCGATGAGCGCAGGATCCTCCTGGCTGATGAACTGAACACCGGAGCATTGTCAATGTTTTCAATCTCTGACTTTTTCATAAGGGAGGAGAGAGGGCTGTGACTGCATTCCCGGGAAAGACTACTACTCCTGACGTGCACACAGCAGTAGTGAAGGAACAGGAGCAAGAGGTTGTAAAAATCCCTTCAAAAATACCAGGTTCTGAAAGAAATGCTGTTCAGCATTACCGTATTGTTGGCGTTTTTCGTAAGTCGCCGATTCTTCCTGGCCACCGCCAAGCCCCCAAATCGCTGGGACTTGTTGCTAAATCTTTACCTCACGTCCCCCAGAACCGCCCAACACAATAAGATTTGGGGGTCGAAAGGCAGGAGGGGGCCTAAATCTCTAAAGCCCAGAGGACTGGGCTTCCTTCAATAGGCCACTCCGCATGGGCTGCGCGTTCAGTTCTACCTTCTGAAAGCTCTGACTCACAAATGGGGTGGGGGGGAAGGAATTATGACATAAACCATTATCCTTCCAACCCAAGAGAGATAAGAAAAGCCAGCCATACGTCCTTGCCCGGCCAGAGAGCCAAAGCCTGAGCCCCCGACGGGGCGGCCGGGCTAGGAGCCTACAGCCCTACCCGCCTCCCTCCGGGCGCCCCGGAAAGGTGCACCCTACCCGGGCAGGCTCGAGGAACCAGGACGGGGCGCCCTCACCCAAGGAGAGCAGGGGAGGACTTGGGGGTGTGGGACGCGGAGACTAGCCCCGCGGCGGCGGTGACACACCGGGTGCCAGGGCTCCGGCAGGGGCTCCGGTGAAAGGCGCCCTGCAGCACTAGGGTGGTCCGCCGCAACCAGGAACGGACAAAGCACGGCGCTGGGGCGACCCCCGGGCGGCGGCCGCCGCCGGTCAAGTTGATCGGACTTGGGGGACGAGGGGGTCCCGTGGGCGGGGCGGGGCGGCGCGGCGCTAACCTGGATGGTGCAGGTGTACTCGCTATCGTCCAGCAGCCGCACGGTGCAGCTGTACTCGCGCTCCAGGCTCCTGCTGCTGCCGCTCATCAACCTGCTCAGCATCTTCCCGCCCGCCCGCCCGCCCGGGAGCGACGCGGCGATGCTGCGGACCCTGGACCAGGCGTCCCTCAGCCCGGCAGCTCCGCGCCGACCCCGGGCACCTGCAACATCACCCCGGCCCCGTCGCTGCCGGTGCCTCCTGCTGGCCTCGTTCCTCCTCCTTATCCTCCTCCTTCCCTCAGCCGCCACCGCCTCCCCCAAGCCCAGATCAAGCGCCGGGCTCTGTCTCCTCGGCGCCCCAGTGCCCGTGCCCAGCTCGCGGGGCGGGGCCTCAACCGGAGGGGGCCAATGAGGATCAGCGCGGCGGAACCGAGTGGCAGACCGAAGAGCCAATCGGAATAGAGTACTGAGATGATGGGCGGGGTAAAGAAGCAATCACAGAAAAGCAGTGGGACCTAGTCAAGCTGGAGCAGCCCTCTAGCGTCCCAAACGAGGGGCTCCTCTCCGCCCCGTGGTTCCTATGGATGCTGTTTCCCCTCCCCCGGGCCAGGTGTGAGCACCCAACTGGATTGATGTCTGCCGCCTGAAAAATACTTGATCTGCGTTTCTGAAGCCAAGCCCCGCACCCTTCAACGCCGCGGTTCCCGCCCTCTTGGGAGCCGGAGCGAGGAGGCGGCGGGATTCTGGATCACAGTCCCTGCACCTGCAGAATGCGGGTACCTCTCGCTCCAGATCAGGCGACTGCCCCCGACCTGTGCTGTACCCTAAGTTGGCCGGTCTGGCCTCTGTGCTCCAGCCCTCTTATTTTGGGAAACAGGAGCTACTTAAATAAAAGCTAAAGGGACCTCAGAGGTTCTTAAGTACTCGGGTTTAATCCCCTAAAAAATGCTCCACTCTAACACCCTTTGCCTCCTTCTTTTTATTTCAGAAGACAAAAGGAGACCGCTCCTTCACCTGGTAGGGAGCAGAGGAAGCAATGAATCTTCTCCTTGCACTTTTAGAACTGGAAATTATGTCTTCAGACTTTCTCAGCAGAACAACATAGTATGTCAGGAGGTGTACATCACAAAGAATTGTCTCCTTCTCTTTGTCACCCGAAATTTACAGACTTCAAGGTTTTTTACCAAAACTTCACTAAGAGACATTCTCCCTCAAAGATTTTCGATGGGAGGAAATGTTATAAAATAATTGTGTCGACTGGCGCAGTGGCTCATGCCTGTAATCCCAGGACTTTGGGAGGCCGAGGTGGGAGGATCACCTGAGGTCAGGAGTTCGAAACCAGCCTGACCAGCATGGTGAAACCCCAACTCCAGTAAAAACAAAAAAAAAATTAGCCGGGCGTGGTAGCACGTGCCTGTGATCCCAACTACTCGGGAGGCTGAGGCAGGAGAATCTCTTGAACCCAGGAGGCGGAGGTTGCAGTGACCCAAGATGGTGGCCATTGCACTCCAGCCTGGGGGACAAGAGCAAGACTCCATCTCAAAAAAATAAATAAATAAATAATCGTGTCAACATAGAACATTAATGCTGTAATAAATAATTTAAAATAATGAAATAGGCATAATTTCCTATTATTTTCATTTACACTGTTCTTGTTTATAGGTAAAACGTATAACAAAAATGAAACTCTACATTAACCTAGAAAACTATTCCACCTTTAAAGTATGCTTCTTCCCTAGTGTCTTTGGATTCCTTTTTTTTTTTTTTTTTTTTTGCATGGGGAGATTCATTCTCATTCATTCTCTCTCTTTCTTTCTCTCCCTCTATCTTTTCCTCCCCCCTCACTCCCCCTGTTCCTTTCTATCACCTTAGTAACCTGGACGGCTCTTATTGGTTGCATTCTCCTTCGTGGCATTTAATAGCCATAGGAGCGGGTTTCTCTTTCCAGTGCAATTCCGATGGAGTTAGTTATGAGTCCAGAACTAGTAAGTCATGCTTGGCATAAAACCAAGCATGAACTCCACTACTTTGTAGCTTCGGCAGGTAGTCTGATGCCTGAAACATAATAGGTATTCAATAAATGTGGAACTGAATACAAAAATTAGCCAGGTGTGGTGGCGAGCACCTGTAGTCCCAGCTACTGGGGAGGCTGAGGCAGGAGAATCGCTGGAACCTGGGAGGCAGAGATTGCAGTGAGCCGAGACCGTGCCACTGCACTCCAGCCTGGGCGACAGAGCGAGACTCGGTCTAAAAAAAAATGTTGAATTGAGTAAAGGGAATTGATAGGTATTCTACAGCACTTAAATCCCAGAGGAAGAAGACCTGTGAAGAAACTCAAAATTTCAGGAAGATCTTGGAGACAAGTAAAATTATTAATATGCCAAAGTGATATTCTACAAAGCTCAGCTTTGTTATGTAGCTGGAAGAAGATAATGAAATATTTCAGGCTGAGCGTGGTGGCTCACACCTGTAATCCCAGTACTTTAGGAGGCCGAGGTGGGTAGATCACGAGGTCAGGAGTTAAAGACCAGCCTAGCTGTCATGGTGAAACCCTGTCTCTACTAAAAATACAAAACTGAGCCGGGCATGGTGGCACGTGTCTGTGGTCTCAGCTACTCAGGAGGCTGAGGCAGGAGATTTGCTTGAACCTGGGAGGCGGAGGTTGCAGTGAGCCGACATTGGGCCACTGCACTCTAGCCTGGGAGACAGAGCGAGACTCCGTCGAAAGAAAGAAAGAGAGAGAGAGAAAGAAAGATTTCAAACAGGAAGAGCTTTTGTTGAAGGCAAAAGTTACTGTTTGTTATAGAATCAACAAAAGCAAGAAAAAATGTCCAAGCTAGAGGAGGCCCATTAGTGTGATGGTAGCAAAGTGTTTTTAACAGGTTATCCAAATAAGCAGCTGTTAGAATAAAAAGGCAAAGCACTATGAATCCAGAAAAGCTCTAAGGAACTGAATGCAGTCTTCTTTCAAAGTATGGCCATAGTTGCAATCAACAGGGGTGAAATTGTATCTGCTATGTCAATGTGTTAAGCAGCATCCTTGCTCAGTCTGAGAAAATCATGACTAAGGCTGGGTGCAGTGGCTCATGCCTATAATCCCAACATTTGGGAGGCCAACGCAGGCAGATCGCTTGAGCTCAGGAGTTCAAGACCCACCTGGGCAACATGGTGAAACCCCGTAGCTATAATAATAATAATAGTAATAATAATAATAATAATAATACAAAGATTAGCTGGGTGTGGTGGCGTATGCCTGTAGTCCCAGCTACTGGGGAGGCTGAGGTGGGAGGATTGCTTGAGCCTAGGGGGAGGGGAAGGTTGCTGTGAGCCAAGATCACACCACTGCACTCCAGCCTGGGTGACACAGCCAGATCTTGTCTCAAAAATAATAATAATAATTTTTAAAAATTACATCTGTTGAGATTCTCTCCTCACTGAAAGACCAGTTAGCTATTCATTCATGCTTAGGTGTAATATCCAGAGAGAACTTCAAACTCTGCCTTCTTCTCTGACACAAAACACTTTGTGAGGAAAACAGAGAATGAAAAAATAATGGAAGAAAAGCAAGAATCTAGATGTATGCCTCCACAACAAAGTTCATGAGAAGCATAAGGGGAGTTAGAAAGCAAGGGCTCATATAAAACCAAACTGAATTTTGGGAGGCTGTGCAGAAGAATCAATTGAACCAAGAGCTATGACTGTACCACTGCACTCCAGCCTGGACAACAGGGCAAGACTTTGTCTCTGAATAAAATAAAAAGTAGCGGCCGGGCGCGGTGGCTCAAGCCTGTAATCCCAGCACTTTGGGAGGCCAAGACGGGCGGATCATGAGGTCAGGAGATCGAGACCATCCTGGCTAACATGGTGAAACCCCGTCTCTACTAAAAAATACAAAAAACTAGCCGGGCGAGGTGGCGGGCGCCTGTAGTCCCAGCTACTCAGGAGGCTGAGGCAGGAGAATGGCGTGAATCCGGGAGGCGGAGCTTGCAATGAGCTGAGATCCGGCCACTGCACTCCAGCCCCGGCGACAGAACGAGACTCCGTCTCAAAAAAAAATAAATAAATAAAAATAAAAAGATAAAATAAAATAAAATAAAAAGTAAAACCAAACAGAAATATTTTGTTTATCTTTGTTTTTCTCAAATCTATTAATCAGGATGCCCAGAATGGAAAGGGTTTATTTAATAAAAGTCCTTATTTGCCCTTGAGAACCAGCGTGCTACAGCTTTCATGTGTCTTTGAGTATAACGGAGGACACATTTAAAAATAAGAATCCAAATTATAATGGCTCTGAACCCCCACCTTGCAAATTATCAGAATATCAGCACTCTTTTGAATTTCTTTTCCTTCTTTACTATGAGGGAGTCCCCAGGGGAGGTATCCCCCACATATGCCTGAAATAATTGAACAAAGCATTCATCAGTTTGATTCGTATCTCTGCTTCAGATATTCTTCAGTCCCTGCTGTTCTGGGACACTGGTCTCTCTCTTTAGCCAATGCAATCTTCACCATTGCTTTAGATTTTGGCAGAAAGAAGCACTGCCCTCTCTTCACCAGGACATGACAAACACAGGCCCTTTCCATCAAAGTTTTCCCCAACACAGCTAAGAACAGGCTGTAACTCCTAACAATATTTAGAAAAAAAAGAATAATCCAAAGTGTAACTTGCAAGTATGATATAGCTACTCTCAAAGTCTCATGAACTATGGAACAGACACAGACCTGGCCTTACTGTGAGGCTTCCATTCTGGTTCATGTGGCTGAAGATAATTTCACCTCTCCAGCAAGAGTTCCCCTGACTGTGTCTTAGGCATTTACTCCCAATCACTGTGAAGAAAACAGCTCTCCTTACCCAGGTTAGGGTCCACTTTCCAAGTCCCATTTTCTGTCCCAGGTGCTATCTCTTCCTAGAATGACTAGCCATGGAAATATCTACTCTTCTGGAGGAAACCCCACCCTGCATGCCCAAGGGTATGACCTTGACCTCTGATTCAACAGGGCCATCATTATCAGAACACAATAGTCAACATCAGCACATTTCTCACAAAGGTTGAATTATTCACTCTTTACGCATGGGTCAAGGTAAAGCCTTGTCAAAGCCAGTCCAGTCCTTTTGCATAATTATCTCTCCAGTAGAGCAGTGAAAATCATGCCTGTCCTTGCTTTCCTATATTCATTAGGTCTCAGTTTCTGCTCTCCAAAGAGCAGGGGCTCAAAAGGACATTCACATCTCCACAGAAATAATAACGCATTGGCCGGGCGCGGTGGCTCAAGCCTGTAATCCCAGCACTTTGGGAGGCTGAGATGGGCGGATCACGAGGTCAGGAGATCAAGACCATCCTGGCTAACACGGTGAAACCCCGTCTCTACTAAAAAATACAAAAAACTAGCCGGGCGAGGTGGCGGGCGCCTGTAGTCCCAGCTACTCGGGAGGCTGAGGCAGGAGAATGGCGGGAACCCGGGAGGCGGAGCTTGCAGTGAGCTGAGATCCGGCCACTGCATTCCAGCCTGAGCGACAGAGCAAGACCCGTCTCAAAAAAAAAAAAAAAAGAAATAATAACGCATTGACACATATATGCTCTAAATCTGCAGAGAGGAAAGAAACAGATTTTTTGTTCTTCTCTTCAATGTCTGCAGAAGCAGTACTTCTACTTCACACACAAAGATTTGCATATTCAAATGAAGCACTCTCTCAGTCAAAAGCATTTATATTCAGGTTAATGGTTGCTTTATAGTTTTCTAAGAGTAATACATGTCTACTTGCTTGAATATGAGTGATTAAACAATTCATGTAGTTTTCCCAGAGTAGTCTGCTCTTGAAGAAATGCTCTAGTTTTCACATTCATCAGGACAGAAAACCACATTCAATTTAAGAGACAGTTTTTCTACCTAACCTTTAGACCTTTGGTTAGCCCCCATTACATTTAGAAGAGGTGTTTTTTATATGGAAATATAAGCAGTGCACGTGCTTTTAAAAATTCCAAACTACAAACATTTATTGAGCGTTTACTATGTGTTAGGCACTGTGACAATGTTCTAGAATATGTAAGGCATAGCCCAGATATGGGAAAAGGAAATAAATCAAGAAGTTTATTAAAAAAAATTATTCACAATGTAAGAAAGAGTATTAGATGTATGTAAATTAGCTATAATACAATACACAGAGCAGGATCAAAGTACTACAAGAGCACAACAAATGGTATAATTATGTAGGCTTAGTTAGGAGAGACAGTGAAGCCTTACAGAGAAAACATTTGTGTTGGCCCTTGAGGACTACAGTAGGGTCTTGATTGTGAAGAAGGCAGCAAAGATGGGTATGGGATGAGGAGTGACATTTAAGTAGAGGAAATTGTATAAGCAAAGACACAGAGGTCCAAATAAGCATGAGTATAGCATGCTCTAGAAACTGCAAGTATCCCTGAATGGATAGCATGTGAGGTGCCTTGGCCAGAAAGAGATGGACTAAAGCCGGGTCATGTAGGACCTTCATTGCCTTGCTTAGGAGTTTGAACTCTGTTGCATAGTCAGTAGACAGTCATTGAAGATTTTTAAATAGAGAAGTGACAAGATCAGATCTGTGTTTAAAAATGATAATTTTGATAGCAGTGTAAAGGATTAAATTAGAATATGAAGAAATTATTTGCTGGGGGAAAATGGATTCTGAAAACAATAGAATATCTTTAATGAATCATCAGAAGCATTTATAATAGGTGTCTTAGATTTGGGTGACAGGCTTTATTATATTCTCCAATTACAACTCATTTTTCTTATATTCCCAGCTAGTTTTCAGCCATTATTCTAGCAACAAACATAAATGAAACAAAGCAAATTAATTAATTTATTCAAAAAAAAGTATTGGTGGTCCAATATGTGCAAGTCCCTAGGCCATATGCTGACAGAATTCCAGAATTCAAAGATGAATAAAACATATCTCCAATCTTCATAGAACTTACAGTCTCATGCAACTGGAAAAATTACTTCAACATTTATTAAATCATCAGTTTATGTAGATTGATATTCAATATACGTTGGTTAAAAAAGATATAAAGGGGAAAGGCAGGAAATATATGTGAAATAGCCCAAAAAATGTGAGCAAAGAAAATATTTAAAGAAGAAATCAGAATAGCTCATATTTCTTGGCCAAGTGCCATGGCTCACACCAGTACTCTCAGAACTTTGGGAGGCTAAGGCAGGTGGACTGCTTGAGACCAGGAGTTCAAGACCAGCCTGGCCAACATGGCAAAACCCCGTCTCTACTAAAAATACAAGAATTAGTTGGGCTTGATGGTACGTGCCTGTAGTCCCAAATACTCGGGAGGCTGAGGCAGGAGAATCAGTTGAACCCAGAAGGCAAAGGTTGCAGTGAGCCGAAATCACGCCACTGCACTCTAGCATAGGCAAGAGAGTGAGACCCTATATTAAAAGAAAAAAAAAAAAACAGAAAATAGTATCAGTTGACCACTTGCTCTGTGAAATGAGATATTTAGTATTCGTATACTTCCTCCTACCTCCATATTCTAACTCCCAATTTTATTGTTTCTATTATTTCTAGTTTGTCAGGGTCTATAATATTTATAGCTTTTGACAGTCATACAAGGTGACTTCAAAAAGTTTATGACAAAAGGGAATTAAAAGATAAACAAAAATATAAACTTTCTCAATATAAGCTCCATCAAGTTCAAGGCACTTTTGTAAGTGATGATATCAGCCATTTAGTCCATCCCTAAATGAGCATCTTGGGAATTTAACCATGTCAATGCAGTCTTTTACATTAAAATGTGTGCCCTTTAAAGATTATTTAATATTAGGAAACAAAAAGAAGTTAGAAGGATGGTAAGGTGGATGCCTAGTGATTTCCCATCAAAACTCTGACAAAATTGCCCTTGTCTGATGAGAGGAATGAGCAGCAGGAATACTGTCATGGTGGAGGAGGAATCTCTGGTGAAGCTTTCCCAGCCTTTTTTTTTTTTTTTTTTTTTTTTTGCTAAAGCTTTGGCTAACTTTCTCAAAACACTCTCATAATAAGTAGATGTTTTGGTTCTTTGGCCCTTCAGAAAATCAACAAGCAAAATGCCTTGAGAATCCCAAAAAACTGTCGCCATGACCTTTGCTCTTGACTGGTCCACTTTTGTTTAGACTCAACTGTTTCCACTTCTTGGCAGTCATTGCTTTGATTGTGTTTTTGTCTTCAGCACAATCTGGTAAAGCCATGGTAAACTGTTAGAGCCATGTTTCATCTTCTGATACAATTCTTTGAAGAAATGCTTCAGGATCTTGATCCCACTTATTTAAAATTTCCTTCGAAAGCTCTGCTCTTATCTTCAGTTGATCTGGATGCAATGGTTTTGGGAACCCTCAAGCGGAGAGTTTGCTCAGGTTAAATTTTTCGGTCAGAATTGTATAAACTGAATGAGCTGAGAGGTCTGTGGCGTTGGCGATTGTTTCTGCTGTTAATCACTGGTCCTCTTCAATTAAGGCATGAACAAGATTAATTTTTTCCTCACAAATTGATGTGGATGGCCTGCCTCTGTGGGCTCCGTTGTCGACATCATCTTGTCCCTTCTTAAAATGAGTTATCCCTTTGCAAATTGCTGATTTCTCTGGGACATTTTCCCCATAAACTTTTCATAAAGCATCAGTGATTTCACCATTCCTCCACTCAAGCTTCCACCATAAGTTTGATGTTTATTCTTAGTTCAATTTTAGCAGAATTCATGTTCCTCTGATAGGAGCTCTTCTCAAACTGATGTCTTATCCTTTTTAGTGCTTCAAACTAGATCCTGTTCAACATGTTATAAAAGTTATTATAAGTTTATTATACAAGAAATTTTTGAAATCAAGGCATAGTTTTTTTGGGGAGTTTTGTTGTTGTTGTTGCTATTGATTGTTGTTTTTTATTTTTGAGACGGAGTCTCGCTCTGTCGCCCAGGCTGGAGTGCAGTGGCCGGATCTCAGCTCACTGCAAGCTCCGCCTCCCGGGTTTACGCCATTCTCCTGACTCAGCCTTCCGAGTAGCTGGGACTACAGGCGCCCGCCACCTTGCCCGGCTAGTTTTTTGTATTTTTTAGTAGAGACAGGGTTTCACCGTGTTAGCCAGGATGGTCTTGATCTCCTGACCTCGTGATCCGCCCGTCTCGGCCTCCCAAAGTGCTGGGATTACAGGCTTGAGCCACCGCACCCGGCCTGATTGTTGTTTTTTGAGACAGGGTCTTGTTCTGTTGCCCAGGCTGGAGTGCAGTGGTGCAAGCATGGCTCACTGCAGCCTCAACCTCCTGGGCTTAAGTGATCCTCCCACTTCAGCCTCCCAAGTACCTGGGACTACAGTGCATGTCACCACGCTCAGCTAATTTTTAAATTTTTTTTTTTTTTGTAGAGTCGGGGGGATCTCGCTTTGTTGACCCAGGCTGGTCTTGAACTCTGGGCCTCAAGCAATCCTCCCACCTCAGCCTCCCAAGTAGCAAGGACTACAGGCTTCTAAAGAATAGAGGCAAGGTGAGGAGCCACACCTTACTGCACCAGAATATTCTGTTTCTTTTATTGTCTCCCCGACTTTTTTGTTGAGACAAAGTCTCACTCCATCATCCAGGCTAGACTGCAGTGGCAGTCTTGGCTCACTGCAACCTCTGCCTCCCGGGCTCAAGCGAGTCTCATGCCTCAGCCTCCCTAGTAGCTGAGATTACAGGCATGTGCCACCATGCTCAGCTAATTTTTGTATTTTTAATGCAGATAGGATTTCACCCTGATGGCCAGGTTGGTCTCAAACTCATGGCCTCATGTGGTCTACTTGCTTAGGCCTCCCAAAGTGTTGGAATTACAGGCGTGAGCCACCCTGGCTTTTTTTTTTTTTTTTTTTTTTAACATTTCACTTATGTGTAAGGTTTTCTCCTTTACTTTGTTGTAGCTGCTGTTTGAACTTTGTCAATGTAGTTTTGTTGTTCATTTCATTAGCTGTTGGTGCACAGAAAAATCTGTGACTTTATCTAATTCTTCTATCCTTACTCAGAAGTTACTTAGCTGAGCTCAACTGGGCTTGAAGCAGTTGCAAATCAAAGATATTTTCATAAAGAGGTTCAAACAGAAGAGAAAGGAAGAATAAACATTCCACAATGCACATGCTAATTATTCAGTAAATGCCTGCAGAATTAATTTCAAAGGTTGCCTGGGCATAGTTCAATTAATTAAAATTGCAAATCATGATTACACCTTATCATTTCACTCTTTCCATTATAGTAATAAGGGAGTATTCACTATATGCCAGAGACTATGGTGAGTACTTTACATATATTATCTAATTGAATTCTCACAATAGTGTGGTTAGATTGTGCTACTGTTATCATCCCCATTTTATAGATGAGGAACTTTCAGTGCAATGAGACTAAATAACTTGTTGAAAGAACACAGCTATCAAGAGGCAAGACCTGGACTCATGTCCAAGTGTCTGGTGCCAAACACTGTGTTTTTAACAACTACATTACACAGCCTTCATTTTCAGGAATTTAGTGGAAAGAGCATTGAATGTGGAGTCAGAATACCTGAATACAAGCCCCAGCTCTAACATTCTATGCTATGTAATCTTGGCAAGTCATTTAAATTCTGTTTCTCATTTCTAAAATGAGGATTATAATGCCTTCTCTGGTTGTTCTGAGAATCATAAGACTTTTGCTTAAAAATGGCAGGTTGAACACATGCATTTACCTCTGCTGTCATACTGAACCACTGAAGCAACAGTAAAGTAATGTTTAAAAGGCTTTAACCAGGTCAGGTGAGGTGGCTCATGCCTATAATCCTAGCACTAGGGAAGGCTGAAGCAGGTGGATCCCTTGAGCTCAGGAGTTTGAGACCAGGTTGGGCAATGTGGTGAAACCCAATTTCTACAAAAATTACAAAAATAAGCACCCGGCGGTGCACAGCTGTAGTCCCAACTACTTGAGGGGCTGAGGCAGGAGGATCCCTTGAGCCTGGGAGGTGGAGGTTGAAAAGAGCCAAGATCATGCCACTGCACTCCAACCTGGGTGACAAAGAGAGACTCTGTCTCAAAAAAAAAAAAGAAAGAAAAAGAAAAAGAAAAAGAAAAAAAAAATAAATAAATAAAAGACATAAACCTAAAAGACCAATTTAATGGAAAGGAGCCACAACAACAACATTTTGCAATCCAGAAAGCTTATGGATGAGTAATAATGGACTGAGCAAACCCAAGAAAGCTGAATCCAGAACTAGCAGGGGAAAGCTGAGAAGTAACCTGATCTGCGCTATAGAATGCACAAAATATTTAGAAATTGATTCACCCAGTTCTTTTGGAAATGAAGGTAGAATTGAAAACAGGAGGATTGTTAGAAAGTCAATTTAAGAAGCAATTCCCTTCTCTGACTCTGTGCAGCCAAGAGACTTCTTTTCTTAACCCTATCAGAAAACTGAAGGGTAATTCTCTGGAGAGACTAAAACAGAATTTCTGAACCAGAATGGGGTCGCCAGAAATTTAAGAAATATCTCTAACATAAAATATAGAGACTAAAACAAAAGGAAAAGAGGCAACTTGGAGAACAGAAAAACTAAGTAGGCAAAAGAAAAATTTCAAAATGGAAATTACTAGTAAATATCCTAATAGTGATAGACGATCTTGCATCCAGTAAATAAGTCTGGGATGCCATTTAATGAAAAATAGGAGAAAAATGCATTCTGAGAATTAAAAATAACATTTGCAAATGTAAAATAAAATAGGATAAGTGAAAAATAAAACTAAATAGAAATAGAAATAGAAATAGGGTGAGAGTGCCAGACATAGTGGCTCACATCTATAATCCCAGTCAGCACTTTGAGAGGCTAAGATGGGAGGATGGCTTGAACTCAGGAATTTGAAACCAGCCTGGGCAACATAGTGAGACCCTGTCTCTACAAAATAAAACATTTTAAAATTAGCCAGGTGTGGTGGGAGGTGCCTGAGCACAGGAGGTCAAGGCTGCAGTGAGCTGGGATCATATCACTGCACTCAAGCATGTGGGCGATAGAGCAAGATCCTGCATAAAAAAAAAAAAAAGGATGGGTGTGGTGGCTTATGCCGGTAATCCCAGTATTTTGGGAGGCCGAGGCAGGTGGATCACCTGAGGTCAGGAGTTCAAGACCAGCCTGGTCAACCTAGTGAAACCCCCGTCTCCACTAAAAATACAAACAATTAGCTGGGTGTGGTGGCAGGTGCCTATAATCCCAGCTACTTGGGAGGCTGAGGCAGGAGAATCGCTTGAACCTGGGAGGCAGAGGTTGCAGTGAGCCAAGATCGCACCACTGCACTCCAGCCTGGTCAATAAGAGTGAAACTCCGTCTCCAAAAAAAAAAAAAAAAGAAATGGAAAAAATGGAGGGCAAAAAATTATCAAAGGCATAATTCAAGAAAATTTCCCATAAGTAAGGGCACGAATTTCCAAATTTAGAGTGACTACCACATGTCCAGCACAATGGATAGAAACAAATCCACACCATAACATACCACTGTGAAATTTTAGAACACTAGGAACAAAAATAAGCTTCCAGAAAAGGGAAAAAAATAGTTACAAAAAGCATTAGAATTACATTGAACTTCTCAACAGCAACGTTGGAATCAAGAAAACAGTAGAACAGCATTTACAGATTCTGAGGAAAATTATTTCCAATCTAGAATTCTATACCCAAATACACTACTCTTGAGTAAAAAGACACTTTTAGGCATGTAAGAACTCAATATCTAATATCTTATACTCGTATATACCCTTCTTCAGGAAGCTTTTGAGGGATGGGTTCCCCAAAAATGTCAGAGCAAACAAAGACCAAAGAAATAAGAATACATGGTAGATTGCGTATTATGTCGCCTGTAATCCCAACATTTTGGGAGGACAAAGTGGAAGGATCACTTGAGCTCCAGAGTTCAAGACCAGCCAGGGCAATATGGCAAAAACCCATCTCTACAAAAAATACGAAAATTATCTGGGTGTGGTGTGGCACACACCTATAGCCCCAGTTACTTGGGAGGCTGAAGTGGGAGGATCACTTGAGCTGAGGAGCTCAAGGCTGCAGTGAGCCAAGATCATGCCACCATACTCTACCCTAGGTAACAGGGCAAGACCCTATCTCACAAAAAAATAAAAATAAAAGATTGTGTTATGTCTTCAAATATTCACTGCCGTCTCTATTTCTACCTACCCTACTGACATTAAACTTGACTACTGATTTGGTTTGAACAATAGAATGTAAGTGAAAACATGTATATTATTGACCTTTTCTTTCCCAAAAGACTGGCATGGCCCAGATGAAGCTTGCTCCTGGGTCCTGGGAAGAAGCCAACATGGAGTAGAGGACGCAGCCAACCCACAGAGGATGTCTAATGAAAGTGAGAAATAAATCTTTTTTGTTGAAAGCCACTCATATTTTGGAGTAATTCTTGAAAAAAAAAGTATCAAAAGCTGACTAATACACATAGCATCCTAGAAAAAGGATCTAACACAGAAAGAGGTAATGTAAATTCTCAGAATAATGGTGAGGTTTGATCCCAGAATAACAGCTGTGAAGGTAGTCTAGGAAATAATCAAGGTCAGAATGGAGACAATCAGATTGCTCCCAGGTGTTTCCGAGAAGACGAAATTCATAGACTACCTAATATGCCCGACTATGTAGTAATGAGAAAAAATACACTTTTCAGGAAGAATTTGGTTATATGTTAGTGATAATTATATTAAAACAAAGTAAGAGAAAATAAAAACAAAGCTTGTATTAACTTTAGGAAAAACAAAAAGTTGTATAAGAAAGGAAAAGTAATCATAACACATGTATAAGAATTTACATAATCATAATGATATACTTATTACTAATTTAACTGACATTACTATATTGGGATAATGGATAGAAAAGTATGTGTGATTGGGGTATGCTGGGGGTTGGAGTAGTTGAAAGAAATAATATATCTTTCATAGATAACACTTCAATTTTAAAAAATCAAGAAATAGCAGTACTCATGCCAGGCACAATGACTCATGTCTGTAATCCCAGCATTTTGGGAGACCAAGGCAGGAGGATTGCTTGAGCTCAGGAGTTCAAGACCAGCCTGGGCAACATAGCAAGACCTCGTCTCTACTAAAAATTAAAAAATAAAAATTAGCCAGGTGTGGTGGTGTGTATCTGTAGTCCCAGGTACCCAGGACGTTGAGGTAGGAGAATCACTTAAGCCTGGGAGGTCGAAGCAGCAGTGAGCCATGATCATGCCACTACACTCCAGCCTGGGCTACAGAGTGAGACCCCATCTCAAAAAAACACAAAAAAACGAAAAAGAGAAATAACAGTAAAAGCATATTATTTAGAAGTATTGAGACAAATACAAAATAAATAGCTAAAATAGCTAAAAGTTATTATGGGTTGGAGGAGGGGGTATAGGAGGCAGAAATTGAGGCGTAGGGAATTGATTTTTTTGTTTTGTCTTGTTTTGTTTTGTTTCAAAGCAGGGTTTCACTCTGTTGCCCAGGCTGGAGTGCAGTGACCCAATCCCAGCTCATTGGAACCTCCGCTTCCCAGACTTAAGTGATCCTCCCACCTCAGCCTCCCAAGTAACTGGGATTATAGGCATGAGCCACCATGCCCAGCCCTGATTTTTTCTTTTTTTGTAATAGGCCTTGTAGAGCTATTTGACTCCTCAACTATGTACATGCTTAGTTTTGACTAAAACAAACAAACATTCCAGCACAGAGGCACCTTGAGGCTTAAGAATTCGAAAGACACAAAAGAAACAATTTGATAAATCAATACGACACACATTTACACACCAGGAAAAAAAAAAGAAGAAGAAGAAAAGAAAAAGGAAAAGGGGAGAGTTTGAAAGGACTTTGTAAACTCTAAAACACAAGGAACAAGTTAGAAGATTCGGTAGCACGGAAGCAAGAGAACATTGATAAGAGTATGGATTCTAGGTTCCAATAATCCCAGTTTACACTCTAGCTCTGCTATATACCAGCCGTGTGACCTTGAAAATGCTGCTAAGTCTCAGTATCCTTATTTGTAAAACAGGTATAATAAGAGTCCCTCTCTATGAGAAACTGTGAGAGTAAAATGAGATAAGCCTTTGCACAAAGAAAACATTGGAAAGTTTTAGCTACTATTAATCTCTTGTTCCTTCATCTTCTCTGTGGATTAATAGACATTAAATGGAGGACTAAAACAGTTTAAGGGAAAATCTAAACCAAAAATCTGAGATGATACACAAACTGGAGAACCAGCATCTGAGTACCTGAAAACAGTGATTGTTATGTTATCGCTTCAGGAGTGTAATTGGTGAGCCAATTGCCTTAGAGCTACAGCTATTCATGCCTTCTTCTGTCCCCTTTCCTTTCCTTTTCCTTCTTCATCCTGACCATTGTCATTATCATCATCTTTTAATGCTTACTGAGCATTTCATTCATTCAGCAAATATTTATTGAATGCCTAATGAGCTTCTTTTAGTCTCTGATTCCCATGTGCTCAGCTGATTTAGCTACATTATTTAGACAACAGGTTAAGACTATAGCTATGGAAAGGAATGTTTTTTCTGCAACAAGAAGTAGGTGTGATCAATGACAAGTAAGAAGGCAAATTAATCTAAGAACCACCACAGGGCATCCAACTCTCACAGAAGGTCATTTTCCTTTATAACTAGTGCAATTCTGCTTCCAAACACCATTCCATTTCCCTAATCTGGTAATCACAAAATGTGATTTTTCGAATTAAGTTTTTGTGTTATTTTAAATACACTTGGTTCTTCCTTGAATTCTAGGGAGCAAGTTTTTTTGTTTGTTTGTTTTGAGACTGAGTCTTGCTCTGTCACCTGGGCTGGAGTGCAGTGATGAGACCTCGGCTCACTGCAACCTCTGCCTTCCGGGTTCAAGCAATTCTCCTGCTTCAGCCTCCTGAGTAGCTGGGATTGCAAGCATGTGCCATCATGCCCAGCTAATTTTTGTATTTTTAGTAGAGACGGGATTTCATCATGTTGCCCAGGCTGGTCTCAAACTCCTGGGCTCAAGCAATCCACCAGCCTCGGCCTCCCAAAGTGCTGGGATTATAAGCGTGAGCCACTGCACCTACCAGAATGTAGTTATTTTTGTTGTTGCTGTTGTTATTTTTTCTACCCATCACTCAGAGATGTTGCCAGGGCTGAGGCATTCTTTTTTTTTTTGAGACGGAGTCTTGCTCTGTCACCAGGCTGGAGTGCATTGGCGCGATCTTGGCTCACTGCAACCTCCACCTCCTGTGTTCAAATGATTCTCCTGTATCAGCCTCCTGAGTAGCTGGGACTACAGGCACGCACCACCATGCCCAGCTAATTTTTGTATTTTTAGTAGAGACGGGGTTTCACAATATTGGCCAGGCTGGTCTCGAACTCCTGACCTTGTGATTCACCCACCTCGGCCTCCCAAAGTGCTGGGATTACAGGCGTGCACCACTGCACCCAGGCCGGGCCGAGGCATTCTTGAGGACCATGAGGCATTCTTTTTTTTTTTTTTTTTTTTGATTTTTTTTTTTTTAATTATACTTTAAGTTCTAGGGTACATGTGCATGACGTTTATATCATGTATAACTCCCCATGCAATCCCTCCCTCCTCCCCCCTCCCCATGATAGGCCCCAGTGTGTGATGTTCCCCTTCCCGAGTCCAAGTGATCTCATTGTTCAGTTCCCACCTATGAGTGAGAACATGCGGTGTTTGGTTTTCTCTTCTTGTGCTAGTTTGCTAAGAATGATGGTTTCCAGCTGCATCCATGTCCCTACAAAGGACGCAAACTCATCCTTTTTGATGGCTGCATAGTATTCCATGGTGTATATGTGCCACATTTTCTTAATCCAGTCTGTCACAGATGGACATTTGGGTTGATTCCAAGTCTTTGCTATTGTGAATAGTGCTGCAATAAACATACGTGTGCATGTGTCTTTGTAGTAGAGTAATTTATAATCCTTTGGGTATATACCCAGTAGTGGGATGGCTGGGTCATATGGTACATCTAGTTCTAGATCCTTGAGGAATCGCCATACTGTTTTCCATAATGGTTGAACTAGTTTACAATCCCACCAACAGTGTAAAAGTGTTCCTATTTCTCCACATCCTCTCCAACACCTGTTGTTTCCTGACTTCTTAATGATTGCCATTCTAACTGGTGTGAGATGGTATCTCATTGTGGTTTTGATTTGCATTTCTCTGATGGCGAGTGATGATGAGCATTTTTCATGTGTCTGTTGGCTGTATGGATGTCTTCTTTTGAGAAATGTCTGTTCATATCCTTTCCCCACTTTTTGATGGGGTTGTTTGTTTTTTTCTTGTATATTTGTTTGAGTTCTTTGTAGATTCTGGATATTAGCCCTTTGTCAGATGAGTAGGTTGCAAAAATTTTTTCCCATTCTGTAGGTTGCCTGTTCACTCTGATGGTAGTTTCTTTAGCTGTGCAAAAGCTCTTAGTTTAATTAGATCCCATGTGTCAATTTTTGCTTTTGCTGCCATTGCTTTTGGTGTTTTAGACATGAAGTCCTTGCCCATGCCTATGTCCTGAATGGTACTACCTAGGTTTTCTTCTAGGGTTTTTATGGTATTAGGTCTAACATTTAAGTCTCTAATCCATCTTGAATTAATTTTCGTATAAGGGGTAAGGAAAGGATCCAGTTTCAGCTTTCTACTTATGGCTAGCCAATTTTCCCAGCACCATTTATTAAATAGGGAATCCTTTCCCCATTTCTTGTTTCTCTCAGGTTTGTCAAAGATCAGATGGCTGTAGATGTGTGGTATTATTTCTGAGGACTCTGTTCTGTTCCATTGGTCTATATCTCTGTTGTGGTACCAGTACCATGCTGTTTTGGTTACTGTAGCCTTGTAGTATAGTTTGAAGTCAGGTAGCGTGACGCCTCCAGCTTTGTCCTTTTGACTTAGGATTGTCTTGGCAATGCGGGCTCTTTTTTGGTTCCATATGAACTTTAAAGCCGTTTTTTCCAATTCTGTGAAGAAAGTCATTGGTAGCTTGATGGGGATGGCATTGAATCTATAAATCACCTTGGGCAGTATGGCCATTTTCACGATATTGATTCTTCCTATCCATGAGCATGGTATGTTCTTCCATTTGTTTGTGTCCTCTTTGATTTCACTGAGCAGTGGTTTGTAGTTCTCCTTGAAGAGGTCCTTTACATCCCCATGAGGCATTCTTAAGGACCACCATTCCTTCACTGAGAGAGTACCCAGAGTTAAATGGTACTTTCTGTGACTCAAAGTTTAAAAGACAAAAGAATGCTTGAAGAACCGCCTCAGTGTCCTTTACAGACATCCAGTTTTTCTTTTCTCCATCCCACTCCCAGCCTCTTTTATCCTTCTTATCCATACAGCTGAGCCCTTCGGACCTGAAGTTTCCACCCAACCCATCCCTAGGACCATCCTGACTAGTCTTTATCCCAGCACCCAGTGTAAACTTGCCATTGCTGCTCTGGTTCTGGTCTTATGCTACAATTTCAACAGAGTTCAGATTTCTGAGATCTAGCCCCTGCTTCTGGTATCTGAGCTTTTTGATTCCTTTAATTGGCTCTCTTGTTTTAATACACCATGAAATCACAGTCCCTCAGAGATGGAGTTCAATATGCTCCTACTACTCTCCCATTGCAGATGCTGCTATTTGCAACATCCCTTACTCAAATAGCAGGCTGTTTACCAGGATCTCTGAATATTCCTTCTTCTGGGTTACCCATCACTGTGCTATCCAGTTTAGAAAAATTCTCTAGCTCCAAGTTATTCCTCCTTCTTGTCAACAACTTCCCAGGCTACCCTCCCTTCTGATGTGTACCACTGAGGCTGGACTTCCTTCTAGAACCTGCAGCTGGGTTCATCTTATACTTGTCGTGACCCAATGTACCTTGTCCACCTATAGTTAATCAGAACATACTGTCCCTGTCCTAAGACAAGACAGTAATTCAACCAACCTACTGGGTAGAATGTAATTCTCATAAGAAAGTAGGAAGTCTGAATTCTGAGATCAAGGCTACTTGTACATACATAGTTCTTATACACATATAAACACATAACCCATATATACACCATACCATTCCCTACCTACATTGCTATCTGCTTGTGAAAAGCCAGACATATTTCTATTTCCCTAATTTCGAGTCAATGACTGGATTTGAAAGGATATTGCACTAATAAAATAATTAGTTCCATTGGCAGAGATTTCAAGGAAACACAAGGTTTTGCAAATGGGGTATAATAATGACTAATGCGCCGGGCGTGGTGGCTCAAGCCTGTAATCCCAGCACTTTGGGAGGCCAAGACGGGCGGATCACGAGGTCAGGAGATCGAGACCATCCTGGCTAACACGGTGAAACCCAGTCTCTACTAAAAAATACAAAAAACTAGCCGGGCGAGGTGGCGGGCGCCTGTAGTCCCTGCTACTCAGGAGGCTGAGGCAGCAGAATGGCATAAACCCAGGAGGCGGAGCTTGCAGTGAGCTGAGATCCAGCCACTGCACTCCAGCCTGGGCGATAAAGCGAGACACCATCTCAAAAGTAAATAAATAAATAAAAATAAAAATAATGACTAATGCAACTTACTATAAGCTAGGCCCTGTTTTAAGTTCTTCATATAAACTAACTCATTTAATCCTCATAACTATCTAGTGAAGTAAGTACTGTTATTATCCCCATTTCACAAATAAGAAAATTAAAGTAAGGGAGGAGACTAACCCTCATATCGTCTTATGCCCAATTTCTGCCTCCAAAGAAAGAAGTAAAAATTAAAAGGAAGAAATGAAACCAAAGGCAGACAGCCCGGCGCCGCACCCTGGGCCCGGCAGTTAAAGATCGACCCCTGACCTAATTGGTTCTGTTATCTATAGATTACAGACATTGTATAGAAATGCACTGTGAAAATGCCTATCTTGTTTTGTTCCAATCTAATTACCGGTGCATGCAGCCCCCAGTCTAGTACCCCCTGCTTGCTCAATCAATCACGACTCTCTCACACACACCCCCTTAGAGTTGTGAACCCTTAAAAGGGACAGGAATTGCCCACTCGGGGAGCTCGGCTCTTGAGACAGAAGTGTTGCCAATGCCCCCAGCCGAATAAACCCCTTCCTTCTTTAACTCGGTGTCTGAGGAGTTTTGTCTGAGGCTTGTCCTATAAAAGCACAGAGGCTGGGTATGGTGGCTCGTGCCTGTAGTACTAGCACTTCGAGAGACTGAGGCAGGAGGATCACTTGAGGCCAAGAGTTCAAGACCAGCCTGGGAAACGTAGCGAGACCTCATCTCTAAAAAATAATAAATTTTTTTTTAAAAATTTGAGACAGAGTCTCATCCTGTCGCCTAGGCTGGAGTGTAATGGCACAATCTCGGCTCAGTGAAACTTCCGCCTCCTGGACTCAAGCAATTCTCCTGTCTCAGCCTCCCCAGTAGCTGGGATTACAGGCACCTGTCACCACGCCCAGCTAATTTTTATATTTTTAGTAGAGAGAGGGTTCACCATGTTGGCCAGGCTGGTCTTGAACTCCCGACCTCAGGCGATCCATCCACCTTGGCATCCCAAAGTGCTGGGATTACAGGCGTGAGCCACTGGGCCTGGACGAAAAAATAATAATAACAATAATTTTTTTGAATGCTTAAAGCACAGAGAGCTCGAGTAATTTACCAAAGGTCATACAGTTAGAAGAATTGGGTATTGAACCCAAGCAATCCTAGGGGACTACTATGCTCTACTGCTTCTGATCTTTACATCGTCCTTCAAACTGGATTTTGTAGTCCTTAAAATAAAGTTCAAACTGATTACTCTCAGTGAATCAAGAAACTCCTAGTGCATTTGGCACCGTCTTCATAATACATTTGCTGATGTAAACAGGAAAGCAACCAATTTCCAGTAAAGTGTATTTTGTTTTTATTATTATTATTATTTTGAGATGGAGTTTTGTTCTTGTCACCCAGGCTGGAGTACAACAGCATGATCTCAGCTCACTGCAATCTTCACCTCCTGGGTTCAAGCTATTCTTCTGCCTCAGTCTCCCTAGTAGCTGGGATTACAGGTGTCTGTCACCATGCCTGGCTACTTTTTGTATTTTTAGTAGAGACAGGGTTTCACCATGTTGTCCAGGCTGGTCTCGAACTCCTGACCTTGGGTGATCTGCCCGCCTTGGCCCCCCAAAGTGCTGGGATTGCAGGCGTGAGTCACTGTGCCCAACTGTTTTGTATTTATTAAATAATACTATAAAATTCTGATGAAATCCCTATTGTAATTCGGACTTGATGTTTCTTTTTTGGATCTTCAGAAACTGGTCCAGCTGTTTCTCCAGCTGCCTGGTAATTCAACAGGAATAAAATCAGTGAATCAGTTCAAATTCTTAATTCTGAAAAGAATGCATTTCCTTTTGTCTTCATAAGACACCTACATTTAAATTACAGTGCAAAAGCAATCAGGCTCTGTGTGGTCAAATTTACATAATTAGTGTCAGGGGTCTAAAGCAAAAGTAAAAGGGGGCTAGAAATGGATGGAGCTGATAGAGCTGATTATTCCATCCATCTTAGAATCTATTCAAATCTTTTACAATGGAGACATTAAATTGCTGTGCATATCTCCTTTGTCTCTTTATATTCACGGGGTTTAATTAAGTTAAAGAAAGCTAATTTAACCATAGGTTTTGCATGTTTAGATCTATACTTTTTGGTTTAGAACATGCATGGTAAAACATGTGCCCACGTTGCAAAAGATTTCGTGCCAGTCAGCATTTCTTTGTGACCCATTTGCTCACAGAGCCTGCCACATCTGTCGTACTAAACAGCCAGTTCATCTACTGGAAGGCTAATCTTAATAATTTAAGCGGCTGGGCGCGGTGGCTCAAGCCTGTAATCCCAGCACTTTGGGAGGCCGAGACGGGCGGATCATGAGGTCAGGAGATCGAGACCATCCTGGCTAACACGGCGAAACCCCATCTCTACTAAAAAATACAAAAAAAAAAACTAGCCGGGCGAGTTGGCAGGCGCCTGTAGTCCCAGCTACTTGGGAGGCTGAGGCAGGAGAATGGCGTAAACCCGGGAGGCGGAGCTTGCAGTGAGCTGAGATCCGACCACTGCACTCCAGCCTGGGCGACAGAGTGAGACTCCGTCTCAAAAAATAAATAAATAAATAAATAAATAAATAATTTAAGCAAAATTTTCAGAGGCCAAATACCTGCAGTGAATGTGGCATGTGTTCTTCATAGATTTTAGCCATTCTATGTATAGAGACTGATTTGTTTTTCTAAGACCACCAGATCGGGCACAAAAGAACCAGCGACTAGGCAAGTGTAGGAGCAAAACTGCAAGTTTATTTTGGTCACCTAAGGTGTGGGGAAGAGGTCTGTCGGCCTCTGGCAAAGAAGGCCGACAGAGTCCCCCGGTGGGGCTCTCGGACGGAGTTCCCACAGTCCCGACATCCCGACAGGAGTGGGGCTGTGAGAAGGCCGCACGTGGCGTCCCTCCGGAGCGGCTTTTCTAGGAGTGGGAGGGCAATAGGCAGGGCATGGGCGTGTCGGGGGGCGTGCGACCAGGTAAATCTTGGTCTCTTCGGATTGACGTCACCTGGCGCATGCCCAGTTGGTCTGCACCTTCCTGGGTCGCTGGCTGCATTTTCACGCGTGGGAAAAGTTGGTGAAGAAGAACCCGGAAGTGCACCATCTTGCCTCTGTTCGTCCAAACATTCCAACCTTTTATTGGTAATAGTGATAAGGGGCGCCGTGGTCTGTCTGGCTACTTCCTGCTGTTAAGGGGCGCTGTTAAGGTCAGGGCCCATGGTTGGCATTTGGACGTACGGATGAAGAGTAAAATAAGGCACAGTATTAGTATAGGAACGAGGAATGGAAGCATTTGTTGGAATAGGGGCAAAACCCAGAAGGAAGGTCCCAGCAAGGTTGAGGAGTATGAGATAGTTAAGAAAATTTAGTAAGTTTGAGGCGAGTGGGGGAAAGCCAAACTGATTTCCACTGATTACTTTCGGTAGGGGCCCTTTTAGCTGGGAATGAGGAACGAGTGCGCAGAGTAGTTGTTGGCCAGGCAGCAATTAAGGAGTGGAGTTTTTGTGGAGTGGATGGCTTTCCGCTTACTCCTACTACAGAGATATTGGATGGAAGGCTAGGTCCAGAGAAGGACGGCAAAACAGAATAGGTAGCCTCGCTGTTGATTAAAAAATTGTCTTACCCGCTACCAGGAGAGTTACCCGTGGCTCGGGGAGGGTGATGGGGGTCCCCGAGTCTCGGCACCTTCAGTTGTCGTCGTCGTCCAGATGTAGGAGCTGGAAGGAGCTCCCAGGATCCTGGGAAAGGGGGTCACGTGGAGACGCAGCACCTGTTCTCAGGGTAGGGCAATCAGACCTCCAGTGTCCTCCCTGCTGGCAAGCAGGGCAGGAGGTTGCTGGTGGACGAGGGTTAGGACATTCACTGGTCCAATGTCCTGATGCCTTGCACTTATAGCAAGGCTGCGTTGGGGCTCAGGGACCTTGCAGACACCTGTTGGCATAGTGTCCTGCCTTGCCGCACTTATAGCAGGCTCCTTTCTTAGCCTTGGAGTCTGTGGAGTGTGTACTCTCTGGCCTGGGGTTACGACTGGGCTGTAAAGCCGCTGCTAGGAGCTGTAACTTCTGTTTGAGGCGAGCCTGCCGTCTCCTCTCTGGAGTTATAGACCTTAACGGCTAATTTAACCAGGTCTTGTATTGGTGTCTGAGGACCATCCTCTACCTTTGAAGTTTCTTACGAATGTCAGGAGCTGATTGAGAAATGAAATAAGACACCAAAATGGTGGCCCCTGTGGGGGAGGCCGGATCTAACCGGGTATACTGGGTTAGAACCTCAGTCAGTTTAGGGTAGAGGTTAGGATAACCTGGAGGTTATGCCAAGTTAAGTCATAGGCCTGACAAAGGTATCTAAATTCCTTTATGTAGATGGTAGGATTAGCTGAGAAATCACCTAAACACTTCTCAATTTTGGAAAGATCGGCCAATGAAAAAGGGACATGTACTCTGACTACCCCCTCCGCCCCAGCCACCTCTCGCAAAGGTGCTAACACTGTAGGAGGGTGTGGGCAGAGATAGGGGACTTAAGACAGCCAGTTGGGGGCCCCGAAGGAGGCACGGGACTGAGTGGATTACTAGTAGATAAGGAAGAGGAAGGAGGAGTCTGGATGGGGGGAGGAGGAGGGGTTGGAGAGAGCAGGGAGAGAAAGAGGAGTATAGGGCAGGTCGGGACGAGAGCATAAGGCCCAAAAGCCTTGTATGTAATTAATTTCAGACCACTTGCCTAGCCACTGGCAGAAATTGCTGAGGTTGATCACGCCACAGTGGAAAGGAAAATTAACCGCTTCCTCCTAAGGTCTTGTTCAAGCTGTAAGGTTTTTAAATTGGCTAGGAGGTACCCTAAGGGGGGTGCTCTTTGGAAATTTGGACTGGGGGTTTCCCGTTTGTTTCCTCTTTACTTACACAATGGACACAATGGAAATGGAAGTGGATCTCTGCCTGGCTTCAAAGCGTCCTTTGGAACCAGCAGAGACAGACTGGAGGCTCATGGAGCCAAAGTGGAGATTACCTTCAGGTGGACGTCTCCGTCCTGAACGGGTCTCCCGAGCCACGTGGTGCCTCCAAATGGACCTCGGACCTGCGCAGGATTTTGGCCGAGGGAGGTAAAGAGGAGACAAGGGCACTTACCCCAGAGAGGCCATGAGAGTGAGGGAAGCGGGTCTCAGGTCCTGGTCCGTCTGCCGCGTGGAACGAGGAGGAGGAGGAGGCTCCCCAGACCCTGGGGGCCCTGAGGAGGGGTCTCCTCCCGGGTTTCGGCACCAACTGATTTGTTTTTCTAAGACCACCAGAGCGGGCACAAAAGAACCAGTGACTAGGCAAGTGTAGGAGCAAAACTGCAAGTTTATTTTGGTCACCTAAGGTGTGGGGAAGAGGTCTGTCGGCCTCCGGCAAAGAAGGCCGACAGAGGCCGGTCGTGGTGGCTCAAGCCTGTAATCCCAGCACTTTGGGAGGGCGAGACGGGCGGATCACGAGGTCAGGAGATCGAGACCATCCTGGCTAACACGGTGAAACCCCGTCTCTACTAAAGAATACAAAAAAAAAAACTAGCCGGGCGAGGTGGCGGCGCCTGTAGTCCCAGCTACTCGGGAGGCTGAGGCAGGAGAATGGCGGGAACCCGGGAGGCGGAGCTTGCAGTGAGCTGAGATCCGGCCACTGCACTCCAGCCTGGGCGACAGAGCGAGACTACGTCTCAAAAAAAAAAAAAAAAAAAAAAAAAAAAGAAGGCCGACAGAGTCCCCCGGTGGGGCTCTCGGACGGAGTTCCCACAGTCCCGCCATCCCGACAGGAGTGGGGCTGTGAGAAGGCCGCGCGTGGCGTCCCTCCGGAGCGGCTTTTCTAGGAGTGGGAGGGCAATAGGCGGGGCACGGGCGTGTCGGGGGGCGTTCCCCAGGTGCGACCAGGTAAATCTTGGTCTCTTCGGATTGACGTCACCTGGCGCATGCCCAGTTGGTCTGCACCTTCCCGGGGTCGCTGGCTGCATTTTCGTGCGCGGGAAAAGTTGGTGAAGAAGAACCCAGAAGTGCACCATCTTGCCTCCATTCGTCCAAACAGAGACATAGACATATTTCTTAAGACTGCAATAATTGTAGGCCACTGAATCCCACTCAAATTAGTTCAAGTATCAGGGGATGATGTGTATTGAAAAGATACACAAATAACTTATAAAACCAAAACTGTGAGGACAGTCGGATTTCATAAGGGATTTGACGTGGAACTTGAAAGTCACAAACTGAAGATATTATTTTCATCTCCTCTAGGTACATAATGTCTTCTCTCCTTTCTTTGAAGATTGGCTTTTTCTGCTTCGGCATCCCCTTGGTAGAAAATGTCAGTCAGCCCCAGCTCTTCATTATCTAACAGTTCCAGTGCCCAATATAAACAAATCAAAGACTCTGTATCCCAATTCCAAACTCCCAGGAGAAAGAATGTAATTAAGTCAGGTGTCTACCTCTTATTCAATCAGCTGTGGGTAGAGGAGCAACATCGTATAGTCACTGGGTTGCTTTCTCCACATGAGGAATTGTGATTAGCCAGCATTCTAAAAAGGATTCACAACACATTGTTGCCATTCTTTGAAATGAGAGATAAGGAGGTAATGCATATGTTAATTAGCTCAATTGGGCCATTCCATAATATTTCAAAACACCATGTTGTATATGATAAATAAATACAATTTTGTGTTGTTTCTGAGATGGTGGTCTCAGGCTGGCCTTGAACTTTTGGGCTCAAAGGATCCTCCCACCTCAGCCTCCCGAGTAGCTGGGACTACAGGCATGCATCTCTACATCCGGCTGATACATAACATTTTTGCCAATTAAAAAATTAAAAAGAAATTTTAAAAATTAGAGATAATGAATTGCAGATACTTAGCATTTAAGCCCTTTAGGATCCACATTTTGTCCATCTTCACATCTCAAATCCATTCTGGTCTCTACTAATAACCCGCAACACTTGATTTTTTTCATTTCTGGATCTGCCAAAATCATCAACCAAGTGTTGACAAGATAGTTCTGAGCATTTGTCAACTTGTACAACAGATGCTGACTCTCCTTGTGGAGAATTTCCTGGAAATCTTATGTTTACGCTTCAAGAAATTTCACAAGCAATGACTGCAAATATCTTCACCTTGCCCTTGAGCTAGGTGCTCAGTGACCAAAATTAACATCAGGAAAGCCAGGCCACATCTTTTAGTTTTAACCTCCAAATAAATGAGACCAATGTAAATATCATCTGAGTGTGAAAATGTGTAAAAGGAAAAATCAAGGTGATACCCTTATTAATTAACACATTATAATTTTGACTTCCAACCTGAAAATGAGCCACTTCATTAAAATATGGCCATAACCAGAGGTTGCAGTGAGCCGAGATTGCACCATTGCATAGAGTGAAACTCCATCTTAAAAAATATATATAGCCATACCATTGTCAATTCCAAGTGACATTTCAGGGAAGAATAAGTGGTGACCCATCTAATGACTGAATTCAGTCACAATAATCCCATGTCACTGTAATTTAGCCCAAGGCTCTTTCCATGCAAAGAAAGAGAAAGTGCCCTCCTAATTGTTTTTAATTTTCTTTAATTTTTAACTTTCACATGCTATGTGAAAGTTCCCTTCTGGCATCTAGAGTTTCCTAGGTATAGGAGATAAAGATCTCATGCTGAATGGCTTTTTTAACTCACTCAGTAAGAACTTAGAATTTTAGGAGTCGAGCTAGAGATGATTTCCAAATGCATCTGTGCAGAAAATGCTGATTATGGGTACTAGTCCAGGAATAACCACAGCCATTTTTTGGCCTTCTTATGTTTTCCAAATGACTCATAAAGGACCTTCTGCATTCAAATAGTGTGTCATGAAATGGGAATGATAAAATACAGAAAGTGGACATTCCTGTCTTTTTTTTTTTTTTTGAGACGGAGTCTTGCTCTGTCGCCCGGGCTGGAGTGCAGTGGCCGGATCTCAGCTCACTGCAAGCTCCGCCTCCCAGGTTTACGCCATTCTCCTGCCTCAGCCTCCGGAGTAGCTGGGACTACAGGCGCCCGCCACCTCGCCCCGCTAGTTTTTTCTATTTTTAGGAGAGACGGGGTTTCACCGTGTTAGCCAGGATGGTCTCGATCTCCTGACCTCGTGATCCGCCCGTCTCGGCCTCCCAAAGTGCTGGGATTACAGGCTTGAGCCACCGCACCCGGCCTGTCTCTTCTTGATGAATGCAGCTTTTTGTTACCTGATGTGAGGCCAGAACAGCCCGTCTAAAACAGGAGTGAGTTGTACTCCATGCCAGCCACTTCCTGTGCTCCCTGCTGTTTCTCTGCTATTTGTGTGACTTCTCCCTGGGGGAAGCAATGCTGCTTTGTCTTTGAGAATGTCTGGTCCAGTGGTTCTTAATCCTGTCTGCAAATTAGAATTACCTGGGAACTGTTAAAAAAAAAATATGTATATATGTAAACTGGGAACTGTTAAAATATATATATATGTTAATTGCACCAATTAAATTAGAATTTCTGGGAACTAGACTTGGATATCAGTGTTTTTAAAAAGCTCTCCAAAAGTTTCAAATGTGCCACTAGAGCTGAGAACCCCCTCAATTATATTTGATGAAGATAACCTGACCATTATAGACCAATGTTACTCAACTTTTATTTCATTATCACCTCTCAAGGAGCCTTTTTAGACATTTTCCCTAATCATCCCCCTCTAAATTTTTAATATATAGTATATCTATTTGTGTACTGTATATACAATAACATCTGTGTGTTTCGTTTTCGTTTTTTTTTTTTTTTGGGGGGCTCAAAAATCCTCCTGTGTCAGTCTGTCAAGTAGCTGGGATTACAGGTGCAGGCCACTACACCTGCCTAATTATCTTATTTTTTGTTAAGGGATAAGTGGTCACTATGTTGCATAAGCCACCACACCCAGCACATCTGACTTTTATAACATTAAAAAAAAAAAAAAAAGGCCTGGCATGGTGGCTCATGCCTCTATCCCAGCACCTTGGGAGGCCAAGGCAGATGGATCATTTGAGGTCAGGAGTTTGAGACCAGCCTGGCCAACATGGTGTAAACCTGTCTCTACTAAAAATACAAAAAAAAAAAAAAAATTAGCTGGGCGTGGTGGCACTCGCCTATAATCCCAGCTACTCAGGAGGCTGAGGCAGGAGAATTGCTTGAATTCAGGAGGCAGAGTTGCAGTGTGCTGACATCGTGCCACTGCACTCCAGCCTGGACAACAGAGTGAGACTCTATCTCAAAGAAAAAAACCAAAAAACAAACAAAAAAAACCAGTATGAAGCCTGGGCAACAAAATGAGACCCCATCTCTACAAAAAGTCAAAAAAAATTAGATGGGCATGGTAGTACACACCTGTGGTCTCAGCGACAGGGGAGGCCGAGGCAGGAGGATTGCTTGAGCCTAGGAGGTCAAGGCTGCAGTGAACAGTGTTCACGCCACTGCCCTCCAGCCTGGGCAACAGAGCAAGACCCTGTCCCAAAAAATTTAAAACAAAGAGTATGACTTTTTTGCCTTCAAGAACCAATTTTTGGCTGGGCATGGTGGCTCATTCCTGTAATCCCAGCACTTTGGGAGGCCAAGGTGGGCAGATCACCTGAGGTCAATTGTTCAATACCAGCCTGGCCATCATGGTGAAACCCCATCTCTACTAAAAATACAAAAAAAAAAAACAAAAAACAAAAATCAGCTGACATGGTGACGGGCACTGGTAATCCCAGCTTCTTGGGAGGCTGAGGCAGGAGAATTGCTTGAACCCAGGAGGCGGAGGTTGCAGTGAGCCAAGACCATGCCATTGCACTCCAGCCTGGGCAACAAGAACAAAACTCTGCCTCAAAAAAAAAAAAAAAAAAAAAAGACCAATTTTTGCCCTCATGGGGTGATACTTCTCCCACCGAGAAAGTATGATGTAGGGTTGTGCTGCAGTGACAAACAATCTTAAAAAAGCAAAAGCTTACATCTCACTTGCACCACATGTGCATTAGAGATCAGCAAAGTTGCTCTGCTCTCCTCCATCATTATTTTCACTTTGGCACCCAGACTGCCAGAGCAACTTCTGTCTGGAATGTTATTGGTAGCCATGGCAGAGGAAAAGCAGACCATGAAAAAGCATGCTCTGGCTCTTAAAACTTCTGCCAGAGAAACCCCCAGAGCTTCCACTCACATTTCAGTGGCCAAAACAACTCACATGGTGACACCTGAGCTCAACAGGACAGGTAATTGTGATCTTTCCACGTGAAGAGGAACCAGATGTCAGTGAGCAGTCTACTACAGCAGGCAGTCTCTCAGACACGTCCACTAGATTAAGAGACATACACACTCCCATTGGCCAGTAAGAGCTGATCTTCTAGTTATCATGCACCTGGTTCTAGATCAATGTAGGGCATAACATGGCACTGGCAATTCCTTCTGATTTGTATGCCCATCTTTTACTTAAAATTGAGGTGAAATTAAGAGAACACGGTGGTTGGGCGCGGTGGCTCACGTCTGTAATCCCAGCACTTTGAGAGGCCGAGGCGGCCGGATCACGAGGTCAGGAGATCAAGACCATCCTGGCTAACACGGTGAAACCCGTCTCTACTAAAAATACAAAAATAAAATTAGCCAGGCATGGTGGTGGGCACCTATAGTCCCAGCTACTCAGGAGGCTGAGATGGGAGAACAGGGTGAACCCGGGAGGCGGAGCTTGCAGTGAGCTGAATCACACCACTGTACTCCAGCCTGGGCGACACAGCAAGACTCCGTCTCAAAAAAAAAAAAAAAAAAAAAGAGAGTGAGAGAGAACACAGTGGGCATTTCTTTGTTACAGTTACACTGTGACAATGAGCCCAACACTTGCATTATTAACAAGAATGCTTTTAGTAGATTCTCCTTATTATCTCTGGGATCACATCAGGTTTTCTTTATTGGCTTTTAACTGGGTTTCATATTTCCATTCTGAAGTTTGGGCATACCTATTGACTAAATTATATAGCCTGAGCAAAACTTGTTTTAGCTTCAAACCTAGAAAATGCGGTCAACATCCCTGGGTTTTTGTTGTTGTTTTTGTTTATCAATAAAAGTTCTGCCAGGACTATATAAGATATCTAAGCCTTATGAAGGCAATAGTCAGGATTTTTCCCATTACAAACCATGATCATTGGACATATTGCCAAGTACTGTAATCTAGAATGAAATTTGGATACAGCATGGAAAAAAAAAAAGTACAACTTCATAGTTGAAATCAGGCACATCATTTAGAAGTAGCCAGGGGTCACTAAAAGAAATAATGCTAGGCCGGGTGCGATGGCTCACACCTGTGATTCCAGCACATTGGGAGGCCAAGGCGGGCAGATCTCGAGGTCAGGAGATCGAGACCATCCTGGCTAACATGGTGAAACCCTGTCTCTATTAAAAATACAACAAAAAGTAGCCGGGCGTGGTGGCGGGAGCCTGTAGTCCCAGCTAACTCTGGAGGCTGAGGCTGGAGAATGGCGTGAACCCAAGACGCAGAGCTTGCAGTGAGCCGAGATTGTGCCACTGCACTCCAGCCTGGGTGACAGCAAGATTCCGTCTCAAAAAAAAATAAAATAAAATAATGCTTGTGGAAAGTAAAGATTTAACTTAAACTGATTGACATTATGACCCAAAATATTTAATATGATATTTCTCTCAATTGTTGTTGTAATTAGGTACAGCAATTGCCATTAGTTACCAAAAGACTGTCTAAACTACAAAGTTGGTCTAAGAGCTCGGCAGCTTTTAGAAAGACTCTTGATTAGAAAAAAAAAAAAAAAAAAGCTGGTTCTTGGTCCTGTGTTCTAGGCTCTATACCAATTACTTTGAAGGACCCTAAACATTAGATCACATCACAATAGATCCATAATAATTAGAGATGTACCTTGCATTTTAGATAAAATACATTTAGAGATGTAAATTCTATAATGTGTTTCTCACATACTTCTTTCTCTGTGGTTTGTCTAGGTTTACCCTGGGAACGAAGCTTCACTCTTAGTAACTGTCCCTCACACAACACTTTTCTGTCATAGTCCATTCCTTGCCTCTGCTTCTGCCCCTGCCCCTATCCCTGCTGCAATGATCTCAAGGATTTGAGGAGACTAAGAGTTTTTCTTTCTACAATTCCATCACTTACCACTTTCTTCAGTTCTGTCCTCTCCTAGGTCATGGAGAAGCAAATTCCTGAATGTCACAGAGAAGGGTCATTCTCTCAGGATCCTAAAGATGTCACCAGTAACAAACGTTTTATTCTAGTAGATATGTGATCTCACATAGAAAGTCTAAAAAGCATTCTCCTCACCATATGTTGCTAGAATTTAATGACCAAAACAGGAGCATCTGTGCTTTTTATCACCTGTTCCTGCTGGAAATCTACAAGGTTGGGAAACTCAAACATGATCTCCCCAACTCTTTTTGGGGAAGGGCATTATTGAAAGATCCAGGTCTTTTCTAGTAGCCTAGAGACTTCTGGAGCCATGAGAGATACTGTAGAAACCCTTGAATTGACTGGGTCCAGTTTATTATGGAGAGAAGATTTTCTGCATGACCCAATTGGATGCACACTTTCTCAAAACCGGGCCCTAGCTCTTCCAGTTCCTCCATGGAGATAGGAAATTGATAGACAATTTCTGGGAGGCAACCCACTGCCCTGTGCTCCCTTTGGTTCTCTCCGTCCCTAAACTATTTCCTACTGTTTATCCACACAGTTACAGCACTATCTGGTGCAGTTCTTTGTTCACTTTTGGTTTTTCTCATGAATCGGGAATCTGGCTTTGACCTGGCATTTCAGTACCAGGGACTAATTGAGTCACTGGGAGGATGATTTGAATATTCATAGTCGACTCTGGGCAATCACTGTCTGGCCATGGGGAGATTGTTGAAGAGTAAGCAATACTGCCGCCTTCTGGAAGACAATAGTTATATTCTTTACGGCAGAAATGGCAACAAAGGAAAGTCATCTCTGCTTTTTTTTTTTTTTTTTTTTTCTGAGAGGAAGTCTCGCTCTTGTCCCCCAGGCTGGAGTGCAATGACGCGGTCTCAACTCACTGCAACCTCCACCTCCCAGGTTCAAGCAGTTCTCCTGCCTCAGCCTCCCGAGTAGCTGGGATTACAGGCGCCTGCCACCATGCCTGGCTAATTTTTCTATTTTTAGTAGAGATGGGGTTCCGCCATGTTGGCCAGGCTGGTCTCGAACTCCTGACCTCAGGTGATCCACCTGCCTTGGCCTCCCAAAGTGCTGGGATTACAGGCGTGAGCCACTGTGCCCGGCCTTAACCTGTGCTTTTCTACTTTGTACTTTTTTGAATTGTTTGAATTTTGCCATTTGCATGAATGAATCTTATTTTAAAATAAATTTAGCCCATTAGCAAATTAACTTAATTAAATTAAATTTCAAAAAGTGAAAAAAAATCTAGGATATTTTAAAATATCCTAAAAAATATTCTGTTGTTTAAGTCATTTAAAGTTTGCCCTGGCTCCACCTCTAACTATCTCTGTAAGTTTAACCATTTGAAATTTTCTCTTCATTAGTAAAATGTGGGAGGTGAATTTGAGGACGCTTAAATTACAATTATTGCTCTATATTGTCCCACTAAACTTTTCCCAACCTTCTTTTATCAGATATAGTAATCAATGTGTATGTAACTCACATAACAGAAAAATGAAAACCTTTTAGTAATGAGGTTAAATCAAAACAGGGTCATTCTAACCTGATGGTTCTTAGACATAGCTGCGCATTAGAATCCATCTGCAGAGCTTTAAAAATTCCAGTTTCTGATCCTCACCCCAGACCAATTATATTAGACTCTCTGGGGGTGGGTCTCGGCAATAGGCATCTTTTAAAAGCTTCTCAAATGATTCCAAAGTGCAACTAAGATTGAGAATTACGGCAGTTAAATTGTTGCCTGACCTAAAAAAATCTCCTTTACAGAGCTTAAAATTACACTACAAAATCATTGTCACTTGAGTTAATGACTGTCCTTTTCTCAACTGTAAATATGCATAAAGATTAAATTAACCAAATGCTTTGATTCAAATTAGCTTAGTAAGAGCACTTGCTTCCTAACGCCTAGCTAAGGTGAGCTTCTTGAAGAAGTTGAAAGTTTAAACAGAGTTAGAAATGGCTGAGTGCGGTGGCTCACACCTGTAATTCCAGCACTTTGGGAGGCCAAGGTGAACAAATCACTTGAGGTCAGGAGTTCGAGACAAGCCTGGCCAACATGGTGAAACTCTGTCTCTACCAAAAATACAAAAAAATTAGCCAGACATGGTGATGTGCGCCTGTAGTACCAGCTACTAAGGAGGCTGAGGAAGAAGAATTGCTTGAACCTGGAAGGTGGAGGTTGCAGTGAGCCAAGGTCGCACCATTGCACTCCAGCCTGGGCAACAAAAGCAAAACTCTGCCTCAAAAAAAAAAGAACAGAGTTAGAAAAAAAGACACCTCATTTTGGAGTACACTATATCATGAAATACTTTCAGGGAAATAAGGTCTGAATAGACTGCAAGAAGGAAAGCAACAAGCAATTAGAAACCATCATGTGGACACCAGGAATGTGAATACAGAAGAGGATGAACCTGAACAGAAAGGGGCAAGAAGGTGAACCGAAGACTAATTGCAACTACTTCAAGTTGTCTAAAAATGTCCCTTAATCCAATTCATAATGTAAACATTCCTAATAATATCAAGTCTTTAAGGTTGTGTAGAGAAGGCATCTAGATACGTAGAGTATCCACTCTGTCAATATTAGACAGATCAATGAGACAGAAAATTAACAAGGATATCCAGGAATTGAACTCAGCTCTGCACCAAGCAGACCTAATAGACATCTATAGAACTCTCCACCCCAAATAAACAGAACATACATACTTCTCAGCACCACATCTCACTTATTCCAAAATTGACCACATAGTTGGAAGTAAAGTACTCCTCAGCAAATGTAAAAGAACAGAAATTATAACAAACTGTCTCTCCGATCACAGTGCAATCAAACTAGAACTCAGGATTAAGAAACTCACTCAAAATTGCTCAACTACATGGAAACTGAACAACCTGCCCCCGAATGACAACTGGGTACATAACAAAATGAAGACAGAAATAAAGATGTTCTTTGAAGCCAATGAGAACAAAGACACAACATACCAGAATCTCTGGGACACATTTAAAGCAGTGTGTAGAGGGAAATTTATAGCACTAAATGCCCACAAGAGAAGGCAGGAAATATCTAAAATTGACACCCTAACATCACAATTAAAAGAACTAGAGAAGCAAGAGCAAACACATTCAAAAGCTAGCAGAAGGCAAGAAATAACTAAGATCAGAGCAGAACTGAAGGAGATAGAGACACAAAAAACCCTTCAAAAGATCAATGAATCCAGGAGCTGGTTTTTTGAAAAGATCAACAAAATTGATAGACCACTAGCAAGACTAATAAAGAAGAAAAGAAAGAAGAATAAAATAGCCACAATAAAAAATGATAAAGGGGATATCACCACCGACCCCACAGAAATACAAACTATTATCAGAGAATAATATAAACACCTCTATACAAATAAACTAGAAAATCTAGAAGAAATGGATAAATTCCTGGACACATACACCCTCCCAAGACTAAACCAGGAAGAAGTTGAATCCCTGAATAAACCAGTAACAGGGTCTGAAATTGAGGCAATACTTAATAGCCTAACAACCAAAAAAAGTCCAGGACCAGATGGATTTACAGCTGAATTCTACCAAAGGTACAAGGAGGAGCTGGTACCATTCCTTCTGAAACTATTCCAATCAATAGAAGAAAAGAGAACCCTCCCTGACTCATTTTATGAGGCCAGCATCATCCTGATACCAAAGCCTGGCAGAGACACAACAAAAAAAGAGAATTTTAGACCAATATTCCTGATGAACATTGATGCAAAAATCCTCAACAAAATACTGGCAAACCAAATCCAGTAGCACATCAAAAAGCTTATCCACCATGATCAAGTGGGCTTCATTCCTGGGACTCAAGGCTGGTTCAATATACACAAATCAATAAATGTAATCCAGCATATAAATAGAACCAAAGACAAAAACCACACGATTATCTCAATAGATGCAGAAAAGGCTTTTGACAAAATTCAATAGCCCTTCATGCTAAAAACTCTCAGTAAATTAGGTATTGATGAGACGTATCTCAAAATAATAAGAGCTATTTATGACAAACCCACAGCCAATATCATACTGAATGGGCAAAAACTGGAAGCATTCCCTTTGAAAACTGGCACAAGACAGGGATGCCCTCTCTCACCACTCCTATTTAACATAGTGTTGTAAGTTCTGGCCAGGGCAATCAGTCAGGAGAAAGAAATAAAGTGCATTCAATTAGGAAAAGAGGAAGTCAAATTGTCCCTGTTTGCAGATAACATGATTGTATATTTAGAGAACCCCATCGTCTCAGCCCAAAATCTCCTTAAGCTGATAAGCAACTTCAGCAAAGTCTCAGGATACAAAATCAATGTGCAAAAATCACAAGCATTCCTATACACCAATAACATACAAATAGAAAGCCAAATCATGAGTGAACTCCCATTCACAATTGCTTCAAAGAAAATAAAATACCTAGGAATCCAACTTAAAAGGGATGTGAAGAAGTTCTTCAAGGAGAACTACAAACCACTGCTCAGTGAAATCAAAGAGGACACAAACAAATGGAAGAACATTCCATGCTCATGGATAGGAAGAATAAATATCGTGAAAATGGCCATACTGCCCAAGGTGATTTATAGATTCAATGCCATCCCCATCAAGCTACCAATGACTTTTTTCACAGAATTGGAAGAAACTACTTTAAAGTTCATACGGAACCAAAAAAGAGCCTGCATTGCCAAGACAATCCTAAGCCAAAAGAACAAAGCTGGAGGCATCATGCTACCTAACTTCAAACTATACTATAAGGCTACAGTAACCAAAACAGCATGGTACTTGTACCAAAACAAAGATATAGACCAATGGAATAGAACAGAGCCCTCAGAAATAATACCACACATCTACAACCATCTCATCTTTGACAAACCTGACAAAAACAAGAAATGGGGAAAGGATTCCCTATTTAATAAACAGTGCTGGGAAAACTGGCTAGCCATATGTAGAAAGTTGAACCTGGATCCCTTCCTTACACCTCATCCAAAAACTAATTCAAGATGGATTAAAGACTTAAATGTTAGACCTAAAACCACAAAAACCCTAGAAGAAAACCTAGGCAATACCATTCAGGACATAGGCATGGGCAAGGACTTCATGACTAAAACACCAAAAGCAATGGCAACAAAAGCCAAAATTGACAAATGGGATCTAATTAAACTAAAGAGCTTCTGCACAACAAAAGAAACTACCATCAGAATGAAGAGGCAACCTACAGAATAGGAGAAAATTTTTGCAATCTACTCATCTGACAAAGGGCTAATATCCAGAATCTACAAAGAACTCAAACAAGTTTACAAGAAAAAAACAAACAATCCCATCAAAAAGTGGGTGAAGGATATGAACAGACACTTCTCTAAAGAAGACATTTATGCAGCCAACAGACACATGAAAAAAGTGCTCATCATCACTGGCCATCAGAGAAATGCAAATCAAAACCACAATGAGATACCATCTCACACCAGTTAGAATGGCAATCATTCAAAAGTCAAAAAACAACAGGTGCTGGAGAGGATGTGGAGAAATAGGAACGCTTTTACACTGTTGGTGGGACTGTAAACTAGTTCAACCATTGTGGAAGACAGTGTGGCGATTCCTCAAGGATCTAGAACTAGAAATACCATTTGATCCAGTCATCCCATTACTGGGTATATACCCAAAGAATTATAAATCATGCTGCTATAAAGACACATGCACACATACATTCATTGCAGCACTATTAACAATAGCAAAGACTTGGAACCAACTCACATGTCCATCAATGATAGACTGGATTAAGAAAATATGGCACATATACACCATGGAATACTATGCAGCCATAAAAAAGGATGAGTTCATGTCCTTTGTGGGGACATGGATGAAGCTGGAAACCATCATTCTCAGCAAACTATCGCAAGGACAAAAAACCAAACACCACATGTTCTCATTCATAGGTGGGAACTGAACAATGAGAACACTTGGACACAGGAAGGGGAACATCACACATGGGGGCCTGTTGTGGGGTGGGGGGAGGGATAGCATTAGGAGATATACCTAATGTAAATGAAGAGTTAATGGGTACAGCACACCAACATGGCACATGTATACATGTGTAACAAACCTGCACGTTGTGCATATGTACCCTAGAACTTAAAGTAAAATAAAAAAATAAAAAATTTTAAAAAGAAACTTAATCATGTCTCTATTTGGTGTCTGAAAGAAGAGGGGTGTGTGTGTGTGTGTGTGTGTGTGTATCTCACAACTATCCTGAATAATTATGCCTCATAACTAGCTAAATACCTGCTCATCTATTATTTTCTCTTCTTTTTTGAGATGGAGTTCCACTCTTGTTGCCCAGGCTGGAGTGCAATGGCACGATCTTGGTTCACTGCAACCTCCCCCTCCGGGGTTCAAATGATTCTCCTGCCTCAGCCTCCTGAGTAGCTGGGACTACAAGCACGTGCCACTATGCCCGGCTAATTTTTTATATATTTTTTAGTAGAGATGGGGTTTCACCGTGTTGGCCAGGCTGGTCTGGAAATCCTGGCCTCAAGTGATCCACCCACCTCAGCCTCTCAAAGTGCTGGGATTACAGGCATGAGCCATTGTATCCGGCCATGGCCTGTTTTCTTTAATCATGCTTATTCATACCCACACACACTTCCCATTTTGATAATAAATGGCTATCTTGAAATTTTTAAATTTTACTAAGCATAAAAAATAACCTGACACAAGATTATCAAATATTACACCTAGACTGATTTTCTAACCTCACAAAAAATTAAAAGCATAACCTGTTGTTTTTATGAAGTAAGCTAAGGGAGAAATTTTATTTGCATACATTGAAACATTAGCAACCAAAGCAGGAGACAACTAATGAGAAAGAATGAGCTTCCTTTCTTGAACTGAAAGGAATGTCATTTCCACCAATACTCAACAAGTGACCTTTATAGAGAAGTTTCTTGGCCGGGCGCGGTGGCTCAAGCCTGTAATCCCAGCACTTTGGGAGGCCGAGACGGGCGGATCACGAGGTCAGGAGATCGAGACCATCCTGGCTAACACGGTGAAACCCCGTCTCTACTAAAATATACAAAAAACTAGCCGGACGAGGTGGCGGGCGCCTGTAGTCCCAGCTACTCGGGAGGCTGAGGCAGGAGAATGGTGTAAACCTGGGAGGCGGAGCTTGCAGTGAGCTGAGATCAGGTCACTGCACTCCAGCCCAGGCGACAGAGCGAGACTCCGTCTCAAAAAAAAAAAAAAAAAAAGAGAGAAGTTTCTAATAAAATGAGGCTGGCAGTAGTTTTAGTTACAGTGTTTTCTTCCTGATACAGGATCTTCAGGGACCACCAGAGAAGAAATTATTTGCTCTGGACTTAGGGAAACCTGGAATCACAGACCTAAGGTCACTTGGAGAAGAATGTCCAAGTATTTAAAAGTGTTTGTTCCCCCAGCTACTCGGAGGCTAGGGCAGGAGAATCGCTTGAACCTGGGAGGTGGAGGCTGCAATGAGCTGAGATCACGCCACTGCACTCCAGCCCGGGCTACAGAGAGAGACTCCGTCAAAAAAAAAAAAAAAGAAAGTGTTCCATGACTGGGCACGGTGGCTCACACCTATAATCCCAGCACTTTGGGAGGCTCAGGTGGGTGCATCACCTGAGATCAGGAGTTTGAGACCAGCATGGCCAAGATGGCAAAACCCTGTCTCTACTAAAAATACAAAAATTAGCCAGGCATGGTGGCGGGCGCCTGTAATCCCAGCTACTTGGGAGGCTGAGGCAGGAGAATTGCTTGAATCCAGGAGGCAGAGGTTGCAGTGAGCCGAGATCACGCCATCGCACTCCAGCTTGGGTGACAGAGTGAGACTCCATCTCAAAAAAAAAAAAAAAAAGTGTTCCTAATGACTGTAGTGTCTTGGAGTTTACACATAATGAGCCAATTAATTTACTTTAGTTCAAAAAACATTTATTAATGACTCTGGAAACAAACACTTGTACTCAACTTTGTAGGGGATGCAAATATCTAAGGGCCTAAGCCACTGTCTCTTGCCTGAATAATTGCAAACGACAAATAAAACCCCCTCCCACCAAAACAAACAACTAACAAACTTTTGTGTCTCAGATCTATTCATATTGCTCAGATCTATTCATATTGCAGCAAACGTGTGCTTTTATTTTTTTATTTTTATTTTATTTTTATTTTTTTGAGACAGAGTCTTGCGCTGTCGCCCACGCTGGAGTGCAATGGGGCGATTTCAGCTCACTGCAACCTTCACCTCCCAGGTTCAAGTGATTCTCCTACCTATTCTGTTGGCCAGAATGGTCTCTATCTCTTGACCTCATGATCCACCCGCCTCCGTCTCCCGAAGTGCTGGGATTGCAGACGCAGCCACCGAGCCCAGCCAAAGTGTGCTTTTACAAACATAATTCTGACCTCCTCTTTTCCCTTATTAAAACCTCCGATTACTTCCTACTGCCCCTACGATAAAACAAAAAATTCTTAGGATAGCGTGATTCAGCCCTTGTCTGCTTCTATAGGCTCACATGGTGCCACGTTCCTCTTCATTTATTAAATTTCCACAATCTTGACTGTCTTCAGTAATAAGAACATGTAATTATTTCTAAAGTATTAGATTTCTTAGATACTGTTCCTGTCCTCTTTCAATTCCCTTCCCATTTTCATCTTGCTAGTTCCTACTTTTTTTTTTTTTTTTTGAGACAGGGTCTTGCTGTGTACCCCAGGTGGCAGTGCAGTGGTGCAATGATGGCTCACTGCAGCCTCCAGGCTCAAGCTATCCTTCCACCTCAGCCTTCCTGGTAGCTGGGACTATAGGCACACACCACCATGCCCAACTAATTTTTTATTATTTTTTAATTTTTTAAGTAAAGACAAGGTTTTGCTGTGTTGCCCAGTCTGTTCTCAAACTCCTGAGCTCAAGCAGTTCTCCTATCCCAGCCTCCCGAAACGCTGGGATTACAGGCATGAACCAAAGCACCAGGCTGGTACTATCCTTTAAAACTCAGTTTAGGCTGCGTGCGGTGGCTCACACCTGTAATCCCGGCTCACGGCTGTAATCCCAGCACTTTGGGAAGTCGAGGCGGGCGGATCACGAGGTCAGGAGATCAAGACCATCCTGGCGGCCGGGCGCGGTGGCTCAAGCCTGTAATCCTAGCACTTTGGGAGGCCGAGACGGGCGGATCACGAGGTCAGGAGATCGAGACCATCCTGACTAACACGGTGAAACCCCGTCTCTACTAAAAACTACAAAAAACTAGCCGGGCGAGGTGGCGGCGCCTGTAGTCCCAGCTACTCGGGAGGCTGAGGCAGGAGAATGGCGTGAACCCGGGAGGCGGAGCTTGCAGTGAGCTGAGATCCGGCCACAGCACTCCAGCCTGGGTGACAGCGCGAGACTCCGTCTCAAAAAAAAAAAAAAAAAAAAGACCATCCTGGCTAACACGGTGAAACCCTGTCTCTACTAAAAATACAAAAAAATTAGCCGGGTGTGGTGGCGGGTGCCTGTGGTCCCAGCTACTCGGGAGGCTGAGGCAGGAGAATGGCATGAACCCAGGAGGTGGAGTTTGCAGTAAACCGAGATTGCGCCACTGCACTCCAGCCTGGGCAACACAGCGAGACTCCGTCTCAAAAACAACAACAACAACAACTCAGTTTAAATGTTACTTCTTTCAGGAAGCTTTCCCCAGTTACTCAGACTAAATTATATTCCCTTCTGATATGCTCCTATTAAAACTTACATTTCTGTCATCATATTCAACACACTTGTAATTATTCATTAATGTCTGGCTTTCCTTATTGCCTAGAAGCTTCATGAGAGTATTTAACACAGTGACTAACTCCATTAATTATCGAATGACTAAAATTAGTGAAAAATTTGGTCACTGCGCTTAGGAGCCCAAGTCCAGTAGAGCAAACATATTTACAAATCACTCTTAATTTGAATACAAGATAAACCAAGTGTAGTAGTGGCACAACATGCAATGAAAATAATAGGAAAGTAAGAGACAGGCATTAACCCTCAATAAGGAGATGTAAAACAGCACTACTTGATCTGGGCCACACAGGATGGGAAGTACTCCAAAAGGAAGAGATAGATGATGGGAAAAGGTTTCACAAGGAGAAACCAGCATAAGGAAAGATGTGGAGAGAAGACACTATAAGTAGGTTTGGGCAAAGGCAAGTCCTCCAATGTGATTGAGGTATAGAATATGTGAAAGAGTATGGTACAAAATAAAATTAGAAATGTAGACTGACATTATCAAACTGAATATCAGACTGAGGAGTCTGTATGCTATTCTTCAGGCAGTAGAATCAAATCAGGCTTTAGAAAGGACATTTTGCATCATATAGAATTAAGTGCAAGACAAGGAAAGAGGCAGAGGGACTTTTTAGGGAAGCAGATCTATTTACAGACAGCAGTCTCTCTGTGCTCTAAATATGTCTATAAACATTTAAAACACACAAGAGCTTAAGACACTTCTGCTGCATGCAAGCATTTCCAGAAAAATGTGGATTATGCTATGGATATTACAGATGTTAACCGCAGAAGTATATATGATCCATACAGCTGAGTTTTTTTTTTTTTTTTTTTGAGACGGAGTCTCGCTCTGTCGCCCAGGCTGGAGTGCAGTGGCCAGATCTCAGCTCACTGCAAGCTCCGCCTCCCAGGTTCATGCCATTCTCCTGCCTCAGCCTCCCGAGTAGCTGGGACTATAGGCGCCCGCCACCTCGCCTGGCTAGTTTTTTTTGTATTTTTTTAGTAGAGATGGGGTTTCACCGTGTTAGCCAGGATGGTTTCGATCTCCTGACCTCGTGATCCGCCCGTCTCGGCCTCCCAAAGTGCTGGGATTACAGGCTTGAGCCGCCGCACCCGGCCATACAGCTAAGTTTAATCCAAAGGTGCAAGTTCCAAAGTTAGAGTGGTTTTCTTCTTTCTTTTTTCTTTATTTGAGAGATGGGATCTCACTATGTTGCCCAAACTGGAGTGCAGTGGCTATTCACAAGTACTATCATTGTGTACTACAGCCTCAAACTTCTGGGCTCAAGCAACCCTCCTGTCTCATCCTCCTAAGTAGCTGGAATTACAGGTATGCACCATTACACGTGGCTAGAGTGGTTATCTTTTTGAAACAGGATTTTACCAGGGCTAAATAACAGTATCTCCAATAGTGCTGGTAATTTCACTTAAAGAGCAAAATGCCTTTGGAAAAAAACTACTTTAAAGTTCATATGGAACTAAAAAAGAACCCACATTGCCAAGACAATCCTAAGCCAAAAGAATAAAGCTGGAGGCATCATGCTACCTGACTTCAAACTATACTACAAGGCTACAGTAACCAAAACAGCATGGTACTGGTACCAAAACAGATATATAGACCCATGGAACAGAACAGAGGCCTCACAAATAACACCACACATCTACAACCTCAGAAATAACACCACACATCTACAACCATCTGATCTTTGACAAACCTGACAAAAACAAGAAATGGGGAAAAGATTCCCTATTTAATAAATGGTGCTGGGAAAACTGGCTAGCCATATGTAGAAAGTTGAACCTGGATCCTTTCCTTACACCTTACACAAAAATTAATTCAAGATGGATTAAAGACTTAAATGTTAGACCTAAAACCATAAAAACCCTAGAAGAAAACCTAGGCAATACCATTCAGGACATAGGCATGGGCAAGGACTTCATGACTAAAACACCAAAAGCAATGGCAACAAAAGCCAAAATTGACAAATGGGATCTAATTAAACTAAAGAGCTTCTGCACAGCAAAGGAAATTACCATCAGAGTAAGCAGGCAACCTACAGAATGGGAGAAAATTTTTGCAATCTACTCATCTGACAAAGGGCTAATATCCAGAATCTATAAAGAACTCTAACAAATTTACAAGAAAAAAACAAACAATCCCATCAAAAAGTGGGCAAAGGATATGAACAGACACTTCTCTAAAGAAGACATCTATGCAGCCAACAGACACATGAAAAAAATGCTCATTATCACTGGCCATCAGAGAAATGCAAATCAAAACCACAATGAGATACCATCTCGTGCCAGTTAGAATGGCAATCATTAAAAAGTCAGGAAACAACAGATGCTGGAGAGGATGTGGAGAAACAGGAACATTTTTACACTGTTGGTGGGAGTGTAAATTAGTTCAACCATTATGGAAGACAGTGTGATGATTCCTCAAGGATCTAGAACTAGAATTACCATTTGACCCAGCCATCCCATTACTGGGTATATACCCAAAGGATTATAAATCATGCTACTATAAAGACACATGCACATGTATGTTTATTGTGGTACTATTCACAATAGTGAAGACTTGGAACCAACTCACATGTCCATCAATGATAGACTGGATTAAGAAAATGTGGCACATATACACCATGAAATACTATGCAGCCATAGAAAAGGATGAGTTCATGTCCTTTGTGGGGACATGGATAAAGCTGGAAACCATCATTCTGAGCAAACTATCACAAGGACAGAAAACAAAACACTGCTTGTTCTCACTCATAGGTGGGAACTTGGATAAAGCTGGAAACCATCATTCTGAGCAAACTATCACAAGGACAGAAAACAAAACACTGCTTGTTCTCACTCATAGGTGGGAACTGAACAGTGAGATCACTTGGACACAGGTTAGGGAACATCACACACCGGGGCCTGTCGGGGGTTGGGGGGCTGGGAGAGGGATAGCATTAGGAGAAATACCTAATATAAATGATGAGTTGATAGGGGCATCAAACCAACATGGCACGTGTATACCTATGCATTAAACCTGCACATTGTGTACATGTACCCTAGAACTTAGAGTATAATAATTTTTTTTAAAAAGAGCAAAATTCCTCAATTATTCAAGGAAAAGAAGCTGATCTGGCCTTCGAAAATAAAAACAATAAGATCAAATTATTTAAAACTCTTCTAGTTCAGGAAAATAAATTCTCATAGACAACTGGTGTGACCACATCTACCTAAAAGATCAACTTGGCAATTAATTTCCTATAAGCAAAAGGCAACTGATAATGTTTCCACTTTCTATTTCTCAATGATTTAATGACAGTCCTGCGTGATGCAATAACACAAACCTATCATGACCATGACATTTCTTACATGTATTCTGAGAGATTTGGCATTTTTTTTTCTTGCTTTCAGGTGCATTGTTTGACGTGTGATAGAATCTTCTGCATGCATCTCAGTAACAGAATATAACACAGTCCCGTATACTTGTGGATGTCTTCTTTTTCTAGTTCTTGTATAAAGTATTTGCAAGAAACAATGGAATTGTAGTAATTCCTCCAAGGATGAATATTTCCTACACTTACATCAATGTATGTTTCACTGCTGTTTCTGTGCTTTCCTGAAGACAGAATAAACTTGCATTTCAATTCTGAATCATGATACAATCATGATTAATTTTAAATGGCAATTAAGCTTAATACCTGTATTTCAAACAGTGCCTATAACTTAAAGCAATATCAACTGAACAGTATGACCAAGGTCATGCACACATGCATGGGCATTGACAACTATGAAAAGGCTGCTGCTTGAGGCATGGTGGCTCAGGCCTGTAATCCCAGCACTTTGGGAGGCCGAGGCAGGCAAATCACCTGAGGTCGGGAGTTCAAGACCAGCCAGGCCAACGTGGTGAAACCCTGTCTCTACTAAAAATACAAAAATTAGCCAGGCGTGGTGGCAGGTGCCTGTAATCCCAGCTACTTGGGAGGCTGAGGCCTGGGTGAGAGAGTGAGGCTCCATCTCCAAAAAAAAAAAAAAAGAAAAGAAAAGCTGCTGGCTGAATAAGGAGTAAGAATAATTTTATGGTTTTATATTCTTTTTTTTTTTTTTTTCAGAGACGGAGTCTCGCTCTGTCACCCGGGCTGGAGTGCAGTGGCCGGATCTCAGCTCACTGCAAGCTCCGTCTCCTGGGTTCATGCCATTCTCCTGCCTCAGCCGCCGGAGTAGCTGGGACTACAGGCGGCCGCCACCTTGCCCGTCTAGTTTTTTGTATTTTTTAGTAGAGACGGGGTTTCACCATGTTAGCCAGGATGGTCTTGATCTCCTGACCTCGTGATCCGCCCGTCTTGGCCTCCCAAAGTGCTGGGATTACAGGCTTGAGCCACCGCACCCAGCCTATGGTTTTATATTCTGATTTCAGAGACACACCCTGATCTCACAGATGCTAAAAAAAAAAAAAAATGGAGAAAAGGAAGTACATCAGAGAGCCAGTGAAATATGGTGATCCTGCCTCCCCAATCAGATTATGTCTTCGAAAGTTGGAACCTACCTTCAGGTAGGATGCTCTCTGCAAATAACATCAATACTGATTCAAACTGTCCTAAATAAAAAGTATATTGACTCACAAAAGCTTCAGCGTTAGTTAACTCAGAGGAAAAATTACATGATCAAGAACTCAGAGCCCAGCGTGGTGACACATACATGTAGTCACAGCTACTCAGGAGGCTGAAGCAGGAGGACTGCTGGAGCCTGGGGAGTCAAGGCTGCATTGCATCGTGATTGTGCCACTTGCACTGCAGCCTGGGTGACAGAATGATACCTTTTTTTGTCAAAAAACAAAACAAACAAACAAAAAAACCTCAGTTTTTTCCATCTTTCTGCTCTGCTTTCTGTAATATAAGCTTTTTTTTTTTTTTTTTGAGACAGAGTCTCGCTCTGTCGCCCAGGCTGGACCACAGTGACTGGCTCTCAGCTCACTGCAAGCTCTGCCTCCTGGGTTTACACCATTCTCCTGCCTCAGCCTCCAGAGTGGCTGGGACTACAGGCGCCCGCCACCTCGCCTGGCTAGTTTTTTGTATTTTTTTTAGTAGAGACGGGGTTTCACCGTGTTAGCCAGGATGGTCTTGATCTCCTGACCTCGTGATCCGCCCGTCTCAGCCTCCCAAAGTGCTGAGATTACAGGCTTGAGCCACCGCGCCCAGCCTTGTAATATAAGCTTAATTCTAGGCCTCCTCTGCCATAATCTCAAGATGATTGTCAGTAACTATCAGGCTATATAGGTTACATTCTACCCCTTAACACCCAGCAAGATCGATGAAGTTCCTTTCCCAGAGGCTTCCAACAAACCTCCTATGATTTGTTGGTCAGAATTGGTTTCTATGTCTCTTAAGCCAATTACATGACAATGGAAAGGAGGGTTTTGTTTTTGTTTTTGTTTTTGTTTTTTTGAGACAGAGTCTTGCTCTGTCACCCAGGCTGGAGTGCAGTGGCTCAATCTTAGCTCACTGCAACCTCCACCTCCCAGGTTCAAGTGATTCTCCTGCCTCAGCCTCTCAAGTAGCTGGGACTACCGGCGCCTGCCACCATGCCTGGCTAATTTTTGTAGTTTTTCGTAGAGATCATCTTTTGCTATGTTGGCCAGGCTGGTCTCCTGACCTCAAGTGATCCACCCACCTCAACCTCTCAAAGTTCTGGGATTACAGGTGTGAGCCACCGCACCCAGCCCAGAACCCTCTTGAATACTTCGTTTGCATCTCTGCTAGTACCTAGCATCTGACATACTAAATGATCTTTTTTTTTTAAGGCCAAGGACTATGGCCTTATCTATTTTCTAATTTCCTGCACTTAACTGATGCCAATTAAATGTCTGTTTTTTTTTTTTTTTGAGACAGAGTCTTACTCTGTAATGCAGGCTGGAGTGCAGTGGCCCAGTCACAGCTCACTGCAGCCTTGACCTCATAAGCTCAGGTGATTCTCCCACCTCAGCCTCCCAAGTAACTGGGACTACAGGCAAATGTCACTATGCCCAGATAACTTTTTTATTTTTATATTTTGTAGAAACAGGATTTTATCATGTTGTCCAGGCTTGTCTCAAACTCCTGGGCTCAAGCAATCCACCTGCCTCGTCTTCCCAAAGTGTTGGCATTACAGGCATGAGGCACTGCACCTGGACTATTATTTTAATAGTAGCAGTATTGTTTTTGTTTTGTTTTGCTTTGTTTTGAGACAGAGTCTCACTCTGTTGCCCAGGCTGGAGTGCAGTGGTACGATCTTGGCTCACTGCAGCGTCTGCCTCCGGGGCTCCATCGATTCTTGTGGCTCAGCCTCCCGAGTAGCTGGAACTACAGGTACGTGCTACCATGCCCAGCTAATTTTTCGTATTTTAGTAGAGATGGGGTTTGACCATGTTGCCCAGGGTGATCTCGAATTCCTGAGCTCAGGAGATCCGCCCAGCCTGGCAGTATTGTTTATAATATTGATTGCTTTTCTTGCCAAAATAATTTTTAAATTACCTATAGTTTCCTCTTTTTTTAATTCACAGGACTCTGTACCAATAGAAAGAAAACAAAGATTGGGCCGGGTGCGGTGGCTCACGCCTGTAATCCCAGCACTTTGGGAGGCCAAGACAGGCAGATCACGAGGTCAGGAGATCGAGACCATTCTGGGTAACACGGTGAAACCCTGTCTCTACTAAAAATACAAAAATTAGCTGGGCGCGATGGCAGGCGCCTGTAATCCCAGCTACTCAGGAGGCTGAGGAAGGAGAATGGCGTGAACCCAGGTAGCAGAGGTTGCGGTGAGCTGAGAAAGTGCCACTGCACTACAGCCTGTGTGACAGAGTGAGACTCCGTCTCAAAAAAAAAAAAAAAAAGAAAGAAAGAAAGCAAACAAAGATTTTGCTTGAAAAATCTGGTCCGGTTGGATTCTTGGGCTAAATTTTTGTATTCCCAAGAATTTCATTGGCATGGCAACTTATCCATGAAAGTAAAGTCAGAAAGTGCATAATAGCTAAAGAGTGAACCAATGTCATTAAAACAAACAGGATTATATTAACCAAAGCTGTTTACCAAAAGTTTTAATAAGGATTCAGGGAAAGGAGGAAGTAACCCCACATCTATATCAAAAGATTTATTTTGTGGGACTCTGCTCCAAGGAAGACAAACAGAGATTATAGCTTTTTGTTTTTTTCTTATTCTAGTTGTATTCCAGTATGACTTATTTCTTGTTCTAAACTATTCTACTTTCCTTTTATTTGATCCCCAAAGTCTGAAAACTAAAGATAGACAAGATCTGCTTGGCTAGCTAATCTTTTTCTCCTGAGTAGTCACAGCTTCATGTCTTGGATACTTTTTTTTTTCTATTTGATATTCATTTTAAATATCTCAAAAGCACAAAGCAGAATGTGAGCCCCATGTAGGTAGGGGCATGGTCTGTCTTATTCCTGAATCCCCAGTTCCTAGCAGAGTGTTCAGTCCAAAGAAAGTACTCAATAATTGTTTGAATAGAGCTTGCTTAGGCAGCACATATACAAAAATTGGAACAATAATTGTTTTGAATAATGCAATACATAAATGAGAAGAATGCATTAAGAAGAAATAATGTGGCTGCGAGCGGTGGCTCACACCTGTAATCCCAGCACTTTGGGAGGCCGAGGCAGGCAGATTGCCTGAGCCCAGGAGTTTGCAACCAGCCTGGGCAATTTGGTGAAACCCTGTCTCTACTAAAATACAAAAAATTAGCCGGGCATGGCGGCATGTGCCTGTAGTCCCAGCTATTCAGGAGGCCGAGGCAGGAGAATTGCTGGAACCCGGGAGGCAGAGGTTGCAGTGAGCCAAGATGACACCACTGCACTCCAGCCTGGGCGACAGAGGGAGACACCCTCTCAAAAAAAAAAAAGAAGAAGAAGAAGAAATGATGTTACTACATGGTGAATTGTGAGATATTAGTACTGTGGGGATTTTGTTATTTTATTTATTTTTTGTTTATTTTATTTTATTTTTGTGTGTACTGTGACTTTTTTTTTCTTTTTTTAAGATGGAGTCTTGCTCTATTGCCCAGGCTGGAGTGCAGTGGCGTGATCTCAGCTCACCACAACCTCTACCTCCTGGGTCCAAGAGATTCTCCTGCCTCAGCCTCCTGAATAGCTGGGACTACAGGCGCACGCCACCATGTCCAGCTAATTTTTGTATTTTTAGTAGAGATGGGGTTTCACCATGTTGGCCAGGATAATCTTGATCTCCTGATCTCATGATCTGACTGCCTCAGCCTCCCAAAGTGTTGGGATTACAGGCGTGAGCCACCGTAATTTAGTCGAGATGGGGTTTGACCATGTTGCCCAGGGTGATCTCGAATTCCTGAGCTCAGGAGATCTGCCCAGCCTGGCAGTATTGTTTATAATATTGATTGCTTTTCTTGCCAAAATAATTTTTAAATTACCTATAGTTTCCTCTTTTTTTAATTCACAGGACTCTGTACCAATAGAAAGAAAACAAAGATTGGGCCAGCCACAGCCTGGCCCAGTGTTTTATTTTACACCTAGAAAGTGCTGTTAGAGCCTTAAGTGAGGAGTACTAGGAATATGCACAATGAAACATTTCATGGTAATGGTTTCCCTTATAGAAAATTGAAATCTTCAAGGTGCATATTTGGAAAAATCCCAAATCTTGATTTTCTTTTCTTTTCTTTTTTTTTTTTTTTGAGACAGAGTCTCACTCTGCCGCCCAGGCTGGAGTGCAGTGGCGGGATCTCGGCTCACTGCAAGCTCTGCCTCCCGGGTTCACACCATTCGGTTTTCAATAAGGTAGAAGTATATAATTGTAGAAGTGTATAATTTTATACATGATTTGTAAGAGGAGCTTAGAATTAAATTAGCAAAGTATCTTGCACAGAGAAGGCATTTCAGAGACTGATTATCGAATTTAATTACATTATCTTATAAATCAAGTGATAGGGATGGAAGAGACAAGTAGATGATCTGTGAAAAAAAACACTGGCATGCTGAACTGGAGGATTTTCATATTCAGATGCCTTTGGTTACTTAATATCTTCAACCATTTACAGATAATGCCCCAGCATCCCTAGAAGGATTACTATGTGAGTGTCACTGAGCACTTAGATGGTCAATAGCAAGTAGAGGCTGGGCGTGGTGGCTCACGCCTGTAATCCCAGCACTTTGGGAGGCCGAGGCTGGCAGATCATGAGGTCAGGAAATCAAGACTATCCTGGCCAACATGGTGAAACTCCATCTCTACTAAAATACAAAAAATCAGCCAGGTGTGGTGGCACACGCCTATAGTCCCAGCCACTCAGGAGGCTGAGGCAGGGGAATCGCTTGAGCCTGGGAGGCAGAGATTGCAGTGAGCTGAGATCACACCACTGCACTCCAGCGTGGTGACAGAGCAAGACTCTGTCTCAAAAAAAAGGCAAGTAGAAGAGATATTGGAAAAATATGTTTGATGCCAGTCCTTATTCCATTTCAGGTAATTAGTCAATAAAATTGAATTGCAATTTTAGGAAAAAGCTTTGACACTTAATAGTATCCCCAAAGTGATTTCTATGCATGGCAAATTTATCAGATGCTCTGTAGACATGACTTCATACACCCTCCAACACCCTACAGGAGGAAAAGTTCTACTTCTGTACTGCTTAATATGTATGTTTGAAGGTAACTTTCTTTCCTTCTTTTTTTTTTTTTTTGAGACTGAATTTTGCTCTGTTGCCCAGGCTGAAGTGCAGTGGCATGATCTTGGCTCACTGCAACCTCCGCCTCCTGGGTTCAAGTGATTCTCCTGCCTCAGCCTCCCAAGTAGCTGGGATTACAGGTGTGCGACACCACACCCGGCTAATTTTTGTATTTTTAGTAGGGACAGTGTTTCACCACGTTGGCCAGGCTGGTCTTGAACTCCTAACCTCAGGTAATCCACGCACCTCAGCCTCCCAATGTGCTGGGATTACAGGAGTGAGCCACTGCACCCGGCCTGAAGGAAGCTTTCAAATTAGGGTGACCAACTGGTCCTGATTTGCCAGGACTTTCTCAATTTTTAAAAAAGTTCTGTATCCTAGAAAATTCACCCATCCCAGGAAAACCAAGATGGTTGATCATCCTACTTTGAAAATTTCTTTCAAAAAAGCATAGAAAACTTACTTGAACCTATCCGGATTTCTTAATGTACCTCTTCTCTCCTTCTTATCTTTTTCAAACTTATAGTTTTTCTATCGAAATTCTAAAATGTTTTTCCTTGTACCTCTGTTGACTTGTTTCTCTTAGCTTATTGTAGATTTATACGCAAAGGTTTTTGTTTTATAGCTGAATGCTAATTATATTTGTTAAGCTCTAAATAGGTAGATGGTCTCCATAAATTTTATTTGAGTGAATAAATAATGCATCAGATAAGGTGATACAGATGCATTGACAAGTTTTCTTTTGTTAGCTTGAACCTTTATTTCTTTATTTGAGACTGAGTCTTGCTGTCACCCAGGCTGTAGTGCAATGGCACGATCTCGGCTCACTGCAACTTCTGCCTCCCAGGTTCAAGCGATTCTCCTGCCTCAGCCTCTCAAGCAGCTAGGACTACAGGCACACACCACCATGCCTGGCTAATTTTTTTTTTTTTTTTAGAGACAGCATTTTACCATATTGGCCAGACTGGTCTCAAACTCCTGACCTCAAGTGATCCGCCCGCCTTGGTCTCCCAAAGTGCTGGGATTACAGGCGTGAGCCACTGCGCCTGGCCTGCTTGAGCCTTTATAATGAAGGATCTTAGAATGAAAATGAGGCCGGGCGCGGTGGCTCAAGCCTGTAATCCCAGCACTTTGGGAGGCCGAGACGGGCGGATCACGAGGTCAGGAGATCGAGACCATCCTGGCTAATACGGTGAAACCTCGTCTCTACTGAAAAAAAAAATACAAAAAACTAGCCGGGCGATGAGGCGGGCGCCTGTAGTCCCAGCTACTCGGGAGGCTGAGACAGGAGAATGGCGTGAACCCGGGAGGCGGAGCCTGCAGTGAGCTGAGAGCCGGCCACTGCACTCCAGCCTGGGCGGCAGAGCAAGACTCCGTCTCAAAAAAAAAAAAAAAAAAAAAGAATGAAAATGAACACTAACAAAACTGTGCTTTACAGGTTTGAAAATACAAGAGTATGATAATCTTTGGTGGCATAAAGGTTTCTCCTTTTTGGAATGATCCCTCGGTTTTTAAAAAATGATTCAATCCCCTTTTCTCTTGGTTTACTGTATCCCAAAGTGGGCACACATACCACTAAGATACAGGAAATAATTTTAGGTGATAGGCACAACATCAATTAACTTGGGTAACACATATAATATTTTCCTTTTAATTTTCTTTTAATAACACTGATTATGTCAAGAAGAAAGTTTCACTTTAATGCTAATATGTCTTAACGTCTCTCTAACATCTACTAATCTTCCTTTATAACAAAGAGTGAGTCTGGCCTTAGGCTGAGAGTCCAAGAGTATCTAGCTGGAATTTAATGAAAAAGTTTTATTTTTGTTGTATTTCTTTTCTTTTCTTTTTTTTTTTTTTTTGAGGCGGAGTCTCGCTCTGTCACCCAGGCTGGAGTGCAGTGGCCGGATCTCAGCTCACTGCAAGCTCCGCCTCCCGGGTTTACGCCATTCTCCTGCCTCAGCCTCCCAGAGTAGCTGGGACTACAGACGCCCGCCACCTCGCCCGGCTAGTTTTTGTATTTTTAGTAGAGACGGAGTTTCACCGTGTTAGCCAGGATGGTCTCGATCTCCTGACCTCGTGATCCGCCCGTCTCGGCCTCCCAAAGTGCTGGGATTACAGGCTTGAGCCACTGCGCCCGGCCTATTTTTGTTGTATTTCTTTTCATGGTTACATTCTGCTTATGGTAACAGAAATTGGTTTTTTAACTTATGACAGTGATACAAATATACTTTTAAAAAATAAATGTATATAAATAAAAATAGTTAATTTAAAGAAAAATATTTGGCAAAAACCATGAAAGTAAGACAAAGATTACTGAAGCATAGGAGCCCTTGTCTAGTTAGTTTTCCATATACCTAAAGGACAATAGGGGATAGCCTGAAAGACAATGGCATCGAAAGCTTCCTATGCCTCCACACACATATATATACGTATTTCCCTGAGGCAGTACTGATCCATTCAGAAAGGTGTAGCATACCATGTGAAAGAGAACACCATAGAATCTTAGATTCATAGCAGTATTTTAAAGGAAAACATATCTATCTCCCTTTTTTCATGGCAAACTGTACTTCTTAGCTTCCAACAACTATACCCAGCTAGCCCTGCAGCTGGACTTAACAGATTGCTCTAAATTCCAAGGTCTTGGCATGTCCAGAAATTGGATTTGTCTTGTGGAAGGAAAGCTATGAGCTATCCATGGTATTAATGTTGGAAGGACTGAAATGAGTAAGTTTTACTTGTTGAGCTAACGTTTAAGAGCAAACAGACACTATATTATTGTTGTTATTATTTTAGACAGAGTCTCACTCTCGCCCAGGCTAGAGTGTCTTGGCACGATCTTGGCTCACTACAGTTTCCACCTCCTGGGTTCAAGTGATTCTCCTGCCTCAGCCTCCTGAGTAGCTGGAATTACAGGTGTGTAAGACCAAGCCTAGCTAATTTTTGTATTTTTAGTAGAGACGGGGTTTCACCATGTTGCTCAGGCTGGTCTTGAACTCCTAACCTCAGGTGATCTGCCTGCCTCGGCCTCCAAAACTGCTGGGATCACAGGTGTAAGCCATTGTGCCTGGCCGAAACAGAAACTTTAGATAGGGTTTATTTTCATAATTTTTATTCCTTTTTATGAAATGGTTTTTATGGATCAAATTCAGATAAAAAAGATAAACCTGGGAGTTAGGTTTCATCAATAGCACACTTTTTGTTTTTGTTAAAATAAATGGTAGAGTAGCATTTACCTTCTATTCAATATGAGACAGGTAGCATAATATGATATTCAATCAAATTATCTGGAAATATCACAGATCTTATCTTGGATTGAAATTTGAGAAAACTCTGTTTCCCAAAACATCACTTTCATCATAGTGATTTCCACTATATCGATCAATCATTTCTTTTTTCTTTTTCTTTTTTGAGACAGAGTCTCACTCTGTTGGCCAGGCTGGAGTCCAGTGGCACGATCTCGGCTCGCTGCAACCTCCGCCTCCCTGACATAAGCAATTCTCCTGCCTCAGTCTCCTGAGTAGCTGGGATTACAGGTGTGTGCCACCACGCCCAGCTAATTTTCGTATTTTTAGTAGAGATGGGGTTTCACCATGTTGGCCAGGCTGGTCTCGAACTCCTGACCTCAGGTAATCTGCCCGCCTCGGCCTCCCAAAATGCTGGGATTACAGGCTTGAGCCACCGTGCCTGGCCATCAACCAATCATTTCCAAGCTTCTCCTATGGACTCAGCTCACTTAGATACTGAATAGCATACAAAGACGGACAAATCATGGACTCGTCTCTTAATTGATTTATGATACAAGTAGGGAGAGAGGCTATACTAACTAACCCATGTGAAATAAGTAGACATAATAAGTTGGAATCAATACATGCTAAATAGAACCATAAAGATTTTATACATAAAGGGAATTACATAAAGTTATGTAAAGAAAATAGCAGCTTACACTAGTCTAAGAACTTTTCACTTTGAAGTGAAATAAAGATAGTGAAATAAAGCAAGATCTCCATGACTGAGAACATGATTAAAGCGTGAGTTGGGATGATGTCAGGACTGGGTGTGAAGGAAAATGTGTAGGACTAGCGGAACCACCTTGGGCAGGCATGGAATTCGTGAGAGGTACTGATGAGAGGAAATACTGGGTAAATGGAGTGAGACCAAACTGTGTAAGACCTTAACAACTAGCCTCAGAAGATTAGCTAATTATTTAAGCAGTAGAGAGATAATTCTCATAGAGTTGCTGTGAGGGTTAAAAAAGGTCATGTTATGTTGTATTTGCCCGTTTCCATGCTGCTGATAAAGACATAAACGAGATTGGGCAATTTACAAGAGAAAGAGGCTTAATGGACTTACAGTACCACATGACTGGGGAGGCATCACAATCACGGTAGAAGGCAAAGAGGAGCAAGTCACATCTTACGTGTGACTTGGCAACAGGCAAAGACAGAGAGCTTGTGCAGGGAAACCCCCCCATATAAAACCGTCAGGTCTCGTGAGACTTATTCACTATCATGAGAACAGCATGGGAAAGACCTGCCCCTGTGATTCAATTACCTCCCACCGGGTCCCTCCCACATGTGGGAATTCAAGATGAGATTTGGGTGGGGACACAGCCAAACCATATCATATGTGAATTGAAATGGAATTTTCAGAATATGTGTCTAACAGTAATAGGCAAGAAAGATTAAAACGAAGGAAGAAAATGAGGGAGCCAGGGCCCGGCGTGGTGGCTCACGCCTGTAATCCCTGCACTTTGGGAGGCCGAGGTGGACGGATCACGAGGTCAGGAGATCGAGACCATCCTGGCTAACACAGTGAAACCCCGTCTCTACTAAAAATACAAAAAATTGGCTGGGTGTGGTGGCAGGCGCCTGTAGTCCCAGCTACTCAAGAGGCTGAGGCAGGAGAATGGTATGAACCTGGGAAGCGGAGCTTGCAGTGAGCCGAGATTGTGCCACTGCACTCCAACCTGGGTGACAGAGCGAGACTCTTGTCTCAAAAAAAAAAGAAAGAAAGAAAGAAAAGAAAGAAAAGAAAAGAAAAGAAAAGGAGGGAGCCAGATAGAAAGCTATTTCAATATTCTAAATATGAGGCTATTAGCGTCTGGACTATGTTGGTGGAAATAGGGATAAAGAAAAGAGGCAAATCTGAAACATTTTAAAATAAGAATCTAGTTATTTATATTCTGATTTGTTTCTCATTTAACATTTATTGAGCAACTGTTATGTCCTAGGCATATGAATTGAGCCAGGCACATGAATTGATAGAACTCAGTACATAAGAAATTCATGAGAGATGTCAAAGATTTCTGAACAAAGAGATTAGAAATAGCTTCGTCAGATTAACCTCCAAATAAAGGTGGCATCTTAACAGAGAGAGCCAAGAGAGTTGAGAAGTATGCTCCGTGGGGAAAGCTTCAATTCTTATATTTGATATTTGAGGAGAAAGCATTTATTTGTTAAACACTAGGCTAGATGCTGAAGCTACAAGGTGGTGTAAGACAAGCTCCCTACCTTCAAAGAGCTGACATTTACACCAGGGAAAGAAGAAATATTAATAAAATGGTAAATGACTACATACAGTGACATATGCTTACTGTCAAATGAGTAGGACAGATAACAAGTGCAAGAGAAGCTCAGGAAGGGGGCACTGTGGTAGGAGCAGTCTGAGGAAGTTTTATAAAAGATGTTGTACTTGTGCTGAATATAGAAGATAAGGGGTAACAACAGTGGAATCACTACTATTTGTTAACTGTTTACCTTGTGCTTGTCACATCATTTCATCACATACTTTAATCCTCACAAATGATATAGATACAGAAGAGGAGATGAAGGCTTGGAGAGATGAAATGTGTTACACAAAGTTATGTGGTTGGGAAGAAATAGAATGGAAATACCAACCCAGGTTTGACTCAAAAGACCATACTTTTAATAACTTCTCTACAGGGAGGTACAAGACGTTATAGGAATTGAAAGTAAGGAATAAATTCTAAGGGCATGCAAGTGAAGATATAGTAACAGAAGATTTAAAAACTAATCTAGAGCCTAATAAAAATAATAGTAATACTGACATAGAGTTACCATGTAGTAGGCATTATTCCATGCATTTTACATAAACATATTTAATTCTCCAACAATCCAACCAAGTAAGTACTATTATTATCCCCGTTTTACAGATGGGGAAATTAGGTGACACTACTAGTGAGTGACAGAGCCGAGATTTGAACTCAGGCATTCTGACACCACAATCCATGCTCTTAAGCTGTATATCACTTCACCTTTTTTTTTTTTTTTTTTTTGAGATAGAGTCTCACTCTGTCGCCTAAGCTGGAGTGTAGTGGCATGATCTTGGCTCGCTACAAGCTCCACCTCTTGGGTTCACGTCACTCTCCTGCCTCAGCCTCTCCAGTAGCTGGGACTACAGGCACCCACCACCACACCCAGCTAATTTTTTGTATTTTTTTTTTTTTTTTTTTGGAGAAGGAGTCTCACTCTGTCGCCCAGGCTGGAGTGCAGTGGCCGGATCTCAGCTCACTGCAAGCTCCCCCTCCCGGGTTCACGCCATTCTCCTGCCTCAGCCTCCCGAGTAGCTGGGACCACAGGCGCCCGCCACCTCGCCCGGCTAGTTTTTTGTATTTTTTAGTAGAGACGGGGTTTCACCGTGTTAGCCAGGATGGTCTCAATCTCCTGACCTCGTGATCTGCCCACCTTGGCGTCCCAAAGTGCTGGAATTACAGGCATGAGCCACTGTTAAGTCTTAGGGGAGGAATATGTATAAAGAAATAGGAAGGTGTTAAAATGAGGAAGAGGATGAATGAGACAAAGCCAGGCCAAGGAACCAGCTTTAGGGGCACACGCAATTGGATATAAAAGACGGGAGAGGCTGGGTGCAGTGGCTCACGCGGGTAATCTTAGCAATTTGGGAAGTCAAGGCGGGCGAATCACCTGAGGTCAGGAGTTCGAGACCAGCCTGGCCAACAGGGTGAAACCTGTCTCTATTAAAAATACAAAAATTAGCTGGGCGTAGTGGTGCACGCTTGTAATCCCAGCTACTTGGGAGGCTGAGGCAGGAGAATCACTTAAACCTGGGAGGCAGGGGTTGCAGTGAGCTGAGATCGCACCACTGCACTACTGCCTGGGCAACCCTGTCTCAAAAATAAAAAAAAAATAAAAAAGAGGAGAAATGTTGGCAAAGGAAATGTAGTGGTGGGCCACCGAAAGGCACTACACAGAGATTCTTCCATCAGCAGAACAAACATTGCTAAGAAGAAAATATGAAGTCAATAAAACTGAAAGAATATTGATTGTCTTGGAGAGAGCAGTCTTAGGGATGGAAGTCAAAGCTCAAGATGTTAAGAAGAGAATGGGAGAAGAAGATGTGGGCATAGTGAGTGTGAACCACACATTTTAGGAGATTGACAGTGAAAGGAGAAAAGAAAGGACATGAGCTAACAGTGTCAGCAAGGTCCAATAAGGCCAGTCTCTCAGTTCTCCTTCCTGCCCTCAGGGACTTGGACATAGAAAGATATTCCACACCTTTCTTCCGTAATTTCAGCCCCAGGGTCCCAGAGAAGTCTCCTTTTAGGTGGATGAACAGAAGCTGGAGTTGTGCAGTGGTGCAATCACAGCTCACTCTAGCTTTGATTTTCTGGGCTCAACTGATCCTCCCTTCTCAGCCTCCTGAGTAGCTGGGACTATACATGTGCCAGCTAAATTTTTTTTTTTTTTTGTAGAGATGGGCCCTCACTATGTTGCCCAGGCTGGTCTTGAACTCTTGGCCTCAAGCAATCTTCCTGCCTCAGTCTCCCAAAACAGTGGGATTATAGGCATGAGCCACCGTGTCCAGCTGTCCTTCTTTTTTGTTGTTGTTGTTTTCTTCTTGAGACAGAATCTTGCTCTGTCGCCCAGGCTGGAGTGCAATGGCATGATCTCGGCTCTGCACACTCCCCCTCCCAGGTTCAAGCGATTCTCCTGCCTCAGCCTCCTGAGTAGCTGGGATTACAGGCGTGCGCCACCACACCCAGCCAATTTTTGTATTTTTAGCAGAGATGGAGTTTCACCATGTTGGTCAGGCTGGTCTTGAACTCCTGACCTCGTGATCCGCCCGCCTCGGCCTCCCAAAGTGCTGGGATTACAGGCATGAGCCACTGCACCCAGCCCCAGCTGTCCTTCTTTATGTATTGTTGCAAGTTGTAGTTTATTACTAAATAGTGCTACAAGTATGCTGTTTCATGCCACTGAGCTTTTCCACTTATTTATCTCTTCATATTCTCCCAGGTTCTATTCAAATTCCCCCTCTTTTGAGGCCTTCTCTGGCCCCAGTCTGAGACTCTGCCCTGTGTCCCCACAAACCTCACTCCCACCCTATCATAGCACCTACTGCACTCTCCTATAATCGCTAGCATTTTTATCATTCTCACATAGACCACGTGCTCTTGTGGGAAGAGGACAGGGCTTTCATTGCTGGCTTCCCAATGCCAAACACAGTGCCTGACATAGACTAAGCACCTGTAAGTGTTTATTGCATAAAGAAGTAAATAAAAGAAAGTAGGATTATAAGGCATCAAGCTGTACTTTATTTATCCATTCAGTTCATCTGTCATCCTATAAGAACAAGCTCAGAACTGGGCTTCCAGTAGCACTTAACTTTAAGGGTGCATATCACATCAAGTTCCTTACCTGCAAGGTACAGTTTTGTTAGTCTTTAAAATAGCGATTTTAAACTTTGTAACCCCCTTTCAACATATGCTTTGAAAGAGAAGTGGAAGTAGAAATAAGCATTTTAATCACTTTTCACAGATACAGAAATAAGTCAGAAAGCAGTGGAATAATTGTAAGAAGCTCATATCTCTTGCTCGCTCTTTTTTTTTTTTTTTTTTTTTGAGACAGAGTCACTCTCTCGCACAGACTGGAGTGCAATGGCATGGTCTCAGCTCACTGCAGCCTCTGTCTCCCCAGTTTAAGCAATTCTCCTGCCTGAGTCTCTCCAGTAACTGGGAGTACAAGTGCATGCCACCATGCCCAGCTAATTTTTCTACTTTTAGTAGAGACAGGGCTTCACCATGTTGGCCAGGCTGGTCTCGAACTCCTGATCTCAGGTGATCGACCTGCCTCTGTCTCCCAAAGTGCTGGGATTACAGGCGTGAGCCACCATACCAGGCCAGAAGCTCATCTCAGGATCTCAGGGTCTCCCAAGAGTTGAACAGTTTGCTCAGTCTGTGCTGAGTTTCTAGGTAAGAATGATCTGTGACTCTTTGTTTTTTGTTTTTTTGAAAAAATTTATTTATTTATGGCCGGGCGTGGTGGCTCATGCCTGTAATTCCAGCACTTTGGGAGGCCGGGGTGGGTGTATCATAAAGTTAGGAGTTCAAGACCAGCCTGGCCAAGATGGTGAAACCATCTCTACTAAAAATATAAAAATTAGCCAGGCGTGATGGCAGATGCCTGTAATCCCGGCTAATTGGGAAGGTGAGGCAGGGAATTGCTTGAACCTGGGAGGTGGAGGTTGCAGTGAGCTGAGATCGAGCCACTGCACTCCAGCCTAGGTGGAGACAGTGAGACTCCATCTCAAAAAAAACAAAAGCAAAAACAAAAAAAACCCAACATTTATGTATTTATATAAGTTTATGGGGTATGAGTGTAATTTCAGTACATGCATAGACTTTGTAATGGTCAGAATTTTCAGGGTATTCACCACCCAAGTAATGTATATTGTACCCATTAAGTAATTTCTTTTTATTTTTCCCTAGGGCATAGATCCTGACTATTAAGTATTATTTCTCATCCTCTACCCCACTACCATGATCTGTGACTCTGTTAACTCCTCCATCGGCCTTCTGCACATATGTACACCATAACTGGCTCCTATTCTCAGAATTCAATACTCTGCCCTGGGCAAAACTGTCCCCATGCCAAACACATATTTGCTTGCAAAAACATCACCCAAATGCTATCACAAATCTTCTGTTAGGCTGGGCTCTTTCCCAAATTGGCTCATTCTCATCTGCAGATCAGAATCCAAACCACCAGAGGCTACATGTCTTTCTTATAGAAGCTTGCAACAAAGGGCAGAGGGGTTGGGAATCACGATATAGAAAGTAATTTGGGACCAGGCACAGTGGCTCACACCTGTAATCCCAGCACTTTAGGAGGCTGAGGCAAATAGACCACTTGAGTTCAGGAGTTTGAGACTAGCCTGGGTAACACAGTGAAATCTTGTCTCTACAAAAAATACAAAAATTAGCTGGGCATGGTGGCGTGCACCTGTGGTCCCAGCTACTCAGGAGGCTGAGGTGGGAGGATCGCTTGAGCCACAGGTGGAGGTTGCAGTGAGCTGAGATTGCGTCATTGCACTCCAGCCTGGACAACAAAGAGAGACCCTGTCTCAAAAACGAACAAACAACCCCTCCACCAAGAAAACCCCAACTTTGTTAGTTTGTGTTTATTTGTTCTGTTTTCTTTAACCATGTGAAATTAGCTAAAATAATTATTTGTATGGTATCTATTCCCTGATTCTTGGGCATTCAAATATATGTGATGTACCACATAACTCCAGCTCTGTCCATCTGTAAACACAATGGCCAAGTCAGGTTTTCCAGGTAACTAGGGCATACTCTTCTGCTGATTTGTAAATTTTAAGGTAGTTGGGCATCTGGCTCCACTTAGTGCTGAAATGTCATAGTGCAGCCGGGTTACAGTTCTATAGCCATAGAAATTAAGGAAAGGGTGAACTATAGGTCACTTTTTAAAAAACTATTTTTAGAGATAGGATCTCACTCTATTGCCCAGGCTAGAGTGCAGTGGCAGCCCTGAACTCCTGGGCTTAAGTGATCCTCCTGTCTTAGCTTCCAAGTAGCTAGGCCTACAAGCATGTGTCACCATATCCAGCTAAGTTTTGTATTTTTTGTAGAGATGGGCTCTCCCGATGTTACCCAGGCTGATCTTGAACTCTTGGCCTCAAGAGATCCTCTCACTTCAGCCTCCCAAAGTGCTTGAATTATAAGCATGAGCCACTGCACCCAGCCCACAGGTCACTTTTTTTTTTTTTTTTTTTTTTTTTTGAGACGGAGTCTCGCTGTGTCGCCCAGGCTGGAGTGCAGTGGCGCGATCTCGGCTCACTGCAAGCTCCGCCTCCCGGGTTCCCGCCATTCTCCCGCCTCAGCCTCCGAGTAGCTGGGACTACAGGCGCCCGCCACCGCGCCCGGCTAGTTTTTTGTATTTTTAGTAGAGACGAGGTTTCACCGTGTTAGCCAGGAGGGTCTCGATCTCCTGACCTCGTGATCCGCCCGCCTCGGCCTCCCAAAGTGCTGGGATTACAGGCTTGAGCCACCGCGCCCGGCCCACAGGTCACTTTTCTAAGACAGATATATGACAATTACAGACAATCTGAGAAGTTGATCAAATCATATAGTGTTTGTGCTGAAAATAATAAAAACTAGGGGCAAGGCCTGTGAGAACAGAACTGAGTCTAGAGAGAGAGAGGAAGCTCTGGCCTTCTCTGATAAATCAGTTTGAGTTCCTGGTCTGTATTCTTTGCTTTCTAGATAGTATTACAGATCCTTTTAAAATCAAGTGTCCTAATACCACTGCAAGACTGTATGGAGAAGGGAAGAGGGCCCAGAAAGAGAGTCTAGAATCAGAAGCTGGAGGTTTTAGGTAGTATCATTGTGTTAGCCCAAATTTTGAGTTTACTATACACAAAAAATTTGATGATAAATTATTGGGCTAGTTTAAATTTGCTCAACCATGAAGGGGCCCTGTCTGTCATTAACAAACATTTTTTTAAAAGGACTACTGATATACTATGTTCAATTTCTTTCAAACATTGCACCACAAAACACATATTTGGTCTCCATTGCTGTTCTCTATCCATCAAGAATTGGGTCAAGTCAAACACTAAAATTTGGATACACAATGAGACATCAGACTCTCAAAAAGAAAGAAAGAGAGAAATAAGGAAACAGGCCATTCAAAAAAGAGGAAAACCACTTCTCTGTTGATCTTGGTTTTCAATTCACTCTGTCATTTCCTGGCTCCTACATAAATATCTCTGTATTCACAATTTTTTTTTTTGAGATGGAGTCTCACTCTATCACCCAGGCTATAGTGCAGTGGTGCAATCTTATCTCACTGTAACCTCTGCCTTGTGGGTTCAAGCAATTCTCTGCCTCAGCCTCCTCAGTAGCCGGGAATACAGGTGCCCACCCGGCTAATTCTTTTGTGTTTTTAGTAGAAACTGGGTTTCACCATCTTGGCCAGGTTGGTATTGAACTCCTGACCTCGTGGTCCACCCGCCTCGGCCTCCCAAAGTGCTGGGATTACAGGCATGAGCCACCACGCCCAGCCTTGTATTCATATTATTTATTTATTTATTTAATTTTTATTTTTTTGAGATGGAGTCTCGCTCTGTCACCCAGGCTGGAGCGCAGTGGCACGATCTTGGCTCACTGCAAGCTCCGTCTCCCAGGTTCATGCCGTTCTCCTGCCTCAGCCTCCCGAGTAGCTGGGACTACAGGTGCCCGCCACCAGGCCTGGCTAGTATTTTGTATTTTTAGTAGAGATGGGGTTTCACCATGTTAGCCAGGATGGCCTTGATCTCCTGACCTCGTGATCTGCCCGCCTCGGCCTCCCAAACATTATTACACTCACTTAAATCTTAGATTCCAGTTTGATTTGAGAAAGTCTTTTTTTCCTTTTCTTTCTTTTCTTTTCTTTTTTTTTTTTTTTGAGACAGTCTCTCGCTCTGTCGCCCATGCTGGAATGCAATGGCACAATCTTGGTTCACTGCAACCTCCACCTCCTGGGTTCAAGTGATTCTCCTGCCTCAGCCTTCCGAGTAGCTGGGACTACAGGCGTGTGCCACCAAGCCCGGCTAATCTTTTCTTGTGTATTTTTAGTAGAGACAGGGCTTCACTGTATCTCAATCTCCTGACCTCGTGATCTACCTGCCTTGGTCTCCCAAATTGCTGGGAGCCACCATGCCTGGGCAAGAAAATCTTTTTTTTTTTTTTTTTTTCAGGTAGGGTCTCACCCTGTTGCCCAGGCTGGAGTGTAGCAGTGTGGTCCATGTTACTGCAACCTCCGCCTCCTGGTCTCAAGCAATCCTCCCACCTCAGACTCCCAAGTAACTGGGACTACAGGCGCACAGCACCATGCCTGGCTAATTGTTGTATTTTTTGTGGAGACAGGGTTTTGCCATGTTGCCCAGGCTGGTCTCAAATTCCTCGGGCTCAAGCAATCCTCTAACTTCTGCCTCCTAAAAGTGTTGGGATCACAGGCATGAGCCACGGCGCCCAGCCTGAGATGGTTATTTTAAAATTATTTTTTTCTTTAGCTCCAGGTTCCATAAATGATAGGGTAGGTATCATTCTCCTCAAGAGCTGGTACTAAATCTGTTACTTCCCAAGTAGAGCTTGCAGCATGTATTCTTTGTATGTAATGGGTACTCCATTAATCTCCTGACTAATGAACAGGAGGATGACACTGAGCAAATCAGCAGACTCTTCAACTTGAATTGCTTCTATATAATAGTTTGTGTTGATTCAGGAAACATTACACGGCTTTAGAGAAAAAAATAATTTGATCCTGGCACATTTTTATTTTAATAGAGACAAAGCTTTCATTTTATGTCTGAAAGACAGAGAAGTCATGCTTATTACCAGCATAATTTTTGGGTTTTCTGAATGAATGGAGTTATAGAAATGAGGCCACATCTGAGTAAATACATTAATCCAGTTCCAGGCTCAGTGTTTTGGCTAGTACAATTTCAATTGTTCATTGTGATTCCTTAAATAGGCCTCTCTGTGTAATCACAAAAACATTTTCTTAACAACCACTACCAAATAATTAAAGGGAGAGGATACAGTGCCCTTGTGCTATGATACAAAGATAACACTATTACATTTATACAAAATTTTATAGTTAACAAAATACTTTTCCATCTTATGACACCTTAATCATCTAATCTTTGTGACTCTATGACATAAATATTATTACTATTATCACCCATTTTACAGATGAGTAAACTGAGACTTAGAGAGGTCAGGTAACTTGTGCAAAAAAAACAAAAAAACAAAAAACAATCCCTGTCCACCTAAGTCCCATCCTTTCCCCCTTGTTGGTATATTTGTCATGCCTTCATCATTTAGTGTAATTTGGGAGAATTATAATGTTTGGATAATAAGAATAAGGAAAAAAATGTTAAAATGCCATCTGAGGAAGAAAATTAAATAAAAATATAATTTTAATTAATTTAAAGAATTTAATTAATAAACAGCTTCCTAGATGACAGTGTCTATGTAGACTTATAAAAATGATCTAAAAAGAAAAGAAAAAGATGTAAGTGTGTCAAAAGGACACAGAAGCTAACCTGAACAAGCTCCTAATAGTAAAAGCTGGAATAATTTGATCAACAAAACCATATAATTGGCTGGGCATGGTGGCAGCTCACGCCTGTAATCCCAGCACTTTGGGAGGTCGAGGTGGGCAAATCACTTGAGGCCGGGAGTTTGAGACCAGCCTGGTCAACATGGAGAAACCCCATCTCTACTAGAAAAAAAAAAATTAGCCAGGCATGGTGGCACACGCCTGTAATTCCAGCTACTGGGGAGGCTGAAGCATGAGAATCACTTGAACCCAGGAAGCAGAGGTTGCAGTAAGCTGAGATTGCACCACTGCACTCCAGCCTGGGCAACACAGCTAAACTCTTATTAAAAAATACATACATAATGATAGTATTATATTATAAGCCAAAGAATATAATAAATATCCATGAGTCCATACAGATATAGATAAAGGACTAAATAAATAAATAGGAGAAAAGGAACAATTGTTCCTTGCAGAAGAATTCCAATTAACGGTGTAGAGAAAATGAGGGAAACAGAAAATTACAGTTAGAAAACCACAGTAGTGGCTGGGTGCAGTGGCTCATGCCTATAATTCCAGCATTTTGGGAGGCCAAGGCAGGTAGGTCACCTGAGGTCAGGAGTTCAAGACCAGCCTGGCCAACATGGTGAAACCCTGTCTCTACTAAAAATACAAAAATTAGCCAGGCATGGTGTGGCTGCCTGTAATCCCAGCCACTCATGAGGCTGAGGCAGGAGAATTGGTAGAACCCATGAGGCGGAGGTTGCAGTGAGCTGAGGTTGCACCATTGTACTCTGGCTTGGGCAACAAGAGCGAAAACTCCATCTCAAAAAAAAAAGAAAGAAAGAAAACCACAATAGTAACTGCTACAGGCAAGATCAATTGAATGTTAAAATGAGTGGATGTAGTGAAATCTAAATAAAGTACAGAGTTTATGTATCAATGTTGGTTTAATAGTTGTGACAAATGTACATGGAAGATATTAACAATGGGGAAAATGGCTACAATGTACTATTTTTGCAACCTTTCTGTAAATCTAAAACCATTCTAAAACGAAAAGTTTATTTAGGCCAGGCCAACTTTTCTCTAAATCTAAAACTATTCTAAAACAAAAGTTTAATTAGGATGGGCGTGGTGGCTCATACCTGTAATCCTAGCACTGTGGGAGGCCAAGGCAAGAGAATCACTTGAGACCAGAAGTTCAAGACCAGATTGGGTAACACAGCAAGACCCTGTCTCTAAGAGAAAGAAAAGAAAATAAATGAAAAAAGAAAAGAAAAAATCATTTAAAGGCCAGACGCGGTGACTCACACTTGTAATCCCAGCACTTTGGGAGGCCAAGGCGGGCAGATCACGAGGTCAAGAGCTCGAGACCATCCTGGCCAACACGGTGAAACCCTGTCTCTACTAAAAATACAAAAATTAGCTGGGCGTTGTGGCACACACCTGTAGTCCCAGCTACTTGGGAGGCTGAGGCAGGAGAACTGCTTGAACTCGTGAGGCGGAGGTTGCAGTGAGCTGAGATTGCATCACTGCACTCCAGCCTGGGTGACAGAGCAAGATTCCATCTCCAAAAAAAAAAAAAAAAGGAAAAGAAAAGTTGGTTTAAAAAACAAAAAATTAGTGGGTAAAGTTTTAAGGAGAAACTGGATATTTGCATAGCCCCAAAATATCTTCTGAAAAATATTTGTTAGTTACAAAGAAAAAATAGTAACCTTATAGGGGAGAAACCTGGCAGATACCACCTTATCCAAATGATTGAAGTTAACACCAGTAATTAGACACATCAACATCATGTACTCCTGACAGGATGCATTGAGAAGGGCACATTGCCTCTGTGATATTTTTTCTCCCAAATTTATAACCTTAATCTAATAATGAGAAAACATCCAGACCAGCCCAAATTGAGGAAAATTCTACCAAATTCCTGATTGCTACTATTCAAAAGTGTCAAGGTAGTTGAAGACAAGGAAAGACTGAGGAACTGTCAGAAATTGAAGGAAACTAGGGAGATGTGACAACTAAATGCAATGTGGGATCCTAGATGAGATCCTGGAACAGAAAAAGAGCATTAGTGAAAATTGGTGATATTCAAATAAAGTCTACTTTTTAGTTAATAGTATTGTACCAATGTTAATTTCCTAGTTTTGATAAAGGTACTATGGTTCGGTAAGATGTTAACGTCTGAGTTCAAGAGTATATGGGAACTCTTTATTCTATCTTTGCCATTCTTCTGTAAGCCTAAAATTATTTCAGAAATTATAAAAATTCGGCCAGATGCCGTGGCTCACACCTGTAATCCCAGTACTTTGGGAGGCTGAGGCAGGTGGATCACCTGAGGTCAGGAGTTCGAGACCAGTCTTGCCAACATGGCGAAATGCTGTCTCTACTAAAAATACAAAAAATTAGCTGGGCGTGGTAGTGGGCACCTGTAATCCCAGCTACTTGGGAGGCTGAGGAGGAAAATTGCTTGAACCCGGGAGGCGGAGGTTGCAGTGAGCTGAGATCATGCCATTGTACTCCAGACTAGGTGATAGAGCAAGACTCTGTCAAAAATAAATAAATAAAATAACAAATTTAAATTGTATGTAAATGATACACAAATTAAGTCTGCTTCCTATGGCTGATCTGTGCCTTCTGGAAAGTCCTATTAGGTTTTATTTATTTATTTATCTATTTATTTATTTTGAGACGGAGTCTCGCTCTGTCGCCCAGGCTGGAGTGCAGTGGCCGGATCTCAGCTCACTGCAAGCTCCGCCTCCCGGGTCTACGCCATTCTCCTGCCTCAGCCTCCCGAGTAGCTGGGACTACAGGCGCCCGCCACCTCGCCCGGCTAGTTTTTTGTATTTTTTAGTAGAGACGGGGTTTCACCGTGTTCGTCAGGATGGTCTCGATCTTCTGACCTCGTGATCCGCCTGTCTCGGCCTCCCAAAGTGCTGGGATTACAGGCTTGAGCCACCGCGCCCGGCCAGGTTTTAATACTTTATGTAGTAAAACTGAAATATGGTCCATATGTATACAATCATCTCTTTGGAAAGATAAATACCAGTAGACTGCAAGCTCCTCGAGAGCAGAATCCACATTTTTAAAAACAGATATGGGATCTCACTCTATTGCTCAGGCTGGTCTTGAACTCCTGGCTTCAAGTGATTCTCCCACCTCAGCCTCCTGAGTAGCTGGGTTATAGGCAGGAGCCACCATGCCCAGCAGAATCCATATCTTATTCATCTTTGTGTCCTTGATGCATGAGACATAATAACTTAATAAATGCCTATTAAACTGAACTATGCTATATAGATATATATTTTATATATACATACTCACACAGATATATACATATGCATCTATAGAAAGGATGGGGGACGCAAAAGATTACAACCATAAAGGCATAAGTGTTACTAAAATTGAAGAGCAAAATACAAAAAATGAAACGTCTCATGAATTAAAAATAAGCATGTTCTATAAGCTCAGATGCTATAAACCCTTGAGTCTTTTCCTCCCTGATAAGCTTTTGGGCCATTTGACAGAGCACTTTGCCTTTGCCACCTGGTGACAGGATTGCAGAAACAGTGAATAGGCTGACAGACTATTCACTCTTCCCCTGTGGGGCACCTTCCACAAAGTGTTCAATCAGAGTTCCCCTCATATCCATCCATAAAAGCGCATCTCTATGATGGCTCCTGTGAGCTGACAGCAGCTATGGAGTCACTGAAAAGGGAAATCGTGGTGCAGAAAATAGCGGACTGCCTTTTTGAACACCCACTTTGTCTCCAAACCAGCATGAATAAGGGAATAGGGAGCAAAATGAATACAAGAAAGAGCATTTTGCCCAAGTTTGCAGAGTGATGGATAGGAAAGTACAGATGGTAGATGGATCAGATTGGGAGCTGTTTTCATGTTTTCTTTTTCTATATTCTTTTCTTTCTGTGTGTGTTTGAATATGTATGTGTGTGTGAGAGACAGAATGAGAAAGAAAGAGATACAGAGATACATAGAGAAGAATTCATTGCTGAGTGTGTGTAAGAGGCCATATGCAGTCACAGTTATACACAGACACTTAGAGGTGTAGATAGAATTGGAGACAAAACTCCCTGCTTGCCAATTTTACTAAATAAACATGTTCACAGATTTCATAGCATTAATGAGCTGCAAAATAACCACATATTGAAGCTGCATGCAGCTGTCTGTACTGTTTGAGGATATTTTAAGTGAATATTAAGCCAATAATATAAATTAAAGAGGCCAAGTTCTCAAAGAGCCTTAAATAAGAAGCCAGTTAGCAGGAATAGAGAAAGAGCACATGTTTGGATGACAGATGTTAGATTCGTGGGTATTCATTATAACTTTATGATTTACATTATACGATAAGCATTTTGAGAGTTAAAAAAACATATAAATTCTGGGTCAGGCTCGGTGGCTCACGCCTGTAATCCCAGCACTTTGGGCGGCCGAGGCATGCGGATCACCTGAGGTCAGGAGTTTGAGACCAGTCTGGCCAACATGGTGAAACCCTGCCTCCACTAAAAATAGCAAAAATTAACCAGGCGTGGTGGCGGGCGCCTGTAATCCCAGCTACTCAGGAGGCTGAGACAGGAGAATCACTTGAATCCGGGAGGCAGAGGTTGCAGTGAGCTGAGATCACCCCATTGCACTCCAGCCTGGGCCACAAGAGCCAAACTTCGTCTCAAAATAAATAAATAAATAAATAAATATTCATACATATTCTGGGGGCATGGTAAGAAGATAATAAGAAAAACATTCTAAATTGGTTTCTAGGTGAGTACAAATGTAAGTTAAAAAGATGAGGCAAAGTTACAGTTATGATAAGTGGGTAATGAGGCTGAGAGCTGACTGATACATAGTCTGCTGCATTGTCATGATAGCTTTGACACATTTCTGAACTGGACTAAAAAATATTTATCATGATGTCAACAAACCCATGCAGTGCTGAATGTTAACAATCCAGTCACAAGCCTGACTTTTTATTGCATTGAGCATTATAGAAACAAAACCTAGACTCTGTATGATTTATAACCAATATTAGAGGACGGAGAAGAGAAGAATAATGGTGAAATTTAAAATGTGCATCATAATTTATAAAACATTTATAAAGAATGTATCCACATACATAATTTTTACCCCAGTCTCTCCCAGTTTAGATAATATGTATCTAATGTACCCCTAATCTCTCACAGTTTAGATAATATGAATTTCTGAAAGTTAGGCTCTTATTATGCAAAAACTTCTAGCATCTCAGACCTGCCATTGCTCCCAGTCAACTGAGAAGGGTATACGAAAACATGCTAGACAAGCCAAGAGAAAACAGATATAAGGACCACCATTATCAAGTTCCTTTTCTGTGCTAAGCACATTTACATAGGTTCATTCCTCATAAAGTAATTATTTTTATCCCCATTTTACAAATAAGTCTAGCCGGGCGTGGTGGCAGGCGCCTGTAGTCCCAGCTACTCGGGAGGCTGAGGCAGGAGAATGGCGGGAACTCGGGAGGCGGAGCTTGCAGTGAGCTGAGATCCGGCCACTGCACTCCAGCCTGGGCGACAGAGCAAGACTCCGTCTCAAAAAAAAAAATAAATAAATAAATAAATAAATAAAATAAAATAAAAATGCAAAAAAAAAAAAAAAAAAACAAATAAGTCTGAATTTAGGGAAGCTAATTAACTTGTGCTTATAAAAGTGGTTGTTTCAATGGGAAGAAGATATACTCATATTTGCAATAACAAAGTTATTTTTCTTCCCTAATTTCAGCAATAAAGATGTTTCTATTATTGTGGCATAAAAATTGATCAAAATAGATAAAAACAAACCTTTACCATTCTCATGTCCCACACTAATAGGGAATGGTAGGAATAAATTCAAACTCAAGTCTGATAGCATGGCCCATGTTTTTCCCACTATATCATGTCCTTTCAAAGTGCTATTGTTGTTAAAGTTGTAAATAACTATAGTCCCACAGAAATTTAGCGGCTGAAAGTCAGCACTAGGACAGAAAAATGAAAGTGCCACTTGACATGTTAATTCAAAAAATTATACAGAAATGCAAAGTAACAAATAGCCAAGATCCCACTGAAGAACTGGATTGGAGCGCCTGTTCTCTTGGGTATAAAGACATGGTCTAGGCTGGGCGCGGTGGCTCAAGCCTGTAATCCCAGCACTTTGGGAGGCAGAGATGGGCGGATAACGAGGTCAGGAGTTCGAGACCATCCTGGCTAACATGGTGAAACCCCGTCTCTACTAAAAAATACAAAAAGCTAGCCAGGCGAGGTGGCGGGTGCCTGTAGTCCCAGCTACTCGGGAGGCTGAGGCAGGAGAATGGCGTAAACCCGGGAGGCGGAGCTTGCAGTGAGCTGAGATCCGGCCACTGCACTCCAGCCCGGGCGACAGAGCGAGACTCCATCTCAAAAAACAAACAACAAAAAAAAAAGACATGGTCTAAAGCTATAGCAATTAAGACAGTGTGATGTTGGTACAAGGATAGACAAACAGAATGAAATAGGTCATGTACTGATCAACATTTGGTTCTTAACAAAGGTCATACTGCAGAGCAGTGGAGAAAGAACAGTCTTTTCAATAAATGATGCTATGATATTTGAAAAAGAATCTTGGGAAGAAAAAAAGAAACAACCTTTAACTCACATCATATATAAAAGACAATCCAATGTAGATTGTAGATCTAAATTTGAAAGGAAAAAATACAATTTGTAGAGGATGATACAGAATACCTGTATGATCTTGGTGTAGGGAAAGCATTCTAAAACAAGGAACATGTTTAAAAAGCTGATGAATTTGACTGTGTTATAATCAAGAATTTCTCTTCTTCAAAAGACTATTCAGAGAATGAGAAGACAAGCCACAAAAAGGAGAAGAAATTTACGACATATATAACTGACAAAGGGCTTGTATCCAGAGTATACTGTATGAAGAACTGCTGGAAATCAATAACAAAAAGATGAACAACTCAATTGAAAAACAGGCAAGAGACTTGAACAGGCATTTCACAAGAGGATATCAAACAGTCAATAAACATATGAAAATTGCCCAGTCTCATTAGTAAGCAGGAAAATGTAAATTAATACCACAACTGGGGCTGAGCATGGTGGCTCAGGCCTATAATCCCAGCCCTGTGGGAGGCCGAGGCTGAAGGGTCGCTTCAGCCCAGGAGTTCAAGACCAGCCTGAGCAACATGGTGAAAACCCATCTCTAAAAATAAACAATAAATAAATAAATAAATAAATAAAAATTAAAAAAAAAAAAAGACCAGCCTGGGCAACATAGTGAGACTCTGTCTCTACAGGAAAAAAAAAAAAATCGCCAGGTATGGTGGCATGTACCTATAGTGCCAGTTACTTGGGAGGCTGATGTGGGAAGCTCACTTCCGCCCAGGAGTTTGAAGCTGCAGTGAGCTGTGATCTTGCTACTGCACTCCAACCTGGGTGACAGAGCAAGACTCTGTCTCTAAAAAACAAAACAAAACAAACAAACAAAAACCCACAATTGGATAATACTGTATATCCCCCAGAAAAGCTAAAATTAAACAGACTCACAATAATAACTGTTGGCAAGGGTGTGAAGCACTGGGAACTCTCATACACTGCTGGCAGGAGTGATACAACAACAGTCTGACTTTCTCTACTAAGGTTGAAGGTGCATACTCAGTGATCCAGCAATTCCAGCAATTCCACCCTCACGTACCCAGTACAAAAGTGAACATATATATGTCAAGAGGCATATATATAAATGTTCATGGAGGTGCTATTTGTAATCGTCCCAAACTGGAAATAACCCAAATATGGCATCGACAGTAGAATGAGTAAATATGAGGCCAGGTGCAGTGGCTCACACCTGTAATCCCAGCACTTTGCGAGGCCGAGGCGGGCAGATTACGAGGTCAGGAGATCGAGACCATCCGGGCTAGCACAGTGAAACCCTGTCTCTACTAAAAATACAAAAAATTAGCCGGGCGTGGTGGCAGGAGCCTGTAGTCCCAGCTACTCGGGAGGCTGAGGCAGAAGAATGACGTGAACCCAGGAGGCGGAGTTTGCAGTGAACCAAGATCATGTCACTGCACTCCAGCCTGGGTCGACAGAGCGAGACTCCATCTAAAAAAAAATAAAGAATGAGTAAATATGTAGTGTGATGTATTCATACAATGGAATGACATACAGCACTGGAAATGAGCAGGCTAAATCTATGTACACCATTATGGATGATTATGTACGAATTTTAGGTACAAATCTATATACAACATTATGGATTCATTATGGGTAAATCTTAGATACAAAAGAACACATGCGCAATTAGTGTCCTTGGACAGAGTTTCCTGATGGATCCCTGTCAACTGGAGTCAGTAGCAGCAGGGCAGCTCCTCGCACTGCGGTGATGCTCCAGCAGGCGGCTGCTCTAGGGTAACTGTCTCTTGGATGAGAAGGTTTAGAGAACTAAGGAATTAGGGTTTATTTTTTCTGGGGCATGTAGGGAGGGAGAGAAGATGGTGGGGGCAGGCATCTAAAAACTACTCACCTTAATCATTCAGCTCTGAATATTTCAAGGTTTTCTTCTCCTGTTCAGTGTTACTCCATTTGTAGTAAGTTTTAAAAACCAGGCAAGACTAACTTACAGTGTTTAAGTTTATGTGTTTACAAAAGTCAAGACAATAGTTACCTTTGGGAGAACAAAGGGGATAGTGATTGAGAGAGAGTTGCTGGTAATGTTTTTATTGAGCTGAGTAATAGCCACATGGATGTTTGCTTTGTGGATAATTCATCGAGCTATACATTTTTGTATTGTGCTCTTTTCTGCCTTTCTGACTGAGAATTATAGTTCACAACAAAAAGTTTTGAAAAAGATCATAATTTTAAAATTCCCATTCAATTACACTGAGAAAAAAAAGTATACAGTGCCTATGTGTTAGGCATGGTACTCTTTTTCTGAAGCCAAGGGAGAAATGAAATATAAAGATGAATGGTATAGTTCCTGTCTTCAATGAGCTTACAATCTGAGAGATACAGTATTACAAGGTAGAATTCAATAAGCAGCAAATAAAGGCACTGTTGTGTTATTTGCATTATTTGGGTTTAAAACATGACATTATTGGCTGGGCGCAGTGGCTCATGCCTGTAAATCCCAGAACTTTGGGAGGCTGAGGCGGGTGGATCATGAGGTCAGGAGTTCAAGACCAGCCTGGCCAAGATGGTGAAACCCCGTCTCTACTAAAACTACAAAAATTAGCCAGGCACGGTGGCAGGCTCCTGTAATCCCAGCTACTAGGGAGGCTGAGGCAGAAGAATCACTTGAACCCAGGTGGCAGAGGTTGCTGTGAGCCAAGATCACGCCACTGCACTCCAGCCTGGGCAAGATAGAGTGAGACTCTGTCTCAAAAAAAAAAAAAAAAAAATCATGTTATCTAAAAATTGCATTTAAAAGTTGATGGTCTCAATGGGAAGAATTGAGATATAAGAAAAAAATAATAAAGCTCTTTTTTCAGTAATGGCAGCAATAAAGATGTTTTTGTTATTGTGGCTTAAAAATAACAGATTGGGGGCCAGGCGCAGTGGCTCACGCATGTAATCCCAGCACTTTGGGAGGTCGAGGCGGGCGGACCAAGAGGTCAAGAGATCGAGACCATCCGGCTAACATGGTGAAACCCCATCTCTACTAAAAATACAAAATATTAGCCAGGCGTGGTGGCAAGTGCCTGTAGTTTCAGCTACTCGAGAGGCCGAGGCAGGAGAATGGCGTGAACCCGGGAGGCAGAGCTTGCAGTGAGCCGAGATCGCACCATTCTGCTCCAAGCTAGGCGACAGAGCAAGACTCCATTTCAAAAAAATAAAAATAAAAAAAGTAACAGATTGGGACTGGATACGGTGGGTCACGCCTTAAATCTCAGCACTTTTGGAGGCCGAGGAGGGAGGATCACAAGGTCAGGAGTTCGAGACCAGCCTGGCCAGCATGATGAAACCCCATCTCTACTGAAAATACAAAAATTAGCTGGGCATTGTTGCACGCACTTGTAATCCCAGCTACTCAGACAGCTGAGGCAGGAGAATCGCTTGAACCCAGGAGGCAGAGGTTGCAGTAAGCCAAGATCGCACCATTGCACTGCAGCCTGGGGGACAGAGCGAGACTTCATCTCAAATAATAATAATAATAATAACAGATTGGTTGATCAAAATGAACAATAACAAGCCTGAACCCTTCTCATGGCCCTTTAACTTCACACTCTGGAGCTTTTCCACTACTGTTATCATTTCTGGACTTTAAGTTTCCAAGCGTTTACATTGCAAAAAAATAATTTTTAAAATCTTATTGGCCGGGCGCGGTGGCTCAAGCCTGTAATCCCAGCACTTTGGGAGGCCAAGACGGGCGGATTATGAGGTCAGGAGTTCGAGACCATCCTGGCTAACACGGTGAAACCCCGTCTCTACTAAAAAATACAAAAAGCTAGCCGGGCGAGGTGGCTGGCGCCTGTAGTCCCAGCTACTCGGGAGGCTGAGGCAGGAGAATGGCGTAAACCCGGGAGGTGGAGCTTGCAGTGAGCTGAGATCCGGCCACTGCACTCCAACCCGGGCGACAGCGAGACTCGGTCTCAAAAAAAAAAAACAAAAAACAAACAACAACAAAAATCTTATTAACATTTATTTATTTATTTATTTTTTGAGATGGAGTCTTGCTCTGTCACCCAGGCTGGAATGCAGTAGCGTGAGCTAGGCTAACTGCAACCTCCATCTCCTGTATTCAAGTGACTCTCCTGCCTCAGCCTCTTGAGTAGCTGGGATTACGAGAGCCTGCCACTACGCCCGGCAAATTTTTTTTTTTTTTTTTTTTTGTATTTTTAATAGATACAGGTTTGCACTATGTTGGCCAGGCTGGTCTCAAACTCCTGACCTTGTGATCTGCTCTCCTTGCCCTCCCAAAGTGCTGGGATTACAGGCATGAGCCACCACGCCTGGCCAACGTTGACTTTAATACCATGAAATCTAGGCCGCATTATTCTTTATTGCCAAATAATATTCCAATATATAGATATGCCACATTTTGTTAAGTATTCAGTCAGAAAACATTTAATTTATTTCCACCTTTTGGCTATTACGAATAATGCTGCCATGAATATTCATGTATAAGGAAATCTATTAACTTTGTAGGTGTTGAATAGCAGGGTGAGACTGTGGCCACATGCCTGTGAATATGTGAACATCATTAACTATCACTTGGAGAGCTAAGCAGTCACTGGGAAAATAATGTATTAGGTAAACCTTAAGTTGTTCTTTTTCCACAAAATAAAGCATATAAATTATATCAGAGGAAAGGAAAGAGCATACCAAATACACTACCATATTACAAAAATGCTTACCACTTTATAATACTTCTAGTGGAGATGAGAAGATGCTTACCTTTCAGTGCTCCAAATGAGAAGGAAAAAGTTATAATTTATAATTGGATGTCTTCACTATCAATCTTGTGTTTTTTGTTATTTTTTTGAGACGGGGTCTGGCTCTGTTGCCCAGGCTGCAGTGCAGCAGCAGCTCAATCTCAGCTCATTGCAACCTCCGCCTCCCAGTTCAAGTAATCCTCCCACCTCTGCCACCCAAGTAGGTGAGACTACAGGCACCTGCCACCACGCCCAGCTAAGTTTTTGTATTTTTAATAGACATTGCCCTGTCTGGTCTCACTCGTGAGCTCAAGTAATTCACATGCTTCAGCCTCCCCAAGTTCTGGGATTACAGGTGTGAGCCACCACGCCCGGCCTATCAATCTTCTTGATTACACAAGAAGAAGGCAGATAACCTGGGGAACAGGGAGCAGAAATCAGGTCAGATCTTACTGAGAAGGGCAGGGTCAATCTCTAATTCTCGTTGGAACTTTGACAAAATTCTAGGAGCAAGATTACCAGGAGCAGATGGCTGATAAGCCAGTGCGGGAAATACTCAGCAATTACTGAATGTTATCTTGAGTGAAAAATAAGGACAACTATGTTGAAAAAGCATTCTAATTGAGGTCTACTTCCTGGAGCACTGACATTTTCACTTAGGGAACCTAATAATTAGTTTGCATCCTGGTTTTAACCACCCCCCTCATTTTTGTCTTAACACTTGCTGACTTTCTAGGCATTATTGTCCAATGGAGCACAATTTGGGAAGTGCCAGTGTAGTTACCTCTGTTCTTTTGTTGGGAGGGGAGGGAGGAAAGGCAGGCTGCATCCCGGGAACCTCCCCACTCTGTTACCTCTGTTCCTCATTCTATGAGCAAATTACTTCTCATTGGATCAAAAGTTAGGATCCTCTCTTAGTAGCAATCATTTGAGACTTCATGAAACATTAAGTACGGAACTTCACAACCTGGTCATTTCCCCATGTTTAGGTCTTAGGACAATTCAGCTCATTTCTAATATAGGTCTGGGTCAAAATGACTCAAAAAATCCCAAAGTCCTGGGATTACAGGTGTGAGCCACCGCACCCGGCCAAGAGTGAAGTGATAAGAGGAATTACTGCTTTTTTTTTTTTTTTTTTTTTTCTGGTGGGGAGTTCCACTGAGACTACTAACCAAACTAATATTCCTCTTGGAAAAAGATTGGAAACAAGTCACAATCAGGACCAGACATATTACTAGCATATCCAGGAAATTGAGGGTCAGATGCCAATGATCAAGGTACAATAGAAGTCAAATTTCAAGAGGAGACTGCTTCATAGAAAGAACTCATTTCAAAGGAAGAAGTAATTAAACACTGCCTTTCACTGTTCGAGCCTCTTGCATCTTGGTCCTGTCCTTTTACCATTGTGGTCATGCTGTTGATAAATATTATACTACAGGAACAGTTATAAAATGACCACTAACATAGAATTAGAGAGCAACACAATGAGGGGATCACTAGGAGAAAAGGAATTAATGTTCACAGTTCATCTTTATGTGGTTTCTTCTCTTTATCTGCCTAAGTCTTGCTGTATTTCCTTGGGTTTCAGAACTTTTCCAATCTTATTACTACCATGCCTCTCCATTGCTGAGAGTGAGAGGCATAGAGCCCCAGACTGATTCTGAAAGAGGAAGGATTCACAAAAGCAACATTAATGACATTTGGGGCTAGATAATTCTTTGTTGGGCGGGGGGCAAGGGGGCAACTGTTTTGTACATTGTAGGATGTTTAGCAACATTGCTAGCCTATACCCACTAGATATCAGTAGTATCCAGACATTGCCAAATGTCCCCTGAGGGGGAAAAGGATCTCCAACTTAAGAACCACTGTAGCCTGATGCAGTGGCACATGCCATAGTCCAGTTACTCTGGAGGCTCAAGTTGGGGGATTGCGTAGGTCCAGGAGTTTGAATCCAGCTTGGGCAAGGGGATTCAGTTGAATCCAAGTGAGACTCCTACCTCTTAAAAAAAAAGAAAAAAAAAAGGAAGAAAAGAAAAAGAAAAAGAACCACTGTAATGGTGATATGCAAAAGTTTCTTTTCTTTTCTTTCTTTTTTTTTTTTTTTTGAGATGGAGTCTCGCTCTGTCGCCCAGGCTGGAGTGCAGTGGCCGGATCTCAGCTCACTGCAAGCTCCGCCTCCCAGGTTCACGCCATTCTCCTGCCTCAGCCTCCCGAGTAGCTGGGACTACAGGCGCCCGCCACCTCGCCTGGCTAGTTTTTTGTATTTTTTAGTAGAGACGGGGTTTCACCGTGTTAGTCAGGATGGTCTCGATCTCCTGACCTCGTGATCCGCCCGTCTCGGCCTCCCAAAGTGCTGGGATTACAGGCTTGAGCCACCGCGCCTGGCCTTTTCTTTTTTTTTTTTTTTTGAGATGGAGTCTCGCTCTGTCGCCCAGGCTGGAGTGCAGTGGCCGGATCTCAGCTCACTGCAAGCTCCGCCTCCCAGGTTCACGCCATTCTCCTGCCTCAGCCTCCCGAGTAGCTGGGACTACAGGCGCCCGCCACCTCGCCTGGCTAGTTTTTTGTATTTTTTAGTAGAGACGGGGTTTCACCGTGTTAGTCAGGATGGTCTCGATCTCCTGACCTCGTGATCCGCCCGTCTCGGCCTCCCAAAGTGCTGGGATTACAGGCTTGAGCCACCGCGCCTGGCCTTTTCTTTCTTTTTTTGAGATGGAGTCTCACTCTGTCACCCAGGCTGGAGTGCAGTGGTGCGATCTTGGCTCACTGCAAGCTCCGCCTCCTGGGTTCACGCCATGCTCCTGCCTCAGCCTCCTGAGTAGCTGGGACTACAGGCACTCGCCACCACGCCTGGCAAATTTTTTGTATTTTTTAGTAGAGACGGGGTTTCACCATGTTAGCCAGGATGGTCTTGATCTCTTGACCTCGTGATCCGCCCTCCTCGGCCTCCAAAAATGCTGGGATTACAGGCGTGAGCCACTGCATCCAGCCAAAAAAGTTTCTTTTCTTTTCTTTTATTTTCTTTTCATTGAGCTGAGGGAGAACACTTATTTAAAATAATATTATCTAAGGAAACTAAGGGAGGAAAAACAAAACACAAAAGCATAGCATTTATAGTTAGTGATAATGATTACCCAATATTGTGAATGTACATAATGCCACTGAATTGTATGCCTAAAACTAGTAAAACTCATGTTCTGTGTATTTTACTACAATTTTTTTTTTTTTGAGACTGAGTCTCGCTGTCGCCCAGGCTAGGGTGCAGTGTTCCAGTCTTGGCTCACTGCAGCCTCCGCCTCCTGGATTCAAGCGATTCTCCTGCCTCCGCCTCCCGAGTAGCTGGAATTACAGGTGCATGCCACCATGCCCAGCTAATTTTTGTATTTGTAGTCAAGACAGGATTTCACCATGCTGGCCAGGCTGCTCTTGAATTCCTGACCTAGTGATCCGCCCACCTTGGCCTCCCAATGTGCTGGAATTATAGGCATGAGCCACTGTGCCCGGCCTTTTACTACAATTTTTAAAAAAGCATAGTGGCCAATTGTGGTAATCCCACTACAATTGTAATCCTGTAATCCCACTACTTTGGGAGGCCAAGGCAGGAGTATCACTTGAGGCCAAGAGTTCAAGACTAGCCTGGGCAACATATTGAGACCCTATCTCTAAAATTATTTTAAAAAACATTAACTGGGCATGGCGGTGCACGCCTTTAGTCCCAGCTACTTCAGAGGCTGAGGTAGGAGGATCACTGGAGCCCAGGAGATTGAGGCTGCAGTGAGCTGTGATTGTATCACTGCACTCCAGCCTGGGTGACAGAGCAAGACCCTGCCTCAAAACAGCAACAACAAAAAAATAGCACTGCTCATGTCTACAGATTTCTGATTCTAATTTAACCAAACTTTAATGACAGATTAGCACGAGCAGCAGTTTATTATGTACTTAAGTGTGAGGTTATTTGCCTTGCCTCATCATTGTCTGAGGGTCTCTACCTGAGAGACCCTTTCTTAGGACACAAATATTTTACTTTCTGTCTTGTTCCAGGCATGTAAGACAAATCTCCTATCCAGATAGGACATCAGGCTGCTTAGTTCACAATTCACCATCTGAAAGGATCATTATAGTAGAAGGGATCTCAGAGATCATCTTGTTTTACCCATGAAAAATGTTGAGGTCAAAACAAGTTGAGCAACTTGCCCAGGTTCATAGAGTTCCTTGAAGGACATGCCAACATCTAGATATCCTGCTTAGAGCTCAGTTTTCAGCTCCCAGAACACGTGAATGACTGTACACGGATATTTTTATCAGAGACTGCCAGTACCATTTGTAAATTATAGTAATTCTTAGAGAAAAATGGCTAATGGGAAGAAAATGAATGCAGATTAATGTGAGTAATTTTATCAAAATAAGTCATGGAGAAGTGATTGAGGAACAACAATGCCTGTTCTTAGGATATAAGATATACTAGCTCTACACAATAGAATAGATATACATTTACATTATTTTAAAACTTATTTGAAAATTGGCTTTCAAAAAACCTTGTTTCAGCCATGACACTTTAATTTCCATTCTCTAAACTTGCACAGCAATGTTTCCTGTTTCTTCATGATGTATCCTCACCTTGATGTGCCTGTCCCCCCTTATATACCTACAAACATTCTCTCCTTACTCAAAACTCAGATCAAATGGGCAACCTTCCCTGAACTACAAACCTTCCCTGAACTTCAATCCTCCTGGTACCTCCAAGAAGGAATTAAGTATTTCTTTCTCTATGTTTCCATAGCAACTTACACTTATAGACATTTCCTCTACATTGCAAACTAGATACAATCAGATATGTAGGGAACATGAATCACAGGGCCTAGACTGGCTACAGGTTCTATAACATCACTGTGACACAGAACTGCTGCTGCTTGTTGCACTAGGAACATAAGGTTGAATGAGAGACTAGCAGCTCACTTGGCCTCTTACCCATGCTTAGTGTTTGCAAACTGAGCTGGGATTTGTTTTGCATTGTATTTCACTTTTCTGTGATCTCTATTATTAAAACAGATAATAAAAGTGATAAGCATGTATATAAGTGCTGGGTTAACAACAGTACTTTGCAGAGCTAGAAAATAAAGGCCATGACTTGTGCACAAGTCGAAAGTAATACATTCTTTGAAAAGACATGCATTGGCAGATGTGAGCGTGGTGGCTCACGTCTGTAATTCCAGCATTTTGGGAGGCCGAGGCTGGTGGATCATGACGTCAGGAGATTGAGACCATCCTGGTGAACACAGTGAAACACCGTCTCTACTAAAAATACAAAAAAAAAAAAAATTAGCCTGGCGTGGTGGCAGGCGCCTGTAATCCCAACTACTCAGGAGGCTGAGGCAAGAGAATTGCTTGAACTTGGGAAGTGGAGGTTGCGGTGAGCCAAGATCATGTCATTGAACTCCAGCCTGGGTGACAGAGCAAGACTCTGTCTCAAAAAAAAAAAAAAAAAAAAAAGGCCGGCCCGATGGCTCAAGCCTGTAATCCCAGCACTTTGGGAGGCCGAGACAGGCAGATCACAAGGTCAGGAGATCGAGACCATCGTGGCTAACACAGTGAAACCCCGTCTCTACTAAAAAATACAAAAAACTAGCTGGGTGAGGTGGTGGGCGCCTGTAGTCCCAGCTACTCGGGAGGCTGAGGCAGGAGAATGGCGCGAACCCGGGAGGCGGAGCTTGCAGTGAGCTGAGATCCGGCCACTGCACTCCAGCCTGGGCGACAGAGTGAGACTCTGTCTAAAAAAAAAAAAAAAAAACAAATAAAAGGGTAATGAAGTATTGATACATCCTAAAAACATGGATGAAGCTCTAACACATTATGCTAAGTGAAATAATCTGATCACAAAAGACCACATATAATATGATACCATTTATTTGAAATGTCCAGAACTGGTAAATCCATAGAGTCAAAAAGTAGGCCTAGACCTAGGGGGAGGAAGAATGGAGAGTGACTGCTTATAGATTTCTTTTTGGTATAATGGAAATAATCTGGAATTAGATAGTAGTAATGGTTGTACAGCTCTAACTATACTAAAAATCATTGAATTATACAATTTAAATGGGTGAACATTATGGTATGTAAGTTATACCTCAGTGGCCGGGTGCTGTGGCTCACACCTGTAATCCCAGAAATTTGGGAGGCTAAGGTGGGCAGATCACAAGGTCAGGAGATCAAGACCATCCTGGCTAACATGGTGAAATCCTGTCTCTACTAAAAATACAAAAATTTAGCTGGGTGTGGTGGCAGGCACCTGTAGTCCCAGCTACTCGGGAGGCTGAGGCAGGAGAATGGCATGAATCCAGGAGCCGGGGCTTGCAGTGAGCCAAGATCACGTCACTGCACTCCAGCCTGGGCAAGAGTGAGACTCCATCTAAAAAAAAAGAAAAAAAAATTATACCTCAGTGAAGCTGTTTAAAAAGTTAATAGGTTTATTTTTTACAAAACTTGTCAGAGCCTTTAATATCATAATGTAATTTATGAATCTTCAAGAGGAAAGTAGAGAATGAAGTGCTTCCCAAAATGGTTTGTTCATGGACCCAACTTCCTATACCATAAATTTTGTAAAATGAATTAATTATTTTTTTTTAGAGTCAGGTCCTCTCTCTGTTGCCCAGGCTGGAGTGCATCAGCAAATCATGGATCACTGGAGCCTCAAACTCCTGGGCTCAAGGAATCCTCCTGCCTCTGCCTCCCCAATAGCTAGAGCTATAGGCATGTGTCACCAGGCCCAGCTAACTAAAAATAAACTTTTTTTGTAGAGACAGGGTCTCTCTGTATTGCCTAGAATGGTCTTGAACTCCTGGCCTCAGTGACCCACCTACCTTGATCTCCCAAACTGTTGGGATTACAGGCATAAGCCACTGCACCTGTCCTATACCATCATTTTTATGAGCCTCTATTTGGTGTTTCCATGTATCCGTTTAGAAAAACTCTAAGATATATACACAATAGTTAAAGGAGTCCTAAGTAAGAGACAGAAGTTGTAAATCCTTTGATAGGGTTTTGGGAGAACAAATTTCAATAGATTTAGGTGAGATGGATCAGGTCTTACCACTTTAGCCAAAGTTATAGATAAATAATACTATAGCTAAGACATATATTTTAAAAAGTAATGTTTCAAGGTAGTAAATTCCTAGACTTAATTTCCCAACAATTATCTTTAAGTGGGAGAGGAACAGGAGGAAAGACAGTGGAGAGAGGTATCCTGCTTCAGCTTCGAGAATGCTCAGGAGAGTTGGCCGTCAGTCTTGCTAGGATAAGTTCATCTTGAAAAATAAAAGGCAGGTCCAGATGTGAGGAACATCAGGCATGATGAATGAAACTTTCCAAGCCCATACCTACTGTTCTACTACTAGACCAAGGGAATTGTTTGTGTCTTGTTGTAAAGCTAGTTGACTAAACACCAGCAATCTTGTTTCCTTTTTCTGTAGAATCTGTCTTTCTGAAGCATCAGTCATCCACCCAATATTTTCTAGAAATAAAAAACAGTCTAGACAGATGACTGTTCCTTCAAAACCACTTCCCAGAGGGAAGAAGAGGAGGAGAAAGAGAAAGAACAAAAAGTGGGGTGGTGGGGGAACACAGGGAAAGATCACACCTTGTGAACGGATTATCAAAAAAAATTTTTTAGTATTTTTTTCTTACATATCTGTCACACATTGGCAGGAGGAGGTAAAAGGCATGACATGTTATTCACTCAAGAAAATGTATTTCATTATGACAAAGGATAAAGCTAGAGGAGTAAAAATTAGCTCCATGGTTTAAGACTTAAGACAACCACAACCCTGGCCAGGCCCGGTGGCTCAAGCCTGTAATCCCAGCACTTTGGGAGGCCGAGACGGGCGGATCACGAGGTCAGGAGATCGAGACCATCCTGGCTAACATGGTGAAACCCCGTCTCTACTAAAAAATACAAAAAACTAGCCGGGCGAGGTAGTCCCAGCTACTCGGGAGGCTGAGGCAGGAGAATGGTGTAAACCCGGGAGGCGGAGCTTGCAGTGAGCAGAGATCCGGTCACTGCACTCCAGCCTGGGCGACAGAGCCAGACTCCGTCTCAAAAAAAAAAAAAAAAAAAAAAAAAAAAGAAGACACCACAACCCAAACAGCTCTTGAATAGAATTTGAGAGTAGGAAAGGTCTGAGGTTGTCAGATGAAGATCTTCAAGGACTTAGTGAAGTAATGTGTAATTTTTCTTTCAACTGGAAAACCTTCTTCCTTATAGAAACGACTTGTAAGCTCATCCTTTCTCCAGAGTTCCTGTTTCAGGGAATGCCCCCAGCACTGATACAATTGTCGAAGTTAAAAACTGTTTCTGGGATGTTTCCTGGACTCTAGTGCTTCTCATCTGAATTGTTGCAACAGTCTCTCAAGTAGCCTTCCTGCCATCTACAGACTTGCAGGCACAATAACACTTAGCTAGAAAAGTCTTTCTAAATCATAAATATTTCTAAAACCTTTTAGTGGTTTTCTCTTACTCTTGGGTAAAAATCCAGACTCTTTAATATGAGCTTTCTATGATCTGGCCCCCACTTATGTCTTCACCTCTATTTCTTGCTACTTATTTCACTTCTACACCAGGGGATCTCAAATGGAGTGCAGAAGATCATCCTCTGGGTATAGGACAAAAATATCTGAACTTCTGACTGAGAATATGGGACGGAAACCAAAAGAATGTCACATATAAGAGACTAGAGCAAGCCAAGTCAAAGCTCTGTACAAGTGGAAGTTGAGAGGAAGCAAAAACTCTGAAGAGAAAATTAGGGAGACATGAAGAAAAGAGGAGAGACAGAAGTGTCAGAAAGAGGCCGGGCACAGTGGCTCATGCCTATAATCCCAGAACTTTGGGAGGCTGAGGCAGGCAGATCACCTGAAGTCAGGAGTTCATGACCAGTTTGACCAACATGGTGAAACCCTATCTCTACTAAAAATACAAAACTTAGCTGGGCGTGGTGGCAGGTGCCTGTAATCCCAGCTACTGGGGAGGCTGAGGCAGGAAAATGGCTTGAACCCCGGAGGTGGAGGTTGCAGTGAGCTGAGATCACACCACTGCATTCCAGCCTGGACAACAGAGCAAGACTGAGTCTGGAAAAGAAAGAGAAGTGTTGTAAAGAATAGTTGGTTTATAGAGCTTTGTCCTGAAAGATGGACTTCTGGTTCCAGTTTTGATCTATGGACTAAACATCCTTTAATGCACCCTCCTGTTCCTTGAGGAAATCTGAATGAGTCTTTCTTACATTTTTAAAGAATCTTGCCAGCCGGGAAGGGTGGCTTATGCCTATAATCCCAGCATTTTAGGAGGCCAAGGTGGGTGGATCACCTGAAGTCAGGAGTTCGAAACCAGCCTGGCCAACATGGCGAAACCCTGTCTCTACTAAAAATACAAAAATTAGCTGGGTGTGGTATAGCATGCATCTCAGCTACTTGGGAGGCTGAAGCATGAGAATCATTTGAACTCAGGAGGTAGAGGTTGCAGTGAGCCAAGATTGTGCCACTGCACTCCAGCCTGGGTGACAGTGAGACTCTGTCTAAAAACAATAATAATGAAATAAAAATACAGTGTCTTGAGGGAGGTCTTTGTTCTGGGCAACCAGAAGAAGCTACCTAAAATACTTAGTGATCATCTATAGGAGATTCGTTAAATAAAGTATATAGTACATCGTTCTATGCATTAACCAAAAATGGATATGTAGTAATAAATTTATTACATGGAAAGTTGCCTGCAAGATATTGTTAAGTGAAAAAGTAGGCCACAAAACAATACACATAGTACTTTTGATATGCATTAAAAATGCATTTATGGGCCTGGGAGTGGTGACTCATGCCTGTAATCCTAGTGCTTTGGGAGGCCGAGGTGGGAGGATCACTTGACGCCAGAAGTTCAAGATCAGCCTTGGTAATATAGTGAGACCCCCATCTCTACAAAAATAAAAATTACCTGGGCATGGGGGCATGCACCTGTAATCTCAGCTACTTGGGAGACTGAGGATGGCTTGAGCCCAGGAGTCCAAAGTTACAGTGAGTTGTGATTGAGCCACTGAACTCCAGCCTGGGCAACAAAGCAAGACTCTATCAAAAAAAAAAAAGGAAAAAGAAAAAATTCTGGAAAGCTCTATGCTAGAATGGTTAATTTTTTTTTTTTTTTTTTTGAGACAGAGTTTTTTGCTTGTCGTCCACGCTGGAGTGCAACAGTGTGATCTCAGCTCACTGCAACCTCCACCTCCTGGGTTCAAGCAATTCTCCTGCCTCAACTGCCCGAGTAGCTGGGATTGCAGGTGCCCGCCACCACACCCAGCTAATTTTTTGTGCATTTTGAGATGGGGTTTCACCATGTTGGTCAGGGTGGTCTTGAACTGCTGACCTCAGGTGATCCACTTGCCTTGGCCTCCCAAAGTTTTTTTTTTGTTTTTTGTTTTTTGTTTTTGTTTGTTTGTTTGTTTGTTTTTAGATGGAGTCTTGCTCTGTTGCCAGGTTGAAGTGCAATGGTGCAATCTCAGCTCACTGCAACCTCTGCCTCCCAGTTCAAGAGATTTCCCTGCCTCAGCCTCCCAAGTAGCTGGGATTACAGGCATGCACCACCACGCCTGGCTAATTTTTTTGTATTTTAGTAGAGATGGCGTTTCACCATGTTGGCCAAAACGGTCTTGATTTCCTGACCTCATGATCTGTCCACCTTGGACTCCCAAAGTGCTGGGACTACAGGTGTGAGCCACCATACCTGGCCAAAGAAACTTTTTTTAATAGAGATGGGGTCTCACTGTGTTGCCCAGGCTAGTCTTGAACTCCTGGCCTCAAGTAGTCCTCCTGCCTCAAGCTCCCAAAGTGTTGGGATTACGGGCATGAACACTGTGCCCAGTTAAATATCAGCAATTTGTTTTATTTTCATTTTTTGAGACATGGTCTCACTCCCATTGCCAAAGCTGGAGTACAGTGGTGTGATCACGGCTCACTGCAGCCTCATCCTCTTGCTCAAATGAGCCTCATCCTCTTGCTCAAATGATCCTCCCACCTCAACCTCCCAAGTAGCTGGGAACATAGGCATGGGTCACCACGTCCAGCTAATTTTTGTAGAGATGGGTTTTACTGTGTTGCTCAGGCTGGTCTCCTGGGTTCTAGCAGTCTGCCTGCTTTGGAGTAATTTTTAATATGGATTTAAAATAATCCCATCGGCCGGGCGCGGTGGCTCAAGCCTGTAATCCCAGCACTTTGGGAGGCCGAGACAGGTGGATCACGAGGTCAGGAGATCGAGACCATCCTGGCTAACACGATGAAACCCCCGTCTCTACTAAAAAAAAAAAAAATACAAAAAACTAGCTGGGCGAGGTGGCGGGCGCCTGTAGTCCCAGCTACTTGGGAGGCTGAGGCAGGAGAATGGCGTAAACCCGGGAGGCGGAGCTTGCAGTGAGCTGAGATCCGGCCACTGCGCTCCAGCCTGGGCGACAGAGCGAGACTCCGTCTCAAAAAATAAATAAATATAAAATAAAATAAAATAAAATAATAATAAATAAATAAAATAAAATAATCCCATCAATGCTCAGATGCCAAAAGAAAGCATTGTGCACACCAATATGTTAATAAGGATCAGTATTTCAAAGTTACTACATTACCCTGCTGCAAAATATGGTCTTTTGCAATCCCTGGCTTCTGTTCTGGTGTTGGATGCAATGGTCTGCTTCTCTGGGATATTGGCAAATCAAAACATAGCACCTGAACAGGAGCATGAAGTGAGTTCAATCCATCATGGTGTTCACTTGATAGATATCAGGAATTGCACTGCTGAAAACAACACAAACAACATGCTGAAACTAACAGATTCAGTGACAAACTATGTAGGTTAAAAAAAGCTTTTAGCTTCTACTTAAAGCTCAGACAATGGATACACCTGAGGATCTGCTTAAAGAGCAGTAGATGACACATGACCAGCTCTGCTCACAGCTGTGTCTTCTGCCTGAAAGTCAGCACAGGAGGATTTATTGTGATGCCACACTAGCATGTGTAGCAGGTACTGAGGAATGGGAAAAAAAAGTACATAAATAAAGGTTTGGAAAATTACAAGGTGATCATATGAAACTAGTCCCACATAAAGTCCCACTGCATCAATGGGGCCATATTTAATTGCGTCACTCTTCAGAACAATGTCTAGCAGAGAAAGCCACCATGAGCTAGAAGATTAGATGAACTGCAGTGCAGAGAACAAAAAATAGGGCAGAAACCTTGGGTTTTCTGCCAAGTGTAGAAAAAATACATTGCAGCAGACTGTGCAGAGGCATGACCATCTTTTCATTGCTTGCCAAGAATCTAAGTGTGGTTTTTTAAAATTACAGTGGAAATAGAAGCAAATGTTAAGGAACAAGAACCACTATATTTTGAAAAGATAGGTGAGAAGTGATGACTAATCAGTCAAAAAATATTTGAATCCCTACTATGTGCCCATTAATTCACTCAATATATATCTGCTTAATATCGCTAACTGCTAACAGAGAAAATAAAAGTGACAAATCCATGCTTTCTGGAGTTTACAGCTAACTGGAGAGTCAAGTCAAACCAATGTGAAAGACTTGAGTAACAATGCAAGGCAGTATTATACTCTATGATTATTGCCAAAATGATGCAGACAATAAATGTAGATAATATATGCAATGATGTAGACAACAAATGCAAAATTCAGATGAAAAATATGTGAGTTGAACTGGAATTTGGAAGAAACTCTCAGTGGGGGAGGATTTATGCTGGATCTTGAAGAAAGCTTGTATTCTCGTCCTATGTCTGCCTTTGACTGGTAGAATAGAATTTTTTTTTTTTTTTTTTGAGACCGAGTCTTGCTCTGTCACCAGGCTGGACTGCAGTGGCACAATCTCAGCCCACCTTTGCCTCCTGGGTTCAAGCGATTCTCCTGCCTCAGGCTCCTGAGTAGCTGGGACTACAGGCATGTACCACCATGCCCAGCTAATTTTTGTATTTTTAGTAGAGACAGGGCTCCACCATGTTGGCCAGGATGGTCTCGATCTCTTGACCTTGTGATCCACCTGCCTCAGTCTCCCAAAGTGCTGGGATTACAGGCATGAGACACCGAGCCCGGCCAAATAGAATAATTTTAAATCACAATACTTCTCTAGATTTTTATCTTCATCTATTAAATGGGAGTTTTAGACTAGGTAATCTCTAAATTCCCTTCCTGTTCTAAAATTCCATAATTCAAGGATATAAAGAAAAAAAAGAAAGAAATTAATAAGAGAGTATTTTAAAAATGTTTTAGGCTCACACCTGTAAATCCCAACGCTTTGGGAGGCCGAGGAGGGAGGACTGCTTGAGCCCAGGAGTTTGAGACCAGCCTGGGCAACATAGAAAGATACCATCTCTACAAAAAATTTAAAAATTAGCCGGTTGTGGTTGTGTGCGTCTGTAGTCCCCACCTACTTGGAAGGCTGAAGCAGGAGTATTGCTTGAGCCAGGGAGATCGAGGCTGCCGTGAGCCATGATTGTGTCACTGATCTCCAGCCTGGGTGACAAAGTGAGACACTGTCTCATAAAAAAAGTTTCAGATAAATGGAAAAGAAAGAAGTGAACAGACACTGGAGAAGAGGGAAAAAAGGCCTAATGGTGTGCTGTCAAAATAAAATTACAGCCTACCTCATACTATCTTGTAATGAGGTCCTGCAGAAAAACATCTACTGGCTGGGCGTGGTGGCTTACGCCTGTAATCCCAGCACTGTGGGAGGCCAAGGCGGGTGGATCACGAGATCAGGAGATCGAGACCATCATGGCCAACGTGGTAAAACCCCTTCTCTATTAAAAATACAAACAATTAGTTGGGCATGGTGGTGCGTGCCTGTAGTCCCAGCTACTCAGAAGGCTGAGGCAAGAGAATTGCTTGAACCCAGGAGGCAGAAGTTGCAGTGAGCCGATATTGTGCCACTGCACTCCAGCCTGGGTGACAGAGCATGACTCCATCTAAAAAAATAAAAAATAAAAAAATAAAAATAAATTACCAAAAGTTTACTGTAGAGTCAGCAAAATAAACTGCTACAATAGAAAACTAGAGGACATCATGCAGGCACAGTAAGATATGGTCACTTCTATCAGTTGGGAGCAGCAGGGCATGAGAGGTGTTGGAAAATGTTTTCAAGGAGGAAACTGAACACAGTGTTCCCCTGGTTGGGCACTGGTAAAGGAGGAAGAGACCGGAAGCTTCAGGAGGACCTTTCTATTTCTGCTGTATCACCCGCACTTCCTCTCACCTACAACACTATAGATTGTCACATGGTAGACACACAGTAAATATTTGAGTAATTAATTAATTTGTTAATTACTTAATGCATGCACCGTGATATAAATCCTTGAACAAAGCAGGCTTCCAATAACAATGCCATGATGATAAATTTTTAAAAATTTCACTGGAAAGCATTACTCAGCTGGACACAGTGGTTCACATCTGTAATCCCAGCACTTTCATAGGCTGAGACAGGAGGATTGCTTATGGCCAGGAGTTCAAGACCAGCTTGGGCAATATAGTGAGATCCTGCCTTTACAAAAAAAAATTGTTTATAAATTAGCTTGGGAGGCTGAGGCAGGAGGTTGCTTGAGTCTACAAGTTCGAGGCTGAAGTGAGCTATGACTGCACCACTGCAGTCCAGCCTGAGTGACAGAGTGAGACCCTGTTTCAAAAAAAGCCAACAAAAAAATTACTGTTACAACTTCATATTATATTAATAGTATAGTTTCAACTGTGCACCTATATGAGAAATTTGTATCATTTTTATTAAGAATAAATAAATTCTTGAATAACTGCCAGTGAAAGAAGAAAGTCAGAGAAGCATTCCAAAGGGCCAAAGACATAATATATGCTGGGAAACAGGATTATCCTAGAGCTAGGGCATAAGTGATAGGAAGGAAAAATAAGGTTATGGATGCTGGTAGACGTGGGGTTATAGTCTTATAAAAAATGTGGTCCTGCTCGGGTCCGGTGGCTAACGCCTGTAATCCCAGCACTTTGAAGGTCGAGGAGGGCCGATCACGAGGTCAGGAGATCGAGACCATCCTGACTAACACGGTGAAACCCCATCTCTACCAAAAATACGAAAAAATTAGCCGGGCGTGGTGGTGGGCGCCTGTAGTCCCAGCTACTTCCAGCCGAGATCGCGCCACTGGACTCCAGCCTGGGCGACAGAGTGAGGCTCCGTTTCAAAAAAAAAAAAAAAAAAAAAAGTTGGTAATCTCTGGCCTATAGAACCACTTTTGTTTTGTTTTGTTTGAGACAGTTTCGCTCTTGTTGCCCAGGCTGGAGTGCAATGGTGCGATCTCGGCTCACCGCAACCTCTGTCTCCTAGGTTCAAGCGATTCTCCTGCCTCGGCCTCCCAAGTAGCTGGGATTACAGGCATGCGCCACCATGCCCGGCTAATTTTTTCTTTTTTTCCCCCAAGACGGGAGTCTCACTCTGTCGCCCAGGCTGGAGTGCAGTGGCGCGCTTTCGGCTCACTGCAAGCTCCGCCTCCCGGGTTCACGCCATTCTCCTGCCTCAGCCTCCCCAGTAGCTGGGACTACAGGCGCCCACCAATACGCCTGGCTAATTTTAAAAATATTTTTAGTACATATGGGGTTTCCCCGTGTTAGTCAGGCCTCCCAAAGTGCCAGGCTTACAGGCATGAGCCACCGCGCCCAGCCGCTAATTCTGTATTTTTAGTAGGGACGGGGTTTCACCATGTTGGTCAGGCTGGTCTCGAATTCCCGACCTCAGGTGATACGCCCGCCTCGGCCTCCCAAAGTGCTGGGATTACAGGCGTGAGTCACCGCACCCGGTCTCCAACATTTTATTTTTTTAGAGATGAGTGTCACTATGTTGCCCAGGCTGGAGTGCAGTGGTTAATCACAGTCACGATCATAGAGCACTGCAGTGTTCAACCCCTGGGCTCCGGCCATCCTTCTGCCTCAGGCTCCCAAGTAGCTGGGACTACAGGCAGTGACAATGCTCTGGACTTAATCTTTTGATTCTACAAACTTTTTTTTTTTTTTGAGACGGAGTCTCACTCTGTCCCTAGGCCAGCGTGCAGTGGCATGATCTCGGCTCATTGCAACCTCCGCCTCCCTGGTTCAAGCAATTCTCCTCCCTCAGCCTCCTGAGTAGCTGGGACTACAGGCATGCGCTACCAGGCCCAGCTAATTTTTTCTATTTTGAGTAGAGACGGGGTTTCACCCTGTTAGCCAGGATGATCTTGATCTCTTTACCTCATGATCCGCCTGCCTCGGCCTCCCAAAGTGCTGGGATTACAGGCATGAGCCACTGCGCCCAGCTCAAACTTCTTTTTTAATGTCAAAAACTGTACACATTATCACATGATAGTAACTGTAAATTTAGTATCTATTGATTTTTTTTTTTTTTTTGAGATGAAGTTTTGCTCTTGTTGCCCAGGCTGGAGCGCGATGGTGCAATCTCAGTTTACTGCAACCTCTGCCTCCCATGTTCAAGCAATTCTCCTGCCTCAGCCTCCCAAGTAGCTGGGATTAAAGGTGCTCACTACCACGCCCGGCTAAGTTTTGTATTTTTGGTAGAGATGGGGTTTCACCATGCTGACCAGGCTGGTCTCAAACTCCTGACCTCAGGTGGTCCACCCGCCTCAGCCTCCCAAAGTGCTGGGATTACAGGCATGAGCCACTGCACGCAGCCAGTATCTACTGATTTTAAAAATACATAATGAAAAAGGTTAAAGTGGATTCACTAGTAATTTTACTTAGTTTTTTTTTAGAGACAGGGTCTTGCTCTGTCTCTTAAGCTGAAGTGCAGTGGCTTGATCACGGCTCACTGCAGCCTGGAACTCCTGGGCTCAAGGGATCCTCCCAACTCAGCCTCCAAGTAACTGAGAGTACAGGCACACACCACCACACTCAGCTAATCTTTTAACTGTTTTGTAGAGAGACGGGGTCTTGCTATGTTGCTTAGACTGGTCTCCAATTCCCTGCCTTAAGTGCTCCTCCCGCCTCGGCTTCCAAAAGTGTTGAGATTACAGGCATGAGCCACTTTGCCCTGCTACTTATTTATTTTGAGACAAGATCTTGCCCTGTTACCCAAGCTGGAGTGCAGTAGTGTGGTCATGGTTTACTGCAGCCTCGAACTCCTGGACTCAAGAGATCCACCAGCCTCAGCCTCCCAAGTAGCTGGGACCACAGGCATGTGCTACCCTACCTGGCTAATTTTAAAAATTTGTTTGCAGAGATGTGGGTCTTGCTATGTTGCCCAGACCAGTCTTGAACTCCTGGCCTCAAGTGATCCTCCTGCCTTGGTGCTCCAAAGTGCTGCTATCACAGGCATGAGCCACCATAACCAGCTCAATTTTAAGTAAAAATTTATTCAACACAATTTCAAACTCTTTAAAAAAGTAATGACATTTTGTAGACATTAATTTTTCTGTACATGGGCAAAAGTTAGTGAACATATACTGAACATTTATGTCTTCCTACAAATTGAGAACCACTGCTGTAATAGTAGCAGCAGTAGCAACATTTACTGAATATTTGATAAGTGCCAGTTCTAAACACTGTACACTTATTAACTTAATACAACAACCATATGAGAAGGGCTTTATTATTATCCTCATAGATTTCAGAGTTGTTTTTTGGTTTTGGGTTGTCTCTTTGTACCTTTTCTTCTCTTTTCCTTTACTAAAGATCTGAATTTTCAACTGGGTACACTGCTGCTCTGCTGTAGCACTGTATTTCCTTGCCTCCTTAATGTCTAAGATAACTCTGTGACTAAATTCAGGTCAATGGAATATGAGTAGAAATGTGTATTTGGAGAAGTCTTCTTAAAAGTTGGGGGAGGGTATACCCTTCCTCCTTTTTTTTGAGACAGTCTCGCTGTGTCACCAGGCTGGAGTGCAATGGCTCAATCTTGGTTCACTGCAAGCTCCACCTCCTGGGTTCAAGAGATTCTCCTGCCTCAGTCTCCTGAGTAGCTGGGACTACAGGTGTGTGCCACCATGCCCAGCCAATTTTTGCATTTTTAGTACAGACAGGGTTTCACCATGCTGGCCAGGATCGTCTCCATCTCTTGACATTGTGATCTGCCTGCCTCAGCCTCCCAAAGTGCTGGAATTACAGGCGTGAGCCACCGTGCCCGGCCCTTTTTGTTTTTTGAGACAGCATCTTGCTCTGTGGCCCAGGCTGGGCAGTCCTCCTGCTTCAGTCTCCCAAACAACTTGAACTACAGGTGTGTACCACCATCCCTGCTTTTAATTTTTTTTTGTAGAGACAGGTCTTACTATGTTGCCCAAGCTGGTCTCAAATTCCTGAGCTCAAGCAATCCTCCTGTCTCAGCCTCCCAAAGTGCTGGGATTCCAAGCATGAGACACCGTGCCTGGCCTTTTCTGCTTCCTGCATCAAGAATGTCATGGCTGGAAGTGAACATGAGGGCAACACTGTAGGGATGACTGAGCAGTGAACTCAAAGGAGCCTGCCGCGTCAGTCCTGAATGGCCTGTTTCTGGATTTATGTGTGATAGAAGAAAATCCTATCTTGTTTATTTATTTATTTTCCTGTTACATGGCACCAAACTTAATCCTAACTGATTTGCCATTTTGGAAATGAGAAAACTAAGGTTAAGTACCTTGCCCGATGTTACAAAATTAGTAAGAGTGAAGAGATGACTTTCAGCCCATGAATTCTTACTCCAGAGCCCACTTTACTCTTACAGTATATTGCCTCATGCTACACAACTATAGGAAATGGATTTGTCATAGGGAAATAACACGTGTGTTCTGTTGACCAGTACTGGATGGGGGACTGGGGTATTCCCTTTATGAGACAGCCCTCTTTAGTTGAGGCAATTCTGAAGGTGGCTGGCTGATCACTGAGAGGTGTCTGCGGACAGCACTCCCAGCAGCTGGGGGAATATGTCACTCATTCCTGAAGAGGGATCTGGTGGCACACGACAGCATCCACTACTCATGCATGCCATCATACTCCCTTCCTGTGCCTGTGGCTGAAATATAAATTGACTACAGTTTGCTTTATCAATAAGTCCGGATATATTTTTCTAATCTTTTTTAAATGCACCAATCCAGGCATTGTTTGTTTGTTTCCAAGACGGAGTCTTGCTCTGTCACCCAGGTTGGAGTGCAGTGGCACTATTTCGGCTCACTGAAACCTCTGCCTCCTGGGTTCAAGCGATTCTCCTTCCTCAGCCTCCTGAGTAGCTGGGATAACAGGCACCTGCCACCATGCCCAGCTGATTTTTGTATTTTTAGTAGAGATGGGGTTTCACCATGCTGACCTGGCTGGTCTCGAACTCCTGACCTCGTGACCCACCTGCCTCGGCCTCCCAAAGTGCTGGGATTACAGGTGTGAATCCCCGCGCCTGGCCAACATACAATGTTTTAAGGTTTAATTGGTGGGGGGGCGGGGCAGGCGTCCCAGCTACTCAGGAGGATGACGTGGAAGGATCATTTGAGCCTGGGAGGTGGAGGTTGTGGTGAGCTGTGATCACACCAGTGCACTCAAGCCTGGGTGACAGAGTGAGACCCTGTCTCATGAATAAATACATTAAATAATTATAAAGATTTCGTTGGGGGGTAAGCATCTGTTATAGGGTAGCAGGTGTAGGAATTTTGTGTTTGGATGAAGTCATCTTTAAAGGCAAAAATCGGCCGGGCAAGGTGGCTCACGCCTGTAATCCCAGCACTTTGGGAGGCTGAGGGCGGATCACGAGGTCAAGAGATTGAGACCATCCTAGCCAACATGGTGAATCCCCATATCTACTAAAACACAAAAATTAGCTGGGCGTGGCGGCACGCGCCTGTAGTCCCAGCTACTCAGGAGGCTGAAGCAGGAGAATCACTTGAACCCAGGAGGTGGAGGTTGCAGTGAGCCGAGACCACACCACTGCACTCCAGCCTGGCAACAGAGCGAGACTTGTCTCAAAAATAAATAAAGGCAAAAATTATGTCATTTATTTCTCTTACATAATCTTTCTGACCCCTTTTCTTAAGCCCACAACACAATTTCACATATATTGTCTTCAGTATATTTTGACCCATAAAAAGTTTGGCATGCTGGAATTGGGCAGAAAAATTGATTATTTTATAGTTTATTCCTCAATATTTAGGACATTTGGTAGGACTAGGTTAGAGACGGTGGCAGCTCATAGAAATAAGAAATACACAGACAGGTAGGCAAGATTCCTTCTATTGCTAATGAAAAAACCTAACTTAAACTAGCTTAAGAAAAAAAATTATGGCCAGGTGCAGTGGCTCATGCCTGTATTTCCAGCACTTTGGGAGGCTGAGGTGGGCGGATCACGAGGTCAAGAGATTGAGACCATCCTGGCTAACATGGTGAAACCCCGTCCCTACTAAAAATACAAAAAATTAGCCAGGCGTGGTGGTGGTCCCCTGTATGTAGTCCCAGCTACTCGGGAGGCTGAGACAGGAGAATGGCATGAACCCGGGAGGCGGGGCTTGCAGTGAGCCAAGATCGTGCCACTGCACTCCAGCCTGGGCAACAAGCAAGACTCTGTCTCAAAAAACAAAACAAAACAAAAAATACAAAAAATTAACTGGGCATGGTGGCATGCGCCTGTAATCCCAGCTACTTGGGAGTCTGAGGCAGGAAAATTGCTTGAACCTAGGACGCGGAGGTTGCAGTGAGGTGCGATCACGCCACTGTACTCCAGCCTGGGCGAGAGTGAGACTCCGTCTCACCAAAAAAAAAAAAAAAAAAAAGAAAGAAAGAAAAAACCCCATTATTTGTCTATGATTGGCTGGGCATGGTGGCTTATGCCTTAATCCCAGCACTTTGGGAGGCCCAGGCAGGAGGATCACCTGAACTCAGGAGTTCAAAATCAGCCCAGGCAACATGGCAAAACCCTGTCTGAACAAAAAAGTACAAAAATTAGCTGGGTGTGGTGGTGTGCACCTGTAGTCCTAGCTACTTAGGGGACTGAGGCAGGAGGATCATTTGAACTGGGGAGGTCAAGACTGCAGTGAGCTGAGATCTGAGATTGAGCCACTGCACTCCAGACTGGGTGACAGAGCAAGACCCTATCTTTTAAAAAACAAAATAAAACAAGAAAACCCACAAGAAACATTATTTATGTATGATTACACTCCTTTACAGTTATATGATATTTATGTCTATACTTGATAACATCTCCTAAAAGACAGGAATGGACTTTTAAAAAATAAGTTTTAGAAGCTTTAGATCTACAGAAAAATTGTTAAAATAGTAGAGTTCCCATATATCCCACACCCAGTTTCCCCTACGTTAGTATGGTGCATTTGTCACAATTAATGAACCAGTACTGATATATTATTATTAACTAACATGCATACTTTATTCAGATTTCCTTAGTTTTTACCTAATATCCTTTTCATGTTCCAGGATCCCATCCAGGATACATTTAATGATCACGTCTCCTTAAGCTTCTTTTGGCCATGAAAGATTTTCCAATTTTCCTTGTTTTTGATGACCTTGACAAGTTCGAGGAATACTGGTCAAGTATTTTTCAGAATGTCCTTCAACTGAGATTTGTCTGATGTTTTTCTCATGAGTAGACCAGGGTTATGAGTCTTTGTGAAGAAGACCACAGAGAGTGCTACAATCATCATATTGTATCACCAATACATACTATCAACAGGACATCACTGTTGATGTTAACTTCCATTACCTGGTTTAAGGAATTGACTTTTACCTTAATTTGTTTAATGCCTAACTCAGAACTACCTATGGGAGGGCATTTAAACACTGTCTTAATATCTGGATTGTATTCAGTAGGAGGAACACCTTGATGAGACAACCATCAAAATGGAAAAAAAAATCCTCTAGGGAAGAGTAGAAAGAGGATTGGTCTTCTCTGCCATTTACTACATGAAAGACTTTCGGCAAGTTACCTCTGTATCTGTAAAATGGAATAATGGTTCCCAATAGTTCTATTACACATCTATTGAAAAAATGTATGTGTGTTTTGTACAATATTTATACTTTTAGATTTGCCTATGTAAAAATGAAAACACTCGTGGGAACAGTAAATCTTAAGTAGTTAACATCACTTTATAGAACAATTTTCTTTCTTTTCAGACGGAGTCTTACTTCTTACTCTGTTGCCCAAGACGGGGTGCAAAGGCACGATCTCGGCTCACTGCAACCTCTGCCTCACGGACTCAACTGATTCTCCTGCCTCAGCCTCCCGAGTAGCTGGGGCTACAGGCGTGAGCCACCGCGCAGCTGGCCTAGAATAATTTTCTATTGCTGGTTGAGCAGAGCAAGGCCAATATGAGCTGAGGAAAGCACAGATGGGAAGGCTCATTATAATTAATGATTTCCCATTTTTGCTTTGCTTCCTTTTGCCAAAGTCTGCTTGTCATCTGAGAGTGGAGAGGATTTCTTATATCTTATGAAGCCAGAGCTCACGTCTGGTGTGAACCAAGTATTAATAATTTTGGTGTTGTTTTTCTGTACTGCATCTCAGAGAGTATTGTTCTTTGAAGGTGCAATAATTTTCTACGCTACTACGGGACTTAGGGAAATAATTTTTGAGGATAGGAAGCACAGAATAATTATTCAAAGATGACAAGTCTTCCTGTCTCAAAATCATATCTCTCTCTGATTTGAATAAAAATACTCTGATTTGAAAAAAAAAAAGGTTTTTCCGTTCTTGAGGTTATATACTCATGGAAGTTCTTCAACCTGAGGTCTGAAAAATAAGGCAACCTCATCCTCTCCTTAAACAGGTTAGAGCCAGTAACTTTTTATTTTTCTATGCACGGACAAAAGAATTATACAGAAAAAACAAAAGAGGCGGGGGCTTTTTTTTTTGCATTACTGAAATTCACACAACATATAAACAGCCTGCTATATGCAGAGAGCAATGGTGTTTAGAGCCCAATGATCTGGATTCAAGCCTATTTAAAACCAGATATGAGAAAGTTCCCAAACATCTTTGTGTCTTGGATTCTTCAACTGTAAAACTGCGTTGAGAAGATGAGACTAGGTGCGCAAAACAATTTGTTAGAGCTATTATTTCTAACCCAGAATGTGTTCGCTGTCAGTAACAGTGCATTAGTTACGATTCATCGAAGGCAGCTTCTGGACTTTGTTTTGAAGCCCAGTTGAGGCAAAAGCAGCTGTGCGTTTAAAAACTGGAGCTTGCCACATTCTGAAATTCTTTCGGTTCGCGGAAGCAGTAACCTTGGAAACGAGACTGGCACCACCCCTTTCAGTCCTAAAGCTTGGTTTCTCCCGCTTTTCTCCATTATGTTTAGGGCATCGCTATTTTACGGTCTTTTTGTTTTTTCTTTCCACATCATTAGCAGAAAAGAGAAATTCCCCTTCTACAGAAGCAAGTACAAAACCTTTCTAGTTGCCCCTTTTTGGCTGCAGCTCACCTACTATTTTTTTCTATTCCGCGGTCGCAGCCCCAGACGTCCTCAAAGACAAATATTTTCGCGAGGGCCAGTGTAGGGCAGGAACTCCCTAGACTTTGAATCAAGGGACTCCAGTAGGTAAGAACAGAAAGGACTCCGACCCAGGTACCTGAGACATCTGAGACCGCCAAAATTAACACAACAACCTACGTGACAGAGAAAAATCTCGCGAGAGAGGACTGCAGGGAGACGAGAGGAAGCAATGTTCTCGCGACAAGACGGGGTGTTGGCGGAAACTCGGAAATGGTCCCCTAGACGACTCGGCCCCAGCCAGTGGGTGGGGCCAGAATAAATCCGCCCCCTTCCGGTTTTTTCCCCGCCTCCCAACCGTGAGGTGCTGGGTTCGGGGCGCGGGCAGCTGGGTTCTCCCGGTTCCCTTGGGCAGGTGCAGGGTCGGGTTCAAAGCCTCCGGGACGCGTTTTGGCCTGATTTGAGGAAGGGGGCGGGGAGGGACCTGCGGCTTGCGGCCCCGCCCCCTTCTCCGACTTGCCGCCGACGGATAAGCCCGCCTCCTCCCTCAGCCGGCCCTGGGGCCGTGTCCCCCGGGTAACTCCGGCCGAGGCCTGGGCTTCTGCCTGCAGGTGTCTGCGGCGAGGCCCCGAGGATACAGCCCGATTTGGCCCCATGGTGGGTTTCGGGACCAACCGGCGGGCTGGCCGCCTGCCCTCTCTCGTGCTGGTGGTGCTACTGGTGGTGATCGTCGTCCTCGCCTTCAACTACTGGAGCATCTCCTCCCGCCACGTCCTGCTTCAGGAGGAGGTGGCCGAGCTGCAGGGCCAGGTCCAGCGCACCGAAGTGGCCCGCGGGCGCCTGGAAAAACGCAATTCGGACCTCTTGCTATTGGTGGACACGCACAAGAAACAGATTGACCAGAAGGAGGCCGACTACGGCCGCCTCAGCAGCCGGCTGCAGGCCAGAGAGGGCCTGGGGAAGAGATGCGAGGATGACAAGGTAAGGACGACCCCTTTCTCTTCAACTCCCATAGTTTCTTTTCTCTCCGGGGCCTGGCGCGGGATGTTAATCCGCCAGCGGTTGTCTTATCCCTTCCGGTATTGCAGTCCTGAAGGCTCCTTTCACCCCCAACAACCCTGTGTCTGTCAGACTTTTCCCGGTTTATCCGTGCCATGTTCTCTGGTCCCTGCCAGACAAAAATGACTGTAAATTCTGGTTCTCAAGAGTGGGCTGTGTACAGATGCTGCCTATTATCTGAGCTCAGCTGGTGAGCTGTCGATAATAATCATCTGGCCTATGTGGCCCCCTTAGCTTCAAAGACACACAAATCTGGCGACTGCCAGGTTTGGTGTGGTTATTGTCTCATTTTTATTCCGTGCACACTGATCAATATTAATTTCGTTATTTAAAGAACGAAGCCGCCTCTGACTCCTCTACCCTATGGTAGTCACCATATAGTTTTTCAGCTGTGTGACTTTTAAAATCTCTATAGGGTGATGTATTGAATAAATAATCAGATATGGCTGCCTTTTTGTGATCAAAATGTTATGATAGATGGGCCCTCGAGCTATATGTGAGCCACACTTGTGTCTTGGACATAGTTGATCAATCATTATGTACTCAATTTGAATTGTTAATGGAATTAGCCAAAAGATTAGAATCTAAAAATAAATTTTAAGCAATGGAATGTCATGTCAGTGTCTTCATTGAAAGAAAATAGAATGAAATTTTGTATAGCTAAGTAGCTATTAGGGTTGGTGTTTTATGCAGATGGAAAACTATACAAAGTTTTAAATATAAAAAGTTTAAAATTGAACTGTAATCATACTTGCTACTAAATAATCCTTGTTTTCATTAGCTCATTGGTAACTATATTAATAATTTATGCCTTATGCAACTTCTGTAGGTATAGTAGAGTTATGAAAATTTCTGGGGCCGGGCTCGGTGGCTCAAGCCTGTAATCCCAGCACTTTGGGAGGCCGAGACGGGCGGATCACGAGGTCAGGAGATCGAGACCATCCTGGCTAACACGGTGAAACCCCGTCTCTACTAAAAAAAATACAAAAAACTAGCCGGGCGAGGTGGCAGGAGCCTGTAGTCCCAGCTACTCGGGAAGCTGAGGCAGGAGAATGGCGTGAACCCAGGAGGCGGAGCTTGCGGTGAGCTGAGATCCGGCCACTGCACTCCAACCTGGGCAACAGAGCGAGACTCCGACTCAAAAAAAAAAAAGAAAATTTCTGGGCAGGATAGTAGATGCCTTTCTTTCTATACACTTCTTTGGTAATCTTCACATTTTTGTGTGTAAGTGCCCATTATAATTACAAGTTTTACTTTGCATATGAAAATCACGGTGGCCGGGCGCGGTGGCTCAAGCCTGTAATCCCAGCACTTTGGGAGGCCGAGACGGGCGGATCACGAGGTCAGGAGATCGAGACCATCCTGGCTAACACGGTGAAACCCCATCTCTACTAAAAAATACAAAAAGCTAGCCGGGCGAGGTGGCAGGCGCCTGTAGTCCCAGCTACTCGGGAGGCTGAGGCAGGAGAATGGCGTAAACCCGGGAGGCGGAGCTTGCAGTGAGCTGAGATCCGGCCACTGCACTCCAGCCCGGGCGACAGAGCGAGACTCCGTCTTAAAAAAAAAAAAAAAAAAGAAAATCACTTACGGTTAAGTCATTATAAAGTCTCTGTGAGCTTCTAACTTTCCTGTTGACAGCCTCTACCTTGCTTTCTTATTTCAAGAAGATTAAGGCCCTCAGCCAAATGCTTCCCTATAACCCCCTCCTCTTCACCATAATCACATAGACATGCTCTGACAGGGTCAAGGAATCAATAAATTTATATGCACCACATGCTTAACTCTAAAGACTGAAAAACTCTTGGGCACAGTAGGTAGAAATCCATGAAAGTTTGCAGTATTAAAGTAAGGTCTTCCTACTTAGAATGGTTAAGCATTACAATTCACATTCTTCTCTCTGGTCTCAAAGGAAAGTCTCTTTTAGTAATTAATACTCTTGATTCCATTATTTCAGCCATTGGACTTTTTTTGTTTGTTTGTTTGTTTGTTTTGAGACAGAATTTTGTTCTTGTTGCCCAGGCAGGAGTGCAATGGCATGATCTCAGCTCACTGCAACCTCCGCCTCCCAGGTTCAAGCGATTCTTCTGCCTCAGCCTCCCGAGTAGTTGGGATTATAGCCATGTGCTACCGTGTCTGGCTAATTTTGTATTTTTAGTAGAGAAGGGGTTTCTCCATGTTGGTCAGGCTGGTCTTGAACTCCCAACCTCAAATGATCTGCCCACCTCAGCCTCCCAAAGTGCTGGGATTACAGGCATGAGCCGCCATGCCCGGCCTTTTTTTTTTTTTTTTTTTTTTTAAGAGATGAGTTAATGGATACAGCACACCAACATGGCACATGTATACATATGTAACAAACCTGCACGTTGTGCACATGTACCCTAAAACTTAAAGTATAATAAAGAAAAAAAAGAAAAAAGAAAAAGAGACAGGGTCTCACAGTGTTGCCCAGGCTTGAGAGCAGTAGCTCTTCACAGGCATGATGCACTGCAGCATTGAACTCCTGAGCTCAAGTGATCTTCTTGCTTCAGCCTCTGAGTAGCTGGGACTGCAGTTGTGCACCGCCTTGCCCAGCTCTACTGAACTGTCAGTCTCAGTTTGTTTCACTTTTTACCTTCAACAGGATGTGGGTGTTCCCTGTTCTAAGTAAAGAAAAAAAAATCTATATATTCCTTTCTTCCAACCAACACATTTGTTTTTTCACTTTCATTGCTAAAGTCAGATTATCGATGGTCTACAAATGTTCCATCTACCTCTTTTTTCATACCCATCCTAATCTTAAAAAGTCTGCCATCTTTCTTTCCTCTCCTTTTCTGCAACTATTCTCTTGAAGGTCACAAATGGCAGTGTTCCTAATCAAAACCAAAGAACATTTTTATTCTTACTCTATTTGACCTCTCAGTCGTTTGGTCCTGTTGATTGTCTCTAGCTATTTAGAAACTATTTCCTTTCTTGCTTTTGTAATATTGGACTCTCCAGTCTTATCTTCTTCACTATATTCTTTGCTGGATTTATTTTTTCTTTCCAGTCACCTAGTAAGAGACTCTATTCTTGAGGCTTTGCTCTCCCCTGAGAGCAGTATTCCCCAAAGTAGTGTTAAACAGAATACTCTTCTTGTATTATTTCTTAGGGTAGTGAGGAGAAAAAAAGGAAAACCTCTTCTGGAGGGAAATGTTAGTGTATCCTCCTCTTGGAATTCATAATGTCTGCTAGAATATAAAAGCTCTGAGAAATCCATTAATAAAGAAGCCTATTCAATTTTGCTTAACTCAGTCTTGTTTAGTTTATTTGATCACAGGTTACTATTTTCATGGCTTACCTATTATGGTACAGAATAATATAGCAAAGCACACTAGTTTGGGAAATATTGCCCTGGGTATCTTAACTACTTTTAAGTGTTTGGCTAATATTTTATGCAGTTGGCTCACAAGACTGTATCTCTTATTGAATGTCAGTTCTGTATTTTTTTTTTTTTTGAGACGGAGTCTTGCTCTGTCACCTAGGCTGGAGTACAGTGGCACGGTCTCAGCTCATTGCAAGCTCCGCCTCCCGGGTTCACGCCATTCTCCTGCCTCAGTCTCCCCAGTAGCTAGGACTACAGGCACCTGCCACCACGCCTGGCTAATTTTTTGTATTTTTAGTAGAGACGGGGTTTCACTGTGTTAGCCAGGATGGTCTCAATCTCTTGACCTCGTGATCCACCTGCCTCAGCCTCCCAAAGTGCTGGGATTACAGGCGTGAGCCACTGCGCCTGGCCGAGTTCTGTATATTTTAAAAAGTTTTTTCTTTTTTAGTTTTGTAGATATAGGGTGTCGCTCTGCTGCCCAGGCTGGTCTCAAACTCCTTGCTCCAAGTGATCTTCTTGCCTTGGGCTCACCAAATGCTGGGATTCCAGGTGTGTGCCACAGCACTTGGTGTGCCACTTCTGTATTTTGAGCTGGCTTATAACAACTTTCTTGGGCTGCTTGTGAATGTCTGTTCTTGGGGTTAATGAGGACTCTCTGAGCTGCTTAGTAGAAAGGGTAGTCTTGATCTCTGTCTTTTAAACTTAACAGTTTTTCAGGGATTTTTTGTTGTCGTTGTTGTTCTTTGTTTGTTTGAGACAGGGTCTTGCTTTGTCACCCAGGTTGGAGAGCAGTGGTGCGATCATAGCTTACTACAGCCTCAAACTCCTGGGATCAAGCGATCCTCCCACCTCAGCCTCCCAAGTAGCTGGGACTGTAGGTGCATTCCACCATGCTGGTCTAATTTTTTATTTTTTGGTAGACATGAGGGTCTCATTATGTTGCCCAGGCTGGTCTCCAATTCCTGGCCTCAACTGATCCTCCTGCCTTGGCTTTCTAAAGTGCTGGGATTATAGGTGTGAGTCACCATACCTGGCCACTTAACAGTTTTAGGTCTGGAAAATTATTGCAAAGATAGTACAGGGAGTTTCTATATGCCCCACACCCAGTCTTCCCTATTATTAACATGTTACTTAAGTATGATGCATTTGTCACAATTAATGAACCAGTATTGATACCTTGTTATGAAAGTCCATACTTTATTCAGATTTCTTCAGTTTTCTCCTGCTGTCCTTCTTTAATTCTAGGGTCTCATCCAGAGTACTATGTTACATTTAGACATTATGTCTCCTTAAGCTTCTTTTCAGTCTTTTCTTGTTTTTTAGACCTTTTCTTGTTTTTGATGATCTTGACAATTTTAAGGATTACTGATTAGGTGTTTTATAGAATGTCCCTCAATTGGGAATTGTCTGAGTCTTTTCTCAGGATTAGACTGGGGTTATGGGTTTTGGGACAAAGACCACAGAAGTAAAGTACCAGTCTCAACACATCACATCATGGGTATGTTTTTCAAAATGATTTATCACTGCTGATGTTAACCTCGATCACCTGGCATGAGATAGTGCTTGTCAGGTTTCTCCACTATAAGGTACTCTTTAAAAAAAATCTGTTTCCGTACTGTACACTTTGGAAGAAAGTATGTTCACCCTCACTTAATGAGTGGATAGTTATGTTTTTCCTCCTTAAGCGCAGAGTATCAACATAAACTATATGGAATTCTTCTGCACAGGAGATTTGTCTCTTCTCCCTCATTTATTAACTTAATAATTCATTTATCTCAGTATGGACTCAAGGATATTTATTTTATACTTTGGCTTATAATCCAATATTAGTTTATTTTTTGTTGCTCAAATTGTTCCAGATCTGGCCATTGGAGAGCTCCTTCATTAACTCCTGTATCCCCTTTTTACTTTTATAGTGCCAGAAAGTACAGAGAACTTCCACATACCCTACACTCAGTTTCATTGTGACATACCCTTTTCTTACTTTTTGGTACTTTCAGATGCTCTAGGTCTATCTTATACATTTCCTACTCTAGTCCTAGAGTCATCCATTTCTCCAAGGAGCCCTGGTTCCTTTTATTGGAGAATGGTGTTAGAAACCAAGGTCTGTGGCTGGGCATGGTGGCTCACGCCTGTAGTCCCAACACTTTGGGAGGCCAAGGCGGTGGATTTCTTGAGGTCAGGAGTTCAAGACCACCCTGACTAACATCGTCTCTACTTAAAATATAAAAATTGGGCCGGACGCGGTGGCTCACGCCTATAATCCCAACACTTTGGGAGGCCGAGGCAGGCAGATCACAAGGTCAGGAGTTTGAGACCAGCCTGCCCAGCATAGTGTAACTCTGTCTCTACTAAAAATATAAAAAATTAGCCTAGTATGGTGGCATGCACCTGTAGTCCCAGTTACTCAGGTGTCTGAGGCAGGACAATTGCTTGAACCCGGCAGTTAGACGTTGCAGTGAGCCGAGATTGCGCCATTGCATTCCAACCTGGATAACAGCGAGACTCCATCTCAAAAAAAAAAAAAAAGAAATAAAAAAAAAACAAAAATAAAAATTAACCGGGCATGGTTGGGGGCGCCTGTAATCCCAACTACTTGGGAGGTGGAGGCAGGAGTATTGTTTGAACCGGAGGCAGAGGTTGCAGTGAGCCAAGATCGTGCCACTGCAGCCTGGGCAACAGAGTAAGACTCTGTCTTAGAAAAAAAAAAAAAGAAACCGAGGTCTGCATGGCAGATATGCTCATTGCTACTATAAGGTTATCTTTGGAAATCAAGGAATCCTTTCTCCAGAGGAATCAGAAAGGTGATATTTGGTTTCTTCCACATTATTATGCCATTCTGTCACTTCCAGTGTGTTACCTGGGCTACTAAACATATAAATTCTTTTGTTTTGTTTTTTTTTTTTCTGAGATGGAGCCTCACTTTGTCACCCTGGCTGGAGTGTAGTGGCGCAATCTCAGTGCACTGCAACCTCCACCTCCAGGCTGAAGTGATTCTCCTGCCTCATCCTCCTGAGTAGCTGAGACTACAGGAGCATGCTACCACACCTGGCTAATTTTTGATCTTTCAGTAGAGATGGGATTTCACCATGTTGGCCAGGCTGGTTTTTAACCCTGACCTCAAGTGATCTGTCACCTTGGCCTCCCAAAGTGCTGGGATTACAAGCGTGACCCACTACATCTGGCCTTGAACATAGAAATTCTTTAAGGGAGCTTTAAGTTGCTACTGTCTTGTCCAAAGAAGTGAGAAACAAGCCCCACTTCTCTGAGATTCCCTCAAACTGTCTTATTTTTTAACCTTCCCTCTAAGGGGTTTCAGCCTGGAGGGGTAGATTAGTTTGCTAGGGCTGCCATCACAAAATGCCACAGACTAGGTGGCTTAAACAGCAGAAATTTATTTTCTCACATTTTTTAAAGTTGGAAGTCTAAGACCAAGGTGACAGCAGGGTTGTTTTTCTCTGAGACTTCTCTCCTTGGCTTGCAGATGGCAACCTTCTTGCTGCTTTATTGTGACATGATAGTCCCTCTGTATGCACACATCCTTGGTGTCTTTTCCTCTTCTTAAAAGGGTATGAGTCATATTGGATTAGCCCACTGTAACTTAAACACTTTAAAGACCTTGTCTCCAAATACACTTACATTCTGAGATCCTGGAGGCTGGGACTTCAACATGTGAATTTGGGGGAAACACAGTTCATCTTAGAACAAGGGAGATCCATCACACACACACACACACACACACACACACGGCCTTTTATTTCCTCTATCAGAAAAGTCCTTATTTCTCTTTCTTCAGTATAGGGCAAGTCAAGCTCTTGATAAATAAAAGGAGCTGTTAGAATGTAGAAAAAGTCCTCAAAATTGTCGTTTTATTACACACACACACAGACACACACACACACACACCAGTTTTGAGGTTTGAAGCTGAATAGTAAATGACCTTTTTTCCCTTTAACAACCGTAATTCTCCCTGAGGCAGCGTATGCCTTTAGTTGAATGGGGAAAAGTTCATGTGTCAGAAAGGAGGATGAGAAGCATATTACAAAAAAAATGTTATTTGTGGGAATATTTTGGAATATAATAGTAATCTCTCTTATTCTTGAGAGGTTTGAGTAAATTGATTAAAATTCTTAAAACAGTGCTTACTGCATTGTTATTCTACTGTTGTTATTCTACAGCTACTTCCTTATTTCTTTTCTGCCTTTTTTCCGGGATGGGACTCTGTCTGTGTTCCTGCCCAAGATCTGGTCTCAGCTCTAGCCTACCTGCCTTACCCTTTGCTCCTGTATGTTTGACTGTTTTTGTTGTTTGTTTGTTTTCAATTTCCTGGTTCATTTCCAGTTAGGCTTAGTTGGCTCCTCCCATAGGTTTCTTAGTTGACTCAGCTTGCCTGTTCTTCTATAATTTGAGTGTCAACCTTCTACAGTTCTAATATGTTGCACATGATAATTCCTGCCTTTGCCTCTGCCTCACCAGCCATAATCTGGCCAACTTTTAACTGTAATTGCTACCTCAAATTATTCATAAATCAATCAAAACTGATAACTCCTCCAAACAGTATCCCTTTCCTACCTTCTTGGTCCTTATAAATGATGCCCATGCAAACATTGTTTAAGACTGAGGTTAGAAATTTGGTGTTGTCTTTGATTTGTTCAGTATATCATATTGAGTGCTTCGACATGCAGAGGAGTTACGTGATCGAATTTAAAAAACGTCATTTTGACTGCAGAATAGAGAACTTAGTAGATCCCTAACTAGTCCCCTTTCCTTGGTCTCCATTTCTTTTAGTCAGTTCTCCTGTGAAGTCAGCCTGAACTTCCTCAAACCTTATTTTCAGAGTGGCTGTATTACTCACTGACTACATCAGGTTAGAATTCTGCTGTCTCATCTTTAAGGTCTTCCATAGAGTGGCTCTAGCTACCTTTGTCTCTTACTGTCTCCTGACCCACTAAATTGTATTTCAGGCTGATTGTTTTGCTTACTTTTGCCTTCCCACCTGCCTTTCTGTATCATGTTAATTCCTGTTTCTGTGCCTTTGTTCCTGCTGTTTGACTCTTAGCTTCTTGCCTCTTTTCTGTATATTTATTCCACCAATTTTTTTTTTTTTTTATTGAGATAGAGTCTTGCTGTGTCACCCAGGCCGGAGTGTAGTGGCACGATCTTGGCTCACTGCAAGCTCTGCCTCCTGGGTTCATGCCATTCTCCTGCCTCAGCCTCCCGAGTAGCTGGGGCTATAGGTGCCTGCCACCACGCCCAGCTATTTTTTTTCTGCTTTGAGTAGAGACAGGGTTTCACCGTGTTAGCCAGGATGGTCTCGGTCTCGATCTCCTGACCTTGTGATCCACCCGCCTCGGCCTCCCAAAGTGTTGGGATTACAGGCATGAGCCACTGCACCTGGCCTTTTTTTTTTTTTTTTGAGATGGAGTCTCGCTCTGTCACCCAGGCTGGAGTACAGTGATGCAATCTTGGCTCACTGCAACCTCCGCCTCCTGGGTTTAAACGGCTCTCCTGCCTCAGCCTCCTTAGTAGCTGGGATTACACGTGCGCACCACCATGCCTGGCTAAATTTTTTTGTATTTTTAGTAGAGATGGAGTTTCACCATGTTGGCCAAGCTGGTCTCGAACTCCTGAGCTTGTGATTCACCTACTTTGGCCTATCAAAGTGCTAGGATTACAGGCATGAGCCACCACGCCCAGCCTATTCTACCAATTTGTTATCCAGCTTCTGATCCATGTCCACTATGAAGCCCCCTGGGACTTCTGACCTGGAACATGCTTTTCCTTCTTTTTTATTTTCTTTTTTTATTTTCGAGATGGAGTTTCACTCTTGTCTCCCAGGCTGGAGTGCAATGGTGCGATCTCGGCTTACTGCTGCAACCTCCGCCTGCCAGGTTCAAGCGATTCTCCAGCCTCAGCCTCCCAAGTAGCTAGGATTATAGGCGCCCACCACCATGCCCGGCTACTTTTTTTTTGTATTTTTAGTAGAGATGTGGGGTTTCACCACATTGGTCAGGCTGGTCTCAAAGTCCTAACCTCAAGTGATCCACCTACCTGGGCCTCCCAAAGTGCTGGGATTACAGGTGTGAGCCACTGCTCCCAGCCATGCTTTTCCTTCTTTATACACCATTTACATTTATTGTTTGAGCTTCACTGACTTATTTTGTTCTTTTTTTACTAATAGCTTATTGTGTGTGAACTTTGTTTTCTCAACAAAATTTTAAGTTCTTTGAGGAAGGACTACGTTTTAAATTTTTTCCTGTGGGAAAAATAGTTCTTAGTGCTATTACAAAATGTACGGGGTTGATGTGTCTCCCCTAAAAGAATATATTGAAGTCTACATCACCCGTGAATGTTATCTTATTTTGGGAATAGGGTGTTTGCAGATGTGATCAAGTTAAAATGGGGTCATGCTGGATTAGGGTAGCCCCTATTCCAGTATAACTGATATCCTTATAAGAAAAAAAAACAGGATTAGGGAGAACACCAGGTGCATGAATACACAGAGACACACAGACACATTAGGAAGACCACATGACAGATAAAGGTGGAGACCGGAGTTATGTTTCCACAAACCAGGGAATGCCCAGGGCTACCAGAAGCCAGAGCCAGAAGCCAGAAGCCAGAAGCCAGCAGCCTCCCCCTAGAGGCTCCAGTGGGAACGAGGCTTTGGCAACACCTTGATTTTGGACTTCTAGCCTACAAAACTGTCCTCTAGCACTGTGAGACAGTACATTTCTGCTTTATGCTATTCAGTTTGTGGTACTTTGTTACATCGACCTAAGAGACAAATACACATAATGCATACTTAAAAGTTAATTTGATTTTTTGACTTTTTGTTTTTGTTTTTTTTTTGAGACAGAGTCTCACTCTGTCGCCCAGGCTGGAGTGCAATGGTGCAATCTCAGCTCACTGCAACCTCTACCTCCCGAGTTCAAGCGATTCTCCTGCTTCTTCCTTCCAAGTAGCTGGGATTACAGGCACGCACCACCACACCTGGCTAATTTTTGCATTTTTGGTAGAGACGGTGTTTCACCATGTTGGCCAGGCTGGTCTTGAACTCCTGACCTCAGGTGATCCGCTGACCTAGTCCTCCCAAAGTAACTAGATAACTACTCTTATATAATATATATTGTGTGGCAGTATGGTTTACTGGAAAGAACAAGGTCTTCTGGAGTGAAACAGACTTGAGTTTTTCATTCTACCATTATGTTACCTCTCCTTAAGCCTGTTTCTTCACCCATAAAATGAGGAGGATTCATGAAATAAAATATTTAGAGTCCTGTCCCATACAAAGCTTGACATTTAATAATATTAGTTCCTTTCTTTCATGCGTGCATTGGTGTAGCTAATCTTGAAGAAATTTGCGGCTAGATATAGTGGCTTATGCCTATAATCCCAGCACTTTGGGTGGCTGAGGCAGGAGGATCACTTGAGGCCAGGAGGTTGAGGCTAGCCTGGGCAACATAGCAAAAAAAAAAAAAAAACTGGGCATGGTGGCACATGCCCATAGTCTTAGCTGCTTAGGAGGTTTAAGCAGGAGGATCACTTGAGCCCAGGAGTTTGAGGCTGCAGGGAGCTATAATTGTGCTACTGCACCCTAGTCTGGCAACAGAGTAAGACACTGTCTCAATAAAGAAAGAAAAGGAAAAAAGAAAAGAAGAGAGGCGAGGCGGGAAGGGCAGAAGGAAAGAGAATAAAGGAAGGAAGGAAGGAAGGGAGGGAGAGAGAGGAAAGAGGGAGAGGAAGAAAGAAAAGAAAGGAAGGGAGGGAGAAAGAAAGGAAGGAGGAAAGTTGGTCTTGTATTATTCTATTGAAACCCGAGTATATTAATTCAGTTGACAAAAATTTATTAAATATACTGAGCACTTACTGTACTGTACACTAAAATGATCTTTAAAACATGTTCTCACTTTTCTTTGTCTCCCTTTCTTATTTTTGTATTTCTCTGTTTTTTCTTACTCTCCTGATAAAGGACTGAGTAATCTCAGGAGGTTCCATGGAGATCATAAAACAAGCTACTTTTTGAAAAATGATGACTAGGATTTAGTTGTGCCGAAAAAAGGTAGAAGGACATTCAAGGAGCTCCCTTTCACTTACCCCATAGAGGAAAACAAACAGTTCTCATAGTGTGGCATGTGGCATCTATCTCTTGAAGTGATAGGGAGTACCTTTTGACTTATGACCTCATTAAACAAGAGGAACTAGTCCTTACAATTTTTGGTTGAAGACCTTAAAGTTCCCCATGTTAGCCTCTTCTTCAAAAGAAAGTTAAAGTTTCCTTGAATTCAAAGTCCAGGCTTTTCTCTAGGGACAGGCTGGGCATGCAGTAATCTCAGTTTCTCACAGTGCTTCAAGGCTCTCTTTCTTGTTCTTAATTAACTTTATTTAACTTTCTTACACTGTTTCTGGCCAGGTGGTTCCTCATTTGAACAGTGTTGCCTCAAAGCTTTTGCTCAGGTGCTTTCCATGTCTGATTCTTTCTCTTTTCCAAACTACATTTTTCCCCTGAGGTTGACTTCAAAACATATATCCACGAAGCTTTTTCTATTTAATATAAAATGATTTGCTTTCCTTTTATAATTTCAATTTTCTATATCCAATTTAAGTTCAACTTAGGGCAAAATTTTTTCTCATTTGATTATTAACAAAGGCCTCTCATAGCTCACTGCAGCCTCAGACTCCTGGCCTCAAGTGATCCTCCCGCCTCAGCATCTCAAAGTGCTGGGATTACAGGCATGAGCCACCATGCTTGGCCACATTTTCACTCTTAAACTTGACTCTCTGCAGCATTTTATACTGATGATCTCTCCTATCTGAAACTTCTTTCCTTTAGCTTTAATAACATCCATTTATCCTGGTTATCCTATCCTTTTCCTACTCAATGTTTATATATGCTATGCTTCCATCTTTAACCCCATTTTAATTTCTTTATTGAACAAATATGTTCAAGTTTCTATTTTGGATCAGTTACTGTGCTGCATGCATATCACATAGTGAATGAGTGAACAAGACAGATATGGTATATGTTGACTATGGAACTTACCCTTGAGCAGGGTATATGAGGGGAAGACCTAACCTATTTTAGAGGTTTAGGGATGACATTCTTGAGAGAGTTTTAGTTGAGTCCTAAAAAAAGATCAGGATTTAATGAGGCAAAGATTGAGTGAGAGGTTTGGGATAAGAGGCTCAGGAGAGATGAAAAGAGGGTTCCAAATGTAGAATGTTGCATATTTTATTTTTATTTTATTGTATATTTTAAAGCACAGGATATCAGCCGGGTATGGTGCTACATGCCTATAATCCCAGTTACTCGGGGGGCTGAGGCAGGAGAATTACTTGAATCCAGGAGGCAGAGGTTGCAGTGAGCCAAGGTCATGCCAAGTGCACTCCATCCTAGGCTACAGAGGGAGACCCTGTCTCAAAACAAACAAACAAAAAGTTCGCTATGTGGAATGAGGGAGCTAGAATGAATGTGATAATATTTGATGTTGCACTGCAAGACTGGATTCAGATTGCGAAAAGATTTGTGAGTCATGTTAAGGGCAATAGGAAGCCATTGATTGGCTCTCTTTTTCCACATTTAATTTTTTGTTTGTTTGTTTGTTTTTTTGAGATGGAGTCTTGCTCTGTTACCCAGGCTGGAGTGTAGTGGCACGATCTCGGCTCACTGCAACCTCCACCTCATGGGTTCAAGCGATTCTCCTGTCTCAACCTCCCAAGTAGCTGAGACTACAAGCGCACGCCACCACACCCAGCTAATTTTTGTATTTTTAGTAAAGACAGGGTTTTGCCATGTTGACAAGGCTGGTCTCGAACTCCTGGCCTCAAGTGATCTGTTCGCCTCAACCTCCCGAAGTGCTGGGATTATAGGCATGAGCCACCACACCTGGTGGTTCTAATTTTTTTTCTTGTCTTCCAATGATATATTGTGAATTTTCTTTCTTTTCTATTTTTTTTGTGACGGGGTCTCACTCTGTTGCCCAGGCTGTAGTGCAGTGTCACCGTCTCAGCTCACTGTAACCTCCACCTCCCAGGCTCAATCGAGCTTCTTGCCTCAGCATCCCAAGTAGCTGGGACTACAGGTGCACACTACCACACCCAGCTAATTTTTATATCTTTTTGTAGAGATGGGGTTTCATTGTGTCACCCAGGCTGTTCTTGAACTCTTGGACTTAAGTGATCTGCTGGCCTTGGCCTCTCAAAGTGTTGGGATTACAAGCATGAGCTACCATACCCAGCCTGTGAATTTCTTGACTATAAAAATATAGTCTAGGCCAGGCACGGTGGCTCATGCCTGTAATCCCAGCACTTTAGGAAGCTGAGGCAGGCGGATCATGAGGTCAAGAGATCGACACCATCCTGGCCAACATGGTGAAACCCCGTCTCTACTAAAAATACAAAAGTTAGCCAGGCATACTGGTGGGTGCCTGCAGCCCCAGCTACTCGGGAGGCTGAGGCAGGAGAATCACTTGAACCTGGGAGGCGGAGGTTGCGGTAAGTGGAGATTGCACCACTGTACTCTAGCCTGGGCGACGGAGTGATACTCCATCTCAATAAATAAATATATATATATATATGTAGTCTAAATCTAGTATAAATCTAACACTTAATATTTCATACTATTCACTATGTCTGGACTCAGTAAATATTTGATGATTGATTCAGCAATTTGTACTGGTTCTTGAACCAATGAGTGCATAAATATCTACTAGGGTTACCACAGATATTATCCACATATCTGATTGCACTACCCTTTCTGGAAGACATAACTAAAATATTCAGATGTAAAACTACTGCTTGTCAGCTCATCTTTCTAGTATACATAGAATATATCTTTTATTTGAAGCATGTTATAGTAGATCTAGAATAATATTTTATTCATTTAGAAACTCAAAAATATTTTTCTGATTCAATTTAGTGTTTAAATGAAGAGAACCAAAACCTTGGGATTAGCTTCACGGGGATATAATGAAAAAAAGTTTGAGTTATAAGTATAACTTGGATTTTTGTTTGTTTTTTTTTTTTTTTTGTGACAGGGTCTCATTCTGTCATCCAGGCTAACATGATCATGGCTCACTGCAGCCTTAACCTTCTGGACTCAAGCAATCCTCCTGCCTCAGCATCTAGAGCAGCTAGGACTACAAGCTTGTGCCATCACACCTGGCTAATTTTTTTTTTTTTTTTTTTTTTTGAGACAGAGTCTCACCCTGTCACCCAGGCTGGAGTGTAGTGATGTGATCTCAGCTCAATGCAACTTCCGCCTCCCAGATTCAAGCAATTCTCGTGCCTTAGCCTCCTGAGTAGCTGGGATTACAGACACGTGCTACCACGCCTGGCTAATTTTTTTATTTCGGTAGAGATGGGGTTTTGTTGGCCACGAAGGTCTCAAACTCCTGACCTCAAGTGATCCACCTGCCTCGGCCTCCCAAAGTGCTGAGATTACAGGCGTGAGCCACCGTGCCTGGCCACAGCTGGCTAATTTTAAAATTTTGTAGAGATGTGGTCTTGCTATGTTCCCCAGGGCTGGTCTTGAACTCCTGGTCTCAAGTAATCCTCCCACCTCAACCTCCCAAAGTCCTGAGATTATAGGCATAAACCACCATGCCTGGCCTATTCAAGTTTTATCATGAGATTGCAGCAATTCAGTCACATCTTCAGTCTCCACTTTTTTTTTTTTTTTTGAGACAGAGTTTTACTCTTGTTGTCCAGGCTGGAGTGCAATGGCATGATCTCAGTTCACTGCAACCTCCGCCTCCCAGGTTCAAGCGATTCTCCTGTCTTAGCCTCCCGAGTGGCTGAGATTACAGGTGCCAGCCACCACACCTGGCTAATTTTTGTATTTTTAGTAGAGACAGGGTTTCACCAGGTTGGCCAGGCTGGTCTCGAACTCCTGACCTCAAGTCATCTGCCCGCCTCAGTCTCCGAAAGTGCTGGGACTACAGGCATGAGCCATTGCTCCCAGCCCTCCAGGCTCTACTTCTAGTTCTAGTTCTCTCTTACTCTGTCGCTTAGGCTGAATGCAGTGGTGCAATCACAGCTCACTGTAGTTTCAACCTCCTGGGGTCAAGCAGTTCTCCCACCTCAGCCTCCTGAGTACCTGGGCCACAGGCCCAAGCTATCACTCCCGGCTAATTTTTAAAAAATGGTTTATAGGCCAGGGTCTTGCTATGTTGCCCAGGCTGGTTTCAAACTCCCAGACTCAAGTGATCCTCCTGCCCTGGCCTCCCAAAGTACTGGGAGTACAGGTATAAGCCACCGTGCCTAGTCTAATTCTAGGTCTCTTGCTATTTGTACCACATCTGCAGTTACTTCCTCCAATGAAGTCTTAAACCCTCTCAAAATCATTCATGAGAGTTGGAATCAACTTATTCCAAACTCATGTTCCTGTTAATATTTTAGCCTTCTTCTATGAATCACAAAGGTTCTTTTTTTTGAGACACAGTCTCTGTTACTCAGGCTAGAGTACAGTGGCACAAATCATGGCTCACTGCAGCCTTGACCTCCCTGGACTCGGGTGATCCTCCTACCTCAGCCTCTCGAGTAGCTGGGACCCACAGGCACATGCCACCATACCTGGCTAATTTTGTATTTTTTGTAGAGATGGAGTTTTGCCATGTTATCCAGGCTGGTCTCAAAATCCTAGGCCCAAGCAATTTGCCTGCCTTGGCCTCCCAAAGTGATGGAATTAATGGCCACTGTGCCCAGCCACAATTTTTATTTTTATTTTTATTTTTGAGACAGAGGCTTGATCTGTCACCTAGGCTGGAGTACAGTGGTGTGATCTTGGCTCACTACAACCTCCACCCCCTGAGCTCAAGTGATCCTCCCACCTCAGCCTCCAAGTAGCTGGGACCACAGGCATGGGCCACTACACCTGGCTAATTTTTCTATTTTTAGTGGAGCAAGGGTCTTGCCATGTTGCCCAGGCCAGTCTCGAACTCCTGAGCCCAAGCGTCCGCCCGCCTCTGTCTCCCAAAGTGCTGAGATTATAGACGTGAGCCCCTGCACCCAGCCTCTACAAATGTTCTTAATGGCATCTAGAATGGTGAATCCTTTCCAGAAGACTTTCAATTTATTTTGCCCAGATCCATCAGAGGAATTACATCATGGCAGGTATAGCCTTATGAAAGGTATTTCTTAAATAATAAGACTTGAAAGTAGAAATTACTCCTTGCTCCATGGGCTGCTGTTAGCAGACATGAAAACATTAATGTCCTTGTAAATCTTCATCAGAGATCCTGGGTGACCAGGGACATTGTCAGTGAGCAGTAGTATTTTGAAAGGGAGCTTCTTTTTAAGTAGTGTATCTCAACAGTGAACTGAAAATATTCAGTAAACCTTGCTGTAAACAGATGTGCTATCATCCAGGCTTTGTTGTTCCATTTATAGAGCGTAGATAAAATAGATTTAGCACAATCCTTAAAGACTAGGATTTTAGGAATGGTAAGTGAGCACTGGCTTCCACTTAAAGTCACCAGCTGTCCCTAACAAGAGAATCAGCCTGTCCTTTGAAGCTTTGAAATGAGACATTGACTTCTCTGCAGCTATGAAAGTCCTAGATGGCATCTTCTTCTAATAGAAGGCTATTTCATTTACATGGAAAATCTGTTGTTTAGTGTAGCCACCTTCAGTGATCTTAGCTAGATTTTCTGGATAACTTGCTGCAGCTTTTTCATCAGCACTTGCTACTTCCGCTTGCACCTTTATGTTATAGAGATTGCTTTTTTTTTTTTTAAACTTCATGAACCAACCTCTGCTGGCTTCAGACTTTCCTTGTGCAGCTTCTTTATCCTTCACCTTTCATAGAATTGAAGAGATTTAAGTCCTTGCTCTGGATTAGGCTTTGGTTTAAGGGAATATTGTGACTAGTTTGACCTATCTGGACCGTGGAAACTTTCTCCATATCAGCAACAGTAAGGCTGTTTTGCTTTCTTGTTATTCATGTGTCACTAGAGTGATGCTTTAAATTTCCTTAAAGAATTTTTCCTTTGCATTCACAACTTGGCTGTTTGGCACAAAAGGCCTAGCTTTTGGCCTGTCTCTGCTCTTGACGTGCCCTCTTCACTAAGCTTAATTATTTTTAGCTTTTGATTTAAAGTGAGAGACATACAACTCTTTTACATGAACTCTTAGAGGTGATTGTAGTATCGTTTTTGTCTCAGGAAATAGGGAAGCCTGAGGAGAGGGAGAGAGATGGGGGAATGACTGTTCCATGGTAACTCCCATTATCCTTTCCCCAACCCTTGGCAACCTCTATTCTACTTTCTGTTTCTATAAATTTGTATATTCTATATACACACACACCATTTATTGATTAAACTCATTGTCCTCTATGAGTGCAGTTTATGGTGCCCCCAATTATAATAATATTGAAGGTCACAGATCACAGATCAGCATGGCAGATGTAATAATGAAAATTTTGAAATGTTTTGAGAATTATCAAAATGTGACATAGGGACATGGAATGAGCACATGTCATTGGAAAAATTGTGCCAATAGATGCTCGCTGCAGGGTTTTAAGAAACGCATAAAGCAAGGTACAATAAGACAAAGTATGCCTGTATCCAAGTTATATTGTTTATCATCTGGGACTTGTCTCATAAGCTGGAAACTAACATAATACTAATTCTCTCTTTTTTTTTTTTTGAGATGGAGTCTGGCCCGGTTGCCTAGGCTGGAGTGCAGTGGTGTGATCTCTGCTCACTGCAAGCTCCACCTCCCAGGTTCACGCCATTCTCCTGCCTCAGCCTCCTGAGTAGCTGGGACTACAGGTGCCCGCCACCACGCCTGGCTAATTTTTTGTATTTTTAGTAGGGACACATCTTCACTGTGTTAGCCAGGATGGTCTCGATCTCCTGACCTCGTGATCTGCTCGCCTCAGCCTCTCAAAGTGGTGGGATTACAGGCGTGAGCCACCACGCCTGGCCCACATGATACTAATTCTCAATGGGCAGAATGAAATAAAACCATTTACTGATACAGTGCTTTTATTATTTTTTGAAGTTTATTATATGCATAAGTCATTTATTTTGGAAAGTTGAATACCATGTGGTGTGTGATAGGGATAGAAAAATAGTAAGATTCCCTTTCTTTGAAGAAGTGAGGGAGGCACACATAGAAAAATAATCCATAATGCACGATTAAATGCTATAGTAAAGCTACTTACAAAGGGTTTTGAGAATACAGAGGAATAAGTGATTAATTTCCTTAGGAAGTCAAGAATGAAATAATTCACTGAAAAGGTGATCTTTAGTAATTTAACAAAATGAGAAAGGGTTAAGGACAGGAGGAACATAAATGAAGCCGGGAAACCTGGAAAGTATGTTGTGTCTTCACAGAAGGTCAAGCAGTACAATAGGAGAGTGTAATGTAAGGTACATGGTATTGAGAAGTAGGGGAAATTATGTCTGAGTTAAAGCTATTTGGAGCCAGAATGATGATGATTATTGTTATTACTATTTTATTGTGGTAAAACATCTATAACAAAATTTACTATTTTTACCATTTTAAGTGTATAATTTAGTGGCATTAAATACATTCACAATGTTGTGTAACCATGATTGCTACCATCTATTTCTAGAACTTTTTCACTATCCCAAACCAAACAAAACCTCTACCCATTAAGCAGTAATTCCCATTGCCCTTCCCTCCAGCCTGTGGTAACCTCTATGCTACTTTCTGTGTCTATGAATTTGTCTATTCTAGATACCTCATATACGTGGATTATACAATATTTGTCCTTTTGTATCTGGCTTATTTCACCTAGCATAATGTTTTCAAGATTCGTTTATGTTGTAGCATGTATCAGAACTGCATTCCTCTTTATGGCTGAATAATATTTTATTGTATATATACACCATGTTTTGTTTTTCATTCATCTGTTGATAAACACTTGAGTTGTTCCCCTGTCTCGGTTATTGTAAGTAATGCCTCTATAACAGTGGTGTACAAGTATCTGTTTGAGTCCCTGGTTTCACTTCTTTTATGTCTAGCAGTGGAAATGCTGGGCCATATTCTATATTTAACTTTTTTTTTTAGAGACAAGGTCTTTCTGTGTCACCTAGGCTGGGTACAGTGGCATGACTGTGGCTCACTGCAGCTTCGACCCACCTCAAGCGATTCTCCCACCTCAGCCTCCTGAATAGTCAGGACTACAGGTGCGTGCACCAAAAGCACAGGCAACAAAACTAAAAAATTGACAAATGGGTTTACATCAAATTGAAAAGCTGTACAGCAAAGGAAAACTATCAACAGAGTCAAAAGGTACCTACAGAGTAGGAGAAGATATTTGGAAATCATATATCTGATAAGGGGTTAATATCCAAAATATATAAGGAACTTATACAACATAATAGCAATGAACAACCTGTTTTAAAAATGGGCAAAGGACTGGAATGGACATTTCTTGAAAGAAGACATACAAGTGGCCAACAGGTACAGTCATATGGAAAATGTTCAACATTAGTAATCATCAGGGAAATGCAAATCAAAACTACAGTGAGATACTATCTCACACCTGCTAGAATGATTATTGTCAGAAAGGTAAAAGTTAACTAATGTTGGTGAGGATGTGGAGAAAGGAGAACCCTTGCACATTGTTGGTGGGAATGTAGATAGCCACTATGGAAAACAGTATATAGGTTCCTCAGAAGTTTAAAATAGAACTATTTTATAATCTGGCAGTCCCACTTCTGGGCATATATTTAAAGGAATGCTACCAGGGACTAGGGGAAGGGGAAAATGGGATATTGGTCAAGGGGTACAAAGTTTCAGTTATGCAAGATGAGTAAGTTCTAGAGATCAATGTATATAAGCATATCAAATCATCAAATTGTATACCTTAAATATATACAATCTTTGTCAAATATCCCTCAATAAAAAAGTAATTGAGAATAAAGTAAATAAAATTTAAAAATTCTGTGAGATTCCCAATTTATTGTTTTAGCTAAAAAGGCTAAAGGCTAAAGACTTTTTTTTCTTTTGTGTTGTTTTAAGCCAAATTTAGCAGTGGGACTTTGTAGAAATAGTAAAGAAGACATTCTACTCCTTTACGTAGTAATAGCTAATGTTTATTAAGCCCTTACCATGTGCCAGCCAGTGTTGTTAACACTTTATCTCTGACATAAACTTTTTGACAATGCTATGAGTCAGATAATATTCTCATTTTATAGATGAAAGAGCTGAAACAGAGAAGGTAAACAGTATGTCCAAGAAAATAGAGCTAACAAGTAGTGAATTCAGAATTCAGACTCAGGCAATCTAACTTTAGAGGCCCTGTCCCCTCCCCCGCTTTTGTTTTTTTTGATACAGAGTCTTGCTCTGTTGCCGAGGCTGGAGTGCAGTGGCATGATCTTGGCTCACTGCAACCTCTACCTCCTGGGTTCAAGTGATTCTCATGCCTCAGCCTCCTCAGTAGCTGGAACTACAGGCAGATGCCACCATGCCTGGCTGATTTTTGTATTTTTTGTAGAGACTGGGTTTTGCGATGTTGGCCAGGCTGGTCTCAAACTCAAGCGATCTGCTTCCCGTGGCCTCCCAAAGTACTGGGATTATGGACGTTAGCTACTGCACCCAGCCAGAGCCCCTTCTTTTAAGCACTGTGTTATTGGGTTTCTACATAGTCATAGTCTTAATTTACTTTGTGCAGCATTAATTACATGATGCAAGTTTAAGAAATATCTAGAGAAGAGCAACTAAAATCACCAAGGGATGAAAGGGTAGTCACAAGAGAACCAATTAAAAAAAGACCTAGAAAGGCTGGGAGGCCAAGGTGGGAGTCTCTCTGAGACTAGGAGTTCGAGACCAGCTTGGGCAACATACTGAGTCTCTCTCTCTCTCTCTCTCTCTCTCTCTCTCTCTCTCTCTCTCTCTATATATATATATATATATATATATATTCAGATAGCCAGGTGTGGTGATGCATGCCTATAATCCCAGCTACTTGAGAGATTGAGGTAGGATCCCAGGAGTTAGGATCAAACTCCTTTGATCCCAGGAATTTGAGGCTGCGGTGAGCTATGATTGTGTCACTGTACTCCAGCCCGGATGACAATACAAGACCCTGTCTCAATCAATCAATCAGTCAATTAAAAAATACATATGGCCAGGCGTGGTGGCTCACACCTATAATCCCAGCCCTTTGGGAGACCAAGGCAGATGGATCTTGAGGTCAGGAATTCGAGACCAGCCTGACCAACATGGTGAAAGCCCATATCTACTAAAAATAGAAAAATTAGCTGGGCGTGGTGGCACATGCCTGTAATCCCAGTTACTCAGGAGGCTGAGGCAGGAAAATTGCTTGAACCCGGGAGGCGGAGGTTGCAGTGAGCCGAGATTGTGCCACTGCACTCCAGCCTGGCAACAGTGCGAGACTTCGTTTCAAACAACAACAACAACAACAAAACAAACAAACAAAAAAACCAAACATACATACATACCTGGAAAAGTTCTGAAAAGAACATATGACTAAAGAATATGGATATAAACTTTCCATACCAATTCCTGCAAGGTAGTTTTATACTTACACATATTCTACTTATAAATGATGCATTCTTACAGATTATGCTACTGCCTTGATGCCACATGTGGTATTTCTTACGTTAACTGAAAAAGAGAAAACTATTTCAGAGCTTAATGGGGAAAGTTTCTTAACAGGTTTTACTTCCTTAAATGGTTCCCCTCCCTAAAAGGGAAAACATTTTTCCCCAAAAAATGTCATTATGGTGCCTGGAATGCCTCCAATTAGAGAGGCATTCACCGAGGCATTCCGGGCACCATAACTTTAATATGAATTAATGGCATAGTGTCTATATTTTTCAAATGAAATTCAGGACATGATATCTGAAAAATACTGCTTTTTTTTATTATTGTTGTGGTAAGTGTGTATGTGATTAAAAATACATACCTTCAAAGGAGTTGGGAGAGACCGTCTTTCGAAGGGCCTGGGATGAGAACTAGAAATATTTGCCAACATTAATGAACTATCAAAAGTCTTGATTATTAATTCATTCTAACATAAACCTAACATAGGATTTCTTTTTTTATGTGAGTGTGACAGAGTCTCTCCCTGTCGCCCAGGCTGGAGTGCAATGGTGCGATCTTGGCTCACTGCAAGCCTCCCAAGTAGCTGGGATTACAGGTGCCCACCACCACGCCTGGCTAATTTTTGTATTTTTAGTATAGACAGGGTTTCACCACGTTGGCCAGACTGGTCTCGAGCTCCTGACCTCAGGTGATCCACCTGCCTCGGTCTCCCAAAGTGCTGGGATTACAGGTGTGAGCCACCGTGCCAAGTCATTAACATAGGATTTCAAATCCTTGAAATTTAAAGTTTGTGAACTTCAAATTTGCATGTTCTTGGGAGAATGTAACAAGAAAGAGATTAAAACTGCTGAATAAACTATAATTGTTCTCCAACTTTATCTGGACCTCTAATCTATTACCTCTTCCTTTCTAGCAGCCCTATGTATTCTTTACTTTTCTCCCTATCCAGCTAAGATTTTGTTTCAATTTAGTTTCTTGCCATTACCCTCTCTTTTACATGCCGATTTCAAGCACAGCTGCAGAAAATCATATAATCAGGTTTGCAGGAATTTATGATCAGCAAACTCAACTGGGTTTTCAGTAACACCTTACGTATTATATTTCTCCAGGCAACACACCCTTTTCAACAACTTCCAGATCTCTGCCCTCCTTAGGCCCATTTTTTTCTCCTTTCTCAAGCTTAGTAGGCGATCTTGTCTCCTGCTTGACCAAGAATTGGACCGATAAAACTTGAACTACCAAATCTGTAGGAATACTTACATCTGTACCCATCTGTCTTTCCTCTTTGTTAAAATAAAATAAGTTTCATCCCTTCTCCAGGGCCAGTCTCTCTACCTGTTCTCTTAATCCAATGTCTTCCATCTTTTCAAAGACTTTGTAGAATTAGTAATCCAGTCCTCCTCTTATATTCACCCTCTCAGTCTATACTTGCTCCTCAGCATTTAAAAAATAGTTGTCTGGCCTGCCACGGTGGCTCATGCCTATAATCCCAGCAATTTGGGAGGCCAAAGCAGGCAGATCACTTGAGGTCAGGAGTTCAAGACCAGCCTGGCCAACCTGGTGAAACCCCGTCTCTACTAAAAAATACAAAAATGGCCGGGTGTGGTGGCTCACGCCTGTAATCCTAGCACTTTGGGACGCCAAGGTGGGCGGATCACGAGGTCAGGATATTGAGACAATCTTGGCCAACATGGTGAAACCCCGTCTCTACTAAAAATACAAAAAATTAGCTGGGCGTGGTGGCATGCTCCTGTAATCCCAGCTACTTGGGAGGCTAAGACAGGAGAATCACTTGAACCCGAGAGGCGGAGGTTGCGGTGAGCTGAGATCGCACCATTGCACTCCAGCCTAGGTGACAGAGCAAGACTCCGTCTCAAAAAACAACAACAAAAAAAATACAAAAATTAACATGGTGTGGTGGTAGGCACCTGTAATCCCAGCTACTTGGGAGGCTGAGGCAGGAGAATTGCTTGAACCCAGGAGGTGGAGGCTGCAGTAAGCCAAGATTGTGCCACTCACTGCACTCCAGCCTGGGCTACAGAGTGAAACTCCATATCAAAAATAAAAAATATTTGTCTTACTTCCCCTTTCCAGGAAAATTTCTTGAAAAGACATTTTATCTCTACATTTTCTGCTTTCATCTGCATTTTTTCCTCCTACTCCTGATAATTTCAGCATCTTTTCCCCAGCATTCTATGTTCTTGGCTTCTTATCGCTCAGTTTATTTCTTAGTCTCCTTTGCTGACTTTACCAAAATATTCATTATTAAATGTTATAGTTCATAGTTTTCTGTCTGAAATCTTCTCATTCCACTCTCTTACTAAATAATCATATTCACTCATAAAACTTGTTACACTTTATGTGCTAATGACTCCAAATCTGTATCCTTTTTCCAGACTTCTCTCTTGTTTCTTGCATATTGCTGTATCTTTAGGCCTTATAGTGTCTTTCACTTAGCAGGTGTTCAATAAATGTTTCTTTGTGACTGGCTGACTGACTAAATGAGTAAACTTTATAATAATTCTTTGTGATTCTTCTTAACAGACCAAGATCAAATACTTCGTATCTCCAGGTCAAGCATATAGTGGGTACTCAGTAAGTGCTTTATAAATGACTGATTGAATAAATAATGAATAAGCACCACAATAAAATAAAATTTCTTAATAAGATGAATGAGTGAATGAAAAAAAACTTGGTGCTACTCATTATAGCCAGTCAAGACCAAAGACCTTGTTTATTCACTTTGAAAGTGTAACTGGGGGCCGGGCACTGTGGCTTACGCCTGTAATCCTAGCACTTTGGGAGGCCAAGGTGGGTGGATCACAAGGTCAGGAGATTGAGACCATCCTGGCTAACACGGTGAAACCCCATCTCTACTTAAAAATACAAAAAATTAGCCGGGCGTGGTGGCGGGCGTGGTGTAGTCCCAGCTACTCGGGAGGCTGAGGCAGGAGAATGGTGTGAACTCGGGAGGTGGAGGTTGCAGTGAGCCGAGATCGTGTCACTGCACTCCAACCTGGGTGACAGAGTGAGATTCTATCTCAAAAAAAAAAAAAAAAAAAAACAGAAAAAGAAAATGTTACTGGGTAGGCCAGGTGCGGTGGCTCACATCTGTAATCCCAGCACTTTGGGAGGCCAAGACAAGTGGATCACCTGAGGTCAAGAGTTCGAGACCATCCTGGCCAACGTGGTGAAACCCCATCTCTACTAAAAATACAAAAATAAGCCAGGCATGGTGGTGTGCGCCTGTAATCCCAGCTACTCAGGAGGCTGAGGTGGGAGCATTGCTTGAACCTGGGAGGCGGAGGTTGCAGTGAGCCAAGATCACACCATTGCACTCCACTCTGGGCAACAAGAGCGAAACTCCATCTCAAAAAAAAAAAAATGTAACTGATAACTGGATATTAATTATACTAAAACTTGGTTTAAGAGGACAGTAATTCATTAGCAGGTAAAAGTTGCAGGTGTGTTTGGAATGTTGACTGCATACTCTGTGTGAACTATGAGTAGTGAGAATAAAAAATGTTAATCACCTACCAGATCTAGTATATACACAGTAGTCACAGACACAGACTCTGGACTGGGTCTGTTTGAGAAAGTATTCAAAACCTGCTGTAGGTATATGACTGAGGGCACGGTTTCCCCGTTTGTGAAATGGGGAAACAGGACTGTGCCTACTTCATAGGGAGGTTGTGAGGATTAAATGAGATAATGCTTGTAAAACACTTAGCCTATGACCTGGCACAAAAATAATCATTTAATACTCACTTGTTATGATTAATGCTATTCCATTTTGCTCCAGCTGATATAGGTGTTAACCATACTATAGATGAATAATTGCTGAACCTGGCTGCTTATCAGAATCACTTGAGATTTTTAAAATAAAGATTCCTGGGCCTTCCCCAGACTACTGAATCAGACTGGAAGTAATATATGTATTTTTTAAAGCTCCCCATGTGATTCTGAGTATCAGCCAGGTTTGGCAGTTATGTTACAGAAGATAGACTTGTCTCTAGAAATCATCTGAGTATGAGATATAATCAAGAAAAATATTTCTAGTGTGGAGAAAACGGAGTCAAGAATGACATCTGTAGAAGCCAATTGTATATAACCTTTGGAATAAATGGTCATAGTTGTGCTGATTGCCAGAGAACAGACTATGATGAAAGGAAAGCAGGCATAACTGAGCCATTTTCAAGGTCCCCAAATGGAAAGAGAAGCAGAGCAACTGAGCTGTTAAGAGCTGCCAAAATTAATTTAGAGAAGCCACGTAGGATGGGGAAACATGAAAAGAACTTCAGAAGAGAGCTGGTAGAAAAATAAAAATGAAGTTTTTGATATTGCAGGAAGAAAGATTAAGGGAAAATAAAGGAAGTAGCTGGGGATGAACAAGAAGTACTATAGGGAAGTATCAGGAAAAAAGAACTTTTGTTGAGGAAAACAAATAAAGAACATAAAACTCAGGAGAGAGAAGAGGTCTCAGGAAGGACAGTAAACACATTTTAAGAGATTAACAGGGAAAAGGCCAAACAGAGCAAGGATAATTTGCCTATTATAGATGGACTCAAAATCCCAAAGAAACAAGTACTACAAAAAGAGAGGGATAAGGTAAAGCCTAAAGGCAATGACAGTGATAACAAGGGGAAATAAATGAAGGCGCTCAAAAGAAACCTTGAAGAATAATTAAAATTGTGCAAATATGGATAATGTATAACTTAAGGTAGGAGAGTGTGTAGTACAAAGAGTATGGGACATAAAAGTCTAGGGGATCATGGAGCAAACATTTATTCAGTGTTTATTGTATCAGGAAGTTTATGTGCTGTTACCTGTCTGAAATATATTTAGGAAAAAAGTGAAAGTATTCTGGAAGCATTATCAGTTCAACAGAGAATATATGTGGCAAAATGAAGATAATCTCTTTTTCTAGTCATGTAATACTAAGAACTCAAATTAATTTCTCAATAGCAGGGACGTTTTGGCAGTCATTTAGAAGATAAGCAAATTCCTAATGACCACAAGGAAATTAAAACTGTGAGGAGAGAGCTGGCTGTGGTGGCCTGAGCCTGTTGCCACAGCTACTGAGTTCAAGTCCAGCCTGGGCAACACAGTGAGACTCCATCTCTAAAAAAGTGAAAAAACAGTGAACTATGAGAAGGAATAGTTAGAAGTTAAGCTTTCTTTCGAAGGTGAGGGGATGGTGGTGGAGATATTAAATGAAGGCTCTCAGAGGAAGGGTTAAAGCCAAAGAAGTTAAAGAGCTGGCCGGGTGTGGTGGCTCATGCCTGTAATCCCAGCACTTTGGAAGGCCAAGGCAGGCAAATCACAAGGTCAGGAGTTCGAGACCAGCCTGGCCAACATGGTGAAACCACATCTCTACTAAAAATACAAAAAATTAGCTGGGCTTTGTGGCGGGCACCTGTAATCCCAGCTACCCAGGAGGCTGAGGCAGAATCACTGGAACCCCAGGAGGCGGAGGTTGCAGTGAGCCGAGATTGTACTACTGTACTCCAGGCTGGGCGACAGAGTGAGACTCTTTCTCTAAAAAAAAAAAAAAAAACTGAGCTAAAAGACCAGACTGGGCAACATGGCAAAACCCTAAATTTTGGTCTCTACCAAAAATACAAAAAATTAGCCAGGAGTGGTCTTGTGTGCCTGTGGTCCCAGCTACTCAGGAGGCTAAGGTGGGAGGATCACATGAGCTTGGGAGGCAGAGGTTACAATGAACTGAGATTGTGCTACTACACTCTACCCTGGGTGACACAGAGTGACCCAGATTGAATGTATATATTCAACCATAGATTGAATTTCCCCACCTCCATTAACATTTTTTTTAAATGTATAAGAATATGAAAGACAGTTCAGGGAAGCTGAAGCCACTCACAGCCTAATATTTAAGAAGAGCATACCTCTAGCAATTTCAGAAGCACATTTAAAGTGGAGTACAGAGAACCTGGCATAGTATTATAAAAATTTATTTTAAAAGGTGAGAACCCCATCTGTACAAAAGACAAAAAAAATTATCTGGGTGTGGAAGCACATGCCTGTGGTCCCAGCTACTTGGGAGGCTTAGGTGGGAGGATCTTTTGGGCCTGAGAGATCAAGGTTGCAGTGAGCTGTCATCATGCCACTGCACTGTAGCCTGGGCAATAGGGCAAGACCCTGTCTCAAAAAAAGTATTTTTTTAAATAAAAAAACAAATTGTCAAAAATTAATACAAAGGATGATGATGTTCTTTGGAAGGGCAACAAATACAAAAAGAGATTGGGTTCTGCAAATGAAGGAAGTGGGTAAGAAAGTAAAACACAGGCTAACTGGAAGTTATTAAGGAACAGTTCTGAGTGAGCAAACTGATCAAATATTGTAGTTGTTGGTGTCACTTTTTTTTCTGTCCCTGTAGCTTTCCCTCAATTATCTCATTCCCATGACCTGGATTACCATTTGGATGTGAATGGCTCTCTCGTCGTCACTGAGCTCCAGATGTCCAACTGCCTACTGAAGATCTCTTCCTGGATATGTCACAGATGCCTCAAAATCAATAGGTCCAAATCTGAAAAAATCATTTCCCCACTTCTGTCCCTGACCCCAAGTCTGTTCCTCTTCCTGTGTTTCTGTATTACAGAAAATTGTATTCTTACTCATCTATTCACCCCAGTTAGAAATCTAAGCATCATACTTGATGTTTCTTCTTTTACCCCTGTATCTAATCAATCCACAAGACTATTTTTTCTTCCCCTTTAATATCTCACATGTATTTACCTCTCTTTTCTCATTCTATTAGTTTAGACCAGAAATTGAAAAGACTTTTTCTGTGAAAGTCCAGATAGTAAGTACTTTAGGCTTTGCAGGCCATATACTCTCGGCCACAACCACTGTAACTCAAAAGCAACCATATACGATATGTAAACAAATTAGTGTGGCTGTTTTCCCATAAAATTTTATTTGTAGACACTGAAGTTTAAATTTCATATAATTCATGTATCATAAAATCTTTTGATTTTTCCCCCAGCTATTTAAAACAAACAAAAACAAATGTCACAATCATCCTTAGCTTCCTTCCCTACAAAAACAGGCTTACAGGCCATAGTTTGCCCACCCCTGGCTTAGACCAACATTCTCACCTATAATATGGCAGTAGTCCTTGGTCTCCCTCCTTCTCATCTTGCCCACTGTGGTCTACTCTTCATGTTGCAGCCAGATTGACTTTTTAAAATTGCAAACTGGGGCTGGGTGTGTGTGGCTCACGCCCGCAATCTCAGCACTTTGGGGGGCTGAGGCGGGTGGATCACCTGAGGTCAGGAGTTTGAGACCAGCCTAAGCAATATGGTAAAACCCTGTCTCTACTAAAAATACAAAAATTAGCTGCGAGTGGTGGTGTGCGCCTATAGTCCGAGCTACTTGGGAGGCTGAGGCAGGAGAACCATTTGAACCCGGGAGGTGGAGGTTGCAGTGAGCCAAGATTGGCCACTGCGCTCCAGCCTGGGCGACAGACCGACACTCTGTCTCAAAAAAAAAAAAAAAAAGGCCAGACGTGGTGGCTCACGCCTGTAATCCCAGCACTTTGGGGGCCGAGGCAGGCAGATCACGAGGTCAGAAGATCGAGACCATCCTGGCTAACACAGTGAAACCCCGTCTCTACTAAAAATACAAAAAAAAAATTAGCCAGGCGTGCTGGCGTTCATCTGTAGTCTCAGCTACTTGGGAGGCTGAGGCAGGAGAATGGCGTGAACCTGGGAGGCAGAGCTTGCAGTGAGCCGAGATCGTGCCACTGCACTCCAGTCTGGGCACTCCAGTCTGCACTCAGGCAGAGTGAGACTCCATCTCAAAAAAAAAAAAAAATTGGAAATTGCATTTTACTACCTTGCTTTAAAAGAACTTTAAAGATTGACCATAACTTACAGGATGAATCCATATTTCTTGGAAGACCCTTCATGATTGTGAATCTTGCTTACCTTTCTAGCCATATTTCTTACCAGTTCTCCCTAATTCTCTGTTCCAGCTACTGGGAATTGTTTATAGTTCCTAGAATGTTAAATGTTTTTCATATCTAAGTTTTGACACATGCCTTGAATGCCTTTCCTCCTTATCTTCTCCCTGCTTATGCCTGGTTCCTGCAGGACTCATTTCAATCATCATCATCATCTCCAGAAGCCTTCTCTCACTCCATGAAGGCTGTATTAAATGCTTCTATTAAGTTCTCCCATCATGTTTGTAGAACCGAATGATAGCATTTATTTTACTGTATTATGATTGCCTATTTACTTGACTCCCTTCCTAAATAATAAGCTCCTTGAGTGCATAGTGTTTGTCCATTGTTTTATCCTTAGTTTCCATTTTTATTTTTTTGAGATGGGGTCTTGCTCCATTGCCCGGACTGAAGTGCAGTGGCTTGATTATGGCTCATTGCACCCCTGACCTCTGGGCTCAAGTGATCCTCCCACCTCAGCCTCCCGAGTAGCTGGGACTATAGGAATATGCCAACATACTCGGCTAATCTATTTATTTTTTTTTTTTAGTACAGATGAGATCTCACTGTATTTCCAGGCTGGTCTTGAATTCCTGAGTTTAAATGATCCTCCTGCCTCAGCCTCCAAAATGCTGGGATTATAGGCATGAACCACCACGCCTGGCCTCCCAGTTTCCTGTATGATATCCCATAGTAATGTGTGAGTAGGCTTTTTTGGTTTTTTTGTTTTTGTTTTTGTTTTTGAGACAGGGTCTTTCTCTGTCACCTAGGGTAGGAGTGCAGTGGTGCAGTCACAGCTCACTGCAGCCTCAACCTTTAGGGCTCAATCACTCCTCCCACCTCAGCCTCTCAAGCATCTGGGACTATAGGTATGCACCACCATGCCCGGCTAAGTTTTTGTATTTTTTGTAGAGAGGGGATTTTGCCGTGTTGCCCAGAGTAGTCTCAAACTCTTGGGCTCAAGCGATCCTCCTGCCTTAGCCTCCCAAAGTGCTGGGATTACAAGCGTGAGCTGCTGCCCCTGGCCATTTTTTTTTCACATTTTAAAAATTGACGTGTAATTCATGTACCATAAAATTTATCCTGTTCAAGTGTACAATTTAGTGGGTTTTAGTATATCTAAAATGTTGAGCAACTATCACCATGGTCTAATTCCAGAACGTTTTCATCATCCCCCAAAGAAACCTTATGCTCAATAAAATGTCACTCCTTATTCCTTCCTGCCCCCAGCCCCTGGCTGCCACTGATGTGCTTTCTTTCTCTATGGCTTTACCTATTCTGTACATTTAATATAAATGGAATCAGATGATATTTGAACTTTTGTGACTGTCTTTTTTCATTTAGCATATGTAATGTTTTCCAAGCTCATCCATATTGTATCATCTACTAGTACTTTATTCCTTTTTATTACTGAATATCAACATTTTATTTATTTATTTATTTATTGAGATAGGGTCTTGCTTTGTCTCCCAGGCTGGAGTACACTGGTGCAATCCTAGCTCACTGTAGCCTCAACCTCCTGTGCTCAAGTGAGCCTCCTACCTCAGTCACCTAAGTAGCTAGGACTACAGGCATGTTCCACCATGCCTGGCTAATTTCATTTTTTATTTTCTTTAGTTTTTGTAGGTCTTACTATGTTGGCCAGGCTGATCTTGAACTGGCCTCAAGTGATCCTCTTTGGCCTGTCAAACTACTGGGATTCTAGGCATAAACCACTGTATCTGGCCTAGCTCTATATTTTAAACTTAATTCTTCAAAGCACCCAGGACTCTGGGGGAAAAAAAGAGAGACCCCCTAGACTCCTTCTCTTGCTTCACCTAGAACATTTCTATTTTCATCTATTTATGGATAAACTTTCATTTTAAATTTGAAAGTCACGTGCTCTCAGATTGAAGAATACACTCTACCTGGGACTGAAAGATACTCCATGGTCTTTTTACTCCATCCTTCTTTCCAACTCTTCATATGCTCCAGTCATACAGTATGTTAATGGAGTCTTCAGGTATACCTCATGCTTTCTTGCCACTGTATCTTTTCTTATGTAATCTCCTCTATCTGAAATACCCCTTTCCCATCTGTTTAAATTTTTACCTAGCTTTCAATGCCTGATTCAGATATAATCCATTCCATGAAGTTTTCCCTGATCTCTGGATTCTTGTAGTAATTATACTGCTTTAGATGGTGCCTTGTCTAATTCCTTGAGACTGCTCTCATGTTTTCTTAGTTGTTTTGTACTTTCCCATCCAGTGGCTTGACATGGGATGGTGGGGGAATGGGGTTTGGGGGTGACTGTAACAGATTGCATGGGCCAGGCATGGTGGCTCACTCCTGTAATCCCAGCACTTTGGGAGACCAAGGCAAGAGGATTGCTTGAGCCCAGTAGTTCAAGACCAGCCTGGGCAACATAGCAAGACCTCGTCTCTACTAAAAATAAAAAAATTAACCTGGCATGGTGGCAAATGCCTGTAGTCCCAGCTACTCAGGTGGCTGAGGTGGGAGGATCGCTTGAGCCCGGCAGATAGAGACTTCGGCGAGCTGTTTTGCCACTACACCACTGCACTCCAGCCTGGGCTACAGAGTGAGACCATGTCTCAAAAAAAAAAAAAAAAAAAAGAAAGAAAAGAAAAGAAAAAAAGGATAGCACGAGGGAAATCTTTAGGATAATGAAAGTGTTCTGTATCTTGATTGTGATGGTGGTTATACAATCTACACATATTTTAAAATGACATAGAACTATACATTCATATTGTACCAGTGTCAGTTTCCTGGTTTTGATGTTGCACTGTAGTTATATAAGATGTACCCATTGTGAGAAATTATGTGAATTGTGTGGTTATTTGGGACCTCTCTGTGCTATCTTTGCAATTGCCTGTGAATCTGTAATTGATTTTAAAATAAAAAGTTTAGGTTGGCCATGGTGGTTCTTCATGCATGTAATCCCAGCACTTTGGGAGGCCAGCAGGAGAATCACTTGAGCCCAAGAGTTCAAGATCAGCCTGGGCAATATAGCAAGACCCCGTCTCTGCAAAAAAAAATATATATTTTTAAAAATTAGCTGGGTGTTATGATACATACCTGTAGTCTCAGCTCCTTGAGAGCCTGAGATAGGAGGATAGACTTGGGCCCTGGAGGTCAAGGCTGCAGTGAGCAGTGATTGCGTCATTGTACTCCAGCCTGGTTGACAAAGCAAGACTCTGGGAAAAAAAAGTTTAAAAATACATTCTTCAGGCCGGGCGTGGTGACTCATGCCTGTAATCCCAGCACTTTGGGAGGCAGAGGCCAGCAGACCACTTGAAGTCAGGAGTTCGAGACCAGCCTGGCCAACGTGGTAAAACCCCATCTATACTAAAAATACAAAAATTAGCTGAATGTGGTGGTGCACACCTGCAGTGCCAGCTGCTTGGGTGGCTAAGGCAGGAGAATCTCTTGAACCTGGGAGGTTGCAGTGAGCTGAGATCATACCACTGCACCACAGCCTGGGTGACAGAATGAGACTCAGTATTTAAAAAAATCGTTTTTCCATGGTACTACTGGTTAATGTGAATCTGCCTCTGCCTTCCAAAGTAAAGTTACCTTGGAGTAGGCAAGAGAATCTATTTGTAGTGATATTTTAGTTACATTTTACAATTAGAACAAACTTGTCTAAAGCAGTAACTGAGACAGAGTGTTGGTTCCCTGTCTATGAGGTCCTGGCTTATCCAAAGTCTTATTTTAATTTTTCAGTTGACCGGTAAGCCTTTGAGTCATGCTTTGGTATACTTTTAAGTTCTTAGTATTCTTATGTACTGGCGCCTAGAAGACAGTGACCATAGCTCTGAGTATTAGAAAAAAATCATTATGTGATACTCAGTTCAAACTTTAAAAACTTAAAGGTGTTGCATTATCAATTGAAATGAATTTTCTTGATTTTCTTGTGCAAATGTAAAGTAAGCATTACAAGATCAGAATTTACTGCTGATTTCTTTTTGGAAGGAGGTGCAGTATAAATAAATAACCAGAGTTTTTCATTTGCATTTATGATCAAGCTCAAAGTGAATATGAACAAAAAAATGAGCAAAACTACATATTTTTTAGTAAAATGAAAACTTAATTTTTTTTCAGGTTAAACTGCAGAACAACATATCATATCAGATGGCAGACATACATCATTTAAAGGGTAAGAAACTTAATTACAGATTAAAGATAAACAAAGGTCACTAAATCCCTAAAATTGTGAAGAATTAAGAAATAGTAAATTAGCCTAATGAAATACAATTTTCTGAACAAACTCCTCTGATGGTAAAACATTTACCCTTTTGCCTTAAGATATAATAAATTATTTAACGATGCTTTATATATGATAAATCCAAGTTAAAATTTGAAATCTGTATCTTAACCTTGTGCTATAGACAGGGTTATGCAATGAAATGTTTTTAAGAGAATACTCAAAAAAAATTGAGCTGTAGCTTCAGAAGCCTTCAAATTTCTAGGGAAAAGGTGAGAAGTGTTCCCTCTGTACTGTGTCCAATCTGCTAAATTAATTCATTCAGGTCTAGGGATGCTTTGGATAGAGCCTCCAGGCTTAATGTTTTAGATACCCTGGGAACAGAAAGAAACCTGGAAGATAGGTAAATATATAATAAATAAATAATAAATATAAAAATACACACATATTTTTACTTGGATGAAGTGATAAAGAGGTACTACAGATTTTACAGGAAAAAAAAAAAAAAGCCCTATAATCTGCTTATATTACTTCACGCCATCACTGTGGGCCTTTGAAGTTTGGGATTTGAGGAACAATCCTCATCTCCCTCACACCCTTTGGTTATAATACTGTATTTTAAAACTTTGCATGCATTGTCTCTAGGTTTATGTGTGTGAGTAGCATATACTCTCTTGCTTCATACATATCCTTTATTCTATTATCCTTTTGAGCCTCTTTAGATATACTTAGAAAATCTATTTTTATTGTCCTCTCGAAGTAGCCAACCTTAACTGGCTTTGTAATGTAGTAAAATTTTTCTCCTTACCTAGCACAATCAATAGGCAGTGTTTTTGTGTGTTGTAACCCTAAAATAAGTTGTTGATTTCCTATTATCCATGATTTAGAACAGCTTTGACTTTCTGTTAGAAATGCTTTCTGGGTGGTCACACTGGTTTTTGTTGCATCTGTGTCCATGTTCTCCTCTTTTTGACTCACCAAAATGTGTTAGGATGACACAGAAGATGCCACAGTGTCAGTGCTGCTTCCAACTTGCAATTTTTACAAATGCTTCCACTTGTCATCAAAGTATACTTCTTACTAAATGTTAAGAAATACTATTAGGGCTTATTAAAGCAGTAACTTAATGCTTATTAACTGCTTGTTAAATAGATCAGTTGAATAAGAAGTCCTCTGGCTTCTGTTAGTGTATGTCAACAAAAATGACAACCTATGTTACTGAGTAAAAATCTTTATTGTACCGTATATGTTGGAGTAGATCTTGAGATATTTTGAAATTGTGTATGATACTCTTCAGCAGAGAAAAAGGTCTTGATTTGTATGTATAACTTTTGGTTTTGAAGCTTGGACTCTTAAAATTGAATTTAAATAATATGACTTTTGCAACTTGGAATGGTTTCTACTGAAATAAACTTCTTGAAAACTTGCCTTTTATAGGCAAGTTTTCTTTGAAATTAATATCTGCTATAGTAGAAGTAATAGACACTAAGACACTTGAGATGGTTTATATTTTCTTTTTTTTTTTTTTTTTTTTTTTGAGACGAAGTCTTGCTCTGTCGCCCAGGCTGGAGTGCAGTGGCCGGATCTCTGCTCACTGCAAGCTCCGCCTCCCGGGTTCACGCCATTCTTCTGCCTCAGCCTCCCGAGTAGCTGGGACTACAGGCGCCTGCCACCTCGCCCGGCTAGTTTTTTGTGGTTTTTAGTAGAGACGGGGTTTCACCGTGTTAGCCAGGATGGTCTCGATCTCCTGACCTCGTGATCCACCCGTCTCAGCCTCCCAAAGTGCTGGGATTACAGGCTTGAGCCACCGCGCCCGGCCTAGATGGTTTACATTTTCTTGGAAATAAATGAAAGTTGGTTTTTCTAATCCTTGAGATAAATTGACATTCTACTATCAGATTTATTTTGATTAGCTTACCTTGTTTTTATGCCTGTTACTGAAAGAAAGTTCGACGTCAAAGTTTTCTAGAAGTAATATATATATGTATATGTATATATTTTTTTAAGCTGGCCCCAGGCAACCCATTTCTTACCTATCCCTGATCTTTTGAATTTAAACTAAGGGAGTACAGCCATATCCTTCTATAACATAACTGGTGTTGCTTTCAAAGATAGAGCGTCCTGTACAATCAACCTGACTTGTGTTAACTTACTCTAAGAGTTCTGCTATGGTGACCTGAAGCAGCCACGCTAGACAGAATATCTCTGGGTTCATATAAAGAAAACACATGCCAATCAGTCAAAAGTAAAATTGTTTGTTTTTTTTTTTAACCTTTATTTTAAGTTCGGGGGTACATGTGCAGGATGTGCAGGTTTGCTACATAGGTAAACGTGTGTCACGGGGCTTCATTATACAGATTATTTCTTTTTTTTTTTTTTTTTTTTTTTGAGGCGGAGTCTCGCTCTGTCGCCCGGACTGGAGTGCAGTGGCCGGATCTCAGCTCACTGCAAGCTCCGCCTCCCAGGTTTACGCCATTCTCCTGCCTCAGCCTCCCGAGTAGCTGGGACTACAGGCGCCCGCCACCTCGCCCGGCTAGTTTTTGTATTTTTTAGTAGAGACGGGGTTTCACCGTGTTAGCCAGGATGGTCTCGATCTCCTGACCTCGTGATCCGCCCGTCTCGGCCTCCCAAAGTGCTGGGATTACAGGCTTGAGCCACCGCGCCCGGCCATATACAGATTATTTCATCTCCCAGGTATTAAGCCTAGTATCCATCAGTTATTTTTCCTGATCTTCTTTCTCCTTTGTTTTGCTTTCTGGTCTGCTTACTTTTCCCCTTGCAAATCTCTGTTTTGACCCACTGGAAATCACCAATTACCTCCCTGCTGTATGATCTTTCTCTGTATTCAAACAGGAAAAATCATATTTTACATGGGCTAAAACTCATATTAATGTTTTGTTTTTCTTTGTCAATTGTATTTTAAGTCTTTTATCTTCAATTACAAAGGAAAATTTTATTTCCTGATAGATGAATTTCAAATACCGCCAGTGGGAAGCTTTGTGAAGGGGCAGAGAAGCCATCCGAAATCTTAAAATCATACTAAGCCTCAGGTTCATTCTGAAGCTATTTCAGGTATTTTATAGCATGGCCTGAATCAGAAGGGACTGTATCTTTTTGTTCCCTTTCTCCTGAGGAGAATGAGTCCTAAAGATCACCAGTTGAAGTCTCCTTCTGGTAGTTGTTTAGTTTTGTTTGTTTGTTTTTTAGTTATAGTTTTTAAATTTAGCTTTCAGTTCTAGAAACTATCCAGCCTGAGCACAGGTTTACTGAACTGGCTAGTTCAATCCCTTAGCCACAGGCTTTTTGCTGCTGTTTCCTACTGTGATCTCATTGTCTCTATAGAATCAGCATTCATAGCTGGGGCCCAGGGTTTCTGGTACTTCTGGCCTGCTGTATCTTAGGAGATGGAAACAGGGATTAGGCAACAAGCTGAAAGGGTTTTTTTTTGGCTACCTGGCCACCACAGATCTATCACTTTTATTTGAGATGGGGGGTAAATCAACCACGTTTACATATGGTGAATTAATGTTATAAAAAGAGAAATTTGGCCAGGCGCGGTAGCTCACGCTTGTAATCCCAGCACTTTGGGAGGCCGAGGCAGGCAGATCATGAGGTCAGTAGTTCGAGACCAGCCTGGCCAACACAGCGAAACCCTGTCTCTACTAAAAATACAAAAATTAGCTGGGCGTGGTGGCGGGTGCCTGTAATCCCAGTACTCAGAAGGCTGAGGCAGGAGAATTGCCTGAACCTGAGAGGCGGAGGTCGCAGTGAGCTAAAATTGCGCCACTGCGCTCCATTCTGGGCAACAGAGCTAGACTCTGTCTTAAAAGAAAAAAAAAGAGAAATTTAAAATGTGGCTTGAATATGTAAATACAATGATTAACTGCAAATATTTTAAGTGAATCATTGATTTTTTCATACTTGATTATACAATAGTTATAATGCATATTGTTAAACATTATGTGTCTCAGCAGATGTTTATGTGACTTAAATTTTTATTCTTCATTATTGCCACAGTTATAATTCCACAATAAAATTTAGGAAGTATAGAAAAAAAGTGTATGTTCAAAATTTTACCGTTAAACACATTCACTGATAGTACTCTGATATATTTTTATTCTAGTGTATATTCTATTTGATATATATTTTATTCTAGTCTTTTTGTTGCATGAATGCAGTTATAAGTATATGTTTACATCTGCTGTTTAAAAACATCTGCTTTTTATTTTTATTTTTTATTTATAGTTTTTTTTTTTGTTTTTTTTTTTGAGATAGTCTTCCTTTATCGCCCAAGCTGGAATGCAGTGGCATGATCTTGGTTCACTGCAACCTCTGCCTCTGGGTTCACGTGATTCTCCTGCCTCAGCTTCCTAAGTAGCTGAGATTACAGGCTTGTGCTACCACACCTGGCTAATTTTTGTATTTTTAGTAGAGACCGGGTTTCCACTTGTTGGCGAGGCTGGTCTCGAACTCCTGGCCTCATGTGATCCACCCTTTTTACTCAGGAAAGTGGCTGTATATATATCTCCCAAGTGTTTTTGGAGTGCTTTTAGAGTAATAAGACTAATTCTATAATCCTTCCGTAAGAAATAGATGTTATAGTGTTGGTACATTATAGCTAGATGTTATATTTTAATCTTAATAAACTGTTGCTTATACAGTATAGGCCCCTGTTTTCATTTCTAAAAATTATCTTAATACTACTTTTGCTTAACTGCTAAGGCTGTTAGCTGTTTTTAAAATCACCTATCTATGTAATTAACATTTACTCTTTTCCGTCTGCATTTCTTTTGTCTGTAGACTTTAGCTCATGAGGGAATGAAATCTAGAACATGTGTGGCTGGTGATTGTGGATTAAACATTTACAAACAAGTGTTTGGCCAGGTTATAATTTACTATCTAGTTTGGAATTTCATGTTATTCATTTCCACTAAAACATTTCAGTCTCAGTCCAGAAATTATGAGCTTTGAAAATGGAATTTTGGGATATGTAGAGCTACCGTCCATAGCCGAACTAGAAATGTATCTAAAATGATTGGCACCTAAGTTGGTAGTCGAATGTGATTTAAAATGAGAAAGAGGCCGGGCGCGGTGGCTCAAGCCTGTAATCCCAGCACTTTGGGAGGCCGAGACGGGCGGATCACGAGGTCAGGAGATCAAGACCATCCTGGCTAACATGGTGAAACCCCGTCTCTACTAAAAAATACAAAATAGCCGGGCGAAGCGGCGGGCGCCTGTAGTCCCAGCTACTCGGGAGGCTGAGGCAGGAGAATGGCATAAACCCGGAGGCGGAGCTTGCAGTGAGCTGAGATCCGGCCACTGCACTCCAGCCTGGGCGACAGAGCGAGACTCTGTCTCAAAAAAAAAAAAAAAAACAAAAAAAAAAACAAAAAAAACAAATAAAATGAGAAAGAAAACTTAAAATTTGTACCCATAGTAAACATATCTAAAAAGTATGATTTTTTTTCCTACTGTAATAAAGCAGATAGGTTTGAAGAGATAGGTAGTTTTTGTATTGTCTCCACAGCTTAGCACGTGTCTACACAAAGTGTAACAATGTGTAATTTAAAGAATATTTTGGGTTGATGTGAAATCCACTGAAGCTATATTGTTTTAAAAATAAATGTTATTGGTCAGGCGTGGTGGCTTATGCCTGTAATCCCAGCACTTTGGGAGGCTGAGGTGGCCGGATTGCTTGAGCCCACAAGTTCAAGACCAGTCTGGGCAACATAGCTAACCCATCTCTACTAAAAATACAAAAATTAGCCGGATGTTGTGTTGCACACCTGTAGTCTCAGCTGCTTGGGAGGCTGAGGTGAGAGGATCACTTGAGCTCAGGAGGTGGAGGTTGCAGTGAGCCAAGATTGCACCACTGCACTCTAACCTGAGTGACAGAGCAAGACCCTATCTTAAATAAATAAATAAATGAATAAATTTTATTGACCATGAATGTGTTACAAAAGGCTGTTAAATGTGTTATTAGTTATATAATTTAATTTCCTGGGAATATTACTAAAAAAACTGAGAAGTATGTATAATTAAAAAAAATCCCGGCCGGGCGCGGTGGCTCAAGCCTGTAATCCCAGCACTTTGGGAGGCCGAGGCGGGCGGATCACGAGGTCAGGAGATCGAGACCATCCTGGCTAACATGGTGAAACCCCGTCTCTGCTAAAAAAAATACAAAAAACTAGCCGGGCGAGGTGGCGGGCGCCTGTAGTCCCAGCTACTCGGGAGGCTGAGGCAGGGGAATGGCGTAAACCCGGGAGGCGGAGCTTGCAGTGAGCTGAGATCCGGCCACTGCACTCCAGCCTGGGCGACAGAGCGAGACTCCTTCTCAAAATAAATAAACAAACAAACAAACAAACAAACATCCCATAGCTTCTGAATAGGAAGCATTACAATGAGTGAACTTGATTCCTTTGGTTCTTACCTTGGGTGGATAGAGCAACTTGCCGAGCTTCGTCAGGAGTTTCTTCGACAAGAAGACCAGCTTCAGGACTACAGGAAGAATAATACTTACCTTGTGAAGAGGTTAGAATATGAAAGGTAAGATGTTACATACAACATATGTTTATGAATCTAAAATATTTGTCCAACTTTTGGACTCAGTTCAGTTCTTCCTCTCGGACTTTTGTTTTCCTTTTTTTCTCTTCTTTCATTTTGTTAAGTCTTTTAAATTCCTTTTCTTTTATCTTTCTTTAGCTTTTTGAAATCCAGACTCTTATTTTGATAAATTAAACAGCATGAAGTATCTCTTAGAGGGCATGCTGAGTTTATGTATGTTGTAAAATTCATTGTGAGACAGAAAATCTTACAAGCTCTGAGTTTTATCAGATGTGGCAAAGATGGAAAGGAGATTTGTGATTCTTTTTGATGAGCATCCAGAAGATGAAACCAGCACTGGGAGATGTTCCCAGAAGAGCTGAGGGCCTGAGTGCTAGCTGCTCTTCCTGTTCTGCATGTCATCCCTCTTGCTGATACCTCTAGACTTGGTGATGAGGTTGGGGAACCTCTTACAGGCCTTTCTAGCAATCATTCCTTAAAACTTTTATTATATTTGTAATCAATTTTATGGTAAAAGATATTTTTTAGATTTGTACACCAAAAGTTAGAAAGATTTGCCATATTTTAAAGCATTTTTTGTCCATTTCTGACTTCTTACTCTTGTAGGTTATCAGTTATCATTATACATTTACTTAAATATATATATTTTAACATAACAGTATTCAGTATTTTTCTGCATGTCTATAGGATTAAAGATTTAACATATGTAGAGGTAATATATTATTCTAGCATATTAATATACCAAAACTTCTTTAGTCTTTTCCAATTGTGGGACCACAGTAGGAGTTTTCCTTTTCTCACTTTAAGACTATCACAGGCTAGGTTATGGTGGTTCACACCTGTAATCCTAACACTTTGGGAGACTGAGACTGGAGAATCATCTGAGCCCAGGAGTTAAAGACCAGCCTAGGCAACATAATGAGACCTCTGTCTCTACAAAAAATTTTTAAAAATTAGCTGGGTATGGTGGCATATGCCTGTAGTCCTAGCTGCTTGGGAGGCTGAGGTGGGAGGATCGCTTGAGTCCAGGAGATTGAGGCTGCAGTGAGCCATGATGATGCCACTGTACTCTAGCCTGGGCAACAGGGTGAGAACTTGTCTCTTCAAAAAAAAAAAAAAAGACTATCACAGCTATAAAATTTTCTGTGCAAAAAAGATTTCCCAAAATGAGCTGGGTATGCTGGCATACACCTGTGGTCCCAGCTACTCAGGAGGCTGAAGTGGGAGGATCGCTTGAACCTGGGAGGTTGAGGCTGCAGTGAGCCATTATCATGCCTGCACTCCAGTCTGGGCAACAGAATGAAAGCTTGTCTCAAAAATAAATAAATAAATAAATAAGTAAGTAAAGATTTCCCCTCCCCTTATGTTATTTCAGTAGTATATTTTCTCAAATGTAGAATTCCTCAAAAAGAATGCTTTACCAATTTTGTTGCTTTTACCGCACAGGTGAAAGATTGCTTTCTGAAATGATTATACTCATTTATAATGTAGATATTTCCCCATAGCCCTGTCAACTTTGGTTTTAATTCTAATTTAATTTTGTTAGTATAGGAATAAGATACTACATATATACATATAGGAAGTTGGTGGGTTTTTTTGTTTTTTGTTTTGTCTTTTTCTTTTTTTGAGACTGAGTCTGTCTCTGACTCCCAGGGTGGAGTACAGGGGCACAATCTCAGCTCACTGCAACCTCCACCTCCTGGGTTTAAGCAATTCTCATGCCTCAGCCTCCTGAGTAGCTCGGACCACAGGCATGTACCACCATGCCTGGCTAAATTTTTTGTGTCTTTAGTAGAGACAAGGTTTCATTGTGTTGGCCAGACTGATCTTGAACTCCTGGCCTCCAGTGATCTGCCTGCCTTGACCTCCCAAAGTGCTGGGATTGCACGTGTGAGCCACCGCGCCTAGACACATATAGGAAGTTTAATTTGCATTTTATAATGGTGAAAGTTAACATTTTTCTATATGTTTGTCAACTGTTTGTTTTTGCATGATTGGTCTATGTGTATGCTTTGGCTACTTGGCTAGCAGAAAGTCACCATCTTTATGTTTTGCTTCTGTTCACTTTCTCTTGATGGCACCAGTCTATCTTCTTTATTAGTTTCTTCTGTTCCTAGTATTCTATGGTTTAGCCTTTTATTACAATTTTTAAAGTACTAACTATTGGATGAATCTTCTGCTACCACTCCTTATCAGTTCTCATAATTCTAGCTTTCCTCATCTGTTACTATAAATTAGTCTCACAGTTTTCTCGTCTACAGTATTTTTGTCTTCTGTGATTGAAGTTGGTTCTGATAGTTTTTTTATAGATGCAATTTATGGAAATAATAGGAAAAGAATTGTTTTTATCTTTGTAATTTCTGTTTTGTCAATTAGCTTTATCAGTATTACCTATTTCCTATTACAAGTTCAAGTATTTTAAAAGTTTGGATTGTGAGCTATTTGTATGCTCTTTGTTTTTTCCAGCCCACTCTCCCCTGCTAACTGAATGTTTTATCTTTCTTAATGTATGTGTCAACTACTGGACAACTTTGAGAATCCAATCCAAGGTAATATAATCTAAAAGAATGACTTTGTAATTTAGTTTTCAGTGTGGACAGCAGATCAAGGAATTGAGAGCACAGCATGAAGAAAATATTAAAAAGTTAGCAGACCAGTTTTTACAGGAACAAAAGGTAAATTTAAAAAATATACTTAAATCCAAACATATTTTTGTTATAAATCATGATAATTTAGAAATTAAAATTATAATTTTGTCACAAAACATTATAGTTTAAGTTTTCCAGCCAGCCTAATTCCAAAAGTGATTTACAATGACTTTATTTCTGAGTAAATTAAACATTTGCAAAAATATAATCTTAATTCTTAAAACTGGTCAGGCGTGGTGGTTCACGCCTGTAATCCCAGCACTTTGGGAGGCTGAAGTGGGTGGATCACTCGAGGTTAGGAGGTCAAGATCAGCCTAGCCAACATGGGGAAACCCCATCTCTACTAAAAATACAAAATATAGCTAGGTCTGGTGGTGCATGCCTGTAATCTCAGCTACTCAGGAGGCTGAGGCAGGAGAACTGCTTGAGCCCAGGAGACGGAGGTTACAATGAGCCAAGATCATACCACTGCACTCCACGGAGGTTACAGTGAGCCAAGATTGCACCACTGCACTCCAGCCTGGGTGACAAGAGTGAGACTCTGTCTCAAAAAAAAAAAAAATGAAATTAATTTTGAACCAAAATATCCGTCTTTTTTAAAAAATAATTTTTGTTGTTAATGTATTTCTCAGATTGTAAAGTGGGCAACTTTTTTACTGAAAATCAACTACTTCCTTTTTATGCATTTGAGAAATAGAATAAAAAGAAACACTTTTTCCTTTATTATCAATCTCTGTTTTTCTGACACCCTTTCCTTAAGCACAGAAATGAGACACTAGCCACTATAACCAATTTGATTCATACTTTTGGCAGGGGGGAGCAAATTCTTTTTTTTTTTTTTTTTTTTTGAGATGGAGTCTTGCTCTGTCGCCCAGGCTGGAGTGCAGTGGCCGGATCTCAGCTCACTGCAACCTCCGCCTCCCGGGTTCACGCCATTCTCCTGCCTCAGCCTCCTGAGTAGCTGGGACCACAGGTGCCCGCCACCTCGCCCGGCTAATTTTTTGTATTTTTAGTAGAGACGGGGTTTCACCGTGTTAGCCAGGATGGTCTCGATCTCCTGACCTCGTGATCCGCCCGTCTCGGCCTCCCAAAGTGCTGGGATTACAGGCTTGAGCCACCACACCCGGCCAAATTCTTTTATTAATTCATTTTAAGTTAATATGTATTATGAAGATTTTTTTAGCAATAGAAGAAATTGTCTGAAGATTACTAGTTATTAAGGACATGATTCATTTTTTTATACCCTGTAATCTTATCTGACTAGGCACAATTTGTCTGAACTCTTGTGATTTAAAGGAAAGAAAGATTTAATAATGAAAAGTATTTGTTTTGCTCTTTGGTAGCATCTCAACTAAAGGACTAGAAGTTAAGGATATCAGGTTTTCATTCTTAGCTTTTTCACAATTTTATACTAGGATATAGAGGGTGTCATTTCTTTCTCTATTTCATTTTTTGAATCTACAAAGTGGAATAGCTGCTACTTATCTGCAGTCTACTTTGAAGAGGTATAAGGATGGATTGGTGAAAGAAGGCAGGCCTGAGTGAGCTACCATAGTAGCGGCATTGAGGGCGGTCAAAAGGTATTATTGAGACACTGGAGGGTTAAAATGACATAATGGAACACAAAAGGAAGGGGAAGAGAGATTTGCTATTGCAATTGTGTCATTATAAGCGTAGTATATAAATAATGGGATAAGTTTGCTCTCTTCTGTTCTCTTAAGGAAGACAGATGAGAGCTTTCCCTTTTTTTCCAAGCCAGTGTAATTCTCTTTCTGTTCTTCTATACTAGGCTATTTTTATGTTATTAGTTAACTAATGCCTCTCCAATTATTCCTTGCCATTATCCTACCCTAATGGAGGAAGGCGTGGCAGGAATTGAGGTGCCCAGATAACTTCTCCTTTCTGGGCAGCACATCAGCCCTTACTCTCTAGATTAGCTGCTAATTCTACTCCCCACCCTTCATTTCCTGTTCTTTAACTACTATAGCAAGTTGGTTCTGTGCAATTTGAGTTTTCATAGAGACAAATCCAATGTTAGCTATATGAAATAAGCATAAATTGTATTCAGGGCTTTATCTTTTTGATTGTTTATTAATTTTAAAATTACTTAACCAGCCACATGTCTATCACAGAAATGACTGGAAAAGGAGACAGCAAACTATAGCCCGCAGGCTGAATTCAGCTCGCTGCCTGTTTTTGTACTGTTTAGAGGCCAAAAGTGGTTTTCACATTTTCAAATGATGAAAAAAATTGAGAAAATTATCTTAGTACATTGGAAAATTATAGAAATATTTATTTTGGTGTTCATACATAAAATTTTATTGAGACACAACCATGCGTTCATGCTATAGGGACAGAGAAACTCTCATAGCCCAGAGAAGACTAAGGAGACCTGAGGACTTAAATGTAGTGTAGTAGCTGGGGGCGGTGGCTCATACCTGTAATCCCACCACTTTGGGAGACCAAGGTGGGTGGATCACGAGGTCAGGAGTTTGAGACCAGCCGGCCAACGTGGCGAAACCTTGTCTCTACTAAAAATACAAAAAGTTAGCCGGGCATGGTGGCTGGTGCCTGTAATCCCAGCTACTCAGGAGGCTGAGGCAGGAGAATCCCTTGAACTGGGGAGGCAGAGGTTGCAGTGAGCCAATACTGCACCACTGCACTCCAGCCTGGCAACAGAACGAGACTCCATCTCGAAAATTAAAAAATTAAAATAAATGCAGTGTAGTATCCTGAATTGGATCCTGAAACAGAAAATTGACTTAGTGGAAAAACTGGTGAAATCTAAGTCTGGAGTTTAGGTACTAATAATATACTGATTTTTTTTTAGTTTTGCAAATGTATCATGGTAATTATGGATGGTACATTAATAGGATGTTAATGTTAGGGGAAACTGGGTAAGGGGTGATTACTTTTCTGTAAATCTAAAATTATTTCAGAATAAGAAGTTCATTTTAAAAACAATCAGTAGGTCCCCTAACCAAATCACAAACATTGCATCTAGAAAAGCATCTTATTTTATTAATATTAATATTGTCCCTTCATAGAAAGGTACTGTCAATAATGCATTAAAGAGACAACATCTTTGTTAACTGCTTTCAATGGAAAAGTATTTTTGAACAGTAGCTTGTTGACTTTTAATTTTGTTCAATATTTGTCTTATCCACATCTGCAAAAGAGTGAAGAGTACTATAGCAATAGCCTTATGAGATAGCGTTATAGTGAAGATGTACAGAGATGCAAGCTGACTGCTCAAGTTGTGCCTCATGGATTTTCTCACCCTTGGTGTTTATATTAGACATGTTCAAAAATTTCAGTTTACCATTTCATTCATCAATGATTAAGCTATCAGAATTGATTATAGCTTACCAACTTACAGGAAACGTGAGATTTGGAGTCAGAAAGACTGTGGTTAGAATTCCTTCTTCACAATTCTCTAGTTTTGTGACTTTGTACAAACTGCTTAATTTTTTTTTTTTTTTTTTCTGAGACGGAGTCTTGCTCTGCAGCCCATGCAGGAGTGCAGTGGCCCCATCTCGGCTCACTGCAACCTCCGCCTCCTGAGTTCAAGCGATTCTTCTGCCTCAGCCTTATGAGTAGCTGGGATTACAGGCGTGGGCCACTACGCCCGACTCAGTTTTGTGTTTTTAGTAGAGATGGGGTTTCATCATGTTGGTCAGGCTGATCTCGAACTCCTGACCTCGTGATTCACCCACCTCGGCCTCCCAAAGTGGTAGGATTACAGGCATGAGCCACCGCGCCTGGCCCAAACTGCTGGGGTTTTTTTTGTTTGTTTGTTTGTTTGTTTGTTTGTTTTTTGAGACGGAGTCTCGCTCTGTCACCCAGGCTGGAGTGTAGTGGCCGGATCCTGGCTCACTGCAAGCTCTGCCTCCCGGGTTCACGCCATTCTCCTGCCTCAGCCTCCCGAGTAGCTGGGACTACAGGCGCCCGCCACCTTGCCCGGCTAATTTTTTGTATTTTTTAGTAGAGACGGGGTTTCACCATGTTAGCCAGGATGGTCTCGATCTCCTGACCTTGTGATCCGCCCGTCTCGGCCTCCCAAAGTGCTGGGATTACAGGCATGATTCACCGCGCCTGGCCTTAACTTCTAAACTGCTTAACTTTTTAAAGCCTCAGTTTTGTTTTTCTCAAAATTACAAATTTTATTTCTACTAGAGGACAGCTATGAAAGCAATTTGGAAACTGAAGCACGATGCAAACATTTGTTGATATTACCTGCCAGGACACTGGAATACCTACACCTGATTGTCAGAGTATCCTTTCTCCTTTGTTGTGACACATTCTTAAGATTTGACTCTTGTGGCCGGATGCAGTGGCTCACGCCTGTAATCCCAGCACTTTGGGAGGCTGAGGTGGGCGGATCATGAGGTCAGCAGATTGAGACCATCCTGGCTAACACAGTGAAACCCCCTCTCTACTAAAAATACAAAAAATTAGGGGGCGTGGTGGCGGGCGCCTGTAGTCCCAGCTACTCGGGAGGCTGAGGCAGGAAAATGGCATGAACCCGGGAGGCGGAGCTTGGAGTGAGCCAAGATCGCGCCACTGCACTCCAGCCTGGGCAGCAGAGCCAGACTCTGTCTCAAAAATAAAAAAGATAAAAAAAAAAAGATTTTGTTCTTGTTTTTCTAGATTCCATATAAATTTTTTCGTACTATTTTTATAACATTACTAAGAATTATATTTCATACTGCTTTAGAGTTTACAAAGCATTTATAGATATGTTAAATGTTGACTAGAGGAACCCATATATGGCATCCCAAGCTTGTGTACTTGACTCCTTGCTGCTCCCAATTTTCCATGGAGGCAAACTCAATACTCGTCCATCGAGAGAATTGAGTTAGGCCTAACCATATACTTGAAGATTTGCATTTCCAAGAAGATGCTAGGTTAGGAACAGGGTTGGGGGTAGCACTGACCTGTTTGTTGTCCTGCCATTACTTGCTGTGCTTCGGTGGCCAGCACACTTAGGAAGAAGATTGCCTGTTTTTCACCCTTGCTCTTGAAGAAGCACCTGTATGCCAGTCTCCTCCTTTCTGCCATCCTGCTTGATTCTAACATATGCTTACAGAGAACCCACCCTGCCCATAGCACCCAGGAAAATGCCCAATTGTAGGCCATCAGGGCAACGTATAGTACTCAGCAGGCTGTCTTGCAGAATCACACACCTCTGCATAGCCAAACAGAGTCACCTCCTCTGCTTGCCATATCATTCATTTACTGTAGCTAGAGATTTTCAAAAGTGTTATTCTTTGACTTTTTATCAGGTATAAAAATCACACAGAAAATAATGTATCCTGCATCTCCAGTTGTTCATTATTTGAACCCTTTTGAACCATTTAATTAATAGTTGTGTCAGTGGTTTAACAATTTGAACTGAAAAATATTTATTGTTACCGAATCTTTAGCTGCAAGAGGCCCACAAGATTCAATCAAATGGTGGAAAAGAATCGGATATAAACGATCAAGTCGTACCTAAAAATATTCCAAAAGTAGCTGAGAATGTTGCAGATAAGAATGAAGAACCCGCAAGCAATCATATTCCACATGGGAAAGGTATTATTATTATTATTATTATTGTTTTGTTTTGTATTAATAGGATATTAACCTTTTCTTCCCATTTTTAAGTGAATATTTTCAATCAGAAAGAAAATTGTTTGATTTTAGTTCACACATGATTAAGTGTCTTCATTGTTTCAAATTTGGATCCTTTGATGGAAGAGAAAAAAGAGTAAGTTATTTTAGAGTTACAGCTATGTCCAAAGCAAGGTATAAAGATGTTCAGATGATGTAGCCTATTACTTTTAGAAACTGATTGTTACATTCCTTCAAAACATTTTCAAATTATATAAGAAAAATTATAGAATTCTATCTTTCTGTTACTTGGGCAGAACAAATCAAAAGAGGTGGTGATGCAGGGATGCCTGGAATAGAAGAGAATGACCTAGCAAAAGTTGATGATCTTCCCCCTGGTAAGTAAAAATTGTTAGAGAATTCAACTAAAGTGATGATAATACATTTCATGTGACCCCATTCTCTTTTTGGGTAACACTTGGAAAAGTCAGATATCTGGATGATTGATATTTCTAGTTAATTAAGTACCCATTAATTGCCAGGACTTTTTTTGGATATGACTTTTATAAAATTTTTTGCTAAGATGTATAAAATACTTGTTTTTACCTTGATAAGAATCACCTATATTTGAATCTTTTCTTCACGACTCAGAGTTTTTGCTTATGACAGTTGTACTATATAGAGTCATTTATGTTTACTAAAAGTATGCATGGCTCTTTTCTTTCTCACCAAGTGTGCCCAGATTCCTGTGTTGTTGGTGTGCTTTAACATGGCATAGTAATACCCTAATAAGAGTTATTTAGTTATTTAGTTTTGAGGGCTTGGCTTGTCCTTTTAGTGAATTACCCCACACTTTTGGATAGTTTGTTTACCATTTTTTTTCTTCTTTTCTGGCCACTTATGTTCATTGTGTCTCTTTCTTCCTTAACGTGTCTGCTGCTTATCCATTTTCACTTGCAGTCCTCATCCCACTTGTTGCTATCCTAATCCCCTTCATTTTTTTTCCTTCATGTCTCTTCTTTGTTTTTCTTGCTATATCTATGTTTCTTGGCTATTAATGGTACTCCTCCCTGCTGACTCCAATTTATTATGGTAGAAAAATAAGAAATTAACAGCATGCCTCTGCTGCTTTTGGCTGATTTTATTTCTTGTCAATCTCAGTAATTACTCCTGTGATTATAGCTAGTTGTACATGACTGAAATTGCTGAATGTTTAGACCAAATAAATGAAATATTTGTCCTTTCATTTATATAGTTTTGTTGTCTTCTCAAATTCTTACCTGTTTCCAATTCATAGCGATTTCCCCTAAAATAAAGGTAAGGACAAAAGCAATAACATGAATTTGAAAATAAAGAATCAGAATTAGCAAGCTTTGTTTGTAAGAAAATGAAGTAATCCAGTGATTTTTAAAAATTAATTAATTAATTTTGAGATACAAAAATCTCTGACGCTCAGGCTAGAATGCGGTGGTGCGATCTTGGCTCACTGCAACCTCAGCCTCCCAGGTTCAAGCATTTCTCCTGCCTCATCCTCCTGAGTAGCTGGGATTACAGCTGTGTGCCACCATGCTCAGCTTATTTTTGTATTGTCAGTAGAGGCGAGGTTTCACCGTGTTGGGCAGCTGGTCTCGAACTCCTAACCTCAAGTGATTCTCCTGCCTTGGCCTCCCAAAGTGCTGGGATTACAAGCATGAGCCACCAAGCCCGACCTCTTTTTAACATTTTTTTTCATTTAATTTTTTTTTCTTTTCTTGAGACAGGGTCTCACTCAGTCACCCATGCTGGAATGCAGTGGTGCAGTCATGAGTAACTACAGTCTTGATCTCCTGGGCACAAGCTATCCACCCACCTCAGCTTCCTGAATAACTGAGACTACAGGTGTGTGCCATCATGCCCAGCTAATTTTATTTTTTATTTTCTTTATTTTTTTTATTTTTGTGATATGGGATCTCGCTCTGTCACCCAGGCCAGAGTACAGTGGCATGATCACAGCTCACTGCAGCCTAGATCTCCTGGGCATAAGTGATCTTCCCACCTCAGCCTCCTGAGTAGCAGGGACTACAGGCATGTGCCACCACACCTGACTATTTTTTTTAGTTTTTTGTAGAGATAAGTTTTCACCATGTTGCCCAGGCTGGTCTCGAACTCCTAGCCTTAAGTGATCTGCCTGCCTTGGCCTCCCAAAATGCAGGGATTACAGGCATCAACTACCATGCCCAGCCTGTTTTCTTTATTTTTCTGTAGAGACAAGGTCTCACCATGTTGCCCAGGCTGATCTCAAACTCCTGGACTTGCATGATCCTCCCACTTCAGACTCCCAAAGGGCTGGGATTACAAACATGGGTCACTGCACTCAGCCAACAAATATATAGAGAGAGAGCCAAAAATTACCTATATTTTTTTCAGACAGGGTCTCGTTCTCTTGCCCAGGCTAGAGTGCAGTGATCATTGTTGATGGTAGCCTCAAACTCCTAGGCTCAAGCCATCCTCCCACTTCAGCCTCCTAAGACTACAGGGGCACGCCACCACACCTGGCTAATATTTTTATTGTTGTAGAGACAGTGCCTCACTGTGTTGCCCAGGCTACTTTTTAACTCCAGACCTCAAGCAATAGTCCCGCCTCAGCCTCTCAAAGCACTGGGATTGTAGGCAGGAGCTGTGGTGCCTAGCTGTAATCCAGTGATTTTTAAAGTATGGTCTTTGGATCAGCAGTATCAGCATTACCCAGGAACTTGTTAGACCTGCAAATTCTTAGGTCCCATTCCAGACCTACTTAATCAGAAATTTTGGAATGGAGCCCAGTAATTTGTTTTAAAAAGCTCCCCTAGTGATTTTGATCTATGCTAAAGTTTGAGAACCACTGACTTAGATGTTAAAGAAATATTAGAGCAGGAACTCTGTATTCTTCTAAATATTTGTAGCACTTACTGTAGTCGTAGACACAGTTGAGTTTTAGGTTGATTAATCTATTTTACATTGCGCTTGTATATTTTAAAAACTATACCCAAAGTTCTGTCAAGGACATACTGCTGGTTTCTGATAGATAGAAGCACTCTATTCAGATACGAGCAAGAGTTGGCTACCTGCATACATTTATTTTTCATGTAATATACCTACAAAGTGTATTATTTGTATTTAAGTATGTATAATTTTTAACCTCTATTATTTATTTCCACATACTTTCCTCTTTTTTTTTTTTTTTTTTTTTTGAGACAGAGTCTCACTCTGTAGCCCAGGCTGGAGTACAGTGGCGCGATCTTGGCTCACTGCAAGCTTTACCTCCCAGGTTCACACCATTCTCCCAACCTCCCGAGTAGCTGGGACTACAGGTGCCTACCACAACACCTGGCTAATTTTTTGTATTTCTAGCAGAGATGGGGTTTCACCGTGTTAGCCAGGATGGTCTCGAGATCCTGACCTTGTGATCTGCTCGCCTCGGCCTCCCAAAGTGCTGGGATTACAGGTGTGAGCCACTGCGCCCGGCCTATTTCCACATACTTTTCAAGTTAAAATTTTATCATTATTACTCTAAATGTGTAATGTCTCCATTTATTTTCTCATTGGTCATAATTTATGAACCAGCCACCAGGAAATTCCAGTGTTCAGGGTAAAATGAAATGGGAATACAAGAAATCTTAGAGATCTTGTCTTGACCATTATTAGGTATATTGTCCTATCAGACAGTGGTTTTCAAATGTCTTTCATACATGAGCCATTCCAGCAGATAGAAATCTATCTTGCCTCATCTGCTTCCTTAATAATAATAATTTAAAAAGTACACAACAATTTTATTAATTTTTTTTTTTTTTTTTTTGAGACTGAGTTTCACTCTGTCGCCTAGCCTGGAGTACAGTGGCGTGATCTTGGCTCACTGCACCCTCCGCCTCCCAGGTTTAAGCAGTTCTCTTCCTCAGCCTCCTGAGTAGCTGGGATTGCAGCGCCCACCACCACTCCTGGCTAATTTTTAAAATATTTTTTAGTAGAAACGGGGTTTCACCATCTTGGTCAGGCTGATCTTTTTTTTTTTTTTTTTTTTTTTTGTTTGAGACGGAGTCTCGCTCTGTCGCCCAGGCTGGAGTGCAGTGGCCGGATCTCAGCTCACTGCAAGCTCCGCCTCCCGGGTTCAGGCCATTCTCCTGCCTCAGCCTCCGGAGTAGCTGGGACTACAGGCGCCCGCCACCTCGCCCGGCTAGTTTTTTGTATTTTTTAGTAGAGACGGGGTTTCACCGTATTAGCCAGGATGGTCTCGATCTCCTGACCTCGTGATCCGCCCATCTCGGCCTCCCAAAGTGCTGGGATTACAAGCTTGAGCCACCGCGCCCGGCCGGTCAGGCTGATCTTGAACTCCTGACCTCGTGAACCAACCGCCTTGGCTTCCCAAAGTGCTGGGATTACAGGCGTGAGCCACCGCACCTGGCCAATTTTTTTAGATTTTTTTTTTTTTTTTTAGATTTTATAAGAATGAATAGTGCTACTGTTGATGAGATGCCAACAAATTCATTATCTGATTTTTACAACGTGAACTTGCCATGTGCAACTTACATGGTTGCAGCACTATAATTTGGAACTGGGAAAAACACCAAGTGTGTTAAAATTTTGTGTAAATTGATCATTAATGTAAAAAATGTCTCTATATGCAGACATTTTCTACATTGTCATGGCATATTAAAGGCCTTCTTCTGGATTTTTTTTTTTTTTAACTTTTATTTTTATTTATTTATATTTTTTGGGACAGGGTCTTGCCCTGTCACCCAGACTGGAGTGCAATGGCATGATCATGACTCACTGAAGCCTTGACCTCCTGGGCTCAAGTGGTACTCCCACATCAGCTCCCGAGTAGCTGGGACTATAGGCATGTGCCATCACACCCAGCTAATTTTGTTGTTGTTGTTGTTGTTTGTAGAGACAGGGTCTCGCTATATTATCCAGGCTGGTCTTAAACTCCTAGGCTCAAGCAGTCCTCCCACCTCAGCCTCCCAAAGCACTGCAGCTATAGGTGTGAGCCACCATGCCTGGCCTGGATTAATATTTGAAGCTCTTTAAACTATTGGTGCTTTGCTTTGATAATCATTCTTCATAGCATTTATCCTTAATTATTTGAGGAATTATTTTGAGTGTAAAGATTATTTTGAAATGGTAACTGGTAGAAGGAAACTTTGAGCTCTGTGATCATTCAGATGCAAACACGAAGGAAAGCCATGTCATATATTTGTGCCTTGAGCTCCCTACATGCTACCTTGCATATAGCAGGGTCCTAGTAAATGTATACGGTTGAATTCTCAGGCTATCTTTAATGGTGAGACAGTGGTCTCTGGAGTCAAATTGCCTAGATTCAAACATTTGGCTCTTATCTTTTAACAATTATGTGACCATTTTTTGCCCTTATATGTAAAATAGAATAATAACAATTCCAACCTCACAGGAATGTTGTGAAATTTAAATGTAAAGCACTTAGAACAGTGCCTGACACATAGCAAGTGCTATATAAATCTTAGTTTCTGTTGGCCGGGTGCAGTGGCTCATGCCTGTAATCTCAGCACTTTGGGAGGCTGAGGCAGGCAGATGACTTGAGGTCAGGAGTTTAAGACCCCCTGGCCAACATGGTGAAACCCCGTCTCTGCTAAAAATATAAAAATTAGCTGGGTGTGGTGGCAGGCACCTGTAGTCCCAGCTACTTGGGAGGCTAAGGCAGGAGAATCGTTAGAATCCAGAAGGTGGAGGTTGCAGTGGGCCAAGATCGTGCCTCTGCACTCCAACCTGGGCCACAGAGCGAGACTCCGTTTCAAAAAAAAAAAAACTTAGTTGCTGCCATTATTATTTCATGTAATTGTAGCCCCATTTTTAATCTCTTTGCCACTCCTTTTCCTCAGTTTTGCTTTTTCTTCCTGAAGTAATGTATGCCAAAATTCTTAAGGTCAATGCAAGTTCTGGTGTGTATGTGTTGTCCTATTAGCTATAGAGGCAGTAACTCCAAAGAGGAAGCAGAGAAAAGAACATATCCTGGCTGGGCATAGTGGCTCATACCTGTAATCCCAGCACTTTGGGGGGTCGAGGTGGGTGGATTACTTGAGGCCAGGAATTTGAGACCAGCCTGGCCAACATGGTGAAACCCCATCTCTACTAAAAATACAAAATTAGCTGGGCATGGTGACACACACCTGTAATCCCAGCTACTTGGGAGGCTGAGGCAGGAGAATCCCTTGAGCCCAAGAGGCAGAGGCTGCAGTCAACTGAGATTGTGCCACTGCACTGCAGCCTGAGCAAGAGAATGAGATTCTGTCTCAAAAAAAAAAAAAAAAAATCCTCATAATTTAAAAACGGACTGTTGTATATACTGACAGTTTTGTTTAAGATAGCTAGGACCATACTAGAAATTATAGTAAAACAGTGTAAAACTATCTTTAAATATACCTCTGAGGCCGGGTACAGTGGCTCACATCTGTAATCTTAGCACTTTGGAAGGCTGAGGTGGGAGGGTCGCTTGAGCCCAGGAGTTCGAGACCAGCCTGAGCAACATGGTAAAACCCTGCGTCTACAAGAAATAGAAAAATTAGCCAGTCATGGTGGCATGCACCTATAGTCTCAGCTACTCAGGAGGCTAAGGTGGGAGAATTTCTTGAGCCCAGGAGGTGGAGGCTGCAGTGAGCAGAGATCGCACCACTGCACTCCAGCCTGGTGTCAGAGCGAGACACTGTCTCAGAAAAAAAAAAAGTGTATATATAAATATATATATATATACCTCTGAAATAGTCAAGGGTTATAGAGCATGTGCTTAGGGTTAGCATTTTGTTTCAGTTTCTCAGCTCCCAAAGCCATACAGTGAAACCTTACTGGGTTTTGTTTGTTTTTAATGTTTGATTTGAAACTAATCACCAAGATATTACAGGAACTTTATGATTTAATGAATTACCTTCTTGACCTGGATACTTATCTGTATGCTGATTTAGATAATTGTAATGTTAGGCAGTTACGTATTTATATCACTAGTTTTTAAACTTTTAAAATCTTTTTGTTATTTATTATTTTTTATTTTTAGAGAGAGGATCTTGTTCTGTCACCCAGACTGGAGTACAGTGGCATGGTCATAGCTTACTGCAGCCTCAAACTCCTAAGCAATCCTTCTGCTTTACCTTTTTTTTTTTTTTGAGACGGAATCTTGCTCTGTCGCCCAGGCTGGAGTGCAGTGGCACGATCTCGGCTCACTGCAAGCTCCGCCTCCCAGGTTCATGCCATTCTTCTGCCTCAGCCTCCGGAGAGTAGCTGGGATTACAGGCGCCCGCCACCTCGCCCGGCTAGTTTTTTGTTTTTTTTTTTTTTTTAGTAGAGACGGGGTTTCACCATGTCAGCCAGGATGGTCTCGATCTCCTGACCTCGTGATCTACCCGTCTTGGCCTCCCAAAGTGCTGGGATTACAGGCTTGAGCCACCGCGCCCGGCCTCTGCTTTACCTTCTAGAGGGACTGTGATTGCAGGCTTGTGCCAGCACATGCAAAACTTATTTATTTATTTATTTATTTTTATTTTTAGAGAGAGGATCTTGTTCTGTCACCCAGACTGGAGTACAGTGGCATGGTCATAGCTTACTGCAGCCTCAAACTCCTAAGCAATCCTTCTGCTTTACCTTTTTTTTTTTTTTGAGACGGAATCTTGCTCTGTCGCCCAGGCTGGAGTGCAGTGGCACGATCTCGGCTCACTGCAAGCTCCGCCTCCCAGGTTCATGCCATTCTTCTGCCTCAGCCTCCGGAGAGTAGCTGGGATTACAGGCGCCCGCCACCTCGCCCGGCTAGTTTTTTGTTTTTTTTTTTTTTTTAGTAGAGACGGGGTTTCACCATGTCAGCCAGGATGGTCTCGATCTCCTGACCTCGTGATCTACCCGTCTTGGCCTCCCAAAGTGCTGGGATTACAGGCTTGAGCCACCGCGCCCGGCCTCTGCTTTACCTTCTAGAGGGACTGTGATTGCAGGCTTGTGCCAGCACATGCAAAACTTATTTATTTATTTATTTATTTTTATTTTTCTTTTTTTCTTTTTTTTTTTTTTTTTTTGAGACGGAGTCTCGCTCTGTCGCCCAGGCTGGAGTGCAGTGGCCGGATCTCAGCTCACTGCAAGCTCCGCCTCCCGGGTTTATGCCATTCTCTCGCCTCAGCCTCCCGAGTAGCTGGGACTACAGGCGCCCGCCACATCGCCCGGCTAATTTTTTGTATTTTTTTAGTAGAGACGGGGTTTCACCATGTTAGCCAGGATGGTCTCGATCTCCTGACCTCGTGATCCACCCGTCTCGGCCTCCCAAAGTGCTGGGATTACAGGCTTGAGCCACCGCGCCCGGCCTTATTTTTAATTTAATTTTTTTTTTTTTGAGACGTAGTCTCATTCTGTCGCCCAGGCTGAAGTGCAGTGGTGCAGTCTTGGCTCACTGTAAGCTCTGCCTCCCGGGTTCACGCCATTCTCTTGCCTCAGCTTCCTGAGTAGCTGGGACTATAGGCACCCAGCACCACGCTTGGCTAAGTTTTTTTGTATTTTTAGTAGAGACGGGGTTTCAACTGTGTTACCCAGGCTGGTCTTGAACTCCTGAGCTCAGGTAATCTGCCCGCCTTGGCTTCCCAAAGTGCTAGGATTACAGATGTGAGCCACCGCACCCAGCCTTTCTTCTTGATATTTAGGAGTTCTTTAACAGTATGTAATGCAAATATCTTCTCTGTATTATATCTATAAACAGAGGAAAATTGTATTTCTGTCTTGGAAACTCTTTTTTAGCTTTAAAAATCCAATCAGTCCCAGTAAAAATTACCCCTGTTGACTTACTTTGGGGGAAACCCTCTATAGGTATAAAGATATTTATGTACCTGAGCAATTGAAAGTTATTTTCTAATTAATAACTTAGAAAGAAAAAAATTACTACTCTTGGTTCTTATTTTTCTTTATTTTTATTTTATTTTTTCTATCAACAGCATCGCATCCAGGAAAAGCTTTTAGGTTTTTATGTGTGTGTGCGTGAGAGACAGAGTCTCGCTTTGTTGCCCAGGCTGAAGTACAGTAGCGTTATCTCGGCTCACTGCAACCTCTGCCTCCTGGGTTCAAGCAGTTCTCCTGTCTCAGCCTCCCAAGTAGCTGAGATTACAGGCACCCGCCACCATGCCTGGCTAATTTTTTGTATTTTTAGTAGAGATAGGGTTTCACCATGTTGACCAGGCTGATCTTGAACTCCTGATCTCAAGTGATCCACCTGCCTCGGCCTCCCAAAGTTCTGGGATTACAGGCGTGAGCCACTTCACCCAGCCAGGCTTTTAGTTTTTAAATATTAGGTAGAGGTAATCTATTTGTAAGATAATAGATTTTCTAGAACAGAGGCTCTGAATGGTGGTTGCGTATTGGAATCACTGGGGAGCTTGACAAAAAAAAATACTGATGCCTAAATTCCATTCCAGAGATTTTGTTATATTTGGTCTGGGGTTTGACTTGGGCATTGAAGGTTTAAATGCTCACTAAGTGATTACATTATGTAGCTAAGGCAGAAAAACCTTTGCTCTAGACAGATTCTCTAGATCTATACTGTATTAATGCAGTAGCCACTGGTCACATGTGGCGATTTACATTTAAATTCATTACATTTAGGTAAAATTAAATTGAGTTTCTTAGTCAAACTAGCCACACTTAAAGTGCTTAGTAGTTACCTGTGGCTAAAGGCAACTAACTGTGTTGGATAGCACCAATGCAGAACATTTTCATTATTGTAGAAAGTTCTGTTGGACAGTACCACTCTAGATTGAAACCGGTAATAGTGGTTTTATGAGGAAGAAGATTGGGACAGGGATGGAAAGGTGACTCATTTTTCATTATATAATCTTTTGAACTTTCAAATTTTTGTATAATACTAATAAACTACCTATTCAAAAAAATCATTATTTAAAAAAATTAAAGAGAGGCTAGCTGTAGTGGCTCACGCCTGTAATCCCAACACTTTGGGAAGCCTAGGTAAGAGGATTGCTTGAGGCCAGGAGTTCGAGGCCTGGGCAACATAACAAGACCTCATGTCTTAGGGGGGAAAAAGAAAGGCATAGTGGCACACACCTGTAGTCCTAGCTACTTGGGGAGCTGAGGTGGGAGGATCGCATGAGCCCAGGAGTTCGAGATTGCAATGAGCTGTGATTGTACCACTGTACTCCAGTCTGGGTGACAGAGAGAGACCCTGTCTAAAAAAAATAATAATAATAATAAGAGAGAGAGGAGGCAGAGTGAGATAGCTGAATAGAAGCCTCCACTGTTTGTCTTCCCTGCAGTAGCACCAAATTTGACAACTATCTACAGATTTTTGGTTCACGAGAACCAAAAATCAGGTGAGCAATCACAGTACCTGGTTTTAACTTAATATTATTAAAAGGGGCATGGAAGGAGTAGGAAAGACAGTCTTGAATTGAATACACCACCCCCCAACCACTGCAGTGGCCTTGCGGCATGGAGAGAGAATCTGTACTCTTCCAAGAGTGAGAGTGTAGTAATTGTGAGACTTTGCATTGGAACTTAGTACTGCCAACACTGAGCAGAACTCAGCCAATGCCCACAGAGGAAGCCTGTGGACTAACCCTAGTCAGAGGGGAAATTTTCTCTCCCAGCAGGCAGAACTTGAGTTTTAGCAAGCCTTGCCACCGCAAGCTAAAGTGCTTTGGGTCTTAAATGAACTAGAAAAGCTGTCTAGGGTAGAAGGACTGCAACTCCCAGGCAAGTCCTAGAGTAGTGCTGGGGTCAGAACCAATGGTCTTGCAGGGGCACACAACCTAGTGAGACAGCAGCCAGGGTGACTAAGGAAGTGCTTGTGTCACCCTTTCCACACAATGCCAGCCAGTTCAGCTTGCCAGTACAAAAGAGACCCCTTCCTTCTGTTTGGAGACAGGAAAGGGAAGAGTAAAGAGGACTTTGTTTTGCAACTTGAATACCAGCTCAGCCACAGTCACCTAGGGTACCAAGTAGAGTTGTGAGACCCCTATTCCAGGCCCTAGATGCCTATAGTGTCTAGACACAGTCAGCGCCAGAAGGGAACCTCCCGCCTTGAAGAGAAGGACCTAGTCCTGGCAAGATTCATCACCTCCTAACTAAAGAGCCCTTGGGCCCTGAATAATCAGCAGTGGTAACCAGATAGTAGATGCCATGACCTTGAGTGAGACTCTGAGATATGCTGGCTTCAGGTGTGACCCAGCACATTCATAGCAGTAGCGACTACAAGTAAAGACTCTCTGCTTAACAAAAGGAGAGGGAAGAGTAAAGGGGATTATGTCTTGCAGCGTAGATTTGAACTTGGTCACAGTTGGGAAGAGTACCAAGTGAACTCTTAGGGTCCCTAATTCCAGGCCTTAGCTCCTGGATGGCATTTCTGGACCTACGCTATGCTAGAAGGGAGCCTGTTGCTCTGAAGGGTGAGTCCCAGGCCTGGCAGCGTTCACAAGATGACTGAAGAGCCCTTGGGCCTTAAGTGAATGTTGTCGATACCCTGGCAATACTCCCCATGGGCCTGTGGTGGTAGTGGACACAGACAGAGACTCTGTTTTGGTGCCAAACTTACTGCAGTAGAAAGAATACCAGGTAGATTTCTAACATTTCCAATTTTAGGCCCTGGTTCCCAGACATCATCTCTGAACCTGCTGGGGGAATTTGCCACCCGGAAAGGAAGGACACAAGCCCAGCTGTCTTCATCATCTGCTGATTGTGGAGCCCTAGGGCCTTGAGCAAACATAGGTGGTAGCCAGGTAGTGGTTACAGCAGGCCTTGGCAAGACCCAGTGCTGTACTGGCTTCAGGTCTGACCCAGCACAGTTCTAATGGTGGTGCCACAGGGGTACGTGCCTATAGTCCCAGCTACTCCAGAAAGCTGAGGTGGGAAGATCACTTGAGCCTGGGAGGTTGAGGCTGCAGTGAGCTGAGATCATGCCATTGCACTCCAGCCTGGGCACCAGAGCAAGACCTTGCCTCAAAAAAAGAAAACAACAACAAAAAATTAAGGCCCAGCAATCTGTTGCCTACAAGAAACACACTCACCTGTAAAGACACACATAGGCTGGGTGCAGTGGCTCACCCCTGTAATCTCAGCACTTTGGGAGGTAAAGGCAGGTGGATCACCTGAGGTCGGGAGTTCCAGACCAGTCTGACCAACATGGAGAAACCCCGTCTGTACTAAAAATACAAAATTAACGGCGTGGTGGTGCATGCCTGTAATCCCAGCTACTCGGGAGGCTGAGGCAGAAGAATTGCTTGAACCCAGGAGGCAGAGGTTGTGGTGAGCCGAGATCGCGCCATTGCACTCCAACCTGGGCAAAACTCCGTCTCAAAAATAAAATAAAATAAAATAAAAAAGACACACATAGACTGAAAATAAAGGGATGGGAAAAGATGTTCCATGCAAGTAGAAACCAAAAAAAAAAAAAAAAAGAGAGAGCAAGAGTAGCTATACTTAAACAAAATGAATTTCAGGACAAAAACTTAAGAGACAAAGAAGGTCATTATATATAAAAGGGTCAATTCAACAATGGGATATAGCAGTTGTACATATATATGCACCCAGTGTTGGAACACCCTGATACATAAAGCAAATATTAGAGCTAAAGAGAAAGATAAACTTCAATACAATAATAGCTGAAGACTTCAACACCCTGCTTTCAGCATTGGACAGATCATCCAGACAGAAAAGCAACAAAGAAACATCAGACTTCATCTGTACTCTAGACCAAATAGACCTAATAGATATTTACAGAACATTTCATCCAATGGCTGAAGAATACATATTCTTCCCCTCAGTACATGCATCATTCTCAAGAGTAGAGGCCATATGTGAGGCCACAAAACAAGTCTTAAAACATTCAAAAAATTGAAGTTACATCAAATATCTTCTCTGAACCACAATGGAATAAAATTATAAATCAATAACAAGAGGCATTTTGGGAACTGTACAAACACATGGAAATTAAACAATATCCTCCTGAGTCACTAGTAGGTCAATGAAGAGATTAAGAAGGAAATTGCAAAATATCTTGAAACAAACGTAATGGAAACACAATATGCCAAATCCTATGGGATACAGCAAAAGCAGAACTAAGAGGGAAGTTTATAGCTACAAGTTCCTACATCAAAAAAGAAAACTTCAAATAAACAACGTAACAATGCATCCTAAAGAACTAGAAAAGCAAGAGTAATCCAAACCTAATGTTAGTAGAAGATAAAATAAAGATCAGAGCAGACATAAATGAAATGCAGAAAACAATACAAACGATCAAGGAAAGAAAAAGTTGGTGTTTTGAAAACTTAAAACTGACAAACTTTTTAGCCAGACTAAGAAAAAAAGAAGACCCAAATAAAGTCAGAAATGAAAAAGGAGATATTGCAACAGATAATACAGAAATTCAAAGGATCATTAGAGGCTACTATGAGCAACTATATGCCAGTAAATTGGAAAACCTAGAAGAAAGGGTTAAATTCCTGGACACATACAGTCTACTAAGATAGAACCATGAAGTAATATAAAACTTGAACAGACCAATGACAAGTAACAAGTTGAAGCTGTAATAAAAAGTCTTCCAGCAGAGAAATACCCGGGACCCAGTGGCTTCACTGTTGAACTCTACCAAACACTTAAGAAGTAAAACCAATCCTACTCAGACTATTCTGAAAAATAGAGGAGGAGAGAATACTTCCAGACTCATTCTAGGAGACCAGTATTAGCCTGATAACAACACCAGTTAAAGACACATCAAGGGAAAAGAAAACACAGAATAATATCTCTGATGGACATTGGTGCAAAAATCCTTAACAAAACACTGTCAAACCAAATTAAGGAACATATTAAAAAGATCATTTATCATTGAACAAATGGGTTTTATCCCAGGGATGAAAGGATGTTTCAGCATACATGACTCAATTAATGTGGTATCAACAGAATGAAGGACAGAAACCATATGGTCATTTCAGTTGATGCTGAGAAAGCATCTGATAAAATTTAACATCTCTTCATGATAAAAATCATCAAAAAACTGCATGTAGAAAGAACATACCTCAACATAATAAAAACCACATGTGGGAGACCCACAGCTAGTATTATACTGAGGAGGGAAAACTGAAAGGCCTTTTCTCTAAGATCTATCTGTAACATGAAGTGGATGCCCACTTTCACTACTGTCATTTGATCTAGTACTGTTATTTGACCTAGACTTTCAGTACTAATACTGGAAGTCCTAGCCAGAGCAATCAGAAAAGAGAAAGAAAGAAAGGACATCCAAATCAGAAAGGAAGGTGAAAGGTTGCCCACTTTAAGCACTGCTATTTAACCTAGTACTGGAAGTCCTAGCTAGCAATCAGACAAAAGAAAGAAATAAAGGTGGCCATGCGCAGTGGCTCATGCCTGTAATCCCAGCACTTTCTGAGGCCGAGGTGGGTGGATTACGAGGTCAGGAGATTGAGACCACCCTGGCTAACGTGTTGAAACCCTGTCTCTACTAAAAATACAAAAAATTAGCCGGGCGTGGTGGCTGGCGCCTGTAGTCCCAGCTACTCGGGAGGCTGAGGCAGGAGAATGGCATGAACCCGGGAGGCGCAGCTTGCAGTGAGCCAAGATTGTGCTGCTACACTCCAGCCTGGGTGACAGAGCGAGACTCTGTCTCAAAAAAAAAATTAAAAAAAAAAAAATAATAAAGGGCATCCAAATCGGAAAGGAAGAAGTCAAATTATCCTTGTTTGCAGGTGATATGATCTTATATTTGGAAAAACCTAGACTCCACCAAAAAACTATTAGAACTGATAAATTTAGTAAAGTTGCCGCATACTAAATCAACATACAGAAATCAGTAGCATTTCTATATGCCAACAGTGAATAATCTGAAAAAGAAATCAGGAACATAATCCCATTTACAATAGCTACAAATAAAATACCTAGGAATTAACTTTACCAAAGAAGTGAAAGATCTTCACAATGAAAACTGTAAAACATTGGTGAAAGAAATTGAAGAGGACACACACACAAAAAGGAAAGATATTCCATGTTCATAGATTGTAAGAATCAATGTTGTTCAAATGTTCGTGCTACCCAAAGCAGTCACAGATTCAGTGCAATCCCTATCAAAATATGGCAGTCTTCCCAGAAATGGAAAAAACAATCCTAAAATTTATATGAAATCATAAAAGACCTAGAATAGCCAAAGCTATCCTGAGCAAAAACAACAAAATAGGGGAAATCACATAACCTGACTTCAAATTATACTACAGAGCCATAGTAACCAAAACAGCATGGTACTTGCATTAAAAACAGACACATAGACCAATGAAACAATAGAGAACCTAGAAACAGTTCATACATCTACAGTGAACTCATTTTTGACAAAGGTGCCAAGAATATGCATTGGGGAAAGGACAGTCTCTTGATTAGATGGTGCTGGAGAAGCTGAATATCCATATGCGGAAGATCGAAACTAGCTCCCTGTCTCTCACCACATACAAAAGTCAAATCAAAATGAATTAGCGACTTAAATCTAAGACCTGAACTATGCAACTACTAAAAACAACATTGGGAAAACTCCCTGGGATATTAGTCTGGGCAAAGATTTCTTGAGTAAAACCCCATAAACACAGGCAACCAAAGAAAAGATGGACAGATGGGATGACATCAAGTTAAAAAAGCTCTGCACAACAGAGTAAACAGTCAGAAAAGTGAAGAGTGGCCAGGTGCAGTGGCTTACACCTGTAATCCTAGTACTTTGGGAGGCCGGCAGATCACCTGAGGTCAGGAGTTCGAGACCAGCCTGGCCAACATGGTGAAACCCCGTCTCTACTAAAAATACAAACATTACCTGGGCGTGGTGGCAGGTGCCTGTGATCCCAGCGACTTGGGAGGCTGAGGCAGGAGAATAGCTTGGACCTGGGAGGTAGAGGTTGCAGTGAGCCGATATTGTGCCATTTCACTCCAACCTGGGCAACAACAGCAAAACTCCATCTCAAAAAAAAAGAAAACAGAAAAGTGAAGAGGCAACACACAGAAAGGGAGAAGATATTTGCAAACTATCTATCTGACAAGAGATAAATACTTAGAATATATAAGGAGCTCAAACAACCATATAGGAAAAAAAATCTTATAATTCAGTTAGAAAATAGACAAAAGGTCTGAATAGATCTATGTCAAAAGAAGACATACAAATGCAAAGCAGATATATGATAAAGTGCTCAATATCATTGGTTGTCAAAGAACTCTAAATCAAAACTATAATGAGGTATGACTTCAGCCCATTTAAAATGGATTGTATCCAAAAGACAGATAATAACAAATGCTGGCAAGGATATGAAGAAAAGTGAACCCTCATGCACTGTTGGTGGGAATGTGAATTAGTACAGCCACTATGAAGAACAGTTTGGAGTTCCTCAAGAAACTAAAAATAGAGCTACCATATGATCTAGCCATTCCACTGCTAGGTATATACTTAAGAGGAAGGATATGACCTGGCATTCATATGCAGAAAAAGATACATATAGAAAGGAAATCAGTATATTAAAAAGATATTTGTACTCTTTTGTTTATTGCACTGTTCACAGTAGCCAAGATTTGGAAGCAACCTAAGCGCTGATCAACAGATGATGAAAAAGGAAAATGTGGTATATATACACACTGGAGCACTATTTAGCCATAAAAAAGAATGAGATCCTGTCATTTGCAACAACATGGATGGAACTGTGGTCATTATGTTAGGTGAAATAAGCCAGACACAGAAAGACAAACTTCACATATCCTCACTTATTTGTGGTGGGAGCTAAAAATTAAAATTGTTGAACTCATGGAAATAGAGAGTAGAATAATGGTTATCAGAGGCTGTGAAGGTTATTGGGGAAGGGTAGGGGGGAAGTAGGGATGGTTAATTGGTACAAAAATAGAATGAATAAGATCTAGTATTTGATAGCACAGCAGAGTGACTAAATAATAATTTAATTCCTGAAAGAGTATAATTGGATTGTGACACAAAAGATAAATACTTGAGGTGATGGATGCCCCATTTACCCTGGTGTGATTATTACACATTGTATGCCTGTATCAAAATATCTCCTGTACCTCATAAATATATACACCTACCGTTTACCCACAAAAATGAGAAGAAAATGTAAGTAATGCATTTCCTCAAAAAGTTATAGGTAATTAGTATTGATCCACTATATGTAATTGACATCTATCAACCACTTCATCCAACAACAGCAGGTACACATTCTTCTCAAGCTGTCATGGAACACTCACCAAGATAGATCATAAAACATACTTAAACAGATTTAAAAAAATATTAATCACATAATGTCCACTCTCAGACCTCAGTGGAATTAAACTGAAAATCAATAGAGAAAGATATGCTCTCTGCTCCTTCTATATGATAAAGGACTACATCTCATGCAGCACAAGCCATGTTCCTGAGACACTTGGTGAAATTGAAGCTTGTAGTAAACAGATTTGGTTGTACCGGGCATCTGGTCAACTGGGTTGCTTTTAACTCTGGCAAAGTGGATATTGTCATCATCAGTGATCCCTTCATTGACTTCACCTACATGGTCTACATGTTCCAGTATGATTCCACCAGTGGCAAGCTCCATGGCACTGTCAAGGCTGAGAATCAGAAGTTTGTCATCAGTGGAAATCCTATCACCATCTTCCAGGAGCAAGATACCACCAAAATCAAATGTGGTGATGCTGGCACTGGTTGTGTTGTGTAGTCAACTGATGTCTTCACTATCTTGGATATGGCTGGGGTGTACTTAGAGGAGAGAGCCAAAGAGTCATCATCTTTGCTTCCTTTGACCCCGTTTGATGGGTGAGAACCATGAGAAGTACGAAAGCAACCTCACAATCATCAGCATTGCCTCCTGCACCACCAATTGCTTAGGATCTCTGACCAAGATCATCCATGACAACTCTGGCATCATGGAGGGACTCATGACCACAGTCCCTGCCATCACTGCCACCCAGGAAACCTATGGATGGCTCTTCTGGGAAACTGTGACGTCATGGTTGTGGGGCTCTCCAGAACATTATTTCTGCATCTACTGGAACTTCCAAGGCTGTGGGCAAGGACATCCCCAAGCTGAATGGGGAGAGCACTGGCATGGCCTTCCTTGTCCCCACCACCAATGTGTCAGTCGTGGACCTGACCTGCTGTCTGGAGTAACCTGCCAGATATGACTTCAAGAAGATGGTGAAGCAGGCATTGGAAGATCCCTTGGAGGGCACACTGGCCTACACTGGACACCAAGTTGTCCCCTGTGACTTTAACGGTGACACTCCCTCTTCCACTTTTAATTCTGGGGCTAGCATTACCCTCAGCAACCACTTTGTCAAGGTAATTTCCTCGTATGACAATTACTTTGGCTTCAGCAACGGGGTGGTGGACCGCATGGTCCACATGGCCTCCAAGGAGTAACAGCCCTCTGGACCACCAGCCCTAGTGATAGCACGAGAGAAAAAGAGAGGCTCTCAGCTGCTGAGGAGTCCCTGCCACACTCCATCCCCCACCACACCAAGAATCTCCCCTCCACCACAGTTTTCATGCCATATCCCCTGAAGATTGGGAGGGGTCTAGAGAGCCCCCACCTTGTCATGTACCATCAATAAAGTCTTCTGTACTCAGCCAAAAATAAAATAAAATAATAGAAAGATAACTGGAAAATCCCAAAATATGTGGAGATTAAACAACTATTTCTGAATAATACATGGATCAAAGAAGAAATCTCAGTGAAATTTAAAAATACTTTAAATGAAAATGAAAACACTACTTATCAAAATTTATAGGATGCAGTGAAAGTCATGCTTAGAGGGAAATGTATAACAGTGAATGCATATGATAGAAAAGTAGAAAGGTCTAAAATCAATCATTTGTTTCCATCTTAGGAAATTGAAAAAAAAATGGCAAATTAAATCCAAAGTAAGCAGAAGAAAAGACGTAATAAAAAATTAGAAACCAATAAAATTAAAAACAGGAAATCAATAGAGAAAATCAGTGGAACCAATAGCTGGTTCTTTGACAGTATTAATAAAAGTACATAAGCCTCTAGCAAAGCTAAGAGAAAAAGAGAGAGGACACAGATTACTTCTGTCAGAAATGAAAGAGGGTTATCACTACAGATCCCATGGACATTAAAAGGAAAATAAAGGAATACTATGAACAACTCTATGCCTACCAGTCTGATAACCTAGATGAACTAGACCAATTCCTTGAAAGACACACTCTGCCAGGTCTACAAAAAGATAATCTGAATAGGTTTATATCTATTAAATAAATTGAATCAATAACCTTCCAAAGCAGGAAGCACCAGGTATACAAATGGGTTTGCTGGTGAACTTTACCAAACATTTAAGAAGAAACTATACCCCTTATCTACAGTCTCTTTCAGAAGACAGAAGCAGAGGGAATACTTCCTAATTTATTCTATGATGCCACTGTTGTGTCAGTACCAGAACCAGAAAAAGACACTACTACAGACCAATGTCTATCATGATCTTAGATGAGAGAAAACTACAGACCAATATCTCTCTTGATCTTATATGCAAAAATTCTCAATGAAATATTAGCAAATTGAATCCGACAATGTATACAAGAATTATAGGCCGGGCATAGTGGCTCATACCTGTAATCCCAGCACTTTGGGAGGCCAAGGTGGGCAGATTGCTTGAGCTCAGGAGTTTAAGACCAGTCTGAGCAACATGGCGAAAACCCATCTCTATAAAAAAAATACAAAAACTAGCCAGGTGTGGTGGCACGTGCCTGTGGTCCCAGCTACTCAGGAGGTTGAGTTGGGAGGATTGCTTGAGCCCAGGAGGTCGAGGCTGCAGTGAGCCAAAATCACATCATTGCCTAGGTGACAGCAAGACCCTGTCCCCACCCACGCCCCCTTCCCCCCAAAAAAGAAAAAAGTATATCACAACCAAGTGGGATTTATCCCAGGTATGCAAATCTGGTTAAATACTAACAAATCAAGTAACGTAATTCATCGTCTTAGCAGGCTAAAAAAGAAAAATCACATGATTATATCTATGAATACAGAAAAAGCATTTGGCAAAATCCAAAGCTCATTCATGATAAAAACACAGTTAACTAGGAATACAAGGAAACGTTCTCAACTTGATACAGAGTATCTGCAAAAAAATCTACAACTAACAACATACCTAGTGGTGATATACTAGAAGTTTTCCTACTAACATCATGAACAAGGCAAGGATGTGCCTTCTCACCACTCCTTTTTAATATTATACTGGAAGTCTTAGCTAGTGTAATAAGGCAAAAATGGAAATAAAAGGTAAACACTTTGGGAAGGAAGAAATAAAACTCTCTTTGTTCACAGATGTCATTATCTTATATGTAGAAAACCCAAGAGAACTGACAAAAACACTCCTGGAACTAGTAAGTGATTATAGAAAGGTTGCAGGATGTAAGGTTAATATACAAAAGTTAATCACTTTCCCATATACCAGCAATCAACAAATAGAATTTGGAATTAGAAACACAATACCATTTATATTAGTACTCTCAAAATTCAATTATTTAGGTATAAATTTAATAAAATGTGTAAAAGGTCTATATAAGGAAAACTACAGAACTCTCAGGAATGAAATCAAAGAAGGATTAAATAAATGGAGAGCTATTTCAGTTTCATAGATAGGAAGACTCAGTATTGTCAAAGTGTCAGTTCCTCAGAGTATGATTTATAGATTGATGAGATCCAAGTCAAAATCCCAGAAAGTTATTTTGTGAATATTGACAAACTGATTCCAAAGTTTATAGAGAGAGGCAGGCCAGGCACTGTGGCTCACGCCTGTAATCCCAGCACTTTGGGAGGCTAAGGTGGGCAGATCACCTGAGGCCAGGAGTTTGAGACCAGCCTGGCCAACATGGCAAAACCCTGCCTCTACTGAAAATACAAAAATTAACTGGGTGTGGTGGTGCACATCTGTAATCCCAGCTACTCAGGAGGCTAAGGCATGAGAGTCACTTGAACCCAGGAGGCGGAGGTTGCAGTGAGCCAAGAGCACTTCACTGCACTCCAACCTGGGTGACAGAGCGAGACTCTGTCTCAAAAAAAAAACAAAATAAAGTTTATATAGAGAGGCAACAAAATAAAGTTTATATAGAGAGGCAAAAGATTCAGAATAGCCAACACAATATTGAAGACAAAAGTTGGAGGACTGATGCTACTTGACCTCGAGACTTAATATACAGCTTCAGTAATCAAGACAGTGTGGTATTGGTCAAAGAATAGACAAATAGACCAGTGAAACAGAACAGAGAGTCCAGAGATAGACACACATAAATATAGTCAACTGGTCTTTGACAAAGAAGCAAAGACAATACAATGGAGCAAAGACGATATTTTCAAAAAATGGTGCTGGCAACTAGATTTTTAAAAAATGAATCTAGACATAAACGTTATACCCTTCACAAAAATTAACTCAAAATAGATCGTAGACCTAAATAGAAAATGCAAAAGTGTAAAACTAGAAGACAACAGTAGAAAACCTAGATTACCTTGGGTATGGCAATGACTTTTTGGATACAACACCAAAATAGTGATCCATGAAAGAAATAATTAATGAGCTGGACTTCATTAATATTTAGAAACTTCTGGCCGGGTGCAGTGGCTCACGCCTGTAATCCCAGCACTTTGGGAGGCCGAGGCCAGTGGATCACGAGGTCGGGAGATCGAGACTATCCTGGCTAACATGTTGAAACCCCATCTCTACTAAAATTACAAAAAAATTAGCCAGGCGTGGTGGCGGGCACCTGTAGTCCCAGCTACTCGGGAGGCTGAGGCAGGAGAATGGTGTGAACACAGGAGGCAAAGGTTGCAGTGAGCCGAGATCGCCCCACTGCACTCCAGCCTGGTTGACAGAGTGAGACTCCGTCTCAAAAAAAAAAGATTTAGAAACTTCTGTGAGGGAAAATGTCAAGAGAAGGCAAGAGGGAGAAAAATTTTGTAAAAGACACATCTGATAAAAGACCTATGCAAAATATACAAAGAACTCTTAAAACTTAACAACTAAAGGCTGGGCGCAGTGGCTCACGCCTGTAATCCCAGCACTTTGGGAGGCTGAGGTGGGCAGATCACAAGGTCAGGAGATCGAGACCATCCTGGCCAACACAGTGAAACCCCGTCTCTACTAAAAATACAAAAAATTTAGCTGGGCATGGTGGCAGGATGGCATGAACCCGGGAGGCAGAGCTTGCAGTGAGCCAAGATCACACCACTGCACTCCAGCCTGGGCAACAGAGTGAGACTCCATCTCAAAAAACCAAACAAACAAACAAAAAAAGCAACTAACAATTAGAAAACAAGCTGGGTATGATGGCTCACACCTGTAATCGCAGCACTTAGGGAGGCTGAGGTAGGTGGATCGCTTGAGCCTAGGAGTTTGAGACAGCCTGGGGAATATGACAAAACCCCATCTCTACCCAAAATACAATAAAACTGGACAGGCGTGGCCGGGCACAGTGGCTCAATGCCTGTAATCCCAGCACTTTGGGAGGCCGAGGCGGGCTGATCACAAGGTCAGGAGATTGAGACCATCCTGGCTAACATGGTGAAACTCTGTCTCTACTAAAAATACAAAAATTAGCTGGGCGCGGTGGCGGGCACCTGTAGTCCCAGTTACTCGGGAGGCTGAGGCAGGAGAATGGTGTGAACCTGGGAGGCGGAGCTTGCAGTGAGCCGAGATCGTGCCACTGCTCTCCAGTCTGGGCGACAGCACGAGACTCTTGTCTCAAAAAAAAAAAAAAAAAAATTAGATGTGTTCCCAGCTACTCGGAAGGCTGAGGTGGGGGGGATTGCTTCAGCCCAGAAAGCAGAGGTTGCAGTGAGCCATGATTACACCACTGCACTCCAGCCTGGGCAACAGAGTGAGATCCTGTCTCCAAAAAAAAAAAAAAAAAGAACTGAAAAGAAAAGAAAACAACTTGATTAAAAAATGGACCAAAGACCTAAATAGACACCTCACCAAAGAAGGCATAGAAATGGCAAATAAACATATGAAAAGATGCTCCACATCATGTGTCATCAGGGAAATTTAAATTAAAACAGCAATGAGACACCACTGTAGTAGATTTTGGGCCGTTCTAATAGGACAAGATCCAGAACACCGAAAACACCAAATGCTGGCAAGGACGTGGAACAAAAGCAATTTTTATGTGTTGCTGGTGAGAATGCAAAATTGCCAACTACTTGGGAAGGTAGTTTGGCAGTTTCTTACGAAATTAAACATACTTTGACCATATGATCCTGAAATCCTACTCCTTGGTATCTATCGAAAAGAGTTAAAAACTTATATCCACACAGTGGCCTGCACATAAATGTTTATAGAAGCTTTATTCGTAATTGCCACAACTTGAAAACAACCAAGATATTCTTCAGTAGGTGAGTGGATAAACTGTGGTACCTCTGGACAATGGAATATTATTTACCACTGAAAGGAAATGAGATATAAAGACATGAAAAGACTTGGAGAAAGCTGGGTATGGCAGTTCATGCCTGCAATCCCAGCACATTGGGAGGCCAAAGTGGACAGATCGCTTGGGCCCAGGAGTTCAAGATCAGCCTTGTCAATACAGTGAAACCCCATCTCTACAGAGAATACAAAAATTAGCTGGATGTGGTGGTGTGTGACTGTAATTGCAGCTACCCGGCAGGCTGAGGTGAGATAATCACCTGAGCCTGGGAAGTTGAGGCTGCAGTGAGCTGTGACTGCACTCCAGCCTGTATGATGGAGTAAGACCCTGTGTCAAAAACAAAAAAGACTTGAAAAAAAATAAATGCATATTACTAAATGAAAGAAACCAATCTGAAAAGGCTACGTACTGTATAATTACAACTATAGACATTCTGGAATAGGAAAAACAATGGAGACACTAAAATGCAATTAAAAAATTAGTAGTTGCAAGGTGATGGGGTAGAGAGAGAGGGGATGAATAGGCAGAGCACAGAGGATTTTAGTTCGGTGAAATGCTCTGATACTATAATGGGGAGACATGTTGTTATACATTTGTCCGAACCCATAGAATGTACAACACCAAGAATGAACCCTAATGTAAACTAGGGTACTTTGGGTGATTACAGTGTGCCAGCGTAGGTCCATCAGTTTTAACAAATGTACCACTCTGGTAGGGGATGTTAATAATTGGGGAAGCTATCCATGTATAGCAGGAGATATATGGGATATTTTTCTGTCTTCCTGTCAGTTTTGTTGTGAGCTTAAAACTGCTCTAAGTCTTAAAAAACAATTAAAGAGAGGCCAGGCTCATACCTATAATCCCAGCAGTTTGGGAGGCTAAGGCAGGAGGATCGCTTTAGTCCAGCAGTTTGAGACCAGTTTGGACAACATAATATGAGACAGAAGAAATACCACAATTAGCCATGCATGGTGGCACACGCCTGTAGTCCCAGCTACTTGGGAGCCTGTGGTGGGAGAATCACTTGAGCACAGGGGATTGAGGCTGCAATGAACCATGATGGCACCATTGCACTCCAGCCTGGTCAACAGAACGCGACCCTGTCTCAAAGAAAAAAAATAAAAACTAAAGAGAAGTAATTACAGGGATATGTGAGAGGAGGAAAAAAGATAGGAAGATTATGTCGTAAGGCCAGGTGCAGTGGCTCACACCTGTAATCCCAACAGTTTGGGATGCCGAGATGGGAGGATTGCTTGAGGCCAGGAGTTCAGAGTTACAGTGCGTTATAATCATGCTGCCCGTACTCCAGTCTGGGCAACAGAACAAGACCCTGTCAAAGAAAAAAACAAAAAGGTTATGTTTTAAGGAAATATTGTAGTTAATCATTTATATTTTGGGTAGAGATTATTTTTCTAAAAGCACTCTCAGAGAAAAAAATTAAGTTATAAAAATTTAAAAATCTTAAATTGCCAGTCTTGATATTAAAATTATAATTAAAATTTTTTCTTAGATGTCTTTTAAAACAGACATTGGCAAACTACCAGGTTGCCATTTGTTTTAATAAATAAAATTTTACTGAAACATAGACATACTCATTTGTTTATATATTGCCTATGGCTGCTTTTCTGCTAGAACAGCAGAATTGAGTAAGGCCCACAAGCCTGAAACACTTACTGTGTGGCCCTTTAAGACAAAGTTTTCAGATCCCTGTTATAAAGGACACACATTTGAATCCTTCCTGTAGATTAAAATTTCTACTTTATCATTTCCTTCAGCCTGAAGAACTTCCTTTAGCATTCTTGAAGTGCAAGTTTTCTAGCAGTGAATTTTTCAACTTTTGTTTATCTGAAAGTATCTTTATTTTATTCTCATTTTTGAAGGCTATTTTTGCCAGATGTAGAAATCTGGGCTGATCGGTTGAGGGTATTCATTCAGCATGTTAAAGATGCAGTTCCGGCTGGGCGTGGTGGCTCATGCCTGTATTCCCAGCACTTTGGGAGGCTGAGGTGGGTGGATCACGAGGTCAAGAGATCGGAGACCATCCTGGCTAACATGGTGAAACCCTGTCTCTACTAAAAATACAAAAATTAGTTGGGCATGGTGACACAGGCCTGCAGTCCCAGCTACTCCTGAGGCTGGGGCAGCAGAATGGCTTGAACCCAGGAGGAGGAGGTTGCAGTGAGCCGAGACCACGCCACTGCATGCCAGCCTGGCGACAGAGACTCTGTCTCAAAAAAAAAAAAAAAAAAGAGACGCAGTTCCAACTGTCTTCTGGCCTCCTTTGTTTCTAAGTCAGCCATCTTTCTTTTGTTGTTCTTTTTATTGTGTTTTTTCTCTAGATGCTTTTAAGATTTTCCCTTTATCTTTAATTTTTATCGGTTTGACTATGATGTGCCTTAGTATGCTTTTTTTTGTTTTTTGGGTTTTTTTTGTATTTATCCTGCCTTGGGTTCTCTGAGGTTCTTAGATTTGTAGGTTGATGTTTTTCACCAAATTTGGGGAAATTTCAGCATTTATTCAGATCAAATATTCAAATTTTAAAATTGTTTTTTTTATCCTTCTAGGATTCAAGTTTCATACATTTTTAAAATTTATTTATTTATTTATTTATTTAAGATGGAGTCTCGCTTTGTCACCCAGGCTGGAGTGCAGTGGCGTGATATCGGCTCATTGCAACCTCTGCCTCCTGGGTTCAGGTGATGCTCCCACCTAAAACTCCCAAGTAGCTGGGATTACAGACATGCACCACCACACCCAGCTTTTTTTTTTTTTTTTTTTTTTTAGTAGAGATGGTGTTTCACCATGTTGGCCAGGCTGGTCTTGAACTCCTAACCTCAAGTGATCCGCCTGCCTCGGCCTCCCAAAATGCTGGGATTACAGGTGTGAGCCACCATGCTTGGCTGAGTTACATACATTTCAGACTGCTTGATATTATCCCAAAAGTCACTGAAGTTTTGTTTAGTTTTTTGTAATACCTTTTCTCCTTCAGTTTGTTTAATGTCTTTGATTTATCTTCAAGTTCATTGACCCCTTTTTTCTGTGATGTTTAGTCTGCTGTTAAGCCCATTCAGTATATATTTCATTTTAGGTATCGTACTTTCTATTCCAGAATTTCCATTTGGTTCTTTTTTACTTCTCATTTCTTTACCAGATGTTCCCACATTTTCCTTTAAATCCTTGAACATATATATATACACACAGACACCTATGTATACTTACATACACACACATATATACACATACATGTATACATACATATAAATATATAAACAGTTGTTTATAAGTTCTTGTCTGCTGATTTTCACAAGTGGATCACCTCTCTGTTTCTGTTGATTCCTTTTTTTCTTGATTATGGGTCATTCTCTGCTTTTTTGTATGTCTAGTAATTTTATTTTATACTTTATGAATATTACGTTGAGGAGTTTGTATTTCGTTGTCTTCTTTTAAAGGGTGTTGAATTTTGTTCTGGCAGACAAATTACTGGAGGAGCCTACATTAGTCAGGGTTCCCTAGAGGGACAGAACTAATAGGATATATATATGTATATACACACACACACACACCTAGCTACCACACCTGGCCACCTCTGTTATTTCTGTTCAGCTCTCAGCCCTATAGCATTATATATATATATACGTGTGTGTGTGTGTGTGTATGTGTATATGTACATATACATTCTTTGATTTGTGGGTTAATGTTTTTCACCAAATGATTCCTCCTCAAAAATGCCTCCCCTGACCAAGCTATCTAAAATAGAGCCTCCCACCACTCTCTATCACATCTCCGTTTTAATTTATACACAGCACTCTGACATTTATATTATGTTCTATAACTTTTGTTTATTTATTGTTATCTCCCCAACATAACATTACATTATGAAGAATGTAAGCTTCATAGGACAATAACTTGGTCTATCTTGTTCACTGCTGAATCTCCAGCTGTTTAAAACAGTTCTTAACAGGGCGCAGTGGCTCACACCTGTAATCCCATCACTTTGGAAGGCGGAAGCAGGTGGATCAAGAGATCTGGAGTTTGAGACCAGCCTGTATGTGTGTGTGTGTGTGTGTGTGTGTGTGTGTGTGTGTATGTATGTATATATATGTATGTGTGTATATACATATACACATACACATACACATACAGCCTGTATGTGTATATTTACACATACACATACACACACGCATATATGTATGTAAAGGGGAGTTTATTAAGTATTAATAAAGCCTGGATGACAAAGCGAGACTCCATCTTAAATAAATAAATAAATTTTTTAAATGTATGTAACTCGAGTCCTAGAAGGATAAAAAAAGATAGAATTTTAAAATTTGAATAATATTTGATCTGAATAAAGGGGAGTTTGTTAAGTATTAACTCACATAATCACAAGGTCCCACATTAGGCTGTCTGCAAACTTGAGGAGCAAGGGGAGCCAGTTCAAGTCTCAAAACTGAAGAATTTGGAGTCTGATGTTTGAGGGCAGGAAGCATCCAATATGAGAGAAAGATGTAGGCTGGAAAGCTAGGCCAGTCTCACCTTATCTCGTTTTTCTGCCTGTTTTATATTCGCTGGCAGTTGATTCGATTGTGCCCATCAGATTAAGGTGGGTCTGCCTTCCCCATCCCACTGACTCAAATGTTAATCTCCTTTGACAACACCCTCACAGACACACCCAGGATCAATACTTAAAGTATCCTTCAGTCCAGTCAAGTTGACACTCAATATTAACCATCACAGAGCCTGTTGATTCTGTCAGGCTTGTTTATGCTTTGGTTTTATGCTTCATTAGAGCAAGTTACTTTTTATTTTGTTTTTAGTCTCAGAGCATGGCCTTTAACTCTAGAGTGTGGCCTAAAAATAATAATACTCATGAGTAATTACTTTAGTGTAGTGATGTGCTCCTGTAGTCCCAACTACTCAGAAGGCTGAGGTGGGAGGATCATTTGAGCTCAGGAGGTTGAGACTGCGGTGAGCTATGATTGTGCCACAGCACTTCAGCCTGAGCACTAGAACAAGACCCCAACTCTAAGAGTGTGGTCCCTACTCTTAAAACTATGACCTTGTAGCATCTCATCTGAATACCAAAGATGCTTGGTGCTCCATGACCTTTGTTATTTCCTTAATTTTTTATTTTTAATAGGGAAGGGAGGGAGAATTTTAGCCTTTTTTTTTTTTAATTTATTTATTTATTTTTTTTGGTGCAGTGGTGTGATTGTAGCTCGCTGAAGCATCTACTTCTTGGGCTCAAGCTCTCCTCCCACCTTTGCCTCTGAATATCTGGGACTACAAGTGTGTGCCACCATGCCCACCTAATTTTTGTAATTTTTAGTAGAGACGAAGTCTCACTATGTTTTACAGGCTGGTCTCAAACTCCTGAACTCAAGTGATCTCCCACCTTGGCCTCCCAAAGCACTGGGGTTTCAGGGATGAGCTACCACACCCAGCCACCTCTGTTATTTCTGTTCAGCTCTCAGCCCTATAGGAGGAGCTGTCTGTTAGACCCCATGGAGTCTCACCCTGTGCATACACAACCTGAGGCTTGGCCAAAGACCCAAGAGAAAATCCCCATACAGATTTCTGCCCTCCGTTTCATCCCCTACAGCTTCCTCCTCTGTAATATCCTTTCCTGTAAATTCTAGCCACCTCAGCAGGCCAAACTCTGATGGTCTCTGTCTCCTCTGCTCACAAAGACTGCCTATTCATATATATCCCTTCTTTTAAGGACCATGGTCTTGTGCTGATGGTTGTACAGTGCTTACAAACAGCTGCCTCATGTATTTTGCCTGCCTTTATAATTGTTTAGGGTAGAGTAAACCCAATACTGGTTAGTATATCATTGCTAGCAGTGGAAGTTCATGTTGTCCTTTTAAAATTAAATAAATCGATCTCTAAGTTTAAAGAAAACTCATTACTCACAGACCATGTCTCAGGAGCCATGTGAGAACATAATTTTAAATAGTACATGTAGACATTTACCTATATTTCATGGAGGGCTGAGATAGTTCCACTAACCAATATTTGAGCAAATTTCAAGTGTGTTGTATCTGTTCATACACACAGAGCAAAGAATCAATGTTATATCATTGTTTTGTGTTTAATGTTTGTGCTTCAGAATGATTAATATTACTTCATGTCTTTCTAGGAGTTTTTAATGGTCAATTGCTGATCTAAGTTTCAGTAACTTTCCAAAACATTACTATAAGTAAATATTCATCAGGACTCTGAAGTGCAAGTCAACTATATAATCAGGAGGCTCAGTAAATTGATCACAGCCAGTCAATAAATTGATTAGTTTTACATGTAGATTGTTTTTTTTTTTTTTTTTTTTTTTTTTTTTTTTGAGACGGAGTCTTGCTCTGTCGCCGGGGCTGGAGTGCAGTGGCGGATCTCAGCTCACTGCAAGCTCCGCCTCCCGGTTCACGCCACTCTCCTGCCTCAGCCTCCCGAGTAGCTGGGACTACAGACGCCCGCCACCTCGCCCGGCTAGTTTTTTGTATTTTTTAGTAGAGACGGGGTTTCACAGTGTTCGCCAGGATGGTCTCGATCTCCTGACCTCGTGATCCGCCCGTCTCGGCCTCCCAAAGTGCTGGGATTACAGGCTTGAGCCACCGCGCCCGGCCTTTACATGTAAATTGTAAAGCTAATCAGATTATTTTCTCAATCTAAATCTTAGATTCATTTTCATTCTAAGGATAAATTCGTTACTTTGACAACTCAAAATAGTCCAGTATGTATTGATCACCAACTATTTGCTAGGCTTGTCTCATAATCCAGAGGAAAATATTCTCACTTAGTCCCCACATTGATCATGCAGGGTAAATGGCATCATCTCTATTTTATAGATGAGGGTTGAGGCTTAGAAAAATTAGGAACTAGACCGGGCGCGGTGGCTCAAGCCTGTAATCCCAGCACTTTGGGAGGCCGAGACGGGCGGATCACGAGATCAGGAGATCGAGACCATCCTGGCTACCACGGTGAAACCCCGTCTCTACTAAAAAATACGAAAAACGAGCCGGGCGAGGTGGCGGGCACCTGTAGTCCCAGCTACTCCGGCCGGAGGCTGAGGCCGGAGAATGGCGTAAACCCGGGGGGCGGAGCTTGCAGTGAGCTGAGATCCGGCCACTGCACTCCAGCCTGGGCGACAGAGCGAGACTCCGTCTCAAAAAAAAAAAAGAAAAGAAAAAAGAAAAGAAAAATTAGGAACTAATCCAAAGTCATACAGTTAATAAATTACTGAGCCATGATTTGACTCTCTAAAAGAGAAAATCTGGTCTAACTCCAAAGCTCATGTTTTTTATTTTTTTATTCTCTTGGCTGTGCAATAGAACCACCTTTGGAGCTTTCAGTAAGTACAGAAACCCATGCCCCATTCCCATATTCAGTATGTCTGTGGTAGTATCTGTAATATTAGAATGCAGCCAGAGTTGAGGACCACTGCTTATCAGTGCCATACTCCTTCTCTATCTTCATAGGCACTGGATCATGAAGTCCTGTTAGTCAGGAAATTGGAAGTCTAAACAGTTTTGAGATTGTAGCCCTGTTGTTAGAGTAGGAAAATGAGAGGAAAAGGCAGGATCAGTTCTTTTTTGCCTCTCAGAGTAGAGGCTGCAACTGAAACCTAATAGAGAAGTAGAGGATGATTAATCCTAAACCACCTGTCATCTTTGTAAGCATCTTACCTGTTTCTTTTTTTTTTTTTTTTTTTTTTTTTTTTTTTTTTTTTTTTTTTTTTTTTTTTTTTTTTTTTTGAGACAGAGTCTCGCTCAGTGCCCAGGCTGGAGTGCAGTGGCCAGATCTCAGCTCACTGCAAGCTCCGCCTCCTGGGTTGACGCCATTCTCCTGCCTCAGCCTCCCGAGTAGCTGGGACTATAGGCGCCCGCCACCTCGCCCGGCTAGGTTTTTTGTATTTTTTAGTAGAGACGGGGTTCACCGTGTTAGCCAGGATGGTCTCGATCTCCTGACCTCGTGATCCGCCCGTCTGGCCTCCCAAGTGCTGGGATTACAGGCTTGAGCCACCGAGCCCGGCTTACCTGTTTCTTTAGAAATGTTTACTCTGAAATTTTAAGTCAAGTGAGAGGTATGTCTTACCTCTACTGTCATGAGCTTTTTGTTTCCTCACCTGTGAAAAGGGATATCTATCTAATATAGAGGTAAAGGTGACATGAGACTAGTGCCTGCTTATTGCCTCTTTAGGAGCTATCAGATATAGTCCCAGCCCCCAATTACCTCTGCCACCTAGCCACCTACTCCTAACGTTTTTACTGTTGTGTCTCTCATGTGGTCCCTTCTTTCCTCTCCCTCATTTCTTTTTTTTTTTTTTTTTTTTTTTGAGACGGAGTCTCGCTCTGTCGCCCAGGCTGGAGTGCGGTGGCCAGATCTCAGCTCACTGCAAGCTCCGCCCCCCGGGTTTACGCCATTCTCCTGCCTCAGCCTCCCGAGTAGCTGGGACTACAGGCGCCCGCCACCTCGCCCGGCTAGTTTTTTGTATTTTTTAGTAGAGACAGGGTTTCACTGTGTTCGCCAGGATGGTCTCGATCTCCTGACCTCATGATCCGCCCATCTCGGCCTCCCAAAGTGCTGGGATTACAGGCTTGAGCCACCGCGCCCGGCCCCTCTCCCTCATTTCTAGCACTTTTCTTCACTCCTTAGCTTTTCCTCAAATATGCTGCACATGCTCCTGTCTCAAGGTCTTTGTACTTGATAGTCTTTGTTGGAATGTTCTTCCTCCAAGTTTCATTCATATCTCTGCTCAGATGATTCCTCCTCAAAAATGCCTCCCCTGACCAAACTATAAAATAGAGCCTCCCACCACTCTCTTTTTTTTTTTTTTTTGAGACAGAGTCTTGCTCTGTAGCCCAGGCTGGAGTGCAATGGCCGGATCTCAGCTCACTGCAAGCTCCGCCTCCCGGGTTTACGCCATTCTCCTGCCTCAGCCTCCCGGAGTAGCTGGGACTACAGGCGCCCGCCACCTCGCCCGGCTAGGTTTTTTTGTATTTTTAGTAGAGACGGGGTTTCACCGTGTTAGCCAGGATGGTCTCGATCTCCTGACCTCGTGATCCGCCCGTCTTGGCCTCCCAAAGTGCTGGGATTACAGGCTTGAGCCACCGCGCCCGGCGAGCCTCCCACCACTCTCTATCATATCTCCCTGTTTTAATTTATACACAGTACTCTGACATTTATATTATGTTCTATAACTTTTGTTTATTTATTGTTATCTCCCCAACAAGAATGTAAGCTTCATAGGACAATAACTTTGTCTATTTTGTTCACTGCTGAATCTCCAGCTGTTTAAAACAGTTCTTGGCAGGGCGCAGTGGCTCACGCCTTTAATCCCACTTTGGAAGGCGGAGGCAGGCGGATCAAGAGATCAGGAGTTTGAGACCAGCCTGGCCAACATGGTGAAACCCTGTCTGTACTAAAAATACAAAAATTAGCTGGGCGCGGTGGTGGGCGCCTGTAATCCCAGTTTCTCAGGAGGCTGAGGCAGGATAATTGCTTGAACCCAGGAGGTGGAGGTTGCAGTGAGCCGAGATCGTGCCACTGCACTCCAGCCTGGCTGACAGAGCAAGACTCCATCTTGAAAAAACGAAGCAAAACAAAAAAACAGATCTTGGCATATAGTAGATACTTAATAAATATTGTCCAATTGGCCAGGTGCAGTGGCTCACACCTCGGGAGGCTAGATGGGCGAATCACTTGAGATCAGGAATTCGAGACCAGCCTGGCCAACATAGTGAAACCCTGTTTATACTAAAAATGCAAAAATTAGCTGGGCATGGTGGTGCATGCCTATAATCCCAGCTACTTGGGAGGCTGAGGCACGAGAATTGCTTGAACCCGGAAGGCAGAGGTTGCAGGAAGCTGAGATCACCTCACTTCATTCCAGCTTGGGCAACAGAGCAAGACTCAGTCTCAAAAATAAAAAATAGGGCCGGGCGCGGTGGCTCAAGCCTGTAATCCCAGCACTTTCGGAGGCCGAGACGGGCAGATCACAAGGTCAGGAGATCGAGACCATCCTGGCTAACATGGTGAAACCCCGTCTCTCCTTAAAAAAATACAAAAAAACTAGCCAGGCGACGTGGCGGGCGCCTGTAGTCCGAGCTACTCCGGGAGGCTGAGGCAGGAGAATGGCGTAAACCCGGGAGGCGGAGCTTGCAGTGAGCTGAGATCCGGCCACTGCACTCCAGCCTGGGCGACAGAGCGAGACTCCATCTCAAAAAAAAAAAAAAATAAATAAATAAAAATAAACAATAAATAAATACTGTCAAATGATTAAATTTCTACACTGACAACTCTCCTTTATAAATAATACAAAAATCAGTGATAAGATAAAAACTGTATGCTCTAATGGCTTTGGTGGCCTGTATTTTCTCTTTGTGGTAAATATATTTTATTATATTATCTTTTTTTTTTTTTTTTTTTTTGAGACGGAGTCTCGCTCTGCTGCCCAGGCTGGAGTGTAGTGGCCGGATCTCAGCTCACTGCAAGCTCCGCCTCCCGGGTTTATGCCATTCTCCTGCCTCAGCCTTCCGAGTAGCTAGGACTACAGGCGCCTGCCACCTCGCCCGGCTAGTTTTTTGTATTCTTTTAGTAGAGACGAGGTTTCACCGTGTTAGCCAGGATGGTCTCGATTTCCTGACCTCGCGAGCCGCCCGCCTCGGCCTCCCAAAGTGCTCGGATTACAGGCTTGAGCCACCGCACCCGGCCTATTATATTATCTTTGATACTTTTCCTTAATAATGGCTTTATCAATGATATATGTTTTAGCAGCTGTATTAGTCAGATCTTGCATTGCTATAAAGAACTACCTGAGGCCAGGCACGATGGTTCACGCCTGTAATCCCAGCACTTTGCGAGGCCAAGGTGGGAGGATCACTTGAGCTCAAGAGTTCAAGACCAGCCTGGGCAATATAGTGAGACCCCATCTTTATTTTTGTTTTAAATGTTTAAAAGAAAAAAATAATAATTACCAGAGACTGGGTAATCTGTAAAGAAAGAGGTTTAATCAGCTCATGGTTCTGCGGGCTGTACAGGCATCTGCTTCTGAGGAGGCCCCAGGACACTTGCAATCATGGCAGAAGGCGAAGGGGAAGCAAGCACATCTTCACGTGGCCAGACAAGGGGAAGAAAGCAAAGGGGAAGGTGCCACACACTTTTAAACAACTAGATCTTGTGAGAACTCTTGTCACGAGACAGCACTATGGGGATGGTGCTAAACCTTTAGAAACCACCTCCATGATCCAGTCACCTCTCACCAGGCCCCACCTCTGACACTGGAGATTACAATTCAGCATGAGATTAGGGTGGGGACACAGAGCCAAACCATATCAGCAGCCTAGCTATTAATGGTATTTTCTGATAGCAGCATGATATTCCCTGTTGACTTGTATATTTTTCCCCTGGCACTCTGGTCTTCAATGAAAAGGACCAGGTTAAAATATAAAGAGAGCTGCTTTATTTATTTATTTATTTTTGAGATGGAGTCTCACTCCATTACCTAGGCTGGAGTGCAATGGTGTTATCTTGGCTCACTGCTACCTCCGCCTCCTGGATTCAAGTGATTCTCCTGCCTCAGTCTCCCGAATAGCTGGGATTACAGGCACATGCCACCACACCCGGCTAATTTTTGTATTGTTAGTGGAGACGGAGTTTTGCCCTGTTGGCCAGGCTGGTTTCAAACTCCTGACCTTGTGATCTGCCCACCTCGGCCTCCCAACGTGCTGAGATTACATGCGTGAGCCACTCCGCCTGGCTGAGAGCTGCTTTAATGTCATAAATCATTGTCATGATATTGTTTGCGGTCTACTCTGCATCTGATTTTCCCCATGCTTTCATTGTTTTCAAGCTCACATTTGTTACAGGTTTTTTCTTAATTTGTTTGAGAAGTAATTCTTAATTTGTTTGACTTAGTACTTTCTTATCTGAAGATTTATAGGCTGGGCACAGTGGCTCATGCCTATAATCCCAGCACTTTGGGAGGCCAGGGCAGGAAGGTGGCTGGAGCCTGGGAGTTCAAGACCAGCCTGGACAACATAGTGAGACCTTGTCTCTACAAAAAAAAATCTTTTTAATTAGCCAGGTGTAGTGTTGCATGCTTGTGGTCCTAGCTGGTCAGGAGGTTGAGGTGGGAGCACTGCTTGAGCCCGGGAGGTCAGAGCTCCAGTCAGCTGTGATCACGCTGATGCACTCCAGCCTGAGTAACAGAGCAAGACTTCTCAAAAAAAAAAAAAAAGAATGTTCATCATAAATTGTTGATAATGATAAATTGAAAACCATGGAAATCTTATAGGGAGGGTTCATTAAATTTGTTACATCCCTAAAAATGTAATATGTAACCACTAAAAAGGATGATGTTGAGCTGTATTTATTGGCATACAAAGATATCTATGTTGGGCCGGGTGCAGTGGCTCATGCCTGTAATCCCAACACTTTGGGAGGCTGAGGCGGGCGGATCACGAGGTCAGGAAATTGAGACCATCCTGGCTAACATGGTGAAACCCTGTCTCTACTAAAAATACAAAAAATTAGCCGGGTGTGGTGGCGGGTGCCTGTAGTCCCAGCTACTCGGGAGGCTGAGGCAGGAGAATGGCGTGAACCCGGGATGCAGAGCTTGCAGTGAGCTGAGATCGTGCTACTGCACTCCAGCCTGGGCAACAGATTCAAGACTCCATCTCAAAAAAAAAAAGAAAAAAGAAAAACAAAGATATCTATGTAGTTTTTTTGTTTTTAAGACAGCGTTTCCCTCTGTCACCCAGAGTGGAGTGCAGTGGTGGCTCACTCCAGCCCTAAGTGATCCTCCCATCTCAGCTTCCTGAGTAGCTGGATTACAGATGCGTGCCACCCCACCTGGCTAATTGTTTTTACTTTTAGTAGAGACAAAGTCTTGCTAGTTTCCCCTGGGCTCAAATGATCTTCCTGCCTTGGCCTCCCAAAATATTGGGATTACAGACATGAGACACTGCACCCAATCTGTATCTGTGATTGTTTAAACTAAAAAGAAAACTGGTTACAAGAAAGCAAGTATAACATAATCTCATTTTTGTGAAGGAAAAAAATAGATACTTGTATGTGTATGCACAAGTATCTCCTACACAAAATTGGACGGTAAGGTTAGCACTCTTAATTGTCTCCAAGTCAGGTAGCATTTTTCTAGATCATCATTTGTTTCAGTACCACTAACTATAATAATTACTTCTTTTTTTAATTTTTAAGTTTTTAGGTATATAGTAGGTGTTTATATTTATGGGGCTTATAATGATTACTTCTGGTGTCTGGGAAGTCCTCTAACTATTCTCTCCTAGATATAAATAAATACCTTTCCCCTTAGTTCAACAAAAACAAGGCTGGAATTTTCTAAAAGTAATTTTTCAAGAAAACAAAAAAAGGAAAGTAAACAAAAGGCAAAGTAAAAAGCATAGAAATCAAAGTGTTTACAGGATACACGTTGCTTTTTCCTATGTTAGTAAAAGTCTATCCACCAACTAGTTAAGTTGTTACAGTTTATGGGGCTCTAAAGTGTTTGGGAGCTGGGCGTGATGGCTCATATCTATAATCCCAGCAGTTTGGGAGGCCAAGGTGGGAGAATTGTTTGAGGCCAGGAGTTTGAGACCATCGTGGACCACATAGTAAGACCTCGCCTCTACAAAAAATATTAGCCAAGTGTGGTAGTACAAGCCTGTGGTCCCAGCTACTTGGGAGGCTCAGGTGGGAGGATCACTTGAGCCCAGGAAGTTGAAGTTGCAGTGAGCGATGATTGTGCCATTGCCTTCCAGCTTGGGCAACAGAGCACAACCCTGTCTCAGAAAATAAAAAATAAAAATAATCCTGTGGCTCTGCAACCCAGGCTGGAGTGCAGTGCCACACCTCGGCTCATTGCAACCTCCACCTCCCAGGTTCCAACAATTCTGCTGCTTCAGCCCCCCCAAGTAGCTGGGACTACAGGCATGTGCCACCACGCCAGGCTAAATTTTTTGTATTTTTAGTAGAGATGGGGTTTTGCTATTTTGGCCAGGCTGGTCTCGAACTTCTGGCCACAAGTGACTCACATGCCTTGGTCTTTCAAAGTGCTGGAATTATAGGTGTGAACCACCTTTCCTGGCCCCTTGTGGCAATTTTTTACCCATATCTCTCTAGCCAAAACTATAACATTGACAGTTTTGATTCAGCACTATCATTTGGTAGTATTGTAGAGAAAAATGGAATGACATGGAAAATATGTATGAAATACAAATAAAAAGATTATAAGATAGTATATATGATATGATATCCTAATTTTAAGGTATACAGTATAATATACAGAAATTTTTTAAAAAACTCACCAGAGAGATACTCTCCAGATGATAATAGTGGTTATCTTTAAGTGGTAGTACTACAGTTAAATTTTAATTTCTTTGTGCTTTTCTATTTTTCCAAGTTTTCTATAGGAACACGTTATTAAAAAGTGTGTATATGTATATGTGTGTGTATATATATGTATGTGTGTGTGTGTATATATATATATATATTTTTTTTTTTTTTTTTGAGATGGAGTCTTGCTGTCACCCAGGCTGGAGTGCAATGGCACAATCTCGGCTCACTGCAAGCTCTGCATCCCAGGTTCACGCCATTCTCCTGCCTCAGCCTCCTGCGTAGCTGGGACTACAGGCGCCCACCATTATGCCCGGCTAATTTTTTTTTTTGTATTTTTAGTAGAGACGAGGTTTCATGGTGTTAGCCAGGATGGTCTCTTAATTCCTGACCTCGTTATCCGCCCGCCTTGGCCTCCCAAAGTACTGAGATTACAGGGTGAGCCACCACGCCCAGCCCTTTTTTTTTTTTTTTTTTTTTTTTTGAGACAGAGTTTCACTCTTATCTCCTAGGCGGGAGTGCAGTGGCATGATCTCAGCTCACTGCAACTATCTTCGCCTCCCAGGTTCAAGCGATTCTTCTGTCTCAGCCTCCTAAGTAGCTGGGATTACAGACATGGACCACCACCCCCGGCTAATTTTTTGTATTTTTAGTAGAGATGGGGTTTCACCTTTTTGGCCAAGCTGGGTGACAGAGCAAGACTCTGTCTCAGAAATAAATAAATAAAAGAAAAGAAAATCTGAGCAACTAAGAATAACATATTCTTAATGCCTTACGTAACTTGTGTCAATTTTTATTTGTACTATGCATATAAAAAGGTCTCACTGTTGAAGGTCACTGTATCTGAAGAGATTCATTTTATTTATTTATTTATTTATTTATTCGAGATGAAGTCTCACTCTGTCACCCAGGTTGCAATGCAGTGGCGCGATCTCAGCTCACTGCAACTTCTGCCTCCCAGGTTCAAGTGATTCTCCTGTCTCAACCTCCTAAGTAGCTGGAATTATAGACGTGCACTACCACGCTTGGCTAATTTTTTGTATTTTCAGTAGAGATGGGGTTTCATCTTGTTGACCAAGCTGGTCTTGAACTCCTGACCTTGTCATCTGCCCACCTCGGCTTCCCAAAGTGCTGGGATTACAAGTGTGAGCCACCACGCCCAGTCCATTTTGTTAATTCATCAAATCTTTGTTGAACTTCTCTTACATGCTAGGCACTATTCTAGGTTTTGGGGATATAGTGGTGAAGAAGACAGAGTTTGTACTGTCATGGAGCTTATATTCTGGTCAGATTTATTGGTCAAAAAATTCTGTGATGGGGCTGGGCGCGGTGGCTCACGCCTGTAGTGCCAGCACTTTGGGAGGTTGAGTGGGGCAGATCACCTGAGATCTGGAGTTCGAGACCAGCCTGGCCAACATGGTGAAACGCCATCTCTACTGAAATACAAAACTTACCTGGGCGTGGTGGCGAGTGCCTGTAATCCTAGCAACCCCAGAGGCGAAGGCAGGGAGAATCGCTGGAACACAGGAGGCAGAGATTGCAGGGAGCTGAGATCGTGCCATTGCACTCCAGCCTGGGAGACAGAGTGAGACTGTCCTGAAAGAAAAAAAAAAAATCTGTGATGGATGGTATAGTGTATCAATTAGTAACTATAAATAAATTAGCATACCAATTATATGGATTACAAAATTAGAATAAACATCATAAAATTAATGCAATGTAAATTGATTCACGGTGGGTTTTTTTTAGAAATCATAATATCAATGGGAATAATATGCACTTTTTTTTTTCTCTTGTAGCTTTAAGGAAGCCTCCTATTTCAGTTTCTCAATATGAAAGTCATCAAGCAATCTCCCATCTTCCAACTGGACAACCTCTCTCCCCAAATATGCCTCCAGGTATGAAGTCTTATTCTTATAATTCCATTTGAAACCAACTTACTAGTCATGTACAGTTATGTAGTGTATAAAATATATCACTTAGCAGTATAGTGAAATAGCATTTATTCTTTGAGGTAATGTTATATATTTTTTAAGACTAGTGAAAGCTCAGAGAGAAATAGTCATCTCAAACTTCACTTTATCTGGTAGATTGTTACAGTCTTTTTCTTAAGAACAGAAGAATTGGCCGGGCGCGGTGGCTCAAGCCTGTAATCCCAGCACTTTGGGAGGCCGAGACGGGCGGATCACGAGGTCAGGAGATCGAGAGACCATCCTGGCTAACATGGTGAAACCCCGTCTCTACTAAAAATACAAAAAACTAGCCGGGCGAGGTGGCGGGCGCCTGTAGTCCCAGCTACTTGGGAGGCTGAGGCAGGAGAATGGCGTGAACCCCGCAGGCGGAGCTTGCAGTGAGCCGAGATTGCGCCACTGCACTCCAGTCTGGGCGACAGAGCGAGACTCCGCCTCAAAAAAAAAAAAAAAAAAGAACAGAAGAATTATTTATTATGCCACTCTGAGCTACATTCCCTTTCCTTTCTGCCTGCTATACAGGTTTAGTTTCTTCAAAATGTGTTCAAATTTATCTCATAGAGGCTTTCTATAAATTACAGTGCACACCTATATTAAAGTCTTTACTTCGTACTTATGAATGTATTTATTTTCTGAACACTCATTCCATTGTATAGAAATATTTCCCTAAAATGAGAGTAGATATGACTGAAGAGACCTGCTTAAGGGAGATGATGGAAAAGAAAAATGTCAGAGTGGCATATGATGTTTTGAATCCAAAATTAAAGTCATTGATGAGGATAAAAAGGGAGGTGAGGGAAAGAGAGGTGGTATCCAGTAGATAATGCTAAGAAAGAATCAAGAGTCAACACTTGTGAGTCACTGTATAAATGAAGATGACTTAGAGAGTAGAAATTTTAAAAGCCTTGCTGGAGTTTGGAGATTTCTGATAGTAATATGGAATTTGGAGGGAGGAAAAGATATGGGTATCATTGCTATATTAATCTATGGATTTCTACTGTGTATCTTTTTGGTGAATAAGTTTGTAGCCATTAGTAGAGATACTCGCCTGGGAATGGTCAGTAAACTTCCCACAGCTAAAATCACATTGGTTATAAGATTTGATTAAAGAAATGAAAATAAACATTTAAAAAAAAAAAGCTTTGTGACTACCCAATGTTAAACAATAGTCTGTCTTAGCTTTGTAAATCAGATCTTGTGAAATTCATCTTTAAAAGATTAAATTAAATTATATTTTTTTAATTTGATGTTTTTATGCTACAGATTCACATGTAAACCACAATGGAAACCCCGGTACTTCAAAACAGAATCCTTCCAGTCCTCTTCAGCATTTAATTCCAGGCTCAAACTTGGACAGTGAACCCAGAATTCAAACAGATATACTAAAGCAGGCTACCAAGGATAGAGTCAGTGATTTCCATAAATTGAAGCAAAGTAAGAATCAATTGATGAATATTATGCTAAAAATATTTATTTAAATGTAATATGAATTAAGGTCTTCGTTATTCTGCTCTCTAATAAATGTATGGTGAAGTTATATGTATTTTTTTTTTTTTTTTTTTTTTTTTTGAGGCGGAGTCTCGCTCTGTCGCCCGGACTGGAGTGCAGTGGCCAGATCTCAGCTCACTGCAAGCTCCGCCTCCCAGGTTTATGCCATTCTCCTGCCTCAGCCTCCCGAGTAGCTGGGACTACAGGCGCCCGCCACCTCGCCCGGCTAGTTTTTGTATTTTTAGTAGAGACGGGGTTTCACCGTGTTAGCCAGGATGGCCTCGATCTCCTGACCTCGTGATTCGCCCGTCTCGGCCTCCAAAAGTGCTGGGATTACAGGCTTGAGCCACCGCGCCCGGCCAGTTATATGTATTTAAAGAGAAGGTATGCAAGTGTCAAAATTTAAAGGAAATGTAGGTTTTAAATGGATAGATATTATTTTAAAGAAAACTTTAAAAAGGTTCTCATGTTCTCCATTGTTAAATAATAAATTTCAGGTGAGTTGACTTTTTTAAAAAATGCAATTAGTTCTTATGAATATAAACTTTTTTGGAGAAATGAGAAAAGATATATTTTGATAGACTAACAAATGAAAACTTTGATTAGGGAGGAGAGAAAATAAATAGTTTTGAAAAATGGAACATTCTGGGAGAAACATACACTCTGGGGACATTGCCTTAGTGGATTGCTCAATACTGCTTCCTCCTCCATTCCCTTCAATTGCATTTTTCTCATTTAGATATTAGAAGTGTAAGAAAAAATTCTGGTAGTGGAATTTGAGGCAGGAGAGTGTCCCTTAGATCAGCTTCCTTAAACTGTGCTTTTCACAGGTTCTGCTTTTCATGGCATCTTTTTACCTTCTATTCTGAATAGACAGAATCTCTAAAAGCTTCATTTTGTCTTTGGTTTATTTATTTATTTTTAATTTTTACCAGTCACCAGGAGTAAAATCAAGTCTTTGGTTTTTATGATGGCTTCTGTCTATGGAAGCAACTGTGCAGAGCACTGGTTAGGCAGTTCTTTGTACAAAGATTGCTTGTAAGCTAATAACTGAACAATGTTATATTTGTGACTTTATTCAAGGTATTTTATTTTATTTCATTATTTTTATTTATTTATTTTTAGAGACGGGGGTCTTGCTTTGTTGCCCAGGCTAGTCTTGAACTCCTGGGCTGAAGTGATCCTCCCGCCTTAGCCTCACAAAGTGCTGGGATTACAGGCATGACCCACCTTCCTGGCCTATTCAAGGTATTTTTGTTGGTCTTGTAACAGTTATTTAAATTTATTCATATATATGAATGTATAGTTTGCATGAATTTAATTGGCTTTCCTTTCTTTCTTCTTTCTCTGATTTCTTTAAATAGGAAATTCCTTGATATTTTAAAGCATATCTGTGTATCTTGACCAAAGTATTGTGTGAAAAACATTTTTATTACAAAGATTTAGCTAACATTTTAAATATAATGAAAAAATATTTCCTCAAAATTGGGTTGTGGGATTGGCCTGAAAACACATCTCAACAAGAAGAGGTATACAGTAAGAGCATAACAAATAAAATATCTTAATTTGACCACTTAAGATTTTCTTCTTTAAAATTTTTTTTGAGATGGAGTCTTGCTCGGTCACCCAGGCAGGAGTGCAGTGGCAGGCAGGAGTGCAGTGGTGCAGTCTCAGCTCACTGCAACCTCTGCCTTCCAGGTTCAAGCGATTCTTCTGCCTCATCTTCCTGAGCAGGTGGGATTACAGGTCCATGCCACCATGCCCGGCTAATTTTTGTATTTTTAGTAGAGATGGGGTTTCACCATGTTGGCCAGGCTAGTCTCGATTTTCTGACCTCAGGTGATCCACCTGCCTCAGCCTTCCAAAGTGCTGGGATTACAGTCATGAGCTACAGCACCTGGCGAAGATTTTCTTCTAAACTTATATTTATTCTATACATTTTAAAAATTGTTGCCTTACCTGTATATATTTTTTTAACTGATGTTTGAATAAAGAAGGTGATTGGAAATAATTGCTAGGAAATTATTACTCTCTACAGTTATTTTGAAAAGAGCCTAGGTATGGTGGTACATGACTGTAGTCCCAGCTACTTGGGAGGCTGAGGCAGGAAAAATCGCTTGAACCTGGGAGGCGAAGTTTGCCATGAGCCAAGATCGCGCCACTGCACTCCAGCCTGGGCGACAGAGCGAGACTCCATCAAAAAAAAAAAGAAAGAAAAAAAAGAGCCTATTGAGTTTTAAACCCTCACTCCAAATTATTTTCCATGTATCATTAATGTATACAGAGAGTTGAAATCAATGCATGCACAATTTTGTGATTTACTTTGACATTATTTCTTACATTCCTTTTTACCTAATTTAAATTTTTATTAATATATACACATATATTATGTATCTATTATATAAATATACAGAATATATGTATACATTATATACATACATTATATACATTATCTACATATATTCTGTTGTGCCTAGGCAATAATAATAGTTTACTTAGGTCTCCTCTCTTATTGTTTAGATCATGTCATATTTTCTCATTGTAACTGTCATTATTGTTACTATATATTTTTTTCCCCAGTTATTTCCTGTTCCTCCTACTTTGGGTGTTCCTTTAAAAGTATAGTCCTCAGAATGAAATTACTGGGTCAAAGCACTTGACTAGCTTTATAGCACCTTTTAAATAGTGTCAGATTATTCTCTAGTACAGTTTTACAGTGTCACTGGAGTTATATATAAGTTTAGTGGTTTCTCTGTGGCCTGGCCACATTGATTTTTATCATTTTTATAAGGTATTTAGAATATAATGTTTCCTTAAAAATGTTGTAATAAACATTTGTTCTGGTGGCCTATTTTTATGTGAGTAATTTTATTGTAATTATTTCTTGGTATATAATCTGTGCGTCAGTTTTGACCACTTAGCCTGAGAACTTTGTAGATTGGTTATATTTATTTGTATCAACTCTTTTTTTTTTTTTTTTTGAGACAAGGTCTCGCTGTATCACCCAAGCTTGGAGTGCAGTAGTGCAGTTGTGGCTCACTTCAGCCTTGACTTCCTGGGTTCAAACGATCTTCCCTCCTCAGCCTCCTCAGTAGCTGAGACCACAAGCATGTGCCATCACACCTGGCTAATTTAAAAATTTTTTAAATAAAGATGAGGTCTCACTCTGTTGCCCAGACTGGTATTGAACTCCTGTGCTCATATGATCCTCCCACCTCAGCCTCCCAAAATGCTGGGATTACAAGTGTGAGCCACCATGCCCAGCCCCATATCAAATCTTTATAGATAATTCAGATTTATCACAATTTTCCTCTTACATTGTCTTTCCTAAGACTTTCTTGTGCTTTATCAGGCAGAAGTTTTTTTAATTAAAAATAAATTTTTTGGCCAGGCGCGGTGGCTCAAGCCTGTAATCCCAGCACTTTGGGAGGCCGAGACGGGCGAATCACGAGGTCAGGAGATCGAGACCATCCTGGCTAACATGGTGAAACCCCGTCTCTACTAAAAAATACAAAAAACTAGCCGGGCGAGGTGGCGGGCGCCTGTAGTCCCAGCTACTCCGGAGGCTGAGGCAGGAGAATGGCATAAACCCGGGAGGCGGAGCTTGCAGTGAGCTGAGATCCGGCCACTGCACTCCAGCCTGGGCGACAGAGCAAGACTCCGTCTCAAAAAAAAAAAAAAATAAATAAATAAATAAATAAATTTTTGTTGTGGTAAGTTACACGTAAAATTCACCAAAATGTACAATTCAGTGGCATTTAGTCCTTTCACAAAGTTGTACAAACTATCACCACTCTAGTTCCAGAATATTTTCATCACCCTGAAACAAACTCTGTACTTTCCTACCCATAGCACCTGACAACCACTAATTTGCTTTTTTCTCTCTATGGAGTCACCTATTCTGGATATTTCATATAAAAGGAATCATATGGCCAGGCGCAGTGGCTCATGCCTGTAATCTCAGCACTTTGGAAGGCCAAGGTGGGTGGATCACAAGGTCAGGAGATCAAGACCATCCTGGCCAACATGGTGAAGTCCCTTCTCTACTAAAAATACAAAAATTAGCTGGGCATGGTGGTGCATGCCTGTAATCTGAGCTACTTGGGAGGCTGAGGCAGTAGAATCACTTGAACCAGGGAGATGGAGGTTGCAGTGAGCCAATGAGATCATGCCGCTGTACTCCAGCCTCGCAGCAGAGCGAGACTGCATTTAAAAAAAAAAAAGAATCATACAGTATGTGGCCTTTTGTGTCTGGCTTCTTTTATTTAGCATAATTTTTTCAAAGTTCGACCATGGTGTAGCATGTAGCATGTATCAGTATTTTATTTCTTTTTATGGCTGGATAATATTCAGTTGTATGGATACATTTTGTTTATTCATCTGTTGATGTACATATGGGTTGTTTCTACATTTTGGCTATCGAATAGTGCTTCTATGAACATTTATGTACAAGTTTTTTTGAATACCTGGTTTTAATTCTTTTGAGTATGTACCTAGATGTGAAACTGCTGAATCAAAGTTCTATGTTTAGTTTTTTGAAGAAGTGCCAAGCCATTTTCCACAATAGCTGTACCATTTTACATTCCCACCAGCAACGTGTAAGAGTTACAGTTTTGGCCGGGCGCGATGGCTGAAGCCTGTAATCCCAGCACTTTGGGAGGCCGAGACGGGCGAATCACGAGGTCAGGAGATCGAGACCATCCTGGCTAACACAGTGAAACCCCGTCTCTACTAAAAAATACAAAAAACTAGCCGGGCGAGGTGGCGGGCGCCTGTAGTCCCAGCTACTCGGGAGGCTGAGGCAGGAGAATGGCGTAAACCCGGGAGGCAGAGCTTGCAGTGAGCTGAGATCCGGCCACTGCACTCCAGCCTGGGCGACAGAGTGAGACTCCGTCTCAAAAAAAAAAAAAAAAAAAAAGAATTAGTTTCTCCATATCCCCTTCCTTCCTTCCTTCCCTCCCTCCCTCCCTCCCTCCCTCCCTCCCTTCCTTCCTTCCTTCCTCCTTCCCCCCTCCCTCCTTTCATTCATTCCTTCTATCATGTAGTACACATGAAGTGATATTTCCTTGTGGTTTTTATTTGCATTTCACTAATGACATTGAGCACCTTTTCTGTCTACTTTTTGGCCATTTGTATATCCTCTTTGGAGAATTGTCCTTTCAAGTTCTTTGTCTTTTTTAAAAATTTACTTTTAGAGACAGAATCTAGCTTTGTCGCCCAGGCCAGAGTGCAGTGGCACAGTCATAGCTCACTGCATCCTCATATTCCTAGGCTCAAGCAGTCTTCCTGCCTCAGCCTCACTAGTAGCTATGGCTACCGGTGTATCCTACCAGGCCTGGCTAATGTATGTATGTATTTTTTAGCTTTTGTGGAGATGGGGTCTTGCTGTCTTGCCCTGGTTGGTCTCCAACTCCTGGCCTCAAACAACTCTCCCATCTTGGCCTCCCAAAAGCACTGGGATTATAGGTATGAGCCACCGGGGCCCAGCCCTTTGCGCATTTTTATATTGGGTTATTTGTCTTGGTTGTTGAATTTTAAGAGGTTTTGAAAATGTATTCTTATTACTAGATTCTAATCAGGTGTATGATTTGCAAATGTTTTTGCATAGACTATGGGTTGTCTTTTCATTCTTGATAGTGTCCTTTCATGCACAAAATTTTTAATTTTGATGAGGTCCAATTTATCTGTTTTTTGGTTTTGTTCATACTTTGAGTATCATATCTAAGAAACCAGTGCCAAAATCACGGTCATGAAGATTTCCCCCTGTTTTCTTCTAAGACTTTCATAGGTTTAACTGTTATATTTAGGTCTTTCATCCATTTAAAGTTAGTTTTTGTATATGGTTTGAGGTAAGGTCTAACTTAATCCTTTTGTATGTGGATACCAGTTGTCCCAACAACATTTATTGAAAAGACTCTTCATTTCCCATTGAACAGTCTTGGTATCCTTGTCAAAAATCTATTGACCACAGATATATGGGTTTATTTCTGAATTATAAATTCTATTGCATTTATCTATATGTCTCTCCTTATGCCAGTATCATACTGTTCTCATTGCTATAACTTTGTGGTAAGTTTTGAAATTGTGAATTATGAGTCCTTCAACTTTGTTCGTCTTTAAGATTATTTTAGTTATTCATGGTCCCTTGTAATTTTATTGTAGGATCTGCTTTTCCATTTGTACTAAAAAGGCAGTGATATTTTAAAAGGAATTTTGGCTGGGCACAGTAGCTCACACCTATAATTCCAGCGTTTTGTGGGGCCAAGGCAGGAGGATCACATGAGTTCAGGAGTTCAAGACCAGCCTGGGCAATGTAGCAAGACCCTATCTTTACAAAAAATTTAAAAATTAGGCCAGCATGGTGGCACAAGCCTGTAGCCTCTGCTACTGTGGATGCTGAGGTGGGAGGATTGCTTGAGCCCAGGAATTCAAGGTTATGGTGAGCTATGGTTATTCCACTGCACTCCAGCTTGGGTGACAAAGTGAGCCCTGTCTCTGAAAAAATAAAATTAAAACATTGGCCGAGTGCAGTGGCTTATGCCTGTAATTCCAGCACTTTGGGAGGCCAAGGCAGGCGGATCACTGGAGCCCAGGAGTTTGATACAGCCTGGGCAACGTGGCAAAACCCCGTCTCTACGAAAAATACAAAAACTAGCCACATGTGGTGGCATGCACCTGTAGTCCCTGTTACTTGGGAAGCTAAGGTGGGAGGACTGCTTGAGCCCAGGAGGCAGAGGCTATAGGGAGCTGAGATTCTGAGATTGTGCCATCATTGCATTCCAGCCTGGGTAGACTTCTTGCTAGTGCATATAAATATGACTGATTTTTGGCCTGGCCCAGTAGCTCATGCCTGTAATCCCAGCATTTTGGGAGGCCGAGGCGGGCGGATCATCTGAGGCCAGGAGTTCGAGACCAGCCTGGCCAACATGGTGAAACCCCGTCTCTACTAAAAATACAAAAATTAGCCGGGTGCAGGGACAAATGCCTGTAATCCCAGATACTCGGGAGGTTGAGACATGAAAATCGCTTACACGGCCGGGCACGGTGGCTCAAGCCTGTAATCCCAGCACTTTGGGAGGCCGAGAAGGGTGGATCGCGAGGTCAGGAGATCGAGACCATCCTGGCTAACACGGCGAAACCCCGCCTTTACTAAAAAAATACAAAAAACTAGCTGGGCAAGTTGGCAGGCGCCTGTAGTCCCAGCTACTCGGGAGGCTGAGGCAGGAGAATGGCATAAACCCGGGAGTTGGAGCTTGCAGTGAGCTGAGATCCGGCCACTGCACTCCAGCCTGGGCGACAGAGCGAGACTGTTTCAAAAAAAAAGAAAATCGCTTGCACCGGGAGGTGGAGGTTGCAGTGAGTCAAGACCACCATACTGTACTCCAGCCTGGTGACAGAGTGAGACGCTCTCTCAAGGGAAAAAAAAAGAAATATGACTGATTTTTGTGTGTGTTGATTTTGTATCATGCAACTTTATACAACTTGACACAAAAGGTCTTTTTTTTTTTTTTTTTTTTTTTTTGAGGCGGAGTCTCGCTCAGTCGCCCAGGCTGGAGTGCAGTGGCGTGATCTCGGCTCACTGCAAGCTCTGCCTCCCAGGTTCACACCATTCTCCTGCCTCAGCCTCCCGAGTAGCTGGGACTGCAGGCACCCACTGCCACACCAGTCTAATTTTTTTTGCATTTTTAGTAGAGACGGGGTTTCACCATGTTAGCCAGGATGGTCTCAATCTCCTGACCTCGTGATCCACCCACCTTGTCCTCCCAAAGTGCTGGGATTACAGGCGTGAGCCACCGCGCCCGGCCAACACAAAAGGTCTTTAGTTGTGTATATTCATGCATATCTGTCTAGACTCTTATGATGATTTTAATTTATTTTATAGAAAATAATTTCTTTTGGCCAGGCACGGTGGCTCAAGCCTGTAATCCCAGCACTTTGGGAGGCCGAGACGGGCGGATCACGAGGTCAGGAGATCGAGACCATCCTGGCTAACATGGTGAAACCCCGTCTCTACTAAAAATACAAAAAACTAGCCGGGTGAGGTGGCGGCGCCTGTAGTCCCAGCTATTCCGGAGGCTGAGGCAGGAGAATGGCGTGAACCCGGGAGGCGGAGCTTGCAGTGAGCTGAGATCTGGCCACTGCACTCCAGCCTGGATGACAGAGCGAGACTCCGTCTCAAAAAAAAAAAAAAAAAAAAAAAACAGAAAATCATTTCTTTTATAAAAATCATCTCTTCTATCTGGACATAAATATACTATTCTTTTTTTCTTTTTTTTTTTTTTTTTTTTTTTTTTTTGAGGCAGTGTCTCGCTCTGTGGCCCGGACTGGAGTGCAGTGGCCAGATCTCAGCTCACTGCAAGCTCTGCCTCCCGGGTTTACGCCATTCTCCTGCCTCAGCCTCCCGAGTAGCTGGGACTACAGGCGCCCGCCACCTCGCCCGGCTACTTTTTGTATTTTTAGTAGAGACGGGGTTTCACCGTGTTAGCCAGGATGGTCTCGATCTCCTGACCTCGTGATCCGCCCGTCTCGGCCTCCCAAAGTGCTGGGATTACAGGCTTGAGCCACCGCGCCCGGCCCTATTCTTTTTTTCTTTTTTTTTTTTGAGATGGAGTGTTGCTCTGTTGCCCAGGCTGGAGTGCAGTGGCGTAGTCTCAACTCACTACAACCTCTGCCTCCTGGGTTCAAGTGATTCTCCTACCTGGCCGATATGGTAAAACCCCATCTCCACTAAAAATATAAAAATTAGCCAGGCTTATTGGTGCATGCCTGTAATTCCAGCTACTCTGGAGGCTGAGGCACAATAATCACTTGAACATGGGAGGCAGAGGTTGCGGTAAGCCAAAGTCACGCCACTGCACTCCAGCCCGGGCAACAGAGCAAGACCCCGTCTCAAAAAAAAAAAAAGAAAAAAAGGAAAAAAACAAAAACAATCATTAGTATTCTTGTGTTTATTCAGCTTTGCTTTCCATAGAGTAAAAACTATTTAGTCATAAGAAAAATTTATTTTAGTTTAGTTATTTAAGAGACAGGTGGCCTGGCACCACGGCCCATGCCTGTAATCCTAACACTGGAAAGCTGAGGCAGATGGATTGCTTGAGCCCAGGAGTGCAAGACCAGCCTGGGCAACATGGTGAAACCCCATCTCTACAAAAGATACAAAAATAAGCTGGGCATGGAGGCGTGCTCCTGTAGCCCCACCTCCTTGGGTGGCTGACTTCGCAGGATTGCTTAAGCCCAGGAGTTAGAGGCTGCAGTGAGCCATGATTGTGCCACTGCACTCCAGCCTGGGCAACAGAGCAAGACCTTGTCTCAAAAGAAAAAAAAAAAAGAGAGAGAGAGAGAGACAGGGTCTTGCTATGCTGCCAGGCTGGATTCAAACTGCTAGGCTCAAATCATCCTCCTGCCTTAGCTTCCTGAGTAGCTGGGATTTATAGGCATGCATCACTGAGCCCAATGGAAATTCATTTTTAAGTACAGTTTTGCTTTATAATTTTCTTCTTTTTTGACTTACAATTTTTCTTTCTTTCATTTAACACTTGCCAAATTTGTATATGTAAATCATGATTCTCAAAAATTTCAGTGTGGCTGGGCACAGTGGCACATGCCTGTAATCCCAGCACTTTTGGAGGCTGAGGCAGGTGGATCACTTGAGGCCAGGAGTTTGAGAGCAGCCTAGCAGCAAAACATAGCCAACATGGTGAAACCCTGTCTCTATTGAAAATACAGAATTAGCCAGGTGTGGTGGTGCATGCGTGTAGTCTCAGCTACTTGGGAGGTTGAATGGGAGGATTGCTTGAATACAGGAAGTGGAGGTTGCAGTGAGCAATGATCATGCCACTGCACCCATCTTAGACAACAGAGTGAGACCCTGTCTCAAATAAATACATAAGTAAATAAAAAATAAAAGCACTTGATACTCTGTAGGTACAAAATAACATGCTGTTAGAAAAAAAGTTGAAACTTTTATTGAAAACACTTTTAGAAAAGGAGGGGAAGTCCTTAGACATTATATAGTTATCACCACAATTTTTGTTTTGTTTTGTTTTTTGAGACAGGGTCTCACTCTCGCACCCAGGTTGTACTGCATTAGCACGTTCATAGCTTACTACAACCTTGACCTCCTTGGGCTCAAGGGATCCTCCCACCTCAGCCTCCTGAATAGCTGGGACTACAGGTGTGCGCCACCATGCCTGGCTAATTTTTGTATTTTTGCAGAGACAGACTTTCACCATGTTGCTCAGACTGGTCTCAAACTCCTGAGCTCAAGCAGTCCTCCCATCTCGATGTCCCAAAGTGCTGGGATTACAGGCATGAGCCACCATTCCTGACCTCACTACAAATTTTTTGGCAGCTTTAACTCGTTATTTTTGTTTTATAGCTTAATATATCATACTTATATTGACATATTTATAAAGAGCTGCATATTTTTGTAAATTTAATTTTGTATTACCACATCATGCAAAAGTGGCTAGAACATTTTGGGGTATGTTTCACCATATTTGGAAGATGTATTTGGGTTAGTTTAATTTAAACTTTAGAATGTAGGCTATGTGGTGACACAAAATACAGTGTAGGGATACTTCAAAGAAATAGACATCTTCCAAAATAGTTGAAACTGAAAATCCAGGCAAGGCCCACCTGTTTGCCAGTTAGGAGGGACATACCATTTGTATTTAGAAGCTTTGAACAGAGATAAGAATTTACTTCAAATGTCAGCTCCCATATGGAAAGTCACAAGGGTGGTTACTCCAAACAGTAGGGAGTGATTGTTGATCAAACTACTTCTCGTATTGGCTTTTCTGTATAGCAGCTGGGTTTCATTTATTTAACAGTGGTTGTTTATCATTCTCCCAAGCAACACTGGAGAGGCAAGCTAGTGTATCACAGAATACCTGATCTTCCTTTACATATAGAATTATTATTATTATTATTTTTAGAGACGGAGTCTTCTCCTGCCTCAGCCTCCCAAGTAGCTGGGACCACAGGTGCCTGCCACCATGCCCAGCTAATTTTTTGTATTTTTAGTAGAGATGGGGTTTCACCGTGTTAGCCAGGATGGTCTCGATCTCCTGACCTCATGATCTGCCCATCTTGGCCTCCCAAAGTGCTGGGATTACAGGCGTGAGCCACTGTGCCTGGCCTACTTATAGAATTTTTTAAAGTATTTTCCAATCTCTAGTCCAGATGGCTTAATGAGTTCGCCATTGACATAGCCACCCAGTGTATGAGATAGTAGACCATAGACAGAGCTGACCAAAAGAGAAGTTACTTGGAAGGTTATATTGAGATACTCAGCAAGAATGTAGCACACTGTGGCAAAGAGACAGACAGATATAGATACAAATGTGTTATATGTCATATGTATATATGACAGAGATGTTATGAGAAATAGAAGATGTATGTATGTTTAATAGAGGTTTTAAGAAGAGATTGGAGGAAATGGTGGGTAATCAGTACTTGAAAGGAATTTTGAAGAAAGACTTGAGTCTTCAGGTTGAATGTATCTACTAAGTACTAGGATAAATGAAGAAAATTCTTGCTTTTAGACATTGTAACAAAAACTTGAGAGTATGAAAAAATAAAGGAAAAAACCTTAAATGATACCAGAAAACATAGATTCCAGGCTGGAGTGCAGTGGCAAAATCTCTGCCCACTGCAACCTCTGCCTCCCGGGTTCAAGCAATTCTGCCTCAGCCTCCCAAGTAGCTGGGATTATAGGCATGAACCACCATGTCTGGCTAATGTTATATTTTTAATAGAGACGGGAGTTCTACATGTTGGTCGGGCTGGTCTCCAACTCCCAACCTCAGGTGATCTGCCTGCCTCAGCCTCCTAAAGTGCTGGGATTACAGGCGTGAGCCACCACGCTCGGCCCCCTGTTCTAAGGTCCCTCATCTCATTTATGAGAGCCTCATCCCATTCCTAATGGCCTAATCACCTCCCGAAGGCCCCATCTCTTAATATCACCACATTAGGGATTAAGCTGCAACATGAATTTTGGAGAGGACACATTCAAACTGTGGCAATTATTAGTTACCTAAATTGGCTCATGAAGATTTGAAAACTTGAATAAACCAATAATCATTAAATAAGTTGAACAGATATCAAAAGTTCCCCCTTTATCTCAAAAGAGACTGGTAAAAGTTAATGAGAGTTTAGCTTGATTACTAATGCAGGGTCACTGTATGAAATCAAGCAGGCCGGGCGCGGTGGCTCAAGCCTGTAATCCCAGCACTTGGGAGGCCGAGACGGGCGGATCACGAGGTCAGGAGATCAAGACCATCCTGGCGAACACGGTGAAACCCCGTCTCTACTAAAAAAATACAAAAAACTAGCCGGGCGACGTGGCGGGCGCCTGTAGTCCCAGCTACTAGGGAGGCTGAGGCAGGAGAATGGCGTAAACCCGGGAGGCAGAGCTTGCAGTGAGCTGAGATCCGGCCACTGCACTCCAGCCTGGGCGACAGAGCCAGACTCCGTCTCAAAAAAAAAAAAAAGAAATCAAGCAAACCAAAAAGTGGTTCTTTGAAAAGGCAAGTGAAATTGGAAAGACCGGCCGGGCATGGTGGCTCACGCCTGTAATCCCAGCACTTTGGGAGGCTGAGGCAGGCGGATCATGAGGTCAGGAGATCGAGACCATCCTGGCTAACACGGTGAAACCCCGTCTCTACTAAAAAAATACAAAAAACTAGCCGGGCGACGTGGCGGGCGCCTGTAGTCCCAGCTACTAGGGAGGCTGAGGCAGGAGAATGGCGTAAACCCGGGAGGCAGAGCTTGCAGTGAGCTGAGATCCGGCCACTGCACTCCAGCCTGGGCGACAGAGCCAGACTCCGTCTCAAAAAAAAAAAAAAGAAATCAAGCAAACCAAAAAGTGGTTCTTTGAAAAGGCAAGTGAAATTGGAAAGACCGGCCGGGCATGGTGGCTCACGCCTGTAATCCCAGCACTTTGGGAGGCTGAGGCAGGCGGATCATGAGGTCAGGAGATCGAGACCATCCTGGCTAACACGGTGAAACCCCGTCTCTACTAAAAATACAAAAAATTAGCCGGGTGTGGTGGCGGGCACCTGTAGTCCCAGCTACTCGGGAGGCTGAGGCAGGAGAATGGCGTGAACCCAGGAGGCGGAGCTTGCAGTGAGCCGAGATCGCACCACTGTACTCCAGCCTGGGTTACAAAGTGAGACTCCATCTCAAAAAAAAAAAAAAAAAAACAGAAATTGGAAAGACCGTCAGGACACATTAAGACAGAAAGAGATGACACAAATTCTCAATAACAAAAATGAAAAAAAGAACATCAATATAGATCCTACAAATAATATTAAAGGACACATGATAGGTATTATGAATTTAATGCCTAAACATTTGCAAAGTTAGATGAGATGGCCAATGTCCTAGAAAAGCACTTCTGTACAAAACTGACACAAAAAGATAGGGAAAATCTGAATAGTTCCATGTCTTATTAACATATTGAATCTGTAAATTAATATTTTGGTACCTAAATGGTTACATTGGTGAATTCTTTATTTATTTATTTATGTATTTCATTTTTGAGATGGAGTTTTGCTCTTGTTGCCCAGGCTGGAGTGCAGTGGCGCGATCTCGGCTCACCGCAACCTCTTCCTCCGAGGCTCAAGACATTCTCCTGCCTCAGCCTCCCGAGTAGCTGGGATTACAGGCAATCAACACCACGCCCTACTAATTTTGTATTTTTAGTAGAGATGGGATTTCTCCATGTTGGTCAGGCTGGTCTTGAACTCCCAACCTCAGGTGATCCTCCTGCCTTGGCCTCCCAAAGTGCTGGGATTACAGTGTCAGCCACTGCACCCAGCTGGTGAATTCTTTCAAACATGAAAGAATACAACCAATGTAACATAAGCTTTCAGAGAATTGAAAAGGAAAAAACACTCCCCAACCCATTTTATGAGACCAGCGTAAGTTGGATAGCAAAACTAAGAATATTATGAGAAAGAAAAATTATGGCAGTTTCTCTTATTAATATAGATATAAAAATCCTAAACAAGGCCAGGTGGAATGGCTTACACCTGTAAATCCCAGCGCTTTGGGAGGCCAAGTCAGGCGGATCACCTGAGGTCAGGAGTTCGAGACCAGCCTGATCAACATGGTGAAACCCTGTCTCTACTAAAAATACAAAAATTAACTGGGCACCGTGGTGCACGCATGTTGTCCCAGCTACTCAGGAGGCTGAGGCTGGAGAATCGCTTGAACCCAGGAGGCAGAGGTTGCAGTGAACCGAGATTGTGCCACTCCAGCTTAGTGACAGAGCGAGACTCGGTCTCAAAAAAAAAAATTCTAAACAAAATATTAGCAAGTCAAATCCTGAGATAGATAAAAATTATATACATGATGACCATGTTGGATTTAATCTGAAAATTCAAGGTTGTTTAATACTTGAAAAGCGATCTATGTAATTTACCAAATTAACAAAATATATGAGGCAAATCATCTCAAAAGATGTAAAGAGAGCATTTGAGGAAATCCATGCATTTAAGATAAAACAACCAATTTTAAGCAAAGGAGGATTAGAAAGTAATTTCCTTAATTTGATAGAGTATTTTAAGCATCCTATGACAAATATCAAATTTAATGATTAATTCTCAAAAACCTTCCCCTTGAGATCTAGAAAAGGATACCCACCATCATCACTTCTATTCAGCTTTTCACTGTAGATTCTAATCAATGCAATAAAGCACAGAAAAGGAAATAAAGAGTATAGAGATTGGAAAGGAAGAAATATAACTGATAAGCTAATATTATTTGTAGACAACATGATTTTATATGTAGAAAACTCAAAACAATTTATAAACAAATGTATTTAGCAAAGTCATTACATGCAAGATTTATATACAAATTATATTTCTGTATATAGCAGCAATAAACATAGTGAAAGTTTTAAAAAGAAACTTTTCAATAGCATAAAAAACATGAGATACCTTGAAAAGTTCTTACAAAAGATTTACAAGAACCTCTATAAGCTACAAAATATTGTTGACAGAAATTAATTAATATATGAATAAATCCATGTCCATGGATTGGAATGCTCATTGTTTTAATTATGTCAATTCCTCACAGATTAATCTAGAACTTCATTGCCATCCCAAGTATAATCCCAGCAGGATTTGGGGGTTTTAGGTGGAATCTGATAAGCTGACTCTAAAATGTGTATGAAAACTGCAAAGGAATAAGAATAGCCAAGACAATTTATAAAAGGAATAAACTGTAAAGACTTCCACTATCAGATATGAAGATTTATTATGATGCTTTTTTTTTTTTTTTTTTGAGACAAAGTCTCGCTGTATCACCTAGGCTGGAATGCAGTGGCGTGATCTCAGCTCACTGCAACCCCTGCCTCCCACATTCAAGCGTTTGTTGCCCAGGCTGGAGTGCAGTGGCACAATCTTGGCTCACTGCAATCTGCACCTCGCAGGTTCGAATGATTCTCCTCCTCCAGCCTCCTGAGTAGCTGAGATTATAGGTGCATGCCACAACACCCGGATAATTTTTGTATTTTTAGTTAGAGATGGGGTTTCACTATGTTGGCCAGGCTGGTCTGAAACTCCTGACCTCAAGTGATCCACCCACCTCAGCCTCCCAAAGTGCTGGGATTACAGGCATGAGCCACCGTGCCCAACCTACTGTGCTATTTTATACAGGGGACTTTAACATCCATGGATTTTTGTATTTGTCGGGGTCCTGGAACCAGTCCTCACTGGATACTGAGGGAGGAACAACTGTATTCACCATAAATCACTTTGTAGGATCAATTGACCTCATCAGTCTGGTACATAATGGCCCAGGCCTCACGCATACAAAAACATTTATAAAGCAGAATATTTCATGGGCTCAGAGGTTATCTCTCAGAATCGCCAAAGGCCACTCCTGAAAACAAAGCGTTCTTTGGAATGTACAGTGTTTGAGCAACCACGACATACATTGCACCACAACAGGAGATACATTCTGAGAAAGGTGGTTTTTAGTTGATTTCATCATTGTGAACATCATAGACTGTACCTACACAAATCTAGATAGTATAGGTTTGCCTTGGAAATGGGGAGATGGTAAGGTTGTTCAGATGCTGTTAGCCATAAATTCTAGCTACCATACTTCTTTCATGTCCTTGATTTCTCTTTACCTTCCACAAGTCCAGTCAATCAGTCAATAGATTGCTTCCTGTGCCTACTATATGCAGAGCCTATATATACCTTGAGATAGAAATGTGGTCTTTTTGCCCTAATATGTTCCTGATAATGAAATCAATTCAAAAGCCAGTCAATAGTTTTCCTACAATTGTTTTGTGTAAAAAGCCTGCAGTAACATTTTTGTTACAGTTTGTACACCCCAGCTTCCCATCTCTCATGATTAACAGATTATAGATTAACTCATAATCAGTTAATCTAACTCATAACAGATTAACTCATATCTCAACAGATTATAAGTCATCACGTGTCATTTACCTTCCAGATACTTGAAATAGTCACAACTCTAGGTATTAAATTGAATAATGCAAGATAAGTTGAATGTGTTAACTACCAAATGAATAAATGAAATGATAGTGAATATTACCAATAGATGGCTAGAAAAAAGAGATTGCCTTCCTTAAACTTTCTTTTTCTTTTTTTTTTTTTTTTTGGAGACGGAGTCTCGCTCATGTCGCACAGGCTGGACTGCAGTGGCCGGATATCAGGTCACTGCAAGCTCCGCCTCCCGGGTTTACGCCATTCTCCTGCCTCAGCCTCCCAAGTAGCTGGGACTACAAGCGCCCGCCACCTTGCCCGGCTAGTTTTTTGTATTTTTTAGTAGAGACGGGGTTTCACCGTGTTCGCCAGGATGGTCTCGATCTCCTGACCTCGTGATCCGCCCATCTCGGCCTCCCAAAGTGCTGGGATTACAGGCTTGAGCCACCGCGACCGGCCAACTTTCTTTTTCATTCTCTCTAGGTTTATTGTAACTAGATCTAATAGTTTCATTTTGCTTATAATAGTGGCAATATAATAAATTAATGACATAAAAATATAAACTTTTAAAAATAAAATAGTTGAGAAATTGAAACCCATAAATGAACATTGGACTAATGAAGCAAAAGTGACTCATCTTGATGTTTCCTTTGACTTACAGTACAGAATTAAAATATACAGCTTAGTTTTTCTTGATTGAAATACCCTTTTGTGATTAAGAAATGTTATTATCCTCTTATTTTCTGCTGGTCTTTATTTTTGAACGTTTTTCTATTTCACCAACAATTTAAAACTATCTTTAGGGCCGGGTGCGGTGGCTCATGCCTGTAATCCCAGCACTTTGGGAGGCTGAGGTAGGCGGATCACAAGGTCAAAAGATCAAGACCATCCTGGCCAACATGGTGAAACCCCATCTCTACCAAAAATACAAAAATCAGCTGGGTGTGGTGGCACGCACCTGTAGTCCCAGCTACTGGGAAGGCTGAGGCGGGAGAATCTCTTGAACCCGGGAGGCAGAGGTTGCAGTGAGCTGAGATCACGCTACTGCACTCCAGCCTGGCGATAGAACAAGACTCTGTCTCAAAAATATAATATAATAAAATTTTAAAAAACTATCTTTATATACCAAAGACTGCCAAAGTCATATGAACTTGAAAAGCATGCAGGCTAGTTATTTAATTTATGAGTTCATTTATTTATAGGTCAGTGATACCATGTAGATAGTATACAAACATACATGTGTACCTGTACACATAATACAGACAGACAAAAGTAAAGACTTTACAACTTCGATTTTAAAATTTTAGCCATGAGGCTGGGTGTGGTAGCTCATGCCTGTAATCCCAGCACTTTGGGAGGCCGAGGTGGGCAGATCATTTGAAGTCAGGAGTTCGAGACCAGCCTGGCCAACATGGTGAAACCCGGTCTTACTAAAAATGAAAAAAAAAATGTAGATGGTTGTTGTGGTGTACCCCTGTAATCCCAGCTACTGGAGAGGCTGAGGCAGAAGAATCGCTTCAACCCAGGAAATGGAGGTTGTAGTGAGCTGAGATGGCAACACTGCACTCCAGCCTGGGCGACAGAGTGAGACTTCATCTCAAAAAAAAAAAATTTTTTTTTAAATAAAAAATAAAATTTTAGCCATGAGAAATGGCTACATTTGCTTTCTCATTTAACATTTGCTTTCTCATACCTTCCCAATAAAATTCACTAGTTTAAAAGGATAGTTGTATTCAAAAGTATCAAACTATGCGTTTGTAAATTGAAAAGGTTAAAGTTTATCTATTCCACATGACCGAAGCTCTTGCTGAATTTCTTCTCTACTAGTTTCTGAAGTTTGTAGTCTGATATTTGAGATGTCTTACAGAATGTCTAGCATTCTGTGTGAAGTTTTATTGTGTTGTTTAACGTAAATTGAAAAGTGTGTTAAATGCCTGATTAGGTGATGTGGAGCATGTGAAGTTAGACCAAATGGTATATGAATTAAAGTAAAATGTATGAAAAATTACTTCATATACATGCAATACATGCTTGTTATATATTTAATATACTTTAGCTCACTTAGCTCAGAAAAGGAATTTAAATATTGAAAATAATCTTTTACAATTTTTCAAACTTAATACAACTCAAAGACTTTCAATAGCTAGTGGGTGTGTTGTTTCTTTGTGTTCTCATGTTTAAACTATTGGGATGAAGCTATCTTGTTGCTGATAATCAAATCATTTTCAGCTGGTCACCAGAGTGAAACTAATATTCAAGTGCACAATTGAATTTTGCAACAATATAAGGAGATACGGGATCCAAACTAAATATAATTACTTTATTACTCCCCTAGCTGGGCACAGATTTAACAGTTTTGTTACTGAGCAGCAGAACTGTATTAAAGGTTGTAAAAAGTTGAAATGCCTCAGAGATGAAGTCTGCTATTTAATTCCTGTTAAGACACATCATAAGCCGGGTGTGGTGACTCACACCTGTAATCCCAGCACTTTGGGAGGCTGAGGCTGGCAGATCACAAGGTCAGGAGATTGAAATCATCCTGGCTAACACAGTGAAACCCCATCTCTCCTAAAAATACAAAAAATTAGCCGGGCGTGGTTGGGCACCTATAGTCCCAGCTACTCAGGAGGCTGAGGCAGAAGAATGGCGTGAACCCAGGAGGCGGAGCTTGCAGTGAGCTGAGATTGCGCCACTGCACTCCAGCCTGGGTGACAGAGCGAGACTCCGTCTCAAAACACACACACACACACACACACCATAGATTTATACCATCAAATGATAACTTTGCCTTCATTACTTTTTTCTCTTCTTAAATATTGTCATTCCCCAAGATCACTTCTTTGACTTATAGCTATTTTCTGTAAATATTTATTTCCTAAAATAAATTATATTCTGATAGTTTAACCGATCACCTTGAAATTTATGAGTTTTAAATCTAAATGCTTATCTCTCACTTTGCACCTAGATTCTAGATCCATATAACTATGTGTCTATAAAACATTTTCATTTGGATGTCATACTGTAGCCCCAAATTCAGTTTATCTAAAGCAACATTTGCTTTCTCATACCTTCCCAATTTGGGTATAGGTAGCATTAATTGTAGTTTCCAGACTAGGATTTGGAAAAATCCTTTGACTCTTTCTGCTCCATTATGCCATATATTTGTTTTGTCATTTTCAAATGTATCTGATTCATCAGTTTCTAACATTTCCTCCATCTTCCTAGTGTAAGTCCTCATAGCTTCTTGCCTAAATAGCTACTGGAGATATAGTAAGGCATAAGGCAGATCAGATTTCTGTTCTCGGAGAGCTTAAAAGAAATCTTGACTACTAGTTACTGCCTCCTACATAATGTTCAAACTCACTCTATCAAAAGGAAGCCAACTGAAGCCACTGTCTCCATGTTCAGATGTTACTTTCTAGAGCACTATGCAATAGCACACATACCATCACTTCCTAATTTGTTTACTTATCTGTTTTCCTTACTATACTCAGTTATAGGAGATGAAGATAGGATGTTATTTTTGCTTTGTATTTTTATTTTTGAGACAGAGTCTCATTCTGTCACCCAGGCTGGAATGCAGCAGTATGATCATAGCTTACTGCAGCCTGAAACTCCTAGGCTGAAGCCTCCTGAGTAGTTGAGACTACAGGTGTGTGTCACCGTGCCCAACTATAGATTTATGATTTATTTTTGTATCACAGTGCATAGTGCAATATCTATCACATCAGTGAACCATGGATGGATGAAGGAGCATTGTAGATACTTCCATACACTTTGTCACTGGATTTAAATAGTGACCACAAGTGAATATAGGAGACCTTTTTTTTTTTGAGACAGAATTTCACTCTTGTTGCCCAGGCTGAAGTGCAAATAGAGCAATCTTGGCTCACTGTAACCTCCGCCTCCCAGGTTCAAGTGATTCTCCTGCCTCAGCCTCCCAAGTAGCTGGGATTACAGCCACCCGCCACCATGGCCAGCTACTTTTTTGTGTTTTTAATAGAGATGGGGTTTCTCCATGTTGGCCAGGCTGGTCTCAAACTCCTGACCTCAGGTGATCCACTCACCTTGGCCTCCCAAAGTTCTGGGATTACAGGCGTGAGCCACCATGCCTGGCCCTGTAATTATCCTTAATTTGCTTGTTGAAACTTACTCTTTCTCATATAAATCCAGTCAAATCAATCTTTTTACTATCTTCTAAATACCTTATCTTTGTTCTTACCTGTTCTTTCAATGCTTTCTTTCCCTGTCATAGTCTAATATAATTGCCTTCTTTTTCAAACTTTCCCTTCTCTCACATTGACATGTTGCTCTTAAATGTTGAATAAGTTAGCAGTCTGTTATATTGATCAATATTATGCATTTTTGTCTGTACCATTATATTCATTCAATGTTTAACGCAAAGTTTGTCTGATCTCCTTATCCTGATTGGCAACTCTGTGTAGTTGATTCTGTGTTTTTCAACTTTTGTTGTCTGTGAGAATGTTGGAAGCCCAGTATTAAAGGTTAGCTATAAATATTTCTCCAAACACGATGATTCTGTATATATAATAGCACAGACCACTATTTAACAAAGGGCAATTGTGTCATTATTCATTCTTGTTGATATTTTTATTATCTCTGAGTATCACTGTGATTATAGTATTAAAATTTTGACTAAATTTAGGCTAGGCAGATCACCAAACACCTAAAAAAAGGAAATTTTACATTGTTCTGTTGGAATATTATAATAGGTACAAGTGGGACATTTCTTTATTCCATGTCTGACAGTATTAGTAAATGATATATATATATTTTTAGTACCTTGTCTTAGCCTAATTTTTTGAGTCTTCTGTATTTCATAACTTTGATTTTAAAATGAAGGCCGGGCATGGTGGCTCACGTCTGTAATCCCAGCACTTTGGGAGGCCGAGGCGGGCAGATCACCTGAGGTCAGGAGTTCAAGACCAGCATGGCCAACATGGTGAAATCCTGTCTCTACTAAAAATACAAAAATTAGCCAGTCATGGTGGTGGGCGCCTGTAATCCTAGCTACTTAGGAGGCTGAAGCAGGAGAATCGCTTGAACCCGGGAGGTGGAGGTTGCAGTGAGCTGATACCGGGCTACTGCACTCCAGCCTGGGCGACAGAGCGAGACTCGGTCTCAAAAAGAAAAAAAAAAGAAAAAGAAAATATAGATTTCTGTAAATCTCTTTTTACTGCTTATATTGACATCATTTATTTTATTATTCAAAAAGAAATAATAAGACTCATCAAAATGTTTGATTTATAATTAGGAGACAGAGTGTTTTCTTACAAATAGCCTACCTATTCTCCTGTATGTTTCTTTTCTCTATTTCATCCACTTTTCTATTTATTTATTTATTGTGCATACTCCAAGCTTATACTAGAAGAGTTTTAAGATGAATTCATGCTCTTTTTATTGGCCCCAGTTACTCCAATTACTTCAGTCTCCTGTTGTCCCCACACCCTGCCTTCTTTTTTTTTTTTTTTTTTTTTTTGAGACGGAGTTTCACTCTTGTTGCCCAGGCTGGAGTGCAATGGTGCAATCTCATTTTTATTTTTATTTTTTTTTTGAGATGGAGTCTGGCTCTGTCGCCCAGGCTGGAGTGCGGTGGCGCGATCTCCGCTCACTGCAAGCTCCGCCTCCCGGGTTCACGCCATTCTCCTGCCTTAGCCTCCCGTGTAGCTGGGACTACAGGTGCCCGCCACCGCGCCCGGCTAATTTTTGTATTTTTTTAGTAGAGACGGGGTTTCACCGTGTTAGTCAGGATGGTCTCGATCTCCTGACCTCGTGATCCACCCGTCTCGGCCTCCCAAAGTGCTGGGATTACAGGCTTGAGCCACCGCGCCCGGCCTACAATGGTGCAATCTCAGTGAGCAGCAACCTCCGCCTCCCGAGTTCAAGCAATTCTCCTGCCTCAGCCTCCCAAGTAGCTGGGATTACAGGCATGCACCACCATGCCTGCCTAATTTTGTATTTTAGTAGAGACAGGGTTTCTCTGTGTTGGTCAGGCTGGTCTTGAACTCCCAACCTCAGGTGATCTGCCCGCCTCGCTGCCTTTTCTTTTTTTTTAGTCTTGTTCTGTCGCCCAGGTTGGAGTGCAGTGGCCCAGTCTCGGCTCACTGCAAGCTCTGCCTCCTGGGTTCACACCATTCTCCTGACTCAGCCTCCCCAGTAGCTGGGACTACAGGTGCCCACCACCACGCCCGACTAATTTTCTGTATTTTTAGTAGAGATGGTGTTTCACCCTGTTAGCCAGGATGGTCTTGATCTCCTGATGTTGTGATCCGCCCACCTTGGCCTCCCAAAGTGCTGGGATTACAGGCGTGAGCCACCGCGCCCGGCCACACCCGCCCTTCTTTAAAAGCCTCTGTAAGTGCAATTTGTCCTTTAATGATTTTCCTGATGGACTCTTTACCCACCAATTAGAAATACATTGGCTTGATGATGTGATGAACCATCTGTAGAATCGACCAGTACCCCCATAATTCTATTTGTACTTAACCTTTCTTTCCAAGCAAAGGAAGCTGTTAATTTTTTTCCTGAGCCATTGCAATGTAAATTTTATTTATTTATTTATCTATTTATTTTTAGAGAGAGAGTCTTGCTGGGGTGCAGTGGCACAATCGTAGCTCACTATAACCTCAAACTCCTGGCCTTAAATGATCCTCCTGCATCAACCTCCCAAGTAGATAAGACTACAGAAACCCGACTAATTTTTTTTTTTTTTTTTTTAAGAGAAGAGGTCTCACTCTGTCACCCAGACTGAAGTGCAGTGGCAATATCCTAACTCACTGTAGCCTTGGACTCCTGGGCTTAAGCAATCCTCCTACCTTAGCCTCCTGAGTAGCTGAGACTATAGGTGTGGACCACCATACCCAGCTAATTTTTGTATTTTTTGTAGAGATGGATCTCACTATGTTACCCAGGCTGGCCTCAAACTCCTGGGCTTAAGCAATCCTCCCACCTTGGCCTCCCAAAATACTGCTATGACAGGCATACACCACTGCATCCATCCTGCAATGTAAATTTTTGAAATATATTTTTAAAAATTTAGACCTATCACAGAAAGTTGTTAAATTTCTAAGTCTCAAATTCTTGTATTATTAGGAAGTTAATTTTATGGATTAAAATAAATCTACTTTTATGCTAAGTTAAACTTAATGTCTAAGTATAGTTTTAGTTGTACTTGCATTTCTAATTCAGATCCTAGTGTGCCTAACTTTTTTATTTTCAATGTCTAATTGTTGAATAGTTTTCTACAGTAAGTATTATGTCTATTTATCTTCTTTTTTTTTTTTGAGATGGAGTCTTGCTCTTGTCACCCAGGCTGGAGTGCAATGGCGCAATCTCGGCTCACCGCAGCCTCTGCCTCCTGGACTCAAGCAATTCTCCTGCCTCAGCCTCTTGTGTAGCTGGGATTACAGGCACCTGCCACCAAGCCTGGCTAATTTCTGTATTTTCAGTAGAGATGGGGTTTTACCATGTTTGCGAGGCTGGTCTCGAACTACTGATCTCAGGTGATCCACCCACCTTGGCCTTCCATAGTGCCGGGATTACAGGTGTGAGCCACTGCATCAGGCCTGTCTTCTTGATGTCTAATGGTTATGAATGTGTACAATATAATGGCCTGATATAGGTCAGTTTTCTTAAGATTCCATTGACTTTTTAAAAAATCTGGCTTAGGAAATGAGAAGAGATACACCAGAATTACTTGGCATTTTTTTTTTTTTAAACCACTAGGGATTCTGATGGCTTACTTTCTTTGCCATCCCTTTTTGGAAATCCAAAATATATGCCACCATACCCAGCTAAGTTTTGTGTTTTTTGTGGAGAAAGGTTTTGCCATGTTGCCCAGGCTGGTGTCAAATTCTTGAGCTCAAGCGATCCACCCACCTCAGCCTCCCAAAGTTCTGGGATTACAAGCGTGGGTCACTGCACCAGGCCTAGATTTTCAAATTTTAAATATGTATCATATCTAGTAATAAAATATTCTCCTAAAATGTTAATTTAGACATACTTAGAGAAGTCATTGGTTATTATGAAAACATTCCTAAAAATGGTGCCCATTTCTTTAAGAAATCATTCAAATCTTAAGTGGCAAGCACTAAAATAAACGCAAAAGAGAAATTCTTAATAAAAGTTATGTATTTTCAGAGTCTTCGATCTTACATACTTTTGGATAACCTTCACAAAATGTATCCTTTTATATCCAGTACCCCAAAAGTTGCCAGGTTTCACTTGTCTACTTTCTGGTCTGCCTTCAGTATAGATTCCTTCATTTCTTCTCTCTTTACTCTTGAATTAATCCTCTACCTACTTCACAGGCCGATTCTTTGATGAGAATGAATCCCCTGTTGATCCGCAGCATGGCTCTAAACTGGCGGATTATAATGGGGATGATGGTAACGTAGGTGAGTATGAGGCAGACAAGCAGGCTGAGCTGGCTTACAATGAGGAAGAAGATGGTGATGGTGGAGAGGAAGACGTCCAAGGTGAGCGTGGGCCTGGCCTCCATGCTATAACCATGAAACCCACCTCTAAGTTTTTTGGTTGAATTTGTGTAGAATTTTCCCCACCTATTAGTGGCAGTGTAACCTAAATTTTTTGTTTTTTCTTTGAGATGGAGTTTTGCTCTTGTTGCCCAGGCTGGAGTCCAATGGCACGATCTCGGCTCATTGTAACCTCCACCTTCCAGGTTCAAGCGATTCTCCTGCCTCAGCCTCCCGAGTAGCTGGGATTACAGGCATGCACCACCACGCCTGGCTAATTTTGTATTTTCAGTAGAGACGGGGTTTCTCCATGTTGGTCAGGCTGGTCTCAAACTCCCGACCTCAGGTGATCCACCCACCTCAGGCTCCCAAAGTGTTGGGATTACAGGCATGAACCACTGCGCCCAGCCAACCTCAGTATTAATACAAAGAGGTTCTGTGCAGTTTTTCAGTTTTATTTTGAAAACTATTTTATAATAGTGGCATTTGTAAATCTGTAAATTATTTTAATTTTTTAAAATTTTGGTTATCATGTGTATTATTGATACAGCTACAATTTAAAACTTAGAATCTTCAGAAATTTTAGAATTAAATTGTTTAAAATGACTCTAGACTACCTAAGGCAAATGCTCCTAGACAATACACTTTTCCAATTTCTCATCTAAAAACATTTCATTACAAATATTGCCCAGGTAGCTTTTTCGTTATAAGGAAAGCCACAAAGGGAATGGTCTTCTCCATACTGAAGATAAGATTATTTCACCACTGACATAGCAGAGGAAGGCTATTTTTGAATTTTTTCTGAGAGGCTTAAAATTTATATTTAACAATCAATGTGTGAAGATTTGTTTTATATTTATTACACAGATTCAACGTATTTTTCTTATTCACTGTGTTACTTCTGCTGAGCATTTAACTTAATGAAAGTTCAGAATCTACCTGTGTGCATGCAGCCCTACCCATGCATGCATATCAGAGTGTTTTTCTCTACTGCAAGTTTTTAGGCCAGTTTTCTGCCTGCTTATATTGTTTAGCAGTATTTGTGGAGCTATTTCTCTTTTCTGTAAAAGTTGATTGTGACCTTAGTGTGTGATACGTTAAATTTTTATGTGATGCATGGAAATTTTTCATCATAACATGCTTTGATTTCTTCCTTACCTGTTTTAAAAGTAATTTTTATTTAGACTTATGACAAGCATTGTTTTTATAAAACCCAGAAGAAAATATAGTTGTTCTACAAAATTATATGGTTTGTAGAAAAAAGGGAAACTAGAGACTCTGACTTCTACCTAGGCACTGTTGTAATAGTTCATTTAGTTTAGGAAAATTATGATTATTGGGGATAGAAAAGAGATTAATATGTGCTAGGAGTTATATAAGGTTATATTTATAAGAATTTCTCAAACACTTTTTGGTAATATTGATATTGATATACATATAACCTTACAATAGTATGTACTTTTTCTGTAATCTCATCCTTTTTTCATAAATTTTATCTTTTTTTTCTCATTGCTTTTGTGATTTGTTTGGATTATATTTGTTTGCAATTATTTATAATGTTTTAAGGTTTTTTCATGCATGTGTATCATATCAGCAATTAGATTGTAAGCTCTTGGAGGGCAGGAATTTTTATTTATTTTGCCTTCCATTTTGTTTGTATCCTTTTCTACCTTCATGCCCACCTCCCACAGTACTTTGCGCATTACCCACCCGCCACAGTACTTTGCACATTGTCATTAACTGATAATTATATGCTTCTCTCATTGAGCTTTTATTCTTATAACTGTGACTAGGGTAATAACTCTTTAACTTCTGGTCTTATAAGCTGCTTGGTTTACACTTTCAATATTCTCTAATTTTTTTAAGGGCTTTTTCATCTCATTGGATAATTTTGAGATTTTTATTATAATGGTTTATCTCAGTCTTTGTTTTCAGTCATTCTTTATATTTTGTCTATCTTAAAGTTGATAATTGTCACAAAATTTTGATTTAATATGTGTATGGGTTTCAATCTATTGTACATAAATTTATTTTCAATGCCTTCTCTCTCCCTTTCTTGTACTCTTCTCCTTCTTCCTCCCCTGGTTCTCACTGCCACCTTCTACTTCAAGTCCCCAAGACCCTCATGTTGTCCTCCTTTTCCTTTCACAAGAAAATAGATTCTAAGGATTGAAGAAATGACAAAAGATGATGTCCTCAGTGAAGTAGAGAAGGGGTTGTTACATTTTTGGATTTCCCTGTTTGCAAGTTAATCTTACTGGAACTGAGTGTTGCCATTTACCATTTCTTGTCTCATTCTGGCATTCTCTAGATGATAGTGGCAGGATAGGACACCTACAAAGGGTACCAAGAACAAAAAGATGCAGGAACATCAGCTCCAACAAAGAGGGCTAAGCAAGGAATACTGAGGAGACTTAAATCATTGTTAACATGTTTCCAGGGATTCTTTTTTTTATTGAGATGGAGTCTTGCTCTTGTCACCCAGGCTGAAGCTGAATCTTCCTGTTGTAGAGTTGATTTTTTTTTTTTTTGAGACGGAGTCTCACTCTGTCATCCAGGCTGGAGTGCAGTGGTGCAATCGCAGCTCACTGCAACCTCTGCTTCCTGGGTTCAAGCAATTCTCTTGCCTCAGCCTCCCGAATAGCTGGGACTACAGCCATGCACCACCATGTCCATCTAAGTTTTGTATTTTTAGTAGAGATGGGGTTTCACCATGTTGGCCAGGCTGGTTTGAACTCCTGACCTCAAGTGATCCACCTGCCTCAGCCTCCCAAAGTGCTGGGATTACAGGCATGAGCCACCACACCTGGCCATCCAGGATTCTTTAGGTATATTATTAACTGTCCAAAAAGTAGGGAGAGGTAATTATGGCTGTTCCCTAATTTATCAACAAATTGGATTCCAAATGTTCATTACTGTGCCAATGTGGAAATAATGGTTGCGTTCCCAGTACAGTTTGCACTTGTAGCCAAAGCAGGCAGAACATAGAGTAGAAAAAACATTAGTCGGCCAGGCACAGTGGCTCACACCTGTGATTCCAGCACTTTGGGAGGCCAAGGCGGGCGGATCACCTGAGGTCAGGAGTTCAAGACCAGCCTGGCCAACATCTCTACTAAAAAATACAAAAATTAGCTGGGCGTGGTGGCAGGTGCCTGTAGTCCCAGCTACTCGGGAGGCTGAGGCAGGAGAATTGCTTGAACCCGGGAGGCAGAGGTGTGGTAAGCCGAGATCGCACCATTGCACTCCAGCCTAGGTAACAGAACGAGACTCTGTCTCAAAAAAAGAAAGAAAGAAAGAAAAAAACATTAGTCTAGAATCAAGAGATAGTCTGTGTATTGCTTTTCAAGTCACTTAAACTCTCTGGACCACAATTTCTTCATCTGTATGAAGACTGCTGAATTAGAATACATGATCTTTCTCAGTTTTAAAATTCTGTGGCCACATTCAAGTTGGAATCACTATATATATAACTATATATATATATAACACACAAGAAAATATGTTTCAGATTTCAGGATGTCTGAAACAGATCTATTCCCAAATCCATGAAAGAAAGTAGAAACTTTATTGCCACCATTGTGACTCTACAGCGAAATATAACAAAAAATGAAGCACACACTTAATGTTCTATTGATAGGGGCTCTTCTCTGCTCTCTAGTAGTAGTAGTAGTTTCTTAAGTTGTGAGGTCCCTAGGATTAGAGATTCCAGCTGCAGGATAAGATTCTGGCTTCACCTAAGTATACTCCGGCTTTGGTCTCCAAAATTGTATATTGTGAATTGAGGCTTTGGCAGCATATCTGCCAGTAGGGAGCTGAAGCATTCCAGCCTTATCTCTGATACCTGTTCATTACATTATTAATCATTGGGGTCAGCACTACTTGTAGAGTGTTTTGTAGAATTAAGTGAGGCCTAGTTTTCCTGTGTTTACAATTATTTATATACATTATACATATAAAATATATAAATAATATTTATATAAAATATACATATTCTTATATATTTTAATAAAATATGTTTGCATATATTTATATAGATATATAAATGGTTATTATTTATATCATTATTTATTATATATATAATATATTTCTATTATATACATTTTTTATATATATATATATTTTTTTTTGAGACAGGGTCTCCCTCTGTCACCCAGGCTGGAGTGCAGTGACATGATCATGGCTCACTGCAGCCTTGACCTCTTGGGGTCAGGTGATCCTCCCACCTCAGCCTCCTGAGCATCTGGGACTACGGGCATGCACCACCACCGCTGGCTAGTTTTTTGTATTTTTTGTAGTGGCAGGGTTTAGCCATGTTTCCCATGTTTCCCAGGCTGGTCTTAAACTCCTGGACTCAAGCAATCAGGCCACCTTGGTCTCCCAAAGTGCTGGGATTACAGGCATGAGCCACTGCACCTGGCTCCTCACTGGCTTTTTGCCTTTTTGCTCCTAGTTCTTGCTTTTTTTCTTTTAAATTTTTTAAATTTTCTAAGATGGGGTCTTGGTATGTTGCCCAGGCTGGTTTCAAACTCCTGAGCTCAAGCTATCCACTTGCCTAAGCCTCCCAAAGTGTTGGGATCACAGGTGTGAGCCACTGCACCCAGGCGGTAGAGCTTTCTTTCTTTTTTTTTTTTATTTTGTTGCCCAGGCTGGAGTACAATGGTGTGATCTCAACTCACTGCAACCTCCCCCTCCCAGGTTCAAGCAATTCTCTTGCCTCAGCCTCCTGAGTAGCTGGAATTACAGGTGTCAGCCACCACGTCCAGCTAATTTTTGTATTTTTACTAGAGATAGGGTTTCACCATGTTGGCCAGGCTGGTCTTGAACTCCTGACCCTCATGATCTGCCCGCCTCAGCTTCCCAACGTGCTGGGATTACAGGGGTGAGAAGCCACACCCAGCCATGGTAGCACTTTCTTTAATGGAGGTAGCCTTTCTTGACTTCAGAGGGAATTTAATAATTATTTAATAAATTATGGATGTCTTTAAAATATTTCCTTTAATATTAATTTTACCTTGATGAACTATATAATATTTTGCTGCTTCCTAAAATGAACTAAAATACTAGTTCTTATATTTAGTGGTTATCTGTTATTCTACATTAGATTTGGTTAGGTGATTTCATAATCACGTACTACTGCTTGTTTGTTTGTTTTTGTTTTTTGAGATGGAGTCTTGCTCTGTCGCCCAGGCTGGAGTGCAGTGGCACAATCTCGGCTCACTGCAACCTTGGCCTCCTGGGTTCACGCCATTCTCCTGCCTCAGCCTCCCGAGTAGCTGGGACTACAGGCGCCTGCCACTATACCCAGCTAATTTTTTGTATTTTTAGTAGAGATGGGGTTTCACCTTGTTAGCCAGGATGGTCTTGATCTCCTGACCTCGTGATCCGCCCACCTTGGCCTCCCAAAGTGCTGGGATTATAGGCGTGACCCACCGCACCCGTCCTTTTTGGGATTTTGTTTGTTTGTTTGTTTGTTTGTTTTGAGACGGAGTCTCTCTCTGTTGCCCAGGCTGGAGTGCAGTGGCGCGATCTCGGCTCACTGTAAGCTCTGCCTTCTGGGTTCAGGCCATTCTCCTGCCTCTCAGCCTCCCCAGTAGCTGGGACTACAGGCTCCCGCCACCACTCCCGGCTGAATTTTGTAATATTTTTAGTAGAAACAGGGTTTCACCGTGTTAGCCAGGAGGGTGTGATCCGCCCGCCTCGGCCTCCCAAAGTGCTGGGATTACAGGTATGAACCACCGCGCCTTTTTGGAATTTTTAAGTGAACAAATGAAAAGCGAAATCAGGATAAGAGCAAATGTCTAGGAACAGAAAAACAAATCTACTCCTAGCTCATGTACTTAACAAACATGATCTAGTTCCTAAAATTATTTGGACCTGTAAGCATCTTCTCAGGAAAACAGAGATAACAACTGTGTTATCTCTGTTTTGTGTTACACTAAAATATTACACTAAAATATAACACTAAAAATATTACGCTGAATGGTGTGAACCCAGGAGGCGGAGCTTGCAGTGAGCCAAGATCGCGCCACTGCACTCCAGCTTGGGCAACAGAGCAAGACTCTGTCTCAAAATAAAAGCCCCGGCCGGGCGCGGTGGCTCAAGCCTGTAATCCCAGCACTTTGGGAGGCCGAGACGGGCGGATCACGAGGTCAGGAGATCGAGACCATCCTGGCTAATACGGTGAAACCCCGTCTCTACTAAAAATACAAAAACTAGCCGGGCGAGGTGGCGGGCGCCTGTAGTCCCAGCTACTTGGGAGGCTGAGGCAGGAGAATGGCGGAAACCCAGGAGGCGGAGCTTGCAGTGAGCTGAGATCTGGCCACTGCACTCCAGTCCGGGCGACAGAGCGAGACTCCGCCTCAAAAAAAAAAAATAAAATAAAAAAATAAAAGCCCCAAAAGTGGCTGGGCACGGTGGCTCATGCCTGTAATCTAGCACTTTGGGAGGCCGAGGCAGGTGGATCTCCTGAGGTCAGGAGTTCGAGACCAGTCTGGCCAACATGGTGAAACCCCGTTTCTACTAAAAATACAAAAAAAATTAGCTGGGCGTGGTGGGGGGGGTTGGGGGGGGCGCCTGTAATCTCAGCAACTCGGGAGGCTGAGGCAGGGGAATTGCTGGAACCTGGGAGGCGGAGGTTGCAGTGAGCCGAGATCTCGCCATTGCACTCCAGCCTGGGCCACAACAGCGAGACTCCCTCTCAAAAAAAAAAAAAAAGAAAAAGTCGGGCGCTGTGCCTCAAGTGAGGCCTGTAATACTAGCACTTTGGGAGCCCGAGGCAGGTGTATCACGAGGTCAGGAGTTCGAGACCAGCCTAACCAACATGGTGAAACCTCATCTCTACTAAAAAAGAAAAATACAAAAGTTATCCGGGCATGGTGGCGCATGCCTGTAATCCCAGCTATTCAAGAGGCTGAGGCAGGAGAATCGCTTGAACCTGGGAGGCGGAGGTTGCAATGAGCCGAATTTGTGCTACTGCATTCCAGCCTGGGCAACAGAGTGAGACTCCGTCTCAAAAAACAAAAAAAATTCCAAAAAGTAAAGACACCTTTTCCTTTCAATAACTTTCCTGTTACATTTTTAGAAAATTATCCACTGCTCCATGATGATTAAGTCTTAATTTAATTGTTATATTAAAGTCCTAAAAGATGTGTTTATAGCCATAAGGTGAGGTTCTATAATGTGAATCCTAAGGAGAGCTTTCTGGAGAGGTGCCCGTGATTATTTTCCCTTTTAAAAACAAAGATAGGCTGGGCGTGGTGGCTCACGCCTGTAATCCCAGCACTTTGGGAGGCCGAGGCGGGCGGATTACCAGGTCAGGAGTTTCAGACCATTCTGGCTAACACAGTGAAACCCTGTCTGTACTAAAAAAAAGACAAAAAAAATAGCTGGGCGTGGTGGCGGGCGCCTGTAGTCCCAGCTACGCGGGAGGCTGAGGCAGGAGAAGGGCATGAACCTGGGAGGTGGAGCTTGCTGTGAGCCGAGATCATGCCACTGCACTCCAGCCTGGGCAACACAGGGAGACTGCGTCTCAAAAAAAAAAAAAAAATTCTTTTTAAATAAAGAGTTATTTGATAAGGAATTGATTAGCATGTATATAAAGTAAAAGTGTGAAAATTGATATAATTTCAGGCTTTAACACATATTAAGACAGATTTGGGATTATCATACCTAGTGGATTATACTATTTAAAGATACCACTTCTCGGGCTTTTGGCTGAGATCAAGTGTACTATTTAAAGATCGATCATTTGTTAAGAATATGGGGTAGTCTCGGTGCAGTGGTCACAGCTGTAATCCCAGCACTTTGGGAAGCTAAGGTGGGCAGATTGCTTGAACCCAGGAGTTAAAGACCAGCCTAGACAACATGGTGAAACCCTGTCTCCACAAAAAAAATGGAAAAATTAGCCGGGCATGGTGGTATGTGCCTATAGTCCCAGCTACTCAGAAAGTTGAGGTGGGAGGATCCCTTGAGCCCTGGGAGGTCAAGGCTGCAGTGAGCTGAGACTGTGCCACTGTACTCCAACCTGAGTGATGGGAGTGAGACCCTGTCTCAAAAAAAAAAAAAAAATGGAAAATGGTTGTCCGAAATTCTAGAAATGAAAATTTCTATAAGTTTAACAGGAAAGTTGTTGAAAAAGAAAGTTGGTTTGACTTTTTTTTTTTTTTTTAAAGATAGGATTTAGCTCTGTTACCCAGGCTAGAGTACAGTCGTGTCATCTCTGCTTACTGCAACCTCCACCTCCTAGGCTCAAGCAATCCTCCTACCTCAGGCTCCTGAGTAACTGGGACTACAGGTATACACAACCATGCCTTGCTAAATTTTGAATTTTTAGTAGAGACTGGGTTTCAGCATGTTGCCCAGTCTGGTCTCGAACTCCTGAGCTCAAGTGATCTGCCTGCCTGTGCCTCCCAAAGTGATGGGATTGCAAGCTTGCACAACCATGCCCGGCCTGTTTTGTCATTTTTGAAAGAAGAAAGTTTTAGAGTGTTAAAACCTCTCATACCTAAAGTAATAATTTTTAGAAAACTATAGTATACATATGAATTTAGATTCCAATGTATAACTTCATTTAAATTATATTAACAAAAATTAAGCTATTGGGTAATAGTATCTGTGAACCAGAATGTAAGAAAAGTGATTTTTTAAGTCTGCAGAGAAGCCAAAAGATATCATAAAAATCCATGGTGAAACCCCATCTCTACTAAAAATACAAAAATTAGCCGAGTGCAGTGGCGGGTGCCTATAGTCCCAGCCAAAAAAAAAAAAAAATCCAAGTACTCCAAAGGGACTCTCCAAGGCTCTGATCAAAATACTTTTCATTCTTGTTCTAATATAATTTTAATACTCTTGGCTGAGGCCGGTGGATCACTTGAGCCCATGAGTTCCAGACCAGCCTGGGCAACAGGGCAAAATCCTGTCTTTACAAAAAATACAAAATGTAGCCAGGTGTGGTGGCGTGCACCTGTGGTCCCGGCTACCTGGGAGGTTGAGGTGGGAGGATTACTTGAGGCCGGGAGGTTGAGGCTGCAGGTGAGCCATGATAACACCACTACACTTGAGCCTGGCCAACAGAGCAATATTCTGTCTCAAACAAACGAACACAACTCTTGAGCAGTCTCATTTCAAGACCTGTAATTTGCAGCAAAATTAGAAAAGAAGGATTGCTATTGGCAGGTAAACTGACAACAAGGGAAAGTGACAACTCATAGCCAAGAAAGAACCAGAAAAATCTGTAATAGCCACATAAATCAAACTCCATAGCACTACTTGGAGTAATTTAATATAGCTACTCAAAGAGGCTTTGAGGATTTTATTAACAGTAATCATTTTTTTTTTTTTTCTGTTAAGAAAAGGTTAAATTTTGGTTGTTATACTCCATTTAGGAAGCCAAGAGGAAGCTATTTGCAGAGAGGCAAAGAAATTCACTAAAATGTTAAATGTTGGGATTATGAGTGACTTTTATTTTTCTATCTTTTATAATTTTTACAATACTAATATTGGATACTTTTATAATTAGAAAAAAATTTGATTTTTAAAAGCCTGAAAATGTGTACAGAAATGTTTCTACCAAAGCTTTAATTTAAAGAACTAAATATCATCTATATAGAAATAATATATTTAGGCTGGGCACTGTGACTCAGTGCCTGTAATCCCAGCACTTTAGGAGGCCAAGGTGGGCAGATCACCTGAGGTGAGGAGTTCGAGACCAGCCTGGCCAACATGGTAAAACCCCGTCTCTACTAAATATACAAAAATTAGCCAGGCATGGTGAATAGGTGCCTGTAGTCCCAACTACTTGGGAGGCTGAGGTAGGAGAATCGCTTGATCCTGGGAGACAGAGGTTGCAGTCAGCCAAGATCGCGCCACTACACTCCAGCCTAGGCAACGGAGTGAAAGTCCGTCTCAAAAAAAAAAAAAGAGACTATATTTATATAAAAATATTAACTTCTCGGCCGGGCGCGGTGGCTCAAGCCTGTAATCCCAGCACTTTGGGAGGCCGAGACGGGTGGATCACGAGGTCAGGAGATCGAGACCATCCTGGCTAACACGGTGAAACCCCGTCTCTACAAAAAATACAAAAAAAAAACTAGCCGGGCGAGGTGGCGGGCGCCTGTAGTCCCAGCTACTCCGGAGGCTGAGGCGGGAGAATGGCGTGAACCCGGGAGGCGGAGCTTGCAGTGAGCTGAGATCCGGCCACTGCACTCCAGCCTGGGTGACAGAGCAAGACTCCGTCTCAAAAAAAAAAAAAAAATATATATATATATATATATATATTAACTTCTCAATATTTGTGGGTTCCTAAAGTTTTGCTAGCTATGTCTATCTGGCTCTATTTCTGCTTGTCTGTCATCTATGTCTATTTTTTAAAGATTTGTTAAAATTAATATTGCGGCCGGGCGCGGTGGCTCAAGCCTGTAATCCCAGCACTTTGGGAGGCCGAGACGGGCGGATCACAAGGTCAGGAGATCGAGACCATCCTGGCTAACACGGTGAAACCCCGTCTCTACTAAAAATACAAAAACTAGCCGGGCGAGATGGCGGGCGCCTGTAGTCCAGCTACTCCGGAGGCTGAGGCGGGAGAATGGCGTGAACCGGGAGGCGGAGCTTGCAGTGAGCTGAGATCCGGCCACTGCACTCCAGCCTGGGTGACAGAGCAAGACTCCGTCTCAAAAAAAAAAAAAAAAAATATATATATATATATATATATATATTAACTTCTCAATATTTGTGGGTTCCTAAAGTTTTGCTAGCTATGTCTATCTGGCTCTATTTCTGCTTGTCTGTCATCTATGTCTATTTTTTAAAGATTTGTTAAAATTAATATTGCGGCCGGGCGCGGTGGCTCAAGCCTGTAATCCCAGCACTTTGGGAGGCCGAGACGGGCGGATCACAAGGTCAGGAGATCGAGACCATCTGGCTAACACGGTGAAACCCCGTCTCTACTAAAAATACAAAAACTAGCCGGGCGAGATGGCGGGCGCCTGTAGTCCCAGCTACTCGGGAGGCTGAGGCAGGAGAATGGCGTAAACCCGGGAGGCGGAGCTTGCAGTGAGCTGAGATCTGGCCACTGCACTCCAGTCCCGGCGACAGAGCGAGACTCCGCCTCAAAAAAAAAAAAAAAAAAAAAAAAAAAAAAAAAAATTAATCTTGCAAAATAGTTCCACATACTTTTCACTCTTTAGCCAAGCAGCTAAGAAATAGAACACTATTTGTACTAGGTATAAAATAACAAGCAGGAAACTACCTTAAGGCTGAGAAAAACTGAGACATTAATTGGATTTCTGCAGTGATTTAAAAAATAGTACGTTGATACAAAATTATTTTACTTACAGATGATGAAGAACGAGAGCTTCAAATGGATCCTGCCGACTATGGAAAGCAACATTTCAATGATGTCCTTTAAGTCCTAAAGGAACGCTTCAGAAAACCTAAAGTGCTGTAAAATGAAATCATTCTACTTTGTCCTTTTTGACTTTTGTTGTAAAGATGAGTTGTATCAATTGTAAAGATACATTGAGATAGAATTAAGGAAAAACTTTAATGAAGGAATGTACCCATGTACATATGTGAACTTTTTCATATTGTATTATCAAGGTATGGACTTTTTTGGTTATGATACAGTTAAGCCAAAAACAGCTAATCTTTGCATCTAAAGCAAACTAATGTATATTTCACATTTTATTGAGCCGACTTATTTCCACAGATAGATAAACAGGACAAAATGGTTGTACAAGTTATATGTGGCATAGCATAACCACAGTAGGAACAGAACAGATATTCAGCAGAAAACTTTTTATACACTAATTTTTTTTTTTTTTGGATACAGAGTTTTAGTCTTATTTCCCAGGCTGGAGTGCAATGGCATAATCTCGGCCCACTGCAACCTCCACTCCACCTCCTGGGTTCAGGCAATTCTCCTGCCTTAGCCTCCCAAGTAGCTGGGATTACAGGCACCCACCACCATGCCCAGCTAATTTTTGTATTTTTAATAGAGAGCTAATAATTGTATATTTGAGACGGGTTTCACCATGTTGGCCAGGCTGGTCTTGAACTCCTGACCTCAGGTGATCCTCCTGCCTTGGCCTCCCAAAGTGCTGGGACTACAGGTGTGAGCCACTGCGCCCAGTCTACACACTAATTCTTGTTAGCCCAACAGCTGTTTTATTCTATCTACCCCTCATTTCATGCTCAAGGAGTCATACCTAGAATAGTTACACATAAGAGGAAAACTAGAAGCCAAACACTGGACAGTATGTATACAGAGTCACCTCCCTACTCCTTTTATTTTACATGAGTGCTGATGTGTTTTGGCAGATGAGCTTTCAGCTGAGGCCTGATGGAAGTTGAGATAACCTGCAAAGACATAACAATATTTATGAGTTATATCTTAATTCTTGAAATTGTGGAATGCATGATTGACAATATAGTTTTAATTTTTATTTTTTCAAGTAATACCAGTACTATTTAACTGTAGCCAGAACTGGCTAAAATTTTTATATTTTCAGAGTTGAAGTTGGTGAAGACATTCATGATGTAAACACCAGATCCTGAAAGGGGTTAAATCTACTTTGAAATGAATCTGCAATCAGTATTTCAAAGCTTTTCTGGTAATTTTAGTGATCTTATTTGACTAGACTTTTTCAGAAATACTAAATAAGGAATTTTAACAGGTTTTTATTAATACACAGATAAATAGAAGTACAGTGAGGTCTATAGCCATTTTATTAAAATAGCTTAAAAGTTTGTAAAAAAATGAATCTTTGTAATTACTTAATATGTTAGTTAAGAACCCATCAAGCTTATATTTGCTGGACTTACAAATTATTTTAAATGCATTTATCTTTTTTGACACTATTCAGTGGAATGTGTAAACTAGCTAATTCTTGTTTCTGATTTAAAGCACTTTTAAATCTTATCCTGCTCCCTAAAAACAAAAATAATTTTTGATCAAAAGGTTTTGATCACAAGGGGAAATTTAAGATTAACCCTGTTTTTCAGAAGGACTACTGTTAATTGCACATAAACATGAAATGTGTTTTCCCCTGTGTACTAACAGATTCTAGTCAAAATTCAAACTTATAGTGGTAAAGAAACAGGTTGTTCACTTGTTGAGGTGCAAAAATTCTTAAGACTTCTGTTTGAAATTGCTCCATGACTAGGAAAAGATGTAGTGGTTTACTAAAATTGTTTTTCCACCATATCAAATTAAACAATTCATGCCTTTATAGGGTCAGGCCTACAATGAATAGGTATGGTGGTTCACAGAATTTTTAAAATAGAGTTAAAGGGAAGTGATGTACATTTTGGGGACATTAGGGTAGGGAGATGAATCAAAAAATACCCCTAGTAATACTTTATATTTAATACTGCAAAAGCTTTACAAATGGAAACCATGCAATTATCTGCCTTAGTTCTTTTATCATAAAAACAATCACTTGGTTGGTTGTATTGTAGCTATTACTTATACAGCAACATTTCTTCAATTAGCAGTGTAGACATTTTATAAACAAATCTTGGACCAACTGATAATATATCTGACTGTATTAATATTTTAGTGCTATAAAATACTATGTGAATCTCTTAAAAATCTGACATTTTACAGTCTGTATTAGACATACTGTTTTTATAATGTTTTACTTCTGCCTTAAGATTTAGGTTTTTTAAACGTATTTTTGCCCTGAATTAAGTGTTAATTTGATGGAAAACTCTGCTTTTAAAATCATCATTTACTGGGTTCTAATAAATTAAAAATTAAACTTGTTTCACTGTGTTGCTTATTCTAATACATACACAAACATCACACTCATGAAGTAAATACATTTTAACACTAAAATCGGCCGGGCGCGGTGGCTCAAGCCTGTAATCCCAGCACTTTGGGAGGCCGAGACGGGCGGATCACGAGGTCAGGAGATCGAGACCATCCTGGCTAACACGGTGAAACCCCATCTCTACTAAAAAAATACAAAAACTAGCCGGGCGAAGTGGCGGGCGCCTGTAGTCCCAGCTACTCGGGAGGCTGAGGCAGGAGAATGGTGTAAACCCGGGAGGCGGAGCTTGCAGTGAGCTGAGATCCGGCCACTGCACTCCAGTCCGGGCGACAGAGCGAGACTCCGTCTCAAAAAAAAAAAAAAAAAAAAAAAAAACACTAAAATCTGAGTAAGTTTAGCACTCGTTTTAAGTTAAGCTAAACTAAAAAACCAAATATTTCTTTCTTTTTTTGAAACAGAGTCTCACTCTCTTGCCCAGGCTGGAGTGCAATGGCACATCTCGGCTCACTGCAATCTCTGTCTCCCAGATTCAAGCAATTCTCCTGCCTCAGCCTCCCAAGTAGCTGGGATTACAGTCACATGCCACCACACCTGGGTAATTTTTGTATCTTTGGTAGAGACGGGGTTTCACCATGTTGGCCAGCCTGGTCTTGAACTCCTGACCTCAGGTGATCCACCTGCCTTGCCCCCCAAAGTGCTGGGATTACAGGCATGAGCTACCATACCCGGCCTGAAAACCAAATATTTTTACACCAGGGCTCTTTACTGCAGGTCTAGTTTATTCAACAAATATTGAATGCCTATTATGTGCCCAGCATTGTTCTAGGTATTAAGATAAGTGGGTAAGATAGACAAGGTCTCTGTTCGCATGGAGTGTACATTCAAGTGGGGGCAGTCAGACAGTACACAAGTAAATAAATGAACAAGATAACTTCAAATAGTGTTAAAGAGCTATTAAAAGTTTTGGCCCGGCACGGTGGCTCACACCTGTAATCCCAGCACTTTGGGAGGCCAAAGCGGGCGGATCACCAGGTAGAGTTCGAGACCAGCCTGACCAACATGGTGAAACCCTGTCTCTCTTAAAAATACAAAAATTAGCTGGGCATGGTGGCGTGTGGCTGTAATCCCAATTACTCAGGAGGCTGAGGCAGGAGAATCACTTGAACCCAGAAGGCGGAGGTCGCAGTGAGCCAAGATCACACCACTGCACTCCAGCCTGGGTGACAGAGCAAGACTCTGTCTCAGATAAATAAATCAATGAATGTTCTAAGGTTCCAAACAATTAGGTTTTCACTGAACTAAAACATTACAGTTACGTGGCTGGAATGTAATAAGCAAGGGAAAGAGGAGGCTGAAGAAGTATGGAGGGGTCAAGATAGGGAGAGTCTTGTAAGTTTAGGTGTTGCTACTGACCCATAAATAAAAATGAAGCAAATATACATGGAAAGATGATTTTAGGAGAAATGTGAATATGACTTCAAAATCATTTCTAAAATATGACACACTGAAAAAATCTTAAGATTGTGTCTTTTGCCGGGCGCGGTGGCTCAAGCCTGTAATCCCAGCACTTTGGGAGGCCGAGACGGGCGGATCACGAGGTCAGGAGATCGAGACCATCCTGGCTAACACGGTGAAACCCCGTCTCTACTAAAAAAATACAGAAAAATTAGCCGGGCGATGTGGCGGGCGCCTGTAGTCCCAGCTACTCGGGAGGCTGAGGCGAGAGAATGGCATAAACCCGGGAGGCGGAGCTTGCAGTGAGCTGAGATCCGGCCACTGCACTCCAGCCTGGGCGACAGAGCGAGACTCCGTCTCAAAAAAAAAAAAAAAAAGATTGTGTCTTTTGGACTTCTCATTCCTGTAATCATGTAACAACAACAACATTTGCTTGAATATGAGGACAGAGAATTTGTTTTTTAAAAAAAAAAGCAACAAGACGACAGGGATAGTGGCTCACGCCTGTAATCCCAGCACTTTGGGAGGCTGAGGCAGGTGAATCACAAGGTCAGGAGTTCGAGACCAGCCTGACCAACATGGTGAAACGCTGTCTCTATTTAAAAAATACAAAAATTAGCCGGGCATGGTAGCGTGCGCCTGTAATCCCAGCTACTCGGGAGGCTGAGGCAGGAGAATCGCTTGAACCCAGGAGGCGGAGGTGGCAGTGAGCCGAGATCGCGCCACTGCACTCCAGCCTGGGCAACAGAGCAAAACTCTTATCTCAGAAGAAAAGCAACAACATACTTATGAGGAAATGTATTAGTCTGTTTTCACACTGCTATAAAGGTACTACCTGAGACTCAGTAATTTATACAGGAAAAAGGTTTAATTGACTCACAGTTCTACATGGCTGGGGAGGCCTCAGGAAACTTCCAATCATGATGGAAGGCAAAAGGGAAGCAAGGCAAATCTTACATGGTGGCAGGAGAGAGAGTGTGTGCACACAGGAAACTGCCATTTTTTAAAAAATTTTATTTTTATTTTTTATTTTTTGAGATGGAGTTTTGCTCTTGTTGCCCAGGCTGGAGTGCAGTGGCGTGATCTCAGCTCACCACAACCTCCACCTCTCAGGTTCAAGCAATTCTCCTTCCTCAGCCTCCCGAGTAGCTGGGATTACAGGCATGTACCACCTTGTCCGGCTAATTTTGTATTTTTAGTAGAGACGGGGTTTCTCCATGTTGGTCAGGCTGGTATCGAACTCCCGACCTCAGGTGATCTGCCCGCCTCGGTCTCCCAAAGTGCTGGGCTTACAGGTGTGCGCCACTGCGCGGCCTGGAAACTACCATTTTTAAAACCATTGGATCTTGTGAGAACGAACTCACCATTATGAGAACAGCATGGGGGAAACTCTCGCCATTAACCAGTCACCTCTCACCAGGTCCCTGCCTCCACACATGAGGATTACAATTCGAGATGAGATTTGGGTGGGGACACAGAGCCAAACTGTATCAGGAAGGTAGTCACATTCCATAATGGGGCTGACCTTAGAAACACCTATTCTCTCGTGTGCGGCATATGGTTTCAATGGGACAGTGTGTCATTGATACACTTTCAGTCTAGGTTATAGAGTTTTCACATCACATGTGGGCCATTGACATTCAGTTCTAATTTTTTTTTTTTTTTTGAGACGTAGTCTAGCTCTGTCGCCAGGCTGGAGTGCAGTGGCATGATCTTGGCTCACTGCAACCTCTGCCTCCTGGGTTCAAGCGATTCTCATGCCTCAGCCTCCTGAGTAGCTGGGACTACAGGCATGTGCTACCACGCCTAGCTAATTTTTGTATTTTTAGTAGAGATGGGGTTTCACTATGTTGGCCAGGATGGTCTCAATCTCTTGACCTCATGATCTGCCCGCCTCAGCCTCCCAAAGTGCTGGGATTACAGGCGTGAGCCACCACACCCAGCCCAGTTTCTTTTAAAACTCTCCTCACTAACAGTTTCATTGTCTTTTTTTTTTTTTCACTAACAGTTTCAAATGAAAGCTGCTGGGTGCGGTGGCTCACGCCTGTAATCCCAGCACTTTGGGAAGCTGAGGCGGGTGGATCACGAGGCCAGGAGATCAAGACCATCTTGGCTAACATGGTGAAACCCCGTCTCTACTAAAAATACAAAAAATTAGCCAGGCGTGGTGGCGGGCACCTATAGTCCCAGCTACTCGGGAGGCTGAGGCAGGAGAATGGTGTGAACCCGGGAGGCAGAGCTTGCAGTGAGCCCAGATTATGCCACTGCACTCCGGCCTGGGCGACAGAGCAAGGTTCCGTCTCAAAAAAAAAAAAAAAGAAAGAAAATTCAACCAACTAATCCAGAAAAAAGGGGGGAAATTTAATGGTTCATGTAAGAAAAGTGCGTAAAGAATAGGAATCCCCTGGACTTAAAGACAACTGAAACAAGGACTTGAATGCTGTCAGGACTTTGTTTGACCAACTCCCATTTCTACTTCCCTCTACTTATTACTTTGTCTCAAACTAGCTCCCTCCTCAAAGTTCTAACTGTGGCTTCTAAAAGATCATATTTTCTTAGTTTTGCTACCTGGGAGGGGCTGCTCACCTTCCATTAGTTTCACTTCAAAAATCTGAGGGAGGCCAGACACAGTGGCTCATGCCTGTGATCCCAGCACTTTGGGAGGCCATGGTGGACAGATTCCTTAAGCCCAGGAGTTCAAGACCAGCCTGGGCAACATGGTGAAACTCTGTCTCTACATAAAATACAAAAATTAGCTGGGTATGTGCCTGTAGTGGTGTATGCCTGTAGTCCCAGCTACTTGGGATGCTGAGGTGGAAGGATGCTTGAGCCCAGAAGGTCAAGGCCGCAGTGAGCGATGAGCATACCACTCCACTCCAGCCTGGGTGACAGAGTGAGACTCTGTCTAAAAAAAAAAGAAAAATAATCTGAGGTAAGGAAAGGGAGACTTCTGCTTCTGGCTATGATGGAGTAACTTGACTAGCCCTCTTGGATTAGTAGCACCTACAATACTGGACAAGATATATTAGGCAACTATTTCCAGCCAGCACAAGACTATCTCTGAGAGAAGGGAAACTTAGGCAGTGAGTCCCACAATCATCCCACTTTTTGTGGTGTAAAGAGTCTGGAGTAAGAGCAGAGCACAGTGGGTCTACTGAACTGAGAAGGCAGAGATCATAGGGAGCAGCTGAAACATTGGGTATCTGTTGCATGGGACACCAGAGAAGAGGGAGCTGTTCACAGAGGCAGCTCCAGAAATCCATACAGAGGTCCCCACAAGTCCATGGCCAAGGGCTGGGCTGTACATGCTCAGAAAAAAGACCATCTAATGCTTACAGATAGCAGTTGCTACAGGGTTAAGAACAGAATAGAGATACCAGAGGCCAAGAAGTTCTGGCACAATGCAGTGCTAAGCGACATTGGATTTCTGGGCCTGCCAAGGTGAACATCTTTAAAAATTGCAGCAACAGGCTGGGTGGGTGGCTCATGCCTGTAATCCCAATACTGGGAGGCCAAGGCAGTTCGATCACCTGAGGTCGGGAGTTTGAGACCAGCCTGGCCAACATGGTGAAACCCCATCTCTACTAAAAAAAAAAAAAAAACACAAAAATTAGCTGGGCGTGGTGGCACACGCCTGTAATTCCAGCTACTCGGGAGGGTGAGGCACGAGAATCGCTTGAACCCTGGAGGCAGAGGTTGCAGTGAGCCAAGATCATGCCACTACAATCCAGCCTGGGCGACAGAGTAAAACTGTCTCAAAAAAAAAAAAAAAAAAATTGCAGCAACAGCTGAAACATTAGAAAGGCTACACTTTAGGAGTAAACCCCATCCCCTACAGTGAGACCTACTCTAGATCTGCCTTATCAAAGCCTAAAGTCAAGCCTTGACAAGATTAGCAGGGGAAACAGAGTATGGAGCTTGAGTCCTGCCAGCGTAGGGCTTGCAAGTCTCCTTAGGCTTTCCATAGATGTGAACCAACAAAATATAAATAAAACCAAGCATCAACAAGTTTAGGTGAACACTCAGTAACTGAAGTGCCTGCTAAAACAAGAATCATCACTTTTCAGGGAAGATAACAGAATCTAGAGTCTCTAAAACATTATTATTCATAATGTCCAGTGTTGCCTAAAAAATGACTAGACATACAAAGAGACGAGAAAATGTGGCCCATAGTTTTTAAAAATTGGGATGAACTTTGTCATTCTTATTTGTTTTGTTTTGGAGACAGTCTTGCTCTGTTGCCCAGGTGGGAGTGCAGTGGCACGATCTTGGCTCACTGCAACCTCCCCCTCCCAGGTTCAAGCAATTATTGTGCCTCATCCTCCTGAGTAGCTGGGACTACAGGCACGCAACACCACATTCAGCTAATATTTTTGTATTTTAGCTGAGACGGTTTCCCCATGTTGCCCAGGCTGGTTTTGAATTCCTGAGCTCAGGCAATCCACCCGTCTCGGCCTCCCAAAGTGCTACAGGCATGAACCACTGCACCCAGCCTTTATTGTATTTGTTAATGCAACTATTATAAATATATTTAAATGAATTAAAAGAATTAAATTAAAATATGTTAATGAAAGAACAGGTAGGGAATCTCAGCACAGACATGGAAATTGTAAAAATCATAATGAGATTCTAGAACTGCAAAGAACAATAACTGAAATGAAAAATTCATCAGATGGGTTTAATAGCAGATTGGAGATGGCAGGAAAATGAACTTGAAGACATACAAACTAACTTGTCCAAGTATTTGGAAACACAAGGTTGAAATGTTGAGAGACTCAGAAATTTGAATTTTGGATTTATTCGTCAAAATTAATGTACAGCTTTTAAGACACTATCCATCCAACTCTCTAACATGGGATTCCATCATGGCAGAACAATGACCATTCTTTCAATTACGTATTGAATACCTAATATGTGTACAGAACTGTTCAGAGTATTGGGGATACAGCCGTGACGAAATCCCTGCCTTCATGGAACATATATATTAGAGGGAGAGACAAAATTATTTTACATACTTATTATATGACCAGTAGTGATAAATGCTGAGAAAAAGAAGCCTGAATAAAGTGAATAATGGGCCGGTAGGCCGGGCCTGGTGGCTCAGACCTGTAATCCTAGCACTTTGGGAGGCTGAGGTGGGCACATCATGAGGTCAGGAGTAAGAGATCAGCCTGATCAACATGGTGAAACTCCGTCTCTACTAAAAATACAAAAAAATTAGCCAAGCCTGGTGGTGCATGCCTGTAATCCCAGCTACTCGCTGAGACAGGAGAATAGCTTGAACCCGGGAGGCGGAGGTTGCAGTGAGCCGAGATCACGCCATTGCACTCCAGCCTGGGCGACACAGTGAGACTCTATCTCAAATAAATAAATAAATAAATAAATAAATAATAAATAAATAATGGGCCAGCACGGTGGCTCATGCCCGTAATTCCAGCACTTTGGGAGGCCGAGTCAGGCAAATCACTTGAGGTCAGAAGTTCGGGACCAGCCTGGCCAACATGGTGAAACACCATCTCTACTAAAAATACAAAAATAGCAGGGCATGGTGGCATGCACCTGTAGTCCCAGTTACTCAGGAGGCTCAGGCAGAAGAATCACTTAAACCCTAGAGGCGGAGGTTGCAGTGAGCCGAGATCACGCCAGTGCATTCCAGCCTGGGCAACAGAGCGAAACTTAGCCTCAAAATACAAAAACAAACAAAAAATAAAATGAATAGTGATGGAGGGGTGCTATTTTAGATAGGATGATCAGGGAAGGCCTTTCTGAAGAGGTGGTGTTAAAACATGCAATGTGAATATCCTGTATAGCACTATTCAATTGAAATATTGTGTAACACAAACCACCCATATAGTTTTAAATTTTCTAGTAGCCACATTTTTTTAAAAAGGGTGAAATTTTGATATTTTACTTAACCAATACACCCAACATGTATTAAATATAGAATACTACTCATGAGATTTTTTTTTTTTTTTTTTTTTTTTGAGACGGAATTTCACTCTTCCACCCAGGCTGGAGTGTAGTGGAGCGATCTCGGCTCAGTGCAACCTCGGCCTTCTGGTTTCAGGTAATTCTCCTGCCTCAGCCTTCCGAGTAGCTGGGATTACAGGTGCCCGCCACCATACCTGGCTAATTTTTGTATTTTTAGTGGAGACAGGGTTTCACCATGTTGGCCAGGCTTGTCTCAATCTCATGACCTTGCAATCCGCCTGCCTTGGCCTCCCAAAGTGCTGGGATTACAGGCGTGAGCCACTGTGCCCGGCCATGAAGCAGAGGTTGCAGTGAGCCAAAATTGAGCCATTGAACTCCAGTCTGGGCGACAAGAGCAAGACTCCGTCTTAAAAAAAGAAAAAATAAATACAAAAATTAGCCAGGGGTGGTAGTGCACACCTGTAATCCCAGCTGCTTGGGAGGCTGAGGCAGGTGAATTGCTTGAACCCAGAAGGTGGAGGTTGCAATGAGCCGAGATTGTGCCACTGCACTCCAGCCTGGGCAACAGAGCAAGACTCTGTCTCAAAAAAAACAAAAACAAAACTGGCTGCTGTGTTGAAAAGAATTGAAGGTGTTCAAGAGCGGAATAGGAAGACTTTAAAGGCTGTTATAGCATTCCAAGTTAAAGACAATGGTTCTTGAACTAGGGAAGCAGTTGAGGTGATGAGAAGTGTTTAGATTCAGAATTGATTTTGAAAGTTTATTGTACTTTAAAATTGGACATTGGGTATGAGAAAGGAAAACTGCATTCATTAAGGCAGAGAATACTTAAGGAGGTACAGGTTTGAGAGAAAATTTAAAATTTAGTTTTGACCATATTAAGTTTCAGATGACCATTGCCATCAAGTAATTGCGACAGTGGTGCAAAATAACAGTTCTGGTATTTCAATATTTAATATGAATATTGCTGCCTTACTGAGTTGCAATAAGAGAGTGACAAAAACATATACATCATAGAATTGACATAAGAATGAACTGTGAAGAACATATGCCTTACATTTCAGGTAAAAGGTAAATATATTCCATATACTCTGGAATAATGACCTACTGAAAGACTGCTGAAAATTTGAGGTATTTGTATTACATTACCTTTTTTTTTTTTTGAGACAGAGTCTTGCCCTGTTGCCCAGGCTGGAGTGCTGTGGTGCGATCTCGGCTCACTGCAACCTCCGCCTCCCAGGTTCAAGCAATTCTCCTGCATCAGTCTCCCGAGTAGCTGGGATTACAGGTGCGCGCCACCACACTGGGCTAATTTTTTGTATCTTTAGTAGAGATGAGGTTTCACCATGTTGGCCAGGCTGTTCTCAAACTCCTGACCTCATGATCCACCCACCTCAGCCTCCCAAAGTGCTGGGATTATAGGCGTGAACCACCGTGCCCAGCCTACATTACATTTTTTTGTTGTTGTTTGTTTGTTTGAGATGGAATCTCACTCTGTCCCCCAGGCTGGAGTGCAGTGGCATGATCTTGGCCCACTGCAACCTCTGCCTTCCGGGTTCAAGCAATTCTCCTGACTCAGACTCCTGAGTAGCTGAGATTACAGACACGTGCCACCACACCCAGCTAATTTTTGTATTTTTAGTAGAGATGGAGTTTCACCATGTTGGCCAGGCTGGTCTCAACTCCTGACCTCATGTGATCTGCCCACCTTGGCCTCCCAAAGTGCTGGGATTACAAGCGTGAGCCACCGTGCCTGACCCTATTACATTATTTAATAAACACTCTATTTCATTAGTATCTTTATATAGCAGTAGTTTTGAATAGTTTCAAAAGCATTCAAGCTGGGTATGGTGGCATATGCCTATAGTTCCACCTACTCAGGAGGCTGAGGTGAGAGGATCACTTGAGCCCAGAAGTTTGAGTCCAGCCTGGGCCGCCCGGGCAATATAGCAAGACTCCACCTCTTAGAAACAAACAAACAAACAAAAAGCAAAAATAGCTGCTACTAGTTTTTTGCATTAATTACATTTTTTCCCTGTGACCACTGCTTTACATCTAAAACTACTTCATACTTTTTTAAGTTCATATTTTTAGACCATTATTCTAAAATTTTGGACTGGATTGTTACAGAAGCTTTAAGACATTAACTACTACCATTTAAGGAGCAAGGAAAGCATCTTGCTAAGTGCTTTCATAAATAATATCATTTGATCTTCACAACAATTCACTTACATATTACAGAAAAGAGGCCAGGAGAGAGACCATGGGATATAAATTAAGGTGAAAAGCAGAACACAGCAATTATCCCTTGTGAAAAAATGGTGTTAAAATGTTTTTAAAAAATTGCAAATGAACTTAGTTAGGCTTTCTATCAGCAATCTTTCTAAACTTAATAATTTTTTCTTTTTTAATAGAGATGAGGTCTCACTATGTTGCCAAGGTTGGTCTTCAACCCCTGAGATACAATGATCCTCCCACCTCAACCTCCCAAAGTGCTGAGATTACAGCCTGACCCTAAACTTACCAAATTTAACAATGGTAATAATATTGCCATACGAGGTGGTATAATGAGCAGAATAGGGGTTTGAGTCTCTATTGTATTTCCTACTAGATGATTGTGATTATCTTTGGATATGGCATGTTTTTCTTCTTTTTCAAATTTCAGTGTCAACTGAAAGGCAGGGAACAAATACCACCTATTCTACCTACCTCATAGGGTTGTTAGGACAATCAAAATGCACATAAAAGTGCTCTTTGGAAAGAGCATATTTTACTTAAGTTTTAGGAACATGGAGGTTTGGAATAACGATTTCTTGGAAATTTTTTCCTCCAGAAATATTTCTAATTTTTAACTGATTTAAAAATAACTTTATTAGCCAGTCCTCGATACTGGGAGGCTGAAGTGGGAGGATCACTTGAGCCCAGGTGTTTAAGGATGCAGTGAATTATGATCATGCCACTGCACTCAAGTCAGGGGTACAGAGGAAGTCCTTGTCTCTTTTTTTTTTTTTTTTTTTTTTTTTTTTTTTGAGACGGAGTCTCGCTCTGTCGCCCGGGCTGGAGTGCAGTGGCCAGATCTCAGCTCACTGCAAGCTCCGCCTCCCGGGTTGACGCCATTCTCCTGCCTCAGCCTCCGGAGTAGCTGGGACTACAGGCGCCCGCCACCTCGCCCGGCTAGTTTTTTGTATTTTTTAATAGAGACGGGGTTTCACCGTGTTAGCCAGGATGGTCTCCATCTCCCGACCTTGTGATCCGCCCGTCTCGGCCTCCCAAAGTGCTGGGATTACAGGCTTGAGCCACCGCGCCCAGCCGGAAGTCCTTGTCTCTTAACAAATAACAAAAGTTTAGGGGCTGTGTGCGGTAGCTCAGGCCTGCAATCCCAGCACTTTGGGAGGCCAAGGCAGGAAGATGGCTTGAACCATGGATTTTGAGATTGCAATGAGCTTTAATTACTTCAGCCTGGGGAACAGAGTGAGACCCTGTCTCTAAAAATAAATAAATACATAAAATAAACTTTAGTAATAATGGGGTAACTGTTTAGCTGGTGTTCTACTGCTTTCTATGACACACTCCGGATAAACTATTTGTTGGATTCCGTTGAACTTTTCAGGAATTTATTTGTGTGTGTGTAGACTGTTACTATTAATAGTTCTGTGCTGTGTATCCCACCAGCTCCCAATAAATGTCGCATTCTGAGCATTTTTGCACTAGGAAAATTTAGGGTACAAATGAACTCTGACAGAAGAATCTGTAGTATACAAGGTTTTCAGAAGACAACCTACCTGCTCCATACTTTGGAATAGAAATGAGATTGACAACAGTATGTTATTTCTGCTTACTTCTCAGCCTCTCTTGCCATCTTTCCCCTGTCCTCCCATCCTCTTTTCCTAGCACACAGAACTACTTCTGCAATGGCTCAACAGTCTCATCTTTGGACTTTTCCATCTGTTGTTTCCTTTACCTAGACACTCTTCCCCTGCAACACCAACTCCTCCTTTATGTCTCAGACGTTACCTTAGGAAACCTTCCCAGACCCCTTCACTGGCACCCTGTGTTCTACAATGCCTATCATGCCACTCCTTGTATACGCTTAATCAGTTTTTAAATTCTGTTTACTTGGGTGTCTTTTTCAATAGATTATAATCTTTGGCCGGGCGCGGTGGCTCACGCGTGTAATCCCAACACTTTTGGAGGCCAAGGCGGGCGGGATCACGAGGTCAGGAGATCGAGACCATCTTGGCCAACATGGTGAAACCCCGTCTCTACTAAAAATACAAAGATCAGGCGGGCGTGGTGGCGCGCGCCTGTAATCCCAGCTACTCAGGGGGCTGCGGCAGGAGAATCGCTTGAACCCGGGAGGCGGAGGTTACAGTGAGCCGAGATCGCGCCACTGCACTCCAGCCTGGGCGACAGAGTGAGACTCCGTCTAACAAAACAAACAAACAAAAAACTCCCCCAAAAAAACATGACCTTTGGGGAGGCAGGGTCCGTGTCTGCCTGGCTCACTGTTTCACCCGTCGCACCTAGTTACTTTTTCAATAAATATTTCTTGATCGAATAAGGAGAGTGACTTGGAGTTTCAGTGAAAAATAATGTTCTTCCAACCATTAGCCTTGGTTTTCTGATACCCCACTAGAACTGGATTCTCCGGACTGATACATTTCACTCTGTGGAGCTGACCGTCCTTTGAGCTACTTCCGCAGGTGGGAGCCCACTGGCCTGAAAGATCCGAGTTTTTAACCTGCAGAATTACCGCCAACATAGGGTTGAGTCGAAAGGCGTGAATATTTATGATCCAAAAGCGACTGATACGCCCTCTAGGCAATGAGCAGGAAAGGGAACCTTTAGGGGCCACCGAAATCCCAGGAAAAGCGCCAGATTCGCTTTCTCCCGGCCTCGGGCAGCGCTCACTACAAACTACCTCCTTCAGCGCGCCAAGCCGTTAGTCCCGCCTTATCCCCTCGGCTCCACCTACCCAGCGCGCCCACAGTTACTAAACCCTTGCCGCCAGGGTGCACGACGCGTTCCTAAGCTCCGCCTCCGGAGCAAGGGCGCGCTCCCCCTCCCAGCTCGGCCCAAGCAGTTCCGTTAGGAGCGGGAGGAAAAACCGTCCTTCGGATCCCCGCCTCTCCACTCCTAACGCTTTACTCCCTACTCCCCCTGCGACCACTACACAGCCGGCTACGGAGGCCCCTAACGTACAAATATCCCCCAAGCCCTTGCGTATCCTGATAGGGTTTGTCCTTTCTTACTCCACCCAGTCTTAAGGCCTTGTGTTCAATTTTTCTCCGGGATTCAGACTAGAGAGTTTCTTCCGGCGTAAGGAACTTCAACGCTCTTCACGGAAGTAAAAGTGTTTTTTTCGTTGTTGTTGCCGTTGTGGCTGCCCGCATTCCTTCCCTCCCACCTCGCGGAATTGTGGCGGGAGGGGGAGGAGGTAGTCAGGGCGCCTGCGCGGAGAGGCCGCTTTCCATCCGGGTCCCTGTCCGTGCGGTGCAGCAGGTCGGTAGGCGGGAAATGGCGACTGGCTGAAGGAGCTGGTTCTGTTGCTGCTGCGGGGTAAGCGGGAAAGACACCACACATTGCGCAGTCGGGACCATCGACGGAGCCTGAGGACACTTCTCTGTCGTCACAGTTAGGTAATCCTCTTCGTCCAGACGCTGCCGCTGCTTCCAATCTTAGTCCTCCTCCTCTTCCAGGGCCGTCTGCCGGGATCTCCTCCCCTTCTAAACCCGGTCCTCCAGCGGCTCTGGCGCCTTGGTAGGCATGCACTCTTTGGCGCCTCGTACGTCCACTGTGCGGAGCCGCTCCTTTCTGGACTTTCCCCTGGGAACAGAAAGGGAGCTCACTTCCCGCCAGCTTCACCTTCTAGGCTGCGGCCTGCGTTGTGATTTCTGGGGTTAGATTTCACTTTGCTACCCACCCCCACTCCGATCTCACGTTCCTAGTCCCCCAGCCTCTGGGAAATTAAGTTAGAAGTTTAGCTTTTCTAACCTTTTTGGCCCACCTGATGTTTTCGGCATTTCATTCTTTCGAGTAGGGTGCTTTTAGGGGGGCGTTGCTCTTATCTCAGTTTTTATAAACACCTTTTCAGAATCTGGAAGAAGGGATTTGAGTAAGTTCTGTTTATCTTTTGTACTGTTAAAATCTCGAGTTGACATTGTTACTTTTTCAAAGCGGGAGTGGTAGTAAGGAACAGCCCATGTGGAAGGCCTCTGGTGTCCATAGTGGTCAAAGGGTGAACCTTATTATCCTTAATATTCTCTGCTTTATTTGGATTTTAAATGCCTATATGGGTGTTTACTTTTGCATTCTTGACCAGAGTTTTGTGGTAAATAATTACATAAGTAAATCTTGTTTATTTACTTCTCACCCTAGTGGTGGCTGGATGTGTGAATGATGTTAAACACTCCAGAGTACCTTAGGAAAACCTAAAGAGATAAGAGCTCGTAAACTTACCTGAGATCCGGAAATGAAACGTACTCAGTTGGTGTTCCTCCGAGGCAGGGATTTATCTTCCTAATGCTGGTATCGCAGTACCAAGATTAATTTCTTACGTGGGTATGCAAATTAGTGACTTGAAATGATGGATTTATCTGTGTGATTTTCAGATTGTAGATTGCTTTGTCTCTCTATTCTTTGCCCAGTTTTAAATTTTCGTTTGTGGTCCATTTGTTATTCTTAGAAAAGGGAAATGGCGTGTTAAAGCTAGTTTTACTATATTTCTTTACTTTTTCTTTCCTTTTTTTAAAATTACATTGCAGACCATTTGTTCATAAAGAGAAGTAATAAGGAGGCTGTTGGTGTTTTCGGAATTTATTAATCATGTTGAATTTGGGGTCTTTGTTTTTTTTTTGTTTTGTTTTCACTAATCAAATTAAAATTTTAAAAACTATTCACATTGCATATCAGTTGACGTTTATAACTGAAGTTTTCAACTCTGGATAGGTCCAGTTTAGAGAATTTCACTATTGTTCGCACGATGTTATGGTTAATTTTCAATATTAACAGGAACACACAAACATTATTATAGTCCTCATTTGGTAGACTTTGCCCAAGGTCATAAAGAAGTCAAGGCAAAATGTAGCTCTTATGTGAAGGAGTTTTTTAGGATTGAGTTGAACTTAATACTTTCCTAGGGCCAATAGAATAGTGGAGTTACAGGCACGTTAACTACTTGCCGAGTCAATTTATTTAAAAAGTGGAGCCAGATGTGCAACTCAAAGGGATCTTAAATCATTGGTCTACTGTATAGGTTTTGTCTGTATTTTAATTACCTTTTTGGGTAGTTAATAGCGTTAATATTTTTAATAAAAATTAGTTTACAGCTAGCTGAGTGAGCATTGTAGACTTTGTTTTCAAGAGTTCTCCTAAATTGTTTAGTACTACATGCATTCAGTACTTGCACTCTTTTAATGCTTTTCTCAGAGTTGAAAGAATGTAAAAGCTGACTGGGTGGGGTGGCTTACGCCTGTAATCCCAGCACTCTGGGAGGCCAGGGCAGGCTGATCACAAGATGAGGAGTTTGAGAACAGCCTGGCCAACATAGTGAAACCCTGTCTCTACTAAAAATGCAAAAATTAGCCAGGCATGGTGGCGCACACCTGTAGTCCCAGCTACTTGGGAGGCTGAGACAAGAGAATCACTTGAACCCAGGAGGTGGAGGTTGCAGTGAGCTGAAGACCGCCCTACTGTACTCCAGCCTGGTGACAGAGAGAGTCTCAAAAGAAAAGAATGTAAAAACTGTAAATGATGTAGTCCTTAACTTTTGTGGACTTGTAGCTATATAGAAAATCTAAATAGGATTGCATAGGAATATCAGGGTTGGTTTGTTTCACAAGATTCCATTCTAGATAGTGTCTCTCGTGCATTTAACTTGAGCTGGTAATGTTACTGTTTGCCCACTGTTAAGAAATTAGGAATTGGGGAAGTCTTCCCTTTCCAGATTCATCTAGCTGATCTCAAGTTGTGATTTCTGGGTAAGTGGTTTTTCATGAGATTGTTATATAACAGTCTATCTAATTCTGGTTAAAGAAACTTGGACCTGTTGTTCGCCAAGGATGTACTAGTTTCTAGATTTTTAACCATAGATTTTATTGTCAGTTGAGTAAAATGGCTTTTTTTTTTTTTAATTTTTAATTTTTTAAAAATGGGGGTCTGTCTCTGTGGCCCTGGAGTGCAGTGGTGTGATCATAGCTCACTGCAGCCTTGACCCCCTGGGCCTATGCAGTCCTCCTGCTTCAGCCTCCCAAGTAGCTGGGACTGCAGGCACATGCCATCACACCTGGCTAATTTTTTTTTTTTTTTGGTGGAGATGGGATCTCATTATGTTGCCCAGGCTGGTTCGCAACTCCTGGCTACAAGCAGTCCTCCTGCCTCAGCCTCCCAAAGTGCTGGGAAGACTGGTGCTTACCACCAAGCCGACTCCAAAATGGTATTAATTTATCCTAGTCATAGGAGGCTATGCTTTAGATTAATGAGATAATGAATAAAATGATTTACCAGAATTTGGAACAAGCAGTGTCTAATTGTAATTTACCAAGTTGTGAAAGCCTAAAGTAGAAAAGACACTTTAAGTCACAAATATCAAGTGTGCTGAGAGGAGTTTATTTGTGGTGTGCTCTAAGTAATTTTTCTGGTTAAAAGTAGGCTAAAAAGTACCTGACTGTTTTAAGTAAATTGGCTACAGGGGGTCATTTGCTACTTTTTTTTTTCCAGTCGGAGTTTCACTCTTGTTGCCCAGGCTGGAGTAGAATGGTATGATCTTGGCTCACTGCAGACTCCACCTCCTGGGTTCAAGCAGTTCTTCTGCCTCAGCCTCCTGAGTAGCTGGGACTACATGCATGTGCCACTACACCTGGCTAATTTTTGTATTTTTGGTAGAGACGGGGGTTTCTGTATGTTGGCCAGGCTGGTCTTGAACTCCTGACCTCAGGTGGTCCACCCACCTCGGCCTCCCAAAGTGCTGGGATTACAGATGTGAGCCACAGCACCTGGCCCACTTTTAAAATTTTTTTTATTTTTTTATTTTTTTAATGGAGACGGGGTCTCGCTGTGTTACCCAGACTGGTCTCAAACTCCTAGACTCAAGTGATTCTCCCTCCTTAGCCTCCCAAAGTGCTAGGCTTACAGGCATGAGCCACTGCACCCAGCTCATGATGAGGAGACTTGACAGATATGGAACCCATGTTAAAACCATTCAATTGCAGCTTTAGTTTTCACTTACTTGGCAGTTGCCAGGAGGCATATATCTAAGCCAGACATATATTTACTAGTATTTGTATGACTACATTAATTTTTATTTTTATTTTATTTTATTTTTTTTTTGAGACGGAGTCTTGCTCTGCCGCCCAGGCTGGAGTGCAGTGGCCGGGTCTCAGCTCACTGCAAGCTCCGCCTCCTGGGTTTACGCCATTCTCCTGCCTCAGCCTCCCGAGCAGCTGGGACTACAGGCGCCCGCCATGTCGCCCGGCTAGTTTTTTTTGTATTTTTTAGTAGAGACGGGGTTTCACCGTGTTAGCCAGGATGGTCTCGATCTCCTGACCTCGTGATCCGCCCGTCTCGGCCTCCCAAAGTGCTGGGATTACAGGCTTGAGCCACCGCGCCCGGCCGACTACATTAATTTTTAAATTTAAACTATATTAAATTGTAATTGGACCTGCATTACAACTAGGTGGACTAGGGCTGTGTGGTACAATTTGAGAATTGCCAGTGCCTAACTTTATTTATGTATCTCCAGTGTTTTTCTAAATGTCCTGTTTAAAAATCACAAATTCTCTGGAAGAGGAAACTTTATAAATTGTCTTTTGTTGACAATATTAGCACAGATTGACTATCAAATAAGCTTACTGATACCACATACAGGGTGAGGGTTCAGATAAGGGAAGGGAACATAGGAGAGTTAAGTTTTTTTTTTTTTTTTTTGAGACAGAGTTTTGCTCTTGTTGCCCAGCCTGGAGTACAGTGGTGCGATCTTAGCTCACTGCAACCTCTGCCTCCTGGGTCAAGCCATTCTCCTGCCTCAGCCTCCCAAGCAGCTGGAATTACAGGCACCTGCCACCACGGCCAGCTAACTTTGTATTTTTTTTCTTTAGTAGAGATGAGGTTTCACCATGTTGGTTAGGCTGGTCTCAAACTCCTGACCTCAAGTGATCCACCCACCTCAGCCTCCCAAAGTGCTGGGATTACAGGTGTGAGCCACCGCGCCTGGCCAGGAGAGTTAAGTTTTTATGCACTGGCTGTGATTAGAAATGGTGTAGAATATAGGAGCACTGTCTCAGAAAGATGACAGGCAGGGTGGGGATAAAATTATAGTGAGAAGCTTTGGCTGCTTGGAATCCTTTGGGATCCTGACAGTAAGGAATGGTGAGACTAAGTGTGGCCCCAAGAAGAATTGTAAGACCTTAAAGACAAATTTTTTTTTTTTTTTTGAGATGGAGTCTTGCTCTGTCGCCCGGGCTGGAGTGCAGTGGCCGGATCTCAGCTCACTGCAAGCTCTGCCCCCCGGGTTTACGCCATTCTCCTGCCTCAGCCTCTGGAGTAGCTGGGACTAGAGGCGCCCGCCACCTCGCCCGGCTAGTCTTTTGTATTTTTAATAGAGACGGGGTTTCACCGTGTTAGCCAGGATGGTCTCGATCTCCTGACCTCGTGATCCGCCCGTCTCAGCCTCCCAAAGTGCTGGGATTACAGGCTTGAGCCACCGCACCCGGCTAAGACAAATATTTTAATGGAAGGTCACAATAGGCCAGTTGACTGTACTAGAGACCATGTATTTTGTGATATTCATAGGTTCCTATGTTATTTTATTGTTATTATTATTTTTTGAGATGAAGTCTTGGTCTGTCGCCCAGGCTGGAGTGCAGTGGTGCGATCTCAGCTCTGCAACCTCCGCCTCCTGGGTTCAAGCAGTTCTCCCACTTCAGCCTCCTGAGTAGCTGGGATTATAGGCGCAAACCACCATGCCCGGCTACTTGTTGTATTTTTTTAGTAGAGACGGGATTTCGCCATGTTGGCCAGGCTGTTCTCGAACTCCTGACCTTGTGATCTGCCTGCTTTGGCCTCCCAAAGTGCTGGGATTACAGGCGTGAGCCACCGCGCCCGGCCTATTGTTATTATTTTTTGGAGACAGAGTCTCGCTCCGTCTCCCAGGCTGCAGTGCAGTGGTGGCATCTCAGCTCAGTGCAACCTCTGCCTCCCAGGTTCAAGTGATTCTCCTGTCTCAGCCCCCCGAGTAGCTGGGATTACAGGTGCCCGCTACCACGCCTGGCTAATTTTTTGCATTTTTGGTAGATACAGGGTTTCACCATGTTGGCCAAGCTGGTCTCAAACTGCTGACCTCAGGATGATCTGCCCGCCTTGATCTCCCAAAGTGCTGGGATTACAGGCGTGAGCCACTGCGCTTGGCCAATTCCTGTTTTAGATTGAAAAAGGAGAAAGTCTAGATTAAACTTGAATGATCATCAACATGGGATTCTAGCATGGAAATGTGTTTGTTGATTTGATTAAAATAGCGCAACAGACCAGGCTTGTGATTGTAATCCCAGCACTTGGGAGGCTGAGGCAGGCAGATCCCCTGAGTTTAGGAGTTCGAGACCAGCCTGGGACACATGGTGAAACCCTGTATCTACTAAAAATGCAAAAAATTAGCCGGGCATGGTGACTCACATCTGTAGTCCCAGCCACTAGCGGGGCTGAGTAGGGGGAATTGCTTGAGCCCAGGAGGTTGAGGCTGCAGTGGGCCATGAGCGTGCCATCCATTGCACTCTAGTCTTCCAGCCTGGGTGACAGAGCAAGACCCTGTCTCAAAAAAAAAAAAAAAAAGACAGAAAAAAAGACAGAAAACAGCAAAACAGTGTACTAGTAGAAGATACTTGGCATTACAAGTGTGAGCCACTGCGCCCAGCCTAAGTAGGAATTAAAAAATATATATATATGTATATACATATACACACTTTTTTTTTCTTTTGAGACGTAGTCTCACTGTTGCCCAGGCTGGAGTGCAGTGGCACAATCTTGGCTCACTGCAACCTCCGCTTCCCTGGTTCAAGTGATTCCCCTGCCTCAGCCTCCCGGGTAGCTGGGACTACAGGTGCACGCCACCATGCCTGGCTAATTTTTGTTTTTGTTTTTTTTTGAGATGGAGTCTTGCTCTGTCGCCCAAGCTAGAGCGTGATCTCGGCTCACTGCAAGCTCTGCCTCCCAGGTTCATGCCTCAGCCTCCCAAGTAGCTGGGACTACAGGCGCCCCCCATCACGTCTGGCTAATTTTTTGTACTTTTAGTAGAGATGGGGTTTCACTGTGTTAGCCAGGATGGTCTCGATCTTCTGACCTCGTGATCCACCCTTCTTGGCCTCCCAAAGCCCTGGGATTACAGGCGTCAGCCACCGTGCCCGGCCTCTTGTATTTTTTTAGTAGAGACGGGGTTTCACCATATTGGCCAGGCTGGTCTCAAACTCCTGAGCTTGTGATCCATCTGCCTCGGCCTCCCAAAGTCCTGGGATTACAGGTGTGAGCCACCGTGCCTTGCCTTAAAAGTATATTTTAAATCCCAGCACTTTGGAAGTTGAGGGCAGGAGTTCAAGACCAGCCTGGCCAACATGGCAAAACCCCCTTTCTATAAAGGAAAAAAAATACATAAAACAAAAGTTAGCCGGGCATGGTGGCATGCATGCCTGCCTGTAATCCCAGCTAGTCAGGTGGCTGAGGCATGAGATTCCCTTGAGCTGAGGAGGCAGAGGTTGCAGTGAGCCGAGATGGTGCCACTGCATGCCAACCAGATAGAGTAAGACTCCATCTCAAAAAAAAAAAAAAAAAAAAAAAAAAAGGCTGGGTGCAGTGGCTCACGCCTGTAATCCTAGCACTTTGGGAGGCCGAGGCGGTTGGATCACGAGGTCAAGAAATCGAGATCATCCTGGCCAACATGGTGAAACCCCGTCTCTACTAAAAATACAAAAATTAGCTGGGCGTGGTGGCACGCACCTGTAGTCCCAGCTACTTGGGAGGCTGAGGCAGGAGAATCACTTGAACCTGGGAGGTGGAGGTTGCAGTGAGCCGAGATCACACCACTGCACTCCAGCCTGGCAGCAAAGTGAGGCTCCATCTCAAAAAATATATATATACACGTTTAGTAAAAGAAAAGTAGGGCCGGGCGCAGTGGCTCACACCTGTAATTCCAGCACTTTGGGAGGCCGAGGAGGGTGGATTGTTTGAACCCAGGAGTTCAAGACTAGCCTGGGCAACATGATGAAACCTCATCTCTGCTAAAAATACAAAAATTAGTTGGGCATGGTGGCACACGCCTGTAGCTACTTGGGGGGCTGAGGCAGGAGGATCACATGAGCCCTGGGAGGTCGAGGCTGCAGCAAGCCCTGAATGGGCTACTGACACTCCAGCCTGGGGGACAGAGTAGGACCCTTTGTCCCAAAAAAAAAAAAAGAAAAAAAAAAAAAGATGGGCCGTGGTGGCTGACGTCTGTAACCCTGGCACTTTGGGACGCCAAGGCGGGCAGATCACCTGAGAGGTCAGGAGCTTGAGACCAACCTGGCCAACATGGCGAAACCTTGTCTCTAAAAAAAAAAAAAAATTAGCCAGGCATAGTGGCATGCATGCACGCCTATAATCCCAGCTACTCAGGTGGCTGAGGCTCTTGAGCTGGGGAGGTGGAGGTTACAGTGAGCTGAGATGGCGCCACCTCATGCCAGCCTTGGTGACGTTGAGATTCTGTTTCAAAAAGTATGTTTATTAAAAGAAAAGTAAGGGTGGCTGCAGTGGCTCACACCTGTAATTCTAGCCCTTTGGGACGCCGAGGAGGGTAGTTTGTTTGAGCCCGGGAGTTTGAGACTAGACTGGGCAACATGGCAAAAACCCATCACTACTAAAAATACAAAAATTAGCTGGGTGTGGTGGCGCACACCTGTGGACCCAGCTACTCGGGCTGAGGCAGGAGGATCACGTGAGCCTTGGGAGTTCGAGGCTGCCGCGAGCCCTGATTGGGCCACTGGCACTCCAGCCTGGGTGACAGTAGGACCCTGTGTCAAAAAAAAAATAGAAAAAGGCGGGGCACAGTGACCCATGCCTGTAATCCCAGCACTTTGGGAGGCCGAGGCTGGTGGATCACCTGAGGTCCAGAGTTTGAGACTAGCCTGGCCAACATGGCAAAACCCCGTCACTACTAAAAATACACAAAATTAGCTGGGCGTGGTGGTGGGTGCCTGTAATCCCAGTTACTCGGGAGGTTGAGGCAGGAAAATCGCTTGAACCCAGGAGTTGGAGGCTGCAGTGAGCTGCGATCATGCCATTGCACTCTAGCCACGGCAACAAGAGCAAAACTACGTCTCAAAAAAAAAAAAAAAAGCGTATTATTTGTTAAAAAAAAAATAACCGGGATACATAAATATCTTTTTAGTTGAGAGAAAACTGATTATTTGCTTTAGTAATAGTGCTTTCATCCTGATACCTCCCAAATAATGTATGATTTTCTTAGTGAGTTGAAAATAATAACCTCTTACCTTACAAGTACCTGCCTTTTACTATTTTGTCGAGTTAAGACAATTACATATTTCTTTAATTTCTGATATGTAGATTAAAATTATTTGAAAAAATAGTCACAATCATTTCAAACTATCATGCATTTCCTCCTGTGTTGGGAATAATATACCTTTTTTTTTTTTTTTTTTTTGAGATGGAGTCTCACTCAGCCACCCAGGCTGGAGTGCAGTGGCATGGTTTTGGTTCACTGCAACCACCATTTCCCGGATTCAAGTGATTCTCTGCCTCCCCAGTAGCTGGGATTACAGGTACCCATCATCATGCCCAGCTCCTTTTTATATTTTAGTAGAGACAGGGTTTCACCATGTTGGCCAGACTGGTCTTGAACTCCTAACCTCAGGTGATCCTCCCTCCTCGGCCTCCCAAAGTCCTGGGATTACAGGAGTGAGGTACTGTGGCAGCTCGTTTTTTTTTGTTGTTGTTTGTTTGTTTTGTTTTTTTGTAGTAGCAAGCAAGAGGACACCTCTGCTAGAGAATTATGATTATACCTAATCTTTGACCAGTGATTTTAAGTAAAAATTCAGTCTTCATAATCCTTCTTGTCTTCTGTCTCCCATATATTAATAGTTCATCTCAGTCATAATGATTAATTTTTCCTTTATAGATAGTGATAAGAATAGTGGGAAATTATTTTTTTCCCCCCCGACTGAGTCTCACTCTGTCACCTAGGCTGGAGGGCAGTGGTGTAGTCTTGGCTTACTGCTACCTCTGTCTCTTGGGTTCAAGCAGTTCTCCTGCCTCAGCCTCCTGAGTAGCTGGGATTACAGGTGTGCACCACCATGCCTGGCTAATTTTTGTATTTTTAGTAGATATGAGGTTTCATCATGCTGTCCAGACTGATCTCAGACTCCTGACCTCAAATGATCTGCCCATCTTCGCCTCCCAAAGTGCTGGAGTTACAGGTGTGAGCCACTGCTCACACCTGAGGTTTAAAAATAAACCTCAGTTTATTTTATAATTTTTATTTGTTTGTTTTTGAGACCCGGTCTTGCTCTGTCACCTAGGCTGGAGTGCAGTGGTGCGATCATGGCTCACTGCAGCCTCGACTTCCTGGGCTCCAGTGATCCTCCCACCTCAGCCTTCCAAGTAGCTGGTACCACAGGCAAGCACCACCATGCCCAGCTAATTTTTGTATTTTTGGTAGAGACAGGGTGTCACCATGTTGCCCAGGCTGTTCTCAAACTCCTGAGCTCAAGTGATCCACCTGCCTCAGCCTCCCAAAGTGCTAGGATTATAGGCATGAGCTGCCATATTGAATTATTTCACATAACTCAATGCAGATTTATTTTGGACAAAGGCCATATTGTTTTACATTATTGTTTTAAAGATTTTTAGTGTGTATGTATGTATGTGTGTGTGTGTATGTGTGTATATATACACACATACATATATTTATGTAAAATTTTATGGGGTTTTTGTTTTGTTTTGAGACTGATTCTTGCTCTCTCACCGAGACTGGAGTGCAGTTGTGTGAATATGGCTCACTACAGCCTTGACCTCCCAGGCTCAGTTGATCTTCCCTCTTCAGCTTCCCTAGTAGGTGGGAGTACAGACACACACTACCATGCCTGGCTAATTTTTTATTTTATTTATTTATTTATTTATTTATTTATTTATTTTTTTTTGAGACGGAGTCTTGCTCTTTCGTCCGGGCTGGAGCGCAGTGGCCGGATCTCAGCTCACTGCAAGCTCCGCCTCCCGGGTTTTACGCCATTCTCCTGCCTCAGCCTCCGGAGTAGCTGGGACTACAGGCGCCCGCCACCTCGCCCGGCTAGTTTTTTGTATTTTTAGTAGAGACGGGGTTTCACCGTGTTAGCCAGGATGGTCTCAATCTCCTGACCTCGTGATCCGCCCGTCTCGGCCTCCCAAAGTGCTGGGATTACAGGCTTGAGCCACCGCGCCCGGCCTAATTTTTTATTTTTTAAAATTTTTGTATAGACAGGATCTTGCCATGTTGCCCAGACTGTTAGTAATCCCTGGGCTCAAGCAGTCATCCTGCCTTGGCCTTCCAAAGTTCTGGGATTACAGGTGTGAGCCACCACATCCAGCCTGATTCTTTTCTTACTACCACTTTACTGTATTCTTAGGATTTCAAATTTCTCCTGGCCTGACAGTTAAGTTAATCAAAAGGGCATAAATAAGTAGTTAGATCTCTCCCCTTGCCCATTTTTGCTGAGAACTAATTAAATACAAAGCACTCTTGGTGGGCACGGTGGCACGTGCCTGTAGTCCCAACTACTCAAGAGGCTGAGGCAAGCGGATTGCTTGAGCCCAGGAGTTTTGGGTTGTATGCCGATTGGGTGTCTACACTAAGTTCAGCATCAGTATGGTGACTTCCCAGGAACAAGGACCACAAGGTTGCCTAAGGAGGGGTGAACTGGTCCACGTCTGAAATGGAGCAGGTCAAAACTCCCCTGCTGCTCAGTAGTGGAATGGCACCTGTGAATAGCCACTGCACTCCAGCCTGGGCCACATAACGAGACCCTGTCTCTTAAGAAAAAAAGCACTCTTAGGAAAATTCTGCCAAAATTAAGTTCACTTTTCTTAGTTTTTAGAATGTCTTTGTTGATGTATCCAATATATACATTGAAATTTGTCTATTACTGTATAGGTGAGCTCAGTAAATCAAAACAGAATATGTTGGCACAGGCCATGATAGGATAGTAATATGGTGAGAAATGATAAGCTTCCTGTGAGCTTGTTGAGAAAATGAACTATATTACTCAGTTCTTACAAATTCATAACTTATATTTTTGCTAAAATAGCATTGTGTTACAAAGTTTTATTACGAATTTTCATATGTAATAGAATTGTTTTTTAACAAAATCTTTAAATTAAAACAATCTTCAAATTCTGTTAAAGCTTAGAGTAAAGGAATACAAATATCTCATTACCAACTTTGTCCTAATTTCATTTTTTATTTTTATTTTTTTTCTTGAAACAGAGTCTTGTTCTGTCACCCAGGCTGGAGTGCGGTGGCACAACCTTGGCTCTCTGCAACCTCCGCCACCTGGGTTCAAATGATTCTCGTGCCTCAGCCTCCTGAGTAGCTGGGACTACAGGTGCACGCCTCCATGCCTGGGTGATTTTTGTATTTTTAGTGGAGATGGGGTTTCACTATGTTGACCAGGCTGTTCTTGAACTCCTGACCTCGGGTGATCTGCCTGCCTCGGCCTCCCAAAGTGTTGGGATTACAGCCGTGAGCCACCACACCTGGCCCCTTTGTCCTAATTTCTGCTAATGACATATCAGATTTTAAATCAGGATGCCAGTAGTAGTATTTAAAACATCTGAATGTCTGTGCCTTAATAAACATTTTTGGTGGTCAACAAACTGAATATTGCTATCTTTAAATTTTTTCTTTCTTTCTTTCTTTTTTTTTTTTTAATTCAAGTGAGGTCTCACTATGTTGCCAGGGTTGGTCTCAGACTCTTGGACTCAAGTGATCTTCCCACCTTGTCCTCCCAAAGTGCTAGGATTTCAGGCGTGAGCCACCACGCCTGGCCTATAATGCTGTTTTTTAAAAAAATAAGTTTATAGGCCAGGCACGGTGGCTCACGCTTGTAATCCCAGCACTTTGGGAGACTGAGACAGTGAATCATTTGAGTTGAGGAGTTTGGGACCAGCCTGACCAACATGGTAAAGCCCTGTCTCGACTAAAAATACAAAAAAAAAAAAAAAATAGCTGGGCGTGGTGGTGTATGCCTGTAATCCCAGCTACTCGGGAGGCTAAGGCGAGAGAATCGCTTGAACCCAGGAGACGAATGTTGCAGTGAGTCGAGATCGCGCCTCTGCACTCCAGCCTGAGCAACAGAGCAAGACTCTTGTCTCAAAAAAAAAAAAAATTCAGCGTGTATTTTGAGAGTGTGTTTTAGTCATCAGTAATCTAACAACCCATATGTTGTTTCTCTAGAGAAAATAGATTGATAATCGTTTTAGAAAAATCTTTTTTTTTTCCTTTTTCTTTTTTTCTTAAGAGACAGGGTCTTGGCTGGGCGTGGTGGCTCACGCCTATAATTCCAGCACTTTGGGAGGCCGAGGTGAGCGGATCACGAGGTCAAGAGATAGAGATCATCCTGGCCAACATGGCGAAACCCCGTATCTACTAAAAATACAAAAATTAGCTGGATGTGGTGGCGCGCACCTGTAGTCCCAGCTACTCAGGAGGCTGAGGCAGGAGAGTCGCTTGAACCTGGGAGGCGGAGGTTGCAATGAGCCAAGATCATGCCACTGCACTCCAGCCTGGCAACAGAGCGAGACTCTGTCTCAAGAAGAAAAAAAAAGAGACAGGGTCTTACTCTCTCACCTAGGCTGGAGTACAATGGCACAGTCACAGTTTACTGCAGCCTTGACCTCCTGGGCTCAAGTGATCCTCCTGCCTCAGCCTCCCAAATAGCTGGAACTATAGGTGTGCACCATCACGCCTGGCCAATTTTTAAAATTTTAAGATAAAGGCAAGGTCTCACTGTTGCCTACACTAGTCTTGATCTCCTAGTCTCAAGTGACCTCTTCCTGGGTGGGACTTCCAAAGTGCTGAGATTACAGGTGTGCTGAGATTACAGTGCGTCCGGCTGAAAACACATTCTTTTTGTTCTTATTTATTGAAGAAAACTTTAAGTCAGAGAAAACCCCATAATTTGATCAGCCTAACTCAGTTCTTTTGTTTTCTGTATAGTCCTGTGTTTTGCCAGATGTTTTTGATAAGGTTATTATATTTAGTAGTTTTTAAATAATTTTATAATATTAGCTAAATGGAAAAGCAGAGAAGACCATATATCAGAAATATTAATGATCCAGAAAGACCACCTGTCTTTATCACACACTTTGTTGTGAATAGGATTAAAGGAACCTTTGGCCAGGCACGGTGGCTCACACCTGTAATCCCAGCACTTTGGGAGGCCGAGGCAGGCAGATTACGAGGTCAGGAGTTTGAGACCAGCTGACCAACATGGTGAAAGCCCGTCTCTACTAAAAATACAAAAATTAGCTGGGCATGGTGGCACATGCCTGTAATCCCAGCCACTGGGGCTGAGGCAGGAGAATTGCATGAACCCGGGAGGCAGAGGTTACAGTGAGCTGAGATCGCATCACTACACCTTAGCCTGGGCGACCGAGTGAGACTCCGTCTCAAAAAAAAGAATCCGGCCGGGTGAGGTGGCTCACGCCTGTAATCCCAGCACTTTGGGAGGCCGAGGCGGGTGGATCACAAGGTCAGAAGATCAAGACCATCCTGGCTAACAAGGTGAAACCCCCCCATCTCTAAAAAACAAAACAAAAACACAAAAAATTAGCCGGACATGGTGGCAGGTGCCTGCATTCCCAGCTACTCAGGAGGCTGAGGCAGGAGAATGGCGTGAACCTGGGAGGCGAGCTTGCAGTGAGCTGAGATCGCGACACTGCACTCCAGCCTGGGCAACGAGAGAAACTCCGTCTCACAACCAAAAAAAAAGAATCTTCCTGTTGTAGAGTTGATTTTTTTTTTTTTTTTTAGACGAAGTCTCTCTCTGTCACCCATGCTGGAGTGCAGTGGCACAATCTCAGCTCGCTGCAACCTCTGCCTCCTGGATTCTCCTTCCTCAGCCTCCCGAGTAGCTGGGATTACAGATGCCCACCACCACTCTCCCAAATTTTTGTACTTTTAGTAGAGACGGGGTTTTGCCATGTTGGCCAGGCTGGTCTTGAACTCCTGACCTCAAGTGATCCATCTGCCTCGGCCTCCCAAAGTGCTGGAATTACAGGTGTGAGCTGTCGCACCCTGCCGAGTTGATGTTTTATATAATGCTCCTATACTTAGTCCTTCTTCCCTGGTTGTCTTGATTTTTTTTCTTTTTATTCTTTTTTTTTTTTTTTGAGACGGAGTCTCGCTCTGTCACCCAGGCTGGAGCTCCGCCTCCCGGGTTCACGCCATTCTCCTGCCTCAGCCTCCCGAGTAGCTGGGACTACAGGCGAGTAGCTGGGACTACAGGCGCCGCCACCTCGCCCAGCTGGTTTTTTTTTTTTTTTTTGTATTTTTAGTAGAGAGGGGGTTTCACTGTGTTAGCCAGGATGGTCTCGATCTCCTGACCTCGTGATCCGCCCGTCTCGGCCTCCCAAAGTGCTGGGATTACAGGCTTGAGCCACCGCGCCCGGCCGTCTTGATTTTTTTTCTTAGGTGACTGAGAAATCTGTTTCTTCCCCAAGTCCTCCTCCTCCTCCTTTCACCGTGAAGGTTTATAGAAGTAGTGAAGATTAAAGGTGGACAGTTGTAATACCTGAAACTTGATTTCAGATTATTCAGGCTAGGAATGTAGACTAAGTGGAAACATGCTGCTACTTTTGAAAATGTCATTTGATGTCACAGAGGGCAGTGACTTTAGCTCTTTCATGAATATAGTAAGTTAATATAAATTTAGTAATCATACCATTTGTAAGGTAGAGTATAAATTAACAGACCCAGAGAATTTTAGAGCTGGAGGAGACCAAAGAGGTGATCTAGTCCAGTACCATTTGTGTTTTGTTGTGATGAATCATTCTGAAGACTCCTTAACATGTAGTGAATGTTTATCTTAATGAGGGTGCTGCAAGAAGAGATGTATATGATGGAAGGATGAAGACAGCTCTGATTAATGTCTCGTCTCCCATTTTGACAGCGTCTTTGTTTGTTTATTTTTTAGGTAAAATTTACATGTGAAATGCCAGATCTGATGTCCAATAATTTCTTTTGCTGTTGAGGAAACAAAGTGCTAGAATGATTACATGACTTCAGCAGTGTCTCACAGCTAACTAATGATAGATGAAGGACTGGAACCTGAGTGTGTCTACCTCCTAGTTTGGAGGTCATTCCTTTAGTAACTCCTTCAGGAGTCTACTCTAAAACCATTGCATGCATGTATTATTTTTTATATAGCCAACTGTAAATATACATAAAGTTTTACGGCAAATCTTGACTTTGTTGCCTTTAATGTTTGATTTGTGATCTTTTTGTAATTTTCTTTATTTATATGTACTGTCTACTCTTGTTTCTGTCTTAATGCATGACACATCAGAACAGGTTGAGTATCCCTCATCCAAAATGCTTGCTATCAGAAGTGTTTTGGATTTCAGATTTTTTTGGATTTTGGAATATTTGCATATACATAATGAGGTATCTTGGAAAGGACCCAAGTTTAAACACGAAGTTCATTTATGTTTCACAAGTACCTTACACATATAGTCTGAAGGTAATTTTAAACAATTTTTTTTTATACTTCTAGGGGACATGTGCACAATGTGCAGATTTGTTACATATGTATACATGTGCCATGTTGGTGTGCTGTACCCATTAACTCGTCATTTACATTAGGTATATCTCCTAATGCTATCCCTCCCCGCTCTCCCCACCCCACGACAGGCCCCGGTGTGTGATGTTCCCCACCCTGTGTCCAAGTGTTCTCATTGTTCATTTCACACCTATGAGTGAGAACATGCATTGTTCGGTTTTCTGTCCTTGCGATAATTTGTTCAGAGTGATGGTTTCCGGCTTCAACCATGTCCCTGCAAAGGACAGGAACTCATCCTTTTTTATGGCTGCATAGTATTCCATGGTGTATATGTGCCACATTTTCTTAATCCAGTCTGTCATTGATGGGCATTTGGGTTGTTCAAAGTCTTTGCTATTTTGAATAGTGCCGCAATAAACATACATATGCGTGTGTCTTTATAGCAGCATGATTTATAATCCTTTGGGTATATACCTAGTAATGGGATGGCTGGGTCAAATGGTATTTCCAGTTCTAGATCCTTGAGGAATCGCCACACTGTCTTCCACAATGGTTGAACTACTTTACAGTCCCACCAACAGTGTAAAAGTGTTCCTATTTCTCCACATCCTCTCCAGCACCTGTTGTTTCCTGACTTTTCAATGATCGCCGTTCTAACTGGTGTGAGATGGTATGTCATTGTGGTTTTGATTTGCATTTCTCTGATGGCCAGTGATGATGAGCATTTTTTCATGTGTCTGTTGGCTGCATAAATGTCTTCTTTTGAGAAATGTCTGTTCATATCCTTCAGCTGCTTTTTGATGAGGTTGTTTGATTTTTTCTTGTACATTTGTTGAAGTTGTTTGTAGATTCTGGATATTAGCCCTTTGTCAGATGAGTAGATTGCAAAAATTTTCTTCCATTCTGTAGGTTGCCTGTTCACTCTGATGGTAGTTTCGTTTGCTATGCAGAAACTTTTTAGTCTGATTAGATCCCATTTCTCAACTTTGGCTTTTGTTGCTGTTGCTTTTGGTGTTTTAGACATGAAGTCCTTGCCCTTGCCTATGTCCTGAAAGGTATTGCCTAGGTTTTCTTCTAGGGTTTTTATGGTTTTAGGTCTGACATTTAATTCTTTAATCCATTTTGAATTAATTTTTGTATAAGGTGGATCCAGTTTCAGCTTTCTATATATGGCTAGCCAGTTTTCCCAGCACCACTTATTAAATAGGGAATCCTTTCCCCATTTCTTGTTTTTGTCAGGTTTGTCAAATATCAGATGGCTGTAGATGTGTGGTGTTATTTCTGAGGACTCTGTTCTGTTCCATTGGTCTGTATCTCTGTTAAACAATATTTTTAATAGTTTTGTGCATGAAACAGTTTTGACTGCATTTTGACTGACTCGTAACATGAAGTCAGGGTGGAATTTTCCACTTGTAACATTATGTTGGTACTCAAAAACTTGGATTTTGGGACATTTCGGATTTTCAGATTTTTATATTTCAAATTTTCCTAGTAGGGATGCTCAGGCTGTATACCACTTCTCATTCATTTAGCAAATACATTTGTAAATAGGGCACATAAGTAAGTTCTAATTTGTTGAGGATGCTTCATATACAATGTGCTATTATCTCTTAATGTTGTTTAGGTAGAAATGTGTGCATTCAAGACCTTAGGAGCAGATTATCAACTGAGTTTATGCTTTTATCATTATTGTAATCTTATTGTTAATACAAGGCAATTTGAAACCATAATTGTCTGCCTCAAAAATTGCTTGGTATCATGGATTTTGTGAAGGGGAAGGAAATCTTATGAGGAAGAAACTTTTAGTTTATTTATAAGCCCCTTTTTGTAGGCAAGAATTGAGTATTGATGTGAAGATTGTTTATGTCTCAGTGATACAGTCTTCCCCACCCCAATTATCTGGCCTTTTTGAGAGAGGTTAGAAAAATTGTGGCTTAGTTCAACAAAGTTTGAGTTAATTTGTGTGTCAGGTTACTAGAGTTATGGATCCAGCATCTACCTTCAAGATTTACAGTGTAGTGCAATTAAAGAGAAAGAAACAGATTATTTAATATGATTTAATAGGTAAATTAGAGATAATAACAGAGTTTACACAGGTTTGAGGCTATAGAGGTGGTTACTTACACATGATACTTGGGCCGAGTTTTTTTTTTTTTTTTTTTTTTTTTTGAGACGGAGTCTTGCTCTGCCACCCAGGCTGGAGTGCAGTGGCCGGATCTCAGCTCACTGCAAGCTCCGCCTCCCGGGTTTACGCCATTCTCCTGCGTCAGCCTCCCGAGTAGCTGGGACTACAGGCGCCCGCCTCGTCGCCCGGCTAGTTTTTTGTATTTTTAAGTAGAGACAGGGTTTCACCGTATTAGCCAGGATGGTCTCGATCTCCTGACCTCGTGATCCGCCCGTCTCGGCCTCCCAAAGTGCTGGGATTACAGGCTTGAGCCACCGCGCCCGGCCGATACTTGGGCCGAGTTTTAAACGATGAAGGTAATAGTTAATAGAAAGAATGAGGTAAAAAGAGCAGAAGCATGTATAGAGCACAGTGTGGGCAGGAAACTATTATTGCGGTGCTAAGAAAGTGGCAGCCGGCTGGGAGCAGTGACTCACACCTCTAATCCCAACACTTTGGGAGGTTGAGGCGGGTGGATCACAAGGTCAGGAGATCGAGATCATCCTCGCTAAAACGGTGAGACCCCCGTCTCTACTAAAAATACAAAAAATTAGCCAGGCGTGGTGGTGGGCGCCTGTAGTCCCAGCTACTCGGGAGGCTGAGGCAGGAGAATGGCATGAACCCGGAAGGCGGAGCTTGCAGTGAGCCGAAATCGTGCCACTGCACTCCAGCCTGGGCAACAGAGCAAGACTCCATATCAAAAAAAAAAAAAAAAAAAAAATGTGGCAGCAAATAGCAATGGAAAAAGACTGGGAAGTAGTTATTGTGGGTTTCATATATGCAATGCCAGAGTGTTTAGTCTTTATTTTGAAGGCAGTTGATGGGAAACCTGGGTGAGAGGAACAGGCAAGTTTGTGCAGTGCCGAGGATCCATTTAAAGGGGACAAGACTAAGAAATATTTTAGACCCGGCCGGGTGCGATGGCTCAAGCCTGTAATCCCAGCACTTTGGGAGGCCGAGACGGGCGGATCACGAGGTCAGGAGATCGAGACCATCCTGGCTAATACGGTGAAACCCTGTCTCTACTTAAAAATACAAAAAACTAGCCGGGCGACGAGGCGGGCACCTGTAGTCCCAGCTACTCGGGAGGCTGAGGCAGGAGAATGGCGTAAACCCGGGAGGCGGAGCTTGCAGTGAGCTGAGATCTGGCACTGTACTCCAGCCTGGGTGGCAGAGCAAGACTCCGTCTCAAAAAAAAAAAAAAAAAAAAAAAAGAAATATTTTAGAGGTAAAATCATCAGGATTTGTTGATTGACTATAGAACATAAGAAAGAGGAATAATAACTGGGATGTTTAGGATGGCTTCTAAGTTTCTGGCTTGGCTAATTAGGTAAGATGGTAGTAACATTACTTGTCATGAAGAATGTATTAGGAAAAATACAGTAAGAAGAGCCGGTTTTGGTATGGGGGTGGTATGCGAAAAGTGAATTCAGTTTTGGGTGAGTTGAATTTGAGGTACCAAGTAAAATTGTTGAGAACGTGGTTGAGTGTGAGTCTGAAATTTAGAGGCAGTAGAGATTCTAGCAGAATTAATGATGCAGTTTATAATGAACATTTGAAAGAGACTCATTCTCCAACTCCAACCCACTACCTCTTTAATCCTTTTACTTGTGCTGCAGGCAAGTAGAAAGGAAATTTTATTGCCCAGTTTTGAATTGCTGGGCAATTAACTTTTTGTATTCCTGAAAGTAGATGTGGTTCTAGTGTTTGAACAAGTGGGATTGTTTTACATTATATACTTTTTTCTTCCAATGTCATGAATTCTTAGGCTTAAAATGTCCTTATTGCTATGTTTGTTTTGTGATGATGCTTAAAGTGTATCATTTTCATTTACAGATTTCTTTCCTAAGCATACTCGTTTTCCCAATCTTTATTATTATTATTATTATTATTTGAGATAGAGTCTTGCTCTGTCGCCCAGGCTGGAGTGCAGTGGTGTGATCTTGTCTCACTACAACCTCCGCCTCCTGGGTTCAAATGATTCTCCTGTCTCAGCCTCCCAAGTAGCGGGGACTACGGGCACCCACCATCATGACCGTCTAATTTTTGTATTTTTCGTAGAGACAGAGTTTCACCATATTGGCCAGGCTGGTCTCGGACTCCTGACCTTGTGATCCGCCCCCCTCGGCCTCCCAAAGTGCTAGGATTACAGGCGTGAGCCACCGCACCTTATTTATTCCATTTTTTACTGATACAGGTTGAGTATCCCTTATCTGAAATACTTGAGACCAAAGGTCTTTCTATTTTTATGTTTTTTTGGGGGGGGGGGAATATTTGCATTATACTGGTTGAGCATTTTCTTTTGAGTGTCATGTCAGCACTCAAGTTTCTGGATTATGGAGCATTTCAGATTTTGTATTTTCAAATTCGGGATACTCAACCTGTAATAGAAAAGAATTGATCTAGTAATGGAACTCTAAAGAACTGAAAGGATATGGTAAATTCTGGCATAAATAATAGCATTACCAACGTGAGGCTGTATATGTATGTTTAAAACTGTTTCCTTTATATTTTAAATTTAATAAATCAGGTTGCTGATGTTACATAAGAATTCCTAACGTGTACTGGGCCAAATTAATATTGTATTATGTTTGTTTGGTTTTGTTATCAGGGTAATGTTGGTCTCATAAAATGAATTGGGAAGTGTTCCCTTCTGTTTTCTGGAAAAGTTTATGTAGATTTGTATTGTTTCTTTTTAGGTGATTGGTAGGATTCTCGAGTGAAGCCATTTGGGCCTGGAGTTTTCTATGTTGGAGGTTTTTTACTACAGTTTCAATTTTAGAAATTAATAGATATGGGGCTAATTAGGTTATCTAATGTGTGAGCTTTGGGGATCTATATGATTTGAGGAATTTGACTTTCATCTAAATTATTGAGTATACAGGCATAAAGTTTTTTTTTTGTTTTTTGTTTTTTTAAGATGGAGTCTTGCTCTGTTGCCCAGGCTGGAGTGCAGTGGCGTGATCTCGGCTCACTGCAACCTCTGCCTCCCAGATTTAAGCGATTTTCCTGCCTCAGTCTCCTGAGTAGCTGGGAGACTGAGTAGTGCACAGGTGTGCACCACCGTGCCTAATTTTTGTAATTTTAGTAGAGATGGGGGTTTCACTCTGTTGCCCAGGCTGGTCTCGAACTACTGACTTCAGGTGATCTGCCTGCCTTGGCCTCCCAAAGTGCTGGGATTACAGGCATGAGCCACTGCGCCTGGTCCTGTTGGTAATACTCTGTAAATTATCCTTAAAAGTATATAGGATCTATAGTGATGTTCAGTTTTTCCTTCCTAATAATGGTTATTTGTGTCTTTTTTTCTCAAACTGCTAACGGTTTATCAGTTTACTGATCTTTGCCAAAAATTTAATTTCTGTTTTTTTAATTTTTTTTTAACTTCATCTTGATTTCTGGTCTGTTGAATGCTTTCTCTCTTGGCAGTTGGTTGTAACTTCTTCCTCTTTTGTGTGTCTTGCAATATTTTACTGAATGCTGGATATTGTGAATAGGGTAGTAAAGAATGAGTGAATAGTATTTATACCTGGAACACTGCATTCCTGGACTTTTAGTGTAGGGAGTTGAGTCGGTCTAGTCAGGAGTTAAGCTGATTTTCTGTTTTGTTGTTGCAGAGGGTACCTTAAGTGCAACATTGGCTTCAAATTTCTCTCGTGTTACTTTGTGCTTAGATTCGTAGTTGGCATGTGGGAAGGTGTTTCTGAATTTTCCTGATCAGCTCTCAGTGTTTGGCTTGTGTGCCTTGGCGTCATGAGTAGAACTCTATCAGTGATCTTGCTCCTCTAGGCCAAACTGCAATTTGGATCTTTGTAGGTGTTGTCTGGAAAAGAGTTTCTCTGCTCTTGCCTCAGTGGTATTAGAGACATTAGATCTCTAAGATCTCTAATGTCTTTGGTATAAGACCCTGGGTCCAACACTGTTTCCTTCCCCTACAGTGGTAGAGTTTTTTTTCCTTGCACTCCCCCACCTGTCCAATTCACTGTGCCTTGCGGGTAACTGGGCTTGCTATTCCTCCACCAGTCTCTTCCAGTTTTTGTTCCCTAGAAGAGAAGGATCTGGTTGGGGCTTTGTATTTTTCCCATTGTAGAAGCTGCTCCCTTCCTCAAGCACTGCACCCCAGAGGAGGGCTCTCTTCAGTCCCCTGTTCCCATATTGTGAGCCTTTGGTGGAGGTCTGTGGAAGATCTTGCAAATGGTTTGAATTTCGCTTGTTAACTGTGTCTCTCAGGAATAATATTCTCATGCTAATGCACACTTTGCCTTCAGCAGTTTGTTAACAATTTTAGATGAATTCTTTTTACCTGCTTTTATGGAACCATTGTTTCTTCCCTTGGTCTAGCCTCAGGTGAGCCAGTGCTTGCATTCTGTCTCTACTAGGAAGGGGTTGTATTTTCTTTTTTTTTTTTTTTTTTGAGATGGAGTCTCGCTCTGTTGCCCAGGCTGGAGTGCAGTGGCCGGATATCAGCTCATTGCAAGCTCCGCCTCCCGGGTTTACGCCATTCTCCTGCCTCAGCCTCCCAAGTAGCTGGGACTACAAGCGCCCGCCACCTCGCCCGGCTAGTGTTTTGTATTTTTTAGTAGAGACGGGGTTTCACCGTGTTAGCCAGGATGGTCTCAATCTCCTGACCTCGTGATCCGCCCGTCTCAGCCTCCCAAAGTGCTGGGATTACAGGCTTGAGCCACCGCACCCGGCCTAGGGGTTGTATTTTCTTGGATTTGAAATCGCCTGGTTGCCCTGAGTCCTCAGCTCTTGGATGGGTTTTTAAAGGGTTCAATTTTGTAGTTTATTCAGGCTTTTTGTTGTTAGGCTGGTGGTGGCATTCTTTCTAGCTTTCTATAGCCTAGGCAGAACCCAGTTAATTTATAAGAATGGATCTCTAGGCCGGGCGCCGTGGCTCAAGCCTGTAATCCCAGCACTTTGGGAGGCCGAGACGGGCGGATCACGAGGTCAGGAGATCGAGACCATCCTGGCTAACCCAGTGAAACCCCGTCTCTACTAAAAATACAAAAAACTAGCCGGGCGAGGTGGCGGGCGCCTGTAGTCCCAGCTACTTGGGAGGCTGAGGCAGGAGAATGGCGTGAACCCGGGAGGCGGAGCTTGCAGTGAGCCGAGATTGCGCCACTGCACTCCAGCCTGGGCGACAGAGCGAGACTCCGCCTCAAAAAAAAAAAAAAAAAAAAAAGAATGGATCTCTAGGCAAAACTCCATGGGTCATAGAAGTGCTCTTCTCTTTCTGAGGCTGTAGCTTGTAATTCCCCGACTTCTTTGCCCTCAGGTTGCCTTCTCTTCAGTTTAGACCAAAAGGAAAGTGTTCGAATTGGTTATATTGATAGTGGAAAGAGAGGCTCCCCAATTAGCACTGGATTGCTTTTTCTTCTTCCCTAAGCACTGGTTCCCTCAAAACTGTCTTGTGGTCAGCTCCTCCTCTACAGTTTTTGCCATCTTTTCCCAGTCTCCTCTCAACCTTGCTTATTCTTCTCTTTCCTGTTATGAAATTCCTAGGGGGAAAAAAAAACATATATTGTGGCCAGGTGCGGTTGCTCATGCCTCTAATCCAGCACTTTGGGAGGCCAAGGCGGGCAGATCACCTGAGGTCATGAGTTTGAGACCAGCCTGGCCAACATGGTGAAACCCTGTCTCTACTAAAATTACAAAAATTAGGCATGGTGGCACATGTCTGTAATCCCAGCTATTCGGGATGCTGAGGCAGGATAATTGCTTGAATCTGGGAGGCAGAGGTTGCAGTGAGCTGAGATTGTGCCACTGCACTCCAGCCTGGGTGACACAGCAAGACTCCGTCTCAAAAAAAAAAAATAGATAGACAGATAGATAGATAGAGAATTTTAAAGTCTGGAATTAAGATGAAGTATTTCAGCACTTTGTGTACCTGACAATTGCCGTTTTTTGTCTACAGGTTATTTTGTCATTTTTAAAAATAAGTAAATATTAAAAAGGTGAGGTAGGAGGCAAATTTTACTTGATCCCTTTTCCTGTCCTTTTCTTCTGTCCCCATTGTATTCTACCCTTGTTGACAGTAGTTGGTTAGGAAAGAAAAAAAGGGCCAGGCATGGTAGCTCACACCTGTAATCACTGCACTTCAAGAGACCAAGGTGGGCAGATCACTTGAGCCCAGGAGTTTGAGACCACCCTGGGCAACACAGTGGGACCCAATCTGAAATCTGACCCAATCTATAATCTGAAAGAAAAAAAACCAGATTCAAAAGTAGGCAAAGGACTTTTAGATTAAAAAATTAGCTGAGCGTAGTAGTGCATCCCTATAGTCCCAGCTGCTCTGTAGGCTGAGGTGGGAAGATCGCTTGAACCTGGGAAGTTGAGACTGCAAGTGAGCTGTGAACCTGCCACTGCACTCCAGCCTGGGTGACAGGGTGAGACCGTGTCTCAAAAAAAAAAAGAGAGATTTTGTTTTCCAATTCCAGAGTCCTTAGTCTCTCACTCTTTTGGAAACCTTTGGATTAGATGAAGATCTATAGTTTTGTTAAAAACTGTTTTAAACCGTTTTAACCATTTGTACGCATATAGTTGTGGTATTAAGTACATTCACCTTGTTGTCTACCATCTATCTCCAGAACTTTTTCATCTTCTCAAACTGAAACTCCGTGTTCATTAAACAATCCTCAAGGTTCATAATATATGTCAGAATTTCCTTGCTTTTTAAGGCTGAATACTACTTATTTGTATGTATGTACCACATTTTGTTTATCCATTCATCCATTGATGGACACTTCGGTTGCGTCCACCTTTTAGCTATTGTGAAAAATGCTGCTATGAATGTGGGTGTACTGTGTGAGACCCTACTGTCAGTTCTTTTGGATGTATACGTAGACGTAGAATTGTTGGATCATATGGCAATTCTATATTTAATTTTTTTGAGGAACTGCCATGCCACTTTCCACAACAGCTTTACTATTTTACATTCTCTCCAGCAAAGCCCAAGGATCCCAATTTCTCCACAGTCTTGCCAGCACTTTTTATTTTTATTTTATTTATTTATTTATTTATTTTTCCAATTTGAGCGGGTACTGTTTGTTAACTGATGAGCCTAGAAAAATAATCATGGTAGACACCTTAGTTCATTCTTCTAATAAGCCTGTTGATCTGGTCCTCCCTGTTGCCAGTATCTCCACCTTCTACAAAATAGGTGGTCTTTTTCTTCATTCCACCTCGTAGAGAAGATTTGCCTCTTTGAAGCGTTTTCCAACAGTATAGATCTCATGAATCAGATCCTCCATGCAGGTGATGCCATATTTACCAAGAGATGGAGCAATCAAAGCGTTATCTGTCAAAGCAATTCGCTTCTTATTGATTTTGCCATAACCACGCTTGTAGATTAGCTCATTTACTGACTTCAGATTGGGGTACCCCCATGCAATATATGGCTCTACAATCCTCAGCATGTTAATCGAAGCCTTGTTGAGCTTCAGAAAGGTTCCATTGAAGATTTGACGAAGGCGATGAAGCTGCAATACCTTTCGGACCTTTGGGCTCACGCCATTGATACCTCTGATCCTGATGACAAATGCCAGTTTGGATTCAGCAGGTACATGGAAGTTGCCAGCTTTTCTTGCCACCCTCGCCATTCGAATTTCGGTTCTGTACATCTGCCTATATTCCTTGTGGTAGTGCTTCGCTTTTTCATAGATAAGCTTCCTCCTTGCCTTTCGAAACATCTTTTGGGCAAACTTCTTTCTCAGGCGCTTGATCTTCAGCTCTGTGAAATTCCTTCGCTTTTTCTTAAGGGTTTCTGCCACAGCAGGAACTGTCTTCTCTTCTATACCCTCCATGGTTCCAGCCGGAAAAAGAGGCTTGTTTTGTTTTTTGATAATAGTCATCCAAATGAGTGTGAAGCTGTTTCTTCTTGTGGTTTTAATTAGTGTTTCCATGATAATTAGATAATTAGTGATGTCAAGTGTGTTTTCATATGTTTATTGTCTATTTGTATATCCTCTTTGGAGAAATGCCTATTCAAGTCCTTTGCCCACTTTTGAATCTGGTTGTTTTTTTCTTTCAGATTGTAATGCTTTGTGTATTCTAGATAAGAACTTCTTATGAAATACATGATTTGCAAGTATTTTCTGCCATTCCATGGTTTGTCTTTTCATTCTGTTGATAGTGTACTTTGATACACAAAAGTTAAAATTTTGTAAGAGGTAGGGTCTTACTGTGTCACCCAGGCTGGAATGCAGTGGTGCGCTTTCAGCTTGCTGCACTCTTGAACTCCTGAGTTCAAGGGATCCTCCCACCTCAGCTTTCCAAGTAGTAGCTAGGACTGTAGGTGCGCACCATAATGCCTGGCTAATTTTTTTAGTTTTTTAGAGATGGAATTTCACCTTGTTGCTCAGACTGTTCTCAAATGGTCCTTCTACCTCAGCCTCCCAAGTAGGTGGGATTATAGGTGTGAGCCGTGGCACCTGGCTCAAAAATTTTGGACTTTGACACCCAATTTATCTGTTTTTCTTTTTATTATGTGTGCTTTTGTTGTCATGACCAAGAAACCATTGCCAAATCCAGTGTCATGAGCTTTTCCCATTTACACACACATACACACACACGCACATTTTTTTGAGAAGGGGCCTCACTCTGTCATCCAAGTTGAAGTGCAGTGGTACAGTCTCAGCTCACTGCAACCGCTGCCTCCCAGGCTCAAGTGATCCTCCCATCTCAGCCTCCCAAGTAGCTGAGACCACAGGCACACCCACCACACCCAGCTAATTTTTTGTATTTTTGGTAGAGACAAAGTTTCACCATGTTGTCCAGGCTGGTCTCGAACTCCTGAGCTCAGGTGATCTACCCCACTTGGCCACCCAAAGTGCTGCGATTACAGGTGTGAGCCACCACGTCCAGCCTGTATTTTCTTCTAGGAGTCTTAGCTCTTATGTTTAGGTATTTGATCAATTTTGAGTTAATTTTCTATGTAGTGTAAAGTAAGTGTTTTTTTTTCTTTTTTTGCATTTAGATACATAGTTTTCCCAGTACCAGATATCTATAGCTTTAGTAGGGGTAAATAGAGGCCTGGTGTTGAGATATGGAACATAGTTTTTCTTTTTTTTCTTGTCTTTTTTTTTGAAACGGAGTCTCTGTCGCCCGGGCTGGATGCAGTGGCCGGATCTCAGCTCACTGCAAGCTCCGCCTCCCGGTTTTACGCCATTCTCCTGCCTCAGCCTCCCATGTAGCTGGGACTACAGGCGCCCACCACCTCGCCCAGCTAGTTTTTTGTATTTTTTAGTAGAGACGGGGTTTCACCGTATTAGCCAGGATGGTCTCGATCTCCTGACCTCGTGATCTGCCCCCCTCGGCCTCCCAAACTGTTGGGATTACAGGCGTGAGCCACCGTGCCCGGCTGTAGTTTTTTATATTTTTTTGTATAATAGGTTCTAGATTTATTTTTTTCTTTTTAATACAGAGTCTCAGTCCAGCTGTTGGCCTGTCTGAAGTGCAGTGACGCAGTCACAGCTTACTGCAGCCTCGACTTCCCAGGTTCAGGTGATCCTCCCACCTCCGCCTCCCAAGTAGTTGGGACTGTAGGCGTGCACCATCACACCTGGCAAATTTTTTTTTGTTTGTTTGTTTTTTGTTTTTTTTGAGACGTAGTCTCGCTCTATCGCCCAGGCTGGAGTGCAGTGGCCGGATCTCAGCTCACTGCAAGCTCCGCCTCCCGGGTTTACGCCATTCTCCTGCCTCAGCCTCCCGGGTAGCTGGGACTACAGGCGCCCACCACCTCGCCCGGCTAGTTTTTTGTATTTTTTAGTAGAGACGGGGTTTCACGGTCTTAGCCAGGATGATCTCGATCTCCTGACCTCGTGATCCACCCGTCTCGGCCTCCCAAAGTGCTGGGATTACAGGCTTGAGCCACCGCGCCCGGCCAAATTTTTTAATATTTTTAGTAGACACAGGGTTTCATCATGTTGCCCAGGCTGGTCTCAAACTCCTAGGCTCAAGTGATCTATCTGACTTGGCCTCCCAAAGTGCTGGCATTACAAGTGTGAGCCACTGTACCTGGCCTAGGTTCTAGATTTTTGAATTCAGTTATATTATGGGTTAACTATGCACATAGGAGCTGCCCTGGAACTCTGATCTGTATTTGTAACATTGTTTCTATCAGAGGTTTAATTTTGAGCTCCTACCAGTCAATTTGAAAACACAGCCTTTTTTTTTTTTTTGAGATGGAGTCTCGCACTGTCACCTAGGCTGGAGTGCAGTGGCACCATCTCGGCTCACTGCAGCCTCCGCCTTCCAGGTTCAACCTGTTCTCCTGCCTCAGCCTCCCAAGTAGCTGGGATTACAGACACCCACAACCTTGCCCGGCTAATTTTTTGTATTTTTAGTAGAGACGGTGTTTCACTTTGTTGACCAGGCTTGTCTCGAAAGCCTGACCTCATGAGCCACTGCACCCGGCCTTTTTTTTTTTTTTTTTTTTTTTTTTTTTTTTTTTTTTGAGGCGGAGTGCTCTGTCTCCCGGACTGGAGTGCAGTGGCCGGATCTCAGCTCACTGCAAGCTCCGCCTCCCTGGTTTACGCCATTCTCCTGCCTCAGCTCCGGTAGCTGGACACCTCCGCCACCTTAGCTAGTTTTTTTATTTTTAGTAGAGACGGTTTCACCGTGTTAGCCAGGATGGTCCGATCTCCTGACCTCGTGATCCACCGCTCGGCCTCCAAAGTGCTGGGATTACAGGCTTGACCACCGCGCCCGGCCTTTTTTTTTTTTTTTTTTTTTTTCTCGCTCTGTCGCCCAGGCTGGAGTGCAGTGGCATGATGTAGGCTCACTGCAACCTCCGCCTTCTGGGTTCAAGCGATTCTTCTGCCTTGGCCTCCCAAGTAGCTGGGATTACAGGAGTCTGCCACCACGCCTGGCTAATTTTTGTATTTTTAGTAGAGACAGGGTTTCACCATATTGGCCAGGCAGGTCTCAAACTCCTGACCTCATGATCCACCCGCCTCGGCCTCCCAAAGTGCTGGGATTACAGGTATGAGCCACCGTGCCCTGCCGTAAACTTAAAGCTTTTACAGGTTAATTTTATCTTGAAGTTTTGTTCAGTCAGGGGTTCAGCTGAAAAATTAACCATTCCAATGGACCATTCAGGCAGAAGGCAGAAATAAAAAACAAACTTGGCTGGGCACGGTAGCTCACACCTGTAATCCCAGCACTTTGGGAGGCCAAGGCAGGTGGATCACTTGAGGTCAGGAGTTCAAAACCACCCTGGACAACATGATGAAATCCCGTCTGTACTAAAAATAGAAAACAAGTAGCTGGGTGTCGTGGCATGCGCCTGTAATCCCAGCTACTTGGGAGGCTGAGGCAGGAGAAATGCTTGATCCTGGGAGGTGGAGGTTGCAGTGAGCTGAGATAGAACTGCTGTACTCTAGCCTTGGTGACAGAGCAAGGCTCCATCTCCAAAAAAAAAAACCTTAGAGAAAAATGGGAAATTGCTGGCTCAGAAGGGGGAGCAGGCAAAAAAAAAAAAAAAAAAAGAGAGAGAGAGAAAGGAAATTGGAATTTTGGGGAGTTTTTTTTTTTTTTTTTTTTTTTTTTGAGACAGAGTCTCGCTCTGTCGCCCAGGCTGGAGTGCAGTGGCCGGATCTCAGCTCAATGCAAGCTCCGCCTCCCAGGTTTACACCATTCTCCTGCCTCAGCCTCCCGAGTAGCTGGGACTACAGGCGCCCACCACCTCGCCCGGCTAGTTTTTTTTTGTATTTTTTAGTAGAGACGGGGTTTCACTGGGTTAGCCAGGATGGTCTGTCTCGATCTCCTGACCTCGTGATCCGCTCGTCTCGGCCTCCCAAAGTGCTGGGATTACAGGCTTGAGCCACCGCGCCCGGCCCTTTTTTTTGAGATAGAGTCTCACTCTGTTGCCCAGGCTGGAGTGCAGTGGTGTGCTCTCAGCTCGCTGCAACCTCCTCTCCCCGGTTCAAGGGATTCTCCTGCCTCAGCCTCCCAAATAGCTGGGATTATAGGCATCCGCCACCATGCCCAGCTCATTTTTGTATTTTTAGTAGAGACAGAGTTTCACCATGTTGACCAGGCTGGTCTCGAACTCCTGACCTCATGAGCCGCTGCACCCAGCCTGGTTAACTTTTTAATTAAAGTGTTTTGTTGGTTATAAATATACTGTTTTCACATTGCAAGTTATTTATATTGAAATTATGTGGAAATTTTTACTTAAAACACTTCTGCTGTCTTCTCCCCTTCCATTTTCTCTTTAATAAAATGGAAATAACAGACACTACTTTATGTGATTGAGAAGATTAAATGAAGTAACATATGAGAAAGCACTTATGGCAGTGCCTTGCACATAGCACTTAATTAATGGCAGTTATTTGTTAATATTTAACCTTTTTCATGTTCAGGTAAATGTAGTAATTTAGAACTTTTTTGGAAAATAATAGGTTGAGAATTGGTTTTCTTTTTTTATTTTTCCAGGAATTGGTATTTATTATCAAAGTCATGTTTGATGTCAGCACGATGCCACAACTACAAAAAAAATTTGCATATTGCAGTCTCAGTGCAAACGTTCAAATACAACCCCGGTCCTTAAAAAGTAAAAAAGTAAATTTCATCAAAAAGCAACTGAATTTTTAAAACATCTTTTTTTTTTTTTTTTTGAGACAGAGTCTCGCTCTGTTGCCCAGGCTGGAGCGCAGTGGCCGGATCTCAGCTCACGGCAAGCTCGGCCTCCCAGGTTTACACCATTCTCCTATCTCAGCCTCCCGAGTAGCTGGGACTACAGGCGCCCGCCACCTCGCCCGGCTAGTTTTTTGTATTTTTTTTTAGTAGAGACGGGGTTTCACTGTGTTAGCCAGGATGGTCTCGATCTCCTGACCTTGTGATCCGCCCATCTCGGCCTCCCAAAGTGCTGGGATTACAGGCTTGAGCCCCCGCGCCCTGCCAAAACATCTTTATATATCCAGCCAGTAAGTTAAAATAGTTAACAAGAAAAAAATACAAAATATTGATGTTTTTAAAAAGGCATATTTCTATAGATTTGCCATCAGTCTCTTGGCCACTCAGCTTCATGCCATTCATCATCCAACAGGCTCTCAGCCACCTCTGGCGACTCAAACTTAACCAAACCACACGCCTTGGACTTCCCATTCTTCATCTTGATGTTGGCTTATTGCACGTGGCCATATTTGTCGGTTTGATCATGTAAAATCCAATGGGAGATTTCTCACAAATGCCTGGTAGGCTTTCCTGGCCACCCCCAGGAGCATAGCCTCCAGCCTCACCAAAGGACCCTGCCAGGTTTCCTCCAGAGTTTTAAGTGGGCGCAGTCAAAGCTGACATGGCCACCACCACCCATGGCTAGGCCCATACACCCAGTCTCAGCACCCAGTGTCTGGCCCATGGTGGGACCTATGCACTCAAGGCTGTTAATGCCCGTCCTCTCCAGGCTGTTGGCACCCGTCCACCCCAGGTCCATCCAGATATTCCAGGTTGTTGGCACCTGTGTGCTCCAGTCCAGTGGCCAAGTGATCCATCATGGGGCCCATATGCTCCAGGCCAGCCTCCATGCCTGCAGGAACCATGCACTCCACACCAGAGCCCATGTGCTCAATGGTTTGGTCCACATGGTCAGCGGGAGCAGCTGTGCGCCTGAGGCTGAAGCCCATGCTGGCACCCACGTGTTTCAGGCCAGAGCCACTGCGCTCAGTGATCTCACCCATGTGCCGGATGCTAGAGGCCATTTAGTCAAGGCCCAGCAGGCCCATGCACTCCATGCGGGAGCCTTTGTGCTCCACGAAGCCCATGTGGTCCCTGACCAGACCCATGCGCTGCATCTTGGAACCCGCAGGATCCACATCGTGGCCCAGGCCTGGACTCATGCATTCCATGCCGGCACCACCAATGTGGTCAGTGCTTGGGGCTCATCCTCTCGATTTCGGGGACGCTGCCTCCACCTCCACTTCCCCTCTGCTTTGTAGTGATCTTCCCTCTCCTCAGTGTATTACTAAGATTTCATTTATTCTACCCATGTTCATCCCAGATCCAAATTGACCCACATTTTCCATACCACCACCAACGGGTTCCGTCCTCCATTTCTACCATTTTTTCCAAATCCATGCCCTCCATTCTAATTTCTGCAGGCCATATGTTTCCCATTCCAATGCCTTTATTCAGGTGATTGGCATTGATAGTGTGCCCTCCTGGTCCTAACGCTGTTCCAGTACCACCAAGGCCATAGAGAAGCTGCAGATGCTCAGGAGGGAAAAAAAAAATCCTTTGGTAAGGCGGACTCATCCATCTTACCTGTGTTGGTCTATCACATAGCATTTGGGCATTGAATGTAGATATAGCTTGCACAGCTTCAGTGGACTGTTCAAAAGTAACAGTGCCTATTCCATGATTTTTTTCATCTTTATCCTCAAGAATGTGCTCAGAACACCACATCAGCCATACTAAAATATTTCCTTCAGTTTCTCCCAGCCAGCTTTATAATCCTGATTTGCTACAAATATTGTGCTTCCAACTCTTTCTGCCTGTAATACATATACATGGATAATCTCATTTGGGATGTTAAAATTATTTAAGATACTAGGTGAGATATTAATCATTTCTGGGCCACTTGGTCTCATACCTGTTCCACCAGTGGTAGCCATCACGTTTTGCATTGCTCTCCTGGCATGTTCACCATCAGGATCTTCTTTCACTTTCAGTGGTCTTCCACTCAGACTACGCTTGTGTAGGACTTGAATAGCTTTTTTAATGTTTTCTTCCATCTTGAATTCAATAACAGCACATCCCCTGACTTTCCTTCAGTTCCCATTGCCCTGGCTGTAGTGCGGTGGCATGATCTCGGCTCATTGCAACCTTTGCCCCCCTGCCTCCAGGGTTCAAGTGATTCTCGTGCCTCAGTCTCCCAGGTAGCTGGGATTAGAGATAGGTACCACCATGTCTGGCTAATTTTTTTGTATTGTTAGTAGAGACAGGGTTTCACCATGTTGGCCAGGCTGGTCTCAAACTCCTGAGCTCAGGCACTCCTCCCACCTTGGCTTCCCGAAGTGTTGTGATTAGAGGTGTGAGCCACCATGCCTGGCCTCAGTTCAGTATAAGAAAGTTTTTTGGTTAGAACTCATTTAAGGCGAAACACGGTTTCTACTAAAAGTACAAAAAGTAGCCAGGCATGGTGGCACTAGCCTGTAATCCCAGCACTTTGGGAGGCTGAGAAGGATGAATCACTTTGAGGTTTGGCCAACATGGCAAAAGCCTGTCTCTACTAAAAATACAAAAATTTGCCGGGCATGGTAGTACATGCTTGTAATCCCAGCTACTTGGGAGGATGAGGCCGGAGAATTGCTTGAACCCAGGAGGTGGAGGTTGCAGTGAACTGAGATTATTGTTGCTGCACTCTTGCCTGGGTGACAGAGCGAGACTGTCTCCAAAAAAAAAAAATTATAATTTTTTTATATCTGCATTATAAAAATAATGATCCTTATGTCTCCTTAAAAGTATTCCGTTAGATTCTACGTTACTTTTCCTCGGGAATGCTACCTGAGGTGTTTTTGCTGTAGTTGGAGTGGTTGAATTAAGAACATTTTTCCGCCGGGCATGGTGGCTCAAGCCTGTAATCCCAGCACTTTGGGAGGCCAAGACGGGCGGATCACGAGGTCAGGAGATCGAGACCATCCTGGCTAACACGGTGAAACCCCGTCTCTACTGAAAAATAAAAAAACTAGCCAGACGAGATGGCGGGCGCCTGTAGTCCCAGCTACTCGGGAGACTGAGGCAGGAGAATGGTGTAAACCCGGGAGGCGGAGCTTGCAGTGAGCTGAGATCCGGCCACTGCACTCCAGCCTGGGTGACAGAGCAAGAGTCCGTCTCAAAAAAAAAAAAAAAAAAAAAAAGAACATTTTTCAATTTTCGTGTTTCAGATTTTTAGAAAAAAGAGGGAATTGGAGGTAACCTATAAATATAATTTAAATTACATAGTTTTACTTTTTTTTTTCCACTTAAAATTAGCAAACATTTTAAATATTAAAAATTTTGATTTGGAAGATTTAGTCCTATAGACACTCTTTGTACACTGCTAGTTCAAACCACTTTTCGGAAAGCAGTTTGTTAGTATTTCTAGAGATACCACCAAATTTTAACAATCTTTGAACTTGTAAATTCACTTCTAAGAAACTGTCTTAAGGAAAGAATCAGAAATGTAGACTGAAATTTATGTGGTTATTTCATTTGAGGTGATGTTAGTAATTTTGAAACAGTTTATTTTCCAACAAGTCAGTGTCAAATAATGAAACGTTTATCTGTATATTGAAATATTACATGACCATTAAAAATTATATTCTTACTCTGTGTTTTGTTTTTTTTTTGTTGGTTTTTTTCTTTTTGAGACTGAGTCTCACTCTGTCACCCAGATTGGAGTATAGTGGTGCAACCTTGGCTCACTGCAACCTCTGCCTCCGAGGTTCAAGTGATTCTCCTACCTCAGCCTCCCAAGTAGCTGGGATTACAGGTGCCTGCCACCACACCTGGCTAATTTTTGTATTTTTAGTAGAGACAGGATGTTTCACCATGTTGGCGAGGCTGGTCTGGAACTCCTGACCTAAGATGATCTGCCTGCCTTGGCCTCCCAAAGTACTGGGATTACAGGCGTGAACCACTGCCTCTGGCCAATATTCTCAAATTTTTAAAACAACATTGGTAAAATATTGGTAAAAGGGGGAAAAAAACAGATAATACATGTAGTATAATTATAAATATTGATTAAAATATTTATACATATTAAAACAGACCAATATACCCACGTTATCAGTCATCTCTGGGTTAAGGAATTATGGGATATTTTATTTCATGTTTTACTGTCTTTTTGTTTCTTGTTTTGGAGACAGGGTCTCATTCTGTTGCCTGGGCTGAAGTGCAATGGTGTGCCATGGCTCACTGCAGCCTCAGCTTCTGAGGCTGAAATGATCTTCTCACCTCAGCCTTCCAAGTCGCTGGGACTACAGGTGTGCACTACCATGCCCATATACTTTTTTTGTTTTTATTTTTTGTAGAGACTGGGGTGTCTCCCTGTGTTGCCCAAGCTGGTCTATAATTCCTGGGCTCAAGCAATCCTCCTGCCTCGGCCTCCCAAAGCCCTGGGATTACAGGTGTGAGTCACCATGCCCAGCCTAAAGTTTTTAAATGATGTATATTTTATAATCAGAGAAAAGGGTCAATATGTACACCAAAAATAAGAATTTTTCCAGCTCTTAAGGGCTCAAGAGTGAATTTTGTTTTATGTAAATAATTTCATATATCTCTCACTGGATTGTTGTATGCCTGGCGCATGATTAATATGTTTTCACTGCAGTTTTTCCCTGAGTTTGGGTCATACTTTACTATTTCTATCATGTCTTACAATTTTTTTGTTGAAAACTGGCCGTTTTAGATAATATTGTAGCCACTCTGGATTCATGGTTTTTCTCCCCTCAAAGGTTGTTTAGTAGTAACTTCCATAGGCAGAAAAAAATTATGGAATTTAATCTCCCTGCAGTATGCAACGACTGATGTCTCTACTAATATTATTTTTTGTTTTTAAATATTTTTGCTTTTATTTTTAAGCCTGGCTTACTAAAGCATACCTCCCTATATATTTGCATAGCCTATTGGTCAGCTAATGATTGGACCCATGATGAGCCCAAACACCTCGAACACAGACCTCAGCTGTAAAACTTTTAAACTAGTAAATTCACTTCTAAGAAACTGTCTTAAGGAAAGAATCAGAAATGTAGACTGAAATTTATGTGTTTATTTCATTTGAGTTGATGTTAGTAATTATGAAACAGTTTATTTTCCAGCTAGTCAGTGATCAAATAAATTATGAGACATTTATATTGAAATATTGAAACATTTATATTGAAATATTACATGACCATTAAAAATTATATTCTGTAAAATTTTGACAAAAAGATACTCCTGTAACATTAGAAGATGTTTCCTTTCTCCAGGGCAAAATCTGTTTTGCTTGTTTTTTGTATAGATTATTTTTGTCCCTGATAAAGTTTTTTTAATGCTGTCATTAAATATGTGTTATTTTGTGTCTGCCATTGTTTACCATGTCTGTGGGATTATTTCATGTTTGTTTATGATAGGAGTACTTGTTCATTTCTGATACTGATTAATATTCACTTACATGAAAACACCACAGTATTCATCTTTCTCTTTTGGGGCATTTTTGTTGTTTCCAGTTTGGAACTGGAAACAGCCTTATTGTGTGAATAAGGCTGTCAGGAACGTTTTTGTAAAAACACATTGTGAACGTATTTACATTTCTCTTGGATAAAAATTTAGAAGTGAAATCACTGAGTCGGAGTTTGGTGTATAATTATTAGAAATTACCCTATTTTATCAAAAAACATACATCTGTAACAGCAGCATATAAGACTTCTCTTTATTCTCCATCATTGTTACTATTTAAATTTGTCATTCTTTTTAATTTTTGCGATTTTAGGAGGTACGAATTGGCATACCTTTGGGGTTTTAACTTAAAATTCTTATGAATAATATTGAGTATCATTTTCTATGGTATCACCAGTCATCCAATTTTTATGAAAGAATTTCTTATATCTTTGCCCGTTTTTTCTGTTGGCTTGTTCTTATTGTGTTGTGGGACTTTATATATTTTACATACAAGGTCTTTGTGATATGTGCATTTTGTGAATATTCTACCGGTTTGCTGCTCGCCTTCTTATTTTCCTAGTGATGTCTTTTGCTAAACGGCAGGTTTTTAATTTTTTTTTTTTTTTTGAGATGGAGTCTCGCTCTGTCGCCCAGGCTGGAGTGCAGTGGCCGGATCTCGGCTCACTGCAAGCTTCGCCTCCCGGGTTCACGCCATTCTCCTGCCTCAGCCTCCCGAGTAGCTGGGACTACAGGCGCCCGCCACCTCGCCCGGCTAGTTTTTTGTATTTTTTAGTAGAGACGGGGTTTCACCATGTTAGCCAGGATGGTCTCGATCTCCTGACGTCGTGATCCGCTCGTCTCGGCCTCCCGAAGTGCTGGGATTACAGGCTTGAGCCACCGCGCCCGGCCAGGTTTTTAATTTTTTTTTTTTTTTTTTTTTTGAGACGGAGTCTCGCTCTGCTGCCCAGGCTGGAGTGCTGTGGCCGGATCTCAGCTCACTGCAAGCTCCGCCTCCCGGGTTCACGCCATTCTCCCGCCTCAGCCTCCCGAGTAGCTGGGACTACAGGCGCCCGCCACCTCGCCCGGCTAATTTTTTTTTTTGTATTTTTTTAGTAGAGACGGGGTTTCACCGTGTTAGCCAGGATGGTCTCGATCTCCTGACCTCGTGATCCACCCGTCTCGGCCTCCCAAAGTGCTGGGATTACAGGCTTGAGCCACCGCGCCCGGCTCAGGTTTTTAATTTTTATGAAGTCCAGTTTGTCCAGTTTTTTTCTTTATGATTATTCTTTAAACAAGACCATGTCAGTTGCAAAGAGATAAGTTTCACCTTTTTTTCTTTTTAATATGGATTTCTTTTATTTTTCTTGCCTAACTGCCTGCTTAGAACTTCCAGTAAAATGTTAAAAAGCAGTGGTGAAAGGGGCCATCTTTGTCTTGTTCCTGATATTAGAGGGACAGCATTCAGTCTTTTACTGTGTATGATAGGTACTGTGGGTTTTTCATAAATACCTTTTTATTATGTTGAGAAGGTTCCTGTTTGTTTTTTATTTGTTGATTTTTTTAATATGAAAGGGTACTGGATTTGATCAAATGCTTTTTCTGCATTAATTGAGATGATCATGTGGATTTTTTTTTTTTTTTTTGAGACAGACTCTCACCGTTGCCCAGGCTGGAGTGCCGTGGCACGATAATTGGCTTACTGTAGCCTCAACCTCCCGGGCTCCAATGATCCTTCCACCTCAGCCTCCCAGGTAGCTGGGACTACAGGCATGCGCCACCATGGCCAGCTAATTTTTGTATTTTTTATAGAGATGGGGTTTCACCATGTTGCCCAGGCTGGTCTTGAACTCCTGGGCTCAAGCCATCCATCTGCCTTGGCCTCCCAAAATCCTGGGATTACAGGCATGAGCCACTGTGCCCAGCCTGCTTTGAAGCCAGGCACTGACTTCTCATAGCTGTGAAAGTCCTAGATGGCATCTGTTTCCAACAGAAAGCTGTTTCGTCTACTTAGAAAATCTGTTGTTTTAGTATAGCCACCTTCATCAGTGGACATAGTTAGATCTTCTGGATAACTTGCCTCCAGTTTTATATCAGCACCTGCTGCTTCACCTCACTTTGCACATCTGTATTATGGAGACAGCTTCTTTCCTTAAACCTCATGAACCGAACAATGCTAACTTCAAATTTTTCTTGAGCAACTTCTTCACCTCTGGATTAGCTTTGGTTTAAGTGAATGCTGTGTCTGGTTTGATCTTATAGCCAGACTACTAAAACTTTCTCCATATCTAGTAGAGATGGGGTTTCACCATGTTGACCAGGCTGGTCTCAAACTCCTGACCTCAGGTGATCCGCCCGCCTTGGCCTCCCAAAGTGCTGGGATTACAAATGTGAGCCACTGCGCCTGGTGGCACTTTTAATTTCCTTCAATAACTTTTCCTTTTCATTATAACTTGGCCAACTGGCACAAGAGGCTTAGCTTTTGGCCTGTCTCAACTCATGCCTTCCTCACTAAGCTGAATTATTTCTTGCTTTTGATTTAAAGTGATAGATGTTTGACTCTTCCTTTCACTTGAATACTTAGAGACATTGTAGGGCATAATTGGCCTAATTTTAAAATTGTCGTGTCTCAGAATAGGGAGGTCTAAGGAGAGGGAGAGAGTTGGGGAATGAATGGTCAGTGAAGCAGTCACTATACATGTACTCAACATTTATTTATTAAGTTCACCATCTTATATGGATGCAGTTTGTGTCACCCCAAAACAATTACAAAAGTAACACCAAAGATCACTCATCATAGATCACTATAACAGATACAATAATAATGAAAGAGTTTGAATTGTTGCAAAAATTACCAAAATGTGACACTGAGACATGAAGTGAGCCCATGCCAAGACTTATATGCAGGGTGGCTACAAACCTTCAGTTCATAAAAAATGCGGTATCTGTGAAGTGTATTTAAACAAAGTATGCCTGTACTCATATGATTTCATTCCTTTTAAATGTCTTAAGGTTTGCTTTATGGCCTAACATATTTACTATTCTGAAGAATGTTCCATGTGTAAGTTGAGGAGAGTATTCTGCTGTTAGAGTGTTGTATATAATGTTAGATCTAGAGAGTTTTTCAGGTCTTCTTTTTTCATGTTGATATTTTGTCTAATTCTCTCTGCTACTGAAAGTGAGTTATTGAAGTTCTTCAACTTTTTTTCATTTCATTTGTGACAGTTTTTCCTCGTATTTTGGAGTTCTATTATGTGTATACATATTTATAATTTCTTTTTTTTTCTTTCTGAGATGGAGTCTCGCTCTGTCGCCCAGGCTGGAGGGCAGTGGCTCGATCTCTGCAACCTCCACCTCCCAGGTTCAAGCGATTCTCCTGCCTCACCCTCCCAAGTAGCTTGGACTACAGGCACACACCACCACGCCCAGCTAATTTTTTTGTATTTTTAGTAGAGATGGGGTTTCACCATGTTGGCCAAAATGGTCTCATCTCCTGACCTCGTGATCCACCCGCCTCGGCCTCCCAAAGTGCTTGGATTACAGGCATGAGCCACCGCCCAGCCTATGTTTATCATTTCTTTTTTTTTTTTTTTTTTTTTTGAGACGGAGTCTTGCTCTGTCGCCAGGGCTGGAGTGCAGTGGCCGGATCTCAGCTCACTGCAAGCTCCGCCTCCTGGGTTCCCGCCATTCTCCTGCCTCAGCCTCCCGAGTAGCTGGGACTACAGGCACCCGCCACGTCGCCTGGCTAGTTTTTTGTGTTTTTTTTTTTTTTTTTTTTAGTAGAGACGGGGTTTCACCGTGTTAGCCAGGATGGTCTCGATCTCCTGACCTTGTGATCCGCCCGTCTCGGCCTCCCAAAATGCTGGGATTACAGGCTTGAGCCACCATGCCCGGCCTGTGTTTATAATTTCTAAGTGCTGCTTATTACATCAGAAATTGTAATGTGTTATTATGTTATATCTTGTTTATATTTTCAGTTCAGAATATTTTGTGTATCCGTTGTGATTTATTTTTGATTCATTATTTATGTATTTTCAAATTTCCAAGTACTTAGTACTTTTAAAGATTTTTTTAATTGATTTATAATTTGATTTATAATTGTGGTTAAATGCATACTTTGTATGCATTCTTGAAATTCATGGAATCTTGTTTTATGGCTCAGCATATAGATCTTTCTTAGCATTCTATGTACAATTGAAATTATTTATGTGTTTTCTTTATCTGTTTTTTGAGTGGTCAGTTTCACAAATTGATGAGGTCTTGACTGTTTTAGCCCTTTCAGACTTATTAAGTACATCTTTTACAACCTACTTATGGAATGGGCAAAAACTCCATACTTCAGCTTTATTTTTCAAATACTCATCTTTCTTTCTAGTGAATACCAGTTTGTTATTTTTGAGTTCAAAGGATCTTTCTCCTAAGCTTTCCCAGAACCCTCTTCACTGTCTCCATACAGAATGATCTAGCATTTTATGTGTACAACAGTTAGGTAAATATACTTACCTGCTATATTTTTTTTTGCATTTTGTGGGCAGAGAGATTATCATTTTCTTCCTTTTTTTCCTACTCTGACATTACAGTAAGTGTTTAAATTTTAATGAACTGAACCTCTTAAGACTGAGTTACTTTATATGTCTTTAGTCTTTTAATATCTACTTTCCTCAATATGTTGTATCATAATCTTTATGGTTTCCATTTAATGATTGTGGGTTTAAGTTAGGTTCACCCTTAGATTTTTTTTAAAGACTCCCATACAAAATTTATAGAAATTGATTAAAAACAACTTTAAAAAATTTTCCCATGTATCAATTTTAAAAATTGCTACAGTAATTTTCCTTTTCTGGAGAGTTCTGTTTTGAATAACAAAAGAATTCAGAGGGAAAAAAGCATTATTTATTTCATTTGGGTATTGCAGTTTAAAACCCAGCACCATTTGGTTTTAGAAAAAAATAGTTATTGGGAAAGATATTTTGGGACTCCTCTGGTGAATCCTTTGAGTTTGGGAGTGTCTTAGGTCAGTTTGGGCTGCTATAACAAAAATACTGTAAACTTGGTGGGTGGGTTATAAACAACAAATTTATTTCTCTCAGTTACAGACACTGAGATGTCAAAGATCAAGGTGCAGGCAGATTTGATGTCTGGTAAAGGCCTGCTTCCTCATAGATCACTGTCTTCTTACTGTAATGTCATAGTGGAAGGGGCTAGGCATCTCTCTGGGGCCTCTTTTATAGGGGCACTAATTTAGTTCATTCGGGCTCTGCCCTCATGACCTAATCACCTCACAACGGCCTCACCTCCAAAACACCGTCACATTAGGGATTAGGTATCAACATGAATTTTGGCGGGGCGGGGGTGGGGGACACAAACATTTGAGGTAGATATACACACACACACACAGTTTCTACTTTTTTTTTTTTTTTTTTTTTTTACTTTTAAGATGGAGTTTTGCTCTTGTCGCCTAGGCTGGAGGGCTATGGCGCGATCTCTCCTCACTGCAACCTCTGCCTTCCGTGTTCAAGCAGTTCTCCTCCCTCAGCCTTTGGAGTAGCTGGGATTACAGGCGCCCGCCACCATGCCCACCTAATTTTTGTATTTTTAATGGAGACAGGGTTTCTTCATGCTGTCCAGGCTAGTCTCGAACTCCTGACCTTGGGTGAGCCACCTGCCTTGGCCTCCCAAAGTGCTGGGGTTACAGGTGTGAGCCACTGTGCCCAGCCTGTAGTTTCTAATTTTAAAAGAGTTTCTTTTTTTTTCTATGATTGTTTTGTTGAGTTAATAAAAACAATTTCTGAGACTCTAATCTCTGCCAGGAATTTCTGTACCTTTAGATTTTAGAGTGCTTAATTGGAGTTAGTGTGTTCTGTGAATGTATTCACTGTGGTGAATAGCTTTATTGTCCTTTGCACATTATAGCCTTTCCTAATCCTTTTTTCATTTTGAGCCTCAGGATGGTAAGGTAAATATATTTTTTGTACATTTGATAAAACATAACTAAGTGACTACAGATTAGCCATGATTGGAGTAGAATTAATATTCATCTCTCTTAATTCTTCGTTTAGTATTCTTTGTATTCTGTTTCACAGATGCTAATTCAGTTATGTCTTTAATTCTTAAGTGTTGGGACAATTTTGCCAGCAATTAATTGTCTTACCTATAAAATGAGAGAGTTTGAATAAATAGCCTTATGTTTTCTTTCTGATATGAATCGTTTTAAAAGTATCATTAAATGTGGTAAGATAGGACTCTCTCAAAATGATCCAAATTCTGTTGTTACACTTATGTAATTGTCAATTATTAGAATTGTGCTCATGGAATTCATTCATTCATTGGCTGACATTACTTTTCCACTACCTGGTGAGTTCCATAAAAGCAAAACCCTTCCTTATCTTGTTTACTATTTACTCAATGCTTACCTGGCCCAGTGCCTTGAATGTGACTAAGTATGCAATAAATATTTGTCGAATCAATGATTAAACAAATAGTAATGTTGGCAGGCAGTATAGTATTATGTAAAGAGCATGCACACTTTTTGGTGTCACCCTTACTTTAGATCATAGGATATGTTATAGTATTTCAGAGGTTGTTGGGAAGGTTACTCGGGATAATATAAATAAAGTATAAAGCATAATGCCTTTTACTTAAAATGTTAGTTTCTTACTGCAATCTCCTAGAGTCTAGGACTTTTGTTTTTTTAGCCAAGATATTTTTATTATATAAGCTGGTCACATTTGGGTAGAGAAGATTGAATTTATTAACTTTTAATGTTTTTATTACATTTATTATTTTTATCTTAACAGTTTTACATGTGGCACCCATAAAAGATGAGGCTGAGAACTCGGAAAGCTTCTCAGCAGTCAAATCAAATCCAAACACAACGCACTGCCAGAGCAAAGAGGAAATATTCAGAGGTTGATGATAGCCTGCCTTCAGGAGGAGAAAAACCATCAAAGAATGAAACCGGCTTGTTGTCTTCAATTAAAAAATTTATTAAAGGAAGCACACCTAAGGTAATGATTTTACCATATACTTTCATATCATTAAAAGTGAAAATATGATATTTTCTCTAAGCATGCATAGAGGGGAAATCTGATAGTGCACCAAAATCTACGTTTTGGTGTTAATTTTACTTCTAAGAGTTTTATGTGCAGAATATTTAATGGCAATTTAAGAAGAACATTATTTGTTCCACTGAACTAATCCACTTAGCCTTCTGCTTTTTCAACATAGTATTGTGAGTAGCAAAATAAATTTTTCCTTGTTCTTTTACTTGAGTTGTTTCTTTTACTTTCATTTTCTTTCAAAGAAAAGTTGAAGTTTCTTGTTAATATTCATTGTCTAGGGAGGTGATGTCTCTCATCTTCTGTTCGATTCTAACGTATGATGAAGATGTATTGCTTCATTAAAAGAGAAAAGAACATTACTAAAAGAGAGAATGGACACTGACCAGGAGTTTTGTACTCCAGATTCATATTCTGGACCAACTTGATTCACCTAAAGAGAAAGTTATTTACCCCCCTGAGCCTCAGGAAGATAGTAAAATGGCACTGATACCAACTGCTTTGTCTGTCTCAGAGTTGTTTTCAGATTAGATGGTACAACAGGTAGAAAAGCAGTTTGATCAACTTTATTTTATTTTGTATTTATTTATTTATTTATTTTGAGACAGAGTCTTGCTCTGTCTCCAGGCTGGAGTGCAGTGGCGCGATCTCCACTCACTGCAGCCTCCACCTCCTGGGTTCAAGTGATTCTCCTGCCTCAGCCTCCCGAAAAGCTGGGACAACAGGCACGTGCCACCACACCAGCTAGTTTTTGTATCTTTAGTAGAGATGGGGTTTCATCATGTTGGCCAGGATGGTCTCGATCTCCTGACCTTGTAATTCATCTGCCTCAGCCTCCCAAAGTGCTGGGATTACAGGCATGAGCTACTGCGCCTGGCCTCAGTTTGATCAATTTTAATGCACTCTATCAATGTATAGTATTATTGTGTGTAGATTTTTTTTATGACTTTACTATTTTTGTGTTCTTTCTTTCTTTTTTGTTTTTGAGACGGAGTCTCGCTCTGTGGCCCAGGCTGGAGTGCAGTGGCCGGATCTCGGCTCACTGCAAGCTCCACCTCCCGGGTTTACACCATTCTCCTGCCTCAGCCTCCCGAGTAGCTGGGACTACAGGCGCCCGCCACCTCGCCTGGCTAGTTTTTTGTATTTTTTAGTAGAGACAGGGTTTCACCATGTTAGCCAGGATGGTCTCGATCTCCTGACCTTGTGATCCGCCCGTCTCGGCCTCCCAAAGTGCTGGGATTACAGGCTTGAGCCACCGCGCCCGGCCTTTTGTGTTCTTTTTTAGAATAATTATTTACATGGTAAATTTTTCATTATAATGGAAGTTTATTACTTTTTTAAGCAGAAAAATAAATTACTAGTTGACTTGTTCATAGGAATAGATTTTGTTGTAATAGAATTAACAAAGTCTAATTACTGTGAGTCACTAGGCAAGATTTGAAAGTATTCTTGGTTTGCATAGGGTTTTAATTTTTGTTTTGGTGGTTTTATTTTTTGTTTTTGTTTGATTCTAGTACTATGATTTCTTTGTTAATTTTAAGTAATTAGAAATTTTAAAAACTTTCTGAATTTATGTAAACTGAGAAAATATTCTAGTATTATCATATAACAAAGATGAAGTAGCTTCCAGAAACCCAAATTTCCGTCTCTATGAATTCCTAATGGGTTGTCATCAGCCTCTGTTGATGGGAACCTTGCTACATATTATTACTTCATTCTTCTGAGCAGCTCTAGTTGTCATAAAGTGCCTCCTTATGTTTTTGCTTTCTCATGTTACTTTTTTGTATTTTTTCCACTTGAAAACAGATACTGTGTTCCCTTACATGTGCAAGTACAAACCTTCAGTCAATACAGGGCAGCTATTTCTAGTTTTCCTTATATGACATTATATGATATTTATCATCATCTTGGTAACCTTTATCTGTTATTCATGAAAGATAAAAACCAGAAGTGAAGATAGGTTTTTGTTGTGTCTTCAGAATTCTATTCATATTTATAGTTGACCCTTCAACAATGTGGATTTTAGGGATACTGACCCTCCCATGTGGTTGAAATCCACATATAACTTTTGACTCTCCAAAAACTTAACACTAATAACCTCCTGTTGACCAGAACTTTACCAATAACATAAACAATCATTCAACACATATTTTGTATGTTATGTGTATTCTATACTGTATTCTATTTTTTTAGATAGGTTCTTACTCTATCTCCAGGCTGGAGTGCAGTAATACTATCATAGCTCACTGCAGCCTTGAACTCCTGAGCTCAGTTGATCCTCCCATCTCAGCTTCCTGAGTAGCTAGGACTATAGGCATGTACCACCACGCCCAGCTATTTTTAAAATTTCTCTCCCTCATTTTTTTTTTTTTTTTAAAGAGACTAGGTCACATTTATCTTGCCCAGGCTGGTCTTGAACTCTTGACCTCAGAGCAGTCATCCCACCTTGGCCTGCCAAAGTGTTGGTATTACAGGTGTGAGCCATCTCACCTGGCTTTATACTGTATTCTTACAATAAAGTAAGCTAGAAAAAAGGAAAATGTTATTAAGAAAATCATAAGGAAGAGAAAATGTGTTTACTATTTAAGTGGAAGTAGATCATTATAAAGATCTTCATCCTCATTATCTTCTGGGCTGAGGAAGAGGAGGGGTTGGTCTTTCTGTTGCAGAGGTGGCAGAAAATTTGTGTATTAATGGAACAATACAATTCAAACCCAGCTTGTTCAAGGATCAGCATACTTCTTTTGACAGTGAATTGTTTCTTTCACTCCCATTGCCCAGGCTAGAGTGCAGTTGTGCAGTCACAGGTCACTGCAGCCTTGACTTCCCGGCTCAGGTGATGCTCCCATTTCAGCGTCCCAAGTAGCTGGAACTACAGGCTTTTGCCACTATGTCTGGCTAATTCCTTGTATTTTTTAGTAGAGGCAAGGCTTCACCATGTCCAGGCTGGTCACAAACTCCTGGTCTCAAGCTGTTTGCCCGCCTGGACCTCTCAAAGTGGGAGCCACTACGCCTGGCTGGATTGTTTCTGTTAATGTGGTTTTATGTTAAATTATACTTTGTTTCCTTCTTTAGTAGCTTAATCTCTGTTGGTCAGCAAATTTTGGCTCATGTCAACTAGAACAGCAGTCTCCAGTCGTTTTGGCACCAGCAGCTGGTTTCAGGGAAGACAGTTTTTCCAGGGACCATGTCAGCTGGGGTGGGATTTGGTTAATGGTTTTGGGATGAAATTAATCCACATCAGATCATCAGGCATTAGATTCTCATAAGGAACACACAATGTAGATCACTCATATGCACAATTCACACTAGAGTTCGTGCTCCTATGAGAATTTGCTGCTGCTGCTGATCTGACAGGAGATAGGGCTTAGGCAGTAGTGCTTGCTGGCTCACTGCTCACCTCCTTCTCTGTGGCCTCATTCCTAACAGGCCATGGATTGGTACCATTCCATGGCCCAGGGGCTGGGAACCCTTGAACTAGAACACTCAGGACTTTTTTTTGAGACGGAGTCTCAAAAAAATAAAAAAATAAAAAAAAAGGTCTCCAGCCTTGCCCAAGTTGGAGTACAGTGGCATGATCTCAGCTCACTGCAACTTCTGCCTTTCAGGTTCAAGCAATCCTCTTTTCTCAGCCTCCCAAGTAGTGCATGCCACCCCACCCAGCTAATTTTTGTATTTTTGTAGAGATGGGGTTTCACCATGTTGCCCAGGCTGGTCTTGAACTCCTGGCCTCCAGTGATCGCCTGCTTCAACCTGCCAAAGTACTGGGATTACAGGCATGAGCCATTGTACCCAGCCACTCAGGAGGATTTTTCTATAGAAATTTTTGTCCAAGTTTTTTTTTTTGTTTTAACTAAGTCTAAGATCTTTCATTAATGCCTCATTACTCAAAGATGTTACATTAAGATATGCAGTGGCACAATGTCGGCTCACTGCAACCTCCACCTCTCGGGTTCGAGTGATTTTTCTGCCTCAGCCTCCTGAGTAGCTGGGACTACAGACGTCTGCCACCATACCTGGCTGATTTTTATATTTTTAGTAGAGACGAGGTTTTGCCATGTTGGCCAGGCAGGTCTTGAACTCCTGACCACAAGTGATCTCCCCACCTCTGCCTCCCAAAATGCTGGAATTACAGACGTGAGCCACTGTACTGGGCTGTCTTATTTATTTATTTATTTATTTATTTATTTATTTATTTTTTTTTTTTTGAGGCGGAGTCTCGCTCTGTCTCCCGGACTGGAGTGCAGTGGCCGGATCTCAGCTCACTGCAAGCTCCGCCTCCCGGGTTTACGCCATTCTCCTGCCTCAGCCTCCCGAGTAGCTGGGACTACAGGCGCCCGCCACCTCGCCCAGCTAGTTTTTGTATTTTTAGTAGAGACGGGGTTTCACCGTGTTAGCCAGGATGGTCTCGATCTCCTGACCTCGTGATCCACCCGTCTCGGCCTCCCAAAGTGCTGGGATTACAGGCTTGAGCCACCGCGCCCGGCCTGTCTTATTTATTAATTACGTTTTTGGGTAAGGTTTTTCATACAGCTACAAATTCACTTTATTGTGCTGTAACTGAACTCAGATTTTAAAAATCGTATTCTAGGCCGGGCGCGGTGGCTCACGCCTGTAATCGCAGCACTTTGGGAGGCCGAGATGGGCGGATCACGAGGTCAGGAGATCGAGACCATCCTGACTAACACGGTGAAACCCTGTCTCTACTAAAAATACAAAAATTAGCCGGGCGTGGTGGCGGGTGCCTGTAGTCCCAGCTACATGGGAGACTGAGGCAGGAGAATGGCGTGAACCCGGGAGGCGGAGCTTGCAGTGAGTGGAGATCGCACCACTGCACTCCAGGCTGGGTGACAGAGCGAGACTCTGTCTCCAAAAAAAAAAAAAAAAAAATCGTATTCTATAAGATTATTATTGAAATTAATATTTGAATGCTTTACTGAAATCAGAGTGAAACCACAGTTGTCTTTTCCCAGACAACTAATCCTGTGTTAGGAGAAATATAAGGTTAATTTGTCACATATTAGTCTTAATAAGCTTATATGGCTTTTAATTATTGTTGCTTTCTTATCTATAATGTCGTCATCACGTATTCTAAAATTGTGTTGGGCATCTAGACGATGCTTGCTTATGTATGTATCTTAAATACAGCGTCATTGTCTTTTTCAAAATTTGGGTAGGAGTTCACAGCTAAAACCTATTGAATATTAACCATCTTTTGATGTTTTATAGATGAGAACAACTGAGACTTAGTGAATTTAGGTAACTTGAACTGTCAATAGTAACAATAATTATAATAATAACCTACCCAGGTTAAAAAGTAACATTGAAGACCAATACGACAGCTTTTGCTTTTTTTTTTTTTTTTTTTTTTTTGAGACGCAGTTTCACTCTTAACTTGCCCAGGCTGGAATGCAATGGCGTGATCTCGGCTCACTGCAACCTCCACCTCCTGGGTTCAAGCGATTCTCCTGTCTCAGCTTCCCAAGTAGCTGGGACTACAGGCATGTGCCATTATGCCTGCAACAACTCTTACTTATAGTTATTGAGCAGTTACTATTTGCCAAGCACTGTCCTCAGTGTTTAAAGTGTAATAATTTGGCCGGGCGCAGTGGCTCATGCCTGTAATCCTGGCACTTTGGGAGGCCGAGGCAGGCGGATCACAACGTCAGGGGATTGAGACCATCCTGGCTAACACGGTGAAACCCCGTCTTTACTAAAAATACAAAAAATTAGTTGGGCGTGGTGACGGGCACCTGTAGTCCCAGCTACTTGGGAGGCTGAGGCAGGAGAATGGCGTGAACCCAGGAGGTGGAGTTAGCAGTGAGCCAAGATTGCGCCACTGCACTCCAGCCTGGGCAACAAAGCGAGACTCCATCTCAAAAAATAAATAAATAAATAATAAAGTGTAATAATTTAAGCCTTACAAACTGTATGAGATAGCTGTTACTTTTATATTACAAACGAGGAAACTGAGGCACAAGGAGGTTAAATAATAACTTGTGCAAAGTTGCTTAGTTTTAAGCTGCAATGCTGGAGCCTAGTTTACCTACACTCCTAACCACTATATACTACTGCACCTCCAATAAGTGACACTGCTAGGATTTAAACCCAGATGTATTTAACTGATAATCTGTATTCTTTCGCCTTTATTATTCTCTGTCAAAGTGGCTGGGCACTATCTGGAAGTCCAAGAACAAGATTTTGGCCAACGTGCTTCCTTCTTAGATCTCTGTTCTTGACTTATAGATGGCTGCCCCTCACACAGTCTTTGGTCTGTGTATGGTCTGTGTCTGCATCTTTATGGACACTGGTCATACTTCTTTAGGGGCCACCTGAAGAAATCCTCCTTCTTTTTTTGTGTGTATATGTAAGACAGAGTCTCGCTCTGTCACCCAGGCTGGAATGCAGTGGCACCATCAGCTCATTGCAACCTCTGTCTCATGAATTCAAGCGATTTCTCGTGCCTCAGCCTCCTGGATAGCTGGAATTACAGGCGTGTGCCACCACATCCGGCTACATTTTGTATTTTCAGTAGAGATGGGGTTTCACCATGTTGCCCAGGCTGGTCTTGAACTCCTGACCTTAAGTGATCTGCCCGCCTCGGCCTCCCAAAGTGCTGGGATTACAGGCGTGAGCTATCACACCTGGCCAAGAAAACCCTTTTAATTACCTTTTTAAAGGCCCTATCTTCAAATATGGTCACAATCTGAAGTATTCGGGTTAGGGCTTCAACATAAAATTTTGGGGTGACACAATTCAGTTTGTACGAAATCTTTGGTCTCTTTCAAATACAGATTTGTGATTCGAAGACTTCAGATGTATGAAATTATCAGCAAGATTATTCAGGAATTGTTCATGTGCAGCCTTTCTGCTTTTTAGCACAATGAGATTTCTAATACGTAATTGAAGGCCTCACAACTGAAATATATTTGTTTTCTACCATGAATCTCTATATTTTTCCAAATACGGTATTTCCAGCGTTTTCCCCATAACAAAATGACCTTTTCCTCTATTCTTAACTAAATGCTGTTATAGTTAAGGATCATAAATTTCCATATGAATGCAGTTTTAATGAAATAACCTGTTTTTAGACCTTTTAACTGTGGTCTACAAAAAGAAACATGGCTAATACATGTGAAAAATCACCCTTAATTTATGTGATGTACTCTGATTTTTCTTTTCTGTTTTGTTTCTTCTTCTGAAGGTGATTGTATTAATTTAAATTGATTTGATAATACATCAGTGGGCTGCATTTCTTATTTTGAAAAACATGATTAGATGAAGACATTTGTTCAAACTCTTTAACTCTGATTTGCCAAACTTTGTAGTTTTATTTGGGAATTTTCCTCCTTTCTTTTTTTTTGACGGAGTCTTGCTCTGTCAGCCAGGCTGGAGTGCAGTGGTGTGATCTTGGCTCATTGTGACCTCCATTTCCTGGTTTTAAGCGATTCTCCTGCCTCAGCCTCCCGAGTAACTGGGATTACAGGCATGTGCCACCATGCCTGGCTGATTTTTTCTATTTTTAGTAGAGATTGGGTTTCACCATGTTGGCCAGGCTGGTCTTGAACTCTCGACCTCAAGTGATTCACACGCCTCAGCCTCCCAAAATGGGATTATAGGCATGAGCCACCACGCCCGGCCTTATTAAGTCTCTTTAGTTGTGTTCTTTAACTACTTGATTAATTGAAGTAATTTCCACTTATGGAATGAAAAAAAATCACCTCAGACTAACTGGTTGAATTTATGGAGGAAATGACAGTTTAAGATTCATTCATATTCATTCATTCTCTTTCCACCACCACACACACAAGCATATATTTATATTTAGTCATGTCACTTGACAATCTGAAATGCATTAATTGTCAATTTTGTCATCATGTGAATATCATAGTACTTACGTGAATCTAGATGGTATATCCTACTAGTTATCTAGGCTATGTGGTATAGCTTTTTGCTCCTAGGCTACAAACCTGTACAGCATGTTACTGTACTGATTATCATAGGCAGTTATAACACAATGGTTAGTTTTTATGTTTCTCAGCATAGCTAAACATAGAAAAGGTACAGTAAAAATAGAGTATTATAATCTTATGAGACCACTGTTCTATATGTGGTCTGCTGTTAACCAAAACATTGTGTGGCACATGATTCTGTTTCCTTGCTCTGTCTGCTGAACTGTGTGCACATAGCACCCAGATCTTGGTTTCTAAATACTGTTCTCCACTAAAGGAACTAGGGTTCTGTCTTGTTTTATGTGTAAATAATTATGTCATATGCCAGATAATAAGAGTTTTGCTTACCCTTTCTCATCACTGGGACTTATTTTTTTCTTCACTTATTACATTGGTTAGGATCTGTAGTACCATGTTGAGTAGAATCAGTGAGAGCCAACGCCCTTGCCTTGTCCTTAGGGGAAGAGAATTTGTTTTACCGTTAGGTATGATGTTAGCTAGATGTTTTTCTTAGTTATCTTTTATTAGTTTGTGAAAGTTCTATTCTATTCCTATTTGTGAAATGTTTTTATTATGTTGTTGAGTTTTGTTAAAGGCTTTTTGGCTTCAGATTCTTATTTATTTATTTATTTAGTTATTGATTGATTGATTGATTGATTGATTGTGGAGTCTCATTCTCTTGCCCAGGCTGGAGTACAGTGGTGTGATCTCAGCTCACCACAACCTCCACCTCCTGGGTTCAAGCAGTTCTCCTGCCTTGGCCTCCCAAGTAACTGGGGTTACAGGCACGTGACACCATGCCCGGCTAATTGTGTTTTTAATAGAGATGGGGTTTTACCATGTTGACCAGGCTGGTCTTGAACTCCTGACTTCAAGTGATCTACTCACCTTGGCCTTCCAAAGTGCCGGAATAACAGATGTGAGCCACTGTGGCAGGCCCTTCTTATTCTTTTAATGTAGAGTAGTACATAAAATTTTTTTTAATGGAAAATCATAACTTGGAATTGATTTACTGGAGATTTTTTTAAAAATAATTTTTATGTCTGTATTCATGGAAGATCTTGTTCTGTAGTTTTGTCTTGATTTGTAATGTTTTTAAATTTTGGGATTAAGATTAAGCTGGTGCCATAAAACAAGTTGAGGACTGTTCCTCCTCTTTTCTGAAAGCTTGTGTTTGATTGGTATTATTTCATTCTTAAATATTTGGCAGAATTCACTGGTGAATTGTGGAGTGGGATTTCTAAAATGTAACTGGAAGTTTCTTTGTGGGATGTCTTTTACTGTAATTTAGTTTCACTAACATAGATCAGATTATTTAACTTTTCTCTTTCTTGTTTGTTTTAGTCATACATGTTTTCAAGGAATTTAAGTTGTTGATTTATTTGACATCATATTTTGTCGGTACTTATTAATTTAATACTGTCTATAGGATTTGTAATGGTACTCTTCTTTTCATTCCTGATCTAGATAATTTATTATTGATCTTTATTTTGATGAGTCTTGCTTGGGTTTATCAATTTCATTATTTGTTCAAAGGGATTTTTAATATTAACTGTTGATTCTGTTTAATTGATTTCCACTATTTTCAATATTTTCTGTTTTCAGTCTGATTTTTACTTTTGTAGCTTCTAGAAATGAGAGCATAAATCAGATATGAGTAAAATTTTTCTGTAAACATTTCAAGTAAGAAATATTTTAGGCTTTGTGGACAATATTGTTTCTGCTGCAGCTACTATTCAACTGCGACTGTAGACAGGTACATAAATGAATGAACATGGCTTTGTACACTGGTACGGTAGTTTCCCCTATCTTTGGCTTTGCTTTCCATAGTTTTAGTTACCTGTGGTCACCAGCGTCTGAAAATATTAAATGGAAAATTTCAGAAATAATTAATAAGTTTTAAATTAGACACCTTTCTGAGTAGCACGGTAAAATCTTGCATCATTCCTGCTCCATCCCAACTGGGACATTAATCATCCCTTTGCCCAAGTATCCATATGTATATGCTGTACTCCTGTTAGTCACTTAGTAGCTTTCTTTTTTTATCAGATCAGCTGTGTAGATACCAGGCTGTTTGTATTCAGTTAATCCTTATTTTACTTAATAATGGCCCCAGAGTATAAGACTAGTGATGCTGATAATTGTTCTGTTTTATTGGTAATCTCTTACTGTGTCTAATTTATAATTCAGGGTTTATCATAGGTGTGTATATATGGAGGAAAACACAGTATATATAGTGTTTGGTACTATCTGTGGTTTCAGGCAACCACTGGAGGGTTTTGAAAGGTATCACATGAGCATTAAGGGAGAACTACTGTATTTGAATTTCATATAGTTTTCGTGTGCCATGAAATTTTTTTTTAAATATATTTTCCTCCAACTATTTATAAGTACAAAAAAAAGGTTTTTACTTTCTTGTCCATGTGAAACAATTAGTGTGCTGAATTTTGCCTATGGCTGTAGCTTGCTAGTTCCTTGGTTAGAACATTAATTTTACACTTTTCTTTTTTTCTAATACAGGTATTTAAAGGTATGAATTTTAAAGTACTCCTTTCTCTGTATGCCATACATTTTGATACATTATTTTTTATTATTTTATTTTTCTTGTGATTTGTTTTGACCCATGGATTATTCATTTTGATTGAAGAATATTAATATACTCTGTATAATTTGATTTCTTTGGTAATTTTTGGTACTTACTAGCATGTAGTCTATCTTGTTGAATGTTCTATATGTATTTGGGAATATATATGTATTTTGGAGTTGTTCAGTGCAGTATTCTATAAATATCAATTAGATCCAATTGGTTGATAATATTCTAATTTTCTATATCTTCTTTTAAAGTGAAAGCAAGTTTATTAAGGAAGTAAAGAAACAAAAGAATGGCAACTGCATAGTTGTCTTATTTATTTAATGTGCTTGTTTTATTGGTTATTAAGAGAAGGATGTTAAAATCACCTATTTTTATGCATTTGTCTACTTCACTTATCTGTCAATATTTGCTTCATGTATGTTGAAGCTTCATGTATTTATAATTGTATGATTTGTTAACATTGTGATATATCTCATTCTCTCTAGTAATATTAGTCTCGAAGTTTATTTTATTTTATTTTTTATTTTTTATTTTTTTTTGAGACAGAGTCTCGCTTGCCGCCCAGGCTGGAGGTGCAGTGGCGCGATCTCGGCTCACTGCAAGCTCCGCCTCCCGGGTTCACGCCATTCTCCTGCCTCAGCCTTCCGAGTAGCTGGGACTACAGGCGCCCACCACCATGCCCAGCTAATTTTTTGTATTTTTTTTTTTTTTTAATTAGAGACAGGATTTCACCATGTTAGCCAGGATGGTCTCGATCTCCTGACCTTGTGATCCGCCTGCCTCTGCCTCCCAAAGTGCTGGGATTACAGGTGTGAGCCACTGTGCCTGGCCTTGAAGTTTCTTTTAATATTGATAGAGCCAAACAGTTTTCTTACTTAGTATTTGCATGATATATCTTTTTCCAGCCTTTATAAAACCTGTGTACATATATATTTACATTGGCTTTTTTTTTTTTTTTTTTTTAAAGGCAGAGTCTCGCTCTGTCGCCCTCACTGGAGTGCAGTTGCGCAATCTTGGCTCACTGCAACCTCCGCCTCCTGGATTCGAGCAATTCTACCTCAGCCTCCCGAGTAGCTGGGATTACAGGCGCCTGCCACCACACCCAGCTAATTTTTATGTTTTTAGTAGAGACAGTGTTTTACCATGTTGGCCAGACTGGTCTTGAACTCCTGACCGCAGACGATCCACCTGCCTTGGCCTCCTAAAGTGCTGGGATTATAGGCATGAGCCACTGTGCCCGGCCTACATTGGCATATTTTGTCTCTTTATATTTAATGTAATTATTAATATGTTTGAGTTTAAAGTCTTCTATCTTACTATGTATTCTGGATTTGTCCCATCTTTTGTTTCTCTTTTCTTTTCCTGTCATTTGGGTGAACTATCTATTTTTTAGAATTTTATTTATCCTCCTATATTGACTTCTCAATAAACAACCTTAAACCCAATAAAATACACCTGTTCAAAATGTATGTTTTCTTGAATTCTGACAGAGTTATGCACATGACCAAAAAGTATCCTTATTTTATATCCAACATCACCTGAGACAACCACTGATCTTTCTGTCATTATAGAGTTTCATAGGATTATAATCAGTGTATCTTGCTTCCTTCACACACACAACATACAGTTTTTGGTTTCTTCTGCGTTACCACATGTGTCTGTAGTTTATTCCTTCCCCTCCCCTCCCGGAGTAGTATTCCTGTGTGTGAGTCTACCACAATTTGTCTATTTAAGTTGTTTCTGTTTTTTGGCTATTATAAATAAAGTTACAGATATTTGGATAAATAAGATAGATATTGCTGGATCATAAAATGTATGCTTAACTTCTTTGTAGCAGCTTTATTGAGATATAATTTATATACCTAGAAAATTAACCCTTTTTTTGGAATGTAGAAGCTTTTATTTACTTATTGTTTTTTGATATAAAAAGCTGTACTCACTTAATGTATACAGCTCTGTGAGTTTGGGATAAGTATATTCCTGTGAAACCATCAGCATCATCAAGGCCATAAATGTATCTGTCACCTACCAGAGTTTACCCCGCCCCTTTATTATTATGATCTACTGTCTTAGAAAACTTTAAATATATAATATAGTAAAGTATAGGCACAGCATTATGTTGTATAGTAGTATAATTCATTCATTCATTTAAAGTATAAATTCAGTAGCTTTTAGTACATGCACAGAATTGTGCAACCATTGCCTCAACTTTAGAATATTTTCATCACCCTCAAAAGAGACCTCTAGTTCCTAAATTCCCCGTTCCTCTCTAGCCCTAAGCAGTCACTAATCTGCTTCCTGTGTCTATGGATTTCGCTGTATTTTGGACATTTCATGTAAATGAAACCATAGTCTATATGTCTGGCTTCTTTCACTTAGCATGTTTTCAAAGTGCATCCATGGTGTGTTTGTTCTCAGGATCTCCTGGGGCTGTGTCCTAGGACATTGAATAAAAATTTTTAAAAAAGCCGGGTGCGGTGGCTCAAGCCTGTAATCCCAGCACTTTGGGAGGCCGAGACGGGTGGATCACAGGGTCAGGAGATCGAGACCATCCTGGCTAACACTGTGAAACCCCGTCTCTACTAAAGAATACAAAAAACTAGCTGGGCGAGGTGGCGGGCGCCTGTAGTCCCAGCTACTCGGGAGGCTGAGGCAGGAGAATGGCGCAAACCTGGGAGTCGCAGCTTGCAGTGAGCTGAGATCCGGCCACTGCACTCCAGCCTGGGCGACAGAGCGAGACTCCGTCTCAAAAAAAAAAAAAAAAGAAAAAGTACATCCATGTTGTGGCATGTATTATATCAATATTTCCTTTTTATTGCCAAGTAATATTCTGTTGTATGGCTATACCACATTTTGATTATCCATTTATCAATTAATGAACATTTGGGTTGTTTTAATATTTTGACTATATGAAGAATGCTGTGAACATTCATGTATACATTTTTGTATGGACATCTATTTTCGATTGTCTTGGGTAGGAGCTTGAATTGCTGGATTATACGATAACTTTGTGTTTAGCTTTTTAAGGAACTGCCAGACTGTTTTCCAAAGTGGTTGCACCATTTTACAGTCCCACTAGCAAAATATGAGGATTCCAGTTGTCTTGAGGACAATCAACACTTGAAATTTTTTGTCTTTTTTATTATAGCCATCCTGGTGAGTGTGAAGCAGTATGTCGTGGTTTCGATTTGCATTTCCCTAATGACTGATGGTATTGAGCATCTTTTTAATGTGCATCTTGGCCATTTACATATCTTCTTCAGAGAAATGTCTGGTATTTTAATTTTATTTTTATTATTGAGTTGTAAGAGGTTTTTTTTTTTTTTGGTTTGTTTGTTTGTTTTTGCATGATCTCGGTTCATTGCAACCTCTGCTTCCTGGGCTCTAATGATACTTCCACCTGACCCTCCTGAGTAGCTGAGACTACAGGCATATTCCACTATGCCCAGCTAATTCCCCCGCCCTCTTTTGGAGACAAAGTCTCACTTTGTCACCCAGGCTGGAGTGCAGTGGCGCAGTCTCTGTTCACTGCAACTTCTACCTCCTGTGTTCAAGCGATTCCCCTGCCTCAGCCCCCTGAGTACCTGGGATTACAGGCACGTGCTACCACGTCCAACTATTTATTTTATTTTATTTTATTTTATTTTTATTTTTGAGACAAGAGTCTGGCTCTGTGGCCCAGGCTGGAGTGAGCGGCACCATCTTGGCTCACAGCAAGCTCCGCCTCCCGGGTTCCCGCCATTCTGCCTCAGCCTCCCGAGTAGCTGGGACCACAGGTGCTGCCACCACGCCCGGCTCATTTTTTGTATTTTTAATGGAGACGGGGTTTCACTGTGTTGCCCAGGCTGGTCTCAAATTCCTGACCTCAGGTGATCTGCCTGCCTTGGCCTTCCAAAGTGCTGGGATTACAGGTTTGAGTCACCTCGCCAGACCTAATTTTTGTATTTTTGATAGAGACAGGATTTCACCATGTTGCCCAGGCTGGTATCAAACTCCTGGGCTTAAGAGATCGGCCCTCCTTGATCTCCCACAGTGCTGGGATTACAGGTGTGAGCCACCACACCCAGCCAAGAGTTCTTGATATAATCTAGATACAAATCCCTTTTCAGAGATAAGCAGATGTTTTCTTCTATTCTGTGGACCCCTTCTGAAACACAGAACTTTTAAATTTTGATGAAGTCCACTTTGTTTATTTTTTATTTTGTTGCTTGTGCCTTTGGTGTTATATCTGAGAAACTGTTGGCAAAATCAAGGTGACAAAGATTTATCCCTAGATTTTCTTACATGAGTTTTATACTTTTAGCTCTTTGATACATTTGAGTTAATCTTTATAGATGGTGTGAGGTGAGGAGTCATCTTCATTATTTTGCATTTTCATTTTCATTAAGTCCCAACACCATTTGTTGAAGACACTTTTTAACTTTTGAGAAACTGCCCAGCTGTTTCACCATCTAACATTCCATTTAGCAGTTTCAAACAGTTTCCCTTGCTTACATTCTTACCAGTATTTGATATTGTCAGTCTTTTTAACTTTAGTCTTTCTGCAGGGGTAGAGTATCTTATTGTTTTTAACTTGCATTATTTTAACTTCCATTTCCCAGGCTCAGGTGATCCTCACGCCTCAGTTATCTGGGACTACAGGTTTGCATCACCACACCTGGCTAATTTTTGTATTTTATAAGAGATGGGGTTTCATCATGTTGCGCAGGCTGGTCTCCAACTTCTGGGCTCAGGCAGGCTACCTGCCTCGCCCTCCCAAAGTGCAGGAGTGAGCCATGTATAAAGACCTAAATTTAACAGTTTTACGGCTTCAGCAAGAACTTTCTTGAGGCTGGGTGCGGTGGCTCACGCCTGTAATCCTAGCACTTTGGGAGGCCGAGGAGGGCAGAGGATGGATTGCCTGAGCTCAGAAGTTCAAGACCAGCTTGGGCAACATGGTGAAACCCTATCTCTACTAAAATACAAAAAATTAACTGGGCATGGTGGCACACATCTGTAGTCCCTGCTACTCAGGAGGCTGAGGTGAGCGACCGCTTGAACCTGGGAGGCAGAGGTTGCAGTAAGCCGAGATCACACCACTGCCCTCCAGCCTGGGTGACAGAGTGAGACTCTGTCTTTGTTTTAAAAAAGAAGAGAGAACTTTCTTAAGAGGAACTGGCTCTCCCAACTTGCTAAGCGTGGCAATAAAGAATACAGTGGGCCGTGCTTGGTGGCTCACGCCTGTAATTCCAGCACTTTGGGAGGCTGAGGCAGGCAGATCACCTGAGGTCAAGAGGTCGAGACCAGCCTGGCCAACATAGTGAAACTCCACCTCTACTAAAAATATAAAAATTAACAAGGCATGGTGGCACATGCCTGTCATCCCAGCTACTTGGGAGGCTGAGGCAGGAGAATTGCTTGAACCCGGGAGGTGGAGGTTGCTGTGAGCCAAGATCGTGCCATTGCACTCCAGCCTGGATGACTCCATCTCAAAAAAAAAAAAAAGAATACAATGACTATTGGGTTTCAGTGCCTTGATTTGTCTTAAGGTGCCAGTTACTATATACACCGTTGCTCTTGCATAGCTAGCACAAATGCTAACACAAGTTGTTCCAGAATGGACTGAAAGACAATCAGTCAATCAATCAGTCAATAGATTCACCACTTGTGTTTGTTATCATGCATTCACAGTAACAAAAATCTTTGATAATTAGTTGGTGCTGGTATCAAATAAATACATGCAGGCAAAATACCAAATCCGGTCCATTAATAAGGCACAGAAGTACAATTCTCTACATACTAGATAATACTTACTTTTTTATGTTTGCAGATAAATATTTCATTCAGTGGATTTAACTTAGCATTGGAAAGTGGGAGGGCATGTTTCTTTTATTGACTTTTTATCTAGCAGACTTTCAGCACTATCTACTATGCAGATTTCTCTCTCTGATATTGTTTACCCCTTTTCAACCAATGCAGTATGATAACTTACTCTTTAAGATTCTTCAGAGGCTTTTTCATTTTTAGTTTGAAAAACTGTAACCAGTTTTTGCTTTTAAAGAACTCATTATGTATATATTTAAAATACTAAATTCCTTTTTAAAAAACTCTGAATGATTCTCAAATGACAGTATACTAAATTGTCACCATTTAAATATGTCTCATCTATTTAAGTATGTTTTATTACGTAAGATGTAATAAGACAACCTTATGAGGCCAAAAGGAAGATATCTTTATCATGCTTTCATTTCTTATTTACAATTGCATCTAGAGTCTCTGGAATAGATTTACTGCTTTGTGAGTCAGAGAATCCTGATATGTCAGTTTCTTATTTTTCAGCAGTGCAGCAATGGATTGAAATGACAGCTCTTCTAACCTCCCTGTTTTTATCTAATGATTCATTATTAAGTATTAAAAAATTACTTTTTTTATTATTATTATTTTTTGAGACAGAGTCTTTGCTCTGTCGCCTAGGCTGGAGTGCAGTGGCATGATCTCGGCTCACTGCCAGCTCCGCCTCCTGGGTTCACGCCATTCTCCTGCCTCAGCCTCCCTAGAGTAGCTGGGACTGCAGGCACCCGCCACCATGCCCAGCTAATTTTTGGTATTTTTTAGTAGAGATGGGGTTTCACCGTGTTAGCCAGGATGGTCTTGATCTCCTGACCTTGTGATCCACCCACCTTGGCCTTCCAAAGTGTTGGGATTACAGGCGTGAGCCACCGTGCCCGGCCACAAATTTTATTTTAAAATATTACTAAATTCTGAAATAACTTTTGTGTAAAACTTAAAATTTAGAAATAAATGTATTTTAAATAAATATATTATTGCAAAGCAAAACCAGAAGAATACTATTCCTGTGTTTTCACATATGTGTATATATACAGTCATGTGCCACATAATGATGTTTAGGTCAGCATGGACCACCTTATGGTCTCATAAGGTTATAATACCGTATTTTTACTGTACTTTTTCTGTGTTTAGGTACATGAGTACTTGACATTTTGTTATAATTCCCTACAGTATTCAGTACAGTAGCATGCTGAGCAGGTGGGTTGCCTAGGAGCAATAGGTGTGTGGTAGACAATATCATCTTGGTTTGTGTAAGTACACAGTATGATTGTACAGTGATGGAATCGCTAAAGATTCTTTTCTCAAAACATATTCCAGTTGTTATGTGATGCATTACTTATATAGAAAAATTTTGAAATTGCAAAATAATAATTTACTAAATCATAATGAAGTTACAGAGATTATAGCAGGTATAACTAGATAATTAGTAAGAGCACAGTAGAAGTGCCCCACACAAGGTTGGGCACTGTGGCTTACGCCTTTAATCCCTGGGATTGGAAGGCTGTGGTGAAAGGATTGCTTGAGCCCAGGCTTTCGAGACCAACCTGGGCAACATAGTGAGACCTTGTCTTTTCAAAAAATTTGAAAAAACAAATTAGTTGAGCGTGGTGCTACACACCTGTAGTCCCAGCTACTTCAGAGGCTGAGGTGGGAGGATCACTTGATCCCAGGAGACAAAGGCTGCAGTGAGGTGAGATTGTGCCACTACATTGTAGCCTGAGTGACAGAGCAAGACCCTGTCTTTAATAAAAAGCGGGGGAAAGGGGGCCAGGCACAGGTGGCTCATACCTGTGATCCCAGCACTTTGGGAGGCCAAGGTGGGTGGATCATTTGATCTCAGGAGTTCCAGACCAGCCTGAGCAACATAGCAAAACCCCGTCTCTACAAAAAAATTTTGTTTTTTGCTGGGCACGGTGGCTCACGCCTGTAATCACAGCACTTTGGGAGGCCAAGGCAGGCGGATCACGAGGTCAGGATATCAAGACCATCCTGGCTAACATGGTGAAATCCCGTCTCTACTAAAAATACAAAACATTAGCCGGGCGTGGTGGTGGGCGCCTGTAGTCCTAGCTACTCAGGAGGCTGAGGCAGGAGAATGGCGTGAACCCAGGAGGCGTAGCTGGCAGTGAGCTGAGATTCCACCACTGTACTCCAGCCTGGATGACAGAGCGAGACTCCATCTTAAAAAAAAAAAAAGGGCCGGGCGCGGTGGCTTAAGCCTGTAATCCCAGCACTTTGGGAGGCCGAGGCGGGCGGATCACGAGGTCAGGAGATCGAGACCATCCTGGCTAACACGGTGAAACCCCGTCTCTACTAAAAAAATACAAAAAAAAAAAAAAACTAGCCGGGCGAGGTGGCGGGCGCCTGTAGTCCCAGCTACTCGGGAGGCTGAGGCAGGAGAATGGCGTAAACCCGGGAGGCGGAGCTTGCAGTGAGCTGAGATCCAGCCACTGCACTCCAGCCTGGGCCACAGAGCGAGACTCCGTCTCAAAAAAAAAAAAAAAGATTGTTTTTAATTAGCTGGACTTGGTGGTGTGTGCCTGTAGTCCCAGCTACTTGGGAGGCTAAGGTGGAAGAATGACTTGAGCCTGGGAGGTTGGGGCTGCAGTGAGCTAAGATTGAGCCATTGCACTCCAGCTTTGGTGACAGGGCAAGACCCTGTCTTTAAAAAAAAAAAAAAGTATTTGCCAGGCACGGTGGCTCATGCCTGTAATCCCACCACTTTGAGAGGCCACAACGGGCACATCACCTGAGGTCGGGAGTTCGAGACCAGCCTGACCAACATGGAGAAACCCTGTCTGTACTAAAAATACAAAAAATTAGCTGGGCATGATGGCACTTGCCTGTAAGCCCAGCTACTTGGGAGGCTGAGGCAGGAGAATGGCTTGAACCTGGGAGGCGGAGGTTGCAGTGAGCCGAGATTGTGCCATTGCACTCCAGCCTGGGCAACAAGAGCAAAACTTAGTCTAAGGAAAAAAAAAAGTACTTAACATAAAGACCTTTTCTATGTATTCACATATTTTCCATTATAGTGTTCACTCCTTAATGCATTTAGGATTTTATCTGGTACTGTTTATCGGATGCCTGCAGAACTTCATTTAGTATGTATCTCTCACCAATTTTCTTAGTTTTATATGTACATTTTTTGAGCACATACTCATTACATGCTATCCTTTGTTCAAATTTGTCTTAGTTCTACAGGTTCTCCATCCGTTTGATGTGCTTAATGTTTATTCTTAGTCTTAGCTTCATTGTCTGAAGCTCATTTTTGTAGTGAATTCCTTGGAAAAGATTGATGGGGCTGAGTGCGGTGGCTGATGCCTGTAATCCCAGCACTTTTGGGAGCCTGAGGCTGGCAGACCACCTGAGGTCAGGAGTTCGAGACCAGCCTGGCCAATATGGTGAAACCCCGTCTCTACTGAAAAAAAGAATACAAAAATTTCCCCGGTGTGGTGGCAGGCCCCTGTAATCCCAGCTACTCTGGAGGCTGAGGCAGGAAAATCTCTTGAACCCGGGAGGTGGAAGTTGCAGTGAGCTGAGATTGTGCCACTGCACTTCAGCCTGGGCGAGAAGAGCAAGACTCTGTCTGAGAAGACAAAGACTCATGGGAACCATATTCTGAGCTTTTGCATGTTGATAACAGTGCCCTATCTGCTTGAAAATCAGTTTTGCTGGATATAAAATCCTTAACTCACATTTTTTCTTGGTTACATTAAATGTTATTCTATTTTCTTTCAACATGAAAAGCATTTCTGTCAAATGTTTTATAATATAATTTTTCTTCTTTTTTTAAGTTGTTAAATTTAGAATATGTCTTAGATTGAGCTGGGCGTGGTGGCTCAGGCCTGTAATCCCAGAACTTTGGGAGGCCAAGGCAGGCAGATCACTTCAGGTCAGGAGTTCAAGACTAGCGTGACCAACACGGCAAAACTCCGTCTCTATTAATAATACAAAAATTAGCTGGGTGTGGTGGCAGGCATCTGTAATCTCAGCTACTTGGGAGGCTGAGGCAGGAGAATTGCTTGAACCCAGGAGGCCGAGCCATTGACTGCACTCTAGCCTAGGTGGCACAGTGAGACTCTGTCTCAAAAAGAAATAAAAAATAATAAAACGTGTCTTGAATTGACATGCCACTCCTGGCTTTTACATTTTCTTCATTTCTTTTTATGTCTGTCTTCATTTCTTTAAAAAAAAAAAAAAAAAAAAAAAGCAGTTTTCTCCCTTGCCTTGTGTAGGGGCCAACAGCTATAGTCCTGGCTACTCAGGAGGCTGAGGTGGGAGGATTGCTTGATCCTGGGAATTTGAGACCATTTTGGGCAACTTAATGAGACGCTGGCTCTCAAAAAAACAAAATTTTACCCTCTTTCTTTTAAAGGTATAATCTTTGTTGACTCTCTCAGGCCCCTTGTAGTGTAGTCTTTATTTCTGAAATGATTTATAAAAAATTTTGAATTTTTAAATTCTGTCTCTTAGTTTCTGAGTTTTTCTTCCTCTGCTGTATGTCTCATATTTTCTTTCCTTTTTTTTTTGAGATAGGATCTTGCTCTGTTGCCCAGGTTGGAGTGCAGTGGCACGATCATGGCTCACTGCAGTCTCAAACTCCTGTGCTCAAGTGATCCTCTTGCCTCAGCCTCTTGAGTTGCTGGGACTATAGGCACATGCCACCACGATTGGTTGATTTTTAAATTTTTGTGTAGAAATGGGATCTTGCTGTGTTGCCCAAGCTGATCTCAAACTCCTGGCCTCAAGTGATCCTCCTGCCTCAATCTCCCACAGTGCTAGAATTACAGGCATGAGCCTCCACACCAGCCTCATGTTTTCTTTATGTATTTTATCTGATTTTGAAATAGAAGATTATCATTTTTATCTTTTCCCTCTGCGTGTTTTTCTGACATGTGTTCTTTATAGAGGTATTATTCTGCTCCGTTGTTTCATTATAATAGTTTTGTGTGGGATTTGATATCTACACTTTCTTGCTCATTTTTACGTGAAATTAGTTTTTCTGAATTTTCAGAAAGTTGTGTAGTTCAGGGTATCTTTTTGAACAAATTTTGTTTTTATGTAGTTTTTTAAATATTAGTGATGCTTTTTGAGTTTTGTCTTGTATTTCTACCACGTGTTTATTTGGGATTTCTCTTTCTCTCTTCTGTGCCTGCCCTACTCACATTTGATTCCACTCCCAATACTTCCCCCTGAGTATGGAAACTTGTTCTAGAAGAGGGCCATAGTTGGTCAGTTGCAAGAGTTCATAGGAGCAGACTGTTCCTGTCATTTCAACTCTAGCCATGGACCCCCTATGCTATTGGATTGGACAGCAGCTCCCCAACTCCCCTCCTCCTTATTTAATTTGCTATTCTCAAATTGGTCCATTGTGGTTTCCAGTGACTACCTACGTGTTAGGTATCTGGGGCTTCTGTTCTCAGGTGTGCCGCCTCACTTGTTGCTTACTTCTGTTTTCCTTTGCACTGGTATATGTGGACATTTAGTTATTGTGCTTGTTGGTTTGTCCTCATCTGCTTGCATTTTTGAGTTTATGGGGGATATCTTGTCTTCTGGTTTTGTTGTAAATGTTGCTTATGGGTTTTTCTTGCCTCTTCAGTTCTCTGTATTTACATGGAGATTCATATATTTAAGAACACCACCTTCCCACGATTTTCCCCTTAATTACCTATCTTAGAGACAACTTTGAAAAATACAAATTTTGCTCTGAGGTGGAAGGATAGCTTGAGGCTAGGAGTTTGAGACCAGCCTGGTTGACATAGCGAGACCCTGTCTCTACAAAAAATAAAAACATTAACAGGGCATGTTGCTATGTGTCTGTATTCCTAGCTGCTTCGGAGGCTGAGGCAGGAAGAATGCTTGAGCCTAGGGGTTTGAGGCTATAGTGAGCCATGATTGTGCTACTACACTTTAGCATGGGCGACAGAGAGAGACCCTGCCTCCTTGAAAAAAAAAAAAAAATGCAGATTTTAGAGAAGACATTGTAGGATTATTGTATTTAGTGAAACAGCTTATATAGTATTGTAGAAACTGTCTTTCCTAGTTCCTCTTCTTCTAAAAAATCCTACCATGTTCAAAGTATACCCAAATTTTACAGTTGAATGTTCACAAAAGACTAGGATTGGGTGACAAATTGTCTTTCAGAATTGGATCATCACGCTGGGCACCATGGCTCATGCCTGTAATCCCAGCACTTTGGGAGGCTGAGGCAGGAGGATTGCTTGGCGCTGGGAGTTCAAGACCAGTCTGGACAACATAGCAAGACCCTGTCTCTACTGGGGGTAGCAGGGGGAAAAGGATTGGATCATCAGGCATTTCAACGAATTATTCTGAAGAGTAGGATTTTACTGTCAGTGACTGCAGAATTTTAGTCTTGACCTTAATAGCTTTCTCTTCCATTTTAGACATGTAACCTGAAGTATTTGAATGTGTTCTCAAGTGACCGCATTATAGTCTGTTCTGCAACAATATGTGGTGCCCCTACAATATTATTTAGCTTACTCACTATTGGTAAATAGGGGTGTAGTATCAATAACATGGTGTGGGGGTATTGGTTTGTAGATGATTTTCCTCTAAACCAGACAACAAACTGAATAATTAGAGTTGAACTTGATATTCTCTTCATCAGGAAAGTAAAAAGCCTCCAGTTCAGCTGCTACACAGGCACAAGTCCTTTCACCTGTATTTTTATTTTTATTTTTTGAAATGGAGTTTCGCTCTTGTTGCCCAGACTGAAGTGCAGTAGCGTTATCTTGGCTCACCACAACCTCCACCTCCCGGGTTCAAGTGGTTCTCCTGCCTCAGCCTCCCGAGTGACTGGGATTACAGGCATGAGCCACCATGCCTGGCTTATTTTGTATTTTTAGTAGAGACAGGATTTCTCTGTGTTGGTCAGGTTGGTCTCTAACTCCCAACCTCAGGTGATCCGCCCACCTCGGCCTCCCAAAGTACTGGGATTACAGGCTTCAACCATAGCACCCGGCCTATTTTTATTTTTAATTAAGAGTGATAATCTGCAGCAGACATTCCCTCTCCAGAGAGGTACACCCTGGTCTAGCAGGGACTCTTCACATGTGGCGGTTTGTATTTCCTTTTGTGCACAACTTAACAGCAGTCCTGCTAGCTTAAGCTTCACTTCTCCCATAAGCCCCGGTTTCTACTTCATTGTTTCTGGTACCCTTTGTTATCCCCTGAGGTAGCATTCCAGCCCTCTTAGCTGCCTTACTTGGGTAGGGATGTCCAGGTTTTCTCTCGTCGTCCCAATCGTTATTTTAGAGACAGGGTCTCTCCCTGTTGGCCAGGCTGGCGTGCAGTGGTGCAATCATAGCTCCCTGCAGCCTTGAACTCCTGGACTCCCACCTAAGTCTCCCCAGTAGCTGAGATTACAGGCGTGTGTCACCAAGCCCAGCTCCAATCATTATTTTGTTAATGTTATGGTTACAAAGTTCCAGGGGCATGAACTAATCTGCCCCAACATACCTCTCTCCCCTTCTGGACCCATTTTTTCCATAAGCTTTGTTTCTTTTATTGTTGCAGAATGCAAGGTTTTCGGGAATGTATGTATGTATTTTATAGCAGCTGTACTAGGAAATTTCAGGGGGAGGCTAGGACTTAATGTAGTTGAAACTTTGCTGTATTATTTCTGTTCTTGGAAGAGTTTATAAAGAGAGCTCCTGTATTTTTTGATAATGAAGATTCCATGTTTGTGATAGGAGGCTTCGCAATCCTCATTTTAAAATATAGGAGAACAGTACATGGTCAGAATTTGAAGGATTTTATTGTGGATCACTGAGGCAGTCTTGTATGCTATTGTAATTTTCACCATTTACAATGCGAGGTTTTGTTTCAGAAATAATACAATAATGTCCAACTTTTAGAAAATGTATGTTAGTGTATTTTATTAGTTGCTGTAGGGAAAAACATTAAATACAAGAAAGTAGAGATAAGAATGTTGATTATATTTACCAATTATATATAATATATACATTTGAAGATCTAATCCTTACCAAAAGATTTCAGGTAGTCTCATTAAAACAGCAAGGAATTATGTAGGGCAGTATTATAGTAATATTAGAAAGTCACTCATGTGGCCAGGTGCTGTGACTCATACCTGTAATCCCAGCACTTTGGGAGGCCGAGGCAGGCAAATCACGAGGTCAGGAGTTCGAGGCCAGCCTGACCAATATGGTGAAGCCCTGTCTCTACTAAAAATACAAAAATTAGCTGGGTGTGGTGGTGCGCACCTGTAATCCCAGCTACTCAGGAGGCTGAGGCAGAAGAATGGCTTGAACCCGGGAGGGAGACGGAGGTTGCAGTGAGGCGAGATCGTGCCACTGCACTCCAGCCTGGGCGACAGAGTCAGACTCTGTCTCAAAAAAAAAAAGAAAAAAAAAAATCACTCATGTATGTGACTATGACTCTAGAAAAAATTTACAAATGAGGCCTGGCACGGTAGTTCACGCCTGTAATCCTAACACTTAGGGAGGCCTAGGCGGGTGGATCACCTGAGGTTAAGAGTTCAAGACCAGCCTGGCCAACGTGGTGAAACCTCGTCTCTACTAAAAATACAAAAATTAGCCAGGCATGGTGGCAGGCGCCTGTAATCCCAGCTACTTGGGAGGCTGAGGCAGGAGAATCACCTGAACTCAGGAGGTTGAGGTTGCAGTGAGCCAAGATCATGCCACTGCGCTCCAGCCTGGGCAACTGAGAAAAAACTCTGTCTCAAAAAAGAAAAAAAAAACAAACAAAATTTACAAATTAGAGAACTATATATATAAATAGAGAAACGTAAATCATCCTAATGGCTGAAAGTGTACTATTTTAGTCCATTAATACTGCAAGAATAGTATAAACTGGTCATGTGGACTTGCCCCATATAAGGCAGCAAATAGCTTTGTTTTTTTTTTTTTTTTTTTTTTTTTTTTTTTTTTTTTTGAGACGGAGTCTCGCTCTGTCGCCCGGGCTGGAGTGCAGTGGCCGGATCTCAGCTCACTGCCAAGCTCCGCCTCCCGGGTTTACGCCATTCTCTCGCCTCAGCCTCCCGAGTAGCTGGGACTACAGGCGCCCGCCCTCTCGCCCGGCTAATTTTTTGTATATTTTTTTAGTAGAGACGGGGTTTCACCGTGTTAGCCAGGATGGTCTCGATCTCCTGACCTCGTGATCCGCCCGTCTCGGCCTCCCAAAGTGCTGGGATTACAGGCTTGAGCCACCGCGCCCGGCCCCGCAAATAGCTTTGTTAAGGGGTAAACTCTGTGCTATTTATTCTGGCAATTAAATAATTGAGGTAGGCAGTGGGGGTGTGGCAGTGCCAGGCCCCACCTTTATCCCCACCCCCTATTTTTGGGCAATATGTGACTTGCCAGCACATTCAGTGGGGCTGTCTCTCCTACCCTGAGTCGCTTAAAGAAATGATCTCTATTCTTTAGGACAGTTCTAAAAATGAGGGAAAGCATTTGAAGATTCAGAGCACATTGAATACTTCAATATTTTGATAGCATGGAAAAATGGACCTTGGGGAAGAGATCTGAATTGTGGGGATGCTATAATTATATTTGTATAGTGTAATTGCATTCATACTCTTACAGCCCTGTGAAAATTTTTCTGTGTTTTCTACTGCTATTTGGTATTACCTATAATTGCATTTTGTTTTTCCTGGATATGAAAAGCAGAGGAAAGTATATTATACCATATTTTTTCATTTTAATATTATAACCTATAAGGCAGAATGACTGTGCTTAGTGTGTTTTTTTTCTCTTATATCTTAAGGAAGAGAGAGAAAATCCTTCAAAACGGAGTAGAATTGAACGTGATATAGATAACAATTTGATCACGTCAACACCAAGAGCAGGAGAAAAACCTAACAAACAGATATCTCGAGTAAGACGGAAAAGTCAAGTAAATGGAGGTTTGTTAATATTTAGATACTGTTTTATTTAGGTGTAAGCAGAGATCTCACCTGACACATTTCTTACCTATTTTTAAAAATATACTTTGAGGCCGAGTGCAGTGGCTCATGCCTGTAATCCTCACATTTTGGGAGGCCGAGGTCGGCGGATCATTTGAGGCCAGTAATTTGAGACCAGCTTGGCCAACATGGCGAAACCCCGTCTCTATTAAAATCACACACAGAAAATTAGCCAGGCGTGGTGGCACATGCCTGTAATCTCAGCTACTCAGGTGGCTGAAGGTTGAGAATCGCTGGACCCTGGGAGGCGGAGGTTGCAGTAAGCCGAGATTGTGCCACTGCACTCCAGCCTGGGTGACAGAGTGAGACTCTGTCTCAAAACAAAACTACTTTGAGTAATTTCTGCCTTAACTTTGTAATCTTTGTATTATTAGTAACATGAAGTGAAATTAAAATGTGCTAATTTGAATCTTACTTTGAATTAAAGTAAGTAAAGGTAGAGTATATACCTTGGTGCTATTTAGCATAAAAATGTATGTGGATCAATATTTTGAACATCTAATAAACTCATTTCTTAAAGCAATAATAATTGTGACTTAATTTAATTGAAATACGTACCAAATTTCTTCCTAGATTATTCTACTTAAAAGCTCAGAGGGGACTTGCATCACTTAGTCCAGTAGGTCTCAAGTAGGGGTGATTTTTTTCCTCCAGGGGACATTTGTCAATATCTAGAGACCTTTTTGGTTGTCACAACATGTGGAGGAGTGGCTACTAGTGTCTAGCAGGTGGATGTCAGAGATGTTAAACATCCTACAATACACAGGACAGCTCTTCAAAACAAAGAATGATCAGACTGAAATGACAATAGTGCCACTGTTGATAAACTCTATCAATACCTTGTTGTATAGCAGAGAAACTCCTCAAAGTCAAAAAGAAGGAGAAGAACATTAAGGAAAAGCAGAGACAGCTATACAGAATAACACTTCAGAGCAGCAGTCCCCAACCTCTTGGCACCAAGGACCAGTGTTGTGGAAGACAGTTTTTCCACTGACAGTGAAGGGAATGGTTTCAGGATAAACTGTTTCATCTCAGATCATCAGACATTAGATTCTCATAAGGATCGCACAACCTAGATCCCTTGCATGTACAGTTCACAATAGGGTTGATGTTCCTAAAAGGATCTAATGCAGCAGCGTATCTGCAGATAAGGTAGTAGAGGCAGAGCTCAGATGTTAATGCTTGTGCACCTCCTCCTAATAGGCTGCGGGCTGGTACCAGCAGGTATGGGGTTAGGGACCCCTGCTTTAGAGTATAGAGTACTATTTTAACTAATGCTATCTTAAACACAGCTGCAATTTCTCCCCTTGTCTCTGCCCAGTGCAATAATATATCTTTATTGTTAGAAAAAACAAATCAGGAGGGAGAAAAAGACAAGACAAGGGGGACAAAATAGAGAAAGAAACAAGTTAGAAGAACCAAAGCAAAGAAGGAAATAAATGTTGTAGACATCAAAAGTTGTGGAAAGTCAGAGGATGATTAATTAGAACAGTTGCTGATTTTACTTTTATATTTTTAAAAGGTCTGTGGAACATTTTTATTTACAGGAAACTTAAAATTATTCTCCCTAGCCACTCTGAGATGGTGCCTCAGTATCCATAAGTAATTTTTAACACTGCTATATATAGCCTTCTGCTTCAGTAGAGTTATGTTGCCTCTATTCATTTAGCTGTCATTCATTAGATAGAAACAGATGTGAGGGAAGGTTTTATGAATTAGAACTATCCCAGAATGTAAACAAACATAAAATTATTTGTGTTTTAGATGGTGGGAGCTAGTTTGCTTGCTTACAAAGAATTTTCTTCATTTTATGTTATACTGTGTTGATTTGAAGCCTTTCAGTCTATAGGTGTAAATCTACTTTGAAAAAACTCAGTAAATGTTAGCATTATAAACACATTGATACATAAAGAGCATTCGACTTACAAGTAATTTACCTCAGTGTTTCTTTAATAAGCTCTCCTGAACATTAACATTAATTAGCTTTTGTGAAGTATTTTGAGGGAAAAAGAGTTATTTCTGTAATTAATGATTTATAACACATTTCTGAAAATCAGTGTTTTCTAGATCATGACTCTTATTTCTTTTTTAGAAGCTGGTAGTTATGAAATGACAAATCAACATGTAAAACAAAATGGAAAATTAGAAGATAATCCTTCCTCTGGCAGTCCTCCAAGGACTACTTTGTTGGGGACCATATTTTCACCTGTCTTCAACTTTTTTTCACCAGCAAATAAAAATGGTAAGTATAAATTGTTAACTGTGATTTGGGTGTTTTTAAAAAATACATAGTTTTTTTGAGACGAAGTCTCGCTTTGTTGCCCACATGATCTCCGCTCACTGCAACTTCTGCCTCCCAGGTTCAAGCGATACTTCTGCCTCAGCCTTACAAGTAGCTGGGACTGTAGGTGTCCGCCACCATTCCTGGCTAATTTTTTTTTGTATTTTTGGTAGAGACGGGGTTTCACCATGTTGACCAGGCTGGTCTCAAACTCCTGACCTTCAAGTGATCTGCCCACCTCAGACTCCCAAAGTACTGGGGTTACAGATGAGAGCCATCATGCCCAGCAAAAAAATACACAGTTTTTAAAAAGATCTTTTTGATTTTATTAGCGTATTTTGTCAACATCTCATGTTTGTTTTCCACCTCATTAATAGTATACAGCTCCTTGGGAGCTGGGTGTGGTGGCTGATGCCTATGATCTGAACTCTTCGGGAGGCTGAGACAGGAGAATTGCTCAAGGGCAGGAGTTTGAGACTAGCCTGGGCAACATAGTGAGACCATGTCTCTATTAAAAAAATGTAAAAATTATTCAGGCATGGTAATGCACGCCTGTAGTCCTAGCTACTCCAGAGACTGAGGTGGGAGGAATACTTCAACCCAGCAGTTTGAACCCAGGAGTTTGAGGCTACAGTGAGCTATGATTGCACCACTGCACTCAAGCTTGGACGGCTGAGTGGGACCCTGTCTCTTAAAAAAGTAAAAGACTGGATTGGCCTTGTCTTCTGGGTTGTGAGGGTAGTGGCTCACAAAAGGCTTGAAAGAAAAGCTGAATCTGGAAAAGTGGCAAAAGGCATTCCAGGTAGAAGGAGCAGCATGAGTAGAGGCCTTGCAGCAGAAAACAGTACAGTGTATTTGAGAGCTGTTTGTAGTTTGTAATTAACGGAGCATTGGATTTGAGAATGGATACAGTAAGAGAGCTATGAGGAAGTCATATTACAGGGCTAACATGTAAGATGATGAACTTTATTCAAGTGTGGGATAATTGAAAGTTGTTGGGTTTTTTCCCCCAAAGTGAAAGCAAGTTTATTAAGAAAGTAAAGGAATAGGCCGGGCACGGTGGCTCACATCTGTAATCCCAGCACTTTGGGAGGCCAAGGCAGACGGATCATGAGGTCAGGAGTTCAAGACCAGCCTGACCAACATGGTGAAACCCGTCTCTACTAAAGAAAAATACAAAACTTAGCTGGGTGTGGTGGCATGCGCCTGTCATACCAGCTGCTCTAGGCAGGAGAATCCCTTGAACCCGGGAGGCAGAGGTTGCAGTGAGCCGACATTGTGCCAGTGCACTCCAGCCTGGGTGACAGAGCAAAACTCTGTCTCAAAAAAAAAAAAAAAGAAAGAATGGCCGGGCGCGGTGGCTCAAGCCTGTAATCCCAGCACTTTGGGAGGCCGAGAAGGGCGGATTACGAGGTCAGGAGATTGAGACCATCCTGGCTAACACGGCAAAACCCCATCTCTACTAAAAAATACAAAAAACTAGCCGGGTGAGGTGGCGGGCGCCTGTAGTCCCAGCTACTCGGGAGGCTGAGGCAGGAGAATGGCGTAAACCCGGGAGGCAGAGCTTGCAGTGAGCTGAGATCCGGCCACTGCACCCCAGCCTGGGGGACAGAGCGAGACTCCGTCTCAAAAAAAAAAAAGAAAGAGAAAGAAAGAAAAGGAATAAAGAATGGCTACTTCATAGGCAGAGCAGCCTGAAAGGTTTTAAATTGGTGAATAATATGATCAGATCGATGTTTTATAAAGATCACTTGGGCAATAGTGTGTACGCTAGATTTTGAAGAGGCCATAGGCAGGTAGAAAAATTAGTAGACTTGTAGTCGTTCATGTGAGACTTGATGAGACCTTACTTGTATTAGAGAAGACAGGAAGGATCAGAGAATAGAAAATGGACACATTTTTGGTGCAGATTGGAAGTGAAAGAGAATAGAGATGAAGATGACACAAGAGTAGAAGATTCAAGGAAAATAAAGTTCCTGGGAGAGATAGATAATTGAATGTTATTTGGGCCATGCTGAGTTTGAAATGCCATGAAATAGTTAAATAAAAATATTCAGGCCGGGCGCGGTGTCTCAACACCTGTAATCCAAGCACTTTGGGAGGCCGAGGCAGGCAGATCACTGAGGTCAGGAGTTCGAGACCAGCCTGACCAACATGGAGAAACCCTGTCTCTACTAAAAATACAAAAAAATTTAACTGGGCATGGTGGCACTTACCCAGCTATAATCCCAGCTACTGGAGAGGCTGAGGCAGGAGAATTGCTTGAACCCGGGAGGCCGAGGTTGCAGTGAGCTGAGATCGCACCATTGCACTCCAGCCTGGGCAACAAGAGTGAAACTCCGTCTCAAAAAAATAAATTAAAAAAAACCAAACCAGTAGTAATATTTTCCCCTCATCCTGAAGTAAAGAATCTCTGAAGGTGTGTACACCTCTGAAGGTCTGTACAGAAATAGATGTCTGGGGAAGGAGTTGAAGTTTGATAAAGTTTTTTCTTGGAAGGAAGAGATGGTGTCATTAATGATAGTTCTAGTGGAAGGGACTTGGGAAGAATAGTGAAGTTAGTTTTACAGTGATATTTTCTTTCTCTCTCTCTCCCCCCACCCTGCCCCTCTTCCCTCTCTCCCCACCTCTCTCCCCCACCCCTCTCTTTCCTCCTTTCCCCCCTTCTCTCTCTGCCCCCCTCCCTCCCCCACCACCACTCCCTGTCTCTGTGTCTCTGTTTTATTTGGATTATGACCAGTCTTTGTAATTGTATTTTTCATTCTATAGCTTGGGACTAGGGTCTGAGAAGTCTGTTGGTTACATTGATTCAAGAGGGATTTCTTGATGGATGACAGTGGAGGAATGAGGGATCAAGGATACTGAGGCTGCCAGTTTGACAGTGGGTTTAAGTGATACACCACGAAATCTAACTAGATGAGGAGGGCTGAGAAGTGTTTGAGGGATGTGTTTGGAATTAAACAGACTGGCCTTTATCAAGTTCGAAGATCACCTATAATGGGAGTATGAGATATATAACTTGAGGGTTAGGAGGCTGTGGTAAGTGGTTAACACAGTATTAGAATTTTAGGCTTCAGAGGTGAAGTTTCTCAGTGTTAATGTCCAGGTTATAGCCATGGTAGTAACGGATATAGAACAGTATGAGTGAAGATAGTTGGAGCTGAAGAGGAAAAGAACTTTGAGGATTAGTCATTGGATGAGTCATTGATATCATCTATAATAACAACTAGAAAAAATACTGTGTTAAATAGAGCAGTAAACTACTAGCTATGTATTAAACTTCTTTGTGATTGAGAGGATTCTGGCAGTAGATGGTAAGTGCCAGCAGTGAGGATAAGTGAAGAATTGTATAGCCATGTGACATCAGTCTCAAAAGAGCAGACATTTTTTGCACATTAGTGGAAAACCAATGATTGGATAGTAGCAATGGAGATAAATGAATTCTGATTCAATTCATATATTGGGTATGGGAGAATAAAGCACATTGAGGGAAGGGTATCAGGAAAACCTTTTAGGAAAGAGGTTAAACTTAAAGCAACAAGGGAGAAGGAATGTTCTGTAAGGAAGTTGAGAATATTGGAGGTTAATTTTTTTTGTTATTTTTGTTTAAAGTGACATTTGGAAGATTCCAGAAGGAAATGGAAAGACGGGATTATTTTTTTTTTCTTTTTTAATTGAGACAGGGTCTTGCTCTGTCACCCAGGCTGGAGTGCAATAGTACGATCACAGTTCACTGCAGCCTTGACCTCCTGCTGGGCCCAAGCGATCCTCCCACTTCAGCTTCCTGAGTAACTGGGATCACAGATGTGCACCACCACACCCAGCTAGTTTTTATATTCTTTGTAGAGACAGCCATGTTGCCCAGGCTGGTTTCGAACTCCTGAGCTCAAGCAATCTGCTTGCCTCAGCCTCCCAAAGTGCTGGGATTACAGGCGTGAGTCATCACACCTGTATTTGTTATTGAGTAGTGAGTCTTTGTTATTGAGATGGAGGTTTGGCTGAGAAATTATTCTTGTATCTTTTAATTAAAAGGTTCTCATGATTAGGGGAACAGTTAGCTAATTTTTTGATACCTCTGGTTGAAAAATTACAATTGCACACATGACTAGGATGCAAAAATTTTGCTCACAAATGTTACTCTAGCCTGTAAGTCTTTGTTCTTCATTGTTTGAAATAGCTAGCAAAGATTCTCTAAAAAGCAAAATCCTTGGCTTTGTTCCTGCAGGAATGATCAGTCTAAGTAAATATATTGTACATTGATGTTGCATTTAGTTTTTCTAAATAGTTGCATTTTTAAATGATGATAGTACACTGAATCATGATTTCAGGAACATCAGGATCAGACTCTCCAGGACAGGCTGTGGAAGCTGAAGAAATAGTAAAACAACTTGATATGGAACAGGTGGATGAGATCACTACCAGTACTACTACATCAACGAATGGAGCAGCTTACTCAAATCAAGCAGTTCAAGTGAGACCATCAATAAACAATGGTTTAGAAGAAGCAGAAGAAACAGTTAATCGTGATATCCCACCCCTTACAGGTGAAGAAAATTTCTTTTCTTATACATCTTCATGAGTAGTTGATAAAAAATATAGTATTTCATATTTTGTCTTAAATGAGCAGATTGTATGCATAGGTTTTTCTTCCTGGAAGTTAAGAAAAAATTAAAACTGGTGGGCCGGGCGCGGTGGCTCAAGCCTGTAATCTCAGCACTTTGGGAGGCTGAGACGGGTGGATCACGAGGTCAGGAGATCGAGACCATCCTGGCTAACACGGTGAAACCCCATCTCTACTAAAAAAATACAAAAAACTAGCCAGGCGAGGTGGCGGGCGCCTGTAGTCCCAGCTACTCGGGAGGCTGAGGCAGGAGAATGGCGTAAAACCCGGGAGGCGGAGCTTGCAGTGAGCTGAGATCCAGCCACTGCACTCCAGCCTGGGCGACAGAGCCAGACTCCGTCTCAAAAAAAAAAAAAGAAAAAATTAAAATTGGAAACAAAACTTTGTCCCAAAAATCCAAGGTCATTTTGAAATTGAAAATTTTTTAAAGATTTTGACTAGGTATTAGTCATTTTACAGTTTAATTATTACCACTAATCTTACTGCTTGGAGAAATGTAATACAACTAACAAAATATATGCTCATGTTTATTAACATCCTTATTATTATTGCACAAGTCTTAGACCCTTATGTCTGAGGTCACTACCTAGAGGCAGTCTCATACCTTCAGATTTGTTTGATTACGTCGATGACATCCCCCCAAAAAGAGCTTCTGTTCCTAGATCTCCCCATATACCTAACTTTGCAGCCTGACTTGGTACCTTATAAAGGCCAAACATAATTATTGGGTTTCGGAGCCAGTTGTCCCTGAAATGTGGAAACACATGGATCAGGAATTTATTACCTCTGAGTACTGTGGTAGATAGACAAGGTACAAGATGGAATTGTGTTCCACCATTCTTAAAAGCAGAAATAAAACTGAAGAAGGCCATCTTCTTATTAGGGCATGGAGATTTTATCTTAGATGTTTGTTTGTTATTGTTGTTGTTTAATACCAGGTATTTGAGAAAGCCCAGTAAATAAAAGTTAAGAAACATAGTTTGGGGCCAGGCATGATGACTCGGGCCTGTAACCCAGCACTTCAGGAGGCCAAGGCAGGAGGATTGCTTGAGGTCAAGAGTTTGAGACCAGCCTGGGCAGAAGAGCCAGATGCTGTCTGGGGTGGAGTCTCACTCTGTTGTCCAGGCTGGACAGTGCAGTGGCATGATCTCGGCTCCTGGTTGAAGCGATTTGCCTGCCTCAGCCTCCTGAGTAGCTGGGAATACAGGCATGTGCCACCGCGCCCAGCTAATTTTTTTTTTTTGACTTTTAGTAGAGACAGGGTTTCATCATGTTGACCAGGGGGTCTCGAACTCCTGACTTCAAATGATGCGCCCACCTTGGCCTTCCAAAGTACTGGGATTACAAGTGTGAGCCACTGTGCCTGGCAAAAAAAAAAAAATTTTTTTTTTAATTAGCTGGGGATGGTGGCGTGTGCCTGTAGTCTTAGTTACTCTGGAGGCTGAAGTGGAAGGATTGCTTGAGCCCAGGAGTTCCAGACTGCTGTGAGCTATGATTGAGCCACTGCAATCCAGCCTAGGCAGCAGAGCAAGATCCAGTCTTGAGAAAGAAAAAAGAAAAAAAGAAGCATTGTTTGGTTTAAGGAAATAGAATATACAGATGGTTCCTGAGTTACAGTCGTTCAGCTTCCAATTCTTTTACTTTACAATGAGTTTATCGGGGTGTTAAATGCATTTTGACCTATGATATTTGTGACTTGTGATGGGATTATTGGGATGTAGCCCCATCATAAGTCTAGGAGCATCTGTACTTCTCTCAGCTATAAAAAGGAAACTTTTAAAAAACTAATTGATACAGCAGAAAACATTTAAAGAAAATATGATACAATTATGAAACTTCTATATAATGCAATCCAGTAATACCAACATGAAGAGACAAGCAGCAAAATAGGAAAGGTTTATTTTAAAGTCATCAAGTAATAGATTTATATGTATAATGTTAAATTTAGAATTTAAAAATAATACAGACTCTAAAAGCAAATCAATACAATTGCATTCATTCTTTTGTGGGTAATATTTGCAATTTCACCCACCTTTAACCCATCATTTTATGCTTATTACTTTGCCCAGTGGTATAAGACTAATGAAGTGAAGTATAGACTAAAGTTCAGGGCTTTGGCTTCCTGTTTGATGTTTGTTCTGTATTTTCATGCTGCTGTGTAAGCCTTTGTATTTATTTTTCTGACAACTATGAGGATGGAGAAAGGATTTCTATAACCTTAGTGGTTTTTAGAAGGGAAAATTAAGATATACTGTGGTTGTCACAGTCATTCATTTATTCCCCCAACATTTATGAGCGCCTATTTTTTTGTAATGGGAACTGTTGATGAATTGACCCCTGAGGAGTTTGTGATCTAATTGAAAAGTCAAATATAGAAAAGCATCACTATACAGTATGGTGAATGCTGCTACAAAGAAATGAGCTAAATGACATGGTATGTCACATTGTAGTTACTCTGATTGGGATGATCATGAGAATATAGATAGAGGCATTTAGTATGAGTGACAAAAGTATTCGTTTCCTTAACTTTGAGAACATAGCCAAAGAGAACAAGAAGGTAGGAAGCTGGCAGCTGTGTTACCTTGGACAACTTATGTAAGCTCTTGAGACAGTTTCAAAAACAGTTTTCTTAGCTTTAACATGGTTTTTGTGATACAAAGTTTTAAAGGCTAAATGAGATAAAATATGCAAAATGCTTAGCATATAAGCACCTAACAAATATTCTTGGCTGGGTGTCATGGCTCATGCCTATAATCACAGCACTTTGGGAGGCCGAGGTGGGCAGATCACTTGAGCTCTGGAGTTCGAGACTAGCATGGGTAATATGGCAAAACCCTATCTCTACAAAAACAAACAAACAAAAATTAGCTGGGCTTCATGACTCGCACACCTGTAGTCCCAGCGACTTGAAGGACCGAGGTGGGAGGATTGCTTGAGTCTGTGAGGTCAAGGCTGCAGTGAGCTGTGTTCATGCCAGTGCACTCCAGCCTAGGCAACAAAGTGAGACCGATCTCAAAAAATAATAGCAAAACAAATAAAAATATTCTTTATTCATCTGAGATTAATAGGAACTTGAAACAGTAAAGTTGTTGGAAGATATATTTTCTTGTGCTAATGAATTATTGGAAGCATAATGTCAGAGATGAACAAAAATTCTGCTTTACATCTTATGTCATCCATTGAACATACACACCACGTTGACTCTGTCTCAAAAGATGTTAACACATGATAATTGCACAAAAGATTAATTTTTGTCTTAAAAGACTTACCATTTCATTTCTATAGAAAGATTATAGAAATTTGTATTGAATTCCACTTTAAATTTTTATATCTGAGACATTACCTATTTGGCTTATAAGTTACCTTTGTCAGGGGCCGGGCACAGTGGCTCAAGCCTGTAATCCCAGCACTTTGGGAGGCCGAGACGGGCGGATCACGAGGTCAAGAGATCGAGACCATCCTGACTAACATGGTGAAACCCCGTCTCTACTAAAAAATACAAAAAACTAGCTGGGCGAGGTGGCGGGTGTCTGTACTTCCAGCTACTCGGGAGGCTGAGGCAGGAGAATGGCATAAACCCGGGACGCAGAGCTTGCAGTGAGCTGAGATCCGGCCACTGCACTCCAGCGTAGGCAACAGAGTGAGACTCCGTCTCAAAAAAAAAAAAAAAAGTTACCTTTGTCTTCTTACATTTAAGTTATAGTTATTGTCTTGGAAAATTCCCAGCATAATTTTTTTTTTTTTTTTGAGACAGAGTCTTGCCCTGTTGCCCAGGCCGGAGTGCAGTGGGGCAATCTCAGCTCACTCCAAGCTCCCTCTCCTGGGGTCACACCATTCTCCTGCCTCAGCCTCCCAAGTAGCTGGGACTACAGGCGCCCACCACCACGCCTGGCTAATTTTTTGTGTTTTTAGTAGAGACAGGGTTTCCCTGTGTTAGCCAGGATGGTCTCAACCTCCTGACCTTGTGATCCGCCCACCTCGGCCTCCCAGAGTGCTGGGATTACAGGCGTGAGCCACCGCGCCCGGCCAGAAAATTCCCAGCATAATTTCTAAAGCTCTGTCAAAAGCTCTGTCAAAAGATAGGCTTTTAGCTCAAACTGGGAATGAACGATGGCATGCAATATAGAATTACTTCTTGATCATTTTAAGTTGTTTATAAATTAGAAGTAAAATCATAAGTCTCCTAAGCAGTGATTTTGATCAGGTACGGTGGCTCACCGGCACTTTAGGAGGCCGAGGAAGGAGGATCTCTTGAGCCCAGGAGTTCAAGACCAGCCTGGGCAGCATAATGAGACACTTTCTTGTCTCCACAAAAAAATTTTAAAAATTATCCAGGTGTGGTGGTACACCTGTAGTCCCACCTATATGGGAGGCTGAGGCAGGAGGATCGCTGGATCCCACGTCAGGGCCACAGTGTTTGTTCCACTGCACTCCAGCCTGGGCAACAGAGCAGTACGCTGTCTCAAAAAAAAGATTAAAAGAATGATTTCTGGCTGGCAGAGCCCAGATTGTGCCACTGCACTCCAACCTGGGCAACAGACTGAGACTGTGCCTCAAAACAAAAAACGAGAAAACAACAGAATGTATGCATAAAGTAGCATTTCTTAATTAATTAATGAATTTTTTTTTTTTTTTTGAGATGGAGTTTTGCTCTTGTTGCCCAGGCTACAGTGCAATGACAAGATCTCAGCTCACTGCAACCTCCGCCTCCCAGGTGCAAGTGATTCTCCTGCCTCAGCCTCCTAAATAGCTGGGATTACAGGCATGCACCACCACACTCAGCTAATTTTGTATTTTTATAGAGGTGGAGTTTCTCCATGTTTGTCAGGCTGATCTCGAACTCCTGACCTCAGGTGATCCACCTGCCTTGGCCTCCCAAAGTGCTGGGATTACAGGCGCCCGCCACCACACCTGGCTGCATTTCTTAATTTTTTAAGATCATAGTCTTGGCCGGGCGCAGTGGCTCACGCCTATAATCCCAGCACTTTGGGAGGCCGAGGCGGGCGGATCATAAGGTGGGTGGATTATGAGATCAGGAGGTCCAGACCATCTTGGCTAACACTGTGAAACCGCATCTCTACTAAAAATACAAAAAATTATCCGGTTGTGGTGGCACGTGCCTGTAGTCCCAGCTACTCGGGAGGTGGGGCTTGCAGTGAGCAGAGATCAGGCCACTGCACTCCAGCCTAGGTGGCAGAGCGAGACTTCGTCTCAAAAAAAAAAAAAAAAGATCATAGTCTTGAGATTCCTTGGAACATACAATTTTTTAAAATAAGTCTTCAAAGGGTTCATGAACTTTTTAAAGACTGTTCACAGGCCGGGTGCGGTAGCTCACGCCTATAATTCCAGCACTTTGAGAGATCAAGGTGCACGGATCACCTGAGGTTGGGTGTTTGAGACCAGCCTGACCAACATGGAGAAACCCCGTCTCTACTAAAATCAGCCAGGTGTGGTGGCACGCATCTGTAATCCCAGCTGTTCACAAGGCTGAGGCAGGAGAATTGCTTGAACCCGTGGAGTGTAGGTTGCAGTGAATTGAGGTTGTGCCATTGCACTCTAGCCTGGGTGACAGATCGAGACTCCGTCTCAAAAATAAAAACTACATTTGGGTCTCTTCTCAGCGTACATTTACTGTGTGTATGTACAAGGCATTTTATGAACTATTACCCCATAAGAGCACCATGGAATTTTTTGGTGATTACATGTAAGCACCATGCATTTTTTGGTGTACATTTTTGTAGTAATAAGTAGTAGATTTTTTCTTAGCTGATAAACATCTTAATTCTAGCCATGATCTGCTTTTCCTTTTTTTCTATAGTGGTCATTTTTCCCTTTAGATCTAAAGTTAGATGTATATGTTAATAAATTAACTTTTAGGTGTTGTGTACAAATTATTTCTGTCTTTAAAATACAGAAGGCTTTAGGAAGATCTTACATAGAAGCAGTAAAAATGTATATTTCATGAAGCTTTCAGTAAAAGCAACATTTTGTCTTTCACTGTGTTAAATAGCACCAGTAACTCCAGATAGTGGTTACTCGTCAGCCCACGCGGAGGCCACCTATGAAGAAGACTGGGAAGTATTTGACCCGTGAGTTGCGTTTTTCTCTTTCTTTCCTTTTTGGAGCATGGTGAAAGTAGGTTATATATGTGGATTGGTGGCTAAATAGTATATTGCCAAGATACGTGACCTGTAGGTATTGAAACTTTTACTGGGGCTGGGTGCAGTGGCTCATCCCAGCACTTTGAGAGGCCTAGGCAGGCAGATTGTTTGAGCCCTGGAGTTCAAGACCAGTCTGGGCAACATGGCAAAACCTCGTCTGTATAAAAAAATACAAAAACTGGCTGTACACGGTGGCATACACCTGTAGTCCCAGCTATTAGGGAGGGTGAGGTGGGAGGATCACTTGAGCCCAGGAGGCAGAGGTTACAGTGACCTGTGATAGAGTGAGATTGTCTCAAAAACAAACAAACAAAAACAGCTGTTACTGATTTACAGATAAACTAATTTGTATATTTTCACTTTTATTAATATCTTTCATAAGTTTCGTTTTCTGGGTTAACTGCTTTATAGATTTTTAAATGAGCTGAGCTTAGTAATGTTTTATATTTATAAAAAGAAAATGTTGAAATTTTCTTAAAATCTGATTTATAGCTATTATTTCATCAAACATGTCCCGCCACTGACAGAAGAACAACTAAATAGGAAACCTGCTCTTCCATTGAAAACAAGAAGCACACCGGAATTCTCCCTAGTTTTAGACTTGGTAAGTATATTATCTGTAGAGGTAGAGAGAATAAAGGGGTGAAATTATTTTTTAGAATCATGCCTATGTTAGCTTTCCCCTTTTTTTGTCGGGATCATGTTTTCCTGAAGGACCAAATATAATTTGGGTCAACTGAATTAACCATATGCAACACCATAAGCCTTTTCATATTCTTATTTTTGCATATATGTTATATTAATAGTCTCAAAAGCACAATTTCTTATTTTTTTTTGAGATGAAGTCTCGCTCTGTCGCCCAGACTGGAGTGCAGTGGTGTGATCTCGGCTCACTGCAAGCTCCGCCTCCCGGGTTCACGCCATTCTCCTGCCTCAGCCTCCCGAGTAGCTGGGACTACAGGTGCCTGCCACCATGCCTGGCTAATTTTTTGTTATTTTTAGTAGAGACAGGGTTTCACTGTGTTAGCCAGGATGGTCTCGACCTCCTGACCTCATGGTCCACCTGCCTCGGCCTCCCAAAATGTTGGGATTACAGGTGTGAGCCACCACACATCGCCCCAATATGATCTCTTGATGTGATTTGAAAATTTGTATTTTAGGGGCTGGGCGCAGTAGCTCATGCCTGTAATCCTAGAACTTTGGGAATCTGATCTTTGGGCAGATCACTTGAAGCCAGGAGTTTGAGACCAGCCTGACCAACATGGTGAAACCCATTCTCTACTAAGAATTCAAAAATTAGCTGGGTGTGGTAATACACACTTGTAATCCGAGCTACTCAGGAGGCTGAGGCACAAGAATCACTAGAACCCAGGAGGCGGAGGTTGCAGTGAGCTGAGATCATGTCACTACATTCCAGCCTGGGCAACAGAGCAAGATTCTGTCTCAGGAAAAAAAAATATATATATATATTTTAGGGTACCAGAAAAGCTTTGAAAACGATTATCTCCTATCATTTGCTAATGAAATTTAATATATAGTCACATTTGCCCTCTGCATCTGATTTCTTATTAATTTTGCATTTTTAAAATCTGTTACCTTTTTTTTTTTTTTTTTTTGGAGACAGAGTCTCGCTCTGTAGCCCAGGCTGGAGTGCAGTGGCACAGTCTCAGCTCACTGCAACCTCCACCTCCCGGGTTCATGCCATTCTCCTGCCTCAGCCTCAGCCTCCCGAGTAGCTGTGACTACAGGTGCCCGCCACCACGCTCAGCTAATTTTTTGTATTTTTAGTAGAGACGGGGTTTCACCGTGTCAGCCAGGATGGTCTCGACCTCCTGACCTCGTGATCCACCCTCCTTGGCCTCCCAAAGTGCTGGGATTACAGGCGTGAGCCACCGTGCCTGGCCATCTGTTTACTTTTTTTAAGGCTAGTAAAATGAAGTAGTGGGATTGGGGAAACAACTAATTTCTTGATATTAGTTAAAAATGTATCTCATGTCATATTGGAAAATATTTTATTATTAAGCATTTGTTACTGGTACCCTGTAATTGGAGATGTGGTTTAGTTCTCATAGAAGATTTATCTTAGCCAGGCACAGTGGCTCATGGCTGTAATTCCAGCACTTTGGGAGGCTCCATTCAGCCCAGGAATTCGAGACCAGCCTAGACAACATAGTGAGACCCACGTCTCTACAAAAAATGAATGAACCTGATGGTGAAAGCCTGTAGTCCCAGCTACTCCGGAGACTGAGACAGGAGGATCCCTTGAGACCGGGAGTTTGAGGCGGCAGTGAGCTACAATTGTGCCACTGCGTTGCAGCCTGGGCAACAAAGTGAGATCTCATTTCAATTTTAAAAGGAAGGAAAGAAAATTTATCTAGGTCAGGCACAGTGGCTCACGCTTGTAATCCCAGCACTTTGGGAGGCCAAGGCGGGCAGATACTTGAGTCCAGGAGTTTGAGAACAGCCTGGCCAATATAGTGAAACCCCATCTCCACTAAAAATACAAAAATTAGCCGGGCCTGGTGGTGCGTGCCTCTAATCTTGGGAGGCTGAGGCGGGAGAATAGCTTAATCCCGGGAGGTGGAGGTTGCAGTGAGCCCAGATCGTCTGGTGTTTAGTGAAATTGTATGAAACACAATTTGTGAGATACTAAAATATCTACTTAAAGTAAGATGCTTTATAAAAAGTTGGAGGATGAGGAGTTACATGAACAGAATATATATTTTTAATAATTAGATTCTGCACTTACATTTGCTAATTGTAAACAAGTAACATGCATGTAGGTTTAACTGAAAGTTGGCAACTACAGAAGTCAGATCTTTGCTTCTCAAACTTGAGCATGTGTCAGAATCATCTGAAGGGCTTCTAAAAACAGACATTGTTGCCAGGCACGGTGGCTCACTCCTATAATCCCAGCACTTTGGGAGGCCAAGGAATGTTCCTGAGGTCAGGAGTTCGAGACCAGCCTGACCAACATGGTGAAACCCTGTCTCTACTAAAACTACAATAGTTAGCCAGGCATGATTCCTGGCGCCTGTAATCCCTGCTACTCAGGAGGCTGAGGCAGGAGAATTGTTTGAACCCAGTAGGAGGACGTGACAGTGAGCTGAGATAGGTCGCCTGCACTCTAGTCTAGGCAACAGAGGGAGACTCTGTCTCAAAAAGAAAACAAAACAAAAAAAAAACAGATTGCTGAGACCCATCCCCTCCCCTGAGTTTCTGATCATCAGAAGTGAGGTTAACATTTGCATTTCTAACTAGTTCTCAGATGATGTTTATTCTGCTTGCTGGCCCAGGAGCTACACCTGAGAACTAGTGACTTTACAAACTCCTATCCCAAATTGCTGTGCCACATATAGTAATATATTATAAATGTAAAATTCCACACATGAGTGGGCGCTTTAGGTTTTTGGTGATTAAGAATACATAAAATTATCCTTTGAAGTTTCTTTTACTATCTTGTTTCATTCAATATGTGTTTTTTATTTTAAGGATGAAACACTAGTGCACTGTAGTCTAAATGAGCTAGAAGATGCAGCACTTACTTTTCCAGTCCTTTTCCAAGATGTCATTTATCAGGTAATTAAAATTTTTTTGATGATTTTTGGCCTGATAACATTCTGATAAAAGAAATCTTTTGTATTTTTTTGTGTATGTGACATTAAATGTGTTTTCCTGTAGATGTATAATGGATTTCATCAACATTTTAATGATTTATTAACAAAATTAGCATCATGCTAGATATTACATAAAACAACATTAATTTGTTACTCCAAAAATGCTAACTTTCTTACCTTGAGATCTCAGCTAGTTTTGTAATGTGTTTGCCAGCAGGTGGAGGCAGGAGCACTGACATCATAGATCCTCAAGAGGAACTTGCCAGGTTAACTCCTGGTGTTTTTGTTTTTGTTTTCCAAAAATCCAATTAATACAAAGAAAACTCATTCCTTGTTGATCATTTTATTTCCTATAGTAGTAATGTGGTCTGTGAAAATTATACTTTAGTACATCTCTTTTATAATTAATCTCAGAATTCCAGGACACTTTTCTAGTTATTGTTTTACTTAAGGCCTTTCAGTTTAAGGATTTCTGTCTCATCTGTGCTGATGGACAGGTAACAGTGCAAAATACAAATATCATTAACATTTCACTGTGGATTATGTGTGCTGGCCATAGTTTTTACTTTAAGGTTTTCCCATTATTATAAGATTGAGTTAGTAATATAAGTGAATATACTTTGAAAATTGCAAAGTGCCTTTTTGTTTTGGAGGTTGTTATTTAACTAGCATTATTGGCATTATATAATAGTTGTTGAAAGATTGGGGATTGAAGTTTGTTGTCTGTCAAGAGTGAGCCAGCCTAAAGATTAACTCAGTACAGTCACAGAGCATTTGCCATGTGGATGATGAAAAGGTGTTTGGTTGTTTATGTGCTCTTAAAGGCAGTTAGAATGTGGTTGTAGTTTTCTTGGCAGATAATAGTTTATGTCTCACAGAAACCATGAAATTTAAGAGTTAAATAGAAGTTTGTAGTTCATGGCTACTTAAACCTACTTTGTCTAGTAATGAGTTGTAAGAGGATTTATTTTAGTTGTCAGTTCTAGTTTTAACCTAGGGTAGGTATTGTAGCTATGGCAATAAATATTTGAATACTGAATTCACTTTTTATGTAAGCTGATTTTAGTCCTGATATATAATCAGAGGGTAGGCAAAATACACATAAAATTAAAAGATTTAAAGATTTTTCTGTTCCCTTTCAAAACTGATTATTGTTTGGTTTAAGACAAGTATTTTTCTTAAGACATTTTCTATCTAATTGGTTGTTCTTGTTTAGTGGACTTTAAGGACAGGAGTCCTTGTGGCAGATATAACTAGTGTAGTGATATCTTAGTTTTCTCTTTTAAGCTTGATAACCTTGTTGGGATTTTTCTTTGTTTTTTGCTTTTGGGTTTTTTTTCATGATTGCATTTGAAAAAATGGCTTTAAGGCTTTGAATTTGGAAAGGAAAGCTATTAATGAAAAATATAGATAAATAATGATTTTGAGATGACTTCTTAAGCTTCTAGGTTTGAAATTGAAATTTATTTCTTACAGATGGTTTTTGGTCTGTTTATGTAATTTTTAGTAGTGAAATAAGAAACTTAAGTAGGTAAATTTGATTCTTCCCTTTTATGAGCATTTCTCTTCAGTATGATCATAAAATTGATTTTTTTCTTACTGCTTCTACCATTTCTGCTTTAACTCTCTTTTTAAAGTTCTTATTATTTCATGTGGATCTGGATAGTTGTCTTATTTTGAATAAAAAGCTTCTAGCAGCATATATGGCTAATTCAAAAACTATATATGTACTGCATCTACCTCTGTGGAATTCAAAGAACTCTTTTTCTTATATATTATGAATTACACTTGCTGAAACTGAAAAATAAATGATTTAGCCTAAATTAGAGCACAGAGCAGGTAGTTTGAACCTTATAAGCTATAGAGATGATTGCATTTTAATACGATTTAGTTACCGTATCACAGACAGAGTTTAGTTACTTTTCAGTAAATTTTTTAGGATATCCGTAGTTAATATTGCGTACATTCCCTTGGATTTCTTGTTTTGGCATAGCCATTCTGTCTTTTTAAAAAATAAATGAAGAAATCTTTGGGTTAGGGTTCCCCCAGTTTTCAGACCAGCAAGCTCCCTTTAAACAGGGAATGATGTCTTTTAAACTTTCAGTGGTGTTGTCTCCATCTACTGGCAAAGAAGAAATATACACAAGGGTCTGAGATGATCTAAGAGATTTTGGAGAAACCACATTATTAGGTAAGATGTAACTTAAATATTTAACCACTATACTATGATGTGGCCCACTTAAAGGTAGAAATCTGTAAAGTACTGCATATACTCTTATTTTTTTAAAAAAATGTATTGAGGTGAAATTTACATGACAAAATTAGCTATTTTTAAATGAACAGTTCCATAGCGTATATCTGTATATTCTTGAATGTTAGTTTTATAGCATTTACATATATATGTATATATATTCTATATGTAAAGATCAGATTATTCATCTGAAAGCCAGATGGAGTGTCCTCTTAGGACTTATTTTACGTTTTTTTTCTTTCTGTGGTAAATTTGTTATGTTTGACCTATAACTAATTTTAATTCTACATGTTATTTCTGTTTCATTTCAAAATAATTTAAAGTATTGTATTATATGTTTTAATAATTGTCTATATCGGGGTTGGCAACCTTTTTCTATAAAGTAAATATTTTAGGTTTTGTGGTCCCTGTCATGACTGCTTTTTCTGCTATTGCAGCATGAAAGTAGCCATGGACAATACATAAATGAAAAAGCATGGCTGTGTCCCAGTACAACTTTGTGTACAAAAATCAGTGGCAGGTTGCATGTGGCCAACTGGCCATAGTTTGCTGATTCCTGTTCTAATAATTATGAGAGTATATACAGTAAATTTACATATTCAAATTGTAAGTAATCAAATGTTCATCAAAATTCTTGTAAATGTATGTAGAAAATTTAAATTAGATCCACAGTAATCTGGTTGTGGGTCTTTAAAGTTTTTTTAAAATCAAAGTTTGAGGGAAATTTGAGGTGGCCACTACTCACATTTAAAGATTGCCTGACTTAATGACACATACTCTTCTTCTGGTTGATACGTAGGAATAAACTTGGTTAATGCAAGTCTTAGAATTTGTAAGCAGCTAGATTATTCTAAAGTAGTACCTTGAGGTGTAATTTGAATTTCATTTCTCTAGGGGATTTAAAAAACAAACCTGAAAGATCTATCTCAAATTAAAATTTGATGTATGTTACTACTGACACTATGTGGAGTAGACAGATTGTAGTTTCTATATGGAGAAAAAGTCATTTGAAAGGAGAACCTACTTTTTAAACGTGAGGAAATGGCACTCATATAGGCAAAATTATAGGCTTTTTGTTTGAAAGGGTCTATTTTTCTTGGTTTTTTTTTTTTACATTGTTTTATAATCAGTTATTAAGAAAACATGTATTCATAAAATGGTACAAATGCATTTGATATCTGGAAAAACAAGTGCATGATCACTTTTATTGCACATGTTTAATTTTTATATTTAGCCTATATTGGCACATTGTCAGGAAATCCATCTCGTGGTGTTACTCAGTTAAGAGGTCTCCACTGTATTTAGTTTCTGTTCCTGCAGATCCACCAATTCAAGACTCTAGGTCATCTCACTCCCTCTTCCATCCCGAAGATGACTTCTATCCACAAGCAGGACTGAATCAAAAGACATTTTTCACTTAGCTCTTGAGCTGAACCACCTCCTCAATGACCTTCCTCTGTCTCCATCAAGAACTGGAGCTCAGTTTTTTGAAGATGTAATAGAACTACTCAGCCCAAGTGTGGCTGATTGAAGACAAAAAGAAGATACCTCATATGTTTCACCACAGTGCAGCCAAACGTAACTGTGTTGTCCAACTCCTCATTCTGTAAAGCTTGGCAGGGGCATCTGATTTTTGACTCTGTTCACCATAAGACTTTAGCCAGTCAGTGGCTTTCTGAAGATCAGTAAAATCAACAAACTTTGGGTCAGCTGTCCAGAAATCAGATTGTGGTAAGCACTCAAGGACAGATAGGATCCCTGTAGGGAGCTACTTGTAAAAGATGCTTTGTTTTATTAGTAGAGGTTGCTTTTATGGGAAAAGTTGGGGGAAGAGGTGGATGGGGAAGGCCACGGTTAGCAAAGCTTACCCGCGTCCCCATTCTTTCAGTTTTCTTGGGAATCTTACAGCTTAGGATAATTTTCATACCACAGAACAAGAGAAGTAGGGCCAGGTGCAGTGGCTCATGCCTATAATCCCAGCACTTTGGGAGGTTAAGATGGGCAGATCACCTGAGGTCAGGAGTTCAGGATCAGCCTGGCCAACATGGCAAGACCCCATCTCCACAAAATAAAACAAAAATTAGCTGGGCGTGGTGGCAGGCGCCTATAATCCCAGCTACTAGGGAGACCGAGGCAGGAGAATCAATTGAAACCAGGAGGTGGAGGTTGCAGTGAGCCGAGACCACGCCACTGCACTCCAGCCTGGGCGACAAAGTGAGTCTCCATCTCGAAAAGAAAGAACAAGAGAAGTAGAGGGTCACTTGCTTCTGTCTCCTCTTTACAGTCTTTTCTAGAAAAGTGAGCTTTATTTTTGCTTCATGAAGGAAAGAAACCAATCATTTAAATTTATAATTTTGTAGTAAATACCTAATTTTTTTCTCAAGTTCTGATTTAAATTGATACTAACCAGCATGCACTTTGTTCTTGAGATTCATAAACCATATTTTTGTTCTACAAAAGTAGCATGTATATTTGTGTCTTTTGAAAAACAACATTTGAGGCCAAGGGCAGTGGCTTGCTTGTAATCCCTGCACTGGAAGGCTGAGGTGAGAGAAATGCTTGAGCCTGGGAGTTCAAGACTGGCCTGGGCAAGATAGTGTGAGATCCTGTCCCTACAAAAAATACCAAAAAATTAGCCGGGGGAGCGCCTATAGTCCCAGGAGGATTGCTTGAGCCAGGACACTGAGAAATCAAACATTTCAGGGTCATAATTACATAGCATGGAGGATGAAACCAATATTTTAGCTTGTAGGGAATAATAATTCAATAATTAATTGTAGATTAATATTAAACATACTACTTTAGAATAACTTTAAAGTCACTTTCCCATCCTTATTAGTAAGTGTAGTTATTGGTACTAATTTTTTCATAATTATTCATTATTAATTGACTAAAAAAGGAGAAGATACAAATGAAACCAATAGTTCTCTACTTCTCAAAAATGTGAAAAAATGTATTTCATGGGGATTCTTTGTCTAAAATGTATATTTTAAAATTAGGAGCAATTCATTAAAATGCAGGCTGGGTGTGATGGCTCATGCCTGTGATGATAGCACTTTGGGAGCCCTAGGTGGGTGGATGGCTTGGGCTCAGGAGTTCAAGACCAGCCTGGGCAATGTAGTGAGACCTTGTCTCTACAAAAAAATGCAAAAATAGGTGGCACACACCTCTAGTCCCTTCAGAAGCTGGGAAGATCACCTGAACCCCGGAAGCTTCAGGCCCTAGTGAGCTGTGATCACACCACTGCACTCCACCCTGGGTGACAGAGAGCCTGTCTCAAAAAAAAAAAAAGGAGAAAAAACATATGGGCCAGCAGCCGTGGTGGCTCACACCTGTAATCCCAGCACTTTAGGAGGCTGAGACAGGTGGATCACCTGAGGTCAGAGAGTTCGAGACCAGCCTAAACAACATGGTGAAGCCCTGTCTTTACTAAAAATACAAAAAATTAGCTGGGCGTGGTGGCAGGCATCTGTAGTCCCAGCTACTAGGGAGGCTGAGGCAGGAGAATTGCTTGAACCCAGGAGGCAGAGGTTTCAGTGAGCCGAGATCGCACCATTACACTCCAGCCTGGGCAACAGAGCGAGACTCTGTCTCCACAAAAAAAAAAGAAGAAGAAGAAAAGAAAAGAAAACATACTATGTGGAAAGTCTTATTTAATGGCTATAAATTTAGAAGATGTGACAGTTGATTACATTAAATTGGAGGCTTCATTTCCTTTGAACTTCAGAGTTTGAGTTTAAAGGTAACATTTTTGTTTTACTAAAATGGCCATTGTTTTGACTAAACTTTTATTAATGTAAATACATCAGTTTTTTTATATATGCAAATTTATGTACATACACTATATTGGCAGATTTTTCCCTGATGAAAATTATGCTTCATTGGTACCTTTTTTTTTTTTTTTTTGAGACAGAGTCTCAATCTGTTGCCCAGGCTGGAGTGCAGTGGCACTCTCTTGGCTCACCACAGTCTCCGCCTCCCAGGTTCAAGAAATTCTCCTGCCTCAGCCTTCTGAGTAGCTAGGATTATAGGCACGTGCTACTGCGGCTGGCTGATTTTTGTATTTTCAGTAGAGATGAGGTTTCACCATGTTGGCCAGGCTAGTCACCTCAAGTGATCTGCCAACCTCAGCCTCCCAAAGTATTGGGATTACAGGCATGAGCTACCATGCCCAGCCCCATTGGTAACTTTTAATATAAATCTCCTATATGAATACATTAAGCTTCATTTTATCCTACTTCGACTTTTTTTTTTTTTTTTTTTTTTTTTTGGAGGTATGGTGTCGCTGTGTTGCCCAGGCTGGAGTGCATTGATGCAGTCTCGGCTCACTATAGCCTCTATCTTCCAGGCTCAAACCATCCTCTCACCTCAGCGTCCCAAGTGTTAGCTGGGACTACAGAAATGTGCCACCACGCCCTTTTTTGTACTTCTTGTAGAGATGGGGTTTCTCTGTGTTGCCCAGACTGGTCTCAAACTCCTGAGCTCAAGCAATCCACCCATCTCGAACTCCCAAAATCCTGAGATTACAGGTGTGAGCCACCATGCCCTGCCTGTACTCTTCAAAAAATTTCTTTTCAGGTTGATTTCTGTTTAATAGAGTAAGGGTTTGCAGGAACTTTTTTTTTTTTTTTTGTAAATAAGACATGAGTCTTGCTGCTCTGTCGCCCAGGCTACAGTACAGTGGCGCCATTTCAGCACACTGCAACCTCCACTTCCTGGGTTGAAGCAATTCTTCTGCCTCAGCCTCCCAAGTAGCTGGGATTACAGGCATGCGCCACCACGCCCGGCTAATTTTTGTATTTTTAGTAGAGACAGGGTTTCACCTTGTTGGCCAGGCTAGTCACGAACTCCTGACCTCAACAGATCCGCCTAGCTCGGCCTCTCAAAGTACTGGGATTATAGGTGTGAGCCACTGCGCCCAGCCGCAGAAGCTTTTAATTTAGGGATTTTTGTTGTTTTGTTTTTATTTTTATTGGTTTTAGTGTTTACCTATTCATCCCAGATTTATCTACCTACAAATACTACCCCCAGCATCTATCTGCCTCTTATTGGAATTTTGTGAAGCAAAAGATAACTGCTATAAAATCACTCTGAGTTATGAAATTGAGATCACCCTAGGGCCTACCTGAGCAACCCTCTTTCCTTGGAGAAGGTCTGGGTTTTATCTTTAAACTCTGGTACTGATGCCAAGAAAATATGAACTAAGTTAAGCAGTTTACTGAAACAGTTTGTTATTTCCCTCTTCCAAAAGTATCGATTGTGACTGTAGGGCTTTCTCTTTGGAATTGAGGTTGCCCAGTTCTGCCCAATAGAATCATACTCACTCCAGGTCTTATTGTGATTGATTACTTTTAAACAATGAGATAGATGGCCGGGCGCGGTGGCTCAAGCCTGTAATCCCAGCACTTTGGGAGGCCGAGACGGGCGGATCATGAGGTCAGGAGATCGAGACCATCCTGGCTAACACGGTGAAACCCTGTCTCTACTAAAAAATACAAAAAAAAAACTAGCCGGGCGAGGTGGCGGGCGCCTGTAGTCCCAGCTACTCGGGAGGCTGAGGCAGGAGAATGGCGTGAACCCGGGAGGCAGAGCTTGCAGTGAGCTGAGATCCAGCCACTGCACTCCAGCCTGGGTGACAGAGCAAGACTCCGTCTCAAAAAAAAAAACAAAAAACAATGAGATAGATAATAATAGCTAATAGCTATTGGCACTTTGAATGTACCAGACACTGTTCTAGGTACTTTACATGTATTAAGTTATTTAAGCTTCACAATAACCTTATGATGTAGATATTGTTGTTGTTGTTGTTTTTTTTTTTTTTTTTTTGAGGCGGAGTCTCGCTCTGTCGCCCGGACTGGAGTGCAGTGGCCGGATCTCAGCTCACTGCAAGCTCCGCCTTCCGGGTTCACGCCATTCTCCTGCCTCAGCCTCCCGAGTAGCTGGGACTACAGGCGCCCGCCACTTCGCCCGGCTAGTTTTTGTATTTTTAGTAGAGATGGGGTTTCACCGTGTTAGCCAGTATGGTCTCGATCTCCTGACCTCGTGATCCGCCCGTCTCGGCCTCCCAAAGTGCTGGGATTACAGGCTTGAGCCACCGCGCCCGGCCGATATTGTTGTTATATCCTTTATTTTATAGATAGGGAAACTGAGGTGTACAGAAGAGTTAAAAAATTGGTACAGCCACTTGTACATTTGTGGTATCTACTGATGGTAAGATTTTTTCAGTTAATGGTAGCATCTCATTCTCTTTTTTGTTGTTGTTGTTGTTGTTTTTTTGAGACAGGGTCTCATTCTGCCACCCAGGCTGGAGTGCAGTGACATGATCACAGCTCACTGCAGCCTCGACCTCTTGGGTTCAAGCAATTCTCCTGCCTCAGCCCCCTGAGTAGCTAGGACTACAGGCGAGTTCCACCATGCCTGGCTGATTTTTATATTTTTTTTGTAGAGACAGGGTTTCGCCATGTTGCCCAGACTGGTCTCAAAACTACCTGGGCTCAAGTCATCTGCTCACCTCGGCTTCCCAGAATGCCCTAGCATTTTGGGATTATAGGCATTGAGCCACCACACCTGGCTGCATCTCATTCTTTATATTCCCCAACTTTGTTGGTTTTTTACTGTTTTAATTCTTCTTGCTTAATTAAATAATAGCACCGACCAGTCATCTTTTTGATTAAGGGAAAACAGATGTCATACTCTTAAGTGGGTGATTCCTTGGATTCATCATTTTTTAAAACCTGTTGCTACAATGGAATTGGAAGGATATCATGGAAAAAGTATCAAAGATGTTTCTTTTTGAAAGTTATGGTCTGCTGGGTGCTGTGGCTTACCCCTGTAATCCCAGCACTTTGGGAGGCTGAGGCGGGTGGATCACGAGGTCAGGAGTTCAAGACCAGCATGGCCAAGATAGTGAAACCCCATCTCTACTAAAAATACAAAAAAATTAGCCAGGCATGGTGTTGGACCCCTGTAAGCCCAGCTATTTGGGAGGCTGAGGCAGAGAATTGCTTGAACCCAGGAGGTGGAGGTTTCAGTGAGCTGAGATTGCGCCACTGCACTCCAGCCTGCGTGACAGAGTGAGACTCTGTCTCAAAAAACAAAGTTATGGTCGTATTATCTGGGCCTAAAAATCATTTAGAAGTATTTTTCCTAAAAAGACTCATGTAAGGTAATTTTTGGGGGGAGTCATACTATCAAAATTATCTATGATATTAGATTAAGGTTTAATAAGCATTACTAAGTATATAACTTAGTATATTACTAAGTATATAAGAAATTACTAAGTATATAACTTGAAATTATATAATTAGACATGAGTTTTGTTTTAGACAGACTTTACCACACAATATCTAGAACCAGTTTATAAGTGGATTGTCATTGTAATGACTGCCTTTTTTATTTTTTTTGATTTATATATTTTTTTGAGACGGAGTCTTCCTTGATCACCCAGGCTGGAGTGCAGTGGTGTAATCTCAGCTCAGTGCAACCTCCGCCTTCCCTGTTCCAGTGATTCTCCCACTTCAGCCTTTCAAATAGCTGGGACTACAGGTGTACACCACCATGCCCAGCTAATTTTTTGTATTTTTAGTAGAGATGGGGTTTTCACCATGTTGGCCAGGCTGGTCTTGAACTCCTGACCTCTGGTGATCCCCCTGCCCTGGCCTCTCAAAGTGCTGGGATTACAGGCGTGACCTGCCACACCCAGCCAACGACTACTTTTTTTTAAATCCAGCTATGTTAACTATTAATAGCCTTTCAGTACTATCTATATACAATTTTTATCTTAATACTAAAAAATACAGACCATCAGGTATTATTCATATCAAGTAGTATTAGTGTAGTGGGTTTTTAAAAATTATATATATGGCCGGGCGTGGTGGCTCACACCTGTAATCCCAGCACTTTGGGAGGCCAAGGCAGGCAGATCACAAGGTCAGGAATGACCATCCTGGCCAACATGGCAAAATCCCATCTCCACTGAAAATACAAAAATTAGCCAGTTGTGGTGACACACGCCTATAGCCCCAGCTACTTGGGAGGCTGAGGCAGGAGAATCACTTAAACCTGGAAGACGGAGGTTGCAGTGAGCCGAGACCACACCATTGCATTCCAGCCTGGGCAACAGAGTAAGACTCCATAAAAAAAAAAAATATATATACACACACACACACACACACACACACACATATATATATATTCATGTTCTGTGTAAAATGTAAATTGTGCTAAAATCACTTCACAACACCTCTTTTTTTTTTTTTTTGAGACAGAGTCTCACTCTGTTGCCCAGGCTGGAGTGCAGTGGCGCATCTTAGCTCACTGCGACCTCTGTCTCCTGGGTTCAAGCAATTCTCCTGTCTCAGCCTCCCCAGTAGCTGGGACTACAGGTGCACGCCACCACGTCCGGCTAATTTTTGTACATTTAGTAGTATATTTAGTAGAGGCAGGGTTTCAACATGTTGTGGTGAGGCTGGTCTCAGACTCCTGACCTCAGGTGATCCACTTGCCTCAGCCTCCCAAAGTGCTGAGATTACAAGTGCGAGCCACCATGCCTGGCACTACAACACCCTTTTTCAGATATTCTGATAGATGTTCATTTTTTAAAGTTTTACATAATGAACATTTTCGTAAATCTGTATCTTCAAGTAGTAATCTTGAATAGTTTTTTAATATAATTATTTCTTATGACATTTGGCGTTATTTTTTAACTTTTGACATTTTTCACAATATATTTGGTTTACTGAAAAAATATTAAAATTATTTGTACTGTAAATAAAGTAATTATCAATTTGAAGAAACATGTATACTAGACTGAAATGAAGCTTTTGGCCTTTGGGAGATTACATAATTTTGAAGAGTTGCAAGTTTTAAGAAGGTAAAAGTTTTAAGAAGGAAAGGTATGGATTCAGGAAATGTAGGAAAATGGGAAGTAGGCAGCTCAGGAAGGGATCTTTGTATGAAAGTAAAATTAGAAGAAAAATGGAGCTAATGCTATTTGTGGAATAGATTTTGAAGCATTCGGAGGCATGTCTATGTGTGCATCTGTCTGTTCTTGTATCTCTGACCTAACACAATAAAGTAATGGTAGTCTCAAGAGTTAAACTCATTGTATTATATGTACCTGACAGATGTTCTTTATTTGTTCTTACCAGACAGTACGTAGTGCTTCTTGACTTGTATATCTCTGTTCACACTTATCTATATCCAGATGACTTAGATGCTGCTGGCTTTATATCTCATCTCTACTACTGTTTCTGAGATTTTGCCTTTTCATCACATGGCACAACCCCATGTGGCCCTAACTCCAGTCCAGTACCTTTCTATGTTTCTTCCCACTTTCCTTCCTGCTAACCACCTCATTCTCTGCCTGTGTCTTTTAATACTGAAACACCTTCTTGTTCACATGGTGAATCTGTTCTGAGGATAGGAACTATTACTTTCAACAATTATTCTTTCTATTCTCATAGTAAAGAAATACTCTAGCAACATGTTCCTTTATCTTCAGTGCCACCTTTTATCCCCAGTAAACAAACACATTTTAAAAGCAATGTCAAATTTTAAGATGCATGTATATTTAAGTAGAGTTAAAGTAGTAGTATGCACAATGAAGCTATAGCTTTGACCTAATCTGGAAGTCACTGTATGAGAAGTTGGAAAATGTCACCTTTGAACAATGTTCCACTTACTGTGGTTGGAAAATATTGTTAACTAGACGTATTCTTGTGCAGTGGAATTGTGTTTTGTTCAGAGGGAATAAATCTCAAAGAGGCCCTGCTTATCTTAGTTTACTGCAGGTTGAATATCCCTAATTCAAAAAATGTGAAATCTGAAATGCCTCAAAATATGAAATTTATCATCAAGCGTGATGGCTCACGTCTGTAATACGGGCACCCTGGGAGACTGAGGCAGGCAGATCACCTGAGTTCGAGAGTTCGAGACCAGCCTGGCCAACACAGTGAAAACTGTCTCTATTAAAAATACAAAAATTAGGCCGGGCGCGGTGGCTCAAGCCTGTAATCCCAGCACTTTGGGAGGCCGAGACGGGCGGATCACGAGGTCAGGAGATCGAGACCATCCTGGCTAACACGGTGAAACCCCGTCTCTACTAAAAATACAAAAAGTAGCCGGGCGAGGTGGCGGGCGCCTGTAGTCCCAGCTACTCGGGAGGCTGAGGCAGGAGAATGGCGTAAACCTGGGAGGCAGAGCTTGCAGTGAGCTGAGATCTGGCCACTGCACTCCAGTCCGGGCCACAGAGCGAGACACTGCCTCAAAAAAAAAAAAAAAAAAAAAAAAAAAAAAATAGCCGGATGTGGTGGCACATGCCTATAACCTCAGCTACTGGGGAGGCTTAGGCATGAGAATTGCTTGAACCGGGGAGGCAGAGGTTGTATGTAGTAAGCCAAGATCATGTTACTGCACTCCAGCCTGGGCAGCAGAATGAGATGGTATCACCAAAAAAAAAAAAAAAAAAATCTGCAACTTAGGTGTGATCAGTCATACCTATAATCCCAGCACTTTGGGAGGCCAAGGCAATATTGCTTGAGCCTAAGAGTTTGAGACCAGCCTGGACAACGTAGTGAGACACTGAGAGCCCATCTCTACCAAAAGAAAAATTGTTTAAAGCCAGGCATGGTGTTACACACCTGTCATCCCAGCTACATGGAAGGCTGAGGCAGGAGGATCACTTCAGCCCAGGAGGTTGAGGCTGCAGTGGCCCTGTTTACAACCACTGCACTCCAACCTGGACAACAGAGTGAAACCTTGTCTTAAAAAAAAAAGAAAAAAAAAGCCTGAAACTTTTTGAGCACTGACATGATGTTCAAAAGAAATGCTCATTGGATCATTTTGCATTTTCAGATAAGGGACACTCAACCTGTATATGGAGCAAGTGATAATAGGGATATTGAAAATAAAACATCTTTATATATATGAAAAAATGAAATATTTTTGGTTACTGACTGTGAGTGATGAACACCGGCAACAAGTAAAAGGTTCTGATAGTTTATAGTTTATCATCTACCTTGAGATGGAATTCAGAAAAAGTATTGACAGAATAGATGGGTTTTTCTTAACCATCACAAATCTATTTTGAAAAAACTCATTTGAATAAAATGATTTTGTTAGTAAAATAATATATATATAAATCTGTCATTATTTGGCCTACCAACGAAATAAGGTGTTTGTGGTTTTCAATCAAGGCTACAAATACAAACTACACCAAATGTTTCAGGATGAGAATGTTAAAATTGATTAGAAGAGCAACTATAGTTAAAATTTTTAGACCCCATCCTAAATGATGGTGATTGGATGCTGAGGATTTGTTTCTTTTCTTCTGCTTTGAGGAGGGGTGTGTGGTTTACTTTGTTTTTGATTAGTCAAGACTGATAGGATTAGGCTGGGCGGAGTGTAATGGGATTACATGCCTGTAATCCCAGCACTTTGGGAGGCAGGCAGATCACTTGAGGTTAGGAGTTTGAGACTAGCCTGGACAACGTGGTGAAACCCCATCTCTACTAAAAATACAAAAATTACCCGGGCGTGGTGGCACATACCTGTAATCCCAGCTGCTCCAGAGGCTGAGGTAGGAGAATTGATTGAACCTTGGAGGTGGAGGTTGCAACGAGCCGAGATGGCGCCGCCACATTCCAACCTGGGGGAAAGAGCAAGACTCCTCAAAAAAAAGAAAAAGACTAATAGGATTAAAAACAAGTAAACCTTTATCTAACCCAGAGAAGGGGACAGAGTGATATTATTAGCATAGTAATGATCATTCAAAATTTGTCTTCTGGCCTGGCTTGGTGGCTCATGCCTGTAATCTCAGCACTTTGGGAGGCCAAGGCGGGCAGATCACCTGAGGTCAGGAGTTTGAGATCAGCCTGCCCAACATGGCAAAACCCCATCTCTACAAAAAGTTAGCCAGTTGTGGTGGCGGATGCCTGTAATCCCATCCCCTACTTGGGAGGCTGAGGCAGGTGAATCACTTGAACCCAGGAGGCGGAGGTTGCAGTGAGCCGAGATCTATCGCACCACTACACTCCAGCCTGGGCCACAAGAGTGAAACTCCGTCTCAAACAAACAAACAAAATTTGTCTCCTATAAGTGCTCAGTTCTTAAGGAAATTCTCTGTTTTGCCTTAAAATATTCCCAGAACTAGATTTTTGTCATGGGGGCATTTTTGTGTGCATATACATGGATGCCAGAATTGAAACTCCAATAAGCCTAGATTTGAATTTGTTGCTACCACAAAGTGTTTTGTTTGCTTTTAATCTGAATCTGTGAATCTAGTTCAATAAATACTTGTTATTTGTGGTATCTGAAATTATAATAGTCACCTTTGAATGAAGTACAGTATTTTTCTTTCTGTAAAATTTTGTAACAAAATGAATACAATTTAGAGGAGTCAGAATGTAAATAGTTTTAATGGATGTTCATGGCTTTTTTGAATATTAGATTATAGGAGCTATATTAAATGTAGGCAAAGAGAGACACAGAAATAATAAAATAATGTATGTAAAGCAGCTCTGTGGGTACTGTAGTCTTTTCTGATACCAGTAGGTTTTGAGAACTGTTGTGTTTGACTATTAGAATTTTAATCTCAAGTAACCAATAGTGCTAATTTAGATGTCACATCTGAATCATTAAATGTAGAATAGCAAGATTGATTTCTGAAAAACTGAGGTTATTTAAACCCACCAATACAGACGTTTCCTTTTGAATATTATTTACTTTGGTATAAATATAAAATAGAGATATTTTTAGCAGGTGGTTGTTTGAAGGAATTCTGAGTAATTATTGAGGAAGGTCATTGAGACAGGTCAGCTAGAGGTGGACACAATTGGATGGATTCTACCTGGCTGGAAGATGGAGCTTACTGGTGGATCAAAATCTCAGAGGGAAACTTTCCATTTTTAGCTTAAATGTTTATTAAAATTACATTCCAGTGAAGTACTGTATGCTGCTATTTTATTAGTAAAAATGAACTGATCATCAGTGATTGCTATTATCCCACCAAAGAGATTGTTTTAAGTGATCGCTTGTATGTGAAATATATTTGGTTTGAGTGGTACTTAGTTCATATTTCTATACTTTAAAACATGAACTTTTTAATTATAATCAAAGTTAGAATACAGCACATCTTGAAAAGAAGTGGTTTCCCATTGTATGTTTATTTGCTGAAATCTATCTTTGTATTTCCTCAGGTTTATGTGAGATTAAGACCATTTTTCAGGGAATTCCTGGAACGAATGTCTCAGATGTATGAGGTAAACATGCTTAAGCTAATTACATATGTATTTTTATTTTATTCAATATAGTACCCATATTTAGACCATGTATAATGATTACTTCTTTTCCCCTGAATTTATAGATCATTCTTTTTACTGCTTCTAAGAAGGTGTATGCAGACAAGTTACTGAACATACTAGACCCTAAAAAGCAACTGGTCAGGTAAATTTAATTAAGAAATAGTGGAAATGTCTGTCACACTGATCTATGAAATTACTGATTCTATTTCATTTTAATGGCCATTTTCAGTTGGCTGCATATGTGTTGAATGGTGAATATAAATGAATTTTTTAAGCCCCTAAACTCTTTAAAAGAGTTCCTAATGATGGAACTCCAGACAGACGTTCTTTAAAGGATACAAAGATCCAGTGCCTTTATTCACTGTGACATCTATATCCTCATTTCTTTTGGGATTGGGGGAGACAGGGGTTTGGGGGTTGTGTAGAATTTTTCCACATTGTGCATGATGTTTCATCTCCATACGTCTCTGAGATAATGCATGTTAATTTTACTTTTTAATGGCATAGATAAATAAAATTTATTTTTTAGCAGAAGGGATCAAATTAAGCTCTTGCTATTTTTGAAAGCAAATTTATCTTCCATGGAAAGAAAATGTTACATGAATCTGATTGGAAATTACAATGGGCTTAGTCACTCAGGTTATCCTGACTGGACTTAATTCCTTGTGTGTGCCCTGAGCCAGCAGATGCAGTGTGTTCCTGGTTAGTGGGAGTGCCGTGGTGATTTTAAAACATTATGATAATTAGTTCCATTATTTTGTCAGCTGAAGTGAGATAGTAAGACTGCAGCAGTCTTGCTGTATCCTTTAAGATGAGGAGTTAATCTTTGAGTTTTTGACCAATAGCGGAGAGAGATGACACAAAAGGCTCATAAAAGCTTTAATAGGGCCAGGAGCAGTGGCTCATGCCTGTAATCCCAGCACTTTGGGAGGCCGAGTCCAGCTGATCACCTGAGGCCAGGAGCTTGAGGCCAGCCTGATCAACATGGAGAAACCCCTTCTCTACTAAAATTATAAAATTAGGTGGGCGTGGTGATGCATGCCTGTAATCCCAGCCACCTGGTAGGCGGAGGTTGCGAGATCGTGCCATTGCACTCCAGCCTGGGCAACAAGAGCAGAACTCTGTCTCAAAAAAAAAAAACTTTAATAACCTTCCTTCCTCCCTCCCTCCCTCCCTCTCTTTTCTTTTTTGAGGCAATTCTCACTCTGTTACCTAGGCTGGAGTGCAGTTTGCGATCTCTGCCTTCTGAGTTTAAGAGATTCTCCTGCCTCAGCCTCTCAAGTAACTGGGACTATGTGCATGCTAGCACACCTGGCTAATTTTTTGTGTTTTTAGTAAAGATGGGGTTTCATCCATGTTGGCCAGGCTGGTCTTGAACTCCTGACCTCAAGTGATCCACCCACTTTGGCCTCCCAAAGTGCTGGGATTACAGGCGTGAGCCACCGCACTCAGCCCAGCTGGGTATTAATTTTCTTAAATACTTTTCCCATGTTGTCTTACTGGAAAATCCTAAACTGTATTTTGTGCTGTTAACAGTCCTTTATTATTCAGTGGTTGCAAGTACGCTGAAAGACTTTTCCTAATGTTCATATTTTGGAGGGTTTTTTCTTCTAAATAAAGTTGTGGTATCTTTTTTTTAATCTAAAGGGTCAAAATAAGTACTGCAGTCACACAAATGGGAAATGGTATTTTCTATTCACAAAAGTATATTGTAATTTATACTAATTTTACCTTACTTTACTAAAGTATACCCAGTGATTTTGTTTTGATGACTTCATTCATTATAATGATTTCTATTCGCCACCTCCAATATTCCAGGAAACAGTGGTGAGCAACACAAGCTCTTCCCTCTTGGAGCTTTCATTTACAAAAGAGGAACAAATGATAGTCCTGCTGTGACAATGTGTTACAAATTAACAATCCTCTTTTAAACCAGATTTATAAAACCTACACACTTGAGGGTTTCCACTTGTTCTTTCTAGTTGTATTTTGAAAAATCTGAAACAAAAGCTTGTATTTTTGTTTCTTTGTTTGACACAGAGTCTTGCTCTGTCGCCCAGGCTGGAGTGCAGTGGTGTGATCTTGGCTCACTGTAAACTTTGCCTCCCAGATTCAAGCGATTCTCTGGCCTCAGCCTCCTGATTAGCTGGGATTATAGGCGCGCATTACCACGCCCAGCTAATTTTTGTATTTTTAGTAGAGACGGGGTTTCATCATGTTGTTCAGGCTGGTCTGGAACTCCTGACCTCGTGATCCGCCCACGTTGGCCTCCTAAAGTGCTGGGATTACAGGCGCGAGCCACCGCGCCCAGTCAGCAAAAGCTTTTCAAACAGTAGATTGTGAGTGCTATAGGGAATTGTCTGTGTCAGTGATAAGATAGACTCTTAAGAAATTCCTGTGATCTAGACCGGGCGCCGTGGCTCACACCTGTAATCCCAGCACTTTGGGAGGCCAAGGCCTGCAGATCACGAGGTCAGGAGTTCAAGACCAGCCTGGCCAACATAATGAAACCCCGTCTCTACTAAAAATACACAAAAAAACGAGCTGGCCATGATGGCACAGGTGCCTGTAATCGCAGCTACCTGGGAGGCAGAGGTTGCAGTGAGCTGAGAGTCTGCCGTTGCACTCCAACCTGGGCAACAGTGGGAGACTCCGTCTCAAAAAAAAAATAAAGAAGAAAAGAAAAAAAGAAATTCCTGTTTCTCTAAATCTCATGAGTTTCTAAAGAAGCAAGTCTACTCACATGGAAGAGTAGACTTTGATGACTGGTACAAACTGCTCTTTGATGACTGGTACAAATAGTTTTCTTCTAAAAATGCAAATACATGCTGTACACCCTCAGATTCCTGAATGAATAATTGGAAGGTTTTTACTGTAATTTAATTAAAATAACTGTAGTATCCACGTACAGATTCAGTTGTCTCCTGTCTCAGTGAGTTTGCCACTATTGGTGAAGAGGCATCAACAGTGACTTGAATTTACATGCTGTATCTGCCTTTCCAATTTCCTCATATCCAATTGTTTATAGAAATAAAACAATGAATCTTATTTAGGCCCAACGAAGGCTTGAATTAAGTTACTTAGTCTTTTTTGTTTGTTTGTTTTTTCAAAGTAGAACTGACTAAACCTTCCAGGGGCCAGATGATCATTTGACTGTGATTATTAAAGTTATTCCTTATAAGAAGGGGGAAAGAACTGCTTATACATTTTGTCTGTTAAATTCTTCCTTTTTGCCATACCAACTGGCACTGATAATTTTAAGGTTGAGTTTTTGTTTGTGCGTGTGTATATGTAGATTTTTATTTATTCTTGGTAGCAGTGTGAAATATTTTGTGGGTAGAAAATCCCCGTTTCTTGAAACTGCATAATTTAAAATACAGGTCCAAATAGGTCCTAGGTTTTACAAAATTGTTAGTGTGATTAAGACACAAGGAAGACAACTTACCAATTATTAATATATACAGAATAGAGTACTTCAAGGTAGAAAAAAATTATTATATGTATCAATTATTAGTAATGTTCAGAGACTAATATTTTGGGTATAAATTGAGATTATAATAATCACTTTAGTATTATTGTAAATCCTTTAATAGCTTTCTAAAATGATGTAGCATTTTTCTATTTGGGTGAAACATCGGTTTACATTTATAATACTTGATACTTAAATCTGAATTCCTCATTTCATTTAATCTCTGTTTTTTCAAATGATCATACACATATACTAAAAGAAAGAGGGGTGTTTAGGAAAAGTTGAAATGACGGAATGTTTTGGTCTTAGGACCTTTTCTCAAAAAATATAAGGAAATCTAAAAAGCATTTTTCCAAATGCCAACACAGAAACATTCCTTCTTATATTTTCTATTCTGGCATGTACAGGGATAGGGAGGCTGTGTGGTCCACTGGTTAGAGCCAAGGACTGGGAGCCAGGAGGATCCTGGGTTCCAATGCGGGGCTAACCACTGACTTACTGTGTGACCTTGGGCAAGTCACTTGACCTCCTTGTGCCTCGGTCAACCATCTGGAAAATTGGTTAAAAAGCAGGACCTCGCTGACAACCAGATGCTGCATCTGAGCTGAGCTTTCCTGGGTAAATAAATTACAAAAACAATTTAGAGTTTTTAATCCCCCATTATAATTTAATTATAACATTTTGGGATAAACTCAAGTTCTTTAAGGCCTAGTAATATTTGGTTGTAAGCTTTCAATAATTGCTAAGAATTTTTATAGTAAAATGGCAGCCCAACGCTTAGGCCCATATTTGTGTTTGAATTTCCTTCAAGAGAGAAAATAATATGGCTTAACCTATAAAGCCTATGGTATATATATGTGTGTATATGTAGAAAGTTTTTTGTTTTTTTTTTAATTTGTTTTTATTTTTATGTTTAGGCACCGGCTTTTCCGTGAACATTGTGTTTGTGTACAAGGAAACTATATAAAGGACTTAAATATTCTTGGAAGAGATCTTTCAAAAACTATAATAATTGACAACTCACCACAAGCCTTTGCATATCAGGTAGGAAGAAAGTTGATAAACTCAGATTGGAAAAAATACAATGAAGACACATGCTGCCAAACAGAATATGATGGGAAAAGAAGAGAATTTTCACTGGTGGAATTTCCCTTTAGTGTGTCATTGTTTTAGAATTAGAAATGACAAAGTAGTATATTCCTTTTGGAAAATTTTTACTTAAATGACATGCAGCATAAATGAAGAAAAACCTGAGTAAGAAAACTATAAGATAAGCATCATTTAATAGCATTCTTATCAGTTATTAAATCATTAATCAGTAATTTAATCATAAAGATATTTGAGTACTATAGTTATTTTAACTATGTTCTGGTTATTTGGTTTAATGTTCTGAAATATTTTCTTAGACTATTTTATCAATATATTTGTACCTTTTGCTAGTATAACTACAAGTATAGATGGGTCATCCTTCCTTTTTTTTTTTTTTTGAGAAGGAGTTTTGCTCTTGTTGCCCAGACTGGAGTGCAATGGTACGATATCAGCTCACTGCAACCTCCACCTCCTGGGTTTAAGCGATTCTCCTGCCTCAACCTCCCAAGTAGCTGGGATTACAGGCTCCTGCCACCACGCCTGTCTAATTTTGTATTTTTAGTAGAGACGGTGTTTCTCCATGTTGGTCAGGCTGGTCTCGAACTCCTACCTCAGGTGATCCACCGCCCCGCAGCCTCCCAAAGTGCTGGGATTACAGGTGTGAGCCACTGTGCCTGGCTGATGAGTCATCCTTTCAAGGTATATTTTAGATTATGAATATGTCCATGTGATATGATTTCTTTCTGTTTTCTTTTCTGTCTTTCTGTTTTTTTTTGTTTGTTTTTTTGAGATGGAGTTTTTCTCTTGTCGCCCAGGCTGGCGTGCAGTGGCATGATCTCAGCTCACTGCAGCCTCCACCTCCCGGGTTCAGGTGATTCTCCTGCCTCCACCTCCTGAGTAGCTGGCACTACAGGTGCACGCCACTATGCCTTGCTAATTTTTTTGTATTATTAGTAGAGATGGGGTTTTGCTATGTTGGCCAGACTGGTCTCGAACTTCTGACCTCAGGTGCTCCACCTGCCCCAGCCTCCCAGAGTGCTGGGATTCCAGGTGTGAGCCACCGCAACCAGCCCCATGTGATAGGATTTCTTAGATTTGCTTCACAATAAGCCAGTCCAGAATAGGGATGATGGAAAGTGGATTGCAGTATAAACTAGATTTGTCCTTCTGTGTTTAAAAATGTCTATAATAAAAAGAAAACAAGGGAAAAGCTGTATAGGATATTATTTAGATCCTTACTTTTATTTGTTTACATTTAAAAATGTCTTTAAGAATTTCATCTTGGTTCCTAGATAAAATTATATCAATTATCCTTCATCTCATATACAACATTTAGCCTAAATTTTAAAACATTTTATCCCAGAGATTTTTCACCATAAAATAAGTATGGCTTACGTTCTTGTTTTTAGGCTCCTCTTCAATGAAATACCATTAATTTGTTAAGTTTCTACTATATTTCAGGTTATCCTGCTCGATGGGAATAGAATAATGAATGGGAGATATGGTCACTGTATTTAGGGGGGAAAAAAGTATAGACTTTTCTTTTTTTTTTTTGAGACGGAGTCTGGCTCTGTCGCCCAGGCTGGAGTGCAGTGGCCGGATCTCAGCTCACTGCAAGCTCCGCCTCCCAGGTTCACGCCATTCTCCTGCCTCCGCCTCCCAAGTAGCTGGGACTACAGGCGCCTGCCTCGTCGCCCGGCTAGTTTTTTGTATTCTTTAGTAGAGACGGGGTTTCACCGTATTAGCCAGGATGGTCTCGATCTCCTGACCTCGTGATCCGCCCGTCTCGGCCTCCCAAAGTGCTGGGATTACAGGCTTGAGCCACCGCGCCCGGCCAAGTATAGACTTTTCTATATTCTCTTTAGATTGGTGGTGTCCCATCTTTCACAGTGCCTATCTAGCATTGTACTAATTGTAACTGTTTCTTGAAAGAATAAAGGAATATTTTAGTTATATTAATGATCCTTGTAGAATGTGTTTTAATGGAACTTTCTTGTTTAGTTTTATGTACTCTGAGAAGAAATGACACTGAAAAACCAATAGGCTTCAATTTATTTCCTTATCCTCTGTCTCTTGCACTATTGAGTTGTCAAAGAAAAGTCTGGCGACATTACTTTTCAAAGGAACTTTTAGATCAGTGTTTACTTAATAAATCTTTGTTTATTTTTTAACTTTTTCCAAACTAGGCATAATATAAGTAAAAGAGGATTTAATTACTTATTTATTGTTTTAGCTTTCTAATGGAATCCCTATAGAAAGTTGGTTTATGGATAAAAATGACAATGAACTCCTAAAATTGATTCCATTCCTGGAGAAGCTTGTAGAACTGGTAAGTATAGCTTATCTTTTTCTATTGTGTTTTTGTTAGCTCAACTATATTGAAATAAATCTTTTTAAATGTCTTTGCTTTATGTGTACTGACTTATAAAGTCATCTGTGAGCCAGGTCACAGGTGCCATCATAGGTGCCTGTAGTACTTTAGAGTCTGAGGCAAGAAGATTGATTGAGCCTAGGAATTTGAGGTTATACTAGGCAACATAGTGAGACTCCAGCTCTTTAAAAAATAATAGCGATGATAATAAAGTCATCTGTCATGGGAGATAAGAGCAAAGGTTGTAAAAGATTATGTGTTGGCCGGGCGCGGTGGCTCAAGCCTGTAATCCCAGCACTTTGGGAGGCCGAGACGGGCGGATCACGAGGTCAGGAGATCGAGACCATCCTGGCTAACATGGTGAAACCCCGTCTCTACTAAAAAATACAAAAAACTAGCCGGGCGAGGTGGCGGGCGCCTGTAGTCGCAGCTACTTGGGAGGCTGAGGCAGGAGAATGGCGTGAACCCGGGAGGCGGAGCTTGCAATGAGCTGAGATCTGGCCACTGCACTCCAGCCTGGGTGACAGAGTGAGACTCCGTCTCAAAAAAAAAAGAAAAAAAAAAGAAAAAGATTATGTGCATTTTCAAACTTTTTTGTTTTTTGAGGCAGGGTCTTGTTCTGTCACCCAGGCTGCAGTATAGTAACATAATACTACTCATAGCAGCCTTGACTTCCTGGGCTCAATCAATCCTCCTGGCTCAGTCTCCTGGGTAACTGGGACTATAGGCATGTGCCACCACACCTGGCAAATTTTTGTGGTTTTTTGTAGAGAGGGGATTTTACCGTGTTGCCCAGGCTGGTCTCAAACTCTTGGGCTCAAACTATCTGCCCAGCTCAGCCTCCCATAATGCTGGGATTACAGATGTGAGCCACCATACCCAGCCACATTTTCAGGCTTTATATATTATAATAAAATTATGCTTATCAGTATTTAAGAATTTATAGATTGAATGTCTTTACTGTTTCAGTGGTGTTTCTCTTATAAGTTGCTGGGCAGTTGTGTTAGAAATAACATTAAATTGGCCGGGCATGGTGGCTCATGCCTGTAATCCCAGCACTTTGAGAGGCCGAGGCAGGTGGGTCACTTGAGGTCAGGAGATCAAGACCAGCCTGGCCAACATGGTGAAACCCCCTCTCTACTAAAAATACAAAAATGAGCTGGGCATGGTGGTGGGCGCCTCTAATCCCAGCTACTCTAGAGGCTGAGGTAGGAGAATCACTTGAACCTGGGAGGCGGAGGTTGCAGTGAGCCGAGATTGCACCACTGCACTCCAGCCTGGGCGACAGAGTGAGGCTTCGTTTCAAAACAAAACAAACAAAAAAACATTAAATTTTTCATTTTGATATTATAATTCACATCTAGAATTAATGCTTATACCACTGAAATTTTATTCTGGGAATTCTATTTCTATATCACATGGAACACTTAGCTTTAAAGACCTATGTAGAAAGTAGAATTCCCTTTTACCTATCTTGGTTTGGCCTCTATTGCTTAATGAAACTTTGGCGGAGTGTAGTAGTACACACCTTTTTTTTTTTTTTTTAATGGTAGTTTGTATTTCTGTGGGGTCAGTGGTGATATCCCCTAGTACACACCTTTTTAATCCCACTGGTTTTGTTTGTTTGTTTGTTTGAGACAGGGTCTTGCGCTTTCGCCCAGGCTGGAGTGCAGTGGCGCGATCTCAGCTCACTGCAGCCTCCACCTCCCGGGTTCAAGTGATTGTCGTGCCTCAGCCTTCTAAGTAGCTGGGATTACTGGCACCCGCCACCATGCCTGGCTAATTTTTTGTATTTTTAGTAGAGACTGGGTTTCACCACGTTGGCCAGGCTGATCTTTGAACTCCTCACCTCAGGTAATCTACCTGCCTTGGCCTCCCAAAGTGCTGGGATTACAGGCATGAGCCACTGTACCCAGCAGTAATCCCACCATTTTGGAAGGCTAAGGTGGGAGGATTACTTGAGGCCAGGAGTTTGAGACTAGCCAGGTCAACATAATGAGACCTCATCGCTACATACATACATAAGCAAGCAAGCAGGGCATTGTGGTATGTGCCTATAATTCCAGCTACTCAGGAGGCTGAGGTGGGAGGATTGCTTGAGCCCAGAAGTTTGAGGCTCCAGTGAACCAGGATTGTGCCACTGCATTCCAGCCTGGGTGAAAGAGCAAGACCCTGTCATTCATTCATTCATTCATTCATTCATTTATAAATAAATAAACAAATCTTGGGAGGCCAAGGTGGGCAGATCACTTGAGGTCAGGAGTTGAAGACCAGCCTGGCCAACATGGTGAAACCCCACCTGTACAAAAATCACAAAAAATTGGCCAGACATGGTGGCTGGCATCTGTATTCCCAGCTACTTGGGAGGCTGAGGCATGAGAATCGCTTGAACCCAGGAGGTAGAAGTTGCAGTGAGCTGAGATTGTGCCATTGCACTCCAGCCTAAGCAACAGAGCAGGACTCTGTCTCAGAAAATAAAAATTTAAAAAAAAAAAAAAAATCTTCAATGACAATTTTTAAAAATCTAAAATTAACTGCATCTGTGTAGTATTTCCATTTGGCAAACAAAATAGGTCATAAAATAAAAACTGGTATGTTTTCTCTGCAAGGTAAGAATATCTATGTTATGAGGATCATATCTTTGAAATTATATGCCTTTTTTAAAATTGTTTTTTTTCCACACAGAATGAAGATGTTCGACCACACATCAGAGACAGATTTCGCTTGCATGATTTGCTGCCCCCAGATTAAGTACAAAGACTTGTCAAATCACTGAAGGGGGAGAGAATGCAGGACCCTTTTGGACTAAGACAAAAACATTGCCATTACTGTTGAAATTTTGCATTTTTGTACCCCGTCTTGCTTTTCTTATCTTTGGTGCCCAATAATAATCAAGGGTTACAGAAAGAGACTTTATCTATCTCAGATCGAATACATATAGTAGGTAGGCTAAAACAGAAGAGTCTTTAGAACTAGTGCAACTCCAGTGAAATTTTTTTATGTACAGGACATCTGCAGTTTATAAAGAATTCTGTTTCTGCCACCAGCAGTTTGACCTGTAGTCACACAGGATTTTATGATAATAACAGAGATGAAAATGGACTTTTATTTTCTCTCTGTTTGGTGCTCTAAGTGGGTTTGTAGCCACTTTTCTGTTACTTTATGATTCTCATTTCAACAGGAATGGCCAGTAAAAGTTGTTTTATTTTTCCTGTTAAGGTTTATAACCTTTTTACATTTTTGACCTGTATTAGATTAGAATTTCATTATGCATTCCGTTTAGTTGAGGCGCTTCATAGTTTTCTGGAGATAGTCAGTTTTTAGTTTTTTATTATACATTTGAATGGCCGTTTTCCTGCTTTGTCTGCCTGCACATTGTATATTTGTTTAAAAATATTCTCTACTTTTAGTCCATGTAAGTTTCATTTAGAAAGACATGCATTTATATTTTGTTTCTGTAATATTCTACTGTAGGTGAAATCTTTTCAAAAATCAAGAGACTGGGTAGATAAGAATATATGAATGACTAATATACAAAAGATTTAAACCATTGTGATGGCGTATATTCTCAAATGGTAATATCTTGCAATGGCACACAGATTTAATGGATAAAGGTATACCTCAGACTTCACTGTGCTCACAAATCTTTGAGGAGAAAGTTTGGTCACCTGTTTGGCTTGATTTAGTTACTGCTGCCTTTGGTTTTCTCCAGGAATGAAGTATTCAGCACAGTGACTCAGTATTTTTAGTTATTTTGCATGGGCTGGTAGTACCTCTGTTATGCCCTCAGTTACAATCAATTTAAAACTGTGTAACAGTCTTGGTACCTAACAGTAGCTATGCATAATCCTGTGGCACAGTACACTCCCAAGCCACCAATGCAGTTAATATGCTCTCATAGTGGTTTTTCTATGCTATATGAAAATAGTCTTCAAGCCTTGGTTCTCTAATGCAGCTACCACAAGAGGTTGATATTTTTATAGTGGCGTGTAATCTCCTTTTCGGGAGGCTTTTTATGGAAGGTAGAATTTGTAAAAGTTCGTATGCTTTGCCTCTCAACTGCATTAACATGCCACAGGCTCAGACTGTTTTTGTGTAAAGGATGTCAAAGAACGGCACTTTTTCTAAAGAGAAGTTTGATATTTTGTATGCTTGTTAAGAAAGTACAGTATTGGAAATTAAAGGTGGACAACTGATAATTGAGGAGTATGTCAATTAATTTTTTATGTATATTACCTGTTTACTTGTACAACTTACTGTACAAATTACATGCAGCTTCATTTTCAAATGAATCCTTAAAATAAGGAAATCTTTTTAGGAAAACATTTAATTTTTGTATTTTTGATTTTAAAGGCATGAGTTATGTCAATTTTCAGTGTATTAATGAAGATTTTAACTTTTCATCAGGTTGAGTGTTTTCTTACTATATTATCTGTTGTGTATGTAGTTAGCATATTGTGTCACTGAACTGTTTAAAAATCTAGCATGTAGAGCAAGCCTGTTTTGTGGAAAATCCTTATTCATTAAAAAAATAATCATGGCAGATTTTCTGCAAAAAAAAAAAGCAAAAGCATTTGCAATTCAGAATACTGATTTTTTTAATTTTATTTAAAGAAAGGTATTTTGCTTGCAGGAAAAAAATACTACAGATTCATTTTAATGAGAATCTTTGAAATGTATTTATCTTTAGGGCATCTGGGCATCTTTATGCTGTTTGTCTTCTGTCTTTCTTGAAATAAAATGTACATACGTTACCTTTACATATGCTCTTGCTCAAAATTGTGAACCTAGTTACATTTCTCCCTGCTCCCTTCCTTTTATGCTCAAACAGCGAAACCCAAAATTTATATGAGATCTGAACTTTCAGCATGCATTCTGTTTGCTGAAAGATTTCCTGATTTAGTGCATTCTCAAAGGGCTTTCCCATAATCTAAAGGGAAATGTAAGCACCTATTCTCTTGTGCCTGTGGGCACTTCAATAATAAAAACCAACTTTTTAAACTAATCATCTTTTATCAGTGATTAAGTTGTTTTCAGTCCCACGCTAGGAGAGTTCCTTTAAGTCAGCTGATCAAGCAGAAGATGCTTCCGTAAAGAAATAAACTAAGAAAATTTTATATGGCTTGAGAAAATTTCTTGAGGCCAAATTAGTATTTTTTTCATTACTTTGAGTCATTTTAAATTTGTTAATACAAAATTTTAGATAATTTACAGAGACAATTTAGGCAGCTTCCTTCCACCTTAACATAATGTCTTGTCTTCCCATTATCCTCTCTTTTCTTTATCTGTTGGTAGACATAAAATACTTCCATTTAGTTAATCAGAGGTGTATATTTTTTAAATTGAAATGTGCCCAGCCCCTTCAGCTCACACAGGAAACATGAACTCTTCAAAAACTGACTAGTAAATGCAGGAGAGGTGGATACCTGGTGAGACACAGCGAAAGTGACCTGTATACACATTACAACTCTGGAGTACATATTAAAGTCATGCTATTTCCAGTGGTAAATTCCTGACTTTTAAGACATTCTTTTAAATATTTGTATCATTGTTAGGATGTTTTAATCAGTTGTTTTTTAATTCCATGTAATATATGTAGCCCTCATCAGATTTATATCACCGTATTTCTCCTTGTGTCCTAAGAGAATTGATGACAATTCGTAACCATAAATTGTTTTATATTAGCTAGTATGTATATTTATTTTTACCCGGTGGCTTTATCTGTTTCCCAAAATTTGTTTGGGATTTGTTGAAAGCATTGTGTAACTTCTATAAACGGCTATTTTCTTGTAACTGTCAGTGAAATGAATGTGTACATTTTTTTTTTTTTTTGTATTTCTCTGGGGTTTTTTTGTTTTTGTTTTTTCAAGGGTTAACAGAATGGTTTTTTAAAAAAATTATCTTTGGCCAATGACTTTTTCAGCTAGATCTTACTTTCATTCAACCTTCTGAAGAAGTTCGTTTCTCATTGTTTTGTTCCGTCAACTTGCCTGAAAGACTTCATCTCATCAATGAAGAAAGCATTTCATTACTCCTACAAATCTTTCCTGCGAGCACAGAATTCTTCATAAGGACCAGATCTCTTTCATGTCTGTGTCAATCACATAAAGCTAAAATGTAAAGGACATTGAAGCCTTTATTTAATTGTACTAATATGATGGTGTTATATACTACATCATTAGCTAGTTAAGGTTTTCTGACCTGACTTCTCTTTGTCTTCCTAGGTATTTATTTGTTATCTCTTTTAATCTTGTGTATCTAAATTAACTTAGTTAATAGTTACCCACCGAATAACTATGCCAAGCAACTAGTAAAGAATGTTTATTTTATTTCCCCTTATAGGGGAAGAGTGGACTGGGAACAAAAATGTATGGGCCAAAAGGCCTTAGGGTTGTCATTCATTCACTTTCTTATTCCTCTTATGAGCTGTAATTGAGTATAGTATTTTTTTAGTGGTAATGTGCTTATGTCATTACTTCTCATGTCTTCCCCTGAGTTGAAAGCCTACGACGAACCTGTATAAAATACATTTAAGAATTTTCATAATACGAACCACAAAACTGAGTATCTTATATTGAAATGCTACTTAAGTTATTATTGGAATCCAAGTCTCACTAATTAGGATACATTTTTATAAAATGTTTCTCTGTATCTTGAATTGAAATTACTTGCCCAGAGGTGAGAGTTCTGGGGGTATAACATGATTTGAGATCTTTTTTTTAAAAAGGGTGGGGTAGGGGGGAGAGAGCGACAAGTTTATACTAGTTTATGCTTTTGATATTAGTATTTTAAGATACATCAGTTGGTTCCTAAACCTGACCATTAGAATTACTCTAAGGAGCTCTTAAAATAGATTTCTGGGGCCTACCCCTGGAAAATTGTCTCACTGGATTTCGAGAGGGGCCTGAGAGTTCTGGCTTTTTTGTTTGGTTGGTTGGTTTTTCTTCCTTTTTTTTTTTCTTTAAAGCTCTCCTGGTGATTCTAATAGCCAGTATTGGGAAATCAGTGTATTAGCTAAATGTGACACTGGTTTGAGAGTAGGCAACAAAATTAAAGTTTACCAGACATCTCTTTGTGGTAGAGCCTTTTTTTTTTTTTTTTCTTTTTTCTTTTTAACTGGGACCAGATTTCACAGAGCTTATTCAAGATACATGGAGGAATAATAAAGAAGATTGAGGCTACTGCTCATTATCATTTTTGTCTTTCATACTTTTTTAAGGGTTTGCATTTCTAGGACTTGGAATAGTTGACCATATACATAGCTAAAGGACATGTCCCTGAATGAGACCATTATATATATTATCTGTAAAATATTTCACTATTTTTTTATTTTATAAATCTTTGTAGAAATAAGCAATGAAATACTACTTTCATCTTTTGAAATGGGATTTTTCAAGGCAGTGTCCTTTTGGCATTAAGGTAGGGGGGAGTTAATATTCTCTCTGCCTGTTTCCACGTGAATCAATATAAAGTCATGGACATTTAAAAATCTCAATTTAATTTCTTCTTATTTACTATGCAGTATAGCCGTGAACAAGTAATGTAGATTTAGTTTTCTCATCTTCAAATGCCCTGATCACCCTACCTCACAGGGTTGTTGTGGGGATAAATAAAACTTTTATGGAAGCACTTCTCTTTGATGATATTTTATCAGCCATCAGAAACAATATAATTTCTAACAACATATTTGTACAGTTTTTTTGTTGTTTAGAAGAATATAATTTTTTTTCACATTACTTTCCCTTTTGATGTTGAAAAACAAAGGAAATTGAGACTTGGAGAAAGCTGTGACCCAAGACTGTGCAGTTCCTCCTGGAGACTTGAATTTAGTTATCACCATCATACTCTATTTCCTAGTGCCTTGGCATTTTGTATGATTATGTTTGCACATGAATACAAAGCTTTCTCAAGTTTATAAGTCTATTTAGCCAACAAAATGTTCTTATAAAGTGTAAGGAATATACAGTGGTGGCCGGGCGCGGTGGCTCAACCCTGTAATCCCAGCACTTTGGGAGGCCGAGACGGGCGGATCACGAGGTCAGAAGATTGAGACCATCCTGGCGAACACGGTGAAACCCCGTCTCTACTAAAAAATACAAAAAACTAGCCGGGCGAGGTGGCGGGCGCCTGTAGTCCCAGCTACTCGGGAGGCTGAGGCAGGAGAATGGCGTAAACCCGGGAGGCGGAGCTTGCAGTGAGCTGAGATCCGGCCACTGCACTCCAGCCTGGGTGACAGAGCGAGACTCCGTCTCAAACGAACAAAAGGAATATACAGTGGTACAAACTAGACCTACAGGCAATAATTCATTTTAAATGAAGAAAATATCAAGTACCTCTTTATTTTATAGTGTTTTCCCAAGATCACAGAGCTAGGACTAGAATGTAGGTCTCTTAATTACCATTACAGTAATGATCTTAGAAGGAAGGACATTATTGCTGTAACTACTATGAGCAGAGGTGAAAAACACTTCAGATACCAACCAGAATAAAAGGGGTTGGTTTGGAAAGGAGAGATGAGATGGCAACAGTGAACCAGATTATAGTGTGCTAAGAGGAGGAATATAGTCGATGTATGAGCTAAAATAATGAGCCAATGTAAGTATAGCATAGTAGCGCTCTGGTCCCACACTAGTTTCTCTGATGAGACTTTGTGATAGCTATTTTCCCTAAGCTCCAAAGGAGTTTGATGTGCACACAGTTTTGAAAGCCACTTGAGAAGTAAGTGATTGCAGTATAACATTCTATTCAGGCAGATAGTTGAGAGCATGGTCAATGAAAGCATGAAGTTCAGAATCAAAATTGAATTCAAGTCCCTGAAAACCCAGCCACTTACTAAGCAAGAGGGTTGTTACCTACCTTTCAGAATGATAAGGATCAAATGAAATGTCAGAAGCATGCTATAAACCATAAAGCAATATACAAGTAACATACCAGAATGGAGATGTTAAAGCAGGTAGTTCTCAAGGAGGGAAGAGAACTAGATACGGGGCTCTGAAAGATGTTTGAAGCCAGAAGGCAGGAATGAGCAGTAGGATCAGGATATTGTAATACCACAGGACCACGGATGTCAGGGAGGGTTTTTAAGAAAGCAGTGGGTTGCATTTTTTAAAAGACCCATTAGGCCAATCGGGGTGGCTCATGCCTATTATCCCAGCACTTTGGGAGGCTGAAGTGGGCGGATCACTTGAGGTCAGGAGTTGAGACCAGCCTGGATAACATGGTGAAACCCCATCTCTTCTAAAAATACAAAAATTAGCTGGGCATGTTAGTGCACTCCTGTAGTCCCAGCTACTTGGAAGGCTGAGGCAGGAGAATCGCTTGAACCCAGGAGGCAGAGATGGCAGTGAACCAAGATTGCGCCACTGCACTCCAGCCTGGGTGACAGAGACTCTGTCTCAAAAAAAACCAAAAACCACTACCATGTATTAGGCACCATGCCAGGCTCTGTGAATGGTCTAGAAGGTGGCAAAACAGACAATGCCTTAAAATCTTTTTTTTTTTTTTTTTTTTTTTTGAGACGGAGTCTCGCTCTGTCGCCCGGGCTGGAATGCAGTGGCCGGATCTCAGCTCACTGCAAGCTCCGCCTCCCGGGTTTACGCCATTCTCCTGCCTCAGCCTCCCAAGTAGCTGGGACTACAGGCTCCAGCCACCTCGCCCGGCTAGCTTTTTTTGTTTTTTTTAGTAGAGACAGGGTTTCACCGTGTTAGCCAGGATGGTCTCGAACTCCTGACCTCGTGATCCGCCCGTCTCGGCTCCCAAAGTGCTGGGATTACAGGCTTGAGCCACCGCGCCCGGCCTGCCTTAAAATCTTAAGCTAAAATCTACCAGTAGAGAAAGTCAAGATCCTTAAAATATTTGTTTTTTTTTTTTTTTTTTTTTTTTTTTTTTTTTTTTTTTTTTTTTTGAGACGGAGTCTCGCGCTGTCACCCAGGCTGGAGTGCTGTGGCCGGATCTCAGCTCACTGCAAGCTCCGCCTCCCGGGTTCACGCCATTCTCCTGCCTCAGCCTCCCGAGTAGCTGGGACTACAGGCGCCGCCACCTCGCCCGCTAGTTTTTTGTAGTTTTTAGTAGAGACGGGGTTTCACCGTGTTAGTCAGGATGGTCTCGATCTCCTGACCTCGTGATCCGCCCGTCTCGGCCTCCCAAGTGCTAGGATTACAGGCTTGAGCCACCGCGCCCGGCCTAAAATATTTGTTAAAGGGCTAAAGCTAGGCTTGGCTCTGGGGAGAGGAGGCTCAGTTAAGGGAGCAAGTGATCAGGTGTGTATATTAAAAGATCACTTTGGAAATAGAGTGGGTGGGTGGGAGGCCAGTTAGAAGTTATGTAACTGTCCATGCAAAGTATTCCCTTTCTCTAAGACAGTTAATGCACTGGATGATAGCATCATAGTGGACAGTCGGGTCAGAAGATTGTTAAGGTTCTGGGGAGAATCTCTGGGCTTGTGTGGTTTACTGAGCGCTTACTAACCATGTGGATTTTAGGCACTCCCTGAGGAAGGCATGTTTTTTCCGCTGGCCAGATAGGAATGGGAAGGTACTCTAGGATTTTACGGCACTCTGTAAGAGTAAGTATGGAAAAATACATGGAAGTTGAATGGAGACAGTTTCATGTCTTAAGACTCACAGGGGTAGGGTTTTGGTTTTTCGTTTTGGCTTAAAATAAAAAAATTTAACTTTATCAAATCATATAAATAAAAAACTTACTATTTATTTATTTACTGAGATGAGATCTTGCTCTGTTGCCCAGGCTGGAGTGCAGTGGTGGGATCTCAGCTCCCTGCAACCTCTGCCTCCCGGTTTCCAGCGATTCTCCCGCCTCAGCCTCCCTAGTAGCTGGGACCACAGGAGTGCACCACGATGCTCAGCCAATTTTTGTTTTTTTAGTAGAGTTTCACCGCGTTGGCCAGGCTGGTCTTGAACTCCTGCCCTCAAGTGATCCGCCTGCCTGCTCTGGCCTCCCAAAGTTCTGGGATTACAAGCATGAGCCACTGTGCTCTGCCAAAATTTGTTTTTACATGTACTCTTATTCCCAAGAAATCATTAGAAAAAACATGTAATGACTCCATAATTTTGCACTTTTATAAACAGGAGTTTTGACCTACCCCTATTTCCAATTAAAACAATCTGCTCTTCAGCCTTAACCTAGTCCAACTTTATAAGATTTTGAGTCTGATGCTTAAGGTACTTACTCTTAAAAAGAAACTATAAGGCCAGGCACGGTGGCTCACGCCTATAATCCCTGCACTTTGGGAGGCTGAGGTGGGTGGATCACCTGAGGTTAGGAGTTTGAGACCAGCCTGGCCAACATGATGAAACCCGTCTCTACTAAAACTGCAAAAAATTATCTGGGCGTGCAAAAAATTATCTGGGCGTGGTGGCGCAAACCTGTAATCCCAGGTGCTCAGGAGTTGAGGCAGGAGAATCGCTTGAACCCAGGAGGCAGAGGTTGCACTGAGCAGAGATTGTGCCACTGCATTCCAGCCTGGGCAATGAGAGCAAAATTCCATCTCAAAAAAAACAAGAACCTATAAGCACTCTGCTTCATTTGTGCTGTTCATTTACTCTTCTACAGCTTTAATGATGAAACCTTTTTTTTTTTTTTTGAGATGGAGTCTGCTCTGTTGTCCATGCTGGAGCGCAGTGGTGCGATCTCAGCTCACTGCAAGCTCCGCCTCCCAGGTTCACACCATTCTCCTGCCTCAGCCTCCCAAGTGGCTGGGACTACAGGCACCTGCCACCATGCCTGGCTAATTTTTTTTTTTTTTTTTTTTTTTGTATTTTTAGTAGAGATGGGGTTTCACCGTGTTAGCCAGGATGGTCTCCATCTCCTGACCTCGTGATCCGCCTGCCTCGGCCTCCCAAAGTGCTGGAATTACAGGCTTGAGCCACCGCGCCTTTTTTTTTTTTTTTGAGATGAAGTCTCACTGTCACCTAGGCGGGGGTGCAGTGGCACAATCTCGGCTCACTGCAACCTCTGCCTCCAGGGTTCAAGTGATTCTCCTGCCTCAGCCTCCTGAGTAGCTGGTAGAACTCCTGACTTCAGGCAATCCACCTGCCTCTGCCTCCCAAAGTGCTGGGATGACAGGCATAAGCACTGCACCCGGCCATGATGAAACTTTTTTTGAGGTGGGCTGGCCCTGTCGTCCAGGCTGGAGTGCAGTGGCACAATCATGGCTCACTGCAGCCTCAACCTTTCAGGCACAAGTGATCCTCCCAGTTCAGTCTCCTGAGTAGCTGGGACTACAGGTGTGTGCCACCATGCCTGGCTAATTTTTTATTTTTTGTAGAGATAGTCTTGCCATGTTGCCCAAGCTGGTCTTTTTTTTTTTTTTTTTTTTTTTTTTTTTTTTTTTTTTTTTTTTTGAGACGGAGTCTCGCTCTGTCACCCAGGCTGGAGTGCTGTGGCCGGATCTCAGCTCACTGCAAGCTCCGCCTCCCGGGTTTACGCCATTCTCCTGCCTCAGCCTCCCGAGTAGCTGGGACTACAGGCGCCGCCACCTCGCCCGGGTAGTTTTTTGTAGTTTTTTTTTAGTAGAGACGGGGTTTCACCGTGTTAGCCAGGATGGTCTCGATCTCCTGACCTTGTGATCCGCCCGTCTCGGCCTCCCAAAGTGCTGGGATTACAGGCTTGAGCCACCGCGCCCGGCCCCAAGCTGGTCTTGAAAGGAGCTCAAGTGATCCTCCTGCCTCAGCCTCCCTAAGTGCCGGCATTTTAGACATGAGCCACTGTGCCTGGCCTGGAACTTCTTGACAGAAGTTTTAATGTTAATTTGTTAAGAAACATTGATTACCTAGTCTGCTCGTCTGTAAAATGGGAATACTGTCACTGTATTTGTGATTATAGAGCTCCCCTAGAGACTAACCTTTGAGTCAGTGTTTTTGTGTGTTTGTTTTAAGACAGTCTCACTCTGTTGCCCAGGCTGGAGTGTAGTGGTGTCATCTCAGCTCACTGCAACCTCTGCCTCCTAGGTTCAAGCGATTCTCCTGCCTCAGCCTTCTGAATAGCTGCAACTACAGGAGTGCACCACCACACCTGGCTAATTTTTTGTATTTTTAGTAGAGACGGGGGTCTCACCAGGTTGGCCAGCCTGGTCTTGAACTCCTGAGCCTTCCTCAGCCTCCCAAAGTGCTGGGATTACAGGCGCGAGCCAACATGCCCGGCACAAGTTTTTTTTGGTTTGTTTGTTTTGTTTGTTTTTTTTTTTGAGACGGAGTCTCGCTCTGTAGCCCAGGCTGGAGTGCAGTGGCGCTATCTCGGCTCACTGCAAGCTCCGCCCCCCAGTTTCACGCCATTCTCCTGCCTCATCCTCCAGTGTATCTGGGACTAGAGGCACCCGCCACCACGCCCGGCTAATTTTTTTTTGTATTTTTAGTAGAGACGGGGTTTCACCGTGTTAACCAGGATGGTCTTGATCTCCTGACCTCGTGATCTGGCCGTCTTGGCCTCCCAAAGTGCTGGGATTACAGGCGTGAGCCACCGCGCCTGGCCCCGGCACAAATTTTATGGACTAAAGGAATTCCCTAACACATAGGTCTAGACTCTTGTTTTCCTGCTTCCTCATTTGAAAAAGCAGTATGCACACCACTATAAATGAATTCTCAATTTCTGCTTTGAAAACAACACTGCATGCACATAAGCCCATGAATTTTTCCATAGTACCTTCAACCCACATGCCCCAATTTTTTGTTTTGTTTTGTTTTGTTTTTGATAGAGTGTCGCCTAGGCTGGAGTGCAATGGCACAATCTCGGCTCACTACAACCTCTGCCTCCTAGGTTCAAACCATTGTCCTGCCTCAACCTCCCAAGTAGCTGGAATTACAGGCATGAGCCACCACAGCTGTCTAATTTTTGTATTTTTAGTAGAGACAGGTTCCACCATGTTGTCCAGGCTGGTCTCAAACTCCTGACCTTAAGTGATCCGCCCGCCTTGGCCTCCCAAAATGCTGGGATTACAGGCATGAGCCACCACGCCTGGCCTTCTTTTTTTTTTTTTTTTGAGACAGAGTTTCGCTTTTGTTGCACAGGCTAAAGTGCACTGGCGCGATCTCGGCTCACTGCAACCTCTGCCTCACCGTTCAAGTGATTCTCCTGCCTCAATCTTCCCAAGTAGCTGGTATTACGGTGCCTGCCAACACGCCTAGCTAATTTTTTTATTTTTAGTAGAGACAGGGTTTGCCATGTTGGCCAGGCTGGTCTTGAACTCCTGACCTCAGGTGATCTGCCTCCTCGGCCTCCCAAAGTGCTGGGACCACAGGCGTGAGCCACCATGCCCAGCATTTTTGTTGTTGTTGTTGTTTGTTTTCAGATGGAGTCTCTCCCAGGCTGGAGTGGAGTGACACAATCTCGGCTCACTGCAACCTCTGTCTCCCGGGTTCAAGTAATTTTCCTTCTTTAGCCTCCCGAGGAGCTGGGGTTACAGGCATGTGCCACCACGCCCGGCTAATTTTTGTATTTTTAGTGGTCTTGGGGTTTCATCATGTTGGCCAGGTTGGTCTTGAATTACCTCAAATGATCTGCCTGCCTCAGCCTCGTAAAGTGCTGGGATTACAGGCATGAGCCCATAACAAGCATGCCTGGCCAGTTTTCAGGTTTTTGACTTAAGCAACTAGGTGTCACTCAATCTCCAAAGGCATCCTCTGTCTTCTATTTCTCCCTTCCCCTCCTCCTCCATATCCAGTCAGACACTATATTAGTCTGGGTTCTCCAGAGAAACAGAATCAGTAGGATGTGTATATGCAAAAAGAGATTTATTTTAAGGAATTGGCTTACATTATTCTGGGAGCTGGCAAGTCTGAAGTCTGCAGGGCAGGCAAACAGCCTGGAGACCCAGGGAGATTTGATGCTGCAGTCTGGAGGCTGAATTGCTTCTTCCTAAGGGTCTTGTCTTAATTTGAACTGACCGGATGCGGCCCGCCCTCATTATAGAGGGTAATCTACTTTAATCAAAGTCTGCTGATTTAAATGTTCATCACATCTAACAAATACATTCATAGCAACAACTAGACTAATGTTTTACCAAAAACTGAGTAACATGAGTACCATTGCCTAGCCAAGTTGATACATAAAATTAACCATTACAGTCACTAAGTTTCATTGACGATGACTTTTAAATATTTCTGAAGTTGGTTTCTTCTTCTCCATTGCCATTGCCTTAATTTAGGCTTGTGTTCTTTTCATTTAATTAATTCATAAAATACTTACATTTTCGTACTATGCCAAATGTTGGAGATACAATTGTAAGATTGTGTCCTTAGGGACTTACATTCAATCCTTTTCCTGCCTTCTTTCTTGCCTCCTTCCAATCCAAATCCACAGTTTTTTTGTTTTGGTTTTGTCACTTTGATGCCCAGGCTGGAGTGTAGTGGCCAGAATGTGGCTCACTGCAGCCTCAACTGCCTCAGCCTCCTGAGTAGCTGAGACCACAGGACCACAGGTGCGCACCACTATGCCTGGAGATATGTGTATATATATATATATACACACACACACTTTTGGTAGAGATGGGGGTCTCACCATGTTGGCCAGGTTGGTTTCGAAATCCTGGGCTCAAGCAATCCTCCCCATTCGGCCTCCCAGAGTGCCGGGATTACAGACGTGAGCCACTGCGTCGGGCCCCAATCCACCTTTATAAATGGCTGCCTGTAGATCATAGCCTCTCACATTTTAACTGGGCTGCAGAATATGTATTGAAGGACTATCTTTATAAAATGTTTATTTGTAGAATCTGAAAAGATACACTGGAAAGGGGGAACAATGGTTACCACTAGAAAGAACTTAGCGGAGCAGCTGATCATTGTATTTATCTTTTTTTTTTTTTTGAGACGGAGTCTGACTCTGTCTCCCATGCTGGAGTGCAGTGGCGCAATCTCGGCTCACTGCTGCAACCTACACCTCCCGGGTTCAAGTGACTCTCCTGCCTCAGCCTTCCGAGTGGGTGGGATTACAGGCGCCCACCACCGGCCGTGTGTGTGTATATATATATGTATGTGTATATATATGTGTGTCTGTATATATATATATATATATATGTGTGTGTGTTTATTTTTATTTTTTTGGTGAGACGGGGTCTTGCTCTGTCGCCCAGGCCGGAGTGCAGTGGCGTGATCTTGGCTCATTGCAACCTCTGCCTCCTGGGTTCAAGCAATTACCCTGCCGTAGCCTCCCCGGTAGTTGGGATTACAGGCGTCCGCCACCACACTCAGGTAATTTTTGTATTTTCAGTACAGGCGGGTTATCACCATATTGGCCAGACTGGTCTCGAACTCCTGACCGCAAGTGATCCGCCCGCCTCGGCCTCCCGAAGTGCTGGGATTACAGGCGTGAGCCAACGCGTCCGGCCCACGTATCTACCTTTTAATCATATGAATGTTGTACCAAGTTCGTGTATTACATATTTGAAAATAAATTGCGAAAATAACAAAAACAAAATCCATGAACTGACTAGCCTTTAAAATCCTGCGGGGGAGCCCAGTGGCCCAAGGGCGAAGTTTAGCCCTTCTTGCCCTTTCTGGTCAGTGTACCTGTTCCGTTTATCTCTGACTGCGCCACTCAGTCAGGTGAGGGACCACTGGAGTTCTTTCTACCGGAAATGCACTTCAGCAAATGCCAGTTGCTCTCTCCAACTTCAGTTTCGCCAGCGTCTACCTCAGGAAGCCTTCCTTCATCCTCTGGCCCCCGCCGCCGCTAATGTTATCCTTTTACGTTCAGCCTCATAATGCTGCCTTTTGTTGCAGTCATCACAGTGTCGAAATTTGTTTACATGTCTATCTTTGCTACTTGATGGAGGACAAAGATACACCTTATACCTAGCATAGACCCCAGGAGGTCCGAAATTGTTGTGGGAAAGAAAAAAAAAAAATCAATGTGCTGGCCTCAAAGCGGTTCACAGGAAGGGAAAAGCCTCGAAGACTGAGGCTCTCTTCGATTCCTTCGTGACTAACTCCAGGCAAACATGCCAGGAACGCGGCTCTCATCACCCGCTCCTGCATCTGCGCCCGGCGCCCGCCGGATTCCAGAAGGGTCCCCTCCGCCTAGCGCGCGACAGCTCCTTCTGGGGTACCGGAAGCCCGGCCACCGCCCCCGCAGGCGGGCATGGCCTCAGAGACCTCTTTTGAGCGCGGCGTGGGTATCCGCCCGCGGCCATGGACCGTGATCACAGTGACCAGAGGGACGGCGCACCCTGAGGTTGAAGCGGGGTAGGCATTGGCAGGGGACGGGCGACGAAGACTGGCGACGCTCAGGCGCCAAAGAACCACCCTACTAACTTCCTGGCACTTACGTTTCTTACCCGGGGCCCAGAGTCGGGTGGCGGTCTTCCAGCTCCACGAACTCCAGTGCTGTTCTGCGTTGTAGGGAGCTGGAAGCCCGACCCACCACTCCTCCGCTCCCTGTACCCCTCCCTCTGCTCCCTGTGTCCCTCCGCCCCTCCCTCCGCCCCTCCCTCCGCCCCTCCCTCCGCCCCTCCTCCGCCCCTCCCTCCGCCCCTCCCTCCGCCCCTCCCTCCGCCCCTCCCTCCGCCCCTCAGCGCCACCGACCGCGGTCCCCGCCCACTTCTTGCCCGCGCGCGTCGCCGTCGCCACCTGAAGGGGCGTGGCCTCCACTCTGCGCACAGTCAGCCACGGTCCCATCCTGCTCCGCGCCGGTCAACGAGAGCAAACCCAGTGACTCACCTCCGCCGTGCTAGCTCCTCGCTAGCTCTTCCTCTCACACACGCTCACACCCGGCTCGAGATGGCGGCGGCGGCGGCAGGGGACTCGGACTCCTGGGGTGAGGAGAAGTTGCTGGCGTAGGGCCCGGGCCGGCTCCGGCCCCACGCCATGCAGGCACTAACGCGGCTCGCTCTCTTCCGTAGACGCGGACGCGTTCTCCGTGGAAGACCCAGTGCGGAAGGTGGGGGGCGGCGGCGGCACTGCCGGCGGGGACCGCTGGGAAGGCGAGGACGAGGACGAGGACGTCAAGGTGGGTGCGGGCTAGGGCGACGGGCAGCGCGGGAGCGGGCTGGCTGGTTGCCGGCCGACGCTGGGCCCTGGGGCGCTGCCGGGGCCTGCGGGCAGTGGGTCTAGACGTGAGCCTAGGGCCTAGTGGTGCCCTCTTCCCCTCCGTTTGCCGGCCATGTGGGCCGAAGACTGGCAGCGTGGCCTCCCATACTCGGTCTCCGGTTGAGAGTCTGCTCTCTGGCCTGGATCCCACCCGCTGGCTGGCGACGAAAGGTGACAGCATCGGCCGGGTGGGCCCACGTGCAAGCTTCGCGGTCCGGAGCCTCTGGCAGGAATGAGACCGGGAAGCTGGGAATTGAGCCTTGTAGCTTATCCATATGGAAGGTCTTGAAAGAAGTCGCATACCTTTTCGAGCTCAGGTCAGCTCAGGGCCAGTAACTCACTTATGAGTTACTGTATAAGTAACTCTACTTATACAGTTTGTTCGAGGGATTAGATGAGTGAAATATTGTTGTTGAATTTCAACCTTTTTTTCCCCCACACGAGACAGCTAGAAACAGTAGAGCGAAATAACTTTTGGCTCTCCCTTCCCCCACCCTATGGTAAAAGGGATGAACTGAACACTGAGATCGTCCACAGTTAGTGGACAGAAACCCAGGTAGTTCACACCGTGACCTGAGGAATGGAGAGATGTCAGTTACTCAACTACACACATACGACACCCAAGGAAATACTGAAGATTTGGTGGTTGTAGTAGATGACGGGCCTGTGGGTTTTTTGTTGTTGTTGTTGGTTTTTTGTCTATGCCTTGTAGATAATCATTTTTACCTCAGTCGTTTGAGTTTGAAAACTCTGAAGGGTTCATGATACAGCTTTCAGGTGACATTTACTTCTACGTGTTTTTTTTTTTTTTTTTTTACGGTAGTTACAGAAGTCTCAAATCCAAAATGTTAAGACTCTTATTAACAAAGTTCTCAAAATCTTGTTATATTTGTGCAGATAAAGTTTTGTGTGAAATGGAAAATGATTTTTTTTTGTGGTTTTGCCTAATTTAGTGAATTTTTTTCTCCTAACTTACAAGCACAAAACGGAGAACCCTACAAATCCTTCTGCCTGGGCTGAAAAGTTTAAGCTAGATAATCACTATGAACTTAATAGGGATGTTGTTTTGAGTTTTTCTCTTTTCTCCCCAGTCCGATGAGGTTGGATGTGTGGATGTCCAATTTATTGACAGCCTGAGGTTTAAGAATGTTGTGAGCTTTGCACACATTGAAGTTAATAAATCGACTATTTGAAGACACTTAGACGCTTTATTTACATGTTGTAGAAACATGGGACTAGATTATGTTACCAGCCTCATTACAAGATGTTAGTTATCCCCCTACGTTGTAGCAGATTTTCCGTTTTGAGCCTTGGGTTCATATTGGTCCTTTCATTTTTTTCCATGCACATAGGAAGTGTCAGTTAAGACATCTGTTACGAAATTTGGGAATAAGTTAACAAATGCAGAGAAAAGATTAGAGATATTAGGAAAGAAGTTGCAGAAGATGAAGTTTTAATGGATAGTGTAGACTAATGTCATGGAATAACTTCCCTGGATTAAGGGATCTAAGTGGTATCGATCCTGATGAATATAATTTTTTTTTTTTCTTTTTTTTGAGATGGAGTTTCACTCCATGTTGGTCAGGCTGGTCTCAAACTCCTGACCTCAGGTGATTCACCCGCCTCGGCCTCCCAAAGTGCTGGGATTATAGGCGTGAGCCACCGCGCCCGGCCTCTGATGAATGTAATTCTGATCACTTGGAACAAGTTTTGGATATTTACAAGTTGTAAAGGACGACAAAGATTATCTTGTCCAGTTGATCTTTTAGTGCTAAGTTTTTTTTTTTTAAACTTAAAACAGTTTAATCTCTCCATCTAATTTTTTTTTTTTTTTTTTGAGACAGAGTCTTGCTCTGCCACCCAGGCTGGAGTGCAGTGGCCGGATCTCAGCTCACTGCAAGCTCCGCCTCCCGGGTTTACGCCATTCTCCTGCCTCAGCCTCCTGAGTAGCTGGGACTACAGGCGCCCGCCTCGTCGCCTGGCTAGTTTTTTGTATTTTTTTTTTTTTTTTTTTGAGACGGAGTCTCGCAGTCGCCCAGGCTGGAGTGCAGTGGCCGGATCTCAGCTCACTGCAAGCTCCGCCTCCCGGGTTTACGCCATTCTCCTGCCTCAGCCTCCCGAGTAGCTGGGACTACAGGCGCCCGCCAGCTCGCCCGGCTAGTTTTTTCTATTTTTTAGTAGAGACGGTGTTTCGCCGTGTTAGCCAGGATGGTCTCGATCTCCTGACCTCGCGATCCACCCGTCTCGGCCTCCCAAAGTGCTGGGATTACAGGCTTGAGCCACCGCGCCCGGCGTTTGTATTTTTAAGTAGAGACAGGGTTTCACCGTATTAGCCAGGATGGTCTCGATCTCCTGACCTCGTGATCCACCCGTCTGGGCCTCCCAAAGTGTTGGGATTACAGGCTTGAGCCACCGCGCCCGGCCTCTCCATCTAATTTTTTGAGACAAGGTCTCACCAGGTCTCCCAGGCTGGAATGCAGTGGCACGATCTCTGCAACCTCTGCCTCCCGGATTCAAGTGATTCTCCAGCCTCAGCCCCCTAGTAGCTGGGATTACAGGTGTGCACCACTGTGCCCAGCTAATTTATATATACATATTTTTTTTGTAGAGACAGGGTTTCGCCATGTTACCTAGGCTGGTCTCGAACTCCTGAGGTCAAAGTGATCTTCCCGCCTCAGCCTCCCAGAGTGCTGGGATTACAGGTGTGAGCCATTACACCTGGCCTATTTATTTTGAGATGGAGTTGTGAGACTGGCTGATTTTTGTGTTTTTGGTAGAGATGGGCTTTTGCCATGTTGCCCAGGCTGGTCTTGAACTCTTGGGCTCAAGTGATCTATCCTCCTTGGCCTCCTAAAATACTGGGATTGTGGGCGTGAGCCAGCAGGCTCAGCCATATCACCAAATTTCTGAATTCTTATGTTTTTGTACTTTTTGTGAGGGGTCGGAGACAAGGCTTAGTTTCCGTGAAGTCTTCTGTTTATGTCAGCATCTAGTACTTAACCTTTAAAAATCAGGTTTAATGTCATTTGTAATGTTCTGGGAAATGAAAGGAAAACTGATGTCTTTGTTATTATAATTTGCTCCAGCACTTTACTATCATTTAGTAGACTTAGTATTTTGCTGTCCTTGACTTTTCAGATAGCTCTCTGGCAGTGGCAGAAGTGGACTTAGGTTGAACTGTACAACTATTAATATATATGGAGAGAAAAGGCTATGCTTTTCCCCAGTTAAAAAGATGAGAACTTGGGAGCATACTTTCCCATCACCCTGGCTTTATTTACCTTTTTTCCTATCCTGATAGTTGTGCAGAGGCAGTGGGAAGAATTGTTCACTTGGCATATATGACTCCTTCCTCATTGCTGGTATGATATGTAGGATGTGTTGACTGAGAAGGCAGTGAGTACCTACTGGAAGCAAGGACAACATAACTTGTACTCCATTTTACTAGTCTCCTAGCATTTCAGTAGAACAGTTTAGAAGCTAAATTTATTCTAAGGGTGCAGAGTTTGCAGAAACTTCTAGCTGTGTTCAGCCATCTCAGGCATTTGCCTCTGTAACCATACAGCATTTCTTTTAAAAGATCCTGTAGAGGCTGAGACAAGAGGATTGCTTGAGCCTAGGAGTTTGAAGCCAGCCTGGGCAAAATAGCAAGACCCCAATACATTTAAAGAGAGAGTGATCCTAAAGAACAGACTTAGTTGAGCCTGTCTCATCCTACTCGTTCACCCTGTGTTAGGATCCTATTCCAATAAATAGTTTGAATCTACCAGATAAGGATGTTTTTCAAGGGTTGGAAACAACTTCTAAAGAATAGGATCTGTATTTTACAGAAATGTGAAATTACTGGGGAATACCCAGAAGGTGGGCATTTTGCCAGTAAATGGGTATTTTGAAGAGAGTGTGTGTATGTGTATGTGTAACTTACGAAAAATTCCAAACATGCAGTAGAGAGAAACATTTAATAAGCCAGTGACCCGTCTTGTTTCCTCTGTATCCCCACTTTCTTCTTCCAACCAGATTATTTTCAAGAAAATCTCAATCATATCATTTCATACCTTGCCACTCTTACAAACTAGCAAGTTTTGAATTGGGAAGCATGTTTGTTATTGAAAAATTCATCATGATGGATCATTGTGAATAAACCACTTGTTTAGTGTTCAGTGTCTTGATATTGCTTAGCCGGAGTTGAAAGTAGATTGATAACTGTCCTGAATATGAGACAGGTAGGCATTGAGATGGAACTCAGCTGAGTGCTGATCCATTGTAGTATGTTAAAAGCTTAATGAATTGAATTAAATGAAGTAGAATTTACTAAGGCAGGCACCTTGGCTTTTAGACACCCAGCATAATTCCGAGATGGTGGAAGAACATTTTGGCTTTTAAAAAACTGAAAGTTTGCTGGAAGTCTACACTTGCCAAGATCTCGTTGCACAGTTCTGAGTTCTCTCAGAGTAGAACTGCACAGCTTACAGAACACCAATTAAAGGCTTTTTTTTTTTTCCAGCAAGAGATTATGTTTTACCTAAACCAAATTATTTAAAGAAAAAAGGAGAAGGAGTATATGTTAGTTCCTAGGCTGTTGCTATAGGGCAAAGAGTTTTATTGCTCATTTGAAGCTACTTCTATTTGACAATCTATAAATATATCTTGCTTAAGTTGGAAAGCATTTTCAGCCCTAAATGTGTTCTCATTGCATGTGACATAATGTAGTTTTATATTATGAAGACAGAACCAGCTAACTACTGGCCACATTGTTAGAAATAAAAAGAAAGCAAGATTTAAAGTTTTCTGCTTTGCTTCTAATAATGTGTTCAATTAGGAAGCAGATTTTAAAGTTAAAAAGCAGCCATCTCTTTCATAGAAATGACCTAAATGATGGGTGTGTATCTGCAGGGCAAGAGTATAGATAAGCAAGTAGTTTATAAACAGGCTCTATTCTAAGAAGCTAGCCATTTTAGGAGAGCAGTCTGGGTGATTCTTTTGAAGATAAATTGGATATTATAGTTGAAAGATTAATTGGCTGCCAAAAATAATTGGGTAAGGGATTTAATTGGATGTTCATAGGTAGTCTCTTGAATCAAATAACCATTTAGGGCTCTTTGAAGTGAGTTGTAGACTTGCTCCATATTTTAAGTTAATTTTAGCTGTTTCTCTAGGAACCCTTTTTGCATTTTATCTGAATTTGCTGCTGGAATTTACAGACTCCTAGTGTTTACAGAAAATTGGGCATATTGTTTGAAGCAGCGTGGTGAACATTCTACCTTAAATCTACTTTTCAGGCACTGAATTTTATAACGATGGAAACAAAAACTCTGATTTCCTGGGGAAAGCTACCTGGCATTTTGCTTTTATAATTACATCTGTTTGGAAGTGTGACTAGTCTCTTTTTGATGACACTTACTATGTTCCTTTCTTTAGGGGCTTAGTGCTAGTTTGGTAGTAACTTCAGGGCAGACTTGTAAGCACTTTGGGGAGAGAGTGACAGTCAAGGTTTGGATGGTCCTTTTATGAATTGAGGAACAGATGTCATGGCTCTTCTTGGGACATGTTGATAGAACCAGTTCTTTTTTTTTTGAGACGAGGTTTTGCTCTTGTTGCCTAGGCTGGAGTGCAGTGGCATGACCTCAGCTTACCGCAACCTTCGCCTCCCAGGTTCAAGCGATTCTCCTGCCTCAGGAGATTCTCAGCCTCTCGAGTGTCTGGGGTTACAGGCATGTACCACCACGCCCGGCTAATTTTGTATTTTTAGTAGACATGGGGTTTCTCTATGTTGTTTAGGCTGGTCTCGAACTCCTGACTTCAGGTGATCCACCCGCCTCAGCCTCCCAAAGTGCTGTGATTACAGTGATTACAGGTGTGAGCCACTGCACCCAGCTTTTTTTTTTTTTTTTTTTTTTTTTTTGAGACGAAGTCTCACTCTGGTCTCCAGGCTGGAGTACAGTGAAGTGATCTCACCTCATTGCAACCTCTGCCTCCCTGGTTCAAGCGATTCTCCTGCGTCAGCCTCCCAAGTAGCTGGGACTACAGGTGCGTGCCACCACACCCAGCTAATTTTTGTATTTTTAGTAGAGACGGGGTTTTACCATGTTGGCCAGGATGGTCTCGATCTCTTGACCTTGTGGCCCGCCTGCCTTGGCCTCCCAAAGTGCTGGGATTACAGGCATGAGTCACCGCTCCTGGCCAGAACCACTTCTTTTGCTACTAAAATCCATTCTGTGATGGAGTAGAGAATGTCAAGGTAGCTTCATTATGTCTGTACTGGTATGTGTCTGGGGTAAGATTTATGCTTTGATGGGAGAAACTAGGGACAGGGATAGAGGTGGACATACAGTTGGTGTGAATGTGCTGAGGGAGCCATGATATGGGTGGGCTGGGGGTGATGTTTTTCTGGAAAGGGTAACTGAGGAGCATCAACATTATACAAAAATGCTCCTATGTTGAGTTTGTTTGTTTACCTTGGGGGTATTGAGGTGGAGCTCCCTATTTTCAGCCATACTTCTTCCTTCTTGACCTCTTAGTACCAGAGGCTTGCAGACCAGTTTTTCTCTTTTGTCTTTTTTTCTTTTTGTTTTAAATGGAGGCTTTCTCTGTTACCCAGGCTGGAGTGCAGTGGCGTGATCTCGGCTCACTGCAACCTCTGCCTCCTGGGTTCAAGTGATTCTTGGTCCTCAGCCTCCTGAGTAGTTGGGACCACAGGTGCACACCACCATGCCCTGCTAATTTTTTTTGTATTTTTAGTAGAAACAAGGGTTCGCCATGTTGGCCAGGCTGGTCTTGAACTCCTGACCTCAGATATTCCAGCTGCCTCGGCCTTCCAAAGTGTTGGGATTACAGGTGTGAGCTACCTGGGCCAGACGTGCTGGCTCACGCCTGTAATCCCAACACTTTGGGAGGCCGAGGCGGGTGGATCACCTGAGGTCGGGAGTTCAAGACCCGCCTGACCAACATGGAGAAACCCCATCTCTACTAATAGTACAAAATTAGCCGGTTTGTGGTGGCGCATACTTGTAATCCCGGCCACTTGGGAGGCTGAGGCAGGAGAATCGCTTGAACCCAAGAGGCGGTGAGGCTGCAATGAGCCGAGATTGTGCCATTGTACTCCAGCCTGGGCAACAAGAGTGAAACTCCCTCTCAAAAAAAAAAAAAAAAAAGTTGGGAGGGGCCGGGCACGGTGGCTCACGCCTGTAATCCCAGCACTCTGGGAGGCTGGGGCAGGCCGATCACGAGGTCAAGAGATCAAGACCATCCTGGCCAACATGGTGAAACCCCGTCTCTACTACAAGCACAAAAATTAGCTGGGTGTGATGGTGCGTACCTGTAGTACCAACTACTTGGGAGGCTGAGGCAGGAGAATCGCTTGAACCCAGGAGGTGGAGTTTGCAGTGAACTAAGATTGTCACTCTGGCGACAGAGTGAGACTCTGTCTCAAAAAAAAAAAAAAAAAGATCGGTAAAGAACCACTACAGGCAATTTAAGTGAGAAGGTTGATAACCAGTATACCTCCAGCTGGACATGTCTTAATATGTGTCATAATCCTTCCCTTTAATGAGATTCCCAGTTTCCAGGAGAGGGACTTAATTCCAGGTTAGTTATTTTATACTTCAAGACTCAGGGAAGAAGTCATATTTACTATAATACTATTTTTATTATTATTTTGCATTGTGAGCTGCTTTATTGCAGTGAATTAAATTGTTTACCAGACTCTGAATTTTCTAAGCAAGTGTTTAAAACATACTTTTTAAAGACCTTCCTTAATACTGTGTTGAAAGCCTTAAATGAAGCTGTTTACATATATACATTTAAAGGACGAATCTCAGCATGTTACTCTAAAGATGGGTTGTAAGCTGTTTTATTACAGTGAACTGAACTCCACCAAACCACGAACTTTGTAGGCAAGTGTTTAAAACATGCGTTTTAAAAACGTAAATCTTTTTTTTTTGTTTTGTTTTGTTTTGAGACGGAGTCTCGCTCTGTCGCCCAGGCTGGAGTGCAGGGGCTGGATCTCAGCTCACTGCAAGCTCCGCCTCCCGGGTTTACGCCATTCTCCTGCCTCTGCCTCCCAAGTAGCTGGGACTACAGGCGCCCGCCACCTCGCTCGCAAAAAATACAATAGTTTTTTGTATTTTTTTAGTAGAGACGGGGTTTCACCGTGTTAGCCAGGATGGTCTCGATCTCCTGACCTTGTGATCCACCCGTCTCGGCCTCCCAAATTGCTGGGATTACAGGCTTGAGCCACCGCGCCCAGCCTTGAAAAAGTAAATCATTTTTTAAATTTTTAATAAAAAGATCAATCAAATGTTTAGTTATTTAAAACTTTTTTAAAATTGTTTTTGTAATTTGACACATAATGTACATATTTATGGGGTATATTGTGATGTTGCAATGCATGTATACATTGTAATTACTATTTCATCACTTTAAACATTTATCATTTCTTATTTCTTTTTTTTTTTTTTGAGACAAAGTCTGTCTCTGTCGCCCAGGCTGGAGTGCAGTGGTGCAATCTCGGCTCACTGCAATGTCTGCCTCCCGGGTTCACACCATTCTCCTGCCTCAGCCTCCCGAGTAGCTGGGACTACAGGCGCCCGCCACCATGCCCGGCTAATTTTTTCTTTTTTAGTAGAAATGGGGTTTCACTGTGTTCGCCAGGATGGTCTGGATCTCCTGACCTTGTGATCCGCCCGCCTCGGCCTCCCAAAGTGCTGGGATTACAGGCGTGAGCCACCGCGCCCGGCCCATTTATCATTTCTTTGTGGTGTTAACATTCAAAATTTTCTCATGGAGCTATCTTGAAATATACAACATTGTTATTAGCTATAGTCACCTTACTGTGTAATAGAACACCAGAACTTATTCTTCTAACTGTAACTTTGTACTATGACACTTTAAAGAATTTTGGTCCATTCAGAGCAGGTCCCTTAGTTTTTCACTGAGATTGTGGGATGGCTGTGTCTGGGTCTCGGTTTCCTTTTCTGTAAAATAGGGGGATAACACGACCTTCCTTACAGGACTGTTGTGAGAGTTAACCTTGTTACTACACCTGTTGCTCAGAAGGGTTGTAAATATGCACCTTCTGGAAGTAAGCAAATGAACTGAAGCATTGCTGCATATCACTCACAGATCCAGCTTTCTTGTGTTCTGTGAAGATTTAAATAACAAAAAATGCTTAGTAATTCACTTTTATTTTTAGCTCTTTGGTTCCTTTTGTACTGTGATGTATTAATATAAGCACTTAGCAAACTAACGGCGAAATACAAACATTTGATCTCTAATTTCTAACTCTAGTATCATAGTTATTCAGATAATGACTAGCTGGTTTGCTTTCAATCTGTTAAAACTGCGAGCTGTGGGTTAAATTGCTGAAGTAAGGTGACTATAAAAATACATTTACTTTTTTATACAAAGTTCCTTTCATTATGCTTGCAGACCGTATGACAGCCTTAATCATGATGTTGAATTTTTAATTTATTTAGTGGACTTACAGATTTTTATTAAGAATCAAGGCTTGGTTAGTTTATATTCTAGGCTGATACAAATTTGTGACCCTTTGTGTTATGAAACCAGAAGCTTGGTGTCATAGTGTGGCATATTAGTCATATTAGTCAGCCTTTGCTTCTTTAGTAGCGTCAGGGCCTCTTGCCTTGCATTTGCCATCTTGCCGCTCAGCTTCAAATGGCATGTCATAGTGTGCCTGGTGGTTGCTGAGACAATGGCCAGGCTACCTATGATTAAAACCGTCTTTAATCATAGGGCTGTGTCTGTCCCTATTAAACTTGAGCCTTCTAAGTTTTGTGGAGCTTTTAGAAAATAGTGTTTGATAATTGGTTTATATTTAGCTCAGTGATTGAGTTAGGCATAGAAAAGACAGTGTAGATCTTTTCTTTTTTTGAGACAGAGTCTCTTGCCCAGACTGGAGTGCAGTGGCTTGATCCTGGCTCACTGCAACTTCCGCCTCCTGAGCTCAAATGATTCTTGTTCCTCAGCATCCTGAGTGGCTAGGATTACGGGCGTGCACCACCACACCTACCTAATTTTTGTATTTTTTAGTAGAAATGGGGTTTCATCATATTGGTCAGGCTGGTCTCAGAACTCCTGGTCTCAAGTGATCTGCCCGCCTTGGCCACCCAAAGTGCTGGGATTACAGGTCTGAGCTGCTGCACCTGGCTAGATCTATTTTAAAGTGCCCTGAGTTAGAGTGGAATCCATGAAGGCTTGATCAGCTCTAGACTTTTTTTTTTTTTTTTTTTGAGACGGAGTTTTGCTCTTGTTGCCCAGGCTAGAGTGCAATGGCACGATCTCGGCTCACCACAACCTCTGCCTCCCAGGTTTAAGTGATTCTCCTGCCTCATCCTCCCGAGTAGCTGGAATTACAGGCATGTGCCACCACACCCAGCAAATTTTGTACTTTTAGTAGAGATGGGGTTTCTCCATATTGGTGAGGCTGGTCTTGGACTCCCAACCTCAGGTGATCTGCCCACCTTGGCTTCCCAAAGTATTGGAATTACAGGCATGTGCCGGCCTTGACTCCTTTTTTTTTTTTTTTTTTTTTGAGACAAAGTCTTGCACTGTACCTGGGCTGGAGTGCAATGGTGCAATCTCGACTCACTGCAACCTCCCACTCCTGGGTTACTCTTGGGCGACGAGAGCGAAACTCTGTCTCAAAAAGCAAAACAAAAAAAAACCCAGTATGGTACTGGTGTATGGAGAGACAGTAGATTAGTGGGATAGGATCAAAAGCCCAGAAGTAGACCAAGTATATATGAACATTTAGTGTATGGTAAGTCACAGGGTATCTTAAAATTTTTTTTGCTGCAATAGAATGCAATAGATGGGGTATTTTATAAACAGATTTATTTCGTATGGTTATGGAGGCTGAGAAGTCCAATATCAAGGTGCTGGCATCTGGTGAGGGCCTTCTTGTGCTATTATCCTGTGGCAGAAGGGCAAAAGAGCACAAAGGATTGCAGAACTCATCCTTTTATCAGGTATCTACTCCTAAGATAAAGGTATTAATAATCCATTCATGAGGGCTTTGCCTCTAACCATTTCTGAAAGATCCTACTTCTCAACACTGTTGGATTGGAGATTCAGTTTTCATCACATGAACTTACAGGACACATTCAAACCATAGCCCAGGGAGAAAATCATTATTTATTAAAGGGTTTTTAATAAATGATGCGGTGACAACTGGGTAGCCCTTTTGGAAAAAAATACAACTAGATCCGTGTCACACATCATACACAAGACAAAAACTCCAAATAGATCAGAGATCTAAATAAAAAAACAGTGAAACCCTACACATTCTAGAAAAAATTGGGGGTGAATTCTTAGGTGTAAGAAAAGACTTTATGGCTGGGCGAAATGGCTCATGCCTGTAATCCCAGCACTTTGGGAGGCGGAGGCGGGCGGATCACCTGAGGTTGGGAGTTTGAGACCAGCCTGACCAACATGGACAAACCCCGTCTCTACTAAAAATGCAAAGTTAGCTGGGCGTGGTAGTGCATGCCTGTAATCCCAGCTACTTGGGAGGCTGAGGCAGGAGAATTGGTTGAACCCAGGAGGCGGAGGTTGCAGTGAGCTGAGATCGCGTCACTGTACTCCAGTCAGCCTGGGCAATAGAACAAGACTCCGTCTCAAAAAAAAAAAAAAAATGTTTCTACTAAAAATACAAAAATGAGCCAGGCGTGGTGGTACATGCTTGTAATTGCAGCTACTGGGGAGGCTGAGGCAGGAGAATCGCTTGAATGTGGGAGGTGGAGGTTGCAGTGAGCTGAGATCGCACCATTGTACTCCAGCCTGGGCAAGAAGAGTGAAACTCCGTCTCAAAAAAAAAAAAGTCTGGTAAATTTTACTGCATAAATTTGTTGGGATGCATAGCACTTCATGGGGAAACAATAGAACATTTCCATCAAGAAAGCAAGAATGCCCATTACCTCTGCTGCTGTTCAACATTGTACTAGAGGTTTAGCTGACCCAATTAGATAAATCAGTTGTGAGGGCCTAAGGATTGGTAAAGAAGTAGAGCTATCTTTTGTTTCCAGATAAGGTAGCATACCTGGAAAACCCTAGAGAAGCAATGATAATCTAACTTCAGAGATAAATGAATTCAGTAAGGTAGCAGGATATTAACATATAAAAAAGCCAGTAGTTATTTTTGTTTATTTGTTTTGAGACAGGGTCTTTATGATAGTGAGTTGTCCAGGCTAGAGTGCAGTGGCACTATCATAACTCACTGCAGCCTTACCCTCCTGGGCTCAAGTGATCTTCCCACATTAGTCTCTCAAGTACCTGAGACTACAGGCATATACCACCACACCCAGCTAATTTTTTAATTTTTTTTTTTTTTTGTAGAGACCGGGTCTTGCCAATATGTTTTTATACACAAATAATAGCCACTTAGAGGACATAATAGGAAAATGCCCTATTTACAATAGCAACATGCAAGATGAAATACTTAGGAATAAATCTAAAGAGAAATGTGCAGAGCCTCTAATAGGGAAACTACTTTAAAACACTTCTGAAAGATAAAAAAATGTACTTGATCAAATGGAAAGACAGCTGTTATTCTTGGTTAGGGCAGCTCAGCATTATAAGATGTCAGTTCTCCCTACATTAATTTAAAAAGTTAATGCAGTACCAAAAAATACCAACAAACTTATTTCTTTGGAGTTAGTCAAGTTGATAATAAGGTTCACACAGAAAAGCAAGAATTGTTAATGGAAGTCTTTTTCTTTAGGATAACTGGGATGACGATGATGATGAAAAAAAAGAGGAAGCAGAAATAAAACCAGGTGAGCCACTGGGGCACCTCCATTTTTGTTTTTATGTCTTGCTGAGCATTTGTGACTTTTATTAAGACAAATGACAGAACGGTAACAAAATGGGAGATTTTGGTATTTAGAAACCAAGTGTCCTTCCATTCCCACTGTATTCTGTTTTCCCTGCAACTTTTCTGTATCTCCTCAAAATATAATCAGATTAGATACCTGCTGTATTTCTGTGTGAGTGCTAGGTATTGTTAGGAGGAAAGGGTAGAGGTTTTGGCATTAATTATAGTTGAATGATCTAAGCCCTGCCTATAGGATGGTGGGGAAATATGAAGAGATATTTGGATCTTAGGGGTCACGTTAGAGAGGAGAAGGAGTCGTCCCAGAAGTTTCCCATTATTTGTAAGAAAAATCACTGTTTGAAGCTGGGAAAGGTTTAGTCTCTTAACAGTATACAAGTATCATGTCTGTCTCATCAATAAACTGGAAAATACTCAGTATAACTGTCAATAAAACTTTTTTTTTACTTTTAGAGGTAAAAATTTCAGAAAAGAAAAAAATAGCAGAGAAGATAAAAGAAAAAGAACGGCAACAGAAGAAAAGGCAGGAAGAAATTAAAAAGAGGGTAAGTACTGTTTGTTTTCTAAAATACAGAATTCTCACATCGGTAGTGATATAGTTTCTAACAGGCTGCAAATATTACCTAGCAATTTGAAGGGCTCTGTAAAGACTGTAAGTGGATACCATAAGGTAGGTAAAATCCAAAACAAATTGATTTATGGTTTTTGCAAAAACATAACCCAGTTTTATATATGAGTGTCTTTTAAGTTTTGACAAACATTCAGGAACAGTCATGATAGTGCAGTGACTACAGTCAGTGATTTCTGCCATTGCCTGTAGTTCATTCTAGTCAACAGGATTAGATTTTTTTTTTTTTTTTTGAGACGGAGTCTTGCTCTGTCACCAGGCTGGAGTGCAGTGGCTCAGTCTCGGCTCAGTGCAATCTCTCTGCCTCCTGGGTTCACGCCATTCCCCTGCCTCAGCGTCCTGAGTAGCTGGGACTACAGGAGCCACGGCCAGCTAATTTTTTGTATTTTAGTAGAGATGGGGTTTCACCATGTTGGCCAGGATGGTCTCAATCTCCTGACCTTGTGATCCATCTGCCTCGGCCTCCCAAAGTGCTGCACTTTCAGGCGTGAGCCACCATGCCTGGCCAGGATTACTTTTTATTTGCAGTGAATATATTGAACAAAATATAAAAATTGTTCATTTCTGTGCCATGTAGCTATATAAATGTATTTGTTTTTGATTATTTGGCACAGGATCAGAAATATTTATTTGCGTGGTTTTTTTGTTTTTGTTTTTGTTTTTTAGACAGAGTCTCACTCTGTTGCCTAGGCTGCTGGAGTGCAGTGGTGTGATTTTGGCTCACTGCAGCCTCCACCTCCCAGGTTCAAGCAATTCTCATTCCCCAGCATCCCAGGTTGGAATTACAGGCACACGTAATCATGCCTGGCTAATCTTCGTATTTTTAGTAGTGATGGGGTTTCGCCACATTGGCCGGGCTGGTGTGAAACTCCTGACCTCAAGTGATCTGCCTGCTTCGACTTCCCAAAGTGCTGGGGGATTACAGGCATAAGCCACCACACCCAGCCTATTTTCTATTTCTTTTGTTTTTTTGGAGATGATGTTTCACTCTTATCACCCAGGCTGGAGTGCAGTGGTGTGATCTCAGCTCACTTCAACCTCCTGCTGGGTTCAAGCGATTCTCCTGCCTCAGCCTCCTGAGTAGCTGGGACTACAGGCGTGTGCCACCACACCCAGCTAATTTTTGTATTATCAGTGGAGATGGCATTTCACCATGTTGGCCAGGTTGGTCTCGAACTCCTGACCTCAGGTGATCAACCCGCCTTGGCCTCCCAGAGTGCTAGGATTATAGGTGTGAACCACTGCGCCTGGCCTATTTTCTATTTGAGAACACATTTACATAGCTCAAAAATTAAAACAGCCCAGGGTGGTTTGCTCACGCCTGTAATTGCAACGCTTTGGGAGGCTGAGGTGGGAGTATTGCTTGAGTCCATGGATTTGAGACCAGCCTGGACAACATAGGGAGACCCTGTCTCTACAAAAAGTAGAAAAATGAGCTGGGCATGGTGGTACATGCCTGTAGTATCAGCAGCTTGGGAAGCTAAGGTAGGACAATCGCATGAGCCCAGGAAGTTGAGGCTGCAGTGAGCCATGATTGTACCACTACACTCCAGCCTAGGTGATAGAGCAAGACCCTGACTCAAAAAAAAAAAGAAGGAAACGGCCGGGCACGGTGGCTCACGCCTGGAATCCCAGCACTTTGAGAGGCCGAGGTGGGCGGATCACAAGGTCAGGAGATCAAGACCATTCTGGCTAACATGGTGAAACCCCGTCTCTACTAAAAAATACAACAAATTAGCTGGGTGTGGTGGCGGGTGCCTGTCGTCCCAGCTACCTGGGAGGCTGAGGCAGGAGAATGGTGTGAACCCGGGAGGCGGAGCTTGCAGTGAGCAGAGATTGTGCCTGGGCGACAGAGTGAGGGTGACAGAGCAAGACTCCATCTCCATCCTGGGCGACAGAGTGAGACTCCATCTCAAAAAAAAGAAAAAAAAATTATATCCCAGTATAAAGAGAAGATAGATACACACTAAGCTGTCAACTGTCATCTCAGAGAAGTGGGTCTGGGAAACAAATGACATCTACTATTATATCTTTAAAATTTGTTATAATGATACTTTTATTTTATTTTATTTTTTTTTGAGACGGAGTCTCGCTCTGTCGCCCAGGCTGGAGTGCAGTGGCCGGATCTCAGCTTACTGCAAGCTCTGCCTCCTGGGTTTACGCCATTCTCCTGCCTCAGCCTCCCGAGTAGCTGGGACTACAGGCGCCCACCACCTCGCCCAGCTAGTTTTTTTGCATTTTTTTAGTAGAGACGGGGTTTCACCGTGTTAGCCAGGATGGTCTCGATCTCCTGACCTCGTGATCCGCCCGACTCGGCCTCCCAAAGTGCTGGGATTACAGGCTTGAGCCACCGCGCCCGGCCTATAATGATACTTTTATAATTAGACAATATGATGAAAAGGGGAAATGTTTTGAACCATTCTGTTGGACATTTAGGTTGTCTGTAAATTTATTTGAAATTATGAATAATACTCTAATGTACATTCTTGGGCTTACATATTTGTGTGCATCTTATTTCTTAAGGTAAATACCTAGAAGTAGAATGCTTGATTAAAGCATGTAAAAGTATTATTTAAGACTTGATACATATTACCAAGTTGCCCTAGAAAGGTTGTTCCAATACAGTTTTAGTAGCAGTTTATGAAAGTAATATTTTTACCTTTTCCACAGTCTCAATTCCTTATTTTTAAAAAAGGCTATAGAAGTAACCCCAGTCTTCCTGGGTACAAATCTGTCACATTACCAGCTGTGTTGCCTTCTATTATTGTGCACAGGTTGTTTCTCTGTGCCTCCATTGTTTATCTTTAAAATTGGGTTAAGAATATCTAAAGTGGGCCGGACGCGGTGGCTCAAGCCTGTAATCCCAGCACTTTGAGAGGCTGAGACGGGTGGATCACGAGGTAAGGAGATCGAGACCATCCTGGCGAACACGGTGAAACCCCGTCTCTACTAAAAAATACAAAAAACTAGCCAGGCGAGGTGGCGGGCGCCTGTAGTCCCAGCTACTCGGGAGGCTGAGGCAGGAGAATGGCGTGAACCTGGCAGGTGGAGCTTGCAGTGAGCTGAGATCCGGCCACTGCACTCCAGCCTGGGTGACAGAGCGAAACTCCGTCTCAAAAAAAAAAAAAAAAAAGAATATCTAAAGTGGGCCGGACGCGGTGGCTCAAGCCTGTAATCCCAGCACTTTGAGAGGCTGAGACGGGTGGATCACGAGGTAAGGAGATCGAGACCATCCTGGCGAACACGGTGAAACCCCGTCTCTACTAAAAAATACAAAAAACTAGCCAGGCGAGGTGGCGGGCGCCTGTAGTCCCAGCTACTCGGGAGGCTGAGGCAGGAGAATGGCGTGAACCTGGCAGGTGGAGCTTGCAGTGAGCTGAGATCCGGCCACTGCACTCCAGCCTGGGTGACAGAGCGAAACTCCGTCTCAAAAAAAAAAAAAAAAGAATATCTAAAGTGGACTGGGTGCAGTGGCTCATACCTGTAATCCCAACACTTTGGGAGGCTGAGGTGGGCGGATCACTTGAGGTCAGGAGTTCAAGACCAGCCTGGCCAACATGGTGAAACCCTGTCACTACTAAAACTACAAAAATTAGCTGGATGTGGTGGTGCATGCCTGTAATCCCAGCTACTTGGGAGGCTGAGGCACGATAATCATTTGAACCCAGGAGGCAGAGGTTGCAATGAGCCAAGATCGTGCCACTGCACTCCAGCCTTGGTGGCAGAGTGAGGCTCTGTCTTAAAAAAAAAAAAAAAAAAAAATCTAAAGTGTTTAGAGGAATGCCTGAAACAGTAATTACCAGTGTTCACTTTTATTTATAATTATATATGCTTATTTAAGAATTCATACAATACAAAAAGGTACTGGGTGCATCATAATCCCAGCGCTTTTTAAAAACTTTTGTCTCATTTTAGTTAGAAGAACCTGAAGAACCTAAAGTGCTAACACCAGAAGAACAATTAGCAGATAAACTGCGGCTAAAGAAATTACAGGAAGAGTCAGACCTCGAATTAGCAAAGGAAACTTTTGGTAAGACAGGAGTATGATTGCAATACAGTATTAAACTGTTACAGGTGAAAACCCCAGAAAGTTCAGAAAACATCTCCTTTTCTTAAAAGAAACATGATACTGGTTAATGTAGATATTAGAAAGCAGTTTTTAATCTCTGTGTATATTTGAGATTTCATTACATTTTCAGATTTTTGAATGATTGTTTTGAGTAAAAGATTATTAAGATAAGTCATTTATAGCAATGCAAGAAGGGCAAAAAGGAGTAGACTCAAATGAAGTTCACTGCTGCGTAGAATATTTTTATCAGCTGGATGAAATTTGCATGAAATGTGAGGTCTGTAGCTTTGAAATGGACTGTAGGGCTGTCCTGCTGTCTTAAGACTTAGACAGTAGGATGTTGCTCCAGGTGAGGCATACAGCTTTTTCTGTGCCTTCTTGTGCTCAGTGTCATTTCCTTCTGCAATCCTTCTTTGCCCTTACCATGCCCTGTCTTTAGAGGGCCTCCATTTCTGTGTGTGGTGTCTGCACCTGTGGTTAGTGCATGAGATAAAAGTGCAGCATCCTATCAATAGTTACATTCAGACTGTTCCAGAGTAAGAGACGTTGCTAGAGAAATAGTCAAAGACTTCACTTCATTTAACCAAGTTTGTCATTACCTGTTGAGTACTTTTCAGAGTAGATCATGTTGAAACAGTTAAATCACTGCAATTTATAGCCAAGAAGGAAAGCTCTAGTTATTCTGATACGTCTCCCCTACCTTCATGCTTTCTCTACTCTAAACAGATCAAAAGGCTGACTGTAGTGACTGTTTTCCTTTTCATGGGGAAGTGTGACCTTATCTGTTAGTGGATCTGTACACATACCGGGAGTTGCTATGAATGCTCCTGTGCACCATTGTATGCTTGGCAGGTCTTAACTGCACTTGTCTAATTATAGAGGGCTCTTGGCTGTTATTATGTGTCTTCCTAGGATGGTAAAAGCTGCCCATGTGTTTATTAAAGAGGCAGGTTTATGAAGTGTGCATAAAGCCTAGCATGGGACACCTGTTACAGACTAAAAGGTAAAAAACATGCATTTATACAGTCATTGTTAATAGGATTTTACTGTTGTGTTTCTCATACTAAAATACCACGTGATGTTAATAACTAACGTACTTGACATGGAGGATACAGAAGCATACTTATCTTAGTCTAAAACTCATGTGGGCCAGATTTTTTTTTTTTTCTAACAGGGTCTGGCTCTGTCACCCAGGCTAGAGTACAGTGGTATGATCTCTGCCTCGGGGCTCAAGCCATCCTCCCACCTAAGGCTCCCAAGTAGCTGGGACTACAGGTGTATGCCACCACGCCTGGGTAATTTTTGTGTTTTGGGTATTTTTTTGTAGATACAGGGTTTTACCATGCTGCCCAGGCTGTTGTTGAACTCCTGAGCTCAAGTGATCTGCCCGCCTTGGCCTCCTAAAGTGTTGGGATTACAGGTGGGAGCTACCATGCCCAGCCTAGGCCATTATTTCTTCTATTGGGATATAACATGTTTACCCCTTTTTAGCTTCTGGAGTTAGACAAATACTTTCACAGGATCCATCTTTGTTTCTTACTCTTTTTGTTCCCTCTCTCCCCACTTTACTGTGGGAGTGTTCTTGTACAAGAACAGAGGATCCCTTTTGTAATGTAATATGTTGTTTTGTTTTTAGAGAAAGGGTCTTGCTCAGTCATCCAGTCTAGAGTGCAGTGGCGTGACCATAGCTCACTGCAGCCTCAAACTCCTGGGCTTAAGCAATCTTCCCACCTCAGCCTCCTGGGTAGTGAAGGCTACAGGTGAATATCACCACACCTGGCTAATTTTATTTTATTTTTTTGAGGCAGAGTCTCACTGTGTCACCCACACTGGAGGGCAGTGGTGCAGTCTCGGCTCATTGCAACCTCCGCCTCCTGGGTTCAAGTGATTCTCGTGCCTCAGCGTCCCAAGTAGCTGGGAATACAGACACATGCAACCACCATGCCTGCCTAATTTTTGTATTCCCTCTTAGGCCGCCCAAACAAAGCACTGGGATTACAGGTGTGAGCCACTGTGTCTGGCCGATACATTGTTTTTAAATGAATAAAATACTTATTTATAAAGAAAACCTGTTATATAGAAATAGATGTCAAAATACTAAAATGACAAATTTGTGATACAGAATTATGTGCTTCCTTATGGATGCATTAAATAAGGTATAGTGGCAGGTCTAATAAATAATGTCATTTGAGAGTAATGATGACTGAACAATATTAATATTGTAAGATAATCTGTAATGTCAGGAGAGTGTGTGTAATCTCTCCTGGTAAGTCAAGTTTTGCTAATACCACTGTGATTTGTTGCCAGTCAATTGAAACTGAAGGAAATGCTGAATTACGGGTTAATAAAGATGTAACTTTTTTCTGATTTAAGTTCATAGCCCCCCTACTCCCACCCCGCACCCCGCCCTGCCCCGCTCCAGCCATTCTATCCAATGACTCCAGTGGCTCCAGGTTTAGAGCCTCTGCTTTAGAATGAAACAACAGGGTTATTCAGATAGCTGATTGGCTTGTAAGGTTTCAGTTTTAAAAATCCTAACCTCCTGATCCTTTTCAGTGCTTCTTTTCTCCTACAGGTGTTAATAATACAGTTTATGGAATAGATGCTATGAACCCATCTTCCAGAGATGACTTTACAGAGTTTGGAAAGTTACTAAAAGATAAAATTACACAATATGAAAAATCACTATATTATGCCAGTTTTTTGGAAGTCTTAGTTCGAGATGTGTGTATTTCATGTAAGTAATTCTAATCTCTGGCCCCTCTGGGTAGATTTTTAGTAGGATGTTATCTTCAGGAGGTTGAAGGTTATTTTTTATTTTCAAGGATACTATAATACAGACTCATGATTTGCTGTTTTTAGCAATTACCTTGTGAATGTTGGTCTGCAGATACACAGTGAATCTGAGTGCTGGATCTTTTTGTTTGTAGGGGTAGGAGGACTTCTTGTTTTACTATGGCTTCCTTAAGAGATACCTAGGCTTGTCAGCAAAGCAGCTAGTAAAACACTGGCCTATTCTTTTTATCTGATTATCACTTGAGAGGGGCTGGGAAGTATCTTTTGAGGGAAAGAGGTCTCTGGCCATGTAGGATTTGGGTTGGGTGAGACTTTGGCCACTGTTTTTTACATATCAGAATTAGACAGGGTGCAAGTTGCATGACAGGGCTGGCACCTATTCTCTGGGTCCGTGGTTGTGGTGCCACACCTTGACAGGAGTCATACATTTCTCCTGGGTGAATGGGAGTGACAGCCATGGGTGGTGAAGCAGGAACGTATGGAAGGGACTAACTGGTTTTGCTAGTATTTGCAGTTTTTTTTTTTTTTTTTGAGATGGAGTCTTGCTTTGTTGCCCAGGCTGGAATGCAGTGACACCATCTCAACTCACTGCAACTTCTGCCTCCTGGGTTAAAGCAGTTCTCCTGGCCTGGCGCAGTGACTCACATCTGTAATCCCAGCACTTTGGGAGGCCAAGGTGGGTGGATCATGAGGTCAGGAGATCGAGACCATCCTGGCTAACATGGTGAAACCCCATCTCTACTAACAATACAAAAAAAAAAAAAAATTAGCCGGGCGTGGTGGCGGGTGCCTGTAGTCCCAGCTACTTGGGAGGCTGAGGGAGGAGAATGGTGTGAACCCGGGCGGCAGAGCTTGCAGTGAGCTGAGATCACACCACTGTACTCCAGCCCGGGAGAACGAGCGAGATTCCATCTCAAAAAAAAAAAGCAATTCTTCCACTCAGCCTCCTGAGTAGCTAGGATTACAGGTGCCTGCCACCACGCCTGGCTAATTTTTTGTATTTTTAGTAGAAATGGGGTTTCACCATATTGGCCAGGCTGCTCTGGAACTCCTGACCTCAGGTGATCCCCCCACCTTGGTCTCCCAAAGTGCTGGGATTACAGGTGTGAGCCACCATGCCCACAGCCTATTTGCAGTTTTTAAGATGGGGAAAGAGGAATCCTACACAATGGATTGGGTTTTCTTTGAGAAGTTATCACTACGCTGAGGGCTCTACATTTGATTGGTAACGTGCCCAGAGTTGACATTTTATTCTGCATGTACTATTTTTTTTCTGGTTTTTGGAGGCGTTCTCTTACCAAAACTGAACACTTTCTAGTAGCTAAAAACTGGTGTTTCTTTCCAGCTTCATATTTTCATAAGGCTGATAATGCTGTCCACTGAACAGGACCATTTCTTGGTAGGACATGGAGATGGTCACTGTTCTCATTCTAATTCCCATGCAAGAAAATGGAGACATCATGGGATAGGGTGTTGTCATTGTAGGTTTAATTGTCATTCCGGCCGGGTGCGGTGGCTCATGCCTGTAATCCCAGCACTTTGGGGGGCTGAGGCCAGTGGATCACCTGAGGTCAGGAGTTTGAGACTAACCTTGCTAACATGGTAAAACCCAGTCTCTTCTAAAAAAAAAAAAAAAAAAAGACAACAATTAGCTGCGTGTGGTGGTGCGCATCTGTAATCCCAGCTACTCAGGAGGCTGAGGCAGGCCAATTACTTGAATCTGGAAGGTGGAGGTTGCAGTAAGCCGAGATCATACCACCGTACTCCAACCTGGTGACAGAGCGAGACTCCGTCTCAAAAAAAATAAAATAGGCTGGGCGTGGTGGCTCACGCCTGTAATCCCAGCACTTTGGGAGGCCGAGGCAGGGGTATCACCTGTCAGGAGATCGAGACCATCCTGGCTAACACAGTGAAACCCCGTCTCTACTAAAAATACAAAACATTAGCTGGGTGTGGTGGCGGACACCTGTAGTCCCCACTACTTGGGAGGCTGAGGCAGAAGAATGGCATGAACCCAGGAGGCAGAGCTTGCAGTGAACCGAGATGGTGCCACTGCACTCCAGCCTGGGCAACAGAGTGAGACTCCATCTCAAAAAATAAAAAATAATGTAAATAATAATAATTGTCATTCCATGTTTATTTGTCTGTTCTGATTACTGGGGGTATGTTAATGGAAGGGCATGTTATCCTCCCCCATTTGTTTAGACTAAGGAAGGACAGTAGGAACATTGTGAGCTATAAAAGACAGTTTCTATTTGGTTGAACAGTGGTGTGTTGGTGATTACAGGTCATCATTATAAATAAATTTTATTTTCAAGAGACCGGGTCTAGCAGTGTTGCCCAAGCTGGTTTCAAATTCCTGGGCTTAAGTGATCCACCCACCCAAAGTGTTGGGATTACAGGCATGTGCCACTGTGCCCAGCCACCTTATGTTTAAAAAGAAGAAATTCATGGTCCTTTCAAAGTTACTGAAGTTTAACAATGAATAAATTGGACTTCTCATAACACTTTTGGAATGTACATTTTGGGATATATAGGTATATGTGGAATGTATATATTTAGCTTTAACTTTTCAAAATGCTTAAAAATTCACGTTTAATGGTATGCCCTTTTTTTTTTTTAAGTGGAAATTGATGACTTGAAAAAAATTACCAATTCACTGACTGTGCTTTGCAGTGAAAAACAGAAGCAAGAAAAGGTAAGAGCAAGCTGTGTAGGGAAATGTGTATTAAATTAGAGTGGGGTTATAGGTCTAACATTCAACAAATGTAATAGGAGCCTGTCCTAATTACTTAAAAGTCAAGCAACTCACTAATACCATTTAAGTTAGACTAGAACAGGAGTATGGGTGCTATTACTGTCCTTTTGTTTCCAGACATGTTCCCCTTTTCTGAGTTCACAGAAATTGCTGAAATCATAGACTGGGTTCATATTCTAGCTCTGCCACTTAATAGTTATAGGTAAATCGGCTTTTCTAAGCTTCATTTTTCTCCCTTGTAAAAGAGGGACAATAATACTCACTTTGCAGAATATTTATAAAAGTAAGAGCTGTCAAGTAAAGGTTAGCTTTGTGATTTTAAATTGGGGGGTGCTTATCCACACTTTTCTAAATTTGCTTCAGTGAAGTTGAGGCTTTCTACCAATAACTTATAACCCCTGCTGGTGGGCTAGGTATCCAGAGCAGGAACAAGGACCCAGATCAAGTTTTGGAGAGACTGACTCTGGGAGACTTTTTAGAGACCTGTTCAGGTTCAAAAAACATGTAGGCTCGGTTGTCCCTTACAGAACTAGTGTGTCTGGGACTAAAGGTTTTTGTGTGTCTATGAGGGTTGCTATACCAGGTAAGATGCCCATAGCACATAAAGTTTCATGAATTAACTCTCTTTCATCTTTAGCAAAGCAAAGCCAAAAAGAAGAAGAAAGGTGTGGTTCCTGGAGGGGGATTAAAAGCCACCATGAAAGATGATCTGGCAGATTATGGTGGTTATGATGGAGGATATGTACAAGACTATGAAGACTTCATGTGACATTTTATCTTTTCTTGGTATCATCTTTATGTTGCCCACAATCCCTTGAACATGTAGCACAACTTCCTTTCCTTTCAGTTCTGCCAAATGCTACAATCAGAAGTGCAGTATATTTTGTGCTGGTTATTTAACCCCTTGACACTTAGGTGCTAATGTGCAAATGAGGGAACTTGGATCTTGCTGCCAAGGGGTTAAAATTGGAACCTAAGTTGCTACTAAATCATAGTTCAAAACAAACCTAATAATGTTGTCATTGTTGCTATCTGATTTCATAGCAGCAGTCACTAAATAAATTGGAAACAAAAGGTTGCAACATGACAAAAAAACTGTGTAGTATTTACCAGCACCATTCAGTAATACAGCCTTAACCATACCTCCTTGAACTACTTCGTAACTTGTCAAGAAAAGCAGTTTGCAGCAAGGGCATGTGGTGTGCACCTAGTATTAAAATTGCTTTGTCTTAAAATTGAACATGAGGACATTAAAAATACATTGTGAAGAAGACTGCTTATCTCAGAGTGAAGATACTGCGGCTGAAAAGCACTAGTTTGATATAAAATTAAAATGACCAAAACCCTCCAGCTTTGAAGCTAAAGAAGGTAACCTTTCCATTATTGCATTACATGTTGTGGAATTTCTTGAGTGCAAAGACTGTCTAGTTATTTATCAGGCTATTTCTACTGATGAAGTGCTTCAGGTGGGGGAGGGAAACTTAAATTTTTATTTGACTGATTTAAGTGTCTGAAAAACAAATCTTTGTTCTCTTAGGCTGCAATGGAACAACTTTACCAGGGTTTTGGCATTTCCTTTCCTTTATAAAACATGCTCAGCAAACTGCACCAGTTAACTACAGTTTGGTAAATTGTTATGTTAACAATTATGACATCTGCAATGTTTTATAAAGCAACTAATTTAATAAAATCAGTATTGTGAGGACTTAAATTTTGTGTTACCTCCCAAGAGATACTTTTTGAGAGTATAGAATACAGCTCTTGGGAGTACAGTTCTCTACATACTTAATAAATGCTTGACATAGTTACAGCTTTAAAACATGAGTGATTTGCCAGGTCGTTAATAATGTCACCATAGAGCAACAAAGGTATAGGGCTGCCTTCCTCTTATTTATTTGGGGAAATTATTTTGTTATTTAGATACTAAGGCCTAATTAAGTACCTATAAGAACTATTTATTTGGAGTAACTGAGCCTATAACTCAGGTTTATGGCTAAGTATAGATTGGGGAATCTTTATTATGTCTTCTCCTAAGCAGTTTAACCAAATGTGTGGTTAGTGTTTTTTTATTCCCCTAAGACAGAAAGAACAAAAAATGTTTTAAATTTCTCTTATATAGGAAATAGGAACGTCAAAGCTCTGTAGACTACTTACCAAGTGGAAAACAAGACCATCTGAGTGATTTGAGGAATTAACAAAAAGTAGTGACTACATAGCAATAATTATAGTAAATAAAGATTCTTTTAAGGCAGACAAGGGCTAAGATTTCCTTAGCAGTAATAATGACATACAATGAATTGAAAATCTATTTTATTACAGAAAGATCAGTTTCTAACAAATGAAAATGTATCACCTGTTCCTTAACTGTGTAAATAATATTAAATTTCTTTGAAACTGGAATCTGCAGGTACAGGTATATTCTTTAATCACTATGGGATCATCTAAAGTAGAAGCTGTCCTGAGGAAGCGGAAGCTTTTGATCTTAATACTAGTATCTATATAAAATGGTATAGATGAACAGTCATCTAAAATCAATCCATTTTAAATAGGAATTTCCTTCTGAAAAGTTTCTTATTTGCTGCCTACTACCCACAAAGGACTGATATGGTACAGTACTGGGATTGTTCAACTTTAACAAAGATCTCCAATGCCTTATTCTACTCATCACATCTGTCAGAACCTGCTAACAGTACAAGAAAACAGGCACCTATGAAATCATCTAACCTGCTAGCATGTCCTTTAGACAGCAACCTGTCTGAGGGTCCTTCAGAAGCACATTTACGATTTCATAAAACTTGTGTTCATATGCCAACTTGTAATACAGGTAAACATCTTCACAATATGTGAGTAATTTCTTCAGGTTTTCCATGACCATGTCAGTAGGCTGATGTTGTTTATATCTAGATAAAGAAACATAATGTACAGGTTAAGATAACTGTTGTTTTTTTGTTTTGTTTGAGACAGAGTCTTAACTCTGTTGCCCAGGCTGGAGTGCAGTGGAGCAGTCTTGGCTCACTGCAACCTCTGCCTGCTCGGTTCAAGTGATTCTTGTGCCTCAGCTTCCCGATAGCTGGGATTACAGGTATGTGTCACCACCCTGGCTAATTTTTGTAATTTTAGTAGAGACAGGGTTCTGCTATGTTGGCTAGGCTGGTGTTGAACTCCTGGCCTCAAGTTACCTGTCAGCCTCAGCCTCCTAAAGTGCTTGGATTACAGGCGTGAATCACTGTGCCTGCCCGTTTTTTTTTTTCCCCCCCTTTTCTTTTCTTTTCTTTTAAATAAAAGATGGAGGTCTCACAGTGTTAACCAGGCTGGAGTACAGTGGCTTTTCAGAGGTGTGAACTCCTGGGCTCAAGTGCTTCTCTTGCAGCCTCCCAAGTAACTAGGACTACAAGTGTGTACCACTGTGCCCACCATTTTGAGTAAGGGCTGTCAGCTCTGAAGTACCACTTACTATTACCTATAGAGAAGAGGGTGCTGGAGTCTGGGTTATCTTAGACTAACACACATGAGTATGTTAATGCTCACCTTATAGAGTAAGTTTAGTACTCCAAAAGGCACCTCTGATGTTTTAGTGTTTTTTGTTTCTTTTTTTTGAGGTAAGAGTCATACTCTGTTGCCAGGCTGGAGTGTAGTGGCACGATCTCGGCTTAATGCAGCCTCTGCCCCCAGGTTCAAGTGATAATCCTGCCTCAGTCTCCCAAGTAGCTGGGACTACAGGCGCCCACCACCACACCCAGCTAGTTTTTATATTTTTAGTAGAGACAGGGTTTCACCATGTTGGTGAGGCTGGTCTTGAACTCCTGACCTCAAGTGATTCTCCCACCTCAGCCTCCCATAGTGCTAGGATTATAGGCGTGAGCCACTGTGCCTGGCCATTGTTTTAGGTTTTTGGCAATGAGTAGCTATCCTCCCATTTTAAAGTATAAAGCACTATATAAAGCAAACTGTTCTTGTTCATCTGTTTGCATAAATCTGTTAAAAGACTCTTCCCAATAAGGATTCTTGATAATTGCTTTGCATTTTAAGTAGAGGTAATCTAAAGGCATGGTGTACTTAGCCATAAAATTCTTACACTTGTCTCACCTCAAAGCAGAGGCAAGGATAAATGTTTACAGTCAACTTTTAATACTTACTTTTTGGAAATCTCTTCAAATATACTGGACTTTAATAACCTTTGCTGCTTAAATTCTTCCAAGTAATTAAAGTCTCCTTTAAGTATCACTTGCTGGTATAAAATTTCAGCCCAATCTGGAACAAAATCATAGGCCTCAGCCACAATAGAAGCCTTAAAAGGAGAGAAGTGAAGAAGGACACACCATCAGAGCCCATCTGATGTAAAATCAAAAACAAACTGTTGTAGAAAACAATGCTGTATACTCACTTGTGTAGTGAATATGATCATTACCAATTATGTAAAAAGGCTCTATGTATTGGAGGTGGTGAAAAGTCTGGTGTGTGTTTGGCATTTTCCCTCCCATAAATCCCCAAATTATCTTAAACCCTTTTTAAAAAAAGAGACATGGTCTCATTATGTTGCCCAGGCTGGACCAGAAATTCCTGGGCTCAGGATCCTCCCGCCTCAGCCTCGTGCATATGTGGGACTACAGGCATGTGCCACCATGCCCAGCTTTCAGTGTTTTTAATCTTCCTCACAATGAATTGAGACTGCTAAGAATATATCACTCCCAGTAACTCAGCAGTATAAGGAACAGTGAAAGGGCTGATTCCCTGATAATTCACTTCTTTAAAGGGCTAGAACCAATTTCCCTGACTTCCCATACTAACCTGAGTGTGCCATTCTGTAACTGCTAGGGCTAGGAGGTTCTTGCAGGACCACTAGCAAGAGTATTACTCTGAACCTCAACTGTCTTAAGACAGTGGTCTCCCACCTTTCTGGCATCAATGACAGACTGGGAGGGGATGGTTTTGGGATGAAAATGTTCCACCTCAGATAATCAGGCATTAGATTTTCATAAGGAGCCCTTGTATGTGCAGTTCACAACAGGGTTTATACTCCTATAAAAATATAGTCCTGTTACTGATCTGACGGGAGGTGGTGCTCAGGCCAGTAATGCTTGCTTGGTGCTCACCTGCTGTGCGGCCTGGTTCCCAGCAGGCCATGGACCAGTACCAGTCTGCAACCTGGGGGTTGGGGAGAGATGGTCTAAAGGGCCAAAGGTGTCTGCTTCTCTGCTGTTGTAATGGCACAGGAAAGGGAGACAGCACTGTCTTACCATTCTCTAACCTCTGCCCAACAATATACTAGAGAGAAATACATCAAATTGACATTTTCTGTTGGTATCAGAGAGTTAAGTCAGAACTGGACTGTCCTGGTTCTGTCACTAGCCCTGAGACCTTACCTCTGGGTTCCATGAGTGGGACAGAAGGAGAAAGGATGCTAGCAGTGCTGCCTCGAGTTTGCTTTCTTGCTCACCTGGTAGAACCGAGGTAGGGCCAGAATACAGTCCATTAGCTTGTGGCGGCCCAAGTTGATAAGCATTGTGTTCTGGCCAGTGTTCAGAAAGTGAATCTGCAGAGTTATCAACTTGGTGAGCCGCTGACAGTGCTGGGCCTGTCGCACACAAGAGTCCTGAGGAACAAGGGTGGAGAGAGGCACAGGTAGAGAAAGACGTAGTTGTTACCTCCTGTGTGAACCCTCACAAGAGTATTCACCCCTTCTGTTCCTGGTTGGCCTATGATGCCCTCCCCCTTCCCTTGGAAGAGCCCAAGGACAAAAGGAAAGAATTTTACTGTAGACAGCAAGTCCCAAGGCCAGTCTGGAGAAAGCCTTTGGTTACCTTGGCATAACTCTCTGCTGCATCCAGCATCAGAGTCAGGGCCTTCAGCAGCAGTTGCTTCAGCTGGTGCCCATCCTTGAGACTGTCCTCTGTAAGGGAAATAAAGATTTGCCAAGTCTGACTCCCAAAGCTGACCGTTATCATCCCACTCGTAGTGATGGGGGCTAGAATAGAAACATCCCAGTCATGTTCACAGCGAGGCAGGAATACCTCACTCAGATAACGGTTATTGGGCTGGAAACGCATACGCTTATTGTAACTTCACTCTGAAGTAGGATTCAGTGGCCCCTCTAATGCCTCATTTCTCCGAAACATCAAGGAAGACTTACATGGTATCAATATGCATGTTGGTTCCTGGTGAATGATACCCTGGATATACAGGCTAGATAGATCCAAGAGGACAATCCTAAGGTGCAAATGCCTTCCAAGTCTCTGTTCCATCTGTCTGCCCAAGTGGGGTTCCTGCTGAGTGACATAGCCGCCTCAAGATTCTTTTTTTTGTTTTTTGAGACAGTCTCACTCTGTCACCCAGGCTGGAGTGTACTGCTGCAATCTTGGCTCACTGCAACCTCCACCTCCTGGGTTCAAGTGATTCACCTGCTTCAGCCTCCCGAGTAGGTGGGATTACAGGTGCACACTGCCACACCCGGCTCATTTTTTTTTTTGTATTTTAGTAGAGGCAGGGTTCCACCATGTTGCCCAGGCTGGTCTTGAACTCCTGAGCTCAGGCAATCCACCTGCCTTGGCCTCCCAAAGTGCTAGGATTACAGGCATGAGCCACCGCACCGGGCCACCTACCTCAAGATTCTAATAGCCAATCTCATAGGCTCGTCCTCCTTTGCTGTAAGAATTTTATCCAGGGCCTGGCGTGGTGGTTCATGCCTGTAATCCCAGCACTTTGGGAGGCCAAAGTGGGTGGATTACAAGGTCAGGAGTTCAAGACCAGCCTGGCCAACATAGTCAAACCCTGTCTCTATTAAAAATACAAAAAATCCCATCCTGGCTAACACAGTGAAACCCCGTCTCTACTAAAAAAATACAAAAAACTAGCTGGGCATGGTGGCAGGCGCCTGTAGTCCCAGCTACTCGGGAGGCTGAGGCAGGAGACTGGCGTAAGCCCGGGAGGCGGAGCTTGCAGTGAGCTGAGATCCGGCCACTGCACTCCAGCCTGGGCGACAGAGCGAGACTCCATCTCAAAAAAAAAAAAAAAAAAATTAGCCAGGCATGGTGGCAGTTGCCTGTAATCCCAGCTACTTGGGAGGCTGAGGCAGGAGAATCATTTGAACCTGGGAGGCGGAAGCTGCAGTGAGCTGAGATCACGCCATTGCATTCCAGCCTGGGTGACAGTGCAAGACTCCGTCTCAAAAAACAAACAGACAAAAATACAAGTTAGCCAGGTGTGGTGGCGCATGCCTGTAGTCCCAGCTACTTGGGAAGCTGAGGCAGGAGAATTCACTTAAACCCGGGAGGCAGAGGTTGCAGTGAGCTGAGATCATGCCACTGCACTCCAGCCTGGGGACAGAGTGAGACTCTGTCTCTAAATAAATAAATAAATAAATAAAATAAATAAGCAAGCAAGCAAGCAAGCAAGCAAGCATTTTACCCGGCTAGCAGCACTGTTCTAGTAGTGCTGCTGTGACCTCACTCACCCCAGGGCTGAGACTCAATCAATTTCAGTTGGATGCGGGCAGCTGCCTCGTGGTTCTCGCCAATCTCCCGGCACATGCTGAAGCACAGGGCAATCATATTGTGCTTCTCACTGTCTCCAGGACGGCAGCGTTTGATGTAGTCCAGCAGGGCTGTCTTCAGGGTACCACTCTGCCCAGAATAAAAGGGAATAGCAAGGTGTCAGTCAGGGATTGCAAGGCAGACAGGACTAGCTGAGTCATCTGGTTCTGCATTCCTTAAAAACTCCCAAGAAAAAGGGAGAGAGGAGCAAAAATGAGAATGAATACAAGTTTTATGCTGTCCCAAGTATGAGGAAACAGGCATGTGCGCTTTCCTGTTGGGAGTGTGAAAGGCAAAACTTTTCTAAAGGGAGAAGCCTTAAAAGTACACCCGCATAAGCTGATCTAACAGTTCAATTTCTAGGAATCTATCCCTAAAGAGATAAGCAGAGAAGATGAATGTAACAGGGATATTTAATAGCAAACAATTAGAAACAATCCAGATGTCCAAAATCAGGGGAAGAGAGTACCATGTAGCCATTAAAACTTATGTAGGAGATGATTTGTTGATTTGGGAAATAGTCATGATATACTTTGTTAAGTGAGAAAAGCAGGATATTTCATATCTTCACTGTATAAGTTTTATTAAAATGTAATTATATATAGATGTTTTCAGGTACACGTTCAAAGAAAGGGCCTGTACCAAATTGTGACTGTCTCCAGATGATGGACAGACACTGAGGGCTTTTTCTGTGTTGTTCTGTTTTCCAAGTGTCTTACCTGGAATATGCATTATTTTTGTAACCCGGAAAAAGTTATTAAAGGAGTATTTAAATGCAGAAGGAAAACTGTCTAAAAAACAATTTTAAAAACCCTCTGGGGGATCTTGAAGATGCACCTATGTCCAGGACTTGCTCCTCAATTGATGACTAGATTGGTCTGTCCTGAAATCGGCCCATTATTAAAGAGAGATTTTTTTCTGCTTTGTCTCCTAATCCTGCCTGGCTGGGCCCATGTTTCCAGAAGCCGAAGGTGAAATGAGCAGAAGCAATGAGTCATCCAGACAAATGATCTGGAAACAGGTACTGTGAGGGGATATGGTTGGTGTCACAGAGCACACTCAGGACAGACGGGCTCTCAGAACCCAAGACCTAACCAAGTCAGGCCTTTGCTTCCAAGCCGCCTTCCTGTTCATCATAATAAATGGCTCCACAGCTTTTTGGTCTAAACTTTTGTGTTTGATTCCTAACCTGGCTCTTAGCAGCACAATTTTTCACAGTGTCCTGAAAACTCTCCACTCTAAAAGCCCTCAAACAACCTCACAGCTAGACAATCCACTTTAAGCCTGGCTCTCAGGGTTTTTGCCCCTGCCAGAGAAGGCATTTAAGACAGTAGAGGCAGGTGACAGAGGCTGAGGTGGAGGGGGACAAACTTACTTTCTTCAGTATTTAGCATCGGCCGGGTATGGTGGCTCACACCTGTAATCCTAGCACTTTGGGAGGCTGAGATGGGTGGATCATCTGAGGTTGGGAGTTCAAGACTAGCCTGACCAACATGGATAAACCCTGTCTCTACTAAACATACAAAATTAGCCCGGTGTGGTGGCGCGTGCCTGTAATCCCAGCTACTTGGGAGGCTGAGGCAGGACAATCACTTGAACCCGGGGGGCAGAGGTTGCGCTGAGATCACACCATTGCACTCCAGCCTGGGTAACAAGAACAAGAGCGAAACTCTGTCTCAAAAAAAATATATATATATATACACACACACACATACACACACACACACAAATACATATAGCATCAGCATATTCACTGATCTGAACCAGAATCTGAAGCCACTGGTGATAGTGTGTCTTGGGGAGGTCCCCAATTCATTCCCTCTGTTTTCCTAAGATAGTCTACCATGACTGAGATTATTCCCGAGAAAAACTGAGGCTCCTGAATTGTCAGCAGTACACCCCATCCTGGAGCTTGTTACTTTGCACCTACCGGATCCAACTTCTTCCTCATCAGCACTTCAAAGTAGTGCTTTTTATGCAGCAAATCAAATATGTATGTCATCTCATTGTACCTTCCAATGCCAGTGAGGAGCCGTACCTGTGAAGTGGGAGGACAGCTCGCATCAGCATCACCTGGAGTCTGGAGTTCTCTGAGCCAGACCACTACCATCAGTGGCTGCTTTCAGATGCCAAGCTCCAGGAGGAGAAGGGCTAATTTCCAGGCTACCATGCTTTGCTCCCTCCCCTGTACCCAACAGAGAGCCTCTGGAGGATTCAGAAATGTCAGTTACTGGGCGACCATTGGCTGTTCTTTTTTTTTTTTTTTTTTGAGATGGAGTCTTGCTCTGTCACCCAGGCTGGAATACAGTGGCACAACCTCAGCTCACTGCAACCTCCGCCTCCTGGGTTCAAGCAATTCTCCTGCCTCAGCCTCCTGAGTAGCTGGGATTATAGGCGTGTGCCACCATGCCTGGCTAATTTTTGTAAAGAGGCAGGGTTTTACTGCATTAGGGTGGTCTTGAACTCCTGACCTCAGGCAATCTGCCTGCCTCGGCCTCCCAAAGTGCTGGGATTACAGGTGTGAGCCACCACACCGGGCTTTGCTGTCCTTAAATGTGGCTCTCAGGCCAGGCGCAGTGGCTCAAGCCTGTAATCCCAGCACTTTGGGAGGCCGAGACAGGCGGATCATGAGGTCAGGAGATCGAGACCATCCTGGCTAACATGGTGAAACCCCGTCTCTACTAAAAAATACAAAAAACTAGCCGGGCGAGGTGGCGGGCGCCTGTAGTCCCAGCTACTTGGGAGGCTGAGGCAGGAGAATGGCGTAAACCCGGGAGGTGGAGCTTGCAGTGAGCCGAGATCCAGCCACTGCACCCCAGCCTGGGTGACATAGCGAGACTCCATTTCAAAAAAAAAAAAAAAAAGTGGCTCTCAAGTGCTAAAGTGCCATTCTCCTGGGTAGGGACTCTTACTCATCACAGTGGCCCAGTGGCTTGCTCAGTCACTCAGGTCAGTTTCAAGCCCAGAGAATTTAGGGAGGCACATGGGAACTGAGTTGCCAACTTACTTCAATTCAGAGGTGGGGGGAAGGTTCAAACCTTGTTTTGGGGAAAAATGCAGCTGTCTTAGCCCTCTAGAAAAGTTAACTGCCCTGACAAGGAGGTGGGATGGCCCCAGAACCTGGCAGGAATCTTCTCCCTTTTGTTCCTTTGGAGCAAATTCTGATTCTGATAGAAATCCTAACTTGGAGCAGGGGGTTGGGCTGCCCAGCCGACTCTCAAGTAGGTAGTGGTATCCAGATGGGCAGAACTCCCTTCAACTGTATCAGCTCTGGGCTGGCTCCCACCCTTCCTACTCCTCTCAAAGGTTTCCACAGGATGGAGACGGGTTGAGGGGGTTACTTACCACCAGTCCATACTCCTCACTGGGGGCCAGGTGGTTATCTGTGAGCATCCGGGCGGCCTGTAGGACTCGGATGATGCCCTCCATGTGGCACGTCAGGGTGAAGCAATGATGGGCCAGGATCAGTAGCTCTGTGGCTGGGAGGGTAGGCACTGGTAAGATAGGATTATGAACCCTGGCTGCCCACTGTCAACCTCTGCCTGGCAGGAGGGAAAAAGGGCCTGGTGGAGAAGGGGCCTGTCTGGAGAGGTCCCTCCCACCAGCCCTCCGAGGTCCGTGAATTCAGGAGCTCTAGCTCTGAGACAGCCCCTTGGTGACATCCAAATAGTTCTCTCAGTCATAGCACAATCCTCAAAGACAATCATGTAGTGACTATCCCCAAAAGGCCCCCAAAATGAGAACATAGCACCCTCGCCTTCTAAACATGGAGAAACTTCCTGCAGACAAACTGATGGAGTTCCTACCAACATGAATCCAATGGCATTCTCTGCTTGTATCCCAGCAGAAGGTCTCAGGGCCTAATCAAGTGCCATTTGGTGTTCTGGCTTTCTAGAGTAGTGAAAGATCTGACATGTACAGATTTAAAAATACTACAATCACTGTAAGCACAATTAAAAGGCAAACTGGGAAAAACACCTGCAATGTGAGGACCGAAAAAGGTCTCCATCCTTAAAACATGCTGCAACCTCTGGGCTTTTTCATCTGCAGGGTCCTCTCCAGTCCTCCTGACTACTAAGCATCCCTGACAATGAATCCTTTAGGCCTTCGTTTGAACATTTCCTCCAGAACTCTATCTTGACCCCATCATTCTGGCTCTTACTATGTATTAAGACCCTAGTCTGAGCTCCAGGAATTGCTTATACACCATATCCTAGGTGCTTACAGTGCCTGGCACACAGTTGACACTCAGTAAATATTGTTGAACTGGACCGAGAAGATATATAGAAGGCTATTTTTATTTAAATTTCTTTTAGAGATGGATCTCACTCTGTTGCCCAGGCTAGAGTTCAGTGTTGCAATCAGAGCTCACTGCAATCTCCAACTCCTGGGCTCAAGGGATCCTCCTACCTCAGCCTCTCAAGTAGCTGGGACTACAGGTGTGCACCACCATGCCCCGCTAAGTTTTTAAAAATATTTGTAATGACAGGGTCTCACTATATTGCCCAGATTGGTCTCAGACTCCTATCCTCTAATTATCCTCTGCCCTCGGCCTCTCAAAAGCATTGGGATTACAGGCATGGGCCACTGTTCCCATTCTAATGTACAATTTTTCATTATATATAAGAGAAATCTGTGTAACCATTAGAAGTTATATAGGAGAATATTCAATGCCATGAAAAATGTTAATGACAGCATATTCATAAAGTAAAAAAATTATAAACTATACGGAGTATAATGTCACTTTTTAAAAAAGAGAACCTATCACACATTCTAATGAAGGCCTATAATGAGTTAGACATTATGGAAAACGAACAGGCTTTGAAATCCACAGACTGGGTTTGAACACCAGCTCTGCCACTTAACAGATGTAATCATCTTTCCTAAGGTAAAGTTTGTCTCCCTTCTAAAATGGGACAATATTCACTTTGCAGGGCAATATGAGAGTGAAATAAGCATGTTGAGTAAAGGTTACCTTTTTGTATGATTTTAAATTTGGGGGTATTCATCCATACTTTCTATTTTTTTTTTTTTTGAGACGGAGTCTAGCTCTGTCGCCCAGGCTGGAGTGCAGTGGCGCGATCTCGGCTCACTGCAAGCGCCGCCTTCCCGGGTTTACGCCATTCTCCTGCCTCAGCCTCCCGAGTAGCTGGGACTACAGGCGCCCGCCATCTCGCCCAGCTAGTTTTTTGTATTTTTAGTAGAGATGGGGTTTCACCGTGTAGACCAGGATGGTCTCGATCTCCTGACCTCGTGATCCACCCGTCTCGGCCTCCCAAAGTGCTGGGATTACAGGCTTGAGCCACCGCGCCCGGCCTCATCCATACTTTCTAAATTTGCTTCAGTGAAGTTAAGGCTTTCTACCAAGAACTTATAACCCCTGCTGGAGGGCTAGGTATCCAGAGCAGGAACAAGGACCCAGATCAAGTTTTGGAGAGACTGGGAGACCTCTTAAGACCTGTTTAGGGCCAAAATATGTAAGAAAAAGGCCAATAACTTACTGCAAGACAATTCCCCATGGGGAACGGAGGAAATCTTATCCAACAACTTCATGCCTACCAATGTGTGGTCTTGACACAGAGTGGTCAGCTGAAGAAATGTCTGGCTTTCCTCTGTTGGGTTGAACATCTGCTTATGTCCTGTACAGAGAGGTGTGAAGATAGGTGCTGGTTTTATCATAAGAGAGGCCCACTCTGCCCAGGCTTGGGCACCAGGAGGTGATGCTAATGGAGCTCTGCAGCTCTCCACTTGCTGAGCTCGAAACCCTTGGCCTATTGGTCATTTTATAGGAAAGGTTGTTTTTGTTTTTGTTTTTTGAGACAGAGTCTGTCACCCAGGCTGGAGTGCAGTGGGGTGATCTTGACTTACTGCGCGACCTTGGCCTTCTGGGTTCAAATGATTCTCCTGCTTCAGCCTCCCCAGCAGTTGGGACTACAGGTGCCAGCCAACACGCCCAGCTACTTTTTTGTATTTTTAGTAGAGGCGGGGTTTCAGCATATTAGCCAGGATGGTCTCTATCTCCTGACCTCATGATCCGCGAGCCTTGGCCTCCCAAAGTGCTGGGATTACAGGCGTGAGCCACCTGGCCCGGCCAGGACAGTTCTGTAGCTCAGAAAGCCACAGCTACTCTCAATGTAATCATAAAACAATAAAAAGTAACAGCATGTATTTTGTACATGTATTTTGTTGTATTTAAACAAAATACATTACTGGAATCCAGAAACTTGAGAGAACCACATACAGGATGTATATAAGCACAACATTCAAATCCTTAACACTGGGAACTAGAGAATGCTGTTGGAAAGGGTGGGAATCCCTGAGGGGTAGGGCACCTGTTCCCTGTGATGAAGTAAGCAGCTCCCGTGTCACCTCTTCTGCCACGAGTTCAGCCACAGTATCTGGCTTAAGGCCCTGTGTGCTGATGAAGGCCTGGGCTCGTTTGCATCGGTCAGGCTGCTGAGAGGCCAAGATTTCCCGGAGCATGGCTTCACCATCCTGAGCAGCAACATCTGTGTAGGAACAGCCCAACTCCTGAGAGGAAGACAAAGCCAGTCAAGGCCACTTTTAGAAGCCAGGGAAAAGCAAAAGAGCCCTTTCTGAAATCTGATGTGGATAGAATCTCCACTATTTTCTGAGCTTAAAGACTCCTCACCCTCAGCAGGAACCTTAGAAAAAGCAAGTACTGTTTTTTTTTTTTTGGAGGCAGAGTCTCGCTCTGTCGCCCGGACTGGAGTACAGTGGCCAGATCTCAGCTCACTGCAAGCTCTGCCTCCCGGGTTTACGCCATTCTCTTGCCTCAGCCTCCCGAGTAGCTGGGACTACAGGCACCCGCCACCTCGCCCGGCTAGTTTTTGTATTTTTAGTAGAGACGGGGTTTCACCGTGTTAGCCAGGATGGTCTCGATCTCCTGACCTCGTGATCCGCCCGTCTCGGCTTCCCAAAGTGCTGGGATTACAGGCTTGAGCCACCGCGCCCGGCCGCAAGTACTGTTTTCTAACCCTTTCTATCATTTCACCAAAGCGAAATCCAGGTAAAAGAAAGGCTTGTCTTCAGAAAGTATCAGGTGATTATCTTGTTGAGCACTGATTTTTTTTGGCCGGGGGGGGGTGGCTGGGGCGGCAGACAGAGTTTCATTCTTGTTGCCCGGGCTGGAGTGCAATGGCACAACCGTGGCTCACTGCAACTGCTGCCTGCCTACTGGGTTCAAGCAATTCTCCCGCCTCAGCCTCTCAAGTAGCTGGGGTTACAGGCATGCACCACCACACCCAGCTAATTTTTGTATTTTTAGTACAGATGGGGTTTCTCCATGTTGGTCAGGCTGTTCTTGAACTCCCGATCTCAGGTGATCCACCTGCCTTGGCCTCCCAAAGTGCTGGGATTACAGTCATGAGCCACCGCACCTGGCTTTTTTTTTTTTTTGGTCACCCAGGCTAGAGTACATTGGCGTGATTTCGGCTCACTGCAACCTCCGCCTCCCAGGTTCAAGCGATTCTCCTACCTCAGCCTCCTGAGTAGGTGGGATTACAGGCGCCTGCCACCATGCCTGGCTAATTTTTATATTTTTAGTGGGGATGGGTTTCACCATGTTGGCCAGGCTGGTCTCAAACTCCTGACCTCAAGTAATCCACCTGCCTCAACCTCCCAAAGTGCTGGGATTACAGGTGTAAGCCATTGTGCCCGGCCTGATTTTTAAAAATATTATGAAATGTAAGAACACTGACTAAAATGTAAGAGCCCTTATTATTCCCAGAGCAGCAGCAAAACCCTCAATTTCCAAAGAAGTCTTTGAGTCTTCTCCAACTTTAGGGTTTGGCTGTATTTCTCTTGTGCTCTTCTACTTCCAGTCTACTGTTTTTCTCCCCCAACCAGCACAAAGGTACAATTTCTGCTTGCTCTGACTCTTGTCTTTATAGTCATCACATTCCATACGGAATGCTCCAAACAATCATAATGCAAAACTCAAGATATTAAGTCTAGAAGAGACCCTCATGGTCAAATCATCATTTATAGGTGACAAAACAGGGGCCCACAACCCTAGCTTTCTGGTTTGCTGAGCTGCAGCCAGGAGTCAGATTGCCCTGGCACCTGGCCTGGTGTCCTCCCCACCATTCCCCAAAGATAAAATTATGAGGGCCAACATCCTGACAAGAGCTCTACTCCCAGGTCATGATTATCATCTAAAAGGCTGACTTGGCAATGTCCAAAATCAACCTCAAACTTCTCGTTTCCCTCCCTCTCAGAAAGAGGAGCCCCACCCCTTGGCACATACCTTGGCAAGATCATACAGACAGAGGACCTGTCGACAGTAGTTCTTTCCATGGAGGCATTTACTTGTCAGCACTTCCAGGTTAGTCACCACTTCATCACTGGAGGGCACTGTCACAAACTTCTGACTATCCAGACTTGAAGCTGGAAGCAAATACGAGTCTGAGGGGCTTCAAGCTGAGAGGTTCAGGCCTCTCCCCAGCTCTCTATGGCTCTACCTCTCTGCTTGAGGCTCCCTGTACTGCACTCCCATGACTCTGATTGGGGTTACAGGACCACTGCTGACAGGGCCCCACTTCAACTTCTTTCATTGCCTTCTTCCAGGATATCCCAGCCTGGGATACCTCAAAGACCTCATATGCTACAAAGACTCAAGGCCACCTAATGAGTGCTCTAGAGATCAGCACTAAAGATGCTTGCCAGAGTCTCCTCTATATGTTCTGCCTCCAATATCAAATAAGTCACAGTCGTGGCCTTAGTTCCAGCCTTCATCACTCTGCATCCTGAGAAGCTGTTATCTGTCTCCTGCTGCCAGCCCCTCACCCTCAATCAGTCTCCGACATACTCATTTCTAAAATGCAAATATGCTTTAATTTTTTAAGACGAGTCTCACTCTGTCACCCAGGCTGGAATGCAGTGGCGTGATCTCAGCTCAGTGCAACCTCTGCCTCCCGGGCTCAAGTGATTCTCGTGCCTCAGCCTCTCGAGTAGCTGGAATTACCGGCATGCACCAGCACACCTGGCTAATTTTTGCACTTTTAGTGGAGATGAGGTTTTGCCATGTTGATCAGGCTGGTCTTGAACTCCTGGTCTCAACTGATCCATCTGCCTTGACTTCCTAAAAGTGCTGCGATTACAGGCATGGGCCACTGCACCCACCTGCAAATATGCTTTAATTTATAGTAAAATTAAAATCTATTCCTGGTATTTTTTTAAAAGAAAGCTCTTGGCTGGGCGCAGTGCTCATGCCTATAATCCCAGCATTTTGGGAGGCTGAGGCGGGCGGATCACCTGAGGTTGGGAGTTTGAGACCAGCCTGACCAACATGGAGAAACCCCGTCTCTACTAAAAATACAAAATAAGCTGGGTGTGGTGGCTCATGCCTGTAATCCCAGCTACTCAGGAGGCTGAGGCAGGAGAATTGCTTGAACCCAGGAGGTGGAGGTTGCAGTGAGCCGAGACTGTGCTCCAGCCTGGACAACGAGACTGAAACTCCATCTCAAAGAAAAAAAAGCTCTTAGCCTAAAATAGAAGAAGATATTAATTTGATAAAGGATTTCTACTAGGAAAAAAATAGTAAGGAATATTTATATCACACTTTGTATTGGCAAAAACAAAATAGAAAATTTAAATGTATATCAATAAAGCATTATTAAAGCTTAGTACATCTGTACAGTGGAATACTCTGCAGCCATTAGAAAGAAGGGGGTTGATCTATATGTACTGACAGAAAAAATGTAGATCAATATGATGTAATCTCATTTTTGCAAAAAATAAATTTTGTGTGTGTGCCTACAAGTAGAAAATGCATACCAAGCAAGTAAAAGATAGTTATTCTGGGCCAGGCGTGGTGACTCATGCCTGTAATCCCTGCACTTTGGGAGGCAGAGGCGGGCAGATCACAAGGTCAGGAGTTTGAGACCAGCCTGGGCAATATGCTGAAACCCCGTCTCTACTAAAAAATTACAAAAAAATTAGCCAGGCATGGTGGCGCATGCCTGTAATCCCAGCTACTTGGGAGGCTGAGGCAGGAGAATCTCTTGAACCCAGGAGGCGGAGGTTGCAGTGAGCCAAGATTGTGTCATTGCACTCCAACCTGGGCAACAGAGCGAGACTCTGTCTAAAAAAAAAAAAAAAAAAAAAAAAAAAGATAGTTATTCTGGGGAATTTTGTGGGGCTAGTGTTGAATTGGCTTTTTTTTTTTTTCTTTTGCGATGAAGTCTCACTCTGTTGCCCAGGCTAGAGTGCAGTGGCACTATCTCAGTTCACTGCAACCTCTGCCTCCTGAGTTCAACTGATTCTCCCACCTCAGCCTCTGGGTATTACAGGTGTGCACCACCACACCCAGCTAATTTTTTTTATTTTTAGTAGATACGAAGTTTCACCATGTTGGCCAGGCTGGTCTTGAACTCCTGACCTCAGGTGATCTGCCCACCTCGGCCTCCCAAAGTGCTGGGATTACAGTGTGAGCCACCATGCCCAGCCTGAACTGACTTTTTACTTGATACATTTCTGTGTTATGTGATTTGCTACACTAAGCACATGTTAATTTTTATTTTAAAATATTATTAGAAAGTGCTGTAGGTCAGAGGTGGTGGCTCATGCCTGTAATGCTATCACTTTGGGAGGCTGGGGTGGAAGGATCCCTGGAGCCTAGGAGTTAGATGCCAGCCTGGGCAACACAGTGAGACCCCACCTCTACAGAAAATTTAAAAATTAGCTGGGGATGGTGGTGTGCATCTGTGGTTCCAGCTATTCAGGAGGCTGAGGCAGGAGGATTGCTTGAGCCCTGGAGGTTGAGTCTGCAGTGAGCCATGTTTGCACCACTGCACTCCAGCCTGGGCAATAAAGTGAGGCCCTGTCTCAAAAAAAACAAAACAAATAAAAGCCCTTAAAGATAAAAAAAAATAAAATAAAATGCAACTCAGACCATGTTATTCCCCTGCTTAAATCCTTCACTGGGAGTTCCAATTCTAGGTAAGCTGGTTATAATAAGCTCAATGTACTGTGTCTTTCCCACTGAATTCAACACAAAACCTGGACACAAGACATGTGGCAGCTAAATAAAGACTCTGGAAAAGTAAAAAGTAGCAGGCAAATTGAAGATGACCAGAATTATCATTTTCCCCCCTCTAGCAAGCTCTAGCCTGAATGCAGTGCTGACTAAAACCTAAGAACCAAGGGCTGAGGTGAAGTGTGTGTACGAGAGAGTGCAAATTCCAGAAGCTCTCTAGTACCAGTTTGAAGAGTGAAAAGGGGAACTCCTAATTCCTGTTCTTCCTTGTCCTGGCTCCCAAGCAAGCCACTGGCAGTGGTGGGAGAGGCTGCAGTGGCAAGAGTCAAGCCTCTCAGAAAGGGGAGCCTTCTTTTTTTTCCTTTTTTTTGTTTTGAGACGGAGTCTTGCTGTGTCACCTAGGTTGGAGTGCAGTGGTGCGATCTCGGCTCACTATAAGTTCCATCTCCCGGGTTCACGCCATTCTCCTGTCTCAGCCTCCCGAGTAGCTGGGACTACAGGCGCCTGACACCGTGCCCAGCTAATTTTATTTTGTATTTTTAGTAGAGATGGGGTTTCACTGTGTTAGCCAGGATGGTCTTGATCTGACCTTGTGATCCGCCCGCCTCAGCCTCCCAAAGTGCTGGGATTACAGGCATGAGCCACCACGCCCAGCCAGTGGAGCCTTCTTTTCTGAGCAGGGGCACTTTGGTCTCAGGAGGGCAGAGCAGACCCCTGTTGCTTTTGCATTACCCTCCTGTCACCTGGCCCTGGGTGTAGGAATAGTCAGGATAGTGCAAGACAGAGTAGGGGTAACTAAACCTTCAGCTTTTGGCCAAAGAACCGAAAAGATAACCCTCAGGGAACCAGAAATTAGCTGGGAGAGCCCCAGGAAAGCAACCCAATACATTTTTATGAACTACGGGGCTCACTCCTGGACTACACATGTATGGCTTTGATCCTAACTAGCACAGATCGCTACCAAGGTCATAGATTGACCATTAGGTGGCATGCACACACAGGACAGATCTGAATACTACCGCAAAGGAAAATGAACTGATAATGAAACCACGATGCACAGGCAGTGGTTTGGAACTTCAGTTTGAACCAGGTCAACTGTCTGCTAAAAAATATCAACATCCTTCATAGAATTTAAATAAGATCCATAGTCTCAAATAGTATATTTGAATAATACACTACTCAAAATGTCCAGATGCAGCCAGTCATGGCGGCTCACGCCTGTAATCCCAACACTTTGGGGGGCCAAGGCGGGTGGATCACCTGGGGTCAGGAGTTCGAGACCAGCCTGGCCAGCATGGCAAAACCCTGTTTCTACCAAAAATACAACAAAATTAGTCAGATGTGGTGGCACACACCTGTAATTCCAGCTACTCGGGAGGCTGAGACACGAGAATCGCTTGAACCTGGGAGGCTGAGGTCGCAGTAAGCTGAGATTGCACCATTGCACTCCAGCCTGGGTGACAGAACAAGTCTCCGTCTCAAAAAACAAAAACAAGAAAACAAACAAAAAAACTCAAAATGTTCAGATGCAACCCCAAATTACTCAGTGTAAGATATAGCGAGACCCCGTTCTCCACAAAAAGGAAAAGAAAAAAAAAAAGAGTATAAGAAAAAGCAGGAAGAGAGGCTGGGCGCAGTGGCTCACGCCTGTAATCCCAGCACTTTGGGAGGCCGAGGTGGGTGGATCACCTGCAGTCAGGAGTTTGAGAGCAGCCTCGCCAACATGGCAAAACTCTGTGTCTACTAAAAATACAAAAAAAAAAAAAAATAGCTGGGTGTGGTGGCACACTCCTGTAGTCCTAGCTACTCGGGAGGCTGAGACAGGAGAATCGCTTGAACCCAGGAGGCGGAGGTTGCAGTGAGCCAAGGTCACACCACTGTACCCCAGCATGGGCAATAGAGCAAGACTCCATCTAAAAAAAAAAAAAAAAAAAAAAGCAGGAAGATTTCAACTCACACGAGAAAGACAAGATGCTAGCTAGCATTAAAATGATGCAAAAGTTAAAATCATCTGACAAAGAATGTAAAGCAGCTATAATACAAATGTTCCAATAAGCAATTCTGAATGCTCCTGAGACAAACAGAAAAATGCAAAGTCTCAGCAAAGAAACAGAAGATATGAAGAACAAAATGAAAATTTTAGAACTGAAAAATGCAGTTACGTGCTGTATAACAATGTTTCCATCAACAACGGACTGCATATACAACAAGGATCCTGTAAGATTATAATGGAGCTAAAAAATTCCTATCACCTAGTGACATCATAGTCATTGTGACATAGCACGATTACTTAATTTTTTAATAAATTTAGTGTAGCCTAAATGTACAGCATTTATAAAGTCTACAGTAATGTACAGTAATATCCTAAGTTTTCACATTTACCACTTAGTGACAACCAGAGCAACTTCTAGTCCTGTAAGCTCCATTAACGTTAAGAGCCCTTTACAAATTGTACTATTAAAAAAATTTTTTTTAGGCTGGGCGCGGTGGCTCATGCCTGTAATTCCAGCACTTTGGGAGGCTGAGGCGGGCGGATCACAAGGTTAGGAGATCGAGACTATCCTGGCTAACACCGTGAAACCGCGTCTCTACTAAAAATTCAAAAAATTAGCTGGGTGTGGTGGTGGGCGCCTGTAGTCCTGCTACTGGGAAGGCTGAGGCAGGAGAATGGAACCCAGCAGGCAGAGCCTGCAGTGAGCCAAGATCTCGCCACTGCACTCTAGTCTGGGCGACAGACTCCGTCTCAAAAAAAAAAAAAAAAAAAAAAAATTTTTTTAAATGAAAATCTCCAATTGTTTATTTCCTGAAGCTAAAAAATCTTTATATCACATTTTTTACTGTACCTTTTCTATGTTTAGATATATCTAGATACACAAATACTTACCATTATGTTATAATCAATTACAGTACAGTAGCATGCTGTACTGGCTTGCAGCCCAGGAATGATAGGCTATATACCATCTAGCAGAGGTGTGTAGAAGTCTATACCACCTAGGTTTGTATAAGTATGCTCTAAGATGTTTGCACAGTGATGAAATAACTCAACAATGCATTTCTCAGAATGTATCCTCATTGTTAATGCATGGTTGTAACTGAAATTTTAAAATCATAGAAATAAAATTCAATAACAGAAATTATCCAATCTGAACAACAGAGAGAAAAAAAGTTTAAAAAAAACTGAACTGGCCAGGTGTGGAGGCTCACGCCTGTAATCCCAGCAGTTTGGGAGGCTGAAGCGGGCATATCACAAGGTCAAGAAATTGAGGCCACCCTGGCCGACATGGTGAAACCTTATCTGTACTAAAAATACAAAAATTAGCTGGGTGTGGTGACGCGCGGCTGTAGTCCCAGCTACTTGGGAGGCTGAAGCAGGAGAATCACTTGAACCTGGGAGGCAGAGGTTGCAGCGAGCCAAGATCGCGCCACTGCACTCCAGCCTGGCGACAAAGCGAGACTCCGTCTCAAAAACAAACCAACACACAAACAAAAACTGAACAAAACTTCAAGGAATTATGAGATAATAAAAATTATATATTCATGTACTTGAAGTTCCAGAAGGAGAGGAGATAGGGTATGGTGCTGAGAAAATATTTGAAAAAATTATGGCTGATCACTACCCAAGTTTGGTGAAACACATAAACCTACATATTCAAGAAGCTCAGTAAACCCCAAATATATGAATAAAGCCAAAGAAATACATATCCAGTCACAATATAATCAAACTGCTAAAGACCAACAACAGAAAAAAACACTGACAGCTACCAGAGAAATATGCACTATTTATATAGATGAACAATGATTAAATTGACTGCATATTTTTCATCAGACACCATGGAGGCCAAAAGGAAGTGAATATTTTCAAGTGCTGAAAGAAAACAACTAATTTTCTTATTTATTTTTTGAGACACAGGTTCTCACTTTGTTGTCCAGGCTGGAGTGCAGTGGCATGAACACGGTTCATTGCAGCCTTATCCTCCTGGGCTCAAGTGATCCTCGTGCCTTAGCCTCCCAAGTAGCTGGGACTGTAGGGCGCCACCACATCTGGCTAATTTTTGTATTTTTTGTAGAGACGGGGTTTTGCCATGTTGCCCAGGCTGGTCTTGAATTCCTGAGCTCAACTGATCTGCCTGCCTTAGCCTCCCAAAGTGCTGGAATTACAGGTGTGAGCCACTGCACCTGGCCTGAAAATAACTAATTTTCTATATCCAGCAAAACATCCTTTAGGAATGAAGGTAAGATAGAGACATTCTCAGATGATGAAAAACTGATTATTTAAAAAAAAAAAAAAAAAAGGCTGGGCGTGGTGGCTCACGCTTGTAACCCCAGCACTTTGGGAGGCTGAGGTGGGTTTATTAAAACATATTTTTTGGCTAAGAACAAAAACCTCATTGTTTAATGAGGTTTTCAATGTATGCAGAAGTAATAAAAGTCAAGTAGGATGTAAAGGGAGAAGAGTAAAGTGACCTACATGGTGGTAAGGTTCCTCCTACATTCCAGCTGAGGTGGTAAAATATTGATTCTAAGTATACTGTGGAAAGTTAAGGATGTACATTGTCATCTCTAAAAAAACCAATTAAACTATACAAAGATGCATAGTCAAAATCACAATCAATTAAAATGGAAGACTAAAAAATGTTCAAATAACCCAAAAAGCAGAAGAAAAAGTTTCCCTTGAAAATCACAAAATAGGCCGGGCGCGGTGGCTCAAGCCTGTAATCCCAGCACTTTGGGAGGCCGAGACGGGTGGATCACGAGGTCAGGAGATCGAGACCATCCTGGCTAACACGGTGAAACCCCGTCTCTACTAAAAATACAAAAACTAGCTGGGCGAGGTGGCGGGCGCCTGTAGTCCCAGCTACTCGGGAGGCTGAGGCAGGAGAATGGCGTAAACCCGGGAGGCGGAGCTTGCAGTGAGCTGAGATCCGGCCACTGCACTCCAGTCCGGGAGACAGAGCGAGACTCCGCCTCAAAAAAAAAAAAAAAAAAAAAAAAAAAAAAAAAAGAAAATCACAAAATGCTAAAACTCACCCGAGATGAGAAAGATAACCTGAATAGTCCTGTAATTATTTAAGAAACTGAATTTGTGGTTTAAAATCTTCCAAAATGGAAATCTCCAGTCTCAGCTAGTTTTATTGGTAAATTCTACTAAGCATTTAAGGAAGAAATAACACCAGTTCTACACAATGTTTTCCAGAAAATAAAAGAGCAGGGAATACTTTCTAACTCATGAAACCAGCATTACCTTGATACAAAAACCAAACAGTACAAAAAAAGGCCGGGCATGGTGGCTCACGCCTGTAATCACAGCACTTTGGGAGGCCAAGGTAGGCGGACCACCTGAGGTCAGGAGTTCAAGACTAGCCTGGCCAATATGGTGAAACTCCGTCTCTACTAAAAATACAAAAAGTAGCCAAGTGTGGTGGTTCACAACTATAATCCCAGCTACTCGGGAGGCTGAGGCAGGGGAATCACTCGAACCTGGAAGGCGGAGGTTGCAGTGATCGGAGATTACGCACTACACTCTGGCCTAGGCAACAGAGTGAGACTCTGTCTCAAAAACAAAAACAGTACCATAAAGAAAATTACAGAATAACATTCCTCACGAACATAAATGTAAAAATCTTTAACAAAACAGCAAATTGATTACAGCAAAAAATCAAAAAGAATAATGCACCAGGCCCAAACTGGATTTATTTAAATGGGGAATTCAAGGCTGGTCCAATATTAAAAATATCAACTAATGTAATCTACTATATTAATAGTCTAAAGAAAAAAACCACATGATCAGATTAACAGATGCAGAAATAACATGACTAAATTCAAACTGATTCATGATAAAAATTCTCAGCAAACCAGGAATAGAGGGGAACTTTTTCAACATGATAAAGCCTATTTTCAAAAACCTATAGCTAATACCATACTTAATGATGAAAAGATCAAATATTTTCCCTTTAAGGTCAGTAAAAAGGTACAGATGTCCTCACACCACTCCTATCCAACATAGTACTGAAAGGCCTAGTCAGTGCAATAAAGCAAGAACAAGAAATAAAAGGCATACAGATTGGAAAGGCAGAAATACAACTCTATTTGCAGATGACACAAATGTCCACGTAGAAAATCTTGAGCAATCTACAAGAAATCTCCTAGAATAAGCAAGTTTAACAAAGTCATAGAGTATAAAGTTAACATAAAGAACACATTTCTGGCTGGGTGCAGTGGCTCATGCCTGTAATCTTGGCACTTTGGGAGGCTGAGGTGGGCGAATCTCCTGAGGTCAGGAGTTTGAAACCAGCCTAGCCAACATGGTGAAACCGGTCTCTACTAAAAACACAAAAATTAGCCAGGATTGGTGGTGGGCACCTCTAATCCCAGCTACTTGGGAGGCTAAGGAAGGAGAATCACTTGAACCCAGGAGGCAGAGGTTGCAGTGAGCCGAGACCACACCATTGCACTCTAGCCTAGGCGACAAGAGTGAAACACCATCTGAAAAAAACAAAAAACAAAAACAAACAAACAAAAAAACCCAAAAAGAAAAACAAAAAAACATATTTCTGTATACTATCAATGTAAGACTGGAAACGATTAAATTTACAGATGTATAGAATACGTAGAATAAATTTCAGTGAACTAGCTACAAATCAGATAGATTCCCTTTAACTTTGAAACATAGCTAGTTTAAGAGACATAGGTCTTTCTATTTCATTGACTAGTTAATTGGCTAGTTTACAGATTACCTGGAAAAAAGTTGTTGTCCCCTTAACTTGGTATAACTATTCTGCCACAAGGGTCCCTTCCTGCTTGGAGATAGTGCTAACAGTGCCATTTAAGACTCTGGGCCATGGACTCTTACTTACTGCTGTGGACTCTCCTCAGGGGAATGTCGGGTTCTTCCTCAAGCAGCTCAGCACTTTGTAGGAGAGCATGGATCTCCGGGTGCAGATCCTCCATACTAGCTTCTCCTGAGGCCAGTGCTCTGCAGTGCAACACCAAGGCGACATCTCGATTATAGAAATGAAAATACCGGCATACTCTACTTGCTTCATGCACACAGCCATCATCCAGTAGGCGCCCAATCAAAAAGTTTAGTGACTCCTGCTCTTTCCAATCCAGTCTATTCTCGCATGTCTCTTTGGATGGAAGGCTGTTAAGTTCTAAGTATTTTGATGTATTCAGAGCAGCCAACTTGGAGAAGGAAAACTCCCTGGCTAAACTATCAAAGGAAAGTTCACCACTGGTTGAGATCTGTCGAGAAAATTTGGGCTCTGTTTCCTCCTGATTTCTTCCAAGAGTGTGCTGGGTGATGCGGCAGAGCCAGATCTGCTTCTCCAGCTCCTCCAGCTTGTCCAAGGGCACTACGTCCTCTTGGGCAAGCCAGTGCCCTGCCAAAGTGAGCAGCAGATGGCGTTCCTCAATGCTGCTCCATCCAGCTGGGTGCTCACATGCCACATGGGCCTGAGTTGAGAAAAAGGAAGAAGCTGCTTTGCTTGAAATTGAATTTTTCTTAAAATTCTCATGGCATTTTTTCCAGAAGTCAATTCTTGCTTGTTTTAGTGACCACTGTTCAATGTGTTTTAGAGTCTGCATTTCCTGTGTTATCTGTGAAATTTAACAAAGCAGATTTTAGCCTTTCTTAGATAAAGTATCATAAATGCTCATGTTCCCTAAGTATATCATACTTGTTTGTTTGGTTTTTTTTTTTTTTTTGAGACAGGGTCTGGGTCTGTCACCCAGGCTGGAAAGCAGTGATGGCGATCACAGCATATTGCAGCCTCAACCTCCTGGACACAAGAGATCCTCCCACCTCAGCCTCCCAGGGAGCTGGGACCACAGGTGTGTGCCACCATGCCTGGCTAATTTTTAATTTTTTGTAGAGACAGGGTCTCCTTATGTTGCCCAGGCTGGTCTTAAACTTCTGGGCTCAAGCAATCCTCCTGCCTTGGCCTCCCAAAGTGCTGGGATTATAGGCATGAGCCACTGCACCTGGCCTTATCATACTTGTTAAAACCAAATCAAATCAGAGAACAGAGATGTGGCTACAGATGACCCTGGATATTTTATCTGGAAAGTTATGGTATGAAAAACAATTCTTGATTGATCTCATGGAATGGGATTTAAGTGGAAGCCCCCTTATATTTAATTCTATTCAAAGGAAAATAGTTGTAGCATATCCTACAAACTAATGTTGCATTTGCAGCACACATTTCTCAATAATGGGCATTGTAGGCTTATCCATTTCTGAAAGTAATGTGTGTGTCAAAAGTAAAAAAAAAGCCTTATCTCCTATAAATTATATATCTCATTTGATTTACTGTTTAATGCTGATTTTAAAAGTTAAGATTTTAAATAACTTAAAAGACCAATGATACCTCTTTAATAACCAAGTTGTCCACAGGTAACTCAGCTAATTCTGCTACCCTCCTGGCCAAAGCGAACTGCCCGTCTGTCTGCAGTCTTTCCAAAATAGATTTACATTCATGCTGAAAATTCTCAATGCTGTAGCAGGTAATAATTATATGATTAATGGCTATGGATGTATCCTTCAAAATTTGGCAAAGGACATACAGCTTTTTCACATCTGGACCTGTGCCAAAGAGAAGAGGATATAAACATTTAGTCAATAAAATGCCACTACAGCATTTCAAGAGTAATGCAATATCGGGTGAAAATATACATGTTTAACATAGTAATGTGGTTAAAGGAAAAATAAAAAGCGAGTTTTCTGTTTTTTTGGGATGGAATCTCACTGTCACCCAAGGCTGGAACGCAGTGGTGTGATCTTGGCTCACGGTAACCTCCACCTCCTGGGGTTCGAGGGATCCTCCTGCCTCGGCCTCCTGAGTAGTAGGGACTACAGGCATGCACCACCACATCTGGCTAATTTTTGTACTTTTAGTAGAGATGGGATTTCACCATGTTGTCCAAGCTGCTCTCAACCGTGCCTGGCCAAAAAAAGCTATTTTTCTACTCTGGTTGACTAGCAAAGGAAGCCATAAGATAGCTCCTGTGTACCAAAGACATCAAAAAAAATGGTCCAGAAAAATTGTTAGTGGTAAAGTCTGACTGTACTTGCTTGTCATATAGTATGAAGTGTTAGAGATTAATAGCTGGGCACAGTGGCTCACGTATGTAATCCCAGCACTTTGGGAGGCAGAGGTGGGTGGATCACTTGAGGTCAGAAAAGACCGCCTGACCAATATGGTGAAACCCTGTATCTACTAAAAATACAAAAATTAACCCACTGTGGTGGCACACGCCTGTAATCCCAGCTACTCGAGAGGCTGAGGCAGGAGAATCACTTTAACCTGGGAGGCAGAGGTTGCAGTGAGCTGACATGATGCCATTGTACTCCAGCCTGGGCAACAGAGCGAGACTCTGTCTCAAAAAAAAAAAAAAGGGTAGAGATTAGCACATGAACTCAGTCTACACATCTGGCTTTATATACAGGGCAGAGGTTGGTGACCTTCAATGTAGTAGAAACACAGTAACCTTGGGAAGATTTTGGTCATTCAGGCTAGTCTCTCTCTTTCTGGATTTATCTCCTACCGTGATCAAATCTGTCTGATTTAGTGGTCATTTGTTCATTCAATGCAGGAATCATGTGGATCAAGACAGAGAACTTGTAGGACAGTTAAATCTCCAGCTGGCCAGTAGCCTAGGCTCTAATGTGGCACACTGTATTCAGAATGGAGCATCACTTGCACCTCTAAAATTTATCTACTTGCTCCTGGGAGACCTAATTGAGCTCCTCCTGATATCCCTTGGAAATTATTAGTAACACCAAGAATTCTTGGCCAGGTGCAGTGGCTCACGCTTATAATCCCAGTACTTTGGGAGACCAAGGCAAGAGGGATCGCTTGAGGCCAGGGGTTCAAGACCAGCCTGTGCAACATGGTAAGACCTTTGTCTCTATTAAACAAAAACAAAGAATTCTCTGCCAACAATTTATGTGGCTGGGTTTGCGCCCTTTCCCAAACAGTCTAAGTAGAATCTACGTATGTCCTACCATAAGAGAGGGGCATGAGAAACATTCCACAGGAGGCTATTTCCAATGCCACCTGCTGGGCAGCAGTCTGATTTAGGTAGTTCTGGGGACAGTGAGACATCCTGCACAATAATCACTAACACAGGCATGTTGAGTTTTGCTGGCATCATATAAAACACAGGTTTTTAAAGAACATATTCCTGGCTGGGCACAGTGGTTCATGCTTGTAATCCCAGCACTTTGGGAGGCCAAGGTGGGAGGAGTGCTTGAGATCAGGAGCTTGGGACTAGCCCGGGCAACATGGCAAAACCCCATTTCTAACAAAAAATACAAAAATTAGCCAGGTTTGGTGGTGTGTGCCTGTAATCCCAGCTACTCAGGATGTTGAGGTGGGAGGATAGCTTGAGCCTGGGAGGCAGAGGTTGCAGTGAGCTGAGGATGTGCTACTGCACTCCAGCTTGGGCAACAGAGCCAGACTCTGTCTCAAAAAAAAAAAGAACGTATTCCTGTTCTCTAAGCAAATAAATGTTAAATATGCACACATAGTAAGTTTCTAAAAATAGGAAAAATTATAGAATAAAAGTATTATAGTCATGTTTAACAATGTAGTAGATCCTTATAATTATTCAAAGATAGATTATGGCAAACAACAGGAAATTCATTTTTTTAAAAAAAATTATAATTACTACAGATCAATGAAAACACCTATATGTTAAAAGGACTTATTTTTGGTCTGCATAGTAACTGATAAGTACCATCTTATATCCATTACATTTTGGAAACACCCCTTTTTCCTTTTAGTCATCAGATCCACAGCCTGCAACAACTGGCTCTGAGCTCAGGATTCTGTCAGTGTTCTGTGCAAATCTGAGCTCTCCAGTTGAATATCTGTGAGTTTAAATGTGAGAAAATAACCCTAGTAGCCAAACTGTCAGAATGTAGTATAAAAGAACAAAATATCATTCAGTAAAAACTTGAAATTATCAAACAAGTGGAAAAGATAATAAAGCAGCATTTGTTTGATTCAATCAGCAACAAGTTAGAGACTGCCAATGTCTCGAGAAATCTGAAAAAAAAAAAAAAGCACAATTTATCTCTGAACTTTAAAAATGATTTGTGCGGCGGGCGCGGTGGCTCAAGCCTGTAATCCCAGCACTTTGGAGGCCAAGGTGGGAGGAGTGCTTGAGATCAGGAGCTTGGGACTAGCCCGGGCAACATGGCAAAACCCCATTTCTAACAAAAAATACAAAAATTAGCCAGGTTTGGTGGTGTGTGCCTGTAATCCCAGCTACTCAGGATGTTGAGGTGGGAGGATAGCTTGAGCCTGGGAGGCAGAGGTTGCAGTGAGCTGAGGATGTGCTACTGCACTCCAGCTTGGGCAACAGAGCCAGACTCTGTCTCAAAAAAAAAAAGAACGTATTCCTGTTCTCTAAGCAAATAAATGTTAAATATGCACACATAGTAAGTTTCTAAAAATAGGAAAAATTATAGAATAAAAGTATTATAGTCATGTTTAACAATGTAGTAGATCCTTATAATTATTCAAAGATAGATTATGGCAAACAACAGGAAATTCATTTTTTTAAAAAAAATTATAATTACTACAGATCAATGAAAACACCTATATGTTAAAAGGACTTATTTTTGGTCTGCATAGTAACTGATAAGTACCATCTTATATCCATTACATTTTGGAAACACCCCTTTTTCCTTTTAGTCATCAGATCCACAGCCTGCAACAACTGGCTCTGAGCTCAGGATTCTGTCAGTGTTCTGTGCAAATCTGAGCTCTCCAGTTGAATATCTGTGAGTTTAAATGTGAGAAAATAACCCTAGTAGCCAAACTGTCAGAATGTAGTATAAAAGAACAAAATATCATTCAGTAAAAACTTGAAATTATCAAACAAGTGGAAAAGATAATAAAGCAGCATTTGTTTGATTCAATCAGCAACAAGTTAGAGACTGCCAATGTCTCGAGAAATCTGAAAAAAAAAAAAAAGCACAATTTATCTCTGAACTTTAAAAATGATTTGTGCGGCGGGCGCGGTGGCTCAAGCCTGTAATCCCAGCACTTTGGAGGCGAGACGGGCGGATCACGAGGTCAGGAGATCGAGACCATCCTGGCTAACACTGTGAACCCCGTCTCTACTAAAAAATACAAAAAACTAGCCGGGCGAGGTGGCGGGCGCCTGTAGTCCCAGCTACTCGGGAGGCTGAGGCAGGAGAATGGCGTGCACCCGGGAGGCGGAGCTTGCAGTGAGCTGAGATCCGGCCACTGCACTCCAGCCCTGGCGACAGAGCGAGACTCCGTCTCAAAAAAAAAAAAAAAAAAAAAAAAAAAAAAATGATTTGTGCATTTCTGAAGTAGGGTTTTTGACCCTGAGCAATGCTAAGGTTACTTGCCATAGAGAAGATAGTGACAGGGTGGGGAGTTCAGTCAGGGTGGTGGGAAAATTGTAGAGGAAAATTATAATAGATAGTTATAGAAAATATTATATAAGGATAATTATATATTAATATAAGAAAAATTATATAATAGTTATAGGAAATAAACACAAACCTTCTTGGAAGGCCAGGCAGTTTGCACAGCTTCAGTGACAGATATGGCTGAAGGCAGCCTCTTTACCTTCAGTTGATAGCCAAAAAGCTAGTAACAAGGGAATGTGGGGAAGTTTATCTAAATAGCTTGTTTATTCATGTGGTCCTAAGATCAACCTTTGATCAACAGCAGGTGCATAATTGCTCTCTACTATCGGCAATCTTAATTACCATCTAATAGTGTTTACTTGAAACCTTTGCCATTTAAGCTGTACTAAATAAATGCAAACTTTGCCAGCTTATGAGGCAATGCTTCAGACTCAGAGCAGAGCCCCTTAGCCGGACTGACAGGCCAAGTATCTCAGTCAGTGTACATCTTGATCCATCACTAGGTCAGGGTCTGTGGGTTGGACCCCCGCAACAAGCCAGCCAGGAGGAAATGTGGCTATTTGGTAACTGCTTAGAATGAGATGATTGGATATTATTTATGTGTTATACTGTTGTATTATTTCTTGAATATTTTAACCACAATTTAAAGTTCTCTGTAACTTCTTTACCCCCAGTTGCACGCTGTAAGTTAATGTTACATGCATTTTAATTTCCTAACTACCCCTCTAAGGTATTTTCAAGATTAAGGAAGCTAACTTCTTAATAGCAACTTAACTGTAAGGATTGTCTTACCATCAGAGAAGAGATGCTCTCTTTCAACAAAGAGCTGTAAAAGCTTCCCCAGCTCATATGGGGTCTTACACTGCTGTAGCATAAGCTTCAAAAGGAAACACACCTGATCCTCCAGCCACATAGCAGGGATGACAGGGTGGACCTTTGTGGCTGCTGTGTTAAGCTATAAAAGAAAAAGAGAGGCTTAGGGAAAGGAGTTTCATGAGAATAGCAAATCAAAACCTCCAAATCTGGGAACCTCTAAGAAAGCTAAAATTCCCTCAAAAGCTATTGCCTGTCATAAAGTGGGGGTGCTTACTCAGTTCCTTTCCAAATGGCAGGAACTGGTAATGGGGCTCAGAGGACTGGCAAAAACAAGCCCTCCTCAGCAGCTTTGCACATTATCTCTCTGTGGAAAGTTCTGGTATAGAGCTGCATGTGTGAAAAAGATGGGCAAGAGTCCTAAAGACTGAATGCTAACTACAGAGTTAATGTAAAATATTCCTACTTAGTGATTGTCCACTTAATAGCCCTCTGAGTTGCTGTAAAATTAATCAGACGTCTCACTTAGCAGCCTCTTTATTTTTATTTTATTTTTCTGAGATGGAGTCTTGCTCTGCTGCCCAGGCTAGAGTATAGTGGTGTAATCTTGGCTCACTGTAACCTCTGCCTCCTGGGTTCAAGTGATTCTCCTGCCTCAGCCTCCTGAGTAGCTGGGATTACAGGTGCACGCCACCACACTCGGCTAATTTTTTTGTACTTTTAATAGAGACAGGGTTTCACCATGTTGGTCAGGCTGGTCTCGAACTCCTGACGTGATGATCCGCCTGCCATGGCCTCCCAAAGTGCTGAGATTATAGGCATGAGCCACCATGCCTGGCCTAGCAGCTTCTTTAAAGAGGGATGTAGGCCTGCCCTTGAATCCAGAGGATTTTAAATTCACATTATAAAAACTGCTCAGAAAGACTTGCCTAACATTACTTCGCTAGTTCTACCGTTACTTTGCTAGTTCTACCATTTTGCTCGTAGTTTATTCTTGTTGGAGAATGGTCTCAGTTAAGAATGGATTTACATCATTTCAACTGAATGCTAAAAATATTAATAGGAAGATGAATTCAAGTGACAGGCTGCATTTCTACAAGTAGGTGTGGCAAAAAATATCTTCTAGGATGCTGCAGGAAAAGGCTGATTTCAGAGGAGTGGTGCTTTCTTACCTGCTGCGGTGGCTGCGCTTGTTTTTCTTTCCTTTGTGTTGGTAGAGAACAGGGTCTCACTATGTTATCCAGGCTGGTCAAACTCCTGGCCTCAAGCCATTCTCCCGCCTCTGCCTCCCTAAGTGCTGGGATTACAGGTATGATGACTGTGCTCGACAGATGCTTCTTTTGTGACTTCATTCCTGATTTTTACTCTGGCTCTTGCTTCATATTTTTGGAAGATTAATATTTAGTTCTCAGTCACTACAGTTTTGTAGTTCACTCTAGACTTCATACAACATAACCCCCAAAAATACTGGGCATTTTGGTGGAATAGAAACTTAACTGCTGGGTTTCAAAAAATGTATATATTCATAGGCACCAAAAGCTTGTAATTCAGGACCTCTGTCCCTAGTGCTGAGTTAGGCCCTAGTCTTGGCTGAATACTTCCTGTATACTTCTGAACACACTATAAAAGTCACTCTGAAGGTAAGTTTAATATGCAGGGCTTTTTGGCTGTGATGTAAGTTTTAGAAGACAATATTCCCTTCAATGGAATTCTCAAGACTGCCAAGATCTTAAATTAAGGAATGGTTTATAAAATCATATGTCACATTACTGCTATCTTCTTACCCCTACCTGGAATGAATTTCCTTCTCTATTCTCTCTCCTATGCCCTATGTGGTCCTCCCTGTACATTTCTCATCCCCCCTCTTAAATTCCAATAGGACTTACCTACTGGTAAGTACAAAGATCATTTTGCTTTTGCAGCATCTCCCTTAATGCACAGTGTTTAAGGGAATTATGAGAAAGAACACTGGTAGTCAGCTCACTAAATTGCTACTATTTCTGCTTAGACACTGTTCCTGAATGTTTTCTATAACCATTCTGACTGGATTTTGATGTTTAGAAGCACAAAAGTTATATAATACTTCTATTCTTTTTTAAAAAGTATTTCTCTTCTTGATTCTTTATCCTCCTGAGTGTCCTTGTTAAAATTAGCTGGGATTAGGGCATTAGTCCTTAGTCTTTATTTAATTACTTGCATACTTAACTCTGTGGTTCTAAGAAAAGGAACTATTGTGAGCAGATGATGGAACTAGTTAAGCTGGTCAGGCAAGAATAAGAAGATACCTGGGAGGTATCCAACGAGCCATAGGAAGAAACAGACTAAGGAAATTAATGTGCCTATTTTCTGTAGTTTCAGAATCCTAGGCATATTCAAATAACTGATTTGGTATTTTCAAATATGTAACTTTCAAATCTTTATTACAGTGAAGACCAATGTGGCCGGACATGGTGGTTCATGTCTGTAACCCCAACACTTCGAGGCGGGAGGACTGCTTAAGGCAAGGAGTTCCAAACCAGCTTGGGCAACAAAGCAAGACTTCTTCCCTATAAAAACAATATTAAAAATGATTGGGTGCAGTGGCTCACGCCTGTAATCCCAGCACTTCAGGAGGCTGAGGCAGGTGGATTACTTGAGGTCAGGAGTTCGAGACCAGCCTGACCAACATGGTGAAACCCCATCTCTACTAAAAACAAAAAATATTAGCTGGGTGTGGTGGTGGGCACCTGTAATCCCAGCTACTCGGGAGGCTGAGGCAGGAGAATCGCTTGAACCTGGCAGACGGAGGTTATAGTGAGCCGAGATCGTGCCACTGCACTCCAGCCTGGGTGACAGAGCCAGACAAGTGTCTCAAAAAAGAAAAAAAAAAAAAGATTAAAAATTAGCCATGCTACTTGGGAGGCTGAGGCAGGAGGATCTCTTGAGCCTAGGAGTTCGAGGCTGCAGTGAGCTGTGATCATAGCGGTGTGCCTAAGTAACTGAGTGAGACCAAGTCTTTAAACAAAAATAAAAAAGGCCATGCATGCCAACCAAGTTCAGATCAGTGAGAAAGAGCACCATAATTCCAACTTACTATTTCAAGGCTCTCCTGAAACTCCAGAAGTTTAGCTTCAGCTTCTTTATAATTCTTGAAAAACATACACAGTTCATACATCTCCATCACCAACAGTAATGGGGAATCCTTTGATAAAGAGATCAAAAAAAATTACAAAATTTTGAACTCAGTATTTTTTCAATGAATAATGCCAAATAAGAGAATGTTAAAAATGCTATTAATAAGGCAGGGCATGGTGGCTCATGCCTGTAATGCCAGCACTTTGGGAGGCTGAGGCAGTGGGATCACCTGAGGCCAGAAGTTCGAGACCACTTTGGCCAACATGATGAAACCCCATCTCTACTTAAAACATAAAAAAGTAGCCAGGCACAGTGATACTCCAGAGGCTGAGGCATGAGAATCACTTGAACCTGGGAGGTGGAGGTTGCAATGAGCCAAGACTGTGCCCCTGCATTCCATCCTGGGTGACAGAGTGAGACTCTGTCTCAATAAATAAATAAATAAATAGAATTAGCCAAGTGTGGTGGCATGTGCCTATAGTCCCAGCTACAAGTGAGGGAGGATCACTTGAGACCTGGAGGTCGAAGCTGTAGCTATGATCACATCACTGCACTCCAGCCTGGGCAACAGAGCAAGACTCTGCCTCAAAAAAAAAAAAAAAAAAAAAAAGGCTATTAGCAATAGCTTCACAGATTAAATCACGTACGTTAAAAAGAAAGTTAAATATATTTTCCTTTTGGAAAAATGATACTCAGGCCAGTTACACCTACTCAACAATCCATGCTGTCTATTCTTTTTGAGACGGAGTTTCATTCTTGTTACCCTGGCTGGAGTGCAACAGCACGATCTCAGCTCACCGCAACCTCCACCTCCCAGGTTCAAGCGATGCCTCAGCCTCCAGAGTAGCTGGGATTACAGGCATGTGCCGCCACGCCCGGCTAATTTTGTATTTTTAGTAGAGCGGGGTTTCTCCATGTTGGTCAGGCTGGTCTCCAACTCCGGACCTCAGGTGATCCACCCACCTCCGCCTCCCAAAATGCTGGGATTACAGGCATGAGCTACTGTGCCTGGCATTCTCTGTCTATTCTGTCTATTCTCTATTCTTCCTGCCCGTGTGCCCACTGCACACTGCACACGGGCAGGAAGCATTCCACCAGATGGTGCTATGACACCTTTTTTTAAAATTTATTATTTTTTTGAGACACAGCCTCATTCTGTCACCCAGGCTGGAGTGCAGTGGCATGATCACAGCTCACTCACTACAGCCTTGACCTCAGGTGATCCTCCCACCTCAGCTTCTAGAGTAGGTGGGACTAGAGGTGCGTGCCACCATGCCAGGATAATTTTTGTATTTTTGTGGAGATGGGGTTTGCCGTGTTACCCAGCCTGATCTTGAACTCTTGGACTCAACTGGTCCATCCACCTAGGCCTCCCAAAGTGCTGGCATTACAGGTGTGTGCCAGCATGCCCAGGCATAACATTTTAAACACACATACCTGGATAATCAGCTCTACTGACCCACCTTACCTATTGTTGCCTGTGGCACTGATTCATACATTTTATTGTTGTCAGTGGGAGTCAGTCAGATAGGAGCGACTTAGATCCTCCTATCTGTAGGAGTATGAATTAGAAACTATGGCTCTGAACTGTACATACACCACTTACTAAAGTATTTTGAGACCTTGGGTAGGTTACTTAAGTTTTGTGAGCCTTGATTTATTAGTCTGTAAAATGAGGGCAACATCACTTCATAATACCTTTTTTTTGAGACATGGTCTTGCTCTGTCACCCAGGCTGGAGTGCAGTGGCACGATCTTGGCTCACTGCAACTTCCACTTCGCGGGTTCAAGTGATTCTCGTGCCTTGGCCTCCCAAGTAGCTGGGTTTACAGGTGCATCCCACCACGCCCGGATTTTTTTTTTTTTTTTTTTTTTTTTAGTAGAGACGGGGTTTTGCTATGTTGGCCAGGCTGGTCTCAAATTTCTGGCCTCAAATGATCCACCTCCTTTGCCTCCCAAAGTGCTGGGATTACAGGTGTGAGCCACCGTGTCTGGCCCATAATATCTAATATTATTTTCACGTAGGATTATTGTGAAAACTCACTAAAATAATGTATAAAAAGTACCCTGAGGCTGGGCACAGTGGCACACACCTGTAATCCCAGCACTGTGGGAGGCCGAGGTGGGTGGATCACGAGGTCAGGAGATCGAGAACAGCCTGGCCAACATGGTGAAACCCCGTCTCTACTAAAAATACAAAAAATTAGCCGGGCATGGTGGCACGTGCCTCTCTAGTCCCAGCTACTTGGGAGGCTGAGGCAGAACTGCTTGAACCCGGGAGGCATAGGTTGCAGTGAGCCGAGATCATGCCACTGCACTCTAGCCTGGGCGACAGAGTGAGACTCTGTCTCAAAAAAAACAAAACAAAACAAAAAAAAAACCACATCCTGGGTCAGGTGTGGTGGCTGATGCTTATAATCCCAGTGCTTTGGAAGATGAGGTAGGAGGATCGCTTGAGTCCAGGAGTTTGAGACCAGCCTGGTCAACATGGTGAAACTCTGTCTTTACTAAAAATACAAAAGAAAAAAAACAAAACAAAAAAAAAAAAAAACCACATCCTGGGTCAGGTGTGGTGGCTGATGCTTATAATCCCAGTGCTTTGGGAAGATGAGGTAGGAGGATCGCTTGAGTCCAGGAGTTTGAGACCAGCCTGGTCAACATGGTGAAACTCTGTCTTTACTAAAAATACAAAAGAAAAAAACAAAAACAAACAAACAAACAAAAACCCAGGCATGGTGGCTGTGCCTGTGGTCCTAGCCACCTGGGAGGCTGAGTTGGGAAGATCACCTAAGCCTTGGAGGTTGAGGCTGGAGTGAGCCTTATCATGACAATGAACTACAACCTGGGTGACAGAGTAGGACCCTGTCTCAGAGAATGAAATGACATGACATCATGACATAACATGACATAACATAAAATAAAATACGACTTTGCTAAGGTAATTTTTTTTTTTTTTTTTGAGATGGAGTCTTGCTCTGTCACCTAGGCTGGAGTGCAGTGGCACGATCTCAGCTCACTGCAACCTCTACCTCCCAGGTTCAAGCAATTATCCTCCCTCAGCCTCCCGAGTAGTTGGGATTACAGGCCCATGCCACCATGCCCGGCTAAGTTTTGTATTTTTAGTAGAGACAGGGTTTCACCATTTTGGACAGGCTGGTCTCAAACTCCTGACCTCAAGTGATCCGCCCGCCTCAGCCTCCCAAAGTGCTGGGATTACAGGCGTGAGCCACCGTGCCCGGCCAGTAAATGGTACTTCTAATATCATCATCATCATCTGCTGTTGGCTAAAAAAAATGCAAGGACGGAAATAAGAAAAAGCCAAGAGGAGATATGCTGAAGTAACCCCTGAAGCCCTGGAAAGAAGTGAAGCAACGATCATTACCTTAAAGAAAAGTTGGAAACCTCTGATGAGAGTTTTGCTCTTCTGTCTTGTTAATAATGTTCTCCAGATGACTGAAAGATCCTCAAGGTTCCAGGTATGGTCCTCTATCGAGTCCTGAATGTATCCCATTGCTTCAGTTGCAACACTGTCCTCCACAGAAGTGATGATCCAAACACAGAGACAAGAAATGGCACTGGCACCCTGCCACGGGATAAATAAAATAACAACTAGGCCTGGATTACCTGGCAAATGTTCAGATGCTACAGATGGGTATTTCCTGTTTAGAATAAGTCACCCAACTTAATTAGTTAAAATGGCTTGAAAAGCCTTCAAACATGAAACAAACTAATGAGCAACCAAGGGACCGTTCTAAACTGTCCTGCAGAGTGTTGCAGGTCAAAAGACCAAGAAGCAGACAGAAGGGGGAATATGTGAAAGTCAGGGAAGTACGAATCATAAGAGAGTAGGATTGCCCTCCACTGATCTGCTGATTAAAGAACTGTCTGGAATGTCCCTTTTCCCTGCTAAAGAAGGCACCAAAGAAACAGTGGTGGTTAGTCCACCAAAGCGTCTTTCTCTGTGACTGCCAACCAGGAACCAAGGCTCTGACCACTTGAGTTCACTGAATGTTAAGGCACAAGCAAGTACACTAAATGGCCCAGTGCCTAAGCTAGAGAAGCACAAAAAGTTGCAGTGAAGTTGGAAACACATGCTGGAACCTCACTGTCATCATCATCCCACTTCTGGTTATCAGCCTTTCCTGTCCCTCATCACTTATTTTATTGTTCTCTGGGTACTTAATTTAGGCTTCTTATGATCCTCACCTGGAGACATGAGGCCAGAACACTGAGGATAGGCGCCTGTTGTTTCACTGCTTCAACCAGAAGCCAGTGCCAGGAGTCTGGCTCCTCTGAGCATTGGAGCAGAATTTCAAATAAATCGGTCATCACTTCTTTGCTTCCCTGAAGTTCCTGGGAGGACTTATTGCAGACTTGACTGATGTCCATTTTGGAGGTGGGCACTAAGGGCAAGTTCTCAAAAGCCAGCCTTAAGTGGTCTTGAATGACTGGGCTGAAGTACTGGATAAGAGATTTCACCTAGAAGGCATATCAGATGATTAAACAGAAACCCAACTTTCAGTTTCAACTGGAGCTGAAAATGTTAGAGAAAAGTATAGACAAAATTATGCTTTCTCACCCTGAACTAAGTCAGAGTGACTACTATATAATTGTACAAAGTTGTATGGTGCTTTTGAGTGAATTTCCATATTCAATCTGAAGTCACAAAAGCTTTTCACCTCTTCAGTACTAATGACTAGTGCCTTGTCTGATGCCAACCCACTGAAATCTTAGGAAAAATAATAGTATCACATGAAACAAAAGCCCATGGATCCAGTACGTATCCCGGATGTCAAGAAAAAAAAAAAAAAAAGGCCTATGTCTACACAACAGAAAGAATGCTATCTTCTGAGAAGTGTTCCTATTTCCTTTTGAGTGACTGCTAACAATTAGTGGCTTACCTCTGGTGGGTGGTAGTTGTGGAGTTGGCTGTGAATAATGAACTGCAGCCAATCATTTGCTTTGGCACATTCTCTAAGGTAAGATATGCTTAGTTTCATATCGTGTAGCCTGCAGAACTGTACCACTAATGCCCACTGGCTGCTACATTCACTGGATAACCTATAATTAGAATTAGAGGTGGGGGTGGTCAAGAAAAAACAAAAAACTCATTAAAATATAGCTTTTGTCTGAACTGGAAAATGAGTAAAAATGATATAAATTAAAGCACAGTATATTCTCCAATAAATACTAAATATTTATTAGGCTAATTTGAAAAGTAGATTTTTTCATTCTTTTTATTTTTTGAGACAGAGTTTTGCTCTTGTTGCCTAGGCTGGAGTGCAATGGTGCGATCTCAGCTCACTGCAACCTCTGCCTGCTGGGTTCAAGCAGTTCTCCTGTCTCAGCCTCCCGAGTAGCTGCGTTTACAGGCAGGCACCACCACGCCCAGCTAATTTTGTATTTTTAGTAGAGATGGGGTTTCTCCATGTTGGTCAGGCTGGTCTTGAACTCCCAACCTCAGGTGATCCGCCCGCCTCGGATTCCTGAAGTGCTGGGATTACAGGTGTGAACCACTGTGCCCAACCGAAAAAAGTAAGATTCCTTCACCCATAAGGCAGAATAGCTACCTTATCATACTGGCACAATTCATTCCTTCCCCAAGTCATCAATCAAATACCTATTTATACTGGCTGTGTAGCATCCTTAGGAGAACTGAGGAAGTTGTCAGTCAAGAAACTTTCTGAGCACTTAATTCTCTTGCTCTATTCATTTTAGAGTACTCAGAGGCCTGGTGGGTACCAGGGCCTCCTCACCAGAGGGAGGGTACACGTTCCTGCTACAAGCAGGATTCTGCCAAGAAAAGAATCAGTGATAGGATGTACAGAAAAAGGGTGCATTCTCAGGGTCTGGAGTGGTTAGGTCAGCCCCAGCGGGGCAGCATAGAGAAAAACAGGCATGAAGTGTAAGGACATGCTTTTACGTACAGTCACTTCAGCTTCCATTATCAACTGACATGATACAAAGAAAAAATTAAGGACATTACTTAAAGTCAAATTTTAGAAGACCCATCCCACATCATCCTCTTCTTCTCCTTCATTTTTTTCCAATCCTCCAAGACATCTGAACCCACATCTTCTGGCATTTCAACATGTACCATTTAAAAGACTTCTCTGACTAGCAGGGCAGTGGAGGAGACAAAGCTGCTCTCCGTCTCTTGCTAAGTCCATCTCTAAAGAGAGAACTGCTGTCTTCACCTTCTTTTCACTGATGGCAAGATGCAATTAAAATCATTATTCATTTACTGAGCATCTGCTATATGCTAGATAAAGAAGAAGATAAGGTCTAGGGGGATTTAGTGGAAACACCAGAGTTGTTCAAAGAAAAACTAGGCAAACACAGGTTGGCACAATAAGCTTGTTAGAAAAGAGGCTGAGACTGCAACTCACAAACCTCTTTATTTCCTGTTGCTGAATGCTGTTCCATGTACCTTCTTCTAAGAGAACAAGCAATTCTTCTGTGGTTGCCTTTTCACCATCGGCTAGTTTAGATAGTTTTTCGGCTGTAACAAATAAAAACAACAAAATACAGTCAAGAGAAAAAGTCAAAACCTGAGTAATTCTGTTTGAATAGTGTGGCTCAGGGCCATTTCAGAACCCAATTAAAGTGCCCAAGAAAGTGAGATAAAGAACACATACTCTGCAGGAAAAGGATAAAATCAAGAAGATAACCATTTTCTCCCCAAGCTCTCACAAATCAATGCCTTAGACCTAGTCATACCTTCTCTAAACAAAGCAGGCCAAATAAAAAAAGGTGCTGTACCTACAGACTCTCTGATAAAGCTGTACTGAGCATCTTCATTTCTGCACTTGTATCTCAAAATTATATTGGCCACTTTCATATCAACTCTGAGTTTGAGGCTGTCAAGGCCAAGCAATTCTAAGAAACAAACACATGCAGCTCCTACTGAAGGTATGTGGAAGGAGGAGAGCCCTATGACATAGGCTTCATTGCCTACTTGCTGGATCCTGAAAAAGAAAGGAATCAAAATCACATCAGCACATGAAAATTATTTCTTACCAGGAAAAGCAAATGGAATTAAATCAGTGACACACGGAGTGCCAGCCATGTGATTTCTGGCCTCCTCTCCCTTCCCTTTTGCCCCTTGCACGTACCCGTTTAGGTTTCTGGTAGCTTTTCAGTTGTCTTTTGGCACAAGAGCCCCCCATTCCCTTAAGTTGACTTTCTAAAACACTTAAGTCATAGTCTAAATTATTCTTGCTTCCAACTTCATCCAGAAGACATGAAGTACAACTTCTGAAAGACTGCCAACTTGTGATTTTATCAATTATAAGTATGTATACAAACTACGAAGAATATCAATGCCACATAAATTTAAGTTTGACATCATAAAGCACATTTTTAAAAACTCAGATAGGCCTTTTATAGGAATAGAAAATTTGAGAAAGACATAATAAATTATTATTTATTATTATTATTATTTTTGAGATGGAGTCTCATTCTGTTGCCCAGATTGGAGTGCAGTGGCGTGATCTTGGCTCACTTCAACCTCCGCCTCCCAGGTTCAAGCGATTCTCCTGCCTCAGTCTCCCGAGTAGGTGGGACTACAGGCGCCCACCACCATGCCTGGCTAAGTTTTGTATTTTTAGTAGAGATGGGGTTTCACCATATTGGCCAGGCTGGTCTCAAACTCCTGACCTTGTGATCTGTCCACCTCAGCCTCCCAAAGTGCTGGGATTACAGGTGTGAGCCACCATGCTCAGCCCACACAAGACATTATTAACTATGTTTTTAACATGTGGAATGGGAGGCTGAGGGATATCTGTCATTTTCACCTTTCTAAACTATTTGAATACTTTACCATAAAAAAGGTATTACTTTGTTAATTATAAAACAAACCAATAAAGTAAATCTATATTTAGCTGTTCGTTCTAGTAAATGCTCCTCTCAATTCTGTGCTTTATAAAAATGAATTAAATGAATTATTAAAGACATTAAATATAGAATTCACATCTCATCATATAATTCCTTTTTTTAAGTTCTGGGATACATGTGCAGAACATGCAGGTTACATAGGTATACATGTGCCATGGCAGTTTGCTGCACCTATCAACCCGTCATCTAGGTTTTAATCCCCGCATGCATTGGGTATTTGTCCTAATGCTCTCCCTCCCTTAGAATTCCCTCTCTAACTGCTAATACCTGACAAGCTCCTGTATGATTTTAAATCTGATTATTTTTCAAAATATATTTATCTTTTTTCCAGTTAACAAAAATCACACACACTGAATGCCAGAAACTTGGGACACACAGGGAAGCACAAATGAAAACAATAATCACCATCCAAATGTAATCACTGTTAAATGTGGTATGTTTCCAGTATGTTTTTCAATATATGTGTAAAATGTGACAGATATGCCCTTTTTTAGAATACAAATTATAATTTATTTTACTTTTTTTTTTTAGTGGCAGGGTCTCACTGTCACCCAGGCTAAAGTGCAGTGGCGTGACCATAGCTCACTGCCTACTTGAACTCCTGGGCTCAGGTGATCCTCCTGCTTCCCAAAGAGCTGGGATTACAGGGGTGAACCACTGTACCCAGCCAAAATTATATTTTAAATACTCACAGCTGCTTGGGAGTCTTGCTCTTGATTAATTCCTGCACCAGAAAAGTACCAAATGCAAATGATGGCCGTCCATGATGTAAATAATAAGCAAAATTCAGACGTTCCACTACAGCATATTTATTAACCAGGTCAGGGCTAGAGAAATGTGGGAGATGACTCCATGCATCTGGGAGGAAAGTGAAACAATATCAATTATCTGTACATCACCATAATTAATTTCAGATTTGCACATGGAAAACTTAACTCTCTAATGACAAAAGAAAACTGGTTGCTGTAATCATTTTGCATCACTATGTATCACTTTGAACTTACCAAAACGTGTTTTATTTTACTTCAACATATAGAGATAGCCTTCATTTTATACAAAGATGTGTACCTGAGAAGTTGCATAAAAACTATGGTAAGAAATGATGCTCTGGCTGGGTGCGGTGGCTCACACCTGTAATCCCAGCACTTTGGGAGGCCGAGGCAGGAGGATGACCTGAGGTCAAGAGTTCGAGACCAGCCTGACCAACATGGAGAAACCCCCATCTCTACTAAAAATACAAAATTAGCCAGGTGTGGTGGCGCATGCCTGTAATCCCAGCTACTTGAGAGGCTGAGGCAGGAGAACAGCTTGAATCTGGGAGGCAGAAGTTGTGGTGAGCTGAGACTGTGCCTTTGCACTCCAGCCCGGGCAAGAGCGAAACTCTGCTCCAAAAAAAAAAAAAAAAAAAGATGCTCCCTCCTACCATCCCATTAAACTTACTTGTAATTTTAGTTGCTTTTTTTCTGTTGAGAGACTCTTTTAGGATCTACAATCAGCACTCTAGAGCTGATTGTCTCTAAATGCCTGAGTACTTTGAAATCTCTCCTGTCTGGGCTTTTATGATCTCCTAAGTAAAATAAGCAAATTGGGCTACATGATCTTGGAGGGCTGTGCCAGCGGGAGTGCTCCATGACATTTTGTTAATGGAATCTTCCTCCTGTGAGGGCTGCAGTCATTGAACTACAGCTTTGGCAGAGACCTGGGAGGGTCTGGCTGCCAGTAGAGCAAGGCTCAGTGACTACTTGGGGTGGAAAGGGATGTCTTCTCTCCGTTTGGGTCTTCCTGGCCACAGCTCATTACATCTGTTATTATAGATGCTAATGTATAACTGCGGGGGGAATTCCCAGTATCTATAACATCCCTATATCTATATCCCAGTATCTGTAACACATCCCTAAACCAATGGAGGAACACGTGCTGGGGACATAAGAAAGCAGACCCAGAAGTGACTCCTTAGAGGGCAATGTGCATGCTCATTTTGGGACAACTGTCAAAGAGCTAAAGCCATTCTGGTTGAATGTGTAAAACTGATTAAAAAAAATAACTTTAGAAGCTGTCCCAACTGATTTCATTTGAGGATATTGTTTACAGGGGTGAAAGGAAGCTCTAGTCTGGCAGGTCTAGTATCTCAGAGGTAATAGGGCTTTAGAGTCATAAATGTGTTTGAGGCCGAGCGTGGTGGCTCACTCCTGTAATCCCAGCACTTTGGGAGGCTGAGGTGGGTGGATCAACTGAGGTCGGGAGTTCGGTATCAGTCTGACCAACATGGAGAAACCCCGTCACTACTAAAAATACAAAATTAGCCAGACATGGTGGTGCGTGCCTGTAGTCCCAGCTACTCAGGAGACTGAGGCAGGAGAATCACTTGAACCTGGGAGGTGGAGGTGGCAGTGAGCCAAGATCGCGCCATTGCACTCCAGCCTGGGCAACAAGAGTAAAACTCCGTCTCCAAAAAAGACAAAAAGTGTGTGATTCCTGGTTTTGATACCACTAGCTGCGTGACCTTGAGCAACTTATTTAACTTTTAAGAACTGTATATATTTAAAGTATACAACATAAACAGTTTTGTTTTTTGGGTTTTTTTTTTTGGGACAGGGTCTGGCTCTGTCGCCCAGACTGGAGTGCAGTGGCACAATCTTGGCTCACTGCAACCTCCGCCTCCTGGGCTCAGGTGATCCTCCCACTTCAGCCTCCCAAGTAGCTGGGACCACAGGTGCACGCCACCACACCTGGCTTTCTTTAATATTTTTGGTAGAGATGAGGTCTCAAAGTCCTAAGCTCAAGCAATCCGCCTGCCTTGGCCTCCCAGAGTGCTGGGATTACATATGTGCACCCAGCCTCTTCTTTTCTTTTCTTTTTTTTTTTTTTAAGATAGAGTCTTGCTCTGCTGTCCAGGCTGGAGTGCCATGGCACAATCTCGGCTCACTGCAACCTCCGCCTTCTGGGTTCAAGCGATTCTCCTGCCTTAGCCTCCTGAGTAGCTGGGACTTACAGGCATATGCCACCACACCCAATTTTTGTACTTATAGTAGAGACGGGGTTTCGCCATGTTGGCCAGACTGGTCTTGAACTCCTGACCTCAGGTGATCTGCCCACCTCGGTCTCCCAAAGTGCTGGGATTACAGGCATGAGCGTAAGCCACTGTGTCCAGCCAGCCACCGTGCCCAGCCCACCTAGCCTCTTTCACCAATGTCTGATAGTTTAACATGTACAGATCTTTGACCTCTTTGATTAAATTTATTCCTAAGTATTTTGTGTTCTATTAAAAAACAGAAATGGGATAGTTTTGTTCATTATCTTTTTCAGATAGTTTGCTATTGATATATAGAACACTACTGATTTTTGTATGTTGATTTAATATCTTACAACTTTCCTGAATTTGTTTATTAGTTCTAACGGTTTTACTGGTAGAGTTTTTAGGATTTTCTATATACAAACTCATGCCATCTGCAAACAATGACAACTTTACTTCTTCCTTTCTGATTTGGATGCCTTTCATTTTTTTTTTTTTTGCTTAAATGCTGTGGCTAGGACTTCAAGTACTATGTTGAACAGAAGTGGCTTGGGAGGCTGAGACGGGTGGATCACGAGGTCAGGAGATCGAGACCATCCTGGCTAACACTGTGAAACCCCGTCTCTACTAAAAAATACAAAAAACTAGCCGGGCGAGGTGGCGGGCGCCTATAGTCCCAGCTACCTGAGAGGCTGAGGCAGGAGAATGGCGTAAACCCGGGAGGCGGAGCTTGCAGTGAGCTGAGATCCGGCCACTGCACTCCAGCCCGGGCGATAGAGCGAGACTCCGTCTCAAAAAAAAAAAAAAAAAAAAAAAAAAGTGGCAAGGGTGGGCATCCCTGTCTTGTTTCTGATCTTAGAGGAAAAGCTTTCAACTTTTCACTGCTGAGTATGATAATAGCTGTGAGCCTGTCATATATGGCCTTTATAATGTTGAGATGCATTCCTTCTATGCCTAATTTGTTGAGAGTTTTTATTATGAAAAGATGTTGAATTTTGCAAAATGCCTTTTCTGTATCTATTGATATGATCATATGGTTTTTGTCCTTTTTTTTTTTCTTTTGAGATGGAGTCTCGCTCTGTCGCCCAGGCTGTAGTGCAGTGGCATGATCTTGGCTCACTGCAAGTTCCGTCTCCCAGGTTCACGCCATTCTCCTGCCTCAGCCTCCCAAGTAGCTGGGACTACAGGCATCTGCCACCATGCCCAGCTAATATTTTTTGTACTTTTTAGTAGAGACAGGGTTTCCCACCGTGTTAGCCGGGATGGTCTCGATCTCCTGACCTCGTGATCTACTCGCCTCGGCCTCCCAAAGTGTTGGGATTACAGGCGTGAGCCATTGCGCTTGGCCTGGTTTTTGTCTTTCATTCTGTTAATGTGGTGTATAATTTATTAATTTGTGTATGTTGAACCACCCTGGTTTTAATTCTGTATTTGATGATCCTTTAAGTTCAGAAAGGCAATAGACAATAACCCTATAGTTATAAAATCTGTTAAATATATGCAAAAGGAGCTTTTAAATTCATTCACAAAGGTCATTATGCAATAACATCCCTTTTAACATATTTATATGAGTCCTCTGTTCACCAAAGCCAATTCACTGCACCTTTCTCCAACAGGTAATTTTTTTTTTTTTTTTGGACACAGGGTCTTGCTCTGTTGCCCAGGCTAGAGTGCAGTGGCATGACCAAAACTCACTGCAGCCTTGACTTAACTCAAGCAATCCTCTTGCCTCAGCCTCCTATAGGACTGTAGGTACACACAACCACGCCTGGCTAATTTTTAAATTTTTCTTTCACCTTCTTGACCCTTATCTTCTATACCTGGCTAATTTTTTGTAGAGACAGTGTGTTGCTATGTTGTCCAAGCTGGTCTTGAATTCCTGGCCTCAAGCAATCCTTCCACCTCAGCTTCCTAAGTGTTAGGATTACAGGCATGAGCCACTGCACCTGGCCTCCAACAGGTAATTTTAGAACGTTTTTCCCTCGACACTAATTACCCTCCTAAAACCTCCATTTGTTATCACCGACTTTCTGATGTTGTATTCACAGAGCATGAATATCTTAGAAAGATGGCACCACCTTTCTATTAATAAGACCAACAGAATAGCTCAGATTAAAGTTCCTCTAAACCCAAGAAAATATCAGAACAAAAATGTCTCTTTTTAGATAAATCTGAAGTCAGAAGACATTTTGATGTGAGTCTAGTCATCTCTTGGTATCCATGGAGGATTGGTTCCTGAAACTCTTGGATACCAAAATCCACAGAAGAATGCTCAAGTCCCTGTAAAATAGCATAGTATTTATATATGGCCTATGCACATTTCCCTATACACTTTAAATTACTCTAGATCATTTATAATACCTAATAAATGTAAACGCTATGTAAAATAGTTGTTATACTGTATTTTTAAATTGTTTTTTTATTGTTCTATTTTTTTTTAATTGTTTGTTTGTTCTCTCAAATATTTCCCATCTGAGGTTGGCTGAATCCTTGGATATGGAACCCAAGAAAGTCTTATGGTCTTTATAGCACAGCAATGTGTGTGAATCTGGTACTTAAATGCCTTGCCTCTTTTTATTCTCATAGTAATGTGTTAGGTGGTCACTGTGATTAACCTCATTTCACAGAGAACTAAAGAGGTTAGATCACATGACAAAGGTCACACAGGTATTAATTACATGGTAGGGCCAAGATTTGTTTAATGCTGACACTTACGCTTTTAATTTTTATGATACTATACTGGAAATGAAGATAATTTTTTGAAAGGAAGAAATATAATCAAATAGTTACACATCACATTTTTCAGCAAGTACAGCACTAGTAACCTAATACATTGACTTTTAACTCACAGTATGTTTTCAATTCTGTCTTCTGCGAACTATTTTTCCTTTGGAATACACCTTTACTTTTAAAATAAAAAGCAATGAGAAAACTAGATTGGCTTTACATATATTAACTTCTACAGTTAACATTGCTAAAACATGTCTCAAGAAGTACCCATGATGACTTACCTCCTATAGCTAGTGTGTTAGCAGACTGCCAGCCAAACAATCTGCTAGGATCAAAGGGTGATAACGACTGAAAAAGGGGAAAAGTTTAACAGAATTAGAAATTCATTGATTCTAAAATAGGTAAACAAAATTATATGAAAGGACTTCAGAGGCAGTCTGCTTCCCTTTTCCAAGGCAATTTAAAGCTTATCATTCTGGACATAAATTCTTTGAACACAGCTAAAAATAAAATAGAATTATGAGACATCTTTATATTTTAATTAAAACAGAACTGGCTATGCTCCTTTTAAAGACTCTCCTTATGTCAAACTACGTCTGCAAAGGCCATACTCTTTTGGTAGAGGGAGCATCAACTATAAAGTAAAATGGGCTTCAGAAATGCTTTTGGAATCAAAAAGCAAGAGGGCTAAAAGACTAGAAAATGTTACCATGTAAACATGACAAGATGAGCGAAGAACAGGGTAGGGAAGGAAGGGAAAAGAGAAAGAAGAAAAAAACTGGATAAGTGGTTGAAGGAATGTGATGAGCAACAATACGAACAACAAAGAAAAAATTGCGGACCAAGGTCAAGTCAATCAGAAAAGGTTTGGCAGTAGCAAGTAGTGGTTGTTTGGAATTTTTCCAGGCCAAATGTTTAGGAAAGTCTAGAAACAGCTTGTGGGAAGAATACAGGAAAAAAACAGAACAAAAAAAGTCAGGATTTGGATGGCCCAAAAAAAGAGTAGCTTTGATGTAAAACCAAGGAAGATTTTGTGATTAAAGAAGGAATACTTTTCCTAAAATAACCACTAAAAAAATTAAATGAGTCCATTTGAAAACAGAACAAAGAACAACATGAAACCACTTGTGTTTCAAGCTGATTCAAACTACTTTACGTAGTGAAATTATGTTTGTTTTGCCTGGGAAAAAACAAGACACAAAACAAGACACACACAAAAATCTGTGACCTGTACTTTCCGGGTAAAACTATGTTTTTACATAATCCACTTATCATTTATACCAGTGCTACTCAAAGTGCTGGTCTAAATTCTATCAGTATAAATCCAGAATACTGCTTCCTTCTTCAAAGTCTTGCTACAAAAAAACCCCTACTGAACTGAACAGTGTACTTAGTGATACAGCAGATACATATTTTGGTGCAAGATACTAATCTCACCACATTCCAGCAACAAGCAGTATGCAAGTGCTGACCACACTTTTGAGTAGCACCAGTCGATACTCTAAGAAGTCCTTGCATTAGAGTAAGAGAGTTTGTGCCTTTACAGAATTATTATTTTTTTGAGACGGAGTCTCACTCTGTTGCCCAGGCTAGAGCGCACGGGTGTGATCTCAGCTCACTGCAACTTCCGCCTCCCAGATTCAAGCCATTCTCCTGCCTCAGCCTCCCGAGTAGCTGGGACTATAGGCACGTGCCACCATGCCTGCCTAACTGTTGTATTTTTAGTAGAGATGGGGTTTCACTATGTTGGCTAGGCTGGTCTCTAACTCCTGATCTCAGGTGATCCGCCCAACTTGGCCTCCCAAAGTGTTGGGACTACAGACATGAGCCACCGCACCTGGCTCCTTTATAGAATTATAAACCTTATGCTGAGTTGAAGATACCATGAGAATATGTGTATTCAGGGGAAAAAAGGAAAAGCCTTCTGAAATGAGAAATAGGCAAAGGAAGGTGTTCTTAACCGAGGGTCCCTGACTAGGCTTCAGGGAGTCTGTGAATCACTTTGAAATGTAAGCAAAATTATATGCATATGTGTAATTTTTCTGGGTAGAGGGTTTGTAGCTTTCTTACATTCTTAGAGGTTCTGAAAAAGATTAAAAAGCATTGATTTAAACAAACATCCCTGATTCATTGAGAAGAGATAGTTAGAAGTTAAAAGTGGCAGAATAGAGTGCTTTTGATGAAAGCAGCAGACAGGTATGTTGGTCAACTGTTTGCTCTGACCCACCTCCACCCTTCCCACTCTGCTCAGCATTGCAGGAAACTACATTTCCCAAGCTCCTTTGCCCTTTGGCTACCAGATAAATATAGCTACAAAGACACTGTGGGAGACTAAAGATGGGAAGAGAGAAGTAGTCAAGATATTCTTGCCCTGCATTTTCCTGGGGCATCTACCACCATACTCTATGTTCCCAGTTCCCATTAGGCAGTCTGGTTGTTAGTTTAATTCCCAGAGATGGATGGCTCCAGCTTCTGGGTTCTGGTAACACCACTTTTTTGCATTGTTCTTGCAGCCTCAGGGGTGCAAGAACATGGCTTCCTATTTTGTTATTCGGGGTTGTCTCACTATCACGTTTGGTTTCTCCATTCTGCTATCATGCTGTATAAGTAATTCCCTACGTTAAATGCCCTCCAGTTGAAAGATCTAGAGTGATTTCTGTTTTCCTGGCTGAACTCTGATAGACCTAAATATTGGCCACCTAAATATTGTACCTGAATAAGGTGGTAGAGTGTAATATCAGATGGCAGGACACTAGGAGGAATGCACTGTGGGAAGAGAGCAGTTTTTAGCTTGGGGTAAGGAGTTAATGCCATCTTCAATAGCTGGGGATCCACTTTCTTCAAACAGTTTTCATTTTCTTCATTCTGAACAACCTAAGTAAAAAGACAGATAACAGGTTGGAGAGTAGCATTTTTCTCTTCTCAAAGTTAAAGTCTTTTTTCACAAGAACCCTGTGAAACAAGATTAGCTTGAGAAGAGTATGTGGTAGTGAATATAGCATTAGACAAGTAGTCATAAGTTAACGGTTCTTGTTCGGGTTCTGAAACAAACTGGCTATGTGACCTTAGCTAGATATTTAATATCAGGTCTTTGTTTCCCCAGCTGCAGAATTAGGAAGTTCAGCTAGATCAGTGGTTTTCAAGCTGTATAGAAATTGTTTGAAAAACAGCTCTGCCAATATTTAAGTCAATAATATATATTTTAAAATATTTACAAACTACTAAACTAGATGACTTCTCACTCAACTCTAAAGTTATCCTATGACTCTAATTTCTGACAGGTGATTAAAAATAGACGATTAAATAGTCGTGTAAGGTATACTGCAACAATCCTAAAAAGGTGGTATTAAGTTAAGCTAGCACCAGTAAGAAACTTTTGAAGATTAGATATTAAACAACATTCTTAATTTCCCTCTAAACAGGCCACTCTACTTCTAAAAAGCAAAGATGGGCACATTTCCATTAGGTCCCTCAATAAAGTTTATATGGGTAGCTGAAGATTACGGTTTCCTTTGACCTAAGAGGGCAAATAGTACAGATTAATTACCAAGCCACAGATCTAAAGTATTCTTACTCCCAGAAGAAAGCAGATCCTAATTGTATTCTGAAAACAAATCTGGAGTACTGGAAAACAAACTAGAGGGAAAAAAGAATCTCTACATAACATATTCATTCCCCTCCCCACCCCCACCCAGCTTTTTTTTTTTTTTGAGACAGGGTCTCACTTTGTCACCCAGGCTGAAGTGCAGTGGTATGATCTTGGCTCACTGCAGCCTCGACTTCCCAGGCTCAAGCAATCCTCCTGCCTCAGTCACCCAAGTAGCTGGGACTACAGGAGCATGCCACCATGCCAAGCTAATGTTTTTTTTTTTCTTTTTGGAGATGGAGTCTTGCTTTGTCGCCCAGGCTGGAGTGCACTGGCATAATCTCAGCTTACTGCAACCTCTGTCCCCTGGGTTCAAGCAATTCTCCTGTCTCAGCCTCCTGAGTAGCTGGGATTACAGGCATACGCTACCATGACTGGCTAATTTTTGTATTTTCAGTAGAGATGGCATTTCAGCACATTGGCCAGGTTGGTCTTGAACTCTTGACCTCAAGTGATCCACGTGCCTCGGCCTCCCAAAGTGCTGGGATTACAGGCGTGAGCCACCGCGCCCAGTCATGCCCAGTTAATTAAAAAAATATTTTTTTGTAGAGACGGAGGTTTCGTCATGTTGCTGGTCTCAAACTCCTGTACGCAAGCAATCCATCTACTCTGGCCTCCCAAAGGGCTGGGATTACAAACGTGAGCCACTGCGCCTGGCTTCATTCCCTTTAAATTGTAGATGTCAAAAATTTCTTTTTTTTTTTGAGACGGAGTCCTGCTCTGTTGCCCAGGCTGGGGCAGTGGTGCAGTCCTGGCTCACTGCAACCTCCGCTTCTCAGGTTCAAGTGATTCTCATGCTTCAGCCCCCCAAGTAGCTGGGATTACAGGCATGCGCCAAGATGCCCAGCTAAGTTTTTTCTATTTTTAGTATAGACAGTGTTTCACCATGTTAGCTAGGCTGGTCTCGAACTCCTGACCTCAAGTGATCTGCTCGCCTCGATCTCCCAAAATGCTGGGATTACAGGAGTGAGCCACTGCACCGGGCTGAGATATAAAATTTTAAAATTCAGCCTTGTCCTCTGCTCTTTAATCTAATGAAATACTTAAATATAATTATATTTTAGTATCAGCTGAGATCTAGACAATCCATAGATAATTCTGCTATATTTAAAAATCAGTCCCATTTTGTTGTAAAGTGCTATCCATACCTGGCTGACACCCCCAGGAGAATACATTGTAGTAGCAAGGGCCAGGAGGGTATGTCCTTCCAATAGCATACTGCTTACACTGGCCTGATTGGTGGGAATCAAAATCTGAGCATTTGCAAGGCTAGCCTGGAAGATCAGTTTGGGATCTGGAAAATAAAAGACAGTGTTTTTCTCCTTAAGAGGGATAAATACTAAATTAAGAATTACATAAATGTGAGAATAATAATATAAATTTTTAACTCTATCCACAGAGAAAAAAAAAACAAAGGGACCTCCTAAGTGTAAAAGCAATGGGAAAACATCACAGAGGGGAAAAATGAAAGATTTGTCTACATAAAAATAAAAACTTCTATTCAAAGACAAAAGGTAACAATGAACTGAGAGAAAAATTATAACAAATGACAACCTAAAGAGTTGCTGAGTTTGTCCTCAACAAAGAGCTCATCCAAATCAATGCCAAAAATACTGACTCTAACAGACAAATGGGCAAAAGAAATAACCAATTTATGAAGGAGGAAATATAAATGCCTGACACATAAAACTACATAATTCACTAGCAACAAAGAAATGCAAATTAATTAGATGCCATATACTACCTATCAAATTAGCAATAATTAAAAAAAAATCATCAAGCATTAGAGCTGGTCACAGTGAGTAGAGACTGGGACTTAAAATAAAATCATAAAACTGTACAACTCCCTTGGAAAGCAATCCGGTCCTACAGCAAGAAACTTAAAACATGTATAACCTTTGACCCAATAGTTTTATATCCCAAAACCTATCTGTACTAAGAAAATAATCTGAAATAAGGACAAAGGTTTATATTGAAATATGTTCAAGACTATTATTTATAATAGAAAAAAATGGAAAATGGCCTCGTCAGAAAATGAGAGAACAGTAAATTAAATAAGGGTATATCCATACAATGAAATATTATGTAAACATTTAAAATGGTCATTGTCTTTCAGAATGTGGGAAAATTCTGTTATAATATTACACAAAAAAGCAGTATATAAAAACACAGATGTTTCTTGTTGTGCTACTAGCACTTACAATATTCTGTCACAAGGTAGGACCTCAATAAATATTTGTTAGGTGAATGAAATACAACAGAGACTAGGTTTTTAAAAAGTACAGTGAAAATAACTGGAGCCAGGCGCGGTGGCTCACGCCTATAATCCCAGCACTTTGGGAGGCCGAGGTGGGCGGATCACAAGGTCAGGAGATGGAGACCATGGTGAAACCCCGTCTCTACTAAACATACAAAAAATTAGCCAGGCGCTGTGGCGGGTGCCTGTAGTCCCAGCTAGTCCGGACGCTGAGGCAGGAGAATGGCGTGAACCCGGGAGGCGGAGCTTACAGTGAGCCGAGATCGCGCCACTGCACTCCAGCCTGGGGGACACAGTGAGACTCCATCTCGAAAAAAAAAAAAAAAAAGAAAATAACGAGAACAAAATACATTAAAATATTATCAGTGGTTACCTATGGGTGGTTATTTTGCTATGTACCAAGGCTATCTACCCATGGAGGTATTACTTTTTAATTAATTAATTAATTTATTTTTTCTTTTCTTTTTTTTTTTTTTTTGAGACGGAGTCTCGCTCTGCCGCCCAGGCTGGAGTGCAATGGCCGGATCTCAGCTCACTGCAAGCTCCGCCTCCTGGGTTTACGCCATTCTCCTGCCTCAGCCTCCCGAGTAGCTGGGACTACAGCCGCCCGCAACGTCGCCCGACTAGCTTTTTGTATTTTTTAGTAGAGACGGGGTTTCACCGTGTTAGCCAGGATGGTCTCGATCTCCTGACCTCGTGATCCGCCCGTCTCGGCCTCCCAAAGTGCTGGGATTACAGGCTTGAGCCACCACGCCCGGCATAATTAATTTATTTTTTAAAGAGAGCCAGGGTCTTGCTCTGTCAACCAGGCTGGAGTGCAGTGACACAATCATGGCTCACTGCATCCTCTAACCCCAGGGCTCAAGTGATCCTCCCATCTCAGTCTCCCACATCGCTGGGACTACAGGAGCATGCCACCACACCTAATTTTTAAAAATCTTTTGTAGAGACAGGGTCTTACTATGTTGCCCAGGCTGGTCTTGAACTCTTATCCTCAAGTGATCCTTCCACTTTGCTTCCCAAAGCACTGGGATTACAGGTGTGAGCCATCACACCTGGCCAGTATTACCTTCTTGATAGCTGTCTGTGGTTTCTAATGGTTTTTTTTTTTAAGCAATTTGAACATATATTACTTCATAATCAGCATGCAACACCAAAAAACAAAACCCACACTATGAAAAAATTCTGCATTTCAAGAGAAACTGGACATTACATGTAACTGAAAGACTGCTGACATTCCTTGTCTGTGGTCATTCAGCCTGTCCCCTTTTCCCTATTTCTGGGATAACACCAGCTAAGTCGTCAGGGGTAACAAGGCTTTTCTGTCTGATTACAACCAGAGTAAGCCTCTACATCAGCAGCTCCACTGCAGAGGACACAACAATCTCACACATACTATGGATTTCTTTTAACTCCATTTGGAGTTCCTTACTAAAATATTCAAAACAGGGATCTGGAAGACAGACCACTTCTTCATGGAAAAAGTCGACCAGAGAGCAGGAATTCAGCCTCTGACAAACTGGTGGGACAAGGGAAATCCTAAAGCACGATGCTAAGGGGAAAGGGACAAAACCACATAAGGTCTTTGCTCCAGGTCTAGCTTTTCTTGGCTGGCTGGCTGGCAGCTAACCTTTTTGGCCTTCTACTTCTTACCTAAAGTGTGTGCCTAGATTACATTCAGATAGTTGACCACAGCCAAATAATTTATTTAAAAGAGTTCACAAGTTTAATACCATTCAACAGACCAGTGATTGATCCAAAGAAAGTTTCTGTGTTTAATACAGTATACCCATACCTGTTAAATTACTGGCAACTTGTCGACACTGAACTAAAAATTCAAACCAAGGATGTGCTTCATGTAACTCTTTTTTTTCCAAAAAGGGACAATTTTCAGGACTAAGTCTGTATATAAAACAAACAAAAAACTTCTTTGGTTAACATACAGGATAAGACAATTACAACCATGTTTGCTCAGGTGATGATTAGCATTTAAAAAAAGAATCTTGGAATTAAAAACTAAATATAACACAAAATACTCCCACTCTTCTATTGTATTTTACATATTCTTCATGATCTGAAAACAGACAATTTCAGAGACAGAGATTTTAGAGACATCATATGTTCACTACCATGAGGAAATTTAACCAACTCTTTATCAGATTAATAGATACCTTGTACTTTAAGATACTTCATATTTTATTGGTTTTTACAGCAAAGACTTTTTAGCATATTCAAACTTAATAAGAGGCTTTTAAAAAACTCTTACAAGCCAAGTGTGCTGGTGTGTGCCTATAGTTCCAGTTACTTGGGAGGCTGAGGTGGGGGAATTGCTTGAGCCCAGCAGTTTGAGGCTGCAATGAGCCATGATTGTGCCACTGCACTCCAGTCTGAGTGACAGAGTGAGACTGTCTCAAAATAAAATACAAATAAAAAGCTTACACAACTACAGAGAGGTTACAACTGAGGAATTATGGCTCAGAATACATACTTTGAAAATACAGCTCTTAAATCTGTTCTCTTGCCAGTAGCTTTGGAGACAACATTTCTAAGTAAGACTAATGATATGACACACCAAAAACTCCTAGTCTGTTTTTTTTCTTTTTTTGAGACCGGGTCTCACTGTATTGCCCAGGCTGGAGTGCAGTGGTGCAAACATGGCTCACTGTAGCCCGGACCTCCTAGGCTCAAGCAATCCTCCCACCTCAGCTTCCCAGGTAGCTGGGACTACGGGTGTGTGCCACTATGCCTGGCTGATTTTTTACTTCTTTGTAAAGAAGACCCACTACATTGCCCAGGCTGGTCTTGAACTTTTGGGCTAAAGTGATTCTCCTGCCTTGGCCTCCCAAAGTGCTGGGATTACAGATATGAGCCACTGTGCCCAGCCAATTTCTAGTCTTTACTACACAAAATAAGTAAAATAAAAATGTTGCCTATGAGTGTACAAATGTGGGCTCTGGAATAAAAATTAAGTAGAATTAAATCAGCTCTTCCACTTATTAGCTGTGTGCCTTAAGTAAGACACTTTGTCTCTCTCAAAGCCTGTTTCTTCATCTGTAAAATGGAGATGCGAGTAACTACCCCATAGAGTTTTTGTGAAGAATAAATGAGATAATGCATATAAACTACTTAGTTTAGTGCCAACATTGTAAACACTCATATATTAAAGACTACTTCTGGCCGGGCGCGGTGGCTCAAGCCTGTAATCCCAGCACTTTGGGAGGCCGAGACGGGCGGATCACGAGGTCAGGAGATCGAGACCATCCTGGCTAATACGGTGAAACCCCGTCTCTACTAAAAAAAAAAAAAATACAAAAAACTAGCCGGGCGACGAGGCGGGCGCCTGTAGTCCCAGCTACTCGGGAGGCTGAGACAGGAGAATGGCGTGAACCCGGGAGGCGGAGCTTGCAGTGAGCTGAGAGCGGCCACTGCACTCCAGCCTGGGTGGCAGAGCAAGACTCCGTCTCAAAAAAAAAAAAAAAAAAAAAAAAAAAAAGACTACTTCTATTGTTATTGTTATTACTGACCGAATAGCAATTAACACTGGGCACAGATATGATTCTGCAGGTTAATCTTAGGTAGACATATACTGACGTATTGCTCTCTCTGTGTGTGTGTGTCTATACAAATATAAATTTTAGAGCATATCTAATATACCTTGAAGTGAAATACACCTTGCTATGAAATCAAAGTCATTTAGCATATTCTTGGTAAACAAAGTATCAAAGAAAACTCCAAGTGAAACTTTAGAATCTTCCTCTCAAACCTTTTAAAGCATTTCTTTCATTGTATTCTAAAGTCAAATTATTTAAAAGGTTAACAGAGATACTACAGAATTAGTATCACCAAAAAAACACAAAAGCATTTTGCTGAATGTAGTACTGAATACTGAACTCAAAGATGTACCAATTGTTGAGATGGAGAAACTACTTCAAAAAGATCAGTATTCCTCGTGTGAATGCTTACTATTTTCCTAAAAGTCACATTCAGGAGTCATATGCAAAGAGAAAATGTGAAGACCTGATCAAGGACAAATGCATTCTCAGTACTCACTTGTAACAGTCAAGGTAGACATAAAGAAGATGCTGCAGACTGTGCTCCAAACAATAGAGAATGAATTGAGAATGGAAATCCCAACCTTCTTTGGTCTTGTAGTTTTGAACAGGGAGGGTATCCTGTATTACACCTCCAATACGGCTCAGTCTTAGGAGGAAGCATTCAAAGTCTTCCAGTTCAGATGCCAGAAAAATCCCATTCCTATGGACAGATTTACAGGACGGCAAGTTAAAAAGTCGCTATGTTCGGAGTAGACCAAATCCTGCCCACAGTTTAAGTCTCAATTACTTAAAAATAAGCATTTACAAATTAATGCTGCCACTTCTTACTCTATATGTTCTCAGACACATATTTTGCTGATTTCTAATAAAATTTTCTGCACCACTGTAGTATTTAAAAGTAGTAATGACAGACTCAAATTATCTTTATTATTTGAAAAATCTAAATCAAGCTACTTCCATTTTTTGGTTTTTGATGGGAACCATTACCCAGTGTAGCAACAGTGGTTAACCCTTGAAGCTGGATGCTCTAAGCACTGAGAAATTCACCAAAATATTCAAACAAAATCATCGTGCTACATCAGAATAATTTAAATAGACCAACTACTGAACCTGAATAGAAATCTGCATGTAAATATTACTTTTTACAAAATTACTGTTACATCATATATACCAAAGGAGTAAAGAAAACATATACCTGTATATGGAGTTTATAGAAACATCATGGAACCACTAACCTAATTATAGAACATTATAAGCCCTTGGTGTATTCCTCCCCCACTGCATGCCCTTTGCTACCTCTGGAGGTAGCCACTATCTTGACTTTTATGATAGTCATTCCCATACTTTTTTTTTTTTTGGCAGGGTTTTGCTCTGTCGCCCAGGCTGGAATGCAGTGGTGCCATCTCAGCTCACTGCAAGCTCCGCCTCCTGGGCTCAACTGATCCTCCTACCTCAGCCTTCTGAGTATCTGGGATGACAGGTATGTGCCACCACACTCAGTTTTTAAATTTTTTGTAGGGACGAGGTCTATGTTGTCCTGGCTGGTCTTGAACTCCTGGACTCAAGCAATCCTCCTGCGTAGGCCTCCCAAAGTGTTGGGATTACAGGTGTGAGCCACTGTGTCTGGCCTTTTTACTTTTATTCACAGTTTTATTACACATATATGTAATCCAAAATAATTTAAGATTTTGCCTATTTTGAACTTTGTATTATGTGGAACATTCTGGATATATTGTTCTCTATCTTATTTCTTCTACCCAACATTGTGTGATTTAGCCATGTTGATACCTCTGGGTAGAGTTTGTTATTTTTCATTACTATATAGTATTCCGTTGTATGAATATACCATATTTATCCACTCTACCGTTGAGAAAATTTAGCCATATTTATGAAAAAAGCTATTGGCAAACTAAGCATAGATGCAAACTCCCTTAACTTAAAAGGCATATCTAGAAAAATCTTTCTAGCCAACATCATACTTATTAGTGAAACACTGAGGTCCATTTTAGTTGTTCCTAAATTTCAGGTAAAATAAATTTGCATTTCCTTTCCTACAAATGAGGAAGAGCATCTTTTCCTATGTTTACTAGCCATTTGTGCTTCCTCTTTTGTGAGAAGCTATGTGCTGGTATCCTTCTCCTCAGATCCAAGCTCCTCTACTCTCCATCACCCTACTCTGTGTTCCTGGAGGCTCACCTCTATGGGTTCTACTACAAGACTCCAGTGTCCTCAGACTTCTGTTTTAGTTCACTCAATGGGAGAGCTCCATCAGGAGATAAGAGGAAATACCCTGGCACTCTCTGTGCTGGGTGACTACAGCTTGGCTGACACCCTACACTAAGGATCACAACTCCTGTCAGGCAGCTCTCTTGGTCTCACTGACAGATCTTTACCCTTTAGGCCTTTTGGAAAGCATATATCCTACTACTCCCAAGGTTGTGAAGGTATTCACTTATAGCATTTTCCAAATTTTATACTTTCACGTTTGACATTTAGGTGTTAACATCTACCCAGAACTGATTTAATGTACAACATACGGTAGGGAGGGGAATCTAATTGTATTTTTTTTCCCCATACAGCTATTCAGTTATTCCAGCCCCATTATCAAAAAGATGGTTCTTTCCCCACTCTTGTGCAGGACCACCGCTGTCATATATAAAATGATCATACAGGTATAGGTCTGTTTCTATGCTCACACTTCTGATCTCTACCCCAGCACCAATACTCTATCTTAACTGCTACAGCTTTAGAATAAGTTTTGATATCTAGCAGGGCAAGTTCTTTTTCAGGGCTCTTCTTGACCCTCTAATTTCTTTTCGTTGTTGTTTTTTTTGAGATGGAGTCTCACTCTGTCTCCCAGGCTGGAGTTCAGTGGATCTTGGCTCACTGCAACCTCCACCTTCTGAGTTCAAGTGATCCTCCTGCCTCAGCCTTCCGAGTAGCTGGGATTACAAGCAAGTGCCACCATGCCCAGCTAATTTTTGTATTTTCAGTAGAGACGAGGTTTCATTATGTTGTTCACGCTGGTCTCAAACTCCTGACCTCAAGTTATCCGCCTGCCTCAGCCTCCCAAAGTGCTGGGATTACAGGTGTGAGCCACCACACCCAGCAGACCCTCTAATTTCTATATAAATATTTACAATCAGCATGTCATAATCCACACACGCATACAAAAAAAAAAAACGGCTGGGATTTTTACTTATATTTAAAGATCAACTTGGTAAGACTTGATAGCAGGCTTGTCTTGCTCCAAATCTAAAGAGAATGCTCACAATGTTTCACTAGTAAGTATGATGTTGGCTAAAAGGATTTTTCTAGATACCCCTTTTCAGTTAAGGGAGTTTAGGCCGGGCGCGATGGCTCACGCCTGTAATCCTGGCACTTTGGGAGGCCAAGGCAGGTGGATCACGAGGTCAGGAGATCAAGACCAACCTGGCTAACATGGTGAAATCTCGTCTCTACTAAAAATACAAAAAAAAAAAAAAAAAAAAATTAGCTGGGTGTGGTGGCAGGTGCCTGTAGTCCCAGCTACTGAGAAGGCTGAGGCAGGAGAATGAGGTGAACCTGGGAGGTGGAGCTTGCAGTAAGCCGAGACAGCCCCACTGCACTCCATCCTGGAGTGAGACTCCGTCTCAAAAACAAAACAAAACAAAACAAAAAAAACCAAACAAAAAACAAATTAAAAAAAAAAAAAAAAAGGCTGGGCACGGTGGCTCAAGCCTGTAATCCTAGCACTTTGGGAGGCCGAGACAGGTGGATCGCGAGGTCAGGAAATTGAGACCATCCTGGCTAACACGGTAAAACCCTGTCTCTACTAAAAATATAAAAAGAAATTAGCCGGGTGTGGTGGTGGGCGCCTGTAGTCCCAGCTACTTGGGAGGCTGAGGCATGACAATGGTATGAACCCGGGAGGCAGAGCTTGCAGTGAGCTGGGATCATGCCACTGCACTCCAGCCTGGGCGACACAGCAAGACTCCATCTCAAAAAAAAAAAACAAAAAAACAAAAAAAACCAATTAAGTTAAGGGAGTTTGTATCTATGCTTAGTTTGCCAATAGTTTTGATTGTAAATAGGCTGAATTTTTATCAAATGCTTTTCTGTATCTAATAGGGTGGTATGATTTTTCTTCTTTAATCTGGTGGCATAGAGTTCATTAATTTACTAATTTCATAATTCTAAAACCATATATACATTAGTTTAAAAACCAAATGCTAAGCAAAATATTAGGTAAGCTGACAAGTTCTATAATATTTACTAGTAGTAAATAAGAGCATTTAGTGCAATGGAGACAAGAATGAATAGAAAATCAGGGGCTGGCTGGACACAGTGGCTCATGCCTGTAATCCCAGCACTTTGGGAGGCTGAGGCGGGCGGATCACGAGGTCAGGAGATGGAGACCATCCTGGCTAACATGGTGAAACCCTGTCTCTACTAAAAAAAAAAAAAAAAAAAAAAAAAAAAAAAAAGAAAGAAAGAAAATCAGGGGCTAAGGGACTTAAATCTGTAACTAACTGGTTTGTGCAAAGCACTTAACGTCCCTGGATTTGACTCTCCACATCTTTAATTTGGGGAGGAAAATATAGCTACAAGTATACCACAGTAAGTATAAATAGAAAATAATACATAAAAATGTTTAAGAAACTTCACATACATGTTATTAGCTTTCCTTATACTATTTCAACAGATTAGAAAGATAGATTAAATGGAGCCATATGAAATTGTTGATATTCAGTCATTTTTGACCCACAGAAATGGCAAGCTCATATGGTTCAATTTAACAGGTTTTTCTAAATGAACTGAAGTTTAAAATCTTCATATCACTTCAAGAGCTACTTCCCCTATTTCTTAATTCAGCAGTTCTCTTACTTCAAGAACATGCACAGCACACACGTAGCAATACGAAGCACAGGAGACGGGATACTAAGATATCCCCTTCTCAGCTCTTGTCACTTGTTCCTTATAGCCCTACTGAAAACTGAACATTTCTATACCAAAGTGCATAAAATGTTTTGGGAGGAACCTGCATCTAGAACTTAAGAGCTTATTTACTACCCACATGACGTTAAATGCCTGTGGTTTTTTTTTTTTTTTTTAGATGGAGTCTCGCTCTGTCGCCCAGGCTGGAGTGCAATGGCGCAATCTCGGCTCACTGCAACCTCAGCCTCCCGAGTAGTTGAGAGGCCTGGCTAATTTTTGTATTTTTGTAGAGACAGGGTTTTGGCCAGACTTGTCTTGAACTCCTAACCTCAGGTGATCTGCCAGCCTCGGTCTCCCAAATTGCTGGGATTACAGGCATGAGCCATCACACCTGGCCAAATGAGTACGACTTTAAAACTTCACTGTAAGATGATGCCCTTTAAATTTTATAGTAATACGAAACAGCACTGCATTGGATTTTTGGCATTTTCAAAGGAAAAGCTATACCATTATTTTTTCTTGCTCTTCCCTTGTACTCTTCCCACTGGGGATTAGTTCAACAGTTACAATACCTGGCCAGCTTATCTAAAATTTCATTCCTCATGTAGTTGTTACAGGAAGTATTCTGGTTAATAACATCAATAGTCAGAAGGGGCCATTTGTTCTGCTGAAATGAAGCATAACTATGCTGGGTTTGAAATTCTCCAATCCATAAGATAATGTTTAACCAATCATGGCGAGCTGTGAGGTATCTCCAGAGGGCTTCAGGGGAATATGATTTGTATTCTACATGAAGAACAAAACACATTTTAAAATATAATTATGTTTATTGACATGTAACTCAACACTAAATTACTGAGCAAATGTAACAATCTGGACATAGCTATTTATACAATATATTAATTATTCAGTTTCTTTTATTATTTTATATAAAATCCTCTGTTTCTTTTACTATTTTCTTTTTTTTTTTTGAGACAGGGTCTCGCTCTGTTGCCCAGGCTGGAGTGCAGTGGTGCACTCATGGCAGCCTCGACCTCCTGGGCTCAAGTGGTACTCCTACTTCAGCTGCCCAAGTAGCAAGGACTGCAGGGATGTGCCATCATGACCAGGTAATTTTTTTTGTTTTTTTTTTTTTTCGAGACAGAGTCTCGCTCTGTTGCCCAGGCTGGGGTGCAGTGATCACATCTCGGTTCACTGCAACCTCCGCCTCCCAGGTTCAAGTGATTCTCCTGCCTCAGCCTCCCAAGTAGCTGGGATTACAGGCATGCACCACCACACCCAGCTAATTGTTGTATTTTTAGTAGAGGTGGGGTTTCACAATGTTGGCCAAGCTGGTCTTCAACTCCTGACCTTAGGTGATTCACCTGCCTCGGCCTCCCAAAGTGCTGGCATTATAGGCGTGAGCCACCATGCCTGGCTGCCCAGGTAATTTAAAAAATATATATTCTGTAGAGATAGGGGTCTTACTATGTTGCTAGGCTGGTCTTGCACTCCTGGCCTCAAGCAATCTTCTCACCTCGGCTTCCCAAAGTGCTGGGATTACAGGTGTGAGCCGTCGTGCCTGGCCGCACTGTTCATTTTAAAATCAGTATTACAGCCAAAGAGCTACATGTAGCTTCTAATTACTATGGTGGTTAAAATGAAACTTACGTTTTAGCTGTACATTTCACTTACCTGTTCAACCCTCTTTTTCCCTTCTTTCCCTTAATATAAATAAAAACTTTATTTCAGAAGGGTAAGGATGAAAAGAAAAAACTGAATTAAAAATAATAAACAAAGGCCGGGCACGGTGGCTCAAGCCTGTAATCCCAGCACTTTGGAAGGCCCAGACGGGCGGATCACGAGGTCAGGAGATCGAGACCATCCTGGCTAATATGGTGAAACCCCGTCTCTACTAAAAAATACAAAAAACTAGCCGGGCGAGGTGGCTGGCGCCTGTAGTCCCTGCTGCTCGGGAGGCTGAGGCAGGAGAATGGCGTAAACCCGGGAGGCGGAGCTTGCAGTGAGCTGAGATCCGGCCACTGCACTCCAGCCCGGGCGACAGAGCGAGACTCGGTCTCAAAAAAAAAAAATAATAATAATAATAATAATAATAATAATAATAAACAAAAACTTCAGCCATAACAGTAAGCCAGAATTTTACTCTCTGAATTGCTACTGTTTACCACAGTTAGTTGAAACTTACGTTTTAGCTGTACATTTCACTTACCTGTTCAACCCTCTTTTTCCCTTCTTTCCCTTAATATAAATAAAAACTTTATTTCAGAAGGGTAAGGATGAAAAGAAAAAACTGAATTAAAAATAATAAACAAAAACTTCAGCCATAACAGTAAGCCAGAATTTTACTCTCTGAATTGCTACTGTTTACCACAGTTAGTTGTGCCCCAGATCCCCTATATCATGGCACAGATCCCCAGTTTACACAAGAAACTCAGACTATTTGCAAAAACAAAGCTTGTCACTTTGAAGCTGGAATGAAAATTCAACCTTGAAATCTCAATTAACTATTTTTTTTCTTTTATTAGCACATTATGAATCCCTCCCAGAAACTCCGGGATAAGAGGTCTTAATGCAATGATTTGCATTTTAAAAAACCTGAATATTATTTCCCAAAAGGAAATCTAAAATTGAGACACATCGAAATATTCAAATATCAATACCCAATTTAATCCTCATTCAGTATGTTCGTATTTTAGGCTCTCTCACACTTGCCTTCTGGACTTATCCTGGGGAGAATGATGGATTCTTGTGTTAGTTGATCCCACCACAGAGCCCAATTTAACACAATTCTATGGTCCTGTTTGTTAAATTCATCTTTACAATCATATTTCAGGAATGAGTCCAAAACAGACTTGTGCTTGAAAAAATCTTGTTCTTTTATCCAATACCTAAAAACAGTGATATAAATTTTTTTTTAATTTTGGAGAAAAAGACATCATTCCTTTTTATCTGCTCAAGAACATCTATTCTTTGGAGAACACATAATTCTGATTATGCAAATATTAAAATGACAGAAAACTCTTGAGCCCCTTTTATCTCCATGGAGAATGCAGGCTCAGTTCCACATAAGAAACTTGTGCTCACTAACAATTATAAACTGAATACTATCTACAGTATTCTAATATTATCAAAAGGAGACTAATGAGACTACCTGGGAAATGACTGGATTTGCATATTTTCTTGGAAATGTCCCAAATAAAGCTTCTCAACTTGATGCACGAAGTCTATAGTTCTTTTCTCTTTTTCAGAAAAATAATTTTTTTCTTTTAAAATTTCAACCTTGAATAAAAAGCAGTGACTTTACAAAAATCAAGCACATTTGCAAAAAATGTCATGAGATTATCAAAGAAGATAGTGCTGGGAATTAAAGATTAGAAAAAAAGTAATGAGATAATATGCCATTCAAGAATTATATTTTGAACATTTGAGTCAATGTATATTAACACAAATTTTCTTTTGCCACAAATGTAAAATAGTCACTTAAGAAAGATGAAGGGGAAAAAAAAAGATGAAGGGGTTGTCACACTTTTACTTATTAGGTATTAGTTGAACATTAAAATTACTTAAAGTTTTTCTTCCAAGGTTTTCTTCCAAGTTTTTCACCCAGGCTTTCTGGAAAATATATACTACATAGTCTCACCTTTACCTACCAAAAAGTCGCGTATATTTTTATCAGTTGTGTAGAAGCATATCTTGAGCAATTGGCCTTTTACATCAAAACCCTAAAATAAACATAGAAAACCAAAAAAAGTTACATTTTGTAATGGAACTATTTTGAACATAAAAATGTGTTAGATACAGAAACACCCTATTATAAACATCTATCTTGTTAGAATTCCATAGCTTTCCAAAGACCTTTCTGCTCTTTCAAACATTCATTTTCCTAATTTTTTTTTTCTTTTTGAGACAGTCTCGCTGTGCTGCCCAGGCTGGAGTACAGTGGTGTGATCACAGATCACTGCAGCCTCGGCCCTCAGGCTCAAAGTGATTCTACCAACTCAGCCTCCCAAGTAGCTGGGGCTACAAGGTGTGCGCTACCATGCCTGGCTAATTTTTGTATTTTTTGTAGAGATGGGATTTCTTCATGTTGCCCAGACTGGTCTTGAACTCTGGGCTCAAGTGATCCTCCTGCCTCAGCCTCCCAAGGTGCTAGGATAACAGGCGTGAGCCACCCTGCCTGGCCCTCCTACATTTATTATATGTATTTACTGCCTATCCCTAAAGTCCTTAAGCATTTTGTCAGAGCAAAGGCAGTACACAGAACAATTTAAGGCAATGCTAGGTTATGACAGGACCAAAATGACAGGAATCTGGTATGCTGATTCAAGTGGAAACAATGATCAATGCAAACAACATCCCTCTTACATAGTTCCACTCCTCTGCACTTCCTGAAAGTTATCATGGGCAAGACCCCAACCATGCAGATTGGGGCTAGATCTCAGCTTAGCCTAAAAGCCTTACTTCTAGGACTTCCCCTTCTCATGTGAAGTAAAATCATAGAGCAAAAAGTCCAGCAAAGGCATAATTTACTAGAAAGTTCAAGTGGAGATGTAAGGGGTCACATGAACAATACAGAATGTCCTCCAACAAATAATGAGCTCTTATGCATGCTTCAACATGTGTGAAGTCTTCTATGAGAAACACTATCTCCTCCTAATCAAAGTGCCACGTCTAACAGAGTATTTTTCTTTGCTTTTCTTTTTTTTGAGACAGGGTCCCGCTCTGTCACCCAGGCTGGATGGAATGCAGTGGCACGATCTTAGCTCACTGCAATCTCTGCCTCCTGGGTTCAAACGATTCTCGTGCCTCAGCCTCCCAAATAGCTGGGATTACAGGCATGCATTACCCACCTGGCTAATTTTTATTTTTTTTTAGTAGAGACAGTATTTACCACATTGGCCAGGCTGGTCTCAAACTCCTGCTTCAAGTGATCTGCCTGTCTCAGCCTCCAAAAGTGCTGGGATTATGGGTGTGAGCCACTGCACCCTGCTCAGAGAGTACTTTTAAATGCCATTTAAAAATCTCTTCAAGAGATATGGAAATAACCTAAATGTCTATCAACAGATGAATGGATAAAGAAAATGTGGTGTATATATACAAAGGAATATTATTTGGCCTTAAAAAAAAAAAAAAAAAAAAGAAGGAAAGGCCAATTGTGCTGGCTCACGCCTATAATCTCTGCACTTTGGGAGACCAAGGCAGGAGGATTGCTTGAGCCCAAGAGTTCGAGACCAGCCTGAACAACATAGTGAGACTCTGTCTCTACAAAAAAAAAAAAAAAAAAAAAGAGAGAGGAAAACCTGCAATTGTAAACAACATGGCTGAACCTGGAGAATACTGTGCTAAATGAAATAAGCCAGACACAGAAAGACAAATTCTTCATGCTCTTACTTATATATGGAATCTAAGAAAAAGCTGAACTCACAGTAACAGAGAGTAGAATGATATTACCAGGGACTGTGGGGTAGAGGAAAGGAGTAGATATTGGTCAAAAGGTACAAACTTTCAGATACAAGATAAGTAAGTTCTGGGGACCTATGTACAGCACAGTAACTAAAGTTAATAATAATACATTGTATACTTGAAATTTGTTGAGAGTAGATCTCAAGTGTTCTCACCATATATAAACACATAACTATGTGAGGTGATATATTAATTAGCTTACTTGTGGTAATCTTTTCACAATGTACATACATATCAAAACATCATACTGTATACCTTAAATATATGTAATTTCTGTCACTCATACCTAAATAAAATTAGAGGGAAAATATCTTCAAAAAAGTTCTCAGGCCAGGCACGGTGGCTCATGCCTGTAATCCCAGCACTTTGGGAGGTCATGGTGGGTGGCTCACAGCCTGACCAACATGGAGAAACCCTGTCTCTACTAAATACATACAAAATTTGCTGGGCATGGTGGCACATGCCTGTAATCCCAGCTACTTGGGAGGCTGAGGTAGGGGAATCTTTTGAACCTGGGAGGTGGAGGTTGTGTGGGCCGAGATCGCACCATAGAACTGTAGCCTGGGCAACAAGAGCGAAACTCCGTCTCAAAAACAAAAACAAAAAAAAAGGAAAGTTCTCAGTACCAAAACATTTTTCAGTGTTATTTCTCTTTCAGATTTAGAGACAGGGTCTTGCTCTGTTACCAGCTATTTATAGGTGCAATCATAGTTCCCCACAGCCTAGAACTCCTGGAGATCCTTCTGCCTCAGCCTTCCGAGTAGCTAGGACTACAGGTGTGGTATGGTTTGGATCTGTGGCCCTGCCCAAATCTCATGTTGAAATGTAACCCCCAATGTTGGAGAAGGGACCCGGTGGGAGGTGACTGGATCATGGGGGTGGGTTTCCCCCTTGCTGTTTTTGTGACAGTGAGTGAGTTCTCATGATATCTCGCTGTTTAAAAGTGTGTAGCACCTCCCCACTGCTCTCTTCCTCTTTCTCCTGCCATGTAAGACATGCCTGCTTCCCCTTCATCTTCCACCATGACTAGAAGTTTCCTGAGGCCTCCCCAGCCATGCTTCCTGTATAGCCTGTGGAACTGTGGGCCAATTAAACCTGTTTTCTTTCTAAATTACCCAGTCTCAGGTAGTTCATTATTATTTATTTAGCTTTTGAGATGGAGTCTTGCTCTGTTGCCCAGGCTGGAATGCAGTGGCACCATCTTGGCTCCCTGCAACCTCCGCCTGCTGGGTTCAAGCAATTTTCCCTGCCTCAGCCTCCCTAGTAGCTGGGATTACAGGCTCCTGCCACCACACCTAGCTAATTTTTGTAGTTTTAGTAGAGACGGGGTTGTGCCATGTTGGTCATGCTGGTCTCAAACTCCTGACCTCAGGTGATCCACCTACCTCATCCTCCCAAAGTGCTGAGATTACAGGCATGAGCCACCATGCCCGGCTCAGGCAGTTCTTTATAGCAATATGAGGACAGACTAAGACAAGGTGCAAGCCACCATGTCCTTTTTATTTTTTTATTTTTTGTAGAGACAGGGTCTTGCTATGCTGCCTATGCCGGTCTTGAATTCCTGGCCTCAAGTGATCTTCCTGCCTCAGCCTCCCAAAGTGCTGGGATTATAGACATGAGCCACCATACCCAGCTGTTCTCAGTGTTATTAATGTCATTATTTTTTACTGTCATTATCCACTACATAAATTTCTTAGTTTATGAAATAATTATGAATACAAACCAATTTTATAGTAACTAGAAATTATATTAAATACATTTTAAGACTTTATGGATTACACCACTCACCATATTCTTCAAAAGTTCAGAGGCTTCCTTTATATTGTTCTTTTTTAAATTGTCAAAGACCAAATTTAGGCCTATGCCAATCAGCTCCTCAAGTTTTTGAGCAGAATGACTATCAATCCTGAAGAAAGTCTGTGCCTCTGGTATTCTGTTGTTTAAAATGGCATTGGCAATAACTTCCTAGGAAAAGAAAAACGTTTGCCTTTTAAGTTCCTTTTCATTTCCTTATTATGATTATCAACATGGGATTTATACATTTACTGAACATCTAACAAAGGAACTTTTATTTAAAATCTATTACTAGATTTGGAGTTAGGTTCAAGGGATATAAAATTGAATAAAACTAAGACCCTACACTCCAGGAGCTAGTGGAAGACATACTGATTATAGTACTGTGTGATAAGTGCTGTGACAAAAGTATGCCAGGGTGTTAGAGAGGAAGGTCCAGAAGAGGAACACCCTTAAATAAAAGTGATGACCACCCGCCCCGGTAGCCCTCCCACACAGGCTTGATAGTAGAAGTAACTAGTAACTGATGAGACAAAAAATTTAAAGACCAGTAAGTGTTTCACAGATATATTAAGAGGACAGGTGTTCCAAAAAGGGGGGGTATCATATGCAGAGGGACAAAGAAAAGAAACTGCATCAAGCCTTCAGGGAACTACAAATTACTCAATATAACTGGAGAGAGCAGCAGATGAGACTTGAAAGCAAAGCAGAGGATTCATCATGAAGAGCCTTGCATTTGAGTTAGATTTTATCCTCAAACTACATGGAGCCACTGAAAGACTGTAAAAGCAAGATGTGATGTAATCAGATACATATTTACAGAAAAATATCCAGGCAGCAATATAGAGAGTGGACTGAAAGTGATTCAAGCTCGAGATATTAAGGCATTAGAAGGCTACTACCAATAATCCACATGAAAAGAAATACTTACACTGAAGATCTAAACCCTAGAGAGAACAGAAAGGAGGCATTCTTAACCTAGGGCTTTAAAGAGATCTGTAAACCCCATTATGCCATGTACAAAATTTATGTGTACACATTCACATGCCTGTTTTTGGAAACAGGGTCTACAATTTTTATCAAAGTAAACTATAACCCCCTCCCCTGGCAAAAGTTGAAAATCAGTGATTCTGAGTAAAGACCACAGACAGAGCCTTGCAGAACATTGAGGGAAACAGAAAGAGAAACTTGTGAAGGAGACAGGAAAAAGGAGGCAAAAAAGTAGAAGGAAAAGTAAGTCACTTCTTTTTTTTTTTTTTTGAGACGGAGTCTCGCTCTGTCACCCAGGCTGGAGTGCAGTGGCACGATCTCGGCTCACTGCAAGCTCCGCCTCCCAGGTTCACGCCATTCTCCTGCCTCAGCCTCCGGAGCAGCTGGGACTACAGGTGCCTGCCACTACACTTGGCTAATTTTTTGTATTTTTAGTAGAGAGGGGGTTTCATTGTGTTAGCCAGAATGGTCTTGATCTCCTGACATCATGATCCACCTTGCTCGGCCTCCTAAAGTGCTGGGATTACAGGCGTGAGCCACTGCGCCTGGCCAGTAATTTCTTGTTTTTTTTTTTCGAGACGGAGTCTCACACTGTTGCCTGGGCTGGAGTGCAGTGGTGCGATCTCGGCTCACTGCAACCTCCACCTCCCAGGTTCAAGCAATTCTCCTGCTTCAGCCTCCCAGGTAGCTGGGACTACAGGTGCCCGCCACCACACCTGGCTAATTTTTTTATATTTTTAGTAGAGACAGTGTTTCACCATTTGGTCAGGCTTGTCTCGAACTCCTGACCTTGTGATCTGCCGGCCTCAGCCTCCCGAAGTGCTGGGCCACTGTGCGTGAGCCACTGTGCCCGGATCATTTCTTCCTTTTTAAGGTTACAGAATGAATAAGAGATACAGAAAATGCAGTCACACCAGGTACTTTAATCCCTCCACCCCAAGAACAGCAATCTAACAACCTAGAAGCATCTCAATCTTATCACTTTAATTCCCTATTGATTATGATCATCTGTGTTAAGCTGTTTTAGCATTTGTTTTTAAAATACCAATACCCTCCAGTGGGTAAAGGAATTCTTCCAGTCCCTAAGTCATATAGATGGTAGTAAATTTTAGTTGTATTATTATAACTTTTACTGTGGAGGAAAAAAAGGCAAACGGAAACAAATTTAACTGGCAAAATGTCTTAAACAGAATTTCAGATAGGACTAAAATTAAGTATACCTCTAAGTAATAATGTCATAAAATAAAAATTTCCAAAGATCTAATCAGCAGAATTCAGTTTATCCAGAGGTCAGGCAGAATGCATGAGTCCAAAGCGCCAGGCTTGAGTCAATGAGGGAGTATTGCTAAGGAAGTGCCACTTCACATGGGTTTAGAGTTGTGTGTTTGTTACTGAACCCAAGTAGGCAGATCTAGCATTAAGAGGGAGCCTACTCATATTATTAAATAATATGGAATTAAATAAAGGAATTAAATAAACAGAGCTTGTAGACATGAATTTGAAGTCATAATCAGAAATCCCAAAACCGATAAAACCTAAAACCTTTGCCAAACATTCTGAATCACAAATGTATAGAGTCTGAATTGCTTTTTCCATTGTTTTCTCAGATCTTCTGAATCTAGCAAATAAAAGAAGTGATATTTACTCGTACTTGCCTCAAAGCTGAGTTTCTTCCATATATTGCTCTCCTTTACTGTGGGGACATTTTCATGTGCATCATATTCATCTACAGCATCTGTTAGCTTCCAAGGAAACTTTATCATGAAGGTTCGAAGTTCATTAATGTAGCTAGTCAAAATGTTCACTCCTTTTTGCAGATGTTCATCTAGTTCTATGGAAAATACCAATGTGCCAATTTGTATGTGTGTGTGTATAAATATAAACCATGAGCTGTTATAAAGAATTCTAAAGAAAGTCAAAATTCAAACTTGGTATTTTTAAATTTCAAACAATATGAGGATTTTCCTGTTTACAAGTAAGTAGCTCTGTATTTTAATATAACCCTTTCCTTTTCTTGTTCTTCATGATTAGTCCTGGGTCTTTCTACCAACTTTCTCAGTATCAAAACCCATTTCACTTACTCAATTACACACTGCCCTTACCCAAATGTAGTAAATGGCATGCCACCTGTTTATGCTGTGTCACCCAATAGCAGCACTTGTACCTGTTCTGACACAAGAACAGAATTGCCCCCTTCCTAGCTGCTATTCTTACCTTCAGTGTGAATAAAAAGCTCCTTTATTTGGTTGTTAAGGAAAGACAGTGTAAGATTAAGCAATTGTTCTGAAAAATGTTTGCTTTGGGGTTCAGAATAACTTTCTCTAATTGCTGAGCAAAGTAAATCCAATGCTGGCATCAGCTCTTCCACATCTGAGAAAGAACCAAAGAAATTAACATGAAGAACACCAGGATTCTCACAATAAAATTAACATATCAAAAAATATCATGTTACAATATTTTTAAACATAAAACAAGGACCAACGTCTTATTTTCAAAAAGCTCACAAAACTTTTATGCAGGCTTATTACCTGCAAAACTTAATGATTTTAATTATTAATAGTTATCATTTACTGGTATCACTGCTAACTACCCTTTTGCTGACCACCTACATCTTAAGTACTATACTTGTTGTTTTATAAATGCTATCTCATTTATTCCTTTCAACAACTTAAGAGGTAGGTGTGTATTATATTCTCTTTCCATAGATTAAAAAAACTGAGGTTCAGAGACTTGCCCAAGCTAATTTACAAAGTAAGTGGTAGGGCCAGGCACGGTGGCTCACGCCTGTAATCCCAACACTTTGGCAGGCCAAGGCAAGCGGATCCCTTAAGCTCAGGAGTTCGAGACCAGCCTGGCTAACATGGTGAAACCCCGCCTCTACCAAAAATACAAAAATTAGCCAGGATGCTAGTGGGCGCCTGTAATCCCAGCTACTCAGGAGGCTGAGGCAGGAGAATTGCTTGAACCTGGGAGGCGGAGGTTGCAGCGAGCGAAGATTGCGCAACCGCGCTAAAGTAGCCTGGGCAACAGAGTGAAAAAAGAAAAAGAAAAAGAAAGTAAGTGGCTGGGCCAAAATTTGAATTTAAGCCTGTCTGATCATAAAGCTATTCCGTGCTAAACATTCAAGTGAAAGCAAGAAGTGTGGGCCCCTGGATGTTTTATCTGCAGCTTAAGGCTCTAATTAAGTGATTCCTGTTTGTCTCAGCACTGCTCCCTACTTAGGATTACATCTGTGAGATGTACGAGAATTATGGGAAACAGGTTTTCCCCCTAGGAGAGCAAGAACGGCTATTCCCAGTGCTTCTCATTCCAGACCCATCTCCACCCTTTAGAGCTGAGCAGTGCAGATGAGAGTGGAATGAGGCGAAATCACTAACCACCAAAGAACAGAAGTGAATAATGACTCTACAACTGCTGATGGAGCCCTGCTCAACACCAAAAATCAGGCCTTTTTCTATAAATTCAAGCAGTTTTTAAAACATCAGAGCATTAGAAAAGCTGGCAATTCAAGAAAGAGGAGACCAAACTCTGCACTCAAAACAAAATAGAATCTGTGTTTTTGTTTTTTTTGAGACGGAGTTTCACTCTTGTCCCCAAGGCTGGAGTGCAATGGAGCGATCTCGGCTCACTGAAACCTCCGTCTCCTCGCTTCAAGCGATTCTGCCTCAGCCTCCTGAGTAGCTGGGATTACATGCATGCACCACCACACCCGGCTAATTCTTCTATTTTTAGTAGAGATGGGGGTTTCACCATGTTCATCAGGCTGGTCTCGAACTCCTGACCTCGTGATCCGCCCATCTCGGCCTCCCAAAGTGCTGGGATCACAGGCGTGAGCCACTGCACCCAGTCTGAGAATATGTTTTTAAAAGAAAATATCTTTCCACCATATATGAGATTTAGGGAGAAAAAAAAGAAAACATCCAATTCATTTTCTCAGTGAAAGCTACTACTACATCAGTGGAAAACGAGCAGGTTGTCATTTTCTCCATGTAAGTAGACTACAAATTGGTAAAACTTTTGAAGGACAATTTATCAAGGTGTTTAAAAATATAAATTGTGCATACTCTTAAACCTGGAAATTCCAGGTCTAGAATTTAATAATTCTAGTAATATAAGTAAATGATTATATATATGTGAAATTACACACATACAGCATTTCTTACACACTGCTAATAGCAAAGAACAGGAATAAATCTTGGCAAATTATGGTACAGCCCATACAATGAAATTCTGTGTCATCATAATTAGTAAGTATATATTACTAACAAGAAAGATGTCTATAGTATGAAGTGGGAAAAAACAGATTATAAAACCGTATTTACAGAGTGTCAAAGAACAAAATTACAATAAATTTAGATTAAAGATCTCAATTGGTTTTATTGCAATTCTAGAATGTGGCAACACTTAATTTCATAACATGGAAAAGGTATTCTAGTGAGTTGAGCAGAGGGGTTGGCTTTATAGATAGAAAAGCTGAAGAAAGCAGAAGCAAAGAAAAAACAGCATATTGGTTGTTTCAAAGCTACTTTTTTTGTAAGATGAAGAGAGAGAATAATAGAAAAAATACTGATTATTTAACATGAAGCTACTTCAGGCTTTTTTTCCAATTAAAAATAGAGGCAGAGTCTCATTATGTTGCTCAGGCTGGTCATGAACTCTTGGTCTCAAGTGATTCTCCCGCCTGGGCCTCCTAAAGTGTTGGGATTATAGGCGTGAGCCACTGCACCTAGACTTTTTTTTTTTTTTTTTGAGACAGAGTCTCACTCTGTTATCCAGATTGGAGTGCAATGGCATGATGACGGCTCACTGCAGCCTTAACCTCCCAGGTTCAAGCAATCCTCCTACCTCCCTTTCCTGAGTAGCCGAGACCACACATGCACCCCACCACGCCTGGCTAATTTTTAAATTTTTTGTAGAGGTAAAGTTTCACTATATTACCCACGCCAGTCTCAAACTCCTGGGCTCAAGAGATCCTCCTGCTTCAGCCTCTGAAAGTGCTGGGATTACAGGTATGAGCCACTGCACCTGGCCTACGTTACTTCTTTTACATAAAGATTATATCGGCTGGGCTCGATGGCTCAAGCCTGTAATCCCAGCACTTTGGGAGGCCGAGACGGGCGGATCAAGAGGTCAGGAGATCGAGACCATCCTGGCTAACACGGTGAAACCCTGTCTCTACTAAAAATACAAAAAACTAGCCAGGCGAGGTGGCTACTGTAGTACAGCCGGGCGCCTGTAATCCCAGCTACTCGGGAGGCTGAGGCAGGAGAATGGTGTAAACCCGGGAAGCGGAGCTTGCAGTGAGCTGAGATCCAGCCACTGCATTCCAGCCTGGGAGACAGAGCCAGACTCCGTCTCAAAAAAAAAAAAAAGATTATATCAGAGGGAACTTCATTATCACGCTGATTCAAGATTGAAACTGGACTGTTTGGGATTATTGGCTCTCTCCTAATTTCTCCCAATGTCAGAAGACCACCTTATTTTAAGTTTGATGCTATGGAACTTTAGCATAGTTGACTCCACTCTGATTTCTGTTCTGGTCTGATGAGGCCTAGTACAGCTCACACCAAAACAACGGGCTCCATAATTTTTGTTTAAGAAGGGGAAAATATACTTTATTACCCTGTTGTCCTAAGGAGAGAATTTGCATGGCTACCTGGTCCAAGAATAAAAGTTAGGCTTCCTATTTGTTAAAAAGGAAAGCCAAAATCTTGAAAAGTGTTGGTAACGTGGCAAAAAAGCAGAGAAGTCCGGGTGAATTTTTTTTTTTTTTTTTGAGACAGTCTTACTTTGCAATCAGGCTGGAGCGCAGTGGCACAATCACAGATCACTGCAGCCTAGACCTCCCTCTAGACTCAAGCAATCCTCTGCCTCAGCCTTGCAAGTGGTTGGGACTACAGGATGTGCCATCATGCCCAACTAATTTTTAAACTTTTTTTGTAGAATGGGGTCATGCTATGTTCCCCAGACTGGTTTCAAATTCCTAGACTCAAGCGATCCTCCCACCTTGCCCCCAAAGTGTTAGGATTACAGGGTGAGCCACTGCATCCCGCCAAAAATTCTTACAACATATCCTAATCCACAACTGTCAATACACATCTCAGATGGTTGCAAGGGCAGGCAATTTTCCAAATAAATGTTTTTCTGTCGTGTATAAAACTGTCTTGAATTTAAAAGATTGTCTCTTCCATGCATACTAAAAATATAGTACAAGATATGAGCAATAAATAGCCCATATAGTATGAGGACATTTATAGAATCAGATAACACTGCCAAATTTCCACATAGTTGTCCAGGCATGGTGGCTCGCACCTGTAATCCCAGCACTTTGGGAGGCAGAGGATTGTTTTGAACCCAGGAGTTTAAGACCAGCCTGGGCAACACAGTGAGACCCCATTCTCTACAAAAAATAGCTGAGTGTGGTGGCATGCACCTGTAGTCCCAGTTACTCAGGAGGCTGAGGTGGGAGGACTGCTTGAGCCCAGGAGGTGAGGCTGCAGTGAGCTGTCATTACACCACTGCACTCCAGCCTAGGCAACAGAGTGAGACTGTGTTGCAAAAAAAAAAGAAGAAGAAAGTTTCCAAAAAGTATATAAAATCCCATGACTAAGTTTTGGCAAGTAAATGAGTCATCAGAAACCACAAGATCATAATTTGAAAATTATTTAAGAAGATCAAATGATAAATATGAATGCAGAAATCTTTATTCCACTTACTTCTTAAATATAAATGGGATGAAAAGTGATCAAACTGATCAGATACAGAAGATTTTGAGGATGGATTAAAAAGATTTTCCTTGCTCTTCAAAAAGAAATTTACTGTGTCCAGCTGACGATTTTCTATCCCAGCCTGAAATGAAGAGGAAAATAAAAATCAGAAAAAAATTACAATAGGGAAAAAAATCAGGATTCAGATTTTTAAACAAACTTTAGAATTTAATGTGGTGAGACTACAGGAGGCAAAAGACTGCATGAGTACCTGGGCTCCAGTGAGGATTTTGACAATGACTGATTATGCAATCTGGGGCAAGACTCTCTAACCTTTTCTTTTCTTTTTTTTTTTTTTTTTTTGAGTCAGAGTTTTGCTCTTGTTGCCCAGGCTGGAGTGCAATGGCATGATCTTGGCTCACTGCAACCTTTCTCTCCTGGGTTCAAGAGATTCTCCTGCCCCAGCCTCCCAAGCAGTTCAGATTACAGGTGCCCACCACCATGCCCAGCTAGTTTTTGCATTTTTAGTAGAGTCAGGGTTTCCTCATGTTGGCCAGGCTGGTCTCGAACTCCTGACCTCAAACGATCCACCTGCCTTGGCCTCCCAAAGTGCTGGGATTACAGGTACGAGCCACTGCGCCTGGCCCAATTTCTGCTTCAATAGAAACAGGCAGTTATTAGACTACAAAACCTTTCCAGCTCTACCATTTTATAATTTTAAAACAATTCAAAACTAAATATTAGGGATTACCCTTACAATTAAGTTATATTCTATTTGAATTAAAATGTTATGGCAGTACAATATAAAGTCGTACTCTTGTCACCCAGGCTGAGGTACAGTGGCATGATCTCAGCTTACTGCAACCTCTGCCTGCCCAGCTTCAGCGATTCTCGAGCCTCAGCCTCACCACACCCAGCTAATTTGTTGTTGTTGTATTTTTAATAGAGATGGGTTTCACTGTGTTTGGCTAGGCTAGTCTCGAATTCCTGGCCTAGAGTGATCCACCCAACTCGGCCTCCGAAATTGCTGGGATTACAGGCATGAGCCACTGCGCCCAGCCAGATTCTCAGTTGTCTTTTTTGAGACAGAGTCTTGCTCTGTCGCCCAGGCTAGAGTGCAGTGGTTCAATCTTGGCTCACTGCAATCTCCGCCTCCTGGGTTCAAGTGATCCTCCTGCCTGAGAATCCCAGGTAGCTGGGATTACAAGTCTGAACCACTACACTCAGCTAATTTTTGTATTTTTAATAGAGGCGGGAGGGGGGGGTCTCATCATGTGGGCCAGGCTGGTCTCGAACTCCTGACCTCAGGTGATCCTCCCGCCTAGATCTCCCCAAGTGCTGGGATTACAGGCGTGAGCCACTGCACCCGGCCACATTCCATATTTTTTTTTTTTTTTTTTTTTTTTTGAGGTGGAGTCTCGCTCTGTCGCCCGGACTGGAGTGCAGTGGCCAGATCTCAGCTCACTGCAAGCTCCGCCTCCCAGGTTTACGCCATTCTCCTGCCTCAGCCTCCCGAGTAGCTGGGACTACAGGCGCCCGCCACCTCGCCCAGCTAGTTTTTGTATTTTTAGTAGAGACGGGGTTTCACTGTGTTAGCCAGGATGGTCTCGATCTCCTGACCTCGTGATCCGCCCGTCTCGGCCTCCCAAAGTGCTGGGATTACAGGCTTGAGCCACCGCGCCCGGCCACATTCCATATTTTTAATGAACAAAAATAAAATAAACGTATTTTTTTTCTTTGAAGTATGATGGCCAGGTGTGGTGGCTCATGCCTGTAATCCCAGCACTTTGGGAGGCCGAGGCAGGTGGATCACCTGAGGTCAGGAGTTCAAGACCAGCCTGGCCAACATGGTGAAACCCCGTTTCTGCTGAAAATACAAAAATGAGCCAGGCATGGTGGCAGGCGCCTGTAATCTCAGCTATTCAAAAGCTGGGGCAGGAGAATCGCTGGAACCCGGGAGGTGGAGGCTGTGGTCAGCTGAGATCGTGACACTGCATTCCAGCCTGGACGGCACAGCAAAACGCTGTCTCAAAAAACAAAAACAAAACAAAAAAGAGCATGTGGCCTTAGAAGCCTAAAATAATTTACTGTCTGATCCTTTACAAAGTTGGTGGGGCACGGGGCTCATGCCTGTAATCCCAGCACTTTGGGAGGCTGAGGCAAGAGGATTGCTTGAGCCCAGGAGTTTGAGACCAGCCTGGGCAACATAGTGAGACCTTGTTTCTAAAAAGGTTTCAGAAAAAAAAAAATTAAACAAAAAAAAATTAAAAAGTAGCTGGGTATGGTGGCGCACACCTGTAGTCCTAACTACTGGGGAGGCTGAGGCAGGAGGGTCTCTTGAGCCCAGGAAGTTGAAGCTGCAGTGAGCTGTAATTGCGTCTCCGTTCTCCAGCCTGTGCAATCCTGTCTCAGACACAAAAATATATATATACATATAGAAAACATATATATATAAATATATATTATATATATTCTAAATATATATATATTTTCTATATATATTCTAAATATATATATATATTTTCTATATATATATATAGAAAAAAGAAAAAAAAAAAAAAAAAAAAAAGGCCGGGCACAGTGGCTCACTCCTGCTCACTCCTGTAATCCTAGCACTTTGGGAGGCCAAGGTGGGTGGATCACCTAAGGTCAGGAGTTCGAGACTAGCCTGACCAATATGGTGAAACCCTGTCTTTACTAAAAATACAAAAATTAGCTGGGTGTGGTGGTGTGCGCCTATAGTCCCAGCTACTCGGGAGGCTGAGACAGGAGAATTGCTTGAACCCGGGAGGTTGAGGTTGCAGTGAGCCAAGATTGCGCCATTGCACTCCAGCCTGAGTGACAGAGCAAGACTCCATCTAAAAAAAAAAAAAAAAAAAAAGAAAAAGAAAAAGAAAAAGAAAAAGAAAAATTTGCCACCCTTAGCATAAAGCATTGTGCATAAGAATCACCTGGAGAATTTCTCAAGTTGTGGATTGCAAAGCCCTGCCCCAGACTTTCTAATTCAATAGATATTGGGAGGGGCCTGACAATTTGCATTTCTAATCCACAGGTCATGGTGAGCTGCTGGTCCAGAAACCAGATTTTGAGAGCCAATGGGCCAAAGGTCTAGGTGTTAATATACCAAGGGAGGTGAGAGATATTGGGGGGAGTTATGTTGGCGGAAGAAAAGACAGGACAAACCTAGGGTCCATGTGAGGCGACACCCACCAAAAAAAGATAAACTAGAAAAATTACTGGTCCCAGAGGGAGACTATAAACAAGCTATACCTTTGTTCTGAGTAATGGGAGTAAAAACTAAATTATCAATGAATATAATATTCTTGTTCTTATGATATACATACTAAAGTACTTAAGAGTGAAGGTTATAAAATTTGCAATTTCAAAATGGTTAAGCAAAAAAGAAAAAAAAAGGTACAATTAAAACAAATGTGGTTTCATCCTGGCTAATATGGTGAAACCCTGTCTCTACTAAAAAATACAAAAAATTAGCTGGGCGTGGTGGTGGGTGCCTGTAATCCCAGCTACTCAGGAGGCTGAGGCAGGAGAATGGCGTGAACCCAGGAGGCAGAGCTTGCAGTAAGCCAAGATCGCACCACTGCACTGCAGCCTGGGCAACAGAGTGAGGCACCGTCTCAAAAAAAAACAAAAAACAGATGTGGTTTGGGAGGTGGGCAGGTCACTTGAGGCTAGGAGTTTGAGACCAGCCTGGCCAACATGGTAAAACCCCATCTCTACTAAAAATACAAAAATTAGCCAGGCGTGGTGGTGCACACCTGTAATCCCAGCTACACTGGAGGCTGAGGGAGGAGAATCGCTTGAACCCAGGAGGCGGGGGTTGCAGTGAGCAGAGATCACGTCATTGCACTCCAGGGTGGGCGACAGAGCAAGACTCCATCTCAAAAAAAAAAAAAAAAAAAGACACAAATGTGGTAAAATGTTAATAGTTGGTGAATCTAGGTGAAATTTAACTTAATGTTCATTTTACTAATTTTTGAAGTTTTTCTGCAGATTTAAAAATTTTCAAAATCACACATATAAAAACAATGACCAAATAGTAATTCCAAAAATAAAAAATTTAAATTACAAACAGATGTGTTTAATAGCAGATTACACACAGGTGAAGAAAGAATTAGAGCACTGGGAGATTATGAACAAATTATCCACAATGTAACAAAGTCTCATAGTGGTTAAGAAGGACTGAGCAGGCCGGGCGCGGCGGGCGCGGTGGCTCAAGCCTGTAATCCCAGCACTTTGGGAGGCCGAGACGGGTGAATCACAAGGTCAGCAGATCGAGACCATCCTGGCTAACACGGTGAAACCCCGTCTCTACTAAAGAATACAAAAAACTAGCTGGGCGAGGTGGCGGGCGCCTGTAGTCCCAGCTACTCGGGAGGCTGAGGCAGGATAATGGCGTAAACCCGGGAGGCGGAGCTTGCAGTGAGCTGAGATCCGGCCATTGCACTCCAGCCCGGGCGACAGAGCGAGACTCAGTCTCAAAAAAAAAAAAAAAGAAGGACTGAGCAAAGTGTCAACTGTCTAACTACTTCTGATTGAAAGACCAATGTGACACGTGGAAAATATATTTTGTTCTCCTTTTTTTCTTTGGAGATAGGATCTCGCTCTGTTGCTCAGGCTGGAGTGCAGTGCCGCAATCACACTCAGTGCAACCTCCACCTCCTGGGTTCAAACGATTCTCCTACCTCAGCCTCTCAAGTAGCTGGGATTACAGGTGTGAGCCACTATACCTGGCTAATTTTTTTGTAGTTTTAGTAGAGATGAGGTTTTTGCACGTTGGCCAGGCTGGTCTCAAATTCCTGAACTCAAGTGATCTACGCACCTCGGCCTCCCAAAGTGCTAGGATTACAGGTGTGAGCCACTGTGCCTGGGCTGAAAATACATTTTCAATTTTCAAGCACATGGAACTTTTATTAAAACTGAGTAGTCATGTGCCACATAACAATATTTCACTCAACAACTGGCTAAATTTGCAATGGTGGTTCCCATAAGATTATCATAGAGCTGAAAATTCCGACAGCCTATTATTTGCTATACTATGCTTTTGTTATTTTAGAATGTACTCCTTCTACTTCTTTTTTAAGCTAGCTATAAAACAGCCCCAGGTAAGTCCTTCACGGTATTCCAGAAAAAGGCGTATGAGACGATAGCTCCATGCATGTTACTGCCTCTGAAGATTGTCTTGTGGGACAAGATGTAGAGAGGTGGAAGACAGTGATATCGATGATCCTAGGCCTAGGATATGTATGTGTCTGTGTCTTCATTTTCAGCAAAAAGTTTAAAAAGCAAAATAAATGGTGAAAAATAAACCTAAATACATAATAATGTCTAATGTGGTTAAAAAAAACACAACAATAACATGAATAGGCTAAGAGTAAATGAAGTTAAAGCATTCAACGGACCTGTGCTATTCAAAACAATTAGTTATCAACTGTAGATCTGAGCTGGGCGTGGTGGCTCATGCCTGTAATCCCAACACTTTGAGAGGTCGGGGGGTGGGGGGGGGGGAGGGTGGATCACTTGAGGTCAGGAGTTCAAGAGCAGCCTGCCCAACATGATGAAATGTCTCTACTAAAAACAGAAAAAATTAGCTGGACATGGGGGCAGGCACCTGTAATCCTAGCTAGCTATTCGTGAGGCTGGGGCACAAGAATCACTTGAACCCAGGAGGCGGAGGCTACGGTGAGCCAAGATCATGCCACTGCACTTCAGCCTGGGCTACAGAGTAAGACTCCATCTCAAAACAAACAAAATAAAACAAACCAAAAAACAAAAAAAACACACACAAAACAAAAAAACAAACTTTAGATCTGATAATTTAAGTATGTACATTATATTTCCTAGGATAGCTTCTAAAAGAACAGAAAGTGAGTATTTAACTTCTAAACTAGTAGAGGGCACAAAGGAGCTCCTGGAATCCTTGTGATGTTTTATTTCTTGACCTGGATGGTGGTTATAAGAGTTTTTGCTTGATATTTGTTAGCCAGGGCAGTGGCTCACGCCTGCAATCCCAGCACTTTGGGAGGCCAAGGAGGGCGGATCACCTGAAGTCTGGAGGTCAAGATGAGGCTGGTCGACATGGCAAAACCCCGCCTCTACTAAAAATACAAAAATCAGTTGGGTGTGGGGGTGCATGCCTGTAATCCCAGCTACTAAGGAGGCTGAGGCAGGAGAATCGCTTGAACCTAGGCTGCGGAGGTTTCAGTGAGCTGAGATTGCACCACTGTACTCCAGCCTGGGTGACAGTGAGACTGTCTCCAAAAATAATAATAATCATAATAGTAACTATTATTATTTGTTAAACTGTATTCTGCGTATGTTTTTACACATTGTATTTCACAATACAAAAATAAAAATGTATTAATGTGGTTCATTACAATAACAAATTAAAGGAGATTATTCATATAATTATCTCAATAGATACAGAATAAGCATTCAATAAAAATCCAATACCCATTCATGATGAAACCTCATAGCAAGGAACATAAGAGAACTTAACCTTATAAAGGGTATCTTAAAACACACACACACACACACACACACACACACACACACACACACACACACACAGATGGAGAGACAGAGAGAAAGAGAGAGAGCATGTGTGCTCCACTGAGGAATAAGGCAAAGATTACTTCTGGATAATGTTATACTAGAGATTCTAGTACCTCAATTAAGAAAAAAGGTGGTGGCTAGGCATGGTGGTTCACACCCGTAATCCCAGCACTTTTGAAGGCTGAGGAGGGAGGATTGCTTGAGCCAGGAATTTAAGATCAGCCTGGGGCACATTGCAAAACCCCGTCTCTACAAAAAATAAAAAAATGAGCTGGGTGTGGTGGTGTGCAACTGTAGTCCCAGCTACTCGGAGGCTGGCATGGGAGTAGCCCTTGCACCTGGGAGGCAGAGGCTGCAGTGAGCCAGGACTGTGCCACTGCACTCCATCCTAGGTGACAGAGTGAGACCTGGTCTCAAAAAAAAGTATTAGAAAGTATATACAAGGATTTGAAAAGGTGAAAGAAAACTATACTATGCTGATGTTATATGCATATTGACTATATAGAAAACACAATAAAATCTAACAGATAAATTAGGATTAATTTAACAAATTTGCTGGATATAAAAATCAATACATAAAAATTAATTATATTTCCTTATACTGTCAATTAACAAAATGTAATTTAAAAAATACCACTTAGGGTTGGGCACAGTGGCTTACACCTGCAATCCCAGCACTTTGGGAGGCCGAGGCGGGCAGATCATGAGGTCAAGTGATCGAGACCAGCCTGGCTAACACGGTGAAACCCCGTTTCTACTAAAAATACAAAAAATTAGCCGGGCGCGGTGGCACGTGCCTGTAGTCGCAGCTACTTGGGAGGCTGAGGCAGGAGAATCGCTTGAACCCGGGAGGTAGAGGTTGCAGTGAGCCAAGATCACACCACTGCACTCCAGTCTGGATGAGAGAGCGAGACTCTGTCTCAAAAAAAAAAAAACCACTCAGAATAAACAATAAATATAGTATTTAAATATATACACAACACACACACCACAAATAAAGGAAAAGATGCCAAGCTTTTAATGGAAAAATTGTAATGTTTTATTGAAAGACGTTAATGAAGACCCACCCCCCCCCCAAAAATGACGAGACTGTGGATATGAAGATTAAATATCCTAAAGATGCCATTTCTTCCCAACTTGATGTATAGATTTAATGTAATTCTAATATAAATCCTAAAAATTTTTCATGAAACTTGACAAGCTAATCCTAAAAATTAAAGATTAAGGAACAGACAACAGTGAAGTCACCCCTGAAGAATAAGGGAATTTGCCCTAATTAAAATCCTAGATAATAAAGGCAAGATGGAATTGGCCTAAGGAAAGACCTATGAACAGAATAGAGAGGTCAAAAACAAACTCATGCCTATGTGGAAACTTAATATATGACACTCAAGGCATCAGTGGTAAAAGACAAGACTTTTTTTTTTTTGAGGCAGAGTCTCATTCTGTCATCAGGCTGGAGTGCAGTGGCGTGATCTTGGCTCACTGCAACCTCCGCCTCCTGGGTTCAAGCGATTCTCCTGCCTCATCCTCCCAAGTAGCTGGGACTCAGGTGCGCACCACCATGCCCAGCTAATTTTTGTATTTTTAGTAGAGACGGGGTTTCACCATGTTGGCCAGGATGGCCTCGGTCTCTTGACTTCGTGATCTGCCCGCCTCAGCCTCCCAAAGTGCTGGGATTACAGGCGTGAGCCACTGCTCCCAGACAGGACTTTTCAAAAAAGTGCTGAGACAAATGGTTATAAGTATGGGAAAAAATTAAAATACTCCATATCATGTATAAGTTTTAAATGGATAAAGAACTTAAATATGAAAATCGTCATTTATAGTTGGGTGTAGTGGTAGGTGCCTGTAATCCCAGCTACTTGGAAGGCTGAGGCAGAATTGCTTGAACCTAGGAGGCAGAGATTGCTGTGAATTGAGATCTCTCCGCTGCATTAAGAAAAAATCGTAATTTAAAAACTTTTAGGAAAAAACATAAAAAGTATATAATTTAAGGATAGATGTCACAAAAAGCATTAGTCATAAAGGAAAAGACTGATTAAATTCCATTAAAATTAAGAACTATACTAAAGAATCCATGGATTAAGTGAAAAGACAAGCCACAGACTAGAATACATCCACCACACAAACAACAAAGAATTGGTATCTAGAGAATATCCAGCACTACAAACCAATAAGAAAAAGAATAATACCCCAAAAGAAAAATAGGCAAAATTTGAACAGATACTTATGAAAGAAAAAAATCCAAATATCTTACACACACACACATATGCTAAACCTTAATCAGGGAAATGCAAATGAAAATCCATCATATCATCATACTGGAAAAAATGTTATAAATCAAGTGCTGGCAAGAACATCAAGAAAATGCAACATTGAGAACTCATATACACTGCTGGTGACAGCATAAACTGATAAAACAATTTTGGAAAACTAGAGTATTATCAATAAAATTAAAGATGTGCATGCCATATGACCCAGCAATTCTGGTTTCACCCTAGAGACACCCTTGCACATGTACTGTAGCAGATATATGAGAAACTTTACAGCAACACCACTTATAACAGCAAAAAAAAAAAAAAAGAGGAAACAACAGAAAGCTGGATAAAGACATATTATACAGTGGGATACTATACAAGGGTAAAACTGAATGAACTATAGTTATATACATTACACACGGATGAATCAAAAAAATCACGCTGAGTCTAAAAATATATATATATATATATATATATATTATATATATATATATATATATATATACACAGTGCCAGGCATGGTGGCTCACGCCTGTAATCCCAGCACTTTGGGAGGCTGAGGCAGGAGGATCACCTGAGGTCAGGAGTTCGAGACCAGCCTGGCAAACATGGCGAAACCCCGTATCTACTAAAAATACAAAAAGTTGCCAGGTGTGGTGGCACATGTCTGTAATCCCAGCTACTCAGGAGGCTGAGGCAGGAGAACTGCTTCAACCCAGAAGGCGGAGGTTGCAGTGAGCTGAGATAGCTCCACTGCACTCCAGCCTGGGTGACAGAGTAAGACTCCGTCTCAAAAAAAAAAAAAGAAAAAAAGAAAAAAAAGGGAAAAAATCATATATATGTAAAATATAATATATATATACACACATATATACACACACACAAAGTAGTTCCATTTCATGCAAAATTCAACATTAGCTACAACTAAATAGCATCATTTGGGGATATATTTATATGGAAAAAAAAAAAGAAAATCATAAGAATGGTTAAAAATTTCAGAATGGCTGGGCATGGCAGCTTACGCCTGTAATCCCAGTGCTTTAAGAGACCAAAGCAGGAAGACTGCTTGAAGTCAAGAATTTGACGCTTACCTGGGAAACAAAGCAAGATTCCACTTCTACAAAAATAAATAAATAAATAATAAAAATTAGCTGGGTGCAGCTGTATGCACCTGCAGTCCCAGCTACTTGGGAGGCTGAGGCAGGAGGATCACCTGAGCCAGGAATTCAAGGTTACAGTGAACTATGATCACACCACTGCACTCCAGCCTGGGTGACTTATAAATAAGTAAAATTTCAGAAGACTGGTTAATTCTGAGGCTAGACAAGGTAAGGGAATAGGATCAGGGCAGGGCATTACACATTCAATTTATCCTATTTCTTGCCTTGACGGTGGATACAAGAATATTTGTTTTATTATTGTTGTTATCACTTAAAATATATATTACTCATTCATTTTTATGTGGGAGGAGACCAGGGCCAAAGCAATGTTGTATATACAATGCAATACTAATTAAATTCACACAGAGACATGTGCATTGTGTAAAGGGAGAGGCGCTATCTGAATTAAAATCCTGGTGCTACCACCTATGCTCATGTAGAGCTGAATTAGATTTCCTAACCTCTTTGTGCTTCAGCTCCCTGCTCTATAAAATGGGGCTAACAGTATTAACCCTATAGGGTTAATAAGAAAATTAATGAGATAACACTTGTTTATTATTAACATATGAAAAATAACTATAAGGAAATAACACCCAAAGAACAAACATGATTACTTCTGGATGGTAGAGTTACAGAAGACTTAATTATTTTTCTTACAATGATATTTTAGAGTATATAAAAATAAGTTTTTCAACAAATGGTGCAGGGACAACTGAAGATCCACAAAAGAATGCAAAAGAGGCCAGGCGCGGTGGCTCACGCCTGTAATCCCAGCACTTTGGGAGGCAGAGGTGAGCGGATCACTTGAGATCAGGAGATCGAGACCAACCTGGCCAACATGGTGAAACCCCATCTCTACTAAAAAAACAAAAATTAGCCGGGCGTGGTGGCGGGCACCTGTAGTCCCAGCTACTCGGGAGGCTGAGGCAAGAGAATCACTTGAACCCAGGAAGCGGAGCTTGCGGTGAGTCAAGATCGCGCCACTGCACTCCAGCCTGGGCGACAGAGCGAGACTCCGTCTCAAAAAAAAAAAAAAAGAATGCAAAAAGGTGGACTCCTCCTTCATACCATATAAGAAATTGAACTTAAAGTGCATAATAAACCTAACTGTAAGAGCTAAAACTATAAAACTCTTTTAAGAGTAAATCTGCATCATCTCAGATTAGGCAATGGTTTCTTAGATTCAACACCAAAAGCAAAAATGACCTCCTCTTCCCCCCAAAAAAGATACATTGATTTCATAAGAATAAAACACTTTTGTGTTTCAAAGGACATCATCAAGAAGGTGAAAAGCCCAAAAAACTGAGGAGGAACTCCTCCACAACTCATTCTATGAGGCCAGCATCATTCTAATACCAAAACAGAGACATAACAGAAAGAGAAAACCAGGCCAATATCCTTAATGAATATAGATATAAAAATTCTCCACAAAATACTAGCAAACTGAATCCAGCAATACATCAAAAAGCTAATCCAACAGAATCAAGTAGGCTTTATCCGTGGCCTGCAAGACTGCTTCAACATAAGCAATCAATAAATGTGATTCATTACATAAACAGAAGTAAAAACAAAAACCATTGCTTGCTCCTCAAGCAATCCTCCCTTCAACATCCCTTCATGTTAAAAACCCTCAACAGACTAGGCATTGAAGAAACGTATCTCAAAATATCAAAAGCCATTTATGAAAAACCCTTAGCCAACATCATACTGAATGGGCAAAAGCTGGAAGCATTCCCCATGAGAACCACAACAAGACAAAAATGTCTACTCTCACCACTCCTATTCAACATAGTACTAGACGTCCTACCAGATCAGGCAAGAGAAAGAAATAAAAGGCATCCAAATAGGAAGACAGGAAGTAAAACTATCTCTGTTTGCAGCTGACATGATTCTATACCTAGAACACCCCATAGTCTCTGTTCAAAAGCTCCTAGATCTGATAAACAACTTTAGCAAAATTTCAGGATACAAAATCAATGTAAAAAAAATCAGCAGCATTTCTATACACCAACAATGTACAAGCTGAGAGCCTAATAAAGAATGCAATCCCATTCACAAAAGTCACAAAAAGAATAAAATACCTAGAAATACAGTTAGATGAAAAGTCTCTACAATGAGAATTACAGAACAATGCTGAAAGAAATTAGAGAAGACACAAACAAATGGAAAAACATCCCATGATCATGGATAGAAAGAATCAATATTGTTAAAATGCCCAAACTCCCTATTCAATTAATGTGCTGGGATAAATGGTTAGCCATATGCAGATGATTGAAACTGAACCCCTTTCTTATACCATATACAAAAATCAACTCAAGTTTGATTAAATACTTAAAAGTAAAACCTAAAACTTTAAAAACCCTGGAAGATAACCTAGAAAATACCATTCTGGACATAGGCTCTGGCAAAGATTTCATGACACAGATGCCAAAAGCAATTGCAACAAAAACCAAAAATTGACAAATGGGACCTAATTAAACTAAAGAGCTTCTGCATAGCAAAATAAATTATCAATAGAGTAAACAGACCACCTAAAGAATAAGACAAAATATTTGCAAACCATGCATCTGACAAAAAGGCCTAATATCCAGAATCTATAAGGAAATTAAACAAATTAACAAGCAGAAAATAACCACATTAAAAAGTAGGCAAAGGACATGAACAGACACTTTTCAAAAGAAGACACACATATGACCAACAAGCATATGAAAAAATGCTCAGTATCACTTATCATTAGAGAAATGCAAATCAAAACCACAATGAGATACCATCTCACACCAGTCAGAATGGCTATTACTAAAAAGCCAAAAAATAACAGGTGCTAGTGAGGTTGCAGAGAAAAGGGAAAGCTTATACACTGCTGGTGGGAATGTAAATTAGCTCAGCCATTGTGGAAAGCAGTTTGGCGATTTCTCATAGAACTTAAAGCAGAACTATCATTCAACCCAGCAATCCCATTATTGGGTATACAACCAAAGGAATATAAATCATTCTACCATAAAGATACATGCATAAATATATTCCTCACAGCACTACTGACAATGGCAAAGACATGGAATCAACCTAAATGCCCATGATTGGCATTTAGGTTGGCACACTGGTATATTAGTCTGTTCTCACACTGCTATAAATATACTACTGAGAAGAGAAGTTTAATTGACTCAGTTCTGCATGGCCGGGAGGCCTCAGGAAACTTATAATCATGGTGAAATGTGAAGGGGAAGCAACGCATGTCTTACATGGTGGCAGGAGAGAGAGCACAGGGGAAAACTGCCACTTTTAAACTATCAGATCTCTTGAGAACTCACTATCACGAGAACAGCATGGGGGAAAATGCTCCCATGATCCAATCACCTCCCTCCCTTGACACATAGGGATTACAATTCAAGATGAGATTTGGCTGGGGACACAGAGTCAAACCATATCAATTGGATAAAGAATTTGTGATACATATACACCATGGAATACTATGCAGTCACAAAAAAGAATGAGGTCATGTCCTTTGCAGCAACATGGATGGAGCTAGAGGCCATTATCCTAAGTGAATTAATGCAGGAACAGAAAATCAGATACTGGGTGTTCTCAGTTATAAGTGGGAGCTAAACATAGTATACATGAACAAAAAGAAGTGAACAACAGACACTGGGGCTTACTTGAGGGTGGAGGGTAGGAGGAAGGTGAGGATTGAAAACTACCTATCAGGTACTATGCTTATTATCTGAGTGATGAAATAATCTGTACACCAAACCTCCATGATATGCAATTTACCTATGTGACAAACCTGCAAATGTACCCCGAACCTAAAATAAAAGTTAAAAAAAATTTAAAAAGAAGGTGAAACAACAACTCAAAGAATGGGAGAAAGTATTTGTAAATCATGTATGTCATAGGGTCTAGCATCCAGAATATATGAAGAACTCTTAGAACTCAATAAAAGACAACCTAATTTAACAAGGGGCAAAGTAATTCAATAGACATTTCTCCAAAGAAGACACACAAATAGCCAATAAGCATATGAAAACATGTTCAACATGTTTAGTCATTATTAAAAAACAAATGAAAACCACAATGAGATGCCATTTCATTTTGAGTTCACACTGACTAGAACGGCTAGAATAAAAAACAGACAATAACAAGTGTTAGCTAAGACGTGCAGCTAGCAGAACCCTCATACATTGCTGATGGGAATGTAAAATGGTGCATTAACCATTTTGGGGATTCCCCAAAATGGAAGAGTTTGGGGATTCCCCAAAAATAATAAATGACCCAGTAATTCCACAGCTAGGTATATACCCAAGAGAAATGAAAACATACGTCAACACAAAAGCTTGCACACAATGTCCATAGCAGGATTATTCATAATGGCCAGAAAGTGGAGACAACCCAAATGTCCATCAGCTGATGAATGGATAAACAAAATGCAGTATATATTGATACAATGGAATATTCACCCATAAAAATGAATGAAGTTGTAGTGACGCATGCTACATACAATATGAACTTTGAAAACATGCTAGGTCAAAGATGCCAGTCACAAAGGTCACATATTTTATAATTCCATTTACATGAAATGTCCAGAATAGAAAAATCCAGTCAGAAAGTAGATTGGTGTTTAAGACGTGGAGACAACAGGAAATAGGGAGTGGCCACTAATGGTTATGGAGTTTCTTTTTTGAGGTGATGAAAATGTTCTCAATTAGTGATGATGGCTGCACAACTCTGAATATACCAAAGGCCATTGAGCTGTACACTTGCACACTTGAAAAGGGTGAATTTTATGGGTATGTGATTATATCTCAATAAAGCTGTCATTTAAAGAAATTGGCACATAACATTATTAACTTCAGGGACTGTATAGCAAAAGGTACCCTGCCCTTGATTCTAGCTCCTGTCTTTATTAATATGGCTCTGGGTCACCCACTCAATCACTGAGAGCCTAAGTTTCTTCATCTGTAAAATAAAAATAATATAAATTACCCAATCTGTCTCATGTGGTTATTTTGGGACAAAATTAGATATTGCATGTAAAAGAGTATTTGCGAATTATAAAATGCTACATAAATTCAGGTTATGTCTCTTCTGAAGTTGGATTAGAATGGTAGGAAGCAGGCCGCGTGCAGTGGCTCACTTCTCTAATCCCAGCACTCTGGGACACAGCGGGTGAATCACTTGAAATTAGGAGTTCGAGACCAGCCATGGCCAACAAGGCAAAACCCTGCCTCTACCAAAAAATACAAAAATTAGGTGGGCATGGTGGTGCGTGCCTGCTGTCCCAGCTACTGGGGAGGCTGAGGTGGGAGAATCACTTGAACCTGGGAGGCAGAGGGTGCGGTGAGTCTAGATTGTACTACTGCACTCCAGCCTGGGCAACAGAGTGAGACCCTGCGTCAAAAAAAAAGTAGGAAGCATAAGGTAGGAATAAAAGATCATTACTGTTCAAGCTTTCCATAACTTATTTCCACTTCATTTAGTCTCATTAGTTTAATGTTGCCTCCATTTCTTGTACCTTTTTCTTACCATTTACTATAATCTTGTATTGTATAACGCCAAAAAGGGTAAACTGCTAAGCAGAGTTAGGGTAATGAAACAGCCAAAACTGTTTAAATAGATATGTAAAGGCCATAGTTCTTTTTGTTGCTAAATTAAATGAATTCTCTCAAATCCTAAATCGAATAAAAGTATATAACACAAAATAATTAAGTAATGTTCTACAGGCATTTAATTCTGTTACCTCTAGTGCATGTATGGGAATGGAGCACCTCCCCCAGCCATTGAGATGACAAAGAATGTCCACAGTGCTGGCACTTCCATGGATCATGAGTCTGTTTAAAAACTCTTCTTGAGTCAAACCAAACAAAATCAGAGAGAGTCCTTTCTCTACAGGAAAAATAAAAGTTAGCTTTAATAAATTAGATCTTAGGATTATGATTTAGGAATTTTTAATTACCCAATACTTCAGTACTATAATTACAAATATATTTACTGGATATCATGTACTAAAATGACCTTAACTCATCATGATTTTTCAACATTTTTAAAGAAGAGTTTTGTGGGTTTTTCCTTTTTAGAGACAGAGTCTCCCTCCATTGCCCACGCTGGAGGGCAGTGGTGTGATCATAGCTCACTGCAGCCTCAGACTCCTGGCCTCAAGCAATCCTCCCACCTCAGCCTCTGGAGTAGCCGGAATTACAGCTTCGTGCCATCACACCCAGCTAATTTTTAAAAAATCGTTTTGCTAATTTAAAAAAATTTTAAAATTATTTTGTAGCAATAGGGTTTCACTTTGTTTCCCAGGCTGGTCTCAAACTCCTGGCTTCAAGTGATCCTCCCACCTTGGCCTCCCAAAGTGCTTTGATTACAGGCGTGAGCCACTGCACCCACCAAGAAAATTTATCTTTAAAACACTGACCACAAGGCAAATTCTTTTAAGAGCAATGTATTTCATGAAATAGCACAAATTGGCTGGGCACAGTGGCTCCTGCCTGTAATCTCAGCACTTTGGGAGGCCAAGGTGGGTAGATCACCTGAGGTCAGGAGTTTGGGACCAGCCTGGTCAACACGGTGAAACCCCGTCTCTACCAAAAATAAACAAAAATTTAGCTGGGTGTGGTGGCAGGCGCCTGTAATTCCAGCTACTCGGGAGGCTGAGGCAGGAGAATCGCTTGAACCTGGGAGGCGGAGGGCAGTGAGCCGAGATGACACCACTGCACTCCAGTCAGGGAGACTCCATATCAGGAAAAAAAAAAAAGCACTAAATCCCACATTTCTACTTTATATTATCTTGCATAACCAATCATGGAAACTTTAATCACTTAGAGATGTCAGATTTCTGGTTTACTATTCTAAAATAATTCACAGCTTATTCCTGACACATAGAAATACAAGACTACCACAATTTGAGTATAGAAGAAACACATGGTTAATTCCAATCACAACATTCAATACCTTTGTAGAAGACGGATTATGCAGTGAATGAATACATATCCGAAATATCAAAATGTCCCATGCCTACAGGGGCCTAGCAGGTAGTGAGAGAAGTGCAAGAAAAACCTAATCAGAAACAAAATGGCTCATGCCAGGCATAGTGGCTCACACCTGTAATCCTAGCACTTTGGGAGGCCAAGCCGGGAGGATCACTTGAGCTCAGGAGTTTGAGACCAGCCTGGGCAAGGTAGTGAGACCTCATCTCTATTAAAAAATGAAAGTACAGCCAGGCACGGTGGCTTACACCTATAATCCCAGCACTTTGGGAGGCTGAGGCAGGTGGACTGTTTGAGGTCAGCACTGCGAGACCTCATCTCTACTAAAAATACAAAAATTAGCTGGGCATGGTGGTGCGTGCCTGTAGTCCCAGCTACTCTGGAGGGAGGTGGAGGTTGCGGTGAGCCAAGATCGCACCACTGCACTCCAGCCTGGGCGACAGAGTGAGACTCTGTCTAAAAAAAATTTTTTTTAAAAAAAGAGAGAAAAATAAAATGGCCCATCTAAGAGAATGACTGAAACACAGCTCCAACCCATAAGTTAACTATGCAGGAATGCAGGCCCAGTGTTGCCAGATCTTATAATTTTTCAGTAACAGCTGGAAATTAGAATTTGTGTGAAATCCTCTAATTATGAATGTTTATAATCTTTTTTAAAAGCCTAGACAGTGCAAGCCAAGCAAAATATATATGCAGTTCATACATGGCCCATGAGCAGCTAGCTTACAACCTCTGCTTGTCAAGTCAAATGAAGACTCTTTGAGTTAAAAATAATAATAATAATAAACTTCATTTCTCTCAAACTTTCTCTGACTTAGTATCTTAGCATTTAGCTGGGCAGAAATGACGTTAATTAAAAGCCAAACATATGAGACACTAAGAATAACAAGAACCTTCCTCTATAAACAATTATAATACCACTTAAAGGTGAGGCAGGCACTGAGGCAGAAGTAAAATACAGTAGGAAAGCATACATCTCAGCAATAGTGAATTTCAGTCTGATACAAGACAGTCTCACCTGTCAAAACAAAGCATAGTTGCTGCTCTCCACTACTGTCTACAGGAATACACTTTCTGCCAAAGGAAAAACACTGCATGCCCTGGTTCTCCAAATCCCAGAGGGTAATGGTATAGCCCATCCTTTCCACTTCCCAAGTAAACAGTGCAGTGAATCCTGTCACAGACACACATTTAAGATCTATGGGTTCCTCTTGTTCACTGATGTGCATTATCTTCCATGATCTTCCTGGATCACTGGTCTTGGTATGATCTTTCCGTAGAAAATTATATTGCCCGTGCATTATGTCCTGTGGAATGAAAGCCCAGCTCTGTACACCTGTACTGTGGTTACCAGATTCAGGTGACTCTGAACGCAAAATATCCTGGAACCACGGAGCACAACAGGAAACCTCCAGTTTGGAGTTCTTTATTGTTTCATTCAATGATGATAGCTGGGCTTTCCACGACCTGGAAAACAAGGTAAAATATAACTTAACACCTGTCACAGTAAAAGGCACTATGTGAAACACTAAACCAGGGCAAAGATGTTCTTAAGAAAAAAAAGTATCTACCAAATAAAGACCTTTAATGAAAGGGTACAGTGTCAGCATGATAAAAAATAGGAACAATAAACTAAATGAAAAGGAAATTTCTGTACCTATCAATTTGGAAAGAAAACTTGGTCAGTTTCATGTTGTAGGCAGAGTTAACAGGATCATCTTCATCTATCCCCTTAGGTCCTTGAATAGGAAGGTCTTCTAGTGTTCTTTCACACAGTAGGTGTCCTGGGTGTTGCCTATATGAAACAATGATGATCAAACCCAAATTTGTGTTACTATTGCTCCTGTTAAAAATAAGAGACTACAGAGAAGGAATAGTATGGACATCAAACTCCCCAGAAAGGAACTCCTTATCTCCCTTGCTTATGCCACAGTAATAAAGTCAACTGTAAGAATTTTATTCTATTAAGGGCAGTTAGCTTGATAAAGCAATAAGAACACTTACTGTCTACTATATTTCAGATGTTATGCTAAACACTTTACACAAACTCTTATTTAAGACTCTCAACAACCCTGTGAGGTAAATATAACCCTATCTTATAGATTTGGAAACTAAGGTTCAGAAACACTTTGAAACAGACTAATGTGACCATCGAGTCTAGTTTTTTTTTGGTTTTTTTTTTTTTTTTTTTTTGAGACAGAGTCTCACTCTGTCACCCAGGCTGGAGTGCAGTGGCGCAATCTCAGTTCACTGCAACCTCTGCCTCCCAGGTTCAAGCAATTCTCCTGTCTTAGCCTCCCAAGTAGCTGGGACTACAGGTGCATGCCACCACACCTGGCTTATTTTTGTATTTTTAGTAGAGATGGAGTTTTACCATACATTGGCCAAGCTGGTCTCAAACTCCTGATCTCAAGCGATCTGCCTGCCTCGGCCTCTAATCCAGATTTTAAAATCACTCATTATACTGCTACCACAAAGTAAGATTTAGGCTTAGACCAGAGGAATGTATAAGAACTAGAAGGCAAAGTATTTGTGTGGCTATAGGTGGGAGAGTGTATGTGGAAAAGGGGGGCTGTTAAACATTTGAGAAACAAAGAAGGCTAGGGTGGCTAACGTATAGAAAAAAATGAGAAGATGGAATGGGATGAGGTTAGAAAGATGGTTCAGGGCCCCATAGGCTATTAAGAATTTTAAACTTTTATCTGAGGGGGAAAAGGAACCTGAAGAAGGCTTTTAAGCAGAAAAGCAATATGAACAGGGGCAGAAGAGTAGCTAGGGGAACAAGGGGAAGGATTTTATCTCCTCGAGCACTTGCATTATTAAATATTAATCCTTTAAACAACTTGAAGGTAATTTGTTGGCACAACCATATGACACTGTCCCAGGATGACGATGAAAAGAAGTTAGAGAAGGTAGGATGAAAATGAGAAGATGCATGAGAAAATAGTTCCCCCATCAACAAAATAAAAGGTAGATACCCCTGCCCCAGATGTTAATGCCTGGCTACACCTCTGATAAAATATGCATTTTAACAACATCACTCTAGTTACTCTATTGTGGATGGGTTTGAGGGGGTAAGAATAGGCATGAGGAGATCAAGTAGGAAACTATTAAAGTAGTTCAATTAAGAGATGATGGTGGCATAGATTAGAGTGACGACAGAAGAGCTGAGAAAAGTGGACAAACAAAAGAAACATTTAGGAAACAGAATGGCTAGGACCTGATGATTAACTGGATGTGGATCTAATACCAAAAAGAAGTTGGAGACACAGTAGTCCCCTCTTATCCACAGTGGATACATTCAAGACACACAGTAGGTACCTGAAACTACAGATAGTACCAAACCCTATACACACAACTGACTCTTGAATATCACAGGTTTGAACTCCATGGGTCCACTTACATGATTTTTTTTCCCAAAAATATATTGGAAAAATTTTTAGAGATTTGCAACGATTTGTTTAAACTCACAAATGAACCATGTAGCCTAGAAATATATTTTTTTCAGACAGGGTCTTGCTCTGTTGCCCAGGCTGGAGTACAGTGGTGCAATGACAGCTCACTGTAGCCTTGATCTCCTGGACTCAAGCAATCCTCCTGCCTCAGCCTCCAGAGTAGCTGAGACCATAGGCATGTACTACCATGCTCAGTTTAGCCTAGAAATATTTTTTAAAATCAAGATGAAGCCAGGTATGTCATGAATGCATAAGTTACATAGATCCTACTCTATCATTTTCTACCATAAATTATGCACAAATTGGCTGGGCACAGTGGCTCATGCCTGTAATCGCAGCACCTTGGGAGGCTGAGGCAGGTGGATCACTTGAGGTCAGGAGTTCAAGACCAGCCTGGCCAACATGGCAAAACCCCGTTTCTACTGAAAATACAAAAATTAGCTGGGCTTGGTGGCACACACCTGTACTCCCGGCTACTTGGGAGGCTGAGACAGAAGAATCACTTGACCTCAGGAGGTGGAGGTTGCAGTGAGCCGAGATTGTACCATTGCACTCCAACCTGGGCAATAGAGCAAGACTCCGTCTCAAAATTTTAAGAAAACCAAAACCACAAACTTAGCATAAAAAGTTAAGACTGGCCGGGTGCTCATGCCTGTAATTCCAGCATTTTGGGAAGCCAAGGTGGTCGGATCACCTGAGGTCACGAGTTCAAGATGAGCCTGGGCAATGTGGTGAAACCCGGTTTCTACTAAAAATACCAAAAATTAGCCGGGCATGGTGGTGGGCGCCTGTAATCCCAGCTACTCAGGAGACTGAGACAAGAGAATCGCTTGAACCCAGGAGGCAGAGGTTGCAGTGAGCTGAGATCAAACCATTGCACTCCATCCTGGACAACAAGAGCGAAACTCCGTCTCAAAAAAGAAAAAAAAAAGTTAACATTTATCAGAACCTACGTACACACTTACAGACTGTACATGATACCACTCAAAGCCAAAGAAAATGTAAACAAATGTCAAGATGCAGTATTAAATAACTACATACAATTAGCTGTAGTATATACCATACTGCTGTAATAATCTCATAGCCACTTCCTGTTGCCATTGCAGTGAGCCCTAGTGTTGTATCTGTTTAAAATGCCTTGTGATACTAATAATCTCTATGTGAGCAGTTCTTCTCTCCAGCAAATTATGTATCACAGTAAAAAGTGATGTCTCTAGCTGGCACGGTGGGTGAACGTATAGTTCCAGCTACTTAGGAGGCTGAGCTGGAGGACTGCTTGGGCCCAAGAATATGAGTCCAGCCTGGGCAACATAGCAATATCCTGTCTCTAAAATAATAACAACATAATTTTTTAAAAGTGATTTCTTGTGGTTTTCATGTATTTTTCATCATGTTTCGTACCATACCATAACCTTGAATAACATCATGGGACCCATATGAAATGTAATGGTGGAAACGCTCCCAAGTAGAGAAAAGTCATGACATTGTGAAAAAAACATGAATTGCCTGACATGTACCATGGGTTGAGGTATGCTGATGTGGTTGCTTGCCTTTTCAGACAGACTACTCATCTTGTGAACAGATTATGTAGAGTATCAATACAGTACAGTATTGTACATGTATTTTCACTTCCTTAAGATTTTCTTAACATTTTCTTTTCTGTGGCTTACTTTATTGTAAGAATACAGTATAATACATATAACATACAAAATATGTGTTAACCAACTGTTTATGTTATCAGTAAGGTTTCTGGTCAACAGTAGGCTATATTAGTAGCTAAGTTTTGGGGGAGTCAAAAGTCACATGTGGCATCTTGATTGTGCAGGGGGTTGGCATCCCCGAGTTGTTCAAGAGTCAACTGCACTGTTTTTTCCTATGCATACATCCCTATAATAAAGTTTAATTTATAAATTAGGCACAGTGAGTAATAACAAACAATAGGACAATCACAAAAATATACTGTAACAAAAGTTATGTGAATGTAGTCTTTCTTAAAATATCTTGGGCCGGGCGCGGTGGCTCAAGCCTGTAATCCCAGCACTTTGGGAGGCCGAGACGGGCGGATCACGAGGTCAGGAGATCGAGACCATCCTGGCTTACACGGTGAAACCCCGTCTCTACTAAAAAAAAATACAAAAAACTAGCCGGGTGAGGTGGCGGGCGCCTGTAGTCCCAGCTACTCAGGAGGCTGAGGCAGGAGAATGGCCTAAACCTGGGAGGCGGAGCTTGCAGTGAGCTGAGATCCGGCCACTGCACTCCAGCCTAGGCGACAGAGCGAGGCTCTGTCTCAAAAAAAAAAAAAAAAAATCTTAGCTTATGTAATATTTCTGAACCACAATTGACCAGGAGAAAGTGTAACTGTGGATAAAGATGACAACTATATAAAAAAGAAGAAATGGAGAAAGGCCCCTAAGAAGGATGGAAGGAATAGGATCTAAAGCATACACAGAGGGATGGGCCTTCATAGGAGGCAAGGTCATCCAAGAACAGTTGGGAATAAAGAGATTAATGGAAATTTGAGGAAAATAGAGAAGGTTTAAAAATACAGTTGTAAAGAATGGGCTCATGAAAAATCACTGTAAAATTTCCAAGCAACATTAAGACCAATTAAAGATACTAAGTGTGAACCTAGAGTGGTATCAATTTTCTTTTGTTGTTTTCTACAAGTACTCAGCTGCCTGACTGGAGACACTGTGAAGGCAGAAAAAAAGATTTCAATCAGGGTTGAAATTTTGCCAGACCAGGTGCTATCACAGGGCAGGAGCAAGAGTTTAGAGTACATGCATGAAAGTAACTGGTATGATGGATCACAGAATCTATGCTGGAAAGAGAGGGAAGTGAAGATAGGAGGAGGTGAAGAGTAGAAGGTCAATGAATTGGAAATTCCAGGGAGGTCAGAGGACAGGTGAAGTGGGAGTACTTGAGTAAGCAAGCTGGAAAGTTTGGGAAGTTGTGGTCAGAGACTCAGATGTAAAAAGTAGTGACTCGGGGGTGGGCCGACTTCAAATACTGACAAAGCCTTGGGTATGGCTGTGGAGGTGGAAAGCTAAGGTAAACTGGAAGAAAAAGTCATTGACGATGAATTTAAAGAACAAATCATGAATCTGGGTTCTCAAAGAGCTTATAAACTATGGGAAACATGAGAAAATTAGGGAAATAACATGTCTATACAATTAAGTGCTAAACTGTGGTTTAAAATTGTGTAATTTTGATTTACATGACATAACCTATATATAACACATAAGTCAAAATCAAAACTTTGATGAACATGTAAAAATATAAAGGTGGCCAGTGGTCATTTATACATATTATTCTGTAACTACTTTACAATGTATTAGCTAGAACATGATATAACTGAATAGAAAAAGAAACACTAGTTAAAAAAAAAAAAAAAAACTAACAAGGATATTTTTAACCTCTTATCAGTCAATTATTTACCTCAAATTAGAAACTGCCATCATCTACATACCTGAAATACAAATTTAAGTTAAGAGCAATTGCAGAGTTGGATGAGCTGACAATCACTACAACATCGAGGTCTTGAGACACTTTCAGTGAAGTAAATGAAGAAATCTTGGCTGGCTCCTGTTGCTGCTCATTACACATATCTTCTTCGTGAAGTGCTAAATCCACATGAGCTACATACGTACCATCCACAACATCAAAAATGTCTTTGAGTTAGAGTTAAAAGAAAATGCCAGTTTTATAAGTATGACTAACCATTTAAAGCACAGGTTGGGATAAAGCTATAGACTTTATCACTCCAATTTTGTAGGTATAACAGAAGAAGACTGAAAACTGAGGCAAGTCCCCATTGTAACAATCAGATGACTATGAAGTTGGTGGTACAATAAAGAACCTGATACCAACTTCTTCAACAATACCTGCTGAACATCTACTGTGGGCCATGCCCAGAGGCACTACTACTTTCTAACAACACTGGCTAAGAGATGAGGTAAACCTAATACATTTTATGTAACCCAATACTGTCTATCCAAAGTATTATCAACATGCAGTCCGTATAAAAACTGAGACACTTTATGTTCTTTTTCTTGTATAAATGTTCAAAGTCTGGTATTTTACACTTGCAGCACATCTTAATTTGGATACTAAATTTTCATCATAAATACCTGATCTGTATTAAGACTTCATAAAATTCAAGGTTGAAAGTTGGAACAACTAAAAGTTGTAACAAACATCCTTAAAACTTCTCCAACAACTGAATTGAGTATCAGCTTTTAAATCTAAAGTAATAAAAATTAGCTGGGCATGGCGGCCCATGCTTATAGTCCCAGCTACTTGGTAGGCTAAGGCATGAGAATCGCTTGAGCCCAGGAGGCAGGGGTTGCAGTGAGCCAAGATCACGCCACTGCACTCCAGCCTGGGTGAGAGTGAGACCCTTTCTCAGGAGAAGAAAAAAAAATTTAATTACACAAAATTAAGAATTCAATTCCCAAGTTATGCTAGCCAATTTCATATGCTCAAGGCCACATATGCTTAGTGCCTACTGTTTTGGACAGTGCAGTTCCATAACCTGGCAACAAAAATTGTTACTCTAGTACTTATGCCATTTTTGCAAAAATTGTACACCTATTACAAAATATAAAAAACATTCTTTCAATTCAGAAACTAAAGTTCCAAAATCATAAAAGGTAATTTGTCAAATCTTCAGAATAATTTTGCTGATGATCAATAGATCTGCTGGAGACAATGAACTCATATTAATTTCCAAGATCAAATTAACGATGGCTAAGTAAACATTCATTAATATGATGGAAACATCATTAGAGACAAGAGGCAGATTATATTTACACATGAAAAGATATGTATCACAACATAAGCAGTCACTTTTTTTTTTTTAAGACCGTCTCGCTCTGTTGCCCAGGTTGGAGTGCAGTGGTACCATCTGGGCTCACTACAACCTCCGCCTCCCAGGTTCAAGCAATTCTCCTGCCTCAGCCTCCTGAGTAGCTGGGATTACAGGTATGCACCACCATGCCCGGCTAATTTTTTTGTATTTTTAGCAGAGATGGGGTTTCACCATATTGGCCAGGCTGGTCTCTAACTCCTGACCTTGTGATCCACGCACTTCAGCCTCCCAGAGTGCTGGGATTATAGGCGTGAGCCACCACGTCCGGTCACATTAAGCACACAGTAGATATTCAAGAAACACATTTTCAATAAATAGGTAGAGAATATACAATTTTAAAAGAACACAAATTCGTATGATTAAGACTACTAAAAATGTACATACTGGAAAATATAATATATAGTATATATACTATATATTCAAATAGAATATAAAGTAGTATATAATTTAGTATTTTAAGTCTATGAGGATTTTTTTCCATGAAAAGTTTTACTGAAAAATTAACCATGCTCCCTATATCCCAGCCCCCAAAACTAAAGCCTAAAAAGGCTCATCTTTCTAGGTATTCTTCTCCTCTACATGTCAATCAACACTTCTACCACCAAGGATACAGATCCAGCCTAAACTACTCAAAACAAAAAGAATTCCTCTGCAGAGCTGTGTGTCAATAATCATGTCCACTGCCTGTGCAGGCAAGGGTAGTGTGAAACAGTTGAGTACTCTAATTGCAGCATCTCTTTCAGGAAACATAATATGTAGGATGATACATTTGTTGATGAACAATAACGATGTGTTATTGTGAAATGACAGGATTCTCAAAGACAATAAGGAAATACCTACAAAACAAAAGGATATTATTTCAAACTCATTGGTCACAATTTTATAACTGGTACATCTGATTTTATAAACCTAACACAAAAAAACAAAAAAGGAACTGGACTTAGTCTAACTCTACGCAGTTATCGTTCACACCCACCTAAGGAAGTAGTCAATTGGGAAGTGGGTAAGAGGATGAATAAAGATGGCCTGCAATGTCTCTGGTTCCGTTTATGCTACTCTGATAGCACACTAGAAGGAATATTCAAAAAAGTCAACTTGCCCATGGGACCCCGTAAGAACAATCACTGTTTTTTTTTTTGGACGGAGTCTCACTCTGTCACCCAGGCTGGAGTGCAGTGGCGCAATCTTGGCTCACTGCAAGCTCCGTCTCTCGGGTTCACGCCATTCTATTGCCTCAGCCTCCCGAGTAGCTCTGACTACAGGCGCCCGCTACCACACCCGGCTAATTTTTTATATTTTTAGTAGAGATGGGGTTTCACTGTGTTAGCCAGGATGGTCTCGATCTCCTGACCTCGTGATCCGCCTGCCTTGGCCTCCCAAAGTGCTGGGATTACAGGCGTCAGCCTGTAATTTTTCTTTAAAAAAGAAAAAAAGAAGAAACCTTATAATCAAGGGTGAAGAGTATGTTACTGCTTTAAAAAGAGGCCTGAGTGCTTTGATTTCTGCTCCCTGCAGTCAACAGCTCTATAAGCAGTCTAGATCAGCATTGTCAAATAGAAATATAATGTAAGCCACATACATGCCTTAAAATTTTCTAGCAGGGGTGGCTCACACCTGTAATCCCAGCACTTTGGGAGGCCCAGGTGGGCGGATCACTTGAGGTCAGGAGTTTGAGACCAGCCTGGCCAACACGGCGAAACCCTACCTCTACTAAAAATATAAAAATTAGCCAGGCGTGGTGGCGGGCACCTGTAGTCCGAGCTACTCGGGAGGATGAGGCGCGAGAATCGCTTGAACTGGGGAAGCGAAGGTTGTAGTGAGCTAAGACGACACCACTGCACTCCAGACTGGGTGACAGAGTGAGACTGTCTCAAAAAAATAAAATAAAATAAAAATAAAAAAATTTTCTGGTAGCCACAAGAAACAGGTGAAATTAATTTTAATAATATACATTAGCTTATATCCAAAGTATTTCATATTTTGAAATGTAATTAAATACAACAAACTGAGATACTTTACTTTAGTATTGTCTTCAAAATCTAATATGCATATGACACAAAGTACATCTTAATTCATATTAACCACATTTCAAGTACTCAATAGTCCCATCTGCCTAGTGACTACTATATCGGACAGTGTAGACCTGATTTCACATCTATGAGAACTTTTCCTGAAGTATGTAACTACATGATAATGTCACAAATTTAAATACGCTGAAAGACCACCTGTAGATACTTACTGATATCTTGATCTTCAATGAGCTTTTGCAATGCCTCCCCACTATAGCTATACAAAATGGTTGCATCACATCTTCCATCTTTCAAATTAAATTCATAGATAAGCAGTTCATAATTTTCACCAAGCGCGAGCAGTTTGGGCTTGTCAGTTGGTGTGCTGCTGTTACGAGAATCCTCCCATATAAAGCTAAGAAAAAAGTTTAGATTTATTGTATTCTATATCCACAATAATATTTACCCACAAGGGCGGGGGTAGAAGGGCTGAATAAGTAGAGAACAGTTTTGTTGACCGGGCAGCATTCATTCTACACTTCAATTTAAGAGAACATAAACTGCTCTAGGACCTCCCTCCTCTTCTTGCTTCCCTTTTACACCAACACAAAAATACAGGAGTGGGTAGTAAAAAACAAAAATGCGGGGCTCACAGCAAGAAATGATGGCTCCTTTTATTCTTTCATCTTTAATCCCAACTAATATGTTTAAACAAACTGTCATGATCAAGGGTAGCTATCAACAATAAAATATGTATATTATTTGTATGAGGCGGTATCTACAATAAAACAGGCTTTTGATAACTTAAATATTTTGACTTTTAAAAAGAAAGTGATTATTTGTATTTATAGACTGATGATTCCAAAATCTTGAAAAACTTTGCCTAATAGAACCTTCTGTGATGGAAAAGTTTTATGTTAGCATTGCCCAATACAGTAGTCAATAGGCACATGCGGCTACTGAACACTTGAAATGTGGGGCAACTGAGGAACCAAATTTTTTACTTTAACAGCCACATGTAGCTAATGACTACCATTACTAAACAGTACAGTTATGGAATTCTTAAACTGTAATGTCAAAATAACAACACTGGCAAGACTGATGGTGTTTCAGCTTCAAATTAAACATTAAAATTAAATTACATATTACAAATAAAAGCCCCAAATCTGAAAATAACACAATGGAAAGAAGTGAGGCTATACCATGCTGATAAAATTTCATCTTTTAAGAAATTTGCTTTTTCTACAGAAGTAGTAAGTTTTATACTTCTGGAGTAGTATATAAAACTACTGCGGTACATACATGATTTAATTCAATTAGTAACAAAACTATGTATTTTATAATACTACAGTAGTTTTATACTATTACAGTGTTATTATGTCCTTATTAGATAAAAAAATGACACATTTCTGACTTCATATTGATAAATGTAGAAAACCTAAGTGTCAAAATATACAAAAGTTAAACTAAGATATACTTAAAAGGTAGAGTACATCATTAGCATAGGGACAATATTGCCACATGGAAAGACAGGAAATTTTCAAGGCAATAAACAAGATATGTGATGTAATTTCAACAATATAAAAAAGGTCTATGTACTTTGAAAAAGTAGGAAGTAAACTCTAAATACTATAAACATGCCCTTATTTTTACCCTATGAAGTATTCTAACTGAATTAAAATTCAATTCAAATAAAAAAATTAAAAAGTCCTTTCTTGGTCCTCCTCCCTTCCAATTTCATGAACTAGCATATGAATGCCCCCCTTTATTTCATCTGGGTATGTCTTACCTTCTCTGCTGGGTTCTCAAACACCTCAAGATTTCTGCTTTTCTTTCTGTCCCATTCCTCTCTTTACAGAGCCACATTCATAGGTACTTGATACTGCTAAATAAACTAACTTCCCCTAAACTAGTTTATAAATAACTTAGTTTATAATAGTTTATAAACTAAATGCAGAGATTCCTCTTCCTAGCAACTAGACATCAAGGATAGAGAAGACAAACCCAGAAGAGTTAAGCATTCACTGATTTATCAAACGAATCTCTAAATGTCAGGAGCTGTTAGAGGAGCTGGAGATTCCAAGAAGAATAAGACAGCTTTCAGCTACTCGTCTTAAAGAGACAGTTGTGAAAATACTTACTATTAATAATTATTAAAAGAACAGGTCGGGCTCAGTGGCTCACGCCTGTAATCCCAACACTTTGGCAGGGAGACGCGGGATCATTTGAGCCCGGGAGTTTGAGACTAGCCTAGGTAGCACAGTGAGACCTCATCTCTACAAAAAATAGAAAAATTAGCCAGGCCTGGTGGTACACGCGTGTAGTTGTAGCTACTGGGGAGGCTGAGCCCGAGAAGTCAAAGCTAGCTGCCGTGAGCCGTGACTGAGCCACTCCACTTCAGCCTGGGCGACAGCGACCTTATCTTTAAAAAAAAAAAAATTAAAAAGCACCCCCCTCAAAACAATGACAGGGCATTCCTAAATTTTATGATGTAAACTCTTAAGTACTGAACCAAGGTTACAGAAGTACAAAGTAACGCATTATTGTAATCATGTTTGTCTTCCCCAAACATGCGTGCCTCGCAAGAAAGAAGTGTCTTACTCAACTTTTTAGGCACTGCTCCTATGTAACAGCAGGCACACAATATTTGTTGAATAAGTGAAGGGACAAAACTGGACTCTGTCCTTGAAGAAGAGGACTACATGTGAAGAAAAACGCTATTAATTTCAAGGACATGAAAAAAGTATCAAGATGATTCAAATTAGAGATGATCCTCAGCTGAAAGACGAAACGGGCATGGGACTCGACCCTATGACAGTTAATCAACCTGTGTTGATAAAGAATCAGCGCCTCAGCTGAGACCGTTCCGGGTTCGCCGCAGGTGGCACAGGAGCTGGACGCCGTCTCCGCCCACCCGCAACAGGGGAGCCTCGTTGCCGAAATGCAACGCGGCAAGCGCTTCAGGTCGGGGGAAAGGTTCTGAGAGAAAACCAGCCTCGTCTCTGGGCCGTTTCCTGCGGCTGTCACCCTTCTCCCGCCACCTCTATAGCTGCAGGAAGGCCTCCGCGTGAGCCCTTGGGACTCCGCCAGCCTAGCCTAGGCTCTGGACTCCCCCAACGGCCCAGCTCTCCCTCAGCACTTACTGCCAGAAGGGGCCCTCCAGGCAGCAGCGACCCCGGCCCCGGCTGCCAGGCGCCAAAGAAAGCACCTGGAGGCTGCCCGCAGCCGTCAGGCTCCCCAGAGCCTCCTGCTGTGTGTGCAGCTGCGCCCGGGAGCCCAGCTGCCCAATCGCCTCGGCGGGGACCGGCACCAACAGCATCGGTAGAACCCGCCCCATGGCCGCGGCGCCCCAGCTGCCGCCGACGGAAGCAGCACTCGCGGCCCCCTCCTCTGCAGCCATCTTGGCTCGGCCGTTACTTCCGGGCACTTTCGCCGGAACCTGATTGTGTCGTGGGCATGCGCGGTGTACGGAGCGGCTCACGCTCGGCCTTGTGACTCCCGCGGAGACCTCTCGGCTGTCTCCGGTCGGTTCCATTCCTTTCCTGTGGGGGGCAGTACTAGCCTCTATAGCAAAGCCACTACTGCTCTGGCCCCAGTCCCACTCTGCTTAACTACCCTGGCATGCTTGAAGGCCTAACCTAGCAGGCCGTTGCAGCCGTTCTCGCTCTGTGCATTACCCTTTGCCTTCTTGGTCCAGCTGCCTCCAGCTCCCCTGGAACCCAGTTCCTGCCTGTTTTCTTCGCTTTTCTTACTGTGCTGTTTGCTTACAGGCTCTGGGGTGGTGCCATTTCCTTGGTAGCATGGATCAAGGCTTACAGTGTGGATCCATAGTGAGGGTGTTGATCCGAAAGTTGAAGTCAAATAATATCCATTGTAACAGAGAGACAGGGTAAGTAAGGGGTGGAGATGGTAGAGCTCCTGTCTGTTTTCTCAGAGAAGTATGATCCAAGATCAAGAGGAGAGGAGCAACGGGTTTGAGGTGAGAAGAGGAGTTGAATAGGCATTTTGGTAAAGTCTCCTAAAAGACAGCTGTACCTTCTTAACACATTTTCCACATTCAGAACATTTCCGCATAAATGTAACCTGTTGACAGGCCTCCCTAAGCCATTCAACCTAAAGTCCCTTTTACTGCAGTCTCTCACCTTGTTTTGTTTTTAATCATAGTATTTATCACCACTTGATATTTTCTGCCAGTTCCTGTCCAATCAGAATGTAAACTTCAAAAGAGCAAGGCCTTTGTTGCTCACCACTGTCCTTGCTAGTACCTAAAACAGTGCCCGTTTCATGAAAGGTACTGCAGCATTTGTTGATCAATGCATGACCTTATTTGTCAAAATTAAAGCAAACTTTTTTTTTTTTTTTGAGATGGAGTCTTGCTGTGTCACCCAGGATGGAGTGCAGTGGTGGGATCTCAACTCACTGCAACCTCTGCCTCCCAGACTCAAGCAATTCTCCTTCCTCAGCCTCCCCAGTAGCTGGGATTACAGGCACACACCACACCCAGCTAAATTTTTGTATTTTAGTAGAGACGGGGTTTCACCATGTTGGCCAGGCTGGTTTCGAATTCCTAACCTCAGGTGAATTACCCATCCCAGCCTCCCAAAGTGCTAAGATTACAGATGTGAGCCACCGTGCCTTACTGAAACCAAACATTTTATATCACAAGGGAGATATATTCAACCTTCTAAGCTTAGCTAGGGCTGTTTTCTCTCTATAAAAAATGGCAACGTTAAAGCAATTTCTAAGGTTACACTTGTGTTAGCTACAAGGCCTTGTCCCTTATAATCAGGGCAGTCTTCTCATGCCTGTAAATCCCAGCACTTTGGGAGGCCAAGTTGGGAGGATCACTGGAGCCTACCCTTGCCAACATAGGGAGACCCTTGTCTCTACAAAAAAAAAAATTTGAAAAAATTTTTAAGACAGTTTTGCTCTTGTTGCCCAGGCTGGAGTGCAGTGGCGCAGTCTTGGCTCACTGCAACCTCCAACCTCTGCCTCCCGGGTTCAAGCGATTCTCCTGCCTCAGCCTCCAAGTAGCTGGGATTACAGGCATGTGCCACCATTCCTGGCTGATTTTGTATTTTTAGTAGAGACACAGTTTCTGCACATTGGTCAGGCTGGTCTCAAACTCCTGACCCTCAGGTGATCCGCCCGCCTTGGCTCCCCAGAGTGCTGGGATTACAGTCATGAGCCACTGCGTCTGGCCAAAAAAAATTTTTTTTTTAAATACTAACTGGGTGTGGTGTCACATGCCTATAATCCAAGCTACTCAGTAGACTGAGGTGGGAGGATCACTTGAGCCTGGAGGTCGACGCTGCAGTGAGCCATGATGGTGCCACTGCACTCCCACATGGGTGACAGAGTAACAACCTTGTCTTAAAGAAAAGCAAAAGGACATTCCTGGAGCATTCATACATAAGATAACCTTCATTATGGATTTTAACTTACAAGCAAGTTCCAACACATCATTCTATTATCTCTTTAATTATACCTTATTATGCCGTGTCTTATTTTTAGGCACATCATTTAGATTTTTGAAGAAAGGATATGAAAATGTTTGGGGAAGGGTTCTCCAATATATAAAGGCTTAAGAAATGTCTTCAGACTCTCTGGATCCCTGTAAACACAGTCTATACAGCTAGTGTCTGATGATTCAACTTCCCACATACATGTATTCCAGAACAAACAGATCAGTAGATCCAGGCAAACCTATAAAGAGAACAGGTGTTAACTGCAAGCACAATTCTACTTTGCAAGCATTTATGTAATTTGACTAGTATCTGAGTCTAGCAGTAATTCTGAGGACAGAGATGACCATGTTATTCATGCTTATATCCTGGAATAGTTGTCCCTCAAGTATTTCTTGAATGAAGGAATAATTCACGTTCTTAAAATAATTCTTGCCTTCAAATAGCTTAGCACTATAAATGACCAAAGCGCTTGGAATAAAAGGTTGGCTGAAGACTTGGTCAAGACTGGTTATACAGTAAATGTCAGTGTGTAGAACCACTTCTAAAAGCACATGTTCCTTCATGCTCATAATTTAAAAGGAGGAAGTAGTGAAGCAAGTAACAGAACATAGATTGGGCTTGAATAAGGGACTTTGACCTTGTTTCTGTGATTACTTACTCCATCCTGGCCTCCAGCTGCTGAACCAATTGTTTGTCCACATGGTGACAGAACAGGGGAAGTAGGTTGCTGGGGAAAGCTAGGGGTTCTGCCAGAGAGGCTGTAGGCATTTGGGCTATTTCCCAGGCAATCAGAACCACCATGTCTGTCCTAGAGAGCATAAATATAAATATAAGCAAATAAATTTGCTTAACAAACAGACTCAGGGCCAAGGTTTCTTATTCTTTCCATTTCTACTACCATTGTCCCCCACCCCCAGGTAGCAATTCAGAGATAACATTTGCATGTTTGCTACATGCCAAGCAATGCTTAGTGCTTTACCCATTTCCCTTCCTATTTAATCTTAAGAACTATGAGGGGTTAATACCATCATCCCTAGTTTGTAGATAAAGAAACAAACTAAGAGAAGTGAGAAGTGAAAGAACTTGCCCTAAAGTTATATTGCTAGTAAGTGATACAGTCAGAATTCAAACCTAGGTCTTTTTAAACTCTAAAGCTTGTCCCCTTAGGTACTATGTTATACTGCCTCCTAGAAGAAACCAAAACTCTAGGGCACTATTAAAAAAAAAGCAGAACAGCTACAACACTGCTACTTCTTTCTCTATCCAACCTCCTCCTCAGTACTTGAAATGCCTCAGGAAATACTTCATCTGGCTCAGTCTGCACATCCCAGGGGTACTGAGATAGTATTTACAAGGCCTTTATGATCTTACCAAGCTGTACGGTCACTGTTGGGTTCCTCTAGGGAAGAATCCAGCGATACCAGCTGCTCCCCATGACTCAGTAGGGCATAGAGCAAAGATATTCCAAACTGCAAGGTACACATATTCCAGCGCAAAATGAGTTCACTCTCAGCATTTGGTGCTTTCCTGACTCTTATCTTCCCAACTAAAGGACATGTTAACATTTAGAGATGGAGCCCAAGATATCCACAAGGGCTGTCAGGTTTTACACTGGTGAGCCAAAGAACTCTCTAACCTTTCCATAGGAATCACTGCTCTGAACTTTTCCAAAAGACACTCTTGGAGAGCTGATTAAATGCATATTTCTAGGCTTGACTCCTAGGAGTAGGAGGTTAGGAATGCCTCCAGGAAGCTGAGGCAGGTAGTCTGTGGACCCCACTTTAAGAGGCACTTCTTTAAGCAAAGACCTTCAGTGTGGCGTACACGAGATAATCCACTGGGATATTGAAAGACAGTATCAAAATTTTCACATCTAGAGTCTTTTCTTTAAAATTTTCTATCTTATATTTATTATATACCTATTGGCTAGGTGCAGTGGCTCATGCCCGTAATTCCAGCACTTTGGGAGGCCGAGGCAGGCGGATCACTTAAAGTTAGGAGTTCAAGACCAGCCTGACCAACATGGTGAAAAACCATGTCTCTACTAAAAATACAAAACTTAGCTGGGTGTGGTGGCACACACTTGTAATCCCAGCTACTTGGGAGGCTGAGGCAGGAGAATCACTTGAACCTGGGAGATAGAAGTTGCAGTGAGCCAAGATCGTGCCACTGCACTCCAGCCTGGGTGACAGAGCGAGACTATCTAAAAAATAAATGAAAAATATTTATTATGTACCTATTATTACTAGTGTTACATGCATTTGGTTTATAAACACATGGGTAGTGTGGTTTAGAATGTTTTTTACTGAAAGAGGTACACAAGAGTTTGGAGACCTGCTCTGGAGGCTCACATCAGCAGCAATCAGGGAGCTTATTAGAAAAACAGAGCCGGCGCATGGGCCCCACCCCAGACCCACTGAATGACTGAGTGGGGCCAAGGAGCTGGGTTTAATAAGCTGGCCAGGTGATCCTGTGCTTACTAGAAATTGAGAAGCACTGCAGAGGATAAGATTTGTGGAGAGATGAGACTGTCCCCCAACTTATCCCTTATCAGTGATACCAACCTGAAAGCCATCTATGGAAAAAAGCCTCCTAGACATGTTACCTGATTCTGAAGCACCACGGTGACTGGCCGCTCTGAGGAGCCAGATGGCAACAGCATTAATCCCTGAAGTCCTTGGAGGAGTTCATGGAGGGTCAAGTGACTGATACATTTGCCCAGAGGTTTGAATAACATTTGTAGGGCCTGCAAGAAGATCAGTAAGCACCTCCCGAATCCCACTACAACTTCCCCTCCCCTTACCTTGCCTCCACAGGCCCTTCCCTCGCTGTCTTTGGCACATCTTGGTGAGGTTACTTACCAGGCTTATCACCACTATGACTCTCCATCTCCAACACTGACACCTTCAGTACCTACTTGTCCTAGGATGCCTTCTCTAAGAAAAGTAGATGGGGGCTCAGCATTTATCAGGGCATCCTAATCTTTTACTCAAACCGCCTCAGCACGCTGACACCTGTGTGACCATACACCTGTTGCTTTTTGTTTGTCATACCCAAAGATGATCCACTGTTCCTGTAATAGTTCTGTAACTTCCTTGCCTGAGGGTGGCAAGGCCAGCATCCCTCACTGTGCCCAGCACCTTCTCTGGCATCTCTGGGGCATGTGGGGACTGGAGGGGAGAAACGACCCTTAACCTATTCAGGAGACCATCCTCTTCTCCACTCGATGCCACAGTACCTGATCAGCCACATCCCTCCGGACCAGGAGGGGCAGATGGTGGGTGATAGCCAAAAGAATGGTAACAGCCTGATCCTGGGCCAGGAAGGGGAGCAGCCGGGCCACCAGGGCCTTCCCCTTCCTCACAGAGAGCACCTGCAGGAAGCCATCTGCTGCCTCCCTACAAGGGAGAGAGGAGAACATTTTCAGAACTCTGCATAGAGGAGAGGGCTACATGCCAGAAAGCAGAGGCAGAAGCAAGACCAGTGTCTTTGCTGCTCCTTCCCTACCTGGGCTGAGGTGGAACCCTCCCACACTCACTCCAGGTTGTTCTGCTCCTGGGTCTTTAAGGTCTGGAAGAGCTTCTCAACCTGGTTGCTTTGCTGCTCAGAAAAGCAGGGCTGTGGAGGCCTATACTTCCAGCCCTCCTCTAGTTCTAGTAACTGAAGGAACATCTGGGAATTTGAGGGTGGAAAAAGAGGTAAATTTGGGTACTATCTCATTCTCAAAGGTAGGTTCGGAACTCGTCCCTAAAGAACTGATATCTCACCTTCTCAATCCGGTGTAACACCCGAAGCCTCTGACTGCTTGCAGCTTCTATATCCTAGGAGAAGAGAGTCGCCAGCTATCAGCTACACTGCCACTGCCACAGCCCCAGCCCAGGCCCCTCACTAGCTAGAGATTGAGCTGGAAAGGCTAGAAACAAAGTCTGATCACACTTCTTCCTCCCTCTTAGGTCACAGTCTTAAACACAGGAGTGTTCTAGACCCTTCTTCCAAAGGGGAGAGAAAAAGGTCTGGGAAGATAGTGCTCCCACCTGCTCTTGAGTTCCATGGGGTACAGCATCAATAGCTCGGCGAGGGCTGAAGCATGTCGACACAGCTACCTGGCCCAGGGAACCCTCGATTCGGACTACTGTGTGAGAAGAGAGGCACATTTCCCTCCCGCTCCCACGCTCTGTCCACTCAGATGCCCAGCCCAAGTCAGCAGGCCAGCCCTGACCCTACCGGACTCATAAGCCTCTGCCTTCTGAATGTAAGGCGTTACCAGCTTGAGGGACTCAACCTGGTTTCTTCGTCCAAGTAGCTCTTCGTCTGCCTGCTGCTTCTCTAGCTTCTGGTAATATTTCTGAGAATGCATGGAATAGGAAACAAAAAAACAAAACTATATTCATCTTTTGACCTTAGAATTAAGTTTCTCAAGTGCAGCCTCTTAAGTTTTGTGTGTGTGTGTGTGTGTGTGTGTGTTATAAGTTTTGTTGTTTGACACAGGGTCTCCCCTCTGTCACCCAGCTGGAGTGCAGTGGCGCGATCTCTGGCTCACTGCAACCTCCCTGGCTCAAGTGATCCTCCCACTTCAGCCTCCTCAGTAGCTGGAGCCACAGGCATGTGCTACCATGCCTGGCTAATTTTTGTATTTTTGTGGAGATAGGATTTCACCATGTTGCCCAGGCTGGTCTTAAACTCCTGGACTCAAGCAATCAGCCTGCCTTGGCCTCCCAAAGTGCTGGGATTACAGGCGAGCCACGATGCCCAGACAAGCACAGCCTCTTAATACTCTTTCCTACAACAATCATTCCAGAAATGATGCTGGTACCTTAGGCCCTCCTTGCAGTTATTCTAAAGTGTCTTAAGCATCCTGGGCCCCACATCACCCATCTCGGAATTCACATACCAAATACTTCAAGACTAGGTACGACCACCAAGTCTGATGAAAGGGCAGAGAGCAAAGTGGAGAGCCAGTGAGCAAACCTGTTCCAGCGTCTGTAACCTTCCTGCATGCCCTAGTACACACACACTGCATACCACCTGTCCTCCCCACTTCCCCATTTAATCTTGTGACCTCACCTGTGCTTTCTAAAAATCAGTTATCTGATGATATGAGGGCCATCCAGAGGTTGAAGAACAGAACTAGCCATAGGGATGTGTTTGTCGGTTGCCCTCTAGGCCAGTTTTATACTTCTGTGGATTCACTCAGCAGCTCTGACATTTTCTTAAAGTTGAGAAATCCTAAACTAAAATCCACTGACAAGCCAAGCAAGGATTTGAAAAAGGCTCTTTTGTTTAGAAGCAATGCCAAAAAGGTGAGAGCACAAAACTATTTCATTTTCAGTGACCCTTGCAGAAAAGGGAGGGCTTTTGAAGCTTGGTGGAAAGAAAGGAAAAATACCTAATGTAAATGAGAAAGGAATAAGGAGGGGCCCTGGATGGGAGGCTCACATATGTTGAAGTGAAAGTGAAACAGCTAGCTGGGCACAGTTGCTCAGTTGTTCACACCTGTAATCTCAGCACTTTGGGAGGCTGAGGTGGGTGGATCACTTGAGGTCAGAAGTTCAAGACCAGCCTAGCCAACATGGTGAAACCCCGTCTCTACTAAAAATACAAAAATTAGCTGTGTATGGTGGTACATGCCTGTAATCCCAGCTACTTGGGAGGCTGAGGCAGGAGAATCACCTGAACCCTGGAGGTGGAGGTGGCAATGAGCTGAGACTGTGCCACTGCACTCCAGCCTGGATGACAGTGGGCGACTCTGGCTCAAAAACAAAAACAAACAAAACAAAAAAACCACAATAGCCTAGACAACCTAAAAACTTGTGGACAAAGACTTGCCCCATAAATCAAGGCAGAAGGAAGCAGGGGAAAATGAGTGAAAATGTCTGCTGTCGTTTGTTCAGTTAAACAAACTGAATCCCACTATAACATCCCTGTGCTTTAGATCTAAAAAGTGAAAGTAGGCCAGGCACGGTGGCTCAAGCCTGTAATCCCAGCACTTTGGGAGGCCGAGACGGGCGGATCACGAGGTCAGGAGATCGAGACCATCCTGGCGAACACGGTGAAACCCCGTCTCTACTAAAAAAAATACAAAAAACTAGCCGGGTGAGGTGGCGGGCGCCTGTAGTCCCAGCTACTCGGGAGGCTGAGGCAGGAGAATGGCATAAACCCGGGAGGCGGAGCTTGCAGTGAGCTGAGATCCGGCCACTGCACTCCAGCCTGGGCGACAGAGCGAGACTCCATCTCAAAAAAATAAAATAAAATAAAATAAAATAAAAAATAAAGAGTGCAAGTAGATTAATATAACAAGACATTTCTAAGCATACAAAGGTGGGAAAGTCCATATTTCCTGGGTGAACAGGGAAAATTCCTAGCAAAGAGTACAGACAAAACCTAAGTGTGTTTGGGGAACTGGAAATAATCAGCTGAAACGTAGGAGGAGAGAGAGAAATGAGCTTGGGATGTCAATTTTAGAAATATGGCCCCCATCCTGTAGTGATTCTCTCTCCCACCTGAACAGACATGAACTCTATGAGCAGAAGAGAGGATCAGAGAGGGCCCAGGAGTCCAGGCCCGTTCAACCCAAGGTCAGAGGCAGGGCTGAGTACTGCGGGGCTCACCTGGTAGTAGTAATCATCCAGGCGGGGGTTTATACTCCGCAGTTGCACCATCTGCACTTTTATCACCCAGTCCTTCTCTTTTCTGGTCATGAGGTTAGCATAGGGGTCTGGCTGCTGAGACCAAGGCTTCTTGGCTGGGGGACTTTAAGCCAGGAAGAAGAACCCTTTAGACTTACCCACCATTGCCACTTCCCAAGGAGTGTGGTGAGCAGGAAGTGGGGCTCGCTGGGAAGGATGGAGCAAGCACAGAGGTGGGCAACAGTATGAGAGTTTTAACCACCACATGGGAGCTTTGAGGGAGATGACTGGTCACAAGGGGAGACCCGGCATGCAGATGGGTTCCCCTCAACCCTGCTCCTGGTCTGGGCTGTACCTTGGTGTTTGACTACGCTGCTGCTGCTGCAAGATCCGTTGGTGCTGAGGGTGGAGCTGGGTCAGATGACTGGGAAGACAAGAATTAACTTGAGCTGGGTGGAAGGAAGCTCTCAGTTCTCTGCCCCCTCCATTCATTCAGCCCAGGTCAGCTAAGGTGAACATCTAAGGAACCTTATCTTTAGGTACTTTCCCAAAGCCACATGGCACATCATAGTCCTAGACCCATAGGACTCCCAAGATCCTTCAACATTTTCCTGCAATTTGGCTGCAGGAAATCTTGGCACAGTAGAAAACCTTTTGGCCTGGTCATCAGGAGTTCTGAATCCTAGTGTCAGTTCCATCATGCTAGCTGATTGCAAATAAATTTTTATTTTTAATTTTTTTTGAGACAGTCTCCCTGTCATCCAGGCTGGAGTGCAGTGGCACAGTCTCAGCTCTCTGCAACCTCTGGCTCCTGGGTTCAAGTGATTCTCCTGCCTCAGCCTCCCAAGTAGCTGGGATTACAGGCTCCCGCCAACACGCCCAGCTCATTTTTATATTTGTAGTAGAGACAGGGTTTCACCATGTTGTCCAGGCTGGTCTTGAACTCCTGGCCTCAAGTGATCCTCCCACCTCGGCCTTCCAGAGTGCTAGGATTACAGGCATGAGCCACAGCACCCGGCTTTAAATAAGTTTTTAATCTTCCTCGGGCTACATTTGTGAGGGAGAAGGAATTAGACTATACCTCAGACTACTCTTACTAGATTTCTGTTTTCCTGTGGCAACTGGTAGGCACGGTCCCCACCCCTCCTCAGCCAGCACCTCCTGAGAACTTCAAATCAGTACCTGAACCTAGGGGGCCACGAGGTCAGCAGGCTGCAGAAAAGAGTTGGGTCTGGTGAGGGCAGCCGAGGTCCAAAGTGCCGTGCTGGAGAGCCGGTGCTGGGAAATGTAGGCCAGAAAGGGATGGGCGACAGGTAGTCCAAGGTCTGAGAGAGGAATTAAGAGGTCTGGGAGAATGCCATCTCCACCAAAAGAATGCTGCTGTTGTTGTGAGGGCTCCGTTCCTTTCCTGCCCTTTCCCCTCAAGAACTTGACCCAACATTGTGCCATCTTGTGAGTCCCTCAAGGCAGCTTTGAGGGCACCAGACTGTGGTTCCTGCCCTTGTTTCTTTCTTTCTTTTTTTTTTTTTGAGACAGAATCTGGCTGTGTCGCCCAGGCTGGAGTGCGGTGGCCGGATCTCAGCTCACTGCAAGCTCCGCCTGCCAGGTTCACGCCATCCGCCTCCCAGGTTCACGCCATCCGCCTCCCAGGTTCACGCCATCCGCCTCCCAGGTTCACGCCATTCTCCTGCCTCCGCCTCCCAAGTAGCTGGGACTACAGGCGCCCGCCTCGTCACCCGGCTAGTTTTTTGTATTCTTTAGTAGAGACGGGGTTTCATCGTATTAGCCAGGATGGTCTCGATCTCCTGACCTTGTGATCCGCCCGCCTCGGCCTCCCAAAGTGCTGGGATTACAGGCTTGAGCCACCGCGCCCGGCCCCTTTTTTTTTTTTTTTTTTTTGAGACAGAGTCTCACTCTGTCGCCCAGGCTGGACTGCAGTGGCGTGATCTCTGCTCACTGCAAGCTCCGCCCCCTGGGTTCACGCCATTCTCCTGCCTCAGCCTCCTGAGTAGCTGGGATTACAGGCATATACCACCAAGCCTGGCTTTTTTTTTTTTTTTTTTTTTTTTGTATTTTTAGTAGAGACTGTGTTTCACCATGTTAGCCAGGATGGTCTCGATCTCCTGACCTTGTGATCCACGCGCCTCGGCCTCCCAAAGTGCTGGGATTACAGGTGTGAGCCACCACACCCAGCCCTACCCTTGTTTCAACAGGGCTTGACTAGGAAGCAACTCTTTATTCCCTGACAATGTGGGGTCATGTGCTTTTCCTACTATTTGGAAAGTCAACACCTCTCACTCTCCTCTCTATGATAGCCTTCTCTTGGGCTGTTTTCAGCCGTTGGGGCAGTACTCATCTGTCTTTTTCTGACTCACTTGAAGCCCCTCCTCAAAACTCTAATTCTTTACTAGTTCTCCCTGCAGGATATCATCATTCTTGAATTCCTCTACCCCAGGCCATGTTCCCATTACACAGTTAATTGAAGGGCAGGTGCTCTTTCCAGCTAAGGGCTGGCCATCTGCTGAAAGATTGCCTAAGGCAGGAGTAGTTTGTCCTTGTTCATACACATGGCCAATTGTCCCAGTACCACATATGAAGGTGTCTATCCATGCCCGTGGTTGGGCACACCACCTCTGTCATTTATCAAGCTCCTCTATGCTGGGGCAACTCCCACCTCCCATACCCATACCTCACTTTGGGTGCCTTAACTCCAGACCAGGGTTGGGGCCAGATTGAACATAATGGATGGAATCCTCACTAAGCACAGTATGAAGGCTGCGGTAGACTCACCTGCCACAGAAAATGCAAGGAGGCAAGTGACATTCCCAGCATACCAGGGGCCTTGACTCCAGGGGAGTTGAGCAGAGCTCTCTGGAACAGGAAGGAGGAACCAGGCTCGAATGGGCCTCTGTAGTGTCTTCTACATTCACCTGTGTTTTTGAGGAGGTGGACGGAGGCAGCAAGACCAGCTATTCCAACATCCAGGGCAGTGGCAGCTTGGCCCTCCTTCAGGTTCAAAGTCAACTGGGCTAGGATCCCTCTCCCTCTCCCGGGAGGAATAAGACTACTGCAGTGGTCCTCCCTTATTCAAGAGAGATATGTTCCAAGACCCCCCAAGGGATGCCTGAAACTGGATAGTACTAAACCCTGTGTAGTGTTTTTTCTTATATATACACACCTATGATAGTTCTTTTTTTTTTTGAGACAGAGTCTCGCTTTGTCGCCCAGGCTGGAGTGCAGTGGCACCATCTTGGCTCACTGCAAGCTCCGCCTCCCGGGTTCACGCCATTCTCCTGCCTCAGCCTCCGAGTAGCTGGGACTACAGGCATGCACCACCACGCCCGGCTAATTTTTTGTATTTTTAGTAGAGACGGGGTTTCACCGTGTTAGCCAGGATGGTCTTGATCTCCTGACCTTGTGATCCGCCCGCCTCAGCCTCCCAAAGTGCTGGGATTACAGGCGTGAGCCACCGCGCCCGGCGATAGTTCATATTTTTAAAATTTTTTTTTAGAGTCATAGTCTTGCTCTGTCACCCAGGCTGGAGTGCAGTGGCACTACCATAGCTCACTGCAGGCTCAAACTCCTGAACTCAAGCCCGCCTCCTGCCTCAGACTCCTAAGTAGCTGGGACTACATGCATGTACTACCATATCTGGCTAATGTTTGAAATTTTTTTTTTTTTTTTTTGTAGCGACAGGGTCTTGCTTTGTTGCCCAGGCTGGTCTGGAACTCCTGGCCTCAAGCAATCCTCTCAAAGTGCTGGGATTACAGACATGAGCCACTGCACCTGGCCAGTTTAATTTATGAATTAGATTCAATAAAAAATGAACGATACAAATAGAACAGTTATAACGATATACTGTAATTAAACTTATGTGAATATAGTATCTTAAAATACCTTATTGTACTATACTCGCCTATTTTCAGACTATAGTTGACCAAGGGTAACTGAAATGGCAGAAAGTGAAACCATGGACTACTGTATCTTCGTAGTAGGTTGAAGGAAGGTCTGATTCACCTCATATCTACATGGGAGTCCTTGTCCTTCTCCGCTAGTTATGAGATCCAGGGGAACAAATACCAGGAATGGACTAGTGAGACAGAGGCCCAGGATCAGGCAAAGATGATTCACCTCTAACACTAGTAGCAGGGCCACCACCTGTGGGCGATGCACAGCTCTGCTAGGACCTGGTTTTAAGGTGAGAACAGCATCAAAAACGACGTGGAAGACAGGAGAAAGAGGGAAGGAGAGAGTCCCTAATTCAGGTTCAAGGCTTAAAATCAAAGTGTTAATCCAGAACTTGCCTTGAAAAAGGGTGGAAAACAGAAGAAGAATGTTTAGTGACAGCCTGTGAGCCACAGACAGTTCAGGACAACCCTCTCCCATTCCCTCCTGCCATGGTACCTGGGTGTTATGGACAGCACCAAGTATAGTTGGATCCCCAAGATCATTCTCTTCCTCCTCTTCTTCCTCCAGGTCTGGGTCCAGATCTTCCTCCTCCTCCTCCTCCTCCTCCTCCTCCTCTTCCTCCCCTTCATTCTCTTTTTCTTTTTCCAACTGGCAGGCAGACACCAGCTCCTCCTCAGGAGCCAAAGGGCCACAGATCTTACCTGGCCCTTGGTTTAAGTGTGGGCCAGAGGAGAAGGTAAAATGGGGGCTCAGGTGTGAATCTTGTCTAGAGAGGCTACTACTCAATAGCACTTCTGTTCTTAAGCCATCTCCAGCACCACCTTTGAACATAATGCCTCCTGTTCTGTGGATTTAACTCAGCCTCCCCTCTCCCAAGTTCCCTCGAACCATCCCCTAGTGAGGCAAATGAAACCTGAGCCAGGTGTGGTGGCTTGTGCCCGTAGTCCCGGCTACTTGGGAGGCCAAGGTGGGAAGATCATTTGGGCCCAGGAGTTTGACATCAGCCTGGGCAACACAGTGAGACCCTGTCTCTAAATAACAATTTAAAAAGCAAACAAAAAGAACCTGGCAGATACCAAACATCTTCACTTTCACATCCCCTCTTCAATTGCTTAAGTTCTAGCACAGCCTTTTCCATCTGCTCTGCCCCACCCAACGCCCTTTCTGTTGCCTCTTTGAACAAGTTCCAGCTGCCCCGACTCACTGCAATTTAACCCTCCTGTGTGGCATATACTTTACGTGCATATGTTCATTTAATAGTCATATGAGGCTGTCCTGGGTTGTTATTGATAATTTTACTAGGTTGGTGAGAAAAATAAAGCCCAGAAGAGTGACCTCTCAGTCACCCACTGTAATATAATTAGCAAGTGGAAGAATTTGGAATAACTTCTGGTGACTCTGGACATCCAAGCCCATACGTGAAACAGACCAGCAAGCTCTGCATGCTGGGGCATTTTATATAACATCACGGCCCACTTGTTGATACCTTCAAGGCATTTCATCTTGGTAGGCTGGTGGACTTCCTTCTTGGCTGTGTCCTCCAGTGAAAGAGCATTGCCAGCCTCTGGAAGGTAAACCTGAGACAAGAAAGAGGCCAAGAGGCACCATCGTCAGTAAGGATGATGGCACCCTAAAACAGCCATGGAATCCTCCCAGCAAGATGGTTAGAGAATTCTTGGCCATGGTCTTGAGGAGAGAGACCCTGGGGTCTCAGACTGTCATAAACCCCACCCTCCCAGCTCAGCTCTAGGGAGCTGTCCCACAAAGGGACAGAAATGAGGGACAGGCTAGGAGAAGGAAAAGAAGTACTTCCCAACGGACATCACCAGTCACCGTCCGAGTGTGGTGATGCCTTGCTGCTGACACCCACCACCTGACTGTTGCTGTGCTTTCTGTTTAAGTTATTCATAGCAGCCTGAGCCGGGACCTGTTTGCTGCTCCTGCCTTTAAAAGTCCCAGCTCCTCCCCTGCTTACCCATTAAAGGGCCAGCATCCTCCAACTTTTGGGGCCTGATGGAAATATGAGAACATAGTTTAATGATTTAAAAAATCCTTGAACAGAGAAAAGACCTAAACTGCATTTTTAGCCATCCATGGTTTTTAGTATAGTTTATTGGGATTGATATTTGGGGGCAGATATTCAAAAAGAGGATCCCTGTTTTCCACACCCTTCACTGGTACTTTGTGAGGTTGCATTTCATTTAATCCCTAGGTTTTGCTTCAACAAACTTGGATAGGAAAGTCCTGGGTAGATCCTGGGGAGGATGCCTAGCAACCAAGTTCCTGGCGCTTCAGGGCAGCGTACTTGAAGCCCTCAAGTCCACCTGACGATGCTTGCCCTTCACCAGGTCATGTGAGCTGAAGTCAGCTACTCAGCTCAGACTGATGAGAGACCCCTGTGAATTTGGAAGCCAGATTTTCATGGTAAAAACACTTTTGCATGAGATACATAATCTTACATCTTCTTGGCTGCTCTAATGGCAAACTGGTCCAGAAGCTCAGAAGTAAAAACAAATCAACAACAACAAAAACAGAAACATAGCTGCTCCTGGTAGGCAAAACCCAACACCCTCCCAAGCCTCATCTAAGCCTTGGTTCTGTGCCCACATCTTGTGTTCAGCTGAAACCCACATGACTTTGTAGAACTTCTGAATAAAAATAAAAACTAAGTTAATTTCCCTACATCAAAAATGAAAGTTAGGACCCTCTTGTCATCGTGATAAGACCATGATTCTTGGTGCCTTTAAAGGAAAATATTTGTTTCAGAAATATTACTGCAGGTCATAAACGATATGAGTGGGGGAACAAATATAAGTAGCTTGAAAGTTACTGAAAAACTTCTCATGTATCTGAATTGGGTTCTGACCTTTTTTTTGTTTGTTTTTTGTGAGATATCATCTCACTCTGTCACCCAGGCTAGAGTGCAGTGGCATGATCTGGGCAGCCTCCGTCTCCCGGGTTCAAGAGATTCTCCTGCCTCAGCCTCCCGAGTAGCTGGGATTATAGGTGGCCACTACCACACCCAGCTAATTTTTGAATATATATATATTTTTTCAGTAGAAACAGCGTTTTGCCATGTTGGCCAGGCTTGTCTCAAACTCCTGACCTCAAGTAATCCGCCTGCCTTGGCCTTCCAAAGTGCTGGGATTATAGGCACGAGCCACCACACCCAGCCAGGTTCTGGCCTTTTTGGTAATGTTATTCAGCTGTTTCTCTCAGGAACTTCCTAATAACGTACTTTGGCACTATTAACCAAAGGACCAAATGGTGAATTTCAGTGTTCTAGAGGTGATTCATCACATTGTTGTAGAGATAGATCTTAAGGAGAAACTTGTTGCATGAAGATTTTCATTCTGAAGGGACTTCTGGTATTGACTAGTACCAAAGCAGGTGGATTAGGGCTCAGTCTTTAAGATCACAGCCCTGCCCTGGCTGTTCGGAGTTTAACTTGGGACGTACTGTTTTTTATGAAAGTCCCCTGCCCTTATCTGAAATCTCATATGTCTACTGATCCTCTAGATGTTCTAACTTTCCTGCCACCATTTAATTATGTTAAGTTTAAGCCAAGCCTATGCTAGGTTTGGGGTACATAGTGAATAAAGCAGATGCTTCCCACAGCCTCTTAGAGCTTCTTCTAGAATAAGAAGTACACACAGGTACACAGGATTGTTGGATCAGATTTTAAAAAGACATTAGAGTGACTCATACCTATAATCCCAGCACTTTGGGAAGCTGAGGCAGGAGGATCGTTTGAGCCCAGGAGTTCAAGACAAGCCTGGGCAACATAGGAAGACTCCGTCTCTATTAAACAATTTTTCTTAAAGGAAAAAAAATGACATTAGAAATATTTAAATTTGCTGCATAAAACACTTTTTTATGAGGAGATTTTTAAATCCATTGTTTCAGTTATGTAACAGCAGTAGATCTAGTCTGGCTTTCTTTTTTTTTTTTTTTAATTTTTTTTTATTATACTTTAAGTTCTAGGGTACATGTGCATAACGTGGAGGTTTGTTACATATGTATACTTGTGCCATGTTGGTGTGCTGCACCCATCAACTCGTCAGCACCCATCAAGTCATCATTTATATCAGGTATAACTCCCAATGCAATCCCTCCTCCCTCCCCCTCCCCATGATAGGCCCCGATGTGTGATGATGTTCCCCTTCCCGAGTCCAAGTGATCTCATTGTTCAGTTCCCACCTATGAGTGAGAACATGCGGTGTTTGGTTTTCTGTTCTTGTGATAGTTTGCTAAGAATGATGGTTTCCAGCTGCATCCATGTCCCTACAAAGGACGCAAACTCATCCTTTTTGATGGCTGCATAGTATTCCATGGTGTATATGTGCCACATTTTCTTAATCCAGTCTGTCACAGATGGACATTTGGGTTGATTCCAAGTCTTTGCTATTGTGAATAGTGCCGCAATAAACATACGTGTGCATGTGTCTTTATAGCAGCATGATTTATAATCCTTTGGGTATATACCCAGTAGTGGGATGGCTGGGTCATATGGTACATCTAGTTCTAGATCCTTGAGGAATTGCCATACTGTTTTCCATAATGGTTGAACTAGTTTACAATCCCACCAACAGTGTAAAAGTGTTCCTGTTTCTCCACATCCTCTCCAACACCTATTGTTTCCTGACTTTTTAATGATTGCCATTCTAACTGGTGTGAGATGGTATCTCATTGTGGTTTTGATTTGCATTTCTCTGATGGCCAGTGATGATGAGCATTTTTTCATGTGTCTGTTGGCTGTATGGATGTCTTCTTTTGAGAAATGTCTGTTCATATCCTTTGCCCACTTTTTGATGGGGTTGTTTTTTTCTTGTATATTTGTTTGAGTTCTTTTAGATTCTGGATATTAGCCCTTTGTCAGATGAGTAGATTGCAAAAATTTTCTCCCATTCTGTAGGTTGCCTGTTCACTCTGATGGTAGTTTCTTTTGCTGTGCAGAAGCTCTTTAGTTTAATTAGATCCCATTTGTCAATTTTTGCTTTTGCTGTCGTTGCTTTTGGTGTTTTAGACATGAAGTCCTTGCCCATGCCTATGTCCTGAATGGTACTACCTAGGTTTTCTTCTAGGGTTTTTATGGTATTAGGTCTAACATTTAAGTCTCTAATCCATCTTGAATTAATCTTCGTATAAGGAGTAAGGAAAGGATCCAGTTTCAGCTTTCTACTTATGGCTAGCCAATTTTCCCAGCACCATTTATTAAATAGGGAATCCTTTCCCCATTTCTTGTTTCTCTCAGGTTTGTCAAAGATCAGATGGCTGTAGATGTGTGGTATTATTTCTGAGGACTCTGTTCTGTTCCATTGGTCTATATCTCTGTTTTGGTACCAGTACCATGCTGTTTTGGTTACTGTAGCCTGGCTTTCAATTTCTTCTTGAGTTTTAAGTTATATATCTTCTAGGAATTTGTCCATGTGTCCATTTCTTGTAAATTTTCAAATTTGTTGGCATAAAGTTGTTCATAGTATAAGAGTATTTAAAAATCCATGCTATAACTATACTTTGTCTCTCCCACCCCCTTTTATTTAGTTATTTATTTTGAGACAGAGTCTTGCCTGTCACCCAGGCTGGAGTGCAGTGTGCCACAGTCTCAGCTCACTGCAACCTCCACCTCCCATGTTCAAGCAATTCTCCTGCCTCAGCCTCCAAAGCAGCTGAGATTACAGGTGCACACCACCATGCCTGGCCAATTTTTGTATTTTTTTTTTTAGTAGAGATGAGCTTTTGCCATGTTGGGCAGGCAGGTCTCCAATTCCTGGCTTCAAGTGATCCACCTGCCTTGGCCTCCCAGAGTGCTAGAATTACAGGTGTGAGTCACTGTGTCCGGCCCTTTGTCTCCCTTTTTATTCCTAATATTATTAATCTCCTCCTTTGTTCTTCTTTCCAGAGTTTGTCTATTTTATTAGTCTTTTAAAAGAACCATATATGTCAGGTTTCCTTCAGGAAATAGATGGTGTACTAAAACTGGATAATCTAGTAAAGAGATATTTATAAAAGTATAGAAAGAGTATAGTGAAACCACAAGTAATAGTAGAATCCCCTGGGACTGGGACAAGAGGATGGAGCAGTCACCAGAACCTGGAGAGAGAGAAGGCTGCCTGGCTTCAGATAATGTCAGCATCTGTGCCATATGAGTTCCAATGTGGCAGCCCTCTCCTAAATTGTACCCATTCCCTCTGGATCTGGGATCTGCTCCCTCCCCTTGCCCCTGAGGTCTGGGGGTGGGAAAGGCTCCCCACTCTTGCTAGTTCCAGGGTGCTTCACTGTCCTTTACAAGTTTCCTGTTCACACCTTCATGAATATTCCCTTTTGGACATGCTTCTCAGTTACAGCACTTGAATGTGCCATCTGCTTCCTGTTAGGAGCATGACAGACACTGCTCCATCACCAGCCTGCTGAGCTTTCTTTAATTTGTCCTTGTTCAGCTTCCTCTCCCGTCCATCTCTCATTAGTGATTCTAAAAGATAGGGATTATCCTCTAGTCCTCCACACAACTCCCATCTTTTCTCTCAGCTCTTATGTTATGGGGAAAATAGAGGCCATTGGGGCTGATCTGCTTCAATTCATACTTAGAGGAAATTATACACAGTCACAGGCCTCCTCACTTTGCACTTCCAGGTGGGGGGCCCTCCTCCTCTTCAAGTCCAGACTCTCTTCCTGGATATTTGGCCCTTCAGCCACTTCTCTCTGTGTCTTGAGCCTCTCTGTTTTCCCCTCTTTTTTTTTAAGAGTACAGCATAGAAATATCAGGATGTGTCCACTTCTTGGAGACAAATCCGCATCTTGTTTTTGTTTCTTATTTTAACTGCCCTTCAGGTCTCTCCTACCCAACAAACTAAACTTCTCCATTTCCTCACATCATTCCTTCAACTGTTGCTTTCTGGCTTTTGACTCCATCATAGTGGTGGCAACAGGGACAAACAGACATAATCTCCATAAGCCCCTTCAATACTTTTTCTGGACAACTGACAATTATTTGACATGTTAGTGCTCTGCAAATGCAGGGTCAAGACAAGTCCCCTACCCTTACTTCCACCTAGATGCTACCTATATAATTCTCGGGTTTAAAAAAATATATCTGGAGCTACCATTACTAGTTACTCTGCAGAGACTTTTCTCAATACCATTACCAATGATTTTTCTTTCTTTCTTTTTATTTTTAGAGATGGGGCCTCGCTCTTTCACCCAGGCTGGAGTGCAGTGGCGTGATTATAACTCACTGCAAACTTGAACTTCTGGACTCAAGCAATCCTCCTGCCTCAACCTTCCAAGTAGCTGGGACTACGGCGTACACAACCACACTCAGCTAATTTTTTAAATTTTTGTAGAGATGGTGTCTCACTTTGTTGCCCAGACTGGTCTCAAACTCCTGGGCTCAAGTTGTCCTCTCACCTTGGCCTCCCAAAGAGCTGGGATTGCAGATGTGAGCCACCTCTCTTGGCTGTGATTTCTTAACTGTAAGTGCAAAAGACATGTTTCAGTACTGACCTTAGCTGAAGTCTCTATAGCATTCAACACTGCTGATCATGTCCTCCTTGGATCTTTGTGCTCCCACAGCTTCCCAACACTTGTGTCCTGGCTCTTCCCATACCTCTTGGGTCATCTTTCTTTGGCCCTTTTCCTGCTCCCTTTATCTTCTTCCCATCCCTTGAATATCCACTTCCTCAGGCTACTTCTCAGTCCTCTATATATAAAAAATTCTTAATCTGAGGATCCCCTGAAATTGTGTATATGTTGGTGTGGTTTTCAATATGTTCAGTTTTCTGGAAAGAGCATCCATAGCTTTTATCACGTCCCAAAGGGATTAAGGATCCGCAAAGGTTAAATCCTCTGCAACCTGATATCCCTGGACAATCTCATCTCATGCTGACGATTTCCAAGTTGTTTTGTCAGATCGGACACTCCCCAACTTATAACACCTCAGTGTTTCTCATGTCCCATTCTTTACATAAAGCATAAGGCCCTTTACAATCTGACCCTGACTGTCATAGAAGGCAACCAGTCTCCTATCTTAAAGTTCCCTGCCTTCTAGATTGAGTTTCAGAAATAGTAAACCGCTTTTAGCTGCATGGGGAAATTAGGGTTCCACTTGAGTCTTCTCTCATAATCGCTGTGCATCAGGTTGCCCCAACCCTGGAGACCTCTCGCCCTTGGTCTGGGAGGTATATTCTGTTGTTGATTAAGGCAGCTTCCTGTCCCAGTTCTGTCTTTTCAATGATATTGAAAGTGTGTATCTTAGCAGGTAATATGCTGTGCATTGTGTCATATAAGCAAAATGAAGTTACACAGTAAGAGTTATTTTAATTGGAAGGTGATTTCTGAATTGTCTTATTCTAATATTCTAGTTATTCGAATGGGAAAAACAAACTTGGCTCAGGCTTCATCTCCTCCAGGAGGCCTTCTCAGATAGGCTTTTCCCTTCCAGCTTGGGATAGTTGCCCTTATGTGTGCTCATTGATCCTTACGCCTTTTGCTCATTGCACCTACCACACTGTGTTGTCCAGTCTGTTTTTAAATTTGTCACTCCCACTTGTAAGCAGAGATGTTCCTCATCTCTGTGCCCCTGGCACTTAACACAGTCTCTGGAACAGAGTAGGTTCTTAGTAGATGTTGACTGAGCTGAACTGTAATGAAAAATTATGGACCTTCCCCTGAGAGAGAGACTTCTTCAGAGGAGTTTCTTGCCAGCCACCTGTGTGTGTCCTACTCCAGGCCACTCCTCACGTTGTTCCCAAGAAATTTCATTCTGAGAAACAAACCAGAATATCTCAGCCAGAAATCATAAAAGAAAAGATACATAGATTTCATTAAAGAAAGTAAAACTTCTGTATTGAAGACATATTTATGCCAAAGTAAATGCTGCATGGAGCAAAGATTTAAACATTTAAAAAAATCTGAAAAAGGTGACTGGCAAGATGGCTGAATAGGAATAGCTCCAGTCTGTAGCTCCAAGAGAGATCAATGCAGAAAGCAGGTGATTTCTGCATTTGCAACTGAGGTACCCAGCTCATCTCACTGGGACTGGTTAGACAGTGGGTGCAGCCCACGGAGGGCGAGCTGAGGCAGGGAGGGGCATTGCCTCACCTGGGAAGTGCAAGGGGTTGGAGAACTTCCTTCCCTAGCCAAGGGACTATGAGAGACTGTGCCTTGAGGTAGGGGCACTCCAGCCCAGATACTATACTTTTCCCATGCTCTTCACAACTCACAGAACAGGAGATTCCCTCAGGTGCCTACGCCACTAGGGCCCTGGGTTTCAAGCACAAAACTGGGTGGCTGTTTGGGCAGACACTGAGCTAGCTGCAGGAGTTTTTTTTTCATACTCCAGTGGCACCTGGAACGCCAGTGAGACAGAACCATTCACTCCCCTGGGAAGGGGGCTGAAGCCAGGGAGCCGAGTGGTCTAGCTCAGTGGATGCCACCCCCACAGAGCCCAGCAAGCTGAGATCCACTGGCTTGAAATTCTCGCTGCCAGCACAGCAGTCTGAAGTCAACCTGGGACACTTGAGCTTGGTGGGGGGAGGGGCATCCACCATTACTGAGGCTTGAGTAAGTGGTTTTCCCCTCACAGTGTAAACAAAGCCGCCAGGAAGTTCAAACTGGGCGGAGCACACCGCAGCTCTGCAAAGCTGCTGTAGCCAGACTGCCTCTCTAGATTCTTCCTCCCTGGGCAGGGCATCTCTGAGAGAAAGGCAGCAGCCCCAGTCTGGGGCTTATAGATAAAACTCCCATCTACCTGGGACAGAGCACCTGGTGGAATGGGCGGCTGTGGGCACAGCTTCAGCAGACTTCAACATCCCTGCCTGCTGACTCTGAAGAGAGCAGCGGATTTCCCAGCATAGTGCTCAAGCTCTGCTAAGGGAAAAACTGCCTCTGCAAGTGGGTCCGTGACCCCTATGCCTCCTGACTGTGAGACACCTCCCAGCAGGGGTTGACAGACACCTCATACAGGAGAGCTCTGGCTGGCATCTGGTGGGTGCCCCTCTGGGATGAAGCTTCCAGGGGAAGGAACAGGCAGCAATCTTTGCCTTTCTGCAGCCTCCACTGGTGATAACCAGGAAAACAGGGTCTGGAGTGGACCTCCAGCAAACTCCAGCAGACCTGCAGCAGAGGGGCCTGTTAGAAGGAAAACTAACAAACAGAAAGGAACAGCATCAACATCAACAAAAAGAACATCCACACAGAAACCCCATCCAAAGGTTACCAACATCAAAGACCAAAAGTAGATAAATCCATGAAGACGGGGAAAAACCAGCACAAAAAGGCTGAAAATTCCAAAAACCAGAACATTTCTTCTCCTCCAAAGGATCACAATTCCTTGCCAGCAAGGGAACAAAACTGGAGAGAATGAGTTTGATGAACTGACAGAAGTAGGCTTCAGAAGGCCGGTAATAACAAACTGCTCCAAGCTAAAGGAGCATGTTCTAACCCAATGCAAGGAAGCTAAGCAGCTTGATAAAAGGTTGGAGGAATTGCTAACTAGAATAACCAGTTTAAAGAAGAACATAAATGACTTGATGGAGCTGAAAAATACAGCACAATAACTTTGTGAAGCATACACAAGTATCAGTAGCCAAATCGATCAAGCAGAAGAAAGAATACCGGTGATTGAAGATCAACTTAATGAAATAAAGCAAGGAGACAAGATTAGAGAAAAAAGAATGAAAAGGAACAAACAAAACCTCTAAGAAATATGGGATTATGTGAAAAGACCAAATCTATATTTGATTGGTGTACCTGAAAGTGATGGGGAGAATGGAACCAAGTTGGAAAACACTCTTCAGGATATTATCCAGGAGAACTTCCCCAACCTAGCAAGACAGGCCAACATTCAAATTCAGGAAATACAGGGAACACCACAAAGATACTCCTCGAGAAGAGCAACCCCAGACACATAATCATCAGATTCACCAAGGTTGAAATGAAGGAAAAAATGTTAAGGGCAGCCAGAGAGAAAGGTCGGGTTACCCAGAAAGGTAAGTCCATCAGACTAACAGCGGATCTCTCTGCAGAAACCCTACAAGCCAGAAGAGAGTGGGGGCCAATATTTAACATTCTTCAAGAAAAGAATTTTCAACGCAGAATTTCATATCCAGCCAAAGTAAGCTTCATAAGCAAAGGAGAAATAAAATCCTTTACAGACAAGCAAATGCTGAGAGATTTTGTCACCACCAGGCCTACCTTACAAGAGCTCCTGAAGGAAGCACTACACATGGAAAGAAATAACCGATACCAGCCACTGCAAAAACATATCAAATTGTAAAGACCATCAACACTATGAAGAAACTGCATCAATTAACAGGCGAAATAACCAGCTAGCATCATAATGACAGGATCAAATTCACACATAACAATATTAACCTTAAATGTAAACGGGCTAAATGCCCCAATTAAAAGACACACACTAGCAAATTGGATAAAAAGTCAACACCCTGCCAGGCAAGGTGGCTCACGCCTGTAATCCTAGCACTTTGGGAAGCCAAGGCAGGTGGATCACGAGGTCAAGAGATTAAGACCATCCTGACCAATATGGTGAAACCCTGTCTCTACTAAAAATACAAAAAAATTAGCTGGGCGTGGTGGCACATGCGTGTAATCCCAGCTACTTGGCAGGCTGAGGCAGGAGAATTGCTTGAACCTGGGAGACAGAGGTTGCAGTGAGCCAAGATTGTGCCTTTGCACTCCAGCCTGGGCAACAGAGCGAGACTCCTCACTCTGTCTCAAAAAAAAAAAAAAAAAAAAAAAAAAGAGTCAAGACCCATCAGTGTGCTGTATTCAGGAGACCCATCTTGCATGCAAAGACACACATAGGTTCAAAATAAAGGGATGGAGGAATATTTACCAAGGAAATGGAAAGCAAATAAAGCAGGGGTTGCAATCCTAGTCTCTGATAAATCAGATTTTAAACCAATGAAGATCAAAAGAGACAAAGAAGGGCATTACATAATGGTAAAGGAATCAATGCGGCAAGAAGAGCTAACTATCCTAAATATATATGCACCCAATACAGGAGCACCCAGATTCATAAAGCAAGCTCTTAGAGACCTACAAAGAGATGTAGACTCCCACACAATAATAGTGGGAGACTTTAACACTCCACTGTCAATATTAGACAGATCAACGAGACAGAAAATTAACAAGGATATTCAGGACTTGAACTCAGCTCTGGACCAAGTGGACTTACACATCTACAGAACTCTCCACCCCAAATTAACAGAATATACATTCTTCTCAGCACCACATTGCACTTCTTCTAAAATTGACCACATAAATGTAAGTAAAACACTCCTCAGCAAATGCAAAAGAATGGAAATCATAACAAACAGTCTCTCAGACCACAGTGCAATGAAATTAGAACTCAGGATTAAGAAACTCAAAACCACACAACTACGTGGAAACTGACCAATGTGCTCCTGAGTGACTACTGGGTAAATAATGATATTAAGGCAGAAATAAAGAAGTCTTTGAAACCAATGAGAACAAAGACACAACGTACCAGAATCTCTGGGCCACATTTAAAGCAGTGTTTAGAGGGAAATTTATAGAACTAAATGCCTACAAGAGAAAGTAGGAAAGATCTAAAATCAACACCCTAACATCACAATTAAAAGAACTAGAGAAACAAGAGCAAACAAATTCAAAAGCTAGCAGAAGACAAGAAATAACTAAGATCAGAGCAAAACTGAAGAAGATAGAGACAGAAAAACGCTTCAAAAAAATCAGTGAATCCAGGAGCTGGTTTTTTGAAAAGATCAATAAAATAGATAGACCACTAGCCAGACTAATAAAGAAGAAAAGAGAGAAGAATAAAATAGACATAATAAAAAATGATAAAGGGGATATCACCACTGATCCCACAAAAATACAAACTACCATCAGAGAATACTGTAAACACCTCTATGCAAATAAACTAGAAAATCTAGAAGAAATGGATAAATTCCTAGACACATACACCCTCCCAAGACTTAACCAGGAAGAAGTTGAATCCCTGAATAGACCAGTAACAAGTTCTGAAATTGAAGCAGTGATGAATAGCCTACTAATCAAAAAGTCCAGGACCAGATGGACTCACAGCCGAATTCTACCAGAGGTATAATGAGGAACTGGTACCATTCCTTCTGCAACTATTCCAAACAATAGAAAAAGAGAGAATCCTCCCAAACTCATTTTATGAGGCCAGCATCATCATGATACCAAAACCTGGAAGAGACACAACAAAAAAATAAAATTTCAAAGGCCAATATCTCTGATGAACATCGATGTGAAAATCTTCAATAAAATACTGGCAAACCAAATCCAGCAGCACATCAAAAAGCTTATCCACCACGATCAATTCAGCTTCATCCCTGGGATGCAAGGCTAGTTCGACATACACAAATCAGTTAACGTAATCCATCACATAAACAGAACCAATGACAAAAATCACATGATCATCTCAATAGAGGCAGAAAAGGCCTTCAACAAAATTCAACACCCCTTTATGCTAAAAACTCTCAATAAACTAGGTATTGAGGAATGTATCTCAAAATAATAAGAGCAATTTATGACAAATCCACAGCCAATATCATACTGAATGGGCAAAAACTGGAAGCATTCCCCTTGAAAACCAGCACAAGACAAGGATGCCTTCTCTCACCACTCCTATTCAACATAGTTTTGGAAGTTCTGGCCAGGGCAATCAGGCAAGAGAGAGAAATAAAGGGTATTCAAATAGGAAGAGAGGAAGTCAAATTGTCTCTGTTTGCAAATGACATGATTGTATATTTAGAAAACCCCATTGTCTCAGCCCAAAATCTCCTTAAGCTGATAAGCAATTTCAGCAAAGTCTCAGGATACAAAATCAATGTGCAAAAATCACAAGCATTGCTATACACCAATAATAGACAGAGACCCAAATCATGAGTGAACTCCCAGTCACAAATGATACAAAGAGAATTAAATACCTAGGAATACAACTTACAAGGGATATGAAGGACCTCTTCAAGGAGAGCTACAAACCACTGCTCAAGGAAATAAGAGAGGACACAAACAAATGGAAAATCATTCCATGCTCATGGATAGGAAGAATCAGTATCATGAAAATGACCAAAGTAATTTATAGATTCAATGCTATCCCCATCAAGCTACCATTGACTTTCTTTGCAGAATTAGAAAAAACTGCTTTAAATTTCATATGGAACCAAAAAAGAGCCAAGTCAATCCTAAGCACAAAAAAAAAAAAAAACAGAGCTGGAGGCATCATGCTACCTGACTTCAAACTATACTACAAGGCTACAGTAACCAGAACAGCATGGTACTGGTACCAAAACCAATATGTAGACCAATGGAACTGAACAGAGGCCTCAGAAATAACACCACACATCTAAACCATCTGATCTTTGACAAACCTGAGAAAAATAAGCAGTGGAGGAAAGGATTCCCTATTTAATAAATGGTGTTGGGAAGACTGGCTATCCATATGCAGAAAACTGAAATTGGACCCCTTCCTTATACTTTATATACAAAAATTAACTCAAGATGGATTAAAGACTTAAATGTAAGATCGAATTTAAATAAAAGCCCTAGAAGAAAACCTAGGCAATAGCATTCAGGACATAGGCATGGGCAAAGACTCTATGACTAAAACAACAAAAGCAATGGTAGCAAAAGCCAAAATTGACAAATGCGATCTAATTAAACTAAAGAGCTTCTGCACAGCAAAAGAAACTGTCATCAGAGTGGACAGGCAACCTACAGAATGGGAGAAAAATATTGCAATCTATCCATCTGACAAAGGGCTAATATCCAGAATCTACAAAGAACTTAAACAAATTTACAAGAAAAAAAAAAAACCCATAAAAAAGTGGGTAAAGGATATGAACAGACACTTCTCAAAAGAAGACATTTATGCAGCCAACAAACATATGAAAAAAAGCTCATCGTCACTGATCATTAGAGAAATGGAAATCAAAACCACAATGAGATACCATCTCATGCCAGTTAGAATGGTGATCATTAAAAAGTCAGGAAACAACAGATGCTGGAGAGGATGTGGAGAAATAAGAATACTTTTACACTGTTGGTGGAAATGTAAATTAGTTCAACCATTGTGGAAGACAGTGTGGTGATTCCTCAAGGATCTTGAACCAGAAGTATCATTTGACCCAGCAATCCCATTACTGGGTATATACCCAAAGGATTCTAAATCAATCTACTATAAAGACACATGCACAGGTATATTTACTGCAGCATTGTTCACAATAGCAAAGACTTGGAACCAACCCAAATGCCCATCAATGATAGCCTGGATAAAGAAAATGTGGCACATATACCTCATGGAATACTGTGCAGCCATTAAAAAGGATGAGTTCATGTCCTTTGTGGGGACATGGATGAAGCTGGACACCATCATTCTTAGCAAACTAACACAACAGAAAACCAAACACTGCATGCTCTCACTCATAAGTGGGAGTTGAACAATGAGAACACATGGACACAGAGCGGGGAACATCACACACTAGGGCCTGTTGTGGGGTGGGGGACTAGGGGAGGGATAGCATTAGGAGAAATACCTAATGTAGATGACTGGTTGATGGGTGCAGCAAACCACCATGGCACGTGTATACCTATGTAACAAACCTGCACGTTCTGCACAAGTATCCCAGAACTTAAAGTATAATAATAAAAAAGAAATCTCAAAACTACTAAAAGAAAATACGTGAATGTTGGCCAAGCATGGTGTCTCATGCCTGTAATCCCAGCACTTTGTGAGGCTGAGGCGGGCGGATCACCTGAGGTCGGGAGTTCGAGACTAGCCTGACCAACATGGAGAAACCCCATCTCTACTAAAAATACAACATTAGCTGGGCATGATGGCACATTCCTGAAATCCTAGCTACTTGGGAGGCTGAGGCAGGAGAATCGCTTGAACCTGGGAGGCAGAGGTTGCCATGAGCCGAGATCGTGCCATTGCACTCCAGCCTGGGCAACAAGAGGGAAACTCCATCTCAAAATGAAAAAAAAGTGAGTGTTTTCTAAATGTAAAGAGGGACCTTCTAACTATCACCTCAAATCCATAGGCTATGAAGGGTGGCTGACAAATTTGTCTACATAAAAATTTAAGATTGCTGAGTGGCAAATATTAAACCATTTATAAAGCCAAAATAACTTTTTTTTTTTTGGGACTGGGTCTCACTGTGTTGCCAAGGCTGGAGGGCAGTGGCACAGTCACAGCTCACCGCAGCCTCCACCTCCTGGGCTCAAGTGATCTCCCACCTCAGCTTCCCAAGTAGCTGGGGCCACAGGCACACACCACCATGCCTGGCCTTTTAAAATTTTTTTTGGTAGAAACAGTCTCACTATGTTGTCTAGGCTGGTCTTGAACTCCTGAGCTCAAGTGATCCTCCCACCTTGGCCTCCTAAAGTGCTGGGATTACAGTCCTGACCCACCATGCCTTTATTTTTATCTGGTAATCTTAAATTTACCTTTGAAAGTCATTTAAAAAAACCTTATGGTTAAAAATTCTTTTTGTTGTTTCTGAAGATATTAAGAGCTCAGAAAAAGAGATATTTATGTTAAGGTCAGAGCTTTTTAGCAATAGCTCCTTCACAACTGCTTGTTATCACATATTATCCAATCAGTAACCATGTGAAAATTAACATAATGGTGTTGACAGATAATGTAAAAATAAGTTTGCTATTTTCTCTGACATTTACTTTAAAAATCCTATACTTTAGTTAAGTGCGAATGTCTGTTAACAGAGAATGTCTGTGTCCTTACGGAGACTGAGAAATCTTTGACCGTGCTTTTTACTTTTTCAAATAGAAAAACTGTCCTGATTTAAATAATTTAAATTTGTATTTTTAATTAATTATAAAAATACGAGGTTTGAGGAATATAGGCTAAGTGTATAAAACTATTATTTTTGTTTACTGATATTTTATATTAAAATATATTTGGTTATAAAAAACTCAAAAATGTTATTGTTTCTCAAAATGATGCCTCTATTTACATTACAGGAAAAGTGCACATGTAGACAGAGAAAAGTTGAGATTTTATCTACCAAACCTATGTTCAATCCATAATCAGGTAATTGTCAGATGATTTATAACGTAACATAAAAAGATTTTCTGTGATTAATCTATAACTGCTACATTTACAGAGAAACTTCTAGGTAGGAGAAACTTTTAAAACAGATTGTGGCCAGGCATGGTGTCTCATGCCTGTAATCCCAGTACTTTGGGAGGCCAAGGCAGGTGGATCACTTGAGGTCAGGAGTTCGAGACCAGCCTCACCAACATAGCAAAAACTCGTCTCTACTAAAAAACAAGTTATGGGTGTGGTGGCATGTTCCTGTAATCCCAGTTACTTGGGAGGCTGAGGCACAAGAATTGCTTGAACCCGGGAGGCGGAGGTTGCAGTGAGCTGAGATCATGGCACCACTGCACTCCATCCAGCCTAGGCCATAGAGTGAGACTCTGTCTCAAATAAATAAATAAATAAATAAAATAAAATAATATATAAAGTAAAGCTGGGCATGGTGGTGCGTACCTGTAGTACCATCTACTCAGGAGGCTAAGACAAGGCCAGCCTAGGCAACATAAAGAGACTCTGTCTCAAATAAATAGATAAATAAATAAGATACAAAGTAAAACAAGGAGATACAATTGATGATAATGACCAGCTGGGGAAGAGTGTGGGGAGATAAGTATCTTCCTTATTTTATAAAGGGAGGGTAACCTGGTACAAAGACTCTGGAGGCAGTTTCACAGTGTATAGGCTGAATTATAATAGGGAAAAACTGCGAACATCCTCAATACGGGATTAGGTAAAAATGTATGGCATGTTTATATAATGAAATACTGTGAACATATGAAAAACAATATAGATCTCTATTATAGAAATAGATATACTGTCCATGATAAATGGTTAAATAAAAAGCAGTTTGCAGAGAAATCTCTGCACAATGATTGCATCTTTGTAAACATATATATTCATATTCATATCTGTATATGGATAGACAAAGAATAAACAATGCACTAGCAGTGGTTATGTTTGGTTTATAGAATAACAGGTAATTTAAATGTTTATCTTTATCCTTACCTGTATTATCTGAAGTTTTCATAATGGCCATGAATTTTATAATTAGAAAAAATAAAGCTATGAGGATAAGGTTTGTAAAATAGCAAACAAAAAATACCCCAAAGACAAACATAAAGGAAAAAAAAAAAAGCCCAGCTCTGTTGGCACCTGCATCACAGTCTAAAGGATAAAGTTCACATTCTTTACCTTGACACTAAGGTCTTCTGCAGGCTCTTCCTGATAGGGCTAATTTCTGGTATCATAATCTATTTATAGCCTATAACCAGAGCCTATCAACTCACCAGAGGAGGAACTTTCCCCAGTGCTGAGGAGCTAGCAGGCACTCAGTGAAGAATCCTTGAATGACTGTGATGAACACTGATATCAGACAGAGAGGTTGGGGCCAGGTTGTAGAGGCATTTAGGCCAGACTAAGAAGAAGAAAGCCAAAACTTTGGGGTGTCTTTGTCTTGGGGGTTGGAGGCCCCTCCTGTTACTCTTATTCCTCTTCAACACTGGCAACAGCAGGTAGAGCAGGAGTGGTCTGGCCCATTTGGAGCCTGGCATCTGAGAAATGGCCCAGAAATGGCAGCACTGGCAGGACTCAGGCCTGTAATCCTCATGTGATGTGCTGGGCCCACATCACTGGGGCTAACTCAGCTCCGTTTGTGGCAGTGATAGGAGGGGTAGACTAGGGCTCCTGACCAAACCAGGCTTCAGCAAAACTCCTACCTTCCTCAGCTATGGAGCTGATGATAACCTGCCTCCAACATGAGTGTGCTTAGAATGCTCTGTGTGGCCAGAGCCTAGTTAACCAATAGGTAAACTTGACTTGGAAGAGACAAATATTTATAATGAATTAAGCTCCCAGAAACCAAGGCCAAAATGTCCATGATTCTGGGAAAAGGGGAAGAACTAATTTTCTATTGCTGCTGTAACAAATTTCCAAAAACTTGGTGGCTTAAGAAAACAGTTTATCATCTTGTATTTCTGTAGCTCAGAAGTCCAACACAAATTTCACGGGACTAAAAACCAAGGCAGCAGCAGAGCAGCATTCCTTTCTGGAGACTCTATGGGAGAACTCATGTCTTTGGCTTTTCTACCGTCTAGAGGCCGCCTGCATCCCTTGATTCATGGCCTGTTCCTTCATCTCCAAAGCCAGCTTGTGGCATCTCTGACCATTCTTCTGCAGTCACATCTCCTCTGACTACTGTCAGGAAAAGTTCTCTGCTTTTAAGGACCTCTGTGATTACACTGGGCGTACCCAAATAATTCCTGATAATCTCCTTGTTTAAAGGTCCTTAACCTTAATTACATCTGCAAAATCCCTTATACCATGTAAAGTAATCTTTCCGCAGGTTCTGGGGCATTATTCTGCCTACCACAAGGCATGATATGGAGAAAAGTCCAAAAAAGGTTTTTTGTTTTTTGTTTTTTGTTTTTTTTTTGAGACAGAGTCTTGCTCTGTCTCCCAGGCTGGAGTGCAATGGCGTGATCTCAGCTCACTGCAACCTCAATTCACTTCAGTCGAACTTCAAGCGGTTCTCCTGCCTCAGCCTCCCAAGTAGCTGGGATTATAGGCATGTGCCACCATGCCTGGGTACATTTTTTTGTATTTTTAGTAGAGACAGGGTCTCACCATGTTGGCCAGGCTGGTCTCGAACTCCTGACCTCACGTAATCTGCCATCCTCGGCCTCCCACGGTGCTGGGTTTACAGGGGTGATCCACCACACCCAGCCTAAAAATGTCAATAATTAGAAGCCAGTTCTGTATCAAATGACATGGGAAATATCAATATTTTATTATATTAAGATAAGCAAATTCAATGAATATACATATAAAATAATCCCAATTTTGTGGAACCTTCCTTTCCCCCTACTAAACTCTGAGTTATGTGCTGACTGAGCCACCTCCTGTCTGTCATGGCCTGGTTTCTGGAGATAGATGGTGGAACCCACCTCACCCACTCACACTTGCAGAATGTTGGATGAGCAGAGGGGCAGTCCCACCTCAGGTTTTGCTGTCAGTGGTCATTAGATAAATAGATTTTTGACTAATTTGACATATGATAAATTGTCTTTTAGCAAACTCATTTGTGGCAAGTTGATCCACAGTTAAAACAATAATAGTAATGATGATAAGAAATAATGAAATAAAAACAGTCACAGCTTTTTCCTCTCTGAAGTCCCCTCTCTGTCACTAGAGAGAGAGCTGTTTTCCTTTTTATTTTGCCTATTAAATTTCTGCTCCTAAACTCCCTGTGTGTGTCTGTCTCCTAAATTTTCCTGGCATGAGACGACAAACCCTAAGTATTTACCCCAGTCAATATAGCCACTTCTTATTGAGGACCTCATCCAGGATACCAAAGTACAGCATTCATCGAAACGAGATAAGGAAACTTACAAGCTTTTGCCTACATTTTACACGAACCCTGCTTATTCCTGTGAATCAAGTGATGACCTGCAACTTGGAAGAAACAAAAAGGGATGGCAACATCTGGTGGAGGCAAACCACTGTTACGGCCCATTGGAATGGCTGACAGCAATCAAATTCCAAATAATGCTGCAGACAGAACCAAGCATGGACATGCCTATCTTCCGAGGACCCTTAGATCAACCCCAGGAGGAGCCTTAGCTGCTGTTGCCCATACAATGCCCCTTTTCAGCATGAAGTGGCCAGAAAGAGTTGTCGTCCAACACCCCCTAAAAGCAGTTAGGGAGACCATCCTGGCCAACATGGTGAAACCCGGTCTCTACTAAAAATACAAAAAAATTAGCTGGGCTTGTTGGCACGCGCCTGTAGTCCCAGCTACTTGGGAGGCTGAGGCAGGAGAATCACTTGAACTCGGGTGGTGGAGGTTGCAATGAGCCAAGATCGCACCATTGCACTCCAGCCAGGTGACAGAGCGAGACTCTGTCTCAAAAAAAAAAAAAAAGCAGTTAGGGTTACCACTCCAGAGGAGGGAATGATACAGGAGTTAAGAAGAAATTAATCAGGGTATAGAAGTTTTCCTTTTAATGAAAAGCAGCCCCAAATTATTTTCCTTTCTAACAAAGAGCAGCCTGTAAAATTGAGCTGCAGACATAGATGCCCGCAGTTGTGCCAATCATGTTCAAGATGGTGGCTCCATCTTCCCTTCTCTCTGTCAGCCACTTGTACAGTATGGACAGATGAGATGGAGCCGGCCAAGGGGAAAGTTCATCTGCATAGTAAGATTAGGGTGGGCTGGCCAGCCTTCCTGCCATGCTCTGTACATGTCATACCTGACGGAACCAATCTGTGGGCCCTGCGTAAATCAGATACTGCCTCCTAAAGCCTGACTATAAAATCCAGGGCATCGGCCACCAGCCAGCCTTTTCCTCAGAAGTTCCCTCTCTCTCACTAGAGAAAGAGCTGTTTTCTTTTCTCTTTCTTTTGCCTATTAAGCCTCGACTCCTAAACTCAAAACAAAAACAAAAACAGTCACAAACCCACCAAGTTCTGTTTACTCCGGTGGCCTTGCCTGCTCCATCCGTGTCTATGATGGATCTGTGGACACCTCTCTTACCATTTTGTGCTGTTTATTTTGTTTTAAATTTCTGATTCTTTACCAAATAATTCTTCCTGGTTTCCTCACAGTTGATTTAGGGGAAGAATTCAGAAAGATCCAAACCACCAGCATACTCTCTGAGAGCACCTGATTGGAAGCAGGTCTAATAGTGTCAGGGGGCAGCCAGAAAGGACCCCACACTAACTGGCCAGAGGCAAGTGTCAGCTCCACAAGCTGGAAAGTGGGAAACTATGGCTGAGAAGCATTTGTCAAAAGGGAAAAAGTATATTTGGAGGAGAATGTTGCACAGAATTCAAGGCAAAATAGAAAATATCCAGGTTAGAATTCCACAGTTTTAAGTAGGAACTGAGATGAAGAGCCAAGTACTGTACCTATAAGGGAAAACATCCCTAAAGGAGGCTATGCCAGTAATTTAGTAACTGGGTAAAATTTTCCTCAGGGAAAATTCTGGGTCTGTCCTACTACTCCCACACAATTAAGAGATTTTGGCTTCAACATTTGCCTAATCCATTTCTGCATCCAAGCTGACAGGTGATGCTACCTCTCATTCCTTTTATGCTTTTAGTGGGCTTATAATTAAGGATGAATAATACATTTAAAACTATGGTTATTACTGAGAGAGGATTTGGGAGAAATTAGGATTTGTATATTTCTGTACTACTTGATTTTTTTATATCAAGTTTATGTAATTTTCCCAGTAAAAATAAATTGGCATCTGATAGACTGCAATGGTTACACAGAAGCCTGTGAGACAGGTTCTCTGCCTACCAGATACTTTAACACTCAACTTTTGTTTTTCCATTCATTCTCCCTCAAATAAACATAATAGTACTTGCCTCATATGGATCTTGGGAGACTTTTTTCCCCCTCCAAGTTATGGTGTCTGACTTAGTAACTGCCAATTAAAAAAAAAATCTCCCTTTTTGTGTTCTATTTGTTTTGGGCCTGTTGCCCATTATGCAACAGCTCTCAAATCTGAAAAGTCAGTCAGGCTGAACATCTTAAGTAGTTGCTCATAGATTAATTATTGGGCTGATTTTAATTACAGATTGGAATCTCCTGGTGGGCAGGGTCTGGCGTCTTCTGCTTTGAATTCCTTATAAGTACTTACATTTGCCACAAAGCCTTCACTCAACCAAAATTTGCTGAATTTAAAAGAATTAACACATAAGATTGAGGATTTTGAGTTCCAAAACATTTAACCAGGAGGTACTTTGGAGCAGGTAGCAATCTTCAAACTCCTTAAATTATACCATTTAACAATGGTTTTGTTTTACCTATCTCCTCCTCCTCCTTTCTTCTTCTTTTTCTCCTCCTCCTCCTTCCTTTTCCTCCTTTTCCTCCTCCTCCTCCCTTTTCTTCTTTCTTCTTCCTCCTACTCACTGTACTTCCTTCTTTTTCTTTCTTCTTCCTCCTTTTGCCTCCTTCTTCTTTCTTCTTCTCCTTTTTGACGAATCAAGTGAAGCAGTGGAAGTGGAGAAGGAACAAAGAAATCTGTGACTGTGATGAATTAGTTGTAAACACCACTGTACTTGGACCAACCTTAATTTTCTTCTTTATAGTTTTTAGTATGTTCCAATTTTCCATCATGTGCATATATTACTTTTATAAATGGAAAACAGTAAATGTCAGTTTAAAAAAATAACATTACACATCTTGGTGCTGGTTCCTGTGTATCTACTTCCCCTCACCTTCTCATTTGCTTCACATCTTGGTGCTGGTTCCTCTGTAGCTACCTCCCCCCTCACCTTCTTATTTGCTTCTATTCTTGCCCTGGTCTCCAAAGCCTCCCAATTACTTCTTATGGATCCCTTCTCGGAAAGTGCCCAGAGTTATTTTCTAGCGGAAAGATTGAGGCCTTTGGAATCCACCAGAACAAGATTTGAATCCCAGCTCAGTGAAATCGTGGGAAGTATCTTACCTCTCTGCATCTCAGTCTCCTTACCTGTAAAGGAAATAACACCTACCTTCTAGATTGTTGTGTAGTTTGGGTCAGCAGCTTTCCCACTTTATTTTTTAATATTATTTTAAAAAATTGAGATGGGGCTCTTGCTATGTTGCCTAGGCTGGTCACGAACTCATGGGTTCAAGTGATCCTTCTGCTTCAGCCTCCTAAGTAGCTGGGTCTATGGGTGCATACCAGCATGCCTGGCTTTGTCCTTTTGTTTTTTTTTAATTTTCATTTTCTCTCTTTAAATTTTTTTAATTTTAATTTTAATTTTCACGGGTATATAGTGGGGGTGTGTGTGTGTGTATATATATATATACTTTATGTGTGTGTATATGTATGTGTGTGTATATATATATATATATATATGAAGTATATGAGATATTTTGATACAGGTATAATAATCACATCAGGGAAAATGGTGTATCCCTTACCCCAAGCATTTATCCTTTCTTTGTGCTACAAATAATCCAATTATACCCTTTTAGTTATTTTTACTATACAATAAAGTGTTGACACTAGTCATCCTGTTGTGCTATCAAATACCAGATCTTATTCATTCTATCTAATTATATTTTTGTATCCATTAACCATTTTTCCTTCTCCCTCCCCCCACTACTCTTCCCAGCCTCTCGTAACCATTATTCTACTCTCTATTTCCATGAATTCAGTTGCTTTAATTTTTAGCTCCCACAAAGAAGAACATACAAACCTTGTCTTTCTATGCCTGGCTTACTTTACTTAACATAATGACCTCCAGTTCCATCCATATTGCTGCAAATGATAAGAATTCACCCTTTATGATGGCCAAACACACTCCATTGTGTATGTGTACCACATGTTCTTTATCCATTCATCTGTTGATGGACACTTAGGTTGCTTCCAAATCTTGACTATTTTGTATAGTGCTGCAATAAACATGAAAATGCAGATATCTCTTCGATATACTGATTTTCTTTCTTTTGAGTATATACCTAGGAGTAGGATTGCTGGATCATATGGTAGCTCTATTTTTAGTTTTTTGAGGAACCTCCAAGCTGTTCTCCATAGTGGGTATACTAATTTCCATTCCCACCAACAGTGTATGAGGGTTCCCCTTTTCTCCTCATCCTCACCAGCATTCGTTATCGTCTGTCTTTTGGATAAAAACCATTTTAATGAGGGTGAAGTGCTATCTCATTGTAGTTTTGATTTGCATTTGTCTGATGATCAGTGATGGTGAGCACCTTCTCAGATACCTGTTTGCCATTTGTATGTCTTCTTTTGAGAAATGCCTCTTCAGATCTTTTGCCCATTTTAAAAATTGGATTAGTAGATTTTTTCCTATAGAGTTGTTTGAGCTTATTATATATTTTTATTATTAATCCTTGTGAAATGGATTTGTTTGTAAATATTTGCTCCCATTCTGTGGGCTGTCTCTTCTCTTTGTTGTTTGTTTCCTTTGCTGTGCAGAAGCTTTTAAGGGTATTACTCAATAAAGTTTTGCCCAGTCTAATGCCCTGGAGAGTTTCCCCAATGTTTTCTTTTAGCAGTTTCATAGCTTGAGGTCTTAGATTTAAGTCTTTTTATTTTCTGAGACAGGGTCTTACTGTGTCACCCAGGCTAGAGTGCAGTAGTTTCAGCTGACTACAACTTCTGCCTCCCAGCTTAAAGCGATTCCCATGCCCCAGTCTCCTGAGTAGCTGGGATTACAGGTGTGCATCAACATGCCCAGTTAATTTTTTGTATTTTTAGTAGAGACAGGGTTTTACCATGTTGGCCAGGCTGGTCTCAAACTCCTGGTCAAGTGATCCACCCACTTTGGCCTCCCAAAGTGCCAGGATTACAGGTGTGAGCCACCATGCCCAGCCAGATTTAAGTTTTTATTCCATTTTTCTTTGAGTTTTGTATGTGGCGAGAGCGAGAGATAGTGGTCTAGTTTCATTCTTCTGCATATGGATATCCAGTTTTCCCAGCACCATTTACTGAAGAGAGTGTCCTTTATTCAATGTAGGTTTTTGACAACTTTGTTGAAAATAAGTTTACTGTAGATGTTTCTGGGTTCTCTGTTTCATCGGTTTATGTGTCTGTTTTTATGCCAGTATCATGCTCTTTGGGTTACTATAGCTTTGTAGTATAATTTGAAGTCAGGTAATGTGATTCTTCCAGTTTTGTTCTTTTTGCTTAAGATAGTTTTGGCTGTTCTGGGTCTTTTGTGGTTCCATATAAATTTTATGATTTTTTTCCCATTTCTGTGAAGAATGTAATTGGTATTTTGATAGGGTTTACATTGAATCTGTGGATTGCTTTAGGTAGTATGGATATTTTAACATATTGAGTCTCCCAGTCCATGAACATGGAATATCTTTCCATTTTTTTGTGTCCTCTTCAATTTCTTTCATCAGTGTTTTATAGTTATCATTGTAGAGATCTTTTACTTCTTGGTTAAGAAGGTATTTAATATTTAATATTTAAATATTTAATATTATTTATAAAACAAATGATTATATGTTGATTTTCTTTTTCTTTTTTTCTTTTTTTTGAGATGGAGCCTCACTTTGTCACCCAGGCTGGAGTGCAGTGGCGTGATCTTGGCTCATGACAACCTCTGCCTCCTGGGTTCAAGTGATTCTCCTGCCTCAGCCTCCCGAGTAACTGAGACTACAGGTATATGCCACCACACCCGGCTAATTTTTGTATTTTTAGTAGAGACGGGGTTTCACCATGTTGGCCACACAGGTCTTGAACTCCTGACCTGAAGTGATCCGCCCACCTCAGCCTCCCAAAGTGCTGGGATTATAGCCGTGAGCCACCACGCCTGGCCTGTATGTTGACTTTGTATCCTCCAACTTTACTGAATTTATCATTTCTAATAGTTTTTTGGTGGAGTCTTTAGGTTTTTCCAAATATAAGATTATATCATCTGCAAATAAGGATAATTTGACTTCTTCTTTTCCAGTTTGGATGCTCTTTATTTCTTTCTCTTGTCTGATTGCTCTAGCTAGGACTTCCAGTACTATTTTGAATAATAGTGGTGAAAGTGGGCATCTTTGTCATGTTCCAGATCTTTGAGAAAAGGATTTAGGTTTTCCCTTAATTCACTATGATACTAACTGTAGGTTTGTCTTTTATTGTGTTGAGCTTTTATTGTGTTGAGGTACGTTCCTCATGTGCCCAGTTTTTGAGGGGTTTTTAATCATGAAGGGATGTTGAATTTTATCAACTGTTTTTTCAGCATCAATTGAAATGATCATATGGTTTTTGCCCTTCATTCTGTTGATATGATATATCACATTGATTGATTTGTGTATGTTGAACCATCCTTGCATCTCTGGGATGCTTGGATGCATGATGAATGATTTTTTTTTTCCATTGGAAAGATACTGCAGATGAGATGAATAATCACTTTAATGTGTTGTTGAATTCAGTGTGCTAGTATGTTGCTGAGGATTTTTGCATCAGGGATATTTGCCTGTAGTTTTTTTTATTTTTAGTGTGCCTGTCTAGTTTTGGCATCAAGGTAATACCGGCCACGTAGAATGAGTTTGAAAACACTCCCTCTTCCTCTATTTTTCAGAATAGTTTGAGTAGGGTTGGTGTTTTGGGTCTTTCTTGCATTGCTATAAAGAAATAACTGAGGCTGGGCATGGTGGCTCATGCCTGTAATCCCAGCACTTTGGGAGGCTGAGGCAGGCAGATCACTTGAGGCCAGGAGTTTGAGACCAGCCTGGCTAACATGGTGAAACCCCATCTCTACTAAAAATATGAAAATTAGCCAGGTGTGGTGGTGCACACCTGTTCTTTTAGCTACTCAGGAAGCTGAGGCACAAGAATTGCTTGAACCCAGGGGGCAGAGGTTGCAGTAAGCTGATATTGCACCACTGCCCTCCAGCCTGGGTGACAGAGTGAGACCCTGTCTCCAAAAAAAAAAAAAAAAGAGAGAGAGAGAGAGAGAGAAATACATGAGGCTGGAAAATTTACAAAGAAAAGAGTTTTAATTGGCTTATGGTTCTGTAGGCTGTACAAACATGGTATGGTGCTGGCCTCTGCTCAGCTACTGGGGAGACCTCAGGGAGCTTTTACTCATGGCAGAAGGGTGCCAGGCACTTCACATGGTAAGAGTGGGAACAAGAGGTGGCGAGGGAAGGTGTCACATTTTACCAACAACCAGATCTCTCAAGAATGCACTCACTATCGCAAGGACAGCACCAAGCCATGAGGGATGTGCCCCCATGACCCAAACACCTATCACCAGGCCCCACCTCCAATACTAGGGATTACAATTCAACATGAGATTTGGGTAAGGACCTATATTGAAACTATGTCAGTTGGTATTAGTTCTTCTTCATATGTTTAGTAACGTTTAGCAGTGAAGCCATAGAGTCCTGGGCTTTTATTTGTTACTTGTTATTGGTCTGTTCTGGTTTTGAATTTCTTCAAGGTTCAATCTTGGTAGGTTGTATGTGTCTCGGAATTTATCCATTTCTTCTAGGTTTTCCAATTTATTGGCATGTAGTTGCTCACAGTAGACTCTAATGATCCTTTGAATTTCTGTGATATTGGTTGTAATGTCTCCTTTTTCATCTCTGATTTTATTTATATGAGTCTTCTCTCCTTTTTTTCTAAGTGAATCTGGCTAAAGATCTGTTGATTTTTGTCTTTAAAAAAACAACTTTTCTTTTTGTTGATCTTTTGTATTGCTTTCTTCATTTCAATTTCATTTATTTTTGCTCTCTATTATTTCTTTTCTTCTATTAATTTTGGGTTTGGCTTGCTCTTGCTTTTCTAGTTCTTTGAAATGCATCATTATGTTGTTTATTTGAAGTTCTCCTTTTTTTTGTTGTTGTTGTTTTTTATGTAGGTGCTTATGGCTATAGACTTTCTTCTTATTACTGCCTTTTCTGTATCCCGTAGGTTTTGGTATGTTGTGTTTCCATTATCATTTGTTTCCAGAATTTAAAAAAAATGTCCTTCTTAATTTCTTTGTTGACCCACAGTCAGGTAGGAGCATACTGTTTAATTTCCATGTATTTGTATAGTTTCAAAAATTCCTCTTGTTATTGATTTCTAGTTTTTTTCCATTGTGGTCAGAGAAGATATCTGATATAATTTCAATTTTTTAAGACTTATTTTGTGACCTAACATATGGTCTGTCCTTGAGAATGATCCATGTGCTGAGGAGAAGAATGGGTATTCTGTAGCCATTGGATAAAATGTTCTGTAAATATCTATTATATCTGACCAGGCACGGTGGCTCATGCCTGTAACCCCAGCACTCTGAGAGGCCAAAGTGGGCAGATCACGAGGTCAGGAGATCAACACCATCCTGGCTAACACGGTGAAGCCCCGTCTCTACTAAAAATACAAAAAATTAGCCAGGCATGGTGGTGGGCACCTGTAGTTCCAGTTACTCGGGAGGCTGAGGCAGAAGAATGGTGTGAACCTAGGAGGTGGAGTTTGCAGTGAGCTGAGATTGTGCCACTGCACTCCAGCCTGGGCAACAGAGCAAGACTCCATCTCAAAAAAAAAAAAAAATCTATTAGAGTCATTTGATCAATAGTGCAGATTAAGTCTGATGTTTCTTTGTTGATTTTTGGTCTGGACGATCTGTCCAATGCTGAAAGTGGGGTGTTGACGTCTCCAGCTATTATTGTACTGGGTTCTCTCTCTTTAGCTCTAATAATATTTACTTTATATATCTGGGTGGTCCAGTTGGAGTGCATATATTTTTACAATTGTTACATACTGTTGCCAAATTAACCTCTTTTCATCATATAATGACCTTGTCTTTTTTTATAGTTTTTGTCTTGAAATCTATTTTGTCTGATGTAAGTATAGCTATTCATCATCCTTTTTGGTTTCCATTGGAATGGAATATATTTTTCCATCCCTTTATTTTAGTCTATGTGTGTCTTTATGGATGAAGTGTGCTTCTGTATTTTTTTTAAATCCATTCAGCTACTCTAATGTCTTTTGAATGGAGAGTTTAGTCCATTTAGATTCAATATTATTATTGATAAGTTAGGACTTACTCTTGCCATTTTGTTACTTGTTTTCTAGTTGTTTTGTGGTCCTCTGTTCCCTCCTTCTTTCCTTCCTGTCTTCCTTTCTGTGAAAGTGATTTTCTCTGGTAGTATTTAAAAATTTCTTGCTTTTTATTTTTTGTATATCTGTTGTATGTTGTTCTGGAGATTTTTTTTTTTTTTTTTTTTTTGAGATGGGAGTCTCACTTTGTCACCCAGGCTGGAGTGCAGTGGTGCAATCTTGGCTCACTGCAACCTCTGCCTTTCAGGCTCAAGTGATCTACCTACCTCAGCCTCCCAAGTAGTTGGGACCACAGGTGAGTGTCACTATGCCTGGCTAATTTTTTTTTTTTTTTTTGTAGAGACAAGTACTTTTGTAGAGACAGTACTTTCACTGTGTTTTCCAGGCTAGTTTCAAACTCCTGAGCTCAAGCCATCTGCCTGCTTCGGCCTCCCAAAGTGCTAGGATTACAGGTGGGAGCCACCACTCCTGGCCCCTGTTGTATGCTTTTTTATTTCAGGTTACCATAAGGCTTGCATTTAATATTTTATATCCCATTATTTCATTTTATTATTTTTTGACATATTCACAACATAACCCATTATTTTAAAACAATGACAACTTACCACTGATCACATAAATAAAGAAGCAAAGAAAAAATTAATAAAACTCTACACTTTAACTTTGTTCCATTCTTTTTAATTCTTTGTTGTTTGTGTTTATGTCATATTGTACTGTCTATATCTTGAAAAGTTGTTATAGTTATTAGTTTTGACTGGTTTACCTTTTTGTCTTTCCACTCGAGATATGAGTAGTTTACATACCATGATTACAGTGTTATAATATTCTGGTTTTTTTCTGTGTACTTCTAATTACCAGTGAGTTTTACACCTTCAAATTATTTTTCATTGCTCATTAATGTCCTTTTCTTTCAGATTAAAGAACTCCCTTCAGCATTTCTTGCAGGACAGGTCTAGTGTTGATGAAACCCCTCAACTTTTGTTTGTCTAGGAAAGTCTTTGTTTCTCCTTCATACTTCAAGGATATTTTCACCAGATACACTATTCTAGGATAAAATATTTTTTTCCTTCAGCACTTTAAATATGCCATGCTAGTCTTCCCTGGCCTGTGAGGTTTCCACTGGAAAGTCTGTTGCCAGACATACTGGAGCTCCAAATAACTGGTATGTTATTTGTTTATTTTCTGTTGCTGCTTTTAGCATCCTTTCTGTATTTTTGACCTTGGGAGTTTGTTTATTAAATGTTTTGAGGTAGTCTTCTTTGGGTTGAATTTTTTTGGTGTTCTATAACCTTCATATACTTGAATATTGATATCTTTCCCTAGGTTTGGGAAGCTCTTTGTTACTATCCCTTTGAATAAACTTTCTACCCCATCTCTCTACCTCCTCTTTAAGGCCAATAAGTCTTTTTTTTTTTTTTTTTTTTTTCCTTTTTGAGACAGAGTCTCACTCTGTTGCCCAGGCTGGAGTGCAGTGGTGTGATCTTGGTTCACTGCAGCCTCCACCTCCCAGGTTCAAGCAATTCTTCTGCCTCAGCCTGCAGAGTGGCTGGGATTACAGGCACCTGCTGCCTCGCCCAGCTAATTTTTGTATTTTAGTAGAGATGGGGTTTCACAATGTTGGCCAGGCTGGTCTCGAACTCCTGACTGCATGATCTGCCCACCTCAGCCTCCCAAAGTGCTGGGATTACAGGCGTGAGCCACCATGCCTGGCTGCAGCCAATAGCTCTTAAATTTGCCCTTTTGAAGCTATTTTCTAGATCTTGTAGGCATGCTTCATTCTTTTTTATTCCTTTTTCTTTTGTCTCTTCTGATTATATTTTCAAATAGCCTGTCTTCAAGCTCACTAATTCTTTCTTCCACTTGATCAGTTCTACTGGTAAGAGACTCTGATGCATCCTTGAGTATGTCAGTTTCATTTTTTAACTCCATAATTTTTGCTTGATTCTTTTTAGTTGTTTCCATCTCTTTGTTAAAGTTATATGACAGGGTTCTGAATTCCTTCTCTGTATTAGCTTTACTTTCTTTGAGTTTCCTCAAAACAGTTTTTTTTTTTTTTTTGACAGAGTCTTGCTCTGTTGCCCAGGCTGGAGTGCAGTAGTACAATCGTGGCTCACTGCATCTTCACCTCCCAAGTTTAAGCAATTCTCCTGCCTCAGCCTCCTGAGTAGCTGGGGTTACAGGCACACCCCAACACACTCAGCTAATTTTTGTATTTTTAGTAGAGATAGGGTTTCACCATGTTGGCCAGGCTGGTTTGAACTCCTGAGCTCAAGTGATCTACCCACCTTGGTCTCCCAAGATGTTGGGATTACAGGTGTGAGCCACTGTGCCTGGCCAAAACAGCTATTTTGAATTCTGTTTCAAAGGTCACATATTTCTGTTTCTCTGGGATTGGTCCCTGGTGCCTTATTTAGTTCATTTAATAAGGTCATGTTTTCCTGGCTGGTCCTGATGCTTGTGGATGTTCATCAGTGTCTGAGTTAAATATTTATCATAGTCTTCGCAGTCTGGGCTGTTTGTATCTGAAAAGCCTTCTTTGGAAGGCTTTTCAGGAATTCAAAGGAACGTGGGTGTTTTGATCTAAGTTTTTGGTCACTGCAGCTGTATCTGCATTAGAGGGCACACCAAGCATAGAAATGCTGTGGCTCTTTCATAGTCTGTTGTATGTTTTTTGATTTGAGGTCACCATGATGTTTGCAGATAATATCTTATCACTCATTATTTTAAACTGCTGACAAGTTAACACTGATTACTCATGGAGGCACTGCCTTGGTGGTCTTGGATAAGATCTGGAAGAATTCTCTGGATTACTGGGCAGAGACTCTTATTGTCTTCCCTTCTTTCCCCCAAACAAAGTCTGTCTTTCTGTGATCAGCTGCCTGGAGTTGGGGGAGTAGTGACACAAACACCCCTGTGACCACCACTACTGGGACTGTTCAGGGTCAGAGGTGAAGCCAGCACAGTACTGGGTCTTGCCTAAGGCCTATGGTAACCACTCCCTGGCTACTACCTATGTTCACGCAAGGCCCTATGGCTCTAAAATCAGCAAGTGGCAAAGCCAGCCAAGCTTATGTCCTCTTCAGGGTGGCAAGTTCCCCCCAGCCTGGGGTGAATCCAGAGATGCCTTCCAGGAGCTAGGGCCTAATCAGAAACCTTAGGAATCTACTTGGTACTCTATTGTACTGCAGCTGAACTGGCACCCAAGCCACAAGACAAAGTCCTTCCCACTTTTCCCTCCCCTTTCCACAAGCTGAGAATTCTCTTCCCATGGCCACTTCCACCCCAGGCCTGTGATGGGTACTGTCTGGCTACTGCTGATGTATACTCAAGGCCCAGGGGCTCTTCAGTCAGCTTGTGGTGAATGCTGCCCAGCCTGGGACTCACCCTTCAGGGAAGTGGGCTCCCCTCTGGCCCAGAGCAGGTCCAGGAATGCTATCTAAGAGCCAAAGCCTGGAATCAGAGATCCTAAGAGCCCACTTCATATTCTAACCCCACAGTGGCCAAGTCCCTTTTACTCTTTCCTCTTCTTTTCTCAAGCAGAAGGAATTTCTCCCCATAGCCACCACAGCTGGAAATGTGCTGGGTCATACCTGAAGCCTGCATGTCTCTGAGTCTCACCCAAAGCCCATGATGAGTACTACTTCTGATTATTCAGGGCCAAAGGGCTCGTTAGTCAGCTAGGGAGGAATCCTGCCAGGACTGGTCCTTCCCTTCAAGGCAGCAGGTTCCCTTCTGGCCCAGGGTGTGGCTAGACATGTCAGCTTGGAGCTAGGGCCTGGAATGTGGGCCTCAGGACTCTGCCTGGTGTCCTATCCTACTGCAGCTGAGCTGGTATCCAAGATGCAAGACAAAGTCATCTTTGTTCTTCCCTCTCCTCTTCTCAAGCAGAGGAAAGTCTCTCTCTCTGAGCTTTGAGCTCTGCTGCCTGGGGTTGGGAGAGGGGTGGTGCAAGCAATCCCTTGGCCATCCCAGCTGGCGCCGCACTAGGTTGTATGCCCCCCATTCACTGGCTCTGAGCCCAGCACAGCACCAGGACCTGCCCAGGAATTGCCATCCCTGTGGCCTAGACTGCCTTTCAAGTTTCTGTAGAACCTCAGAGCACTGCAGCCCATGGTGGTGAGACTTACTGGAACTCAGGTTCCCACTGCTGGGATGGATGATTTGCTTCCAGCTAGGGCTGGTCTGAATGATCCCTCCATGGGCCCTGGGTGAGTTCTTCCCAGTGTCGCTTTGTGCTATGACTGGGCAGCACTTGAGTTCCAATGCAAAGTCTGACAATCACTGCACTCTTCTTCTCCCAGAAGCACAGATTCTCTCTCCACGCTAGGCGGCTGCTGCCGGGGAATGGGAGAGAGACAGCATTTAGCAATTTAAGACTGTCTTACCCTCTTCAGTTTCTCTTTCAGTGATATGAAGTTAAAACCAGGTACTGTGATTGCTCACTTGATTTTTCGTTCTTATGAAGGTGCTTTTTTTGTGTGGATAGTTATTCAATATGGTGTTCCTGCAGGGAGCAGGATTAGTGGAGGCTTCTATTCAGCCATCTTGCTCCACCTCCCCGGCTATGTCCTTTTAAATATTTATAATCCATATACAATAAATTACACTTAAAGTATACAATAAGTTCTAAAATATAACTGTGAAATCATCATCAAACTCTAGATAATTAACATATCCATCAACCCGAAAGTTTCCTCATGTTTAGATGATCTCCTTTCCCTCTAGAAACGACTCATCTACTTTCTGTCATATAGATTATAGTTTGCCTTTTCTGGAGTTTTATATAAACAGAATCATATAGTATATGTTCTTTTCTGTCTGACTTCTTTTACTTACCATGATTATTTCATCCATGTTACATGTATCAACAGTTTTTTCCTTATTTGTGGATGATAATATTTCATTGTATGGATATATACTCCAGTGGGTTTATTCATTACCTGTTGATGTGTGTTGGATCGTTTCTAGTTTCAGCTATCACAAATAAAACTGCTGTAAACATTAATGTCCAAGTCTTTGTATAGACATATGCTTTCGTTTTCTCTTGGGGAAATATCTTGGGTGGAGTGGCTGGATCTAATGGCCAGTGTATGTTTAACTTTATAAAGAGCTGTCAAAGTGTTTTCCCTTTTTTTTTTTTTTTTTTTTGAGACAGAATCTTGCTCTGTTGCCCAGGCTGGAGTATGGTGGTGCAATCTCAGCTCACTGCAACCTCTGCCTCCCAGCTTAAAGTGATTCTCCTGCCTCAGCCTCCTGAGCAGTTGGGGTTACAGATGCCCGCCACCATACCCAGCTAATTTTTGTATTTTTAGTAGAGACAAGGTTTCACCATGTTGACCAGGCTGGTCTCATACTCCTGGTCTCAAGTGATCCGCCTGCCTTGACCTCCCAAAGTGCTCAGATTACAGGTGTGAGCCACCACGCCCAGCCCAAAATTGTTTATACCATTTTATATTCCCACCAGGATTGTATGAGAGTTCCAGTTCTTCTAAATTCTTGCCAACATTTACTATTTTGAATAAATGCTCATTGTAAAAAAATTTTAAGAAGGTTATATAGGGAAAAAAAGGCCGCTGTTAATCTGTTAATTGCACTACAGGGAGATAAAGTTATTAAACTGTCATATTTGTGGCTGGGTGTGGTAACACATGCCTGTGATCTTAGCACTGTGGGAGGCTGAGGAAGGAGGATCACTTGAGACCAGGAGTTCGAGACCAGCCTGGAAAACATAGCAAGACTCTGTCTCCACAAAAAAAATTAAAAATTAAAGAAAAGGACATTGTCATGTTTGTAGACTTCCCAAATTTGCCCTCCTAGGCAAACAGTGCTCTTGTTTTTAAACAAATAGTTGTATATATAATTTTCACCCTCACTATTCAAAACATGTCATAAATGGTAAATCCAAGAAAAATACAGGTATTCCCCACCCACAGAAAACTGTAAAATAGACTTTTTTCTGTCTGTACTGTTTTTTATTGCTTTTCAAATTGGTTTTCCAAGTGAGTAAGTCAGAATCTATCTGTAATGGATTTTAAATTTAGTATTTCTCTGTGATGTAGTAAACAAGAAACTAGAGGCAAAAATAGCCCTGGCCCTTGCTAAACTTCTAAGGCACTTTTCTAGTACAATTCAACACTAACATTTCAGGCCTTTAGTGCCTTATGTGAGTTTTTAAAAGGGGAAGAAGGGAGGGAGCAAGAGTGTCTTATTTCATAAACTTGTGTATAACAATTATTCTTATATTTTAGTTATTGAGAGGGCTGGTAGAAAAACTAGGTAAATAATATTAATAATTATAGCACTTATTATACACTATAGAACACGTATTATGTGCCAGGCATTGTGGGAAGCTCTCTCTTGTGCATTATCTCATTTCATTAGGTCCATGGAGAGTATTGCATTTTCTTAGTTTAGGCATGGCCTCCACAATAAGGATTATCAAAAGCCTAAAAATATGTAAAAGGAACCTAGAAGGTATTTGTTGTGCTCTTTGGGGAAGCTAGGCAAATCCTTTCAGCTGAAAACCACGGTGACTTCCAAGATCTCTTCCCCTCCCCATCCCCATGGTCCACTTCTCTTCTCACTGTTCCTCTTAGAAAAGACCTGTGGACTCCGCCACTACGAAATGGCAGCACCTTATTTACGGTCACTTTAGAGTGTAGATTTTCTTAATGGGTCTGCCTGTCATGTTTAACGTCCTTGGCTGGGCCCAAGGCAGATGCAGTCCAAACTCTCACTAAAATTGCCAAGCCCTTTGTCTTCCAGTGTCTAAATTATGAATGTCAATGGAATCAGGCAAGAGTTTGAATTCTAGTCTCTCAGCCTTTGTTTCCCCTGTTCATAAAATGAATGGGGGTAATTCTTTCCTCCTACAGTTTATTTACGTATTCACCAATTCATCCATCCATCCATCCATTCATTCATTCAGTTTACTGAGTACCTACTATGTGCCAGTCCCTGTTCTAGGGTGGAAGCTAAGAGAATGTTGTACCTGGAGGGCGCTGGAAGCTCTAAAGCCCTAAGCAGTTACTGCTTTTACTATTAGTGGTCCCCCCCCAAATCAACAGAACAAAGAAAATTACCTAAATAGCAAGGACACAGGGAGGAACTTCTTGGCTCAGAACTTTCCAAACACTTTTTCCTGAAGGGATTCAAGAAGCAAGAAAGGTACTCGTTCGCTAGGACCTTCTCTGAGCTGTGCTCAGGATGCTTCTGGGACTGTTTTTCTTGCCCAGAGAATCGAGAAACGCTGCAGCCAATTCCCGAGCTGTAGTTATAAACCGAAGTTCTCCTGCTAGATAGCATTCAACGATCTTAATCTTCTGGGTTTCAGTTTTCTCGAATGAAAAATGCAGGTCCGAGTCCTTAACTAGCTGGGGCACCATTAGCAAGTCACTTAGTATCTCTGGGGCCAGTTTGCAATGCGAGGAGGGGGCCTTAAGGTGCCTCCAGCTGAAGTCCTAGAATGAGCGCCACGTGTCCCAAGCTGGGGCGCGCACCCCAGATCGGAGGGCGCCGATGTACAGACAGCAAACCCACCCAATCTAGTGCATGCCTTCTTAAACATCACGAGACTCTAAGAAAAGGAAACCGAAAACGGGAAAGTCCCTCTCTCTAACCTGGCACCGCATCGCTGGCTTGGAGACGGGTGACGGTCCCCGCGGGCCTTGCCCTGATTGGCTGTGCAAGCGTGGAATATAAGTGGAGGCGTCGCGCCCGGCGGGCATTCCAGCGGCGGACAGCACTCGGGCCGAGATGTCTCGCTCAGTGGCCTTAGCCGTGCTCGCGCTACTCTCTCTTTCTGGCCTGGAGGCTATCCAGCGTGAGTCTCTCCTACCCTCCCGCTCTGGTCCTTCCTCTCCCGCTCCGCACCCTCTGTGGCCCTCTCTGTGCTCTCTCGCTCCGTGACCTCCCTTCTCCAAGTTCTCCTTGGTGGCCCGCCGGGGGGCTAGTCCAGGGCTGGGTCTCCGGGAAGCGGTGGGGTGGCCTGGGAGTGGGGAAGGGGGTGCGCACCCGGGACGCGCGCTTCTTGCTCCTTTCGGTTGGGAGCAGGGGAGACATTTGGCCTACGGCGACTGGAGGGTCGGGACAAAGTTTAGGGCGTTGATAAGCGTCAGAGCGCCGAGGCTGGGGGAGGGTTTCTCTTCCGCTCTTTCGCGGGTCCTCTGGCTCCCCGAGCGCAGCTGGAGTGGGGGACGGGTAGGCTCGTCCCAAAGGCGCGGAGCTGAGGACTGTGAATGCGTGGACGGGCGCCTGGGGTCTGGGGGAGGCGTCGCCCGGGTAAACCTGTCTGCTGCAGCTCTGCTTCCCTCGGACCGGAGAGCTGTGGACTTCGTCTAGGAGCCGCTAAGTTCGCCTGCCCTGCACCTCCGGGTCTACGTGGGGCCACACCGTGGCGGGGAAACAGCAAGCGACGTTTGTAGAATGCTTGGCTGTGATACAAAGCAGTTTCGAATCATTAACCTATTTGTTCCCATCACAGGTCACTTTTAAAAATCATAAGAACTACCCGTTATTGACATCTTTCTGTGTGCCAAGGACTTTACGTGCTTTGCGTCATTTAATTTTTAAAATAGTTATCTTCCACCATAGATAACTACTATGGTTACCTTCTGCCTCTCACAGATGAAGAAACTGAGGCACCGAGATTTTAAGAAACGTAATTACACAGGGATAAATGGCAGCAATCGAGATTGAAATCAAGCCTGACCAGGGCCTTTTGTGGGAGCGCATGCCTTTTGGGTGTAATTCGTGCGTTTTTTTTTTTTAAAGAAACATGCCTGCCTTCTGCGTGAGATTCTCCAGAGCAAACCGGGCGGCTACGGCCCCTGTGGTCTTTTCTTACAGAAGGCTTCCTCTTTGGCTCTTTGCCTGGTTCTTTCCGAGATGTACTGTGCCTCTTACTTTCGGTTTTGAAAACATGAGGGGGTTGGCCGTGGTAGCTCACGCCTGTAATCCCAGCACTTAGGGAGGCCGAGGCGGGAGGATCGCTTGAGGTCAGTAGTTGAGACCAGCCTGGCCAACATGGTGAGACCTCGTATCTGTAAAAAATAAAAACAAAAATCAGCCGGGTGTGGTGGCTGGCGCCTGTGGCCCAAGCTACTCGGGTGGCTGAGGCGGGAGGATCTCTTGAGCCAGGAGTTTGAGTTATCATGGCGCCAGTGCATTCCAGTCTGGGAACAGAGCGAGACCCTGTCCCTTAAAAAAGACCAAAAAAAAAAAAAAAAAAAAAAAAAGGAAGAAAGAAAAAAGTGAAGGTTTGTCAAAGTCAGGGGAGTTGTAAAACCATTAATAAAGATAATCCAAGATGGTTACCAAGACTGTTGAGGACACCAAAGATCTTGAGCACTTTCTAAATACCTGGCAATACGCTAAGCCCTCTCACCTTTTCCCCCTGGCAAAACGTGATCAAAAGCAGAATGTTTTGATGATGAGAAAATTGCATTTAATTTGAATACAATTTATTTACAACACAAAGGATAATGTATATATCATCACCATTACTGGTATTTGCTGGTTATGTTAGATGTCGTTTTAAAAAATAACAATCAGATGTTTTTTAAAAAATCTTATTTTGAAAATTTCCAAAGTAATACATGCCATGTATAGACCATTTCTGGAAGATACCACAAGAAGCATGTAATGGTGATTACCTATGAAGGTCTTTTTCCCCCTCTGTCCTGTGTGTGGTTTTGTTTTGTTTTACTGTGGGCATAAATTAATTTTTCAGTTAAGTTTTGTAAGCTTAAATAACTCTCCAAAAGTCACAAAGCCAGTAACTGGTTGAGCCCCAGTTCAAACCCAGCCTGTCTGATACTTGTCCTCTTCTTAGAAAAGATTACAGTGATGCTCTCACTAAATCTTGCTACCTTCCCTCAAACAGAGAGTTCCGGGCAGGATGAATCTGTGCTTTGACCCCTGAGGCATTTATTATGTTCTTACTATTAGAAGCTCAGATGCAAAGAGCTCTCTTAGCTTTTAATGTTAGGAAAAAAATCAGGTCTTCATTAGATTCCCCAATCCACCTCTCGATGGGGCTAGTAGCCTTTCCTTGATGATAGGGTGTTTCTAGAGAGCTATATCTGGTCAAGGTGGCCTGGTACTCCTCCTTCTCCCCACAACTTCCCAGACATGGAGGAGTAGCTGCCTTTTAGTGATCATGTACCCTGAATATAAGTGTATTTAAAAGAATTGTATACACATGTATTTAGTGTCAATCCATATATTTAGTAGCACTAACACTTCTCTTCATTTTCGATGAAAAATATAGAGTTTATAATATTTTCTTTCCACTTCCCCATGGATGGTCTAGTCATGCCTCTCATTTTGGGAAGCACTGCTTCTGTAACATTAGGCAGTGTATTCCCAACCTGGCTAGTTTACAGCAATCACCTGTGGATGCTAATTAAAACGCAAATCCCACTGTCACATGCATTACTCCATTTGATCATAATGAAAAGTATGTTCTGTCCCATTTGCCATAGTCCTCACCTATCCCTGTTGTATTTTATCCGGTCCAACTCAACCATTTAAGGTATTTGCCAGCTCTTGTATGCATTTAGGTTTCATTTCTTTGTTTTCTAGCTCATGAAATTAGGTACAAAATCAGAGAGGGATCTGGCATATAAACCCTCTGCAGAAATAAAGAGGTTTTGTTGTTTGGTAAGAACATACCTTGGATTGGGCCGGGCGCAGTGGCTCATGCCTGTAATCCCAGCACTTTGGGAGGCCAAGGCAGGCAGATCACTAGAGGTTGGGAGTTCGAGACCAGCCTGGCCAACATGGTGAAACCCCGTCTCTACTAAAAATACAAAAATTAACCGGGCATGGTGGTGTGTGCCTGTAGTCCCAGGAATCACTTGAACCAAGGCAGAGGTTGCAATGAGCTGAGATCTCGCCACTGCACTCCAGCCTGGGCAACAGAATGAGATGCCATCTCAAACAAACAAACAAAAAACCAACAAAAACAACAAAATAAAACATACCTTGGGTTGATCCATTTAGGAACCTGAGGTAATAATAATAACATCTGCCACGTATAGAGCAATTGCTATATCCCAGGCACTCTTCTAGACACTTAATACAGTTTAGAAAATCAGGTGGGTGTAGATCGAGGCAGGAGCAGGAACCAAAAAGAAAGGAGTAAACATAAGGAAGAAAATGGAAGGGGTGGAAACAGAGTACAGTAACATGACTAATTTGATGGGGCTATTATGAACTGAGAAATGACCTTTGAAAAGGAGCTTGGAGCCAAATCATGTAGACTCTTGAGTGATGTGTTAAAGAATGCTATGAGTGCTGAGAAGCCATCAGAAGTGCTTGAGAGCATCCAGAAAAAGGTTCTTAAAAATGCAGCACAATCTCCAGTGACAGAAGATACTGCTAGAAATCTGCTAGAAAAAAAAAAAAAACAAAAAAGTCATGTATAGAGGAATTGTGAGGGAAAGATACCAAGTCATGGTTTATTCCTCAAAATGGAGGTGGCTTGTTGGGAAAGGGGAAGCTCATTTGGCCAGAGTGGAAATGGAATTGGGAGAAATCGATGATCAAATGTAAACACTTGGTGCCTGATGGAGCTTGAGACCAAGTTAGCCCCAAGTGAAATACCCTGGCAATATTAATGTGTCTTTTCCCTATGTTCCTCAGGTACTCCAAAGATTCAGGTTTACTCACGCCATCCACCAGAGAATGGAAAGCCAAATTTCCTGAATTGCTATGTGTCTGGGTTTCATCCATCTGATATTGAAGTTGACTTACTGAAGAATGGAGAGAAAATGGGAAAAGTGGAGCATTCAGACTTGTCTTTCAGCAAAGACTGGTCTTTCTATCTCTTGTACTACACTGAATTCACCCCCAATGAAAAAGATGAGTATGCCTGCCGTGTGAACCATGTGACTTTGACAGGGCCCAGGACAGTTAAGTGGGGTAAGTCTTACATTCTTTTGTAGGCTGCTGAAAGTTGTGTATGAGTAGTCATATCATAAGGCTGCTTTGATATAAAAAAAAAGTCTATGGCCATACTACCCTGAATGAGTCCCACCCCATCTGATATAAACAATATGCATATTGGGATTGTCAGGGAATGTTCTTAAAGATCAGATTAGTGGCACCTGAGAGATTGCTGCACAGCATGGTTTCTGAACCAGTAGTTTCCCTGCAGTTGAGCAGGGAGCACCAGCAGCACTTGCATGAATACATATGCACTCTTAACACTTCTTACCTACTGGCTTCCTCTAGCTTTCGGGGCAGCTTCAGGTATATTGAGCACTAACGAACATCTCAAGAAGGTGTAGACCTTTGTAAGTCCTGCGTATCCAGCATCCTATAATCCTGGACTCCTCCAGTACTCTCTGGCTGGATTGGTATCTGAGGCTAGTAGGAAGGGCATGTTCCTGCTGGGTAGCTCTAAACAAGGTATACATGGATAGGAACAGCAGCCTATTCTGCCAGCCTTATTTCTAACCATTTTAGACATTTGTTAGTACATGGTATTTTAAAAGTATAACTTAATGTCTTCCTTTTTCTTTCTCCACTGTCTTTTTCATAGATCGAGACATGTAAGCAGCATGATGGAGGTAAGTTTTTGACCTTAAGAAAATGTTTTTGTTTCACTATCCTGAGGACTATTTATAGACAGTTCTAACATGATAACCCTCACTATGTGGAGAACATTGACAGAGTAGCATTTTAGCAGGCAAAGAAGAATCCTACAGGGTCACATTCCCTTCTCCTGTGGTATGAAGAAGGTGTGTGGCCCCGGGTGTGGCCACATTACTGACCCTCTACAGAGAGGGCAAAGGAACTGCCAGTATGGTATTGCAGGATAGAGGCAGGTAGTTACCCACATTACCTGCAAGGCTTTGATCTTTCTTCTGCCATTTCCACATTGGACATCTCTGCTGAGAAGAGAAAATGAATCACTTTCTTCCTTTGTATAATAGTTGCTTTATTCTTCAGACAGAAGAGAGGAGTTATACAGTTCTGCAGATGTCCCATTCCTGTGTGGGGACTGTGTTTGCCTCTTAGGGGCTCCCAGGCCACTAGATGAGATAAAGGGAACCAGATTGTTAAAACTTGATGTAGTGATACTATAATAGATGTAACTACAAGGAACTCCAGAAGCAAGAGAGAGGGAGGAACTTGGACTTCTCTGCATCTTTAGTTGGAGTCCAAATGTATAAGATCCAGCTTTTCAGTGAAATTCTACTGCCCAGGGTACCTTGATGCTGAAAACCCATTCAAATCTCCTGCTATATTCTAGAACAGGGAATTGATTTGGGAGAGCATCAGGAAGGTGGATGATCTGCCCAGTCACACTGGTAGTAAACTGTAGAGCCAGGATTTGAATATAGTCATATGTTACTTAATGATGGGGACATATTCCAAGAAATGCTTACACAAACCTAGGTGTTGTAGCCTACTACACACATAGGCTACATGGTCTAGCCTATTTCTCCTAAGCTACAAACCTGTACAGCCTGTTACTGTACTGAATACTGTGGGCAGTTGTAACACAATGGTATTTGTGTATCTAAACATAGAAAAGGTACAGTGAAAAGTATGCTATTTTAATCTCATGAGACCACTGTCATATATATATAGTCCAGCACTGACCAAAATATCATATCAACATTTTTTCTTCTAAGATTTTGGCAGCACCAAATGGATACACTAACAGGATATACTCTTTGTAATGGGTTTGGAGAACTGTCCGCAGTTACTTCTTTTAAAAAGGTGATCTACAGAGTAGAAATTAGACAGGTTTGGTAATGAGATCTGCAATCCAAATAAAATAAATTCATTTGCTCACCTTTTTCTTTTCTTTTCAGGTTTGAAGATGCCGCATTTGGATTGGATGAATTCCAAATTCTGCTTCCTTGCTTTTTAATATTGATATGCTTATACACTTTATGCAAAAAATGCAGAGTTATAATAATGTTAACGGGGCGTGACCCTTTTTATAATTTTACTTGGAGTGCTATCTCCACGTTTGAGGTATCTGGGCTGGTAGCTCTAGGAGGGCTGGCAACTTAGACGTGGGGAGCAGAGAATTCTCATATCCAACATCAGCATCTTGGTCAGATCTGAACTCTTCAATCTCTTGCACTCGAAGCTTGATAAGATAGTTATGCGTGTATAAGTTTACTTCCAATTTACATATTGTGCTTAGAATTTGGAGCAAAAATTTAGAAATATAATTGAAGGGTTATTGGAAATTTGTTATAATGAGTAAAACATTTTGTCATATAAGATTCATATTTACTTCTTATACATTTGATAAAGTTATGGTTAATCTGGTTCATTTTTGTTCCACGAGTTAAATAAAACTATGAAATTTGATGTGTTGTCTCTTATATCTCGCTCCCACTATTACCCCTTTATTTTCAAACAGGGAAACAGTCTTCAAGTGCCACGTGGTAAAAAGTGTGAACCCCTTGTATATAGGGTTTGGCTCACAGTGTAAAGGGCCTCAGTGATCCACATTTTCCAGATTAGGAATCTGATGCTCAAAGAAGTTAAATGGCATAGTTGGGGTGACACAGCTGTCTAGTGAGAGGCCAGCCTTCTATACTTTAGCCAGAGTTCTTTCTTGTGGGCCAGGTCATGAGGAGTATGCAGACTCTAAGAGGGAGCAAAAGTATCTAAGGATTTAATATTTTAGCAAGGAATAGATACACAGTCATCCCTTGGTCTCCCTGGGGGACTGGTTTCAGGACCCCTTCTTGGACACCAAAATCTCTGGATATTTAAGTCCCTTCTATAAAATGGTATAGTATTTGCATATAACCTATGCACATCCTCCTGTATACTTTAAATCATTTCTAGATTACTTATAATACCTAATACAATGTAAATGCTATGTAAATGGTTGTTATTGTTTAAGGAATAATGACAAGAAAAAAAAGTCTGTACATGTTCAGTAAAGACACAACCATCCCTTTTTTTTCCCCAATGTTTTTGATCCATGGTTTGCTGAATCCACAGATGTGGAGCCCCTGGATACTAAAGGCCAACTGTACTTTGAATGACAACGGATTTAAAATTTTCAAGGCATAGTTTTATACCAGATGGCCAGTTTTGTTTATTTGATCAAGAATCTGAATTAGCTAGTTCTAGGTACTGACAGGATAAATACAACACTGCTCCCAATCGTCTCAGTTTAGCAGAGGGACAGATATGCACTCAAATAATTAAAATATATACCTGATAAGAATATAGCACAGGTACTCGCAAAGAACTTGGCAATGGAAATTTTGTTGTTCAGGCTGGGCGAGGTGTCTCATGTCTGTAATCCCAGCACTTTGGAAGGCCATGGTAGGATGATCACTTGAGCCCAGGAGTCCGAGACCAGCCTGGGCGACGTAACAAGACCCTGTCTCAATTCAAAAAATTGAATTAAAAAAAATAATAATTTTTTACAAAAGAAATAATATTGTTCAAGGAACAACAATAAAAATCTAGGGAGGTGTTAGAGAAGCCACTCGCCTGAGCTGAGAGTAAGTGGGTAGTGGTTCTCTTGATTGGTGGGTGGGGCCTGGGTTTCCAGGCATGGGAGCCAGGAAGGACAGCCACATGGCAGGTTTGGGTAATTCCAAACAGTGGAGCAAGGGTATCTGAGGGAAGACTTGTAGGAACTCGGCTGAACAAATTGGAGGGTGATAATCTGAAAGAAAAACAAAGTTTTAAAATTTCAACTCTTATACTCAACACAGAATGCTTCTGTGACCGGATATGTTTTCCACATTCTGTGAGAAGAAAAACTTTAGACAGATTAAATTTAACAGAGTTTAACTGAGCAAAAATGATTCTCGAACCAGGCAGCTGCCGGAACCAGAACAGATTCAAAATGACTCTGGGGATGCCACATGGATGGATAACATTTAGGGTCAGAAAAAGGAAAGTGATGTGCAGAAAATGGAAGTCAGGGGAAGAAACAGCCAGATTGGTTGCAGCTCAGCATTTGCCTCATTTAAACAGGGTTTGAAGAGTTGACCACGTGTGATTGGCTGAGACTCTGTGGTATAACAGTAACTTACAGTCTGTTGACATATCCAGTTAGGTTACAGTCCACTATGCATAGAGAAACCTTTAGCCTGAACTTACATAGGGAGGCAGCTTTATTTATGTAATTTTTGTTTTGAGACAAGGTCTCACTCTGTCACCCAGGCTGGAGTTCAGTGGTATGATCATGGCTTACTGCAGCCTCAACTTCCTGCCCTCAAGCAATCCTCCTGCCTCAGGCTCCAGAGTAGCTGGGGCTACAGGCACATGTCACCATGCCTGGCTAATTTTGTTTTTTAATTTTTAGTAGGGATGAACTCCTGGCCTTGAGCAATTCTTTCGCCTCAGCCTCCCAAAATGCTGGGATTACAGGTGTGAGCCACTGCATCCAGCCAAGCCAACTTTAGGCTAAACCTTTTTTTGAGACAGAGTTTCTCTCTTGTTGTCTAGGCTGGGGTGCACCATTTTGGCTTACTGCAACCTCCACCTCCAGGGTTCAAGTGATTCTTGTGCCTCAGCCTCCCGAGTAGCTGGGATTACAGGCCTGCGCCACCACACCTGGCTAATTTTGTATTTTTAGTAGAGATGGCGTTTCACCATGTTGTCCAGGCTGGTCTCAAAATCCTACCTCAAGTGATCCTCTGGCCTTAGCCTCCCAGAGTACTGAGATTACAGGCATAAGCCATTGTGCCCTGCCTAGGCTAAACTTAATTTAACAACACCAAACAATCTCCAGCAGACACCAACTGGGTATCCTATAATTCAATTCGATTCTGATGGGATCTACCTGGAGATGGTGTCAGACCCACTGGTTGAAGGTTCGGTCCCACAAGACTGCCCTCCACTTCAGATGCCAATCACACATAGTAGATTGTTACCTCTACTTCTGACTGACCAGCTGGAAACCAGGACTCCCATGACTCCCTCCTTGATTTTGATTAATTTGCTAGGACAGTTCACATTTACCAATCTATTATAAAAGATATTATAAAGGCTACAGACGAATAGCTAGATGAAGAGATGAATAGGGTTGTATGTAGGGGGTTTTGGTGGTGACAGTCCATGCCCTCTCCAGGTGTATGCCACCCTCCCAGCACCTCCACACATTCAGCAAACAAGAAGCTCATCGTTCAAGAGATTTTATAGAGCTTGATCTCCAACTCCGCTTCACCTTCCCAGAAATGGACACGTTGGGGTGGAAGTTCCAACACACTAATCTTTTCATCAGTTGGTCTTTCTGGTGACTAGCACCATCCTGAGGCTATCTAGGGGCCCCAAACTATAATGAGTATAACTTCATTAACATATACTCAAGGGTTATCAAAGAGTCTTATTATCAATAACAAAAGACACTCCTATCACTCAAAATTCAAAGGGTTTTAGGAACTTATGACAGGAACTGGGGACAAAGACCAAATGTGTTTCATATTATACCATCCTTACCTAGGCCATTCATTAACTCTTCACTTGGCTGCAAACTAAAATTACATGTAGAGTTTATAAAAACAAAACAAAGAAAAACACACACACACACACACACAAACAACAAGCTGGGCGTGGTGGCTCACGCCTGTAATCCCAACACTTTGAGAGGCCAAGGTGAGCAGATCATGAGATCAGGAGTTCAAGACCAGCCTGGCCAACATGGTGAAACCCTGTCTCTACTAAGAATACAAAAATTAGCCGGGCATGGTGGTGGCGCGTGCCTGTAATCCCAGCTACTCAGGAGGCAGAGGCAAGAGAATCACTTGAACCTGGGAGGCAGAGGTTGCAGTGAGCTGAGATCATGCCATGGCACTCCAGCCTGGGCAACAGAGTGAGACACTGTCTCAAAAACAGCAATAACAACAAAAACAAAAACCTTACCAGCTTCCTGGACTCTCATCCAGGCCAACTAAATCATAATTTCTTGGTTTGGAGCCCAGGTATAGTGTTATTTTTTAAAAAACCTCTAGATAGTTTTAATGTATATCCAAGATTGAGAGACCCATTGAGTTAAATAATAAAGAACTCTTTCTCCATTCTGTATCATTCAACACAGCAACCCCCAGAGGGGCTGCTGGGCTGGCTGATATTACAAGGTAATAGTATGTCAAAGTCAAATGAAATATAGAGATGAATCTCTGAAATTAAAATGTTTTATTTGGGAGGAAAGAATTGCCATTCAGGGCATACACACAGACGAGCTGGTCTTTGGCATGACTGAAGTACAAAAAGGTTTTATAAAATGCAAAAATGTCACACATTGTTCTGAGAAATTTCACTGGTGCTAGTAAGGTTTTGAGGAGCTGGCAAGTTCGGATTGGCAAATGATGGCAATGAACAGAGCTAGTCTCTTCAATGTAGTTGTAGCAGGTTGTTTCAGTAGCCTTAGTTAAACCTGGTTTCAGGTGACAGCAGGCAGTTTCAGCTGCCAGGCTTGCAGAAAATTGCAGTTTTGGAGCAATGTTTTGTGCCCTGAGTGCTTCTCCCTGGCTTCTTGACTCTGTTTTTGTTGAGTAAGACAAAAATGACTCAATTTGTAGGATCAACTTTCACAGTTCCTTTGGAGCACGCCTTAGTTCCTCTTTTCAGAAGAAGAGAGCAAGCAAAGAGGAGGAATACTGGAAGTTTAATTAACCTTATTAAATATAATTGTGCAATGCAAATCAAACTGAAAAGTCCCAACGCCAGTAATAAAGAAGTAGATCTTACATACTGATATGGAGGAATACCCATACTATATTGCTGAAACAAGAATTACTTTCTAGAAAATATATGTAAGAAGCCCCTTTAAAAAAACAAACTAGGTGGGGTGTGGTGGCTCACGCCTGTAATCCCAGCACTTTGGGAGCCTGAGGTAGGTGGTCACTTGAGGACAGGAGTTTCAGACCAACCTGGCCAACGTGGCAAAACCTGTCTCTACTAATATTACAAAAATTAGCCAGGCATGGTGGTGGGCACTTGTAATTCCAGCTACTCGGGAGGCTGAGGCACAGGAGAATTGCTTGAACCCAAGAGGTGGAGGTTGCAGTGAGCAGAGATGGCACTACTGCACTCCAGCCTGGGTGACAGAGTGAGACTCTGTCTCAATAAAAAATAAAAAGTAAAAAAAAAGAAAGAAAGAAAGAAAAAATTTTGTACACCCCTGTAATCACTCATAACATGGAAATTACCATCTTTTGGACCCTACTATATTCTACTTTATAGAGGTGGCTCTCAGTCTGTACACATAACTCCCCACTTTATATTATTATGGTTATTTAAATTTTTTTAAATTGTTATTAATAATTAAACTTTGTCAAATAGGTATCCTTACATTTCCTTATATATTCAACTCTTGAACAATACGGAGTTCAAGGTGGCAACCCCCGATGCTGTCAAAATCCAAGTATAACCTTTAACTCCTCAAAAACTTAACTGCTAATAGCCTACTGCTGACTGGAAGCCCTATTGATGACGTAAACAGTCAACACATATTTTATATGTTATGTATACTATATATACTGTATTCTGACAATAAAGTAAGCTAGAGAAAAGCAAATGTTATTAACAAAATCATAAGGAAGAGAAAATGTATTTACTATTCATTAAGTAACAGTGCATCATCATAAAGATCTTCATTCTCATCATCTTCACATTGAAAAGGCCAAGGAGGAGGAGGAAAAGAAGGGGTTGGTCTTATTGTCTTAGGGGAGGCAGAGGCAGAAGAAAATCCACATAAGAGTGAACTCTTGGCCGGGTGCAGTGGCTCACACCTGTAATCCCAGAAGTTTGGGAGGCCGAGGCAGGCAGATCATCTAAGGTTGTGAGTTCGAGACCAGCCTGGCTAACATGGTGAAACCCCATCTCTACTAAAAATACAAAAATTAGCTGGATGTGGTGGTGCATACCTGTAATCCCAGCTACTTGGGAGGCTGAGGCAGCAGAATCACTTGAACCCAGGAGGCGGAGGCTGCAGTGAGTGGAGATCGCGTCACTGCACACTAGCCTGGGTGACAGAGCAAGACTTTGCCACCAACAACAAAAAAAAGTGGATCCTTGCATCACCTGAGCCTGGGAGGTTGAGGCTGCAGTGAGCAGAGATCAGGACACTACACTCCAGCCTGGGTGATGAAGCAAGTCCCTGTCAAAAAGGAAAAAAAAAAGTGGACCCTTGCACCCCAAACCTGTGTTGTTCAAAGGTTAACTGTATCCTCCTTTAAAAAAGTGGTTATTGTCAAATAATAATTTTTATATCTTACTTTTTTTCATGATCCCTAATGAAAACATGTCATAAATGGACATGTCTTTTCTAGTTTTGTCAACAACCACTTTCACAGTATTTTGGGGCTGTTGCTTTTTACTTGTCATTCTTGTGTTGTAAACCCTTGAAGCAAAACTCAAGGTCTTTTCTTTTTTCTTTTCTTTTCGTTTTGTTTCTTTTCTGAGACAGGGTATCACCCTGTCACCCAGGCTTGTGTTCAGTGGCACAATCTTGGCTCACTGCAGCCTCAGCCTCTTGGACTCAAGCAATCCTCTCATCTCAGCCTCCTAAGTAGCTGAGACCACAGGTGTGCGCCACCCATTCCTGACTAATTTTATTTTTGTATTTTTTTGTAGAGATGGGGGTCTCACTATGTTGCCCTGGCTGTTCTTGAACTCCTGGGTTCAAGCGATCCTCCAGTCTCGACCTCTCGAAGTGCTGGGATTACAGAGCCACCACACCCAGCCACTTCCTATAATAAAAAAAAATTTTGTCTGTGATGCAGCCTCAAAGTTTTAGGGGGAAAACATTGGCATTGTCTTTCCCTGGAGTCTAGACCTATAAGAAAAAAATTGAAGGCTAACATTTGGGTTCTAGATATCTTAAAATAAATAATAAAGTGTCTGTGATTACTTTGACCGAAAAGTTTGTGCATAGAAATTATTCTGGTACTTTGGAGAGCTACAAGAAGGGCTAATGGAAAAAAAAAAAAACTGATAAATACAATTAAAATAACAGTTGAGCATATATTAAGCACTTACTATGCATTAAACTCTAAATCTCCTGTCATTAGTTGGATGCAATTATTAGACATCTTTGGTCCTCCACAACATAGTGATTAAAAAGTCTAAGAAACTGAGGAGATATCTATGTCTTTGGTAAGACACACAGGCCCAACTGAAGCCTGCAATGATGTGCAGGCTCCCCTCCCCCATGGACCACATGAACCACTTCCTCTTTTTTTTTTTTTTTTTTTTTAGACAGAGTCTCATTCTATCACCAAGGCTGGAGTGCAGTGGCACAATCTCAGCTCACTGCAACCTCTGCTTCCTGGGTTCAAGTGATTCTCCTGGCATAGTCTCTCGAATAGCTGGGATTACAGATGTGCACCACCATGCCTAATTTATTTATTTATTTTTTTTAGTAGAGATGGGGTTTCACCATGCTGGCCAGGCTGATCTCAAACTCCTGACCTCGTGATCCGCTTGCCTTGGCCTCCCAAAGTGCTGGGATTACAGGCACTTCCTCTTTTTACTGTTTTCACTCAGAAAAACAGAGAGGACTTTTGCTACCACTAAATGACACAGCATAGTTGAAGCGGTTTTCTCGTCATTTATTATGGCTCGAATGTTTGTCCCTTCTGAAATTCATGTTGAAACTTAATCCTGACTGGGCACAGTGGCTCACACTTCTAATCCCAGCACTTTGGGAGGCTGAGACTGGAGGATCACGTGAGCCCAGGAGTTTGAGACCAGCCTGGGCAACATAGTGAGTCCTCCTCTCTACGAAAACAAACAAACAAAAACTAGCTGGGTGTGGCAGCACACACCTGTAGTCCCAGCTACTTGGAAGGCTGAGGCGGGAAGATTGTGTGAGCCCAGGAGGAGTTCAAGAGCATTCTGGGCAATATAGTGAGACCTCGTATCTGTCTATCATCTATTATCTATCTATCTATCTATCTATCCATCTAAAATAAATTAAATTAAAAAATAAAAAATAATGAAGAAAAGAAAGTTAATCTTCAATATAACAGTATTAAGAAGTAGGGCCTTTAAGAGGTAACTGGGTCACTAGGGCTCCTCATGAATGGATTAATGGATTAATAGAGAATGGGTCTGTTATAAAAGCCAGTTTGGCTCTCTCTCGTGTCCCTCTAAATCTTTATCTTTAGCCATGTTATGATGCCTCTCTGATATCTTTAGCCACGTTATGGTGCGGAATAAGGCCCTCACTCAAAGCAAACCAGATACAGCCCCTCAACGTTGAACTTCTCAGCCTCTTCCATACATTTTTCTTTCTTTCTTTCTTTCTTTCTTTCTTTTTCTTTCTTTCTTTCTTTCTTTCTTTCTTTCTTTCTTTCTTTCTTTCTTTCTTTCTTCCTTCCTTCCTTCCTTCCTTCCCTCCTTCCTTTCTTCTTTCTTCCTTCCTTCCTTCCTTCCTTTCCCTCTCTCCCTCTCTTTCTCTTCCCTTCCCTTTCCCTTTCCCTTTCCCTCTTTCTTTCTTTCTCTTTCTTTCTTTCTTTCTTTCTTTCTTTCTTTCTTTCTTTCTTTCTTTCTTTCTTTTCTTTCTTTCTTTCCTCACCTCTCTCTCTCTCTCTCTCCACCTCTTTCTTTCTTTCTAGATAGATTTGCTCTGTCATTGTGCCATTGCAGCCTCAAACTCCTGGGCTCAAGTGATCCTTCTGCTTCAGCATCCCAAGTAGCTGGGCTTACAGATGCGCACCACCATGCATCACTAATTTTTTTTTTTTTTTTTTTAGACGGAGTCTTGCTCTGTCACCCAAGCTGGAGTGCAGTGGCGCGATCTCGGCTCACTTGCAAGCTCTGCCTCCCAGGTTCACGCCATTCTCCTGCCTCAGCCTCCAGAGTAGCTGGGACTACAGGCGCCTGCCACCACGCCCAGCTAATTTTTTTGTATTTTTAGTAGAGACGGGGTTTCACTGTGTTAGCCAGCATGGTCTTGATCTCCTGACCTCGTGATCCGCCCATCTCGGCCTCCCAAAGTGCTGGGATTACAGGTGTGAGCCACTGTACCCAGCCACATGGTTAATTTTTAAAAACTTTTTGTAGAGACAGATGCTCACTATGTTGCCAATGCTCGTCTGAAACTCCTGGCTTCAAGTGATCCTCCAGCCTCGGTCTCTCAAAAAGATGGGATTACAGGCATGAGCCACCGCACCTGGCCTCTTTTTTTGTATATTACCTGATCTCAGGTATTCTGTTACAGCAACAGAAAGACTAAGACAGAATCCTTAGCTGTCTGCAAGTGTGCATGCCATTTTCACCATCTGAAGAGTGAGTGAGTGTCTTAGGTGGAGTCTTGCAAAAGCAGGCCCTGAGCCAAAGATTTGGATGCAAATGACTTATTAAGAAAGGGCTATTCAAGACCGCACCATTGCACTCCAGCCTGGGCAAGAAGAGTGAAACTCCGTTTCAAAAGAAAAAAAAAAGGGGGGGACTTCTAGGAAAAGAACAGTAAAGGAGTGGGGGATGAAGGACAGGAAATGGTAAGAAGCCAAGCGAGAGCGTGATTTCAGAAGTCCTACACTCAGCCTGATCACACAGGAAGCTCTAGAACAAAGAACACACCTCAGAGTTTTTCCTGCCTTAACACAAAGGACCTGGGCTTTGGTGCTTTTCATCAGCCTGTCTTTGGCTATCCAGGGTTGTGGAATGAGGTGAAACATAAAACTCCCAGATACTTCCAGCTCCTTCCAGTGTCTGAGGGTAATCTGCAGGACTGAGGGTAATCACAGATGCTAGCTGTTAGCAGCAAACTATGCAAAAGCTGAGGACTGGCTCATAAAGCCAGATCTGGGTGAGGTATGTTTCCTGTCAACATCCTCTGCTGGGCCCATAACACATGCAACCCCAAACTTCCATTAATGCTAAGGGAATAGCATTACAGTGCATATGACATTGGACTCAGACCTGAGTTTGAATCCTAATTCCACAAAAGAAATTGGAAAAGAGTCAGATTGCTGACTTGACCCTTTGTCGCCATATCCATAAAATAGGATAATTATTCCTATATCAAAAATTTACTTATTTATTCACTTAATCATTTGTTAAATAAATATGGAGTGTCTACTTTGTGCCGGGCACTCTTTTAGGGTGGTTCTGAGAAGGGGATGGCAATCAGAAGGGCTCTGTAAGATGCAAGACTCCAGGCAACTGCTTTTACTTCCAGTGGTTCTTTACTTTCACAGCTCATTAGAGCAAATTACCACAGCAGGGAGATACAGGTTGAGTATCCCTTATTCGAAAGGACTGGCACCAGAAGTGTTTTAAATTTTGGATTTTTTCTGACTTTGGAATATTTGCTAATTATCAGTTGAGCATCTCTAATGTGAACATCTAAAATCCAAAATGCCCCAATTACCTTTTCCTTTGAGCATCATGTTGGCGCTCAAAAAGTTGGAGATGTTGGAGCATTTAGGATTTCAGATTTTTCAGATTAGGGATACTCATTTTGTACAATGGAAAACTTCTTGGCACTGATCTGGTGAAAGAAGAAACTATGGAAGAATCCCTTTCCCTAAAAGGCTTTAGGTAACAAGATGGCCCTGACTCATTCTGGACAGTTCCTCCAAAGGTAGGCCTACAGGTAGAGCTCTTTTCTGGCAGCATGGGGGTTTTTGAGAATTTTTTTTTTTTTTTTCTGAGGCCGGGAAAGGTTAAGAGAATGAAGGGTTCCTAGTGATGATGCAGTATCCAAGTCATTTGTATAACAGAGCCTTATCTGACAGATTTCTGGGATAGAAACTCAGTATCCAAGCTCAGGCTTGGCAGACCGAGGTGGGCACAGTCCCCAGGATTCCAGTGTGGATTAGAGGTTTCAATCCCAATCGTATTCAACAGTCCCCTTTCCCCCAACAACCCCTTTTTATAACAATTGTTTTGTGGTGATTCTTTTACTAATATGATTATGAAAATTAAGTAACTTAGCTTGTGAATGCTCTAGCTTGGCTGCGCTGCTGGTATAAAGAAGTGCCAGACACTTGTAACTGCCTGGGATCTCTGTGAACCAGCGGCATGGAAGACTGAGAGGCACGTTGTACCGATGGCTCAGATTCAGATATGGTATTGCTGGTTCTGGTGTAATTTTCTAAAATGGCAAAAATCTCTAGGTAAAATTCCAAAAATAAAAAACCAACATACACTCCTTTGAGTTGCCTGGTAGTTATATTCCTGGAAAATTCAGTGTATATGAGCCTAAGGTAGTAGATGGTCAATAAATACTCAAGAAATAAAATAATCAAAAAATATAAAAACATAACACATTTCTTACATGTCCTTGGTGCTCGTAAGCCCAGATTATATACAGGATTTTTTTTTTTTTTTTTTTCCAGACGGAGTCTCTGTTGCCCAGGCTGGAGTGAAGTGGTGTGATCTCAGCTCACTGCAACCTCCACCTCCTGGGTTCAAGCGATTCTCCTGCCTCAGCCTCCTGAGTAGCTGGGATTACAGACACGCGCCAGCACGCTAGGCTGATTTTTGTATTTTTAGTAGAGACAGGGTTTCACCATGTTGGCCAGGCTGACCTCGAACTCCTGACCTCAAGTGATCCGCCCGCCTCAGCCTCTCAAAGTGCTGGGATTACAGGCGTGAGCCACCGCGCCCAGCTGCTTTTTTATACATTAAGTGTGCTTGCATGTAGACTGCGACCTCTGGCCCTCAGCCTCTTAATAAATACTCCAAATGGCTTCATTGGAACAACCAGAGAATCACCCATCTATAGAGTGGGAAGTTGCTGATCTCATCACTGCGTGGGGTGGGGCGAAGGAAGCAACCCTCACCCTTTCTCGGAAAGCAGCTGGCTTTGAAGAAAGAGAAACCAGGACAGGAAAGTCCTGATTTCTAATCTGAAACAGCGCTTTTTGTCCAGAGACCGGTGACGAGCGACCCTGGGCTCGGGTTTTGATTGGGCAGTTCGGAAACTGTAAAAGCGAATTAAAAGGGTGACAAGCTAGCGCTTTAGCCTATTCAGTTCTGGGAGTTTGCACCGTGACGCTCTGCTTCGTGACCTTGGCTCTGCTCTGTGGGTGCCGCCCAGCCTGGGCACGTCCATCGTTGAGTACCTTCTCCTCTGACTCCCTCTCCCTCTGCTTTTATCTCTCTCCAACTGCCCTCCCTGGCCTGTGGCTGCCCGGTCCTCCTTCCCAGCCCAGTGTAGCCGGGTACCCGGGTTCGGCTCGCTCGGGTCTCTGTCCAGGACTGGGAAGCCACGGAGGGCCGGGAAAGTGGCGCACTACTGGAGCGCGCGCTTCGTACTCCCTCATCGCTGAATAACTACCGGGCAGGACTGGGTGGAACAGACAGCATATCTAGGTCATTGATGGGCTGCTGGGTACATGGATGGAGCTGGAAGGTGATGGGCACTGCTTTCTGGGGCTGCCCAGCTTCGTTCCGAGGGCTCTTTTTTCCTGGGCAGAGCGGGAAAGAGGAGGGGCAGGCCGGTCGCGAAACGCAAATAGTTGAGAATAGCGATCGGGGAGAGGCAGGTGTCTGTGGGGCCCAAGAGAAGTACCACCTCGGTAAGCAGGCCGGTGCATGCAGGGGAGCGCAGAGCCCTAAGCCCTTCTCTGGGCTCCACCCATTTTCCTGCTGGGCTTCTCATTTCCTCACTAGGTTCTAGGGTTTGCCGATCTAAATCCAGTTCGAGTACCATTGTATTGTGTAACATTTTTGGCAGCTTACATCTTTGTTTATTGAGATGTAGTTCACAAACCATACAATTAACACATTTAAATGTACATTTCAGTGGGTTTTAGTATATTCACAGAGTTGTGTAACTGTCACCTCAATTTTAGGACATTTTCATCACTCCCAAAATAAATTCTGTACCAGTTAGGTGTCACTCCCATTTCTCCCAAACCCCTAGTCCTAAGAAACCACCAATCTTTCTGTCTCTATGGGTTTGCCTATAGTATTTCATAGAAACAGCAACATATAATACGTGGTCTTTTGTAACTGGCTTCTGTTTTCAAAGATCATCATATTGTAGCAAGGATCAGCTCTTTGCTCCTTTTTATTGATGAATAATACTCTACTGTATAGATACACTAAGTTTTGTTTATCCATCATTAGTTAATGGGAATTTGGGTTGTTTCCACTTTTTGGCTCTTGAGAATAAAATGTGACTATCAATATTCATGTATACATTTTTGGTGTGGACATAGGTTTTCAATTCTGTTGAGTATATATGTAGGAGTGGAATTGCTGGGTGATACGGTAACTCTATGTTTAATCTTTTAAGGAACTATTAGTCTGTTCTCCAAAGATGAATGTACCATTGTGTATCAGAGTTCCAATTTTTCTTTTTTTTTTCTTTTTTTGAGACGGAGTCTCGCTCGTCGCCCAGGCTGGAGTGCAGTGGCCAGATCTCAGCTCACTGCAAGCTCCACCTCCCGGGTTTACACCATTCTCCTGCCTCAGCCACCCGGGTAGCTGGGACTGTAGGCGCCCACCACCTTGCCCGGCTAGTTTTTTTTTTTTTTGTATTTTTTAGTAGAGACGGGGTTTCAGCATGTTAGCCAGGATGGTCTCGATCTCCTGAGCTTGTGATCCGCTCGTCTTAGCCTCCCAAAGTGCTGGGATTACAGGCTTGAGCCACCGCGCCCGGCCGAGAGTTCCAATTTTTCTACATCCTCACCAACACTTATTATCTTTTTTGTTATAACCATTCTAGTGGATATGAAATGGTATCTTTATGGTTTTGATTTGTATTTCCCTAATGGCTAATTATGCATTATTTAAAATTATAAGCGAATTAATTTTTACAAAGATTTACATGCTGTGATTTTGACAACTTAACTTCTAGGTCACGTGCCCAAAAGTCACAGAGCCTAGACCCAAACCAAGCCTCTGTAAGGCTAATGCTTGAACTCCATCCTCTCTTTCCTAGAAGACAATCTGGAATACATTTTTCAGAACTCCATTTGTTGCCTCTGTTAGAAAGAAAACACTGGGCAAGATGAACCTGCAAGTAGACTAAATGGTTTATTTCTTATTTGCTGTTAGGAGTGTGTAAGGAGATTTTTTGGTCTCCCATTTTTACTTTATAAAAAATGAGTGAGTGGGCCAAGCACAGTGGCTCATGCATGTAATCCCAGCACGTTGTGAGGCCGAGGCAGGCAGATCACTTGAGGTCAGGAGTTTGATATCAGCCTGGCCAACATGGCAAAATCCCATCTCTACTAAAAATACAAAAAATTAGCCGGGTGTAGTGGCATGCACCTGTAATTCCAGCTATACGGGAGGCTAAGGAATGAACATTGCTTGAACCCCGGAGAGGCGGAGGTTGCAGTGAGCCAAGATTGTGCCACTGCACTCCAGCCTGGGTGACAGAGTGAGGCTGTTTATCAAAAAAAAAAAAAAAAAAAAAAAGTAAAGGAAAGAAAAGAAAAGAAAAGAAAAGAAAAAGCTCTTAATTGAAGTAGTAACCCTTTCTTGGGTGTTTAATGATACTGTGTTTCTCTTCATGTAAGTGCCCCTTGGATTCCTCCTCCCCACTACCATCAGGTCATGGAATGGAGAGGGGCACTCAGTTTCAACAGCAGTGGTCTCCAAATTTTGTTCAAATGCATAACTATAAAAAATTTTTGGTATACATTCTCTACATATAGCTATACATTTTATACATATACAACTATCAATCTTGATTTAGACATTACTAAAGCTTAATTTTTCTCTCATTTTTTTTTCCATTAAAAATTCAGATTGAGGCTGGGCGCGGTGGCTCAAGCCTGTAATCCCAGCACTTTGGGAGGCTGAGACGGGCGGATCACGAGGTCAGGAGATCGAGACCATCCTGGCTAACATGGTGAAACCCCGTCTCTACTAAAAAAAAAAAATACAAAAAACTAGCCGGGCGAGGTGGCGGGCGCCTGTAATCCCAGCTACTCCGGAGGCTGAGGCAGGAGAATGGCGTGAACCCGGGAGGCAGAGATTGCAGTGAGCCGAGATTGCGCCACTGCACTCCAGCCTGGGTGACAGAGCGAGACTCGGTCTCAAAAAAAAAAAAAAAAAAAAAAAATTCAGATTGAACTATCTTACAAGTGGCTCCCAGAAGACCCACTCCCTGTGGGAGCACAGCAGTTGTGGAGGTGAAGACACGACTGGACCCAGAATAAGAGTTCATATATGCCAGGAAATCTGACCTCTAAATTCTTATAAGTCAGAGAGTGACTGAACAACAGCAGTGAGACATTGAAGACTTTTAATATTTGCAGTAAACCTTGGCATAGATCACTTACTTCCCTAAGACTGAATCCAAAAAGCACAATGGAATACTATAATAAGCTGTGACAGCATGGTGAATTCCAGACAAGCCTGAGCATTCCCTATAGCCAGAGGAGGCCCAACTCCTAACATAGCTTTGGATGCAGAACTGATAGAACTTGGGGAAAGTAATGAAGTAGTTGACCTCATCTGTGAATCTCTAGCACCTGTAGTGATTGACCTAACTCACCATGACTCTGTTGTGATTATTGAACAAAGGAGGAGGCCAAGAGCAAACACAAGGTCACTCCAAGACCAAACTGGCAGTTGTGTGGTGAACACCGATGAGGAGCGGTTGAAGAGGGACAGAGATGCATGTACAACCAACAGTGCCCATCATAATTCCTTGCAAAAAAAATTTTTTTGTCATATACTACCTGGTTATATTCAGTGTCAAGTTTGTGTGGATGGATACTCAGAGATTGAACTTAGTATACTACACATCTACTCTACAGAATGTGGCCACATCTGTAGTCAGTGCTTCTGCACTTCCTTTAAATATACTAACACTTGTCCAGTTTGTTTGAAAAAAAAAAGTCAGCCTTCATCAGTATCACTGCATTTATATATGATGTATGCCTTGTTGCTCAAGACATATCCTGTGGCTGGATTTTTCCATGTCTTTGTGCAGGAACTATGGGTTGTTGGCATCCAACACGCCGAGCTTAAAGACTGATTTTTAAAATTGCTATCTGCAGTATGTAAAAAACTCTTTGATTTCTCACATGCTCTGAGACTGCTTTTTGTTTCCTTTGGTTTTATGCTTTAGCGCTGGACTTTGGGTGCCAGATACTGGGGTCATCCTTAAAGCAACTTTCTCTTTCTTATAGTCATCAATTTTTAGTTGAATGGAACCCCTCTTGACCAAAGTGACCCCAGAAGAACCTTAAAACTGAGTTCCTGGCCGTGACAGAATGGGAGATCAGACACGTTTCATTATACCCCCGTCTCTTATGGTTTAGACACAACAACTGGCCAGCATTAATGTCAAATTAGAGATCATAAGGCTGACAGAACAGACCCTTTGTGGTAATAACAAATTATTCGTAAGACCTAAGGCCATGCCAGGCAAGTGTTATGTCATGAACTCCTACACTTAAAGAATAAACTATGTTCTAACTACCACAGGTTTTTCTATTAATTTTTTGAGTCGGAGTTCTGCCCGCCCAGTTTTTCCTTTTTGTTTAGCAGCTAAACAAGCACCAGCTGAGATAAGCAATTTTTTTTTTTTTTTGAGATGAAGTCTCGCTCTGTTGCCCAGGCTGGAGTGCATTGGCCCAATCTTGGCTCACTGCAAGCTCCACCTCCTGGGTTCACACCATTCTCCTGGCTCAGCCTCCCAAGTAGCTGGGACTATAGGTGCCCGCCACCATGCCTGGCTAATTTTTAATAGAGACGGGGTTTCACTGTGTTAGCCAGGATGGTCTCAATCTCCTGACCTTGTGAACCACCTGCCTTGGCCTCCCAAAGTGCTGGGATTACAGGGGTGAGCCACCGCGCCCAGCCACTTTCTCTTGATAAGAAGACCACTGACTATGGGTTGGTTCTGGCCAGTTTATAGAGGCTAAGCACTCTTGTTCCTTCCTGTCCTGAACAGGCATTTTGACTTATAGGGCCTAATTGTCATAGATTTAAATGTTAAGTCTCCACCTTAGGCCTGGCATGGTGGCTCATGCCTGTAATCCCAGCACTTTGGGAGGCTGAGGTGGGTGAATCACCTGAGGTCAGGAGTTCAAGACCAGCCTGACCAACATGGCAAAACCCTGTCTCTACTAAAAATACAAAAATTAGCCGAGTGTGGTGGTGCACGCCTGTAATCCCAGCTACTTGGGAGGCTGAGGAAGGAGAATCATTTGAACCTGGAAGGCAGAGGTTGCAGTGAGCTGAGATGGCACCACTGCACTCCAGCTTGGGTGCAGAGCAAGACTCCATCATGAAAAACAAAACAAAAAAAGAGTTAAGTCTGTACCTCAAAGTGAACATGGGTTGTATGTTACATGCATGTTTGTTCAATAAGCATGAGTCAGGATGACCTTCATGATTATTCATAACTCCTCCTGTAACCTGTTGAATATGTACATTTAGCCAACCTGTTCAGCATCAAGTTCCTACCCCAACCCCTCCTCCTTTGAAGTGCCTGTCTCTGGTCTTTGCCAGAGATTGTACTTCCTGGCCTGTGGGATGGCCACCTTGCAAGCCTTTAACCCTTTATAAGAAATAAAGTCTCCTTTCCAAATTTCTGGATGTTGTGAGTTCTAAGTTAACAAAGTAAGAAGAAGGAATTTGGGAGACTGACAACTTTGCAAACCAGAGCCACTATAGAAGTTTGAACTTTTACTTAAGAGAGAAATAAATGTCATTCTTGCTTAAGCAACTTTTATACTGAGCATATTAGTCAGGTTGATATATAAAATTAATCATCACTCTGGGTCTCGTTTACAGCAATGGAATTTTTTTATTTTTTATTTTTTTTTTGAGACAAGGTCTTACTCTGTCAACCATGCTGGAGTGCAGGGGTGTGATCATGGCTTACTGCAGCCTTGACCTCCTAGGCACAAATGATCCTCCCACTTCAGCCTCCTGAGTAGCTGGGACCACAGACACTGGCTAATTTTTAAATTTTTTATAGGGACACGGTCTCGCCATCTTGCCCAGGCTGGTCTTGAACTCCTGGGCTCAGGTGATCCTCCTACCTTGGCCTCCCAAAGTGCTGAGATTACAGGCATGAGCCATCATGCCTGGACACTGTTTTTAAATAGTGAAAAAAAGGACTTGAAGTACTATTTGTGAAGATTGAGACCTCTTGCTACATAGGATTTGGAATCACAGGCTTCTAGAGATGAATTCTTAGGAATTCACATTTTAAAGAAGGAGGAACTGATACCCATAAGAGTTAAATGTCTTAGCTAAGGCTACCCAGTGCTCTGGTGAGAGACAAGGTTTCTACCTTCTAGGCCAGTACTCTTACCCCTAGGCAAAAGGTTCAAGAATGTGCAGGTGCCAGGCTTTAGTAAAATCAGCTATACTAAGCATTGTCAAATGTTTTAGCCAACAACAAAAATAATCAAGATGAAACAAAATTACTTTTTTGATTAAGTGATCACCAGCATTTCATAGACATTTATTTGACAAAGGTTTTGATCCAACAAATGCCATGTACTGTCAAGGTGAGCAAGATAGAGTACTACCTACCCTGCGGTTGTTCACAACTTAGTGGAGGGGCAGACATGCAATCAAACAATTAGAATACACTCTGTTAAAGCCACATGTACAAAGATCTAGGGTGCTATAGAAATGTGTAAAGCTAGGCCAGGCATGGTGTTGCTCACACCTGTAATCCTAGCACTTTGGGAGGCTGAGGTTGGAAGACAGTTTGAGCTCAGGAGTTTGAGATAAGCCTGGGCAACATAGTGAGACCCTGTCAGAAAGAAAGAAGGGAAGAGGGAAAGAGAGAAAAAGAGAGAGAGAAAGAGAGACAGAAAAAAAGGAAGAAAGATAGGAAGAGGGAAAGAAAAAAGAAAAAACAAAGAAAGAAAAGAGAAAAAGAAAGAAAAAAGGACGAAAGAAAGAGAAAGGAAGAGAGAAAGAAAAAAGAGAGTGGGAGAGAAAGAAAGAAAAGAAAGGAAGAAAGAGAAAAAGGAAGGAAGGAAGGAAGGAGGAAGGAAGGAAGGCAGGCAGGAAGGCAGGCAGGCAGGCAGGCAGGCAAGCTGTGTTTCTCAACTGAGGAATGATTCCAACCCCTGACCCCAGGAGACATTTGGCAATGTCTGGAGACATTTTTGTTATGACTGGAGACGGGGGGGGGTGGCTACAGGCAACTAGTGTGTAAACGCCAGGGACACGGCTAAATATCCTAAAATTCACAGGACAGCCCCTCTGACTTAAAAGACTTAGCAGGCCCAAAATATCAATAGGGCTGAGGTTGGTAACCTCTGGTATAGAGCCAGCAAAATCTTCTAGAAGAGACAGGGAAGTGGGTAAAGCTTGGTTTGGGGATGAGGGAGTGGTTAGGGAAGTGTTTAGTAAAGAGATAAAGACGGGGGTGTGGGGGAAGGGAAACTCCTAGCCGAAGGGACAACATGTACAAAGCTGCAGAAGGTGACATATTTGGGCAATCCCAAACATCGGGGAAAGAGCTGTGGTCATTAAGGCTGGACAGGTAGGCAGGAGCCAGACGTGTAAGAAATCATATCGAGTTAGAGGAATTACTGTAAGAAAAACTGTTTGGCTGTTTATAAGTCACGCAGGAGCACAGTATTGGGACATCTCGCTGTGGGCTAAAACTGCTGAAGAAAGCTGTATGAAATGAAGCTTTTCTCATCCTGCTTTCTTAGGGCCTGGTGTTTTCCAGGCCTGTGTTACTGTCTCAGAGACAAAGTCAGGGCTGCTTCACTGGAATATGAGAGGTGAATTAGCTCTCTATTAAAGTCACTCAGCTGGTGTCTTGATAGTGTGATGGGATCATGAACGGGGGTGAGGTGGTTATTTTTCATGAGTTAGGCTTAATATAGGCTGACGTGTATTTCTTCTTTCATAGAGCATCCCTAGTCCAGAAATGGGGAGCTATGAACCTTAAGATTAGACTACCAGTTTAAATCTAAATGAGCTGCCCTCTTCTCCTACAAAAGAAAAGTTGGGCAGGTAGGGTATTGTAATGAAGGTTTCTCTTTCTCTTAAGCAAATGATGATCAAAGCAACTGACAAACTGTCACGGAATCTGTCAGACCTCACTCTGGCCTTGCTGCTTCTCTCCAGCTTCTGAACTTTTCTTCCTTTTGTCATGCTCTGAGCCCATTCCTTGAAAACTAACAGGTCCCTGACTCCTGGTCTGCAGACATCCTGGGTCTGTTGAGCTCTGATTCAAGTGCCTGCCTCTGCCCCCTGGTGGGCTGAAGCTTCATGGAGGTGAGTGATCCTTTTTTTACTTAGCAGGGCTTCTAGGAATAGTGTGGAAAACAGAATCATAGAAGAGGATATGGATTTGGGAGCACAAAAGGAAATTCATGAAGAGACGTATTTAACTTGTGACAGCTGGTAGCTACTATACTCTCTCCAGGCCTTGGAATAACTGTCTAATTTAGACTAGAGAAGCTGGTAGGAAAGTAATGAAATCCACCAAAACATTTTGAGAAAAATTAAACTACATACTATACAAAATTCACCTTATCAATGTAATCATTTTGTTTTAGATTTAAAAATTATTATGTATAACTTGGTTTGCTTACAATACCTTCACATTTGATTATTTTGTATTTAAGGCAGACTCGATACTCAGATAGTAAACATTTTTAATTGAATTCCTTCCTTTAAGACCTCTTCAGAGCTAAAATAAAGGAAGTTATATTCTTCTCAACTTAGTGTTTTCCTGATTGTTAGACAGACAAAAGAAAATGCTTATTTACTACATGAAAGCTTGAAAAACTCACTAAAATTCATCAACAAGAGATGTTGACACAGGGGCCCTTGAATCCTGAGTTATCATCCATTTCTACCAGTTTCCACTTCTAATAAAGTTTAATTTCATTATATTAATCATTAAGATCAGTTTCTAATTTCCTCTATCACAGGACCTTTAGGTTTGCTGTTACTCATCTCTGTCCTTAGCTATTGAAGCAAACAGGGCGATAAGCATTTTGTTTATAATTCCTAGGGGAAAAATAAACACTATTGCCTATACCTACTATATTCTTATGACTTTAAGGCCAAGTCAGTGAAAATAGACACTTTTCCATAATAGTAAAAAAAAAACTGTTTGTGTGATAGTCAGCTTCCCATTACTTCAGACGTTCAGGCAGAGGTTGGAAAGGAGTGAATTAAATGGCTTAAAATTTATTTCAACTCTGAGAAGCTCCGAGAAGTCCGAAAGTTCAGAATCTTTCCTTCTGATGTGAAAATGGCATGACTCGTGAAGCAGGAGTGTGTCTTGCTCTTAGGTTTGAGCTGGCTGTGCCGTATCGTTTGTCTCTGTGGAGGAATTGTATTTTTTTGCTCTCAGAGTTAATTATTCATAAAATCTGGCCATCAACGTTTAAAAATTACTTTGAAGGAATAAAGGTTGAAAAGCAAATGAACTCTCGTTAGATATCTTAACCATGATTTCAAAAGTTTACAACACAAAACTTCTCAGGAAAAAAAAGTCTCTGGTAGAAATTAAGGATTTCTTATGCAAGCTTCCAAAGACCTCATAGCTCTAATCTTTGCCTTTTCTCTGCTCTTTGAGAATATGCACAGTGAACCAAAGGAGGAAGAGATGTACTTTGTTTGTTTGTTTTTTGAGACGGAGTCTCGCTCTGTCGCCCAGGCTGGAGTGCAGTGGCCGGATCTCAGCTCACTGCAAGCTCCGCCTCCCAGGTTTACACCATTCTCCTGCCTCAGCCTCCCGAGTAGCTGGGACTACAGGCGCCCGCCACCTCGCCTGGCTAGTTTTTTGTATTTTTTAGTAGAGACGGGGTTTCACCGTGTTAGTCAGGATGGTCTTGATCTCCTGACCTCGTGATCCGCCCATCTCGGCCTCCCAAAGTGCTGGGATTACAGGTTTGAGCCACCGCACCCGGCCTCTTTTCTTTTTTTAAAGGCAGAGTCTCACTCTGATGCCCAGGCTGGAGTGCAGTGGCACCATCTCAACTCACTGCAACCTCTGCCTCCAGGGTTCAAATGATTCTCATGCCTCAGCCTCCCAAATAGCTGGGACTACAGGGGTACACCACCACGCCTGGCTAATTTTTTTTTTTTTTTTTTTAGTAGAGATAGGGTCTCACCATGTTACCCAGGCTTGTCTTGAACTCCTGACCTCAGGTGATCCTCCTGCCTCGGCCTCTCACAGTGCTAAGATTACAGGCCTGGGCCATTGTGCCCTGCTGATGTGCTTTCTTATAAAGTGATTCCTGCCAGCCGCGGCTTTATAAGGATGAATATCAATTCCTGACTCGAGTTTCTCTCTCTCCGCCTTAAGGTTAGACTTCCCCTAAAAGGGGCTGGCAGTAGATGTGCTTCCTAAAAGATTTCCAGGTCCAGAAATTTTAGAATCTCCTTTGGTTTCCAATTCTATGTCTCCCTCTAGCGCAATAGGAAGTTATTGCAGATATTTTGCCTCACAAATTTGATCCATTTAATAAATTCAATTCCACAAAACATATTGATGGGCTTCCTGCTGACTTAATGGTTAATAGGCTTTGGGGTCAAATAAAGAGTTCAAATCTGGGATCCACTACTTAATAATTGTGACTCTGGCAAGATACTTTAAACAATCTAAGCTTCAATTTCCTTAAATATGTGGTAATAATACATATGTCATAGGGTTGTTCTGAGATTAAATGAAATGATGTATGTAAAGCCTCTTCCACAGTGAGTGCTCAGCAAATATTAGCTAATATAATTAATCCCTTGTTTTACAGAAAAGGATATATTATTGAAAGCCAGGGGAATTGGCAAACCTTCAGCTAGCAAGATGAATTAACCATATAAAAAAATCAATCAATCATATAATATCAACAATTAATAACATGAAATATATTTTCATATCATAAAATTAACCCTTTTGAAGTTTACAATTCAGTGGTTTTTAGTATACTCACAAAGTTGTACAATTATCAATCCTATTTAATTCCAGAACATTTTCATTACCCCCAAAAGAAATTCCATACCCATTATCAGTCACTTCCCATTCCTCTTTGCCCCGCCTTGGTAACCACTATATACTTTAAATATACTTTTAAAATGCATTGAATAAAATTTCTGAGTGATATCCACTTTCAAAAGACACTACATTCACTAGGATTATAAACTGATGCTGGTATGTATTCCTTCTCCTAGATTACCTTCAAGTAGCCAGATTCTTCTATATGTTTTATCTTATTCAGAATGTATCTCTTTTCAAAGTTTTTGAGACAGCTCTGACTGGCTTAAAATGCAGTCTTTTTTTGAACTTGTGTATTCCCTGATAGGCATATTTTTCTGGGTTTGGTCTTCTTTTTCATTTATAAAAATAGAGACAGGATCTTACTATGTTGCCCAGGTTGGTCTCAAACTCCTGGCCTCAAGCAATCCTCCTGACTCAGCCTCCCAAAGTGGTAGGATTATAGGTATGAGCCACTACACCCTGCCCTAGATTTGGTCTTCTAAGCACATATTGAGGGGGTGGAAAATAAACAGACATTTTTCTCTTCCCTTCCACAGAATTGCCCATTCAGCCTAGTACACAGAATGAAGTCATCTTCTTTTCAAAGCTTTTATTATCTTTTGGTTAATGTACTTTCTTTTTTTTGAGATGGAGTCTCGCTCTATCCCCCAGGCTGGAGTGCAGTGGAAGCTGCTCCTTCTGGGTTCACACCATTCTCCTGCCTCAGCCTCCCAAGTAGCTAGGACTACAGGCGCCCGCCACCACACTTGGCTAATTTTTTGTATTTTTAGTAGAGGCGGGGTCTCACTGTGTTAGCCAGGATGGTCTCAATCTCCTGACCTTGTGATCTGCCCATCTCGGCCTCCCAAAGTGCTGGGATTATAGGCATGAGCCACCGTGCCCGGTCGGTTAATGTAACCTTTAGTAAATTATTAATATGTAAAAGGATGGTGAATTAAAAATTTTAATTGTACAACAAAACCATGGGGCAGAAGACTAGAAATATGACTTTTCAACATGTTATAGAGAGTTCTAAATTCTGAGGCCCTTTTTAAAAAAAACTAAAAAACTTGTTTTGGTAGGCTATGAAAAACACCGGAAGATTTTGGAAGGCAGAGGAGGGTTGGCAATTATTATTAATAATTAGACTTTGCAACTGATTAGATGATAGGGAAGAAAGAATTGAATAAAATATCTAAAGATAACTCAGATTTCAAAACTGGAAGATTGATGGTACAATAAATACAAATAGGGAAGTCAAGAGATGGAAATGATTTAGGGATAAATATGAGTTCCGTTTCAGTCAGGTTGATTTTCAAGGACACAGTTGTGGGCTCAAGAGATTTGGGAGTTATCTTTATTTACAGACTGTATATAAAGGTATGGGAATGAATGGCTCACTTGGTAAGAACAAAGTGGTTAGAGGCAGAAGAACTAGGACAGTATCGTATTACAAGGGCCAAAGGAAACATTAAATAAGTCAAGGAAGATAGAGATTGACAGTGTCATTAAATAGTGTTTGGCAAACTCTACCTTAGCACCCTAAGAAAAAATTTCAACAGAGTGCTATGGTAGAGGGTCCATTACAAGAGCAGAAATTCAGGCAAGTTACCTTAAGTGAAGAGGTAACTTCGCTTACTTTGAGGATAAACATTTGTTGAGCAAGGCATCCTGCTAGGCACAGAAATCCCAGGAAGAATCAAAGGACAGTGCTGTGGTTAACATAATACAGCCATTCTCCACATTTGTTTCTCTCTGTAATTCTCGTCTCTGCCAACTAACTGGCTCTCTCCACTCTGCATCTCTGCATTTCTTCTGATTTCTGTTTAAAATTTATCTCCTTTATTCTGTTTTCTCTTTCAAGTCCTAAGCGCTACCTCATGGCAGTCTTTAAACTTTTGCTCTTACTTTTGACTTCTGGATTCTCCCTTTGTTCAAAGATTCAAATTCATGAGAAGTTCTGGTTTGCCGGATCATCTTTTTGTATTAGGTCATGTCTTGGATTGCTGGACAGCCTATGAAATGAGTTTGAAGCCCATCTGTGGCCTAGGAGAGGGAGTGGAGGCCACATGGTGTGTGTGGGCCCGACCTTTAGCATGTACTATGGGAAAGACAGCTACTATGATTAAGACATCAAGCAGGTATTAGGAATCAATCTTAGTTTAAAATTCAAGTGTGCAAAGAATAGCACTTCGTATTTTCTATAACACTGCTAAATATTGGCTTTGTGTTCCCATTCCTGTGGGCTGGAGGTAAATTTGTCATCTTTCAGGAAAGGCATCCACACTGATTAATGCTGAAAGTCCATTACCCAATCTAGACAAGTTGATATATTGAGGACATTTTGAAATATTCTGCCCACCCCCAGCACATGTGCAGGCACACACACCCACACACACACACCTTTCTTTAAATATACAGAAACGTTAAATAAAGTGTCAAAAACGATTTAAGGGTTAGTTTTTGTTTGTTTGTTTTTTGTTTTGAGACGGAATCTTACTCTGTCGCCAGACTGGAGTGCAGTGGTGCAGTCTCAGCTCTCTGCATCCTCTGCCTCCCGGGTTCAAGTGATTCTTCTGCCTCAGCCTTCCAAGTAAGTGGGACTACAGGCACCCGCCACCACGCCTGGCTAATTTTTTGTATTTTTAGTAGAGACAGGGTTTCACCATGTTGGCCAGGATGGTCTCAATCTCTTGACCTCATGATCCACCCACCTCGGCCTCCCAAAGTGCTGGGATTAAAGGCGTGAGCCACCACACCCAGCTTTAAGTGTTAGTTTTTAAATGGTGGATTAAAAACTGATTATTCCCCTTCTCTTAGAAACTCATCCTTCTTTAAGTCAAAAACTACAAGGAGAATGAAAAATAGACAAACAATTTGCAATGAAACTAGAGACATCAAATAGCTTGGACTAAAATCTGTGAGGAAGGACTGCCAAACATAGTGAAAGTCAAGCAGGAATGTGAGGGAGGATGCCTAGGGATGCGGACCTTACATGAAGGGAGGTGGCACTTTTCCAAAGAAAGTACCCTATCCTGTTGGCCATGACTCACAAGCCCTGGTACAGAACAAAGAGAACAGGCAAGCAGACTTAAGCTGGGCTTTCCTGCAACCATTTGTTACACAGATTTGAGATATAGGAAAGGTGAAGTTGAACAAGGACAAATATGCCATATTTTCAGAAAACAGTCTGTTGCTGATGTAGAATGGAGGAGAGAGACTCTGCATTGCAAACAACGCTGCAGTGTTGATCATGGGGAAAAAAGAACCCATGGAACATTGTTTTATAAAGAAAACAGCCTCAAATATAACCCTGCCTCCATCCTCATACAAGTCTCTTGCAAATAGCTGATTCAGGAAGAACTCACCTCATTCAAAGATGTTTAGAGAAATAAAAAATAAATAGCACCTATAAAACAACAACAGGAGAAAATGTCCAAAGCAAAGCACAGAAAGTTATGGAGTTAGAAGATATGTAAAAGAAATTAATCGAAATAAAAACTGGAGTGAGAAGCTTCAACATCTGTCTGATAAGAGTTTCAGAAAAAGAGGCTACAGAGAATGGTTGAAAGGCAACATTCAAAGAGAAGATGGCCATATTAGGTCCAGACAGGCAAGACCCAGGTTTGGGGAGATCAGATATCAGCAATAGGGAACACAGGCTATGTGGGAAACTATGGAGCAAAGGGCTAGAGACTCAAGCAAAAGCATTTTGACAACAAAAGTGAGAATCTAGATATGGAATGAGGGCAATATAAATAGTTATTAATGAGAATGGAATTTGATCATGAAGCAAAGAATGTTTAGCCATGTTCCCCTGGCTAGAATAAATCTGAATATAAGGGAAACTAAGCCCATAAGGAGAGGTAAATATAAACTTCTAACTGGGAATGGGCAGGGTTAGGAATGAGGAATAGAGCAGTTCTGGATACTCCAATTCTCAAGTGGACGTATGGCAGATGGAAATAGCTCTGGCCTTCAGGATAGAGTTCTTTGAATTTCCTGATTCCACCAAAGACTTGAGTATCAGAGCAAGTTCGTACTCCTCTGAGCTCCAGTTTTCCTCTCAAGAACAGGAGAGTAACCTCTGGACAAACTCTCAGGGATTTTGCCTCAGAATACATCTTCTATCTGTATTTTTATCCTTCAGAGGAAGATGATATGCAAGTTGAAAATAAAAGCCTGGGACTTCTAGTTGCACTTTGCCCTGTTCCATAAATGTAGTAAAGGTCCAGATATGAGCAGCTCATGGTCAGAGCCTCCATGTTATTCATTTCTTTTTTTTTTTTTTTTTTTTTTTTTTGAGACGGAGTCTTGCTCTGTGGCCCAGGCTGGAGTGCGGTGGCCAGATCTCGGCTCACTGCAAGCTCCGCCTCCCGGGTTTACGCCATTCTCCTGCCTCAGCCTCCCGAGTAGCTGAGACTACAGGCGCCCGCCACCAAGCCCGGCTAGTTTTTTTTTTTTGTATTTTTTAGTAGAGATGGGGTTTCACCGTGTTAGCCAGGATGGTCTCAATCTCCTGACCTCGTCATCCGCCCGCCTCGGCCTCCCAAAGTGCTGGGATTACAGGCTTGAGCCACCGCGCCCGGCCCATGTTATTCATTTCTATGCCCCAGGAAGTATGAGCATAGAAACAAAGCTGGCATCACTGAATGTTTATTTACACCATTAGACCTTTAGGCACTGAGATTGAAGTCACTTCTGGTGGCTATTCATCAAATAGTAGCCCACCCTGGATTATTCAATGTAAAAATTCTGGCTCTGGGCCGGGCGTGGTGGCTCATACCTGTCATCCCAGCACTTTGGGAGGCCAAGGTGGGTGGATCACTTGAGGTCAGGAGTTCGAGACCAGCCTGGCCAACATGGTGAAACCCCGTCTCTATTAAAAATACAAAAAATTAGCCAGGTATGGTGGCGCATGCCTGTAATCCCAGCTGCTTGGGAGGCTGAGACAGAAGACTCGCTTGAACCTGGGAGGCAGAGGTTGCAGTGAGCAGAGATCGTGCCATTACACTCCAGCCTAGGCAAAACAGTGAGACTTTGTCTCAAAAAAAAAAAAAAAAAAAAGTCAAATGGCTTCAATTTATTATTATTAATTTTTTGAGACAGGGTCTTACTTTGTCACCCAGGCTAGAGTGCAGTGGCATGATCTAGGCTCACTGCAGCCTCAACAGCCCAGGTTCAAGCAATTCTCTAGCCTCAGCCAGTCTCCTGAGTAGCTGGGATTCCAGGCACGCACCACCACGCCCAGCTTTGTTTTTTTTTTTGTTTTTTGTTTTGGTAGAGACAGGGTTTCACCATGTTGCTCAGGCTGGTCTCAAATTCCTGGGCTCAAGCGATCCACCTGCCTTGGCCTCCCAAAGTGCTGGGATTACAGGCGTGAGCCATTGTGCTCGGCCTATAGCTTCCATTTTTTTCAAAAGTTGAGGTAAAATTCATACAACATAAAGTTAATATTTTAAAATGTACAATTCAGTGGCGTTTAGTGCGTTCACCATGGTGTATAATAATCACCTCTATCTAGTTTCAAAACATTTTTGTCCTCCCAAAAGGAAACCCCATGCCCAGTCACTTCCAGTGATATGAACAGTCACTCCCCGTATCTCCTTCTCTCCAGCCCTGGCAACCAATAATCTGCTGTTTCTATAGACTTACCTGTTCTGTATATTTCCTATAAATAGAATTGTATAATATGTGACCTTTTGTATCTGGGTTTTGTCACTTAGCATAATGTTTTTGAGGTTCATCCATGCTGTAGCATGTATGAGTACTTTATTCCCTTTTCTGACTGAATAATCTTCCATTGTATGAGTATGGCACACTTTTCCATCCATGAGTTAATGTGCATTTGGATTGCTTCCACCTGTGCCTATTGTGAATAGTGCTGCTATTAACATTTATGTACAAGTTTTTGTTTGAATATCTGTTTTCAGTTCTTTTGGGTATATTCCTAGAAGTGGAATTGGTAGGTCTTATGGTAATTTTTTGTTTTAACTTTTTGAGGAACTGCCAAACTCATTTCCACAGTGGCTGCACCAATTTATATTCTCAATTAACGATGTACAAGAGTCCATTTCTCTGTATCACCAATACTTATTTTCCATTTAAAAATTATAGTAATATTAGTGAGTGTGAAGTGGTATTTCATTGTGGCTTCGATTTGAATTTTAGTAATGACTAGTAATACTAAGTATCTTCCCATGTGCTTGTCGGTCATTTGTTTATCTTCTTTGGATAATTGTCTATTCAAGTCCTTTGTCCATTTTAAAAATTGGGTTGTTCATCTTTCTGCTACTGAGTTCTAAGAGTTCTTTATTTTGGATACCAGACTTTATCTGGTACAGGATTTGCAAATATTTTCTCCCATTCTGTAAGTTGTCTTTTCACTCTTTTGCAAAAATAAAACTAAAAATAGTTTGTTTTGTGTGATGTCTTTATCGGTCTTTAGGACCAAGATAAGCTAGCCTCACAGAATGAATTAGGAAGTGTTCCCTCCTGTTTTTTTGGAAGAGTTTGAGAAAGATTGGTATTAATTCTTTAAATAGTCGGTAGGATTACCAGTGAAACCATCTGGTCCTGGGCTTTTCTTCGTTGTGAGGATTTTGATTACTGATCTACTCTCTTTACTTGGTATAGGTCTGTTCAGATTTCCTATTTCTTCTTGAGTCAGTTTTGGTAGTTGATGTGTTTCTGGAAATTTTTCCATTTCATCTGGGTTGCTCATTTGTTGGCATACAATTGTTCATAGTTTCTTATAATCCTTTTTTATTTCTGTAAGATCTGTACTAATTTACCCGCTTTCATTTCTGATTTTAGTGATTTAAATCTTTTTTTCTTTATCAGTCTACTTAACGGTTTCTAAATTTTGTGGATTTTCCCTCCAAAGAATCGCATTTTTATTTCATTAATTTTTCTCTGTTGTTTTTCTATTCTTTTATTTTGTTTCTTTTCTTTTGTCATTTTTTTTTTTTTTTTTTTTTTTTTTGAGACAGGGCCTCACTCTGTTGCCCAGGCTACAGTGCAGTGGCACAATCATGGCCCACTGCAGCCTTGACCTCCGGGGCCCAAGTGATTCTCTCACCTCAGTCTCCCAAATATCTGGGGTTACAGGTGGATGCACCACACCTGGCTTTTTTTTTTTTTTTTTTTTGAGATGGAGTCTTGCTCTGTCACCCAGACTGGAGTGCAATGGCACGATCTCAGCTCACTGCAACCTCCCCCTCCCAGGTTAAGTGATTCTTCTGCTTCAGCCTCCTGAGTAGCTGGGATTACAGGCACTCGCCACCACGCCCGGCTAATTTTTGTATTTTTAGTAGAGATGGGGTTTCACTATGTTGGCCAGGCTGGTCTTGAACTCCTGACCTCAGGTGATCTGCCCACCTCGGCCTCCCAAAGTGCTGAGATTACAGGCCTGAGCCACCACACCTGGCCTTTTAAAAAATTATTATTTATAATTTTTAGTAGAGATGATGTCTTACTGTGTTGCCCAGGCTGGTCTCAAACTCCTGGGTTCAAGTGATCCTTCTGCTTTGGCCTCCCAAAGTGCTGGGATTACAGGCATGAGCCACCATGCTCTGCCTCTATTCTTTATTCTTTCCTTCTGCTAGCTTTTGTTTGGCTTGTACCTCTCTTTCTAGTTTTAGGGAAAATTTTGGTTATTGATTTGTGGTCTTTCTTTTTTAATGTAGGTGTTTATAGCTATAACTTTCCTTGTTAGCACTGTTTTCACTGTATCCCATAAGTTTTGGCATGCTGTGATTTTTGTTTGTTTTTGAGACAGGGTCTTGTTTTGTTACCTATGCTGGAGTGCGTAGGTGTGATCTTGACTCACTGCAACCTCCACTTCCTGGGTTCAAGTGATCCTCCTACCTCAGCCTCCCCAGTAGCTGGAACCACGGACATGTTCCATTATGCCCAGCTAACTTTTTTTCTTTTTGTATTTTTGGTAGAGGCAGGGTTTCACTAGTTTGCCCAGGCTGGTCTCAAGGTCCTGAGCACAAGTGATTGGCCTGCCTCAGCCTCCCAAAGTGCTGGGATTAGAAGTGTGAGCCACTGTGCACAGCCTGCATTTTTGTTTTTACTCATCTCAAAGTATTTTCTAATATTACTTGTAATTTCTTCTTTGACCAATTGGTTAAGAGTGTGTTGTTTAATTTTCACATATTTATGAATTTTCCAGTTTTCCTTCTGTTACTGATTTTTAGTTTCATTCCATTGTAGTAAGAGATATTTTGTATGATCTTTTTTTTTTTTTTTCTGAGGCAAGGTCTTGCTCTGTCACCCAGGCTGGAGTACAGTGGCACAACCTTGGCTCACTGCAGTCTCGACCTCCTGGGCTCAAGCAATCCTCTCACCTCAGCCTCCTGAGTAGCTGGGACTACAGGCATGTGTCACCATGACCAGCTAATTTTTGTACTTTTTTTTTGGAGAGATAGGGTTTCATCATGTTGCCCAGGCTGGTCTGGAACTCTCGAGCTCAAGCAATCCACCTACTTTGGCCTCCCAAAGTTTTGGGCTTACAGGCATGAGCCACTGTGCCTGGCTGGTTTTCATCTTTTAAAAATGTATTGAGACTTGTTTTCTGACCTAGCATATGGTCTATCCTGGAGAATGTTCCATGTACACTGAAGGAAAATGTGTATTCTGTTGTTGTTGGATGAAGTGTTCTTTATATGTCTATTAGGTCTAGTTGGCTTACAGTGTTGTTCAATTCTTCTGTTTCCTTACTGATCTTCTATCTTGTTGTTCTGTCCATTATTGAAACTGTGGGGTATTGGAATTTACAGGTATTATTGTAGAACTATTTCCATCTTCAGATCTGTCTCTTTTTGCTTCACATATTTTGAGGCTCTGTTGTTGGGTGTGTATATGTTTATAATTGTTTTATCTTCTTGATGGATTAACCCATTTATCATATCCTTGATAATGTCCTTCTTTGTATTGTTGTAACAAGTTTAACAATTTTTACCTTAAAGTCTATTTTACCTTATATTAGTAGAGCTACTCCATCTTTTTTGGGTAAATATTTGTATGGATTATCTTTCCAACTTTTTACTTTCAACTTGTTTGTGTATTTGGTTCTAAGGTGAGTCTCCTGTAGATAGCCTATAGTTGGTTCATATTATTTTTATCCATTTTCCTAATCTCTGCCTTTCAATCAGAAGTTAATCTATTTCATCTAAAGTACTGATAAGGAAAGACTTACCTATGCCATTTTGTTATTTATTTTCTTTTTTTTTTTTTTTTTTTAGATGGAGTCTCGCTCTGTTGCCCAGGCTGGAGCGCGGTGGCCGGATCTCGGCTCACTGCAAGCTCCGCCTCCCGGGTTCACGCCATTCTCCTGCCTCAGCCTCCTGAGTAGCTGGGACTACAGGCGCCCGCCACCTCGCCCGGCTAGTTTTTTGTATTTATTTTTAGTAGAGATGGGGTTTCACCGTGTTAACCAGGATGGTCTCGATCTCCTGACCTCGTGATCCGCCTGTCTCGGCCTCCCAAAGTGCTGGGATTACAGGCTTGAGCCACCGCGCCTGGCTATTTATTTTCTATATGTGCTTTTTTGTTTCTAAATTCCTTCATTACTTCCCTTTTTTGTAATTAATTGATTTTTTCTAGCGTAACATTTTGATTCCTTTCTCTTTTCGTTTTCTTCATATTGCTTAGTAGTTTTTTCTTTAGTAGTTACCTGAGGGTTATAATTAGTCAACTTTATAATGATCAAGGGTGAATTAATGCCAACTTAGTTTTAATAGTACAAAGCAAAAGATTTTACTATAAAAACTCTGCTCCTTTTCAGCTCTGTTCTCTCCTTTTTGTTGTTATTATCACAAATTATCTCTTTATACATTACATATCCATTAACATACATAACTATTGTTTTGTGCGTTTGTCTTTTAAATTGAATAGGGGAAAAAGAGGAGTCAGAAACCAAAAACTGCATTATTGGACTTTACCTATGTAGCTACTTTTTCACTGGTCTCTATTTATTTATATGACTTTGAGGTACTTCCTAGTTTCCTTTCCCGAGTAGCTAGGACTACAGGTGTGAGTCACTGCGCCAGCTTCTGTATTTATATTTCTGAAATGTGTGTAGTTTTTTTTGAGACGGAGTCTTGCTCTGTTGCCCAGGCTGGAGCGCAGTGGCACAATCTCGGCTCACTGCAAGCTCCGCCTCTGGGTTCATGCCATTCTCCTGCCTCGCCTCCTGAGTAGCTGGGACTACAGGCGCCTGCCACCATGCCTGGCTAATTTTTTATATTTTTAGTAGAGATGAGGTTTCACCTGTATTAGCCAGGATGATCTCGATCTCCTGACCTCATGATCTGCCCACCTTGGCCTCCAAAGTGCTAGGATTACAGGCTTGAGCCACCATGCCTGGCCTGAAATGTGTTTTTTAAAAAGGAGTGAAGAGGACCCTGGATGGTTGATGATATAATACTACTGACTGAGGAATCTGATTGATTTTCCAATTCTCCATACATAATTTCTAGAAAACAAAAATAAAATAAAGGTAATAACTAGTAGAGCAGAAGTTGAAAATAAAACTTTCAACAGATACATGGGGAAAGTGGGTAAAGAGAGAGATGTATAACAAAGTACATTTCTTTGATTTAGTACTGTTTCTTCCTCTGCTTTGATTCTTCATTAAAGTTTAAATAGCATCATACGCTATAATGTCAGAAAACACTCAATTTACTGGTTCACTTTCAAAGGGCAGATTATGTGCTTTTACTTTAGTTGTACCAATTTTCAGCTCCTTTAGGAATGGAGCCCATCATCCTGGAGTGTTAAAATGGGCAAAAAGAAAGATAAACTCATTTTAGCTGTTCTTTTCTAAAGGTATCCTCCAACCCCTCCTCCAACATCGATCCAGGCAACTATGTTGAAATAAACGATTCAATCGCCTACCTACCTTCTAAAGTGGTGATACAAGATATTACTATGGAGCTACATTGCCCACTGTGCAACGATTGGTTCCATGACCCACTGATGCTAAGCTGTGGCCACAACTTCTGTCAAGCCTGTATCCAAGACTTCTGGAGGCTGCAAGCAAAGGAAACATTCTGTCCTGACTGTAAGATGCTATGTCAGTATAGCAACTGTACATTTAACCTTGTACTGGACAAGTTGGTAGAGAAGATTAAGAAGTTACCCCTACTCAAGGGCCATCCACAGTGCCCAGAGCATGGAGAGAACCTGAAACTGTTCAGTAAACCAGATGGAAAACTGATCTGCTTTCAATGCAAGGATGCTCGGTTGTCTGTGGGGCAGTCTGAGGAGTTCCTGCAAATCTCTGAGGCTGTCCATTTCTTCACGGTGGGTAAGCCCTGGGCCTTGAACAATCCCTTAGAAAACCTAGGAAAAATATTTTATAGGGCTTCTTCTTTCTTCCAACCCCATCCCTTTATTCAAATGATGATTAGAAAACCCAGACTGCTCAGAAAGTACAACGTATCTTGCAAAGTTCTTTTTCTAGAGTTGCTGCTTATAGGAAAGGAACAGTGGAGGAGCCCTAGCTTACTCCCTCAATTTAAATCTGTACCTAAACTCTGCCATGGTAGCACTCTGCTAAACACTGTGTAGAATATGAATATATAAGATATTGCTCTTGTTATTAAAAAATTCAAAAATTGGTTAAGTTTAAAATGAAGAAAACAACAGAAGCAATGTAAGATAGTCTACTATTAAAAGTTAAATTTTGTCACATTTGTAATTCTTAAGGGTTTAGAATTTCTGAAATGATTAGAGAAAGATGAAATTGTCAGGGGACATATAGTGAAAGAAAGGGAAAGGACTTGAATTGGGAAATCATTTGGATTTGGAAGGGCAGAAGGAAGAAACAAGTGTTCCAAGTGAGAACAACACAAGTAAAATAATAGATTCCGAGAATAGTATATAACTAGAGTGGAAAATGTGTAGAGTTCTATTCCTTTCTTCAAACCCCTGTAGCTAGCTACTAAGAGAGAAAAACTAAGTTTTAAGCTCTAATTCTTTTTTTTTTTTGAGATGGGGTCTCACTATGTTGCTCAGGCTGGTCTCAAACTCCTAGACCCAAGTGATCCTCCCATCTCAGTCTCCCAAAGTGCTGAGATTACAGATGTGAGCTGCCACACCTGGCCTTTTTTTCTTTTCTTTTTCACAATTCTTGAATGAGACAAGAACTATGATACAAGGGAAGGGGAAGATCTTTGCAGCAAGAGCTTGCTTTTTTCTTGCACACTGGGGCCTTGGGGAAGGTGTTGTTTATGGTCGTTCATCTCCTGAGTCAGTCTGGGTTAATTCTATTTGATATTCCCAGGAGGAGCTTGCCATCCAACAGGGTCAACTGGAGACAACTCTGAAGGAGCTTCAGTCCCTGAGGAACACGCAGAAGGAAGCTATTGCTGCTCACAAGGTGAGGAGCAAGAAAGAGGGGTTATGAGATAGAACTGGAACACACCCTCCATGTAACTTCAGCTATGGGTACAAAGGTGCCTAACATATATTATCAACACACTAAATGGTACCTAGGCTATAGAATTGGAAAACTGAGACTGTAGGATGGAAAGAAATATGGTGGTGTAGTAGGTTCCTAATAGCTGATCAACAGAGCAGATTAACCTTTCCCCTAATATGCTGATCTTTTTGATGGTTCAGTCACCAGGTGACTGTTGTGGGATTAAAATGTGTCTGGTCTTTGGCTTTATCTACGGCAAAAAAAAAAAAAAAAGGTTATAAAAAAAAACAAAACAATCACTAAAGATTGCTATGTCCAAAGAAATACCTTTATTTCCTTTGAGTTTATAACCAGACACCTCTGGACTAGGTCTCCAAGGTTGTAAGCTTTTTCCATCTGATTTGATCTTTCTTAGCTTCCTCCAAACTAAATAAAGCTATTGTCTTCACTTTCAACTTCATAGACACTCTAGGACAACATTAATGGCTAGAGATCTGGCAAAGCAGCCCCTAGGCTGGGGGTGCTAAATTGGACGTTCTGTTTCTTTATTCATTATTCTATGGAGAAGAGCATTCTCAGGTATTTGGCATCTGGAAGAAAAAATATGTAGACTCAGGGAAAGAAGATGGATATATGGAAGTAATGGTGTCTCCAGAAAATCTTGTTCCTGTTGTAAAAGTTCCTATTAGTGTGAGCATTCATTCATTCATCTAACAAATATTTATTGAGTGGGTCATAATACTAGATATTGGGGATGGGAGACAGCTGTTAATTAAATAGTCCCAACAGTAATAATAAAATAACAACTGTGATAAGTACTATAAATGAAAGTATAGGGTATGATGATAGCATATCAATGGAGAACATAATCTAGACTGGGGGAGTTGTGTTTTCTGAAGAAGTCACTTATTAAAAATTGAGAATTGAAGGATAAGTAACTCACCCAAGTGAACTGGGTGAGTGGGAATATGAAGGAGATGACCTGGAGAAGAATGTTCTAGGACTAGAAAACAGCATATGGAAAAGTCCTGAGACAGAAAGTTAGCTGCTATGTTAAACAGAGAAAAGGCCAATAAAGCTGTAACATGCTAAGCAAGATGACATTGAAGAGGTGGATATGGGCTTACTGCAACCTCAAACTCTTGGGCTCAAGAAATCTTCCCACCTCAGCCTCCTGAGTATCTGGGACTAGTTTGCCACACCTGGCTAATTATTTTATTTTTGGAGAGACTGGGTCTCACTATGTTGCCCAGTCTTGAACTCCTGTTCTAAGCAATCCTCCCAGCTTGACCTCCATAAGTGTTGTAATTACAGGTATGAGCCACTGTGCCCAGCCAAGACTATCTTAAGGGTGCAATAATAATTATGGACCATGGAATCCAAGCTAGATAAGAGAGGACATGAAGGTAGAAATTCCTGAATAGAAATGGAGGGATCGGTGAATAGGAGGTTTCAATGAGATCCAATAATTGTTGCAATAGGAGTATCCGAGTGGGCCTGGTGCATAAAAAGTTATTTTGGAGATGACGCAATTGCTGGGGGTGATAAAATCCTAGGTGAGACTATAGGAATGAATCAAGAAATGCAGAAATCACTAGACATGAGGAGAATGAGGAACTGAGAAGCCAGGATGTCAAATAGTTTACCTGTGAGGATGTTGAGTTCCCCCAAGGAAAAAGCTGCAAGTGTAACAGTGGCATTCCCCAAGTTCTGATTTCTGGGTAAGGACAGTTCTTCCAGCCTCCCAATACCCCCAGTCTAAAAGTACCACTTGGCAGCTTTTGGTTTACCAATCTAGGGGGGTATTATCATTCATTCTAGAATGTTTGATTAACTCCACAGTCTCATTTAATATGGCATTGGTTACCATCTCAGTACTGCAATAGGAAACTAGAGGTCACTTTTGCCTATTTCATCCTGAACTACTAAATTAGTTGGAAAAGGAGTAAGTCTCCCAAAGGACTCATTTTGGTATGGTTGAGTTTGATATTCAGTAGCCATTTGTATACATTTTTCTGTGATGGTATTTCCCAAGTGTGTGAGTGTTGGTGGTGTGGGTCTCCATCCCCAAGCACTAGTCTTTGTAATAACTATGGTGATAATCATGGAGGTTTCCAGGAAAACAAGCTACATCTGCAGCAACATGTGTCCATGGAGTTTCTAAAGCTGCATCAGTTCCTGCACAGCAAAGAAAAGGACATTTTAACTGAGCTCCGGGAAGAGGGGAAAGCCTTGAATGAGGAGATGGAGCTGAATCTGAGCCAGCTTCAGGAGCAATGTCTCTTAGCCAAGGATATGTTGGTGAGCATTCAGGCAAAGACGGAACAACAGAACTCCTTCGACTTTCTCAAAGTGAGAATCCACACCAATATGATTATGGGTACCTTCCTACCTAGAGGGGGGAAGAGGTTTGGAAAGAATGCAGAAGTGGCTTTTCACATCCAGGGAAAACAAAACAAAACAAAAACAAAACAGTTAAGTAGTGCTTTTAAGATTCTCTGGAAGAAAAGGAGGAGGCTACTTCAGCTATATGCACAGCAGGAAGCTTTACTTTCATCCTCTTAGGAAATAAGATTTTTAAATTCCATTATTAATAGTATATATTAATGGTTTAATATTTTTCCATAAAGAGCTTGATGCTTTATTTCTCAAAAATAAAAAATTTGCAGCATGAGTTGTATCTTTGGCTCTCAGCAATCATAAGTTGACCTGTCTGAAAAGCTGTTTTCTAACCTTTGCTTTCTTAAGCTTCACCTCTAAAGAGGCGTTGGTTACCATCTCAGCACTCAGAAGTTTAATTAGCTACAGTAAGGAAAAGTGGCCTTGGGACTGGGATACCCACTGTGTTTTCCTTCTGAGACTATTTGAAAGTATAGGTAAAGATAGCTTAACTTAAGTATTGTCTTACTGGCTTCTGTCTTGCTCCCTGTAGAAGGGAACTCTAGAAAGAGCAAAAGATCAGTTTAACCTGGGTTAGGATAAGGGATGAAGATTAGAAAAAGTGTATGAAGGATGAAAGAAGTTGGTAGAGGTGAGTTGGGGACCATCTGCACAAATTCTGGTGGTGGCTGGTATCACCAGAGAAATTTTGGGAGTTGATGAACAGGCATCTGATGTCTCTCTTTCTCCTTTCTTCTAGGACATCACAACTCTCCTAGATAGGTAAGTGTTTCCCTATGGCACCCTTAATATCATTCCCTGAGTCTCTGGAGGATGTCTAAGGATAAATGATTTATGTCCCCTGCAGCTTGGAGCAAGGAATGAGGGTGCTGGCAACCAGAGAGCTTATTTCCAGAAAGCTGAACCCGGGCCAGTACAAAGGTCCTATCCAGTACATGGTGTGGAGGGAAATGCAGGACACTCTCTGTCCAGGTATCAGTGGGTAGTAACTATGGGTTCTTGAGGCTCCTAATCTATGTTTAATCTGTGGGACCTCTTCTGTGGCCCTAATTAGGTTTTTATAATCTGGGATAGGGAAGGGGTACAGTTTGGTCAAAAGGAGGCTAGTTGGTATGACTGAATTTCTTTTAGTGCCATGACCTAAGAATTTATGACTTTGTGCTCGTAAATAGATACGAGTTTGATATCAGGATTACTCGTTAGCCTATGATTTTGACTGTTTTATGAAATGTGGCAACAGCCAAAATTTTATCTTGTTTTGCTAAATCAGCTATATGAATCCCAGGGGCTTCTCCGCTCTGAAGGAGGAGGAGGTTTCTGTACATACTCTTTGTATGTACACTGGGTCTTTATAGTTTCTCTTGTACTTGATGTTCATAGTGTAGAACATTTTAGAAGATTATTTAGATCTTCAGTGCTTCAGAAGAAAACCAATAATTTAAATAAACCTACCTAAGAAGGACACTAAGTTTTTGTGTTCCTGCAGATACCAAAGGACTGAGCAAGACAAAATAACACACATGGCATTTCAAGAACATCAAATAAAGTTCTAAATAAAAATCTTTATAGAAATAAAATTCTAAACAGAGTTTTTATAGAATGCATAGACTCATTATTATTATTGCTTATGGTTATTGATTTAATGAGAAATCACAAATAAATCCTTGATTTAATGAAAAATCACAAATTTTTCCAGGTAATTGACATTGAAAAAAATCAACTATACTGAGATATAGTTAACATAGAGTAAAATTAACCAATTTTAAGGGCACAATTTGATGAGTTCTGATGTATACATACACTTAGGTAAAGATCGCCATAATCAAAATATGCAAGATTTTTATCACTCCCAAAAGTTCCTACATGCCTCTTTGCAATCAATTTCTTCCTTCTACTCTCTACCTGTAACATTCACTGACATGTTTTATTTCACTTTAAATGTGTTTTTTTCTAAATTTTTATCTAAGTGATAGCATACATTAGTGTTTTGTGTCTGTTTTTTTTCACTTAGCACATTTTTTTGTTTTTAATTTTATTTATTTAATTTTTTTTTTTTGAGATGGAGTCTCACTCCGTTGCCCAGGCTGGAGTGCAGTGGCGCCTTCTGGGTTCACTCCAAGCTCCGCCTCCCAGGTTCACGCCATTCTCCTGCCTCAGGATCCCAAGTAGCAGGGATTACAGGCGCCTGCCACCACACCTGGCTAATTTTTTGTATTTTCAGTAGAGATGGGGTTTCACCGTGTTAGCCAGGATGGTCTCGATCTCCTGACCTTGTGATCTTCCCACTTCGGCCTCCCAAAGTGCTGGGATTACAGGTGTGAGCCACCACACCCGGCCGCATAATGCTTTTTGAGCACTTATGTTGTTCCATGTAACAATAATCATGATTATTCATTCAGTTTACTTATTCATTTACCAATTGATGGACATGGGGTAGTCCATGGTAGTTTTATCCATCCTGCAATTCAAAATTCATTTCTCTATATCCTTTCCAAAACTTGATATTGTCAATCTTTTTAATTTAAACCATTTTATTGAATGTATAGTAGTATCTCTTTTTTTGGTGGGAGGGTGGGACAGAGTCTCACTCTGATGCCCGGGCTAGAGTACAGTGGTACATCTCAGCTCACTGCAACCTCTGCCTCCGAGGTTCAAGTGATTCTTGTGCCTCAGACTAACGAGTAGCTGGAATTACAGGCGTGCACTGCCATGCCTAGCTAATTTTTGTATTTTTAGTAGAGACGAGGTTTTGCCATGTTGGTCAGGCTGATCTTGAACTCCTGGCCTCAAGTGATCCATCCACCTCAGCCTCCCAAAGTGTTGGAATTACAGGCATGAGCTGTCCCTAATGAGCAATCTTGCTGAGCGTCTTTTCATGTGCTTCCTTGGCATTTGTATATTTTTTTGGTTGTGTTCAATCTTTTGTCTATATTTTTATTAAATTGTTTTATTATTAAGTTGTAAAGGATACAAATCCTTTATCAGATATATATTTCTTAAATATTTTCTCTCCATGGCTTGCCTTTTAGTTTTTCTTTTGAGATAGAGTCTCGCTGTGTCACCCAGGCTTAAGTGTGGTTTGATCTTGGCTCACTGCAAGCTCCGCCTCCCAGGTTCACGCCATTCTCCTGCCTCAGCCTCCTCCTGAATAGCTGGGACTACAGGTGCCTGTCACCACGCCTGGATAATTTTTTTGCATTTTTAGTAGAGATGTGGTTTCACCATATTAGCCAGGATGGTCTCGATCTCCTGACCTCATGATCCACCCACCTCGGCCTCCCAAAGTGCTGGGATTACAGGCATGAGCCACCGCGCCTGGCCGCTTTTTCATTTTCTAACAGGGTCTTCCAAAGAACAAGCATTTTAAATTTTAATACAGTCCAATTTACCAAGTGAGTCACTGACTGGTCATAAAAATCCTCAAGATGCTGCATGTATTTTGCAGCTCTATTATTTAGGTGAATTCACTCTTAAGATTGTTATTATCTTTTGATGACTCAATCTCACTAAAATTATAAAATGTTCATCTTTATCCCTGTGCAGTGGCACTATCTCAGCTCACTGCAAGCTCCGCCTCCCGGGTTCACACCATTCTCCTGCTTCAGCCTCCCGAGTAGCTGGGACTACAGGTATCCGCCACCTCTCCCTGCTAGTTTTTTTGTACTTTTTAGTAGAGACGGGGTTTCACCGGGTTAGCCAGGATGGTCTCAATCTCCTGACCTCGTGATCCGCCCGTCTCGGCCTCCCAAAGTGCTGAGATTACAGGCTTGAGCCACCGCGCCCAGCCAGCTTTTTCTTTTTAATGGGCTTTATTTTTTAGGACACTTTTAGATTTTTTAATTTTACAGAAAAACTAAGAAGATAGTATAGAGTTTTTTATATGCCCCATCCTCAGTTTTCCTTATTATTAACATCTTAGATTTAACATTTTTAACAACTAATGAACCAAAATAGATACATTATTAACTAAAATCCACAGTTCCTTTAGATTTTCTTAGTTTTTACCTAAGTCATTTTTCTGTTTCAGGTTCCCATCTAAGATGCACATTACACTAAATTGTCATTTTCTTTAGGCTCCCCGTGGCTGTGACAGTTTCTCAAACTTGCCTTATTTTTTATGACTTAGACAGTTTTGAGGAGTACTGGTCATATATTTTGTAAGGATGCTGCACTATTGCAATTTGTTTGATGTTTTCCTCATAAAATTTGGGTTATGAGTTGGGAGAGGAAGACAGTAGCGTTAAAGTGCCATTGTCATCACGTCATATTAAGTGTTCATACTGTCAACATGATTTATGACTATTGATGTTGACTTTCATCACCTGGCTGAGAAAGTGTCTGTCAGGTTTCTCTACTGTACTCTTTTATCCTCCTTCTACACTTGTATGCTTTGGAAGGCAGTCATTGTGCACAGCCTACGCTTAAGGAGTGGGTAGTTATGCTCCCTCTCCCTGAGGGTTAATGTAAATTATTTGAAATTTTGCTGCCCGGAGATTTGTCTCTTCTGATTGATAATTTTTTACTGGATGCCAAATACAATGAATTTCATATTGTTCATACTGACGAATTCATATTGGTGAATTTTATATTTGCTGGATTTTGTTGTAGTTCTTTCAGTTACATTCTATTGAATTTAACTCTGGCATGCAGTTAACATTGTATGAAATCATTTGTTCCTTTTGAGGCTTAAATAAAGCCTTGTTAGAGTGGTTCAAGAACAGTCTTTAATCTAGCGCTTAGTCCATTTTCTAAAGTAATATACCCTTCTGATTACTCTACCTGATGTTGCCAGGTTATGACATTTTTCCATTCTGGTTGGCAAGATTGAAAATTATTCCCAGCCTTGTGTGAGCTGCAGAAATTGTTCGGTCTACTGATTTCTGGAGGTTCTTTCCCTGGCCTTGACGAGTTTCACTACATGCATGTGCAGATCAGTACTCAGCCACAGCCTTGAGAGAATCCCTTTGTAAATGTTCGAGAGTTTCTGTGAAGTTCCCGCCTCTGTGTTACTCTGCTCAGCAAACTGTAGCTGCCTTGGTATATGATACAGAGTTTTTCTTCCTGTATACTTTGCTCTGTAAAGCCAAACTTCACTTCTAGCAATCTTTTAAAGTGCTAACTGATTTTTAAATTTTTGGTATAATTTTACATCAAGAAAACCAAATAAGATTTATTTAATATATGACTGTTTGTTAATAATGTATTATTTATCCATATACTCTCCCTCTATACAGAGTGGGAAATTGTTTTTCTATGGTAACTGTGGTCAGACCTTTGTAAAATATATTCCATACCTTTTATTTCTAAGTCTTTGCTTATTTTGTAGATCCATATATTCTCCTTTTCTGCCAGGCTTATAAATTAGGCTGTTACTTTAGAGCAGGAGCTGGCACTTTTTCTGTAAAGGTTTGAAGAGTAAATATTTTAGGCTTTGCAGGTGTATGGTCTTTGTTGAAGCTACTTAACTCTGCTCTTGTAGTGAAAAAGAAGCTACAGACAACATATAAATGAATGGTCATAAATGTACTCCAATAAAACTTGACTTACAAAGTAGGCAGTGGGCCAGATTTGACCTGTTGGTTGTAGTCTGCCTATTCTAGCTCAGGGAATTATTCAATTTAAAATATTTGCATGAACAAATGCCCAAACAATGTGGAGTGAACAATATGGGGAAAAAGCATTCTAGGACAAGGGAAGAAACTGTAAGGACCCTGAAGGAGGAATGAACTTCATTATGTTCAAGGAACTGCCAAAAGGCAAGGGTGGATGAATCAAAGTAAATGAGGGAGAGTGTGGTAGGAGATGAAGTAGAGAGGTAGGTAAATCATGTGGCTCTTTTCTCCTCTGTAAGGACTCTGGATTTTATCTCAGATGTGGTGGTAAACATACAAGTATGATGAGCAGGAAAATGGCATGATCTCATTTATGATATGTATAGAATAGGGTGCAGATGGGCAAGAGGGGAAACAGAAGAGTAAAAAGCTATCGCAGTGGTTCCAGGCCAGTGATATTTCTGGAAGTAGTCAGAAGTGTTTGGGCACAAGATATATTTTGAAGGTGGAACTGACAGAACTTTTTGTTATACGAATACAGCAAGAGAAGGAAAGAGGACAAACAGCTGACTCATAGGAATCTTCAGAGTCAATGCAGGCTGAACTAGCTAGAGGTGTGTCAGAGGCTTAGCAAAGAGCGTAGACTGGGATTCCAAAAGGTTGCTAAAAAGTCTTTATGATACCTCCAAAGAAAACCTAGTCCTCACATCAGAAAGATTAACAACCCAAAGTGAATGGGGATATGTAAGCAGATAGGGATTTAGCCTATATGGAAAAATTTAAGATTCTTAATTCTTCAAAGCCTCTTGTTGGAAAGAGAAGTCCTTGGGATGATGGAAAAGACTCAAATTTTTCTGAGAAGATAGAGTTAGACTAGAGTTCATGACTAGCCTGGCCAACGTGGTGAAATCCTAAATTTTAGTCTCTACTAAAATTACAAAAAAATCACCTGAGCGTGGTGATGCATGCCTGTAATCCTAGCTACTCGGGAGGCTGAAGCAGGAGAATTGCTTAAATCCAGGAGGTGGAGGTTGCAGTGAGCCGAGGTTGTGCAACTGCACTCCAGCCTGGGGGACAGAGCAAGACTCTATCTCAAAAAATAAAAAAAAGGCCGGGCGCGGTGGCTCAAGCCTGTAATCCCAGCACTTTGGGAGGCCGAGATGGGCGGATCACGAGGTCAGGAGATCGAGACCATCCTGGCTAACACGGTGAAACCCCGTCTCTACTAAAAATACAAAAACTAGCCGGGCGAGATGGCGGGCGCCTGTAGTCCCAGCTACTGGGGAGGCTGAGGCAGGAGAATGGCGTAAACCCGGGAGGCGGAGCTTGCAGTGAGCTGAGATCCGGCCACTGCACTCCAGCCTGGGTGACAGAGCGAGACTCCGCCTCAAAAAAAAAATAAAATAAAATAAAAAATAAAAAATAAAAAATAAAAAAAAAAAAGAGAGAGAGAGAGAGAAAAAAAAAAACTAGATTGCTTTTGCTTCCAAGGATAAATAAATCCAATAACAACAAATGCATGAATGCAAACATATATGTATCTGTGTCCATGGTATGAACACACATAGATATTATGTCTTCTTTATCAAATTTCATGCCAAGGTCCAATGATCTCCCATTTGGAATTTGTATCATCCTCTTACTGGTCAGCTTTCAATCTCTCTTCATTTAGCGTATTCTTTTTTATGCTGCTGCCCTTTGAATTGTCTAAACCAATGCTTGTAAAATTATCTGTGATGAAGGGCCAATTTAAAAAGTCTCAATCTGTCATGGACTGATCGTTTTGTAGAATACAATATAAATTACTTGAAAAAGTAAAATTAAAAAAGGAAAGATTACAAAGTACAAGCCCAATTTTGTAATTATTAGATTCAACTGACATACAATTACTGTCAACTTATTATGAAGGTTTCTAAAAGTTTACTCTTAATTTCTATCTATCTTTGTCCCAGACTGTTAACCACATGGTATGTGGACCACGTTATGAGTAGCAATGATATAAACCACTCCAGATCTCAAAAATCTCATCATCTGTTAAACAAACATAAACCTCTCACTATTGTCCTCTAAACTCTGTACCAGTTAGTTCACTCTTGCCTGTGTCTAACAGGCAACCTCTTGTGTTCTCTTCCACACAAAGGACTATTTTTAATCTGTTTATTTCTTTCCGTCTGTTTATTCAAAACATCCTAAATACATCTCATATATATCACAACCGAATACTTACCTTCCTCAGAAAGCTTTTCTAGAACATCCTTACCTAATGTTTACCCCTTTGGCATTTGTATTTTCTTATATTTATTAGTACAGGTTTATATTATTTGTATTGTTTCCTTTAGTAGAGCATAAATTACTTCAGAGTGAATCCGGATTTTTACACTAAATATAAAAATGTCTAGAATATAGTAACATGGATACCCAAACAATAAAAAGCATGTAAGTGGCCAAGTGCGGTGGCTCATGTCTGTAATCTCAGTGCTTTGGGAGGCCGAGGCAGGTGGGTTACTTGAGGCCAGGAGTTCGAGGCCAGTCTAGCCAACACGGCGAAACCCTATCTCTACTAAAAAATTACAAAGGTGGCCGGGCGCGGTGGCTCAAGCCTGTAATCCCAGCACTTTGGGAGGCTGAGACGGGCGGATCACGAGGTCAGGAGATCGAGACCATCCTGGCGAACACGGTGAAACCCCGTCTCTACTAAAACTACAAAAACTAGCCGGGCGAGGTGGCGGGCGCCTGTAGTCCCAGCTACTCGGGAGGCTGAGGCAGGAGAATGGTGTAAACCCGGGAGGCGGAGCTTGCAGTGAGCTGAGATCCGGCCACTGCACTCCAGTCTGGGCGACAGAGCGAGACTCTGCCTCAAAAAAAAAAAAAAAAAAAACAAAAAAAAAAAAACAAAGGTTAGCCAGGTGTGGTGGTGCACACCTGTAATCCTGGCTACTTGGGGGGCTGAGGCATGAGAATTCCTTGAACCTAGGAAGTGGAGGTTGCAGTGAGCCGAGATCGCATTGCTGCACTCCAGCATGGGCAACAGAGTGTCTGTCTCAAAAAACAAAACAAAACAAAACAAAACAAAAAAGCATGTAAGTAATTTCTTGCCTAAGAGTCTGTGTATGGGGAGATAAAGTACTGTTGAATATGAAACACTATCTTTCACTATGGGAATTTGTGTTTACCCCCTTTTCTCCCATGCTCTGCTTTCTTTTATTTTCTTACTAGGCCTATCTCCACTAACTCTGGACCCTAAAACAGCTCACCCAAATCTGGTGCTCTCCAAAAACCAAACCAGCGTCTGGCATGGTGACATTAAGAAGGTAATGCCTGATGATCCAGAGAGGTTTGACTCAAGTGTGGCTGTGCTGGGCTCAAGAGGCTTCACCTCTGGAAAGTGGTACTGGGAAGTAGAAGTAGCAAAGAAGACAAAATGGACAGTTGGAGTCGTCAGAGAATCCATCATTCGGAAGGGCATCTGTCCTCTAACTCCTGAGCAAGGATTCTGGCTTTTAAGACTAAGGAACCAAACTGATCTAAAGGCTCTGGATTTGCCTTCTTGCAGTCTGACACTGACTAACAACCTCGACAAAGTGGGCATATACCTGGATTATGAAGGAGGGCAGGTGTCCTTCTACAATGCTAAAACCATGACTCACATTTACACCTTCAGTAACACTTTCATAGAGAAACTTTATCCCTACTTCTGCCCCTGCCTTAATGATGGTGGAGAGAATAAAGAACCAATGCACATTTTACATCCACAGTAATGAGTCATACTATTATACAAATTCAGAGTGTTATTAAAGAGGCATTGAAATATTTTACCAGTCTCACTGTCTCACTGGATTCTCTTCTCAATTTACGGGGAACTACGGAATAATGAAAAGAGGATGCACAAATCAAATTCCATTCTTTCAGTATCCTAAATGGATTTCACTGGAGCCTTTCAAGATATCATTCTTCTCTGGGGTCTTTCATGACACAGGAACCACTCTCATGAGAGTGATCATCATGCTACTGTTACTGGAGCAAACTGCAACTTGAGTTTGTGATGTTTGGGAACCCTTTTCAAATATCCCCAGAAATTATCATGCTGTCATATTTTCCAGCATAATGACCCTTAGCAGATGAATTTTCAGGAGTTCACTCTTCTTACTATTTAATTATTTTTTGATATCCATTTTCATCTTATTTCTTTTTTTAGAACTTACTGCTGTAATTTTATTTTATTTTATTTTTTTGAGACAGAGTCTTGCTGTGTTGCCTAGGTTGGAGTGCAGTGGCATGATCATGGCTCACTGTAGCCTCAACCTCCTGGGCTCAAGCAATCCTACCTCAGACCCTGAGTAGCTGGGACTATAGGTACACACCACTACAAGTAGAGATGGGGTTTCACCATGTTGCCCAGGCTTTTCTGGAACTCTTGGGCTCAAGAGATCCTCATGCCTCAGCCTTCCAAAGTGTTGGAATTATAGGTGTGAGCTACCATGCCTGTCCTATAATTTTAAACCATGCTCCACAGGCTTAAATAAAAAAGTAGGAAATGATCTGGGCTAGTTTATAATCTTGCCTTGAATTCTCTCAAGATACATTTTTGTCTAACAAATCTGTGATTCTTTCCCTTCCTTTCTCAGTTCCATTTCTCTGCTTTATCTATCTGCAGGAGACATGCATATATATGCAGTCTGAAAGATGGGGTCTCATTATGTTGCCTAGGCTAGTCTTGAATTCCTGACCTCAAGCATCCTTCCACCTTGATCTCCCAAAGTTCTAGGATTACAGATGTGAGTCACCACACCCTACCTCCATCTACTTTTGACTACATCCTTTTTCATCATTCCTGCCTATAATTTAAGTAGTATTTTGCATCTTGTTTTCTCCAATATACTCCTCCTTGAGCTTGTTCCAAGTCTAAAATTCTCAACATCATTGATCTCAGCAGTACTCTTGATTGATTGTCCCTATTTCCTTTCTTTGGAAGTCCTCACCTAAATGGGCTTTATTCTCGATAGCTGACAGTTTTAGGGGGACTTTTTAGGACCTTCAGCATTGGTCCTCTAAAATTATAATTAGCACAGTTTTTGTTTTATTTGGGGGGTCAGGGCAAAAACTTAAATGTGTGTACGTGAAAAATAATGCAAATGCTATGGGCAATATTCATGTAGTTTGTTATATACAATATGCATACATTTACAACCGATTTGGATATACAGCCATAACAGGATTAAGACTACATTTAAGAAATTGTCTTTTTTTTTTTTTTATGAATTCACTTCAATCAGAACGTAGTAAGAACATGTTTTGTGCCTGGAATCTTGCGTCTTAAAGGGTATAAAAGCAGCATAAAAAGAAAAAGAACGGCATGCCAATAGAAAGTAATCTGAGTAAAAATTTACTTCTAAGGTATAAAAAGTTACAGCTGAAATATATTATTAATATTTTTTAAGACAAGGTCTTACTCTGTCACCCGGGCTGGAGTCCAGTGGCATGAACATGGCTCATTGCAGCCTGGGACTCTTGGGTCCTCCTACCTCAGCCTCTCAAGTAGCTAGGATTATAGGTGCCGGCAACTAGGCCCAACTAAATTTTTATTTTTAGTCGAGACAAGATCTCGCTATGTTGCCCAGGCTTGAAATATATTATTCTTAAGATACAATGGTTCTTAACTCTGGATACACATTAGGTTCCTGAAGGAGGCTTTAAAAAAATTTAGATGCCTGGACTCCAGCCAAGACCAATCAAGTAAAGATCTCCAGCAAGTGAAACCCTGCTAGAATGCCAGTGTACAGTGGCTACAGGCCACTAGTTCCTAAAAGCTCTCAGGCGATTCTAATGTGTGGCTGGGGCAGACAGCCACTGAACTAAAGCAACATGTTTTATTTATGTATTTATTTTTACTTAAATTTTTTTTTCCTACAAGTTATTGGGGTATAGGCGGTATTTGGTTACATGAGTAAGTTCTTTAGTGGTGATTTGTGAGATTTTGGTGCACCCATCACCTGAGCAGTGTACACTGCATCATATTTGTAGTCTTTTACCCCTCGCCCCCCTCCTACTCTTCCCTCCAAGTCCCCAAAGTCCATTGTATCATTCTTAAGCTTTTGCATCCTCATAGCCTAGCTTGCACATATCAGTGAGGACATACAATGTTTGGTTTTCCATTCCTGAGTTACTTCACTTAGAATAACAGTCTACAATCTCATCGAGGTCACTGCAAATGCCGTTAATTCATTCCTTTCTATGGCTGAATAATATTCCAGTGTATAAACATATCACAGTTTCTTTATCTACTCTTTGATTAATGGGCATTTGGGTTGGTTCCATGATTTTGTGTCCGGAGCCATGAGGCCTGGAATTAGCCGACCTCTGTTGCTTGATCTCCGCAAAGCGGAGACAGGACGGCACATTCCCGGGTTCTTTATTTACAAACCCTTCCCGCGCGCGCCTAAGTTTTTCCCGCGCACGCCAAAACTGTTGCCGCGCGCGCCCAAAGCTTTCCTCGCGCACGCCTAAGTTTTTCCCGGGCACGCCTAAACTGTTCCCGCACGCGCCAACCTTTCCCGCACGCGCGTAAACATTTTCCCGCCCAGGAAGATATGCAGTCTAGGGCGCAGGCGCGGTCCCGCGCCCGGGAACAGTACAAACCCATGGCGCATGCGCGATTGTAATTTGAGAAGACCCGGCCCCCCGTCACCGCCCTGGCCCAACCTCTTCCCCTGCCAGCCTATATAAGGCATGACCCTGCATTCAATAAACGAGACTTGATCAGGCTACTTGTCTTGTCTCCATTTCTTGTGTTTTCTTGTCTCCTCCATTCCCACTCCCCCTTCCAGGGCCCGTTCAACTGTCCTGCGGGTCGGGACATCTGGCGCCCGAACAGGGACCTGGACGGGGGGAAAAGTGAGGAAGAAAGCACTAAAGTCGGCCGAAAGTGAAAGTGGAAGAAATTCCTCTGGACGTCGCGGGAGCCTGCTGCGTTGGAACCAGAGGTGAGTAATAGTGTCTGATTATGGGACAAGAATTAAGCCAGCATCAGATTTATGTAGGGCAATTAAAAGAGGCTTTAAAAACACAAGGAGTAAAGGTTAAAAGTAATGATTTGTTTAAATTTTTTGATTTTGTAAAAGAAACCTGCCCTTGGTTTCCACAAGAGGGGACCATAGGCCGGGTGCGGTGGCTCAAGCCTGTAATCCCAGCACTTTGGGAGGCCGAGACGGGCGGATCACGAGGTCAGGAGATCGAGACCATCCTGGCTAACACAGTGAAACCCCGTCTCTACTAAAAATACAAAAAACTAGCCGGGCGAGGTGGCAGGTGCCTGTAGTCCCAGCTACTCGGGAGGCTGAGGCAGGAGAATGGCGTGAACCCGGGAGGCAGAGCTTGCAGTGAGCTGAGATCCGGCCACTGCACTCCAGCCCGGGCGACAGAGCGAGACTCCGCCTCAAAAAAAAAAAAAAAAGAGGGGACCATTGACGTAAAGAGGTGGCGTAGAGTGGGAGATTGTTTTCAAGATTATTATAGTACTTTTGGACCAGAAAAGGTCCCGGTGACAGCTTTTTCTTATTGGAATCTAATCAGAGATATAATAGATAAAAAGGAAAAAGAAAAAGATCCTGAGGTAATGGCGGTGGTTACTCAGACTGAGGAAATATTAAGAGGCAGTTCCCAAACGACCTCGAAAAATCCATACCTAATAAAGAAATAGACCTTATATCGCTACAAAGTGACGAGGAAGAGGCTGGGGTCCCCTCAATAACAAACATAGAAACATCAAATAAGGAAAAGGCTAAAAATACCCAGTTTTACCTACAACTAATGAAAGCAAAAGTAAAAATAACCTTAACCCTTCAGAAGTAAACTGGGATAATTTAGAGGAAGAGGCAGCAAAATATCATAATTCTGACTGGCCACAAACTCTTACTTATCCCCCTCCCTATAATAAGGCTTCTGCCCCCACAGTTATGGCAGTAATAGACCCAAAAGAGGAGCTTAGAGAAAAAATTGCACAACTTGAAGAGCAAATAAAGCTCGAAGAACTACATCAGTCTTTAATCACTAGATTGCAGAAATTAAGGACAGGAAGTGAGAGCGTTCAATACCCTAAAGGAATAGAGAAACACTCTCACCCTCAGAGACCTGGACAGCATGTCCCAAAAGGAAGGTCACTTGGTAGTAGGGATAGGGAGGATTCCTCTCCTCGAGATGTTTTTCCAGTAACGGAAACTACAGATGCGCAGGGCCGAGCCTGGAGACACCACAATGGTTTTGAATTTACTGTAATAAAAGAACTAAAAACTGCTGTCTCGCAATACGGAGCTACTGCCCCGTACACCCTGGCCATAGTCGAATCTGTGGCCGAAAATTGGCTCACTCCCATAGATTGGAATACCTTAGTTAGAGCAGTTCTTTCTGGAGGCGACCATCTGATTTGGAAGTCAGAATTTGATGAGAATTGTAGAGATACGGCCAAGAAAAACCAACAAGCCGGAAATGGTTGGGATTTTGATATGCTAATTGGCTCGGGTAATTACACAGAAACCGATGCTCAGATGCAGTACGATCCTGGACTGTTTTCTCAAATCCAAGCAGCGGCTACCAAAGCCTGGAGAAAACTTCCTGTTAAAGGGGATCCAGGAGCCTCGCTCACGGGGGTCAAACAAGGACCTGATGAGCCATTTGCAGACTTTGTACATAGACTTTTAACCACGGCCAGCAGAATATTTGGAAATGCCGAGGCAGGGGTGGATTATGTAAAACAGCTAGCTTACGAAAACGCTAACCCGGCTTGTCAGGCAGCAATCAGACCTTATAGAAAGAAAACAGACTTAACAGGCTACATCCGCCTCTGTTCAGACATAGGGCCCTCATATCAGCAGGGCTTGGCTATGGCTGCTGCCTTTAGTGGACAAACCGTAAAAGACTTCCTCGCTAGTAAGAATAAGAATAGCAGGGGGTGCTTTAAGTGTGGAAAAATGGGACACTTCGCTAGGGATTGTAAGGGAGAACTAGCTAAGACCTTAGAGGCAAAAGCTCCAGGCCTCTGCCCTAGGTGTAAAAGAGGAAAACATTGGTCCAACGAATGTAAATCTAAAACTGACAATCAAGGAAATCCCCTAACACCTCAACAGGGAAACGGATTGAGGGGCCGGCCCCAGGCCCCGAAACAAGCTTATGGGGTGGTCAGTTTTGTACCAACCAACCACAATCCATTTCACAGCTTAGTAGAGCAACCCCAGGAAGCGCAGGATTGGACCTCTGTTCCACCTCCCACATAGTATTAACCCCTGAAATGGGACCCCAGGCCCTAAGTACGGGTATATATGGGCCCCTACCCTCAAACATGTTTGGATTAATCCTAGGGAAAAGCAGCGTCACCATGAGAGGCCTACAGGTCTTTTCGGGAATAGTTGATAGTGATTATATAGGAGAGATCAAAATCATGGCCAAGGCTATTGACAACATCATTATCATTCCTCAAGGGGATAGAATAGCGCAGTTACTCCTGTTACCATCGCTAAAAACAGCTAATAAAGTGCAATCGCCCCTAAGAGGAAAGGGAGGAATCGGATCCTCAGACATCTACTGGGTACAGCCCATTACTAATCAAAAACCCTCTCTCACCTTGTGGCTGGACGGCAAGTTATTTACAGGACTGATAGACACAGGGGCCGACGTAACAATATTAAACAGCAAGATTGGCCCGCCAGCTGGCCCACTTCAGAGACCTTAACACATTTACGAGGAATCGGGCAAAGTAGTAACCCTAGACAAAGTTCCAAATATCTCACCTGGAGAGATCAAGAAAGTAATTCCGGTCTCATTAAGCCATTTGTTATCCCTGATTTGCCTGTTAACCTTTGGGGTAGAGATCTTCTCTCCCAAATGAGGGTCATGATGGTAGCCCAAATGATAGTCACTACACAAATGTTGGCTCAGGGCTACCACCCTGGGAAAGGGTTAGGAAGAAGAGAAGATGGCATTTTGCAGCCAATCCCAGCCATAGGAAAATTAGATAAAAGGGGGCTTGGAAATTTTTAACCGTGGCCATTGACATGCCTGCACCCCAAAAATTTGCTGATCCAATCACTTGGAAGTCAGATGAACCCGTTTGGGTTGATCAATGGCCACTAACCAATGAGAAGCTTGCTGCTGCCCAACAGCTAGTGCAGGAACAATTAGAGGCAGGACACATTATAGAAAGCAACTCTCCTTGGAACACCCCCATATTTGTCATAAAAAAGAAATCCGGAAAGTGGAGACTCTTACAAGATTTAAGAGCAGTAAATGCTACTATGGTCCTTATGGGCGCCTTACAGCCAGGGCTACCTTCTCCAGTTGCAATCCCTCAAAGATATTTTAAAATCATTATAGATCTTAAAGACTGTTTCTTTACAATACCTTTACATCCTACTGACCAAAAACGATTCGCCTTTAGCTTACCATCTATAAATTTCAAAGAACCAATGAAGCGATACCAATGGAAAGTGTTACCTGAAGGTATGGCCAACAGTCCCACCTTGTGTCAAAAATATGTGGCTACAGCCATACACTCAGTTAGAGAGACATGGAAACAAATGTATATTATACACTATATGGATGACATTCTTATAGCAGGACAAGTAGGAGAACAAGTCTTACAGTGTTTTGCCCAACTCAAACAGGAACTAACCACAGCGGGGTTACAAATAGCTCCAGAAAAAATACAACTACAAGACCCTTATACATATTTAGGTTTTCAAATAAATGGACCTAAAATTACAAATCAAAAAGCCGTTATCCGTAAAGATCAGTTACAAACCCTCAATGATTTCCAAAAGCTCCTTGGAGACATAAATTGGCTTCGACCCTACTTAAAACTCACCACAGGAGACTTAAAACCCTTATTTGACACCCTGAGAGGTGACCCCAACCCTAAGTCCCTTAGGTCGTTATCAAAAGAAGCTCTTTTATCACTTAATAGGGTAGAGATGGCCATTGCTGAACAATTTGTTACTAACATAGACTATTCACAGCCATTAATCCTTTTAATATTTAACACAACACTAACACCTACTGGTTTATTCTGGCAAAATAACCCTATTATGTGGGTCCACTTGCCTTCATCACCCAAAAAGGTATTACTCCCTTATTATGATGCCATAGCAGATTTAATTATTCTAGGTAGAGACAATAGCAAAAAATATTTTGGAATTGAACCCTCTATGATCATACAACCTTATTCTAAGCCACAAATCCATTGGTTGATGCTAAATACTGAAATGTGGCCAATTGCTTGCGCCTCTTATGCCGGTAACTTAGATAACCATTACCCGCCAAACAAGCTTATTCAATTTTGTAAGCTACATGCTTTTGTCTTCCCTCATGTCACCAGTAAAACACCTTTAGACAATGCCTTATTAGTATTCACTGATGGTCATCCACAGGAACTGCTGCATATACCTTTGCAGACACCACTGTTAAATTCAAAACCAGCCATACTTCAGCTCAGCTAGTAGAATTGCAGGCCCTAATCGCAGTGCTGTCAGCCTTCCCTAATCAGGCTCTTAATATTTATACTGACAGTGCATATTTAGCTCACTCAATACCTTACTTGAGACCGTAGCACAAATCAAACATGTGTCAGACACAGCCAAGTTATTTTTACAATGCCAACAATTAATACATGACAGATCAACACCTTTCTTTCTTGGACATATTAGAGCTCATTCAGGACTACCAGGACCTCTATCCCAGGGCAACCAACTGGCTGATATGGCAACCAAGATAGTAGCCATAGCTACAAATACAAACCTAGCCCAAGCACAGGCTATTCATGCCTTACACCATCTTAATGCTCAAACTTTGAGACTGATGTTTAAGATAACTAGAGAACAAGCAAGACAAATAGTTAAACAATGTCAGACCTGTATAACATACCTGCCAGTCCCTCACTTAGGAATTAACCCAAGAGGACTAGTTCCCAACATGATCTGGCAAATGGATGTCACTCATTATTCAGAATTCGGTAACTTAAAATACTCCATGTATGTATAGATACATTTAGTGGATTTATACTGGCCACCTACAAACAGGCGAAGCTACCAAGCATGTTATAGCTCATTTACTACACTGTTTCTCCATAGTTGGAAAGCCTAAACAACTAAAAACAGACAATGGTCCTGGCTATACATCCAAAGCCTTCCAAGACTTCTGTCTTAAATTACAAATAAAACACATTACTGGAATTCCCTATAACCCTCAAGGACAAGGAATAGTTGAAAGAGCACACCTATCCTTAAAAACCACCATTGACAAAATAAAAAAGGGAGCATGGTACCCTACTAAGGGCACCCCTAGAAATATCCTTAATCACACACTTTTTATTTTAAATTTTTTACATTTGGACAACCTGAACAGATCAGCAGCCGATCGATTTTGGCATTCTGAGTCCAAAAAACAATTTGCCATGGTTAAGTGGAAAGACCCCTTAGACAACACATGGCATGGTCCAGACCCAGTGTTAATCCGGGGAAGAGGCTCAGTTTGTGTTTTTTCTCAAACTCATGATGCAGCCAGATGGCTACCAGAGTGACTGGTAAGACAGGTACCTAACAATAACCAATCCAGGGAGTAATTTTCTCCCTGAGAATACTCTTTTCCTCTATTGCAGAGATGAACTTCAACTACAAGCCCCTCTGGACCATGGTGCTTATTTGCCAAGCACTCCAGGTATATGCCGGCTTTGGTAATCCCCATGAGGCCCGTAAATATATACGACAACGATACGGTAAGCCCTGTGATTGTTTGGGGGGATATGTGACCTCCCTTCCAAATACGTACATCTCAGCTGTGTCCTGCTCCGCTTACACAGCATACCTGTCTAGTGACTCTCTTAAGTGGAGGTGTGTGTCAACCCCAAGAATATCTAGCGGAGGGGATACCACAACCTGCCCTTGTGACACATTTAAGGCTGCTATGCATAGTTCCTGCTACAATACTTATTTAGAATGTACCTCTGGCGGTAAAACATACTATACTGCTATCTTAACAAGATCTAGAACCCCCACTATAGGGGCCAGTAGTGTTCCTACAGTTGTAGGAAATACCAATAACATTATATCAGCTGGCTGTACTGGAATTGTAGGACAGCCTGTCTGCTGGAATATTCACCCCCCCCCCTTCATATCTCTGATGGAGGAGGACCACAAGACAAGGTCCGAGAAATTAGGGTACACAAAAAACTTGAAGAGTTGCAAAGGTCCCTGTACCCGAAATTCACTACCACCCCTTGGCCTTGCCCAAAGCCCGGGGAAAGAGAAAGTTGATGCCCAGACCTTTGCCCTCCTCACGGCTACTCATAACCTGCTTAACAATTCCAACTCTAGTCTGGCTAATGACTGCTGGCTGTGTCTGCAATCAGGAGATCCTGTTCCTCTTGCCATACCCAGTAATAACTTAAATTATACATCCAATGCCCCTTGCACCATAATTCCTCCCCTTAAGGTACAGCCTTTAGAATTTCCTCGTTCCTCTTGCATCTACTCCCCTCCCCTTAATAACACTTACGACCTTGATGTAGGATTCAATGAGTTCAATAATTGTTCCACCATAGCAAATATTTCCTAACCGTTGTGTGCCCCAAACAGCTCAGTTTTTATATGTGGCAATAATAGGGCTTATACCTATTTACCTACTAACTGGACAGGACGCTGTGTCTTAGCCACACTTTTGCCAGACATAGACATTATCCCTGGAGATGAACCTGTACCTATCCCAGCTATAGATCACTTTTTAGGAAGAAACAAAAGGGCAATACAATTTATCCCCTTACTTGCAGGATTAGGCATAACTACTGCCCTAGCAACTGGGGCTACAGGCCTAGGGGCTTCTGTTACTCAATACACCAAATTGTCTCACCAATTGATCTCAGATATGCAGGCCATCTCAAGTACTATACAAGATTTACAAGATCAGGTAGATTCTCTGGCAGAAGTAGTGCTCCAAAATAGAAGAGGCCTAGATTTACTAACTGCAGAACAGGGAGGCATCTGCTTGGCTTTACAGGAGAAGTGCTGTTTCTATGCCAACAAATCTGGGATCGTCAGGGATAAAATCAGGCGTCTACAAGAAGACCTAGAAAAACGACGAAAAGAAATAACCGATAACCCGTTTTGGACTGGGTTCCATGGACTCCTTCCCTATCTTATGCCATTCCTGGGCCCCCTGCTTTGCCTATTGCTCTTACTCTCTGTAGGACCTTTGGTCTTCAATAAGCTCATGACATTCATTAAGCAACAAGTCGAGGCTATCCAAGCGAAGCCTATACAGGTCCATTATAATCGCCTAGAACAAGAAGATCGCAGTGGTTCATACTCACATCCATTATGACCACCTTCCCTATGCGCTGAACTGGACAGCCAATGACGGGTAAGAGAGCATCATCTCTCACTAACCTAAGACAGGAGGGCCGTCATAAGCTACTGCCTAATCCCATGACGGGTACCAGTGATGAGATGCATTACTCCAACCTAAGACAGGCGCAGTTCCCGAGGGACAATCTTCTAGCCGTAATTATATATAAAAAAGGGGGACCTGTCCGGAGCCATGAGGCCCGGAATTAGACGACCTCTGTTGCTTGATCTCCGCAAAGCGGAGACAGGATGGCACATTCCCGGGTTCTTTATTTACAAACCCTTCCCGCGCGCGCCTAAGTTTTTCCCGCGTGCGCCAAAACTGTTGCCGCGCGCGCCCAAAGCTTTTCCCGCGGGCGCCTAAGTTTTTCCCGGGCGCGCCTAAACTGTTCCCGCACGCGCCAACCTTTCCCACGCGCGTAAACATTTTCCCGCCCAGGAAGATATGCAGCCTAGGGCGCAGGCGCGATCCTGCGCCCGGGAACAGTACAAACCCATGGCGCATGCGCAATTGTAATTTGAGAAGACCCGGCCCCCCGTCACCGCCCTGGCCCAACCTCTTCCCCTGCCAGCCTATATAAGGCATGACCCTGCATTCAATAAACGAGACTTGATCAGGCTACTTGTCTTGTCTCCATTTCTTGTGTTTTCTTGTCTCCTCCATTCCCACTCCCCCTTCCAGGGCCCGTTTGACTGTCCTGCGGGTCGGGACAATTTTGCAATTGTGAATTGTACTGCTATAAACATGCATGTGAAAGTATCTTTTTCATATAATGACTTCTTTCCCTCTGGGTAGATACCCAGTAGGAGGATTGCTCGATCAAGTAGTTCTACTTTTAGTTCTTTAAGGAATCGCCACACTGTTTTCCATAGTGGTAGTACTAGTTTACATTCCCACCAGCAGTGTAGAAGTGTTCCCTGTTCACTGCGTCCATGCCAACATCTACAGTTTTTTGATGTTTTTGAGTATGGTCATTCTTGCAGGAGTAAGGTGGTATCACATTGTGGTTTTGATTTGCATTTTCCTGACCATTAGTGATGTTGAGCATTTTTTCATATGTTTGCTGTCATTTGTATATCTTCTTTTGAGAATTGTCTATTCATGTTCTTAGCCCACTTTTTGATGGGATTGTTTGTTTTTTTCTTACTGATTTCAGTTTGTTGTAGATTCTGGATATTAGTCCTTTGTCAGATGTATAGATTGTGAAAATTTTCTCCCACTCTATGGGTTGTCTGCTTACTCTGCTGTTACTTTTGCTGTGCAAAAGCTCTTTAGTTTAATTAAGTCCCAGTTATTTATCTTTGCTTTTATTGCATTTGCTTTTGGGTTATTGGTCATGAAATTCTTGCCTAAGCCAATGTCTAGAAGGGTTTTTGCAATGTTATCTTCTAGAATTTTTATAGTTTCAGGTCTTAGATTTAAGTTCTTAATCCATCTTGGTTGATTTTTTTATAAGGTGAGAGATGAGGATTCATTCTTCTACATGTAGCTAGCCAATTATCCCAGCACCATTTGTTGAAAAGGGTGTCCTTTCTCCACTTTATGTTTTTGTTTGCTTTGTCAGAGATCAGTTGGCTATAAGTATTTGGGTTTATTTCTGGGTTCTCTATTCTGTTCCACTGGTCTATGTGTCTTTTTTTTTTTTTTTGAGATGGAGTCTCGCTCTGTCTCCCAGCCTGGAGTGCAGTGGCGCAATATCAGCTCGCGGCAAGCTCCATCTCCCAGGCTCACACCATTCTCCTGCCTCAGCCTCCCGAGTAGCTGGGACTACAGGCGCCCACCACCACGCCGGGCTATTTTTTTTTTTTTTTAGTAGAGATGGGGTTTCACCGTGTTAGCCAGGATGGTCTTGATCTCCTGATCTTGTAATCCATCTGCCTCGGCCTCCCAAAGTGCTGGGATTACAAGCGTGAGCCACTGCGCCCAGCCTTCACAAATAATTTAAAAACTATTAACATTTCACTCTTGTCATCATGTGTAGGAGAGCAACTAGTCCTCAGTGGAATACAAATTGTTTCTAGCTGAAGTTTTCTTTTCCCGACATCATGCTTGTTCCCGCACATCCAAGATATCCAATCAGGGTATCTCAAACAACACTGCGCCTGGCAATGGAACTCACTTCAGGGTAAAAGAAAGCAGGTAATGACTAATATCAATGGAATTTACCAGGCTTACCATTACTTAATTACCCAGAAGGAATTAGCCTTACAGACCATGCAAAATATTTGCTTTCTCCTTCAGATCATGAAAGTATTAGACTAAAAATCATTTCTAAAATGTAACTCCTCCATTTCTGACCTGGATAAGATGGCAGGCAGATTCTTGCCCTCTCTAGTCCTCTCCACAATGCACAATAATAAACATTGCAAAAATAACTCAAGACACAATGAAAGGGGAACTCTGAGAGGTAGAAGACGAGGGTGCATCAGTTTGAGATCCCAGGACTGGAGAAGCAACACAGTGTCAGGGTGTCCTATGTCCTTCCAACCTACAAAAGAGGTGATCCAGGTCCAGCATTTTCTGATCCGAGCCTAGCAGTAGAAGGCAGCCCAGGTGGGCTAAGGTCTCCCCCACATTGAATAGGAATCCACCTATACTATCACCTGAGCCCAGTAAATAGGGTGGATCAGAAGCCCACTTATATACTAAGGGGCCAGGGAAGCTTTCTTCTTCTTCTCTGATGGGCCTGAGACTCCCCTCCTCCTTCACCCAGAGACACCATGCAGTCGGAAGGCACCAGAAAGGGAAACACACCAAAAGAAGAGAGCATCAGGACTAACTGAATTTGTTTTGCAGACAATAATGAAAAAGAAAATTCAAAAAGAAATAATTTTTTTGAAAGCATTTACTTTGCAATCAGACACAAGAAGGTCCTGTCAGGCATGGACCAAGTCTATACAGCCATAACTCATGGCCTAGAGAGCCCCTGGAATGTACAGCTACAGACAGCTACAGATACCCATTCCTTGCCCTTAGGGACATCAGGAAAGAGGGTGTCATCTGCCAGACCCAGACTGTGTGTGACCATGACTCAGGATTACTTCCCTTCAATCCCTTCAGAGACAAAATGAAATGAAGGGTAAGTCATCCCTGACTTTGTTTAAAACACAGCACCCTATATAGGTTTTATAAACATTTTATTTTTTATGGCCTTTTTCTGTTATTTCATTTTTAAGAAACCCACCACTCACCTATTCATCCCCTGACAGAAACGTATTTAAAGCTGATGAAAAAGCAGAGAAATATTTCACAACATTGAAGGAAAATAATCTGACTGAACCAAGCTTTCATAGGTGAACTGGGGAAAGAGTGAAGAACCAAGCAAAATAGACAAGTCAGGTAAAGTTGTAAAATAGTTTGGTTTTGCATTCTTATTTCTAGAAAGTTTTTGCAAAGTTGCATTATAACTAAGAGATTTTCCTCTAAGTTGCCATAAAAAGCAAAAGTGGGCCCAGATGTCACCAGGGAGAGCTGTCATCAAGGCTCTCCTGCCTCAAGAAACACCTTACCCGTCCCAGAGAAAGACTTTGAAAAGAGGTCACTCTCAGAATGTTTACCAAGAGAGAGAAGGAAGTCAGTACCTCACACTTCTCCTGGATTTGTAATCCCTTGCTCTCCTGCTGGTTTTTAATTTCTATCTGGATGGCCTACTATGAGGCTGCCCTGACCAGATTCTTCCCCAGAACAAGGAGCTTTCACTAAGTGAGAAGAGAGGAGTGACAAATCGCACTCCACTTTCAGAGTGTCTTGTTACGGAAAATTTTCTTGCATCGCATCCCAGAGAATTAACATAAAATAATTGCACGAATGTTAGAAAGAAGTTACGAGAACATTGTAAAAGCATCAGTAGAGCACACATTCATTCATTTCTTTAACAAATAAGTATTGAGCAACTTCTACATGTCAGATATTGTCCTAGCCACAGGAAACACAGCAATAAAAGAAAAAAAAAATCAGCCGGGCGCGATGGCTCAAGCCTGTAATCCCAGCACTTTGGGAGGCTGAGATGGGCGGATCACGAGGTCAGGAGATCGAGACCATCCTGGCTAACATGGTGAAACCCCATCTCTACTAAAAATATAAAAAAACTAGCCGGGCGAGGTGGCGGGCGCCTCTAGTCCCAGCTATTCAGTAGGCTGAGGCAGGAGAATGGGGTAAACCCGGGAGGCGGAGCTTGCAGTGAGCTGAGATCCGGCCACTGCGCTCCAGCCTGGGCGACAGAGCGAGACTCCGTCTCGAAAAAAAAAAAAAAAAAATCCTGCTTTAGAAGGCTTACATTGGAGTGGGAAGAAACAGACAAATAGTTATCGGCATCTGACCATAAGGTAGGTTAAGGAAGAATAAAGTATATTAAGGGAAGCAGAATTAGGAATATAGGGAATGAGAATACTGTTTTAAATGCTGAAAGATAATCTTTCTGAGGAGGTGACCTTGAGTAGAGACAGAAAGAAATGAGGGGAAAGTATGCACAAATGTGGAAGAAAAGCATTCCAGACAGAGAAAAAGCGCATGGGAATAGGCACATTCATGGAGAGTGAAGAGGGGAGGGTGGATGAAGAGTCCTGTGCTGGCAGTGAGAGCAGGGGTGGTGGGAGCAGCCCACAGAGCACCTGTGGCCAATGAAGAATCAGACTTTCACTGTGTGCAATATAAGAAGCCACTGGAGCATTCTGAACAGAACAGCAACATCGTCTGGTCAATGTTTCTAAAGGGTCATGTGGACTGCTGTTGCAGGATAGGCGGTGGAAGGGGCAAAACCAGTTAGGAGGCTATTGCCGCAGTCAAGACAAAAGATGGGGGTGGCTTGAATCAGGATGGGAGCAGTGGAGATGATAAGACATGGTCAGATTCTGAACAAATTTTGAAGGTAGAGCTGACATAATTTGTTGATAAATTGGGTACATGGACTGTGAGTGGGAAATAGGAATCAAGGCTGACCCCAATGCTGTTGACCCAGAAAGCTGATAGAATTTACTGAAAAGCAGAATACTGCAACAGAAGTAAACCAGAGGTAGGTATGAAGAGAATTAAGAGTTAGATTGGAGATGTATTCAGTTTGAGATGCATGTTACACGCCTAAGTGGAGCTGGCAAGTAGGCAGTTGGACTTCAAAGTTGGACACTCATGGGAAACGTTAACCGCTGAAGCTACTTTTGGAAGTTATTACCCAGATAGCTGGTACTTGAGCCATGGAAGTGAAGTTTACAAAGACAGAAATCTTCTTGTTAAGGCCTCTTGGATTTCAATAATTTACCAGATTTGTGCAATAGTAGACCAAATAAAAAATAAATAGAACAATAAAAATTTCTGTCTCTAGAGCCTATATAGTCAAAGTAGAAAAGCCTCTGGACCTTTAAGACTTGCAGTTTACTAGCTCTGTTCAAGGAATTCAATGACCACAAAACGTGTGAGCATATAATATAAGGATGACCAAAGAAGGGAATTTAGACCAAGATCATCAAAAAGTTTTCATAGAATACGTCAAAAAGACATCTGATACACACATAAACACATACACACTAAATTCAAGATAGACAAAGATAGATATAGACTTACCATGGACATTTATACTTAATTATCCATAAAGAATAGAATCAAGTTCCATTAATTTTTTTCAATTCTTTTTCTAACTCAAGACTTTCAAAACTCCTCTCTCTTTCGTTGTCCCTTCCTTGCTCATCTCAAATAAAAATCACAATTTGTAAGATCACTCTTACCAAACCAAAGAGACTTGGGGGGAACAGTAATTTGTACGAGCTAACTTGGGATCTGTTATCATTTTTAACAGGTGACACTTGATTTCTCACCTGATGTACCAAAGAATGGCAGAACGAAAGCCTCTAGGGAGAAAATGAGATTTTTCATAGCTTAAACACTAAAAATAACAGCCCCATAACGCTGAATCTCATTATCAAACAGCAAACACTCCCACCTCTCTCGTCAACTGTGGTGTGCACGAGATGCCTTTCAGAAGGCCACACATTCGTTTACACTCATGCCTACCCACCATGCCACCCCCATCACAAACAGACACACACACCCCACCAGCAAGGATGCTGTTACCCGTGGTAAACTTGGAAAACATGTGTCGGAGCTAGAACCTTCTCTTGTCACATTATAATTTACTGCCCAGGATGTGAGTCTGTGGTTGCAGACCATTTTGTTCCTTATGTGGCGGATTTGGCCAGAGCTGGTGAGAATAATGAATGCAGATGCATATCCAATGTGCAAGGAGGAGAGATATTCAGACCCAGAGTGAATTAGAGAAAGAAAAAACCCCAGCAAGAGGCACAACCCAGCTCACTCAAGCTTTGTCAGTCACTGTTTACATCATGTTCACCCATAAAATAGATAATGACAATATTTTCCCATATATTTCTAAGCTTCTGGTCTCTGGGGAAGTCTAAAAATTCACAGTGGCCTTAAAAATATGTACCAAATCTTTAGCAGACAATAAAAGAGATACGAAATCAGCATTTTATCAATCACTGGACTAGACCTCCCTATGCCCCAGGCAAGGGACTGTCTGCAAGATTACCAAAAAGCAATGAGCCTTGTCTTACTCCACTGTTGCAAGTCTTTTGGGGAAAGCTTTACCTCTGGAATCTTGTCTTGGAGTATTCTAGAGGGGGAGAAGCCAGCATAACACACTACACCACACCACACACCAACTCACCTCTCTCTCTTCCTACCCCACCAAGCCCCTTCTTCAGTGCCTTCGGGAGGGCTGCCTTTCTTGTCCTAGCATGGCTTGGAATTAGACGAATACAGGATTAACACTTTATGTGCCAGGCTTCAAGAACAGTTTCAACATCCACGGGGCATGTTAGAGTTTGAAAATGTCGTCATGCCCTTTACCACAGTGAAGACGTCCAACAAGACTCTGGGAGAAGCAATATGGGCATTACTCTCCCATTTCATAATTGAGACGGGAAGGCTCAGACGTAAGGCAGCACAGAGGCCAAGGTAGGAAAAGGCTGGCAGCAGGGTGTGACTGGAGGCCCATGAACTGAGGTCCACCTGCAGGAACGATATTCACTCGTCTTTCTTTATAGGACAAGATTCTGGTCTCAAGCAGATCCGACTGCCACTCAGGCAAACCTAATAATTCCTCTAAGTCAATTCACTCATCCATTAAGTTGATTTATTGTACCTGCAAAGGCAATTATGATTAAGGAAAATGGAGAAGAGAAAGCACCAGGACCAGGACTGAGCATGTGTTCTGGGGATGTTAGTTTCCTGTGTGTCTCTTCCCCACTCCTCCTGCCCCAGCTTCAATCCTCACAACACTATTACCATTACTATAATTGTTACTTTGACGTGATTACACCTAACGTGTTCTCTGTGCTTACTACATACCAGCCACCCCTATACTTAATTCTTGCCACAACGCTGTGAAGTACCACTATTATCTACCTTATTTGAAAGCCTAAAAAAAAAAAAAATGATTCTCAGGACAGTTGTGCAGAATTGAGAATCCTTCTCTGGTCTGAGTCCCGTGTCACAATCTCAGCCACTTTGGAACACTGTCTGGATGCTCAGGCCTCCTGCTCAGCCCACTTGTTCTCACTAGCCTCACTAGCTTTGAACGTCTGCCCTCTTCCTCTCCATTCTCATGCCCTGGTCCTCACTTGACCTCAACAACCTTGTGACTAAATCAATAAACAGCTTGTAGGACCTGGCCCCTGGTGCTAGTCACAAGTCTCTCACCTAGGTTTGCCAGATATAGTAAACAAAAATATAGAACTCCCATTTAAATTTGAATTTCAGATAAACAACCATGCTTAAGGATAACTAAGTCCCAAATATTACATGCTATGCAGACTTGCATGAGACATATTTGTACTAAAAATTATTCATTATTCACCTGAAATTCACACTTACCTTAGTACCCTATATTTTATCTTGATAACCCTAGGCACGTCTCAATCCCCAGTAGACTCTGCTATTCTGTGTGTCCCATGTCTATAAACCCTGCTGTAGTGGTTATTACATCAGTGGATTTTGAAAAATCACACCTCCATTATTCATATCTTACAGAGTTCCCTCCCTTTGAATCTCAACTGATCTATGACTTGCATCAGTAAAACTGCAGTGGCAGTGTCTCTTCTAAGCCTAGGTTTTAAGAAGCCCTAGAAAATAGTGCCAGGGCATGTATATCAGTTATCTATTGCTGCATAACAATTTCTGATTTTGCAGTCTTGTAATCTCTGAGCTCTCAAATAAGTCTCACTACTCTGCTGGAAAGACTATATGCATTACTTTACTTCACAAGATTTTTATGAAATGCAAATGAGAACAGGACAATTTAGATCAGGTTCCTCAGAAGTAGAACTGAAGACCAGGACATATATGTATACACACACACACACAAACACACATATACATACACACACACATGGACATATACATATAGAGAGAGATATGTGGACATAAACACATGTGTATGTGTATATATATTACATATTATATATATATACACATATACACACACACACAGAGAGAGAGAAAGAGACAGAGAGAGAGAAAGAGAGAAAGAGACCCTGAAACTACATGAAGGAAAACCAAGGAAAGCAGTCAACAGCAAGGCCAAACCTCTGATCCTAGTTGAGCTATTTCAGCCACCCCCAGCCATTTGAACTATGGTATCAAGCACAAGTTAAGAAACTGATTTGGGCATTCCAGCCCCAACAGGCACCAAGTGAAACAGGGATATTCTATCCCGACTCTGCCCTGTACAAATTTCAGACCCTCAGATTCATGAGAAAGTAACAATACTTTTTTTTTTTTTTTTTTTAGACAGAGTCTCATTCTGTTGCCCAGGCTGGAGTGCAGTGGCACGATCCCAGCTCACTGAAACCTCTGCCTCCCGGGTTCAAGCAATTCTCCTGCCTCAGCCTCCCAAGTAGCTGGGATTACAGGCGTGCACCACCACGCCTGGATAACTTTTGTATTTTTAGTAAATGTAGGGTTTCACCCCGTTGGCCAGGCTAGTCTCGAACTCCTGATCTCATGATCTGCCCACCTTGGCCTCCCAAAGTGGTGGGATTACAAGTTTTGAGGTAGTTTGTTATGCAGCAATAGATAACTGATATACATGCCCCAGCACTATTTTCTATAAAGCTTTGGGGTTAACATCATAAGCATCTAGTTCAATCCATTTATTACCATGGAAGTCTCACAAACCAAACTTACAAGCTCGGATTCTAGATACAAGCTGCCTCTGTAGCTATGACTTTAAAAGCTGCTGGAGTCCAAGTCAGTCCCCATATTTCTCAGTTACAGTTGGAAACTAAGACGTGACAGGGCACAGCAGGCAGTTATCTTGTTGTGCTGCATAACAGAAGCAGCGCGAGGCCAGCCTACGCCCAGGGAGACATTAGCAGAGCAAGGCTGAGAGAAGATTGTCCAGCACCTGCCTGCTCTCAGCTGGGGCTCCCGCCAATCCCATTAGCTTTGTGCTTACATAATCACAAAGTCCACCTACATAGCTTTCAAAAGAAAAAATTCCAGGAACTGTGGGCCATAATATCTGTCTGAATTATTATCTGGGTCGGTGCACTGAGGGGAGAGTTGATAAGAGCACAGCAAGGAAAATATGCTAGCAGTATCAACGGAAAAATACAAGAGGTTATGATATTGATCCACAGTTTAAACAATAATAATGCCATCATTTGACCCCAAGAGTGGTTAAGTCATATCCTGAGCATTACTCATGTTTGATGTCCAATGTAACGATCAGGCTTGATTTTAGTGGAAGACTTCTGCATAGAAAATTAGGAAGAGGAATTCATAATTCCCCAGAATTAGAGTTGATGTCACTAGGGCCTTAAAATATGTGTATCATCTGAAAAGGAATCAAGGGTAAGAACCTTTTGACAGCATTAGTTAATGCTGCTGGAAAGGATAAATCAGAGGATAGACACTAAATAGAGAGAACGTTGGCTTGAAGTCTTTGCATTAAGTTGTAATATAGGTACTAGACTAACTCAAGGTATGGCAATTCTTTTTAAGGACTTAGAAAGTCCCTTAATTTTAACTTAATTGATTTCTCCAGAGTTGACCTTTTGTGAAGGAAACTGCCCTGTGGCTGGTCCTTTAATTGCAAGTATATTTGTTTGAGAGCCTATCATGTGCCAAGCACCAGATAGGCTCTGGAAATTTTGCAATTAGTTGCACATGGCCCAGGTCCTCGAAGAGCTTACTGACTTGTACAGAGCCACATGTGGAAACAGACTCTTGAAGTAGAGCCCTGATACCTGCAGTAGGTAGTTAGGTCTGAGACTCCAGACTTACTTAATTCCTGTGATTCAATTCAGGAGACAACTGTCTACGTAACCTTGAAAAAGAACCTGAAATTCTGAGACCACTGGCTAGCTTGATGTAAATGCTGATTGTTTTTCATGGAATTCAGTGCACTGGAATCAGACACAGCTGGATTCAAGTCACAAGCTACAGACACATTGCTACCTTTTGAGCCTCAGTTTCCTCATCTGCAAAAGGGGAATAATAACATTTACTTTGGCCAGGCGCAGTGGCTCACGCCTGTAATCCCAGCACTTTGGGAGGCCAAGGCAGGCAGATCACAAGGTCAGGAGATTGAGACCATCCTGGCTAACATGGTGAAAACCCATCTCTACTAAAAAAATACAAAAAATTAGCCGAGCATGGTGGTGGGCACCTGCTGAGGCAGGAGAATGGTGTGAACCCAGGAGGCAGAGTTTGCAGTGAGCCAAGATCGCACCACTGCACTCCAGCCTGGGCAACGTAGCGAAACTCTGTCACACACACACACAAAAAAAAGGAGAAAAAAGAAAGAAAAGAAACACAATGAAGTATAGACAGGTACTGCTAGTGAAGATTTAGTTCATGGTTAGCAGGAACAGATCTTCCCAAGTAGTTCTGGAAATGAGTAGTTTCCACATGGTCCCAGACAACCAAAAAAAAGAGAGAAAAATTTCAAAGGGTAATGGAAAAACTTCCAGGCATCATAGGGTCATTCATCACATCTAACTGGCACCTTGAGTCCTGAAATGCTGGATAAATCTCCCTTGGAAGTTAGCCATGTAATAGTCCTATACATGTGGACTTTATTTTTCAAAGTAAAGTAATAACTTTTTATTCAAGGATTCCTAAGCCATGCCCCCTAACCAAATTAAATATTCTTTCCCCACTGCAGTCATTTATGTTATTAGTAGTAGTATTTTTCTTTCTTGTACTATTCATTTAACATTATTTCTGGAGCACCTACTATTTACTGAGCTTTTTTCTGACACAGGGATAGAGTACTGAGCACAACAGTCTTCTACTTTCATGGAATATATATTCTAGTTGGGGTTTGGGTGAGACAAATAATAAACAAAAAAAGAAGTAAATATGTACGACATATATTACAGTATATACATAAAAATATACATACTGAATATATAATATATAATGGTGATTAGGGAGAAAAATAATTGAAAATTGTGGAGATACAGAGTTCCAGTGATGACAGGAGTTTGCTATCACACATAGAATACTCAAAGAAGACCTCACTGAGCTTGTCACATTTGAGCAGAGAGCTGAAGGAAGTGTGGAAGTTAATTGCACATATCTGGGGAAATAACCTTCTGGGCAGAGAAAATGCAAGTACAATGGCTCTGAGGCAAGAAATGCTTCCTAGGAAAAGGAAGGAAAACAATGTCTCTAGATTGGAATGAGTATAGGACATGAGGTCAGAAAGGTGTACCTAAATACTTGCTACTAGACCTCAAGTTCTAAAAAGTGAGGAACACTTTAATCATCTTTATACCCTCCTTAGCTCTTACTAAAGCAACTGGCACGTAGAATGCTTTAATAAAATGTTTGTTGTAGTTATAATGAATGTATAGTATATTTATGTTTTATGTCATTTCCAGTGCATTCCTTTTATTATTTATTATTTTAAAGAATTGGCCAGGCACAGTAGCTCACACCTGTAATCCCAGCACTCCCAGCCAAGGCGGGAGGATCACCTGAGGTCAGGAGTTCGAGACCAGCCTGGCCAACATGTCCAAACCCCATCTCTACTAAAAATACGAAAATTAGCCCGGTGTGGTGCGCATACCTGTAATCCCAGCTACTCGGGAGGCTGAGGCAGAAGAATCGCTTGAACCTGGGAGGTGGAGGTTGCGGTGAGCCAAGAGCATGCCGTTGCACTCCTGCCTGGGCGACAAAAGCCAAACTCCTCAAAAAAAAAGAAATTAAAATTAGTTTTCATTTCTATTAACTAGGTTTAATTCAGGAATCAGTAGATGTAATTCTGTTGGATGGGTGGGTGGGATGGATGGATGGATGGATGTGTGGATGGACCAACAGATTTAGATATACAGAGGTCAGATTTGAGCAAAACCCTACATCCTGGCCATGATTATACATCTGTATCCATGGCCAGGATCCAATGGGCCTCTCAATTTATCCTTAACTTGCTTATTTGCAATTTTATCCATCAAGTGATGCCACATGAGGAATTTAAATATCCAGACTAAGTGGGAGAGATTATAGTTTGCTAAAGCGCCGCTGTCCCAAGTTCAAGAATGTTATGCTCTTGGCACTTATAAACCCAGTTCTAGGCATCATTATCTCAGTGGCCTTGAGACATTACCAGTCTATCTCAGAGAATCAGACTTGTCTCCTGATTGTATCTCTATCTTTTCCTCACTTCCTGGATGATTTACAATTACTTTCTCTCTGTCTGTACCAGCACAACACTTACAAGTAAGGGCTCTGCTGACTCAGTCGCACATGAAGTCCATGAGGCTACTCAGGGCCACCCAGGTGGCAAGTGACTGAGCTGGATTCAAAACCAGTTATCATCCTCTTTCCTCACACTACACACATTGCCCTAAGTCAGACTTCCACACTGGAACTGTTTCATCTGTTAAAAAAGAAAAAGAAAAGAAAAAGCTGATTCTGCAGTGACCACTGGGACATCTAAACAGAAGCCTCACCTTACTCTACCTCAGGAGACGGGGCCATTGGAAGGTCAGGGTGCCCCTTTCCTGGTGTTTCTTGTGCATCTGGATTCAGCACACAGCCTTGTCGTTCCCCAGCTGTCCACTAGGCACCGCCATCGGCAATAAAGGAGTTACCACTTAATCTCTGGTACTTAAAACGGAAAAGTGAAGCATATAATCACAGGAGTAGAAACAGCTGAATCTAGGAACTCTGAAAAACCCTTTAGAATAAGTTGCCAAATAGTTTTGCTCTTTGCCAAAATATCTTTTCTCTTTATTTAAACCTTTCTGAGTTATAAGAGAAATGCAATTAAAACCATGATATTCTCTACTAAAATTAACAGCTTCTGCTGTCTAAGAAAAAAAGGAAAGACTCAAAAATACACCTGTGCCTATTGTAGCTCTTGGGAGGAGGAAAAGCCCTCTTAAGTCATCCAGAGTCAGGCCACTTGGAAATTGACCATACATGTAGGTTGGGAACTAGGCTGCTTATTAAGCTACTGTATCTTAGCACCACCCACCCACCTGTTCTTTGTTACATGATTTTGAGGCTGGACTCCACAAATAAAATTTATCCTTTGCCATCTGGATTCCTGTTAGGCTCTGCCAATAAAGGGTATTAGAGGAAGACTGCAAACCTAGAGGATGGCAAAGGGATTTGCCCCTTGCTGTTTGCTTTCTGTGCCTGTCAACATACCCTCAGCAATAGTTCTTCACCCTAGCAGCAATGTATGGCTCTAGGTCTTTTTTTTTCTAATTTCCATAATCAGCCTCATTGGAGTCACTGCAGAGACACCAGCACCAGCCAGGTGGCACTTCCTGCTCCATGGTCTTGTTCTCAACTTTATGGGGCCCTTCATCCAATCTTCTAGGTTATACTAATCCACTCTACCCTTTGCTCCCCTGTTCTAACAGTGGAAGATATTTCCTGTAGTTTGTATATCTTTTTGGAGTTATAGTTTTCTAAATACCTGTTTAGCAATTCGATTCCCTATATTAAATTATCTCTGTTAAAATAACTGGTATGGTTTCTGTTTTCCTGATTGAAACTTGATGGATACAGGATCTAACTTTATTTGTATTCCAGACATAGGTTGGAATGGTCACTTTCCCAAAACTTTTATTAATTTATTAATCCAAGAGAACACATTATATGTCTGGCATTCTGCTGAGGACTGGGAAAAGAAATATAAGTATCTTCTACTAACTTAGTCCAACAAACCATAAGAATACACAAATAAACCCTATGGAATCTGATATGCTAAAAGAGATGTATAAAAATTGCCATGGATTTTTTAAAAAGAAAGGAGTATGCTATAACACAAGTATCGCAGAAAAAAAAAAATTTTTTTAAACAAAAAAAGGGGCCGGGCGCGGTGGCTCACGCCTGTAATCCCAGCACTTTGGGAGGCTGAGGTGGGTGGATCACGAGGTCAGGAGATCGAGACCATCCTGACTACCATGGTGAAACCCCGCCTCTACTAAAAAATACAAAAAATTAACTGGGTGTGGTGGCGGGCGCCAGTAGTCCCAGCTACTCGGGAGGCTGAGGCGGGAGAATGGCACGAACCCAGGAGGCAGAGCTTGCGGTGAGCCGAGATTGTGCCACTGCACTCCAGCCTGGGCAACAGAGTGAGACTCTGTCTCAAAAAAATAAATAAAATAAAATAAATCAATGAATCCAGGAGTGGTTTTTTGAAAAGATCAACAAAATTGACAGACCGCTAGCAAGACTAATAAAGAAGAAAAGAGAGAAGAATCAAATAGATGCAACAAAAAATGATAAAGGGGATATCACCACCAACCCCACAGAAATACAAACTACCATCAGAGAATACTATAAACACCTCTACGCAAATAAACTAGAAAATCTAGAAGAAATGGATAATTTCCTGGACACTTACACTCTTCCAAGACTAAACCAGGAAGAAGCTGAATCTCTGAATAGACCAATAGCAGGCTCTGAAATTGAGGCAATAATAGCCTACCAACCAAAAAAAGTCCAGGACCAGATGGATTCACAGCTGAATTCTACCAGAGGTACAAGGAGGAGCTGGTACCATTCCTTCTGAAACTATTCCAATCAATAGAAAAAGAGAGAATCCTCCGTAACTCATTTTATGAGGCCAACATCATCCTGATACCAAAGTCTGGCAGAGACACAACAAAAAAAGAGAATATTAGACCAATATCCCTGATGAACATCGATGCAAAAATCCTTAATAAAATACTGGCAAACCGGATTCAGCAGCACATCAAAAAGCTTATCCACCATGATCAAGTGGGCTTCATCCCTGGGATGCAAGGCTGGCTCAACATTCGCAAATCAATAAACGTAATCCAGCATATAAACAGAACCAAAGACAAGAACCACATGATTATCTCAATAGATGCAGAAAAGGCCTTTGACAAAATTCAACAGCCCTTCATGCTAAAGATGCTCAATAAATTCGGTATTGATGGAACGAACCTCAAAATAATAAGAGCTATTTACGACAAACCCACAGCCAATATCATACTGAATGGGCAAATACTGGAAAAATTCCCTTTGAAACTGGCACAAGACAGGGATGCCCTCTCTCACCACTCCTGTTCAACATAGTGTTGGAAGTTCTGGCTAGGGCAATCAGGCAAGGGAAAGAAATAAAGGGTATTCAGTTAGGAAAAGAGGAAGTCAAATTGTCCCTGTTTGCAGATGACATGATTGTATATTTAGAAAACCCCATTGTCGGCCGGGCGCGGTGGCTCAAGCCTGTAATCCCAGCACTTTGGGAGGCCGAGACGGGCGGATCACGAGGTCAGGAGATCGAGACCATCCTGGCTAACACGGTGAAACCCCGTCTCTACTAAAAATACAAAAACTAGCCGGGCGAGGTGGCGGGCGCCTGTAGTCCCAGCTACTGGGGAGGCTGAGGCAGGAGAATGGCATAAACCCGGGAGGCGGAGCTTGCAGTGAGCTGAGATCCGGCCACTGCACTCCAGCCCGGGCAACAGAGTGAGACTCCGCCTCAAAAAAAAAAAAAAAAAAAGAAAGAAAAAAAATAGAAAACCCCATTGTCTCAGCCCAAAATCTCCTTAAGCTGATAAGTAACTTCAGCAAAGTCTCAGTATACAAAATTAATGTGCAAAAATCACAAGCATTCTTATACACCCGTAACAGACAGACAAACAGAGAGCCAAATCATGAATGAACTTCCATTCACAATTGCTTCAAAGAGAATAAAATACCTAGGAATCCAACTTACAAGGGATGTAAAGGACCTCTTCAAGGAGAACTACAAACCACTGCTCAGTGAAATACAAGAGGATACAAACAAATGGAAGAACATACCATGCTCATGGATAGGAAGAATCAACATCGTGAAAATGGCCATACTGCCCAAGGTTATTTATAGATTCAATGCCATCCCCATCAAGCTACCAATGACTTTCTTCACAGAATTGGAAAAAAACTGCTTTAAAGTTCATATGGAACCAAGAAAGAGCCTGCATTGCCAAGACAATCCTAAGTCAAAAGAACAAAGCTGGAGGCGTCACGCTACCTGACTTCAAACTACACTACAAGGCTACAGTAACCAAAACAGCATGGTACTGGTACCAAAACAGAGATATAGACCAATGGAACAGAACAGAGTCCTCAGAAATAATACCACACATCTACAGCCATCTGATCTTTGACAAACCTGACAAAAACAAGAAATGGGGAAAGGATTCCCTCTTTAATAAATGGTGCTGGGAAAATTGGCTAGCCATAAGTAGAAAGCTGAAACTGGATCCTTTCCTTACTCCTTATACGAAAATTAATTCAAGATGGATTAGAGACTTAAATGTTAGACCTAATATCATAAAAACCCTAGAAGAAAACCTAGGTAGTACCATTCAGGACATAGGCATGGGCAAGGACTTCATGTCTAAAACACCAAAAGCAATGGCAGCAAAAGCCAAAATTGACAAACGGGATCTAATTAAACTAAAGAGCTTCTGCACAGCAAAAGAAACTACCATCAGAGTGAACAGGCAACCTACAGAATGGGAGAAAATTTTTGCAATCTACTCATCTGACAAAGGGCTAATATCCAGAACCTACAAAGAACTCAAAACAAATTTACAAGAAAAAAACAAACAACCCCATCAAAAAGTGGGCAAAGGATATGAACAGACATTGCTCAAAAGAAGACATTCATATAGCCAACAGACACATGAAAAAATGCTCATCATCACTGGCCATCAGAGAAATGCAAATCAAAACCACAATGAGATACCATCTCACACCAGTTAGAATGGCAATCATTCAAAAGTCAGGAAACAACAGGTGCTGGAGAGGATGTGGAGAAATAGGAACACTTTTACACTGTTGGTGGGATTGTAAACTAGTTCAACCATTATGGAAAACAGTATGGCGATTCCTCAAGGATCTAGAACTAGAAGTACCATATGACCCAGCCATCCCATTACTGGGTATATACCCAAAGGATCATAAATCGTGCTGCTATAAAGACACATGCACACGTATGTTTATTGCGGCACTATTCACAATAGCAAAGACTTGGAATCAACCCAAATGTCCATCAGTGACAGACTGGATTACGAAAATGTGGCACATACACACCATGGAATACTATGCAGCCATAAAAAAGGATGAGTTTGTGTCCTTTGTAGGGACATGGATGCATCTGGAAACCATCATTCTTAGCAAACTATCACAAGAACAGAAAACCAAACACCGCATGTTCTCACTCATAGGTGGGAACTGAACAATGAGATCACTTGGACTTGGGAAGGGGAACATCACACACCAGGGCCTATCACGGAGATGGGGGAGTGGGGAGGGATTGCATTGGGAGTTATACGTGATGTAAATGACGAGTTGATGGGTGCTGACGAGTTGATGCGTGCAGCACACCAACATGGCACAAGTATACATATGTAACAAACCTGCACGTTATGCACATGTACCCTAGAACTTAAAGTATAATAATAATAATAAAAATAAATAAAATAAAATAAAAATAAAAATAAATAAATAAAACAAAAAGGAACAATTCATTTTATTAAGCAGGATTCAAAGGCAGATAAAGAACTATACTGAAAAGATCGAAAAAATGTTTTAACATAGACCCAGGGAAGGCAACAACACACACTGGGGCCTGTGGGGGAGAGGGAACGGGGAGAGAGAGCATTAGGAAAAATAGCTAATATCTATTGGGTTTAATATGTAGGTGATGGGTTGATAGGTATAGCAGACCACCATGGTCCATGTTTACCTATGTCACAAACCTGCACATCCTGCACACGTACCCTGGAACTTAGAATTTTAAAAAAGAGAGAACAAAAGAAAAATAAAAAAAGAAAAGAAAATGAAGGTTTTAAAGGGCCATGTGAATTTACTGTTTAAAAACAATTATAGTTATTTTTAGTTTAAAATAGTTTAAAAACAACTATTAGCACTCTCAATTTTCATTCATTATATCCATAATTTAAAAACTATTAAATCAATCTGGCCTGCTGAATCTCTGCATAATCCTTCCAGCCATTAAGATTACATTTATTTGTAATACATCACCTTCAGCAGGAGTTGTATTTCATATTTCATAACCCTCCTCCACAAACACACACACAAATGCTAAATTTGTTAACTCTCTTTTCAAGGAATGCACACTCTTACAACATGGATTACGCAACTATAGAGCAAGCCCATGAAACCTAAAGTACATTCCATGATACGTTACTTCACTGGGGGCATTAGTAGGTAGTCCATGAATGAAGGGTACAATATGTAAATAACTTTGCGAAATGCTGGACTGAGCAGATAGATTTACTTACTGCAGGATTTTTCAAAGCTTTTAATATCCTAATATCTTTGTGAATCCCAAATCGCAGCCAGCCCTCCAGATCACATTTGCATCACCTTTCATTTGTCCATCATATCTAATCAGATATTTAAGTTCCCTCTAGTTTCTTCCTTCTTCCTTCCTCCCCACTGTGACCATCCAAGTCTTTGTCCTGGTCTTTTTTATCTACCACCCTCCTACCTGACCACCTTGCCTTACTTCTCATCCCCCAGGTCGGTCTTCCATTCTGACCTGCAGAGGTCAGAAAACTGCAGCCCACAGACCAATGCCAAACAGTTCCCTGTTTATTCAGAGTTGATAAGCTAAGAATAGTTTTATGTGGTTATGTTTTAAACAGTTATATAAGCACCTACATAATATCATTTTGTGTCTTTTTGCAAAGCCTAAAGAATGTACTATCTGGCCCTTTAAGAGAAAGTTGCTGACTCCCGCTTGACGCCCCTGTCAGATGCATTTATCCTAAATCACCTGTACTTTTTATGGTTTCTTATCACAAGTTATAATGGCTCCTGCTTGTTTAGCCTCAATGACAGAACACCATGAACAAGGAAAATCCTCTCACCAAGCAGGGAAGTGAGGTCCTTCTTTTAGGTTTTGGTAAAGAGAAAAATTGTTGTCATCTGCTGATTCCAGTGCAAAATCAGGGAACACTAAAGGTATGGAAAGTCCCTTTCTGAGGATACAAAAATGTGCATGCACCAGAGAGTGGTAAACAGAAAGAATGACCAATTTTGTCAAAGCAGAATTAATAAACAGGAAGCAGAAGGTACAGGCAGTGATGCACTGACAAATGTCTCACAACTGGCTTTCCACTGAGATGTAGGAAAGATTTTAATTAGAGGTGAGAGGTCTTGAGGTGTATCATGTGCCAATTTCCATGGTGTAAATGCTCACACCATGCTGGTTTCAAGTTACAAATAAGACATCACGGAACTAAGTTGGGAAGAGACACATTTAATGGGCTTTCACCCTAATACAGCAGGAACAGAGCAGGAACCAAAACAGGACTAAAAGGAGCAGAGTCGCCGGGCGCGGTGGCTCAAGCCTGTAATCCCAGCACTTTGGGAGGCCGAGATGGGCGGATCACGAGGTCAGGAGATCGAGACCATCCTGGCTAACATGGTGAAACCCCGTCTCTACTAAAAATACAAAAACTAGCCGGGCGAGGTGGCGGGCGCCTGTAGTCCCAGCTACTCGGGAGGCTGAGGCAGGAGAATGGCGTAAACCCGGGAGGCGGAGCTTGCAGTGAGCTGAGATCTGGCCACTGCACTCCAGTCCGGGCGACAGAGCGAGACTCCGCCTCAAAAAAAAAAAAAAGGAGCAGAGTCCCGTTTCTCTGGGCTTCTGTAACCTGGTCACTCAGGAGAAAGGCAAGCTACCTAGGATAGTGGTTAGAAATCAAGTCGACAGCCGATCCTTGACACTAGCCTGAAGTTTGGGAAAGTATTTCATCTGCTCCCTTTGTGATATGACTTTTTTTCCTGGGGGCTGGGGAGGTCCACCCTGTTCCTATGCTCAAATTCCTTCCATTTCTTTCACAATGAGGAAAGCTCTTGAGAAGGAAAGCAAGGAAATATACGCTTATCCACCCCATAGGCCAAATGCCTGATGTCAAACCCTTTCCTCGGGTCATGTTTGGTTAGGATATTTGGTTAAGAAGTAAGCGGTAAAGAAAATTTGAAAACAGTATATAAGAGGAGGCATCAGAAAGAGAAAATTAGAAGAAAGGGAATTAACTACTATCAAGTGTGTTTTTTTTTTTTCTCTCATTAAGCAAGAGGTTCAGGGTTCCGTAAACTTGGAAGGAATAAAATTCATCTTTATTTTCACTCTTCTTTAATAATTATTCAGCATTTTCTTCATTTATAAACGTAGGTTATAAACCCACAATGTGATTTTGTCAACAATAGAAATGACAGATATTTTCATGTACAGTGTTACAGTTTGGCAGGTAAATCAAAATATCATTTATGTGCTTCTTTACCTCAATATTAAAGTAGTTATCAGACCCTCAGCTTAATCTCTTAATTTTGAACACATGAACAAAGAAACATATTACATTCTAACACATTTTTTTAAAAAAACATTTTGATAAATGTATTACAGTGTTACCTTTGTAATTCCACATATTTTGTTTTATGAGTTTAAAGTACTTCTAGGAGCCCATAGCCCTCACTAGACTGCCAAAAAATATGGTCAATAAAAGATTGAAATTCCCATGGAAGACATTTTAAATATGTTAGTTTAACCATCAAAATGATGCTATAAGTTTTCTTGTTCTCCTTTCACTGGTGGAAAAAAAAATTGAGTGTTAAAGAAGTTAAAAGATGACCCAAGCTTATTACATTACATGGCAGGGCCAGTAATTGAATTCCAGTTGGCTTGATGCTCTATTGCTCTTCCAGGCCCTTCACTCTTCTGATTGCTCTACTGGTAAAGGGAAGGAAGGTTTGCTCAATGGTCTTGATCAGGCCCCAAATATCTGAAAAGGTCTTTTGGTTGCTACAAAGTCAAGAGCCCCAGAAAGCAGGCCAGCAGGATGTTGCAGAATGGGCAGAAAAGTAGCCTTTCAGTGCTACCATTATCCCTCCTGGAGTGACTCAGCTAAATTAAGCCATGCCTCAGTGATCTCGTCCTCCAGACATGCTACAGGGACCTAGCCTATGTGCAAAGGCCTGGAGGGTATATGCACTCCATTATACAGACAGGTCCCATGGGTTTCATTGCATACCTCAGCTCAGTGCGAGGGAGCAGGAACACTGTGAGAAGGAGGACTTCCAGGAGAAAAGATGGGGAGGAAATAAATTCTCTCTGGGCTTGTGCTTCTGCTCTGCAGAGTGACTTTACTTCTGTCCAACCATCATCTATTGGGTCCTCTATGCCAATACTGTGTGAAACACTGAGATTCAAAAACAAACAAGTTATAGTTTCTACCAATAGGAGCTCACAGTTTAGGGGCAGTTATACGTCCTGCTAGTTAATTCCAGGGTTCTTTGATGCTAATTCAGAAATCCCAGGAGGAGGAAGAGATGAAAACAATCTCAGGACAGTGAAATAAGAGGAGCAATACATGGAACTGCAATGAGGATGACAAAGAGGGATTTATATTGGTTACTTAGGTAAACAACAGAAATTTTCACCAAGGGACTGAAAAGATGGATAGGAGTGTTCCCTACAGGGTGGAGAGTGGAATGGTGAACAGGTGGAGAGAAGACTGTGGACTGAATCACCGCTCACCTTCAGCAAGTGTGCTGAGTTCAGATTCCCCCAAAGGCAGAGCTGAGGCAAAGACTTGAGTGCAGGTGGTTTATCTGAGAGGATGTGAAATTGAGGGAGTAGTGAAAGTAAGACGGAGAAGGAGGAAAAGCCAGTAAAGGGTACATTTCTGAGTTGTTTACCACAAGGCAACAAGGGCTCAATGTACTAGGGGCCTGCTATAAAACCACACGGAACTCACCTCAGCACTGTTTCACCGGCGGAATGGGAGGCCTGAGTGGTAGAGATGAGGTTTGCTCTCAAGGAAGTTAACTCCATCATACTTTTCACGTTCTGCCTGCATGCAGCTGAGTAGCCTTCGGCAGTTTTGGAGACAGTAGAGAGCCACCCCTCTCTGCATTTGTGTGATGTTGTCTAGTTCATGGAGGGGTCCACCGAGGTGTGCCAAATCAGGCTGAGAGGATGGGAGACATCACAAGAATCTACTACTACCAACATATGGCTTCTCCTCCCTGGACCAGAGGGAAGAAAAAGAGTAAAAATAGAGGCTGAGAATCACACAGGAACCAAATGCTGCTCAGTCTCTTCCTGAGATTTGACCTGGGAGTTTACAAAACAAAACCAGTCCCTTTCAAGCCTTGTAAGATGGAAGAAGCTGTTTCAGAGAGTACTAACATTTTAGATAGAGCAGGCCTTACCCAGATTTGAAAGGCTGAATGAAACCCCCTCCCCACTCCCAAATATTTTCACCCATTAAGCTTAAATTTTTCACTTCAGTTCCTGCCAGGAATCCTATCAAATGAGATATTTATTTTCATATATTCTTTTTGATATCAAGCAAATTATCACAATTTCACATGGTTTCAGAAAATAAGTGCAAAAGGCTCAATAATTATCCTAAGGAAAGGAATAAAAATTTTTTAAAGTACAAAGACGTTCATTATAGCATTTATTTTTATGTTTATGTGTTCAATATTCATTTTTAGTGAGACATAGTTAACACACAATAAAAGGCACCGATTTTAAGCAGTTTGATGACTTTTTGGCAAATTAACACACCCTGCTGTCACAACCACACCACAATCAAGGTGTAGAACATTCCATTACTCCTAACATGTTCCCTATACTCGGTTTGAAGATGATCCTCCTAACTCTGGTGCCAGGCAACACTCATGTGCCTTTTTTTTGGGACATAGTCTCGCTCTGTCACCCAGGCTGGAGTACAGTGGCACCATCTCAGCTCACTGCAAGCTCTGCCTCCCGGGTTCATGCCATTCTCCTGCCTCGGTCTCCCAAGTAGCTGGGACTACAGGTGCCCGCCACCATGCCTGGCTAATTTTTTTGTATTTTTAGTAGAGACGGGGTTTCACTGTGTTAGCCAGAATGGTCTGGATCTCCTGAACTCATGATCCACCTGCCTCAGCCTCCCAAAGTGCTGGGATTACAGGTGTGAGCCACTGTACCCGGTGTGCCTTTTATAACTATACATTAGTTTTTGCCTGCTGTAGAATGCCACATAAATGAAATCACACAGTATGTACTATTTTAGGTCTGGCCTCTTTTATTCAGTACAATGTGTGAAATTTATCCATGCTGTGACATGCTTCAGTAGTCCATTCCTTTTTGTTAACATTATTTCACTGAATTAATACACCAGAAATATTTATCTATTCAGCAATTGTTAGGCATTTAGATTATATCCAATTTTTGGCTATTATGAATCAAATTGCTATGAACATCCTCATATAAATCTTTTTGTAGAGGTGTTTTTATTTCTCTTGGGTAAATATGTAAGGGTGGTAACACTTGGTCATGGGATAGGTGAATGTTTACCTTTTACAAGGAACTGCCAAAACTTTTCCAAAGTGATTTTACCAGTTTTATATCCCCAGCAGCAATGTATGAGAGTCTTAGTGTTTCTGCATCTGTAACCACACTTGATATGGAACGTCTTTTTTTTTTTTTTTGAGATGGAGTCTCATTCCTGTCAACCAGGCTGGAGTACAGTGGCATGATCTCAGTTCACTGCAAGCTCTGCCTCCTGGGTTCGAGCGATTCTCCTGCCTCAGCCTCCCAAGTAGCTGGGATTACAGGTGCCCACCACCACGCCAAGTTTTTTGTATTTTTAGTAGAGATGGGGTTTCACCATCTCTACTAAAGATGGTAGTAAAGATGGTACTAAAGAGATCAGCGTTGGCCACACTGGTCTCAAACTCCTGACCTCAGGTGATCCGCCTGCCTTGGCCTCCCAAAGTGCTGGGATTAGAGGCATGAGCTACCACGCTGGGCCAAGTCTTTTTAATTCTACCCATTTTAGTGAATATGATCTGGGATCTCCTTGTGGTTTTAATTTGCATTTCTTGAATGACTTCTTATGCTGAACAGCTTTTTGTGTGCTCATTAGCTGTTTTTATATCTTATTGTCTTCTTTGACATGTCTCTTTTATCCACTTTATTAGATTGTCTTTTCTGTATTGATCTCTAATGCTTTTTAAAAATGAAACTACTACATGGGGCAGGGCGTGGGGGCTCACACCTATAATCCCAGCACTTTGGGAGGCTAAGGCAGGGATCACTTGAGGCCAGGAGTTCAAGACAAGCCTGACCAACATGATGAAACCCCATCTCTATTAAAAATACAAAACAAGCCAGGCATGGTGGTGCACGCCTATAATCCCAGCTATTCAGGAGGCTGAGGCAGGAGAATCACTTGAACCCGGGAGGTGAGGTTGCAGTGAGCCAAGATCACATAACTGCACTCCAGCCTGAGTGACAGAGTGAGTGAGACTCTGAAAAAAAAAATAAAACCCTACATGCCAGAAAATAGAGATTATGTATTTACATATACAACAAGCTTTTGAAGACTTCCACCAAGATATAGCAAACCATCCTTACCGAATTGATAAGTGTGCCTGGAAGTGAGGTTGTTCAGACAATTCAATGCATTTAGTCAATAAATGGATAACGGACCATGTTGTCTCATCAATAGTCTATAAGTATCCTTTGTTAGTTGTTATTTTCCTCTTTACCTTTATAATAAGTGTCAAGATTTTGATTCCCAAGCTTTTTTTTTTTTTTGCAATTTAATAATTTTTCAAGGAGTCAGTTTCAACCCAACACCGCATGTTCTCACTTATAGGTGGGAACTGAACAATGAGAACACTTGGACACAGGAAGGGGAACATCACACACCGGGGCGTGTCGTGGGGTGGGGGCAGCGGGGAGGGATAGCATTAGGAGATATACCTAATGTAAATGACGAGTTAATGGGTGCAGCAAATCAACATGGCACATCTATACCTATATAACAAACCTGCATGTTGTGCACATGTACCCTAGAACTTACACATAATTTTAAAAAAAACATATATATATACACACATACATATATATGTGTATATATATAAAGAAACATCTTTGAGCCCAGATGAAATGCTTCAGCTCAAGAGCCGCAGGGAAGGAGGGACTTGAAGCATGGCTAGTTTCAGGCCTTTTCCACAACTGGAGGAGACTAGTCACTGATTTGCACTTGCCAGCGGTCTCTGGGCCAGCTGTGCCAGCATCACCTAGAGGGCTTGTTGGAAATAGCTCCAGGATCTATTTTGCACAAACAGCCCAGTGATAACCAGGGGGCTGGGTTTGGGAACAAGAGTGCTAACCAGAGACTCCAAGAGTCTCATGGAGACAGACTGAGCTTGAGCTGCCTCCTGCCTGGGAAAATTAAGCTCCAGTCACTTCCTGGAACATGTCAAACTCCATCTCCAGCAGCCATCCAGCCTGAGTCCTCTGCGGAGCAGGCAGCTCCACCCTCCCAACTCAGTGCTACCTGTCACACCTGAGCCAGCAGTTTGTGCAGCCAGAGGAGCGCTGGCAGGGCTCCCTGCTGGGGCCCGGGCTGCCCAGCCATGCTCTGGGCACTCTGGCCAAGGTGGCTGGCAGGCAAGATGCTGCCCCTCCTGGGGGCGGTGCTGCTTCAGAAGACAGAGAAGAGGGGCCCTATGTGGAGGCACTGGCGGGTAATGTACCTGAGATTACCTGGGAAACCTGGATTGGGGGAGTCCTGGGAGCTACAGTGCCCTGTGAAGACTGAGAGCGGCCCCAGCCCTGGGTTTTGAGTTGCGGTGGGACCTGTTTATTCTAGATGACCTGGCAGAGCTTAAATTAAACCTTGAAAATAGCTCCCTCCGATTAGGAAATGGAGGGTTAGTTCACCTGACACTTGTCTGGGGTGGGTTGGCTTTCGCGAAGGATGCGCGAGCCTGGCTGTAGAGTCTACGGCACTGGTGGGGTTGTGAGGGGAGGGTTTCCCTCCCAGCAGGCGGCATGCTGATGCTGTCTCGCCTGCGCCCAGCTGTAATCTGCTCGGTGACTCATCAGACCGGTACCCGCCGGTGACTCTTGGCTTCCGCTCACCTGCTGGCTGCCTCCTAGGCGGTCTTTGAGCCTCTGTCAGGGAGCAAGCGCGGGAGGGGTGTCGCCGTTTTTCTCTTTTAATATTTAATCGCCTCAAGCACAACATTAGCGCAGCTCTCACAGCCGCTCCCGAGCTAGGGTGGGGGCGCGAGGGTCTGAGGGGAGCCGCAGGTGTGTGGTGCACGACAGCCATCGATAGTTCAGCGAGTCCGTGCTGGATTCAGATTTGAACCCAGACCGGTTGGGTTCCAGGATCCAGACGCATCACGAAGGTGTTGAATTCCCAATGCCCGGGCCCCGCCAAGGTCTCCCTGCTCCCCCGCACAGAGACATCAGTGACCCTATGCCAGGTTGCTGCTCCGTGATGGGACGAGGGGAACAATGGGGGGAGGGACCAGGCTCACACTAGCTGAGTCCCTGGAGTTCTGTTGTTGCAGCGGGAAACCCACCTATACTATGCCCTCCAGGTGAAGGTGCTGAGGGCCACAAACATCCGGGGTACAGACCTGCGTGAGTGACCCCATCTCCACCCTTCTCCCTGTCCTTTCCCTGTGGCCTCCTCAGAGCTCAGCTCAGGGCGGCAAAGACAGAGAGAGAGAGACTGTGTGTGTGTGTGTAAGAGTATATACACGGGTGAGTACGAGTGAGAGTGTATGTGTGTATACATGTGTGCAAGTGTGTGTATACGTGTGTGTATACGTGTATGTGTATACGTGAGTATACATATGTGTGTATGCCTGTGTGCAAATGTGAGTGCAAGTGTGAGTACATGTGTATACATGTGTGTGAGCGTATGTGTGTAAACGTGTGAGTGCGAGTGTGGGAGCACAAGTATGTGTATATATGTGTGCAAGTGTGTGCGAGTAAGTGCACGTGTGTGAGTGTGAAAGTGAGTGCGAGTATACGTGTGTGTTGTATATGTGTGTGCATACATGACAGTGAGTGTCCGTGTGACTGAGTGCATGTGTGTGTATGTGAGTGCCAATGTGAGAGTACGTACACACATGGGTGCGTGAGTGCAAGAGTGTGTGTGTGAGCGTGTGTGTGTGGAGTAGGTGGAGGGACTGGTGCTGACCATGGAGGTGAGGGCAGGCAGGGCTGGAGGGGACAGCTGTGCAGACTTGGCCTCCTCCCTGTGCCTGGGAGTGCCGCCCTGGGTGAGCGTGTGAGGCCCGCTGTGGCTACAAGTCAGCACGTGCTCTCAGGGAGCTTTCCATGCCAGCGCCCACACAGGGAGGGGATTTTACTGCCTGAATCATGCAGTAGCTGGAGTTAATGGTCTGTGCTGCCATGGGATCTTTCCAACTGGCTGCTGTGGGATTTCTCTTCAGATGAACGGGAGGTGTGTGGAATCAAGATGGAGTGAAAGACATCAAAGCTCTCCCTCCACCTCCTCACCCCACCATGCCACAAGGGCGGCTTCCCCTCCTCGCCACTCTGCTCCTTCCCCTTCCGCCCTAGCCTCCCCCAGGAAACCTTTTCAGCAAGGAGAGCTTGAGGCCCCGGCCCCTCCCCTGTCCTACCTGCAGTGTCCAAAGCCGACTGCTATGTGCAACTGTGGCTGCCCACGGCGTCCCCCAGCCCTGCCCAGACTAGGACAGTGGCCAACTGCAGTGACCCCGAGTGGAATGAGACTTTCCACTACCAGATCCATGGTGCTGTGAAGGTGAGGGCCAGCCAGGGGCCACACTGCGGAAGGAAGGGTAATCTTCAGGCAGCTGCCCTCCTGTCCTACCTCAGGCTCCGACCTCCTGCCTGCCCTGTCCCCAGAATGTTCTGGAGCTCACTCTCTCTGACAAGGACATCCTGGACAGCGACCAGCTCTCCCGGCTCCTGTTTGACCTGAGGAGCCTCAAGCGTGGCCAACCTCACAGACACACCTTCCCACTCAACCACCAGGTGAGCCCACCAGTGCTGGCGGAGAGCCCAACTGGAGGAGGGGAGGCCCAAAACAGGGCCACCGAAAAGGGAGTTCTGGTCAGCACAGGCCAAGCCTCCAAGGCAGACCTTCCTCCATCCCACAGCCCTGATCCTATAAAGGTTTCCCTCCAATACATCTTCCTTACATGAAACCAAAATATGAGCTCCTTGAGGGCTATGTGTTGCCTCAGTCACAGCTGGATTTTCAATGTCTAGAACAGCCCCTGACACATATTTTGGAATAAATGAGGCTCTCCATGGAGATACCACTGCCCCTCCTATGTCCATGACAAGCCACAATGCCAGTCTCCCCTTCTAGTTCCTGGAGCCGAGCAGGGCTGGCAGGCAGGAACAGCTCTGGAGGCTTTTGGAGCCTTGAAAAAACTGGTGCTCCCTCCCTCTCCATGTAGGATTCACAAGAGCTGCAGGTGGAATTTGCTCTGGAGAAGAGGTGAGTTCTGGCAGAGCCAACACCCTCGGAGACTCAGAGATTTGAGTCACGGCAGCTCCTAGGTGCCAGTCACCATGTCTTGCACTGGCCTTGCAGGCCTGGCGGCGATGGCCTGGTCTTGACACCCATCTGCATGTTGGACGGCAGGCTCGCCCCACCCCAAACCCTGCTGTGCTCCCCAGGCTCTGCCCACTGCTTTACTCACATTATGATTGTAGAGGCATCATGATGGGGCCAGATGCATTCCCCATGTATTCCTCAATCCTTTGCAGCCAGGTGCCTGAAATCATCTGAAATCATCACCAACGGGGTTCTGGTGGTGAGTGGGGAAGGCGAGCTTGGTGGCGTTCTGGGTGGGGGCCAGTGAGGAGCCTGTGATGGGGCCCATCAGGCCCACTTGTCTCTGAAGGACACCCAATCCCTCCTCAGAGGGGAGGCATGCTAGGGAGGCACCTCCACAGGGGAAGGACAAGAAGCTGCCAGGCACTTGGTGGACAGCCCAGGACCCCAGCCTCCTACTCCCACACAGCATGTTACTTACTTGGGCCTCTGGCTGCTAAGATCACTGGAGCAGCCACTCTCATGGCCCCTCAACTCCTCCCCACTTTCCCACCAGCGCCCACTTCCTCTGAGTCTGGGGAGAGGGGCTGGGTATAACCTGGGGCTGCTGCAAAAGACTCCTACCCATGAGGCCCAGGTCCCGGGAGGGCTGTTTCCTAGACCCTGCTCCAGGAACTCCTCCCTCCCTCCATCCTGGCTGGGGCCCTGGGCTGTCTGGCTCCCACAGGCCTCTGCTTTCCTCAGGCTCACCCCTGTCTGAGAATCCAGGGCACACTCCGGGGAGATGGGACAGCCCCACGGGAAGAGTACGGTGAGTCTGCTCAGTGGCCTTGGTTCTTCTGCCTTCTCTGCTGGGGTTGGGACTGCTGATGTCAGGAGGTGGGCCTGGGTCAGGAAGCTCTTACAGTTTCCATTGCTCAAAGCCGACTAACTCACATGGGTTGGAAGCCCCAGGAGGCAGTGAACGACCTGTCCCTGGAAGTATTCGAGCAAAGAGGTTGTATCCGCCCAACTATTGCTCTACAACAAACACCCACATGATCTCAGTGGCATACAAGCAGCATTTATTCGGCTCACATACCCAGTGGTCAGCCGGGCTGGGCTGGGCTTGGCGGGGGGTGGCCCAGCCCTGTGCCATGTGTCTCTCCTCTGCCTCCTGTGACAAGCCCATTAGCCTGGGCGTGTTCTCAAGGCATCAGCAGAGGCCCAAGAGAGCAAGCCCAACTGAACAAAGGCTTGTTAAGCCTGGTCACATCCTGGCTGCTACCTAAGATGTTATTGGCCCAAACAGGGTTGAACTCAAAGCTGGAGGGTAGGGAATATAGTTGACCTCTTTAGTAGGGGGAGCTGAAATCACACGGCAGTGAGAACACAGGGGAAATGAAGAACGGGGGCTGTCAAACCCAGTACCACAGAGGGCAGCCACCCACCAGGGGAGTCCAGATGTGGGACAGCAGTGGTGGCTGTGTGACAGCGAAGGCCCCTTCCAGTGCTGACAGCCTGAGCCTGCAGGATGAGTCCTGCCCGGGAAACTCTGAGCGCTCATTCTGAGGCAGGCCCTGGGCTAAGCATTTTAATGTGTCTTATAATCCTCCTAACAACCTTGTAAAGCAGGCACAATTAGAATATCCTCTAATTCATGAGGCTGAGGCCCAAAGAAGACATTTGCTCATGGGCACACAGCCAGTAAGTAGTAGAGCCAGGGTCAAACCCAGGTTGGTGACACTCTGGTTCTCTCAACCACAGATTATATGGCTTCTTCTTATGAATAGCACGTCTCCATCTCAGTCCATAGGCCTTGGCATGAATAAAATATCACTTTCCTTGTATTCTTGAATTCCCTTCCCACACTTGGTCATGTCGAGTCTCTGCGCCTCATCTAGTGCAAGGAGGGGCTGCAGGGCAGGGACTCCTCTGATCCCTCAGTGTCTGCTGTCCTCGCATACTTTATGTCTCTAGTTCTTCCATGTTGTGTTAGGGGCTGGGACTCCTGGGAGGCTGTCTGTGGTCCCCTCTGCCTGGATGCCATGTGCAGTCATTTCTCTCTGGGGTCTGGCCTCCTCCCCAGAAAGCTGCTGGGAAGCTGGGCAGGGAGCTCTGAAGCCTACAAGCCTGCCCCCCTCACTCCTCCCAGCCTGGGCCTCACCTTCCAGTCTGGGCTTGCCCTCTGCTGCTTCTCCAGGACGTGCATCTCTCTGTATCCACGCATCCCATTCTTCCTCCTCCCACCTCTACAAACCTTCCTCTCCCAGCGTTCTACACTTGGAAACAAAGGCCAGAACAACTCTCTCGGGCCACAAACCTCCAACACAATGAGCAAAGAGCCTGAAGTGGGGCAAGGGGGAAACCACCGCCTGAAAACTGCTCGTTCTTTTTTTTGAGACGGAATCTCGCTCTGTCACCCAGGCTGGAGTGCAGTGACGCAATCTCAGCTCACTGCAAGCTCCGCCTCCCAGGTTCACGCCATTCTCCTGCCTCAGCCTCCTGAGAAGCTAGGACTACAGGTGCCCGCCACCTCGCCCGGCTAATTTTTTGTATTTTTAGTAGAGACGGGATTTCACCATATTCACCAGGATGGTCTCGATCTCTTGACCTCATGATCCGCCTGCCTCGGCCTCCCAAAGTGCTGGGATTACAGGAGTGAGCCACCTCGCCCGGCCTGCTCATTCTTACAATAAACATAGAATCAGCTCAAATCATCAGCCCCACAGGCTCTGGGCAGGGCCCCTCTCCCTCCCCATTCCCTGCCTTCCCCTCCAGGCATTTGTGTGCTTCCCACCCTTCCCTGAGTTCCAGTTCTGACCAGGGCAGGCTAGAGGACCTGAGTCCTTCCGGAGGCTTTCTCTATGAGCAGTGTTCGAGAAAGAGCAGGGCGATAGGAGTTGGCATTTCCTAGGGGAAGAGAAGGGAGGAGTTGCTGTTGGGGTGCTGCTGGCATAAGCTGCACAGACACAGACCCACCCCCTCACCTGCACACCCACCTGGGCGTTCTGCTCTCAGGCTCTCGGCAGCTCCTGCTGACAGTGCCTGGGGCCTACGAGAAGCCACAGCTCTTGCCCCTGCAGCCTCCCACAGAGCCAGGCCTCCAACCCACCTTTATCTTCCACGTGAACCCAGTGCTGAGCTCCAGGCTACACGTGGAGCTGATGGAGCAGCTCTCAGCTGTGCAGGTGAGTGTGCCGCCAGGACGGTCCGTAGATCCAACTCAGCCCAGACTGGCATTCCAGGGCCACGTTGGGAGAGCCTTTTCTTCCCCGCTGGAGAGCTTCTTGGGTGTTTTCTTCTCCTCAGAGCGACCCCAGCGCGGAGCTGGAGGCTCAGACCAGCAAGCTGGGCCAGGGGGGCGTCCTGCTCTCCTCTCTGCCCCTAGGCCAGGAGGAACAGTGTTCTGTGGCCCTGGGGGAGGTAAGGCTCTGTCTGGGTGCCCGAGGGACCCCTGCCTGCTCTCTATGACCACCAAGAGAGGTCTGGAGGAGGGACCCAAGAGGGTGGCTGGATCAGGTCAGCCCAGAGCTCAGTGAGGATGTCCGCGTCGGGCCAGTGATGGCCACAGGGGCTGCAGGTGGGGGAGCCACGTCCCTGGGAGAATCCTGCTCAGAGAGCTCAGGGTTGGGGCTGCTGTGTCTTTCAGGGCCAGGAGGTGGCTCTGAGTGTGAAGGTGGAAATGAGGTGAGTGGGACTCCAGGCAGAAGGCCTCTTGGGGCTGGGCTAGAAGTGTGGGGACACACCCCAACGTGCTCCACTCTCTTGCCCAAGAAGCTCAGGCTGTGGGGTGGGGGTGACACCTTTCCCTCCCCGGTTCTGGTGCTGGTGGGCGGATCCCTTGGACTGCTCCTGTGAAAGACCCGGGCTGGGCCCAGGGCTCTCCTCCACCGGACAGTCACCCAGAATCCCCCCCGCCCCCGCCCCACGTGAGGCAGCTCCGGGGACCTAGACCTACGCCTTGGCTTTGACCTCTGCGACGGGGAGCAGGAGTTTCTGGACAGGAGGAAGCAGGTCGTGGCCAAGGCCCTGCAGCAGGTGCTGGGATTGAGTGAGGCTCCGGACAGTGGCCAGGTACGGAATGGAGGAGGAGCTGGACCCCAGAGCTGCTAGGACCAAATCAAGGCTCTTTCCTTGAGAGGACCAGCATGGCTAAGAGAGGCCAGAGGAGGTTGGCCTGTTCGCCTGAGCTGATGGACACCATCGGCAGAGCCAGGACCCCGTATGGGACGAGGGCCGAACAGCCCTGGCCAAGGCTGGATGTCTTGGTCTGCATGGACTGCCGTAACAAAACCCCACAGACCAGGTGGCTTAAATGACAGAAATGACTTCTCTCCGTTCTGGAGGCTGGAAGTCCAAGGCGAAGGTGCCATCATCAGGGCTGGTTTCTGCTCGGGCCCCTCTCCTCTTCCTAGTGGAGCTGTCTCGCCGTGTCCTCACGTGGCCCTTCCTCTGTGCGTGTGTGCAGAGTGTACGCCTTGGGGTCTCCTCCTCTTCTAAGGACCCCAGTCCTGTCAGTTGAAGGCCCTTACCCACTTCACCTTTATCACCTCCTTGTAGGCCCTATTTCCAAATACTGTCACATTGGGGGTTAGGGCTCCAACACAGGAATTTGGAGGGGGACAGTTGAGTCCGTAACATGATCAAAGGGATGTGCAGCTTGGGGGTCCCTGGGATCCTCTGGGTTTAGAGACAGCCAGCCTGTGGCTGGCCCCAGGACTTTGATCGGCTGGTGGCCCTGAGTCGATACAATGTTCTGAACAAGGTGGAGACCTTGAAGCATGCCTTCCAGCTGGCTCTGGACCGGCACCAGGCTCGGGAGAGGACTGGGGGCTGACCAAGGCAGGAGGCGGAGGACTGTGATAGAGAGGAGACACCCTGCTTGTGGCCAGGGCTCATCGAGGGAGGAGCGATGGGGACGCTGTGCGGGGTCTACTTCCCTTCTCTCCAGGAGCTGCCTCGAGGTGCCCCAGGCCCCGGAAAGCTCTTGCAGAATTGCAGCTTGGACTTGGGGCAGGGCTCTCCTTGCGTGTTTTTTGGAGAAGATGGGCAGTAGATCTCTCCAGGGGCTCTTGGGGATGTAGGGCAGAAGAGAGCAGCACTCATCTCACAGTGGGGTGTGGAGAGAATCAGATGAGCCACAGGGCCCACCCCAGACACAGAAGCACCTCAGAGGGCCCAGGTTCTCAGCCCAGGGGCTGAGGGCATCGAGAAGCCAGCTGTCCTCCTTACACTGAGACGGAAAGCAGAGATGCATCTACCCACACTTCCTGCAGAGCGGCCCAAGCCGCAACCCCACCTTGAGCTCCTGGATGCACTGCTATCAAGAACAACGAGGGGCCAAGTGGGGGTGGCCAGCCTGTGTCACTGACTCCATCATCCTAACCCTCCATCTGCCTTCTGACCTCCTCGTGCCTCCTCCCAGATTACCCTTCTCTTCCCAGAGCCCTAAAGCCTGTGGGGTGATGGCCCATTCCGGCTGCTCCAGGTGGGAGATGTGTGCATGTCTGTCTGCCAATTACCCAGGCTTCACTCTTCGAGCCTGGGCCACAGTCTCTGGTCACGTGTGTAGTGGCCACGTCATGCAGATATACTCTCACCATTCCTAGTAGCTCAATGGGTGTGTCTAGAAGGGGCATCTGTTCATCAAGGGGAGAGGATGTGCACCTTTATGCGGGGCGGGGGTGTGGGGCAAGTTCCTGGGGTGGGTTGGTGGCAAGGCATGGGCAGTGCAGAGGGAGCCTCGCCTGGGCTCTTGCCTCTTTCCCAGATGCATCCAATGGGTCTTGGCAAGTTTTGTTTCTCACTCTCCCTCTTCTCCGTTTCCCGTGACCCACCAGGGACTCTCCAAATATCTAGAACCTCTCTAGTGCGGGCAGCCCTCAGATTGGTGAAGAGGAGATCCATTCTGGCCGCGGCCTCTGCAGCGTATGCCCCTGGTGCTGAGCCGCCCAGGACCCTGCAGCAGCGCTTGAGCCTTTGTTCCTTCTGCCCCCTGTGCCAGGGGCTCCCACTTGGCTGTGCCCCCGCTCCTGGCTCTCTCACACAGACACGCTGTCAGGGACACCTGTGCTGGGAAGCCTCACCTGTCCTGAGTCTGGGAAGAAGACTGTAGTTCTGGCTCCCAGATGGGGGAAGGGTGACTGGAGCCCAGCCTGTGTCTTGGCCTGGCTGGGACCTGCAGCCCTCCAGCTGGCATGAGTTGCGAGGGCTGGGGGAGCCAGTTATTTGCGGTGGCATGGGGTGGGGGCATCTCAGTTCTCCTCTGCCTCCTCACCATGGCTGCCTGTCACAGGCCACGGCTCCTCCTCTTGGTTCAGCAGTGAGAGGTTTATCGGGAGTTTATCTGGCTCCTGCTGTGGCCATCGTCATCAACACTGCTGTGCCTGCTGTCATCAATAACTTGTTAGTAAAACCTTCACAGGTTCCCAGCTTCGAGCCGCACAGCGTTCACAACTTAGCATCTGCACTGTTTCTTCAGTGCCCGTTAGAGCCTCAGGCTGTCTCTGGCTCCTAGAAAGTCATTCTACCATCTGTTTTGTTCACTGCTGTATCCTCAGTGCCTAGAGCAGCAGCTGATACATGGTAGGTGCTCAATAAATACTTGATAAATGAATGGGAACCTACATTCTAAGAGATGGATCATCACCCACCAATCACAAAAGAAAGCATGCAATGCTTTCATGATTCTTAACCCATTTGGACTTTTTGAAGAGCTGATGTAAACCACAGACCCTCTCCCAAGAAAAAGGCACACACACACATGAAAAGTTGCTTACATCAGGGTCTCTGCTTCAGCTATGTGATCACCAGCCCCAGGGTCGTAGAGGCCAGTGACTGTTCCCCAAGGCCAGCAAGGCTTGTGCAGAGTGGGCGGGGACCTTCTCACACAGAAGTATAGACAACGCCACTTGTGTTCAGATCAGGTTTGGGAGGACACTGGGACACGATCGAGGGCAGGGAGCAGGAGGCTGGACTAGTGCTGTGGCCCAGATATTGGCCAGACTCTGGGAGCCATGCAGAGTGAGAAGCCAGGGGAGGGGCCGAAGATAACCTGGCCAGTTTGATGCCTGCTCCTCAGGAGAGATCTGAGTCTTTACCTCATTCCCAGCCCTTGTCTAAGATGGCTGGAAATAAGCTTCAAGGTCCTGAAGGTGACAAAGTTGGAGGGATTTGTCCAGAAGAACAAGCATGGTTTCCGTTGAAGCTGGGTAGAAACACAGGAGCGGGGACATCATTCTTCAACCTTGTCAGAGCCCTTCATGAGGCAAGGCAAGAAAAAGGGGGTCGGCCGGGCGCGGTGGCTCAAGCCTGTAACCCCAGCACTTTGGGAGGCCGAGACGGGCGGATCACGAGGTCAGGAGATCGAGACCATCCTGGCTAACACGGTGAAACCCGTCTCTACTAAAAATACAAAAACTAGCCGGGCGAGGTGGCGGGCGCCTGTAGTCCCAGCTACTTGGGAGGCTGAGGCAGGAGAATGGCGTCAACCCGGGAGGCGGAGCTTGCAGTGAGCTGAGATCCGGCCACTGCACTCCAGTCTGGGCGACAGAGCGAGACTCCGTCTCAAAAAAAAAAGAAAAAAGAAAAAGAAAAAGGGGGCCACAAGGGTAGGAGATTGGTCAGAGTGGTGGGAGAAACTAAAGGGAAGGGAGCAGGCCTTCTGAAAGGCTGGAAGCTCCTGCAGAGCCCCGGGGAGAATAGCTGAAGGCAGCTGTTCTCTAACCCT